>NC_059132.1:80969006-83587947 GCF_020740605.2 Lemur catta | reverse complement strand
AGGGTGAGGCCCATTAATCTTGGCATTTCCAATAGTTGGTCTTACAGACTACCAAGAAAGTGTTTTTTTAAGTATTATTCCATTGTGGTTTCAGCATTATTTTCAGAACCCGAGCAGGGTTCTCGCATTACCATAAGAATCCTGCCTGGTAGTTGAGATTTCTGGGTGGGGTGTAGGTGCGGGGCTTCTGTCAGCCCTGCCTTTGATTTGTTTACCTCCTGAGTTGGAAAGTGCATATTTGCGTGAGATGGGAAAAGTGTGGATCGTGCTTCAGATTTCATCCAGACACTTTGAAATGACCAGTGTGTTGGTAATTATTTGCCATTTCCATGGCGTTTGGCCCCTTAATAGTCATGAGGTCGGTCTCTGCATCCTGAAGCCTATGATGCTTTTTGCAGAGAAACCTCTGCTGAGGCCCAGGTAACTTGCTATTTCCCATAGCTGGCACAGGAGCCTTGGAAGATAGGATTGTTTTCAGTATTATTTCACCATTTTTTCACCACTGTTTCAAGAACGGGAGCCCTTTTCTACCGTTAGCGGAAGAATCCTTCTTTGGAGATGAGATATTTTTCTGGGGTGGCAAGTGCAGGGCCTCTGTCAGTCCTGGGTTTGTTGGACTAGCACCAGACATGAGAAGTGCGCCTTTGTGGGACAGGTGAATAGTGCGGATCCTGTTTCAGTCTAAAGACTGAAACAGGATCCGGACTTTTCACCGTTCCTTTCAGAATCATTTCATTCATCAGCTAGGAATGGCGATTGCTTCTCCAGACCAATCGAAGGCTACGCCAAAGTAACTCGATCTTTCCAAGAGGTGTGTGGCCCAACTTTTGAAAGAACCGCTAAGTTGAGAACTATTTGGTATTTTTCCGAAGCACTTTTCACCGTAATTGTCATAAGGCTGGTCTCTGCATCCTTAAGCATACGAGAGTTTTCACAGAGGAAACAGGCTGAGGCCCAATAAAATTGGCATTTCCAATAGTTGGGCCTAGAGACTACCAAGAGAGTGTTCTTTTAAGTATTATTCCACTGTGGTTTCAACATTATTTTCAGAACCCGAGCAGGGTTCTCGCATTAGCATAAAAATCCTGCCTGTCAGTTGAGATTTCTGGGTGGGGTGTAAGTGCGTGGCTTCTGTTAGTCCTGCCTTTGATTTGATTACCTCCAGAGTTGGAAAGTGCATAATTGCGTGAGATGGGAAAATTGTGGATCGTGCTTCAGATTTGATCCTGACGCTTTGAAATGACCAGTGTGTTGGTAATTATTTGCCATTTCCCTGGCGTTTGGCACCGTAATAGTCATGAGGTCGGTCTCTGCATCCTGAAGCCTATGATGCTTTTTGCAGAGAAACCTCTGCTGAGGCCCAGGTAACTTGCTATTTCCCATAGCTGGCACAGGAGCCTTGGAAGATAGGATTGTTTTCAGTATTATTTCACCATTTTTTCACCACTGTTTCAAGAACGGGAGCCCTTTTCAACCGTTAGCGGAAGAATCCTTCTTTGGAGATGAGATATTTTTCTGGGGTGGCAAGTGCAGGGCCTCTGTCAGTCCTGGGTTTGTTGGACTAGCGCCAGACATGAGAAGTGCGCCTTTGTGGGACAGGTGAATAGTGCGGGTCCTGTTTCAGTCTAAAGACTGAAACAGGATCCGCGCTTTTCACCGATCCTTTCAGAATCATTTGATTCATCAGCTAGGAATGGCGATTGCTTCTCCAGACCAATCGAAGGCTAGGCCAAAGTAACTCGATGTTTCCAAGAGGTGTGTGGCCCAACTTTTGAAAGAACCGATAAGTGGAGAACTATTTGGTATTTTTCCGAAGCACTTTTCACCGTATTTGTCATAAGGTTGGTCTCTGCATCCTTAAGCATACGAGAGTTTTCACAGACGAAACAGGCTGAGGCCCAGTAATCTTGGCATTTCCAATAATTGGTCCTAGAGACTACCAAGGAAGTGTTCTTTTAAGTATTATTTCGTTGTGGTTTCAGCATTATTTTCAGAACCCGAGCAGGGTTCTCGCATTAGCATAAGAATCCTGCCTGGTAGTTGAGATTTCTGGGTGGGGTGTAAGTGCGGGAATTCTGTCAGCCCTGCCTTTGATTTGTTTACCTCCAGAGTTGGAAAGTGCATATTTGCGTGAGATGGGAAAAGTGTGGATCGTGCTTCAGATTTCATCCTGACACTTTTGAAATCACCACTATGTTGGTAATTGTTTGCAATTTCCATAGCGTTTTGCACCGTAATAGTCATGAGGTCGGTCTCTGCATCCTGAAGCCTATGATGCTTTTTGCAGGGAAACCTCTGCTGAGGCCCAGGTAACTTGCTATTTCCCATAGCTGGCACAGGAGCCTTGGAAGATAGGATTGTTTTCAGTATTATTTCACCATTTTTTCACCACTGCTTCAAGAACGGGAGCCCTTTTCAACCGTTAGCGGCAGAATCCTTCTTTGAAGATGAGATATTTTTCTGGGGTGGCAAGCGCAGGGCCTCTGTCAGTCCTGGGTTTGATGGACTAGCGCCACACATGAGAAGTGCGCCTTTGTGGGACAGATCAATAGTGCGGATCGGCACTTTTCACCGTTCCTTTCAGAATCATTTAATTCATCAGCTAGGCATGGCGATTGCTTCTTTAGACCAATCGAAGGCTAGGCCAAAGGAAATCGATCGTTCCAAGAGGAGTGTGGCCGAACTTTTGATAGAACCGCTAAGTGGAGAACTATTTGGTATTTTTCCGAAGCACTTTTCACCGTAATTGTCCTAAGGTTGGTCTCTGCATCCTTAAGCATACCAGAGTCTTCACAGACGAAACGGGCTGAGGCCCAGTAATCTTGGCATTTCCAATAGTTGGCCCTAGAGACTACCAAGAAAGTGTTCTTTTAAGTATTATTCCGTTGTGGTTTCAGCATTATTTTCAGAACCGGAGCAGGGTTCTTGCATTAGCATAAGAATCCTGCCTGGTAGTTGAGATTTCTGGGTGGGGTGTAAGTGCAGGGCTTCTGTCAGCCCTGCCTTTGATTTGTTAACCTCCAGATTTGGAAAGTGCATATTAGCCTGAGATGGGAAAAGTGTGGATCGTGCTTCAGATTTCATCCAGACACTTTGAAATGACCAGTGTGTTGGTAATTATTTGCCATTTCCATGGCGTTTGGCACCGTAATAGTCATGAGTTCGGTCTCTGCATCCTGAAGCCTATGATGCTTTTTGCAGAGAAACCTCTGCTGAGGCCCAGGTAACTTGCTATTTCCCATAGCTGGCACAGGAACCTTGGATGATAGGATTGTTTTCAGTATTATTTCACCATTTTTTCACCACTGCTTCAAGAACGGGAGCCCTTTTCAACCATTAGCGGAAGAATCCTTCTTTGGAGATGAGATATTTTCCTGGGGTGGCAAGTGCAGGGCCTCTGTCAGTCCTGGGTTTGTTGGACTAGCGCCAGACATGAGAAGTGCGCCTTTGTGGCACAGGTGAATAGTGCGGATCCGCACTTTTCACCGTTCCTTTCAGAATCATTTGATTCATCAGCTAGGAATGGCGATTGCTTCTCCAGACCAATCGAAGGCTAGGCCAAAGGAACTAGATCTTTCCAAGAGGTGTGTGGCCCAACTTTTGAAAGAACCGCTAAGTGGAGAACTATTTGGTATTTTTCTGAAGCACTTTTCACCGTAATTGTCATAAGGTTGCTCTCTGCATCCTTAAGCATATGAGAGTTTTCACAGACGAAACAGGCAGAGGCCCAATAAAATTGGCATTTCCAATAGTTCGGCCTAGAGAATACCAAGAAAGTGATCTTTTAAGTATTATTTCG
The DNA here is from genome assembly GCF_020740605.2 of Lemur catta. NCBI lineage: Eukaryota > Metazoa > Chordata > Mammalia > Primates > Lemuridae > Lemur > Lemur catta. Next base: position 83,584,148 of record NC_059132.1, on the reverse strand, counting down.
TTGCGGTTTCAGCATTATTTTCAGAACCCGAGCAGGGTTCTCGCATTAGCATAAGAATCCTGCCTGGTAGTTGAGATTTCTGGGTGGGGTGTAAGTGCGGGGCTTCTGTCAGCCTTGCCTTTGGTTTGTTTACCTCCAGAGTTGGAAAGTGCATAACTGCGTGAGATGGGAAAAGTGTGGATCGTGCTTCAGATTTGATCCTGACACTTTGAAATGACCAGTGTGTTGGTAATTATTTGCCATTTCCATGGCGTTTGGCACCGTAATAGTCATGAGGTCAGTCTCTGCATCCTGAAGCCTATGATGCTTTTCGCAGAGAAACCTCTGCTGAGGCCCAGGTAACTTGCTATTTCCCATAGCTGGCACAGGAGCCTTGGAAGATAGCATTGTTTTCAGTATTATTTCACCATTTTTTCACCACTGTTTCAAGAACGGGAGCCCTTTTCAACCGTTAGCGGAAGAATCCTTCTTTGGAGATGAGATATTTTTCTGGGGTGGCAAGTGCAGGGCCTCTGTCAGTCCTGGGTTTGTTGGACTAGCGCCAGACATGAGAAGTGCGCCTTTGTGGGACAGGTGAATAGTACGGATCCTGATTCAGTCTAAAGACTGAAACAGGATCCGCACTTTTCACCGTTCCTTTCAGAATCATTTGATTCATCAGCTAGGAATGGCGATTGCTTCTCCAGACCAATCGAAGGCTAGGCCAAAGGAACTCGATCTTTCCAAGAGGTGTGTGGCCCAACTTTTGAAAGAACCGCTAAGTGGAGAACTATTTGGTATTTTTCCTAAGCACTTTTCACCGTAATTGTCCTAAGGTTGGTCTCTGCATCCTTAAGCATACCAGAGTTTTCAAAGACGAAACAGGGTGAGGCCCATTAATCTTGGCATTTCCAATAGTTGGTCCTACGGACTACCAAGAAAGTGTTTTTTTAAGTATTATTCCATTGTGGTTTCAGCATTATTTTCAGAACCCGAGCAGGGTTCTCGCATTACCATAAGAATCCTGCCTGGTAGTTGAGATTTCTGGGTGGGGTGTAGGTGCGAGGCTTCTGTCAGCCCTGCCTTTGATTTGTTTACCTCCAGAGTTGGAAAGTGCATAGTTGCGTGAGATGGGAAAAGTGTGGATCGTGCTTCAGATTTCATCCAGACACTTTGAAATGACCAGTGTGTTGGTAATTATTTGCCATTTCCATGGCGTTTGGCCCCGTAATAGTCATGAGGTCGGTCTCTGCATCCTGAAGCCTATGATGCTTTTTGCAGAGAAACCTCTGCTGAGGCCCAGGTAACTTGCTATTTCCCATAGCTGGCACAGGAGCCTTGGAAGATAGGATTGTTTTCAGTATTATTTCACCATTTTTTCACCACTGTTTCAAGAACGGGAGCCCTTTTCAACCGTTAGCGGAAGAATCCTTCTTTGGAGATGAGATATTTTTCTGGGGTGGCAAGTGCAGGGCCTCTGTCAGTCCTGGGTTTGTTGGACTAGCACCAGACATGAGAAGTGCGCCTTTGCGGGACAGGTGAATAGTGCGGATCCTGTTTCAGTCTAAAGACTGAAACAGGATCCGCACTTTTCACCGTTCCTTTCAGAATCATTTCATTCATCAGCTAGGAATGGCGATTGCTTCTCCAGACCAATCGAAGGCTAGGCCAAAGTACCTCGATCTTTCCAAGAGGTGTGTGGCCCAACTTTTGAAAGAACCGCTAAGTGGAGAACTATTTGGTATTTTTCCTAAGCACTTTGCACCGTAATTGTCCTAAGGTTGGTCTCTGCATCCTTAAGCATACCAGAGTTTTCAAAGACGAAACAGGGTGAGGCCCATTAATCTTGGCATTTCCAATAGTTGGTCCTACAGACTACCAAGAAAGTGTTTTTTTAAGTATTATTCCATTGTGGTTTCAGCATTATTTTCAGAACCCGAGCAGGGTTCTCGCATTACCATAAGAATCCTGCCTGGTAGTTGAGATTTCTGGGTGGGGTGTAGGTGCGGGGCTTCTGTCAGCCCTGCGTTTGATTTGTTTACCTCCAGAGTTGGAAAGTGCATATTTGCGTGAGATGGGAAAAGTGTGGATCGTGCTTCAGATTTCATCCAGACACTTTGAAATGACCAGTGTGTTGGTAATTATTTGCCATTTCCATGGCGTTTGGCCCCTTAATAGTCATGAGGTCGGTCTCTGCATCCTGAAGCCTATGATGCTTTTTGCAGAGAAACCTCTGCTGAGGCCCAGGTAACTTGCTATTTCCCATAGCTGGCACAGGAGCCTTGGAAGATAGGATTGTTTTCAGTATTATTTCACCATTTTTTCACCACTGTTTCAAGAACGGGAGCCCTTTTCAACCGTTAGCGGAAGAATCCTTCTTTGGAGATGAGATATTTTTCTGGGGTGGCAAGTGCAGGGCCTCTGTCAGTCCTGGGTTTGTTGGACTAGCACCAGACATGAGAAGTGCGCCTTTGTGGGACAGGTGAATAGTGCGGATCCTGTTTCAGTCTAAAGACTGAAACAGGATCCGGACTTTTCACCGTTCCTTTCAGAATCATTTGATTCATCAGCTAGGAATGGCGATTGCTTCTCCAGACCAATCGAAGGCTACGCCAAAGTAACTCGATCTTTCCAAGAGGTGTGTGGCCCAACTTTTGAAAGAACCGCTAAGTGGAGAACTATTTGGTATTTTTCCTAAGCACTTTTCACCGTAATTGATATAAGGTTGGTCTCTGCATCCTTAAGCATACCAGAGTTTTCACAGACGAAACAAGCTGAGGCCCATTAATCTTGGCATTTCCAATAGTTGGTCCTAGAGACTACCAAGAAGTGCTCTTTTAAGTATTATTCTGTTGTGGTTTCAGCATTATTTTCAGAACCCGAGCAGGGTTCTCGCATTAGCTTAAGAATCCTGCCTGGTAGTTGAGATTTCATGGTGGGGTGTAAGTGCGGGGCTTCTGTCAGCCCTGCCTTTGATTTGTTTACCTCCAGAGTTGGAAAGTGCATATTTGCGTTAGATGAGAAAAGTGTGGATCGTGCTTCAGATTTCATCCTGACACTTTGAAATGACCAGTGTGTTGGTAATTATTTGCCATTTCCATGGCGTTTGGCACCGTAATAGTCATGAGGTCGGTCTCTGCATCCTGAAGCCTATGATGCTTTTTGCAGAGAAACCTCTGCTGAGGCCCAGGTAACTTGCTATTTCCTATAGCTGGCACAGGAGCCTTGGAAGATAGGATTGTTTTCAGTATTATTTCACCATTTTTTCACCACTGTTTCAAGAACGGGAGCCCTTTTCAACCGTTAGCGGAAGAATCCTTCTTTGGAGATGAGATATTTTTCTGGGGTGGCAAGTGCAGGGCGTCTGTCAGTCTTGGGTTTGTTGGACTAGCGCCAGACATGAGAAGTGCGCCTTTGTGGGACAGGTGAATAGTGCGGATCCTGTTTCAGTCTAAAGACTGAAACAGGATCCGCACTTTTCACCGTTCCTTTCAGAATCATTTGATTCATCAGCTAGGAATGGCGATTGCATCTCCAGACCAATCGAAGGCTAGGCCAAAGGAACTCGATCTTTCCAAGAGGTGTGTGGCCCAACTTTTGAAAGAACCGCTAAGTGGAGAACTATTTGGTATTTTTCCTAAGCACTTTTCACCGTAATTGTCCTAAGGTTGGTCTCTGCATCCTTAAGCATACCAGAGTTTTCACAGACGAAACAGGCTGAGGCCCAGTAATCTTGGCATTTCCAATAGTTGGTCCTAGAGACTACCAAGAAAGTGTTTTTTTAAGTATTATTCCATTGTGGTTTCAGCATTATTTTCAGAACCCGAGCAGGGTTCTCGCATTACCATAAGAATCCTGCCTGGTAGTTGAGATTTCTGGGTGGGGTGTAGGTGCGGGGCTTCTGTCAGCCCTGCCTTTGATTTGTTTAACTCCAGAGTTGGAAAGTGCATATTTGCGTGAGATGGGAAAAGTGTGGATCGTGCTTCAGATTTCATCCAGACACTTTGAAATGACCAGTGTGTTGGTAATTATTTGCCATTTCCATGGCGTTTGGCACCGTAATAGTCATGAGGTCGGTCTCTGCATCCTGAAGCCTATGATGCTTTTTGCAGAGAAACCTCTGCTGAGGCTCAGGTAACTTGCTATTTCCCATAGCTGGCACAGGAGCCTTGGAAGATAGGATTGTTTTCAGTATTATTTCACCATTTTTTCACCACTGTTTCAAGAACGGGAGCCCTTTTCAACCGTTAGCGGAAAAATCCTTCTTTGGAGATGAGATATTTTTCTGGGGTGGCAAGTGCAGGGCCTCTGTCAGTCCTGGGTTTGTTGGACTAGCGCCAGACATGAGAAGTGCGCCTTTGTGGGACAGGTGAATAGTGCGGATCCTGTTTCAGTCTAAAGACTGAAACAGGATCCGCACTTTTCACCGTTCCTTTCAGAATCATTTCATTCATCAGCTAGGAATGGCGATTGCTTCTCCAGACCAAACGAAGGCTAGGCCAAAGTACCTCGATCTTTCCAAGAGGTGTGTGGCCCAACTTTTGAAAGAACCGCTAAGTGGAGAACTATTTGGTATTTTTCCGAAGCACTTTTCACCGTAATTGTCCTAAGGTTGGTCTCTGCATCCTTAAGCATACCAGAGTTTTCACAGACGAAACAGGCTGAGGCCCATTAATCTTGGCATTTCCAATAGTTGGTCCTAGAGACTACCAAGAAAGTGTTTTTTTAAGTATTATTCCATTGTGGTTTCAGCATTATTTTCAGAACCCGAGCAGGGTTCTCGCATTACCATAAGAATCCTGCCTGGTAGTTGAGATTTCTGGGTGGGGTGTAGGTGCGGGGCTTCTGTCAGCCCTGCCTTTGATTTGTTTACCTCCAGAGTTGGAAAGTGCATATTTGCGTGAGATGGGAAAAGTGTGGATCGTGCTTCAGATTTCATCCAGACACTTTGAAATGACCAGTGTGTTGGTAATTATTTGCCATTTCCATGGCGTTTGGCCCATTAATAGTCATGAGGTCGGTCTCTGCATCCTGAAGCCTATGATGCTTTTTGCAGAGAAACCTCTGCTGAGGCCCAGGTAACTTGCTATTTCCCATAGCTGGCACAGGAGCCTTGGAAGATAGGATTGTTTTCAGTATTATTTCACCATTTTTTCACCACTGCTTCAAGAACGGGAGCCCTTTTCAACCGTTAGCGGAAGAATCCTTCTTTGGAGATGAGATATTTTCCTGGGGTGGCAAGTGCAGGGCCTCTGTCAGTCCTGGGTTTGTTGGACTAGCGCCAGACATGAGAAGTGCGCCTTTGTGGGACAGGTGAATAGTGCGGATCCGCACTTTTCACCGTTCCTTTCAGAATCATTTGATTCATCAGCTAGGAATGGCGATTGCTTCTCCAGACCAATCGAAGGCTAGGCCAAAGGAACTCGATCTTTCCAAGAGGTGTGTGGCCCAACTTTTGAAAGAACCGCTAAGTGGAGAACTATTTGGTATTTTTCTGAAGCACTTTTCACCGTAATTGTCATAAGGTTGCTCTCTGCATCCTTAAGCATATGAGAGTTTTCAGAGACGAAACAGGCAGAGGCCCAATAAAATTGGCATTTCCAATAGTTCGGCCTAGAGTATACCAAGAAAGTGATCTTTTAAGTATTATTTCGTTGCGGTTTCAGCATTATTTTCAGAACCCGAGCAGGGTTCTCGCATTAGCATAAGAATCCTGCCTGGTAGTTGAGATTTCTGGGTGGGGTGTAAGTGCGGGGCTTCTGTCAGCCTTGCCTTTGGTTTGTTTACCTCCAGAGTTGGAAAGTGCATAACTGCGTGAGATGGGAAAAGTGTGGATCGTGCTTCAGATTTGATCCTGACACTTTGAAATGACCAGTGTGTTGGTAATTATTTGCCATTTCCATGGCGTTTGGCACCGTAATAGTCATGAGGTCAGCCTCTGCATCCTGAAGCCTATGATGCTTTTCGCAGAGAAACCTCTGCTGAGGCCCAGGTAACTTGCTATTTCCCATAGCTGGCACAGGAGCCTTGGAAGATAGCATTGTTTTCAGTATTATTTCACCATTTTTTCACCACTGTTTCAAGAACGGGAGCCCTTTTCAACCGTTAGCGGAAGAATCCTTCTTTGGAGATGAGATATTTTTCTGGGGTGGCAAGTGCAGGGCCTCTGTCAGTCCTGGGTTTGTTGGACTAGCGCCAGACATGAGAAGTGCGCCTTTGTGGGACAGGTGAATAGTACGGATCCTGATTCAGTCTAAAGCCTGAAACAGGATCCGCACTTTTCACCGTTCCTTTCAGAATCATTTGATTCATCAGCTAGGAATGGCGATTGCTTCTCCAGACCAATCGAAGGCTAGGCCAAAGGAACTCGATCTTTCCAAGAGGTGTGTGGCCCAACTTTTGAAAGAACCGCTAAGTGGAGAACTATTTGGTATTTTTCCTAAGCACTTTTCACCGTAATTGTCCTAAGGTTGGTCTCTGCATCCTTAAGCATACCAGAGTTTTCAAAGACGAAACAGGGTGAGGCCCATTAATCTTGGCATTTCCAATAGTTGGTCCTACGGACTACCAAGAAAGTGTTTTTTTAAGTATTATTCCATTGTGGTTTCAGCATTATTTTCAGAACCCGAGCAGGGTTCTCGCATTACCATAAGAATCCTGCCTGGTAGTTGAGATTTCTGGGTGGGGTGTAGGTGCGAGGCTTCTGTCAGCCCTGCCTTTGATTTGTTTACCTCCAGAGTTGGAAAGTGCATATTTGCGTGAGATGGGAAAAGTGTGGATCGTGCTTCAGATTTCATCCAGACACTTTGAAATGACCAGTGTGTTGGTAATTATTTGCCATTTCCATGGCGTTTGGCACCGTAATAGTCATGAGGTCGGTCTCTGCATCCTGAAGCCTATGATGCTTTTTGCAGAGAAACCTCTGCTGAGGCCCAGGTAACTTGCTATTTCCCATAGCTGGCACAGGAGCCTTGGAAGATAGGATTGTTTTCAGTATTATTTCACCATTTTTTCACCACTGTTTCAAGAACGGGAGCCCTTTTCAACCGTTAGCGGAAGAATCCTTCTTTGGAGATGAGATATTTTTCTGGGGTGGCAAGTGCAGGGCCTCTGTCAGTCCTGGGTTTGTTGGACTAGCACCAGACATGAGAAGTGCGCCTTTGCGGGACAGGTGAATAGTGCGGATCCTGTTTCAGTCTAAAGACTGAAACAGGATCCGCACTTTTCACCGTTCCTTTCAGAATCATTTCATTCATCAGCTAGGAATGGCGATTGCTTCTCCAGACCAATCGAAGGCTAGGCCAAAGGAACTCGATCTTTCCAAGAGGTGTGTGGCCCAACTTTTGAAAGAACCGCTAAGTGGAGAACTATTTGGTATTTTTCCGAAGCACTTTTCACTGTAATTGTCCTAAGGTTGGTCTCTGCATCCTTAAGCATACCAGAGTTTTCACAGACGAAACAGGCTGAGGCCCATTAATCTTGGCATTTCCAATAGTTGGTCCTAGAGAGTACCAAGAAGTGCTCTTTTAAGTATTATTCTGTTGTGGTTTCAGCATTATTTTCAGAACCCGAGGAGGGTTCTCGCATTAGCATAAGAATCCTGCCTGGTAGTTGAGATTTCATGGTGGGGTGTAAGTGCGGGGCTTCTGTCAGCCCTGCCTTTGATTTGTTTACCTCCAGAGTTGGAAAGTGCGTATTTGCGTGAGATGGGAAAAGTGTGGATCGTGCTTCAGATTTCATCCTGACACTTTGAAATGACCAGTGTGTTGGTAACTATTTGCCATTTCCATGGCGTTTGGCACCGTAATAGTCATGAGGTCGGTCTCTGCATCCTGAAGCCTATGATGCTTTTTGCAGAGAAACCTCTGCTGAGGCCCAGGTAACTTGCTATTTCCCATAGCTGGCACAGGAGCCTTGGAAGATAGGATTGTTTTCAGTATTATTTCACCATTTTTTCACCACTGTTTCAAGAACGGGAGCCCTTTTCAACCGTTAGCGGAAGAATCCTTCTTTGGAGATGAGATATTTTTCTGGGGTGGCAAGTGCAGGGCCTCTGTCAGTCCTGGGTTTGTTGGACTAGCGCCAGACATGAGAAGTGCGCCTTTGTGGGACAGGTGAATAGTGCGGATCCGCACTTTTCACCGTTCCTTTCAGAATCATTTGATTCATCAGCTAGGAATGGCGATTGCTTCTCCAGACCAATCGAAGGCTAGGCCAAAGGAACTCGATCTTTCCAAGAGGTGTGTGGCCCAACTTTTGAAAGAACCGCTAAGTGGAGAACTATTTGGTATTTTTCTGAAGCACTTTTCACCGTAATTGTCATAAGGTTGCTCTCTGCATCCTTAAGCATATGAGAGTTTTCACAGACGAAACAGGCAGAGGCCCAATAAAATTGGCATTTCCAATAGTTCGGCCTAGAGAATACCAAGAAAGTGATCTTTTAAGTATTATTTCGTTGCGGTTTCAGCATTATTTTCAGAACCCGAGCAGGGTTCTCGCATTAGCATAAGAATCCTGCCTGGTAGTTGAGATTTCTGGGTGGGGTGTAAGTGCGGGGCTTCTGTCAGCCTTGCCTTTGGTTTGTTTACCTCCAGAGTTGGAAAGTGCATAACTGCGTGAGATGGGAAAAGTGTGGATCGTGCTTCAGATTTGATCCTGACACTTTGAAATGACCAGTGTGTTGGTAATTATTTGCCATTTCCATGGCGTTTGGCACCGTAATAGTCATGAGGTCAGTCTCTGCATCCTGAAGCCTATGATGCTTTTCGCAGAGAAACCTCTGCTGAGGCCCAGGTAACTTGCTATTTCCCATAGCTGGCACAGGAGCCTTGGAAGATAGCATTGTTTTCAGTATTATTTCACCATTTTTTCACCACTGTTTCAAGAACGGGAGCCCTTTTCAACCGTTAGCGGAAGAATCCTTCTTTGGAGATGAGATATTTTTCTGGGGTGGCAAGTGCAGGGCCTCTGTCAGTCCTGGGTTTGTTGGACTAGCGCCAGACATGAGAAGTGCGCCTTTGTGGGACAGGTGAATAGTACGGATCCTGATTCAGTCTAAAGACTGAAACAGGATCCGCACTTTTCACCGTTCCTTTCAGAATCATTTGATTCATCAGCTAGGAATGGCGATTGCTTCTCCAGACCAATCGAAGGCTAGGCCAAAGGAACTCGATCTTTCCAAGAGGTGTGTGGCCCAACTTTTGAAAGAACCGCTAAGTGGAGAACTATTTGGTATTTTTCCTAAGCACTTTTCACCGTAATTGTCCTAAGGTTGGTCTCTGCATCCTTAAGCATACCAGAGTTTTCAAAGACGAAACAGGGTGAGGCCCATTAATCTTGGCATTTCCAATAGTTGGTCCTACGGACTACCAAGAAAGTGTTTTTTTAAGTATTATTCCATTGTGGTTTCAGCATTATTTTCAGAACCCGAGCAGGGTTCTCGCATTACCATAAGAATCCTGCCTGGTAGTTGAGATTTCTGGGTGGGGTGTAGGTGCGAGGCTTCTGTCAGCCCTGCCTTTGATTTGTTTACCTCCAGAGTTGGAAAGTGCATATTTGCGTGAGATGGGAAAAGTGTGGATCGTGCTTCAGATTTCATCCAGACACTTTGAAATGACCAGTGTATTGGTAATTATTTGCCATTTCCATGGCGTTTGGCACCGTAATAGTCATGAGGTCGGTCTCTGCATCCTGAAGCCTATGATGCTTTTTGCAGAGAAACCTCTGCTGAGGCCCAGGTAACTTGCTATTTCCCATAGCTGGCACAGGAGCCTTGGAAGATAGGATTGTTTTCAGTATTATTTCACCATTTTTTCACCACTGTTTCAAGAACAGGAGCCCTTTTCAACCGCTATCGGAAGAATACTTCTTTGGAGATGAGATATTTTTCTGGGGTGGCAAGTGCAGGGCCTCTGTCAGTCCTGGGTTTGTTGGACTAGCGCCAGACATGAGAAGTGCGCCTTTGTGGGACAGGTGAATAATGCGGATCCTGTTTCAGTCTAAAGACTGAAACAGGATCCGCGCTTTTCACCGTTCCTTTCAGAATCATTTGATTCATCAGCTAGGAATGGCGATTGCATCTCCAGACCAATCGAAGGCTAGGCCAAAGTAACTCGATCTTTCCAAGAGGTGTGTGGCCCAACTTTTGAAAGAACCGCTAAGTGGAGAACTATTTGGTATTTTTCCTAAGCACTTTTCACCGTAATTGTCCTAAGGTTGGTCTCTGCATCCTTAAGCATACCAGAGTTTTCACAGACGAAACAGGCTGAGGCCCAGTAATCTTGGCATTTCCAATAGTTGGTCCTAGAGACTACCAAGAAAGTGTTCTTTTAAGTATTATTCTGTTGTGGTTTCAGCATTATTTTCAGAACCCGAGCAGGGTTCTCGCATTACCATAAGAATCCTGCCTGGTAGTTGAGATTTCATGGTGGGGTGTAAGTGCGGGGCTTCTGTCAGCCCTGCCTTTGATTTGTTTACCTCCAGAGTTGGAAAGTGCATAGTTGCGTGAGATGGGAAAAGTGTGGATCGTGCTTCAGATTTCATCCTGACACTTTGAAATGACCAGTGTGTTGGTAATTATTTGCCATTTCCATGGCGTTTGGCCCCGTAATAGTCATGAGGTCGGTCTCTGCATCCTGAAGCCTATGATGCTTTTTGCAGAGAAACCTCTGCTGAGGCCCAGGTAACTTGCTATTTCCCATAGTTGGCACAGGAGCCTTGGAAGATAGGATTGTTTTCAGTATTATTTCACCATTTTTTCACCACTGTTTCAAGAACGGGAGCCCTTTTCAACCGTTAGCGGAAGAATCCTTCTTTGGAGATGAGATATTTTTCTGGGGTGGCAAGTGCAGGGCCTCTGTCAGGCCTGGGTTTGTTGGACTAGCGCCAGACATGAGAAGTGCGCGTTTGTGGGACAGGTGAGTAGTGCGGATCCTGTTTCAGTCTAAAGACTGAAACAGGATCCGCACTTTTCACCGTTCCTTTCAGAATCATTTGATTCATCAGCTACGAATGGCGATTGCTTCTCCAGATGAATCGAAGGCTAGGCCAAAGTAACTCGATGTTTCCAAGAGGTGTGTGACCCAACTTTTGAAAGAACCGCTAAGTGGAGAACTATTTGGTATTTTTCCGAAGCCCTTACACCTTAATTGTCATAAGGTTGGTCTCTGTATCCTTAAGCATACGAGAGTTTTCACAGACGAAACAGGCTGAGGCCCAATAATCTTGGCATTTCCAATAGTTGGCCCTAGAGACTACCAAGAAAGTGTTCTTTTAAGTATTATTCCACTGTGGTTTCAGCATTATTTTCAGAACCCGAGCAGGGTTCTCCCATTAGCAAAAGAATCCTGCCTGGTTGTTGAGATTTCTGGATGGGGTGTAAGCGCGGGGCTTCTGTCAGCCCTGCCTTTGATTTGTTTACCTCCAGAGTTGGAAAGTGCATATTTGCGTGAGATGGGAAAAGTGTGGATCGTGCTTCAGATTTCATCCAGACACTTTGAAATGACCAGTGTGTTGGTAACTATTTGCCATTTCCATGGCGTTTGGCACCGTAATAGTCATGAGGTCGGTCTCTGCATCCTGAAGCCTATGATGCTTTTTGCAGAGAAACCTCTGCTGAGGCCCAGGTAACTTGCTATTTCCCATAGCTGGCACAGGAGCCTTGGAAGATAGGATTGTTTTCAGTATTATTTCACCATTTTTTCACCACTGTTTCAAGAACGGGAGCCCTTTTCAACCGTTAGCGGAAGAATCCTTCTTTGGAGATGAGATATTTTTCTGGGGTGGCAAGTGCAGGGCCTCTGTCAGTCCTGGGTTTGTTGGACTAGCGCCAGACATGAGAAGTGCGCCTTTGTGGGACAGGTGAATAGTGCGGATCCGCACTTTTCACCGTTCCTTTCAGAATCATTTGATTCATCAGCTAGGAATGGCGATTGCTTCTCCAGACCAATCGAAGGCTAGGCCAAAGGAACTCGATCTTTCCAAGAGGTGTGTGGCCCAACTTTTGAAAGAACCGCTAAGTGGAGAACTATTTGGTATTTTTCTGAAGCACTTTTCACCGTAATTGTCATAAGGTTGCTCTCTGCATCCTTAAGCATATGAGAGTTTTCAGAGACGAAACAGGCAGAGGCCCAATAAAATTGGCATTTCCAATAGTTCGGCCTAGAGAATACCAAGAAAGTGATCTTTTAAGTATTATTTCGTTGCGGTTTCAGCATTATTTTCAGAACCCGAGCAGGGTTCTCGCATTAGCATAAGAATCCTGCCTGGTAGTTGAGATTTCTGGGTGGGGTGTAAGTGCGGGGCTTCTGTCAGCCTTGCCTTTGGTTTGTTTACCTCCAGAGTTGGAAAGTGCATAACTGCGTGAGATGGGAAAAGTGTGGATCGTGCTTCAGATTTGATCCTGACACTTTGAAATGACCAGTGTGTTGGTAATTATTTGCCATTTCCATGGCGTTTGGCACCGTAATAGTCATGAGGTCAGTCTCTGCATCCTGAAGCCTATGATGCTTTTCGCAGAGAAACCTCTGCTGAGGCCCAGGTAACTTGCTATTTCCCATAGCTGGCACAGGAGCCTTGGAAGATAGCATTGTTTTCAGTATTATTTCACCATTTTTTCACCACTGTTTCAAGAACGGGAGCCCTTTTCAACCGTTAGCGGAAGAATCCTTCTTTGGAGATGAGATATTTTTCTGGGGTGGCAAGTGCAGGGCCTCTGTCAGTCCTGGGTTTGTTGGACTAGCGCCAGACATGAGAAGTGCGCCTTTGTGGGACAGGTGAATAGTACGGATCCTGATTCAGTCTAAAGACTGAAACAGGATCCGCACTTTTCACCGTTCCTTTCAGAATCATTTGATTCATCAGCTAGGAATGGCGATTGCTTCTCCAGACCAATCGAAGGCTAGGCCAAAGGAACTCGATCTTTCCAAGAGGTGTGTGGCCCAACTTTTGAAAGAACCGCTAAGTGGAGAACTATTTGGTATTTTTCCTAAGCACTTTTCACCGTAATTGTCCTAAGGTTGGTCTCTGCATCCTTAAGCATACCAGAGTTTTCAAAGACGAAACAGGGTGAGGCCCATTAATCTTGGCATTTCCAATAGTTGGTCCTACGGACTACCAAGAAAGTGTTTTTTTAAGTATTATTCCATTGTGGTTTCAGCATTATTTTCAGAACCCGAGCAGGGTTCTCGCATTACCATAAGAATCCTGCCTGGTAGTTGAGATTTCTGGGTGGGGTGTAGGTGCGAGGCTTCTGTCAGCCCTGCCTTTGATTTGTTTACCTCCAGAGTTGGAAAGTGCATATTTGCGTGAGATGGGAAAAGTGTGGATCGTGCTTCAGATTTCATCCAGACACTTTGAAATGACCAGTGTATTGGTAATTATTTGCCATTTCCATGGCGTTTGGCACCGTAATAGTCATGAGGTCGGTCTCTGCATCCTGAAGCCTATGATGCTTTTTGCAGAGAAACCTCTGCTGAGGCCCAGGTAACTTGCTATTTCCCATAGCTGGCACAGGAGCCTTGGAAGATAGGATTGTTTTCAGTATTATTTCACCATTTTTTCACCACTGTTTCAAGAACAGGAGCCCTTTTCAACCGCTATCGGAAGAATACTTCTTTGGAGATGAGATATTTTTCTGGGGTGGCAAGTGCAGGGCCTCTGTCAGTCCTGGGTTTGTTGGACTAGCGCCAGACATGAGAAGTGCGCCTTTGTGGGACAGGTGAATAATGCGGATCCTGTTTCAGTCTAAAGACTGAAACAGGATCCGCGCTTTTCACCGTTCCTTTCAGAATCATTTGATTCATCAGCTAGGAATGGCGATTGCATCTCCAGACCAATCGAAGGCTAGGCCAAAGTAACTCGATCTTTCCAAGAGGTGTGTGGCCCATCTTTTGAAAGAACCGCTAAGTGGAGAACTATTTGGTATTTTTCCTAAGCACTTTTCACCGTAATTGTCCTAAGGTTGGTCTCTGCATCCTTAAGCATACCAGAGTTTTCACAGACGAAACAGGCTGAGGCCCAGTAATCTTGGCATTTCCAATAGTTGGTCCTAGAGACTACCAAGAAAGTGTTCTTTTAAGTATTATTCTGTTGTGGTTTCAGCATTATTTTCAGAACCCGAGCAGGGTTCTCGCATTACCATAAGAATCCTGCCTGGTAGTTGAGATTTCATGGTGGGGTGTAAGTGCGGGGCTTCTGTCAGCCCTGCCTTTGATTTGTTTACCTCCAGAGTTGGAAAGTGCATAGTTGCGTGAGATGGGAAAAGTGTGGATCGTGCTTCAGATTTCATCCAGACACTTTGAAATGACCAGTGTGTTGGTAATTATTTGCCATTTCCATGGCGTTTGGCCCCGTAATAGTCATGAGGTCGGTCTCTGCATCCTGAAGCCTATGATGCTTTTTGCAGAGAAACCTCTGCTGAGGCCCAGGTAACTTGCTATTTCCCATAGTTGGCACAGGAGCCTTGGAAGATAGGATTGTTTTCAGTATTATTTCACCATTTTTTCACCACTGTTTCAAGAACGGGAGCCCTTTTCAACCGTTAGCGGAAGAATCCTTCTTTGGAGATGAGATATTTTTCTGGGGTGGCAAGTGCAGGGCCTCTGTCAGGCCTGGGTTTGTTGGACTAGCGCCAGACATGAGAAGTGCGCGTTTGTGGGACAGGTGAGTAGTGCGGATCCTGTTTCAGTCTAAAGACTGAAACAGGATCCGCACTTTTCACCGTTCCTTTCAGAATCATTTGATTCATCAGCTACGAATGGCGATTGCTTCTCCAGATGAATCGAAGGCTAGGCCAAAGTAACTCGATGTTTCCAAGAGGTGTGTGACCCAACTTTTGAAAGAACCGCTAAGTGGAGAACTATTTGGTATTTTTCCGAAGCCCTTACACCTTAATTGTCATAAGGTTGGTCTCTGTATCCTTAAGCATACGAGAGTTTTCACAGACGAAACAGGCTGAGGCCCAATAATCTTGGCATTTCCAATAGTTGGCCCTAGAGACTACCAAGAAAGTGTTCTTTTAAGTATTATTCCACTGTGGTTTCAGCATTATTTTCAGAACCCGAGCAGGGTTCTCCCATTAGCAAAAGAATCCTGCCTGGTTGTTGAGATTTCTGGATGGGGTGTAAGCGCGGGGCTTCTGTCAGCCCTGCCTTTGATTTGTTTACCTCCAGAGTTGGAAAGTGCATATTTGCGTGAGATGGGAAAAGTGTGGATCGTGCTTCAGATTTCATCCAGACACTTTGAAATGACCAGTGTGTTGGTAACTATTTGCCATTTCCATGGCGTTTGGCACCGTAATAGTCATGAGGTCGGTCTCTGCATCCTGAAGCCTATGATGCTTTTTGCAGAGAAACCTCTGCTGAGGCCCAGGTAACTTGCTATTTCCCATAGCTGGCACAGGAGCCTTGGAAGATAGGATTGTTTTCAGTATTATTTCACCATTTTTTCACCACTGTTTCAAGAACGGGAGCCCTTTTCAACCGTTAGCGGAAGAATCCTTCTTTGGAGATGAGATATTTTTCTGGGGTGGCAAGTGCAGGGCGTCTGTCAGTCCTGGGTTTGTTGGACTAGCGCCAGACATGAGAAGTGCGCCTTTGTGGGACAGGTGAATAGTGCGGATCCGCACTTTTCACCGTTCCTTTCAGAATCATTTGATTCATCAGCTAGGAATGGCGATTGCTTCTCCAGACCAATCGAAGGCTAGGCCAAAGGAACTCGATCTTTCCAAGAGGTGTGTGGCCCAACTTTTGAAAGAACCGCTAAGTGGAGAACTATTTGGTATTTTTCTGAAGCACTTTTCACCGTAATTGTCATAAGGTTGCTCTCTGCATCCTTAAGCATATGAGAGTTTTCAGAGACGAAACAGGCAGAGGCCCAATAAAATTGGCATTTCCAATAGTTCGGCCTAGAGAATACCAAGAAAGTGATCTTTTAAGTATTATTTCGTTGCGGTTTCAGCATTATTTTCAGAACCCGAGCAGGGTTCTCGCATTAGCATAAGAATCCTGCCTGGTAGTTGAGATTTCTGGGTGGGGTGTAAGTGCGGGGCTTCTGTCAGCCTTGCCTTTGGTTTGTTTACCTCCAGAGTTGGAAAGTGCATAACTGCGTGAGATGGGAAAAGTGTGGATCGTGCTTCAGATTTGATCCTGACACTTTGAAATGACCAGTGTGTTGGTAATTATTTGCCATTTCCATGGCGTTTGGCACCGTAATAGTCATGAGGTCAGTCTCTGCATCCTGAAGCCTATGATGCTTTTCGCAGAGAAACCTCTGCTGAGGCCCAGGTAACTTGCTATTTCCCATAGCTGGCACAGGAGCCTTGGAAGATAGCATTGTTTTCAGTATTATTTCACCATTTTTTCACCACTGTTTCAAGAACGGGAGCCCTTTTCAACCGTTAGCGGAAGAATCCTTCTTTGGAGATGAGATATTTTTCTGGGGTGGCAAGTGCAGGGCCTCTGTCAGTCCTGGGTTTGTTGGACTAGCGCCAGACATGAGAAGTGCGCCTTTGTGGGACAGGTGAATAGTACGGATCCTGATTCAGTCTAAAGCCTGAAACAGGATCCGCACTTTTCACCGTTCCTTTCAGAATCATTTGATTCATCAGCTAGGAATGGCGATTGCTTCTCCAGACCAATCGAAGGCTAGGCCAAAGGAACTCGATCTTTCCAAGAGGTGTGTGGCCCAACTTTTGAAAGAACCGCTAAGTGGAGAACTATTTGGTATTTTTCCTAAGCACTTTTCACCGTAATTGTCCTAAGGTTGGTCTCTGCATCCTTAAGCATACCAGAGTTTTCAAAGACGAAACAGGGTGAGGCCCATTAATCTTGGCATTTCCAATAGTTGGTCCTACGGACTACCAAGAAAGTGTTTTTTTAAGTATTATTCCATTGTGGTTTCAGCATTATTTTCAGAACCCGAGCAGGGTTCTCGCATTACCATAAGAATCCTGCCTGGTAGTTGAGATTTCTGGGTGGGGTGTAGGTGCGAGGCTTCTGTCAGCCCTGCCTTTGATTTGTTTACCTCCAGAGTTGGAAAGTGCATATTTGCGTGAGATGGGAAAAGTGTGGATCGTGCTTCAGATTTCATCCAGACACTTTGAAATGACCAGTGTGTTGGTAATTATTTGCCATTTCCATGGCGTTTGGCACCGTAATAGTCATGAGGTCGGTCTCTGCATCCTGAAGCCTATGATGCTTTTTGCAGAGAAACCTCTGCTGAGGCCCAGGTAACTTGCTATTTCCCATAGCTGGCACAGGAGCCTTGGAAGATAGGATTGTTTTCAGTATTATTTCACCATTTTTTCACCACTGTTTCAAGAACAGGAGCCCTTTTCAACCGTTAGCGGAAGAATCCTTCTTTGGAGATGAGATATTTTTCTGGGGTGGCAAGTGCAGTGCCTCTGTCAGTCCTGGGTTTGTTGGACTAGCGCCAGACATGAGAAGTGCGCGTTTGTGGGACAGGTGAGTAGTGCGGATCCTGTTTCAGTCTAAAGACTGAAACAGGATCCGCACTTTTCACCGTTCCTTTCAGAATCCTTTGATTCATCAGCTACGAATGGCGATTGCTTCTCCAGATGAATCGAA
Organism: Lemur catta; assembly: GCF_020740605.2. Lineage (NCBI taxonomy): Eukaryota > Metazoa > Chordata > Mammalia > Primates > Lemuridae > Lemur > Lemur catta. The sequence continues at coordinate 83,566,584 of NC_059132.1, read as the reverse complement.
GGCTAGGCCAAAGTAACTCGATGTTTCCAAGAGGTGTGTGACCCAACTTTTGAAAGAAGCGCTAAGTGGAGAACTATTTGGTATTTTTCCGAAGCCCTTACACCTTAATTGTCATAAGGTTGGTCTCTGTATCCTTAAGCATACGAGAGTTTTCACAGACGAAACAGGCTGAGGCCCAATAATCTTGGCATTTCCAATAGTTGGCCCTAGAGACTACCAAGAAAGTGTTCTTTTAAGTATTATTCCACTGTGGTTTCAGCATTATTTTCAGAACCCGAGCAGGGTTCTCCCATTAGCAAAAGAATCCTGCCTGCTTGTTGAGATTTCTGGATGGGGTGTAAGCGCGGGGCTTCTGTCAGCCCTGCCTTTGATTTGTTTACCTCCAGAGTTGGAAAGTGCATATTTGGGCGAGATGGGAATATTGTGGATCCTGCTTCAGATTTGATCCTGACACTTTGAAATGACCAGTGTGTTGGTAATTATTTGCCATTTCCATGGCGTTTGGCACCGTAATAGTCATGAGTTCGGTCTCTGCATCCTGAAGCCTATGATGCTTTTTGCAGAGAAACCTCTGCTGAGGCCCAGGTAACTTGCTATTTCCCATAGCTGGCACAGGAACCTTGGAAGATAGGATTGTTTTCAGTATTATTTCACCATTTTTTCACCACTGCTTCAAGAACGGGAGCCCTTTTCAACCGTTAGCGGAAGAATCCTTCTTTGGAGATGAGATATTTTCCTGGGGTGGCAAGTGCAGGGCCTCTGTCAGTCCTGGGTTTGTTGGACTAGCGCCAGACATGAGAAGTGCGCCTTTGTGGGACAGGTGAATAGTGCGGATCCGCACTTTTCACCGTTCCTTTCAGAATCATTTGATTCATCAGCTAGGAATGGCGATTGCTTCTCCAGACCAATCGAAGGCTAGGCCAAAGTAACTCGAGCTTTCCAAGAGGTGTGTGGCCCAACTTTTGAAAGAACCGCTAAGTGGAGAACTATTTGGTATTTTTCTGAAGCACTTTTCACCGTAATTGTCATAAGGTTGCTCTCTGCATCCTTAAGCATATGAGAGTTTTCACAGACGAAACAGGCAGAGGCCCAATAAAATTGGCATTTCCAATAGTTCGGCCTAGAGAATACCAAGAAAGTGTTCTTTTAAGTATTATTTCGTTGCGGTTTCAGCATTATTTTCAGAACCCGAGCAGGGTTCTCGCATTAGCATAAGAATCCTGCCTGGTAGTTGAGATTTCTGGGTGGGGTGTAAGTGCGGGGCTTCTGTCAGCCTTGCCTTTGGTTTGTTTACCTCCAGAGTTGGAAAGTGCATAACTGCGTGAGATGGGAAAAGTGTGGATCGTGCTTCAGATTTGATCCTGACACTTTGAAATGACCAGTGTGTTGGTAATTATTTGCCATTTCCATGGCGTTTGGCACCGTAATAGTCATGAGGTCAGTCTCTGCATCCTGAAGCCTATGATGCTTTTCGCAGAGAAACCTCTGCTGAGGCCCAGGTAACTTGCTATTTCCCATAGCTGGCACAGGAGCCTTGGAAGATAGCATTGTTTTCAGTATTATTTCACCATTTTTTCACCACTGTTTCAAGAACGGGAGCCCTTTTCAACCGTTAGCGGAAGAATCCTTCTTTGGAGATGAGATATTTTTCTGGGGTGGCAAGTGCAGGGCCTCTGTCAGTCCTGGGTTTGTTGGACTAGCGCCAGACATGAGAAGTGCGCCTTTGTGGGACAGGTGAATAGTACGGATCCTGATTCAGTCTAAAGACTGAAACAGGATCCGCACTTTTCACCGTTCCTTTCAGAATCATTTGATTCATCAGCTAGGAATGGCGATTGCTTCTCCAGACCAATCGAAGGCTAGGCCAAAGTACCTCGATCTTTCCAAGAGGTGTGTGGCCCAACTTTTGAAAGAACCGCTAAGTGGAGAACTATTTGGTATTTTTCCTAAGCACTTTTCACCGTAATTGTCCTAAGGTTGGTCTCTGCATCCTTAAGCATACCAGAGTTTTCAAAGACGAAACAGGGTGAGGCCCATTAATCTTGGCATTTCCAATAGTTGGTCCTACGGACTACCAAGAAAGTGTTTTTTTAAGTATTATTCCATTGTGGTTTCAGCATTATTTTCAGAACCCGAGCAGGGTTCTCGCATTACCATAAGAATCCTGCCTGGTAGTTGAGATTTCTGGGTGGGGTGTAGGTGCGAGGCTTCTGTCAGCCCTGCCTTTGATTTGTTTACCTCCAGAGTTGGAAAGTGCATATTTGCGTGAGATGGGAAAAGTGTGGATCGTGCTTCAGATTTCATCCAGACACTTTGAAATGACCAGTGTGTTGGTAATTATTTGCCATTTCCATGGCGTTTGGCACCGTAATAGTCATGAGGTCGGTCTCTGCATCCTGAAGCCTATGATGCTTTTTGCAGAGAAACCTCTGCTGAGGCCCAGGTAACTTGCTATTTCCCATAGCTGGCACAGGAGCCTTGGAAGATAGGATTGTTTTCAGTATTATTTCACCATTTTTTCACCACTGTTTCAAGAACGGGAGCCCTTTTCAACCGTTAGCGGAAGAATCCTTCTTTGGAGATGAGATATTTTTCTGGGGTGGCAAGTGCAGGGCCTCTGTCAGTCCTGGGTTTGTTGGACTAGCACCAGACATGAGAAGTGCGCCTTTGTGGGACAGGTGAATAGTGCGGATCCTGTTTCAGTCTAAAGACTGAAACAGGATCCGCACTTTTCACCGTTCCTTTCAGAATCATTTCATTCATCAGCTAGGAATGGCGATTGCTTCTCCAGACCAATCGAAGGCTAGGCCAAAGTACCTCGATCTTTCCAAGAGGTGTGTGGCCCAACTTTTGAAAGAACCGCTAAGTGGAGAACTATTTGGTATTTTTCCTAAGCACTTTTCACCGTAATTGTCCTAAGGTTGGTCTCTGCATCCTTAAGCATACCAGAGTTTTCAAAGACGAAACAGGGTGAGGCCCATTAATCTTGGCATTTCCAATAGTTGGTCCTACAGACTACCAAGAAAGTGTTTTTTTAAGTATTATTCCATTGTGGTTTCAGCATTATTTTCAGAACCCGAGCAGGGTTCTCGCATTACCATAAGAATCCTGCCTGGTAGTTGAGATTTCTGGGTGGGGTGTAGGTGCGGGGCTTCTGTCAGCCCTGCGTTTGATTTGTTTACCTCCAGAGTTGGAAAGTGCATATTTGCGTGAGATGGGAAAAGTGTGGATCGTGCTTCAGATTTCATCCAGACACTTTGAAATGACCAGTGTGTTGGTAATTATTTGCCATTTCCATGGCGTTTGGCCCCTTAATAGTCATGAGGTCGGTCTCTGCATCCTGAAGCCTATGATGCTTTTTGCAGAGAAACCTCTGCTGAGGCCCAGGTAACTTGCTATTTCCCATAGCTGGCACAGGAGCCTTGGAAGATAGGATTGTTTTCAGTATTATTTCACCATTTTTTCACCACTGTTTCAAGAACGGGAGCCCTTTTCTACCGTTAGCGGAAGAATCCTTCTTTGGAGATGAGATATTTTTCTGGGGTGGCAAGTGCAGGGCCTCTGTCAGTCCTGGGTTTGTTGGACTAGCACCAGACATGAGAAGTGCGCCTTTGTGGGACAGGTGAATAGTGCGGAACCTGTTTCAGTCTAAAGACTGAAACAGGATCCGGACTTTTCAACGTTCCTTTCAGAATCATTTGATTCATCAGCTAGGAATGGCGATTGCTTCTCCAGACCAATCGAAGGCTAGGCCAAAGTACCTCGATCTTTCCAAGAGGTGTGTGGCCCAACTTTTGAAAGAACCGCTAAGTGGAGAACTATTTGGTATTTTTCCTAAGCACTTTTCACCGTAATTGTCCTAAGGTTGGTCTCTGCATCCTTAAGCATACCAGAGTTTTCAAAGACGAAACAGGGTGAGGCCCATTAATCTTGGCATTTCCAATAGTTGGTCCTACAGACTACCAAGAAAGTGTTTTTTTAAGTATTATTCCATTGTGGTTTCAGCATTATTTTCAGAACCCGAGCAGGGTTCTCGCATTACCATAAGAATCCTGCCTGGTAGTTGAGATTTCTGGGTGGGGTGTAGGTGCGGGGCTTCTGTCAGCCCTGCCTTTGATTTGTTTACCTCCAGAGTTGGAAAGTGCATATTTGCGTGAGATGGGAAAAGTGTGGATCGTGCTTCAGATTTCATCCAGACACTTTGAAATGACCAGTGTGTTGGTAATTATTTGCCATTTCCATGGAGTTTGGCCCCTTAATAGTCATGAGGTCGGTCTCTGCATCCTGAAGCCTATGATGCTTTTTGCAGAGAAACCTCTGCTGAGGCCCAGGTAACTTGCTATTTCCCATAGCTGGCACAGGAGCCTTGGAAGATAGGATTGTTTTCAGTATTATTTCACCATTTTTTCACCACTGTTTCAAGAACGGGAGCCCTTTTCTACCGTTAGCGGAAGAATCCTTCTTTGGAGATGAGATATTTTTCTGGGGTGGCAAGTGCAGGGCCTCTGTCAGTCCTGGGTTTGTTGGACTAGCACCAGACATGAGAAGTGCGCCTTTGTGGGACAGGTGAATAGTGCGGGTCCTGTTTCAGTCTAAAGACTGAAACAGGATCCGGACTTTTCACCGTTCCTTTCAGAATCATTTCATTCATCAGCTAGGAATGGCGATTGCTTCTCCAGACCAATCGAAGGCTACGCCAAAGTAACTCGATCTTTCCAAGAGGTGTGTGGCCCAACTTTTGAAAGAACCGCTAAGTGGAGAATTATTTGGTATTTTTCCTAAGCACTTTTCACCGTAATTGATATAAGGTTGGTCTCTGCATCCTTAAGCCTACCAGAGTTTTCACAGACGAAACAAGCTGAGGCCCATTAATCTTGGCATTTCCAATAGTTGGTCCTAGAGACTACCAAGAAGTGCTCTTTTAAGTATTATTCTGTTGTGGTTTCAGCATTATTTTCAGAACCCGAGCAGGGTTCTCGCATTAGCATAAGAATCCTGCCTGGTAGTTGAGATTTCATGGTGGGGTGTAAGTGCGGGGCTTCTGTCAGCCCTGCCTTTGATTTGTTTACCTCCAGAGTTGGAAAGTGCGTATTTGCGTGAGATGAGAAAAGTGTGGATCGTGCTTCAGATTTCATCCTGACACTTTGAAATGACCAGTGTGTTGGTAATTATTTGCCATTTCCATGGCGTTTGGCACCGTAATAGTCATGAGGTCGGTCTCTGCATCCTGAAGCCTATGATGCTTTTTGCAGAGAAACCTCTGCTGAGGCCCAGGTAACTTGCTATTTCCCATAGCTGGCACAGGAGCCTTGGAAGATAGGATTGTTTTCAGTATTATTTCACCATTTTTTCACCACTGTTTCAAGAACGGGAGCCCTTTTCAACCGTTAGTGGAAGAATCCTTCTTTGGAGATGAGATATTTTTCTGGGGTGGCAAGTGCAGGGCCTCTGTCAGTCCTGGGTTTGTTGGACTAGCGCCAGACGTGAGAAGTGCGCCTTGGTGGGACAGGTGAATAGTGCGGATCCTGTTTCAGTCTAAAGACTGAAACAGGATACGCACTTTTCACCGTTCCTTTCAGAATCATTTGATTCATCAGCTAGGAATGGCGATTGCTTCTCCAGACCAATCGAAGGCTAGGCCAAAGGAACTCGATCTTTCCAAGAGGTGTGTGGCCCAACTTTTGAAAGAACCGCTAAGTGGAGAACTATTTGGTATTTTTCCTAAGCACTTTTCACCGTAATTGTCCTAAGGTTGGTCTCTGCATCCTTAAGCATACCAGAGTTTTCAAAGACGAAACAGGGTGAGGCCCATTAATCTTGGCATTTCCAATAGTTGGTCCTACAGACTACCAAGAAAGTGTTTTTTTAAGTATTATTCCATTGTGGTTTCAGCATTATTTTCAGAACCCGAGCAGGGTTCTCGCATTACCATAAGAATCCTGCCTGGTAGTTGAGATTTCTGGGTGGGGTGTAAGTGCGGGGCTTCTGTCAGCCCTGCCTTTGATTTGTTTACCTCCAGAGTTGGAAAGTGCATATTTGCGTGAGATGGGAAAAGTGTGGATCGTGCTTCAGATTTCATCCAGACACTTTGAAATGACCAGTGTGTTGGTAATTATTTGCCATTTCCATGGCGTTTGGCCCCTTAATAGTCATGAGGTCGGTCTCTGCATCCTGAAGCCTATGATGCTTTTTGCAGAGAAACCTCTGCTGAGGCCCAGGTAACTTGCTATTTCCCATAGCTGGCACAGGAGCCTTGGAAGATAGGATTGTTTTCAGTATTATTTCACCATTTTTTCACCACTGTTTCAAGAACGGGAGCCCTTTTCTACCGTTAGCGGAAGAATCCTTCTTTGGAGATGAGATATTTTTCTGGGGTGGCAAGTGCAGGGCCTCTGTCAGTCCTGGGTTTGTTGGACTAGCACCAGACATGAGAAGTGCGCCTTTGTGGGACAGGTGAATAGTGCGGGTCCTGTTTCAGTCTAAAGACTGAAACAGGATCCGGACTTTTCACCGTTCCTTTCAGAATCATTTCATTCATCAGCTAGGAATGGCGATTGCTTCTCCAGACCAATCGAAGGCTACGCCAAAGTAACTCGATCTTTCCAAGAGGTGTGTGGCCCAACTTTTGAAAGAACCGCTAAGTGGAGAATTATTTGGTATTTTTCCTAAGCACTTTTCACCGTAATTGATATAAGGTTGGTCTCTGCATCCTTAAGCCTACCAGAGTTTTCACAGACGAAACAAGCTGAGGCCCATTAATCTTGGCATTTCCAATAGTTGGTCCTAGAGACTACCAAGAAGTGCTCTTTTAAGTATTATTCCTTTGTGGTTTCAGCATTATTTTCAGAACCCGAGCAGGGTTCTCGCATTAGCATAAGAATCCTGCCTGGTAGTTGAGATTTCATGGTGGGGTGTAAGTGCGGGGCTTCTGTCAGCCCTGCCTTTGATTTGTTTACCTCCAGAGTTGGAAAGTGCGTATTTGCGTGAGATGAGAAAAGTGTGGATCGTGCTTCAGATTTCATCCTGACACTTTGAAATGACCAGTGTGTTGGTAATTATTTGCCATTTCCATGGCGTTTGGCACCGTAATAGTCATGAGGTCGGTCTCTGCATCCTGAAGCCTATGATGCTTTTTGCAGAGAAACCTCTGCTGAGGCCCAGGTAACTTGCTATTTCCCATAGCTGGCACAGGAACCTTGGAAGATAGGATTGTTTTCAGTATTATTTCACCATTTTTTCACCACTGCTTCAAGAACGGGAGCCCTTTTCAACCGTTAGCGGAAGAATCCTTCTTTGGAGATGAGATATTTTCCTGGGGTGGCAAGTGCAGGGCCTCTGTCAGTCCTGGGTATGTTTGGACTAGCGCCAGACATGAGAAGTGCGCCTTTGTGGGACAGGTGAATAGTGCGGATCCGCACTTTTCACCGTTCCTTTCAGAATCATTTGATTCATCAGCTAGGAATGGCGATTGCTTCTCCAGACCAATCGAAGGCTAGGCCAAAGTAACTGGAGCTTTCCAAGAGGTGTGTGGCCCAACTTTTGAAAGAACCGCTAAGTGGAGAACTATTTGGTATTTTTCTGAAGCACTTTTCACCGTAATTGTCATAAGGTTGCTCTCTGCATCCTTAAGCATATGAGAGTTTTCACAGACGAAACAGGCAGAGGCCCAATAAAATTGGCATTTCCAATAGTTCGGCCTAGAGAATACCAAGAAAGTGATCTTTTAAGTATTATTTCGTTGCGGTTTCAGCATTATTTTCAGAACCCGAGCAGGGTTCTCGCATTAGCATAAGAATCCTGCCTGGTAGTTGAGATTTCTGGGTGGGGTGTAAGTGCGGGGCTTCTGTCAGCCTTGCCTTTGGTTTGTTTACCTCCAGAGTTGGAAAGTGCATAACTGCGTGAGATGGGAAAAGTGTGGATCGTGCTTCAGATTTGATCCTGACACTTTGAAATGACCAGTGTGTTGGTAATTATTTGCCATTTCCATGGCGTTTGGCACCGTAATAGTCATGAGGTCAGTCTCTGCATCCTGAAGCCTATGATGCTTTTCGCAGAGAAACCTCTGCTGAGGCCCAGGTAACTTGCTATTTCCCATAGCTGGCACAGGAGCCTTGGAAGATAGCATTGTTTTCAGTATTATTTCACCATTTTTTCACCACTGTTTCAAGAACGGGAGCCCTTTTCAACCGTTAGCGGAAGAATCCTTCTTTGGAGATGAGATATTTTTCTGGGGTGGCAAGTGCAGGGCCTCTGTCAGTCCTGGGTTTGTTGGACTAGCGCCAGACATGAGAAGTGCGCCTTTGTGGGACAGGTGAATAGTACGGATCCTGATTCAGTCTAAAGACTGAAACAGGATCCGCACTTTTCACCGTTCCTTTCAGAATCATTTGATTCATCAGCTAGGAATGGCGATTGCTTCTCCAGACTAATCGAAGGCTAGGCCAAAGGAACTCGATCTTTCCAAGAGGTGTGTGGCCCAACTTTTGAAAGAACCGCTAAGTGGAGAACTATTTGGTATTTTTCCTAAGCACTTTTCACCGTAATTGTCCTAAGGTGGTCTCTGCATCATTAAGCATACCAGAGTTTTCAAAGACGAAACAGGGTGAGGCCCATTAATCTTGGCATTTCCAATAGTTGGTCCTACGGACTACCAAGAAAGTGTTTTTTTAAGTATTATTCCATTGTGGTTTCAGCATTATTTTCAGAACCCGAGCAGGGTTCTCGCATTACCATAAGAATCCTGCCTGGTAGTTGAGATTTCTGGGTGGGGTGTAGGTGCGAGGCTTCTGTCAGCCCTGCCTTTGATTTGTTTACCTCCAGAGTTGGAAAGTGCATATTTGCGTGAGATGGGAAAAGTGTGGATCGTGCTTCAGATTTCATCCAGACACTTTGAAATGACCAGTGTGTTGGTAATTATTTGCCATTTCCATGGCGTTTGGCACCGTAATAGTCATGAGGTCGGTCTCTGCATCCTGAAGCCTATGATGCTTTTTGCAGAGAAACCTCTGCTGAGGCCCAGGTAACTTGCTATTTCCCATAGCTGGCACAGGAGCCTTGGAAGATAGGATTGTTTTCAGTATTATTTCACCATTTTTTCACCACTGTTTCAAGAACGGGAGCCCTTTTCAACCGTTAGCGGAAGAATCCTTCTTTGGAGATGAGATATTTTTCTGGGGTGGCAAGTGCAGGGCCTCTGTCAGTCCTGGGTTTGTTGGACTAGCACCAGACATGAGAAGTGCGCCTTTGCGGGACAGGTGAATAGTGCGGATCCTGTTTCAGTCTAAAGACTGAAACAGGATCCGGACTTTTCAACGTTCCTTTCAGAATCATTTGATTCATCAGCTAGGAATGGCGATTGCTTCTCCAGACCAATCGAAGGCTAGGCCAAAGTACCTCGATCTTTCCAAGAGGTGTGTGGCCCAACTTTTGAAAGAACCGCTAAGTGGAGAACTATTTGGTATTTTTCCTAAGCACTTTTCACCGTAATTGTCCTAAGGTTGGTCTCTGCATCCTTAAGCATACCAGAGTTTTCAAAGACGAAACAGGGTGAGGCCCATTAATCTTGGCATTTCCAATAGTTGGTCCTACAGACTACCAAGAAAGTGTTTTTTTAAGTATTATTCCATTGTGGTTTCAGCATTATTTTCAGAACCCGAGCAGGGTTCTCGCATTACCATAAGAATCCTGCCTGGTAGTTGAGATTTCTGGGTGGGGTGTAGGTGCGGGGCTTCTGTCAGCCCTGCCTTTGATTTGTTTACCTCCAGAGTTGGAAAGTGCATATTTGCGTGAGATGGGAAAAGTGTGGATCGTGCTTCAGATTTCATCCAGACACTTTGAAATGACCAGTGTGTTGGTAATTATTTGCCATTTCCATGGCGTTTGGCCCCTTAATAGTCATGAGGTCGGTCTCTGCATCCTGAAGCCTATGATGCTTTTTGCAGAGAAACCTCTGCTGAGGCCCAGGTAACTTGCTATTTCCCATAGCTGGCACAGGAGCCTTGGAAGATAGGATTGTTTTCAGTATTATTTCACCATTTTTTCACCACTGTTTCAAGAACGGGAGCCCTTTTCTACCGTTAGCGGAAGAATCCTTCTTTGGAGATGAGATATTTTTCTGGGGTGGCAAGTGCAGGGCCTCTGTCAGTCCTGGGTTTGTTGGACTAGCACCAGACATGAGAAGTGCGCCTTTGTGGGACAGGTGAATAGTGCGGGTCCTGTTTCAGTCTAAAGACTGAAACAGGATCCGCACTTTTCACCGTTCCTTTCAGAATCATTTGATTCATCAGCTAGGAATGGCGATTGCATCTCCAGACCAATCGAAGGCTAGGCCAAAGGAACTCGATCTTTCCAAGAGGTGTGTGGCCCAACTTTTGAAAAACCGCTAAGTGGAGAACTATTTGGTATTTTTCCTAAGCACTTTTCACCGTAATTGTCCTAAGGTTGGTCTCTGCATCCTTAAGCATACCAGAGTTTTCACAGACGAAACAGGCTGAGGCCCAGTAATCTTGGCATTTCCAATAGTTGGTCCTAGAGACATCCAAGAAAGTGTTCTTTTAAGTATTATTCTGTTGTGGTTTCAGCATTATTTTCAGAACCCGAGTAGGGTTCTCGCATTAGCATAAGAATCCTGCCTGGTAGTTGAGATTTCATGGTGGGGTGTAAGTGCGGGGCTTCTGTCAGCCCTGCCTTTGATTTGTTTACCTCCACAGTTGGAAAGTGCATAGTTGCGTGAGATGGGAAAAGTGTGGATCGTGCTTCAGATTTGATCCTGACACTTTGAAATGACCAGTGTGTTGGTAATTATTTGCCATTTCCATGGCGTTTGGCCCCGTAATAGTCATGAGGTCGGTCTCTGCATCCTGAAGCCTATGATGCTTTTTGCAGAGAAACCTCTGCTGAGGCCCAGGTAACTTGCTATTTCCCATAGTTGGCACAGGAGCCTTGGAAGATAGGATTGTTTTCAGTATTATTTCACCATTTTTTCACCACTGTTTCAAGAACGGGAGCCCTTTTCAACCGTTAGCGGAAGAATCCTTCTTTGGAGATGAGATATTTTTCTGGGGTGGCAAGTGCAGGGCCTCTGTCAGGCCTGGGTTTGTTGGACTAGCGCCAGACATGAGAAGTGCGCGTTTGTGGGACAGGTGAGTAGTGCGGATCCTGTTTCAGTCTAAAGACTGAAACAGGATCCGCACTTTTCACCGTTCCTTTCAGAATCATTTGATTCATCAGCTACGAATGGCGATTGCTTCTCCAGATGAATCGAAGGCTAGGCCAAAGTAACTCGATGTTTCCAAGAGGTGTGTGACCCAACTTTTGAAAGAACCGCTAAGTGGAGAACTATTTGGTATTTTTCCGAAGCCCTTACACCTTAATTGTCATAAGGTTGGTCTCTGTATCCTTAAGCATACGAGAGTTTTCACAGACGAAACAGGCTGAGGCCCAATAATCTTGGCATTTCCAATAGTTGGCCCTAGAGACTACCAAGAAAGTGTTCTTTTAAGTATTATTCCACTGTGGTTTCAGCATTATTTTCAGAACCCGAGCAGGGTTCTCCCATTAGCAAAAGAATCCTGCCTGGTTGTTGAGATTTCTGGATGGGGTGTAAGCGCGGGGCTTCTGTCAGCCCTGCCTTTGATTTGTTTACCTCCAGAGTTGGAAAGTGCATATTTGGGCGAGATGGGAATATTGTGGATCCTGCTTCAGATTTGATCCTGACACTTTGAAATGACCAGTGTGTTGGTAATTATTTGCCATTTCCATGGCGTTTGGCACCGTAATAGTCATGAGTTCGGTCTCTGCATCCTGAAGCCTATGATGCTTTTTGCAGAGAAACCTCTGCTGAGGCCCAGGTAACTTGCTATTTCCCATAGCTGGCACAGGAACCTTGGAAGATAGGATTGTTTTCAGTATTATTTCACCATTTTTTCACCACTGTTTCAAGAACGGGAGCCCTTTTCAACCGTTAGCGGAAGAATCCTTCTTTGGAGATGAGATATTTTCCTGGGGTGGCAAGTGCAGGGCCTCTGTCAGTCCTGGGTTTGTTGGACTAGCGCCAGACATGAGAAGTGCGCCTTTGTGGGACAGGTGAATAGTGCGGATCCGCACTTTTCACCGTTCCTTTCAGAATCATTTGATTCATCAGCTAGGAATGGCGATTGCTTCTCCAGACCAATCGAAGGCTAGGCCAAAGTAACTCGAGCTTTCCAAGAGGTGTGTGGCCCAACTTTTGAAAGAACCGCTAAGTGGAGAACTATTTGGTATTTTTCTGAAGCACTTTTCACCGTAATTGTCATAAGGTTGCTCTCTGCATCCTTAAGCATATGAGAGTTTTCACAGACGAAACAGGCAGAGGCCCAATAAAATTGGCATTTCCAATAGTTCGGCCTAGAGAATACCAAGAAAGTGATCTTTTAAGTATTATTCCATTGTGGTTTCAGCATTATTTTCAGAACCCGAGCAGGGTTCTCGCATTAGCATAAGAATCCTGCCTGGTAGTTGAGATTTCTGGGTGGGGTGTAAGTGCGGGGCTTCTGTCAGCCTTGCCTTTGGTTTGTTTACCTCCAGAGTTGGAAAGTGCATAACTGCGTGAGATGGGAAAAGTGTGGATCGTGCTTCAGATTTGATCCTGACACTTTGAAATGACCAGTGTGTTGGTAATTATTTGCCATTTCCATGGCGTTTGGCACCGTAATAGTCATGAGGTCAGTCTCTGCATCCTGAAGCCTATGATGCTTTTCGCAGAGAAACCTCTGCTGAGGCCCAGGTAACTTGCTATTTCCCATAGCTGGCACAGGAGCCTTGGAAGATAGCATTGTTTTCAGTATTATTTCACCATTTTTTCACCACTGTTTCAAGAACGGGAGCCCTTTTCAACCGTTAGCGGAAGAATCCTTCTTTGGAGATGAGATATTTTTCTGGGGTGGCAAGTGCAGGGCCTCTGTCAGTCCTGGGTTTGTTGGACTAGCGCCAGACATGAGAAGTGCGCCTTTGTGGGACAGGTGAATAGTACGGATCCTGATTCAGTCTAAAGACTGAAACAGGATCCGCACTTTTCACCGTTCCTTTCAGAATCATTTGATTCATCAGCTAGGAATGGCGATTGCTTCTCCAGACCAATCGAAGGCTAGGCCAAAGGAACTCGATCTTTCCAAGAGGTGTGTGGCCCAACTTTTGAAAGAACCGCTAAGTGGAGAACTATTTGGTATTTTTCCTAAGCACTTTTCACCGTAATTGTCCTAAGGTTGGTCTCTGCATCCTTAAGCATACCAGAGTTTTCAAAGACGAAACAGGGTGAGGCCCATTAATCTTGGCATTTCCAATAGTTGGTCCTACGGACTACCAAGAAAGTGTTTTTTTAAGTATTATTCCATTGTGGTTTCAGCATTATTTTCAGAACCCGAGCAGGGTTCTCGCATTACCATAAGAATCCTGCCTGGTAGTTGAGATTTCTGGGTGGGGTGTAGGTGCGAGGCTTCTGTCAGCCCTGCCTTTGATTTGTTTACCTCCAGAGTTGGAAAGTGCATAGTTGCGTGAGATGGGAAAAGTGTGGATCGTGCTTCAGATTTCATCCAGACACTTTGAAATGACCAGTGTGTTGGTAATTATTTGCCATTTCCATGGCGTTTGGCACCGTAATAGTCATGAGGTCGGTCTCTGCATCCTGAAGCCTATGATGCTTTTTGCAGAGAAACCTCTGCTGAGGCCCAGGTAACTTGCTATTTCCCATAGCTGGCACAGGAGCCTTGGAAGATAGGATTGTTTTCAGTATTATTTCACCATTTTTTCACCACTGTTTCAAGAACGGGAGCCCTTTTCAACCGTTAGCGGAAGAATCCTTCTTTGGAGATGAGATATTTTTCTGGGGTGGCAAGTGCAGGGCCTCTGTCAGTCCTGGGTTTGTTGGACTAGCACCAGACATGAGAAGTGCGCCTTTGCGGGACAGGTGAATAGTGCGGATCCTGTTTCAGTCTAAAGACTGAAACAGGATCCGGACTTTTCAACGTTCCTTTCAGAATCATTTGATTCATCAGCTAGGAATGGCGATTGCTTCTCCAGACCAATCGAAGGCTAGGCCAAAGTACCTCGATCTTTCCAAGAGGTGTGTGGCCCAACTTTTGAAAGAACCGCTAAGTGGAGAACTATTTGGTATTTTTCCTAAGCACTTTTCACCGTAATTGTCCTAAGGTTGGTCTCTGCATCCTTAAGCATACCAGAGTTTTCAAAGACGAAACAGGCTGAGGCCCATTAATCTTGGCATTTCCAATAGTTGGTCCTACAGACTACCAAGAAAGTGTTTTTTTAAGTATTATTCCATTGTGGTTTCAGCATTATTTTCAGAACCCGAGCAGGGTTCTCGCATTACCATAAGAATCCTGCCTGGTAGTTGAGATTTCTGGGTGGGGTGTAGGTGCGGGGCTTCTGTCAGCCCTGCCTTTGATTTGTTTACCTCCAGAGTTGGAAAGTGCATATTTGCGTGAGATGGGAAAAGTGTGGATCGTGCTTCAGATTTCATCCAGACACTTTGAAATGACCAGTGTGTTGGTAATTATTTGCCATTTCCATGGCGTTTGGCCCCTTAATAGTCATGAGGTCGGTCTCTGCATCCTGAAGCCTATGATGCTTTTTGCAGAGAAACCTCTGCTGAGGCCCAGGTAACTTGCTATTTCCCATAGCTGGCACAGGAGCCTTGGAAGATAGGATTGTTTTCAGTATTATTTCACCATTTTTTCACCACTGTTTCAAGAACGGGAGCCCTTTTCAACCGTTAGCGGAAGAATCCTTCTTTGGAGATGAGATATTTTTCTGGGGTGGCAAGTGCAGGGCCTCTGTCAGGCCTGGGTTTGTTGGACTAGCGCCAGACATGAGAAGTGCGCGTTTGTGGGACAGGTGAGTAGTGCGGATCCTGTTTCAGTCTAAAGACTGAAACAGGATCCGCACTTTTCACCGTTCCTTTCAGAATCATTTGATTCATCAGCTACGAATGGCGATTGCTTCTCCAGATGAATCGAAGGCTAGGCCAAAGTAACTCGATGTTTCCAAGAGGTGTGTGACCCAACTTTTGAAAGAACCGCTAAGTGGAGAACTATTTGGTATTTTTCCGAAGCCCTTACACCTTAATTGTCATAAGGTTGGTCTCTGTATCCTTAAGCATACGAGAGTTTTCACAGACGAAACAGGCTGAGGCCCAATAATCTTGGCATTTCCAATAGTTGGCCCTAGAGACTACCAAGAAAGTGTTCTTTTAAGTATTATTCCACTGTGGTTTCAGCATTATTTTCAGAACCCGAGCAGGGTTCTCCCATTAGCAAAAGAATCCTGCCTGGTTGTTGAGATTTCTGGATGGGGTGTAAGCGCGGGGCTTCTGTCAGCCCTGCCTTTGATTTGTTTACCTCCAGAGTTGGAAAGTGCATATTTGGGCGAGATGGGAATATTGTGGATCCTGCTTCAGATTTGATCCTGACACTTTGAAATGACCAGTGTGTTGGTAATTATTTGCCATTTCCATGGCGTTTGGCACCGTAATAGTCATGAGTTCGGTCTCTGCATCCTGAAGCCTATGATGCTTTTTGCAGAGAAACCTCTGCTGAGGCCCAGGTAACTTGCTATTTCCCATAGCTGGCACAGGAACCTTGGAAGATAGGATTGTTTTCAGTATTATTTCACCATTTTTTCACCACTGTTTCAAGAACGGGAGCCCTTTTCAACCGTTAGCGGAAGAATCCTTCTTTGGAGATGAGATATTTTCCTGGGGTGGCAAGTGCAGGGCCTCTGTCAGTCCTGGGTTTGTTGGACTAGCGCCAGACATGAGAAGTGCGCCTTTGTGGGACAGGTGAATAGTGCGGATCCGCACTTTTCACCGTTCCTTTCAGAATCATTTGATTCATCAGCTAGGAATGGCGATTGCTTCTCCAGACCAATCGAAGGCTAGGCCAAAGTAACTCGAGCTTTCCAAGAGGTGTGTGGCCCAACTTTTGAAAGAACCGCTAAGTGGAGAACTATTTGGTATTTTTCTGAAGCACTTTTCACCGTAATTGTCATAAGGTTGCTCTCTGCATCCTTAAGCATATGAGAGTTTTCACAGACGAAACAGGCAGAGGCCCAATAAAATTGGCATTTCCAATAGTTCGGCCTAGAGAATACCAAGAAAGTGATCTTTTAAGTATTATTCCATTGTGGTTTCAGCATTATTTTCAGAACCCGAGCAGGGTTCTCGCATTAGCATAAGAATCCTGCCTGGTAGTTGAGATTTCTGGGTGGGGTGTAAGTGCGGGGCTTCTGTCAGCCTTGCCTTTGGTTTGTTTACCTCCAGAGTTGGAAAGTGCATAACTGCGTGAGATGGGAAAAGTGTGGATCGTGCTTCAGATTTGATCCTGACACTTTGAAATGACCAGTGTGTTGGTAATTATTTGCCATTTCCATGGCGTTTGGCACCGTAATAGTCATGAGGTCAGTCTCTGCATCCTGAAGCCTATGATGCTTTTCGCAGAGAAACCTCTGCTGAGGCCCAGGTAACTTGCTATTTCCCATAGCTGGCACAGGAGCCTTGGAAGATAGCATTGTTTTCAGTATTATTTCACCATTTTTTCACCACTGTTTCAAGAACGGGAGCCCTTTTCAACCGTTAGCGGAAGAATCCTTCTTTGGAGATGAGATATTTTTCTGGGGTGGCAAGTGCAGGGCCTCTGTCAGTCCTGGGTTTGTTGGACTAGCGCCAGACATGAGAAGTGCGCCTTTGTGGGACAGGTGAATAGTACGGATCCTGATTCAGTCTAAAGACTGAAACAGGATCCGCACTTTTCACCGTTCCTTTCAGAATCATTTGATTCATCAGCTAGGAATGGCGATTGCTTCTCCAGACCAATCGAAGGCTAGGCCAAAGGAACTCGATCTTTCCAAGAGGTGTGTGGCCCAACTTTTGAAAGAACCGCTAAGTGGAGAACTATTTGGTATTTTTCCTAAGCACTTTTCACCGTAATTGTCCTAAGGTTGGTCTCTGCATCCTTAAGCATACCAGAGTTTTCAAAGACGAAACAGGGTGAGGCCCATTAATCTTGGCATTTCCAATAGTTGGTCCTACGGACTACCAAGAAAGTGTTTTTTTAAGTATTATTCCATTGTGGTTTCAGCATTATTTTCAGAACCCGAGCAGGGTTCTCGCATTACCATAAGAATCCTGCCTGGTAGTTGAGATTTCTGGGTGGGGTGTAGGTGCGAGGCTTCTGTCAGCCCTGCCTTTGATTTGTTTACCTCCAGAGTTGGAAAGTGCATAGTTGCGTGAGATGGGAAAAGTGTGGATCGTGCTTCAGATTTCATCCAGACACTTTGAAATGACCAGTGTGTTGGTAATTATTTGCCATTTCCATGGCGTTTGGCACCGTAATAGTCATGAGGTCGGTCTCTGCATCCTGAAGCCTATGATGCTTTTTGCAGAGAAACCTCTGCTGAGGCCCAGGTAACTTGCTATTTCCCATAGCTGGCACAGGAGCCTTGGAAGATAGGATTGTTTTCAGTATTATTTCACCATTTTTTCACCACTGTTTCAAGAACGGGAGCCCTTTTCAACCGTTAGCGGAAGAATCCTTCTTTGGAGATGAGATATTTTTCTGGGGTGGCAAGTGCAGGGCCTCTGTCAGTCCTGGGTTTGTTGGACTAGCACCAGACATGAGAAGTGCGCCTTTGCGGGACAGGTGAATAGTGCGGATCCTGTTTCAGTCTAAAGACTGAAACAGGATCCGGACTTTTCAACGTTCCTTTCAGAATCATTTGATTCATCAGCTAGGAATGGCGATTGCTTCTCCAGACCAATCGAAGGCTAGGCCAAAGTACCTCGATCTTTCCAAGAGGTGTGTGGCCCAACTTTTGAAAGAACCGCTAAGTGGAGAACTATTTGGTATTTTTCCTAAGCACTTTTCACCGTAATTGTCCTAAGGTTGGTCTCTGCATCCTTAAGCATACCAGAGTTTTCAAAGACGAAACAGGCTGAGGCCCATTAATCTTGGCATTTCCAATAGTTGGTCCTACAGACTACCAAGAAAGTGTTTTTTTAAGTATTATTCCATTGTGGTTTCAGCATTATTTTCAGAACCCGAGCAGGGTTCTCGCATTACCATAAGAATCCTGCCTGGTAGTTGAGATTTCTGGGTGGGGTGTAGGTGCGGGGCTTCTGTCAGCCCTGCCTTTGATTTGTTTACCTCCAGAGTTGGAAAGTGCATATTTGCGTGAGATGGGAAAAGTGTGGATCGTGCTTCAGATTTCATCCAGACACTTTGAAATGACCAGTGTGTTGGTAATTATTTGCCATTTCCATGGCGTTTGGCCCCTTAATAGTCATGAGGTCGGTCTCTGCATCCTGAAGCCTATGATGCTTTTTGCAGAGAAACCTCTGCTGAGGCCCAGGTAACTTGCTATTTCCCATAGCTGGCACAGGAGCCTTGGAAGATAGGATTGTTTTCAGTATTATTTCACCATTTTTTCACCACTGTTTCAAGAACGGGAGCCCTTTTCAACCGTTAGCGGAAGAATCCTTCTTTGGAGATGAGATATTTTTCTGGGGTGGCAAGTGCAGGGCCTCTGTCAGTCCTGGGTTTGTTGGACTAGCACCAGACATGAGAAGTGCGCCTTTGTGGGACAGGTGAATAGTGCGGGTCCTGTTTCAGTCTAAAGACTGAAACAGGATCCGCACTTTTCACCGTTCCTTTCAGAATCATTTGATTCATCAGCTAGGAATGGCGATTGCATCTCCAGACCAATCGAAGGCTAGGCCAAAGGAACTCGATCTTTACAAGAGGTGTGTGGCCCAACTTTTGAAAAACCGCTAAGTGGAGAACTATTTGGTATTTTTCCTAAGCACTTTTCACCGTAATTGTCCTAAGGTTGGTCTCTGCATCCTTAAGCATACCAGAGTTTTCACAGACGAAACAGGCTGAGGCCCATTAATCTTGGCATTTCCAATAGTTGGTCCTACAGACTACCAAGAAAGTGTTTTTTTAAGTATTACTCCATTGTGGTTTCAGCATTATTTTCAGAACCCGAGCAGGGTTCTCGCATTACCATAAGAATCCTGCCTGGTAGTTGAGATTTCTGGGTGGGGTGTAAGTGCGGGGCTTCTGTCAGCCCTGCCTTTGATTTGTTTACCTCCAGAGTTGGAAAGTGCATATTTGCGTGAGATGGGAAAAGTGTGGATCGTGCTTCAGATTTCATCCAGACACTTTGAAATGACCAGTGTGTTGGTAATTATTTGCCATTTCCATGGCGTTTGGCACCGTAATAGTCATGAGGTCGGTCTCTGCATCCTGAAGCCTATGATGCTTTTTGCAGAGAAACCTCTGCTGAGGCCCAGGTAACTTGCTATTTCCCATAGCTGGCACAGGAGCCTTGGAAGATAGGATTGTTTTCAGTATTATTTCACCATTTTTTCACCACTGTTTCAAGAACGGGAGCCCTTTTCAACCGTTAGCGGAAGAATCCTTCTTTGGAGATGAGATATTTTTCTGGGGTGGCAAGTGCAGGGCCTCTGTCAGTCCTGGGTTTGTTGGACTAGCACCAGACATGAGAAGTGCGCCTTTGCGGGACAGGTGAATAGTGCGGATCCTGTTTCAGTCTAAAGACTGAAACAGGATCCGGACTTTTCAACGTTCCTTTCAGAATCATTTGATTCATCAGCTAGGAATGGCGATTGCTTCTCCAGACCAATCGAAGGCTAGGCCAAAGTACCTCGATCTTTCCAAGAGGTGTGTGGCCCAACTTTTGAAAGAACCGCTAAGTGGAGAACTATTTGGTATTTTTCCTAAGCACTTTTCACCGTAATTGTCCTAAGGTTGGTCTCTGCATCCTTAAGCATACCAGAGTTTTCAAAGACGAAACAGGGTGAGGCCCATTAATCTTGGCATTTCCAATAGTTGGTCCTACAGACTACCAAGAAAGTGTTTTTTTAAGTATTATTCCATTGTGGTTTCAGCATTATTTTCAGAACCCGAGCAGGGTTCTCGCATTACCATAAGAATCCTGCCTGGTAGTTGAGATTTCTGGGTGGGGTGTAGGTGCGGGGCTTCTGTCAGCCCTGCCTTTGATTTGTTTACCTCCAGAGTTGGAAAGTGCATATTTGCGTGAGATGGGAAAAGTGTGGATCGTGCTTCAGATTTCATCCAGACACTTTGAAATGACCAGTGTGTTGGTAATTATTTGCCATTTCCATGGCGTTTGGCCCCTTAATAGTCATGAGGTCGGTCTCTGCATCCTGAAGCCTATGATGCTTTTTGCAGAGAAACCTCTGCTGAGGCCCAGGTAACTTGCTATTTCCCATAGCTGGCACAGGAGCCTTGGAAGATAGGATTGTTTTCAGTATTATTTCACCATTTTTTCACCACTGTTTCAAGAACGGGAGCCCTTTTCTACCGTTAGCGGAAGAATCCTTCTTTGGAGATGAGATATTTTTCTGGGGTGGCAAGTGCAGGGCCTCTGTCAGTCCTGGGTTTGTTGGACTAGCACCAGACATGAGAAGTGCGCCTTTGTGGGACAGGTGAATAGTGCGGGTCCTGTTTCAGTCTAAAGACTGAAACAGGATCCGGACTTTTCACCGTTCCTTTCAGAATCATTTCATTCATCAGCTAGGAATGGCGATTGCTTCTCCAGACCAATCGAAGGCTACGCCAAAGTAACTCGATCTTTTCAAGAGGTGTGTGGCCCAACTTTTGAAAGAACCGCTAAGTGGAGAATTATTTGGTATTTTTCCTAAGCACTTTTCACCGTAATTGATATAAGGTTGGTCTCTGCATCCTTAAGCCTACCAGAGTTTTCACAGACGAAACAAGCTGAGGCCCATTAATCTTGGCATTTCCAATAGTTGGTCCTAGAGACTACCAAGAAGTGCTCTTTTAAGTATTATTCTGTTGTGGTTTCAGCATTATTTTCAGAACCCGAGCAGGGTTCTCGCATTAGCATAAGAATCCTGCCTGGTAGTTGAGATTTCATGGTGGGGTGTAAGTGCGGGGCTTCTGTCAGCACTGCCTTTGATTTGTTTACCTCCAGAGTTGGAAAGTGCGTATTTGCGTGAGATGAGAAAAGTGTGGATCGTGCTTCAGATTTCATCCTGACACTTTGAAATGACCAGTGTGTTGGTAATTATTTGCCATTTCCATGGCGTTTGGCACCGTAATAGTCATGAGGTCGGTCTCTGCATCCTGAAGCCTATGATGCTTTTTGCAGAGAAACCTCTGCTGAGGCCCAGGTAACTTGCTATTTCCCATAGCTGGCACAGGAGCCTTGGAAGATAGGATTGTTTTCAGTATTATTTCACCATTTTTTCACCACTGTTTCAAGAACGGGAGCCCTTTTCAACCGTTAGTGGAAGAATCCTTCTTTGGAGATGAGATATTTTTCTGGGGTGGCAAGTGCAGGGCCTCTGTCAGTCCTGGGTTTGTTGGACTAGCGCCAGACATGAGAAGTGCGCCTTGGTGGGACAGGTGAATAGTGCGGATCCTGTTTCAGTCTAAAGACTGAAACAGGATACGCACTTTTCACCGTTCCTTTCAGAATCATTTGATTCATCAGCTAGGAATGGCGATTGCTTCTCCAGACCAATCGAAGGCTAGGCCAAAGGAACTCGATCTTTCCAAGAGGTGTGTGGCCCAACTTTTGAAAGAACCGCTAAGTGGAGAACTATTTGGTATTTTTCCTAAGCACTTTTCACCGTAATTGTCCTAAGGTTGGTCTCTGCATCCTTAAGCATACCAGAGTTTTCAAAGACGAAACAGGGTGAGGCCCATTAATCTTGGCATTTCCAATAGTTGGTCCTACAGACTACCAAGAAAGTGTTTTTTTAAGTATTACTCCATTGTGGTTTCAGCATTATTTTCAGAACCCGAGCAGGGTTCTCGCATTACCATAAGAATCCTGCCTGGTAGTTGAGATTTCTGGGTGGGGTGTAAGTGCGGGGCTTCTGTCAGCCCTGCCTTTGATTTGTTTACCTCCAGAGTTGGAAAGTGCATATTTGCGTGAGATGGGAAAAGTGTGGATCGTGCTTCAGATTTCATCCAGACACTTTGAAATGACCAGTGTGTTGGTAATTATTTGCCATTTCCATGGCGTTTGGCCCCTTAATAGTCATGAGGTCGGTCTCTGCATCCTGAAGCCTATGATGCTTTTTGCAGAGAAACCTCTGCTGAGGCCCAGGTAACTTGCTATTTCCCATAGCTGGCACAGGAGCCTTGGAAGATAGGATTGTTTTCAGTATTATTTCACCATTTTTTCACCACTGTTTCAAGAACGGGAGCCCTTTTCAACCGTTAGCGGAAGAATCCTTCTTTGGAGATGAGATATTTTTCTGGGGTGGCAAGTGCAGGGCGTCTGTCAGTCTTGGGATTGTTGGACTATCGCCAGACATGAGAAGTGCGCCTTTGTGGGACAGGTGAATAGTGCGGATCCTTTTTCAGTCTAAAGACTGAAACAGGAACCACACTTTTCACCGTTCCTTTCAGAATCATTTCATTCATCAGCTAGGAATGGCGATTGCTTCTCCAGACCAATCAAAGGCTAGGCCAAAGTACCTCGATCTTTCCAAGAGGTGTGTGGCCCAACTTTTGAAAGAACCGCTAAGTGGAGAACTATTTGGTATTTTTCCTAAGCACTTTTCACCGTAATTGTCCTAAGGTTGGTCTCTGCATCATTAAGCATACCAGTGTCTTCAGAGACAAAACAGGCTGAGGCCCAGTAATCTTGGCATTTCCAATAGTTGGTCTTAGAGACTACCAAGAAAGTGTTCTTTTAAGTATTATTCCTTTGTGGTTTCAGCATTATTTTCAGAACCCGAGCAGGGTTCTCGCATTAGCATAAGAATCCTGCCTGGTAGTTGAGATTTCTGGGTGGGGTGTAAGTGCAGGGCTTCTGTCAGCCCTGCCTTTGATTTGTTTACCTCAAGAGTTGGAAAGTGCATATTTGCGTAAGATGGGAAAAGTGTGGATCGTGCTTCAGATTTCATCCAGACACTTTGAAATGACCAGTGTGTTGGTAATTATTTGCCATTTCCATGGCGTTTGGCACTGTAATAGTCATGAGGTCGGTCTCTGCATCCTGAAGCCTATGATGCATTTTGCAGAGAAACCTCTGCTGAGGCCCAGGTAACTTGCTATTTCCCATAGCTGGCACAGGAGCCTTGGAAGATAGGATTGTTTTCAGTATTATTTCACCATTTTTTCACCACTGTTTCAAGAACAGGAGCCCTTTTCAACCGCTATCGGAAGAATACTTCTTTGGAGATGAGATATTTTTCTGGGGTGGCAAGTGCAGGGCCTCTGTCAGTCCTGGGTTTGTTGGACTAGCGCCAGACATGAGAAGTGCGCCTTTGTGGGACAGGTGAATAGTGCGGATCCTGTTTCAGTCTAAAGACTGAAACAGGATCCGCACTTTTCACCGTTCCTTTCAGAATCATTTGATTCATCAGCTAGGAATGGCGATTGCATCTCCAGACCAATCGAAGGCTAGGCCAAAGGAACTCGATCTTTCCAAGAGGTGTGTGGCCCAACTTTTGAAAGAACCGCTAAGTGGAGAACTATTTGGTATTTTTCCTAAGCACTTTTCACCGTAATTGTCCTAAGGTTGGTCTCTGCATCCTTAAGCATACCAGAGTTTTCACAGACGAAACAGGCTGAGGCCCAGTAATCTTCTCATTTCCAATAGTTGGTTCTAGAGACTACCAAGAAAGTGTTCTTTTAAGTATTATTCTGTTGTGGTTTCAGCATTATTTTCAGAACCCGAGCAGGGTTCTCGCATTAGCATAAGAATCCTGCCTGGTAGTTGAGATTTCATGGTGGGGTGTAAGTGCGGGGCTTCTGTCAGCCCTGCCTTTGATTTGTTTACCTCCAGAGTTGGAAAGTGCATATTTGCGTGAGATGGGAAAAGTGTGGATCGTGCTTCAGATTTCATCCAGTCACTTTGAAATGACCAGTGTGTTGGTAATTATTTGCCATTTCCATGGCGTTTGGCACCGTAATAGTCATGAGGTCGGTCTCTGCATCCTGAAGCCTATGATGCTTTTTGCAGAGAAACCTCTGCTGAGGCTCAGGTAACTTGCTATTTCCCATAGCTGGCACAGGAGCCTTGGAAGATAGGATTGTTTTCAGTATTATTTCACCATTTTTTCACTACTGTTTCAAGAACGGGAGCCCTTTTCAACCGTTAGCGGAAGAATCCTTCTTTGGAGTTGAGATATTTTTCTGGGGTGGCAAGTGCAGGGCCTCTGTCAGTCCTGGGTTTGTTGGACTAGCGCCAGACATGAGAAGTGCGCCTTTGTGGGACAGGTGAATAGTGCGGATCCTGTTTAAGTCTAAAGACTGAAACAGGATCCGCACTTTTCACCGTTCCTTTCAGAATCATTTGATTCATCAGCTAGGAATGGCGATTGCTTCTCCAGACCAATCGAAGGCTAGGCCAAAGTACCTCGATCTTTCCAAGAGGTGTGTGGCCCAACTTTTGAAAGAACCGCTAAGTGGAGAACTATTTGGTATTTTTCCTAAGCACTTTTCACCGTAATTGTCCTAAGGTTGGTCTCTGCATCATTAAGCATACCAGTGTCTTCAGAGACGAAACAGGCTGAGGCCCAGTAATCTTGGCATTTCCAATAGTTGGTCTTAGAGACTACCAAGAAAGTGTTCTTTTAAGTATTATTCCTTTGTGGTTTCAGCATTATTTTCAGAACCCGAGCAGGGTTCTCGCATTAGCATAAGAATCCTGCCTGGTAGTTGAGATTTCATGGTGGGGTGTAAGTGCGGGGCTTCTGTCAGCCCTGCCTTTGATTTGTTTACCTCCAGAGTTGGAAAGTGCATAGTTGCGTGAGATGGGAAAAGTGTGGATCGTGCTTCAGATTTCATCCTGACACTTTGAAATGACCAGTGTGTTGGTAATTATTTGCCATTTCCATGGCGTTTGGCCCCGTAATAGTCATGAGGTCGGTCTCTGCATCCTGAAGCCTATGATGCTTTTTGCAGAGAAACCTCTGCTGAGGCCCAGGTAACTTGCTATTTCCCATAGTTGGCACAGGAGCCTTGGAAGATAGGATTGTTTTCAGTATTATTTCACCATTTTTTCACCACTGTTTCAAGAACGGGAGCCCTTTTCAACCGTTAGCGGAAGAATCCTTCTTTGGAGATGAGATATTTTTCTGGGGTGGCAAGTGCAGGGCCTCTGTCAGTCCTGGGTTTGTTGGACTAGCGCCAGACATGAGAAGTGCGCCTTTGTGGGACAGGTGAATAGTGCGGATCCGCACTTTTCACCGTTCCTTTCAGAATCATTTGATTCATCAGCTAGGAATGGCGATTGCTTCTCCAGACCAATCGAAGGCTAGGCCAAAGTAACTCGATCTTTCCAAGAGTTGTGTGGCCCAACTTTTGAAAGAACCGCTAAGTGGAGAACTATTTGGTATTTTTCTGAAGCACTTTTCACCGTAATTGTCATAAGGTTGCTCTCTGCATCCTTAAGCATATGAGAGTTTTCACAACGAAACAGGCAGAGGCCCAATAAAATTGGCATTTCCAATAGTTCGGCCTAGAGAATACCAAGAAAGTGATCTTTTAAGTATTATTTCGTTGCGGTTTCAGCATTATTTTCAGAACCCGAGCAGGGTTCTCGCATTAGCATAAGAATCCTGCCTGGTAGTTGAGATTTCTGGGTGGGGTGTAAGTGCGGGGCTTCTGTCAGCCTTGCCTTTGGTTTGTTTACCTCCAGAGTTGGAAAGTGCATAACTGCGTGAGATGGGAAAAGTGTGGATCGTGCTTCAGATTTGATCCTGACACTTTGAAATGACCAGTGTGTTGGTAATTATTTGCCATTTCCATGGCGTTTGGCACCGTAATAGTCATGAGGTCAGTCTCTGCATCCTGAAGCCTATGATGCTTTTCGCAGAGAAACCTCTGCTGAGGCCCAGGTAACTTGCTATTTCCCATAGCTGGCACAGGAGCCTTGGAAGATAGCATTGTTTTCAGTATTATTTCACCATTTTTTCACCACTGTTTCAAGAACGGGAGCCCTTTTCAACCGTTAGCGGAAGAATCCTTCTTTGGAGATGAGATATTTTTCTGGGGTGGCAAGTGCAGGGCCTCTGTCAGTCCTGGGTTTGTTGGACTAGCGCCAGACATGAGAAGTGCGCCTTTGTGGGACAGGTGAATAGTACGGATCCTGATTCAGTCTAAAGACTGAAACAGGATCCGCACTTTTCACCGTTCCTTTCAGAATCATTTGATTCATCAGCTAGGAATGGCGATTGCTTCTCCAGACCAATCGAAGGCTAGGCCAAAGGAACTCGATCTTTCCAAGAGGTGTGTGGCCCAACTTTTGAAAGAACCGCTAAGTGGAGAACTATTTGGTATTTTTCCTAAGCACTTTTCACCGTAATTGTCCTAAGGTTGGTCTCTGCATCCTTAAGCATACCAGAGTTTTCAAAGACGAAACAGGGTGAGGCCCATTAATCTTGGCATTTCCAATAGTTGGTCCTACGGACTACCAAGAAAGTGTTTTTTTAAGTATTATTCCATTGTGGTTTCAGCATTATTTTCAGAACCCGAGCAGGGTTCTCGCATTACCATAAGAATCCTGCCTGGTAGTTGAGATTTCTGGGTGGGGTGTAGGTGCGAGGCTTCTGTCAGCCCTGCCTTTGATTTGTTTACCTCCAGAGTTGGAAAGTGCATATTTGCGTGAGATGGGAAAAGTGTGGATCGTGCTTCAGATTTCATCCAGACACTTTGAAATGACCAGTGTGTTGGTAATTATTTGCCATTTCCATGGCGTTTGGCACCGTAATAGTCATGAGGTCGGTCTCTGCATCCTGAAGCCTATGATGCTTTTTGCAGAGAAACCTCTGCTGAGGCCCAGGTAACTTGCTATTTCCCATAGCTGGCACAGGAGCCTTGGAAGATAGGATTGTTTTCAGTATTATTTCACCATTTTTTCACCACTGTTTCAAGAACAGGAGCCCTGTTCAACCGCTATCGGAAGAATACTTCTTTGGAGATGAGATATTTTTCTGGGGTGGCAAGTGCAGGGCCTCTGTCAGTCCTGGGTTTGTTGGACTAGCGCCAGACATGAGAAGTGCGCCTTTGTGGGACAGGTGAATAATGCGGATCCTGTTTCAGTCTAAAGACTGAAACAGGATCCGCGCTTTTCACCGTTCCTTTCAGAATCATTTGATTCATCAGCTAGGAATGGCGATTGCATCTCCAGACCAATCGAAGGCTAGGCCAAAGTAACTCGATCTTTCCAAGAGGTGTGTGGCCCAACTTTTGAAAGAACCGCTAAGTGGAGAACTATTTGGTATTTTTCCTAAGCACTTTTCACCGTAATTGTCCTAAGGTTGGTCTCTGCATCCTTAAGCATACCAGAGTTTTCACAGACGAAACAGGCTGAGGCCCAGTAATCTTGGCATTTCCAATAGTTGGTCCTAGAGACTACCAAGAAAGTGTTCTTTTAAGTATTATTCTGTTGTGGTTTCAGCATTATTTTCAGAACCCGAGCAGGGTTCTCGCATTAGCATAAGAATCCTGCCTGGTAGTTGAGATTTCATGGTGGGGTGTAAGTGCGGGGCTTCTGTCAGCCCTGCCTTTGATTTGTTTACCTCCACAGTTGGAAAGTGCATAGTTGCGTGAGATGGGAAAAGTGTGGATCGTGCTTCAGATTTCATCCTGACACTTTGAAATGACCAGTGTGTTGGTAATTATTTGCCATTTCCATGGCGTTTGGCCCCGTAATAGTCATGAGGTCGGTCTCTGCATCCTGAAGCCTATGATGCTTTTTGCAGAGAAACCTCTGCTGAGGCCCAGGTAACTTGCTATTTCCCATAGTTGGCACAGGAGCCTTGGAAGATAGGATTGTTTTCAGTATTATTTCACCATTTTTTCACCACTGTTTCAAGAACGGGAGCCCTTTTCAACCGTTAGCGGAAGAATCCTTCTTTGGAGATGAGATATTTTTCTGGGGTGGCAAGTGCAGGGCCTCTGTCAGGCCTGGGTTTGTTGGACTAGCGCCAGACATGAGAAGTGCGCGTTTGTGGGACAGGTGAGTAGTGCGGATCCTGTTTCAGTCTAAAGACTGAAACAGGATCCGCACTTTTCACCGTTCCTTTCAGAATCCTTTGATTCATCAGCTACGAATGGCGATTGCTTCTCCAGATGAATCGAAGGCTAGGCCAAAGTAACTCAATGTTTCCAAGAGGTGTGTGACCCAACTTTTGAAAGAACCGCTAAGTGGAGAACTATTTGGTATTTTTCCGAAGCCCTTACACCTTAATTGTCATAAGGTTGGTCTCTGTATCCTTAAGCATACGAGAGTTTTCACAGACGAAACAGGCTGAGGCCCAATAATCTTGGCATTTCCAATAGTTGGCCCTAGAGACTACCAAGAAAGTGTTCTTTTAAGTATTATTCCACTGTGGTTTCAGCATTATTTTCAGAACCCGAGCAGGGTTCTCCCATTAGCAAAAGAATCCTGCCGCTTGTTGAGATTTCTGGATGGGGTGTAAGCGCGGGGCTTCTGTCAGCCCTGCCTTTGATTTGTTTACCTCCAGAGTTGGAAAGTGCATATTTGGGCGAGATGGGAATATTGTGGATCCTGCTTCAGATTTGATCCTGACACTTTGAAATGACCAGTGTGTTGGTAATTATTTGCCATTTCCATGGCGTTTGGCACCGTAATAGTCATGAGTTCGGTCTCTGCATCCTGAAGCCTATGATGCTTTTTGCAGAGAAACCTCTGCTGAGGCCCAGGTAACTTGCTATTTCCCATAGCTGGCACAGGAACCTTGGAAGATAGGATTGTTTTCAGTATTATTTCACCATTTTTTCACCACTGCTTCAAGAACGGGAGCCCTTTTCAACCGTTAGCGGAAGAATCCTTCTTTGGAGATGAGATATTTTCCTGGGGTGGCAAGTGCAGGGCCTCTGTCAGTCCTGGGTTTGTTGGACTAGCGCCAGACATGAGAAGTGCGCCTTTGTGGGACAGGTGAATAGTGCGGATCCGCACTTTTCACCGTTCCTTTCAGAATCATTTGATTCATCAGCTAGGAATGGCGATTGCTTCTCCAGACCAATCGAAGGCTAGGCCAAAGTAACTCGAGCTTTCCAAGAGGTGTGTGGCCCAACTTTTGAAAGAACCGCTAAGTGGAGAACTATTTGGTATTTTTCTGAAGCACTTTTCACCGTAATTGTCATAAGGTTGCTCTCTGCATCCTTAAGCATATGAGAGTTTTCACAGACGAAACAGGCAGAGGCCCAATAAAATTGGCATTTCCAATAGTTCGGCCTAGAGAATACCAAGAAAGTGTTCTTTTAAGTATTATTTCGTTGCGGTTTCAGCATTATTTTCAGAACCCGAGCAGGGTTCTCGCATTAGCATAAGAATCCTGCCTGGTAGTTGAGATTTCTGGGTGGGGTGTAAGTGCGGGGCTTCTGTCAGCCTTGCCTTTGGTTTGTTTACCTCCAGAGTTGGAAAGTGCATAACTGCGTGAGATGGGAAAAGTGTGGATCGTGCTTCAGATTTGATCCTGACACTTTGAAATGACCAGTGTGTTGGTAATTATTTGCCATTTCCATGGCGTTTGGCACCGTAATAGTCATGAGGTCAGTCTCTGCATCCTGAAGCCTATGATGCTTTTCGCAGAGAAACCTCTGCTGAGGCCCAGGTAACTTGCTATTTCCCATAGCTGGCACAGGAGCCTTGGAAGATAGCATTGTTTTCAGTATTATTTCACCATTTTTTCACCACTGTTTCAAGAACGGGAGCCCTTTTCAACCGTTAGCGGAAGAATCCTTCTTTGGAGATGAGATATTTTTCTGGGGTGGCAAGTGCAGGGCCTCTGTCAGTCCTGGGTTTGTTGGACTAGCGCCAGACATGAGAAGTGCGCCTTTGTGGGACAGGTGAATAGTACGGATCCTGATTCAGTCTAAAGACTGAAACAGGATCCGCACTTTTCACCGTTCCTTTCAGAATCATTTGATTCATCAGCTAGGAATGGCGATTGCTTCTCCAGACCAATCGAAGGCTAGGCCAAAGTACCTCGATCTTTCCAAGAGGTGTGTGGCCCAACTTTTGAAAGAACCGCTAAGTGGAGAACTATTTGGTATTTTTCCTAAGCACTTTTCACCGTAATTGTCCTAAGGTTGGTCTCTGCATCCTTAAGCATACCAGAGTTTTCAAAGACGAAACAGGGTGAGGCCCATTAATCTTGGCATTTCCAATAGTTGGTCCTACGGACTACCAAGAAAGTGTTTTTTTAAGTATTATTCCATTGTGGTTTCAGCATTATTTTCAGAACCCGAGCAGGGTTCTCGCATTACCATAAGAATCCTGCCTGGTAGTTGAGATTTCTGGGTGGGGTGTAGGTGCGAGGCTTCTGTCAGCCCTGCCTTTGATTTGTTTACCTCCAGAGTTGGAAAGTGCATATTTGCGTGAGATGGGAAAAGTGTGGATCGTGCTTCAGATTTCATCCAGACACTTTGAAATGACCAGTGTGTTGGTAATTATTTGCCATTTCCATGGCGTTTGGCACCGTAATAGTCATGAGGTCGGTCTCTGCATCCTGAAGCCTATGATGCTTTTTGCAGAGAAACCTCTGCTGAGGCCCAGGTAACTTGCTATTTCCCATAGCTGGCACAGGAGCCTTGGAAGATAGGATTGTTTTCAGTATTATTTCACCATTTTTTCACCACTGTTTCAAGAACGGGAGCCCTTTTCAACCGTTAGCGGAAGAATCCTTCTTTGGAGATGAGATATTTTTCTGGGGTGGCAAGTGCAGGGCCTCTGTCAGTCCTGGGTTTGTTGGACTAGCACCAGACATGAGAAGTGCGCCTTTGTGGGACAGGTGAATAGTGCGGATCCTGTTTCAGTCTAAAGACTGAAACAGGATCCGCACTTTTCACCGTTCCTTTCAGAATCATTTCATTCATCAGCTAGGAATGGCGATTGCTTCTCCAGACCAATCGAAGGCTAGGCCAAAGTACCTCGATCTTTCCAAGAGGTGTGTGGCCCAACTTTTGAAAGAACCGCTAAGTGGAGAACTATTTGGTATTTTTCCTAAGCACTTTTCACCGTAATTGTCCTAAGGTTGGTCTCTGCATCCTTAAGCATACCAGAGTTTTCAAAGACGAAACAGGGTGAGGCCCATTAATCTTGGCATTTCCAATAGTTGGTCCTACAGACTACCAAGAAAGTGTTTTTTTAAGTATTATTCCATTGTGGTTTCAGCATTATTTTCAGAACCCGAGCAGGGTTCTCGCATTACCATAAGAATCCTGCCTGGTAGTTGAGATTTCTGGGTGGGGTGTAGGTGCGGGGCTTCTGTCAGCCCTGCGTTTGATTTGTTTACCTCCAGAGTTGGAAAGTGCATATTTGCGTGAGATGGGAAAAGTGTGGATCGTGCTTCAGATTTCA
The DNA here is from genome assembly GCF_020740605.2 of Lemur catta. Lineage (NCBI taxonomy): Eukaryota > Metazoa > Chordata > Mammalia > Primates > Lemuridae > Lemur > Lemur catta. Next base: position 83,535,177 of record NC_059132.1, on the reverse strand, counting down.
TCCAGACACTTTGAAATGACCAGTGTGTTGGTAATTATTTGCCATTTCCATGGCGTTTGGCCCCTTAATAGTCATGAGGTCGGTCTCTGCATCCTGAAGCCTATGATGCTTTTTGCAGAGAAACCTCTGCTGAGGCCCAGGTAACTTGCTATTTCCCATAGCTGGCACAGGAGCCTTGGAAGATAGGATTGTTTTCAGTATTATTTCACCATTTTTTCACCACTGTTTCAAGAACGGGAGCCCTTTTCTACCGTTAGCGGAAGAATCCTTCTTTGGAGATGAGATATTTTTCTGGGGTGGCAAGTGCAGGGCCTCTGTCAGTCCTGGGTTTGTTGGACTAGCACCAGACATGAGAAGTGCGCCTTTGTGGGACAGGTGAATAGTGCGGAACCTGTTTCAGTCTAAAGACTGAAACAGGATCCGGACTTTTCAACGTTCCTTTCAGAATCATTTGATTCATCAGCTAGGAATGGCGATTGCTTCTCCAGACCAATCGAAGGCTAGGCCAAAGTACCTCGATCTTTCCAAGAGGTGTGTGGCCCAACTTTTGAAAGAACCGCTAAGTGGAGAACTATTTGGTATTTTTCCTAAGCACTTTTCACCGTAATTGTCCTAAGGTTGGTCTCTGCATCCTTAAGCATACCAGAGTTTTCAAAGACGAAACAGGGTGAGGCCCATTAATCTTGGCATTTCCAATAGTTGGTCCTACAGACTACCAAGAAAGTGTTTTTTTAAGTATTATTCCATTGTGGTTTCAGCATTATTTTCAGAACCCGAGCAGGGTTCTCGCATTACCATAAGAATCCTGCCTGGTAGTTGAGATTTCTGGGTGGGGTGTAGGTGCGGGGCTTCTGTCAGCCCTGCCTTTGATTTGTTTACCTCCAGAGTTGGAAAGTGCATATTTGCGTGAGATGGGAAAAGTGTGGATCGTGCTTCAGATTTCATCCAGACACTTTGAAATGACCAGTGTGTTGGTAATTATTTGCCATTTCCATGGAGTTTGGCCCCTTAATAGTCATGAGGTCGGTCTCTGCATCCTGAAGCCTATGATGCTTTTTGCAGAGAAACCTCTGCTGAGGCCCAGGTAACTTGCTATTTCCCATAGCTGGCACAGGAGCCTTGGAAGATAGGATTGTTTTCAGTATTATTTCACCATTTTTTCACCACTGTTTCAAGAACGGGAGCCCTTTTCTACCGTTAGCGGAAGAATCCTTCTTTGGAGATGAGATATTTTTCTGGGGTGGCAAGTGCAGGGCCTCTGTCAGTCCTGGGTTTGTTGGACTAGCACCAGACATGAGAAGTGCGCCTTTGTGGGACAGGTGAATAGTGCGGGTCCTGTTTCAGTCTAAAGACTGAAACAGGATCCGGACTTTTCACCGTTCCTTTCAGAATCATTTCATTCATCAGCTAGGAATGGCGATTGCTTCTCCAGACCAATCGAAGGCTACGCCAAAGTAACTCGATCTTTCCAAGAGGTGTGTGGCCCAACTTTTGAAAGAACCGCTAAGTGGAGAATTATTTGGTATTTTTCCTAAGCACTTTTCACCGTAATTGATATAAGGTTGGTCTCTGCATCCTTAAGCCTACCAGAGTTTTCACAGACGAAACAAGCTGAGGCCCATTAATCTTGGCATTTCCAATAGTTGGTCCTAGAGACTACCAAGAAGTGCTCTTTTAAGTATTATTCTGTTGTGGTTTCAGCATTATTTTCAGAACCCGAGCAGGGTTCTCGCATTAGCATAAGAATCCTGCCTGGTAGTTGAGATTTCATGGTGGGGTGTAAGTGCGGGGCTTCTGTCAGCCCTGCCTTTGATTTGTTTACCTCCAGAGTTGGAAAGTGCGTATTTGCGTGAGATGAGAAAAGTGTGGATCGTGCTTCAGATTTCATCCTGACACTTTGAAATGACCAGTGTGTTGGTAATTATTTGCCATTTCCATGGCGTTTGGCACCGTAATAGTCATGAGGTCGGTCTCTGCATCCTGAAGCCTATGATGCTTTTTGCAGAGAAACCTCTGCTGAGGCCCAGGTAACTTGCTATTTCCCATAGCTGGCACAGGAGCCTTGGAAGATAGGATTGTTTTCAGTATTATTTCACCATTTTTTCACCACTGTTTCAAGAACGGGAGCCCTTTTCAACCGTTAGTGGAAGAATCCTTCTTTGGAGATGAGATATTTTTCTGGGGTGGCAAGTGCAGGGCCTCTGTCAGTCCTGGGTTTGTTGGACTAGCGCCAGACATGAGAAGTGCGCCTTGGTGGGACAGGTGAATAGTGCGGATCCTGTTTCAGTCTAAAGACTGAAACAGGATACGCACTTTTCACCGTTCCTTTCAGAATCATTTGATTCATCAGCTAGGAATGGCGATTGCTTCTCCAGACCAATCGAAGGCTAGGCCAAAGGAACTCGATCTTTCCAAGAGGTGTGTGGCCCAACTTTTGAAAGAACCGCTAAGTGGAGAACTATTTGGTATTTTTCCTAAGCACTTTTCACCGTAATTGTCCTAAGGTTGGTCTCTGCATCCTTAAGCATACCAGAGTTTTCAAAGACGAAACAGGGTGAGGCCCATTAATCTTGGCATTTCCAATAGTTGGTCCTACAGACTACCAAGAAAGTGTTTTTTTAAGTATTATTCCATTGTGGTTTCAGCATTATTTTCAGAACCCGAGCAGGGTTCTCGCATTACCATAAGAATCCTGCCTGGTAGTTGAGATTTCTGGGTAGGGTGTAAGTGCGGGGCTTCTGTCAGCCCTGCCTTTGATTTGTTTACCTCCAGAGTTGGAAAGTGCATATTTGCGTGAGATGGGAAAAGTGTGGATCGTGCTTCAGATTTCATCCAGACACTTTGAAATGACCAGTGTGTTGGTAATTATTTGCCATTTCCATGGCGTTTGGCCCCTTAATAGTCATGAGGTCGGTCTCTGCATCCTGAAGCCTATGATGCTTTTTGCAGAGAAACCTCTGCTGAGGCCCAGGTAACTTGCTATTTCCCATAGCTGGCACAGGAGCCTTGGAAGATAGGATTGTTTTCAGTATTATTTCACCATTTTTTCACCACTGTTTCAAGAACGGGAGCCCTTTTCTACCGTTAGCGGAAGAATCCTTCATTGGAGATGAGATATTTTTCTGGGGTGGCAAGTGCAGGGCCTCTGTCAGTCCTGGGTTTGTTGGACTAGCACCAGACATGAGAAGTGCGCCTTTGTGGGACAGGTGAATAGTGCGGGTCCTGTTTCAGTCTAAAGACTGAAACAGGATCCGGACTTTTCACCGTTCCTTTCAGAATCATTTCATTCATCAGCTAGGAATGGCGATTGCTTCTCCAGACCAATCGAAGGCTACGCCAAAGTAACTCGATCTTTCCAAGAGGTGTGTGGCCCAACTTTTGAAAGAACCGCTAAGTGGAGAATTATTTGGTATTTTTCCTAAGCACTTTTCACCGTAATTGATATAAGGTTGGTCTCTGCATCCTTAAGCCTACCAGAGTTTTCACAGACGAAACAAGCTGAGGCCCATTAATCTTGGCATTTCCAATAGTTGGTCCTAGAGACTACCAAGAAGTGCTCTTTTAAGTATTATTCCTTTGTGGTTTCAGCATTATTTTCAGAACCCGAGCAGGGTTCTCGCATTAGCATAAGAATCCTGCCTGGTAGTTGAGATTTCTGGGTGGGGTGTAAGTGCGGGGCTTCTGTCAGCCCTGCCTTTGATTTGTTTACCTCCAGAGTTGGAAAGTGCGTATTTGCGTGAGATGAGAAAAGTGTGGATCGTGCTTCAGATTTCATCCTGACACTTTGAAATGACCAGTGTGTTGGTAATTATTTGCCATTTCCATGGCGTTTGGCACCGTAATAGTCATGAGGTCGGTCTCTGCATCCTGAAGCCTATGATGCTTTTTGCAGAGAAACCTCTGCTGAGGCCCAGGTAACTTGCTATTTCCCATAGCTGGCACAGGAACCTTGGAAGATAGGATTGTTTTCAGTATTATTTCACCATTTTTTCACCACTGCTTCAAGAACGGGAGCCCTTTTCAACCGTTAGCGGAAGAATCCTTCTTTGGAGATGAGATATTTTCCTGGGGTGGCAAGTGCAGGGCCTCTGTCAGTCCTGGGTTTGTTGGACTAGCGCCAGACATGAGAAGTGCGCCTTTGTGGGACAGGTGAATAGTGCGGATCCGCACTTTTCACCGTTCCTTTCAGAATCATTTGATTCATCAGCTAGGAATGGCGATTGCTTCTCCAGACCAATCGAAGGCTAGGCCAAAGTAACTCGAGCTTTCCAAGAGGTGTGTGGCCCAACTTTTGAAAGAACCGCTAAGTGGAGAACTATTTGGTATTTTTCTGAAGCACTTTTCACCGTAATTGTCATAAGGTTGCTCTCTGCATCCTTAAGCATATGAGAGTTTTCACAGACGAAACAGGCAGAGGCCCAATAAAATTGGCATTTCCAATAGTTCGGCCTAGAGAATACCAAGAAAGTGATCTTTTAAGTATTATTTCGTTGCGGTTTCAGCATTATTTTCAGAACCCGAGCAGGGTTCTCGCATTAGCATAAGAATCCTGCCTGGTAGTTGAGATTTCTGGGTGGGGTGTAAGTGCGGGGCTTCTGTCAGCCTTGCCTTTGGTTTGTTTACCTCCAGAGTTGGAAAGTGCATAACTGCGTGAGATGGGAAAAGTGTGGATCGTGCTTCAGATTTGATCCTGACACTTTGAAATGACCAGTGTGTTGGTAATTATTTGCCATTTCCATGGCGTTTGGCACCGTAATAGTCATGAGGTCAGTCTCTGCATCCTGAAGCCTATGATGCTTTTCGCAGAGAAACCTCTGCTGAGGCCCAGGTAACTTGCTATTTCCCATAGCTGGCACAGGAGCCTTGGAAGATAGCATTGTTTTCAGTATTATTTCACCATTTTTTCACCACTGTTTCAAGAACGGGAGCCCTTTTCAACCGTTAGCGGAAGAATCCTTCTTTGGAGATGAGATATTTTTCTGGGGTGGCAAGTGCAGGGCCTCTGTCAGTCCTGGGTTTGTTGGACTAGCGCCAGACATGAGAAGTGCGCCTTTGTGGGACAGGTGAATAGTACGGATCCTGATTCAGTCTAAAGACTGAAACAGGATCCGCACTTTTCACCGTTCCTTTCAGAATCATTTGATTCATCAGCTAGGAATGGCGATTGCTTCTCCAGACTAATCGAAGGCTAGGCCAAAGGAACTCGATCTTTCCAAGAGGTGTGTGGCCCAACTTTTGAAAGAACCGCTAAGTGGAGAACTATTTGGTATTTTTCCTAAGCACTTTTCACCGTAATTGTCCTAAGGTGGTCTCTGCATCATTAAGCATACCAGAGTTTTCAAAGACGAAACAGGGTGAGGCCCATTAATCTTGGCATTTCCAATAGTTGGTCCTACGGACTACCAAGAAAGTGTTTTTTTAAGTATTATTCCATTGTGGTTTCAGCATTATTTTCAGAACCCGAGCAGGGTTCTCGCATTACCATAAGAATCCTGCCTGGTAGTTGAGATTTCTGGGTGGGGTGTAGGTGCGAGGCTTCTGTCAGCCCTGCCTTTGATTTGTTTACCTCCAGAGTTGGAAAGTGCATATTTGCGTGAGATGGGAAAAGTGTGGATCGTGCTTCAGATTTCATCCAGACACTTTGAAATGACCAGTGTGTTGGTAATTATTTGCCATTTCCATGGCGTTTGGCACCGTAATAGTCATGAGGTCGGTCTCTGCATCCTGAAGCCTATGATGCTTTTTGCAGAGAAACCTCTGCTGAGGCCCAGGTAACTTGCTATTTCCCATAGCTGGCACAGGAGCCTTGGAAGATAGGATTGTTTTCAGTATTATTTCACCATTTTTTCACCACTGTTTCAAGAACGGGAGCCCTTTTCAACCGTTAGCGGAAGAATCCTTCTTTGGAGATGAGATATTTTTCTGGGGTGGCAAGTGCAGGGCCTCTGTCAGTCCTGGGTTTGTTGGACTAGCACCAGACATGAGAAGTGCGCCTTTGCGGGACAGGTGAATAGTGCGGATCCTGTTTCAGTCTAAAGACTGAAACAGGATCCGGACTTTTCAACGTTCCTTTCAGAATCATTTGATTCATCAGCTAGGAATGGCGATTGCTTCTCCAGACCAATCGAAGGCTAGGCCAAAGTACCTCGATCTTTCCAAGAGGTGTGTGGCCCAACTTTTGAAAGAACCGCTAAGTGGAGAACTATTTGGTATTTTTCCTAAGCACTTTTCACCGTAATTGTCCTAAGGTTGGTCTCTGCATCCTTAAGCATACCAGAGTTTTCAAAGACGAAACAGGGTGAGGCCCATTAATCTTGGCATTTCCAATAGTTGGTCCTACAGACTACCAAGAAAGTGTTTTTTTAAGTATTATTCCATTGTGGTTTCAGCATTATTTTCAGAACCCGAGCAGGGTTCTCGCATTACCATAAGAATCCTGCCTGGTAGTTGAGATTTCTGGGTGGGGTGTAGGTGCGGGGCTTCTGTCAGCCCTGCCTTTGATTTGTTTACCTCCAGAGTTGGAAAGTGCATATTTGCGTGAGATGGGAAAAGTGTGGATCGTGCTTCAGATTTCATCCAGACACTTTGAAATGACCAGTGTGTTGGTAATTATTTGCCATTTCCATGGCGTTTGGCCCCTTAATAGTCATGAGGTCGGTCTCTGCATCCTGAAGCCTATGATGCTTTTTGCAGAGAAACCTCTGCTGAGGCCCAGGTAACTTGCTATTTCCCATAGCTGGCACAGGAGCCTTGGAAGATAGGATTGTTTTCAGTATTATTTCACCATTTTTTCACCACTGTTTCAAGAACGGGAGCCCTTTTCTACCGTTAGCGGAAGAATCCTTCTTTGGAGATGAGATATTTTTCTGGGGTGGCAAGTGCAGGGCCTCTGTCAGTCCTGGGTTTGTTGGACTAGCACCAGACATGAGAAGTGCGCCTTTGTGGGACAGGTGAATAGTGCGGGTCCTGTTTCAGTCTAAAGACTGAAACAGGATCCGCACTTTTCACCGTTCCTTTCAGAATCATTTGATTCATCAGCTAGGAATGGCGATTGCATCTCCAGACCAATCGAAGGCTAGGCCAAAGGAACTCGATCTTTCCAAGAGGTGTGTGGCCCAACTTTTGAAAAACCGCTAAGTGGAGAACTATTTGGTATTTTTCCTAAGCACTTTTCACCGTAATTGTCCTAAGGTTGGTCTCTGCATCCTTAAGCATACCAGAGTTTTCACAGACGAAACAGGCTGAGGCCCAGTAATCTTGGCATTTCCAATAGTTGGTCCTAGAGACATCCAAGAAAGTGTTCTTTTAAGTATTATTCTGTTGTGGTTTCAGCATTATTTTCAGAACCCGAGCAGGGTTCTCGCATTAGCATAAGAATCCTGCCTGGTAGTTGAGATTTCATGGTGGGGTGTAAGTGCGGGGCTTCTGTCAGCCCTGCCTTTGATTTGTTTACCTCCACAGTTGGAAAGTGCATAGTTGCGTGAGATGGGAAAAGTGTGGATCGTGCTTCAGATTTGATCCTGACACTTTGAAATGACCAGTGTGTTGGTAATTATTTGCCATTTCCATGGCGTTTGGCCCCGTAATACTCATGAGGTCGGTCTCTGCATCCTGAAGCCTATGATGCTTTTTGTAGAGAAACCTCTGCTGAGGCCCAGGTAACTTGCTATTTCCCATAGTTGGCACAGGAGCCTTGGAAGATAGGATTGTTTTCAGTATTATTTCACCATTTTTTCACCACTGTTTCAAGAACGGGAGCCCTTTTCAACCGTTAGCGGAAGAATCCTTCTTTGGAGATGAGATATTTTTCTGGGGTGGCAAGTGCAGGGCCTCTGTCAGGCCTGGGTTTGTTGGACTAGCGCCAGACATGAGAAGTGCGCGTTTGTGGGACAGGTGAGTAGTGCGGATCCTGTTTCAGTCTAAAGACTGAAACAGGATCCGCACTTTTCACCGTTCCTTTCAGAATCATTTGATTCATCAGCTACGAATGGCGATTGCTTCTCCAGATGAATCGAAGGCTAGGCCAAAGTAACTCGATGTTTCCAAGAGGTGTGTGACCCAACTTTTGAAAGAACCGCTAAGTGGAGAACTATTTGGTATTTTTCCGAAGCCCTTACACCTTAATTGTCATAAGGTTGGTCTCTGTATCCTTAAGCATACGAGAGTTTTCACAGACGAAACAGGCTGAGGCCCAATAATCTTGGCATTTCCAATAGTTGGCCCTAGAGACTACCAAGAAAGTGTTCTTTTAAGTATTATTCCACTGTGGTTTCAGCATTATTTTCAGAACCCGAGCAGGGTTCTCCCATTAGCAAAAGAATCCTGCCTGGTTGTTGAGATTTCTGGATGGGGTGTAAGCGCGGGGCTTCTGTCAGCCCTGCCTTTGATTTGTTTACCTCCAGAGTTGGAAAGTGCATATTTGGGCGAGATGGGAATATTGTGGATCCTGCTTCAGATTTGATCCTGACACTTTGAAATGACCAGTGTGTTGGTAATTATTTGCCATTTCCATGGCGTTTGGCACCGTAATAGTCATGAGTTCGGTCTCTGCATCCTGAAGCCTATGATGCTTTTTGCAGAGAAACCTCTGCTGAGGCCCAGGTAACTTGCTATTTCCCATAGCTGGCACAGGAACCTTGGAAGATAGGATTGTTTTCAGTATTATTTCACCATTTTTTCACCACTGTTTCAAGAACGGGAGCCCTTTTCAACCGTTAGCGGAAGAATCCTTCTTTGGAGATGAGATATTTTCCTGGGGTGGCAAGTGCAGGGCCTCTGTCAGTCCTGGGTTTGTTGGACTAGCGCCAGACATGAGAAGTGCGCCTTTGTGGGACAGGTGAATAGTGCGGATCCGCACTTTTCACCGTTCCTTTCAGAATCATTTGATTCATCAGCTAGGAATGGCGATTGCTTCTCCAGACCAATCGAAGGCTAGGCCAAAGTAACTCGAGCTTTCCAAGAGGTGTGTGGCCCAACTTTTGAAAGAACCGCTAAGTGGAGAACTATTTGGTATTTTTCTGAAGCACTTTTCACCGTAATTGTCATAAGGTTGCTCTCTGCATCCTTAAGCATATGAGAGTTTTCACAGACGAAACAGGCAGAGGCCCAATAAAATTGGCATTTCCAATAGTTCGGCCTAGAGAATACCAAGAAAGTGATCTTTTAAGTATTATTTCGTTGCGGTTTCAGCATTATTTTCAGAACCCGAGCAGGGTTCTCGCATTAGCATAAGAATCCTGCCTGGTAGTTGAGATTTCTGGGTGGGGTGTAAGTGCGGGGCTTCTGTCAGCCTTGCCTTTGGTTTGTTTACCTCCAGAGTTGGAAAGTGCATAACTGCGTGAGATGGGAAAAGTGTGGATCGTGCTTCAGATTTGATCCTGACACTTTGAAATGACCAGTGTGTTGGTAATTATTTGCCATTTCCATGGCGTTTGGCACCGTAATAGTCATGAGGTCAGTCTCTGCATCCTGAAGCCTATGATGCTTTTCGCAGAGAAACCTCTGCTGAGGCCCAGGTAACTTGGCATTTCCCATAGCTGGCACAGGAGCCTTGGAAGATAGCATTGTTTTCAGTATTATTTCACCATTTTTTCACCACTGTTTCAAGAACGGGAGCCCTTTTCAACCGTTAGCGGAAGAATCCTTCTTTGGAGATGAGATATTTTTCTGGGGTGGCAAGTGCAGGGCCTCTGTCAGTCCTGGGTTTGTTGGACTAGCGCCAGACATGAGAAGTGCGCCTTTGTGGGACAGGTGAATAGTACGGATCCTGATTCAGTCTAAAGACTGAAACAGGATCCGCACTTTTCACCGTTCCTTTCAGAATCATTTGATTCATCAGCTAGGAATGGCGATTGCTTCTCCAGACCAATCGAAGGCTAGGCCAAAGGAACTCGATCTTTCCAAGAGGTGTGTGGCCCAACTTTTGAAAGAACCGCTAAGTGGAGAACTATTTGGTATTTTTCCTAAGCACTTTTCACCGTAATTGTCCTAAGGTTGGTCTCTGCATCCTTAAGCATACCAGAGTTTTCAAAGACGAAACAGGGTGAGGCCCATTAATCTTGGCATTTCCAATAGTTGGTCCTACGGACTACCAAGAAAGTGTTTTTTTAAGTATTATTCCATTGTGGTTTCAGCATTATTTTCAGAACCCGAGCAGGGTTCTCGCATTACCATAAGAATCCTGCCTGGTAGTTGAGATTTCTGGGTGGGGTGTAGGTGCGAGGCTTCTGTCAGCCCTGCCTTTGATTTGTTTACCTCCAGAGTTGGAAAGTGCATAGTTGCGTGAGATGGGAAAAGTGTGGATCGTGCTTCAGATTTCATCCAGACACTTTGAAATGACCAGTGTGTTGGTAATTATTTGCCATTTCCATGGCGTTTGGCACCGTAATAGTCATGAGGTCGGTCTCTGCATCCTGAAGCCTATGATGCTTTTTGCAGAGAAACCTCTGCTGAGGCCCAGGTAACTTGCTATTTCCCATAGCTGGCACAGGAGCCTTGGAAGATAGGATTGTTTTCAGTATTATTTCACCATTTTTTCACCACTGTTTCAAGAACGGGAGCCCTTTTCAACCGTTAGCGGAAGAATCCTTCTTTGGAGATGAGATATTTTTCTGGGGTGGCAAGTGCAGGGCCTCTGTCAGTCCTGGGTTTGTTGGACTAGCACCAGACATGAGAAGTGCGCCTTTGCGGGACAGGTGAATAGTGCGGATCCTGTTTCAGTCTAAAGACTGAAACAGGATCCGGACTTTTCAACGTTCCTTTCAGAATCATTTGATTCATCAGCTAGGAATGGCGATTGCTTCTCCAGACCAATCGAAGGCTAGGCCAAAGTACCTCGATCTTTCCAAGAGGTGTGTGGCCCAACTTTTGAAAGAACCGCTAAGTGGAGAACTATTTGGTATTTTTCCTAAGCACTTTTCACCGTAATTGTCCTAAGGTTGGTCTCTGCATCCTTAAGCATACCAGAGTTTTCAAAGACGAAACAGGCTGAGGCCCATTAATCTTGGCATTTCCAATAGTTGGTCCTACAGACTACCAAGAAAGTGTTTTTTTAAGTATTATTCCATTGTGGTTTCAGCATTATTTTCAGAACCCGAGCAGGGTTCTCGCATTACCATAAGAATCCTGCCTGGTAGTTGAGATTTCTGGGTGGGGTGTAGGTGCGGGGCTTCTGTCAGCCCTGCCTTTGATTTGTTTACCTCCAGAGTTGGAAAGTGCATATTTGCGTGAGATGGGAAAAGTGTGGATCGTGCTTCAGATTTCATCCAGACACTTTGAAATGACCAGTGTGTTGGTAATTATTTGCCATTTCCATGGCGTTTGGCCCCTTAATAGTCATGAGGTCGGTCTCTGCATCCTGAAGCCTATGATGCTTTTTGCAGAGAAACCTCTGCTGAGGCCCAGGTAACTTGCTATTTCCCATAGCTGGCACAGGAGCCTTGGAAGATAGGATTGTTTTCAGTATTATTTCACCATTTTTTCACCACTGTTTCAAGAACGGGAGCCCTTTTCAACCGTTAGCGGAAGAATCCTTCTTTGGAGATGAGATATTTTTCTGGGGTGGCAAGTGCAGGGCCTCTGTCAGTCCTGGGTTTGTTGGACTAGCACCAGACATGAGAAGTGCGCCTTTGTGGGACAGGTGAATAGTGCGGGTCCTGTTTCAGTCTAAAGACTGAAACAGGATCCGCACTTTTCACCGTTCCTTTCAGAATCATTTGATTCATCAGCTAGGAATGGCGATTGCATCTCCAGACCAATCGAAGGCTAGGCCAAAGGAACTCGATCTTTCCAAGAGGTGTGTGGCCCAACTTTTGAAAAACCGCTAAGTGGAGAACTATTTGGTATTTTTCCTAAGCACTTTTCACCGTAATTGTCCTAAGGTTGGTCTCTGCATCCTTAAGCATACCAGAGTTTTCACAGACGAAACAGGCTGAGGCCCATTAATCTTGGCATTTCCAATAGTTGGTCCTACAGACTACCAAGAAAGTGTTTTTTTAAGTATTACTCCATTGTGGTTTCAGCATTATTTTCAGAACCCGAGCAGGGTTCTCGCATTACCATAAGAATCCTGCCTGGTAGTTGAGATTTCTGGGTGGGGTGTAAGTGCGGGGCTTCTGTCAGCCCTGCCTTTGATTTGTTTACCTCCAGAGTTGGAAAGTGCATATTTGCGTGAGATGGGAAAAGTGTGGATCGTGCTTCAGATTTCATCCAGACACTTTGAAATGACCAGTGTGTTGGTAATTATTTGCCATTTCCATGGCGTTTGGCACCGTAATAGTCATGAGGTCGGTCTCTGCATCCTGAAGCCTATGATGCTTTTTGCAGAGAAACCTCTGCTGAGGCCCAGGTAACTTGCTATTTCCCATAGCTGGCACAGGAGCCTTGGAAGATAGGATTGTTTTCAGTATTATTTCACCATTTTTTCACCACTGTTTCAAGAACGGGAGCCCTTTTCAACCGTTAGCGGAAGAATCCTTCTTTGGAGATGAGATATTTTTCTGGGGTGGCAAGTGCAGGGCCTGTGTCAGTCCTGGGTTTGTTGGACTAGCACCAGACATGAGAAGTGCGCCTTTGCGGGACAGGTGAATAGTGCGGATCCTGTTTCAGTCTAAAGACTGAAACAGGATCCGGACTTTTCAACGTTCCTTTCAGAATCATTTGATTCATCAGCTAGGAATGGCGATTGCTTCTCCAGACCAATCGAAGGCTAGGCCAAAGTACCTCGATCTTTCCAAGAGGTGTGTGGCCCAACTTTTGAAAGAACCGCTAAGTGGAGAACTATTTGGTATTTTTCCTAAGCACTTTTCACCGTAATTGTCCTAAGGTTGGTCTCTGCATCCTTAAGCATACCAGAGTTTTCAAAGACGAAACAGGGTGAGGCCCATTAATCTTGGCATTTCCAATAGTTGGTCCTACAGACTACCAAGAAAGTGTTTTTTTAAGTATTATTCCATTGTGGTTTCAGCATTATTTTCAGAACCCGAGCAGGGTTCTCGCATTACCATAAGAATCCTGCCTGGTAGTTGAGATTTCTGGGTGGGGTGTAGGTGCGGGGCTTCTGTCAGCCCTGCCTTTGATTTGTTTACCTCCAGAGTTGGAAAGTGCATATTTGCGTGAGATGGGAAAAGTGTGGATCGTGCTTCAGATTTCATCCAGACACTTTGAAATGACCAGTGTGTTGGTAATTATTTGCCATTTCCATGGCGTTTGGCCCCTTAATAGTCATGAGGTCGGTCTCTGCATCCTGAAGCCTATGATGCTTTTTGCAGAGAAACCTCTGCTGAGGCCCAGGTAACTTGCTATTTCCCATAGCTGGCACAGGAGCCTTGGAAGATAGGATTGTTTTCAGTATTATTTCACCATTTTTTCACCACTGTTTCAAGAACGGGAGCCCTTTTCTACCGTTAGCGGAAGAATCCTTCTTTGGAGATGAGATATTTTTCTGGGGTGGCAAGTGCAGGGCCTCTGTCAGTCCTGGGTTTGTTGGACTAGCACCAGACATGAGAAGTGCGCCTTTGTGGGACAGGTGAATAGTGCGGGTCCTGTTTCAGTCTAAAGACTGAAACAGGATCCGGACTTTTCACCGTTCCTTTCAGAATCATTTCATTCATCAGCTAGGAATGGCGATTGCTTCTCCAGACCAATCGAAGGCTACGCCAAAGTAACTCGATCTTTTCAAGAGGTGTGTGGCCCAACTTTTGAAAGAACCGCTAAGTGGAGAATTATTTGGTATTTTTCCTAAGCACTTTTCACCGTAATTGATATAAGGTTGGTCTCTGCATCCTTAAGCCTACCAGAGTTTTCACAGACGAAACAAGCTGAGGCCCATTAATCTTGGCATTTCCAATAGTTGGTCCTAGAGACTACCAAGAAGTGCTCTTTTAAGTATTATTCTGTTGTGGTTTCAGCATTATTTTCAGAACCCGAGCAGGGTTCTCGCATTAGCATAAGAATCCTGCCTGGTAGTTGAGATTTCATGGTGGGGTGTAAGTGCGGGGCTTCTGTCAGCACTGCCTTTGATTTGTTTACCTCCAGAGTTGGAAAGTGCGTATTTGCGTGAGATGAGAAAAGTGTGGATCGTGCTTCAGATTTCATCCTGACACTTTGAAATGACCAGTGTGTTGGTAATTATTTGCCATTTCCATGGCGTTTGGCACCGTAATAGTCATGAGGTCGGTCTCTGCATCCTGAAGCCTATGATGCTTTTTGCAGAGAAACCTCTGCTGAGGCCCAGGTAACTTGCTATTTCCCATAGCTGGCACAGGAGCCTTGGAAGATAGGATTGTTTTCAGTATTATTTCACCATTTTTTCACCACTGTTTCAAGAACGGGAGCCCTTTTCAACCGTTAGTGGAAGAATCCTTCTTTGGAGATGAGATATTTTTCTGGGGTGGCAAGTGCAGGGCCTCTGTCAGTCCTGGGTTTGTTGGACTAGCGCCAGACATGAGAAGTGCGCCTTGGTGGGACAGGTGAATAGTGCGGATCCTGTTTCAGTCTAAAGACTGAAACAGGATACGCACTTTTCACCGTTCCTTTCAGAATCATTTGATTCATCAGCTAGGAATGGCGATTGCTTCTCCAGACCAATCGAAGGCTAGGCCAAAGGAACTCGATCTTTCCAAGAGGTGTGTGGCCCAACTTTTGAAAGAACCGCTAAGTGGAGAACTATTTGGTATTTTTCCTAAGCACTTTTCACCGTAATTGTCCTAAGGTTGGTCTCTGCATCCTTAAGCATACCAGAGTTTTCAAAGACGAAACAGGGTGAGGCCCATTAATCTTGGCATTTCCAATAGTTGGTCCTACAGACTACCAAGAAAGTGTTTTTTTAAGTATTACTCCATTGTGGTTTCAGCATTATTTTCAGAACCCGAGCAGGGTTCTCGCATTACCATAAGAATCCTGCCTGGTAGTTGAGATTTCTGGGTGGGGTGTAAGTGCGGGGCTTCTGTCAGCCCTGCCTTTGATTTGTTTACCTCCAGAGTTGGAAAGTGCATATTTGCGTGAGATGGGAAAAGTGTGGATCGTGCTTCAGATTTCATCCAGACACTTTGAAATGACCAGTGTGTTGGTAATTATTTGCCATTTCCATGGCGTTTGGCCCCTTAATAGTCATGAGGTCGGTCTCTGCATCCTGAAGCCTATGATGCTTTTTGCAGAGAAACCTCTGCTGAGGCCCAGGTAACTTGCTATTTCCCATAGCTGGCACAGGAGCCTTGGAAGATAGGATTGTTTTCAGTATTATTTCACCATTTTTTCACCACTGTTTCAAGAACGGGAGCCCTTTTCAACCGTTAGCGGAAGAATCCTTCTTTGGAGATGAGATATTTTTCTGGGGTGGCAAGTGCAGGGCGTCTGTCAGTCTTGGGATTGTTGGACTATCGCCAGACATGAGAAGTGCGCCTTTGTGGGACAGGTGAATAGTGCGGATCCTTTTTCAGTCTAAAGACTGAAACAGGAACCACACTTTTCACCGTTCCTTTCAGAATCATTTCATTCATCAGCTAGGAATGGCGATTGCTTCTCCAGACCAATCAAAGGCTAGGCCAAAGTACCTCGATCTTTCCAAGAGGTGTGTGGCCCAACTTTTGAAAGAACCGCTAAGTGGAGAACTATTTGGTATTTTTCCTAAGCACTTTTCACCGTAATTGTCCTAAGGTTGGTCTCTGCATCATTAAGCATACCAGTGTCTTCAGAGACAAAACAGGCTGAGGCCCAGTAATCTTGGCATTTCCAATAGTTGGTCTTAGAGACTACCAAGAAAGTGTTCTTTTAAGTATTATTCCTTTGTGGTTTCAGCATTATTTTCAGAACCCGAGCAGGGTTCTCGCATTAGCATAAGAATCCTGCCTGGTAGTTGAGATTTCTGGGTGGGGTGTAAGTGCAGGGCTTCTGTCAGCCCTGCCTTTGATTTGTTTACCTCAAGAGTTGGAAAGTGCATATTTGCGTAAGATGGGAAAAGTGTGGATCGTGCTTCAGATTTCATCCAGACACTTTGAAATGACCAGTGTGTTGGTAATTATTTGCCATTTCCATGGCGTTTGGCACTGTAATAGTCATGAGGTCGGTCTCTGCATCCTGAAGCCTATGATGCATTTTGCAGAGAAACCTCTGCTGAGGCCCAGGTAACTTGCTATTTCCCATAGCTGGCACAGGAGCCTTGGAAGATAGGATTGTTTTCAGTATTATTTCACCATTTTTTCACCACTGTTTCAAGAACAGGAGCCCTTTTCAACCGCTATCGGAAGAATACTTCTTTGGAGATGAGATATTTTTCTGGGGTGGCAAGTGCAGGGCCTCTGTCAGTCCTGGGTTTGTTGGACTAGCGCCAGACATGAGAAGTGCGCCTTTGTGGGACAGGTGAATAGTGCGGATCCTGTTTCAGTCTAAAGACTGAAACAGGATCCGCACTTTTCACCGTTCCTTTCAGAATCATTTGATTCATCAGCTAGGAATGGCGATTGCATCTCCAGACCAATCGAAGGCTAGGCCAAAGGAACTCGATCTTTCCAAGAGGTGTGTGGCCCAACTTTTGAAAGAACCGCTAAGTGGAGAACTATTTGGTATTTTTCCTAAGCACTTTTCACCGTAATTGTCCTAAGGTTGGTCTCTGCATCCTTAAGCATACCAGAGTTTTCACAGACGAAACAGGCTGAGGCCCAGTAATCTTGGCATTTCCAATAGTTGGTTCTAGAGACTACCAAGAAAGTGTTCTTTTAAGTATTATTCTGTTGTGGTTTCAGCATTATTTTCAGAACCCGAGCAGGGTTCTCGCATTAGCATAAGAATCCTGCCTGGTAGTTGAGATTTCATGGTGGGGTGTAAGTGCGGGGCTTCTGTCAGCCCTGCCTTTGATTTGTTTACCTCCAGAGTTGGAAAGTGCATATTTGCGTGAGATGGGAAAAGTGTGGATCGTGCTTCAGATTTCATCCAGTCACTTTGAAATGACCAGTGTGTTGGTAATTATTTGCCATTTCCATGGCGTTTGGCACCGTATTAGTCATGAGGTCGGTCTCTGCATCCTGAAGCCTATGATGCTTTTTGCAGAGAAACCTCTGCTGAGGCTCAGGTAACTTGCTATTTCCCATAGCTGGCACAGGAGCCTTGGAAGATAGGATTGTTTTCAGTATTATTTCACCATTTTTTCACTACTGTTTCAAGAACGGGAGCCCTTTTCAACCGTTAGCGGAAGAATCCTTCTTTGGAGTTGAGATATTTTTCTGGGGTGGCAAGTGCAGGGCCTCTGTCAGTCCTGGGTTTGTTGGACTAGCGCCAGACATGAGAAGTGCGCCTTTGTGGGACAGGTGAATAGTGCGGATCCTGTTTAAGTCTAAAGATTGAAACAGGATCCGCACTTTTCACCGTTCCTTTCAGAATCATTTGATTCATCAGCTAGGAATGGCGATTGCTTCTCCAGACCAATCGAAGGCTAGGCCAAAGTACCTCGATCTTTCCAAGAGGTGTGTGGCCCAACTTTTGAAAGAACCGCTAAGTGGAGAACTATTTGGTATTTTTCCTAAGCACTTTTCACCGTAATTGTCCTAAGGTTGGTCTCTGCATCATTAAGCATACCAGTGTCTTCAGAGACGAAACAGGCTGAGGCCCAGTAATCTTGGCATTTCCAATAGTTGGTCTTAGAGACTACCAAGAAAGTGTTCTTTTAAGTATTATTCCTTTGTGGTTTCAGCATTATTTTCAGAACCCGAGCAGGGTTCTCGCATTAGCATAAGAATCCTGCCTGGTAGTTGAGATTTCATGGTGGGGTGTAAGTGCGGGGCTTCTGTCAGCCCTGCCTTTGATTTGTTTACCTCCAGAGTTGGAAAGTGCATAGTTGCGTGAGATGGGAAAAGTGTGGATCGTGCTTCAGATTTCATCCTGACACTTTGAAATGACCAGTGTGTTGGTAATTATTTGCCATTTCCATGGCGTTTGGCCCCGTAATAGTCATGAGGTCGGTCTCTGCATCCTGAAGCCTATGATGCTTTTTGCAGAGAAACCTCTGCTGAGGCCCAGGTAACTTGCTATTTCCCATAGTTGGCACAGGAGCCTTGGAAGATAGGATTGTTTTCAGTATTATTTCACCATTTTTTCACCACTGTTTCAAGAACGGGAGCCCTTTTCAACCGTTAGCGGAAGAATCCTTCTTTGGAGATGAGATATTTTTCTGGGGTGGCAAGTGCAGGGCCTCTGTCAGTCCTGGGTTTGTTGGACTAGCGCCAGACATGAGAAGTGCGCCTTTGTGGGACAGGTGAATAGTGCGGATCCGCACTTTTCACCGTTCCTTTCAGAATCATTTGATTCATCAGCTAGGAATGGCGATTGCTTCTCCAGACCAATCGAAGGCTAGGCCAAAGTAACTCGATCTTTCCAAGAGTTGTGTGGCCCAACTTTTGAAAGAACCGCTAAGTGGAGAACTATTTGGTATTTTTCTGAAGCACTTTTCACCGTAATTGTCATAAGGTTGCTCTCTGCATCCTTAAGCATATGAGAGTTTTCACAACGAAACAGGCAGAGGCCCAATAAAATTGGCATTTCCAATAGTTCGGCCTAGAGAATACCAAGAAAGTGATCTTTTAAGTATTATTTCGTTGCGGTTTCAGCATTATTTTCAGAACCCGAGCAGGGTTCTCGCATTAGCATAAGAATCCTGCCTGGTAGTTGAGATTTCTGGGTGGGGTGTAAGTGCGGGGCTTCTGTCAGCCTTGCCTTTGGTTTGTTTACCTCCAGAGTTGGAAAGTGCATAACTGCGTGAGATGGGAAAAGTGTGGATCGTGCTTCAGATTTGATCCTGACACTTTGAAATGACCAGTGTGTTGGTAATTATTTGCCATTTCCATGGCGTTTGGCACCGTAATAGTCATGAGGTCAGTCTCTGCATCCTGAAGCCTATGATGCTTTTCGCAGAGAAACCTCTGCTGAGGCCCAGGTAACTTGCTATTTCCCATAGCTGGCACAGGAGCCTTGGAAGATAGCATTGTTTTCAGTATTATTTCACCATTTTTTCACCACTGTTTCAAGAACGGGAGCCCTTTTCAACCGTTAGCGGAAGAATCCTTCTTTGGAGATGAGATATTTTTCTGGGGTGGCAAGTGCAGGGCCTCTGTCAGTCCTGGGTTTGTTGGACTAGCGCCAGACATGAGAAGTGCGCCTTTGTGGGACAGGTGAATAGTACGGATCCTGATTCAGTCTAAAGACTGAAACAGGATCCGCACTTTTCACCGTTCCTTTCAGAATCATTTGATTCATCAGCTAGGAATGGCGATTGCTTCTCCAGACCAATCGAAGGCTAGGCCAAAGGAACTCGATCTTTCCAAGAGGTGTGTGGCCCAACTTTTGAAAGAACCGCTAAGTGGAGAACTATTTGGTATTTTTCCTAAGCACTTTTCACCGTAATTGTCCTAAGGTTGGTCTCTGCATCCTTAAGCATACCAGAGTTTTCAAAGACGAAACAGGGTGAGGCCCATTAATCTTGGCATTTCCAATAGTTGGTCCTACGGACTACCAAGAAAGTGTTTTTTTAAGTATTATTCCATTGTGGTTTCAGCATTATTTTCAGAACCCGAGCAGGGTTCTCGCATTACCATAAGAATCCTGCCTGGTAGTTGAGATTTCTGGGTGGGGTGTAGGTGCGAGGCTTCTGTCAGCCCTGCCTTTGATTTGTTTACCTCCAGAGTTGGAAAGTGCATATTTGCGTGAGATGGGAAAAGTGTGGATCGTGCTTCAGATTTCATCCAGACACTTTGAAATGACCAGTGTGTTGGTAATTATTTGCCATTTCCATGGCGTTTGGCACCGTAATAGTCATGAGGTCGGTCTCTGCATCCTGAAGCCTATGATGCTTTTTGCAGAGAAACCTCTGCTGAGGCCCAGGTAACTTGCTATTTCCCATAGCTGGCACAGGAGCCTTGGAAGATAGGATTGTTTTCAGTATTATTTCACCATTTTTTCACCACTGTTTCAAGAACAGGAGCCCTGTTCAACCGCTATCGGAAGAATACTTCTTTGGAGATGAGATATTTTTCTGGGGTGGCAAGTGCAGGGCCTCTGTCAGTCCTGGGTTTGTTGGACTAGCGCCAGACATGAGAAGTGCACCTTTGTGGGACAGGTGAATAATGCGGATCCTGTTTCAGTCTAAAGACTGAAACAGGATCCGCGCTTTTCACCGTTCCTTTCAGAATCATTTGATTCATCAGCTAGGAATGGCGATTGCATCTCCAGACCAATCGAAGGCTAGGCCAAAGTAACTCGATCTTTCCAAGAGGTGTGTGGCCCAACTTTTGAAAGAACCGCTAAGTGGAGAACTATTTGGTATTTTTCCGAAGCACTTTTCACCGTAATTGTCCTAAGGTTGGTCTCTGCATCCTTAAGCATACCAGAGTTTTCACAGACGAAACAGGCTGAGGCCCAGTAATCTTGGCATTTCCAATAGTTGGTCCTAGAGACTACCAAGAAAGTGTTCTTTTAAGTATTATTCTGTTGTGGTTTCAGCATTATTTTCAGAACCCGAGCAGGGTTCTCGCATTAGCATAAGAATCCTGCCTGGTAGTTGAGATTTCTGGGTGGGGTGTAAGTGCGGGGCTTCTGTCAGCCCTGCCTTTGATTTGTTAACCTCCAGATTTGGAAAGTGCATATTAGCCTGAGATGGGAAAAGTGTGGATCATGCTTCAGATTTCATCCTGACACTTTGAAATGACCAGTGTGTTGGTAATTATTTGCCATTTCCATGGCGTTTGGCACCGTAATAGTCATGAGTTCGGTCTCTGCATCCTGAAGCCTATGATGCTTTTTGCAGAGAAACCTCTGCTGAGGCCCAGGTAACTTGCTATTTCCCATAGCTGGCACAGGAACCTTGGAAGATAGGATTGTTTTCAGTATTATTTCACCATTTTTTCACCACTGCTTCAAGAACGGGAGCCCTTTTCAACCGTTAGCGGAAGAATCCTTCTTTGGAGATGAGATATTTTCCTGGGGTGGCAAGTGCAGGGCCTCTGTCAGTCCTGGGTTTGTTGGACTAGCGCCAGACATGAGAAGTGCGCCTTTGTGGGACAGGTGAACAGTGCGGATCCGCACTTTTCACCGTTCCTTTCAGAATCATTTGATGCATCAGCTAGGAATGGCGATTGCTTGTCCAGACCAATCGAAGGCTAGGCCAAAGTAACTCGATCTTTCCAAGAGGTGTGTGGCCCAACTTTTGAAAGAACCGCTAAGTGGAGAACTATTTGGTATTTTTCCTAAGCACTTTTCACCGTAATTGTCCTAAGGTTGGTCTCTGCATCCTTAAGCATAGCAGAGTTTTCAAAGACGAAACAGGGTGAGGCCCATTAATCTTGGCATTTCCAATAGTTGGTCCTACAGACTACCAAAAAAGTGTTTTTTTAAGTATTATTCCATTGTGGTTTCAGCATTATTTTCAGAACCCGAGCAGGGTTCTCGCATTACCATAAGAATCCTGCCTGGGAGTTGAGATTTCTGGGTGGGGTGTAGGTGCGGGGCTTTTGTCAGCCCTGCCTTTGATTTGTTTACCTCCAGAGTTGGAAAGTGCATATTTGGGTGAGATGGGAAAAGTGTGGATCGTGCTTCAGATTTCATCCAGACACTTTGAAATGACCAGTGTGTTGGTAATTATTTGCCATTTCCATGGCGTTTGGCACCGTAATAGTCATGAGGTCGGTCTCTGCATCCTGAAGCCTATGATGCTTTTTGCAGAGAAACCTCTGCTGAGGCTCAGGTAACTTGCTATTTCCCATAGCTTGCACAGGAGCCTTGGAAGATAGGATTGTTTTCAGTATTATTTCACCATTTTTTCACCACTGTTTCAAGAACGGGAGCCCTTTTCAACCGTTAGCGGAAGAATCCTTCTTTGGAGATGAGATATTTTTCTGGGGTGGCAAGTGCAGGGCCTCTGTCAGTCCTGGGTTTGTTGGACTAGCGCCAGACATGAGAAGTGCGCCTTTGTGGGACAGGTGAATAGTGCGGATCCTGTTTCAGTCTAAAGACTGAAACAGGATCCGCACTTTTCACCCTTCCTTTCAGAATCATTTGATTCATCAGCTAGGAATGGCGATTGCATCTCCAGACCAATCGAAGGCTAGGCCAAAGTAACTCGATCTTTCCAAGAGGTTTGTGGCCCAACTTTTGAAAGAACCGCTAAGTGGAGAACTATTTGGTATTTTTCCGAAGCACTTTTCACCGTAATTGTCCTAAGGTTGGTCTCTGCATCCTTAAGCATACCAGAGTTTTCACAGACGAAACAGGCTGAGGCCCATTAATCTTGGCATTTCCAATAGTTGGTCCTAGAGACTACCAAGAAAGTGTTCTTTTAAGTATTATTCTGTTGTGGGTCAGCATTATTTTCAGAACCCGAGCAGGGTTCTCCCATTACCATAAGAATCCTGCCTGGTAGTTGAGATTTCATGGTGGGGTGTAAGTGCAGGGCTTCTGTCAGCCCTGCCTTTGATTTGTTTACCTCCAGAGTTGGAAAGTGCATATTTGCGTGAGATGGGAAAAGTGTGGATCGTGCTTCAGATTTCATCCAGACACTTTGAAATGACCAGTGTGTTGGTAATTATTTGCCATTTCCATGGCGTTTGGCACCGTAATAGTCATGAGGTCGGTCTCTGCATCCTGAAGCCTATGATGCTTTTTGCAGAGAAACCTCTGCTGAGGCCCAGGTAACTTGCTATTTCCCATAGCTGGCACAGGAGCCTTGGAAGATAGGATTGTTTTCAGTATTATTTCACCATTTTTTCACCACTGTTTCAAGAACGGGAGCCCTTTTCAACCGTTAGCGGAAGAATCCTTCTTTGGAGATGAGATATTTTTCTGGGGTGGCAAGTGCAGGGCGTCTGTCAGTCTTGGGTTTGTTGGACTATCGCCAGACATGAGAAGTGCGCCTTTGTCGGACAGGTGAATAGTGCGGATCCTGTTTCAGTCTAAAGACTGAAACAGGATCCGCACTTTTCACCGTTCCTTTCAGAATCATTTGATTCATCAGCTAGGAATGGCGATTGCTTCTCCAGACCAATCGAAGGCTAGGCCAAAGTACCTCGATCTTTCCAAGAGGTGTGTGGCCCAACTTTTGAAAGAACCGCTAAGTGGAGAACTATTTGGTATTTTTCCTAAGCACTTTTCACCGTAATTGTCCTAAGGTTGGTCTCTGCATCCTTAAGCATACGAGAGTTTTCACAGACGAAACAGGCTGAGGCCCAGTAATCTTGGCATTTCCAATAGTTGGTCCTACAGACTACCAAGAAAGTGTTCTTTTAAGTATTATTCCTTTGTGGTTTCAGCATTATTTTCAGAACCCGAGCAGGGTTCTCGCATTAGCATAAGAATCCTGCCTGGTAGTTGAGATTTCTGGGTGGGGTGTAAGTGCGGGGCTTCTGTCAGCCCTGCCTTTGATTTGTTAACCTCCAGATTTGGAAAGTGCATATTAGCCTGAGATGGGAAAAGTGTGGATCGTGCTTCAGATTTCATCCTGACACTTTGAAATGACCAGTGTGTTGGTAATTATTTGCCATTTCCATGGCGTTTGGCACCGTAATAGTCATGAGTTCGGTCTCTGCATCCTGAAGCCTATGATGCTTTTTGCAGAGAAACCTCTGCTGAGGCCCAGGTAACTTGCTATTTCCCATAGCTGGCAGAGGAACCTTGGAAGATAGGATTGTTTTCAGTAGTATTTCACCATTTTTTCACCACTGCTTCAAGAACGGGAGCCCTTTTCAACCGTTAGCGGAAGAATCCTTCTTTGGAGATGAGATATTTTCCTGGGGTGGCAAGTGCAGGGCCTCTGTCAGTCCTGGGTTTGTTGGACTAGCGCCAGACATGAGAAGTGCGCCTTTGTGGGACAGGTGAATAGTATGGATCCGCACTTTTCACCGTTCCTTTCAGAATCATTTGATTCATCAGCTAGGAATGGCGATTGCTTCTCCAGACCAATCGAAGGCTAGGCCAAAGTACCTCGATCTTTCCAAGAGGTGTGTGGCCCAACTTTTGAAAGAACCGCTAAGTGGAGAACTATTTGGTATTTTTCCTAAGCACTTTTCACCGTAATTGTCCTAAGGTTGGTCTCTGCATCGTTAAGCATACCAGAGTTTTCACAGACGAAACAGGCTGAGGCCCATTAATCTTGGCATTTCCAATAGTTGGTCCTACAGACTACCAAGAAAGTGTTTTTTTAAGTATTATTCCATTGTGGTTTCAGCATTATTTTCAGAACCCGAGCAGGGTTCTCGCATTAGCATAAGAATCCTGCCTGGTAGTTGAGATTTCTGGGTGGGGTGTAGGTGCGGGGCTTCTGTCAGCCCTGCCTTTGATTTGTTTACCTCCAGAGTTGGAATGTGCATATTTGCCTGAGATGGGAAAAGTGTGGATCGTGCTTCAGATTTCATCCAG
This sequence comes from Lemur catta, assembly GCF_020740605.2. Classification (NCBI taxonomy): domain Eukaryota; kingdom Metazoa; phylum Chordata; class Mammalia; order Primates; family Lemuridae; genus Lemur; species Lemur catta. The sequence goes on along the minus strand of NC_059132.1, from coordinate 83,510,787 downwards.
ACACTTTGAAATGACCAGTGTGTTGGTAATTATTTGCCATTTCCATGGCGTTTGGCACCGTAATAGTCATGAGGTCGGTCTCTGCATCCTGAAGCCTATGATTCTTTTTGCAGAGAAACCTCTGCTGAGGCTCAGGTAACTTGCTATTTCCCATAGCTGGCACAGGAGCCTTGGAAGATAGGATTGTTTTCAGTATTATTTCACCATTTTTTCACCACTGTTTCAAGAACGGGAGCCCTTTTCAACCGTTAGCGGAAGAATCCTTCTTTGGAGATGAGATATTTTTCTGGGGTGGCAAGTGCAGGGCCTCTGTCAGTCCTGGGTTTGTTGGACTAGCGCCAGACATGAGAAGTGCGCCTTTGTGGGACAGGTGAATAGTGCGGATCCTGTTTCAGTCTAAAGACTGAAACAGGATCCGCACTTTTCACCGTTCCTTTCAGAATCATTTGATTCATCAGCTAGGAATGGCGATTGCTTCTCCAGACCAATCGAAGGCTAGGCCAAAGTACCTCGATCTTTCCAAGAGGTGTGTGGCCCAACTTTTGAAAGAACCGCTAAGTGGAGAACTATTTGGTATTTTTCCTAAGCACTTTTCACCGTAATTGTCCTAAGGTTGGTCTCTGCATCCTTAAGCATACCAGAGTTTTCACAGACGAAACAGGCTGAGGCCCATTAATCTTAGCATTTCCAATAGTTGGTCCTACAGACTACCAAGAAAGTGTTTTTTTAAGTATTATTCCATTGTGGTTTCAGCATTATTTTCAGAACCCGAGCAGGGTTCTCGCATTACCATAAGAATCCTGCCTGGTAGTTGAGATTTCTGGGTGGGGTGTAAGTGCGGGGCTTCTGTCAGCCCTGCCTTTGATTTGTTTACCTCAAGAGTTGGAAAGTGCATATTTGCGTAAGATGGGAAAAGTGTGGATCGTGCTTCAGATTTCATCCAGACACTTTGAAATGACCAGTGTGTTGGTAATTATTTGCCATTTCCATGGCGTTTGGCACCGTAATAGTCATGAGGTCGGTCTCTGCATCCTGAAGCCTTTGATGCTTTTTGCAGAGAAACCTCTGCTGAGGCCCAGGTAACTTGCTATTTCCCATAGCTGGCACAGGAGCCTTGGAAGATAGGATTGTTTTCAGTATTATTTCACCATTTTTTCACCACTGTTTCAAGAACAGGAGCCCTTTTCAACCGCTATCGGAAGAATACTTCTTTGGAGATGAGATATTTTTCTGGGGTGGCAAGTGCAGGGCCTCTGTCAGTCCTGGGTTTGTTGGACTAGCGCCAGACATGAGAAGTGCGCCTTTGTGGGACAGGTGAATAATGCGGATCCTGTTTCAGTCTAAAGACTGAAACAGGATCCGCGCTTTTCACCGTTCCTTTCAGAATCATTTGATTCATCAGCTAGGAATGGCGATTGCTTCTCCAGACCAATCGAAGGCTAGGCCAAAGGAACTCGATCTTTCCAAGAGGTGTGTGGCCCAACTTTTGAAAGAACCGCTAAGTGGAGAACTATTTGGTATTTTTCCTAAGCACTTTTCACCGTAATTGTCCTAAGGTTGGTCTCTGCATCCTTAAGCATACCAGAGTTTTCACAGAGGAAACAGCCTGAGGCCCAGTAATGTTGGCATTTCCAATAGTTGGTCTTAGAGACTACCAAGAAAGTGTTCTTTTAAGTATTATTCCTTTGTGGTTTCAGCATTATTTTCAGAACCCGAGCAGGGTTCTCGCATTAGCATAAGAATCCTGCCTGGTAGTTGAGATTTCATGGTGGGGTGTAAGTGCGGGGCTTCTGTCAGCCCTGCCTTTGATTTGTTTACCTCCAGAGTTGGAAAGTGCATAGTTGCGTGAGATGGGAAAAGTGTGGATCGTGCTTCAGATTTCATGCTGACACTTTGAAATGACCAGTGTGTTGGTAATTATTTGCCATTTCCATGGCGTTTGGCCCCGTAATAGTCATGAGGTCGGTCTCTGCATCCTGAAGCCTATGATGCTTTTTGCAGAGAAACCTCTGCTGAGGCCCAGGTAACTTGCTATTTCCCATAGCTGGCACAGGAGCCTTGGAAGATAGGATTGTTTGCAGTATTATTTCACCATTTTTTCACCACTGTTTCAAGAACGGGAGCCCTTTTCAACCGTTAGCGGAAGAATCCTTCTTTGGAGATGAGATATTTTTCTGGGGTGGCAAGTGCAGGGCCTCTGTCAGTCCTGGGTTTGTTGGACTAGCGCCAGACATGAGAAGTGCGCCTTTGTGGGACAGGTGAATAGTGCGGATCCTGTTTCAGTCTAAAGACTGAAACAGGATCCGCACTTTTCACCGTTCCTTTCAGAATCATTTGATTCATCAGCTAGGAATGGCGATTGCTTCTCCAGACCAATCGAAGGCTAGGCCAAAGTACCTCGATCTTTCCAAGAGGTGTGTGGCCCAACTTTTGAAAGAACCGCTAAGTGGAGAACTATTTTGTATTTTCCCTAAGCACTTTTCACCGTAATTGTCCTAAGGTTGGTCTCTGCATCCTTAAGCATACCAGAGTTTTCACAGACGAAACAGGCTGAGGCCCAGTAATCTTGGCATTTCCAATAGTTGGTGCTACAGACTACCAAGAAAGTGTTTTTTTAAGTATTATTCCATTGTGGTTTCAGCATTATTTTCAGAACCCGAGCAGGGTTCTCGCATTAGCATAAGAATCCTGCCTGGTAGTTGAGATTCGTGGGTGAGGTGTAAGTGCGGGCTTCTGTAGGCCCTGCCTTTGATTTGTTTACCTCCAGAGTTGGAAAGTGCATATTTGCGTGACATGGGAAAAGTGTGGATCGTGCTTCAGATTTCATCCTGACACTTTGAAATGACCAGTGTGTTGGTAATTATTTACCATTTCCATGGCGTTTGGCACCGTAATAGTCATGAGGTCGGTCTCTGCATCCTGAAGCCTATGATGCTTTTTGCAGAGAAACCTCTGCTGAGGCCCAGGTAACTTGCTATTTCCCATAGCTGGCACAGGAGCCTTGGAAGATAGGATTGTTTTCAGTATTATTTCACCATTTTTTCACCACTGTTTGAAGAACGGGAGCCCTTTTCAACCGTTAGCGGAAGAATCCTTCTTTGGAGATGAGATATTTTTCTGGGGTGGCAAGTCCAGGGCCTCTGTCAGTCCTGGGTTTGTTGGACTAGCGCCAGACATGAGAAGTGCGCCTTTGTGGGACAGGTGAATAGTGCGGATCCTGTTTCAGTCTAAAGACTGAAACAGGATCCGCACTTTTCACCGTTCCTTTCAGAATCATTTGCTTCATCAGCTAGGAATGGCGATTGCTTCTCCAGACCATTCGAAGGCTAGGCCAAAGTAACTCGATCTTTCCAAGATGTGTGTGGCCCAACTTTTGAAAGAACTGCTAAGTGGAGAACTATTTGGTATTTTTCCGAAGCACTTTTCACCGTAATTGTCATAAGGTTGGTCTCTGCATCCTTAAGCATACGAGAGTTTTCACAGACCAAACAGGCTGAGGCCCAGTAATCTTGGCATTTCCAATAGTTGGTACTAGAGACTACCAAGAAAGTGTTCTTTTAAGTATTATTCTGTTGTGGTTTCAGCATTATTTTCAGAACCCGAGCAGGGTTCTCGCATTAGCATAAGAATCCTGCCTGGTAGTTGAGATTTCATGGTGGGGTGTAAGTGCGGGGCTTCTGTCAGCCCTGCGTTTGATTTGATTACCTCCAGAGTTGAAAAGTGCATATTTGCATGAGATGGGAAAAGTGTGGATCGTGCTTCAGATTTCATCCTGACACTTTGAAATGACCAGTGTGTTGGTAATTATTTGCCATTTCCATGGCGTTTGGCACCGTAATAGTCATGAGGCCGGTCTCTGCATCCTGAAGCCTATGATGCTTTTTGCAGAGAAACCTCTGCTGAGGCCCAGGTAACTTGCTGTTTCCCATAGCTGGCACAGGAGCCTTGGAAGATAGGATTGTTTTCAGTATTATTTCACCATTTTTTCACCACTGTTTCAAGAACGGGAGCCCTTTTCAACCGTTAGCGGAAGAATCCTTCTTTGGAGATGAGATAATTTTCTGGGGTGGCACGTGCAGGGCCTCTGTCATACCTTGGTTTTTTGGACAAGCGCCAGACATGAGAAGTGTGCCTTTGTGGGACAGGTGAATAGTGCGGATCCTGTTTCAGTCTAAAGACTGAAACAGGATCCGCACTTTTCACCGTTCCTTTCAGAATCATTTGATTCATCAGCTAGGAATGGCGATTGCTTCTCCAGAGCAATCGAAGGCTAGGCCAAAGTAACTCGATCTTTCCAAGAGGTGTGTGGCCCAACTTTTTAAAGAACCGCTAAGTGCAGAACTATTTGGTATTTTTCCGAAGCACTTTTCACCGTAATTGTCATAAGGTTGTTCTCTGCATCCTTAAGCATACGAGAGTTTTCACAGACGAAACAGGCTGAGGCCCAGTAATCTTGGCATTTCCAAAAGTTGGTCCTAGAGACTACCAAGAAAGTGTTCTTTTAAGTATTATTCTTTTGTGGTTTCAGCATTATTTTCAGAACCCGAGCAGGGTTCTCGCATTAGCATAAGAATCCTGCCTGGTAGTTGAGATTTCTGGGTGGGGTATAAGTTGGGGGATTCTGTCAGCCCTGCCTTTGATTTGTTTACCTCCAGAGGTGGAAAGTGCACAATTGCGTGAGATGGGAAAAGTGTGGATCGTGTTTCAGATTTCATACTGACATTTGAAATGACCAGTGTGTTGGTAATTATTTGCCATTTCCATGGCGTTTGGCCCCGTAATAGTCTTGAGGTCGGTCTCTGCATCCTGAAGCCTATGATGCTTTTTGCAGAGAAACCTCTGCTGAGGCCCAGGTAACTTGCTATTTCCCATAGCTGGCACAGGAGCCTTGGAAGATAGGATTGTTTTCAGTATTATTTCACCATTTTTTTACCACTGTTTCAAGAACGGGAGCCCTTTTCAACCGTTAGCGGAAGAATCCTTCTTTGGAGATGAGATATTTTTCTGGGGTGGCAAGTGCAGGTCCTCTGTCAGTCCTGGGTTTGTTGGACAAGCGCCAGACATGAGAAGTGCGCCTTTGTGGGACAGGTGAATAGTGCGGATCCTGTTTCAGTTTATAGAGTGAAACAGGATCCGCACTTTTCACCGTTCCTTTCAGAGTCATTTGATTCATCAGCTAGGAATGGCGATTGCTTCTCCAGACCAATCGAAGGCTAGGCCAAAGTAACTCGATCTTTCCAAGAGGTGTGTGGCCCAACTTTTGAAAGAACCGCTAAGTGGAGAACTATTTGGTATTTTTCCTAAGCACTTTTGACCGTAATTGTCCTAAGGTTGGTCTCTGCATCCTTAAGCATACCAGAGTCTTCACAGACGAAACTGGCTGAGGCCCATTAATCTTGGCATTTCCAAAAGTTGGTCCTAGAGACTACCAAGAAAGTGTTCTTTTAAGTATTATTCTTTTGTGGTTTCAGCATTATTTTCAGAACCCGAGCAGGGTTCTCGCATTAGCATAAGAATCCTGCCTGGTAGTTGAGATTTCATGGTGTAGTGTAAGTGCGGGGCCTCTGTCAGCCCTGCCTTTGATTTGTTTACCTCCAGAGTTGGAAAGTGCATAGTTGCGTGAGATGGGAAAAGTGTGGATCGTGCTTCAGATTTCATCCTGACACTTTGAAATGACCAGTGTGTTGGTAGTTATTTGCCATTTCCATGTCGTTTGGCACCGTAATAGTCATGAGGTCGGTCTCTGCATCTTGAAGCCTATGATGCTTTTTGCAGAGAAACCTCTGCTGAGGCCCAGGTAACTTGCAATTTCCCATAGCTGGCACAGGAGCCTTGGAAGATAGGATTGTTTTCATTATTATTTCACCATATTTTCACCACTGTTTCAAGAACGGGAGCCCTTTTCAACCGTTAGCGGAAGAATCCTTCTTTGGAGATGAGATATTTTTCTGGGGTGGCAAGTGCAGGGCCTCTGTCAGTCCTGGGTTTGTTGCACTAGCGCCAGACAAGAGAAGTGCGCCTTTGTGGGACAGGTGAGTAGTGTGGATCTTGTTTCAGTCTAAAGACTGAAACAGGATCCGCACTTTTCACAGTTCCTTTCAGAATCATTTGATTCATCAGCTAGGAATGGCGATTGCTTCTCCAGACCAATCGAAGGCTAGGCCAAAGTACCTCGATCTTTCCAAGAGGTGTGTGGCCCAACTTTTGAAAAAACCGCTAAGTGGAGAACTATTTGGTATTTTTCCTAAGCACTTTTCACCGTAATTGTCCTAAGGTTGGTCTCTGCATCCTTAAGCATACCAGAGTTTTCACAGAGGAAACAGCCTGAGGCCCAGTAATCTTGGCATTTCCAATAGTTGGTCCTAGAGACTACCAAGAAAGTGTTCTTTTAAGTATTATTCTGTTGTACCTTCAGCATTATTTTCAGAACCCGAGCAGGGTTCTCGCATTAGCATAAGAATCCTGCCTGGTAGTTGAGATATCATGGTGGGGTGTAAGTGCGAGGCTTCTGTCAGCCCTGCCTTTGATTTCTTTACCTCCAGAGTTGGAAAGTGCATATTTGCGTGAGATGGGAAAAGTGTGGATCGTGCTTCAGATTTCATCCAGACACTTTGAAATGACCAGTGTGTTGGTAATTATTTGCCATTTCCATGGCGTTTGGCACCGTAATAGTCATGAGGTCGGTCTCTGCATCCTGAAGCCTATGATGCTTTTTGCAGAGAAACCTCTGCTGAGGCCCAGGTAACTTGCTATTTCCCATAGCTGGCACAGGAGCCTTGGAAGATAGGATTGTTTTCAGTATTATTTCACCATTTTTTCACCACTGTTTCAAGAATGGGAACCCTTTTCAACCGTTAGCGGAAGAATCCTTCTTTGGAGAGGAGATATTTTTCTAGGGTGGCAAGAGCAGGGCCTCTGTCACTCCTGGGTTTGTTGGACAAGCGCCAGACATGAGAAGTGCGCCTTTGTGGGACAGGTGAATAGTGCGGATCCTGTTTCAGTCTATAGAGTGAAACAGGATCCGCACTTTTCACCATTCCTTTCAGAATCATTTGATTCATCAGCTAGGAATGGCGATTGCTTCTCCAGACCAATCGAAGGCTAGGCCAAAGTACCTCGATCTTTCCAAGACGTGTGTGGCCCAACTTTTGAAAGAACCGCTAAGTGGAGAACTGTTTGGTATTTTTCCTAAGCACTTTTCACCGTAATTGTCCTAAGGTTGGTCTCTGCATCCTTAAGCATACCAGAGTTTTCACAGACGAAACAGGCTGAGGCCCAGTAATCTTGGCATTTCCAATAGTTGGTCCTAGAGACTACCAAGAAAGTGTTCTTTTAAGTATTACTCTGTTGTGGTTTCAGCATTATTTTCAGAACCCGAGCAGGGTTCTCGCATTAGCATAAGAATCCTGCCTGGTAGTTGAGATTTCATGGTGGAGTGTAAGTGCGGGGCTTCTGTCAGCCCTGCCTTTGATTTGTTTACCTCCAGAGTTGGAAAGTGCATATTTGCGTGAGAAGGGAAAAGTGTGGATCGTGCTTCAGATTTCATCCTGACACTTTGAAATGACCAGTGTGTTGGTAAATATTTGCCATTTCCATGGCGTTTGGCACCGTAATAGTCATGAGGTCGGTCTCTGCATCCTGAAGCCTATGATGCTTTTTGCAGAGAAACCTCTGCTGAGGCCCAGGTAACTTGCTATTTCCCATAGCTGGCACAGGAGCCTTGGAAGATAGGATTGTTTTCATTATTATTTCACCATTTTTTCACCACTGTTTCAAGAACGGGAGCCCTTTTCAACCGTTAGCGGAAGAATCCTTCTTTGGAGATGAGATATTTTTCTGGGGTGGCAAGTGCAGTGCCTCTGTCAGTCCTGGGTTTGTTGGACCAGCGCCAGACATGAGAAGTGCGCCTTTGTGGGACAGGTGAACAGTGCGGATCCTGTTTCAGTCTAAAGCCTGAAACAGGATCCGCACTATTCACCGTTCCTTTCAGAATCATTTGATTCATCAGCTAGGAATGGCGATTGCTTCTCCAGACCAATCGAAGGCTAGGCCAAAGTACCTCGATCTTTCCAAGAGGTGTGTGGCCCAACTTTTGAAAGAACCGCTAAGTGGAGAATTATTTGGTATTTTTCCGAAGCACTTTTCACCGTAATTGTCCTAAGGTTGGTCTCTGCATCCTTAAGCATACCAGAGTTTTCACAGACGAAACAGGCTGAGGCCCAGTAATCTTGGCATTTTCAATAGTTGGTCCTAGAGACTACCAAGAAAGTCTTCTTTTAAGTATAATTCTGTTGTGCTTTCAGCATTATTTTCAGAACCCGAGCAGGGTTCTCGCATTAGCATAAGAATCCTGCCTGGTAGTTGAGATTTCTGGATGGGGTGTAAGCGCGGGGCTTCTGTCAGCCCTGCCTTTGATTTGTTTACCTCCAGAGTTGGAAAGTGCATATTTGCGTGAGATGGGAAAAGTGTGGATCGTGCTTCAGATTTCATCCAGACACTTTGAAATGACCAGTGTGTTGGTAATTATTTGCCATTTCCATGGCGTTTGGCACCGTAATAGTCATGAGGTCGGTCTCTGCATCCTGAAGCCTATGATGCTTTTTGCAGAGAAACCTCTGCTGACGCCCAGGTAACTTGCTATTTCCCATAGCTGGCACAGGAGCCTTGGAAGATAGGATTGTTTTCAGTATTATTTCACCATTTTTTCACCACTGTTTCAAGAACGGGAGCCCTTTTCAACCGTTAGCGGAAGAATCCTTCTTTGGAGATGAGATATTTTTCTGGGGTGGCAAGTGCAGGGCCTCTGTCAGTCCTGGGTTTTTTGGACTAGCGCCAGACATGAGAAGTGCGCCTTTGTGGGACAGGTGAATAGTGCGGATCCTGTTTCAGTCTAAAGACTGAAACAGGATCCGCACTTTTCACCGTTCCTTTCAGAATCATTTGATTCATCAGCTAGGAATGGCGATTGCTTCTCCAGACCAATCGAAGGCTAGGCCAAAGTACCTCGATCTTTCCAAGACTTGTGTGGCCCAACTTTTGAAAGAACCGCTAAGTGGAGAACTATTTGGTATTTTTCCTAAGCACTTTTCACCGTAATTGTCCTAAGGTTGGTCTCTGCATCCTTAAGCATACCAGAGTTTTCACAGACGAAACAGGCTGAGGCCCAGTAACCTTGGCATTTCCAACAGTTGGTCCTAGAGACTACCAAGAAAGTGTTCTTTTAAGTATTATTCTGTTGTGGTTTCAGCATTATTTTCAGAACCCGAGCAGGGTTCTCGCATTAGCATAAGAATCCTGCCTGGTAGCTGAGATTTCTGAGTGGGGTGTAGGTGCAGGGCTTCTGTCAGCCCTGCCTTTGATTTGTTTACCTCCAGAGTTGGAAAGTGCATATTTGCGTGAGATGGGAAAAGTGTGGATCGTGCTTCAGATTTCATCCAGACACTTTGAAATGACCAGTGTGTTGGTAATTATTTGCCATTTCCATGGCGTTTGGCACCGTAATAGTCATGAGGTCGGTCTCTGCATCCTGAAGCCTATGATGCTTTTTGCAGAGAAACCTCTGCTGAGGCCCAGGTAACTTGCTGTTTCCCATAGCTGGCACGGGAGCCGTGGAAGATAGGATTGTTTTCAGTAGTATTTCACCATTTTTTCACCACTGTTTCAAGAACGGGAGCCCTTTTCAACCGTTAGCGGAAGAATCCTTCTTTGGAGATGAGATATTTTTCTGGGGTGGCAAGTGCAGGGCCTCTGTCAGTCCTGGGTTTGTTGGACTAGCGCCAGACATGAGAAGTGCGCCTTTGTGGGAAAGGTGAATAGTGCGGATCCTGTTTCAGTCTGAAGCCTGAAGCACTTTTCACCGTAATTGTCCTAAGGTTGGTCTCTGCATCCTTAAGCATACCAGAGTTTTCACAGACGAAACAGGCTGAGGCCCATTAATCTTGGCATTTCCAATAGTTGGTCCTAGAGACTACCAAGAAAGTGTTCTTTTAAGTATTATTCCTTTCTGGTTTCAGCATCATTTTCAAAACCCGAGCAGGGTTCTCGCATTAGCATAAGAATCCTGCCTGGTAGTTGAGATTTCATGGTGGGGTGTAAGTGCGGGGCTTCTGTCAGCCCTGCCTCTGATTTGTTTACCTCCAGAGTTGGAAAGTGCATAGTTGCGTGAGATGGGAAAAGTGTTGATAATGCTTCAAATTTCATCCTGTCACTTTGAAATGACCAGTGTGTTGGTAATTATTTGCCATTTCCATGGCGTTTGGCCCCGTAATAGTCATGAGGTCGGTCTCTGCATCCTGAAGCCTATGATGCTTTTTGCAGAGAAACCTCTGCTGAGGCCCAGGTAACTTGCTATTTCCCATAGCTGGCACAGTAGCCTTGGAAGATAGGATTGTTTTCAGTATTATTTCACCATTTTTTCACCACTGTTTGAAGAACGGGAGCCCTTTTCAACCGTTAGCGGAAGAATCCTTCTTTGGAGATGAGATATTTTTCTGGGGTGGCAAGTGCAGGGCCTCTGTCAGTCCTGGGTTTGTTGGACTAGCGCCAGACATGAGAAGTGCGCCTTTGTGGGACAGGTGAATAGTGCGGATCCTGTTTCAGTCTAAAGACTGAAACAGGATCCGCACTTTTCACCGTTCCTTTCAGAATCATTTGATTCATCAGCTAGGAATGGCGATTGCTTCTCCAGACCAATCGAAGGCTAGGCCAAAGTACCTCGATCTTTCCAAGAGGTGTGTGGCCCAACTTTTGAAAGAACCGCTAAGTGGAGAACTATTTGGTATTTTTCCTAGGCACTTTTCACCGTAATTGTCCTAAGGTTGGTCTCTGCATCCTTAAGCATACCAGAGTTTTCAAAGACGAAACAGGCTGAGGTCCATTAATCTTGGCATTTCCAATAGTTGGTCCTACAGACTACCAAGAAAGTGTTTTTTTTAGTATTATTCCATTGTGGTTTCAGCATTATTTTCAGAACCCGAGCAGGGTTCTCGCATTACCATAAGAATCCTGCCTGGTAGTTGAGATTTCATGGTGGGGTGTAAGTGCGGGGCTTCTGTCAGCCCTGCCTTTGATTTGTTTACCTCTAGAGTTGGAAAGTGCATAGTTGCGTGAGATGGGAAAAGTGTGGATCGTGCTTCAGATTTCATCCTGACACTTTGAAATGACCAGTGTGTTGGTAATTATTTGCCATTTCCATGGCGTTTGGCACCGTAATAGTCATGAGGTCGGTCTCTGCATCCTGAAGCCTATGATGCTTTTTGCAGAGAAACCTCTGCTGAGGCCCACGTAACTTGCTATTTCCCATAGCTGGCACAGTAGCCTTGGAAGATAGGATTGTTTTCAGTATTATTTCACCATTTTTTCACCACTGTTTCAAGAACGGGAGCCCTTTTCAACCGTTAGCGGAAGAATCCTTCTTTGGAGATGAGATATTTTTCTGGGGTGGCAAGTGCAGGGCCTCTGTCAGTCCTGGGTTTGTTGGACTAGCGCCAGACATGAGAAGTGCGCCTTTGTGGGACAGGTGAATAGTGCGGATCCTGTTTCAGTCTAAAGACTGAAACAGGATCCGCACTTTTCACCGTTCCTTTCAGAATCATTTGATTCATCAGCTAGGAATGGCGATTGCTTCTCCAGACCAATCGAAGGCTAGGCCAAAGTAACTCGATCTTTACAAGAGGTGTGTGGCCCAACTTTTGAAAGAACCGCTAAGTGGAGAACTATTTGGTATTTTTCCTAAGCACTTTTCACCGTAATTGTCCTAAGGTTGGTCTCTGCATCCTTAAGCATACGAGAGTTTTCACAGACGAAACAGGCTGAGGCCCAGTAATCTTGGCATTTCCAATAGTTGGTCCTACAGACTACCAAGAAAGTGTTTTTTTAAGTATTATTCCGTTGTGGTTTCAGCATTATTTTCAGAACCCAAGCAGGGTTCTCGCATTAGCATAAGAATCCTGCCTGGTAGTTGAGATTTCTGGGTGGGGTGTAGGTGTGGGGCTTTTGTCAGCCCTGCCTTTGATTTGTTTACCTCCAGAGTTGGAAAGTGCATATTTGCGTGAGATGGGAAAAGTGTGGATCGTGCTTCAGATTTCATCCAGACACTTTGAAATGACCAGTGTGTTGGTAATTATTTGCCATTTCCATGGCGTCTGGCACCGTAATAGTCATGAGGTCGGTCTCTGCATCCTGAAGCCTATGATGCTTTTTGCAGAGAAACCTCTGCTGAGGCCCAGGTAACTTGCTATTTCCCATAGCTGGCACAGGAGCCTTGGAAGATAGGATTGTTTTCAGTATTATTTCACCATTTTTTCACCACTGTTTCAAGAACGGGAGCCCTTTTCAACCGTTAGCGGAAGAATCCTTCTTTGGAGATGAGATATTTTTCTGGGGTGGCAGGTGCAGGGCCTCTGTCAGTCCTGGGTTTGTTGGACTAGCGCCAGACATGAGAAGTGCGCCTTTGTGGGACAGGTGAATAGTGCGGATCCTTTTTCAGTCTAAAGACTGAAACAGGAACCACACTTTTCACCGTTCCTTTCAGAATCATTTGATTCATCAGCTAGGAATGGCGATTGCTTCTCCAGACCAATCGAAGGCTAGGCCAAAGTACCTCGAACTTTCCAAGACGTGTGTGGCCCAACTTTTGAAAGAACCGCTAAGTGGAGAACTATTTGGTATTTTTCGTAAGCACTTTTCACCGTAATTGTCCTAAGGTTGTTCTCTGCATCCTTAAGCATACGAGAGTTTTCACAGACGAAACAGACTGAGGCCCATTAATCTTGGCATTTCCAATAGTTGGTCCTAGAGACTACCAAGAATGTGTTTTTTTAAGTATTATTCCGTTGTGGTTTCAGCATTATTTTCAGAACCCGAGCAGGGTTCTCGCATTAGCATAAGAATCCTGCCTGGTAGTTGAGATTTCTGGGTGGGGTGTAGGTGCCGGGCTTCTGTCAGCCCTGCCTTTGATTTGTTTACCTCCAGAGTTGGAAAGTGCATATTTGCGTGAGATGGGAAAAGTGTGGATCGTGCTTCAGATTTCATCCTGACACTTTGAAATGACCAGTGTGTTGGTAATTATTTGCCATTTCCATGGCGTTTGGCACCGTAATAGTCAGGAGGTCGGTCTCTGCATCCTGAAGCCTATGATGCTTTTTGCAGAGAAACCTGTGCTGAGGCCTAGGTAACTTGCTATTTCCCATAGCTGGCACAGGAGCCTTGGAAGATAGGATTGTTTTCAGTATTATTTCACCATTTTTTCACCACTGTTTCAAGAACGGGAGCCCTTTTCAACCGTTAGCGGAAGAATCCTTCTTTGGAGATGAGATATTTTTCTGGGTGGCAAGTGCAGGGCCTCTGTCAGTCCTGGATTTGTTGGACTAGCGCCAGACATGAGAAGTGCGCCTTTGTGGGACAGGTGAATAGTGCGGATCCTGTTTCAGTCTAAAGACTGAAACAGGATCCGCACTTTTCACCGTTCCTTTCAGAATCATTTGATTCATCAGCTAGGAATGGCGATTGCTTCTCCAGACCAATCGAAGGCTAGGCCAAAGTAACTCGATCTTTCCAAGAGGTGTGTGGCCCAACTTTTGAAAGAACCGCTAAGTGGAGAACTATTTGGTATTTTTCCTAAGCACTTTTCACAGTAATTGTCCTAAGGTTGGTCTCTGCATCCTTAAGCATACCAGAGTTTTCACAGACGAAACAGGCTGAGGCCCATTAATCTTGGCATTTCCAATAGTTGGTCCTAGAGACTACCAAGAAAGTGTTCTTTTAAGTATTATTCCGTTGTGGTTTCAGCATTATTTTCAGAACCCGAGCAGGGTTCTCGCATTAGCATAAGAATCCTGCCTGGTAGTTGAGATTTCATGGTGGGGTGTAAGTGCGGGGCTTCTGTCAGCCCTGCCTTTGATTTGTTTACCTCCAGAGTTGGAAAGTGCATATTTGCGTGAGATGGGAAAAGTGTGGATCGTGCTTCAGATTTCATCCTGACACTTTGAAATGACCAGTGTGTTGGTAATTATTTGCCATTTCCATGGCGTTTGGCACCGTAATAGTCATGAGGTCGGTCTCTGCATCCTGAAGCCTATGATGCTTTTTGCAGAGAAACCTCTGCTGAGGCCCAGGTAAATTGCTATTTCCCATAGCTGGCACAGGAGCCTTGGAAGATAGGATTCTTTTCAGTATTATTTCACCATTTTTTCACCACTGTTTCAAGAACGGGCGCCCTTTTCAACCGTTAGCGGAAGAATCCTTCTTTGGAGATGAGATATTTTTCTGAGGTGGCAAGTACATGGCCTCTGTCAGTCCTGGGTTTGTTGGACTAGCGCCAGACATGAGAAGTGCGTCTTTGTGGGACAGGTGAATAGTGCGGATCCTGTTTCAGTCTAAAGACTGAAACAGGATCCGCACTTTTCACCGTTCCTTTCAGAATCATTTGATTCATCAGCTAGGAATGGCGATTGCTTCTCCAGACCAATCGAAGGCTAGGCCAAAGTAACTCGATCTTTCCAAGAGGTGTGTGGCCCAACTTTTGAAAGAACCGCTAAGTGGAGAACTATTTGGTATTTTTCCTAAGCACTTTTCACCGTAATTGTCCTAAGGTTGGTCTCTGCATCCTTAAGCATACCAGAGTTTTCACAGACGAAACAGGCTGAGGCCCATTAATCTTTGCATTTCCAATAGTTGGTCCTAGAGACTACCAAGAAAGTGTTCTTTTAAGTATTATTCCGTTGTGCTTTCAGCATTATTTTCAGAACCCGAGCAGGGTTCTCGCATTAGCATAAGAATCCTGCCTGGTAGTTGAGATTTCATGGTGGGGTGTAAGTGCGGGGCTTCTGTCAGCCCTGCCTTTGATTTGTTTACCTCCAGAGTTGGAAAGTGTATATTTGCGTGAGATGGGAAAAGTGTGGATCGTGCTTCAGATTTCATCCAGAAACTTTGAAATGACCAGTGTGTTGGTCATTATTTGCCATTTCCATGGTGTTTGGCACCGTAATAGTCATGAGGTCGGTCTCTGCATCCTGAAGCCTATGATGCTTTTTGCAGAGAAACCTCTGCTGAGGCCCAGGTAACTTGCTATTTCCCATAGCTGGCACAGGAGCCTTGGAAGATAGGATTGTTTTCAGTATTATTTCACCATTTTTTCACCACTGTTTCAAGACAGGAGCCCTTTTCAACCGCTAGCGGAAGAATACTTCTTTGGAGATGAGATATTTTTCTGGGGTGGCAAGTGCAGGGCCTCTGTCAGTCCTGGGTTTGTTGGACTAGCGCCAGACATGAGAAGTGCGCCTTTGTGGGACAGGTGAATAGTGCGGATCCTGTTTCAGTCTAAAGACTGAAACAGGATCCGCACTTTTCACCGTTCCTTTCAGAATCATTTGATTCATCAGCTAGGAATGGCGATTGCTTCTCCAAACCAATCCAAGGCTAGGCCAAAGTAACTCGATCTTTCCAAGAGGTGTGTGGCCCAACTTTTGAAAGAACCGCTAAGTGGAGAACTATTTGCTATTTTTCCTAAGCACTTTTCACCGTAATTGTCCTAAGGTTGGTCTCTGCATCCTTAAGCATACCAGAGTTTTCACAGACGAAACAGGCTGAGGCCCATTAATCTTGGCATTTCCAATAGTTGGTCCTAGAGACTACCAAGAAAGTGTTCTTTTAAGTATTATTCTGTTGTGGTTTCAGCATCATTTTCAAAACCCGAGCAGGGTTCTCGCATTAGCATAAGAATCCTGCCTGGTAGTTGAGATTTCTGGGTGGGGTGTAAGTGCGGGGCTTCTGTCAGCCCTGCCTTTGATTTGTTTACCTCCAGAGTTGGAAAGTGCATAGTTGCGTGAGATGGGAAAAGTGTTGATAATGCTTCAAATTTCATCCTGTCACTTTGAAATGACCAGTGTGTTGGTAATTATTTGCCATTTCCATGGCGTTTGGCCCCGTAATAGTCATGAGGTCCGTCTCTGCATCCTGAAGCCTATGATGCTTTTTGCAGAGAAACCTCTGCTGAGGCCCAGGTAACTTGCTATTTCCCATAGCTGGCACAGTAGCCTTGGAAGATAGGATTGTTTTCAGTATTATTTCACCATTTTTTCACCACTGTTTCAAGAACGGGAGCCCTTTTCAACCGTTAGCGGAAGAATCCTTCTTTGGAGATGAGATATTTTTCTGGGGTGGCAAGTGCAGGGCCTCTGTCAGTCCTGCGTTTGTTGGACTAGCGCCAGACATGAGAAGTGCGCCTTTGTGGGACAGGTGAATAGTGCGGATCCTGTTTCAGTCTAAAGACTGAAACAGGATCCGCACTTTTCACCGTTCCTTTCAGAATCATTTGATTCATCAGCTAGGAATGGCGATTGCTTCCCTAGACCAATCGAAGGCTAGGCCAAAGTACCTTGATCTTTCCAAGAGGTGTGTGGCCCAACTTTTGAAAGAACCGCTAAGTGGAGAACTATTTGGTATTTTTCCTAAGCACTTTTCACCGTAATTTTCCTAAGGTTGGTCTCTGCATCCTTAACCATACCAGAGTTTTCACAGACGAAACAGGCTGAGGCCCAGTAATCTTGGCATTTCCAATAGTTGGTCCTAGAGACTACCAAGAAAGTGTTCTTTTAAGTATAATTCTGTTGTGCTTTCAGCATTATTTTCAGAACCCGAGCAGGGTTCTCGCATTAGCATAAGAATCCTGCCTGGTAGCTGAGATATCATGGTGGGGTGTAAGTGCGGGTCTTCTGTCAGTCCTGCCTTTGATTTCTTTACCTCCAGAGTTGGAAAGTGCATAGTTGCGTGAGATGGGAAAAGTGTAGATCGTGCTTCAGATTTCATCCTGACACTTTGAAATGACCAGTGTGTTGGTAATTATTTGCCATTTCCATGGCGTTTGGCCCCGTAATAGTCATGAGGTCGGTCTCTGCATCCTGAAGCCTATGATGCTTTTTGCAGAGAAACCTCTGCTGAGGCCCAGGTAACTTGCTATTTCCCATAGCTGGCAGAGGAGCCTTGGAAGATAGGATTGTTTTCAGTATTATTTCACCATTTTTTCACCACTGTTTCAAGAACGGGAGCCCTTTTCAACCGTTAGCGGAAGAATCCTTCTTTGGAGATGAGATATTTTTCTGGGGTGGGAAGTTCAGGGCCTCTGTCAGTCCTGGGTTTGTTGGACTAGCACCAGACATGAGAAGTGCGCCTTTGTGGGACAGGTGAATAGTGCGGATCCTGTTTCAGTCTAAAGACTGAAACAGGATCCGCACTTTTCACCGTTCCTTTCAGAATCATTTGATTCATCAGCTAGGAATGGCGATTGCTTCTCCAGACCAATCGAAGGCTACGCCAAAGTAACTCGATCTTTCCAAGAGGTGTGTGGCCCAACTTTTGAAAGAACCGCTAAGTGGAGAACTATTTGGTATTTTTCCTAAGCACTTTTCACCGTAATTGTCCTAAGGTTGGTCTCTGCATCCTTAAGCATACCAGAGTTTTCACAGACGAAACAGGCTGAGGCCCATTAATCTTGGCATTTCCAATAGTTGGTCCTAGAGACTACCAAGAAAGTGTTCTTTTAAGTATTATTCTGTTGTGGTTTCAGCATTATTTTCAGAACCCGAGCAGGGTTCTCGCATTAGCATAAGAATTCTGCCTCGTAGTTGAGATTTCATGGTGGGGTGTAAGTTCGGGGCTTCTGTCAGCCCTCCCTTTGATTTGTTTACCTCCAGAGTTGGAAAGTGCATATTTGCGTGAGATGGGAAAAGTGTGGATCGTGCTTCAGATTTCATCCTGACACTTTGAAATGACAAGTGTGTTGGTAATTATTTGCCATTTCCATGGCGCTTGGCACCGTAATAGTCATGAGGTCGGTCTCTACATCCTGAAGCCTATGATGCTTTTTGCAGAGAAACCTCTGCTGAGGCCCAGGTAACTTGCTGTTTCCCATAGCTGGCACAGGAGCCTTGGAAGATAGGATTGTTTTCAGTATTATTTCACCATTTTTTCACCACTGTTTCAAGAACGGGAGCCCTTTTCAACCGTTAGCGGAAGAATCCTTCTTTGGAGATGAGATATTTTTCTGGGGTGGCAAGTGCAGGGCCTCCGTCAGTCCTTGGTTTGTTGGAGTAGCGGCAGACATGAGAAGTGCGCCTTTGTGGGACAGGTGAATAGTGCGGATCCTGTTTCAGTCTAAAGACTGAAACAGGATCCGCACTTTTCACCGTTCCTTTCAGAATCATTTGCTTCATCAGCTAGGAAAGGCGATTGCTTCTCCAGACCATTCGAAGGCTAGGCCAAAGTAACTCAATCTTTCCAAGATGTGTGTGGCCCAACTTTTGAAAGAACTGCTAGGTGGAGAACTATTTGGTATTTTTCCGAAGCACTTTTCACCGTAATTGTCATAACGTTGGTCTCTGCGTCCTTAAGCATACGAGAGTTTTCACAGACCAAACAGGCTGAGGCCCAGTAATCTTGGCATTTCCAATAGTTGGTACTAGAGACTACCAAGAAAGTGTTCTTTTAAGTATTATTCTGTTGTGGTTTCAGCATTATTTTCAGAACCCGAGCAGGGTTCTCGCATTAGCATAAGAATCCTGCCTGGTAGTTGAGATTTCATGGTGGGGTGTAAGTGCGGGGCTTCTGTCAGCCCTGCCTTTGATTTGTTTACCTCCAGAGTTGGAAAGTGCATATTTGCGTGAGATGGGAAAAGTGTGGATCGTGCTTCAGATTTCATCCTGACACTTTGAAATGACCAGTGTGTTGGTAATTATTTGCCATTTCCATGGCGTTTGGCACCGTAATAGTCATGAGGTCGGTCTCTGCATCCTGAAGCCTATGATGCTTTTTGCAGAGAAACCTCTGCTGAGAGCCTGGTAACTTGCTATTTCCCAAAGCTGGCACAGGAGCCTTGGAAGATAGGATTGTTTTCAGTATTATTTCACCATTTTTTCACCACTGTTTCAAGAACGGGAGCCCTTTTCAACCGTTAGCGGAAGAATCCTTCTTTGGAGATGAGATATTTTTCTGGGGTGGCAAGTGCAGGGCCTCTGTCAGTCCTGGATTTGTTGGACTAGCGCCAGACATGAGAAGTGCGCCTTTGTGGGACAGGTGAATAGTGCGGGTCCTGTTTCAGTCTAAAGACTGAAACAGGATCCGCACTTTTCACCGTTCCTTTCAGAATCATTTGATTCATCAGCGAGGAATGACGATTGCTTCTCCAGACCAATCGAAGGCTAGGCCAAAGTACCTCGATCTTTCCAAGAGGTGTGTGGCCCAACTTTTGAAAGAACCGCTAAGTGGAGAACTATTTGGTATTTTTCCTAAGCACTTTTCACCTTAATTGTCCTAAGGTTGGTCTCTGCATCCTTAAGCATACCAGAGTTTTCACAGGCGAAACAGGCTGAGGCCCATTAATCTTGGCATTTCCAATAGTTGGTCCTAGAGAATACCAAGAAAGTGTTCTTTTAAGTATTATTCTGTTGTGGTTTCAGCATTATTTTCAGAACCCGAGCAGGGTTCTCGCATTAGCATAAGAATCCTGCCTGGTAGTTGAGATTTCTGGGTGGTTTGTAGGTGCAGGGCTTCTGTCAGCCCTGCCTTTGATTTGTTTACCTCCAGAGTTGGAAAGTGCATATTTGTGTGAGATGGGAAAAGTGTGGATCGTGCTTCAGATTTCATCCAGACACTTTGAAATGACCAGTGTGTTGGTAATTATTTGCCATTTCCATGGCGTTTGGCACCGTAATAGTCATGAGATCGGTCTCTGCATCCTGAAGCCTATGATGCTTTTTGCAGAGAAACCTCTGCTGAGGCCCAGGTAACTTGCTATTTCCCATAGCTGGCACAGGAGCCTTGGAAGATAGGATTGTTTTCAGTATTATTTCACCACTGTTTCAAGAACGGGAGCCCTTTTCAACCGTTAGCGGAAGAATCCTTCTTTGGAGATGAGATATTTTTCTGGGGTGGCAAGTTCAGGGCCTCTGTCAGTCCTGGGTTTGTTGGACTAGCGCCAGACATGAGAAGTGCGCCTTTGTCGGACAGGTGAATAGTGCCGAGAGCAGGGTTCTCGCATTAGCATAAGAATCCTGCCTGGTAGTTGAGATTTCATGGTGGGGTGTAAGTGCGGGGCTTCTGTCAGCCCTGCCTTTGATTTGTTTACCTCCAGAGTTGGAAAGTGCATATTTGCGTGAGATGGGAAAAGTGTGGATCGTGCTTCAGATTTCATCCTGACACTTTGAAATGACCAGTGTGTTGGTAATTATTTGCCATTTCCATGGCGTTTGGCACCGTAATAGTCATAATAGTTCAGTCTAAAGACTGAAACAGGATCCGCACTTTTCACCGTTCCTTTCAGAATCATTTGATTCATCAGCTAGGAATGGCGATTGCTTCTCCAGACCAATCGAAGGCTAGGCCAAAGTAACTCGATCTTTCCAAGAGGCGTGTGGCCCAACTTTTGAAAGAACCGCTAAGTGGAGAACTATTTGGTATTTTTCCGAAGCACTTTTCACCGTAATTGTCCTAAGGTTGGTCTCTGCATCCTTAAGCATACCAGAGTTTTCACAGACGACACAGGCTGAGGCCCAGTAATCTTGGCATTTCCAATAGTTGGTCCTAGAGACTACCAAGAAAGTGTTCTTTTAAGTATTATTCCGTTGTGGTTTCAGCATTATTTTTAGAACCCGAGCAGGGTTCTCGCATTAGCATAAGAATCCTGCCTGGTAGTTGAGATTTCATGGTGGGGTGTAAGTGCGGGGCTTCTGTCAGCCCTGCCTTTGATTTGTTTACCTCCAGAGTTGGAAAGTGCATATTTGCGTGAGATGGGAAGAGTGTGGATCGTGCTTCAGATTTCATCCTCACACTTTGAAATGACCAGTGTGTTTGTAATTATTTGCCATTTCCATGGCGTTTGGCCCCATAATAGTCATGAGGTCGGTCTCTGCATCCTGAAGCCTATGATGCTTTTTGCAGAGAAACCTCTGCTGAGAGCCTGGTAACTTGCTATTTCCCAAAGCTGGCACAGGAGCCTTGGAAGATAGGATTGTTTTCAGTATTATTTCACCATTTTTTCACCACTGTTTCAAGAACGGGCGCCCTTTTCAACCGTTAGCGGAAGAATCCTTCTTTGGAGATGAGATATTTTTCTGGGGTGGCAAGTGCAGGGCCTCTGTCAGTCCTGGGTTTGTTGGACTGGCGCCAGACATGAGAAGTGCGCCTTTGTGGGACAGGTGAATAGTGCGGATCCTGTTTCAGTCTAAAGACTGAAACAGGATAAGCACTTTTCACCGTTCGTTTCAGAATCATTTGATTCATCAGATAGGAATGCCGATTTCTTCTCCAGACCAATCGAAGGCTAGGCCAAAGTAACTCGATCTTTCCAAGAGGTGTGTGGCCCAACTTTTTAAAGAACCGTTAAGTGGAGAAATGTTTGTTATTTTTCCAACGCACTTTTCACCGTAATTTTCCTAAGGTTGGTCTCTGCATCCTTAATTATACGAGAGTTTTCACAGACGAAACAGGCTGAGGCCCAGTAATCTTGGCATTTCCAATTGTTGGTCCTAGAGACTACTAAGAAAGTGTTTTTTTAAGTATTATTCCGTTGTGGTTTCAGCATTATTTTCAGAACCCGAGCATGGTTCTCGCATTGGCATAAGAATCCTGCCTGGTAGTTGAGATTTCTGGGTGGGGTGTAAGTTGGGGGATTCTGTCAGCCCTGCCTTTGATTTGTTTACCTCCAGAGTTGGAAAGTGCATAATTGCGTCTGATGGGAAAAGTGTGGATCGTGCTTCAGATTTCATACTGACATTTGAAATGATCAGTGTGTTGGTAATTATTTGCCATTTCCATGGCGTTTGGCACCGTAATAGTCATGAGGTCGGTCTCTGCATCCTGAAGCCTATGATGCTTTTTGCAGAGAAACCTCTGCTGAGGCCCAGGTAACTTGCTATTTCCCATAGCTGGCACAGGAGCCTTGGAAGATAGGATTGTTTTCAGTATTATTCCACCATTTTTTCACCACTGTTTCAAGAACGGGAGCCCTTTTCAACCGCTAGCGGAAGAATACTTCTTTGGAGATGAGATATTTTTCTGGGGTGGCAAGTGCAGGGCCTCTGTCAGTCCTGGGTTTGTTGGACAAGCGCCAGACATGAGAAGTGCGCCTTTGTGGGACAGGCGAATAGTGCGGATCCTGTTTCAGTCTAAACACTGAAACAGGATCCGCACTTTTCACCGTTCCTTTCAGAATCATTTGATTCATCAGCTAGGAATGGCGATTGCTTCTCCAGACCAATCGAAGGCTAGGCCAAAGTACCTCGATCTTTCCAAGAGGTGTGTGGCCCAACTTTTGAAAGAACCGCTAAGTGGAGAACTATTTGGTATTTTTCCTAAGCACTTTTCACCGTAATTGTCCTAAGGTTGGTCTCTGCATCCTTAAGCATACCAGAGTTTTCACAGACGAAACAGGCTGAGGCCCATTAATCTTGGCATTTCCAATAGTTGGTCCTACAGACTACCAAGAAAGTGTTTTTTTAAGTATTATTCCATTGTGGTTTCAGCATTATTTTCAGAACCCGAGCAGGGTTCTCGCATTACCATAAGAATCCTGCCTGGTAGTTGAGATTTCTGGGTGGGGTGTAAGTGCGGGGCTTCTGTCAGCCCTGCCTTTGATTTGTTTACCTCAAGAGTTGGAAAGTGCATATTTGCGTAAGATGGGAAAAGTGTGGATCGTGCTTCAGATTTCATCCAGACACTTTGAAATGACCAGTGTGTTGGTAATTATTTGCCATTTCCATGGCGCTTGGCACCGTAATAGTCATGAGGTCGGTCTCTGCATCCTGAAGCCTTTGATGCTTTTTGCAGAGAAACCTCTGCTGAGGCCCAGGTAACTTGCTATTTCCCATAGCTGGCACAGGAGCCTTGGAAGATAGGATTGTTTTCAGTATTATTTCACCATTTTTTCACCACTGTTTCAAGAACAGGAACCCTTTTCAACCGCTATCGGTAGAATACTTCTTTGGAGATGAGATATTTTTCTGGGGTGGCAAGTGCAGGGCCTCTGTCAGTCCTGGGTTTGTTGGACTAGCACCAGACATGAGAAGTGCGCCTTTGTGGGACAGGTGAATAGTGCGGATCCTGTTTCAGTCTAAAGACTGAAACAGGATCCTCACTTTTCACCGTTCCTTTCAGAATCATTTGATTCATCAGCTAGGAATGGCGATTGCATCTCCAGACCAATCGAAGGCTAGGCCAAAGTAACTCGATCTTTACAAGAGGTGTGTGGCCCAACTTTTGAAAGAACCGCTAAGTGGAGAACTATTTGGTATTTTTCCTAAGCACTTTTGACCGTAATTGTCCTAAGGTTGGTCTCTGCATCCTTAAGCATACCAGAGTTTTCACAGACGAAACAGGCTGAGGCCCATTAATCTTGGCATTTCCAATAGTTGGTCCTAGAGACTACCAAGAAAGTGTTCTTTTAAGTATTATTCTGTTGTGGTTTCAGCATTATTTTCAGAACCCGAGCAGGGTTCTCGCATTAGCATAAGAATCCTGCCTGGTAGTTGAGATTTCATGGTGGGGTGTAAGTGCGGGGCTTCTGTCAGCCCTGCCTTTGATTTGTTTACCTCCAGAGTTGGAAAGTGCATAGTTGCGTGAGATGGGAAAAGTGTGGATCATGCTTCAGATTTCATCCTGACACTTTGAAATGACCAGTGTGTTGGTAATTAATTGCCATTTCCATGGCGTTTGGCACCATAATAGTCATGAGGTCGTTCTCTGCATCCTGAAGCCTATGATGCTTTTTGCAGAGAAACCTCTGCTGAGGCCCAGGTAACTTGCTATTTCCCATAGCTGGCACAGGAGCCTTGGAAGATAGGATTGTTTTCAGTATTATTTCACCATTTTTTCACCACTGTTTCAAGAACGGGAGCCCTTTTCAACCGTTAGCGGAAGAATCCTTCTTTGGAGATGAGATATTTTTCTGGGGTGGCAAGTGCAGGGCCTCTGTCAGTCCTGGGTTTGTTGGACTAGCGCCAGACATGAGAAGTGCGCCTTTGTGGGACAGGTGAATAGTGCGGATCCTGTTTCAGTCTAAAGACTGAAACAAGATCCGCACTTTTCACCGTTCCTTTCAGAATCATTTGATTCATCAGCTAGGAATGGCGATTGGTTCTGCAGACCAATCGAAGGCTAGGCCAAAGTACCTCGATCTTTCCAAGAGGTGTGTGGCCCAACTTTTGAAAGAACCGCTAAGTGTAGAACTATTTGGTATTTTTCCTAAGCACTTTTCACCGTAATTGTCCTAAGGTTGGTCTCTGCATCCCTAAGCATAAGAGAGTTTTCACAGACGAAACAGGCTGAGGCCCATTAATCTTGGCATTTCCAATAGTTGGTCCTAGAGACTACCAAGAATGTGTTCTTTTAAGTATTATTCTGTTGTGGTTTCAGCATTATTTTCAGAACCCGAGCAGGGTTCTCGCATTACCATAAGAATCCTGCCTGGTAGTTGAGATTTCATGGTGGGGTGTAAGTGCGGGGCTTCTGTCAGCCCTGCCTTTGATTTGTTTACCTCCAGAGTTGGAAAGTGCATATTTGCGTGAGATGGGAAAAGTGTGGATCGTGCTTCAGATTTCATCCAGACACTTTGAAATGACCAGTGTGTTGGTAATTATTTGCCATTTCCATGGCGTTTGGCCCCGTAATAGTCATGAGGTCGGTCTCTGTATCCTGAAGCCTTTGATGCTTTTTGCAGAGAAACCTCTGCTGAGGCCCAGGTAACTTGCTATTTCCCATAGCTGGCACAGGAGCCTTGGAAGATAGGATTGTTTTCAGTATTATTTCACAATTTTTTCACCACTGTTTGAAGAACGGGAGCCCTTTTCAACCGCTAGCGGAAGAATCCTTCTTTGGAGATGAGATATTTTTCTTGGGTGGCAAGTGCAGGGCCTCTGTCAGTCCTGGGTTTGTTGGACTAGCGCCAGACATGAGAAGTGCGCCTTTGTGGGACAGGTGAATAGTGCGGATCCTGTTTCAGTCTAAAGACTGAAACAGGATCCGCACTTTTCACCGTTCCTTTCAGAATCATTTGATTCATCAGCTAGGAATGGCGATTGGTTCTCCAGACCAATCGAAGGCTAGGCCAAAGTACCTCGATCTTTCCAAGAGGTGTGTGGCCCAACTTTTGAAAGAACCGCTAAGTGGAGAACTATTTGGTATTTTTCCTAAGCACTTTTCACCGTAATTGTCCTAAGGTTGATCTCTGCATTCTTAAGCATACCAGAGTTTTCAAAGACGAAACAGGGTGAGGCCCATTAATGTTGGCATTTCCAATAGTTGGTCTTAGAGACTACCAAGAAAGTGTTCTTTTAAGTATTATTCCATTGTGGTTTCAGCATTATTTTCAGAACCCGAGCAGGGTTCTCGCATTACCATAAGAATCCTGCCTGGTAGTTGAGATTTCTGGGTGGGGTGTAGATGCGGGGCTCCTGTCAGCCCTGCCTTTGATTTGTTTACCTCCAGAGTTGGAAAGTGCATATTTGGGTGAGATGGGAAAAGTGTGGATCGTGCTTCAGATTTCATCCAGACACTTTGAAATGACCAGTGTGTTGGTAATTATTTGCCATTTCCATGGCGTTTGGCACCGTAATAGTCATGAGGTCGGTCTCTGCATCCTGAAGCCTATGATGCTTTTTGCAGAGAAACCTCTGCTGAGGCCCAGGTAACTTGCTATTTCCCATAGCTGGCACAGGAGCCTTGGAAGATAGGATTGTTTTCAGTATTATTTCACCATTTTTTCACCACTGTTTAAAGAACGGGAGCCCTTTTCAACCGGTAGCGGAAGAATCCTTCTTTGGAGATGAGATATTTTTCTGGGGTGGCAAGTGCAGGGCCTCTGTCAGTCCTGGGTTTGTTGGACTAGCGCCAGACATGAGAAGTGCGCCTTTGTGGGACAGGTGAATAGTGCGGATCCTGTTTCAGTCTAAAGACTGAAACAGGATCCGCACTTTTCACCGTTCCTTTCAGAATCATTTGATTCATCAGCTAGGAATGGCGATTGCTTCTCCAGACCAATCGAAGGCTAGGCCAAAGTACCTCGATCTTTCCAAGAGGTGTGTGGCCCAACTTTTGAAAGAACCGCTAAGTGGAGAACTATTTGGTATTTTTCCTAAGCACTTTTAACCGTAATTGTCCTAAGGTTGGTCTCTGCATCCTTAAGCATACCAGAGTTTTCAAAGACGAAACAGGGTGAGGCCCATTAATCTTGGCATTTCCAATAGTTGGTCCTACAGACTACCAAGAAAGTGTTTTTTTAAGTATTATTCCATTGTGGTTTCAGCATTATTTTCAGAACCCGAGCAGGGTTCTCGCATTACCATAAGAATCCTGCCTGGTAGTTGAGATTTCTGGGTGGGGTGTAGGTGCGGGGCTCCTGTCAGCCCTGCCTTTGATTTGTTTACCTCCAGAGTTGGAAAGTGCATATTTGCGTGAGATGGGAAAAGTGTGGATCGTGCTTCAGATTTCATCCTGACACTTTGAAATGACCAGTGTGTTGGTAATTATTTGCCATTTCCATGGCGTTTGGCACCGTAATAGTCATGAGGTCGGTCTCTGCATCCTGAAGCCTATGATGCTTTTTGCAGAGAAACCTGTGCTGAGGCCCAGGTAACTTGCTATTTCCCATAGCTGACACAGGAGCCTTGGAAGATAGGATTGTTTTCAGTATTATTTCACCATTTTTTCACCACTGTTTCAAGAACGGGAGTCCTTTTCAACCGTTAGCGGAAGAATCCTTCTTTGGAGATGAGATATTTTTCTGGGGTGGCAAGTGCAGGGCCTCTGTCAGTCCTGGGTTTGTTGGACTAGCGCCAGACATGAGAAGTGCGCCTTTGTGGGACAGGTGAATAGTGCGGATCCTGTTTCAGTCTAAAGACTGAAACAGGATCCGCACTTTTCACCGTTCCTTTCAGAATCATTTCATTCATCAGCTAGGAATGGCGATTGCTTCTCCAGACCAATCGAAGGCTATGCCAAAGTAACTCGATCTTTCCAAGAGGTGTGTGGCCCAACTTTTGAAAGAACCGCTAAGTGGAGAACTATTTGGTATTTTTCCTAAGCACTTTTCACCGTAATTGTCCTAAGGTTGGTCTCTGCATCCTTAAGCCTACCAGAGTTTTCACAGACGAAACAGGCTGAGGCCCATTAATCTTGGCATTTCCAATAGTTGGTCCTAGAGACTACCAAGAAGTGCTCTTTTAAGTATTATTCTGTTGTGGTTTCAGCATTATTTTCAGAACCCGAGCAGGGTTCTCGCATTAGCATAAGAATCCTGCCTGGTAGTTGAGATTTCATGGTGGGGTGTAAGTGCGGGGCTTCTGTCAGCCCTGCCTTTGATTTGTTTACCTCCAGAGTTTTAAAGTGCATATTTGCGTGAGATGGGAAAAGTGTGGATCGTGCTTCAGATTTCATCCTGACACTTTGAAATGACCAGTGTGTTGGTAATTATTTGCCATTTCCATGGCGTTTGGCACCGTAATAGTCATGAGGTCGGTCTCTGCATCCTGAAGCCTATGATGCTTTTTGCAGAGAAACCTCTGCTGAGGCCCAGGTAACTTGCTATTTCCCATAGCTGGCACAGGAGCCTTGGAAGATAGGATTGTTTTCAGTATTATTTCACCATTTTTTCACCACTGTTTCAAGAACGGGAGCCCTTTTCAACCGGTAGCGGAAGAATCCTTCTTTGGAGATGAGATATTTTTCTGGGGTGGCAAGTGCAGGGCCTCTGTCAGTCCTGGGTTTGTTGGACTAGCGCCAGACATGAGAAGTGCGCCTTTGTGGGACAGGTGAATAGTGCGGATCCTGTTTCAGTCTAAAGACTGAAACAGGATCCGCACTTTTCACCGTTCCTTTCAGAATCATTTGATTCATCAGCTAGGAATGGCGAATGCTTCTCCAGACCAATCGAAGGCTAGGCCAAAGTACCTCGATCTTTCCAAGAGGTGTGTGGCCCAACTTTTGAAAGAACCGCTAAGTGGAGAACTATTTGGTATTTTTCCTAAGCACTTTTCACCGTAATTGTCCTAAGGTTGGTCTCTGCATCCTTAAGCGTACCAGAGTTTTCA
Source organism: Lemur catta (assembly GCF_020740605.2). Lineage (NCBI taxonomy): Eukaryota > Metazoa > Chordata > Mammalia > Primates > Lemuridae > Lemur > Lemur catta. Next base: position 83,482,714 of record NC_059132.1, on the reverse strand, counting down.
AAGAGGAAACAGGGTGAGGCCCATTAATCTTGGCATTTCCAATAGTTGGTCCTACAGACTCCCAAAAAGTGTTTTTGTAAGTATTATTCCATTGTGGTTTCAGCATTATTTTCAGAACCCGAGCAGGGTTCTCGCATTAGCATAAGAATCCTGCCTGGTAGTTGAGATTTCTGGGTGGGGTGTAGGTGCGGGGCTTTTGTCAGCCCTGCCTTTGATTTGTTTACCTCCAGAGTTGGAAAGTGCATATTTGCGTGAGATGGGAAAAGTGTGGATCGTGCTTCAGATTTCATCCAGACACTTTGAAATGACCAGTGTGTTGGTAATTATTTGCCATTTCCATGGCGTTTGGCACCGTAATAGTCATGAGGTCGGTCTCTGCATCCTGAAGCCTTTGATGCTTTTTGCAGAGAAACCTCTGCTGAGGCCCAGGTAACTTGCTATTTCCCATAGCTGGCACAGGAGCCTTGGATGATAGGATTGTTTTCAGTATTATTTCACCATTTTTTCACCACTGTTTCAAGAACGGGAGCCCTTTTCAACCGCTAGCGGAAGAATCCTTCTTTGGAGATGAGATATTTTTCTGGGGTGGCAAGTGCAGGGCCTCTGTCAGTCCTGGGTTTGTTGGACTAGCGCCAGACATGAGAAGTGCGCCTTTGTGGGACAGGTGAATAGTGCGGATCCTGTTTCAGTCTAAAGACTGAAACAGGATCCGCACTGTTCACCGTTCCTTTCAGAATCATTTGATTCATCAGCTAGGAATGGCGATTGCTTCTCCAGACCAATCGAAGGCTAGGCCAAAGTAACTCGATCTTTCCAAGAGGTGTGTGGCCCAACTTTTGAAAGAACCGCTAAGTGGAGAACTATTTGGTATTTTTCGTAAGCACTTTTCACCGTAATTGTCCTAAGGTTGGTCTCTGCATCCTTAAGCATACCAGAGTTTTCACAGACGAAACAGGCTGAGGCCCATTAATCTTGGCATTTCCAATAGTTGGTCCTAGAGACTACCAAGAAAGTGTTCTTTTAAGTATTATTCTGTTGTGGTTTCAGCATTATTTTCAGAACCCGAGCAGGGTTCTCGCATTAGCATAAGAATCCTTCCTGGTAGTTGAGATTTCATGGTGGGGTGTAAGTGCGGGGCTTCTGTCAGCCCTGCCTTTGATTTGTTTACCTCCAGAGTTGGAAAGTGCATAGTTGCGTGAGGTGGGAAAAGTGTGGATCGTGCTTCCGATTTCATCCTGACACTTTGAAATGACCAGTGTGTTGGTAATTATTTGCCATTTCCATGGCGTTTGGCACCGTAATAATCATGAGGTCGGTCTCTGCATCCTGAAGCCTTTGATGATTTTGCAGAGAAACCTCTGCTGAGGCCCAGGTAACTTGCTATTTCCCATAGCTGGCACAGGAGCCTTGGAAGATAGGATTGTTTTCAGTATTATTTCACCATTTTTTCACCACTGTTTGAAGAACGGGAGCCCTTTTCAACCGCTAGCGGAAGAATCCTTCTTTGGAGATGAGATATTTTTCTGGGGTGGCAAGTGCAGGGCCTCTGTCAGTCTTGGGTTTGTTGGACTAGCGCCAGACATGAGAAGTGCGCCTTTGTGGGACAGGTGAATAGTGCGGATCCTGTTTCAGTCTAAAGATTGAAACAGGATCCGCACTTTTACCGTTCCTTTCAGAATCATTTGATTCATCAGCTAGGAATGGCGATTTCTTCTCCAGACCAATCGAAGGCTAGGCCAAAGTAACTCGATCTTTCCAAGAGGTGTGTGGCCCAACTTTTGAAAGAACCGCTAAGTGGAGAACTATTTGGTATTTTTCCGAAGCACTTTTCACCGTAATTGTCCTAAGGTTGGTCTCTGCATCCTTAAGCATACCAGAGTTTTCACAGACGAAACAGGCTGAGGCCCATTAATCTTGGCATTTCCAATAGTTGGTCCTAGAGACTACCAAGAAAGTGTTCTTTTAAGTATTATTCCTTTGTGGTTTCAGCATTATTTTCAGAACCCGAGCAGGGTTCTCGCATTAGCATAAGAATCCTGCCTGGTAGTTGAGATTTCATGGTGGGGTGTAAGTGCGGGGCTTCTGACAGCCCTGCTTTTGATTTGTTTACCTCCAGAGTTGGAAAGTGCATAGTTGCGTGAGATGGGAAAAGTGTGGATGGTGCTTCAGATTTCATCCTGACACTTTGAAATGACCAGTGTGTTGGTAATTATTTGCCATTTCCATGGCGTTTGGCACCGTAATAGTCATGAGGTCGGTCTCTGCATCCTGAAGCCTATGATGCTTTTTGCAGAGAAACCTCTGCTGAGGCCCAGGTAACTTGCTATTTCCCGTAGCTGGCACAGGAGCCTTGGAAGATAGGATTGTTTTCAGTATTATTTCACCATTTTTTCACCACTGTTTCAAGAACGGGAGCCCTTTTCAACCGTTAGCGGAAGAATCCTTCTTTGGAGATGAGATATTTTTCTGGGGTGGCAAGTGCAGGGCCTCTGTCAGTCCTGGGTTTTTTGGACTAGCGCCAGACATGAGAAGTGCGCCTTTGTGGGACAAGTGAATAGTGCGGATCCTGTTTCAGTCTAAAGACTGAAACAGAATCCGCACTTTTCACCGTTCCTTTCAGAATCATTTGATTCATCAGCTAGGAATGGCGATTGCTTCTCCAGACCAATCGAAGGCTTCGCCAAAGTAACTCGCTCTTTCCAAGAGGTGTGTGGCCCAACTTTTGAAAGAACCGCTAAGTGGAGAACTAGTTTGTATTTTTCCTAAGCACTTTTCACCGTAATTGTCCTAAGGTTGGTCTCTGCATCCTTAAGCATACCAGAGTTTTCACAGACGAAACAGGCTGAGGCCCAGTAATCTTGGCATTTCCAATAGTTGGTCCTAGAGACTACCAAGAAAGTGTTCTTTTAAGTATTACTCTGTTGTGGTTTCAGCATTATTTTCAGAACCCGAGCAGGGTTCTCGCATTAGCATAAGAATCCTGCCTGGTAGTTGAGATTTCATGGTGGGGTGTAGGTGCGGGGCTTCTGTCAGCCCTGCCTTTGATTTGTTTACCTCCAGAGTTGGAAAGTGCGTATTTGCGTGAGATGGGAAAAGTGTGGATCGTGCTTCAGATTTCATCCTGACACTTTCAAATGACCAGTGTGTTGGTAATTATTTGCCATTTCCATGGGGTTTGGCACCGTAATACTCATGAGGTTGGTCTCTGCATCCTGAAGCCTATGATGCTTTTTGCAGAGAAACCTCTGCTGAGGCCCAGGTAACTTGCTATTTCCCATAGCTGGCACAGGAGCCTTGGAAGATAGGATTGTTTTCAGTATTATTTCACCATATTTTCACCACTGTTTCAAGAACGGGAGCCCTTTTCAACCGTTATCGGAAGAATCCTTCTTTGGAGATGAGATATTTTTCTGGGGTGGCAAGTGCAGTGCCTCTGTCAGTCCTGGGTTTGTTGGACTAGCGCCAGACATGAGAAGTGCGCCTTTGTGGGACAGGTGAATAGTGCGGATCCTGTTTCAGTCTAAAGACTGAAACAGGATCCGCACTTTTCACCGTTCCTTTCAGAATCATTTGATTCATCAGCTAGGAATGGCGATTGCTTTTCCAGACCAATCGAAGGCTACGCCAAAGTAACTCGATCTTTCCAAGAGGTGTGTGGCCCAACTTTTGAAAGAACCGCTAAGTGGAGAACTATTTGGTATTTTTCCTAAGCACTTTTCACCGTAATTGTCCAAAGGTTGGTCTCTGCATCCTTAAGCATACCAGAGTTTTCACAGACGAAACAGGCTGAGGCCCATTAATCTTGGCATTTCCAATAGTTGGTCCTAGAGACTACCAAGAAAGTGTTCTTTTAAGTATTATTCTGTTGTGGTTTCAGCATTATTTTCAGAACCCGAGCAGGGTTCTCGCATTAGCATAAGAATCCTGCCTGGTAGTTGAGATTTCTGGGTGGGGTATAAGTTGGGGGATTCTGTCAGCCCTGCCTTTGATTTGTTTACCTCTAGAGTTGGAAAGTGCCTAATTGCGTGAGATGGGAAAATTTTGGATCGTGCTTCAGATTTCATACTGACATTTGAAATGATGAGTGTGTTGGTAATTATTTGCCATTTCCATGGCGTTTGGCACCGTAATAGTCATGAGGTCGGTCTCTGCATCCTGAAGCCTATGATGCTTTTTGCAGAGAAACCTCTGCTGAGGCCCAGGTAACTTGCTGTTTCCCATAGCTGGCACAGGAGCCTTGGAAGATAGGATTGTTTTCAGTATTATTTCACAATATTTTCACCACTGTTTCAAGAACGGGAGCCCTTTTCAACCGTTATCGGAAGAATCCTTCTTTGGAGATGAGATATTTTTCTGGGGTGGCAAGTGCAGGGCCTCTGTCAGTCCTGGGTTTGTTGGACTAGCGCCAGACATGAGAAGTGCGCCTTTGTGGGACAAGTGAATAGTGCGGATCCTGTTTCAGTCTAAAGACTGAAACAGAATCCGCACTTTTCACCGTTCCTTTCAGAATCATTTGATTCATCAGCTAGGAATGGCGATTGCTTCTCCAGACCAATCGAAGGCTACGCCAAAGTAACTCGCTCTTTCCAAGAGGTGTGTGGCCCAACTTTTGAAAGAACCGCTAAGTGGAGAACTAGTTTGTATTTTTCCTAAGCACTTTTCACCGTAATTGTCCTAAGGTTGGTCTCTGCATCCTTAAGCATACCAGAGTTTTCACAGACGAAACAGGCTGAGGCCCAGTAATCTTGGCATTTCCAATAGTTGGTCCTAGAGACTACCAAGAAAGTGTTCTTTTAAGTATTACTCTGTTGTGGTTTCAGCATTATTTTCAGAACCCGAGCAGGGTTCTCGCATTAGCATAAGAATCCTGCCTGGTAGTTGAGATTTCATGGTGGGGTGTAGGTGCGGGGCTTCTGTCAGCCCTGCCTTTGATTTGTTTACCTCCAGAGTTGGAAAGTGCGTACGTATTTGCGTGAGATGGGAAAAGTGTGGATCGTGCTTCAGATTTCATCCTGACACTTTCAAATGACCAGTGTGTTGGTAATTATTTGCCATTTCCATGGGGTTTGGCACCGTAATACTCATGAGGTTGGTCTCTGCATCCTGAAGCCTATGATGCTTTTTGCAGAGAAACCTCTGCTGAGGCCCAGGTAACTTGCTGTTTCCCATAGCTGGCACAGGAGCCTTGGAAGATAGGATTGTTTTCAGTATGATTTCACCATTTTTTCACCACTGTTTCAAGAATGGGAGCCCTTTTCAACCGTTAGCGGAAGAATCCTTCTTTGGAGATGAGATAATTTTCTGGGGTGGCAAGTGCAGGGCCTCTGTCATACCTGGGTTTGTTGGACAAGCGCCAGACATGAGAAGTGCGCCTTTGTGAGACAGGTGAATAGTGCGGATCCTGTTTCAGTCTATAGAGTGAAACAGGATCCGCTTTTTCACCGTTCCTTTCAGAATCATTTGATTCATCAGCTAGGAATGGCGATTGCTTCTCCAGACCAATCGAAGGCTATGCCAAAGTAACTCGATCTTTCCAAGAAGTGTGTGGCCCAACTTTTGAAAGAACCGCTAAGTGCAGAACTATTTGGTATTTTTCCGAAGCACTTTTCACCGTAATTTTCATAAGGTTGTTCTCTGCATCCTTAAGCATACGAGAGTTTTCACAGACGAAACAGGCTGAGGCCCAGTAATCTTGACATTTCCAATAGTTTGTCCTAGAGACTACCAAGAATGTGTTCTTTTAAGTATTATTCCATTGTGGTTTCAGCATTATTTTCAGAACCCGAGCAGGGTTCTCGCATTAGCATAGGAATGCTGCCTGGTAGTTGAGATTTCATGGTGGGGTGTAAGTGCGGAGCTTCTGTCAGCCCTGCCTTTGATTTGTTTACCTCCAGAGTTGGAAAGTGCATATTTGCGTGAGATGGGAAAAGTGTGGATCGTGCTTCAGATTTCATCCTGACACTTTGAAATGACCAGTGTGTTGGTAATTATTTGCCATTTCCATGGCGTTTGGCACCGTAATAGTCATGAGGTCGGTGTCTGCATCCTGAAGCCTATGATGCTTTTTGCAGAGAAACCTCTGCTGAGGCCCAGGTAACTTGCTATTTCCCATAACTGGCACAGGAGCCTTGGAAGATAGGATTGTTTTCAGTATTATTTCACCATTTTTTCACCACTGTTTGAAGAACGGGAGCCCTTTTCAACCGTTAGCGGAAGAATCCTTCTTTGGAGAGGAGATATTTCCTGGGGTGGCAAGTGCAGGGCCTCTGTCAGTCCTGGGTTTGTTGGACTAGCGCCAGACATGAGAAGTGCGCCTTTGTGGGATAGGTGAACAGTGCGGATCCTGTTTCAGTCTATAGAGTGAAACAGGATCCGCACTTTTCACCGTTCCTTTCAGAATCATTTGATTGATCAGCTAGGAATGGCGATTGCTTCTCCAGACCAATCGAAGGCTAGGCCAAAGTACCTCGATCTTTCCAAGAGGTGTGTGGCCCAACTTTTGAAAGAACCGCTAAGTGGAGAACTATTTGGTATTTTTCCTAAGCACTTTTCACCGTAATTGTCCTAAGGTTGGTCTCTGCATCCTTAAGCATACCAGAGTTTTCACAGACGAAACAGGCTGAGGCCCATTAATCTTGGCATTTCCAATAGTTGGTCCTAGAGACTGCCAAGAAAGTGTTCTTTTAAGTATTATTCTGTTGTGGTTTCAGCATTATTTTCAGAACCCGAGCAGGGTTCTCGCATTACCATAAGAATCCTGCCTGGTAGTTGAGATTTCATGGTGGGGTGTAAGTGCGGGGCTTCTGTCAGCCCTGCCTTTGATTTGTTTACCTCCAGAGTTGGGAAGTGCATAGTTGCGTGAGATGGGAAAAGTGTGGATCGTGCTTCAGAGATTTCATCCAGACACTTTGAAATGACCAGTGTGTTGGTAATTATTTGCCATTTCCATGGCGTTTGGCCCCGTAATAGTCATGAGGTCGGTCTCTGCATGCTGAAGCCTATGATGCTTTTTGCAGAGAAACCTCTGCTGAGGCCCAGGTAACTTGCTATTTCCCATAGCTGGCACAGGAGCCTTGGAAGATAGGATTGTTTTCAGTATTATTTCACCATATTTTCACCACTGTTTCAAGAACGGGAGCCCTTTTCAACCGTTATCGGAAGAATCCTTCTTTGGAGATGAGATATTTTTCTGGGGTGGCAAGTGCAGGGCCTCTGTCAGTCCTGGGTTTGTTGGACTAGCGCCAGACATGAGAAGTGCGCCTTTGTGGGACAAGTGAATAGTGCGGATCCTGTTTCAGTCTAAAGACTGAAACAGAATCCGCACTTTTCACCGTTCCTTTCAGAATCATTTGATTCATCAGCTAGGAATGGCGATTGCTTCTCCAGACCAATCGAAGGCTACGCCAAAGTAACTCGCTCTTTCCAAGAGGTGTGTGGCCCAACTTTTGAAAGAACCGCTAAGTGGAGAACTAGTTTGTATTTTTCCTAAGCACTTTTCACCGTAATTGTCCTAAGGTTGGTCTCTGCATCCTTAAGCATACCAGAGTTTTCACAGACGAAACAGGCTGAGGCCCAGTAATCTTGGCATTTCCAATAGTTGGTCCTAGAGACTACCAAGAAAGTGTTCTTTTAAGTATTACTCTGTTGTGGTTTCAGCATTATTTTCAGAACCCGAGCAGGGTTCTCGCATTAGCATAAGAATCCTGCCTGGTAGTTGAGATTTCATGGTGGGGTGTAAGTGCGGGGCTTCTGTCAGCCCTGCCTTTGATTTGTTTACCTTCAGAGTTGGAAAGTGCATATTTGCGTGAGATGGGAAAAGTGTGGATCGTGCTTCAGATTTCATCCTGACACTTTGAAAAGACCAGTGTGTTGGTAATTATTTGCCATTTCCATGGCGTTTGGCACCGTAATAGTCATGAGGTCGGTCTCTGCATCCTGAAGCCTATGATGCTTTTTGCAGAGAAACCTCTGCTGAGGCCCAGGTAACTTGCTATTTCCCATAGCTGGCACAGGAGCCTTGGAAGATAGGATTGTTTTCAGTATTATTTCACCATTTTTTCACCACTGTTTCAAGAACGGGAGCCCTTTTCAACCGTTAGCGGAAGAATCCTTCTTTGGAGATGAGATATTTTTCGGGGGTGGCAAGTGCAGTGCCTCTGTCAGTCCTGGGTTTGTTGGACTAGCGCCAGACATGAGAAGTGCGCCTTTGTGGGACAGGTGAACAGTGCGGATCCTGTTTCAGTCTATAGAGTGAAACAGGATCCGCACTTTTCACCGTTCCTTTCAGAATCATTTGATTCATCAGCTAGGAATGGCGATTGCTTCTCCAGACCAATCGAAGGCTAGGCCAAAGTACCTCGATCTTTCCAAGACGTGTGTGGCCCAACTTTTGAAAGAACCGCTAAGTGGAGAACTATTTGGTATTTTTCCTAAGCACTTTTCACCGTAATTGTCCTTAGGTTGGTCTCTGCATCCTTAAGCATACGAGGGTTTTCACAGATGAAACAGGCTGAGGCCCATTAATCTTGGCATTTCCAATAGTTGGTCCTAGAGACTACCAAGAAAGTGTTCTTTTAAGTATAATTCTGTTGTGCTTTCAGCATTATTTTCAGAACCCGAGCAGGGTTCTCGCATTAGCATAAGAATCCTGCCTGGTAGTTGAGATTTCATGGTGGGGTGTAAGTGCGGGGCTTCTGTCAGCCCTGCCTTTGATTTGTTTACCTCCAGAGTTGGAAAGTGCATATTTGCGTGAGATGGGAAAAGTGTGGATCGTGCTTCAGATTTCATCCAGACACTTTGAAATGACCAGTGTGTTGGTAATTATTTGCCATTTCCATGGCGTTTGGCACTGTAATAGTCATGAGGTCGGTCTCTGCATCCTGAAGCCTATGATGGTTTTTGCAGAGAAACCTCTGCTGAGGCCCAGGTAACTTGCTATTTCCCATAGCTGGCACAGGAGCCTTGGAAGATAGGATTGTTTTCAGTATTATTTCACCATTTTTTCACCACTGTTTCAAGAACGGGAGCCCTTTTCAACCGTTAGCGGAAGAATCCTTCTTTGGAGATGAGATATTTTTCTGGGGTGGCAAGTGCAGTGCCTCTGTCAGTCCTGGGTTTGTTGGACTAGCGCCAGACATGAGAAGTGCGCCTTTGTGGGACAGGTGAACAGTGCGGATCCTGTTTCAGTCTATAGAGTGAAACAGGATCCGCACTTTTCACCGTTCCTTTCAGAATCATTTGATTCATCAGCTAGGAATGGCGATTGCTTCTCCAGACCAATCGAAGGCTAGGCCAAAGTACCTCGATCTTTCCAAGACGTGTGTGGCCCAACTTTTGAAAGAACCGCTAAGTGGAGAACTATTTGGTATTTTTCCTAAGCACTTTTCACCGTAATTGTCCTACGGTTGGTCTCTGCATCCTTAAGCATACGAGGGTTTTCACAGATGAAACAGGCTGAGGCCCATTAATCTTGGCATTTCCAATAGTTGGTCCTAGAGACTACCAAGAAAGTGTTCTTTTAAGTATAGTTCTGTTGTGCTTAAAGCATTATTTTCAGAACCCGAGCAGGGTTCTCGCATTAGCATAAGAATCCTGCCTGGTAGTTGAGATTTCATGGTGGGGTGTAAGTGCGGGGCTTCTGTCAGCCCTGCCTTTGATTTCTTTACCTCCAGAGTTGGAAAGTGCATATTTGCGTGAGATGGGAAAAGTGTGGATCGTGCTTCAGATTTCATCCAGACACTTTGAAATGACCAGTGTGTTGGTAATTATTTGCCATTTCCATGGCGTTTGGCACCGTAATAGTCATGAGGTCGGTCTCTGCATCCTGAAGCCTATGATGCTTTTTGCAGAGAAACCTCTGCTGAGGCCCAGGTAACTTGCTGTTTCCCATAGCTGGCACAGGAGCCTTGGAAGATAGGATTGTTTTCAGTATGATTTCACCATTTTTTCACCACTGTTTCAAGAACGGGAGCCCTTTTCAACCGTTAGCGGAAGAATCCTTCTTTGGAGATGAGATAATTTTCTGGGGTGGCAAGTGCAGGGCCTCTGTCATACCTGGGTTTGTTGGACAAGCGCCAGACAGGAGAAGTGCGCCTTTGTGAGACAGGTGAATAGTGCGGATCCTGTTTCAGTCTATAGAGTGAAACAGGATCCGCTTTTTCACCGTTCCTTTCAGAATCATTTGATTCATCAGCTAGGAATGGCGATTGCTTCTCCAGACCAATCGAAGGCTAGGCCAAAGTAACTCGATCTTTCCAAGAGGTGTGTGGCCCAACTTTTGAAAGAACCGCTAAGTGCAGAACTATTTGGTATTTTTCCGAAGCGCTTTTCACCGTAATTGTCATAAGGTTGTTCTCTGCATCCTTAAGCATACGAGAGTTTTCACAGACGAAACAGGCTGAGGCCCAGTAATCTTGACATTTCCAATAGTTTGTCCTAGAGACTACCAAGAATGTGTTCTTTTAAGTATTATTCCATTGTGGTTTCAGCATTATTTTCAGAACCCGAGCAGGGTTCTCGCATTAGCATAGGAATGCTGCCTGGTAGTTGAGATTTCATGGTGTGGTGTAGGTGCGGGGCTTCTGTCAGCCCTGCCTTTGATTTGTTTACCACCAGAGTTGGAAAGTGCATATTTGCGTGAGATGGGAAAAGTGTGGATCGTGCTTCAGATTTCATCCTGACACTTTGAAAAGACCAGTGTGTTGGTAATTATTTGCCATTTCCATGGCGTTTGGCACCGTAATAGTCATGAGGTCGGTCTCTGCTTCCTGAAGCCTATGATGCTTTTTGCAGAGAAACCTCTGCTGAGGCCCAGGTAACTTGCTATTTCCCATAACTGGCACAGGAGCCTTGGAAGATAGGATTGTTTTCAGTATTATTTCACCATTTTTTCACCACTGTTTGAAGAACGGGAGCCCTTTTCAACCGTTAGCGGAAGAATCCTTCTTTGGAGAGGAGATATTTCCTGGGGTGGCAAGTGCAGGGCCTCTGTCAGTCCTGGGTTTGTTGGACTAGCGCCAGACATGAGAAGTGCGCCTTTGTGGGATAGGTGAACAGTGCGGATCCTGTTTCAGTCTATAGAGTGAAACAGGATCCGCACTTTTCACCGTTCCTTTCAGAATCATTTGATTGATCAGCTAGGAATGGCGATTGCTTCTCCAGACCAATCGAAGGCTAGGCCAAAGTAACTCGATCTTTCCAAGAGGTGTGTGGCCCAACTTTTGAAAGAACCGCTAAGTGGAGAACTATTTGGTATTTTTCCTAAGCACTTTTCACCGTAATTGTCCTAAGGTTGGTCTCTGCATCCTTAAGCATACCAGAGTTTTCACAGACGAAACAGGCTGAGGCCCATTAATCTTGGCATTTCCAATAGTTGGTCCTAGAGACTGCCAAGAAAGTGTTCTTTTAAGTATTATTCTGTTGTGGTTTCAGCATTATTTTCAGAACCCGAGCAGGGTTCTCGCATTACCATAAGAATCCTGCCTGGTAGTTGAGATTTCATGGTGGGGTGTAAGTGCGGGGCTTCTGTCAGCCCTGCCTTTGATTTGTTTACCTCCAGAGTTGGGAAGTGCATAGTTGCGTGAGATGGGAAAAGTGTGGATCGTGCTTCAGATTTCATCCAGACACTTTGAAATGACCAGTGTGTTGGTAATTATTTGCCATTTCCATGGCGTTTGGCCCCGTAATAGTCATGAGGTCGGTCTCTGCATGCTGAAGCCTATGATGCTTTTTGCAGAGAAACCTCTGCTGAGGCCCAGGTAACTTGCTATTTCCCATAGCTGGCACAGGAGCCTTGGAAGATAGGATTGTTTTCAGTATTATTTCACCATATTTTCACCACTGTTTCAAGAACGGGAGCCCTTTTCAACCGTTATCGGAAGAATCCTTCTTTGGAGATGAGATATTTTTCTGGGGTGGCAAGTGCAGGGCCTCTGTCAGTCCTGGGTTTGTTGGACTAGCGCCAGACATGAGAAGTGCGCCTTTGTGGGACAAGTGAATAGTGCGGATCCTGTTTCAGTCTAAAGACTGAAACAGAATCCGCACTTTTCACCGTTCCTTTCAGAATCATTTGATTCATCAGCTAGGAATGGCGATTGCTTCTCCAGACCAATCGAAGGCTACGCCAAAGTAACTCGCTCTTTCCAAGAGGTGTGTGGCCCAACTTTTGAAAGAACCGCTAAGTGGAGAACTAGTTTGTATTTTTCCTAAGCACTTTTCACCGTAATTGTCCTAAGGTTGGTCTCTGCATCCTTAAGCATACCAGAGTTTTCACAGACGAAACAGGCTGAGGCCCAGTAATCTTGGCATTTCCAATAGTTGGTCCTAGAGACTACCAAGAAAGTGTTCTTTTAAGTATTACTCTGTTGTGGTTTCAGCATTATTTTCAGAACCCGAGCAGGGTTCTCGCATTAGCATAAGAATCCTGCCTGGTAGTTGAGATTTCATGGTGGGGTGTAAGTGCGGGGCTTCTGTCAGCCCTGCCTTTGATTTGTTTACCTTCAGAGTTGGAAAGTGCATATTTGCGTGAGATGGGAAAAGTGTGGATCGTGCTTCAGATTTCATCCTGACACTTTGAAATGACCAGTGTGTTGGTAATTATTTGCCATTTCCATGGCGTTTGGCACCGTAATAGTCATGAGGTCGGTCTCTGCATCCTGAAGCCTATGATGCTTTTTGCAGAGAAACCTCTGCTGAGGCCCAGGTAACTTGCTATTTCCCATAGCTGGCACAGGAGCCTTGGAAGATAGGATTGTTTTCAGTATTATTTCACCATTTTTTCACCACTGTTTCAAGAACGGGAGCCCTTTTCAACCGTTAGCGGAAGAATCCTTCTTTGGAGATGAGATATTTTTCTGGGGTGGCAAGTGCAGTGCCTCTGTCAGTCCTGGGTTTGTTGGACTAGCGCCAGACATGAGAAGTGCGCCTTTGTGGGACAGGTGAACAGTGCGGATCCTGTTTCAGTCTATAGAGTAAAACAGGATCCGCACTTTTCACCGTTCCTTTCAGAATCATTTGATTCATCAGCTAGGAATGGCGATTGCTTCTCCAGACCAATCGAAGGCTAGGCCAAAGTACCTCGATCTTTCCAAGACGTGTGTGGCGCAACTTTTGAAAGAACCGCTAAGTGGAGAACTATTTGGTATTTTTCCTAAGCACTTTTCACCGTAATTGTCCTACGGTTGGTCTCTGCATCCTTAAGCATACGAGGGTTTTCACAGATGAAACAGGCTGAGGCCCATTAATCTTGGCATTTCCAATAGTTGGTCCTAGAGACTACCAAGAAAGTGTTCTTTTAAGTATAATTCTGTTGTGCTTTCAGCATTATTTTCAGAACCCGAGCAGGGTTCTCGCATTAGCATAAGAATCCTGCCTGGTAGTTGAGATTTCATGGTGGGGTGTAAGTGCCGGGCTTCTGTCAGCCCTGCCTTTGATTTGTTTACCTCCAGAGTTGGAAAGTGCATATTTGCGTGAGATGGGAAAAGTGTGGATCGTGCTTCAGATTTCATCCAGACACTTTGAAATGACCAGTGTGTTGGTAATTATTTGCCATTTCCATGGCGTTTGGCACTGTAATAGTCATGAGGTCGGTCTCTGCATCCTGAAGCCTATGATGCTTTTTGCAGAGAAACCTCTGCTGAGGCCCAGGTAACTTGCTATTTCCCACAGCTGGCACAGGAGCCTTGGAAGATAGGATTGTTTTCAGTATTATTTCACCATTTTTTCACCACTGTTTCAAGAACGGGAGCCCTTTTCAACCGTTAGCGGAAGAATCCTTCTTTGGAGATGAGATATTTTTCTGGGGTGGCAAGTGCAGTGCCTCTGTCAGTCCTGGGTTTGTTGGACTAGCGCCAGACATGAGAAGTGCGCCTTTGTGGGACAGGTGAACAGTGCGGATCCTGTTTCAGTCTATAGAGTGAAACAGGATCCGCACTTTTCACCGTTCCTTTCAGAATCATTTGATTCATCAGCTAGGAATGGCGATTGCTTCTCCAGACCAATCGAAGGCTAGGCCAAAGTACCTCGATCTTTCCAAGACGTGTGTGGCCCAACTTTTGAAAGAACCGCTAAGTGGAGAACTATTTGGTATTTTTCCTAAGCACTTTTCACCGTAATTGTCCTACGGTTGGTCTCTGCATCCTTAAGCATACGAGGGTTTTCACAGATGAAACAGGCTGAGGCCCATTAATCTTGGCATTTCCAATAGTTGGTCCTAGAGACTACCAAGAAAGTGTTCTTTTAAGTATAGTTCTGTTGTGCTTTCAGCATTATTTTCAGAACCCGAGCAGGGTTCTCGCATTAGCATAAGAATCCTGCCTGGTAGTTGAGATTTCATGGTGGGGTGTAAGTGCGGGGCTTCTGTCAGCCCTGCCTTTGATTTCTTTACCTCCAGAGTTGGAAAGTGCATATTTGCGTGAGATGGGAAAAGTGTGGATCGTGCTTCAGATTTCATCCAGACACTTTGAAATGACCAGTGTGTTGGTAATTATTTGCCATTTCCATGGCGTTTGGCACCGTAATAGTCATGAGGTCGGTCTCTGCATCCTGAAGCCTATGATGCTTTTTGCAGAGAAACCTCTGCTGAGGCCCAGGTAACTTGCTGTTTCCCATAGCTGGCACAGGAGCCTTGGAAGATAGGATTGTTTTCAGTATGATTTCACCATTTTTTCACCACTGTTTCAAGAAAGGGAGCCCTTTTCAACCGTTAGCGGAAGAATCCTTCTTTGGAGATGAGATAATTTTCTGGGGTGGCAAGTGCAGGGCCTCTGTCATACCTGGGTTTGTTGGACAAGCGCCAGACATGAGAAGTGCGCCTTTGTGAGACAGGTGAATAGTGCGGATCCTGTTTCAGTCTATAGAGTGAAACAGGATCCGCTTTTTCACCGTTCCTTTCAGAATCATTTGATTCATCAGCTAGGAATGGCGATTGCTTCTCCAGACCAATCGAAGGCTAGGCCAAAGTAACTCGATCTTTCCAAGAGGTGTGTGGCCCAACTTTTGAAAGAACCGCTAAGTGCAGAACTATTTGGTATTTTTCCGAAGCGCTTTTCACCGTAATTGTCATAAGGTTGTTCTCTGCATCCTTAAGCATACGAGAGTTTTCACAGACGAAACAGGCTGAGGCCCAGTAATCTTGACATTTCCAATAGTTTGTCCTAGAGACTACCAAGAATGTGTTGTTTTAAGTATTATTCCATTGTGGTTTCAGCATTATTTTCAGAACCCGAGCAGGGTTCTCGCATTAGCATAGGAATGCTGCCTGGTAGTTGAGATTTCATGGTGGGGTGTAAGTGCAGGGCTTCTGTCAGCCCTGCCTTTGATTTGTTTACCTCCAGAGTTGGAAAGTGCATATTTGCGTGAGATGGGAAAAGTGTGGATCGTGCTTCAGATTTCATCCTGACACTTTGAAAAGACCAGTGTGTTGGTAATTATTTGCCATTTCCATGGCGTTTGGCACCGTAATAGTCATGAGGTCGGTCTCTGCTTCCTGAAGCCTATGATGCTTTTTGCAGAGAAACCTCTGCTGAGGCCCAGGTAACTTGCTATTTCCCATAGCTGGCACAGGAGCCTTGGAAGATAGGATTGTTTTCAGTATTATTTCACCATTTTTTCACCACTGTTTCAAGAACGGGAGCCCTTTTCAACCGTTAGCGGAAGAATCCTTCTTTGGAGAGGAGATATTTCCTGGGGTGGCAAGTGCAGGGCCTCTGTCAGTCCTGGGTTTGTTGGACAAGCGCCAGACATGAGAAGTGCGCCTTTGTGGGACAGGTGAATAGTGCGGATCCTGTTTCAGTCTATAGAGTGAAACAGGATCCGCACTTTTCACCGTTCCTTTCAGAATCATTTGATTCATCAGCTAGGAATGGCGATTGCTTCTCCAGACCAATCGAAGGCTAGGCCAAAGTACCTCGATCTTTCCAAGACGTGTGTGGCCCAACTTTTGAAAGTACCGCTAAGTGGAGAACTATTTGGTATTTTTCCTAAGCACTTTTCACCGTAATTGTCCTAAGGTTGGTCTCTGCATCCTTAAGCATACCAGAGTTTTCACAGACGAAACAGGCTGAGGCCCAGTAATCTTGGCATTTCCAATAGTTGGTCCTAGAGACTACCAAGAAAGTGTTCTTTTAAGTATTACTCTGTTGTGGTTTCAGCATTATTTTCAGAACCCGAGCAGGGTTCTCGCATTAGCATAAGAATCCTGCCTGGTAGTTGAGATTTCATGGTGGGGTGTAAGTGCGGGGCTTCTGTCAGCCCTGCCTTTGATTTGTTTACCTCCAGAGTTGGAAAGTGCATATTTGCGTGAGATGGGAAAAGTGTGGATCGTGCTTCAGATTTCATCCAGACATTTTGAAATGACCAGTGTGTTGGTAATTATTTGCCATTTCCATGGCGTTTGGCACCGTAATAGTCATGAGGTCGGTCTCTGCATCCTGAAGCCTATGATGCTTTTTGCAGAGAAACCTCTGCTGAGGCCCAGGTAACTTGCTATTTCCCATAGCTGGCACAGGAGCCTTGGAAGATAGGATTGTTTTCAGTATTATTTCACCATTTTTTCACCACTGTTTCAAGAACGGGAGCCCTTTTCAACCGTTAGCGGAAGAATCCTTCTTTGGAGATGAGATATTATTCTGGGGTGGCAAGTGCAGGGCCTCTGTCAGTCCTGGGTTTGTTGGACTAGCGCCAGACATGAGAAGTGCGCCTTTGTGGGACAGGTGAACAGTGCGGATCCTGTTTCAGTCTATAGAGTGAAACAGGATCCGCACTTTTCACCGTTCCTTTCAGAATCATTTGATTCATCAGCTAGGAATGGCGATTGCTTCTCCAGACCAATCGAAGGCTAGGCCAAAGTACCTCGATCTTTCCAAGACGTGTGTGGCCCAACTTTTGAAAGAACCGCTAAGTGGAGAACTATTTGGTATTTTTCCTAAGCACTTTTCACCGTAATTGTCCTACGGTTGGTCTCTGCATCCTTAAGCATACGAGGGTTTTCACAGATGAAACAGGCTGAGGCCCATTAATCTTGGCATTTCCAATAGTTGGTCCTAGAGACTACCAAGAAAGTGTTCTTTTAAGTATAATTCTGTTGTGCTTTCAGCATTATTTTCAGAACCCGAGCAGGGTTCTCGCATTAGCATAAGAATCCTGCCTGGTAGTTGAGATTTCATGGTGGGGTGTAAGTGCGGGGCTTCTGTCAGCCCTGCCTTTGATTTCTTTACCTCCAGAGTTGGAAAGTGCATATTTGCGTGAGATGGGAAAAGTGTGGATCGTGCTTCAGATTTCATCCAGACACTTTGAAATGACCAGTGTGTTGGTAATTATTTGCCATTTCCATGGCGTTTGGCACCGTAATAGTCATGAGGTGGTCTCTGCATCTTGAAGCCTATGATGCTTTTTGCAGAGAAACCTCTGCTGAGGCCCAGGTAACTTGCTATTTCCCATAGCTGGCACAGGAGCCTTGAAAGATAGGATTGTTTGCAGTATTATTTCACCATTTTTTCACCACTGTTTCAAGAACGGGAGCCCTTTTCAACCGTTAGCGGAAGAATCCTTCTTTGGAGATGAGATATTTTTCTGGGGTGGCAAGTGCAGGGCCTCTGTCAGTCCTGGGTTTGTTGGACTAGCGCCAGACATGAGAAGTGCGCCTTTGTGGGACAGGTGAATAGTGCGGATCCTGTTTCAGTCTAAAGACTGAAACAGGATCCGCACTTTTCACCGTTCCTTTCAGAATCATTTGATTGATCAGCTAGGAATGGCGATTGCTTCTCCAGACCAATCGAAGGCTAGGCCAAAGTACCTCGATCTTTCCAAGAGGTGTGTGGCCCAACTTTTGAAAGAACCGCTAAGTGGAGAACTATTTGGTATTTTTCCTAAGCACTTTTCACCGTAATTGTCCTAAGGTTGGTCTCTGCATCCTTAAGCATACCAGAGTTTTCACAGACGAAACAGGCTGAGGCCCAGTAATCTTGGCATTTCCAATAGTTGGTCCTAGAGACTACGAAGAAAGTGTTCTTTTAAGTATTACTCTGTTGTGCTTTCAGCATTATTTTCAGAACCCGAGCAGGGTTCTCGCATTACCATAAGAATCCTGCCTGGTAGTTGAGATATCATGGTGGGGTGTAAGTGCGGGGCTTCTGTCAGCCCTGCCTTTGATTTGTTTACCTCCAGAGTTGGAAAGTGCATATTTGCGTGAGATGGGAAAAGTGTGGATCGTGCTTCAGATTTCATCCAGACACTTTGAAATGACCAGTGTGTTGGGAATTATTTGCCATTTCCATGGCGTTTGGCACCGTAATAGTCATGAGGTCGGTCTCTGCATCCTGAAGCCTATGATGCTTTTTGCAGAGAAACCTCTGCTGAGGCCCAGGTAACTTGCTATTTCCCATAGCTGGCACAGGAGCCTTGGAAGATAGGATTGTTTTCAGTATTATTTCACCATTTTTTGACCACTGTTTCAAGAACGGGAGCCCTTTTCAACCGTTAGCGGAAGAATCCTTCTTTGGAGAGGAGATATTTTTCTGGGGTGGCAAGTGCAGGGCCTCTGTCAGTCCTGGGTTTGTTGGACAAGCGCCAGACATGAGAAGTGCGCCTTTGTGGGACAGGTGAATAGTGCGGATCCTGTTTCAGTCTAAAGTCTGAAACAGGATCCGCACTTTTCACCGTTCCTTTCAGAATCATTTGATTCATCAGCTAGGAATGGCGATTGCTTCTCCAGACCAATCGAAGGCTAGGCCAAAGTACCTCGATCTATCCAAGAGGTGTGTGGCCCAACTTTTGAAAGAACCGCTAAGTGCAGAACTATTTGGTATTTTTCCTAAGCACTTTTCACCGTAATTGTCCTAAGGTTGGTCTCTGCATCCTTAAGCATACGAGAGTTTTCACAGACGAAACAGGCTGAGGCCCAGTAACCTTGGCATTTCCAACAGTTGGTCCTAGAGACTACCAAGAAAGTGTTCTTTTAAGTATTATTCTGTTGTGGTTTCAGCATTATTTTCAGAACCCGAGCAGGGTTCTCGCATTAGCATAAGAATCCTGCCTGGTAGCTGAGATTTCTGGGTGGGGTGTAGGTGCGGGGCTTCTGTCAGCCCTGCCTTTGATTTGTTTACCTCCAGAGTTGGAAACTTCATATTTGCGTGAGATGGGAATAGTGTGGATCGTGCTTCAGATTTCATCCAGACACTTTGAAATGACCAGTGTGTTGGTAATTATTTGCCATTTCCATGGCGTTTGGCCCCGTAATAGTCATGAGGTCGGTCTCTGCATCCTGAAGCCTATGATGCTTTTTGCAGAGAAACCTCTGCTGAGGCCCAGGTAACTTGCTATTTCCCA
This sequence comes from Lemur catta, assembly GCF_020740605.2. Classification (NCBI taxonomy): domain Eukaryota; kingdom Metazoa; phylum Chordata; class Mammalia; order Primates; family Lemuridae; genus Lemur; species Lemur catta. The sequence goes on along the minus strand of NC_059132.1, from coordinate 83,463,391 downwards.
TAACTGGCACAGTAGCCTTGGAAGATAGGATTATTTTCAGTATTATTTCAGCATTTTTTCACCACTGTTTCAAGAACGGGAGCCCTTTTCAACCGTTAGCGGAAGAATCCTTCTTTGGAGATGAGATATTTTTCTGGGGTGGCAAGTGCAGGGCCTCTGTCAGTCCTGGGTTTGTTGGACTAGCGCCAGACATGAGAAGTGCGCCTTTGTGGGACAGGTGAATAGTGCGGATCCTGTTTCAGTCTAAAGACTGAAACAGGATCCGCACTATTCACCGTTCCTTTCAGAATCATTTGATTCATCAGCTAGGAATGCCGATTGCTTCTCCAGACCAATCGAAGGATAGGCCAAAGTAGCTGGATCTTTCCAAGAGGTGTGTGGCCCAACTTTTGAAAGAACCGCTAAGTGGAGAACTATTTGGTATTTTTCCTAAGAACTTTTCACCGTAATTGTCCTAAGGTTGGTCTCTGCATCCTTAAGCATACCAGAGTTTTCACAGACGAAACACGCTGAGGCCCATTAATCTTGCCATTTCCAATAGTTGGTCCTAGAGACTACGAAGAAAGTGTTCTTTTAAGTATTATTCTGTTGTGGTTTCAGCATTATTTTCAGAACCCGAGCAGGGTTCTCGCATTAGCATAAGAATTCTGCCTGGTAGTTGAGATTTCATGGTGGGGTGTAAGTGCGGGGCTTCTGTCAGCCCTGCCTTTGATTTGTTTACCTCCAGAGTTGGAAAGTGCATATTTGCGTGAGATGGGAAAAGTGTGGATCGTGCTTCAGATTTCATCCAGACACTTTGAAATGACCAGTGTGTTGGTAATTATTTGCCATTTCCATGGCGTTTGGCACAGTAATAGTCATGAGGTCGGTCTCCGCATCCTGAAGCCTATGATGCTCTTTGCAGAGAAACCTCTGCTGAAGCCCAGGTAACTTGCTATTTCCCATAGCTGGCACAGGAGCCTTGGAAGATAGGATTGTTTTCAGTATTTTTTCACCATTTTTTCACCACTGTTTCAAGAACGGGAGCCCTTTTGAACCGTTAGCGGAAGAATCCTTCTTTGGAGATGAGATATTTTTCTGGGGTGGCAAGTGCAGTGCCTCTGTCAGTCCTGGGTTTGTTGGACTAGCGCCAGACATGAGAAGTGTGCCTTTGTGGGACAGGTGAATAGTGCGGATCCTGTTTCAGTCTAAAGACTGAAACAGGATCCGCACTTTTCACAGTTCCTTTCAGAATCATTTGATTCATCAGCTAGGAATGGCGATTGCTTCTCCAGACCAATCGAAGGCTAGGCCAAAGTAACTCGATCTTTCCAAGAGGTGTGGGGCCCAACTTTTGAAAGAACCGCTAAGTGGAGAAGTATTTGGTATTTTTCCTAAGCACTTTTCACCGTAATTGTCCTAAGGTTGGTCTCTGCATCCTTAAGCCTACCAGAGTTTTCACAGACGAAACAGGCTGAGGCCCATTAATCTTGACATTTCCAATAGTTGGTCCTAGAGACTACCAAGAAAGTGTTCTTTTAAGTATTATTCTTTTGTGGTTTCAGCATTATTTTCAGAACCCGAGCAGGGTTCTCGCATTAGCATAGGAATGCTGCCTGGTAGTTGAGATTTCATGGTGGGGTGTAAGTGCGGGGCTTCTGTCAGCCCTGCCTTTGATTTGTTTACCTCCAGAGTTGGAAAGTGCATATTTGCGTTAGATGGGAAAAGTGTGGATCGTGCTTCAGATTTCATCCAGACACTTTGAAATGACCAGTGTGTTGGTAATTATTTGCCATTTCCATGGCGTTTGGCACCGTAATAGTCATGAGGTCGGTCTCTGCATCCTGAAGCCTATGATGCTTTTTGCAGAGAAACCTCTGCTGAGGCCCAGGTAACTTGCTATTTCCCATAACTGGCACAGGAGCCTTGGAAGATAGGATTGTTTGCAGTATTATTTCACCATTTTTTCACCACTGTTTGAAGAACGGGAGCCCTTTTCAACCGTTAGCGGAAGAATCCTTCTTTGGAGAGCAGATATTTTTCTGGGGTGGCAAGTGCAGGGCCTCTGTCAGTCCTGGGTTTGTTGGACAAGCGCCAGACATGAGAAGTGCGCCTTTGTGGGACAGGTGAATAGTGCGGATCCTATTTCAGTCTATAGAGTGAAACAGGATCCGCACTTTTCACCGTTCCTTTCAGAATCATTTGATTCATCAGCTAGGAATGGCGATTGCTTCTCCAGACCAATCGAAGGCTAGGCCAAAGTACCTCGATCTTTCCAAGACGTGTGTGGCCCAACTTTTGAAAGAACTGCTAAGTGGAGAACTATTTGGTATTTTTCCTAAGCACTTTTCACCGTAATTGTCCTAAGGTTGGTCTCTGCATCCTTAAGCATACGAGGGTTTTCACAGATGAAACAGGCTGAGGCCCATTAATCTTGGCATTTCCAATAGTTGGTCCTAGAGACTACCAAGAAAGTGTTCTTTTAAGTATAATTCTGTTGTGCTTTCAGCATTATTTTCAGAACCCGAGCAGGGTTCTCGCATTAGCATAAGAATCCTGCCTGGTAGTTGAGATTTCATGGTGGGGTGTAAGTGCGGGGCTTCTGTCATCCCTGCCTTTGATTTCTTTACCTCCAGAGTTGGAAAGTGCATATTTGCGTGAGATGGGAAAAGTGTGGATCGTGCTTCAGATTTCATCCAGACACTTTGAAATGAGAAGTGTGTTGGTAATTATTTGCCATTTCCATGGCGTTTGGCCCCGTAATAGTCATGAGGTCGGTCTCTGCATCCTGAAGCCTATGATGCTTTTTGCAGAGAAACCTCTGCTGAGGCCCAGGTAACTTGCTATTTCCCATAACTGGCACAGTAGCCTTGGAAGATAGGATTATTTTCAGTATTATTTCAGCATTTTTTCACCACTGTTTCAAGAACGGGAGCCCTTTTCAACCGTTAGCGGAAGAATCCTTCTTTGGAGATGAGATATTTTTCTGGGGTGGCAAGTGCAGGGCCTCTGTCAGTCCTGGGTTTGTTGGACTAGCGCCAGACATGAGAAGTGCGCCTTTGTGGGACAGGTGAATAGTGCGGATCCTGTTTCAGTCTAAAGACTGAAACAGGATCCGCACTATTCACCGTTCCTTTCAGAATCATTTGATTCATCAGCTAGGAATGCCGATTGCTTCTCCAGACCAATCGAAGGATAGGCCAAAGTAGCTGGATCTTTCCAAGAGGTGTGTGGCCCAACTTTTGAAAGAACCGCTAAGTGGAGAACTATTTGGTATTTTTCCTAAGAACTTTTCACCGTAATTGTCCTAAGGTTGGTCTCTGCATCCTTAAGCATACCAGAGTTTTCACAGACGAAACACGCTGAGGCCCATTAATCTTGCCATTTCCAATAGTTGGTCCTAGAGACTACGAAGAAAGTGTTCTGTTAAGTATTATTCTGTTGTGGTTTCAGCATTATTTTCAGAACCCGAGCAGGGTTCTCGCATTAGCATAAGAATTCTGCCTGGTAGTTGAGATTTCATGGTGGGGTGTAAGTGCGGGGCTTCTGTCAGCCCTGCCTTTGATTTGTTTACCTCCAGAGTTGGAAAGTGCATATTTGCGTGAGATGGGAAAAGTGTGGATCGTGCTTCAGATTTCATCCAGACACTTTGAAATGACCAGTGTGTTGGTAATTATTTGCCATTTCCATGGCGTTTGGCACAGTAATAGTCATGAGGTCGGTCTCCGCATCCTGAAGCCTATGATGCTCTTTGCAGAGAAACCTCTGCTGAGGCCCAGGTAACTTGCTATTTCCCATAGCTGGCACAGGAGCCTTGGAAGATAGGATTGTTTTCACTATTATTTCACCATTTTTTCACCACTGTTTCAAGAACGGGAGCCCTTTTCAACCGTTAGCGGAAGAATCCTTCTTTGGAGATGAGATATTTTTCTGGGGTGGCAAGTGCAGGGCCTCTGTCAGTCCTGGGTTTGTTGGACTAGCGCCAGACATGAGAAGTGCGCCTTTGTGGGACAGGTGAATAGTGCGGATCCTGTTTCAGTCTAAAGACTGAAGCACTTTTCACCGTAATTGTCCTAAGTTTGGTCTCTGCATCCTTAAGCATACCAGAGTTTTCACAGACGAAACAGGCTGAGGCCCATTAATCTTGGCATTTCCAATAGTTGGTCCTAGAGACTACCAAGAAAGTGTTCTTTTAAGTATTATTCCGTTGTGCTTTCAGCATTATTTTCAGAACCCGAGCAGGGTTCTCGCATTAGCATAAGAATCCTGCCTGGTAGTTGAGATTTCATGGTGGGGTGTAAGTGCGGGGCTTCTGTCAGCCCTGCCTTTGATTTGTTTACCTCCAGAGTTGGAAAGTGCATATTTGCGTGAGATGGGAAAAGTGTGGATCGTGCTTCAGATTTCATCCTGACACTTTGAAATGACCAGTGTGTTGGTAATTATTTGCCATTTCCATGGCGTTTGGCCCTGTAATAGTCATGAGGTCGGTCTCTGCATCCTGAAGCCTATGATGCTTTTTGCAGAGAAACCTCTGCTGAGGCCCAGGTAACTTGCTATTTCCCATAGCTGGCACAGGAGCCTTGGAAGATAGGATTGTTTGCAGTATTATTTCACCATTTTTTCACCACTGTTTCAAGAACGGGAGCCCTTTTCAACCGTTAGCGGAAGAATCCTTCTTTGGAGATGAGATATTTTTCTGGGGTGGCAAGTGCAGGGCCTCTGTCAGTCCTGGGTTTGTTGGACTAGCGCCAGACATGAGAAGTGCGCCTTTGTGGGACAGGTGAATAGTGCGGATACTGTTTCAGTCTAAAGACTGAAACAGGATCCGCGCTATTCACCGTTCCTTTCAGAATCATTTGATTCATCAGCTAGGAATGCCGATTGCTTCTCCAGACCAATCGAAGGATAGGACAAAGTAACTCGATCTTTCCAAGAGGTGTGTGGCCCAACTTTTGAAAGAACCGCTAAGTGGAGAACTATTTGCTATTTTTCCTAAGCACTTTTCACCGTAATTGTCCTAAGGTTGGTCTCTGCATCCTTAAGCATACCAGAGTTTTCACAGACGAAACAGGCTGAGGCCCAGTAATCTTGGCATTTCCAATAGTTGGTCCTAGAGACTACGAAGAAAGTGTTCTTTTAAGTATTACTCTGTTGTGGTTTCAGCATTATTTTCAGAACCCGAGCAGGGTTCTCGCATTAGCATAAGAATCCTGCCTGGTAGTTGAGATTTCATGGTGGGGTGTAAGTGCGGGGCTTCTGTCAGCCCTGCCTTTGATTTGTTTACCTCCAGAGTTGGAAAGTGCATATTTGCATGAGATGGGAAAAGTGTGGATCGTGCTTCAGATTTCATTCAGAAACTTTGAAATGACCAGTGTGTTGGTAATTATTTGCCATTTCCATGGCGTTTGGCACCGTAATAGTCATGGGGTCGGTCTCTGCATCCTGAAGCCTATGATGCTTTTTGCAGAGAAACCTCTGCTGAGGCCCAGGTAACTTGCTATTTCCCATAGCTGGCACAGGAGCCTTGGAAGATAGGATTGTTTTCGATTATTATTTCACCATTTTTTCACCACTGTTTCAAGAACGGGAGCCCTTTTCAACCGTTAGCGGAAGAATCCTTCTTTGGAGATGAGATATTTTTCTGGGGTGGCAAGTGCAGTGCCTCTGTCAGTCCTGGGTTTGTTGGACTAGCGCCAGACATGAGAAGTGCGCCTTTGTGGGACAGGTGAACAGTGCGGATCCTGTTTCAGTCTATAGAGTAAAACAGGATCCGCACTTTTCACCGTTCCTTTCAGAATCATTTGATTCATCAGCTAGGAATGGCGATTGCTTCTCCAGACCAATCGAAGGCTAGGCCAAAGTACCTCGATCTTTCCAAGACGTGTGTGGCCCAACTTTTGAAAGAACCGCTAAGTGGAGAACTATTTGGTATTTTTCCTAAGCACTTTTCACCGTAATTGTCCTACGATTGGTCTCTGCATCCTTAAGCATACGAGGGTTTTCACAGATGAAACAGGCTGAGGCCCATTAATCTTGGCATTTCCAATAGTTGGTCCTAGAGACTACCAAGAAAGTGTTCTTTTAAGTATAGTTCTGTTGTGCTTTCAGCATTATTTTCAGAACCCGAGCAGGGTTCTCGCATTAGCATAAGAATCCTGCCTGGTAGTTGAGATTTCATGGTGGGGTGTAAGTGCGGGGCTTCTGTCAGCCCTGCCTTTGATTTCTTTACCTCCAGAGTTGGAAAGTGCATATTTGCGTGAGATGGGAAAAGTGTGGATCGTGCTTCAGATTTCATCCAGACACTTTGAAATGACCAGTGTGTTGGTAATTATTTGCCATTTCCATGGCGTTTGGCACCGTAATAGTCATGAGGTCGGTCTCTGCATCCTGAAGCCTATGATGCTTTTTGCAGAGAAACCTCTGCTGAGGCCCAGGTAACTTGCTGTTTCCCATAGCTGGCACAGGAGCCTTGGAAGATAGGATTGTTTTCAGTATGATTTCACCATTTTTTCACCACTGTTTCAAGAACGGGAGCCCTTTTCAACCGTTAGCGGAAGAATCCTTCTTTGGAGATGAGATAATTTTCTGGGGTGGCAAGTGCAGGGCCTCTGTCATACCTGGGTTTGTTGGACAAGCGCCAGACATGAGAAGTGCGCCTTTGTGAGACAGGTGAATAGTGCGGATCCTGTTTCAGTCTATAGAGTGAAACAGGATCCGCTTTTTCACGGTTCCTTTCAGAATCATTTGATTCATCAGCTAGGAATGGCGATTGCTTCTCCAGACCAATCGAAGGCTAGGCCAAAGTAACTCGATCTTTCCAAGAGGTGTGTGGCCCAACTTTTGAAAGAACCGCTAAGTGCAGAACTATTTGGTATTTTTCCGAAGCGCTTTTCACCGTAATTGTCATAAGGTTGTTCTCTGCATCCTTAAGCATACGAGAGTTGTCACAGACGAAACAGGCTGAGGCCCAGTAATCTTGACATTTCCAATAGTTTTTCCTAGAGACTACCAAGAATGTGTTCTTTTAAGTATTATTCCATTGTGGTTTCAGCATTATTTTCAGAACCCGAGCAGGGTTCTCGCATTAGCATAGGAATGCTGCCTGGTAGTTGAGATTTCATGGTGGGGTGTAAGTGCGGGGCTTCTGTCAGCCCTGCCTTTGATTTGTTTACCTCCAGAGTTGGAAAGTGCATATTTGCGTGAGATGGGAAAAGTGTGGATCGTGCTTCAGATTTCATCCTGACACTTTGAAAAGACCAGTGTGTTGGTAATTATTTGCCATTTCCATGGCGTTTGGCACCGTAATAGTCATGAGGTCGGTCTCTGCTTCCTGAAGCCTATGATGCTTTTTGCAGAGAAACCTCTGCTGAGGCCCAGGTAACTTGCTATTTCCCATAGCTGGCACAGGAGCCTTGGAAGATAGGATTGTTTTCAGTATTATTTCACCATTTTTTGACCACTGTTTCAAGAACGGGAGCCCTTTTCAACCGTTAGCGGAAGAATCCTTCTTTGGAGAGGAGATATTTCCTGGGGTGGCAAGTGCAGGGCCTCTGTCAGTCCTGGGTTTGTTGGACAAGCGCCAGACATGAGAAGTGCGCCTTTGTGGGACAGGTGAATAGTGCGGATCCTGTTTCAGTCTATAGAGTGAAACAGGATCCGCACTTTTCACCGTTCCTTTCAGAATCATTTGATTCATCAGCTAGGAATGGCGATTGCTTCTCCAGACCAATCGAAGGCTAGGCCAAAGTACCTCGATCTTTCCAAGACGTGTGTGGCCCAACTTTTGAAAGTACCGCTAAGTGGAGAACTATTTGGTATTTTTCCTAAGCACTTTTCACCGTAATTGTCCTAAGGTTGGTCTCTGCATCCTTAAGCATACCAGAGTTTTCACAGACGAAACAGGCTGAGGCCCAGTAATCTTGGCATTTCCAATAGTTGGTCCTAGAGACTACCAAGAAAGTGTTCTTTTAAGTATTACTCTGTTGTGGTTTCAGCATTATTTTCAGAACCTGAGCAGGGTTCTCGCATTAGCATAAGAATCCTGCCTGGTAGTTGAGATTTCATGGTGGGGTGTAAGTGCGGGGCTTCTGTCAGCCCTGCCTTTGATTTGTTTACCTCCAGAGTTGGAAAGTGCATATTTGCGTGAGATGGGAAAAGTGTGGATCGTGCTTCAGATTTCATCCAGACACTTTGAATTGACCAGTGTGTTGGTAATTATTTGCCATTTCCATGGCGTTTGGCACCGTAATAGTCATGAGGTCGGTCTCTGCATCCTGAAGCCTATGATGCTTTTTGCAGAGAAACCTCTGCTGAGGCCCAGGTAACTTGCTATTTCCCATAGCTGGCACAGGAGCCTTGGAAGATAGGATTGTTTTCAGTATTATTTCACCATTTTTTCACCACTGTTTCAAGAACGGGAGCCCTTTTCAACCGTTAGCGGAAGAATCCTTCTTTGGAGATGAGATATTTTTCTGGGGTGGCAAGTGCAGTGCCTCTGTCAGTCCTGCGTTTGTTGGACTAGCGCCAGACATGAGAAGTGCGCCTTTGTGGGACAGGTGAACAGTGCGGATCCTGTTTCAGTCTATAGAGTGAAACAGGATCCGCACTTTTCACCGTTCCTTTCAGAATCATTTGTTTCATCAGCTAGGAATGGCGATTGCTTCTCCAGACCAATCGAAGTCTAGGCCAAAGTACCTCGATCTTTCCAAGACGTGTGTGGCCCAACTTTCGAAAGAACCGCTAAGTGGAGAACTATTTGGTATTTTTCCTAAGCACTTTTCACCGTAATTGTCCTACGGTTGGTCTCTGCATCCTTAAGCATACGAGGGTTTTCACAGATCAAACAGGCTGAGGCCCATTAATCTTGGCATTTCCAATAGTTGGTCCTAGAGACTACCAAGAAAGTGTTCTTTTAAGTATAATTCTGTTGTGCTTTCAGCATTATTTTCAGAACCCGAGCAGGGTTCTCGCATTAGCATAAGAATCCTGCCTGGTAGTTGAGATTTCATGGTGGGGTGTAAGTGCGGGGCTTCTGTCAGCCCTGCCTTTGATTTCTTTACCTCCAGAGTTGGAAAGTGCATATTTGCGTGAGATGGGAAAAGTGTGGATCGTGCTTCAGATTTCATCCAGACACTTTGAAATGACCAGTGTGTTGGTAATTATTTGCCATTTCCATGGCGTTTGGCACTGTAATAGTCATGAGGTCGGTCTCTGCATCCTGAAGCCTATGATGCTTTTTGCAGAGAAACCTCTGCTGAGGCCCAGGTAACTTGCTATTTCCCATAGCTGGCACAGGAGCCTTGAAAGATAGGATTGTTTTCAGTATTATTTCACCATTTTTTCACCACTGTTTCAAGAACGGGAGCCCTTTTCAACCGTTAGCGGAAGAATCCTTCTTTGGAGATGAGATATTTTTCTGGGGTGGCAAGTGCAGGGCCTCTGTCAGTCCTGGGTTTGTTGGACTAGCGCCAGACATGAGAAGTGCGCCTTTGTGGGACAGGTGAATAGTGCGGATCCTGTTTCAGTCTAAAGTCTGAAACAGGATCCGCACTTTTCACCGTTCCTTTCAGAATCATTTGATTCATCAGCTAGGAATGGCGATTGCTTCTCCAGACCAATCGAAGGCTAGGCCAAAGTACCTCGATCTATCCAAGAGGTGTGTGGCCCAACTTTTGAAAGAACCGCTAAGTGCAGAACTATTTGGTACTTTTCCTAAGCACTTTTCACCGTAATTGTCCTAAGGTTGGTCTCTGCATCCTTAAGCATACCAGAGTTTTCACAGACGAAACAGGCTGAGGCCCAGTAACCTTGGCATTTCCAACAGTTGGTCCTAGAGACTACCAAGAAAGTGTTCTTTTAAGTATTATTCTGTTGTGGTTTCAGCATTATTTTCAGAACCCGAGCAGGGTTCTCGCATTAGCATAAGAATCCTGCCTGGTAGCTGAGATTTCTGGGTGGGGTGTAGGTGCGGGGCTTCTGTCAGCCCTGCCTTTGATTTGTTTACCTCCAGAGTTGGAAACTTCATATTTGCGTGAGATGGGAATAGTGTGGATCGTGCTTCAGATTTCATCCAGACACTTTGAAATGACCAGTGTGTTGGTAATTATTTGCCATTTCCATGGCGTTTGGCCCCGTAATAGTCATGAGGTCGGTCTCTGCATCCTGAAGCCTTTGATGCTTTTTGCAGAGAAACCTCTGCTGAGGCCCAGGTAACTTGCTATTTCCCATAACTGGCACAGTAGCCTTGGAAGATAGGATTATTTTCAGTATTATTTCAGCATTTTTTCACCACTGTTTCAAGAACGGGAGCCCTTTTCAACCGTTAGCGGAAGAATCCTTCTTTGGAGATGAGATATTTTTCTGGGGTGGCAAGTGCAGGGCCTCTGTCAGTCCTGGGTTTGTTGGACTAGCGCCAGACATGAGAAGTGCGCCTTTGTGGGACAGGTGAATAGTGCGGATCCTGTTTCAGTCTAAAGACTGAAGCACTTTTCACCGTAGTTGTCCTAAGTTTGGTCTCTGCATCCTTAAGCATACCAGAGTTTTCACAGACGAAACAGGCTGAGGCCCATTAATCTTGGCATTTCCAATAGTTGGTCCTAGAGACTACCAAGAAAGTGTTCTTTTAAGTATTATTCCGTTGTGCTTTCAGCATTATTTTCAGAACCCGAGCAGGGTTCTCGCATTAGCATAAGAATCCTGCCTGGTAGTTGAGATTTCATGGTGGGGTGTAAGTGCAGGGCTTCTGTCAGCCCTGCATTTGATTTGTTTACCTCCAGAGTTGGAAAGTGCATATTTGCGTGAGATGGGAAAAGTGTGGATCGTGCTTCAGATTTCATCCAGACACTTTGAAATGACCAGTGTGTTGGTAATTATTTGCCATTTCCATGGCGTTTGGCACAGTAATAGTCATGAGGTCGGTCTCCGCATCCTGAAGCCTATGATGCTCTTTGCAGAGAAACCTCTGCTGAGGCCCAGGTAAGTTGCTATTTCCCATAGCTGGCACAGGAGCCTTGGAAGATAGGATTGTTTTCAGTATTATTTCACCATTTTTTCACCACTGTTTCAAGAACGGGAGCCCTTTTCAACCGTTAGCGGAAGAATCCTTCTTTGGAGATGAGATATTTTTCTGGGGTGGCAAGTGCAGGGCCTCTGTCAGTCCTGGGTTTGTTGGACTAGCGCCAGACATGAGAAGTGCGCCTTTGTGGGACAGGTGAATAGTGCGGATCCTGTTTCAGTCTAAAGACTGAAGCACTTTTCACCGTAATTGTCCTAAGTTTGGTCTCTGCATCCTTAAGCATACCAGAGTTTTCACAGACGAAACAGGCTGAGGCCCATTAATCTTGGCATTTCCAATAGTTGGTCCTAGAGACTACCAAGAAAGTGTTCTTTTAAGTATTATTCCGTTGTGCTTTCAGCATTATTTTCAGAACCCGAGCAGGGTTCTCGCATTAGCATAAGAATCCTGCCTGGTAGTTGAGATTTCATGGTGGGGTGTAAGTGCGGGGCTTCTGTCAGCCCTGCCTTTGATTTGTTTACCTCCAGAGTTGGAAAGTGCATATTTGCGTGAGATGGGAAAAGTGTGGATCGTGCTTCAGATTTCATTCTGACACTTTGAAATGACCAGTGTGTTGGTAATTATTTGCCATTTCCATGGCGTTTGGCCCCGTAATAGTCATGAGGTCGGTCTCTGCATCCTGAAGCCTATGATGCTTTTTGCAGAGAAACCTCTGCTGAGGCCCAGGTAACTTGCTATTTCCCATAGCTGGCACAGGAGCCTTGGAAGATAGGATTGTTTGCAGTATTATTTCACCATTTTTTCACCACTGTTTCAAGAACGGGAGCCCTTTTCAACCGTTAGCGGAAGAATCCTTCTTTGGAGATGAGATATTTTTCTGGGGTGGCAAGTGCAGGGCCTCTGTCAGTCCTGGGTTTGTTGGACTAGCGCCAGACATGAGAAGTGCGCCTTTGTGGGACAGGTGAATAGTGCGGATCCTGTTTCAGTCTAAAGACTGAAACAGGATCCGCACTTTTCACCGTTCCTTTCAGAATCATTTGATTCATCAGCTAGGAATGGCGATTGCTTCTCCAGACCAATCGAAGGGTAGTCCAAAGTACCTCGATCTTTCCAAGAGGTGTGTGGCCCAACTTTTGAAAGAACCGCTAAGTGGAGAACTATTTGGTATTTTTCCTAAGCACTTTTCACCGTAGTTGTCCTAAGGTTGGTCTCTGCATCCTTAAGCATACCAGAGTTTTCACAGACGAAACACGCTGAGGCCCATTAATCTTGGCATTTCCAATAGTTGGTCCTAGAGACTACGAAGAAAGTGTTCTTTTAAGTATTATTCTGTTGTGGTTTCAGCATTATTTTCAGAACCCTAGCAGGGTTCTCACATTAGCATAAGAATCCTGCCTGGTAGTTGAGATTTCTGGGTGGGGTGTAGGTGCGGGGCTTCTGTCAGCCCTGCCTTTGATTTGTTTACCTCCAGAGTTGGAAAGTGCATATTTGCGTGAGATGGGAAAAGTGTGGATCGTGCTTCAGATTTCATCCAGACACTTTGAAATGACCAGTGTGTTGGTAATTATTTGCCATTTCCATGGCGTTTGGCACCGTAATCGTCATGAGGTCGGTCTCTGCATCCTGAAGCCTATGATGCTTTTTGCAGAGAAACCTCTGCTGAGGCCCAGGTAACTTGCTATTTCCCATAACTGGCACAGGAGCCTTGGAAGATAGGATTGTTTTCAGTATTATTTCACCATTTTTTCACCAATGTTTGAAGAACGGGAGCCCTTTTCAACCGTTAGCGGAAGAATCCTTCTTTGGAGAGGAGATATTTTTCTGGGGTGGCAAGTGCAGGGCCTCTGTCAGTCCTGGGTTTGTTGGACAAGCGCCAGACATGAGAAGTGCGCCTTTGTGGGACAGGTGAATAGTGCGGATCCTGTTTCAGTCTAAAGACTGAAACAGGATCCGCGCTATTCACCGTTCCTTTCAGAATCATTTGATTCGTCAGCTAGGAATGCCGATTGCTTCTCCAGACCAATCGAAGGATAGGCCAAAGTAACTCGATCTTTCCAAGAGGTGTGTGGCCCAACTTTTGAAAGAACCGCTAAGTGGAGAACTATTTGGTATTTTTCCTAAGCACTTTTCACCGTAATTGTCCTAAGGTTGGTCTCTGCATCCTTATGCCTACCAGAGTTTTCACAGACGAAACAGGCTGAGGCCCATTAATCTTGGCATTTCCAATAGTTGGTCCTAGAGACTACGAAGAAAGTGTTCTTTTAAGTATTACTCTGTTGTGGTTTCAGCATTATTTTCAGAACCCGAGCAGGGTTCTCGCATTAGCATAAGAATCCTGCCTGGTAGTTGAGATTTCATGGTGGGGTGTAAGTGCGGGGCTTCTGTCAGCCCTGCCTTTGATTTGTTTACCTCCAGAGTTGGAAAGTGCATATTTGCGTGAGATGGGAAAAGTGTGGATCGTGCTTCAGATTTCATCCAGACACTTTGAAATGACCAGTGTGTTGGTAATTATTTGCCATTTCCATGGCGTTTGGCACCGTAATCGTCATGAGGTCGGTCTCTGCATCCTGAAGCCTATGATGCTTTTTGCAGAGAAACCTCTGCTGAGGCCCAGGTAACTTGCTATTTCCCATAACTGGCACAGGAGCCTTGGAAGATAGGATTGTTTTCAGTATTATTTCACCATTTTTTCACCAATGTTTGAAGAACGGGAGCCCTTTTCAACCGTTAGCGGAAGAATCCTTCTTTGGAGAGGAGATATTTTTCTGGGGTGGCAAGTGCAGGGCCTCTGTCAGTCCTGGGTTTGTTGGACAAGCGCCAGACATGAGAAGTGCGCCTTTGTGGGACAGGTGAATAGTGCGGATCCTGTTTCAGTCTAAAGACTGAAACAGGATCCGCGCTATTCACCGTTCCTTTCAGAATCATTTGATTCGTCAGCTAGGAATGCCGATTGCTTCTCCAGACCAATCTAAGGCTAGGCCAAAGTAACTCGATCTTTCCAAGAGGTGTGTGGCCCATCTTTTGAAAGAACCGCTAAGTGGAGAACTATTTGGTATTTTTCCTAAGCACTTTTCACCGTAATTGTCCTAAGGTTGGTCTCTGCATCCTTATGCCTACCAGAGTTTTCACAGACGAAACAGGCTGAGGCCCAGTAATCTTGGCATTTCCAATAGTTGGTCCTAGAGACTACCAAGAAAGTGTTTTTTTAAGTATTATTCCGTTGTGGTTTCAGCATTATTTTCAGAACCCGAGCAGGGTTCTCGCATTAGCATAAGAATCCTGCCTGGTAGTTGAGATTTCTGGGTGGGGTGTAGGTGCGGGGCTTCTGTCAGCCCTGCCTTTGATTTGTTTACCTCCAGAGTTGGAAAGTGCATATTTGCGTGAGATGGGAAAAGTGTGGATCGTGCTTCAGATTTCATCCTGACACTTTGAAATGACCAGTGTGTTGGTAATTATTTGCCATTTCCATGGCGTTTGGCACCGTAATAGTCATGAGGTCGGTCTCTGCATCCTGAAGCCTATGATGCTTTTTGCAGAGAAACCTCTGCTGAGGCCCAGGTAACTTGCTATTTCCCATAGCTGGCACAGGAGCCTTGGAAGATAGGATTGTTTTCAGTATTATTTCACCATTTTTTGACCACTGTTTCAAGAACGGGAGCCCTTTTCAACCGTTAGCGGAAGAATCCTTCTTTGGAGATGAGATATTTTTCTGGGGTGGGAAGTGCAGGGCCTCTGTTAGTCCTGGGTTTGTTGGACTAGCGCCAGACATGAGAAGTGCGCCTTTGTGGGACAGGTGAATAGTGCGGATCCTGTTTCAGTCTAAAGACAGAAACAGGATCCGCACTATTCACCGTTCCTTTCAGAATCATTTGATTCATCAGCTAGGAATGGCGATTGCTTCTCCAGACCAATCGAAGGCTAGGCCAAAGTAACTCGATCTTTCCAAGAGGTGTGTGGCCCAACTTTTGAAAGAACCGCTAAGTGGAGAACTATTTGCTATTTTTCCTAAGCACTTTTCACCGTAATTGTCCTAAGGTTGGTCTCTGCATCCTTAAGCATACCAGAGTTTTCACTGACGAAACAGGCTGAGGCCCAGTAATCTTGGCATTTCCAATAGTTAGTCCTAGAGACTACCAAGAAAGTGTTCTTTTACGTATTACTCTGTTGTGGTTTCAGCATTATTTTCAGAACCCGAGCAGGGTTCTCGCATTAGCATAAGAATCCTGCCTGGTAGTTGAGATTTCATGGTGGGGTGTAAGTGCGGGGCTTCTGTCAGCCCTGCCTTTGATTTGTTTACCTCCAGAGTTGGAAAGTGCATATTTGCATGAGATGGGAAAAGTGTGGATCGTGCTTCAGATTTCATCCTGACACTTTGAAATGACCAGTGTGTTGGTAATTATTTGCCATTTCCATGGCATTTGGCACCGTAATAGTCATGAGGTCGGTCTCTGCATCCTGAAGCCTATGATGCTTTTTGCAGAGAAACCTCTGCTGAGGCCCAGGTAACTTGCTATTTCCCATAGCTGGCACAGGAGCCTTGGAAGATAGGATTGTTTGCAGTATTATTTCACCATTTTTTCACCACTGTTTCAAGAACGGGAGCCCTTTTCAACCGTTAGCGGAAGAATCCTTCTTTGGAGATGAGATATTTTTCTGGGGTGGCAAGTGCAGTGCCTCTGTCAGTCCTGGGTTTGTTGGACTAGCGCCAGACATGAGAAGTGCGCCTTTGTGGGACAGGTGAACAGTGCGGATCCTGTTTCAGTCTAAAGCCTGAAACAGGATCCGCACTTTTCACCGTTCCTTTCAGAATCATTTGATTCATCAGCTAGGAATGGCGATTGCTTCTCCAGACCAATCGAAGGCTAGGCCAAAGTACCTCGATCTTTCCAAGACGTGTGTGGCCCAACTTTTGAAAGAACCGCTAAGTGGAGAACTATTTGGTATTTTTCCTAAGCAGTTTTCACCGTAATTGTCCTAAGGTTGGTCTCTGCATCCTTAAGCATACGAGGGTTTTCACAGATGAAACAGGCTGAGGCCCATTAATCTTGGCATTTCCAATAGTTGGTCCTAGAGACTACCAAGAAAGTGTTCTTTTAAGTATAATTCTGTTGTGCTTTCAGCATTATTTTCAGAACCCGAGCAGGGTTCTCGCATTACCATAAGAATCCTGCCTGGTAGTTGAGATATCATGGTGGGGTGTAAGTGCGTGGCTTCTGTCAGCCCTGCCTTTGATTTCTTTACCTCCAGAGTTGGAAAGTGCATATTTGCGTGAGATGGGAAAAGTGTGGATCGTGCTTCAGATTTCATCCAGACACTTTGAAATGAGAAGTGTGTTGGTAATTATTTGCCATTTCCATGGCGTTTGGCACCGTAATAGTCATGAGGTCGGTCTCTGCATCCTGAAGCCTATGATGCTTTTTGCAGAGAAACCTCTGCTGAGGCCCAGGTAACTTGCTATTTCCCATAGCTGGCACAGGAGCCTTGGAAGATAGGATTGTTTTCAGTATTTTTTCACCATTTTTTCACCACTGTTTCAAGAACGGGAGCCCTTTTCAACCGTTAGCGGAAGAATCCTTCTTTGGAGATGAGATATTTTTCTGGGGTGGCAAGTGCAGGGCCTCTGTCAGTCCTGGGTTTGTTGGACTAGCGCCAGACATGAGAAGTGTGCCTTTGTGGGACAGGTGAATAGTGCGGATCCTGTTTCAGTCTAAAGACTGAAACAGGATCCGCACTTTTCACAGTTCCTTTCAGAATCATTTGATTCATCAGCTAGGAATGGCGATTGCTTCTCCAGACCAATCGAAGGCTAGGCCAAAGTACCTTGATCTTTCCAAGAGGTGTGGGGCCCAACTTTTGAAAGAACCGCTAAGTGGAGAAGTATTTGGTATTTTTCCTAAGCACTTTTCACCGTAATTGTCCTAAGGTTGGTCTCTGCATCCTTAAGCCTACCAGAGTTTTCACAGACGAAACAGGCTGAGGCCCATTAATCTTGGCATTTCCAATAGTTGGTCCTAGAGACTACCAAGAAAGTGTTCTTTTAAGTATTATTCTTTTGTGGTTTCAGCATTATTTTCAGAACCCGAGCAGGGTTCTCGCATTAGCATAGGAATGCTGCCTGGTAGTTGAGATTTCATGGTGGGGTGTAAGTGCGGGGCTTCTGTCAGCCCTGCCTTTGATTTGTTTACCTCCAGAGTTGGAAAGTGCATATTTGCGTGAGATGGGAAAAGTGTGGATCGTGCTTCAGATTTCATCCAGACACTTTGAAATGACCAGTGTTTTGGTAATTATTTGCCATTTCCATGGCGTTTGGCACCGTAATAGTCATGAGGTCGGTCTCTGCATCCTGAAGCCTATGATGCTTTTTGCAGAGAAACCTCTGCTGAGGCCCAGGTAACTTGGTATTTCCCATAACTGGCACAGGAGCCTTGGAAGATAGGATTGTTTGCAGTATTATTTCACCATTTTTTCACCACTGTTTGAAGAACGGGAGCCCTTTTCAACCGTTAGCGGAAGAATCCTTCTTTGGAGAGGAGATATTTTTCTGGGGTGGCAAGTGCAGGGCCTCTGTCAGTCCTGGGTTTGTTGGACAAGCGCCAGACATGAGAAGTGCGCCTTTGTGGGACAGGTGAATAGTGCGGATCCTGTTTCAGTCTATAGAGTGAAACAGGATCCGCACTTTTCACCGTTCCTTTCAGAATCATTTGATTCATCAGCTAGGAATGGCGATTGCTTCTCCAGACCAATCGAAGGCTAGGCCAAAGTACCTCGATCTTTCCAAGACGTGTGTGGCCCAACTTTTGAAAGAACTGCTAAGTGGAGAACTATTTGGTATTTTTCCTAAGCACTTTTCACCGTAATTGTCCTAAGGTTGGTCTCTGCATCCTTAAGCATACGAGGGTTTTCACAGATGAAACAGGCTGAGGCCCATTAATCTTGGCATTTCCAATAGTTGGTCCTAGAGACTACCAAGAAAGTGTTCTTTTAAGTATAATTCTGTTGTGGTTTCAGCATTATTTTCAGAACCCGAGCAGGGTTCTCGCATTAGCATAAGAATCCTGCCTGGTAGTTGAGATTTCATGGTGTGGTGTAAGTGCGGGGCTTCTGTCAGCCCTGCCTTTGATTTCTTTACCTCCAGAGTTGGAAAGTGCATAGTTGGGTGAGATGGGAAAAGTGTGGATCGTGCTTCAGATTACATCCAGACACTTTGAAATGACCAGTGTGTTGGTAATTATTTGCCATTTCCATGGCGTTTGGCACCGTAATAGTCATGAGGTCGGTCTCTGCATCCTGAAGCCTATGATGCTTTTTGCAGAGAAACCTCTGCTGAGGCCCAGGTAACTTGCTATTTCCCATAGCTGGCACAGGAGCCTTGAAAGACAGGATTGTTTGCAGTATTATTTCACCATTTTTTCACCACTGTTTCAAGAACGGGAGCCCTTTTCAACCGTTAGCGGAAGAATCCTTCTTTGGAGATGAGATATTTTTCTGGGGTGGCAAGTGCAGGGCCTCTGTCAGTCCTGGGTTTGTTGGACTAGCGCCAGACATGAGAAGTGCGCCTTTGTGGGACAGGTGAATAGTGCGGATCCTGTTTCAGTCTAAAGACTGAAGCACTTTTCACCGTAATTGTCCTAAGGTTGGTCTCTGCATCCTTAAGCATACCAGAGTTTTCACAGACGAAACAGGCTGAGGCCCATTAATCTTGGCATTTCCAATAGTTGGTCCTAGATACTACCAAGAAAGTGTTCTTTTAAGTATTATTTTGTTGTGGTTTCAGCATTATTTTCAGAACCCGAGCAGGGTTCTCGCATTAGCATAAGAATCCTGCCTGGTAGTTGAGATTTCATGGTGGGGTGTAAGTGCGGGGCTTCTGTCAGCCCTGCCTTTGATTTGTTTACCTCCAGAGTTGGAAAATGCATATTTGCGTGAGATGGGAAAAGTGTGGATCGTGCTTCAGATTTCATCCAGACACTTTGAAATGACCAGTGTGTTGGTAATTATTTGCCATTTCCATGGCGTTTGGCACCGTAATCGTCATGAGGTCGGTCTCTGCATCCTGAAGCCTATGATGCTTTTTGCAGAGAAACCTGTGCTGAGGCCCAGGTAACTTGCTGTTTCCCATAGCTGGCACAGGAGCCTTGGAAGATAGGATTGTTTTCAGTATTATTTCACCATTTTTTGACCACTGTTTCAAGAACGGGAGCCCTTTTCAACCGTTAGCGGAAGAATCCTTCTTTGGAGATGAGATATTTTTCTGGGGTGGCAAGTGCAGGGCCTCTGTCAGTCCTGGGTTTGTTGGACGAGCGCCAGACATGAGAAGTGCGCCTTTGTGGGACAGGTGAATAGTGCGGATCCTGTTTCAGTCTAAAGACTGAAACAGGATCCGCACTTTTCACCGTTCCTTTCAGAATCATTTGATTCATCAGCTAGGAATGGCGATTGCTTCTCCAGACCAATCGAAGGCTAGGCCAAAGTAACTCGATCTTTCCAAGAGGTGTGTGGCCCAACTTTTGAAAGAACCGCTAAGTGGAGAACTATTTGGTATTTTTCCTAAGCACTTTTCACCTTAATTGTCCTAAGGTTGGTCTCTGCATCCTTAAGCATACCAGAGTTTTCACAGACGAAACAGGCTGAGGCCCATTAATCTTGGCATTTCCAATAGTTGGTCCTAGAGACTACCAAGAAAGTGTTCTTTTAAGTATTATTCTGTTGTGGTTTCAGCATTATTTTCAGAACCCGAGCAGGGTTCTCGCATTAGCATAAGAATCCTGCCTGGTAGTTGAGATTTCATGGTGGGGTGTAAGTGCGGGGCTTCTGTCAGCCCTGCCTTTGATTTGTTTACCTCCAGAGTTGGAAAGTGCATATTTGCGTGAGATGGGAAAAGTGTGGATCGTGCTTCAGATTTCATACTTACAGTTTGAAATTACCAGTGTGTTGGTAATTATTTGCCATTAACATGGCGTTTGGCACCGTAATAGTCATGAGGTCAGTCTCTGCATCCTGAAGACTATGATGCTTTTTGCAGAGAAACCTCTGCTGAGGCCCAGGTAACTTGCTATTTCCCATAGCTGGCAGAGGTGCCTTGAAAGATAGGATTGTTTTCAGTATTATTTCACCATTTTTTCACCACTGTTTCAAGAACGGGAGCCCTTTTCAACCGTTAGCGGAAGAATCCTTCTTTGGAGATGAGATATTTTTCTGGGGTGGCAAGTGCAGGGCCTCTGTCAGTCCTGGGTTTGTTGGACTAGCGCCAGACATGAGAAGTGCGCCTTTGTGGGACAGGTGAATAGTGCGGAACCTGTTTCAGTCTAAAGACTGAAACAGGATCCGCACTTTTCACCATTCCTTTCAGAATCCTTTCATTCATCAGCTAGGAATGGCGATTGCTTCTCCAGACCAATCGAAGGCTAGGCCAAAGTAACTCGGTCTTTCCAAGAGGTGTGTGGCCCAACTTTTGAAAGAACCGCTAAGTGGAGAACTATTTGGTATTTTTCCTAAGCACTTTTCACCGTAATTGTCCTAAGGTTGGTCTCTGCATCCTTAAGCATACCAGAGTTTTCACAGACGAAACAGGCTGAGGCCCATTAATCTTGGCATTTCCAATAGTTGGTCCTAGAGACTACCAAGAAAGTGTTCTTTTAAGTATTATTCCGTTGTGGTTTCAGCATTATTTTCAGAACCCGAGCAGGGTTCTCGCATTAGAATAAGAATCCTGCCTGGTAGTTGAGATTTCTGGGTGGGGTGTAGGTGCGGGGCTTCTGTCAGCCCTGCCTTTGATTTGTTTACCTCCAGAGTTGGAAAGTGCATATTTGCGTGAGATGGGAAAAGTGTGGATCGTGCTTCAGATTTCATCCAGACACTTTGAAATGACCAGTGTGTTGGTAATTATTTGCCATTTCCATGGCGTTTGGCACCGTAATCGTCATGAGGTCGGTCTCTGCATCCTGAAGCCTATGATGCTTTTTGCAGAGAAACCTCTGCTGAGGCCCAGGTAACTTGCTATTTCCCATAGCTGGCACAGGAGCCGTGGAAGATAGAATTGTTTTCAGTATTATTTCACCATTTTTTCACCACTGTTTCAAGAACGGGAGCCCTTTTCAACCGTTAGCGGAAGAATCCTTCATTGGAGATGAGATATTTTTCTGGGGTTGCAAGTGCAGGGCCTCTGTCAGTCCTGGGTTTGTTGGACTAGCGCCAGACATGAGAAGTGCGCCTTTGTGGGACAGGTGAATAGTGCGGATCCTGTTTCAGTCTAAAGACTGAAACAGGATCCGCACTTTTCAGCGTTCCTTTCAGAATCATTTGATTCATCAGCTAGGAATGCCGATTGCTTCTCCAGACCAATCTAAGGCTAGGCCAAAGTGACTCGATCTTTCCAAGAGGTGTGTGGCCCATCTTTTGAAAGAACCGCTAAGTGGAGAACTATTTGGTATTTTTCCTAAGCACTTTTCACCGTAATTGTCCTAAGGTTGGTCTCTGCATCCTTAAGCCTACCAGAGTTTTCACAGACGAAACAGGCTGAGGCCCATTAATCTTGGCATTTCCAATAGTTGGTCCTAGAGACTACCAAGAAAGTGTTCTTTTAAGTATTATTCTGTTGTGGTTTCAGCATTATTTTCAGAACCCGAGCAGGGTTCTCGCATTAGCATAAGAATCCTGCCTGGTAGTTGAGATTTCATGGTGGGGTGTAAGTGTGGGGCTTCTGTCAGCCCTGCCTTTGATTTGTTTACCTCCAGAGTTGGAAAGTGCATATTTGCGTGAGATGGGAAAAGTGTGGATCGTGCTTCAGATTTCATCCTGACACTTTGAAATGACCAGTGTGTTGGTAATTATTTGCCATTTCCATGGCGTTTGGCACCGTAATAGTCATGAGGTCGGTCTGTGCATCCTCAAGCCTATGATGCTTTTTGCAGAGAAACCTGTGCTGAGGCCCAGGTAACTTGCTGTTTCCCATAGCTGGCACAGGAGCCTTGGAAGATAGGATTGTTTTCAGTATTATTTCACCATTTTTTCACCACTGTTTCAAGAACGGGAGCCCTTTTCAACCGTTAGCGGAAGAATCCTTCTTTGGAGATGAGATATTTTTCTGGGGTGGCAAGTGCAGGGCCTCTGTCAGTACTGGGTTTGTTGGACTAGCGCCAGACATGAGAAGTGCGCCTTTGTGGGACAGGTGAATAGTGCGGATCCTGTTTCAGTCTAAAGACTGAAACAGGATCCGCACTTTTCACCGTTCGTTTCAGAATCATTTGATTCATCAGCTAGGAATGGCGATTGCTTCTCCAGACGAACCGAAGGCTAGGCCAAAGTAACTCGGTCTTTCCAAGAGGTGTGTGGCCCAACTTTTGAAAGAACCGCTAAGTGGAGAACTATTTGGTATTTTTCCTAAGCACTTTTCACCGTAATTGTCCTAAGGTTGGTCTCTGCATCCTTAAGCATACCAGAGTTTTCACAGACGAAACAGGCTGAGGCCCATTAATCTTGGCATTTCCAATAGTTGGTCCTAGAGACTACCAAGAAAGTGTTTTTTTAAGTATTATTCCGTTGTGGTTTCAGCATTATTTTCAGAACCCGAGCAGGGTTCTCGTATTAGCATAAGAATCCTGCCTGGTAGTTGAGATTTCTGGGTGGGGTGTAGGTGCGGGGCTTCTGTCAGCCCTGCCTTTGATTTGTTTACCTCCAGAGTTGGAAAGTGCATATTTGCGTGAGATGGGAAAAGTGTGGATCGTGTTTCAGATTTCATCCTGACACTTTGAAATGACCAGTGTGTTGGTAATTATTTGCCATTTCCATGGCGTTTGGCACCGTAATAGTCAGGAGGTCGGTCTCTGCATCCTGAAGCCTATGATGCTTTTTGCAGAGAAACCTCTGCTGAGGCCCAGGTAACTTGCTATTTCCCATAGCTGGCAGAGGTGCCTTGGAAGATAGGATTGTTTTCAGTATTATTTCACCATTTTTTCACCACTGTTTCAAGAACGGGAGCCCTTTTCAACCGTTAGCGGTAGAATCCTTCTTTGGAGATGAGATATTTTTCTGGGGTGGCAAGTGCAGGGCCTCTGTCAGTCCTGGGTTTGTTGGACTAGCGCCAGACATGAGAAGTGCGCCTTTGTGGGACAGGTGAATAGTGCGGATCCTGTTTCAGTCTAAAGACTGAAACAGGATCCGCACTATTCACTGAAACAGGATCCGCACTATTCACCGTTCCTTTCAGAATCATTTGATTCATCAGCTAGGAATGGCGATGGCTTCTCCAGACCAATCGAAGGCTAGGCCAAAGTAACTCGATCTTTCCAAGAGGTGTGTGGCCCAACTTTTGAAAGAACCGCTATGTGGAGAACTATTTGCTATTTTTCCTAAGAACTTTTCACCGTAATTGTCCTAAGGTTGGTCTCTGCATCCTTAAGCATACCAGAGTTTTCACAGACGAAACAGGCTGAGGCCCATTAATCTTGGCATTTCCAATAGTTGGTCCTAGAGACTACGAAGAAAGTGTTCTTTTAAGTATTATTCTGTTGTGGTTTCAGCATTATTTTCAGAACCCGAGCAGGGTTCTCGCATTAGCATAAGAATTCTGCCTGGTAGTTGAGATTTCATGGTGGGGTGTAAGTGCGGGGCTTCTGTCAGCCCTGCCTTTGATTTGTTTACCTCCAGAGTTGGAAAGTGCATATTTGCGTGAGATGGGAAAAGTGTGGATCGTGCTTCAGATTTCATCCTGACACTTTGAAATGACCAGTGTGTTGGTAATTATTTGCCATTTCCATGGCGTTTGGCACCGTAATAGTCATGAGGTCGGTCTCCGCATCCTGAAGCCTATGATGCTTTTTACAGAGAAACCTCTGCTGAGGCCCAGGTAACTTGCTATTTCCCATAGCTGGAACAGGAGCCGTGGAAGATAGGATTGTTTTCAGTATTATTTCACCATTTGTTCACCACTGTTTCAAGAACGGGAGCCCTTTTCAACCGTTAGCGGAAGAATCCTTCTTTGGAGATGAGATATTTTTCTGGGGTGGCAAGTGCAGGGCCTCTGTCAGTCCTGGGTTTGTTGGACTAGCGCCAGACATGAGAAGTGCGCCTTTGTGGGACAGGTGAATAGTGCGGATCCTGTTTCAGTCTAAAGACTGAAGCACTTTTCACCGTAATTGTCCTAAGGTTGGTCGCTGCATCCTTAAGCATACCAGAGTTTTCACAGACGAAACAGGCTGAGGCCCATTAATCTTGGCATTTCCAATAGTTGGTCCTAGAGACTACCAAGAAAGTGTTCTTTTAAGTATTATTCTGTTGTGGTTTCAGCATTATTTTCAGAACCCGAGCAGGGTTCTCGCATTAGCATAAGAATCCTGCCTGGTAGCTGAGATTTCTGGGTGGGGTGTAGGTGCGGGGCTTCTGTCAGCCCTGCCTTTGATTTGTTTACCTCCAGAGTTGGAAAGTGCATATTTGCGTGAGATGGGAAAAGTGTGGATCGTGCTTCAGATTTCATCCTGACACTTTGAAATGACCAGTGTGTTGGTAATTATTTGCCATTTCCATGGCGTTTGGCACCGTAATCGTCATGAGGTCGGTCTCCGCATCCTGAAGCCTATGATGCTTTTTGCAGAGAAACCTCTGCTGAGGCCCAGGTAACTTGCTATTTCCCATAGCTGGCACAGGAGCCGTGGAAGATAGGATTGTTTTCAGTATTATTTCACCATTTTTTCACCACTGTTTCAAGAACGGAAGCCCTTTTCAACCGTTAGCGGAAGAATCCTTCTTTGGAGATGAGATATTTTTCTGGGGTGGCAAGTGCAGGGCCTCTGTCAGTCCTGGGTTTGTTGGACTAGCGCCAGACATGAGAAGTGCGCCTTTGTGGGACAGGTGAATAGTGCGGAACCTGTTTCAGTCTAAAGACTGAAACAGGATCCGCACTTTTCACCGTTCCTTTCAGAATCCTTTCATTCATCAGCTAGGAATGGCGATTGCTTCTCCAGACCAATCGAAGGCTAGGCCAAAGTAACTCGGTCTTTCCAAGAGGTGTGTGGCCCAACTTTTGAAAGAACCGCTAAGTGGAGAACTATTTGGTATTTTTCCTAAGCACTTTTCACCGTAATTGTCCTAAGGTTGGTCTCTGCATCCTTAAGCATACCAGAGTTTTCACAGACGAAACAGGCTGAGGCCCATTAATCTTGGCATTTCCAATAGTTGGTCCTAGAGACTACCAAGAAAGTGTTCTTTTAAGTATTATTCCGTTGTGGTTTCAGCATTATTTTCAGAACCCGAGCAGGGTTCTCGCATTAGAATAAGAATCCTGCCTGGTAGTTGAGATTTCTGGGTGGGGTGTAGGTGCGGGGCTTCTGTCAGCCCTGCCTTTGATTTGTTTACCTCCAGAGTTGGAAAGTGCATATTTGCGTGAGATGGGAAAAGTGTGGATCGTGCTTCAGATTTCATCCAGACACTTTGAAATGACCAGTGTGTTGGTAATTATTTGCCATTTCCATGGCGTTTGGCACCGTAATCGTCATGAGGTCGGTCTCTGCATCCTGAAGCCTATGATGCTTTTTGCAGAGAAACCTCTGCTGAGGCCCAGGTAACTTGCTATTTCCCATAGCTGGCACAGGAGCCGTGGAAGATAGAATTGTTTTCAGTATTATTTCACCATTTCTTCACCACTGTTTCAAGAACGGGAGCCCTTTTCAACCGTTAGCGGAAGAATCCTTCATTGGAGATGAGATATTTTTCTGGGGTGGCAAGTGCAGGGCCTCTGTCAGTCCTGGGTTTGTTGGACTAGCGCCAGACATGAGAAGTGCGCCTTTGTGGGACAGGTGAATAGTGCGGATCGTGTTTCAGTCTAAAGACTGAAGCACTTTTCACCGTAATTGTCCTAAGGTTGGTCGCTGCATCCTTAAGCATACCAGAGTTTTCACAGACGAAACAGGCTGAGGCCCATTAATCTTGGCATTTCCAATAGTTGGTCCTAGAGACTACCAAGAAAGTGTTCTTTTAAGTATTATTCCGTTGTGGTTTCAGCATTATTTTCAGAACCCGAGCAGGGTTCTCGCATTAGAATAAGAATCCCACCTGGTAGTTGAGATTTCTGGGTGGGGTGTAGGTGCGGGGCTTCTGTCAGCCCTGCCTTTGATTTGTTTACCTCAAGAGTTGGAAAGTGCATATTTGCGTGAGATGGGAAAAGTGTGGATCGTGCTTCAGATTTCATCCAGACACTTTGAAATGACCAGTGTGTTGGTAATTATTTGCCATTTCCATGGCGTTTGGCACCGTAATCGTCATGAGGTCGGTCTCTGCATCCTGAAGCCTATGATGCTTTTTGCAGAGAAAGCTCTGCTGAGGCCCAGGTAACTTGCTATTTCCCATAGCTGGCACAGGAGCCGTGGAAGATAGGATTGTTTTCAGTATTATTTCACCATTTTTTCACCACTGTTTCAAGAACGGGAGCCCTTTTCAACCGTTAGCGGAAGAATCCTTCTTTGGAGATGAGATATTTTTCTGGGGTTGCAAGTGCAGGGCCTCTGTCAGTCCTGGGTTTGTTGGACTAGCGCCAGACATGAGAAGTGCGCCTTTGTGGGACAGGTGAATAGTGCGGATCCTGTTTCAGTCTAAAGACTGAAACAGGATCCGCACTTTTCAGCGTTCCTTTCAGAATCATTTGATTCATCAGCTAGGAATGCCGATTGCTTCTCCAGACCAATCTAAGGCTAGGCCAAAGTAACTCGATCTTTCCAAGAGGTGTGTGGCCCATCTTTTGAAAGAACCGCTAAGTGGAGAACTATTTGGTATTTTTCCTAAGCACTTTTCACCGTAATTGTCCTAAGGTTGGTCTCTGCATCCTTAAGCCTACCAGAGTTTTCACAGACGAAACAGGCTGAGGCCCATTAATCTTGGCATTTCCAATAGTTGGTCCTAGAGACTACCAAGAAAGTGTTCTTTTAAGTATTATTCTGTTGTGGTTTCAGCATTATTTTCAGAACCCGAGCAGGGTTCTCGCATTAGCATAAGAATCCTGCCTGGTAGTTGAGATTTCATGGTGGGGTGTAAGTGTGGGGCTTCTGTCAGCCCTGCCTTTGATTTGTTTACCTCCAGAGTTGGAAAGTGCATATTTGCGTGAGATGGGAAAAGTGTGGATCGTGCTTCAGATTTCATCCTGACACTTTGAAATGACCAGTGTGTTGGTAATTATTTGCCATTTCCATGGCGTTTGGCACCGTAATAGTCATGAGGTCGGTCTGTGCATCCTCAAGCCTATGATGCTTTTTGCAGAGAAACCTGTGCTGAGGCCCAGGTAACTTGCTGTTTCCCATAGCTGGCACAGGAGCCTTGGAAGATAGGATTGTTTTCAGTATTATTTCACCATTTTTTCACCACTGTTTCAAGAACGGGAGCCCTTTTCAACCGTTAGCGGAAGAATCCTTCTTTGGAGATGAGATATTTTTCTGGGGTGGCAAGTGCAGGGCCTCTGTCAGTCCTGGGTTTGTTGGACTAGCGCCAGACATGAGAAGTGCGCCTTTGTGGGACAGGTGAATAGTGCGGATCCTGTTTCAGTCTAAAGACTGAAACAGGATCCGCACTTTTCACCGTTCCTTTCAGAATCATTTGATTCATCAGCTAGGAATGGCGATTGCTTCTCCAGACGAACCGAAGGCTAGGCCAAAGTAACTCGGTCTTTCCAAGAGGTGTGTGGCCCAACTTTTGAAAGAACCGCTAAGTGGAGAACTATTTGGTATTTTTCCTAAGCACTTTTCACCGTAATTGTCCTAAGGTTGGTCTCTGCATCCTTAAGCATACCAGAGTTTTCACAGACGAAACAGGCTGAGGCCCATTAATCTTGGCATTTCCAATAGTTGGTCCTAGAGACTACCAAGAAAGTGTTTTTTTAAGTATTATTCCGTTGTGGTTTCAGCATTATTTTCAGAACCCGAGCAGGGTTCTCGTATTAGCATAAGAATCCTGCCTGGTAGTTGAGATTTCTGGGTGGGGTGTAGGTGCGGGGCTTCTGTCAGCCCTGCCTTTGATTTGTTTACCTCCAGAGTTGGAAAGTGCATATTTGCGTGAGATGGGAAAAGTGTGGATCGTGCTTCAGATTTCATCCTGACACTTTGAAATGACCAGTGTGTTGGTAATTATTTGCCATTTCCATGGCGTTTGGCACCGTAATAGTCATGAGGTCGGTCTCTGCATCCTGAAGCCTATGATGCTTTTTGCAGAGAAACCTCTGCTGAGGCCCAGGTAACTTGCTATTTCCCATAGCTGGCAGAGGTGCCTTGGAAGATAGGATTGTTTTCAGTATTATTTCACCATTTTTTCACCACTGTTTCAAGAACGGGAGCCCTTTTCAACCGTTAGCGGTAGAATCCTTCTTTGGAGATGAGATATTTTTCTGGGGTGGCAAGTGCAGGGCCTCTGTCAGTCCTGGGTTTGTTGGACTAGCGCCAGACATGAGAAGTGCGCCTTTGTGGGACAGGTGAATAGTGCGGATCCTGTTTCAGTCTAAAGACTGAAACAGGATCCGCACTATTCACTGAAACAGGATCCGCACTATTCACCGTTCCTTTCAGAATCATTTGATTCATCAGCTAGGAATGGCGATGGCTTCTCCAGACCAATCGAAGGCTAGGCCAAAGTAACTCGATCTTTCCAAGAGGTGTGTGGCCCAACTTTTGAAAGAACCGCTAAGTGGAGAACTATTTGCTATTTTTCCTAAGAACTTTTCACCGTAATTGTCCTAAGGTTGGTCTCTGCATCCTTAAGCATACCAGAGTTTTCACAGACGAAACAGGCTGAGGCCCATTAATCTTGGCATTTCCAATAGTTGGTCCTAGAGACTACGAAGAAAGTGTTCTTTTAAGTATTATTCTGTTGTGGTTTCAGCATTATTTTCAGAACCCGAGCAGGGTTCTCGCATTAGCATAAGAATTCTGCCTGGTAGTTGAGATTTCATGGTGGGGTGTAAGTGCGGGGCTTCTGTCAGCCCTGCCTTTGATTTGTTTACCTCCAGAGTTGGAAAGTGCATATTTGCGTGAGATGGGAAAAGTGTGGATCGTGCTTCAGATTTCATCCTGACACTTTGAAATGACCAGTGTGTTGGTAATTATTTGCCATTTCCATGGCGTTTGGCACCGTAATAGTCATGAGGTCGGTCTCCGCATCCTGAAGCCTATGATGCTTTTTGCAGAGAAACCTCTGCTGAGGCCCAGGTAACTTGCTATTTCCCATAGCTGGAACAGGAGCCGTGGAAGATAGGATTGTTTTCAGTATTAATTCACCATTTGTTCACCACTGTTTCAAGAACGGGAGCCCTTTTCAACCGTTAGCGGAAGAATCCTTCTTTGGAGATGAGATATTTTTCTGGGGTGGCAAGTGCAGGGCCTCTGTCAGTCCTGGGTTTGTTGGACTAGCGCCAGACATGAGAAGTGCGCCTTTGTGGGACAGGTGAATAGTGCGGATCCTGTTTCAGTCTAAAGACTGAAGCACTTTTCACCGTAATTGTCCTAAGGTTGGTCGCTGCATCCTTAAGCATACCAGAGTTTTCACAGACGAAACAGGCTGAGGCCCATTAATCTTGGCATTTCCAATAGTTGGTCCTAGAGACTACCAAGAAAGTGTTCTTTTAAGTATTATTCTGTTGTGGTTTCAGCATTATTTTCAGAACCCGAGCAGGGTTCTCGCATTAGCATAAGAATCCTGCCTGGTAGCTGAGATTTCTGGGTGGGGTGTAGGTGCGGGGCTTCTGTCAGCCCTGCCTTTGATTTGTTTACCTCCAGAGTTGGAAAGTGCATATTTGCGTGAGATGGGAAAAGTGTGGATCGTGCTTCAGATTTCATCCTGACACTTTGAAATGACCAGTGTGTTGGTAATTATTTGCCATTTCCATGGCGTTTGGCACCGTAATCGTCATGAGGTCGGTCTCCGCATCCTGAAGCCTATGATGCTTTTTGCAGAGAAACCTCTGCTGAGGCCCAGGTAACTTGCTATTTCCCATAGCTGGCACAGGAGCCGTGGAAGATAGGATTGTTTTCAGTATTATTTCACCATTTTTTCACCACTGTTTCAAGAACGGGAGCCCTTTTCAACCGTTAGCGGAAGAATCCTTCTTTGGAGATGAGATATTTTTCTGGGGTGGCAAGTGCAGGGCCTCTGTCAGTCCTGGGTTTGTTGGACTAGCGCCAGACATGAGAAGTGCGCCTTTGTGGGACAGGTGAATAGTGCGGATCCTGTTTCAGTCTAAAGACTGAAACAGGATCCGCACTTTTCACCGTTCCTTTCAGAATCATTTGATTCATCAGCTAGGAATGGCGATTGCTTCTCCAGACCAATCGAAGGCTAGGCCAAAGTAACTCGGTCTTTCCAAGAGGTGTGTGGCCCAACTTTTGAAAGAACCGCTAAGTGGAGAACTATTTGGTATTTTTCCTAAGCACTTTTCACCGTAATTGTCCTAAGGTTGGTCTCTGCATCCTTAAGCATACCAGAGTTTTCACAGACGAAACAGGCTGAGGCCCATTAATCTTGGCATTTCCAATAGTTGGTCCTAGAGACTACCAAGAAAGTGTTCTTTTAAGTATTATTCCGTTGTGGTTTCAGCATTATTTTCAGAACCCGAGCAGGGTTCTCGCATTAGAATAAGAATCCTGCCTGGTAGTTGAGATTTCTTGGTGGGGTGTAGGTGCGGGGCTTCTGTCAGCCCTGCCTTTGATTTGTTTACCTCCAGAGTTGGAAAGTGCATATTTGCGTGAGATGGGAAAAGTGTGGATCGTGATTCAGATTTCATCCAGACACTTTGAAATGACCAGTGTGTTGGTAATTATTTGCCATTTCCATGGCGTTTGGCACCGTAATAGTCATGAGGTCGGTCTCTGCATCCTGAAGCCTATGATGCTTTTTGCAGAGAAACCTCTGCTGAGGCCCAGGTAACTTGCTATTTCCCATAGCTGGCACAGGAGCCGTGGAAGATAGGATTGTTTTCAGTATTATTTCACCATTTTTTCACCACTGTTTCAAGAACGGGAGCCCTTTTCAACCGTTAGCGGAAGAATCCTTCTTTGGAGATGAGATATTTTTCTGGGGTTGCAAGTGCAGGGCCTCTGTCAGTCCTGGGTTTGTTGGACTAGCGCCAGACATGAGAAGTGCGCCTTTGTGGGACAGGTGAATAGTGCGGATCCTGTTTCAGTCTAAAGACTGAAACAGGATCCGCACTTTTCAAAGTTCCTTTCAGAATCATTTGATTCATCAGCTAGGAATGGCGATTGCTTCTCCAGACCAATCGAAGGCTAGGCCAAAGTAACTCGATCTTTCCAAGAGGTGTGTGGCCCATCTTTTGAAAGAACCGCTAAGTGGAGAACTATTTGGTATTTTTCCTAAGCACTTTTCACCGTAATTGTCCTAAGGTTGGTCTCTGCATCCTTAAGCCTACCAGAGTTTTCACAGACGAAACAGGCTGAGGCCCAGTAATCTTGGCATTTCCAATAGTTGGTCCTAGAGACTACCAAGAAAGTGTTCTTTTAAGTATTATTCTGTTGTGGTTTCAGCATTATTTTCAGAACCCGAGCAGGGTTCTCGCATTAGCATAAGAATCCTGCCTGGTAGTTGAGATTTCATGGTGGGGTGTAAGTGCGGGGCTTCTGTCAGCCGTGCCTTTGATTTGTATACCTCCAGAGTTGGAAAGTGCATATTTGCGTGAGATGGGAAAAGTGTGGATCGTGCTTGAGATTTCATCCAGACACTTTGAAATGACCAGTGTGTTGGTAATTATTTGCCATTTCAATGGCGTTTGGCACCGTAATAGTCATGAGGTCGGTCTCTGCATCCTGAAGACTATGATGCTTTTTGCAGAGAAACCTCTGCTGAGGCCCAGGTAAATTGCTATTTCCCATAGCTGGCAGAGGTGCCTTGAGAGATAGGATTGTTTTCAGTATTATTTCACCATTTTTTCACCACTGTTTCAGAACGGGAGCCCTTTTCAACCGGTAGCGGAAGAATCCTTCTTTGGAGATGAGATATTTTTCTGGGGTGGCAAGTGCAGGGCCTCTGTCAGTCCTGGGTTTGTTGGACTAGCGCCAGACATGAGAAGTGCGCCTTTGTGGGACAGGTGAATAGTGCGGATCCTGTTTCAGCCTAAAGACTGAAACAGGATCCGCACTTTTCACCGTTCCTTTCAGAATCATTTGATTCATCAGCTAGGAATGGCGATTGCTTCTCCAGACCAATCGAAGGCTAGGCCAAAGTAACTCGGTCTTTCCAAGAGGTGTGTGGCCCAACTTTTGAAAGAACCGCTAAGTGGAGAACTATTTGGTATTTTTCCTAAGCACTTTTCACCGTAATTGTCCTAAGGTTGGTCTCTGCATCCTTAAGCATACCAGAGTTTTCACAGACGAAACAGGCTGAGGCCCATTAATCTTGGCATTTCCAATAGTTGGTCCTAGAGACTACCAAGAAAGTGTTCTTTTAAGTATTATTCTGTTGTGCTTTCAGCATTATTTTCAGAACCCGAGCAGGGTTCTCGCATTAGCATAAGAATCCTGCCTGGTAGTTGAGATTTCATGGTGGGGTGTAAGTGCGGGGCTTCTGTCAGCCCTGCCTTTGATTTGTTTACCTCCAGAGTTGGAAAGCGCATAGTTGCGTGAGATGGGAAAAGTGTGGATCGTGCTTCAGATTTCATCCTGACACTTTGAAATGACCAGTGTGTTGGTAATTATTTGCCATTTCCATGGCGTTTGGCACCGTAATAGTCATGAGGTCGGTCTCTGCATCCTGAAGCCTATGATGCTTTTTGCAGAGAAACCTCTGCTGAGGCCCAGGTAACTTGCTATTTCCCATAGCTGGCACAGGAGCCTTGGAAGATAGGATTGTTTTCAGAATTATTTCACCATTTTTTCACCACTGTTTCAAGAACGGGAGCCCTTTTCAACCGCTAGCGGAAGAATCCTTCTTTGGAGATGAGATATTTTTCTGGGGTGGCAAGTGCAGGGCCTCTGTCAGTCCTGGGTTTGTTGGACTAGCGCCAGACATGAGAAGTGCGCCTTTGTGGGACAGGTGAATAGTGCGGATCCTGTTTCAGTCTAAAGACTGAAACAGGATCCGCACTTTTCACCGTTCCTTTCAGAATCATTTGATACATCAGCTAGGAATGGCGATTGCTTCTCCAGACCAATCGAAGGCTAGGCCAAAGTACCTCGATCTTTCCCAGAGGTGTGTGGCCCAACTTTTGAAAGAACCGCTAAGTGGAGAACTATTTGGTATTTTTCGTAAGCACTTTTCACCGTAATTGTCCCAAGGTTGGTCTCTGCATCCTTAAGCATACCAGTGTTTTCACAGACGAAAGAGGCTGAGGCCCAGTAATCTTGGCATTTCCAATAGTTGGTCTTAGAGACTACCAAGAAAGTGTTCTTTTAAGTATTATTCCTTTGTGGTTTCAGCATTATTTTCAGAACCCGAGCAGGGTTCTCGCATTAGCATAAGAATCCTGCCTGGTAGTTGAGATTTCATGGTGGGGTGTAAGTGCTGGGCTTCTGTCATCCCTGCCTTTGATTTGTTTACCTCCAGAGTTGGAAAGTGCATAGTTGCGTGAGATGGGAAAAGTGTGGATCGTGCTTCAGATTTCATCCTGACACTTTGAAATGACCAGTGTGTTGGTAATTATTTGTCATTTCCATGGCGTTTGGCCCCGTAATAGTCATGAGGTCCGTCTCTGCATCCTGAAGCCTATGATGCTTTTTGCAGAGAAACCTCTGCTGAGGCCCAGGTAACCTGCTATTTCCCATAGCTGGCACAGGAGCCTTGGAAGATAATATTGTTTTCAGTATTATTTCACCATTTTTTCACCACTGTTTCAAGAACGGGAGCCCTTTTCAACCGTTAGCAGAAGAATCCTTCTTTGGAGATGAGATATTTTTCTGGGGTGGCAAATGCAGGGCCTCTGTCAGTCCTGGGTTTGTTGCACTAGCGCCAGACATGAGAAGTGCGCCTTTGTGGGACAGGTGAATAGTGCGGATCCTGTTTCAGTCTAAAGACTGAAACAGGATCCGCACTTTTCAAAGTTCCTTTCAGAATCATTTGATTCATCAGCTAGGAATGGCGATTGCTTCTCCAGACCAATCGAAGGCTAGGCCAAAGTACCTCGATCTTTCCCAGAGGTGTGTGGCCCCACTTTTGAAAGAACCGCTAAGTGGAGAACTATTTGGTATTTTTCCTAAGCACTTTTCACCGTAATTGTCCTAAGGTTGGTCTCTGCATCCTTAATCATACCAGAGTTTTCACAGACGAAACAGGCTGAGGCCCATTAATCTTGGCATTTCCAATAGTTGGTCCTAGAGACTACCAAGAAAGTCTTCTTTTAAGTATAATTCTGTTGTGCTTTCAGCATTATTTTCAGAACCCGAGCAGGGTTCTCGCATTACCATAAGAATCCTGCCTGGTAGTTGAGATTTCATGGTGGGGTGTAAGTGCGTGGCTTCTGTCAGCCCTGCCTTTGATTTGTTTACCTCCAGAGTTGGAAAGTGCATATTTGCGTGAGATGGGAAAAGTGTGGATCGTGCTTCAGATTTCATCCAGACACTTTGAAATGACCAGTGTGTTGGTAATTATTTGCCATTTCCATGGCGTTTGGCACCGTAATAGTCATGAGGTCGGTCTCTGCATCCTGAAGCCTATGATGCTTTTTGCAGAGAAACCTCTGCTGAGGCCCAGGTAACTTGCTATTTCCCATAGCTGGCACAGGAGCCTTGGAAGATAGGATTGTTTTCAGTATTTTTTCACCATTTTTTCGCCACTGTTTCAAGAACGGGAGCCCTTTTCAACCGTTAGCGGAAGAATCCTTCTTTGGAGATGAGATATTTTTCTGGGGTGGCAAGTGCAGGGCCTCTGTCAGTCCTGGGTTTGTTGGACTAGCGCCAGACATGAGAAGTGCGCCTTTGTGGGACAGGTGAATAGTGCGGATCCTGTTTCAGTCTAAAGACTGAAACAGGATCCGCACTTTTCACCGTTCCTTTCAGAATCATTTGATTCATCAGCTAGGAATGGCGATTGCTTCTCCAGACCAATCGAAGGCTAGGCCAAAGTACCTCGATCTTTCCCAGAGGTGTGTGGCCCAACTTTTGAAAGAACCGCTAAGTGGAGAACTATTTGGTATTTTTCGTAAGCACTTTTCACCGTAATTGTCCCAAGGTTGGTCTCTGCATCCTTAAGCATACCAGTGTTTTCACAGACGAAACAGGCTGAGGCCCAGTAATCTTGGCATTTCCAATAGGTGGTCTTAGAGACTACCAAGAAAGTGTTCTTTTAAGTATTATTCCTTTGTGGTTTCAGCATTATTTTCAGAACCCGAGCAGGGTTCTCGCATTAGCATAAGAATCCTGCCTGGTAGTTGAGATTTCATGGTGGGGTGTAAGTGCTGGGCTTCTGTCAGCCCTGCCTTTGATTTGTTTACCTCCAGAGTTGGAAAGTGCATAGTTGCGTGAGATGGGAAAAGTGTGGATCGTGCTTCAGATTTCATCCTGACACTTTGAAATGACCAGTGTGTTGGTAATTATTTGTCATTTCCATGGCGTTTGGCCCCGTCATAGTCATGAGGTCCGTCTCTGCATCCTGAAGCCTATGATGCTTTTTGCAGAGAAACCTCTGCTGAGGCCCAGGTAACCTGCTATTTCCCATAGCTGGCACAGGAGCCTTGGAAGATAATATTGTTTTCAGTATTATTTCACCATTTTTTCACCACTGTTTCAAGAACGGGAGCCCTTTTCAACCGTTAGCGGAAGAATCCTTCTTTGGAGATGAGATATTTTTCTGGGGTGGCAAATGCAGGGCCTCTGTCAGTCCTGGGTTTGTTGCACTAGCGCCAGACATGAGAAGTGCGCCTTTGTGGGACAGGTGAATAGTGCGGATCCTGTTTCAGTCTAAAGACTGAAACAGGATCCGCACTTTTCAAAGTTCCTTTCAGAATCATTTGATTCATCAGCTAGGAATGGCGATTGCTTCTCCAGACCAATCGAAGGCTAGGCCAAAGTACCTCGATCTTTCCCAGAGGTGTGTGGCCCCACTTTTGAAAGAACCGCTAAGTGGAGAACTATTTGGTATTTTTCCTAAGCACTTTTCACCGTAATTCTCCTAAGGTTGGTCTCTGCATCCTTAAGCATACCAGAGTTTTCACAGACGAAACAGGCTGAGGCCCAGTAATCTTGGCATTTCCAATAGTTGGTCCTAGAGACTACCAAGAAAGTGTTCTTTTAAGTATTATTCCGTTGTGGTTTCAGCATTATTTTCAGAACCCGAGCAGGGTTCTCGCATTAGCATAAGAATCCTGCCTGGTAGTTGAGATTTCATGGTGGGGTGTAAGTGTGGGGCTTCTGTCAGCCCTGCCTTTGATTTGTTTACCTCCAGAGTTGGAAAGTGCATATTTGCGTGAGATGGGAAAAGTGTGGATCGTGCTTCAGATTTCATCCTGACACTTTGAAATGACCAGTGTGTTGGTAATTATTTGCCATTTCCATGGCGTTTGGCACCGTAATAGTCATGAGGTCGGTCTCTGCATCCTGAAGCCTATGATGCTTTTTGCAGAGAAACCTCTGCTGAGGCCCAGGTAACTTGCTGTTTCCCATAGCTGGCACAGGAGCCTTGGAAGATAGGATTGTTTTCAGTATTATTTCACCATTTTTTCACCACTGTTTCAAGAACGGGAGCCCTTTTCAACCGTTAGCGGAAGAATCCTTCTTTGGAGATGAGATATTTTTCTGGGGTGGCAAGTGCAGGGCCTCTGTCAGTCCTGGGTTTGTTGGACTAGCGCCAGACATGAGAAGTGCGCCTTTGTGGGACAGGTGAATAGTGCGGATCCTGTTTCAGTCTAAAGACTGAAACAGGATCCGCACTTTTCACCGTTCCTTTCAGAATCATTTGATTCATCAGCTAGGAATGGCGATTGCTTCTCCAGACCAATCGAAGGCTAGGCCAAAGTACCTCGATCTTTCCAAGAGTTGTGTGGCCCAACTTTTGAAAGAACCGCTAATTGGAGAAGTATTTGGTATTTTTCCTAAGCACTTTTCACCGTAATTGTCCTAAGGTTGGTCTCTGCATCCTTAAGCATACCAGAGTTTTCACAGACGAAACAGGCTGAGGCCCATTAATCTTGGCATTTCCAATAGTTGGTCCTAGAGACTACCAAGAAAGTCTTCTTTTAAGTATAATTCTGTTGTGCTTTCAGCATTATTTTCAGAACCCGAGCAGGGTTCTCGCATTACCATAAGAATCCTGCCTGGTAGTTGAGATTTCATGGTGGGGTGTAAGTGCGGGGCTTCTGTCAGCCCTGCCTTTGATTTGTTTACCTCCAGAGTTGGAAAGTGCATATTTGCGTGAGATGGGAAAAGTGTGGATCGTGCTTCAGATTTCATCCTGACACTTTGAAATGACCAGTGTGTTGGTAATTATTTGCCATTTCCATGGCGTTTGGCACTGTAATAGTCATGAGGTCGGTCTCTGCATCCTGAAGCCTATGATGCTTTTTGCAGAGAAACCTCTGCTGAGGCCCAGGTAACTTGCTATTTCCCATAGCTGGCACAGGAGCCTTGGAAGATAGGATTGTTTTCAGTATTTTTTCACCATTTTTTCGCCACTGTTTCAAGAACGGGAGCCCTTTTCAACCGTTAGCGGAAGAATCCTTCTTTGGAGATGAGATATTTTTCTGGGGTGGCAAGTGCAGGGCCTCTGTCAGTCCTGGGTTTGTTGGACTAGCGCCAGACATGAGAAGTGCGCCTTTGTGGGACAGGTGAATAGTGCGGATCCTGTTTCAGTCTAACTGAAACAGGATCCGCACTATTCACCGTTCCTTTCAGAATCATTTGATTCATCAGCTAGGAATGGCGATTGCTTCTCCAGCCCAATCGAAGGCTCGGCCAAAGTACCTCG
Organism: Lemur catta; assembly: GCF_020740605.2. Taxonomy (NCBI): domain Eukaryota; kingdom Metazoa; phylum Chordata; class Mammalia; order Primates; family Lemuridae; genus Lemur; species Lemur catta. The sequence continues at coordinate 83,425,530 of NC_059132.1, read as the reverse complement.
ATCTTTCCCAGAGGTGTGTGGCCCAACTTTTGAAAGAACCACTAAGTGGAGAACTATTTGGTATTTTTCCTAAGCACTTTTCACCGTAATTGTCCCAAGGTTGGTCTCTGCATCCTTAAGCATACCAGAGTTTTCACAGACGAAACAGGCTGAGGCCCAGTAATCTTGGCATTTCCAATAGTTGGTCTTAGAGACTACCAAGAAAGTGTTCTTTTAAGTATTATTCCTTTGTGGTTTCAGCATTATTTTCAGAACCCGAGCAGGGTTCTCGCATTAGCATAAGAATCCTGCCTGGTAGTTGAGATTTCATGGTGGGGTGTAAGTGCGGGGCTTCTGTCAGCCCTGCCTTTGATTTGTTTACCTCCAGAGTTGGAAAGTGCATATTTGCGTAAGATGGGAAAAGTGTGGATCGTGCTTCAGATTTCATCCTGACGCTTTGAAATGACCAGTGTGTTGGTAATTATTTGCCATTTCCATGGCGTTTGGCCCCGTAATAGTCATGAGGTCGGTCTCTGCATCCTGAAGCCTATGATGCTTTTTGCAGGGAAACCTCTGCTGAGGCCCAGGTAACCTGCTATTTCCCATAGCTGGCACAGGAGCCTTGGAAGATAGGATTGTTTTCAGTATTATTTCACCATTTTTTCACCACTGTTTCAAGAACGGGAGCCCTTTTCAACCGTTAGCGGAAGAATCCATCTTTGGAGATGAGATATTTTTCTGGGGTGGCAAGTGCAGGGCCTCTGTCAGTCCTGGGTTTGTTGGACGAGCGCCAGACATGAGAAGTGCGCCTTTGTGGGACAGGTGAATAGTGCGGATCCTGTTTCAGTCTAAAGACTGAAACAGGATCCGCACTTTTCACCGTTCCTTTCAGAATCATTTGATTCATCAGCTAGGAATGGCGATTGCTTCTCCAGACCAATCGAAGGCTAGGCCAAAGTACCTCGATCTTTCCAAGAGGTGTGTGGCCCAACTTTTGAAAGAACCGCTAAGTGGAGAACTATTTGGTATTTTTCCTAAGCACTTTTCACCGTAATTGTCCTAAGGTTGGTCTCTGCATCCTTAAGTATACCAGTGTTTTCACAGACGAAACAGGCTGAGGCCCAGTAATCTTGGCATTTCCAATAGTTGTTCTTAGAGACTACCAAGAAAGTGTTCTTTTAAGTATTATTCCTTTGTGGTTTCAGCATTATTTTCAGAACCCGAGCAGGGTTCTCGCATTAGCATAAGAATCCTGCCTGGTAGTTGAGATTTCATGGTGGGGTGTAAGTGCGGGGCTTCTGTCTGCCCTGCCTTTGATTTGTTTACCTCCAGAGTTGGAAAGTGCATATTTGCGTGAGATGGGAAAAGTGTGGATCGTGCTTCAGATTTCATCCTGACACTTTGAAATGACCAGTGTGTTGGTAATTATTTGCCATTTCCATGGCGTTTGGCCCCGTAATAGTCATGAGGTCAGTCTCTGCATCCTGAAGCCTATGATGCTTTTTGCAGGGAAACCTCTGCTGAGGCCCAGGTAACCTGCTATTTCCCATAGCTGGCACAGGAGCCTTGGAAGATAGGATTGTTTTCAGTATTATTTCACCATTTTTTCACCACTGTTTCAAGAACGGGAGCCCTTTTCAACCGTTAGCGGAAGAATCCATCTTTGGAGATGAGATATTTTTCTGGGGTGGCAAGTGCAGGGCCTCTGTCAGTCCTGGGTTTGTTGGACGAGCGCCAGACATGAGAAGTGCGCCTTTGTGGGACAGGTGAATAGTGCGGATCCTGTTTCAGTCTTTAGACTGAAACAGGATCCGCACTTTTCACCGTTCCTTTCAGAATCATTTGATTCATCAGCTAGGAATGGCGATTGCTTCTCCAGACCAATCGAAGGCTAGGCCAAAGTACCTCGATCTTTCCAAGAGGTGTGTGGCCCAACTTTTGAAAGAACCGCTAAGTGGAGAACTATTTGGTATTTTTCCTAAGCACTTTTCACCGTAATTGTCCTAAGGTTGGTCTCTGCATCCTTAAGCATACCAGTGTTTTCACAGACGAAACAGGCTGAGGCCCAGTAATCTTGGCATTTCCAATAGTTGTTCTTAGAGACTACCAAGAAAGTGTTCTTTTAAGTATTATTACTTTGTGGTTTCAGCATTATTTTCAGAACCCGAGCAGGGTTCTCGCATTAGCATAAGAATCCTGCCTGGTAGTTGAGATTTCATGGTGGGGTGTAAGTGCGGGGCTTCTGTCTGCCCTGCCTTTGATTTGTTTACCTCCAGAGTTGGAAAGTGCATAGTTGGGTGAGATGGGAAAAGTGTGGATCGTGCTTCAGATTTCATCCTGACACTCTGAAATGACCAGTGTGTTGGTAATTATTTGCCATTTCCATGGCGTTTGGCACCCTAATAGTCATGAGGTCGGTCTCTGCATCCTGAAGCCTATGATGCTTTTTGCAGAGAAACCTCTGCTGAGGCCCAGGTAACTTGCTATTTCCCATAGCTGGCACAGGAGCCTTGAAAGATAGGATTGTTTTCAGTATTATTTCACCATTTTTTCACCACTGTTTCAAGAACGGGAGCCCTTTTCAACCGTTAGCGGAAGAATCCTTCTTTGGAGATGAGATATTTTTCTGGGGTGGCAAGTGCAGGGCCTCTGTCAGTCCTGGGTTTGTTGGACTAGCGCCAGACATGAGAAGTGCGCCTTTGTGGGACAGGTGAATAGTGCGGATCCTGTTTCAGTCTAAAGACTGAAGCACTTTTCACCGTAATTGTCCTAAGGTTGGTCGCTGCATCCTTAAGCATACCAGAGTTTTCACAGACGAAACAGGCTGAGGCCCATTAATCTTGGCATTTCCAATAGTTGGTCCTAGAGACTACCAAGAAAGTGTTCTTTTAAGTATTATTCTGTTGTGGTTTCAGCATTATTTTCAGAACCCGAGCAGGGTTCTCGCATTAGCATAAGAATCCTGCCTGGTAGCTGAGATTTCTGGGTGGGGTGTAGGTGCGGGGCTTCTGTCAGCCCTGCCTTTGATTTGTTTACCTCCAGAGTTGGAAAGTGCATATTTGCGTGAGATGGGAAAAGTGTGGATCGTGCTTCAGATTTCATCCTGACACTTTGAAATGACCAGTGTGTTGGTAATTATTTGCCATTTCCATGGCATTTGGCACCGTAATCGTCATGAGGTCGGTCTCCGCATCCTGAAGCCTATGATGCTTTTTGCAGAGAAACCTCTGCTGAGGCCCAGGTAACTTGCTATTTCCCATAGCTGGCACAGGAGCCGTGGAAGATAGGATTGTTTTCAGTATTATTTCACCATTTTTTCACCACTGTTTCAAGAACGGGAGCCCTTTTCAACCGTTAGCGGAAGAATCCTTCTTTGGAGATGAGATATTTTTCTGGGGTGGCAAGTGCAGGGCCTCTGTCAGTCCTGGGTTTGTTGGACTAGCGCCAGACATGAGAAGTGCGCCTTTGTGGGACAGGTGAATAGTGCGGATCCTGTTTCAGTCTAAAGACTGAAACAGGATCCGCACTTTTCACCGTTCCTTTCAGAATCATTTGATTCATCAGCTAGGAATGGCGATTGCTTCTCCAGACCAATCGAAGGCTAGGCCAAAGTAACTCGGTCTTTCCAAGAGGTGTGTGGCCCAACTTTTGAAAGAACCGCTAAGTGGAGAACTATTTGGTATTTTTCCTAAGCACTTTTCACCGTAATTGTCCTAAGGTTGGTCTCTGCATCCTTAAGCATACCAGAGTTTTCACAGACGAAACAGGCTGAGGCCCATTAATCTTGGCATTTCCAATAGTTGGTCCTAGAGACTACCAAGAAAGTGTTCTTTTAAGTATTATTCCGTTGTGGTTTCAGCATTATTTTCAGAACCCGAGCAGGGTTCTCGCATTAGAATAAGAATCCTGCCTGGTAGTTGAGATTTCTTGGTGGGGTGTAGGTGCGGGGCTTCTGTCAGCCCTGCCTTTGATTTGTTTACCTCCAGAGTTGGAAAGAGCATATTTGCGTGAGATGGGAAAAGTGTGGATCGTGATTCAGATTTCATCCAGACACTTTGAAATGACCAGTGTGTTGGTAATTATTTGCCATTTCCATGGCGTTTGGCACCGTAATAGTCATGAGGTCGGTCTCTGCATCCTGAAGCCTATGATGCTTTTTGCAGAGAAACCTCTGCTGAGGCCCAGGTAACTTGCTATTTCCCATAGCTGGCACAGGAGCCGTGGAAGATAGGATTGTTTTCAGTATTATTTCACCATTTTTTCACCACTGTTTCAAGAACGGGAGCCCTTTTCAACCGTTAGCGGAAGAATCCTTCTTTGGAGATGAGATATTTTTCTGGGGTTGCAAGTGCAGGGCCTCTGTCAGTCCTGGGTTTGTTGGACTAGCGCCAGACATGAGAAGTGCGCCTTTGTGGGACAGGTGAATAGTGCGGATCCTGTTTCAGTCTAAAGACTGAAACAGGATCCGCACTTTTCACCGTTCCTTTCAGAATCATTTGATTCATCAGCTAGGAATGGCGATTGCTTCTCCAGACCAATCGAAGGCTAGGCCAAAGTAACTCGATCTTTCCAAGAGGTGTGTGGCCCATCTTTTGAACGAACCGCTAAGTGGAGAACTATTTGGTATTTTTCCTAAGCACTTTTCACCGTAATTGTCCTAAGGTTGGTCTCTGCATCCTTAAGCCTACCAGAGTTTTCACAGACGAAACAGGCTGAGGCCCAGTAATCTTGGCATTTCCAATAGTTGGTCCTAGAGACTACCAAGAAAGTGTTCTTTTAAGTATTATTCTGTTGTGGTTTCAGCATTATTTTCAGAACCCGAGCAGGGTTCTCGCATTAGCATAAGAATCCTGCCTGGTAGTTGAGATTTCATGGTGGGGTGTAAGTGCGGGGCTTCTGTCAGCCGTGCCTTTGATTTGTTTACCTCCAGAGTTGGAAAGTGCATATTTGCGTGAGATGGGAAAAGTGTGGATCGTGCTTCAGATTTCATCCAGACACTTTGAAATGACCAGTGTGTTGGTAATTATTTGCCATTTCCATGGCGTTTGGCACCGTAATAGTCATGAGGTCAGTCTCTGCATCCTGAAGACTATGATGCTTTTTGCAGAGAAACCTCTGCTGAGGCCCAGGTAAGTTGCTATTTCCCATAGCTGGCAGAGGTGCCTTGAGAGATAGGATTGTTTTCAGTATTATTTCACCATTTTTTCACCACTGTTTCAAGAACGGGAGCCCTTTTCAACCGTTAGCGGAAGAATCCTTCTTTGGAGATGAGATATTTTTCTGGGGTGGCAAGTGCAGGGCCTCTGTCAGTCCTGGGTTTGTTGGACTAGCGCCAGACATGAGAAGTGCGCCTTTGTGGGACAGGTGAATAGTGCGGATCCTGTTTCAGCCTAAAGACTGAAACAGGATCCGCACTTTTCACCGTTCCTTTCAGAATCATTTGATTCATCAGCTAGGAATGGCGATTGCTTCTCCAGACCAATCGAAGGCTAGGCCAAAGTAACTCGGTCTTTCCAAGAGGTGTGTGGCCCAACTTTTGAAAGAACCGCTAAGTGGAGAACTATTTGGTATTTTTCCTAAGCACTTTTCACCGTAATTGTCCTAAGGTTGGTCTCTGCATCCTTAAGCATACCAGAGTTTTCACAGACGAAACAGGCTGAGGCCCATTAATCTTGGCATTTCCAATAGTTGGTCCTAGAGACTACCAAGAAAGTGTTCTTTTAAGTATTATTCCGTTGTGGTTTCAGCATTATTTTCAGAACCCGAGCAGGGTTCTCGCATTAGCATAAGAATCCTGCCTGGTAGTTGAGATTTCATGGTGGGGTGTAAGTGCAGGGCTTCTGTCAGCCCTGCCTTTGATTTGTTTACCTCCAGAGTTGGAAAGTGCATATTTGCGTGAGATGGGAAAAGTGTGGATCGTGCTTCAGATTTCATCCTGACACTTTGAAATGACCAGTGTGTTGGTAATTATTTGCCATTTCCATGGCGTTTGGCACCATAATAGTCATGAGGTCGGTCTCTGCATCCTGAAGCCTATGATGCTTTTTGCAGAGAAACCTCTGCTGAGGCCCAGGTAACTTGCTATTTCCCATAGCTGGCACAGGAGCCTTGGAAGATAGCATTGTTTTCAGAATTATTTCACCATTTTTTCACCACTGTTTCAAGAACGGGAGCCCTGTTCAACCGTTAGCGGAAGAATCCTTCTTTGGAGATGAGATATTTTTCTGGGGTGGCAAGTGCAGGGCCTCTGTCAGTCCTGGGTTTGTTGGACTAGCGCCAGACATGAGAAGTGCGCCTTTGTGGGACAGGTGAATAGTGCGGATCCTGTTTCAGTCTAAAGACTGAAACAGGATCCGCACTTTTCACCGTTCCTTTCAGAATCATTTGATTCATCAGCTAGGAATGGCGATTGCTTCTCCAGACCAATCGAAGGCTAGGCCAAAGTACCTCGATCTTTCCCAGAGGTGTGTGGCCCAACTTTTGAAAGAACCGCTAAGTGGAGAACTATTTGGTATTTTTCGTAAGCACTTTTCACCGTAATTGTCCCAAGGTTGGTCTCTGCATCCTTAAGCATACCAGTGTTTTCACAGACGAAACAGGCTGAGGGCCAGTAATCTTGGCATTTCCAATAGTTGGTCTTAGAGACTACCAAGAAAGTGTTCTTTTAAGTATTATTCCTTTGTGGTTTCAGCATTATTTTCAGAACCCGAGCAGGGTTCTCGCATTAGCATAAGAATCCTGCCTGGTAGTTGAGATTTCATGGTGGGGTGTAAGTGCTGGGCTTCTGTCAGCCCTGCCTTTGATTTGTTTACCTCCAGAGTTGGAAAGTGCATATTTGCGTGAGATGGGAAAAGTGTGGATCGTGCTTCAGATTTCATCCAGACACTTTGAAATGACCAGTGTGTTGGTAATTATTTGTCATTTCCATGGCGTTTGGCCCCGTAATAGTCATGAGGTCCGTCTCTGCATCCTGAAGCCTATGATGCTTTTTGCAGAGAAACCTCTGCTGAGGCCCAGGTAACCTGCTATTTCCCATAGCTGGCACAGGAGCCTTGGAAGATAATATTGTTTTCAGTATTATTTCACCATTTTTTCACCACTGTTTCAAGAACGGGAGCCCTTTTCAACCGTTAGCGGAAGAATCCTTCTTTGGAGATGAGATATTTTTCTGGGGTGGCAAATGCAGGGCCTCTGTCAGTCCTGGGTTTGTTGCACTAGCGCCAGACATGAGAAGTGCGCCTTTGTGGGACAGGTGAATAGTGCGGATCCTGTTTCAGTCTAAAGACTGAAACAGGATCCGCACTTTTCACCGTTCCTTTCAGAATCATTTGATTCATCAGCTAGGAATGGCGATTGCTTCTGCAGACCAATCGAAGGCTAGGCCAAAGTACCTCGATCTTTCCCAGAGGTGTGTGGCCCCACTTTTGAAAGAACCGCTAAGTGGAGAACTATTTGGTATTTTTCCTAAGCACTTTTCACCGTAATTCTCCTAAGGTTGGTCTCTGCATCCTTAAGCATACCAGAGTTTTCACAGACGAAACAGGCTGAGGCCCAGTAATCTTGGCATTTCCAATAGTTGGTCCTAGAGACTACCAAGAAAGTGTTCTTTTAAGTATTATTCCGTTGTGGTTTCAGCATTATTTTCAGAACCCGAGCAGGGTTCTCGCATTAGCATAAGAATCCTGCCTGGTAGTTGAGATTTCATGGTGGGGTGTAAGTGTGGGGCTTCTGTCAGCCCTGCCTTTGATTTGTTTACCTCCAGAGTTGGAAAGTGCATATTTGCGTGAGATGGGAAAAGTGTGGATCGTGCTTCAGATTTCATCCTGACACTTTGAAATGACCAGTGTGTTGGTAATTATTTGCCATTTCCATGGCGTTTGGCACCGTAATAGTCATGAGGTCGGTCTCTGCATCCTGAAGCCTATGATGCTTTTTGCAGAGAAACCTCTGCTGAGGCCCAGGTAACTTGCTGTTTCCCATAGCTGGCACAGGAGCCTTGGAAGATAGGATTGTTTTCAGTATTATTTCACCATTTTTTCACCACTGTTTCAAGAACGGGAGCCCTTTTCAACCGTTAGCGGAAGAATCCTTCTTTGGAGATGAGATATTTTTCTGGGGTGGCAAGTGCAGGGCCTCTGTCAGTCCTGGGTTTGTTGGACTAGCGCCAGACATGAGAAGTGCGCCTTTGTGGGACAGGTGAATAGTGCGGATCCTGTTTCAGTCTAAAGACTGAAACAGGATCCGCACTTTTCACCGTTCCTTTCAGAATCATTTGATTCATCAGCTAGCAATGGCGATTGCTTCTCCAGACCAATCGAAGGCTAGGCCAAAGTACCTCGATCTTTCCAAGAGTTGTGTGGCCCAACTTTTGAAAGAACCGCTAATTGGAGAAGTATTTGGTATTTTTCCTAAGCACTTTTCACCGTAATTGTCCTAAGGTTGGTCTCTGCATCCTTAAGCATACCAGAGTTTTCACAGACGAAACAGGCTGAGGCCCATTAATCTTGGCATTTCCAATAGTTGGTCCTAGAGACTACCAAGAAAGTCTTCTTTTAAGTATAATTCTGTTGTGCTTTCAGCATTATTTTCAGAACCCGAGCAGGGTTCTCGCATTACCATAAGAATCCTGCCTGGTAGTTGAGATTTCATGGTGGGGTGTAAGTGCGGGGCTTCTGTCAGCCCTGCCTTTGATTTGTTTACCTCCAGAGTTGGAAAGTGCATATTTGCGTGAGATGGGAAAAGTGTGGATCGTGCTTCAGATTTCATCCAGACACTTTGAAATGACCAGTGTGTTGGTAATTATTTGCCATTTCCATGGCGTTTGGCACCGTAATAGTCATGAGGTCGGTCTCTGCATCCTGAAGCCTATGATGCTTTTTGCAGAGAAACCTCTGCTGAGGCCCAGGTAACTTGCTATTTCCCATAGCTGGCACAGGAGCCTTGGAAGATAGGATTGTTTTCAGTATTTTTTCACCATTTTTTCGCCACTGTTTCAAGAACGGGAGCCCTTTTCAACCGTTAGCGGAAGAATCCTTCTTTGGAGATGAGATATTTTTCTGGGGTGGCAAGTGCAGGGCCTCTGTCAGTCCTGGGTTTGTTGGACGAGCGCCAGACATGAGAAGTGCGCCTTTGTGGGACAGGTGAATAGTGCGGATCCTGTTTCAGTCTAAAGACTGAAACAGGATCCGCACTTTTCACCGTTCCTTTCAGAATCATTTGATTCATCAGCTAGGAATGGCGATTGCTTCTCCAGACCAATCGAAGGCTAGGCCAAAGTACCTCGATCTTTCCAAGAGGTGTGTGGCCCAACTTTTGAAAGAACCGCTAAGTGGAGAACTATTTGGTATTTTTCCTAAGCACTTTTCACCGTAATTGTCCTAAGGTTGGTCTCTGCATCCTTAAGCATACCAGTGTTTTCACAGACGAAACAGGCTGAGGCCCAGTAATCTTGGCATTTCCAATAGTTGTTCTTAGAGACTACCAAGAAAGTGTTCTTTTAAGTATTATTCCTTTGTGGTTTCAGCATTATTTTCAGAACCCGAGCAGGGTTCTCGCATTAGCATAAGAATCCTGCCTGGTAGTTGAGATTTCATGGTGGGGTGTAAGTGCGGGGCTTCTGTCTGCCCTGCCTTTGATTTGTTTACCTCCAGAGTTGGAAAGTGCATAGTTGGGTGAGATGGGAAAAGTGTGGATCGTGCTTCAGATTTCATCCTGACACTCTGAAATGACCAGTGTGTTGGTAATTATTTGCCATTTCCATGGCGTTTGGCACCCTAATAGTCATGAGGTCGGTCTCTGCATCCTGAAGCCTATGATGCTTTTTGCAGAGAAACCTCTGCTGAGGCCCAGGTAACTTGCTATTTCCCATAGCTGGCACAGTAGCCTTGGAAGATAGGATTGTTTTCAGTATTATTTCACCATTTTTTCACCACTGTTTCAAGAACGGGAGCCCTTTTCAACCGGTAGCGGAAGAATCCTTCTTTGGAGATGAGATATTTTTCTGGGGTGGCAAGTGCAGGGCCTCTGTCAGTCCTGGGTTTGTTGGACTAGCGCCAGACATGAGAAGTGCGCCTTTGTGGGACAGGTGAATAGTGCGGATCCTGTTTCAGTCTAAAGACTGAAACAGGATCCGCACTTTTCACCGTTCCTTTCAGAATCATTTGATTCATCAGCTAGGAATGGCGATTGCTTCTCCAGACCAATCGAAGGCTACGCCAAAGTAACTCGATCTTTCCAAGAGGTGTGTGGCCCAACTTTTGAAAGAACCGCTAAGTGGAGAACTATTTGGTATTTTTCCTAAGCACTTTTCACCGTAATTGTCCTAAGGTTGGTCTCTGCATCCTTAAGCATACCAGAGTTTTCACAGACGAAACAGGCTGAGGCCCATTAATCTTGGCATTTCCAATAGTTGGTCCTAGAGACTACCAAGAAAGTGTTCTTTTAAGTATTATTCCGTTGTGGTTTCAGCATTATTTTCAGAACCCGAGCAGGGTTCTCGCATTAGAATAAGAATCCTGCCTGGTAGTTGAGATTTCTGCGTGGGGTGTAGGTGCGGGGCTTCTGTCAGCCCTGCCTTTGATTTGTTTACCTCCAGAGTTGGAAAGTGCATATTTGCGTGAGATGGGAAAAGTGTGGATCGTGCTTCAGATTTCATCCTGACACTTTGAAATGACCAGTGTGTTGGTAATTATTTGCCATTTCCATGGCGTTTGGCACCGTAATAGTCATGAGGTCGGTCTCTGCATCCTGAAGCCTATGATGCTTTTTGCAGAGAAACCTCTGCTGAGGCCCAGGTAACTTGCTATTTCCCATAACTGGCACAGTAGCCTTGGAAGATAGGATTGTTTTCAGTATTATTTCACCATTTTTTCACCACTGTTTCAAGAACGGGAGCCCTTTTCAACCGGTAGCGGAAGAATCCTTCTTTGGAGATGAGATATTTTTCTGGGGTGGCAAGTGCAGGGCCTCTGTCAGTCCTGGGTTTGTTGGACTAGCGCCAGACATGAGAAGTGCGCCTTTGTGGGACAGGTGAATAGTGCGGATCCTGTTTCAGTCTAAAGACTGAAACAGGATCCGCACTTTTCACCGTTCCTTTCAGAATCATTTGATTCATCAGCTAGGAATGGCGATTGCTTCTCCAGACCAATCGAAGGCTACGCCAAAGTAACTCGATCTTCCCAAGAGGTGTGTGGCCCAACTTTTGAAAGAACCGCTAAGTGGAGAACTATTTGGTATTTTTCCGAAGCACTTTCCACCGTAATTGTCCTAAGGTTGGTCTCTGCATCCTTAAGCATACCAGAGTTTTCACAGACGAAACAGGCTGAGGCCCATTAATCTTGGCATTTACAATAGTTGGTCCTAGAGACTACCAAGAAAGTGTTCTTTTAAGTATTATTCCGTTGTGGTTTCAGCATTATTTTCAGAACCCGAGCAGGGTTCTCGCATTAGCATAAGAATCCTGCCTGGTAGCTGAGATTTCTGGGTGGGGTGTAGGTGCAGGGCTTCTGTCAGCCCTGCCTTTGATTTGTTTACCTCCAGAGTTGGAAAGTGCATATTTGCGTGAGATGGGAAAAGTGTGGATCGTGCTTCAGATTTAATCCTGACACTTTGAAATGACCAGTGTGTTGGTAATTATTTGACATTTCCATGGCGTCTGGCACCGTAATAGTCATGAGGTCGGTCTCTGCATCCTGAAGCCTATGATGCTTTTTGCAGAGAAACCTCTGCTGAGGCCCAGGTAACTTGCTATTTCCCATAGCTGGCACAGGAGCCTTGGAAGATAGGATTGTTTTCAGTATTATTTCACCATTTTTTCACCACTGTTTCAAGAACGGGAGCCCTTTTCAACCGTTAGCGGAAGAATCCTTCTTTGGAGATGAGATATTTTTCTGGGGTGGCAAGTGCAGGGCCTCTGTCAGTCCTGGGTTTGTTGGACTAGCGCCAGACATGAGAAGTGCGCCTTTGTGGGACAGGTGAATAGTGCGGATCCTGTTTCAGTCTAAAGACTGAAACAGCATCCGCACTTTTCACCGTTCCTTTCAGAATCATTTGATTCATCAGCTAGGAATGGCGATTGCTTCTCCAGACCAATCGAAGGCTAGGCCAAAGTACCTCGATCTTTCCAAGAGGTGTGTGGCACAATTTTTGAAAGAACCGCTAAGTGGAGAACTATTTGGTATTTTTCCTAAGCACTTTTCACCGTAATTGTCCTAAGGTTGGTCTCTGCATCCTTAAGCATACCAGAGTTTTCACAGAGGAAACAGGCTGAGGCCCATTAATCTTGGCATTTCCAATAGTTGGTCCTAGAGACTACCAAGAAAGTGTTCTTTTAAGTATAATTCTGTTGTGCTGTCAGCATTATTTTCAGAACCCTAGCAGGGTTCTCGCATTAGCATAAGAATCCTGCCTGGTAGTTGAGATTTCATGGTGGGGTGTAAGTGCGGGGCTTCTGTCAGCCCTGCCTTTGATTTCTTTACCTCCAGAGTTGGAAAGTGCATATTTGCGTGAGATGGGAAAAGTGTGGATCGTGCTTCCGATTTCATCCAGACACTTTGAAATGACCAGTGTGTTGGTAATTATTTGCCATTTCCATGGCGTTTGGCACTGTAATAGTCATGAGGTCGGTCTCTGCATCCTGAAGCCTATGATGCTTTTTGCAGAGAAACCTCTGCTGAGGCCCATGTAACTTGCTATTTCCCATAGCTGGCACAGGAGCCTTGGAAGATAGGATTGTTTTCAGTATTATTTCACCATTTTTTCACCACTGTTTCAAGAACGGGAGCCCTTTTCAACCGTTAGCGGAAGAATCCTTCTTTGGAGATGAGATATTTTTCTGGGGTGGCAAGTGCAGGGCCTCTGTCAGTCCTGGGTTTGTTGGACTAGCGCCAGACATGAGAAGTGCGCCTTTGTGGGACAGGTGAATAGTGCGGATCCTGTTTCAGTCTAAAGACTGAAACAGGATCCGCACTTTTCACCGTTCCTTTCAGAATCATTTGATTCATCAGCTAGGAATGGTGATTGCTTCTCCAGACCAATCGAAGGCTAGGCCAAAGTAACTCGATCTTTCCAAGAGGTGTGTGGCCCAACTTTTGAAAGATCCGCTAAGTGGAGAACTATTTGGTATTTTTCGTAAGCACTTTTCACCGTAATTGTCCTAAGGTTGGTCTTTGCATCCTTAAGCATACCAGAGTTTTCACAGACGAAACAGGCTGAGGCCCATTAATCTTGGCATTTCCAATAGTTGGTCCTAGAGACTACCAAGAAAGTGTTCTTTTAAGTATTATTCTGTTGTGGTTTCAGCATCATTTTCAGAACTCGAGCAGGGTTCTCGCATTAGCATAAGAATCCTGCCTGGTAGTTGAGATTTCATGTTGGGGTGTAAGTGCGGGGCTTCTGTCTTCCCTGCCTTTGATTTGTTTACCTCCAGAGTTGGAAAGTGCATAGTTGCGTGAGATGGGAAAAGTGTGGATCGTGCTTCAAATTTCATCCTGACACTTTGAAATGACCAGTGTGTTGGTAATTATTTGCCATTTCCATGGCGTTTGGCACTGTAATAGTCATGAGGTCGGTCTCTGCATCCTGAAGCCTATGATGCTTTTTGCAGAGAAACCTCTGCTGAGGCCCAGGTAACTTGCTATTTCCCATAGCTGGCACAGGAGCCTTGAAAGATAGGATTGTTTTCAGTATTATTTCACCATTTTTTCACCACTGTTTCAAGAACGGGAGCCCTTTTCAACCGTTAGCGGAAGAATCCTTCTTTGGAGATGAGATATTTTTCTGGGGTGGCAAGTGCAGGGCCTCTGTCAGTCCTGGGTTTGTTGGACTAGCGCCAGACATGAGAAATGCGCCTTTGAGGGACAGGTGAATAGTGCGGATCCTGTTTCATTCTAAAGACTGAAACAGGATCCGCACTTTTCACCGTTCCTTTCAGAATCATTTGATTCATCAGCTAGGAATGGCGATTGCTTCTCCAGACCAATCGAAGGCTAGGCCAAAGTAACTCGATCCTTCCAAGAGGTGTGTGGCCCAACTTTTGAAAGAACCGCTAAGTGGAGAACTATTTGGTATTTTTCCGAAGCACTTTTCACCGTAATTGTCCTAAGGTTGGTCTCTGCATCCTTAAGCATACCAGAGTTTTCACAGACGAAACAGGCTGAGGCCCAGTAATCTTGGCATTTCCAATAGTTGGTCCTAGAGACTACCAAGAAAGTGTTCTTTTAAGTATAATTCTGTTGTGCTTTCAGCATTATTTTCAGAACCCGAGCAGGGTTCTCGCATTAGCATAAGAATCCTGCCTGGTAGTTGAGATATCATGGTGGGGTGTAAGTGCGGGGCTTCTGTCAGCCCTGCCTATGATTTCTTTACCTCCAGAGTTGGAAAGTGCATATTTGCGTGAGATGGGAAAAGTGTGGATCGTGCTTCAGATTTCATCCAGACACTTTGAAATGACCAGTGTGTTGGTAATTATTTGCCATTTCCATGGCGTTTGGCACCGTAATAGTCATGAGGTCGGTCTCTGCATCCTGAAGCCTATGATGCTTTTTGCAGAGAAACCTCTGCTGAGGCCCAGGTAACTTGCTATTTCCCATAGCTGGCACAGGAGCCTTGGAAGATAGGATTGTTTTCAGTATTATTTCACCATTTTTTCACCACTGTTTCAAGAACGGGAGCCCTTTTCAACCGCTAGCGGAAGAATCCTTCTTTGGAGATGAGATATTTTTCTGGGGTTGCAAGTGCAGGGCCTCTGTCAGTCCTGGGTTTGTTGGACTAGCGCCAGACATGAGAAGTGCGCCTTTGTGGGACAGGTGAATAGTGCGGATCCTGTTTCAGTCTAAAGACTGAAACAGGATCCGCACATTTCACCGTTCCTTTCAGAATCATTTGATTCATCAGCTAGGAATGGCGATTGCTTCTCCAGTCCAATCGAAGGCTAGGCCAAAGTAACTCGATCTTTCCAAGAGGTGTGTGGCCCAACTTTTGAAAGAACCGCTAAGTGGAGAACTATTTGGTATTTTTCCTAAGCACTTTTCACCGTAATTGTCCTAAGGTTGGTCTCTGCATCCTTAAGCATACCAGAGTTTTCACAGATTAAACAGGCTGAGGCCCAGTAATCTTGGCATTTCCAATAGTTGGTCCTAGAGACTACCAAGAAAGTGTTCTTTTAAGTATAATTCTGTTGTGGTTTCAGCATTATTTTCAGAACCCGAGCAGGGTTCTCGCATTAGCATAAGAATCCTGCCTGGTAGTTGAGATATCATGGTGGGGTGTAAGTGCGGGGCTTCTGTCAGCCCTGCCTTTGATTTGTTTACCTCCAGAGTTGGAAAGTGCATATTTGCGTGAGATGGGAAAAGTGTGGATCGTGCTTCAGATTTCATCCAGACACTTTGAAATGACCAGTGTGTTGGTAATTATTTGCCATTTCCATGGCGTTTGGCACCGTAATAGTCATGAGGTCGGTCTCTGCATCCTGAAGCCTATGATGCTTTTTGCAGAGAAACCTCTGCTGAGGCCCAGGTAACTTGCTATTTCCCATAGCTGGCACAGGAGCCTTGAAAGATAGGATTGTTTTCAGTATTATTTCACCATTTTTTCACCACTGTTTCAAGAACGGGAGCCCTTTTCAACCGCTAGCGGAAGAATCCTTCTTTGGAGATGAGATATTTTTCTGGGGTGGCAAGTGCAGGGCCTCTGTCAGTCCTGGGTTTGTTGGACTAGCGCCAGACATGAGAAGTGCGCCTTTGTGGGACAGGTGAATAGTGCGGATCCTGTTTCAGTCTAAAGACTGAAACAGGATCCGCACTTTTCACCGTTCCTTTCAGAATCATTTGATTCATCAGCTAGGAATGGCGATTGCTTCTCCAGTCCAATCGAAGGCTAGGCCAAAGTAACTCGATCTTTCCAAGAGGTGTGTGGCCCAACTTTTGAAAGAACCGCTAAGTGGAGAACTATTTGGTATTTTTCCTAAGCACTTTTCACCGTAATTGTCCTAAGGTTGGTCTCTGCATCCTTAAGCATACCAGAGTTTTCACAGACGAAACAGACTGAGGCCCAGTAATCTTGGCATTTCCAATAGTTGGTCCTAGAGACTACCAAGAAAGTGTTCTTTTAAGTATAATTCTGTTGTGGTTTCAGCATTATTTTCAGAACCCGAGCAGGGTTCTCGCATTAGCATAAGAATCCTGCCTGGTAGTTGAGATATCATGGTGGGGTGTAAGTGCGGGGCTTCTGTCAGCCCTGCCTTTGATTTGTTTACCTCCAGAGTTGGAAAGTGCATATTTGCGTGAGATGGGAAAAGTGTGGATCGTGCTTCAGATTTCATCCAGACACTTTGAAATGACCAGTGTGTTGGTAATTATTTGCCATTTCCATGGCGTTTGGCACCGTAATAGTCATGAGGTCGGTCTCTGCATCCTGAAGCCTATGATGCTTTTTGCAGAGAAACCTCTGCTGAGGCCCAGGTAACTTGCTATTTCCCATAGCTGGCACAGGAGCCTTGAAAGATAGGATTGTTTTCAGTATTATTTCACCATTTTTTCACCACTGTTTCAAGAACGGGAGACCTTTTCAACCGCAAGCGGAAGAATCCTTCTTTGGAGATGAGATATTTTTCTGGGGTGGCAAGTGCAGGGCCTCTGTCAGTCCTGGGTTTGTTGGACTAGCGCCAGACATGAGAAGTGCGCCTTTGTGGGACAGGTGAATAGTGCGGATCCTGTTTCAGTCTAAAGACTGAAACAGGATCCGCACTTTTCACCGTTCCTTTCAGAATCATTTGATTCATCAGCTAGGAATGGCGATTGCTTCTCCAGTCCAATCGAAGGCTAGGCCAAAGTAACTCGATCTTTCCAAGAGGTGTGTGGCCCAACTTTTGAAAGAACCGCTAAGTGGAGAACTATTTGGTATTTTTCCTAAGCACTTTTCACCGTAATTGTCCTAAGGTTGGTCTCTGCATCCTTAAGCATACCAGAGTTTTCACAGATGAAACAGGCTGAGGCCCAGTAATCTTGGCATTTCCAATAGTTGGTCCTAGAGACTACCAAGAAAGTGTTCTTTTAAGTATAATTCTGTTGTGGTTTCAGCATTATTTTCAGAACCCGAGCAGGGTTCTCGCATTAGCATAAGAATCCTGCCTGGTAGTTGAGATATCATGGTGGGGTGTAAGTGCGGGGCTTCTGTCAGCCCTGCCTTTGATTTGTTTACCTCCAGAGTTGGAAAGTGCATATTTGCGTGAGATGGGAAAAGTGTGGATCGTGCTTCAGATTTCATCCTGACACTTTGAAATGACCAGTGTGTTGGTAATTATTTGCCATTTCCATGGCGTTTGGCACCGTAATAGTCATGAGGTCGGTCTCTGCATCCTGAAGCCTATGATGCTTTTTGCAGAGAAACCTCTGCTGAGGCCCAGGTAACTTGCTATTTCCCATAGCTGGCACAGGAGCCTTGAAAGATAGGATTGTTTTCAGTATTATTTCACCATTTTTTCACCACTGTTTCAAGAACGGGAGCCCTTTTCAACCGCTAGCGGAAGAATCCTTCTTTGGAGATGAGATATTTTTCTGGGGTGGCAAGTGCAGGGCCTCTGTCAGTCCTGGGTTTGTTGGACTAGCGCCAGACATGAGAAGTGCGCCTTTGTGGGACAGGTGAATAGTGCGGATCCTGTTTCAGTCTAAAGACTGAAACAGGATCCGCACTTTTCACCGTTCCTTTCAGAATCATTTGATTCATCAGCTAGGAATGGCGATTGTTCTCCAGACCAATCGAAGGCTAGGCCAAAGTACCTCGATCTTTCCCAGAGGTGTGTGGCCCAACTTTTGAAAGAACCGCTAAGTGGAGAACTATTTGGTATTTTTTCTAAGCACTTTTCACCGTAATTGTCCTAAGGTTGGTCTCTGCATCCTTAAGCATACCAGTGTTTTCACAGACGAAACAGGCTGAGGCCCAGTAATCTTGGCATTTCCAATAGTTGGTCCTAGAGACTACCAAGAAAGTGTTCTTTTAAGTATAATTCTGTTGTGCTTTCAGCATTATTTTCAGAACCCGAGCAGGGTTCTCGCATTAGCATAAGAATCCTGCCTGGTAGTTGAGATATCATGGTGGGGTGTAAGTGCGGGGCTTCTGTCAGCCCTGCCTTTGATTTCTTTACCTCCAGAGTTGGAAAGTGCATATTTGCGTGAGATGGGAAAAGTGTGGATCGTGCTTCAGATTTCATCCAGACACTTTGAAATGACCAGTGTGTTGGTAATTATTTGCCATTTCCATGGCGTTTGGCACCGTAATAGTCATGAGGTCGGTCTCTGCATCCTGAAGCCTATGATGCTTTTTGCAGAGAAACCTCTGCTGAGGCCCAGGTAACTTGCTATTTCCCATAGCTGGCACAGGAGCCTTGAAAGATAGGATTGTTTTCAGTATTATTTCACCATTTTTTCACCACTGTTTCAAGAACGGGAGCACTTTTCAACCGCAAGCGGAAGAATCCTTCTTTGGAGATGAGATATTTTTCTGGGGTGGCAAGTGCAGGGCCTCTGTCAGTCCTGGGTTTGTTGGACTAGCGCCAGACATGAGAAGTGCGCCTTTGTGGGACAGGTGAATAGTGCGGATCCTGTTTCAGTCTAAAGACTGAAACAGGATCCGCACTTTTCACCGTTCCTTTCAGAATCATTTGATTCATCAGCTAGGAATGGCGATTGCTTCTCCAGTCCAATCGAAGGCTAGGCCAAAGTAACTCGATCTTTCCAAGAGGTGTGTGGCCCAACTTTTGAAAGAACCGCTAAGTGGAGAACTATTTGGTATTTTTCCTAAGCACTTTTCACCGTAATTGTCCTAAGGTTGGTCTCTGCATCCTTAAGCATACCAGAGTTTTCACAGACGAAACAGACTGAGGCCCCCTAATCTTGGCATTTCCAATAGTTGGTCCTAGAGACTACCAAGAAAGTGTTCTTTTAAGTATAATTCTGTTGTGGTTTCAGCATTATTTTCAGAACCCGAGCAGGGTTCTCGCATTAGCATAAGAATCCTGCCTGGTAGTTGAGATATCATGGTGGGGTGTAAGTGCGGGGCTTCTGTCAGCCCTGCCTTTGATTTCTTTACCTCCAGAGTTGGAAAGTGCATATTTGCGTGAGATGGGAAAAGTGTGGATCGTGCTTCAGATTTCATCCAGACACTTTGAAATGACCAGTGTGTTGGTAATTATTAGCCATTTCCATGGCGTTTGGCACCGTAATAGTCATGAGGTCGGTCTCTGCATCCTGAAGCCTATGATGCTTTTTGCAGAGAAACCTCTGCTGAGGCCCAGGTAACTTGCTATTTCCCATAGCTGGCACAGGAGCCTTGAAAGATAGGATTGTTTTCAGTATTATTTCACCATTTTTTCACCACTGTTTCAAGAACGGGAGCCCTTTTCAACCGCTAGCGGAAGAATCCTTCTTTGGAGATGAGATATTTTTCTGGGGTGGCAAGTGCAGGGCCTCTGTCAGTCCTGGGTTTGTTGGACTAGCGCCAGACATGAGAAGTGCGCCTTTGTGGGACAGGTGAATAGTGCGGATCCTGTTTCAGTCTAAAGACTGAAACAGGATCCGCACTTTTCACCGTTCCTTTGAGAATCATTTGATTCATCAGCTAGGAATGGCGATTGCTTCTCCAGTCCAATCGAAGGCTAGGCCAAAGTAACTCGATCTTTCCAAGAGGTGTGTGGCCCAACTTTTGAAAGAACCGCTAAGTGGAGAACTATTTGGTATTTTTCCTAAGCACTTTTCACCGTAATTGTCCTAAGGTTGGTCTCTGCATCCTTAAGCATACCAGAGTTTTCACAGACGAAACAGGCTGAGGCCCAGTAATCTTGGCATTTCCAATAGTTGGTCCTAGAGACTACCAAGAAAGTGTTCTTTTAAGTATTATTCTGTTGTGGTTTCAGCATTATTTTCAGAACCCGAGCAGGGTTCTCGCATTAGCATAAGAATCCTGCCTGGTAGTTGAGATTTCATGGTGGGGTGTAAGTGCGGGGCTTCTGTCAGCCCTGCCTTTGATTTCTTTACCTCCAGAGTTGGAAAGTGCATATTTGCGTGAGATGGGAAAAGTGTGGATCGTGCTTCAGATTTCATCCTGACACTTTGAAATGACCAGTGTGTTGGTAATTATTTGCCATTACCATGGCGTTTGGCACCGTAATAGTCATGAGGTCGGTCTCTGCATCCTGAAGCCTATGATGCTTTTTGCAGAGAAACCTCTACTGAGGCCCAGGTAAGTTGCTATTTCCCATAGCTGGCACAGGAGCCTTGGAAGATAGGATTGTTTTCAGTAGTATTTCACCATTTTTTCACCACTGTTTCAAGAACGGGAGCCCTTTTCAACCGTTAGCGGAAGAATCCTTCTTTGGACATGAGATATTTTTCTGGGGTTGCAAGTGCAGGGCCTCTGTCAGTCCTGGGTTTGTTGGACTAGCGCCAGACATGAGAAGTGCGCCTTTGTGGGACAGGTGAATAGTGCGGATCCTGTTTCAGTCTAAAGACTGAAACAGGATCCGCACTTTTCACCGTTCCTTTCAGAATCATTTGATTCATCAGCTAGGAATGGCGATTGCTTCTCCAGTCCAATCGAAGGCTAGGCCAAAGTAACTCGATCTTTCCAAGAGGTGTGTGGCCCAACTTTTGAAAGAACCGCTAAGTGGAGAACTATTTGGTATTTTTCCGAAGCACTTTTCACCGTAATTGTCCTAAGGTTGGTCTCTGCATCCTTAAGCATACCAGAGTTTTCACAGACGAAACAGGCTGAGGCCCAGTAATCTTGGCATTTCCAATAGTTGGTCCTAGAGACTACCAAGAAAGTGTTCTTTTAAGTATTATTCTGTTGTGGTTTCAGCATTATTTTCAGAACCCGAGCAGGGTTCTCGCATTAGCATAAGAATCCTGCCTGGTAGTTGAGATTTCATGGTGGGGTGTAAGTGCGGGGCTTCTGTCAGTCCTGCCTTTGATTTGTTTACCTCCAGAGTTGGAAAGTGCATATTTGCGTTAGATGGGAAAAGTGTGGATCGTGCTTCAGATTTCATCCTGACACTTTGAAATGACCAGTGTGTTGGTAATTATTTGCCATTTCCATGGCGTTTGGCACCGTAATAGTCATGAGGTCGGTCTCTGCATCCTGAAGCCTATGATGCTTTTTGCAGAGAAACCTCTGCTGAGGCCCAGGTAACTTGCTATTTCCCATAGCTGGCACAGGAGCATTGGAAGATAGGATTGTTTTCAGTATTATTTCACCATTTTTTCACCACTGTTTCAAGAACGGGAGCCCTTTTCAACCGTTAGCGGAAGAATCCTTCTTTGGAGATGAGATATTTTTCTGGGGTGGCAAGTGCAGGGCCTCTGTCAGTCCTGGGTTTGTTGGACTAGCGCCAGACATGAGAAGTGCGCCTTTGTGGGACAGGTGAATAGTGCGGATCCTGTTTCAGTCTAAAGACTGAAACAGGATCCGCACTTTTCACCGTTCCTTTCAGAATCATTTGATTCATCAGCTAGGAATGGCGATTGCTTCTCCAGACCAATCGAAGGCTAGGCCAAAGTACCTCGATCTTTCCAAGAGGTGTGTGGCCCAACTTTTGAAAGAACCGCTAAGTGGAGAACTGTTTGGTATTTTTCCTAAGCACTTTTCACCGTAATTGTCCTAAAGTTGGTCTCTGCATCCTTAAGCATACCAGAGTTTTCACAGAGGAAACAGGCTGAGGCCCAGTAATCTTGGCATTTCCAATAGTTGGTCCTAGAGACTACCAAGAAAGTGTTCTTTTAAGTATAATTCTGTTGTGCTTTCAGCATTATTTTCAGAACCTGAGCAGGGTTCTCGCATTAGCATAAGAATCCTGCCTGGTAGTTGAGATATCATGGTGGGGTGTAAGTGCGGGGCTTCTGTCAGCCCTGCCTTTGATTTCTTTACCTCCAGAGTTGGAAAGTGCATATTTGCGTGAGATGGGAAAAGTGTGGATCGTGCTTCAGATTTCATCCAGACACTTTGAAATGACCAGTGTGTTGGTAATTATTTGCCATTTCCATGGCGTTTGGCACCGTAATAGTCATGAGGTCGGTCTCTGCATCCTGAAGCCTATGATGCTTTTTGCAGAGAAACCTCTGCTGAGGCCCAGGTAACTTGCTATTTCCCATAGCTGGCACAGGAGCCTTGGAAGATAGGATTGTTTTCAGTATTATTTCACCATTTTTTCACCACCGTTTCAAGAACGGGAGCCCTTTTCAACCGCTAGCGGAAGAATCCTTCTTTGGAGGTGAGATATTTTTGTGGGGTGGCAAGTGCAGGGCCTCTGTCAGTCCTGGGTTTGTTGGACTAGCGCCAGACATGAGGAGTGCGCCTTTGTGGGACAGGTGAATAGTGCGGATCCTGTTTCAGTCTAAAGACTGAAACAGGATCCGCACTTTTCACCGTTCCTTTCAGAATCATTTGTTTCATCAGCTAGGAATGGCGATTGCTTCTCCAGACCAATCGAAGGCTAGGCCAAAGTAACTCGATCTTTCCAAGAGGTGTGTGGCCCAACTTTTGAAAGAACCGCTAAGTGGAGAAGTATTTGGTATTTTTCCTAAGCACTTTTCACCGTAATTGTCCTAAGGTTGGTCTCTGCATCCTTAAGCATACCAGAGTTTTCACAGACGAAACAGGCTGAGGCCCATTAATCTTGGCATTTCCAATAGTTGGTCCTAGAGACTACCAAGAAAGTGTTCTTTTAAGTATTATTCTGTTGTCGTTTCAGCATTATTTTCAGAACCCGAGCAGGGTTCTCGCATTAGCATAAGAATCCTGCCTGGTAGTTGAGATTTCTGGGTGGGGTGTAAGTGCGGGGCTTCTGTCAGCCCTGCCTTTGATTTGTTTACCTCCAGAGTTGGAAAGTGCATAGTTGCGTGAGATGGGAAAAGTGTGGATCGTGCTTCAGATTTCATCCTGACACTTTGAAATGACCAGTGTGTTGGTAATTATTTGCCATTTCCATGGCGTTTGGCCCCGTAATAGTCAGGAGGTCGGTCTCTGCATCCTGAAGCCTATGATGCTTTTTGCAGAGAAACCTCTGCTGAGGCCCAGGTAACTTGCTATTTCCCATAGCTGGCACAGGAGCCTTGGAAGATAGGATTGTTTTCAGTATTATTTCACCATTTTTTCACCACTGTTTCAAGAACGGGAGCCCTTTTCAACCGTTAGCGGAAGAATCCTTCTTTGGAGATGAGATATTTTTCTGGGGTGGCAAGTGCAGGGCCTCTGTCAGTCCTGGGTTTGTTCGACTAGCGCCAGACATGAGAAGTGCGCCTTTGTGGGACAGGTGAATAGTGCGGATCCTGTTTCAGTCTAAAGACTGAAACAGGATCCGCACTTTTCACTGTTCCTTTCAGAATCATTTGATTCATCAGCTAGGAATGGCGATTGCTTCTCCAGCCCAATCGAAGGCTAGGCCAAAGTACCTCGATCTTTCCAAGAGGTGTGTGGCCCAACTTTTGAAAGAACCGCTAAGTGGAGAACTATTTGGTATTTTTCGTAAGCACTTTTCACCGTAATTGTCCTAAGGTTGGTCTCTGCATCCTTAAGCATACGAGAGTTTTCACAGACGAAACAGGCTGAGGCCCAGTAATCTTGGCATTTCCAATAGTTGGTCCTAGAGACTACCAAGAAAGTGTTCTTTTAAGTATTATTCTGTTGTGGTTTTAGCATTATTTTCAGAACCCGAGCAGGGTTCTCGCATTAGCATAAGAATCCTGCCTGGTAGTTGAGATTTCTGGGTGGGGTGTAAGTGCGGG
This sequence comes from Lemur catta, assembly GCF_020740605.2. Lineage (NCBI taxonomy): Eukaryota > Metazoa > Chordata > Mammalia > Primates > Lemuridae > Lemur > Lemur catta. The sequence goes on along the minus strand of NC_059132.1, from coordinate 83,401,780 downwards.
GCTTCTGTCAGCCCTGCCTTTGATTTGTTTACCTCCAGAGTTGGAAAGTGCATAGTTGCGTGAGATGGGAAAAGTGTGGATCGTGCTTCAGATTTCATCCTGACACTTTGAAATGACCAGTGTGTTGGTAATTATTTGCCATTTCCATGGCGTTTGGCCCCGTAATAGTCAGGAGGTCGGTCTCTGCATCCTGAAGCCTATGATGCTTTTTGCAGAGAAACCTCTGCTGAGGCCCAGGTAACTTGCTGTTTCCCATAGCTGGCACAGGAGCCTTAGAAGATAGGATTGTTTTCAGTATTATTTCACCATTTTTTCACCACTGTTTTAAGAACGGGAGCCCTTTTGAACCGTTAGCGGAAGAATCCTTCTTTGGAGATGAGATATTTTTCTGGGGTGGCAAGTGCAGGGCCTCTGTCAGTCCTGGGTTTGTTGGACTAGTGCCAGACATGAGAAGTGCGCCTTTGTGGGACAGGTGAATAGTGCGGATCCTGTTTCAGTCTAAAGACTGAAACAGGATCCGCACTTTTCACCGTTCCTTTCAGAATCATTTGTTTCATCAGCTAGGAATGGCGATTGCTTCTCCAGACCAATCGAAGGCTAGGCCAAAGTAACTCGATGTTTCCAATGGGTGTGTGGCCCAACTTTTGAAAGAACCGCTAAGTGGAGAACTATTTGGTATTTTTCCTAAGCACATTTCACCGTAATTATCCTAAGGTTGGTCTCTGCATCCTTAAGCATTCCAGAGTTTTCACAGACGAAACAGGCTGAGGCCCATTAATCTTGGCATTTCCAATAGTTGGTCCTAGAGACTACCAAGAAAGTGTTCTTTTAAGTATTATTCTGTTGTGGTTTCAGCATTATTTTCAGAACCCGAGCAGGGTTCTCGCATTAGCATAAGAATCCTGCCTGGTAGTTGTGATTTCATGGTGGGGTGTAAGTGCGGGGCTTCTGTCAGCCCTGCCTTTGATTTGTTTACCTCCAGAGTTGGAAAGTGCACATTTGCGTGAGATGGGAAAAGTGTGGATCGTGCTTCAGATTTCATCCTGACACTTTGAAATGACCAGTGTGTTGGTAATTATTTGCCATTTCCATGGCGTTTGGCCCCGTAATAGTCATGAGGTCGGTCTCTGCATCCTGAAGCCTATGATGCTTTTTGCAGAGAAACCTCTGCTGAGGCCCAGGTAACTTGCTATTTCCCATAGCTGGCACAGGAGCCTTGGAAGATAGGATTGTTTTCAGTATTATTTCACCATTTTTTCACCACTGTTTCAAGAACGGGAGCCCTTTTCAACCGCTAGCGGAAGAATCCTTCTTTGGAGATGAGATATTTTTGTGGGGTGGCAAGTGCAGGGCCTCTGTCAGTCCTGGGTTTGTTGGACTAGCGCCAGACATGAGAAGTGCGCCTTTGTGGGACAGGTGAATAGTGCGGATCCTGTTTCAGTCTAAAGACTGAAACAGGATCCGCACTTTTCACTGTTCCTTTCAGAATCATTTGATTCATCAGCTAGGAATGGCGATTGCTTCTCCAGACCAATCGAAGGCTAGGCCAAAGTACCTCGATCTTTCCAAGAGGTGTGTGGCCCAACTTTTGAAAGAACCGCTAAGTGGAGAAGTGTTTGGCATTTTTCTGAAGCACTTTTCACCGTAATTGTCCTAAGGCTGGTCTCTGCATCCTTAAGCATAGGAGAGTTTTCACAGACGAAACAGGCCGAGGCCCAATAAAATTGGCATTTCCAATAGTTGGGCCTAGAGACTTCCAAGAGAGTGTTCTTTTAAGTATTATTCTGTTGTGGTTTCAGCATTATTTTCAGAACCCGAGCAGGGTTCTCGCATTAGCATTAGAATCCTGCCTGGTGGTTGAGATCTCTGGGTGGGGTGTAAGCGTGGGGCTTCTGTCAGCCCTGCCTTTGATTTGTTTACCTCCAGAGTTGGTAAGTGCATATTTGCGTGAGATGGGAAAAGTGTGGATCGTGCTTCAGATTTCATCCTGACACTTTGAAATGACCAGTGTGTTGGTAATTATTTGCCATTTGCATGACGTTTTCCACCGTAATAGTCATGAGGTCGGTCTCTGCATCCTGAAGCCTATCATGCTTTTTGCAGAGAAACCTCTGCTGAGGCCCAGGTAACTTGCTATTTCCCATAGCTGGCACAGAAGCCTTGGAAGATAGGATTGTTTTCAGTATTATTTCACCATTTTTTCACCACTGTTTCAAGAACGGGAGCCCTTTTCCACCGTTAGCGGAAGAATCCTTCTTTGGAGATGAGATATTTTTCTGGGGTGGAAGTGCAGGGCCTCTGTCAGTCCTGGGTTTGTTGGACTAGCGCCAGACATGAGAAGTGCGCCTTTGTGGGACAGGTGAATAGTGCGGATCCTGTTTAAGTCTAAAGAATGAAACAGGATCCGCACTTTTCACCGTTCCTTTCAGAATCATTTGATTCATCAGCTAGGAATGGCAATTGCTTCACCAGACCAATCGAAGGCTAAGCCAAAGTAACACGATCTTTCCAAGAGGTGTGTGGCCCAACTTTTGAAAGAACCGCTAGGTGGAAAACTATTTGTTATTTTTCCAAAGCACTTTTCACCGTAATTATCCTAAGGTTGGTCTCTGCATCCTTAACATACCAGAGTCTTCACAGACGAAACAGGCTGAGGCCCAGTAATCTTGGCATTTCCAATAGTTGGTCCTAGAGACTACCAAGAAAGTGTTCTTTTAAGTATTATTCCGTTGTGGTTTCAGCATTATTTTCAGAACCCGAGCAGGGTTCTCGCATCAGCATAAGAATCCTGCCTGGTGGTTGAGATTTCTGGGTGGGGTGTAAGCTCGGGGCTTCTGTAAGCCCTGCCTTTGATTTGTTCACCTCCAGAGTTGGTAAGTGCATATTTGCGTCAGATGGGAAAAGTGTGGATCGTGCTCAGATTTCATCCTGACACTTAGAAATGACAAGTGTGTTAGTAATTATTTGCCATTTGCATGGCGTTTGGCACCGTAATAGTCATGAGGTCGGTCTCTGCATCCTGAAGGCTATGATGCTTTTTGCAGAGAAACCTCTGCTGAGGCCCAGGTAACTTGCTATTTCCCATAGCTGGCACAGGAGCCTTGGAAGATAGGATTGTTTTCAGTATTATTTCACCATTTTTTCACCACTGTTTCTAGATCGGGAGCCCTTTTCAACCGTTGGCGGAAGAATCCTTCTTTGGAGATGAGATATTCTTCTGGGGTGGCAAGTGCAGGGCCTCTGTCAGTCCTGGGTTTGTTGGACTAGCGCCAGACATGAGAAGTGCGCCTTTGAGGGACAGGTGAATAGTGCGGATCCTGTTTCAGTCTAAAGACTGAAACAACATCCGCACTTTTCACCGTTCGTTTCAGAATCATTTGATTCATCAGCTAGGAATGGCGATTGCTTCTCCAGACCAATCGAAGGCTAGTCCAAAGTAACTCCATCTTTCCAAGAGGTGTGTGGCCCAACTTTTGAAAGAACCGCTAAGTGGAGAACTATTTGGTATTTTTCCGAAGCACTTTTCACCGTAATTGTCCTAAGGTTGGTCTCTGCATCCTTAAGCATACCAGAGTTTTCACAGACGAAACAGGCTGAGGCCCATTAATCTTGGCATTTCCAATAGTTTTTCCTAGAGACTACCAAGAAAGTGTTTTTTTTTAGTATTATTCCATTGTGGTTTCAGCATTATTTTCAGAACCCGAGCAGGGTTCTCGCATTAGCATAAGAATCCTGCCTGGTAGTTGAGATTTCTGTGTGGGGTGTAAGAGCAGGGCTTCTGTCAGCCCTGCCTTGATTTGTTTCCCTCCAGAGTTGGAAAGTGCATATTTGCGTGAGATGGGAAAAGTGTGGATCGTGCTTCAGATTTCATTCTGACACTTTGCAATGACCAGTGTGTTGGTAATTATTTGCCATTTCCATGGCGTTTGGCACCGTAATAGTCATGAGGTCGGTCTCTGCATCCTGAAGCCTATGATGCTTTTTGCAGAGAAACCTCTGCTGAGGCCCAGGTAACTTACTATTTCCCATAGCCGGCACAGGAGCCTTGGAAGATAGGATTGTTTTCAGTATTATTTCACCATTTTTTCACCACTGTTTCAAGAACGGGAGCCCTTTTCAACCGGTAGCGGAAGAATCCTTCTTTGGAGATGAGATATTTTTCTGGGGTGGCAAGTGCAGGGCCTCTGTCAGTCCTGGGTTTGTTGGACTAGCGCCAGACATGAGAAGTGCGCCTTTGTGGGACAGGTGAATAGTGCGGATCCTGTTTCAGTCTAAAGACTGAAACAGGATCCGCACTTTTCACCGTTCCTTTCAGAATCATTTGATTCATCAGCTAGGAATGGCGATTGCTTCTCCAGACCAGTCGAAGGCTAGGCCAAAGTAACTCGATGTTTCCAATGGGTGTGTGCCCCAACTTTTGAAAGAACCGCTAAGTGGAGAAGTGTTTGGCATTTTTCTGAAGCACTTTTCACCTAATTGTCATAAGGCTGGTCTCTGCATCCTTAAGCATACGAGAGTTTTCACAGACAAAACAGGCCGAGGCCCAATAAAATTGGCATTTCCAATAGTTGGGCCTAGAGACTACCAAGAGAGTGTTCTTTTAAGTATTATTCTGTTGTGGTTTCAGCATTATTTTCAGAACCCGAGCAGGGTTCTCGCATTAGCATTAGAATCCTGCCTGGTCGTTGAGATTTCTGGGTGGGTTGTAAGCGTGGGGCTTCTCTAAGCCCTGCCTTTGATTTGTTTACCTCCAGAGTTGGTAAGTGCATATTTGCGTGAGATGGGAAAAGTGTGGATCGTGCTTCAGATTTCATCCTGACACTTTGTAATGACCAGTGTGTTCGTAATTATTTGCCATTTGCATGACGTTTTCCACCGTAATAATCATGAGGTCGGTCTCTGCATCCTGAAGCCTATGATGCTTTTTGCAGAGAAACCTCTGCTGAGGCCCAGGTAACTTGCTGTTTCCCATAGCTGGCACAGGAGCCTTGGAAGATAGGATTGTTTTCAGTATTATTTCACCATTTTTTCACCACTGTTTCAAGAACGGGAGCCCTTTTCCACCGTTAGCGGAAGAATCCTTCTTTGGAGATGAGATATTTTTCTGGGGTGGCAAGTGCAGGGCCTCAGTCAGTCCTAGGTTTGTTGGACTAGCGCCAGACATGAGAAGTGCGCCTTTGTGGGACAGGTGAATAGTGGGAATCCTGTTTCAGTCTAAAGACTGAAACAGGATCCGCACTTTTCACCGTTCCTTTCAGAATCATTTGATTCATCAGGTAGGAATGGCGATTGCTTCTCCAGACCAATCGAAGGCTAGGCCAAAGTAACTCGATCTTTCCAAGAGGTGTGTTGCCCAACTTTTGAAAGAACCGCTAAGTGGAGAACTATTTGGTATTTTTCCGAAGCACTTTTCACCGTAATTGTCATAAGGTTGGTCTCTGCATCATTAAGCATATCAGAGTTTTCACAGACGAAACAGGCTGAGGCCCAGTAATCTTGGCATTTCCAATAGTTGGTCCTAGAGACTACCAAGAAAGTGTTTTTTTAAAGTATTATTCCATTGTGGTTTCAGCATTATTTTCAGAACCCGAGCAGGGTTCTCGCATTAGCATAAGAATCCTGCCTGGTAGTTGAGATTTCTGTGTGGGGTGTAAGTGCGGGGCTTCTGTCAGCCCTGCCTTGATTTGTTTACCTCCAGTGTTGGAAAGTGCATATTTGCGTTAGATGGGAAAAGTGTGGATCGTGCTTCAGATTTCATTCTGACACTTTGCAATGACCAGTGTGTTGGTAATTATTTGCCGTTTCCATGGCGTTTGGCACCGTAATAGTCATGAGGTCGGTCTCTGCATCCTGAAGCCTATGATGCTTTTTGCAGAGAAACCTCTGCTGAGGCCCAGGTAACTTACTATTTCCAATAGCCGGCACAGGAGCCTTGGAAGATAGGATTGTTTTCAGTATTATTTCACCATTTTTTCACCACTGTTTCAAGAACGGGAGCCCTTTTCAACCGTTAGCGGAAGAATCCTTCTTTGGAGATGAGATATTTTTCTGGGGTGGCAAGTGCAGGGCCTCTGTCAGTCCTGGGTTTGTTGGACTAGCGCCAGACATGAGAAGTGCGCCTTTGTGGGACAGGTGAATACTGCGGATCCTGTTTCAGTCTAAAGACTGAAACAGGATCCGCACTTTTCACCGTTCCTTTCAGAATCATTTGATTCATCAGGTAGGAATGGCGATTGCTTCTCCAGACCAATCGAAGGCTAGGCCAAAGTAACTCCATCTTTCCAAGAGGTGTGTGGCCCAACTTTTGAAAGAACCGCTAATTGGAGAACTATTTGGTATTTTTCCGAAGCACTTTTCACCGTAATTGTCATAAGGTTGGTCTCTGCATCCTTAAGCATACGAGAGTTTTCATAGACGAAACAGGCTGAGGACCAGTAATCTTGGCATTTTCAATAGTTGGTGCTAGAGACTACCAAGAAAGTGTTCTTTTAAGTATTATTCCGTTGTGGTTTCAGCATTATTTTCAGAACCCGAGCAGGGTTCTCGCATTACCATAAGAATCCTGCCTGGTAGTTGAGATTTCATGGTGGGGTGTAAGTGCGTGGCTTCTGTCAGCCCTGCCTTTGATTTGTTTACCTCCAGAGTTGGAAAGTGCATATTTGCGTGAGATGGGAAAAGTGTGGATCGTGCTTCAGATTTCATCCTGACACTTTGAAATGACCAGTGTGTTGGTAATTATTTGCCATTTGCATGGCGTTTGGCACCGTAATAGTCATGAGGTCGGTCTCTGCATCCTGAAGCCTATGATGCTTTTTGCAGAGAAACCTCTGCTGAGGCCCAGGTAACTTGCTATTTCCCATAGCTGGCACAGGAGCCTTGGAAGATTGGATGGTTTTCAGTATTATTTCACCATCCTTTCAACACTGTTTCAAGAACGGGAGCACTTTTCAACCGGTAGCGGAAGAATCCTTCTTTGGAGATGAGATATTTTTCTGGGGTGGCAAGTGCAGGGCCTCTGTCAGTCCTGGGTTTGTTGGACTAGCGCCAGACATGAGAAGTGCGCCTTTGTGGGACAGGTGAATAGTGCGGATCCTGTTTCAGTCTTTAGACTGAAACAGGATCCGGACTTTTAACCGTTCCTTTCAGAATCATTTGATTCATCAGCTAGGAATGGCGATTGCTTCTCCAGACCAATCGAAGACTAGGACACAGTAACTCGATCTTTCCAAGAGGTGTGTGGCCCAACTTTTTAAAGAACCGCTAAGTGGAGAACTATTTGGTATTTTTCCTAAGCACTTTTCACCTTAATTGTCCTAAGGTTGGTCTCTGCATCCTTAAGCATACCAGAGTTTTCACAGAGGAAACAGGCTGAGGCCCAGTAATCTTGGCATTTCCAATAGTTGGTCCTAGAGACTACCAAGAAAGTGTTCTTTTAAGTATAATTCTGTTGTGCTTTCAGCATTATTTTCAGAACCCGAGCAGGGTTCTCGCATTAGCATAAGAATCCTGCCTGGTAGTTGAGATATCATGGTGGGGTGTAAGTGCGGGGCTTCTGTCAGCCCTGCCTTTGATTTCTTTACCTCCAGAGTTGGAAAGTGCATATTTGCGTGAGATGGGAAAAGTGTGGATCGTGCTTCAGATTTCATCCAGACACTTTGAAATGACCAGTGTGTTGGTAATTATTTGCCATTTCCATGGCGTTTGGCACCGTAATAGTCATGAGGTCGGTCTCTGCATCCTGAAGCCTATGATGCTTTTTGCAGAGAAACCTCTGCTGAGGCCAAGGTAACTTGCTATTTCCCATAGCTGGCACAGGAGCCTTGAAAGATAGGATTGTTTTCAGTATTATTTCACCATTTTTTCACCACTGTTTCAAGAACGGGAGCACTTTTCAACCGCTAGCGGAAGAATCCTTCTTTGGAGATGAGATATTTTTCCGGGGTGGCAAGTGCAGGGCCTCTGTCAGTCCTGGGTTTGTTGGACTAGCGCCAGACATGAGAAGTGCGCCTTTGTGGGACAGGTGAATAGTGCGGATCCTGTTTCAGTCTAAAGACTGAAACAGGATCCGCACTTTTCACCGTTCCTTTCAGAATCATTTGATTCATCAGCTAGGAATGGCGATTGCTTCTCCAGACAAATCGAAGGCCAGGCCACAGTACCTCGATCTTTCCAAGAGGTGTGTGGCCCAAATTTTGAAAGAACCGCTAAGTGGAGAACTATTTGGTATTTTTCCTAAGCACTTTTCACTCTAATTGTCCTAAGGTTCGTCTCTACATCCTTAAGCATACGAGAGTTTTCACAGACGAAACAGGCTGAGGCCCATTAATCTTGGCATTTCCAATAGTTGGTCCTAGAGACTACCAAGAAAGTGTTCTTTAAAGTATTATTCTGTTGTGGTTTCAGCATCATTTTCAGAACCCGAGCAGGGTTCTCGCAGTAGCATAAGAATAGTGCCTGGTAGTTGAGATTTCATGGTGGGGTGTAAGTGCGGGGCTTCTGTCAGCCCTGCCTTTGATTTGTTTACCTCCAGAGTTGGAAAGTGCATATTTGCGTGAGATGGGAAAAGTGTGGATCGTGCTTCAGATTTCATCCTGACACTTTGAAATGACCAGTGTGTTGGTAATTATTTGCCATTTCCATTGCGTTTGGCACGGTAATAGTCATGAGGTCGGTCTCTGCATCCTGAAGCCTATGATGCTTTTTGCAGAGAAACCTCTGCTGAGGCCCAGGTAACTTGCTATTTCCCATAGCTGGCACAGGAGCCTTGGAAGATAGGATTGTTTTCAGTATTATTTCACCATTTTTTCACCACTGTTTCAAGAACGGGAGCCCTTTTCAACCGCTAGCGGAAGAATCCTTCTTTGGAGATGAGATATTTTTGTGGGGTGGCAAGTGCAGGGCCTCTGTCAGTCCTGGGTTTGTTGGACTAGCGCCAGACATGAGAAGTGCGCCTTTGTGGGACAGGTGAATAGTGCGGATCCTGTTTCAGTCTAAAGACTGAAACAGGATCCGCACTTTTCACTGTTCCTTTCAGAATCATTTGATTCATCAGCTAGGAATGGCGATTGCTTCTCCAGACCAATCGAAGGCTAGGCCAAAGTACCTCGATCTTTCCAAGAGGTGTGTGGCCCAACTTTTGAAAGAACCGCTAAGTGGAGAAGTGTTTGGCATTTTTCTGAAGCACTTTTCACCGTAATTGTCCTAAGGCTGGTCTCTGCATCCTTAAGCATACGAGAGTTTTCACAGACGAAACAGGCCGAGGCCCAATAAAATTGGCATTTCCAATAGTTGGGCCTAGAGACTGCCAAGAGAGTGTTCTTTTAAGTATTATTCTGTTGTGGTTTCAGCATTATTTTCAGAACCCGAGCAGGGTTCTCGCATTAGCATTAGAATCCTGCCTGGTGGTTGAGATCTCTGGGTGGGGTGTAAGCGTGGGGCTTCTGTCAGCCCTGCCTTTGATTTGTTTACCTCCAGAGTTGGTAAGTGCATATTTGCGTGAGATGGGAAAAGTGTGGATCGTGCTTCAGATTTCATCCAGACACTTTGAAATGACCAGTGTGTTGGTAATTATTTGCCATTTGCATGACGTTTTCCACCGTAATAGTCATGAGGTCGGTCTCTGCATCCTGAAGCCTATCATGCTTTTTGCAGAGAAACCTCTGCTGAGGCCCAGGTAACTTGCTATTTCCCATAGGTGGCACAGAAGCCTTGGAAGATAGGATTGTTTTCAGTATTATTTCACCATTTTTTCACCACTGTTTCAAGAACGGGAGCCCTTTTCCACCGTTAGCGGAAGAATCCTTCTTTGGAGATGAGATATTTTTCTGGGGTGGAAGTGCAGGGCCTCTGTCAGTCCTGGGTTTGTTGGACTAGCGCCAGACATGAGAAGTGCGCCTTTGTGGGACAGGTGAATAGTGCGGATCCTGTTTAAGTCTAAAGAATGAAACAGGATCCGCACTTTTCACCGTTCCTTTCAGAATCATTTGATTCATCAGCTAGGAATGGCAATTGCTTCACCAGACCCATCGAAGGCTAAGCCAAAGTAACACGATCTTTCCAAGAGGTGTATGGCCCAACTTTTGAAAGAACCGCTAGGTGGAAAACTATTTGTTATTTTTCCAAAGCACTTTTCACCGTAATTATCCTAAGGTTGGTCTCTGCATCCTTAACATACGAGAGTCTTCACAGACGAAACAGGCTGAGGCCCAGTAATCTTGGCATTTCCAATAGTTGGTCCTAGAGACTACCAAGAAAGTGTTCTTTTAAGTATTATTCCGTTGTGGTTTCAGCATTATTTTCAGAACCCGAGCAGGGTTCTCGCATTAGCATAAGAATCCTGCCTGGTGGTTGAGATTTCTGGGTGGGGTGTAAGCTCGGGGCTTCTGTAAGCCCTGCCTTTGATTTGTTCACCTCCAGAGTTGGTAAGTGCATATTTGCGTCAGATGGGAAAAGTGTGGATCGTGCTCAGATTTCATCCTGACACTTAGAAATGACAAGTGTGTTAGTAATTATTTGCCATTTGCATGGCGTTTGGCACCGTAATAGTCATGAGGTCGGTCTCTGCATCCTGAAGGCTATGATGCTTTTTGCAGAGAAACCTCTGCTGAGGCCCAGGTAACTTGCTATTTCCCATAGCTGGCACAGGAGCCTTGGAAGATAGGATTGTTTTCAGTATTATTTCACCATTTTTTCACCACTGTTTCTAGATCGGGAGCCCTTTTCAACCGTTGGCGGAAGAATCCTTCTTTGGAGATGAGATATTCTTCTGGGGTGGCAAGTGCAGGGCCTCTGTCAGTCCTGGGTTTGTTGGACTAGCGCCAGACATGAGAAGTGCGCCTTTGAGGGACAGGTGAATAGTGCGGATCCTGTTTCAGTCTAAAGACTGAAACAACATCCGCACTTTTCACCGTTCGTTTCAGAATCATTTGATTCATCAGCTAGGAATGGCGATTGCTTCTCCAGACCAATCGAAGGCTAGTCCAAAGTAACTCCATCTTTCCAAGAGGTGTGTGGCCCAACTTTTGAAAGAACCGCTAAGTGGAGAACTATTTGGTATTTTTCCGAAGCACTTTTCACCGTAATTGTCCTAAGGTTGGTCTCTGCATCCTTAAGCATACCAGAGTTTTCACAGACGAAACAGGCTGAGGCCCATTAATCTTGGCATTTCCAATAGTTTTTCCTAGAGACTACCAAGAAAGTGTTTTTTTTTAGTATTATTCCATTGTGGTTTCAGCATTATTTTCAGAACCCGAGAAGGGTTCTCGCATTAGCATAAGAATCCTGCCTGGTAGTTGAGATTTCTGTGTGGGGTGTAAGTGCAGGGCTTCTGTCAGCCCTGCCTTGATTTGTTTCCCTCCAGAGTTGGAAAGTGCATATTTGCGTGAGATGGGAAAAGTGTGGATCGTGCTTCAGATTTCATTCTGACACTTTGCAATGACCAGTGTGTTGGTAATTATTTGCCATTTCCATGGCGTTTGGCACCGTAATAGTCATGAGGTCGGTCTCTGCATCCTGAAGCCTATGATGCTTTTTGCAGAGAAACCTCTGCTGAGGCCCAGGTAACTTACTATTTCCCATAGCCGGCACAGGAGCCTTGAAAGATAGGATTGTTTTCAGTATTATTTCACCATTTTTTCACCACTGTTTCAAGAACGGGAGCCCTTTTCAACCGGTAGCGGAAGAATCCTTCTTTGGAGATGAGATATTTTTCTGGGGTGGCAAGTGCAGGGCCTCTGTCAGTCCTGGGTTTGTTGGACTAGCGCCAGACATGAGAAGTGCGCCTTTGTGGGACAGGTGAATAGTGCGGATCCTGTTTCAGTCTAAAGACTGAAACAGGATCCGCACTTTTCACCGTTCCTTTCAGAATCATTTGATTCATCAGCTAGGAATGGCGATTGCTTCTCCAGACCAGTCGAAGGCTAGGCCAAAGTAACTCGATGTTTCCAATGGGTGTGTGCCCCAACTTTTGAAAGAACCGCTAAGTGGAGAAGTGTTTGGCATTTTTCTGAAGCACTTTTCACCTAATTGTCATAAGGCTGGTCTCTGCATCCTTAAGCATACGAGAGTTTTCACAGACAAAACAGGCCGAGGCCCAATAAAATTGGCATTTCCAATTGTTGGGCCTAGAGACTACCAAGAGAGTGTTCTTTTAAGTATTATTCTGTTGTGGTTTCAGCATTATTTTCAGAACCCGAGCAGGGTTCTCGCATTAGCATTAGAATCCTGCCTGGTCGTTGAGATTTCTGGGTGGGGTGTAAGCGTGGGGCTTCTGTAAGCCCTGCCTTTGATTTGTTTACCTCCAGAGTTGGTAAGTGCATATTTGCGTGAGATGGGAAAAGTGTGGATCGTGCTTCAGATTTCATCCTGACACTTTGTAATGACCAGTGTGTTGGTAATTATTTGCCATTTGCATGACGTTTTCCACCGTAATAATCATGAGGTCGGTCTCTGCATCCTGAAGCCTATGATGCTTTTTGCAGAGAAACCTCTGCTGAGGCCCAGGTAACTTGCTATATCCCATAGCCGGCACAGGAGCCTTGGAAGATAGGATTGTTTTCAGTATTATTTCACCATTTTTTCACCACTGTTTCTAGATCGGGAGCCCTTTTCAACCGTTGGCGGAAGAATCCTTCTTTGGAGATGAGATATTCTTCTGGGGTGGCAAGTGCAGGGCCTCTGTCAGTCCTGGGTTTGTTGGACTAGCGCCAGACATGAGAAGTGCGCCTTTGTGGGACAGGTGAATAGTGGGAATCCTGTTTCAGTCTAAAGACTGAAGCAGGATCCGCACTTTTCACCATTCCTTTCAGAATCATTTGATTCATCAGGTAGGAATGGCGATTGCTTCTCCAGACCAATCGAAGGCTAGGCCAAAGGAACTCGATCTTTCCAAGAGGTGTGTGGCCCAACTTTTGAAAGAACCGCTAAGTGGAGAACTATTTGGTATTTTTCCGAAGCACTTTTCACCGTAATTGTCATAAGGTTGGTCTCTGCATCATTAAGCATATCAGAGTTTTCACAGACGAAACAGGCTGAGGCCCAGTAATCTTGGCATTTCCAATAGTTGGTCTTAGAGACTACCAAGAAAGTGTTTTTTTAAAGTATTATTCCATTGTGGTTTCAGCATTATTTTCAGAACCCGAGCAGGGTTCTCGCATTAGCATAAGAATCCTGCCTGGTAGTTGAGATTTCGGTGTGGGGTGTAAGTGCGGGGCTTCTGTCAGCCCTGCCTTGATTTGTTTACCTCCAGAGTTGGAAAGTGCATATTTGCGTTAGATGGGAAAAGTGTGGATCGTGCTTCAGATTTCATTCTGACACTTTGCAATGACCAGTGTGTTGGTAATTATTTGCCGTTTCCATGGCGTTTGGCACCGTAATAGTCATGAGGTCGGTCTCTGCATCCTGAAGCCTATGATGCTTTTTGCAGAGAAACCTCTGCTGAGGCCCAGGTAACTTACTATTTCCCATAGCCGGCACAGGAGCCTTGGAAGATAGGATTGTTTTCAGTATTATTTCACCATTTTTTCACCACTGTTTCAAGAACGGGAGCCCTTTTCAACCGTTAGCGGAAGAATCCTTCTTTGGAGATGAGATATTTTTCTGGGGTGGCAAGTGCAGGGCCTCTGTCAGTCCTGGGTTTGTTGGACTAGCGCCAGACATGAGAAGTGCGCCTTTGTGGGACAGGTGAATACTGCGGATCCTGTTTCAGTCTAAAGACTGAAACAGGATCCGCACTTTTCACCGTTCCTTTCAGAATCATTTGATTCATCAGCTAGGAATGGCGATTGCTTCTCCAGACCAGTCGAAGGCTAGGCCAAAGTAACTCCATCTTTCCAAGAGGTGTGTGGCCCAACTTTTGAAAGAACCGCTAATTGGAGAACTATTTGGTATTTTTCCGAAGCACTTTTCACCGTAATTGTCATAAGGTTGGTCTCTGCATCCTTAAGCATACGAGAGTTTTCACAGACGAAACAGGCTGAGGACCAGTAATCTTGGCATTTTCAATAGTTGGTGCTAGAGACTACCAAGAAAGTGTTCTTTTAAGTATTATTCCGTTGTGGTTTCAGCATTATTTTCAGAACCCGAGCAGGGTTCTCGCATTACCATAAGAATCCTGCCTGGTAGTTGAGATTTCATGGTGGGGTGTAAGTGCGGGGCTTCTGTCAGCCCTGCCTTTGATTTGTTTACCTCCAGAGTTGGAAAGTGCATATTTGCGTGAGATGGGAAAAGTGTGGATCGTGCTTCAGATTTCATCCTGACACTTTGAAATGACCAGTGTGTTGGTAATTATTTGCCATTTGCATGGCGTTTGGCACCGTAATAGTCATGAGGTCGGTCTCTGCATCCTGAAGCCTATGATGCTTTTTGCAGAGAAACCTCTGCTGAGGCCCAGGTAACTTACTATTTCCCATAGCCGGCACAGGAGCCTTGGAAGATAGGATTGTTTTCAGTATTATTTCACCATTTTTTCACCACTATTTCAAGAACCGGAGCCCTTTTCAACCGTTAGCGGAAGAATCCTTCTTTGGAGATGAGATATTTTTCTGGGGTGGCAAGTGCAGCGCCTCTGTCAGTCCTGGGTTTGTTGGACTAGCGCGAGACATGAGAAGTGCGCCTTTGTGGGACAGGTGAAAGGTGCGGATCCTGTTTCAGTCTAAAGACTGAAACAGGATCCGCACTTTTCACCGTTCCTTTCAGAATCATTTGATTCATCAGGTAGGAATGGCGATTGCTTCTCCAGACCAATCGAAGGCTACGCCAAAGTAACTCGATCTTTCCAAGAGGTGTGTGGCCCAACTTTTGAAAGAACCGCTAAGTGGAGAACTATTTGGTATTTTTCCGAAGCACTTTTCACCGTAATTGTCCTAAGGTTGGTCTCTGCATCCTTAAGCATACCAGAGTTTTCACAGACGAAACAGGCTGAGGCCCAGTAATCTTGGCATTTCCAATAGTTGGTCCTAGAGACTACCAAGAAAGTGTTTTTTTAAGTATTATTCCATTGTGGTTTCAGCATTATTTTCAGAACCCGAGCAGGGTTCTCGCATTAGCATAAGAATCCTGCCTGGTAGTTGAGATTTCTGGGTGCGGTGTTAGTGCGGGACTTCTGTCAGCCCTGCCTTTGATTTGTTTACCTCCAGAGTTGGAAAGTGCATATTGCGTGAGATGGGAAAAGTGTGGATCGTGCTTGAGATTTCATCCTGACACTTTGAAATGACCAGTGTGTTGGTAATTATTTGCCATTTCCATGGCGTTTGGCACCGTAATAGTCATGAGGTCGGTCTCTGCATCCTGAAGCCTATGATGCTTTTTGCAGAGAAACCTCTGCTGAGGCCCAGGTAACTTGCTATTTCCCATAGCCGGCACAGGAGCCTTGGAAGTTAGGATTGTTTTCAGTATTATTTCACCATTTTTTCACCACTGTTTCAAGAACGGGAGCCCTTTTCCACCGTTAGCGGAAGAATCCTTCTTTGGAGATGAGATATTTTTCTGGGGTGGCAAGTGCAGGGCCTCTGTCAGTCCTAGGTTTGTTGGACTAGCGCCAGACATGAGAAGTGCGCCTTTGTGGGACAGGTGAATAGTGGGAATCCTGTTTCAGTCTAAAGACTGAAACAGGATCCGCACTTTTCACCGTTCCTTTCAGAATCATTTGATTCATCAGGTAGGAATGGCGATTGCTTCTCCAGACCAATCGAAGGCTAGGCCAAAGTAACTCGATCTTTCCAAGAGGTGTGTGGCCCAACTTTTGAAAGAACCGCTAAGTGGAGAACTATTTGGTATTTTTCCGAAGCACTTTTCACCGTAATTGTCATAAGGTTGGTCTCTGCATCCTTAAGCATATCAGAGTTTTCACAGACGAAACAGGCTGAGGCCCAGTAATCTTGGCATTTCCAATAGTTGGTCTAAAGACTACCAAGAAAGTGTTTTTTTAAGTATTATTCCATTGTGGTTTCAGCATTATTTTCAGAACCCGAGCAGGGTTCTCGCATTAGCATAAGAATCCTGCCTGGTAGTTGAGATTTCTGTGTGGGGTGTAAGTGCGGGGCTTCTGTCAGCCCTGCCTTGATTTGTTTACCTCCAGAGTTGGAAAGTGCATATTTGCGTGAGATGGGAAAAGTGTGGATCGTGCTTCAGATTTCATTCTGACACTTTGCAATGACCAGTGTGTTGGTAATTATTTGCCATTTCCATGGCGTTTGGCACCGTAATAGTCATGAGGTCGGTCTCTGCATCCTGAAGCCTATGATGCTTTTTGCAGAGAAACCTCTGCTGAGGCCCAGGTAACTTACTATTTCCCATATCCGGCACAGGAGCCTTGGAAGATAGGATTGTTTTCAGTATTATTTCACCATTTTTTCACCACTGTTTCAAGAACGGGGGCCCTTTTCAACCGGTAGCGGAAGAATCCTTCTTTGGAGATGAGATATTTTTCTGGGGTGGCAAGTGCAGGGCCTCTGTCAGTCCTGGGTTTGTTGGACTAGCGCCAGACATGAGAAGTGCGCCTTTGTGGGACAGGTGAATAGTGCGGATCCTGTTTCAGTCTAAAGACTGAAACAGGATCCGCACTTTTCACCGTTCCTTTCAGAATCATTTGATTCATCAGCTAGGAATGGCGATTGTTTCTCCAGACCAGTCGAAGGCTAGGCCAAAGTAACTCGATGTTTCCAATGGGTGTGTGGCCCAACTTTTGAAAGAACCGCTAAGTGGAGAAGTGTTTGGCATTTTTCTGAAGCACTTTTCACCGTAATTGTCATAAGGCTGGTCTCTGCATCCTTAAGCATACGAGAGTTTTCACAGACGAAACAGGCCGAGGCCCAATACAATTGGCATTTCCAATAGTTGGGCCTAGAGACTACCAAGAGAGTGTTCTTTTAAGTATTATTCTGTTGTGGTTTCAGCATTATTTTCAGACCCCGAGCAGGGTTCTCGCATTAGCATTAGAATCCTGCCTGGTGGTTGAGATTTCTGGGTGGGGTGTAAGCGTGGGGCTTCTGTAAGCCCTGCCTTTGATTTGTTTACCTCCAGAGTTGGTAAGTGCATATTTGCGTGAGATGGGAAAAGTGTGGATCGTGTTTCAGATTTCATCCTGACACTTTGAAATGACCAGTGTGTTGGTAATTATTTGCCATTTCCATGGCGTTTGGCAACGTAATAGTCATGAAGTCAGTCTCTGCATCCTGAAGCCTACGATGCTTTTTGCAGAGAAACCTCTGCTGAGGCCCAGGTAACTTGCTGTTTCCCATAGCTGGCACAGGAGCCTTGGAAGATAGGATTGTTTTCAGTATTATTTCACCATTTTTTCACCACTGTTTCAAGAACGGGAGCCCTTTTCAACCGTTAGCCCAAGAATCCTTCGTTGGAGACGAGATATTTTTCTGGGGTGGCAAGTGCAGGGCCTCTGTCAGTCCTGGGTTTGTTGGACTAGCGCCAGACATGAGAAGTGCGCCTTTGTGGGACAGGTGAATAGTGGGGATCCTGTTTCAGTCTAAAGACTGAAACAGGATCCGCACTTTTCACCGTTCCTTTCAGAATCATTTGATTCATCAGCTAGGAATGGCGATTGCTTCTCCAGACCAATCGAAGGCTAGGCCAAAGTAACTCGATCTTGTCAAGAGGTGTGTGGCCCAACTTTTGAAAGAACCGCTAAGTGGAGAACTATTTGGTATTTTTCCGAAGCACTTTTCACCGTAATTGTCATAAGGTTGGTCTCTGCATCCTTAAGCATAAGAGAGTTTTCACAGACGAAACAGGCTGAGGACCAGTAATCTTGGCATTTCCAATAGTTGGTCCTAGAGACTACCAAGAAAGTGTTTTTTTAAGTATTATTCCATTGTGGTTTCAGCATTTTCTTGAGAACCCCAGCAGGGTTCTCGCATTAGCATAAGAATCCTGCCTGGTAGTTGAGATATCTGGGTGGGGTGTAAGTGCGGGGCTTCTGTCAGCCCTGCCTTGATTTGTTTACCTCCAGAGTTGGAAAGTGCATATTTGCGTGAGATGGGAAAAGTGTGGATCGTGCTTCAGATTTCATTCTGACACTTTGCAATGACCAGTGTGTTGGTAATTATTTGCCATTTCCATGGCGTTGGCACCGTAATAATCATGAGGTCGGTCTCTGCATCCTGAAGCCTATGATGCTTTTTGCAGAGAAACCTCTGCTGAGGCCCAGGTAACTTACTATTTCCCATAGCCGGCACAGGAGCCTTGGAAGATAGGATTGTTTTCAGTATTATTTCACCATTTTTTCACCACTGTTTCAAGAACGGGAGCACTTTTCAACCGCTAGCGGAAGAATCCTTCTTTGGAGATGAGATATTTTTCTGGGGTGGCAAGTGCAGCGCCTCTGTCAGTCCTGGGTTTGTTGGACTAGCGCCAGACATGAGAAGTGCGCCTTTGTGGGACAGGTGAATAGTGCGGATCCTGTTTCAGTCTAAAGACTGAAACAGGATCCGCACTTTTCACCGTTCCTTTCAGAATCATTTGATTCATCAGCTAGGAATGGCGATTGCTTCTCCAGACCAATCGAAGGCTAGGCCAAAGTACCTCGAACTTTCCAAGAGGTGTGTGGCCCAACTTTTGAAAGAACCGCTAAGTGGAGAACTATTTGGTATATTTCCGAAGCACTTTTCACCGTAATTGTCATAAGGTTGGTCTCTGCATCCTTAAGCATACGAGAGTTTTCACAGACGAAACAGGCTGAGGCCCAGTAATCTTGGCATTTCCAATAGTTTGTCCTAGAGACTACCAAGAACGTGTTCTTTTAAGTATTATTCTGTTGTGGTTTCAGCATTATTTTCAGAACCCGAGCAGGGTTCTCGCATTAGCATAATAATCCTGCCTGGTAGTTGAGATTTCTTGGTGGGGTATAAGTTGGGGGATTCTGTCAGCCCTGCCTTTGATTTGTTTACCTCCAGAGGTGGAAAGTGCATAATTGCGTCAGATGGGAAAAGTATGGATCGTGTTTCAGATTTCATACTGACATTTGAAATGATCAGTGTGTTGGTAATTATTTGCAATTTCCATGGCGTTTGGCACCGTAATAGTCATGAGGTCGGTCTCTGCATCCTGAAGCCTATGATGCTTTTTGCAGAGAAACCTCTGCTGAGGCCCAGGTAACTTGCTATTTCCCATAGCTGGCACAGGAGCCTTGGAAGATAGGATTGTTTTCAGTATTATTTCACCATTTTTTCACCACTGTTTCAAGAACGGGAGCCCTTTTCAACCGTTAGCGGAAGAATCCTTCTTTGGAGATGAGATATTTTTCTGGGGTGGCAAGTGCAGGGCCTCTGTCAGTCCTGGGTTTGTTGGACTAGCGCCAGACATGAGAAGTGCGCCTTTGTGGGACAGGTGAATAGTGCGGATCCTGTTTCAGTCTAAAGACTGAAACAGGATCCGCACTTTTCACCGTTCCTTTCAGAATCATTTGATTCATCAGCTAGGAATGGCGATTGCTTCTCCAGACCAATCGAAGGCTACGCCAAAGTAACTCGATCTTTCCAAGAGGTGTGTGGCCCAACTTTTGAAAGAACTGCTAAGTGGAGAACTATTTGGTATTTTTCCTAAGCACTTTTCAACGTAATTGTCCTAAGGTTGGTCTCTGCATCCTTAAGCATACGAGGGTTTTCACAGACGAAACAGGCTGAGGCCCATTAATCTTGGCATTTCCAATAGTTGGTCCTAGAGACTACCAAGAAAGTGTTCTTTTAAGTATTATTCTGTTGTGGTTTCAGCATTATTTTCAGAACCCGAGCAGGGTTCTCGCATAAGCATAAAAATCCTGCCTGGTAGTTGAGATTTCATGGTGGGGTGTAAGTGCGGGGCTTCTGTCAGCCCTGCCTTTGATATGTTTACCTCCAGAGTTGGAAAGTGCATATTTGCGTGAAATGGGAAAAGTGTGGATCGTGCTTCAGATTTCATCCTGACACTTTGAAATGACCAGTGTGTTGGTAATTATTTGCCATTTCCATGGGGTTTGGCACCGTAATAGTCATGAGGTCGGTCTCTGCATCCTGAAGCCTATGATGCTTTTTGCAGGGAAACCTCTGCTGAGGCCCAGGTAACTTGCTCTTTCCCATAGCTGGCACAGGAGCCTTGGAAGATAGGATTGTTTTCAGTATTATTTCACCATTTTTTCACCACTGTTTCAAGAACCGGAGCCCTTTTCAACCGTTAGCGGAAGAATCCTTCTTTGGAGATGAGATATTTTTCTGGGGTGGCAAGTGCAGCGCCTCTGTCAGTCCTGGGTTTGTTGGACTAGCGCCAGACATGAGAAGTGCGCCTTTGTGGGACAGGTGAATAGTGCGGATCCTGTTTCATTCTAAAGACTGAAACAGGATCCGCACTTTTCACCGTTCCTTTCAGAATCATTTGATTCATCAGCTAGGAATGGCGATTGCTTCTCCAGACCAATCGAAGGCTACGCCAAAGTAACTCGATCTTTCCAAGAGGTGTGTGGCCCAACTTTTGAAAGAACCGCTAAGTGGAGAACTATTTGTTATTTTTCCGAAGCACTTTTCACCGTAATTGTCCTAAGGTTGGTCTCTACATCCTTAAGCATACCAGAGTTTTCACAGACGAAACAGGCTGAGGCCCAGTAATCTTGGCATTTCCAATAGTTGGTCCTAGAGACTACCAAGAAAGTGTTCTTTTAAGTATTACTCTGTTGTGGTTTCAGCATTATTTTCAGAACCCTAGCAGGGTTCTCGCATTAGCATAAGAATCCTGCCTGGTAGTTGAGATTTCATGGTGGGGTGTAAGTGTGGGGCTTCTGTCAGCTCTGCCTTTGATTTGTTTACCTCCAGAGTTGGAAAGTGCATATTTGCGTGAGATGGGAAAAGTGTGGATCGTGCTTCAGATTTCATTCTGACACTTTGCAATGACCAGTGTGTTGGTAATTATTTGCCGTTTCCATGGCGTTTGGCACCGTAATAGTCATGAGGTCGGTCTCTGCATCCTGAAGCCTATGATGCTTTTTGCAGAGAAACCTCTGCTGAGGCCCAGGTAACTTACTATTTCCCATAGCCGGCACAGGAGCCTTGGAAGATAGGATTGTTTTCAGTATTATTTCACCATTTTTTCACCACTGTTTCAAGAACGGGAGCCCTTTTCAACCGTTAGCGGAAGAATCCTTCTTTGGAGATGAGATATTTTTCTGGGGTGGCAAGTGCAGGGCCTCTGTCAGTCCTGGGTTTGTTGGACTAGCGCCAGACATGAGAAGTGCGCCTTTGTGGGACAGGTGAATAGTGCGGATCCTGTTTCAGTCTAAAGACTGAAACAGGATCCGCACTTTTCACCGTTCCTTTCAGAATCATTTGATTCATCAGCTAGGAATGGCGATTGCTTCTCCAGACCAATCGAAGGCTACGCCAAAGTAACTCCATCTTTCCAAGAGGTGTGTGGCCCAACTTTTGAAAGAACCGCTAATTGGAGAAATATTTGGTATTTTTCCGAAGCACTTTTCACCGTAATTGTCATAAGGTTGGTCTCTGCATCCTTAAGCATACGAGAGTTTTCACAGACGAAACAGGCTGAGGACCAGTAATCTTGGCATTTTCAATAGTTGGTGCTAGAGACTACCAAGAAAGTGTTCTTTTAAGTATTATTCCGTTGTGGTTTCAGCATTATTTTCAGAACCCGAGCAGGGTTCTCGCATTACCATAAGAATCCTGCCTGGTAGTTGAGATTTCATTTTGGGGTGTAAGTGCGGGGCTTCTGTCAGCCCTGCCTTTGATTTGTTTACCTCCAGAGTTGGAAAGTGCATATTTGCGTGAGATGGGAAAAGTGTGGATCGTGCTTCAGATTTCATCCTGACACTTTGAAATGACCAGTGTGTTGGTAATTATTTGCCATTTGCATGGCGTTTGGCACCGTAATAGTCATGAGGTCGGTCTCTGCATCCTGAAGCCTATGATGCTTTTTGCAGAGAAACCTCTGCTGAGGCCCAGGTAACTTGCTATTTCCCATAGCTGGCACAGGAGCCTTGGAAGATTGGATGGTTTTCAGTATTATTTCACCATCCTTTCAACACTGTTTCAAGAACGGGAGCACTTTTCAACCGGTAGCGGAAGAATCCTTCTTTGGAGATGAGATATTTTTCTGGGGTGGCAAGTGCAGGGCCTCTGTCAGTCCTGGGTTTGTTGGACTAGCGCCAGACATGAGAAGTGCGCCTTTGTGGGACAGGTGAATAGTGCGGATCCTGTTTCAGTCTTTAGACTGAAACAGGATCCGGACTTTTAACCGTTCCTTTCAGAATCATTTGATTCATCAGCTAGGAATGGCGATTGCTTCTCCAGACCAATCGAAGACTAGGACACAGTAACTCGATCTTTCCAAGAGGTGTGTGGCCCAACTTTTTAAAGAACCGCTAAGTGGAGAACTATTTGGTATTTTTCCGAAGCACTTTTCACCTTAATTGTCCTAAGGTTGGTCTCTGCATCCTTAAGCGTACCAGAGTATTCAAAGATGAAACGGGCTGAGGCCCATTAATCTTGGCATTTCTAATAGTTGGTCCCAGAGACTACCAAGAAAGTGTTCTTTTAAGTATTATTCCGTTGTGGTTTCAGCATTATTTTCAGTACCCGAGCAGGGTTCTTGCATTAGCATAAGAATCCTGCCTGGTAGTTGAGATTTCATTTTGGGGTGTAAGTGCGGGGCTTGTGTCAGCCATGCCTTTGATTTGTTTACCTCCAGAGTTGGAAAGTGCATATTTCCGTGAGATGGGAAAAGTGTGAATCGTGTTTCAGATTTCATCCAGACACTTTGAAATGACCAGTGTGTTGGTAATTATTTGCCATTTCCATGGCGCTTGGCACCGTAATAGTCATGAAGTCGGTCTCTGCATCCTGAAGCCTACCATGCTTTTTGCAGAGAAACCTCTGCTGAGGCCCAGGTAACTTGCTATTTCCCATAGCTGGCACAGGAGCCTTGGAAGATAGGATTGTTTTCAGTATTATTTCACCATTTTTTCACCACTGTTTCAAGAACGGGAGCCCTTTTCAACCGTTAGCGGAAGAATCCTTCTTTGGAGATGAGATATTTTTCTGGGGTGGCAAGTGCAGGGCCTCTGTCAGTCCTGGGTTTGTTGGACTAGCGCCAGACATGAGAAGTGCGCCTTTGTGGGACAGGTGAATAGTACGGATCCTGTTTCAGTCTAAAGACTGAAACAGGATCCGCACTTTTCACCGTTCCTTTCAGAATCATTTGATTCATCAGCTAGGAATGGCGATTGCTTCTCCAGACCAATCGAAGGCTAGGCCATAGTAACTCGATCTTGTCAAGAGGTGTGTGGCCCAACTTTTGAAAGAACCGCTAAGTGGAGAACTATTTGGTATTTTTCCGAAGCACTTTTCACCGTAATTGTCATAAGGTTGGTCTCTGCATCCTTAAGCGTAAGAGAGTTTTCACAGACGAAACAGGCTGAGGACCAGTAATCTTGGCATTTCCAATAGTTGGTCCTAGAGACTACCAAGAAAGTGTTTTTTTAAGTATTATTCCATTGTGGTTTCAGCATTTTTTTGAGAACCCGAGCAGGGTTCTCGCATTAGCATAAGAATCCTGCCTGGTAGTTGAGATTTCTGGGTGGGGTGTAAGTGAGGGGCTTCTGTCAGCCCTGCCTTGATTTGTTTACCTCCAGAGTTGGAAAGTGCATATTTGCGTGAGATGGGAAAAGTGTGGATCGTGCTTCAGATTTCATCCAGACACTTTGCAATGACCAGTGTGTTGGTAATTATTTGCCATTTCCATGGCGTTGGCACCGTAATAATCATGAGGTCGGTCTCTGCATCCTGAAGCCTATGATGCTTTTTGCAGAGAAACCTCTGCTGAGGCCCAGGTAACTTACTATTTCCCATAGCCGGCACAGGAGCCTTGGAAGATAGGATTGTTTTCAGTATTATTTCACCATTTTTTCACCACTATTTCAAGAACCGGAGCCCTTTTCAACCGTTAGCGGAAGAATCCTTCTTTGGAGATGAGATATTTTTCTGGGGTGGCAAGTGCAGCGCCTCTGTCAGTCCTGGGTTTGTTGGACTAGCGCGAGACATGAGAAGTGCGCCTTTGTGGGACAGGTGAATAGTGCGGATCCTGTTTCAGTCTAAAGACTGAAACAGGATCCGCACTTTTCACCGTTCCTTTCAGAATCATTTGATTCATCAGGTAGGAATGGCGATTGCTTCTCCAGACCAATCGAAGGCTAGGCCAAAGTAACTCGATCTTTCCAAGAGGTGTGTGGCCCAACTTTTGAAAGAACCGCTAAGTGGAGAACTATTTGGTATTTTTCCGAAGCACTTTTCACCGTAATTGTCCTAAGGTTGGTCTCTGCATCCTTAAGCATACCAGAGTTTTCACAGACGAAACAGGCTGAGGCCCAGTAATCTTGGCATTTCCAATAGTTGGTCCTAGAGACTACCAAGAAAGTGTTTTTTTAAGTATTATTCCATTGTGGTTTCAGCATTATTTTCAGAACCCGAGCAGGGTTCTCGCATTAGCATAAGAATCCTGCCTGGTAGTTGAGATTTCTGGGTGCGGTGTTAGTGCGGGACTTCTGTCAGCCCTGCCTTTGAATTGTTTACCTCCAGAGTTGGAAAGTGCATATTGCGTGAGATGGGAAAAGTGTGGATCGTGCTTGAGATTTCATCCTGACACTTTGAAATGACCAGTGTGTTGGTAATTATTTGCCATTTCCATGGCGTTTGGCACCGTAATAGTCATGAGGTCGGTCTCTGCATCCTGAAGCCTATGATGCTTTTTGCAGAGAAACCTCTGCTGAGGCCCAGGTAACTTGCTATTTCCCATAGCCGGCACAGGAGCCTTGGAAGTTAGGATTGTTTTCAGTATTATTTCACCATTTTTTCACCACTGTTTCAAGAACGGGAGCCCTTTTCCACCGTTAGCGGAAGAATCCTTCTTTGGAGATGAGATATTTTTCTGGGGTGGCAAGTGCAGGGCCTCTGTCAGTCCTAGGTTTGTTGGACTAGCGCCAGACATGAGAAGTGCGCCTTTGTGGGACAGGTGAATAGTGGGAATCCTGTTTCAGTCTAAAGACTGAAACAGGATCCGCACTTTTCACCGTTCCTTTCAGAATCATTTGATTCATCAGGTAGGAATGGCGATTGCTTCTCCAGACCAATCGAAGGCTAGGCCAAAGTAACTCGATCTTTCCAAGAGGTGTGTGGCCCAACTTTTGAAAGAACCGCTAAGTGGAGAACTATTTGGTATTTTTCCGAAGCACTTTTCACCGTAATTGTCATAAGGTTGGTCTCTGCATCCTTAAGCATATCAGAGTTTTCACAGACGAAACAGGCTGAGGCCCAGTAATCTTGGCATTTCCAATAGTTGGTCCTAGAGACTACCAAGAAAGTGTTTTTTTAAGTATTATTCCATTGTGGTTTCAGCATTATTTTCAGAACCCGAGCAGGGTTCTCGCATTAGCATAAGAATCCTGCCTGGTAGTTGAGATTTCTGTGTGGGGTGTAAGTGCGGGGCTTCTGTCAGCCCTGCCTTGATTTGTTTACCTCCAGAGTTGGAAAGTGCATATTTGCGTGAGATGGGAAAAGTGTGGATCGTGCTTCAGATTTCATTCTGACACTTTGCAATGACCAGTGTGTTGGTAATTATTTGCCATTTCCATGGCGTTTGGCACCGTAATAGTCATGAGGTCGGTCTCTGCATCCTGAAGCCTATGATGCTTTTTGCAGAGAAACCTCTGCTGAGGCCCAGGTAACTTACTATTTCCCATAGCCGGCACAGGAGCCTTGGAAGATAGGATTGTTTTCAGTATTATTTCACCATTTTTTCGCCACTGTTTCAAGAACGGGGGCCCTTTTCAACCGGTAGCGGAAGAATCCTTCTTTGGAGATGAGATATTTTTCTGGGGTGGCAAGTGCAGGGCCTCTGTCAGTCCTGGGTTTGTTGGACTAGCGCCAGACATGAGAAGTGCGCCTTTGTGGGACAGGTGAATAGTGCGGATCCTGTTTCAGTCTAAAGACTGAAACAGGATCCGCACTTTTCACCGTTCCTTTCAGAATCATTTGATTCATCAGCTAGGAATGGCGATTGTTTCTCCAGACCAGTCGAAGGCTAGGCCAAAGTAACTCGATGTTTCCAATGGGTGTGTGGCCCAACTTTTGAAAGAACCGCTAAGTGGAGAAGTGTTTGGCATTTTTCTGAAGCACTTTTCACCGTAATTGTCATAAGGCTGGTCTCTGCATCCTTAAGCATACGAGAGTTTTCACAGACGAAACAGGCCGAGGCCCAATAAAATTGGCATTTCCAATAGTTGGGCCTAGAGACTACCAAGAAAGTGTTCTTTTAAGTATTATTCTGTTGTGGTTTCAGCATTATTTTCAGAACCCGAGCAGGGTTCTCGCATTAGCATAATAATCCTGCCTGGTAGTTGAGATTTCTTGGTGGGGTATAAGTTGGGGGATTCTGTCACCCCTGCCTTTGATTTGTTTACCTCCAGAGGTGGAAAGTGCATAATTGCGTCAGATGGGAAAAGTATGGATCGTGTTTCAGATTTCATACTGACATTTGAAATGATCAGTGTGTTGGTAATTATTTGCAATTTCCATGGCGTTTGGCACCGTAATAGTCATGAGGTCGGTCTCTGCATCCTGAAGCCTATGATGCTTTTTGCAGAGAAACCTCTGCTGAGGCCCAGGTAACTTGCTATTTCCCATAGCTGGCACAGGAGCCTTGGAAGATAGGATTGTTTTCAGTATTATTTCACCATTTTTTCACCACTGTTTCAAGAACGGGAGCCCTTTTCAACCGTTAGCGGAAGAATCCTTCTTTGGAGATGAGATATTTTTCTGGGGTGGCAAGTGCAGGGCCTCTGTCAGTCCTGGGTTTGTTGGACTAGCGCCAGACATGAGAAGTGCGCCTTTGTGGGACAGGTGAATAGTGCGGATCCTGTTTCAGTCTAAAGACTGAAACAGGATCCGCACTTTTCACCGTTCCTTTCAGAATCATTTGATTCATCAGCTAGGAATGGCGATTGCTTCTCCAGACCAATCGAAGGCTACGCCAAAGTAACTCGATCTTTCCAAGAGGTGTGTGGCCCAACTTTTGAAAGAACTGCTAAGTGGAGAACTATTTGGTATTTTTCCTAAGCACTTTTCAACGTAATTGTCCTAAGGTTGGTCTCTGCATCCTTAAGCATACGAGGGTTTTCACAGACGAAACAGGCTGAGGCCCAGTAATCTTGGCATTTCCAATAGTTGGTCCTAGAGACTACCAAGAAAGTGTTCTTTTAAGTATTATTCTGTTGTGGTTTCAGCATTATTTTCAGAACCCGAGCAGGGTTCTCGCATTAGCATAAAAATCCTGCCTGGTAGTTGAGATTTCATGGTGGGGTGTAAGTGCGGGGCTTCTGTCAGCCCTGCCTTTGATTTGTTTACCTCCAGAGTTGGAAAGTGCATATTTGCGTGAAATGGGAAAAGTGTGGATCGTGCTTCAGATTTCATCCTGACACTTTGAAATGACCAGTGTGTTGGTAATTATTTGCCATTTCCATGGGGTTTGGCACCGTAATAGTCATGAGGTCGGTCTCTGCATCCTGAAGCCTATGATGCTTTTTGCAGGGAAACCTCTGCTGAGGCCCAGGTAACTTGCTCTTTCCCATAGCTGGCACAGGAGCCTTGGAAGATAGGATTGTTTTCAGTATTATTTCACCATTTTTTCACCACTGTTTCAAGAACGGGAGCCCTTTTCAACCGTTAGCGGAAGAATCCTTCTTTGGAGATGAGATATTTTTCTGGGGTGGCAAGTGCAGCGCCTCTGTCAGTCCTGGGTTTGTTGGACTAGCGCCAGACATGAGAAGTGCGCCTTTGTGGGACAGGTGAATAGTGCGGATCCTGTTTCATTCTAAAGACTGAAACAGGATCCGCACTTTTCACCGTTCCTTTCAGAATCATTTGATTCATCAGCTAGGAATGGCGATTGCTTCTCCAGACCAATCGAAGGCTACGCCAAAGTAACTCGATCTTTCCAAGAGGTGTGTGGCCCAACTTTTGAAAGAACCGCTAAGTGGAGAACTATTTGTTATTTTTCCGAAGCACTTTTCACCGTAATTGTCCTAAGGTTGGTCTCTACATCCTTAAGCATACCAGAGTTTTCACAGACGAAACAGGCTGAGGCCCATTAATCTTGGCATTTCCAATAGTTGGTCCTAGAGACTACCAAGAAAGTGTTCTTTTAAGTATTACTCTGTTGTGGTTTCAGCATTATTTTCAGAACCCGAGCAGGGTTCTCGCATTAGCATAAGAATCCTGCCTGGTAGTTGAGATTTCATGGTGGGGTGTAAGTGCGGGGCTTCTGTGAGCTCTGCCTTTGATTTGTTTACCTCCAGAGTTGGAAAGTGCATATTTGCGTGAGATGGGAAAAGTGTGGATCGTGCTTCAGATTTCATCCAGACACTTTGAAATGACCAGTGTGTTGGTAATTATTTGCCAATTCCATGGCGTTTGGCCCCGTAATAGTCATGAGGTCGGTCTCTGCATCCTGAAGCCTATGATGCTTTTTGCAGAGAAACCTCTGCTGAGGCCCAGGTAACTTGCTATTTCCCATAGCTGGCACAGGAGCCTTGGAAGATAGGATTGTTTTCAGTATTATTTCACCATTTTTCCACCACTGTTTCAAGAACGGGACCCTTTTCAACCGTTAGCGGAAGAATCCTTCTTTGGAGATGAGATATTTTTCTGGGGTGGCAAGTGCAGGGCCTCTGTCAGTCCTGGGTTTGTTGGACTAGCGCCAGACATGAGAAGTGCGCCTTTGTGGGACAGGTGAATAGTGCGGATCCTGTTTCAGTCTAAAGACTGAAACAGGATCCGCACTTTTCACCGTTCCTTTCAGAATCATTTGATTCATCAGCTAGGAATGGCGATTGCTTCTCCAGACCAATCGAAGGCTAGGCCAAAGTACCTCGATCTTTCCCAGAGGTGTGTCGCCCAACTTTTGAAAGAACCGCTAAGTGGAGAAAGATTTGGTATTTTTCCGAAGCACTTTTCACCGTAATTGTCATAAGGTTGGTCTCTGCATCCTTAGGCATACGAGAGTTTTCACAGACGAAACAGGCTGAGGCCCAGTAATCTTGGCATTTCCAATAGTTTGTCCTAGAGACTACCAAGAATGTGTTCTTTTAAGTATTATTCCATTGTGGTTTCAGCATTATTTTCAGAACCCGAGCAGGGTTCTCGCATTAGCATAAGAATCCTGCCTGGTAGTTGAGATTTCTGGGTGGGGTATAAGTTGGGGGATTCTGTCAGCCCTGCCTTTGATTTGTTTACCTCCAGAGGGGGAAAGTGCATATTTGCGTGAGATGGGAAAAGTGTGGATCGTGTTTCAGATTTCATACTGACATTTGAAATGATCAGTGTGTTGGTAATTATTTGCCATTTCCATGGCGTTTGGCACCGTAATAGTCATGAGGTCGGTCTCTGCATCCTGAAGCCTATGATGCTTTTTGCAGAGAAACCTCTGCTGAGGCCCAGGTAACTTGCTATTTCCCATAGCTGGCACAGGAGCCTTGAAAGATAGGATTGTTTTCAGTATTATTTCACCATTTTTTCACCACTGTTTCAAGAACGGGAGCCCTTTTCAACCGTTAGCGGAAGAATCCTTCTTTGGAGATGAGATATTTTTCTGGGGTGGCAAGTGCAGGGCCTCTGTCATTCCTGGGTTTGTTGGACGAGCTCCAGACATGAGAAGAGCGCCTTTATGGGACAGGTGAATAGTGCGGATCCTGTTTCAGTCTAAAGACTGAAACAGGATCCGCACTTTTCACCGTTCCTTTCAGAATCATTTGATTCATCAGCTAGGAATGGCGATTGCTTCTCCAGACCAATCGAAGGCTAGGCCAAAGTACCTCGATCTTTCCAAGACGTGTGTGGCCCAACTTTTGAAAGAACCGCTAAGTGGAGAAGTATTTGGTATTTTTCCGAAGCACTTTTCACCGTAATTGTCCTAAGGTTGGTCTCTGCATCCTTAAGCATACCAGAGTTTTCACAGACGAAACAGGCTGAGCCCCATTAATCTTGGCATTTCCAATAGATGGTCCTAGAGACTACCAAGAAAGTGTTCTTTTAAGTATTATTTTGTTGTGGTTTCAGCATTATTTTCAGAACCCGAGCAGGGTTCTCGCATTAGCATAAGAATCCTGCCTGGTAGTTGAGATTTCATGGTGGGGTGTAAGTGCGGGGCTTCTGTCAGCCCTGCCTTTGATTTGTTTACCTCCAGAGTTGGAAAGTGCACATTTGCGTGAGATGGGAAAAGTGTGGATCGTGCTTCAGATTTCATCCTGACACTTTGAATTGACCAGTGTGTTGGTAATTATTTGCCATTTCCATGGCGTTTGGCACCGTAATAGTCATGAGGTCGGTCTCTGCATCCTGAAGCCTATGATGATTTTTGCAGAGAAACCTCTGCTGAGGCCCAGGAAACTTGCTATTTCCCATAGCTGGCACAGGAGCCTTGGAAGATAGGATTGTTTTCAGTATTATTTCACCATTTTTTCACCACTGTTTCAAGAACGGGACACTTTTCAACCGTTAGCGGAAGAATCCTTCTTTGGAGATGAGATATATTTCTGGGGTGGCAAGTGCAGGGCCTCTGTCAGTCCTGGGTTTGTTGGACTAGCGCCAGACATGAGAAGTGCGCCTTTGTGGGACAGGTGAATAGTGCGGATCCTGTTTCAGTCTAAAGACTGAAACAGGATCCGCACTTTTCACCGTTCCTTTCAGAATCATTTGATTCATCAGCTAGGAATGGCGATTGCTTCTCCAGACCAATCGAAGGCTACGCCAAAGTAACTCGATCTTTCCAAGAGGTGTGTGGCCCAACTTTTGAAAGAACTGCTAAGTGGAGAACTATTTGGTATTTTTCCTAAGCACTTTTCAACGTAATTGTCCTAAGGTTGGTCTCTGCATCCTTAAGCATACGAGGGTTTTCACAGACGAAACAGGCTGACGCCCATTAATCTTGGCATTTCCAATAGTTGGTCCTAGAGACTACCAAGAAAGTGTTCTTTTAAGTATTATTCTGTAATGGTTTCAGCATTATTTTCAGAACCCGAGCAGGGTTCTCGCATTAGCATAAAAATCCTGCCTGGTAGTTCAGATTTCATGGTGGGGTGTAAGTGCGGGGCTTCTGTCAGCCCTGCCTTTGATTTGTTTACCTCCAGAGTTGGAAAGTGCATATTTGCGTGAAATGGGAAAAGTGTGGATCGTGCTTCAGATTTCATCCTGACACTTTGAAATGACCAGTGTGTTGGTAATTCTTTGCCATTTCCATGGGGTTTGGCACCGTAATAGTCATGAGGTCGGTCTCTGCATCCTGAAGCCTATGATGCTTTTTGCAGGGAAACCTCTGCTGAGGCCCAGGTAACTTGCTCTTTCCCATATCTGGCACAGGAGCCTTGGAAGATAGGATTGTTTTCAGTATTATTTCACCATTTTTTCACCACTGTTTCAAGAACGGGAGCCCTTTTCAACCGTTAGCGGAAGAATCCTTCTTTGGAGATGAGATATTTTTCTGGGGTGGCAAGTGCAGGGCCTCTGTCAGTCCTGGGTTTGTTGGACTAGCGCCAGACATGAGAAGTGCGCCTTTGTGGGACAGGTGAATAGTGCGGATCCTGTTTCAGTCTAAAGACTGAAACAGGATCCGCACTTTTCACCGTTCCTTTCAGAATCATTTGATTCATCAGCTAGGAATGGCGATTGCTTCTCCAGACCAATCGAAGGCTACGCCAAAGTAACTCGATCTTTCCAAGAGGTGTGTGGCCCAACTTTTGAAAGAACTGCTAAGTGGAGAACTATTTGGTATTTTTCCTAAGCACTTTTCAACGTAATTGTCCTAAGGTTGGTCTCTGCATCCTTAAGCATACGAGGGTTTTCACAGACGAAACAGGCTGAGGCCCATTAATCTTGGCATTTCCAATAGTTGGTCCTAGAGACTACCAAGAAAGTGTTCTTTTAAGTATTATTCTGTTGTGGTTTCAGCATTATTTTCAGAACCCGAGCAGGGTTCTCGCATTAGCATAAAAATCCTGCCTGGTAGTTGAGATTTCATGGTGGGGTGTAAGTGCGGGGCTTCTGTCAGCCCTGCCTTTGATTTGTTTACCTCCAGAGTTGGAAAGTGCATATTTGCGTGAAATGGGAAAAGTGTGGATCGTGCTTCAGATTTCATCCTGACACTTTGAAATGACCAGTGTGTTGGTAATTATTTGCCATTTCCATGTGGTTTGGCACCGCAATAGTCATGAGGTCGGTCTCTGCATCCTGAAGCCTATGATGCTTTTTGCAGGGAAACCTCTGCTGAGGCCCAGGTAACTTGCTCTTTCCCATAGCTGGCACAGGAGCCTTGGAAGATAGGATTGTTTTCAGTATTATTTCACCATTTTTTCACCACTGTTTCAAGAACGGGAGCCCTTTTCAACCGTTAGCGGAAGAATCCTTCTTTGGAGATGAGATATTTTTCTGGGGTGGCAAGTGCAGCGCCTCTGTCAGTCCTGGGTTTGTTGGACTAGCGCCAGACATGAGAAGTGCGCCTTTGTGGGACAGGTGAATAGTGCGGATCCTGTTTCATTCTAAAGACTGAAACAGGATCCGCACTTTTCACCGTTCCTTTCAGAATCATTTGATTCATCAGCTAGGAATGGCGATTGCTTCTCCAGACCAATCGAAGGCTACGCCAAAGTAACTCGATCTTTCCAAGAGGTGTGTGGCCCAACTTTTGAAAGAACCGCTAAGTGGAGAACTATTTGTTATTTTTCCGAAGCACTTTTCACCGTAATTGTCCTAAGGTTGGTCTCTACATCCTTAAGCATACCAGAGTTTTCACAGACGAAACAGGCTGAGGCCCAGTAATCTTGGCATTTCCAATAGTTGGTCCTAGAGACTACCAAGAAAGTGTTCTTTTAAGTATTACTCTGTTGTGGTTTCAGCATTATTTTCAGAACCCGAGCAGGGTTCTCGCATTAGCGTAAGAATCCTGCCTGGTAGTTGAGATTTCATGGTGGGGTGTAAGTGCGGGGCTTCTGTCAGCCCTGCCTTTGATTTGTTTACCTCCAGAGTTGGAAAGTGCATATTTGCGTGAGATGGGAAAAGTGTGGATCGTGCTTCAGATTTCATCCAGACACTTTGAAATGACCAGTGTGTTGGTAATTATTTGCCAATTCCATGGCGTTTGGCCCCGTAATAGTCATGAGGTCGGTCTCTGCATCCTGAAGCCTATGATGCTTTTTGCAGAGAAACCTCTGCTGAGGCCCAGGTAACTTGCTATTTCCCATAGCTGGCACAGGAGCCTTGGAAGATAGGATTGTTTTCAGTATTATTTCACCATTTTTTCACCACTGTTTCAAGAACGGGAGCCCTTTTCAACCGTTAGCGGAAGAATCCTTCTTTGGAGATGAGATATTTTTCTGGGGTGGCAAGTGCAGGGCCTCTGTCATTCCTGGGTTTGTTGGACGAGCTCCAGACATGAGAAGAGCGCCTTTATGGGACAGGTGAATAGTGCGGATCCTGTTTCAGTCTAAAGACTGAAACAGGATCCGCACTTTTCACCGTTCCTTTCAGAATCATTTGATTCATCAGCTAGGAATGGCGGTTGCTTCTCCAGACCAATCGAAGGCTAGGCCAAAGTACCTCGATCTTTCCAAGACGTGTGTCGCCCAACTTTTGAAAGAACCGCTAAGTGGAGAAGTATTTGGTATTTTTCCGAAGCACTTTTCACCGTAATTGTCCTAAGGTTGGTCTCTGCATCCTTAAGCATACCAGAGTTTTCACAGACGAAACAGGCTGAGCCCCATTAATCTTGGCATTTCCAATAGTTGGTCCTAGAGACTACCAAGAAAGTGTTCTTTTAAGTATTATTTTGTTGTGGTTTCAGCATTATTTTCAGAACCCGAGCAGGGTTCTCGCATTAGCATAAGAATCCTGCCTGGTAGTTGAGATTTCATGGTGGGGTGTAAGTGCGGGGCTTCTGTCAGCCCTGCCTTTGATTTGTTTACCTCCAGAGTTGGAAAGTGCACATTTGCGTGAGATGGGAAAAGTGTGGATCGTGCTTCAGATTTCATCCTGACACTTTGAATTGACCAGTGTGTTGGTAATTATTTGCCATTTCCATGGCGTTTGGCACCGTAATAGTCATGAGGTCGGTCTCTGCATCCTGAAGCCTATGATGATTTTTGCAGAGAAACCTCTGCTGAGGCCCAGGAAACTTGCTATTTCCCATAGCTGGCACAGGAGCCTTGGAAGATAGGATTGTTTTCAGTATTATTTCACCATTTTTTCACCACTGTTTCAAGAACGGGACACTTTTCAACCGTTAGCGGAAGAATCCTTCTTTGGAGATGAGATATATTTCTGGGGTGGCAAGTGCAGGGCCTCTGTCAGTCCTGGGTTTGTTGGACTAGCGCCAG
Source organism: Lemur catta (assembly GCF_020740605.2). Classification (NCBI taxonomy): domain Eukaryota; kingdom Metazoa; phylum Chordata; class Mammalia; order Primates; family Lemuridae; genus Lemur; species Lemur catta. Next base: position 83,367,375 of record NC_059132.1, on the reverse strand, counting down.
ACATGAGAAGTGCGCCTTTGTGGGACAGGTGAATAGTGCGGATCCTGTTTCATTCTAAAGACTGAAACAGGATCCGCACTTTTCACCGTTCCTTTCAGAATCATTTGATTCATCAGCTAGGAATGGGGATTGCTTCTCCAGACCAATCGAAGGCTAGGCCAAAGTAACTCGATCTTTCCAAGAGGTGTGTGGCCCAACTTTTGAAAGAACCGCTAAGTGGAGAACTATTTGGTATTTTTCCGAAGCACTTTTCACCGTAATTGTCCTAAGGTTGGTCTCTGCATCCTTAAGCATACGAGGGTTTTCCCAGACGAAACAGGCTGAGCCCCATTAATCTTGGCATTTCCAATAATTGGTCCTAGAGACTACCAAGAAAGTGTTTTTTTAAGTATTATTTTGCTGTGGTTCAGCATTATTTTCAGAACCCGAGCAGGGTTCTCGCATTAGCATAAGAATACTGCCTGGTAGTTGAGATTTCATGGTGGGGTGTAAGTGCGGGGCTTCTGTCAGCCCTGCCTTTGATTTGTTTACCTCCAGAGTTGGAAAGTGCATAGTTGCGTGAGATGGGAAAAGTGTGGATCGTGCTTCAGATTTCATCCTGACACTTTGAAATGACCAGTGTGTTGGTAATTATTTGCCATTTCCATGGCGTTTGGCACCGTAATAGTCATGAGGTCGGTCTCTGCATCCTGAAGCCTATGATGATTTTTGCAGAGAAACCTCTGCTGAGGCCCAGGTAACTTGCTATTTCCCATAGCTGGCACAGGAGCCTTGGAAGATAGGATTGTTTTCAGTATTATTTCACCATTTTTTCACCACTGTTTCAAGAACGGGACCCTTTTCAACCGTTAGCGGAAGAATCCTTCTTTGGAGATGAGATATATTTCTGGGGTGGCAAGTGCAGGGCCTCTGTCAGTCCTGGGTTTGTTGGACTAGCGCCAGACATGAGAAGTGCGCCTTTGTGGGACAGGTGAATAGTGCGGATCCTGTTTCAGTCTAAAGACTGAAACAGGATCCGCACTTTTCACCGTTCCTTTCAGAATCATTTGATTCATCAGGTAGGAATGGCGATTGCTTCTCCAGACCAATCGAAGGCTAGGCCAAAGTAACTCGATCTTTCCAAGAGGTGTGTGGCCCAACTTTTGAAAGAACCGCTAAGTGGAGAACTATTTGGTATTTTTCCGAAGCACTTTTCACCGTAATTGTCCTAAGGTTGGTCTCTGCATCCTTAAGCATACCAGAGTTTTCACAGACGAAACAGGCTGAGGCCCAGTAATCTTGGCATTTCCAATAGTTGGTCCTAGAGACTACCAAGAAAGTGTTTTTTTAAGTATTATTCCATTGTGGTTTCAGCATTATTTTCAGAACCCGAGCAGGGTTCTCGCATTAGCATAAGAATCCTGCCTGGTAGTTGAGATTTCTGGGTGCGGTGTTAGTGCGGGACTTCTGTCAGCCCTGCCTTTGATTTGTTTACCTCCAGAGTTGGAAAGTGCATAATTGCGTGAGATGGGAAAAGTGTGGATCGTGCTTGAGATTTCATCCTGACACTTTGAAATGACCAGTGTGTTGGTAATTATTTGCCATTTCCATGGCGTTTGGCACCGTAATAGTCATGAGGTCGGTCTCTGCATCCTGAAGCCTATGATGCTTTTTGCAGAGAAACCTCTGCTGAGGCCCAGGTAACTTGCTATTTCCCATAGCCGGCACAGGAGCCTTGGAAGTTAGGATTGTTTTCAGTATTATTTCACCATTTTTTCACCACTGTTTCAAGAACGGGAGCCCTTTTCCACCGTTAGCGGAAGAATCCTTCTTTGGAGATGAGATATATTTCTGGGGTGGCAAGTGCAGGGCCTCTGTCAGTCCTGGGTTTGTTGGACTAGCGCCAGACATGAGAAGTGCGCCTTTGTGGGACAGGTGAATAGTGCGGATCCTGTTTCAGTCTAAAGACTGAAACCGGATCCGCACTTTTCACCGTTCCTTTCAGAATCATTTGATTCATCAGGTAGGAATGGCGATTGCTTCTCCAGACCAATCGAAGGCTAGGCCAAAGTAAATCGATCTTTCCAAGAGGTGTGTGGCCCAACTTTTGAAAGAACCGCTAAGTGGAGAACTATTTGGTATTTTTCCGAAGCACTTTTCACCATAATTGTCATAAGGTTGGTCTCTGCATCCTTAAGCATATCAGAGTTTTCACAGACGAAACAGGCTGAGGCCCAGTAATCTTGGCATTTCCAATAGTTGGTCCTAGAGACTACCAAGAAAGTGTTTTTTTAAGTATTATTCCATTGTGGTTTCAGCATTATTTTCAGAACCCGAGCAGGGTTCTCGCATTAGCATAAGAATCCTGCCTGGTAGTTGAGATTTCTGTGTGGGGTGTAAGTGCGGGGCTTCTGTCAGCCCTGCCTTGATTTGTTTACCTCCAGAGTTGGAAAGTGCATATTTGCGTGAGATGGGAAAAGTGTGGATCGTGCTTCAGATTTCATTCTGACACTTTGCAATGACCAGTGTGTTGGTAATTATTTGCCATTTCCATGGCGTTTGGCACCGTAATAGTCATGAGGTCGGTCTCTGCATCCTGAAGCCTATGATGCTTTTTGCAGAGAAACCTCTGCTGAGGCCCAGGTAACTTGCTATTTCCCATAGCCGGCACAGGAGCCTTGGAAGTTAGGATTGTTTTCAGTATTATTTCACCATTTTTTCACCACTGTTTCAAGAACGGGAGCCCTTTTCCACCGTTAGCGGAAGAATCCTTCTTTGGAGATGAGATATATTTCTGGGGTGGCAAGTGCAGGGCCTCTGTCAGTGCTGGGTTTGTTGGACTAGCGCCAGACATGAGAAGTGCGCCTTTGTGGGACAGGTGAATAGTGCGGATCCTGTTTCAGTCTAAAGACTGAAACAGGATCCGCACTTTTCACCGTTCCTTTCAGAATCATTTGATTCATCAGCTAGGAATGGCGATTGCTTCTCCAGACCAGTCGAAGGCTAGGCCAAAGTAACTCGATGTTTCCAATGGGTGTGTGGCCCAACTTTTGAAAGAACCGCTAAGTGGAGAAGTGTTTGGCATTTTTCTGAAGCACTTTTCACCGTAATTGTCCTAAGGTTGGTCTCTGCATCCTTAAGCATACCAGAGTTTTCACAGACGAAACAGGCTGACGCCCATTAATCTTGGCATTTCCAATAGTTGGGCCTAGAGACTACCAAGAGAGTGTTCTTTTAAGTATTATTCTGTTGTGGTTTCAGCATTATTTTCAGACCCCGAGCAGGGTTCTCGCATTAGCATTAGAATCCTGCCTTGTGGTTGAGATTTCTGGGTGGGGTGTAAGCGTGGGGCTTCTGTAAGCCCTGCCTTTGATTTGTTTACCTCCAGAGTTGGTAAGTGCATATTTGCGTGAGATGGGAAAAGTGTGGATCGTGTTTCAGATTTCATCCTGACACTTTGAAATGACCAGTGTGTTGGTAATTATTTGCCATTTCCATGGCGTTTGGCACCGTAATAGTCATGAAGTCAGTCTCTGCATCCTGAAGCCTACGATGCTTTTTGCAGAGAAACCTCTGCTGAGGCCCAGGTAACTTGCTGTTTCCCATAGCTGGCACAGGAGCCTTGGAAGATAGGATTGTTTTCAGTATTATTTCACCATTTTTTCACCACTGTTTCAAGAACGGGAGCCCTTTTCAACCGTTAGCCCAAGAATCCTTCGTTGGAGACGAGATATTTTTCTGGGGTGGCAAGTGCAGGGCCTCTGTCAGTCCTGGGTTTGTTGGACTAGCGCCAGACATGAGAAGTGCGCCTTTGTGGGACAGGTGAATAGTGGGGATCCTGTTTCAGTCTAAAGACTGAAACAGGATCCGTACTTTTCACCGTTCCTTTCAGAATCATTTGATTCATCAGCTAGGAATGGCGATTGCTTCTCCAGACCAATCGAAGGCTAGGCCAAAGTAACTCGATCTTGTCAAGAGGTGTGTGGCCCAACTTTTGAAAGAACCGCTAAGTGGAGAACTATTTGGTATTTTTCCGAAGCACTTTTCACCGTAATTGTCATAAGGTTGGTCTCTGCATCCTTAAGCATAAGAGAGTTTTCACAGACGAAACAGGCTGAGGACCAGTAATCTTGGCATTTCCAATAGTTGGTCCTAGAGACTACCAAGAAAGTGTTTTTTTAAGTATTATTCCATTGTTGTTTCAGCATTTTCTTGAGAACCCGAGCAGGGTTCTCGCATTAGCATAAGAATCCTGCCTGGTAGTTGAGATATCTGGGTGGGGTGTAAGTACGGAGCTTCTGTCAGCCCTGCCTTGATTTGTTTACCTCCAGAGTTGGAAAGTGCATATTTGCGTGAGGTGGGAAAAGTGTGGATCGTGCTTCAGATTTCATTCTGACACTTTGCAATGACCAGTGTGTTGGTAATTATTTGCCATTTCCATGGCGTTGGCACCGTAATAATCATGAGGTCGGTCTCTGCATCCTGAAGCCTATGATGCTTTTTGCAGAGAAACCTCTGCTGAGGCCCAGGTAACTTACTATTTCCCATAGCCGGCACAGGAGCCTTGGAAGATAGGATTGTTTTCAGTATTATTTCACCATTTTTTCACCACTATTTCAAGAACCGGAGCCCTTTTCAACCGTTAGCGGAAGAATCCTTCTTTGGAGATGAGATATTTTTCTGGGGTGGCAAGTGCAGGGCCTCTGTCAGTCCTGGGTTTGTTGGACTAGCGCCAGACATGAGAAGTGCGCCTTTGTGGGACAGGTGAATAGTGCGGATCCTGTTTCAGTCTAAAGACTGAAACAGGATCCGCACTTTTCACCGTTCCTTTCAGAATCATTTGATTCATCAGCTAGGAATGGCGATTGCTTCTCCAGACCAATCGAAGGCTAGGCCAAAGTACCTCGATCTTTCCAAGAGGTGTGTGGCCCAACTTTTGAAAGAACCGCTAAGTGGAGAACTATTTGGTATTTTTCCGAAGCACTTTTCACCGTAATTGTCATAAGGTTGGTCTCTGCATCCTTAAGCATACGAGAGTTTTCACAGACGAAACAGGCTGAGGCCCAGTAATCTTGGCATTTCCAATAGTTTGTCCTAGAGACTACCAAGAACGTGTTCTTTTAAGTATTATTCTGTTGTGGTTTCAGCATTATTTTCAGAACCCGAGCAGGGTTCTCGCATTAGCATAATAATCCTGCCTGGTAGTTGAGATTTCTTGGTGGGGTATAAGTTGGGGGATTCTGTCAGCCCTGCCTTTGATTTGTTTACCTCCAGAGGTGGAAAGTGCATAATTGCGTCAGATGGGAAAAGTATGGATCGTGTTTCAGATTTCATACTGACATTTGAAATGATCAGTGTGTTGGTAATTATTTGCAATTTCCATGGCGTTTGGCACCGTAATAGTCATGAGGTCGGTCTCTGCATCCTGAAGCCTATGATGCTTTTTGCAGAGAAACCTCTGCTGAGGCCCAGGTAACTTGCTATTTCCCATAGCTGGCACAGGAGCCTTGGAAGATAGGATTGTTTTCAGTATTATTTCACCATTTTTTCACCACTGTTTCAAGAACGGGAGCCCTTTTCAACCGTTAGCGGAAGAATCCTTCTTTGGAGATGAGATATTTTTCTGGGGTGGCAAGTGCAGGGCCTCTGTCAGTCCTGGGTTTGTTGGACTAGCGCCAGACATGAGAAGTGCGCCTTTGTGGGACAGGTGAATAGTGCGGATCCTGTTTCAGTCTAAAGACTGAAACAGGATCCGCACTTTTCACCGTTCCTTTCAGAATCATTTGATTCATCAGCTAGGAATGGCGATTGCTTCTCCAGAGCAATCGAAGGCTAGGCCAAAGTAACTCGATCTTTCCAAGAGGTGTGTGGCCCAACTTTTGAAAGAACTGCTAAGTGGAGAACTATTTGGTATTTTTCCTAAGCACTTTTCAACGTAATTGTCCTAAGGTTGGTCTCTGCATCCTTAAGCATACGAGGGTTTTCACAGACGAAACAGGCTGACGCCCATTAATCTTGGCATTTCCAATAGTTGGTCCTAGAGACTACCAAGAAAGTGTTCTTTTAAGTATTATTCTGTTGTGGTTTCAGCATTATTTTCAGAACCCGAGCAGGGTTCTCGCATTAGCATAAGAATCCTGCCTGGTAGTTGAGATTTCATGGTGGGGTGTAAGTGCGGGGCTTCTGTCAGCCCTGCCTTTGATTTGTTTACCTCCAGAGTTGGAAAGTGCATATTTGCGTGAGATGGGAAAAGTGTGGATCGTGCTTCAGATTTCATCCTTACACTTTGAAATTACCAGTGTGTTGGTAATTATTTGCCATTTCCATGGCGTTTGGCACCGTAATAGTCATGAGGTCAGTCTCTGCATCCTGAAGCCTATGATGCTTTTTGCAGAGAAACCTCTGCTGAGGCCCAGGTAACTTGCTATTTCCCATAGCTGGCACAGGAGCCTTGAAAGATAGGATTGTTTTCAGTATTATTTCACCATTTTTTCACCACTGTTTCAAGAACGGGAGTCCTTTTCAACCGTTAGCGGAAGAATCCTTCTTTGGAGATGAGATATTTTTCTGGGGTGGCAAGTGCAGGGCCTTTGTCAGTCCTGGGTTTGTTGGACTAGCGCCAGACATGAGAAGTGCGCCTTTGTGGGACAGGTGAATAGTGCGGATGCTGTTTCAGTCTAAAGACTGAAACAGGATCCGCACTTTTCACCGTTCCTTTCAGAATCATTTGATTCATCAGCTAGGAATGGCGATTGCTTCTCCAGACCAATCGAAGGCTAGGTCAAAGTAACTCGATCTTTCCAAGAGGTGTGTGGCCCAACTTTTGAAAGAACCGCTAAGTGGAGAACTATTTGGTATTTTTCCTAAGCACTTTTCACCGTAATTGTCATAAGGTTGGTCTCTGCATCCTTAAGCATACGAGAGTTTTCACAGACGAAACAGGCTGAGGCCCAGTAATCTTGGCATTTCCAATAGTTTGTCCTAGAGACTACCAAGAACGTGTTCTTTTAAGTATTATTCTGTTGTGGTTTCAGCATTATTTTCAGAACCCGAGCAGGGTTCTCGCATTAGCATAATAATCCTGCCTGGTAGTTGAGATTTCTTGGTGGGGTATAAGTTGGGGGATTCTGTCAGCCCTGCCTTTGATTTGTTTACCTCCAGAGTTGGAAAGTGCATATTTGCGTGAAATGGGAAAAGTGTGGATCGTGCTTCAGATTTCATCCTGACACTTTGAAATGACCAGTGTGTTGGTAATTATTTGCCATTTCCATGGGGTTTGGCACCGTAATAGTCATGAGGTCGGTCTCTGCATCCTGAAGCCTATGATGCTTTTTGCAGGGAAACCTCTGCTGAGGCCCAGGTAACTTGCTGTTTCCCATAGCTGGCACAGGAGCCTTGGAAGATAGGATTGTTTTCAGTATTATTTCACCATTTTTTCACCACTGTTTCAAGAACGGGAGCCCTTTTCAACCGTTAGCGGAAGAATCCTTCTTTGGAGATGAGATATTTTTCTGGGGTGGCAAGTGCAGGGCCTCTGTCAGTCCTGGGTTTGTTGGACTAGCGCCAGACATGAGAAGTGCGCCTTTGTGGGACAGGTGAATAGTGCGGATCCTGTTTCAGTCTAAAGACTGAAACAGGATCCGCACTTTTCACCGTTCCTTTCAGAATCATTTGATTCATCAGCTAGGAATGGCGATTGCTTCTCCAGACCAATCGAAGGCTACGCCAAAGTAACTCGATCTTTCCAAGAGGTGTGTGGCCCAACTTTTGAAAGAACTGCTAAGTGGAGAACTATTTGGTATTTTTCCTAAGCACTTTTCAACGTAATTGTCCTAAGGTTGGTCTCTGCATCCTTAAGCATACGAGGGTTTTCACAGACGAAACAGGCTGAGGCCCATTAATCTTGGCATTTCCAATAGTTGGTCCTAGAGACTACCAAGAAAGTGTTCTTTTAAGTATTATTCTGTTGTGGTTTCAGCATTATTTTCAGAACCCGAGCAGGGTTCTCGCATTAGCATAAAAATCCTGCCTGGTAGTTGAGATTTCATGGTGGGGTGTAAGTGCGGGGCTTCTGTCAGCCCTGCCTTTGATTTGTTTACCTCCAGAGTTGGAAAGTGCATATTTGCGTGAGATGGGAAAAGTGTGGATCGTGCTTCAGATTTCATCCTGACACTTTGAAATGACCAGTGTGTTGGTAATTATTTGCCATTTCCATGGGGTTTGGCACCGTAATAGTCATGAGGTCGGTCTCTGCATCCTGTAGCCTATGATGCTTTTTGCAGGGAAACCTCTGCTGAGCCCCAGGTAACTTGCTCTTTCCCATAGCTGGCACAGGAGCCTTGGAAGATAGGATTGTTTTCAGTATTATTTCACCATTTTTTCACCACTGTTTCAAGAACCGGAGCCCTTTTCAACCGTTAGCGGAAGAATCCTTCTTTGGAGATGAGATATTTTTCTGGGGTGGCAAGTGCAGCGCCTCTGTCAGTCCTGGGTTTGTTGGACTAGCGCCAGACATGAGAAGTGCGCCTTTGTGGGACAGGTGAATAGTGCGGATCCTGTTTCATTCTAAAGACTGAAACAGGATCCGCACTTTTCACCGTTCCTTTCAGAATCATTTGATTCATCAGCTAGGAATGGCGATTGCTTCTCCAGACCAATCGAAGGCTAGGCCAAAGTAACTCGATCTTTCCAAGAGGTGTGTGGCCCAACTTTTGAAAGAACCGCTAAGTGGAGAACTATTTGGTATTTTTCCGAAGCACTTTTCACCGTAATTGTCCTAAGGTTGGTCTCTGCATCCTTAAGCATACCAGAGTTTTCACAGACGAAACAGGCTGAGGCCCAGTAATCTTGGCATTTCCAATAGTTGGTCCTAGAGACTACCAAGAAAGTGTTCTTTTAAGTATTATTCTGTTGTGGTTTCAGCATTATTTTCAGAACCCGAGCAGGGTTCTCGCATTAGCATAAGAATCCTGCCTGGTAGTTGAGATTTCTGGGTGGGGTGTAAGTGCGGGGCTTCTGTCAGCCCTGCCTTGATTTGTTTACCTCCAGAGTTGGAAAGTGCATATTTGCGTGAGATGGGAAAAGTGTGGATCGTGCTTCAGATTTCATTCTGACACTTTGCAATGACCAGTGTGTTGGTAATTATTTGCCATTTCCATGGCGTTGGCACCGTAATAATCATGAGGTCGGTCTCTGCATCCTGAATCCTATGATGCTTTTTGCAGAGAAACCTCTGCTGAGGCCCAGGTAACTTACTATTTCCCATAGCCGGCACAGGAGCCTTGGAAGATAGGATTGTTTTCAGTATTATTTCACCATTTTTTCACCACTGTTTCAAGAACGGGAGTACTTTTCAACCGTTAGCGGAAGAATCCTTCTTTGGAGATGAGATATTTTTCTGGGGTGGCAAGTGCAGGGCCTTTGTCAGTCCTGGGTTTGTTGGACTAGCGCCAGACATGAGAAGTGCGCCTTTGTGGGACAGGTGAATAGTGCGGATGCTGTTTCAGTCTAAAGACTGAAACAGGATCCGCACTTTTCACCGTTCCTTTCAGAATCATTTGATTCATCAGCTAGGAATGGCGATTGCTTCTCCAGACCAATCGAAGGCTAGGTCAAAGTAACTCGATCTTTCCAAGAGGTGTGTGGCCCAACTTTTGAAAGAACCGCTAAGTGGAGAACTATTTGGTATTTTTCCTAAGCACTTTTCACCGTAATTGTCATAAGGTTGGTCTCTGCATCCTTAAGCATACGAGAGTTTTCACAGACGAAACAGGCTGAGGCCCAGTAATCTTGGCATTTCCAATAGTTTGTCCTAGAGACTACCAAGAACGTGTTCTTTTAAGTATTATTCTGTTGTGGTTTCAGCATTATTTTCAGAACCCGAGCAGGGTTCTCGCATTAGCATAATAATCCTGCCTGGTAGTTGAGATTTCTTGGTGGGGTATAAGTTGGGGGATTCTGTCAGCCCTGCCTTTGATTTGTTTACCTCCAGAGTTGGAAAGTGCATATTTGCGTGAAATGGGAAAAGTGTGGATCGTGCTTCAGATTTCATCCTGACACTTTGAAATGACCAGTGTGTTGGTAATTATTTGCCATTTCCATGGGGTTTGGCACCGTAATAGTCATGAGGTCGGTCTCTGCATCCTGAAGCCTATGATGCTTTTTGCAGGGAAACCTCTGCTGAGGCCCAGGTAACTTGCTGTTTCCCATAGCTGGCACAGGAGCCTTGGAAGATAGGATTGTTTTCAGTATTATTTCACCATTTTTTCACCACTGTTTCAAGAACGGGAGCCCTTTTCAACCGTTAGCGGAAGAATCCTTCTTTGGAGATGAGATATTTTTCTGGGGTGGCAAGTGCAGGGCCTCTGTCAGTCCTGGGTTTGTTGGACTAGCGCCAGACATGAGAAGTGCGCCTTTGTGGGACAGGTGAATAGTGCGGATCCTGTTTCAGTCTAAAGACTGAAACAGGATCCGCACTTTTCACCGTTCCTTTCAGAATCATTTGATTCATCAGCTAGGAATGGCGATTGCTTCTCCAGACCAATCGAAGGCTACGCCAAAGTAACTCGATCTTTCCAAGAGGTGTGTGGCCCAACTTTTGAAAGAACTGCTAAGTGGAGAAGTATTTGGTATTTTTCCTAAGCACTTTTCAACGTAATTGTCCTAAGGTTGGTCTCTGCATCCTTAAGCATACGAGGGTTTTCACAGACGAAACAGGCTGAGGCCCATTAATCTTGGCATTTCCAATAGTTGGTCCTAGAGACTACCAAGAAAGTGTTCTTTTAAGTATTATTCTGTTGTGGTTTCAGCATTATTTTCAGAACCCGAGCAGGGTTCTCGCATTAGCATAAAAATCCTGCCTGGTAGTTGAGATTTCATGGTGGGGTGTAAGTGCGGGGCTTCTGTCAGCCCTGCCTTTGATTTGTTTACCTCCAGAGTTGGAAAGTGCATATTTGCGTGAAATGGGAAAAGTGTGGATCGTGCTTCAGATTTCATCCTGACACTTTGAAATGACCAGTGTGTTGGTAATTATTTGCCATTTCCATGGGGTTTGGCACCGTAATAGTCATGAGGTCGGTCTCTGCATCCTGTAGCCTATGATGCTTTTTGCAGGGAAACCTCTGCTGAGGCCCAGGTAACTTGCTCTTTCCCATAGCTGGCACAGGAGCCTTGGAAGATAGGATTGTTTTCAGTATTATTTCACCATTTTTTCACCACTGTTTCAAGAACCGGAGCCCTTTTCAACCGTTAGCGGAAGAATCCTTCTTTGGAGATGAGATATTTTTCTGGGGTGGCAAGTGCAGCGCCTCTGTCAGTCCTGGGTTTGTTGGACTAGCGCCAGACATGAGAAGTGCGCCTTTGTGGGACAGGTGAATAGTGCGGATCCTGTTTCATTCTAAAGACTGAAACAGGATCCGCACTTTTCACCGTTCCTTTCAGAATCATTTGATTCATCAGCTAGGAATGGCGATTGCTTCTCCAGACCAATCGAAGGCTAGGCCAAAGTAACTCGATCTTTCCAAGAGGTGTGTGGCCCAACTTTTGAAAGAACCGCTAAGTGGAGAACTATTTGTTATTTTTCCGAAGCACTTTTCACCGTAATTGTCCTAAGGTTGGTCTCTGCATCCTTAAGCATACCAGAGTTTTCACAGACGAAACAGGCTGAGGCCCAGTAATCTTGGCATTTCCAATAGTTGGTCCTAGAGACTACCAAGAAAGTGTTCTTTTAAGTATTATTCTGTTGTGGTTTCAGCATTATTTTCAGAACCCGAGCAGGGTTCTCGCATTAGCATAAGAATCCTGCCTGGTAGTTGAGATTTCTGGGTGGGGTGTAAGTGCGGGGCTTCTGTCAGCCCTGCCTTGATTTGTTTACCTCCAGAGTTGGAAAGTGCATATTTGCGTGAGATGGGAAAAGTGTGGATCGTGCTTCAGATTTCATTCTGACACTTTGCAATGACCAGTGTGTTGGTAATTATTTGCCATTTCCATGGCGTTGGCACCGTAATAATCATGAGGTCGGTCTCTGCATCCTGAATCCTATGATGCTTTTTGCAGAGAAACCTCTGCTGAGGCCCAGGTAACTTACTATTTCCCATAGCCGGCACAGGAGCCTTGGAAGATAGGATTGTTTTCAGTATTATTTCACCATTTTTTCACCACTATTTCAAGAACCGGAGCCCTTTTCAACCGTTAGCGGAAGAATCCTTCTTTGGAGATGAGATATTTTTCTGGGGTGGCAAGTGCAGCGCCTCTGTCAGTCCTGGGTTTGTTGGACTAGCGCGAGACATGAGAAGTGCGCCTTTGTGGGACAGGTGAATAGTGCGGATCCTGTTTCAGTCTAAAGACTGAAACCGGATCCGCACTTTTCACCGTTCCTTTCAGAATCATTTGATTCATCAGGTAGGAATGGCGATTGCTTCTCCAGACCAATCGAAGGCTAGGCCAAAGTAACTCGATCTTTCCAAGAGGTGTGTGGCACAACTTTTGAAAGAACCGCTAAGTGGAGAACTATTTGGTATTTTTCCGAAGCACTTTTCACCGTAATTGTCATAAGGTTGGTCTCTGCATCCTTAAGCATATCAGAGTTTTCACAGACGAAACAGGCTGAGGACCAGTAATCTTGGCATTTCCAATAGTTGGTCCTAGAGACTACCAAGAAAGTGTTTTTTTAAGTATTATTCCATTGTGGTTTCAGCATTATTTTCAGAACCCGAGCAGGGTTCTCGCATTAGCATAAGAATCCTGCCTGGTAGTTGAGATTTCTGTGTGGGGTGTAAGTGCGGGGCTTCTGTCAGCCCTGCCTTGATTTGTTTACCTCCAGAGTTGGAAAGTGCATATTTGCGTGAGATGGGAAAAGTGTGGATCGTGCTTCAGATTTCATCCTGACACTTTGAAATGACCAGTGTGTTGGTAATTATTTGCCATTTCCATGGCGTTTGGCACCGTAATAGTCATGAGGTCGGTCTCTGCATCCTGAAGCCTATGATGCTTTTTGCAGAGAAACCTCTGCTGAGGCCCAGGTAACTTGCTATTTCCCATAGCTGGCACAGGAGCCTTGGAAGATAGGATTGTTTTCAGTATTTTTTCACCATTTTTTCGCCACTGTTTCAAGAACGGGAGCCCTTTTCAACCGTTAGCGGAAGAATCCTTCTTTGGAGATGAGATATTTTTCTGGGGTGGCAAGTGCAGGGCCTCTGTCAGTCCTGGGTTTGTTGGACTAGCGCCAGACATGAGAAGTGCGCCTTTGTGGGACAGGTGAATAGTGCGGATCCTGTTTCAGTCTAAAGACTGAAACAGGATCCGCACTATTCACCGTTCCTTTCAGAATCATTTGATTCATCAGCTAGGAATGGCGATTGCTTCTCCAGACCAGTCGAAGGCTAGGCCAAAGTAACTCGATGTTTCCAATGGGTGTGTGGCCCAACTTTTGAAAGAACCGCTAAGTGGAGAAGTGTTTGGCATTTTTCTGAAGCACTTTTCACCGTAATTGTCCTAAGGTTGGTCTCTGCATCCTTAAGCATACCAGAGTTTTCACAGACGAAACAGGCTGACGCCCATTAATCTTGGCATTTCCAATAGTTGGGCCTAGAGACTACCAAGAGAGTGTTCTTTTAAGTATTATTCTGTTGTGGTTTCAGCATTATTTTCAGACCCCGAGCAGGGTTCTCGCATTAGCATTAGAATCCTGCCTGGTGGTTGAGATTTCTGGGTGGGGTGTAAGTGTGGGGCTTCTGTAAGCCCTGCCTTTGATTTGTTTACCTCCAGAGTTGGTAAGTGCATATTTGCGTGAGATGGGAAAAGTGTGGATCGTGTTTCAGATTTCATCCTGACACTTTGAAATGACCAGTGTGTTGGTAATTATTTGCCATTTCCATGGCGTTTGGCACCGTAATAGTCATGAAGTCAGTCTCTGCATCCTGAAGCCTACGATGCTTTTTGCAGAGAAACCTCTGCTGAGGCCCAGGTAACTTGCTGTTTCCCATAGCTGGCACAGGAGCCTTGGAAGATAGGATTGTTTTCAGTATTATTTCACCATTTTTTCACCACTGTTTCAAGAACGGGAGCCCTTTTCAACCGTTAGCCCAAGAATCCTTCGTTGGAGACGAGATATTTTTCTGGGGTGGCAAGTGCAGGGCCTCTGTCAGTCCTGGGTTTGTTGGACTAGCGCCAGACATGAGAAGTGCGCCTTTGTGGGACAGGTGAATAGTGGGGATCCTGTTTCAGTCTAAAGACTGAAACAGGATCCGCACTTTTCACCGTTCCTTTCAGAATCATTTGATTCATCAGCTAGGAATGGCGATTGCTTCTCCAGACCAATCGAAGGCTAGGCCAAAGTAACTCGATCTTGTCAAGAGGTGTGTGGCCCAACTTTTGAAAGAACTGCTAAGTGGAGAACTATTTGGTATTTTTCCTAAGCACTTTTCAACGTAATTGTCCTAAGGTTGGTCTCTGCATCCTTAAGCATACGAGGGTTTTCACAGACGAAACAGGCTGACGCCCATTAATCTTGGCATTTCCAATAGTTGGTCCTACAGACTACCAAGAAAGTGTTCTTTTAAGTATTATTCTGTTGTGGTTTCAGCATTATTTTCAGAACCCGAGCAGGGTTCTCGCATTAGCATAAAAATCCTGCCTGGTAGTTGAGATTTCATGGTGGGGTGTAAGTGCGGGGCTTCTGTCAGCCCTGCCTTTGATTTGTTTACCTCCAGAGTTGGAAAGTGCATATTTGCGTGAAATGGGAAAAGTGTGGATCGTGCTTCAGATTTCATTCTGACACTTTGCAATGACCAGTGTGTTGGTAATTATTTGCCATTTCCATGGGGTTTGGCACCGTAATAGTCATGAGGTCGGTCTCTGCATCCTGAAGCCTATGATGCTTTTTGCAGGGAAACCTCTGCTGAGGCCCAGGTAACTTGCTCTTTCCCATAGCTGGCACAGGAGCCTTGGAAGATAGGATTGTTTTCAGTATTATTTCACCATTTTTTCTCCACTGTTTCAAGAACCGGAGCCCTTTTCAACCGTTAGCGGAAGAATCCTTCTTTGGAGATGAGATATTTTTCTGGGGTGGCAAGTGCAGCGCCTCTGTAAGTCCTGGGTTTGCTGGACTAGCGCCAGACATGAGAAGTGCGCCTTTGTGGGACAGGTGAATAGTGCGGATCCTGTTTCAGTCTAAAGACTGAAACAGGATCCGCACTTTTCACCGTTCCTTTCAGAATCATTTGATTCATCAGCTAGGAATGGCGATTGCTTCTCCAGACCAATCGAAGGCTAGGCCAAAGTACCTCGATCTTTCCCAGAGGTGTGTGGCCCAACTTTTGAAAGAACCGCTAAGTGGAGAACTATTTGGTATTTTTCCGAAGCACTTTTCACCGTAATTGTCCTAAGGTTGGTCTCTGCATCCTTAAGCATACCAGAGTTTTCACAGGCGAAACAGGCTGAGGCCCAGTAATCTTGGCATTTCCAATAGTTTGTCCTAGAGACTACCAAGAATGTGTTCTTTTAAGTATTATTCCATTGTGGTTTCAGCATTATTTTCAGAACCCGAGCAGGGTTCTCGCATTAGCATAAGAATCCTGCCTGGTAGTTGAGATTTCTGGGTGGGGTATAAGTTGGGGGATTCTGTCAGCCCTGCCTTTGATTTGTTTACCTCCAGAGTTGGAAAGTGCATATTTGCGTGAGATGGGAAAAGTGTGGATCGTGTTTCAGATTTCATACTGACATTTGAAATGATCAGTGTGTTGGTAATTATTTGCCATTTCCATGGCGTTTGGCACCGTAATAGTCATGAGGTCGGTCTCTGCATCCTGAAGCCTATGATGCTTTTTGCAGGGAAACCTCTGCTGAGGCCCAGGTAACTTGCTATTTCCCATAGCTGGCACAGGAGCCTTGAAAGATAGGATTGTTTTCAGTATTATTTCACCATTTTTTCACCACTGTTTCAAGAACGGGAGCCCTTTTCAACCGTTAGCGGAAGAATCCTTCTTTGGAGATGAGATATTTTTCTGGGGTGGCAAGTGCAGGGCCTCTGTCATTCCTGGGTTTGTTGGACGAGCGCCAGACATGAGAAGTGCGCCTTTGTGGGAGAGGTGAATAGTGCGGATCCTGTTTCAGTCTAAAGACTGAAACAGGATCCGCACTTTTCACCGTTCCTTTCAGAATCATTTGATTCATCAGCTAGGAATGGCGATTGCTTCTCCAGACCAATCGAAGGCTAGGCCAAAGTAACTCGATCTTTCCAAGAGGTGTGTGGCCCAACTTTTGAAAGAACCGCTAAGTGGAGAACTATTTGGTATTTTTCCTAAGCACTTTTCACCATAATTGTCCTAAGGTTGGTCTCTGCATCCTTAAGCATACCAGAGTTTTCACAGAGGAAACAGGGTGAGGCCCATTAATCTTGGCATTTCCAATAGTTGGTCCTAGAGACTACCAAGAAAGTGTTCTTTTAAGTATTATTCTGTTGTGGTTTCAGCATTATTTTCAGAACCCGAGCAGGGTTCTCGCATTAGCATAAGAATCCTGCCTGGTAGTTGAGATTTCATGGTGGGGTGTAAGTGCGGGGCTTCTGTCAGCCCTGCCTTTGATTTGTTTACCTCCAGAGTTGGAAAGTGCATAGTTGCGTGAGATGGGAAAAGTGTGGATCGTGCTTCAGATTTCATCCTGACACTTTGAAATGACCAGTGTGTTGGTAATTATTTGCCAATTCCATGGCGTTTGGCACCGTAATAGTCATGAGGTCGGTCTCTGCATCCTGAAGCCTATGATGCTTTTTGCAGAGAAACCTCTGCTGAGGCCCAGGTAACTTGCTGTTTCCCATAGCTGGCACAGGAGCCTTGGAAGATAGGATTGTTTTCAGTATTATTTCACCATTTTTTCACCACTGTTTCAAGAACGGGAGCCCTTTTCAACCGTTAGCGGAAGAATCCTTCTTTGGAGATGAGATATTTTTCTGGGGTGGCAAGTGCAGGGCCTCTGTCAGTCCTGGGTTTGTTGGACTAGCGCCGGACATGAGAAGTGCGCCTTTGTGGGACAGGTGAATAGTGCGGATCCTGTTTCAGTCTAAAGACTGAAACAGGATCCGCACTTTTCACCGTTCCTTTCAGAATCATTTGATTCATCAGCTAGGAATGGCGATTGCTTCTCCAGACCAATCGAAGGCTAGGCCAAAGTAACTCGATCTTTCCAAGAGGTGTGTGGCCCAACTTTTGAAAGAACCGCTAAGTGGAGAACTCTTTGGTATTTTTCCGAAGCACTTTTCACCGTAATTGTCCTAAGGTTGGTCTCTGCATCCTTAAGCATACCAGAGTTTTCACAGAAGAAACAGGCTGAGCCCCATTAATCTTGGCATTTCCAATAGTTGGTCCTAGAGAATACCAAGAAAGTGTTCTTTTAAGTATTATTCTGTTGTGGTTTCAGCATTATTTTCAGAACCCGAGCAGGGTTCTCGCATTAGCATAAGAATCCTGCCTGGTAGTTGAGATTTCATGGTGGGGTGTAAGTGCGGGGCTTCTGTCAGCCCTGCCTTTGATTTGTTTACCTCCAGAGTTGGAAAGTGCATATTTGCGTGAGATGGGAAAAGTGTGGATCGTGCTTCAGATTTCATCCTGACACTTTGAAATGACCAGTGTGTTGGTAATTATTTGCCATTTCCATGGCTTTTGGCACCGTAATAGTCATGAGGTCAGTCTCTGCATCCTGAAGCCTACGATGCTTTTTGCAGAGAAACCTCTGCTGAGGCCCAGGTAACTTGCTATTTCCCATAGCTGGCACAGGAGCCTTGAAAGATAGGATTGTTTTCAGTATTATTTCACCATTTTTTCACCACTGTTTCAAGAACGGGAGTCCTTTTCAACTGTTAGCGGAAGAATCCTTCTTTGGAGATGAGATATTTTTCTGGGGTGGCAAGTGCAGGGCCTTTGTCAGTCCTGGGTTTGTTGGACTAGCGCCAGACATGAGAAGTGCGCCTTTGTGGGACAGGTGAATAGTGCGGATGCTGTTTCAGTCTAAAGACTGAAACAGGATCCGCACTTTTCACCGTTCCTTTCAGAATCATTTGATTCATCAGCTAGGAATGGCGATTGCTTCTCCAGACCAATCGAAGGCTAGGTCAAAGTAACTCGATCTTTCCAAGAGGTGTGTGGCCCAACTTTTGAAAGAACCGCTAAGTGGAGAAGTATTTGGTATTTTTCCTAAGCACTTTTCACCGTAATTGTCCTAAGGTTGGTCTCTGCATCCTTAAGCATACCAGAGTTTTCACAGACGAAACAGGCTGAGGCCCAGTAATCTTGGCATTTCCAATAGTTGGTCCTAGAGACTACCAAGAAAGTGTTCTTTTAAGTATTATTCTGTTGTGGTTTCAGCATTATTTTCAGAACCCGAGCAGGGTTCTCGCATTAGCATAAGAATCCTGCCTGGTAGTTGAGATTTCATGGTGTGGTGTAAGTGCGGGGCTTCTGTCAGCCCTGCCTTTGATTTGTTTAACTCCAGAGTTGGAAAGTGCATATTTGCGTGAGATGGGAAAAGTGTGGATCGTGCTTCAGATTTCATCCTGACACTTTGAAATGACCAGTGTGTTGGTAATTATTTGCCATTTCCATGGCGTTTGGCCCCGTAATAGTCATGAGGTCGGTCTCTGCATCCTGAAGCCTATGATGCTTTTTGCAGAGAAACCTCTGCTGAGGCCCAGGTAACTTGCTGTTTCCCATAGCTGGCACAGGAGCCTTGGAAGATAGGATTGTTTTCAGTATTATTTCACCATTTTTTGACCACTGTTTCAAGAACGGGAGCCCTTTTCAACCGTTAGCGGAAGAATCCTTCTTTGGAGATGAGATATTTTTCTGGGGTGGCAAGTGCAGGGCCTCTGTCAGTCCTGGGTTTGTTGGACGAGCGCCAGACATGAGAAGTGCGCCTTTGTGGGAGAGGTGAATAGTGCGGATCCTGTTTCAGTCTAAAGACTGAAACAGGATCCGCACTTTTCACCGTTCCTTTCAGAATCATTTGATTCATCAGCTAGGAATGGCGATTGCTTCTCCAGACCAATCGAAGGCTAGGCCAAAGTAACTCGATCTTTCCAAGAGGTGTGTGGCCCAACTTTTGAAAGAACCGCTAAGTGGAGAACTATTTGGTATTTTTCCTAAGCACTTTTCACCGTAATTGTCCTAAGGTTGGTCTCTGCATCCTTAAGCATACCAGAGTTTTCACAGACGAAACAGGCTGAGGCCCATTAATCTTGGCATTTCCAATAGTTGGTCCTAGAGACTACCAAGAAAGTGTTCTTTTAAGTATTATTCTGTTGTGGTTTCAGCATTATTTTCAGAACCCGAGCAGGGTTCTCGCATTAGCATAAGAATCCTGCCTGGTAGTTGAGATTTCATGGTGGGGTGTAAGTGCGGGGCTTCTGTCAGCCCTGCCTTTGATTTGTTTACCTCCAGAGTTGGAAAGTGCATAGTTGCGTGAGATGGGAAAAGTGTGGATCGTGCTTCAGATTTCATCCTGACACTTTGAAATGACCAGTGTGTTGGTAATTATTTGCCATTTCCATGGGGTTTGGCACCGTAATAGTCATCAGGTCGGTCTCTGCATCCTGAAGCCTATGATGCTTTTTGCAGAGAAACCTCTGCTGAGGCCCAGGTAACTTGCTATTTCCCATAGCTGGCACAGGAGCCTTGGAAGATAGGATTGTTTTCAGTATTATTTCACCATTTTTTCACCACTGTTTCAAGAACCGGAGCCCTTTTCAACCGTTAGCGGAAGAATCCTTCTTTGGAGATGAGATATTTTTCTGGGGTGGCAAGTGCAGGGCCTCTGTCATTCCTGGGTTTGTTGGACTAGCGCCAGACATGAGAAGTGCGCCTTTGTGGGACAGGTGAATAGTGCGGATCCTGTTTCAGTCTAAAGACTGAAACAGGATCCGCACTTTTCACCGTTCCTTTCAGAATCATTTGATTCATCAGCTAGGAATGGCGATTGCTTCTCCAGACCAATCGAAGGCTACGCCAAAGTAACTCGATCTTTCCAAGAGGTGTGTGGCCCAACTTTTGAAAGAACCGCTAAGTGGAGAACTATTTGGTATTTTTCCGAAGCACTTTTCACCGTAATTGTCCTAAGGTTGGTCTCTGCATCCTTAAGCATACCAGAGTTTTCACAGACGAAACAGGCTGAGGCCCATTAATCTTGGCATTTCCAATAGTTGGTCCTAGAGACTACCAAGAAAGTGTTCTTTTAAGTATTATTCTGTTGTGGTTTCAGCATTATTTTCAGAACCCGAGCAGGGTTCTCGCATTAGCATAAGAATTCTGCCTGGTAGTTGAGATTTCATGGTGGGGTGTAAGTGCGGGGCTTCTGTCAGCCCTGCCTTTGATTTGTTTACCTCCAGAGTTGGAAAGTGCATATTTGCGTGAGATGGGAAAAGTGTGGATCGTGCTTCAGATTTCATCCTGACACTTTGAAATGACCAGTGTGTTGGTAATTATTTGCCATTTCCATGGCGTTTGGCACCGTAATAGTCATGAGGTCGGTCTCTGCATCCTGAAGCCTATGATGCTTTTTGCAGAGAAACCTCTGCTGAGGCCCAGGTAACTTGCTATTTCCCATAGCTGGCACAGGAGCCTTGGAAGATAGGATTGTTTTCAGTATTATTTCACCATTTTTTGACCACTGTTTCAAGAACGGGAGCCCTTTTCAACCGTTAGCGGAAGAATCCTTCTTTGGAGATGAGATATTTTTCTGGGTTGGCAAGTGCAGGGCCTCTGTCAGTCCTGGGTTTGTTGGACTAGCGCCAGACATGAGAAGTGCGCCTTTGTGGGACAGGTGAATAGTGCGGATCCTGTTTCAGTCTAAAGACTGAAACAGGATCCGCACTTTTCACCGTTCCTTTCAGAATCATTTGATTCATCAGCTAGGAATGGCGATTGCTTCTCCAGACCAATCGAAGGCTATGCCAAAGTAACTCGATCGTTCCAAGAGGTGTGTGGCCCAACTTTTGAAAGAACCGCTAAGTGGAGAACTATTTGGTATTTTTCCGAAGCACTTTTCACCGTAATTTTCCTAAGGTTGGTCTCTGCATCCTTAAGCATACCAGAGTTTTCACAGACGAAACAGGCTGAGCCCCATTAATCTTGGCATTTCCAATAGTTGGTCCTAGAGACTACCAAGAAAGTGTTCTTTTAAGTATTATTCTGTTGTGGTTTCAGCATTATTTTCAGAACCCGAGCAGGGTTCTCGCATTAGCATAAGAATCCTGCCTGGTAGTTGAGATTTCATGATGGGGTGTAAGTGCGGGGCTTCTGTCAGCCCTGCCTTTGATTTGTTTACCTCCAGAGTTGGAAAGTGCATAGTTGGGTGAGATGGGAAAAGTGTGGATCGTGCTTCAGATTTCATCCTGACACTTTGAAATGACCAGTGTGTTGGTAATTATTTGCCATTTCCATGGCGTTTGGCCCCGTAATAGTCATGAGGTCGGTCTCTGCATCCTGAAGCCTATGATGCTTTTTGCAGAGAAACCTCTGCTGAGGCCCAGGTAACTTGCTATTTCCCATAGCTGGCACAGGAGCCTTGGAAGATACTATTGTTTTCAGTATTATTTCACCATTTTTTCACCACTGTTTCAAGAACGGGAGCCCTTTTCAACCGTTAGCGGAAGAATCCTTCTTTGGAGATGAGATATTTTTCTGGGGTGGCAAGTGCAGGGCCTCTGTCAGTCCTGGGTTTGTTGGACTAGCGCCAGACATGAGAAGTGCGCCTTTGTGGGACAGGTGAATAGTGCGGATCCTGTTTCAGTCTAAAGACTGAAACAGGATCCGCACTTTTCACCGTTCCTTTCAGAATCATTTGATTCATCAGCTAGGAATGGCGATTGCTTCTCCAGACCAATCGAAGGCTAGGCCTAAGTACCTCGATCTTTCCAAGAGGTGTGTGGCCCAACTTTTGAAAGAACCGCTAAGTGGAGAACTATTTGGTATTTTTCCGAAGCACTTTTCACCGTAATTGTCCTAAGGTTGGTCTCTGCATCTTTAAGCATACCAGAGTTCTCACAGACGAAACAGGCTGAGGCCCATTAATCTTGGCATTTCCAATAGTTTCTCCAAGAGACTACCAAGAAAGTGTTCTTTTAAGTATTATTCCATTGTGGTTTCAGCATTATTTTCAGAACCCGAGCTGGGTTCTCGCATTACCATAAGAATCCTGCCTGGTAGTTGAGATTTCTGGGTGGGGTGTAAGTGCGGGGCTTCTGTCAGCCCTGCCTTGATTTGTTTACCTCCAGAGTTGGAAAGTGCATATTTGCGTGAGATGGGAAAAGTGTGGATTGTGCTTCAGATTTCATCCTGACACTTTGAAATGACCAGTGTGTTGGTAATTATTTGAAATTTCCATGGCGTTTGGCCCCATAATAATCATGAGGTCGGTCTCTGCATCCTGAAGCCTATGATGCTTTTTGCAGAGAAACCTCTGCTGAGGCCCAGGTAACTTGCTAATTCCCATAGCTGGCACAGGAGCCTTGGAAGATAGGATTGTTTTCAGTATTATTTCACCATTTTTTCACCACTGTTTCAAGAACGGGAGCCCTTTTCAACCGTTAGCGGAAGAATCCTTCTTTGGAGATGAGATATTTTTCTTGGGTGGCAAGTGCAGGACCTCTGTCAGTCCTGGGTTTGTTTGACTAGCGCCAGACATGAGAAGTGCGCCTTTGTGGGACAGGTGAATAGTGCGGATCCTGTTTCAGTCTAAAGACTGAAACCAGATCCGCACTTTTCACCGTTCCTTTCAGAATCATTTGATTCATCAGCTAGCAATGGCGATTGCTTCTCCAGACCAATCGAAGACTAGGACACAGTAACTCGATCTTTCCAAGAGGTGTGAGGCCCAACTTTTGAAAGAACCGCTAAGTGGAGAACTATTTGTTATTTTTCCAAAGCACTTTTCACCGTAGTTGTCATAAGGTTGGTCTCTGCATCCTTAAGCATACGAGAGTTTTCACAGACGAAACAGGCTGAGGCCAAGTAATCTTGGCATTTCAAATAGTTTGTCCTAGAGACTACCAAGAAAGTGTTCTTTTAAGTATTATTCCGTTGTGGTTACAGCATTATTTTCAGAACCCGAGCAGGGTTCTCGCATTAGCATAAGAATCCTGCCTGGTAGTTGAGATTTCTGGGTGGGGTGTAAGTGCGGGGCTTCTGTCAGCCCTGCCTATGATTTGTTTACCTCCAGAGTTGGAAAGTGCATAGTTGCGTGAGATGGGAAAAGTGTGGATCGTGCTTCAGATTTCATCCTGACACTTTGAAATGACCAGTGTGTTGGTAATTATTTGCCATTTCCATGGCGTTTGGCACCGTAATAGTCATGAGGTCGGTCTCTGCATCCTGAAGCCTATGATGCTTTTTGCAGAGAAACCTCTGCTGAGGCCCAGGTAACTTGCCGTTTCCCATAGCTGGCACAGGAGCCTTGGAAGATAGGATTGTTTTCAGTATTATTTCACCATTTTTTCACCACTGTTTCAAGAATGGGAGCCCTTTTCAACCGTTAGCGGAAGAATCCTTCTTTGGAGATGAGATATTTTTCTCGGGTGGCAAGTGCAGGGCCTCTGTCAGTCCTGGGTTTGTTGGACTAGCGCCAGACATGAGAATTGCGCCTTTGTGGGACAGGTGAATAGTGCGGATCCTGTTTCAGTCTAAAGACTGAAACAGGATCCGCACTTTTCACCGTTCCTTTCAGAATCATTTGATTCATCAGCTAGGAATGGCGATTGCTTCTCCAGACCAATCGAAGGCTAGGCCTAAGTACCTCGATCTTTCCAAGAGGTGTGTGGCCCAAACTTTGAAAGAACCGCTAAGTGGAGAACTATTTGGTATTTTTCTGAAGCACTTTTCACCGTAGTTGTCATAAGGTTGGTCTCTGCATCCTTAAGCATACGAGAGTTTTCAAAGACGAAACAGGCTGAGGCCAAGTAATCTTGGCATTTCCAATAGTTTGTCCTAGAGACTACCAAGAAAGTGTTCTTTTAAGTATTATTCCGTTGTGGTTTCAGCATTATTTTCAGAACCCGAGCAGGGTTCTCGCATTAGCATAAGAATCCTGCCTGGTAGTTGAGATTTCTTTGTGGGGTATAAGTTGGGGGATTCTGTCAGCCCTGCCTTTGATTTGTTTACCTCCAGAGTTGGAAAGTGCATAATTGCGTGAGATGGGAAAAGTGTGGATCGTGCTTCAGATTTCATCCTGACACTTTGAAATGACCAGTGTGTTGGTAATTATTTGCCATTTCCATGGCGTTTGGCACCGTAATAGTCATGAGGTCGGTCTCTGCATCCTGAAGCCTATGATGCTTTTTGCAGAGAAACCTCTGCTGAGGCCCAGGTAACTTGCTATTTCCCATAGCTGGCACAGGAGCCTTGGAAGACAGGATTGTTTTCAGTATTATTTCACCATCCCTTCACCACTGTTTCCAGAACGGGAGCCCTTTTCAACCGTTAGCGGAAGAATCCTTCTTTGGAGATGAGATATTTTTCTGGGGTGGCAAGTGCAGGGCCTCTGTCAGTGTTGGGTTTGTTGGACTAGCGCCAGACATGAGAAGTGGGCCTTTGTGGGACAGGTGAATAGTGCGGATCCTGTTTCAGTCTTTAGACTGAAACAGGATCCGCACTTTTCACCGTTCCTTTCAGAATCATTTGATTCATCAGCTAGGAATGGCGATTGCTTCACCAGACCAAACGAAGGCTAGGCCAAAGTAACTCGATCTTTCCAAGAGTTATGTGGCCCAACTTTTGAAAGAACCGCTAAGTGGAGAACTATATGTTATTTTTCCGAAACACTTTTCACCGTAATTGTCATAAGGTTAGTCTCTGCATCCTTAAGCATACCAGTGTCTTCACAGACGAAACAGGCTGAGGCCCAGTAATCTTGGCATTTGCAATAGTTGGTCGTAGAGACTACCAAGAAAGTGTTCTTTTAAGTATTATTCCGTTGTGGTTTAAGCATTATTTTCAGAACCCGAGCAGGCTTCTCGCATTAGCATAAGAATCCTGCCTGGTAGTTGAGATTTCATCTTGGGGTGTAAGTGCGGGTCTCCTGTCAGCCCTGCCTTTGCTTTGTTTACCTCCAGAGTTGGAAAGTGCATATTTGCGAGAGATGGGAAAAGTGTGGATCGTGCTTCAGATTTCATCCAGACACTTTGAAATGACCAGTGTGTTGGTAATTATTTGCCATTTCCATGGCGATTGGCACCGTAATAGTCATGAGGTCGGTCTCTGCAACCTGAAGCCTATGATGCTTTTTGCAGAGAAACCTCTGCTGAGGCCCAGGTAACTTGCTATTTCCCATAGCTGGCACAGGAGCCTTGGAAGATAGGATTGTTTTCAGTATTATTTCACCATTTTTTCACCACTGTTTCAAGAACGGGAGCCCTTTTCAACCGTTAGCGGAAGAATCCTTCTTTGCAGATGAGATATTTTTCTGCGGTGGCAAGTGCAGGGCCTCTGTCAGTGCTGGGTTTGTTGGACTAGCGCCAGACATGAGAAGTGCGCCTTTGTGGGACAGGTGAATAGTGCGGATCCTGTTTCAGTCTAAAGACTGAAACAGGATCCGCACTTTTCACCGTTCCTTTCAGAATCATTTGATTCATCAGCTAGGAATGGCGACTGCTTCTCCAGACCAATCGAAGGCTAGGACAAAGTAACTCAATCTTTCCAAGAGGTGTGTGGCACAACTTTTGAAAGAACCGCTAAGTGGAGAACTATTTGGTATTTTTCCTAAGCACTTTTCACCGTAATTGTCCTAAGGTTGGTCTCTGCATCCTTAAGCATACCAGAGTTTTCACAGACGAAACAGGCTGAGGCCCATTAATCTTGGCATTTCCAATAGTTGGTCCTAGAGACTACCAAGAAAGTGTTCTTTTAAGTATTATTAAATTGTGGTTTCAGCATTATTTTCAGAACCCTAGCAGGGTTCTCGCATTAGCATAAGAATCCTGCCTGGTAGTTGCGATTTCATGGTGGGGTGTAAGTGCGGGGCTTCTGTCAGCCCTGCCTTTGATTTGTTTACCTCCAGAGTTGGAAAGTGCATATTTGCGTGAGATGGGAAAAGTGTGGATCGTGCTTCAGATTTCATCCTGACACTTTGAAATGACCAGTGTGTTGGTAATTATTTGCCATTTCCATGGCGTTTGGCCCCGTAATAGTCATGAGGTCGGTCTCTGCATCCTGAAGCCTATGATGCTTTTTGCAGAGAAACCTCTGCTGAGGCCCAGGTAACTTGCTGTTTCCCATAGCTGGCACAGGAGCCTTGGAAGATAGGATTGTTTTCAGTATTATTTCACCATTTTTTCACCACTGTTTCAAGAACGGGAGCCCTTTTCAACCGTCAGCGGAAGAATCCGGCTTTGGAGATGAGATATTTTTCTGGGGTGGCAAGTGCAGGACCTCTGTCAGTCCTGGGTTTGTTTGACTAGCGCCAGACATGAGAAGTGCGCCTTTGTGGGACAGGTGAATAGTGCGGATCCTGTTTCAGTCTAAAGACTGAAACCGGATCCGCACTTTTCACCGTTCCTTTCAGAATCATTTGATTCATCAGCTAGAAATGACGATTGCTTCTCCATACCAGTCGAAGGCTAGGCCAAAGTAACTCGATCTTTCCAAGAAGTGTGCGGCCCAACTTTTGAAAGAACCGCTAAGTGGAGAACTATTTGGTATTTTTCCTAAGCACTTTTCACCGTAATTGTCCTAAGGTTGGTCTCTGCATCCTTAAGCATACGAGAATTTTCACAGACGAAACAGGCTGAGGCCCATTAATCTTGGCATTTGCAATAGTTGGTCCTAGAGACTACCAAGAATGTGTTCTTTTAAGTATTATTCCGTTGTGGTTTCAGCATTATTTTCAGAACCCGAGCAGGGTTCTCGCATTAGCATAAGAATCCTGCCTGGTAGTTGAGATTTCTGGGTGGGGTGTAAGTGCGGGGCTTCTGTCAGCCCTGCCTTTGATTTGTTTACCTCCAGAGTTGGAAAGTGCATAGTTGCGTGAGATGGGAAAAGTGTGGATCGTGCTTCAGATTTCATCCTAACACTTTGAAATGACCAGTGTGTTGGTAATTATTTGCCATTTCCATGGCGTTTGGCCCCGTAATAGTCATGAGGTCGGTCTCTGCATCCTGAAGCCTATGATGCTTTTTGCAGAGAAACCTATGCTGAGGCCCAGGTAACTTGCTATTTCCCATAGCTGGCACAGGAGCCTTGGAAGATAGGATTGTTTTTAGTATTATTTCACCATTTTTTCACCACTGTTTCAAGAACGGGAGCCCTTTTCAACCGTTAGCGGAAGAATCCTTCTTTGGAGATGAGATATTTTTCTGGGGTGGCAAGTGCAGGGCCTCTGTCAGTCCTGGGTTTGTTGGACTAGCGCCAGACATGAGAAGTGCGCCTTTGTGGGACAGGTGAATAGTGCGGATCCTGTTTCAGTCTAAAGAATGAAACAGGATCTGCACTTTTCACCATTCCTTTCAGAATCATTTGATTCATCAGCTAGGAATGGCGATTGCTTCTCCAGACCAATCGAAGGCTAGGCCAAAGTACCTCGATCTTTCCAAGAGGTGTGTGGCCCAACTTTTGAAAGAACCGCTAAGTGGAGAACTATTTGTTATTTTTCCGAAGCACTTTTCACCGTAGTTGTCATAAGGTTGGTCTCTGCATCCTTAAGCATACCAGAGTTTTCACAGACGACACAGGCTGAGGCCAAGTAATCTTGGCATTTCCAATAGTTTGTCCTAGAGACTACCAAGAATGTGTTCTTTTAAGTATTATTCCGTTGTGGTTTTAGCATTATTTTCAGAACCCGAGCAGGGTTCTCGCATTAGCATAAGAATCCTGCCTGGTAGTTGAGATTTCATGGTGGGGTGTAAGTGCGGGGCTTCTGTCAGCCCTGCCTTTGATTTGTTTACCTCCAGAGTTGGAAAGTGCATAGTTCCGTGAGATGGGAAAAGTGTGGATCGTGTTTCAGATTTCATCCTGACACTTTGAAATGACCAGTGTGTTGGTAATTATTTGCCATTTCGATGGCGTTTGGCACCGTAATAGTCATGAAGTCGGTCTCTGCATCCTGAAGCCTATGATGCTTTTTGCAGAGAAACCTCTGCTGAGGCCCAGGTAACTTGCTATTTCCCATAGCTGGCACAGGAGCCTTGGAAGATAGGATTGTTTTCAGTATTATTTCACCATTTTTTCACCACTGTTTCAAGAACGGGAGCCCTTTTCAACCGTTAGCGGAAGAATCCTTCTTTGGAGATGAGATATTTTTCTGGGGTGGCAAGTGCAGGGCCTCTGCCAGTCCTGGGTTTGTTGGACTAGCGCCAGACATGAGAAGTGAGCCTTTGTGGGACAGGGTAAAGACTGAAACAGGATCCGCACTTTTCACCGTTCCTTTCAGAATCATTTGATTCATCAGCTAGGAATGGCGATTGCTTCTCCAGACCAATCGAAGGCTAGGCCAAAGTAACTCGATCTTGTCAAGAGGTGTGTGGCCCAACTCTTGAAAGAACCGCTAAGTGGAGAACTATTTGGTATTTTTCCGAAGCACTTTTCAACGTAATTGTCATAAGGTTGGTCTCTGCATCCCTAAGCATAAGGGAGTTTTCACAGACGAAACAGGCTGAGGACCAGTAATCTTGGCATTTCCAATAGTTGGTCCTAGAGACTACCAAGAAAGTGTTTTTTTAAGTATTATTCCATTGTGGTTTCAGCATTTTTTTGAGAACCCGAGCAGGGTTCTCGCATTAGCATAAGAATCCTGCCTGGTAGTTGAGATTTCTGTGTGGGGTGTAAGTGCGGGGCTTCTGTCAGCCCTGCCTTGATTTGTTTACCTCCAGAGTTGGAAAGTGCATATTTGCGTGAGATGGGAAAAGTGTGGATCGTGCTTCAGACTTCATCCTGACACTTTGAAATGACCAGTGTGTTGGTAGTTATTTGCCATTTCCATGGCGTTTGGCACCGTAATAGTCATGAGGTCGGTCTCTGCATCCTGAAGCCTATGATGCTTTTTGCAGAGAAACCTCTGCTGAGGCCCAGGTAACTTGCCGTTTCCCATAGCTGGCACAGGAGCCTTGGAAGATAGGATTGTTTTCAGTATTATTTCACCATTTTTTCACCACTGTTTCAAGAACGGGAGCCCTTTTCAACCGTTAGCGGAAGAATCCTTCTTTGGAGATGAGATATTTTTCTCGGGTGGCAAGTGCAGGGCCTCTGTCAGTCCTGGGTTTGTTGGACTAGCGCCAGACATGAGAATTGCGCCTTTGTGGGACAGGTGAATAGTGCGGATCCTGTTTCAGTCTAAAGACTGAAACAGGATCCGCACTTTTCACCGTTCCTTTCAGAATCATTTGAATCATCAGCTAGGAATGGCGATTGCTTCTCCAGACCAATCGAAGGCTAGGCCTAAGTACCTCGATCTTTCCAAGAGGTGTGTGGCCCAAACTTTGAAAGAACTGCTAAGTGGAGAACTATTTGGTATTTTTCCGAAGCACTTTTCACCGTAGTTGTCATAAGGTTGGTCTCTGCATCCTTAAGCATACGAGAGTTTTCAAAGACGAAACAGGCTGAGGCCAAGTAATCTTGGCATTTCCAATAGTTTGTCCTAGAGACTACCAAGAAAGTGTTCTTTTAAGTATTATTCCGTTGTGGTTTCAGCATTATTTTCAGAACCCGAGCAGGGTTCTCGCATTAGCATAAGAATCCTGCCTGGTAGTTGAGATTTCTTTGTGGGGTATAAGTTGGGGGATTCTGTCAGCCCTGCCTTTGATTTGTTTACCTCCAGAGTTGGAAAGTGCATAATTGCGTGAGATGGGAAAAGTGTGGATCGTGCTTCAGATTTCATCCTGACACTTTGAAATGACCAGTGTGTTGGTAATTATTTGCCATTTGCATGGCGTTTGGCACCGTAATAGTCATGAGGTCGGTCTCTGCATCCTGAAGCCTATGATGCTTTTTGCAGAGAAACCTCTGCTGAGGCCCAGGTAACTTGCTATTTCCCATAGCTGGCAAAGGAGCCTTGGAAGACAGGATTGTTTTCAGTATTATTTCACCATCCCTTCACCACTGTTTCCAGAACGGGAGCCCTTTTCAACCGTTAGCGGAAGAATCCTTCTTTGGAGATGAGATATTTTTCTGGGGTGGCAAGTGCAGGGCCTCTGTCAGTGTTGGGTTTGTTGGACTAGCGCCAGACATGAGAAGTGCGCCTTTGTGGGACAGGTGAATAGTGCGGATCCTGTTTCAGTCTTAGACTGAAACAGGATCCGCACTTTTCACCGTTCCTTTCAGAATCATTTGATTCATCAGCTAGGAATGGCGATTGCTTCACCAGACCAAACGAAGGCTAGGCCAAAGTAACTCGATCTTTCCAAGAGTTATGTGGCCCAACTTTTGAAAGAACCGCTAAGTGGAGAACTATTTGGTATTTTTCCGAAGCACTTTTCAACGTAATTGTCATAAGGTTGGTCTCTGCATCCCTAAGCATAAGAGAGTTTTCACAGACGAAACAGGCTGAGGACCAGTAATCTTGGCATTTCCAATAGTTGGTCCTAGAGACTACCAAGAAAGTGTTTTTTTAAGTATTATTCCATTGTGGTTTCAGCATTTTTTTGAGAACCTGAGCAGGGTTCTCGCATTAGCATAAGAATCCTGCCTGGTAGTTGAGATTTCTGTGTGGGGTGTAAGTGCGGGGCTTCTGTCAGCCCTGCCTTGATTTGTTTACCTCCAGAGTTGGAAAGTGCATATTTGCGTGAGATGGGAAAAGTGTGGATCGTGCTTCAGATTTCATCCTGACACTTTGAAATGACCAGTGTGTTGGTAGTTATTTGCCATTTCCATGGCGTTTGGCACCGTAATAGTCATGAGGTCGGTCTCTGCATCCTGAAGCCTATGATGCTTTTTGCAGAGAAACCTCTGCTGAGGCCCAGGTAACTTGCTATTTCCCATAGCCGGCACAGGAGCCTTGGAAGATAGGATTGTTTTCAGTATTATTTCACCATTTTTTGACCACTGTTTCAAGAACGGGAGCCCTTTTCAACCGTTAGCGGAAGAATCCTTCTTTGGAGATGAGATATTTTTCTGGGGTGGCAAGTGCAGGGCCTCTGTCAGTCCTGGGTTTGTTGGACTAGCGCCAGACATGAGAAGTGAGCCTTTGTGGGACAGGTGAATAGTGCGGATCCTGTTTCAGTCTAAAGACTGAAACAGGATCCGCACTTTTCACCGTTCCTTTCAGAATCATTTGATTCATCAGCTAGGAATGGCGATTGCTTCTCCAGACCAATCGAAGGCTAGGCCAAAGTAACTCGATCTTTCCAAGAGGTGTGTGGCCCAACTTTTGAAAGAACCGATAAGTGGAGAACTATTTGGTATTTTTCCGAAGCACTTTTCACCGTAATTGTCCTAAGGTTGGTCTCTGCATCCTTAAGCATACCAGAGTTTTCACAGACGAAACAGGCTGAGGCCCAGTAATCTTGGCATTTCCAATAGTTGGTCCTAGAGACTACCAAGAAAGTGTTCTTTTAAGTATTATTCTGTTGTGGTTTCAGCATTATTTTCAGAACCCGAGCAGGGTTCTCACATTAGCATAAGAATCCTGCCTGGTAGTTGAGATTTCATGGTGGGGTGTAAGTGCGGGGCTTCTGTCAGCCCTGCCTTTGATTTGTTTACCTCCAGAGTTGGAAAGTGCATATTTGCGTGAGATGGGAAAAGTGTGGATCGTGCTTCAGATTTCATCCTGACACTTTGAAATGACCAGTGTGTTGGTAATTATTTGCCATTTCCATGGCGTTTGGCACCGTAATAGTCATGAGGTCGGTCTCTGCATCCTGAAGCCTATGATGCTTTTTGCAGAGAAACTTCTGCTGAGGCCCAGGTAACTTGCTGTTTCCCATAGCTGGCACAGGAGCCTTGGAAGATAGGATTGTTTTCAGTATTATTTCACCATTTTTTCACCACTGTTTCAAGAACGGGAGCCCTTTTCAACCGTTAGCGGAAGAATCCTTCTTTGGAGATGAGATATTTTTCTGGGGTGGCAAGTGCAGTGCCTCTGTCAGTCCTGGGTTTGTTGGACTAGCGCCAGACATGAGAAGTGCGCCTTTGTGGGACAGGTGAATAGTGCGGATCCTGTTTCAGTCTAAAGACTGAAACAGGATCCGCACTTTTCACCGTTCCTTTCAGAATCATTTGATTCATCAGCTAGGAATGGCGATTGCTTCTCCAGACCAATCGAAGGCTAGGCCAAAGTACCTCGATCTTTCCAAGACGTGCGTGGCCCAACTTTTGAAAGAACCGCTAAGTGGAGAACTATTTGGTATTTTTCCGAAGCACTTTTCACCGTAATTGTCCTAAGGTTGGTCTCTGCATCCTTAAGCATACCAGAGTTTTCACAGACGAAACAGGCTGAGGCCCATTAATCTTGGCATTTCCAATAGTTGGTCCTAGAGACTACCAAGAAAGTGTTCTTTTAAGTATTATTCTTTTGTGGTTTCAGCATTATTTTCAGAACCCGAGCAGGGTTCTCGCATTAGCATAAGAATCCTGCCTGGTAGTTGAGATTTCATAGTGGGGTGTTAGTGCGGGGCTTCTGTCAGCCCTGCCTTTGATTTGTTTACCTCCAGAGTTGGAAAGTGCATATTTGCGTGAGATGGGAAAAGTGTGGATCGTGCTTCAGATTTCATCCTGACACTTTGAAATGACCAGTGTGTTGGTAATTATTTGCCATTTCCATGGCGTTTGGCACCGTAATAGTCATGAGGTCGGTCTCTGCATCCTGAAGCCTATGATGCTTTTTGCAGAGAAACCTCTGCTGAGGCCCAGGTAACTTGCTATTTCCCATAGCTGGCACAGGAACCTTGAAAGATAGGATTGTTTTCAGTATTATTTCTCCGTTTTTTCACCACTGTTTCAAGAACGGGAGCCCTTTTCAACCGCTAGCGGAATAATCCTTCTTTGGAGATGAGATATTTTTCTGGGGTGGCAAGTGCAGGGCCTCTGTCAGTCCTGGGTTTGTTGCACTAGCGCCAGACATGAGAAGTGCGCCTTTGTGGGACAGGTGAATAGTGCGGATCCTGTTTCAGTCTAAAGACTGAAACAGGATCCGCACTTTTCACCGTTCCTTTCAGAATCATTTGATTCATCAGCTAGGAATGGCGATTGCTTCTCCAGACCAATCGAAGGCTAGGACAAAGTAACTTGATCTTTCCCAGAGGTGTGTGGCCCAACTTTTGAAAGAACCGCTAAGTGGAGAACTATTTGGTATTTTTCCTAAGCACTTTTCACCGTAATTGTCCAAAGGTTGGTCTCTGCATCCTTAAGCATATCAGAGTTTTCACAGACGAAACAGGCTGAGGCCCATTAATCTTGGCATTTCCAATAGTTGGTCCTAGAGACTACCAAGAAAGTGTTCTTTTAAGTATTATTCTGTTGTGGTTTCAGCATTATTTTCAGAACCCGAGCAGGGTTCTCGCATTAGCATAAGAATCC
The DNA here is from genome assembly GCF_020740605.2 of Lemur catta. Classification (NCBI taxonomy): domain Eukaryota; kingdom Metazoa; phylum Chordata; class Mammalia; order Primates; family Lemuridae; genus Lemur; species Lemur catta. The sequence continues at coordinate 83,333,917 of NC_059132.1, read as the reverse complement.
TGCCTGGTAGTTGAGATTTCTGGGTGGGGCGTAAGTGCGGGGCTTCTGTCAGCCCTGCCTTTGATTTGTTTACCTCCAGTGTTGGAAAGTGCATATTTGCGTGAGATGGGAAAAGTGTGGATCGTGCTTCAGATTTCATCCTGACACTTTGAAATGACCAGTGTGTTGGTAATTATTTGCCATTTCCATGGGGTTTGGCACCGTAATAGTCATGAGGTCGGTCTCTGCATCCTGAAGCCTATGATGCTTTTTGCAGAGAAACCTCTGCTGAGGCCCAGGTAACTTGCTATTTCCCATAGCCGGCACAGGAGCCTTGGAAGATAGGATTGTTTTCAGTATTATTTCACCATTTTTTGACCAGTGTTTCAAGAACGGGAGCCCTTTTCAACCGTTAGCGGAAGAATCCTTCTTTGGAGATGAGATATTTTTCTGGGGTGGCAAGTGCAGGGCCTCTGTCAGTCCTGGGTTTGTTGGACTAGCGCCAGACATGAGAAGTGCGCCTTTGTGGGACAGGTGAATAGTGCGGATCCTGTTTCAGTCTAAAGACTGAAACAGGATCCGCACTTTTCACCGTTCCTTTCAGAATCATTTGATTCATCAGCTAGGAATGGCGATTGCTTCTCCAGACCAATCGAAGGCTAGGCCAAAGTACCTCGATCTTTCCCAGAGGTGTGTGGCCCAACTTTTGAAAGAACCGCGAAGTGGAGAACTATTTGGTATTTTTCCTAAGCACTTTTCACCGTAATTGTCCTAAGGTTGGTCTCTGCATCCTTAAGCATACGAGAGTTTTCACAGACGAAACAGGCTGAGGCCCAGTAATCTTGGCATTTCCAATAGTTGGTCCTAGAGACTACCAAGAAAGTGTTCTTTTAAGTATTATTCTGTTGTGGTTTCAGCATTATTTTCAGAACCCGAGCAGGGTTCTCACATTAGCATAAGAATCCTGCCTGGTAGTTGAGATTTCATGGTGGGGTGTAAGTGCGGGGCTTCTGTCAGCCCTGCCTTTGATTTGTTTACCTCCAGAGTTGGAAAGTGCATATTTGCGTGAGATGGGAAAAGTGTGGATCGTGCTTCAGATTTCATCCTGACACTTTGAAATGACCAGTGTGTTGGTAATTATTTGCCATTTCCATGGCGTTTGGCACCGTAATAGTCATGAGGTCGGTCTCTGCATCCTGAAGCCTATGATGCTTTTTGCAGAGAAACCTCTGCTGAGGCCCAGGTAACTTGCTGTTTCCCAGAGCTGGCACAGGAGCCTTGGAAGATAGGATTGTTTTCAGTATTATTTCACCATTTTTTGACCACTGTTTCAAGAACGGGAGCCCTTTTCAACCGTTAGCGGTAGAATCCTTCTTTGGAGATGAGATATTTTTCTGGGGTGGCAAGTGCAGTGCCTCTGTCAGTCCTGGGTTTGTTGGACTACCGCCAGAGATGAGAAGTGCGCCTTTTTGGGACAGGTGAATAGTGCGGATCCTGTTTCAGTCTAAAGACTGAAACAGGATCCGCACTTTTCACCGTTCCTTTCAGAATCATTTGATTCATCAGCTAGGAATGGCGATTGCTTCTCCAGACCAATCGAAGGCTAGGCCAAAGTACCTCGATCTTTCCAAGACGTGTGTGGCCCAACTTTTGAAAGAACCGCTAAGTGGAGAAGTATTTGGTATTTTTCCTAAGCACTTTTCACCGTAATTGTCCTAAGGTTGGTCTCTGCATCCTTAAGCATACCAGAGTTTTCACAGACGAAGCAGGCTGAGGCCCAGTAATCTTGGCATTTCCACTAGTTGGTCTTAGAGACTACCAAGAAAGTGTTCTTTTAAGTATTACTCTGCTGTGGTTTCTGCATTATTTTCAGAACCCGAGCAGGGTTCTCGCATTAGCATAAGAATCCTGCCTGGTAGTTGAGATTTCATGGTGGGGTGTTAGTGCGGGGCTTCTGTCAGCCCTGCCTTTGATTTGTTTACCTCCAGAGTTGGAAAGTGCATATTTGCGTGAGATGGGAAAAGTGTGGATCGTGCTTCAGATTTCATCCTGACACTTTGAAATGACCAGTGTGTTGGTAATTATTTGCCATTTCCATGGCGTTTGGCACCGTAATAGTCATGAGGTCGGTCTCTGCATCATGAAGCCTATGATGCTTTTTGCAGAGAAACCTCTGCTGAGGCCCAGGTAACTTGCTATTTCCCATAGCTGGCACAGGAACCTTGAAAGATAGGATTGTTTTCAGTATTATTTCACCGTTTTTTCACCACTGTTTCAAGATTGGGAGCCCTTTTCAACCGCTAGCGGAATAATCCTTCTTTGGAGATGAGATATTTTTCTGGGGTGGCAAGTGCAGGGCCTCTGTCAGTCCTGGGTTTGTTGGACTAGCGCCAGACATGTGAAGTGCGCCTTTGTGGGACAGGTGAATAGTGGGGATCCTGTTTCAGTCTAAAGACTGAAACAGGATCCGCACTTTTCACCGTTCCTTTCAGAATCATTTGATTCATCAGCTAGGAATGGCGATTGCTTCTCCAGACCAATCGAAGGCTAGGCCAAAGTAACTCGATCTTTCCAAGAGGTGTGTGGCCCAACTTTTGAAGGAACCGCTAGGTGGAGAACTATTTGGTATTTTTCCTAAGCACTTTTCACCGTAATTGTCCTAAGGTTGGTCTCTGCATCCTTAAGCATACCAGAGTTTTCACAGACGAAACAGGCTGAGGCCCAGTAATCTTGGCATTTCCAATAGTTTGTCCTAGAGACTACCAAGAAAGTGTTCTTGTAAGTATTACTCTGTTGTGGTTTCAGCATTATTTTCAGAACCCGAGCAGGGTTCTCGCATTAGCATAAGAATCCTGCCTGGTAGTTGAGATTTCATGGTGGGGTGTAAGTGCGGGGCTTCTGTCAGCCCTGCCTTTGATTTGTTTACCTCCAGAGTTGGAAAGTGCATATTTGCGTGAGATGGGAAAAGTGTGGATCGTGCTTCAGATTTCATCCTGACACTTTGAAATGACCAGTGTGTTGGTAATTATTTGCCATTTCCATGGCGTTTGGCACCGTAATAGTCATGAGGTCGGTCTCTGCATCCTGAAGCCTATGATGCTTTTTGCAGAGAAACCTCTGCTGAGGCCCAGGTAACTTGCTATTTCCCATAGCTGGCACAGGAGCCTTGAAAGATAGGATTGTTTTCAGTATTATTTCACCATTTTTTCACCACTGTTTCAAGAACGGGAGCCCTTTTCAACCGTTAGCGGAAGAATCCTTCTTTGGAGATGAGATATTTTTCTGGGGTGGCAAGTGCAGGGCCTCTGTCAGTCCTGGGTTTGTTGGACGAGCGCCAGACATGAGAAGTGCGCCTTTGTGGGACAGGTGAATAGTGCGGATCCTGTTTCAGTCTAAAGACTGAAACAGGATCCGCACTTTTCACCGTTCCTTTCAGAATCATTTGATTCATCAGCTAGGAATGGCGATTGCTTCTCCAGACCAATCGAAGGCTAGGCCAAAGTACCTCGATCTTTCCCAGAGGTGTGTGGCCCAACTTTTGAAAGAACCGCTAAGTGGAGAACTATTTGGTATTTTTCCGAAGCACTTTTCACCGTAATTGTCCTAAGGTTGGTCTCTGCATCCTTAAGCATACGAGAGTTTTCACAGACGAAACAGGCTGAGGCCCAGTAATCTTGGCATTTCCAATAGTTTGTCCTAGAGACTACCAAGAATGTGTTCTTTTAAGTATTATTCCATTGTGGTTTCAGCATTATTTTAAGAACCCGAGCAGGGTTCTCGCATTAGCATAAGAATCCTGCCTGGTAGTTGAGATTTCATGGTGGGGTGTAAGTGCGGGGCTTCTGTCTGCCCTGCCTTTGATTTGTTTACCTCCAGAGTTGGAAAGTGCATAGTTGCGTGAGATGGGAAAAGTGTGGATCGTGCTTCAGATTTCATCCTGACACTTTGAAATGACCAGTGTGTTGGTAATTATTTGCCATTTCCATGGCGTTTGGCACCGTAATAGTCATGAGGTCGGTCTCTGCATCCTGAAGCCTATGATGCTTTTTGCAGAGAAACCTCTGCTGAGGCCCAGGTAACTTGCTATTTCCCATAGCTGGCACAGGAACCTTGAAAGATAGGATTGTTTTCAGTATTATTTCTCCGTTTTTTCACCACTGTTTCAAGAACGGGAGCCCTTTTCAACCGCTAGCGGAATAATCCTTCTTTGGAGATGAGATATTTTTCTGGGGTGGCAAGTGCAGGGCCTCTGTCAGTCCTGGGTTTGTTGGACTAGCGCCAGACATGAGAAGTGCGCCTTTGTGGGACAGGTGAATAGTGCGGATCCTGTTTCAGTCTAAAGACTGAAACAGGATCCGCACTTTTCACCGTTCCTTTCAGAATCATTTGATTCATCAGCTAGGAATGGCGATTGCTTCTCCAGACCAATCGAAGGCTAGGACAAAGTAACTTGATCTTTCCCAGAGGTGTGTGGCCCAACTTTTGAAAGAACCGCTAAGTGGAGAACTATTTGGTATTTTTCCTAAGCACTTTTCACCGTAATTGTCCAAAGGTTGGTCTCTGCATCCTTAAGCATATCAGAGTTTTCACAGACGAAACAGGCTGAGGCCCATTAATCTTGGCATTTCCAATAGTTGGTCCTAGAGACTACCAAGAAAGTGTTCTTTTAAGTATTATTCTGTTGTGGTTTCAGCATTATTTTCAGAACCCGAGCAGGGTTCTCGCATTAGCATAAGAATCCTGCCTGGTAGTTGAGATTTCTGGGTGGGGTGTAAGTGCGGGGCTTCTGTCAGCCCTGCCTTTGATTTGTTTACCTCCAGTGTTGGAAAGTGCATATTTGCGTGAGATGGGAAAAGTGTGGATCGTGCTTCAGATTTCATCCTGACACTTTGAAATGACCAGTGTGTTGGTAATTATTTGCCATTTCCATGGGGTTTGGCACCGTAATAGTCATGAGGTCGGTCTCTGCATCCTGAAGCCTATGATGCTTTTTGCAGAGAAACCTCTGCTGAGGCCCAGGTAACTTGCTATTTCCCATAGCCGGCACAGGAGCCTTGGAAGATAGGATTGTTTTCAGTATTATTTCACCATTTTTTGACCACTGTTTCAAGAACGGGAGCCCTTTTCAACCGTTAGCGGAAGAATCCTTCTTTGGAGATGAGATATTTTTCTGGGGTGGCAAGTGCAGGGCCTCTGTCAGTCCTGGGTTTGTTGGACTAGCGCCAGACATGAGAAGTGCGCCTTTGTGGGACAGGTGAATAGTGCGGATCCTGTTTCAGTCTAAAGACTGAAACAGGATCCGCACTTTTCACCGTTCCTTTCAGAATCATTTGATTCATCAGCTAGGAATGGCGATTGCTTCTCCAGACCAATCGAAGGCTAGGCCAAAGTACCTCGATCTTTCCCAGAGGTGTGTGGCCCAACTTTTGAAAGAACCGCGAAGTGGAGAACTATTTGGTATTTTTCCTAAGCACTTTTCACCGTAATTGTCCTAAGGTTGGTCTCTGCATCCTTAAGCATACGAGAGTTTTCACAGACGAAACAGGCTGAGGCCCAGTAATCTTGGCATTTCCAATAGTTGGTCCTAGAGACTACCAAGAAAGTGTTCTTTTAAGTATTATTCTGTTGTGGTTTCAGCATTATTTTCAGAACCCGAGCAGGGTTCTCACATTAGCATAAGAATCCTGCCTGGTAGTTGAGATTTCATGGTGGGGTGTAAGTGCGGGGCTTCTGTCAGCCCTGCCTTTGATTTGTTTACCTCCAGAGTTGGAAAGTGCATATTTGCGTGAGATGGGAAAAGTGTGGATCGTGCTTCAGATTTCATCCTGACACTTTGAAATGACCAGTGTGTTGGTAATTATTTGCCATTTCCATGGCGTTTGGCACCGTAATAGTCATGAGGTCGGTCTCTGCATCCTGAAGCCTATGATGCTTTTTGCAGAGAAACCTCTGCTGAGGCCCAGGTAACTTGCTGTTTCCCAGAGCTGGCACAGGAGCCTTGGAAGATAGGATTGTTTTCAGTATTATTTCACCATTTTTTCACCACTGTTTCAAGAACGGGAGCCCTTTTCAACCGTTAGCGGAAGAATCCTTCTTTGGAGATGAGATATTTTTCTGGGGTGGCAAGTGCAGGGCCTCTGTCAGTCCTGGGTTTGTTGGACTAGCGCCAGACATGAGAAGTGCGCCTTTGTGGCACAGGTGAATAGTGCGGATCCTGTTTCAGTCTAAAGACTGAAACAGGATCCGCACTTTTCACCGTTCTTTTCAGAATCATTTGATTCATCAGCAAGGAATGGCGATTGCTTCTCCAGACCAATCGAAGGCTACGCCAAAGTACCTCGATCTTTCCAAGAGGTGTGTGGCCCAACTTTTGAAAGAACCGCTAAGTGGAGAACTATTTGGTATTTTTCCTAAGCACTTTTCACCGTAATTGTCCTAAGGTTGGTCTCTGCATCCTTAAGCATACCAGAGTTTTCACAGACGAAACAGGCTGAGGCCCAGTAATCTTGGCATTTCCAATAGTTGGTCCTAGAGACTACCAAGAAAGTGTTCTTTTAAGTATTATTCTGTTGTGGTTTCAGCATTATTTTCAGAACCCGAGCAGGGTTCTCACATTAGCATAAGAATCCTGCCTGGTAGTTGAGATTTAATGGTGGGGTGTAAGTGCGGGGCTTCTGTCAGCCCTGCCTTTGATTTGTTTACCTCCAGAGTTGGAAAGTGCATATTTGCGTGAGATGGGAAAAGTGTGGATCGTGCTTCAGATTTTATCCTGACACTTTGAAATGACCAGTGTGTTGGTAATTATTTGCCATTTCCATGGCGTTTGGCACCGTAATAGTCATGAGGTCGGTCTCTGCATCCTGAAGCCTATGATGCTTTTTGCAGAGAAACCTCTGCTGAGGCCCAGGTAACTTGCTGTTTCCCAGAGCTGGCACAGGAGCCTTGGAAGATAGGATTGTTTTCAGTATTATTTCACCATTTTTTCACCACTGTTTCAAGAACGGGAGCCCTTTTCAACCGTTAGCGGAAGAATCCTTCTTTGGAGATGAGATATTTTTCTGGGGTGGCAAGTGCAGGGCCTCTGTCAGTCCTGGGTTTGTTGGACTACCGCCACACATGAGAAGTGCGCCTTTTTGGGACAGGTGAATAGTGCGGATCCTGTTTCAGTCTAAAGACTGAAACAGGATCCGCACTTTTCACCGTTCCTTTCAGAATCATTTGATTCATCAGCTAGGAATGGCGATTGCTTCTCCAGACCAATCGAAGGCTAGGCCAAAGTACCTCGATCTTTCCAAGACGTGTGTGGCCCAACTTTTGAAAGAACCGCTAAGTGGAGAAGTATTTGGTATTTTTCCTAAGCACTTTTCACCGTAATTGTCCTAAGGTTGGTCTCTGCATCCTTAAGCATACCAGAGTTTTCACAGACGAAGCAGGCTGAGGCCCAGTAATCTTGGCATTTCCAATAGTTGGTCCTAGAGACTACCAAGAAAGTGTTCTTTTAAGTATTACTCTGTTGTGTTTTCAGCATTATTTTCAGAACCCGAGCAGGGTTCTCGCATTAGCATAAGAATCCTGCCTGGTAGTTGAGATTTCATGGTGGGGTGTAAGTGCGGGGCTTCTGTCAGCCCTGCCTTTGATTTGTTTACCTCCAGAGTTGGAAAGTGCATATTTGCGTGAGATGGGAAAAGTGTGGATCGTGCTTCAGATTTCATCCTGACACTTTGAAATGACCAGTGTGTTGGTAATTATTTGCCATTTCCATGGCGTTTGGCACCGTAATAGTCATGAGGTCGGTCTCTGCATCCTGAAGCCTATGATGCTTTTTGCAGAGAAACCTCTGCTGAGGCCCAGGTAACTTGCTATTTCCCATAGCTGGCACAGGAGCCTTGGACGATAGGATTGTTTTCAGTATTATTTCACCATTTTTTCACCACTGTTTCAAGAACGGGACCCTTTTCAACCGTTAGCGGAAGAATCCTTCTTTGGAGATGAGATATTTTTCTGGGGTGGCAAGTGCAGGGCCTCTGTCAGTCCTGGGTTTGTTTGACTAGCGCCAGACATGAGAAGTGCGCCTTTGTGGGACAGGTGAATAGTGCGGATCCTGTTTCAGTCTAAAGACTGAAACAGGATCCGCACTTTTCACCGTTCCTTTCAGAATCATTTGATTCATCAGCTAGGAATGGCGATTGCTTCTCAGGACCAATCGAAGGCTAGGCCAAAGTACCTCGATCTTTCCCAGAGGTGTGTGGCCCAACTTTTGAAAGAACCGCTAAGTGGAGAAGTATTTGGTATTTTTCCGAAGCACTTTTCACCGTAATTGTCCTAAGGTTGGTCTCTGCATCCTTAAGCATACCAGAGTTTTCACAGATGAAACAGGCTCAGGCCCAGTAATCTTGGCATTTCCAATAGTTTTTCCTAGAGACTACCAAGAATGTGTTCTTTTAAGTATTATTCCATTGTGGTTTCAGCATTATTTTCAGAACCCGAGCAGGGTTCTCGCATTAGCATAAGAATCCTGCCTGGTAGTTGAGATTTCTGGGTGGGGTATAAGTTGGGGGATTCTGTCAGCCCTGCCTTTGATTTGTTTACCTCCAGAGGTGGAAAGTGCATAATTGCGTGAGATGGGAAAAGTGTGGATCGTGTTTCAGATTTCATACTGACATTTGAAATGACCAGTGTGTTGGTAATTATTTGCCATTTCCATGGCGTTTGGCACCGTAATAGTCATGAGGTCGGTCTCTGCATCCTGAAGCCTATGATGCTTTTTGCAGAGAAACCTCTGCTGAGGCCCAGGTAACTTACTATTTCCCATAGCCGGCACAGGAGCCTTGGAAGATAGGATTGTTTTCAGTATTATTTCACCATTTTTTCACCACTGTTTCAAGAACGGGAGCCCTTTTCAACCGTTAGCGGAAGAATCCTTCTTTGGAGATGAGATATTTTTCTGGGGTGTCAAGTGCAGGGCCTCTGTCAGTCCTGGGTTTGTAGGACGAGCGCCAGACATGAGAAGTGCGCCTTTGTGGGACAGGTGAATAGTGCGGATCCTGTTTCAGTCTAAAGACTGAAACAGGATCCGCACTTTTCACCGTTCCTTTCAGAATCATTTGATTCATCAGCTAGGAATGGCGATTGCTTCTCCAGACCAATCGAAGGCTAGGCCAAAGTAACTCGATCGTTCCAAGAGGTGTGTGGCCCATCTTTTGAAAGAACCGCTAAGTGGAGAACTATTTGGTATTTTTCCGAAGCACTTTTCACCGTAATTGTCCTAAGGTTGGTCTCTGCATCCTTAAGCATACCAGAGTTTTCACAGACGAAGCAGGCTGAGGCCAATTAATCTTGGCATTTCCAATAGTTGGTCCTAGAGACTACCAAGAAAGTGTTCTTTTAAGTATTATTCTTTTGTGGTTTCAGCATTATTTTCAGAACCCGAGCAGGGTTCTCGCATTAGCATAAGAATCCTGCCTGGTAGTTGAGATTTCATGGTGGGGTGTTAGTGCGGGGCTTCTGTCAGCCCTGCCTTTGATTTGTTTACCTCCAGAGTTGGAAAGTGCATATTTGCGTGAGATGGGAAAAGTGTGGATCGTGCTTCAGATTTCATCCTGACACTTTGAAATGACCAGTGTGTTGGTAATTATTTGCCATTTCCATGGCTTTTGGCACCGTAATAGTCATGAGGTCGGTCTCTGCATCCTGAAGCCTATGATGCTTTTTGCAGAGAAACCTCTGCTGAGGCCCAGGTAACTTGCTATTTCCCATAGCTGGCACAGGAGCCTTGGAAGATAGGATTGTTTTCAGTATTATTTCACCATTTTTTGACCACTGTTTCAAGAACGGGAGCCCTTTTCAACCGTTAGCGGAAGAATCCTTCTTTGGAGATGAGATATTTTTCTGGGGTGGAAGTGCAGGGCCTCTGTCAGTCCTGGGTTTGTTGGACTAGCGCCAGACATGAGAAGTGCGCCTTTGTGGGACAGGTGAATAGTGCGGATCCTGTTTCAGTCTAAAGACTGAAACAGGATCCGCACTTTTCACCGTTCCTTTCAGAATCATTTGATTCATCAGCTAGGAATGGCGATTGCTTCTCCAGACCAATCGAAGGCTAGGCCAAAGTAACTCGATCTTTCCAAGAGGTGTGTGGCCTAACTTTTGAAAGAACCGCTAAGTGGAGAACTATTTGGTATTTTTTCGAAGCACTTTTCACCGTAATTGTCCTAAGGTTGGTCTCTGCATCCTTAAGCATACCAGAGTTTTCACAGACGAAACAGGCTGAGCCCCATTAATCTTGGCATTTCCAATAGTTGGTCCTAGAGTCTACCAAGAATGTGTTCTTTTAAGTATTATTTTGTTGTGGTTTCAGCATTATTTTCAGAACCCGAGCAGGGTTCTCGCATTAGCATAAGAATCCTGCCTGGTAGTTGAGATTTCATGGTGGGGTGTAAGTGCGGGGCTTCTGTCAGCCCTGCCTTTGATTTGTTTACCTCCAGAGTTGGAAAGTGCATATTTGCGTGAGATGGAAAAATGTGGATCGTGCTTCAGATTTCATCCTAACACTTTGAAATGACCAGTGTGTTGGTAATTATTTGCCATTTCCATGGCGTTTGGCCCCGTAATAGTCATGAGGTCGGTCTCTGCATCCTGAAGCCTATGATGCTTTTTGCAGGGAAACCTCTGCTGAGGCCCAGGTAACTTGCTGTTTCCCATAGCTGGCACAGGAGCCTTGGAAGATAGGATTGTTTTCAGTATTATTTCACCATTTTTTCACCACTGTTTCAAGAACGGGAGCCCTTTTCAACCGTTAGCGGAAGAATCCTTCTTTGGAGATGAGATATTTTTCTGGGGTGGCAAGTGCAGGGCCTCTGTCAGTCCTGGGTTTGTTGGTCTAGCGCCAGACATGAGAAGTGCGCCTTTGTGGGACAGGTGAATAGTGCGGATCCTGTTTCAGTCTAAAGACTGAAACAGGATCCGCACTTTTCACCGTTCCTTTCAGAATCATTTGATTCATCAGGTAGGAATGGCGATTGCTTCTCCAGACCAATCGAAGGCTAGGCCAAAGTAACTCGATCTTTCCAAGAGGTGTGTGGCCCAACTTTTGAAAGAACCGCTAAGTGGAGAACTATTTGGTATTTTTCCGAAGCACTTTTCACCGTAATTGTCCTAAGGTTGGTCTCTGCATCCTTAAGCATACCAGAGTTTTCACAGACGAAACAGGCTGAGGCATTAATTAATCTTGGCATTTCCAATAGTTGGTCCTAGAGACTACCAAGAAAGTGTTCTTTTAAGTATTATTCTGTTGTGGTTTCAGCATTATTTTCAGAACCCGAGCAGGGTTCTCGCATTAGCATAAGAATCCTGCCTTGTAATTGAGATTTCATGGTGGGGTGTAAGTGCGGGGCTTCTATCAGCCCTGCCTTTGATTTGTTTACCTCCAGAGTTGGAAAGTGCATAGTTGCGTGAGATGGGAAAATTGTGGATCGTGCTTCAGATTTCCTCCTGACACTTTGAAATGACCAGTGTGTTGGTAATTATTTGCCATTTCCATGGCGTTTGGCACCGTAATAGTCATGAGGTCGGTCTCTGCATCCTGAAGCCTATGATGCTTTTTGCAGAGAAACCTCTGCTGAGGCCCAGGTAACTTGCTATTTCCCATAGCTGGCACAGGAGCCTTGGAAGATAGGATTGTTTTCAGTATTATTTCACCATTTTTTGACCACTGTTTCAAGAACGGGAGCCCTTTTCAACCGTTAGCGGAAGAATCCTTCTTTGGAGATGAGATATTTTTCTGGGGTGGCAAGTGCAGGGCCTCTGTCAGTCCTGGGTTTGTTGGACTAGCGCCAGACATGAGAAGTGCGCCTTTGTGGCACAGGTGAATAGTGCGGATCCTGTTTCAGTCTAAAGACTGAAACAGGATCCGCACTTTTCACCGTTCCTTTCAGAATCATTTGATTCATCAGCTAGGAATGGCGATTGCTTCTCCAGACCAATCGAAGGCTACGCCAAAGTAACTCGATCGTTCCAAGAGGTGTGTGGCCCAACTTTTGAAAGAACCGCTAAGTGGAGAACTATTTGGTATTTTTCCGAAGCACTTTTCACCGTAATTGTCCTAAGGTTGGTCTCTGCATCCTTAAGCATACCAGAGTTTTCACAGACGAAACAGGCTGAGGCCCAGTAATCTTGGCATTTCCAATAGTTGGTCCTAGAGACTACCAAGAAAGTGTTCTTTTAAGTATTATTCTGTTGTGGTTTCAGCATTATTTTCAGAACTCGAGCAGGGTTCTCGCATTAGCATAAGAATCCTGCCTGGTAGTTGAGATTTCATGGTGGGGTGTAAGTGCGGGGCTTCTGTCAGCCCTGCCTTTGATTTGTTTACCTCCAGAGTTGGAAAGTGCATATTTGCGTGAGATGGGAAAAGTGTGGATCGTGCTTCAGATTTCATCCTGACACTTTGAAATGACCAGTGTGTTGGTAATTATTTGCCATTTCCATGGCGTTTGGCACCGTAATAGTCATGAGGACGGTCTCTGCATCCTGAAGCCTATGATGCTTTTTGCAGAGAAACCTCTGCTGAGGCCCAGGTAACTTGCTGTTTCCCATAGCTGGCACAGCAGCCTTGGAAGATAGGATTGTTTTCGGTATTATTTCACCATTTTTTCACCACTGTTTCAAGAACGGGAGCCCTTTTCAACCGTTAGCGGAAGAATCCTTCTTTGGAGATGAGATATTTTTCTGGGGTGGCAAGTGCAGTGCCTCTGTCAGTCCTGGGTTTGTTGGACTAGCGCCAGACATGAGAAGTGCGCCTTTGTGGGACAGGTGAATAGTGCGGATCCTGTTTCAGTCTAAAGACTGAAACAGGATCCGCACTTTTCACCGTTCCTTTCAGAATCATTTGATTCATCAGCTAGGAATGGCGATTGCTTCTCCAGACCAATCGAAGGCTAGGCCAAAGTACCTCGATCTTTCCAAGACGTGTGTGGCCCAACTTTTGAAAGAACCACTAAGTGGAGAACTATTTGGTATTTTTCCTAAGCACTTTTCACCGTAATTGTCCTAAGGTTGGTCTCTGCATCCTTAAGCATACGAGGGTTTTCACAGACGAAACAGGCTGAGGCCCATTAATCTTGGCATTTCCAATAGTTGGTCCTTGAGACTACCAAGAAAGTGTTCTTTTAAGTATAATTCTGTTGTGCTTTCAGCATTATTTTCAGAACCCGAGCTGGGTTTTCGCATTAGCATAAGAATCCTGCCTGGTAGTTGAGATTTCATGGTGGGGTGTAAGTGCGGGGCTTCTGTCAGCCCTGCCTTTGATTTGTTTACCTCCAGAGTTGGAAAGTGCATATTTGCGTGAGATGGGAAAAGTGTGGATCGTGCTTCAGATTTCATCCTGACACTTTGAAATGACCAGTGTGTTGGTAATTATTTGCCATTTCCATGGCGTTTGGCACCGTAATAGTCATGAGGTCGGTCTCTGCATCCTGAAGCCTATGATGCTTTTTGCAGAGAAACCTCTGCTGAGGCCCAGGTAACTTGCTATTTCCCATAGCTGGCACAGGAGCCTTGGAAGATAATATTGTTTTTAGTATTATTTCACCATTTTTTCACCACTGTTTCAAGAACGGGAGCCCTTTTCAACCGTTCGCGGAAGAATCCTTCTTTGGAGATGAGATATTTTTCTGGGGTGGCAAGTGCAGGGCCTCTGTCAGTCCTGGGTTTGTTGGACTAGCGCCAGACATGAGAAGTGCGCCTTTGTGGGACAGGTGAATAGTGCGGATCCTGTTTCAGTCTAAAGACTGAAACAGGATCCGCACTTTTCACAGTTCCTTTCAGAATCATTTGATTCATCAGCTAGGAATGGCGATTGCTTCTCCAGACCAATCGAAGGCTAGGCCAAAGTACCTCGATCTTTCCAAGAGGTGTGTGGCCCAACTTTTGAAAGAACCGCTAAGTGGAGAACTATTTGGTATTTTTCCGAAGCACTTTTCACCGTAATTGTCCTAAGGTTGGTCTCTGCATCCTTAAGCATACCAGAGTTTTCACAGACGAAACAGGCTGAGCCCCATTAATCTTGGCATTTCCAATAGTTGGTCCTAGAGACTACCAAGAAAGTGTTCTTTTAAGTATTATTCTGTTGTGGTTTCAGCATTATTTTCAGAACCCGAGCAGGGTTCTCGCCTTAGCATAAGAATCCTGCCTGGTAGTTGAGATTTCATGGTGGGGTGTAAGTGCGGGGCTTCTGTCAGCCCTGCCTTTGATTTGTTTACCTCCAGAGTTGGAAAGTGCATATTTGCGTGAGATTGGAAAAGTGTGGATCATGCTTCAGATTTCATCCTGACACTTTGAAATGACCAGTGTGTTGGTAATTATTTGCCATTTCCATGGGGTTTGGCACCGTAATAGTCATGAGGTCAGTCTCTGCATCCTGAAGACTATGATGCTTTTTGCAGAGAAACCTCTGCTGAGGCCCAGGTAACTTGCTGTTTCCCATAGCTGGCACAGGAGCCTTGGAAGATAGGATTGTTTTCAGTATTATTTCACCATTTTTTCACCACTGTTTCAAGAACGGGAGTCCTTTTCAACCGTTAGCGGAAGAATCCTTCTTTGGAGATGAGATATTTTTCTGGGGTGGCAAGTGCAGGGCCTCTGTCAGTCCTGGGTTTGTTGGACTAGCGCCAGACATGAGAAGTGCGCCTTTGTGGGACAGGTGAATAGTGCGGATCTGTTTCAGTCTAAAGACTGAAACAGGATCCGCACTTTTCACCGTTCCTTTCAGAATCATTTGATTCATCAGCTAGGAATGGCGATTGCTTCTCCAGACCAATCGAAGGCTAGGCCAAAGTAACTCGATCTTTCCAAGATGTGTGTGGCCCAACTTTTGAAAGAACCGCTAAGTGGAGAACTATTTGGTATTTTTCCGAAGCACTTTTCACCGTAATTGTCCTAAGGTTGGTCTCTGCATCCTTAAGCATACCAGAGTTTTCACAGACGAAACAGTCTGAGGCCCAGTAATCTTGGCATTTCCAATAGTTGGTCCTAGAGACTACCAAGAAAGTGTTCTTTTAAGTATTATTCTGTTGTGGTTTCAGCATTATTTTCAGAACCCGAGCAGGGTTCTCGCATTAGCATAAGAATTCTGCCTGGTAGTTGAGATTTCATGGTGGGGTGTAAGTGCGGGGCTTCTGTCAGCCCTGCCTTTGATTTGTTTACCTCCAGAGTTGGAAAGTGCATATTTGCGTGAGATTGGAAAAGTGTGGATCGTGCTTCAGATTTCATCCTGACACTTTGAAATGACCAGTGTGTTGGTAATTATTTGCCATTTCCATGGCGTTTGGCACCGTAATAGTCATGAGGTCGGTCTCTGCATCCTAAAGCCTATGATGCTTTTTGCAGAGAAACCTCTGCTGAGGCCCAGGTAACTTGCTGTTTCCTATAGCTGGCACAGGAGCCTTGGAAGATAGGATTGTTTTCAGTATTATTTCACCATTTTTTCACCACTGTTTCAAGAACGGGAGCCCTTTTCAACCGTTAGCGGAAGAATCCTTCTTTGGAGATGAGATATTTTTCTGGGGTTGCAAGTGCAGGGCCTCTGTCAGTCCTGGGTTTGTTGGACTAGCGCCAGACATGAGAAGTGCGCCTTTGTGGGACAGGTGAATAGTGCGGATCCTGTTTCAGTCTAAAGACTGAAACAGGATCCGCACTTTTCACCGTTCCTTTTAGAATCATTTGATTCATCAGCTAGGAATGGCGATTGCTTCTCCAGACCAATCGAAGGCTAGGCCAAAGTAACTCGATCTTTCCAAGAGGTGTGTGGCCCAACTTTTGAAAGAACCGCTAAGTGGAGAACTATTTGGTATTTTTTCTAAGCACTTTTCACCGTAATTGTCCTAAGGTTGGTCTCTGCATCCTTAAGCATACCAGAGTTTTCACAGACGAAACAGGCTGAGGCCAAGTAATCTTGGCATTTCCAATAGTTGTTCCTAGAGACTACCAAGAAAGTGTTCTTTTAAGTATTACTCTGTTGTGGTTTCAGCATTATTTTCAGAACCCGAGCAGGGTTCTCGCATTAGCATAAGAATCCTGCCTGGTAGTTGAGATTTCATGGTGGGGTGTAAGTGCGGGGCTTCTGTCAGCCCTGCCTTTGATTTGTTTACCTCCAGAGTTGGAAAGTGCATATTTGCGTGAGATGGGAAAAGTGTGGATCATGCTTCAGATTTCATTCTGACACTTTGAAATGACCAGTGTGTTGGTAATTATTTGCCATTTCCATGGCGTTTGGCACCGTAATAGTCATGAGGTCAGTCTCTGCATCCTGAAGACTATGATGCTTTTTGCAGAGAAACCTCTGCTGAGGCCCAGGTAACTTGCTATTTCCCATAGCTGGCACAGGAGCCTTGAAAGATAGGATTGTTTTCAGTATTATTTCACCATTTTTTCACCACTGTTTCAAGAACGGGAGTCCTTTTCAACCGTTAGCGGAAGAATCCTTCTTTGGAGATGAGATATTTTTCTGGGGTGGCAAGTGCAGGGCCTCTGTCAGTCCTGGGTTTGTTGGACTAGCGCCAGACATGAGAAGTGCGCCTTTGTGGGACAGGTGAATAGTGCGGATCTGTTTCAGTCTAAAGACTGAAACAGGATCCGCACTTTTCACCGTTCCTTTCAGAATCATTTGATTCATCAGCTAGGAATGGCGATTGCTTCTCCAGACCAATCGAAGGCTAGGCCAAAGTAACTCGATCTTTCCAAGAGGTGTGTGGCCCAACTTTTGAAAGAACCGCTAAGTGGAGAACTATTTGGTATTTTTCCGAAGCACTTTTCACCGTAATTGTCCTAAGGTTGGTCTCTGCATCCTTAAGCATACCAGAGTTTTCACAGACGAAACAGTCTGAGGCCCAGTAATCTTGGCATTTCCAATAGTTGGTCCTAGAGACTACCAAGAAAGTGTTCTTTTAAGTATTATTCTGTTGTGGTTTCAGCATTATTTTCAGAACCCGAGCAGGGTTCTCGCATTAGCATAAGAATTCTGCCTGGTAGTTGAGATTTCATGGTGGGGTGTAAGTGCGGGGCTTCTGTCAGCCCTGCCTTTGATTTGTTTACCTCCAGAGTTGGAAAGTGCATATTTGCGTGAGATGGGAAAAGTGTGGATCGTGCTTCAGATTTCATCCTGACACTTTGAAATGACCAGTGTGTTGGTAATTATTTGCCATTTCCATGGCGTTTGGCACCGTAATAGTCATGAGGTCGGTCTCTGCATCCTAAAGCCTATGATGCTTTTTGCAGAGAAACCTCTGCTGAGGCCCAGGTAACTTGCTGTTTCCTATAGCTGGCACAGGAGCCTTGGAAGATAGGATTGTTTTCAGTATTATTTCACCATTTTTTCACCACTGTTTCAAGAACGGGAGCCCTTTTCAACCGTTCGCGGAAGAATCCCTCTTTGGAGATGAGATATTTTTCTGGGGTGGCAAGTGCAGGGCCTCTGTCAGTCCTGGGTTTGTTGGACTAGCGCCAGACATGAGAAGTGCGCCTTTGTGGGACAGGTGAATAGTGCGGATCCTGTTTCAGTCTAAAGACTGAAACAGGATCCGCACTTTTCACCGTTCCTTTCAGAATCATTTGATTCATCAGCTAGGAATGGCGATTGCTTCTCCAGACCAATCGAAGGCTAGGCCAAAGTAACTCGATCTTTCCAAGAGGTGTGTGGCCCAACTTTTGAAAGAACCGCTAAGTGGAGAACTATTTGGTATTTTTTCTAAGCACTTTTCACCGTAATTGTCCTAAGGTTGGTCTCTGCATCCTTAAGCATACCAGAGTTTTCACAGACGAAACAGTCTGAGGCCCAGTAATCTTGGCATTTCCAATAGTTGGTCCTAGAGACTACCAAGAAAGTGTTCTTTTAAGTATAATTCTGTTGTGCTTTCAGCATTATTTTCAGAACCCGAGCAGGGTTCTCGCATTAGCATAAGAATCCTGAATGGTAGTTGAGATTTCATGGTGGGGTGTAAGTGCGGGGCTTCTGTCAGCCCTGCCTTTGATTTGTTTACCTCCAGAGTTGGAAAGTGCATATTTGCGTGAGATGGGAAAAGTGTGGATCGTGCTTCAGATTTCATCCTGACACTTTGAAATGACCAGTGTGTTGGTAATTATTTGCCATTTCCATGGCGTTTGGCACCGTAATAGTCATGAGGTCGGTCTCTGCATCCTGAAGCCTATGATGCTTTTTGCAGAGAAACCTCTGCTGAGGCCCAGGTAACTTGCTGTTTCCCATAGCTGGCACAGGAGCCTTGAAAGATAGGATTGTTTTCAGTATTATTTCACCATTTTTTCACCACTGTTTCAAGAACGGGAGTCCTTTTCAACCGTTAGCGGAAGAATCCTTCTTTGGAGATGAGATATTTTTCTGGGGTGGCAAGTGCAGGGCCTCTGTCAGTCCTGGGTTTGTTGGACTAGCGCCAGACATGAGAAGTGCGCCTTTGTGGGACAGGTGAATAGTGCGGATCTGTTGCAGTCTAAAGACTGAAACAGGATCCGCACTTTTCACCGTTCCTTTCAGAATCATTTGATTCATCAGCTAGGAATGGCGATTGCTTCTCCAGACCAATCGAAGGCTAGGCCAAAGTAACTCGAACTTTCCAAGAGGTGTGTGGCCCAACTTTTGAAAGAACCGCTAAGTGGAGAACTATTTGGTATTTTTCCGAAGCACTTTTCACCGTAATTGTCCTAAGGTTGGTCTCTGCATCCTTAAGCATACCAGAGTTTTCACAGACGAAACAGTCTGAGGCCCAGTAATCTTGGCATTTCCAATAGTTGGTCCTAGAGACTACCAAGAAAGTGTTCTTTTAAGTATTATTCTGTTGTGGTTTCAGCATTATTTTCAGAACCCGAGCAGGGTCTCGCATTAGCATAAGAATTCTGCCTGGTAGTTGAGATTTCATGGTGGGGTGTAAGTGCGGGGCTTCTGTCAGCCCTGCCTTTGATTTGTTTACCTCCAGAGTTGGAAAGTGCATATTTGCGTGAGATGGGAAAAGTGTGGATCGTGCTTCAGATTTCATCCTGACACTTTGAAATGACCAGTGTGTTGGTAATTATTTGCCATTTCCATGGCGTTTGGCACCGTAATAGTCATGAGGTCGGTCTTTGCATCCTGAAGCCTATGATGCTTTTTGCAGAGAAACCTGTGCTGAGGCCCAGGTAACTTGCTGTTTCCCATAGCGGGCACAGGAGCCTTGGAAGATAGGATTGTTTTCAGTATTATTTCACCATTTTTTCACCACTGTTTCAAGAACGGGAGCCCTTTTCAACCGTTAGCGGAAGAATCCTTCTTTGGAGATGAGATATTTTTCTGGGGTGGCAAGTGCAGGGCCTCTGTCAGTCCTGGGTTTGTTGGACTAGCGCCAGACATGAGAAGTGCGCCTTTGTGGGACAGGTGAATAGTGCGGATCCTGTTTCAGTCTAAAGACTGAAACAGGATCCGCACTTTTCACCGTTCCTTTCAGAATCATTTGATTCATCAGCTAGGAATGGCGATTGCTTCTCCAGACCAATCGAAGGCTAGGCCAAAGTAACTCGATCTTTCCAAGAGGTGTGTGGCCCAACTTTTGAAAGAACCGCTAAGTGGAGAACTATTTGGTATTTTTCCGAAGCACTTTTCACCGTAATTGTCCTAAGGTTGGTCTCTGCATCCTTAAGCATACCAGAGTTTTCACAGACGAAACAGGCTGAGGCATTAATTAATCTTGGCATTTCCAATAGTTGGTCCTAGAGACTACCAAGAAAGTGTTCTTTTAAGTATTATTCTGTTGTGGTTTCAGCATTATTTTCAGAACCCGAGCAGGGTTCTCGCATTAGCATAAGAATCCTGCCTTGTAATTGAGATTTCATGGTGGGGTGTAAGTGCGGGGCTTCTATCAGCCCTGCCTTTGATTTGTTTACCTCCAGAGTTGGAAAGTGCATAGTTGCGTGAGATGGGAAAATTGTGGATCGTGCTTCAGATTTCCTCCTGACACTTTGAAATGACCAGTGTGTTGGTAATTATTTGCCATTTCCATGGCGTTTGGCACCGTAATAGTCATGAGGTCGGTCTCTGCATCCTGAAGCCTATGATGCTTTTTGCAGAGAAACCTCTGCTGAGGCCCAGGTAACTTGCTATTTCCCATAGCTGGCACAGGAGCCTTGGAAGATAGGATTGTTTTCAGTATTATTTCACCATTTTTTGACCACTGTTTCAAGAACGGGAGCCCTTTTCAACCGTTAGCGGAAGAATCCTTCTTTGGAGATGAGATATTTTTCTGGGGTGGCAAGTGCAGGGCCTCTGTCAGTCCTGGGTTTGTTGGACTAGCGCCAGACATGAGAAGTGCGCCTTTGTGGCACAGGTGAATAGTGCGGATCCTGTTTCAGTCTAAAGACTGAAACAGGATCCGCACTTTTCACCGTTCCTTTCAGAATCATTTGATTCATCAGCTAGGAATGGCGATTGCTTCTCCAGACCAATCGAAGGCTACGCCAAAGTAACTCGATCGTTCCAAGAGGTGTGTGGCCCAACTTTTGAAAGAACCGCTAAGTGGAGAACTATTTGGTATTTTTCCGAAGCACTTTTCACCGTAATTGTCCTAAGGTTGGTCTCTGCATCCTTAAGCATACCAGAGTTTTCACAGACGAAACAGGCTGAGGCCCAGTAATCTTGGCATTTCCAATAGTTGGTCCTAGAGACTACCAAGAAAGTGTTCTTTTAAGTATTATTCTGTTGTGGTTTCAGCATTATTTTCAGAACTCGAGCAGGGTTCTCGCATTAGCATAAGAATCCTGCCTGGTAGTTGAGATTTCATGGTGGGGTGTAAGTGCGGGGCTTCTGTCAGCCCTGCCTTTGATTTGTTTACCTCCAGAGTTGGAAAGTGCATATTTGCGTGAGATGGGAAAAGTGTGGATCGTGCTTCAGATTTCATCCTGACACTTTGAAATGACCAGTGTGTTGGTAATTATTTGCCATTTCCATGGCGTTTGGCACCGTAATAGTCATGAGGACGGTCTCTGCATCCTGAAGCCTATGATGCTTTTTGCAGAGAAACCTCTGCTGAGGCCCAGGTAACTTGCTGTTTCCCATAGCTGGCACAGCAGCCTTGGAAGATAGGATTGTTTTCGGTATTATTTCACCATTTTTTCACCACTGTTTCAAGAACGGGAGCCCTTTTCAACCGTTAGCGGAAGAATCCTTCTTTGGAGATGAGATATTTTTCTGGGGTGGCAAGTGCAGTGCCTCTGTCAGTCCTGGGTTTGTTGGACTAGCGCCAGACATGAGAAGTGCGCCTTTGTGGGACAGGTGAATAGTGCGGATCCTGTTTCAGTCTAAAGACTGAAACAGGATCCGCACTTTTCACCGTTCCTTTCAGAATCATTTGATTCATCAGCTAGGAATGGCGATTGCTTCTCCAGACCAATCGAAGGCTAGGCCAAAGTACCTCGATCTTTCCAAGACGTGTGTGGCCCAACTTTTGAAAGAACCACTAAGTGGAGAACTATTTGGTATTTTTCCTAAGCACTTTTCACCGTAATTGTCCTAAGGTTGGTCTCTGCATCCTTAAGCATACGAGGGTTTTCACAGACGAAACAGGCTGAGGCCCATTAATCTTGGCATTTCCAATAGTTGGTCCTTGAGACTACCAAGAAAGTGTTCTTTTAAGTATAATTCTGTTGTGCTTTCAGCATTATTTTCAGAACCCGAGCTGGGTTTTCGCATTAGCATAAGAATCCTGCCTGGTAGTTGAGATTTCATGGTGGGGTGTAAGTGCGGGGCTTCTGTCAGCCCTGCCTTTGATTTGTTTACCTCCAGAGTTGGAAAGTGCATATTTGCGTGAGATGGGAAAAGTGTGGATCGTGCTTCAGATTTCATCCTGACACTTTGAAATGACCAGTGTGTTGGTAATTATTTGCCATTTCCATGGCGTTTGGCACCGTAATAGTCATGAGGTCGGTCTCTGCATCCTGAAGCCTATGATGCTTTTTGCAGAGAAACCTCTGCTGAGGCCCAGGTAACTTGCTATTTCCCATAGCTGGCACAGGAGCCTTGGAAGATAATATTGTTTTTAGTATTATTTCACCATTTTTTCACCACTGTTTCAAGAACGGGAGCCCTTTTCAACCGTTCGCGGAAGAATCCTTCTTTGGAGATGAGATATTTTTCTGGGGTGGCAAGTGCAGGGCCTCTGTCAGTCCTGGGTTTGTTGGACTAGCGCCAGACATGAGAAGTGCGCCTTTGTGGGACAGGTGAATAGTGCGGATCCTGTTTCAGTCTAAAGACTGAAACAGGATCCGCACTTTTCACAGTTCCTTTCAGAATCATTTGATTCATCAGCTAGGAATGGCGATTGCTTCTCCAGACCAATCGAAGGCTAGGCCAAAGTACCTCGATCTTTCCAAGAGGTGTGTGGCCCAACTTTTGAAAGAACCGCTAAGTGGAGAACTATTTGGTATTTTTCCGAAGCACTTTTCACCGTAATTGTCCTAAGGTTGGTCTCTGCATCCTTAAGCATACCAGAGTTTTCACAGACGAAACAGGCTGAGCCCCATTAATCTTGGCATTTCCAATAGTTGGTCCTAGAGACTACCAAGAAAGTGTTCTTTTAAGTATTATTCTGTTGTGGTTTCAGCATTATTTTCAGAACCCGAGCAGGGTTCTCGCCTTAGCATAAGAATCCTGCCTGGTAGTTGAGATTTCATGGTGGGGTGTAAGTGCGGGGCTTCTGTCAGCCCTGCCTTTGATTTGTTTACCTCCAGAGTTGGAAAGTGCATATTTGCGTGAGATTGGAAAAGTGTGGATCATGCTTCAGATTTCATCCTGACACTTTGAAATGACCAGTGTGTTGGTAATTATTTGCCATTTCCATGGGGTTTGGCACCGTAATAGTCATGAGGTCAGTCTCTGCATCCTGAAGACTATGATGCTTTTTGCAGAGAAACCTCTGCTGAGGCCCAGGTAACTTGCTGTTTCCCATAGCTGGCACAGGAGCCTTGGAAGATAGGATTGTTTTCAGTATTATTTCACCATTTTTTCACCACTGTTTCAAGAACGGGAGTCCTTTTCAACCGTTAGCGGAAGAATCCTTCTTTGGAGATGAGATATTTTTCTGGGGTGGCAAGTGCAGGGCCTCTGTCAGTCCTGGGTTTGTTGGACTAGCGCCAGACATGAGAAGTGCGCCTTTGTGGGACAGGTGAATAGTGCGGATCTGTTTCAGTCTAAAGACTGAAACAGGATCCGCACTTTTCACCGTTCCTTTCAGAATCATTTGATTCATCAGCTAGGAATGGCGATTGCTTCTCCAGACCAATCGAAGGCTAGGCCAAAGTAACTCGATCTTTCCAAGATGTGTGTGGCCCAACTTTTGAAAGAACCGCTAAGTGGAGAACTATTTGGTATTTTTCCGAAGCACTTTTCACCGTAATTGTCCTAAGGTTGGTCTCTGCATCCTTAAGCATACCAGAGTTTTCACAGACGAAACAGTCTGAGGCCCAGTAATCTTGGCATTTCCAATAGTTGGTCCTAGAGACTACCAAGAAAGTGTTCTTTTAAGTATTATTCTGTTGTGGTTTCAGCATTATTTTCAGAACCCGAGCAGGGTTCTCGCATTAGCATAAGAATTCTGCCTGGTAGTTGAGATTTCATGGTGGGGTGTAAGTGCGGGGCTTCTGTCAGCCCTGCCTTTGATTTGTTTACCTCCAGAGTTGGAAAGTGCATATTTGCGTGAGATTGGAAAAGTGTGGATCGTGCTTCAGATTTCATCCTGACACTTTGAAATGACCAGTGTGTTGGTAATTATTTGCCATTTCCATGGCGTTTGGCACCGTAATAGTCATGAGGTCGGTCTCTGCATCCTAAAGCCTATGATGCTTTTTGCAGAGAAACCTCTGCTGAGGCCCAGGTAACTTGCTGTTTCCTATAGCTGGCACAGGAGCCTTGGAAGATAGGATTGTTTTCAGTATTATTTCACCATTTTTTCACCACTGTTTCAAGAACGGGAGCCCTTTTCAACCGTTAGCGGAAGAATCCTTCTTTGGAGATGAGATATTTTTCTGGGGTTGCAAGTGCAGGGCCTCTGTCAGTCCTGGGTTTGTTGGACTAGCGCCAGACATGAGAAGTGCGCCTTTGTGGGACAGGTGAATAGTGCGGATCCTGTTTCAGTCTAAAGACTGAAACAGGATCCGCACTTTTCACCGTTCCTTTTAGAATCATTTGATTCATCAGCTAGGAATGGCGATTGCTTCTCCAGACCAATCGAAGGCTAGGCCAAAGTAACTCGATCTTTCCAAGAGGTGTGTGGCCCAACTTTTGAAAGAACCGCTAAGTGGAGAACTATTTGGTATTTTTTCTAAGCACTTTTCACCGTAATTGTCCTAAGGTTGGTCTCTGCATCCTTAAGCATACCAGAGTTTTCACAGACGAAACAGGCTGAGGCCAAGTAATCTTGGCATTTCCAATAGTTGTTCCTAGAGACTACCAAGAAAGTGTTCTTTTAAGTATTACTCTGTTGTGGTTTCAGCATTATTTTCAGAACCCGAGCAGGGTTCTCGCATTAGCATAAGAATCCTGCCTGGTAGTTGAGATTTCATGGTGGGGTGTAAGTGCGGGGCTTCTGTCAGCCCTGCCTTTGATTTGTTTACCTCCAGAGTTGGAAAGTGCATATTTGCGTGAGATGGGAAAAGTGTGGATCATGCTTCAGATTTCATTCTGACACTTTGAAATGACCAGTGTGTTGGTAATTATTTGCCATTTCCATGGCGTTTGGCACCGTAATAGTCATGAGGTCAGTCTCTGCATCCTGAAGACTATGATGCTTTTTGCAGAGAAACCTCTGCTGAGGCCCAGGTAACTTGCTATTTCCCATAGCTGGCACAGGAGCCTTGAAAGATAGGATTGTTTTCAGTATTATTTCACCATTTTTTCACCACTGTTTCAAGAACGGGAGTCCTTTTCAACCGTTAGCGGAAGAATCCTTCTTTGGAGATGAGATATTTTTCTGGGGTGGCAAGTGCAGGGCCTCTGTCAGTCCTGGGTTTGTTGGACTAGCGCCAGACATGAGAAGTGCGCCTTTGTGGGACAGGTGAATAGTGCGGATCTGTTTCAGTCTAAAGACTGAAACAGGATCCGCACTTTTCACCGTTCCTTTCAGAATCATTTGATTCATCAGCTAGGAATGGCGATTGCTTCTCCAGACCAATCGAAGGCTAGGCCAAAGTAACTCGATCTTTCCAAGAGGTGTGTGGCCCAACTTTTGAAAGAACCGCTAAGTGGAGAACTATTTGGTATTTTTCCGAAGCACTTTTCACCGTAATTGTCCTAAGGTTGGTCTCTGCATCCTTAAGCATACCAGAGTTTTCACAGACGAAACAGTCTGAGGCCCAGTAATCTTGGCATTTCCAATAGTTGGTCCTAGAGACTACCAAGAAAGTGTTCTTTTAAGTATTATTCTGTTGTGGTTTCAGCATTATTTTCAGAACCCGAGCAGGGTTCTCGCATTAGCATAAGAATTCTGCCTGGTAGTTGAGATTTCATGGTGGGGTGTAAGTGCGGGGCTTCTGTCAGCCCTGCCTTTGATTTGTTTACCTCCAGAGTTGGAAAGTGCATATTTGCGTGAGATGGGAAAAGTGTGGATCGTGCTTCAGATTTCATCCTGACACTTTGAAATGACCAGTGTGTTGGTAATTATTTGCCATTTCCATGGCGTTTGGCACCGTAATAGTCATGAGGTCGGTCTCTGCATCCTAAAGCCTATGATGCTTTTTGCAGAGAAACCTCTGCTGAGGCCCAGGTAACTTGCTGTTTCCTATAGCTGGCACAGGAGCCTTGGAAGATAGGATTGTTTTCAGTATTATTTCACCATTTTTTCACCACTGTTTCAAGAACGGGAGCCCTTTTCAACCGTTCGCGGAAGAATCCCTCTTTGGAGATGAGATATTTTTCTGGGGTGGCAAGTGCAGGGCCTCTGTCAGTCCTGGGTTTGTTGGACTAGCGCCAGACATGAGAAGTGCGCCTTTGTGGGACAGGTGAATAGTGCGGATCCTGTTTCAGTCTAAAGACTGAAACAGGATCCGCACTTTTCACCGTTCCTTTCAGAATCATTTGATTCATCAGCTAGGAATGGCGATTGCTTCTCCAGACCAATCGAAGGCTAGGCCAAAGTAACTCGATCTTTCCAAGAGGTGTGTGGCCCAACTTTTGAAAGAACCGCTAAGTGGAGAACTATTTGGTATTTTTTCTAAGCACTTTTCACCGTAATTGTCCTAAGGTTGGTCTCTGCATCCTTAAGCATACCAGAGTTTTCACAGACGAAACAGTCTGAGGCCCAGTAATCTTGGCATTTCCAATAGTTGGTCCTAGAGACTACCAAGAAAGTGTTCTTTTAAGTATAATTCTGTTGTGCTTTCAGCATTATTTTCAGAACCCGAGCAGGGTTCTCGCATTAGCATAAGAATCCTGAATGGTAGTTGAGATTTCATGGTGGGGTGTAAGTGCGGGGCTTCTGTCAGCCCTGCCTTTGATTTGTTTACCTCCAGAGTTGGAAAGTGCATATTTGCGTGAGATGGGAAAAGTGTGGATCGTGCTTCAGATTTCATCCTGACACTTTGAAATGACCAGTGTGTTGGTAATTATTTGCCATTTCCATGGCGTTTGGCACCGTAATAGTCATGAGGTCGGTCTCTGCATCCTGAAGCCTATGATGCTTTTTGCAGAGAAACCTCTGCTGAGGCCCAGGTAACTTGCTGTTTCCCATAGCTGGCACAGGAGCCTTGAAAGATAGGATTGTTTTCAGTATTATTTCACCATTTTTTCACCACTGTTTCAAGAACGGGAGTCCTTTTCAACCGTTAGCGGAAGAATCCTTCTTTGGAGATGAGATATTTTTCTGGGGTGGCAAGTGCAGGGCCTCTGTCAGTCCTGGGTTTGTTGGACTAGCGCCAGACATGAGAAGTGCGCCTTTGTGGGACAGGTGAATAGTGCGGATCTGTTGCAGTCTAAAGACTGAAACAGGATCCGCACTTTTCACCGTTCCTTTCAGAATCATTTGATTCATCAGCTAGGAATGGCGATTGCTTCTCCAGACCAATCGAAGGCTAGGCCAAAGTAACTCGAACTTTCCAAGAGGTGTGTGGCCCAACTTTTGAAAGAACCGCTAAGTGGAGAACTATTTGGTATTTTTCCGAAGCACTTTTCACCGTAATTGTCCTAAGGTTGGTCTCTGCATCCTTAAGCATACCAGAGTTTTCACAGACGAAACAGTCTGAGGCCCAGTAATCTTGGCATTTCCAATAGTTGGTCCTAGAGACTACCAAGAAAGTGTTCTTTTAAGTATTATTCTGTTGTGGTTTCAGCATTATTTTCAGAACCCGAGCAGGGTCTCGCATTAGCATAAGAATTCTGCCTGGTAGTTGAGATTTCATGGTGGGGTGTAAGTGCGGGGCTTCTGTCAGCCCTGCCTTTGATTTGTTTACCTCCAGAGTTGGAAAGTGCATATTTGCGTGAGATGGGAAAAGTGTGGATCGTGCTTCAGATTTCATCCTGACACTTTGAAATGACCAGTGTGTTGGTAATTATTTGCCATTTCCATGGCGTTTGGCACCGTAATAGTCATGAGGTCGGTCTTTGCATCCTGAAGCCTATGATGCTTTTTGCAGAGAAACCTGTGCTGAGGCCCAGGTAACTTGCTGTTTCCCATAGCGGGCACAGGAGCCTTGGAAGATAGGATTGTTTTCAGTATTATTTCACCATTTTTTCACCACTGTTTCAAGAACGGGAGCCCTTTTCAACCGTTAGCGGAAGAATCCTTCTTTGGAGATGAGATATTTTTCTGGGGTGGCAAGTGCAGGGCCTCTGTCAGTCCTGGGTTTGTTGGACTAGCGCCAGACATGAGAAGTGCGCCTTTGTGGGACAGGTGAATAGTGCGGATCCTGTTTCAGTCTAAAGACTGAAACAGGATCCGCACTTTTCACCGTTCCTTTCAGAATCATTTGATTCATCAGCTAGGAATGGCGATTGCTTCTCCAGACCAATCGAAGGCTAGGCCAAAGTAACTCGATCTTTCCAAGAGGTGTGTGGCCCAACTTTTGAAAGAACCGCTAAGTGGAGAACTATTTGGTATTTTTCCGAAGCACTTTTCACCGTAATTGTCCTAAGGTTGGTCTCTGCATCCTTAAGCATACGAGGGTTTTCACAGACGAAACAGGCTGAGGCCCATTAATCTTGGCATTTCCAATAGTTGGTCCTAGAGACTACCAAGAAAGTGTTCTTTTAAGTATTATTCTGTTGTGGTTTCAGCATTATTTTCAGGACCCGAGCAGGGTTCTCGCATTAGCATAAGAATTCTGCCTGGTAGTTGAGATTTCATGGTGGGGTGTAAGTGCGGGGCTTCTGTCAGCCCTGCCTTTGATTTGTTTACCTCCAGAGTTGGAAAGTGCATATTTGCGTGAGATGGGAAAAGTGTGGATCGTGCTTCAGATTTCATCCTGACACTTTGAAATGACCAGTGTGTTGGTAATTATTTGCCATTTCCATGGCGTTTGGCACCGTAATAGTCATGAGGTCGGTCTCTGCATCCTAAAGCCTATGATGCTTTTTGCAGAGAAACCTCTGCTGAGGCCCAGGTAACTTGCTGTTTCCTATAGCTGGCACAGGAGCCTTGGAAGATAGGATTGTTCTCAGTATTATTTCACCATTTTTTCACCACTGTTTCAAGAACGGGAGCCCTTTTCAACCGTTAGCGGAAGAATCCTTCTTTGGAGATGAGATATTTTTCTGGGGTTGCAAGTGCAGGGCCTCTGTCAGTCCTGGGTTTGTTGGACTAGCGCCAGACATGAGAAGTGCGCCTTTGTGGGACAGGTGAATAGTGCGGATCCTGTTTCAGTCTAAAGACTGAAACAGGATCCGCACTTTTCACCGTTCCTTTCAGAATCATTTGATTCATCAGCTAGGAATGGCGATTGCTTCTCCAGACCAATCGAAGGCTAGGCCAAAGTACCTCGATCGTTCCAAGAGGTGTGTGGCCCAACTTTTGAAAGAACCGCTAAGTGGAGAACTATTTGGTATTTTTCCGAAGCACTTTTCACCGTAATTGTCTTAAGGTTGGTCTCTGCATCCTTAAGCATACCAGAGTTTTCACAGACGAAACAGGCTGAGGCCCATTAATCTTGGCATTTCCAATAGTTGGTCCTAGAGACTACCAAGAAAGTGTTCTTTTAAGTATTATTCTGTTGTGGTTTCAGCATTATTTTCAGAACCCGAGCAGGGTTCTCGCATTAGCATAAGAATCCTGCCTGGTAGTTGAGATTTCATGGTGGGGTGTTAGTGCGGGGCTTCTGTCAGCCCTGCCTTTGATTTGTTTACCTCCAGAGTTGGAAAGTGCATATTTGCGTGAGATGGGAAAAGTGTGGATTGTGCTTCAGATTTCATCCTGACACTTTGAAATGACCAGTGTGTTGGTAATTATTTGCCATTTCCATGGCGTTTGGCACCGTAATAGTCATGAGGTCGGTCTCTGCATCCTGAAGCCTATGATGCTTTTTGCAGAGAAACCTCTGCTGAGGCCCAAGTAACTTGCTATTTCCCATAGCTGGCACAGGAGCCTTGGAAGATAGGATTGTTTTCAGAATTATTTCACCATTTTTTCACCACTGTTTCAAGAATGGGAGCCCTGTTCAACCGTTAGCGGAAGAATCCTTCTTTGGAGATGAGATATTTTTCTGGGGTGGCAAGTGCAGGGCCTCTGTCAGTCCTGGGTTTGTTGGACTAGCGCCAGACATGAGAAGTGCGCCTTTGTGGGACAGGTGAATAGTGCGGATCCTGTTTCAGTCTAAAGACTGAAACAGGATCCGCACTTTTCACCGTTCCTTTCAGAATCATTTGATTCATCAGCTAGGAATGGCGATTGCTTCTCCAGACCAATCGAAGGCTAGGCCAAAGTAACTCGGTCTTTCCAAGACGTGTGTGGCCCAACTTTTGAAAGAACCACTAAGTGGAGAACTATTTGGTATTTTTCCTAAGGACTTTTCACCGTAATTGTCCTAAGGTTGGTCTCTGCATCCTTAAGCATACGAGGGTTTTCACAGACGAAACAGGCTGAGGACCATTAATCTTGGCATTTCCAATAGTTGGTCCTAGAGACTACCAAGAAAGTGTTCTTTTAAGTATAATTCTGTTGTGCTTTCAGCATTATTTTCAGAACCCGAGCAGGGTTCTCGCATTAGCATAAGAATCCTGCCTGGTAGTTGAGATTTCATGGTGGGGTGTATGTTCGGGGCTTCTGTCAGCCCTGCCTTTGATTTGTTTACCTCCAGAGTTGGAAAGTGCATATTTGCGTGAGATGGGAAAAGTGTGGATCGTGCTTCAGATTTCATCCTGACACTTTGAAATGACCAGTGTGTTGGTAATTATTTGCCATTTCCATGGCGTTTGGCACCGTAATAGTCATGAGGTCGGTCTTTGCATCCTGAAGCCTATGATGCTTTTTGCAGAGAAACCTGTGCTGAGGCCCAGGTAACTTGCTGTTTCCCATAGCTGGCACAGGAGCCTTGGAAGATAGGATTGTTTTCAGTATTATTTCACCATTTTTTCACCACTGTTTCAAGAACGGGAGCCCTTTTCAACCGTTAGCGGAAGAATCCTTCTTTGGAGATGAGATATTTTTCTGGGGTGGCAAGTGCAGGGCCTCTGTCAGTCCTGGGTTTGTTGGACTAGCGCCAGACATGAGAAGTGCGCCTTTGTGGGACAGGTGAATAGTGCGGATTCTGTTTCAGTCTAAAGACTGAAACAGGATCCGCACTTTTCACCGTTCCTTTCAGAATCATTTGATTCATCAGCTAGGAATGGCGATTGCTTCTCCAGACCAATCGAAGGCTAGGCCAAAGTAACTCGATCTTTCCAAGAGGTGTGTGGCCCAACTTTTGAAAGAACCGCTAAGTGGAGAACTATTTGGTATTTTTCCGAAGCACTTTTCACCGTAATTGTCCTAAGGTTGGTCTCTGCATCCTTAAGCATACCAGAGTTTTCACAGACGAAACAGGCTGAGGCCCAGTAATCTTGGCATTTCCAATAGTTGGTCCTAGAGACTACCAAGAAAGTGTTCTTTTAAGTATTATTCTGTTGTGGTTTCAGCATTATTTTCAGAACCCGAGCAGGGTTCTCGCATTAGCATAAGAATCCTGCCTGGTAGTTGAGATTTCATGGTGGGGTGTAAGTGCGGGGCTTCTGTGAGCCCTGCCTTTGATTTGTTTACCTCCAGAGTTGGAAAGTGCATATTTGCGTGAGATGGGAAAAGTGTGGATCGTGCTTCAGATTTCATCCTGACACTTTGAAATGACCAGTGTGTTGGTAATTATTTGCCATTTCCATGGCGTTTGGCACCGTAATAGTCATGAGGTCGGTCTCTGCATCCTGAAGCCTATGATGCTTTTTGCAGAGAAACCTCTGCTGAGGCCCAGGTAACTTGCTGTTTCCCATAGCTGGCACAGGAGCCTTGGAAGATAGGATTGTTTTCAGTATTATTTCACCATTTTTTCACCACTGTTTCAAGAACGGGAGCCCTTTTGAACCGTTAGCGGAAGAATCCTTCTTTGGAGATGAGATATTTTTCTGGGGTGGCAAGTGCAGGGCCTCTGTCAGTCCTGGGTTTGTTGGACTAGCGCCAGACATGAGAAGTGTGCCTTTGTGGGACAGGTGAATAGTGCGGATCCTTTTTCAGTCTAAAGACTGAAACAGGATCCGCACTTTTCACCGTTCCTTTCAGAATCATTTGATTCATCAGCTAGGAATGGCGATTGCTTCTCCAGACCAATCGAAGGCTACGCCAAAGTAAACTCGATCGTTCCAAGAGGTGTGTGGCCCAATTTTTCAAAGAACCGCTAAGTGGAGAACTATTTGATATTTTTCCTAAGCACTTTTCACCGTAATTGTTCTAAGGTTGGTCTCTGCATCCTTAAGCATACGAGAGTTTTCACAGACGAAACAGGCTGAGGCCCATTAATCTTGGCATTTGCAATAGTTGGTCCTAGAGACTACCAAGAAAGTGTTCTTTTAAGTATTATTCCGTTGTGGTTTCAGCATTATTTTCAGAACCCGAGCAGGGTTGTCGCATTAGCATAAGAGTCCTGCCTGGTAGTTGAGATTTCATGGTTCGGTGTAAGTGCGGGGCTTCTGTCAGCCCTGCCTTTGATTTGTTTACCTCCAGAGTTGGAAAGTACATATTTGCGTGAGATGGGAAAAGTGTGGATCGTGCTTCAGATTTCATCCTGACACTTTGAAATGACCAGTGTGTTGGTAATTATTTGCCATTTCCATGGCGTTTGGCCCCGTAATAGTCATGAGGTCGGTCTCTGCATCCTGAAGCCTATGATGCTTTTTGCAGAGAAACCTCTGCTGAGGCCCAGGTAACTTGCTATTTCCCATAGCTGGCACAGGAGCCTTGGAAGGTAGGATTGTTTTCAGTATTATTTCACCATTTTTTCAAAACTGTTTCAAGAACGGGAGCCCTTTTCAACCGTTAGCGGAAGAATCCTTCTTTGGAGATGAGATATTTTTCTGGGGTGGCAAGTGCAGGGCCTCTGTCAGTCCTGGGTTTGTTTGACTAGCGCCAGACATGAGAAGTGCGCCTTTGTGGGACAGGTGAATAGTGCGGATCCTGTTTCAGTCTAAAGACTGAAACCGGATCCGCACTTTTCACCGTTCCTTTCAGAATCATTTGATTCATCAGCTAGCAATGGCGATTGCTTCTCCAGACCAATCGAAGGCTAGGCCAAAGTAACTCGATCTTTCCAAGAGGTGTGTGGCCCAACTTTTGAAAGAACCGCTAAGTGGAGAACTATTTGGTATTTTTCCTAAGCACTTTTCACCGTAATTGTCCTAGGTTGGTCTCTGCATCCTTAAGCATACCAAAGTTTTCTCAGACGAAACAGGCTGAGGCCCATTAATCTTGGCATTTCCAATAGTTGGTCCTAGAGACTACCAAGAAAGTGTTCTTTTAAGTATTATTCTGTTGTGGTTTCAGCATTATTTTCAGAACCTGAGCAGGGTTCTCGCATTAGCATAAGAATCCTGCCTGGTAGTTGAGATTTCTGGGTGGGGTGTAAGTGCGGGGCTTCTGTCAGCCCTGCCTTTGATTTGTTTACCTCCAGTGTTGGAAAGTGCATATTTGCGTGAGATGGGAAAAGTGTGTATCGTGCTTCAGATTTCATCCTGACACTTTGAAATGACCAGTGTTTTGGTAATTATATGCCATTTCCATGGCGTTTGGCACCGTAATAGTCATGAGGTCGGTCTCTGCATCCTGAAGCCTATGATGCTTTTTGCAGAGAAACCTCTGCTGAGACCCAGGTACCTTGATATTTCCCATAGCTGGCACAGGAGCCTTGGAAGATAGGATTGTTTTTAGTATTATTTCACCATTTTTTCACCACTGTTTCAAGAACGGGAGCCCTTTTCAACCTTTAGCGGAAGAATCCTTCTTTGGAGATAAGATATTTTTCTGGGGTGGCAAGTGCAGGGCCTCTGTCATTGATGGGTTTGTTGGACTAGCGCCAGACATGAGAAGTGTGCCTTTGTGGGACAGGTGAATAGTGCGGATCCTGTATCAGTCTAAAGACTGAAACAGGATCCGCACTTTTCACCGTTCCTTTCAGAATCATTTGATTCATCAGCTAGG
Organism: Lemur catta; assembly: GCF_020740605.2. Taxonomy (NCBI): domain Eukaryota; kingdom Metazoa; phylum Chordata; class Mammalia; order Primates; family Lemuridae; genus Lemur; species Lemur catta. The sequence continues at coordinate 83,300,279 of NC_059132.1, read as the reverse complement.
AATGGCGATTGCTTCTCCAGACCAATCGAAGGCTAGGCCAAAGTACCTCGATCTTTCCAAGAGGTGTGTGGCCGAACTTTTGAAAGAACCGCTAAGTGGAGAACTATTTGTTATTTTTCCGAAGCACTTTTCACCGTAGTTGTCCTAAGGTTGGTCTCTGCATCCTTAAGCATACGAGAGTTTTCACAGACGAAACAGGCTGAGGCCAAGTAATCTTGGCATTTCCAATAGTTTGTCCTAGAGACTACCAAGAAAGTGTTCTTTTAAGTATTATTCCGTTGTGGTTTCAGCATTATTTTCAGAACCCGAGCAGGGTTCTCGCATTAGCATACGAATCCTGCCTGGTAGTTGAGATTTCTGGGTGGGGTGTAAGTGCGGAGCTTCTGTCAGCCCTGCCTTTGATTTGTTTACCTCCAGAGTTGGAAAGTGCATAGTTGCGTGAGATGGGAAAAGTGTGGATCGTGCTTCAGATTTCATCCTGACACTTTGAAATGACCAGTGTGTTGGTAATTATTTGCCATTTCCATGGCGTTTGGCCCCGTAATAGTCATGAGGTCGGTCTCTGCATCCTGAAGCCTATGATGCTTTTTGCAGAGAAACCTCTGTTGAGGCCCAGGTAACTTGCTAATTCCCATAGCTGGCACAGGAGCCTTGGAAGATAGGATTGTTTTCAGCATTATTTCACCATTTTTTCACCACTGTTTCAAGAACGGGAGCCCTTTTCAACCGTTAGCGGAAGAATCCTTCTTTGGAGATGAGATATTTTTCTGGGGTGGCAAGTGCAGGGCCTCTGTCAGTGCTGGGTTTGTTGGACAAGCGCCAGACATGAGAAGTGCGCCTTTGTGGGACAGGTGAATAGTGCGGATCCTGTTTCAGTCTAAAGACTGAAACAGGATCCGCACTTTTCACCGTTCCTTTCAGAATCATTTGATTCATCAGCTAGGAATGGCGATTGCTTCTCCAGATCAATCGAAGGCTAGGCCAAAGTAACTCGATCTTTCCAAGAGGTGTGCGGCCCAAATTTGGAAGGAACCGCTAAGTGGAGAACTATTTGGTATTTTTCCTAAGCACTTTTCACCGTAATTGTCCTAAGGTTGGTCTCTGCATCCTTAAGCATACGAGGGTTTTCACAGACGAAACAGGCTGAGGCCCATTAATCTTGGCATTTCCAATAGTTGGTCCTAGAGACTACCAAGAAAGTGTTCTTTTAAGTATAATTCTGTTGTGCTTTCAGCATTATTTTCAGAACCCGAGCAGGGTTCTCGCATTAGCATAAGAATCCTGCCTGGTAGTTGAGATTTCTGGGTGGGGTGTAAGTGCGGGGCTTCTGTCAGCCCTGCCTTTGATTTGTTTACCTCCAGTGTTGGAAAGTGCATATTTGCGTGAGATGGGAAAAGTGTGTATCGTGCTTCAGATTTCATCCTGACACTTTGAAATGACCAGTGTTTTGGTAATTATATGCCATTTCCATGGCGTTTGGCACCGTAATAGTCATGAGGTCGGTCTCTGCATCCTGAAGCCTATGATGCTTTTTGCAGAGAAACCTCTGCTGAGGCCCAGGTAACTTGCTATTTCCCATAGCTGGCACAGGAGCCTTGGAAGATAGGATTGTTTTTAGTATTATTTCACCATTTTTTCACCACTGTTTCAAGAACGGGAGCCCTTTTCAACCTTTAGCGGAAGAATCCTTCTTTGGAGATAAGATATTTTTCTGGGGTGGCAAGTGCAGGGCCTCTGTCAATCCTGGGTTTGTTGGACAAGCGCCAGACATGAGAAGTGTGCCTTTGTGGGACAGGTGAATAGTGCGGATCCTGTTTCAGTCTAAAGACTGAAACAGGATCCGCACTTTTCACCGATCCTTTCAGAATCATTTGATTCATCAGCTAGGAATGGCGATTGCTTCTCCAGACCAATCGAAGGCTAGGCCAAAGTACCTCGATCTTTCCAAGAGGTGTGTGGCCGAACTTTTGAAAGAACCGCTAAGTGGAGAACTATTTGTTATTTTTCCGAAGCACTTTTCACCGTAGTTGTCCTAAGGTTGGTCTCTGCATCCTTAAGCATACGAGAGTTTTCACAGACGAAACAGGCTGAGGCCAAGTAATCTTGGCATTTCCAATAGTTTGTCCTAGAGACTACCAAGAAAGTGTTCTTTTAAGTATTATTCCGTTGTGGTTTCAGCATTATTTTCAGAACCCGAGCAGGGTTCTCGCATTAGCATAAGAATCCTGCCTGGTAGTTGAGATTTCTGGGTGGGGTGTAAGTGCGGGCCTTCTGTCAGCCCTGCCTATGATTTGTTTACCTCCAGAGTTGGAAAGTGCATAGTTGCGTGAGATGGGAAAAGTGTGGATCGTGCTTCAGATTTCATCCTGACACTTTGAAATGACCAGTGTGTTGGTAATTATTTGCCATTTCCATGGCGTTTGGCACCGTAATAGTCATGAGGTCGGTCTCTGCATCCTGAAGCCTATGATGCTTTTTGCAGAGAAACCTCTGCTGAGGCCCAGGTAACTTGCTGTTTCCCATAGCTGGCACAGGAGCCTTGGAAGATAGGATTGTTTTCAGTATTATGTCACCATTTTTTCACCACTGTTTCAAGAACGGGAGCCCTTTTCAACCGTTAGCGGAAGAATCCTTCTTTGGAGATGAGATATTTTTCTGGGGTGGCAAGTGCAGGTCCTCTGTCAGTCCTGGGTTTGTTTGACTAGCGCCAGACATGAGAAGTGCGCCTTTGTGGGACAGGTGAATAGTGCGGATCCTGTTTCAGTCTAAAGACGGAACAGGATCCGCACTTTTCACCGTTCCTTTCAGAATCATTTGATTCATCAGCTAGGAATGGCGATTGCTTCTCCAGACCAATCGAAGGCTAGGCCAAAGTACCTCGATCTTTCAAAGAGGTGTGCGGCCCAACTTTTGAAAGAACCGCTAAGTGGAGAACTATTTGGTATTTTTCCGAAGCACTTTTCACCGTAATTGTCCTAAGGTTGGTCTCTGCATCCTTAAGCATACTAGAGTTTTCACAGACGAAACAGGCTGAGGCCCATTAATCTTGGCATTTCCAATAGGTGGTCCTAGAGACTACCAAGAATGTGTTCTTTTAAGTATTATTCCGTTGTGGTTTCAGCATTATTTTCAGAACCCGAGCAGGGTTCTCGCATTAGCATAAGAATCCTGCCTGGTAGTTGAGATTTCTGGGTGGGGTGTAAGTGCGGAGCTTCTGTCAGCCCTGCCTTTGATTTGTTTACCTCCAGAGTTGGAAAGTGCATAGTTGCGTGAGATGGGAAAAGTGTGGATCGTGCTTCAGATTTCATCCTGACACTTTGAAATGACCAGTGTGTTGGTAATTATTTGCCATTTCCATGGCGTTTGGCCCCGTAATAGTCATGAGGTCGGTCTCTGCATCCTGAAGCCTATGATGCTTTTTGCAGAGAAACCTCTGTTGAGGCCCAGGTAACTTGCTAATTCCCATAGCTGGCACAGGAGCCTTGGAAGATAGGATTGTTTTCAGTATTATTTCACCATTTTTTCACCACTGTTTCAAGAACGGGAGCCCTTTTCAACCGTTAGCGGAAGAATCATTCTTTGGAGATGAGATATATTTCTGGGGTGGCAAGTGCAGGGCCTCTGTCAGTCCTGGGTTTGTTGGACTAGCGCCAGACATGAGAAGTGCGCCTTTGTGGGACAGGTGAATAGTGCGGATCCTGTTTCAGTCTAAAGACTGAAACAGGATCCGCACTTTTCACCGTTCCTTTCAGAATCATTTGATTCATCAGCTAGGAATGGCGATTGCTTCTCCAGATCAATCGAAGGCTAGGCCAAAGTAACTCGATCTTTCCAAGAGGTGTGCGGCCCAAATTTGGAAGGAACCGCTAAGTGGAGAACTATTTGGTATTTTTCCTAAGCACTTTTCACCGTAGTTGTCATAAGTTTCGTCTCTGCATCCTTAAGCATACCAAGTTTTCACAGACAAATCAGGCTGAGGCCCATTAATCTTGGCATTTCCAATAGTTGGTCCTAGAGACTACCAAGAAAGTGTTCTTTTAAGTATTATTCTGTTGTGGTTTCAGCATTATTTTCAGAACATGAGCAGGGTTCTCGCATTAGCATAAGAATCCTGCCTGGTAGTTGAGATTTCTGGGTGGGGTGTAAGTGCGGGGCTTCTGTCAGCCCTGCCTTTGATTTGTTTACCTCTAGTGTTGGAAAGTGCATATTTGCGTGAGATGGGAAAAGTGTGGATCGTGCTTCAGATTTCATCCTGACACTTTGAAATGACCAGTGTTTTGGTAATTATATGCCATTTCCATGGCGTTTGGCACCGTAATAGTCATGAGGTCGGTCTCTGCATCCTGAAGCCTATGATGCTTTTTGCAGAGAAACCTCTGCTGAGGCCCAGGTAACTTGCTATTTCCCATAGCTGGCACAGGAGCCTTGGAAGATAGGATTGTTTTCAGTATTATTTCACCATTTATTTTTCTCGGGTGGCAAGTGCAGGGCCTCTGTCAGTCCTGGGTTTGTTGCACTAGCGCCAGACATGAGAAGTGCGCCTTTGTGGGTCAGGTGAATAGTGCGGATCCTGTTTCAGTCTAAGGACTGAAACAGGATCCGCACTTTTCACCGTACCTTTCAGAATCATTTGATTCATCAGCTAGGAATGGCGTTTGCTTCTCCAGACCAATGGAAGGCTAGACCAAAGTAACTCGATCTTTCCAAGAGGTGTGTGGCCCAACTTTTGAAAGAACCGCTAAGTGGAGAACTATTTGGTATTTTTCCGAAGCACTTTTCACCGTAATTGTCCTAAGGTTGGTCTCTGCATCCTTAAGCATACCAGAGTTTTCACAGACCAAACAGGCTGAGGCCCATTAATCTTGGCATTTCCAATAGTTGGTCCTAGAGACTAGCAAGAAAGTGTTCTTTTAAGTATTATTCCGTTGTGGTTTCAGCATTATTTTCAGAACCCGAGCAGGGTTCTCGCATTAGCATAAGAATCCTGCCTGGTAGTTGAGATTTCCTGGTGGGGTGTAAGTGCGGGGCTTCTGTCAGCCCTGCCTTTGATTTGTTTACCTCCAGAGTTGGAAAGTGCATAGTTGCGTGAGATGGGAAAAGTTTGGATCGTGCTTCAGATTTCATCCTGACACTTTGAAATGACCAGTGTGTTGGTAATTATTTGCCATTCCGATGGCGTTTGGCACCATAATAGTCATGAGGTCGGTCTCTGCATCCTGAAGCCTATGATGCTTTTTGCAGAGAATCCTCTGCTGAGGCCCAGGTAACTTGCTATTTCCCATAGCTGGCACAGGAGCCTTGGAAGATATTATTGTTTTCAGTATTATTTCATCATTTTTTCACCACTGTTTCAAGAACGGGAGCCCTTTTCAACCGTTAGCGGAAGAATCCCTCTTTGGAGATGAGATATTTTTCTGGGGTGGCAAGTGCAGGGCCTCTGTCCGTCCTGGGTTTGTTGCACTAGCGCCAGACATGAGAAGTACGCCTTTGTGGGACAGGTGAATAGTGCGGATCCTGTTTCAGTGTAAAGACTGAAACAGGATCCGCACTTTTCACCGTTCCTTTCAGAATCATTTGATTCATCAGTTGGAATGGCGATTACTTCTCCAGACCAATCGAAGGCTAGGCCAAAGTAACTCGATCTTTCCAAGAGGTGTGTGGCCCAACTTTTGAAAGAACCGCTAAGTGGAGAACTATTTGGTATTTTTCCTAAGCACTTTTCACCGTAATTGTCCTAAGGTTGGTCTCTGCATCCTTAAGCATACCAGAGTTTTCACAGACGAAACAGGCTGAGGCCCATTAATCTTGGCATTTCCAATAGTTGGTCCTAGAGACTAGCAAGAAAGTGTTCTTTTAAGTATTATTCTGTTGTGGTTTCAGCATTATTTTCAGAACCCGAGCAGGGTTCTCGCATTAGCATAAGCATCCTGCCTGGTAGTTGAGATTTCATGGTGGGGTGTAAGTGGGGGGCTTCTGTCAGCCCTGCCTTTGATTTGTTTACCTCCAGAGTTGGAAAGTGCATAGTTGCGTGAGATGGGAAAAGTGTGGATCGTGCTTCAGATTTCATCCTGACACTTTGAAATGACCAGTGTGTTGGTAATTATTTGCCATTTCCATGGCGTTTGGCCCCGTAATAGTCATGAGGTCGGTCTCTGCATCCTGAAGCCTATGATGCTTTTTGCAGAGAAACCTCTGTTGAGGCCCAGGTAACTTGCTAATTCCCATAGCTGGCACAGGAGCCTTGGAAGATAGGATTGTTTTCAGTATTATTTCACCATTTTTTCACCACTGTTTCAAGAACGGGAGCCCTTTTCAACCGTTAGCGGAAGAATCATTCTTTGGAGATGAGATATATTTCTGGGGTGGCAAGTGCAGGGCCTCTGTCAGTCCTGGGTTTGTTGGACTAGCGCCAGACATGAGAAGTGCGCCTTTGTGGGACAGGTGAATAGTGCGGATCCTGTTTCAGTCTAAAGACTGAAACAGGATCCGCACTTTTCACCGTTCCTTTCAGAATCATTTGATTCATCAGCTAGGAATGGCGATTGCTTCTCCAGATCAATCGAAGGCTAGGCCAAAGTAACTCGATCTTTCCAAGAGGTGTGCGGCCCAAATTTGGAAGGAACCGCTAAGTGGAGAACTATTTGGTATTTTTCCTAAGCACTTTTCACCGTAGTTGTCATAAGTTTCGTCTCTGCATCCTTAAGCATACCAAGTTTTCACAGACAAATCAGGCTGAGGCCCATTAATCTTGGCATTTCCAATAGTTGGTCCTAGAGACTACCAAGAAAGTGTTCTTTTAAGTATTATTCTGTTGTGGTTTCAGCATTATTTTCAGAACATGAGCAGGGTTCTCGCATTAGCATAAGAATCCTGCCTGGTAGTTGAGATTTCTGGGTGGGGTGTAAGTGCGGGGCTTCTGTCAGCCCTGCCTTTGATTTGTTTACCTCTAGTGTTGGAAAGTGCATATTTGCGTGAGATGGGAAAAGTGTGGATCGTGCTTCAGATTTCATCCTGACACTTTGAAATGACCAGTGTTTTGGTAATTATATGCCATTTCCATGGCGTTTGGCACCGTAATAGTCATGAGGTCGGTCTCTGCATCCTGAAGCCTATGATGCTTTTTGCAGAGAAACCTCTGCTGAGGCCCAGGTAACTTGCTATTTCCCATAGCTGGCACAGGAGCCTTGGAAGATAGGATTGTTTTCAGTATTATTTCACCATTTATTTTTCTCGGGTGGCAAGTGCAGGGCCTCTGTCAGTCCTGGGTTTGTTGCACTAGCGCCAGACATGAGAAGTGCGCCTTTGTGGGTCAGGTGAATAGTGCGGATCCTGTTTCAGTCTAAGGACTGAAACAGGATCCGCACTTTTCACCGTACCTTTCAGAATCATTTGATTCATCAGCTAGGAATGGCGTTTGCTTCTCCAGACCAATGGAAGGCTAGACCAAAGTAACTCGATCTTTCCAAGAGGTGTGTGGCCCAACTTTTGAAAGAACCGCTAAGTGGAGAACTATTTGGTATTTTTCCGAAGCACTTTTCACCGTAATTGTCCTAAGGTTGGTCTCTGCATCCTTAAGCATACCAGAGTTTTCACAGACCAAACAGGCTGAGGCCCATTAATCTTGGCATTTCCAATAGTTGGTCCTAGAGACTAGCAAGAAAGTGTTCTTTTAAGTATTATTCCGTTGTGGTTTCAGCATTATTTTCAGAACCCGAGCAGGGTTCTCGCATTAGCATAAGAATCCTGCCTGGTAGTTGAGATTTCCTGGTGGGGTGTAAGTGCGGGGCTTCTGTCAGCCCTGCCTTTGATTTGTTTACCTCCAGAGTTGGAAAGTGCATATTTGCGTGAGATGGGAAAAGTTTGGATCGTGCTTCAGATTTCATCCTGACACTTTGAAATGACCAGTGTGTTGGTAATTATTTGCCATTCCGATGGCGTTTGGCACCATAATAGTCATGAGGTCGGTCTCTGCATCCTGAAGCCTATGATGCTTTTTGCAGAGAATCCTCTGCTGAGGCCCAGGTAACTTGCTATTTCCCATAGCTGGCACAGGAGCCTTGGAAGATATTATTGTTTTCAGTATTATTTCATCATTTTTTCACCACTGTTTCAAGAACGGGAGCCCTTTTCAACCGTTAGCGGAAGAATCCCTCTTTGGAGATGAGATATTTTTCTGGGGTGGCAAGTGCAGGGCCTCTGTCAGTCCTGGGTTTGTTGCACTAGCGCCAGACATGAGAAGTACGCCTTTGTGGGACAGGTGAATAGTGCGGATCCTGTTTCAGTGTAAAGACTGAAACAGGATCCGCACTTTTCACCGTTCCTTTCAGAATCATTTGATTCATCAGTTGGAATGGCGATTACTTCTCCAGACCAATCGAAGGCTAGGCCAAAGTAACTCGATCTTTCCAAGAGGTGTGTGGCCCAACTTTTGAAAGAACCGCTAAGTGGAGAACTATTTGGTATTTTTCCTAAGCACTTTTCACCGTAATTGTCCTAAGGTTGGTCTCTGCATCCTTAAGCATACCAGAGTTTTCACAGACGAAACAGGCTGAGGCCCATTAATCTTGGCATTTCCAATAGTTGGTCCTAGAGACTAGCAAGAAAGTGTTCTTTTAAGTATTATTCTGTTGTGGTTTCAGCATTATTTTCAGAACCCGAGCAGGGTTCTCGCATTAGCATAAGCATCCTGCCTGGTAGTTGAGATTTCATGGTGGGGTGTAAGTGGGGGGCTTCTGTCAGCCCTGCCTTTGATTTGTTTACCTCCAGAGTTGGAAAGTGCATAGTTGCGTGATATGGGAAAAGTGTGGATCGTGCTTCAGATTTCATCCTGACACTTTGAAATGACCAGTGTGTTGGTAATTATTTGCCATTTCCATGCCGTTTGGCACCGTAATAGTCATGAGGTCGGTCTCTGCATCCTGAAGCCTATGATGCTTTTTGCAGAGAAACCTCTGCTGAGGCCCAGGTAACTTGCTATTTCCCATAGCTGGCACAGGAGCCTTGGAAGATAGGATTGTTTTCAGTATTATTTCACCATTTTTTCACCACTGTTTCAAGAACCGGAGCCCTTTTCAACCATTAGCGGAAGAATCCTTCTTTGGAGATGAGATATTTTTCTGGGGTGGCAAGTGCAGGGCCTCTGTCAATCCTGGGTTTGTTGCACTAGCGCCAGACATGAGAAGTGCGCCTTTGTGGGACAGGTGAATAGTGCGGATCCTGTTTCAGTCTAAAGACTGAAACAGGATCCGCACTTTTCACCGTTCCTTTCAGAATCATTTGATTCATCAGCTAGGAATGGCGATTGCTTCACCAGACCAATCGAAGGCTAGGCCTAAGTAACTCGATCTTTCCAAGAGGTGTGTGGCCCAACTTTTGAAAGAACCGCTAAGTGGAGAACTATTTGGTATTTTTCCGAAGCACTTTTCACCGTAGTTGTCATAAGGTTGGTCTCTGCATCCTTAAGCATACGAGAGTTTTCACAGACGAAACAGGCTGAGGCCCAGTAATCTTGGCATTTCCAATAGTTTGTCCTAGAGACTAGCAAGAAAGTGTTCTTTTAAGTATTATTCCGTTGTGGTTTCAGCATTATTTTCAGAACACGAGCAGGGTTCTCGCATTAGCATAAGAATCCTGCCTCGTAGTTGAGATTTCTGGGTGTGGTATAAGTTGGGGGATTCTGTCAGCCCTGCCTTTGATTTGTTTACCTCCAGAGTTGGAAAGTGCATAATTGCGTGAGATGGAAAATGTGGATCGTGTTTCAGATTTCATACTGACATTTGAAATGATCAGTGTGTTGGTTATTATTTGCCATTTCCATGGCGTTTGGCACCGTAATAGTCATGAGGTCGGTCTCTGCATCCTGAAGCCTATGATGCTTTTTGCAGAGAAACCTGTGCTGAGGCCCTGGTAACTTGTTGTTTCCCATAGCTGGCCCAGGAGCCTTGGAAGATAGGATTGTTTTCAGTATTATTTCACCATTTTTTCACCACTGTTTCAAGAACGGGAGCCCTTTTCAACCACTAGCGGAAGAATCCTTCTTTGGAGATGAGATATTTTTGTGGGGTGGCAGTGCAGGGCCTCTGTCAGTCCTGGGTTTGTTGGACTAGCGCCAGACATGAGAAGTGCGCCTTTGTGGGACAGGTGAATAGTGCGGATACTGTTTCAGTCTAAAGACTGAAACAGGATCCGCACTTTTCACCGTTCCTTTCAGAATCATTTGATTCATCAGCTAGGAATGGGGGTTGCTTCTCCAGACAAATCGAAGGCTAGGCCAAAGTAACTCGATCTTTCCAAGAGGTGTGTGGCCCAACTTTTGAAAGAACTGCTAAGTGGATAACTATTTGGTATTTTTCCGAAGCACTTTTCACCGTAATTGTCATAAGGTTGGTCTCTGCATCCTTAAGCATACGAGAGTTTTCACAGACGAAACAGGCTGAGGCCCATTAATCTTGGCATTTCCAATAGTTGGTCCTAGAGACTAGCAAGAAAGTGTTCTTTTAAGTATTATTCTGTTGTGGTTTCAGCATTATTTTCAGAACCCGAGCAGGGTTCTCGCATTAGCATAAGAATCCTGCCTGGTAGTTGAGATTTCATGGTGGGGTGTAAGTGCGGGGCTTCTGTCAGCCCTGCCTTTGATTTGTTTACCTCCAGAGTTGGAAAGTGCATATTTGCGTGAGATGGGTAATTTAGTGGATCGTGCTTCAGATTTCATCCTGACACTTTGAAATGACCAGTGTGTTGGTAGTTATTTGCCCTTTCCATGGCGTTTGGCACCGTAATACTCATGAGGTCGGTCTCTGCATCTTGAAGCCTATGATGCTTTTTGCAGAGAAACCTCTGCTGAGGCCCAGGTAACTTGCTATTTCCCATAGCTGGCACAGGAGCCTTGGAAGATAGGATTGTTTTCAGTATTATTTCACCATATTTTCACCACTGTTTCAAGAACGGGAGCCCTTTTCAACCGTTATCGGAAGAATCCTTCTTTGGAGATGAGATATTTTTCTGGCGTGGCAAGTGCAGGGCCTCTGTCAGTCCTGGGTTTGTTGCACTAGCGCCAGACATGAGAAGTGCGCCTTTGTGGGTCAGGTGAATAGTGCGGATCCTGTTTCAGTCTAAAGACTGAAACAGGATCCGCACTTTTCACCGTTCCTTTCAGAATCATTTGATTCATCAGCTAGGAATGGCGTTTGCTTCTCCAGACCAATCGAAGGCTAGGCCAAAGTAACTCGATCTTTCCAAGAGGTGTGTGGCCCAACTTTTGAAAGAACCGCTAAGTGGAGAACTATTTGGTATTTTTCCGAAGCACTTTTCACCGTAATTTTCCTAAGGTTGGTCTCTGCATCCTTAAGCATACCAGAGTTTTCACAGACGAAACAGGCTGAGGCCCATTAATCTTGGCATTTCCAATAGTTGGTCCTAGAGACTACCAAGAAAGTGTTCTTTTAAGTATTATTCCGTTGTGGTTTCAGCATTATTTTCAGAACCCGAGCAGGGTTCTCGCATTAGCATAAGAATCCTGCCTGGTAGTTGAGATTTCATGGTGGGGTGTAAGTGCGGGGCTTCTGTCAGCCCTGCCTTTGATTTGTTTACCTCCAGAGTTGGAAAGTGCATATTTGCGTGAGATGGGAAAAGTGTGGATCGTGCTTCAGATTTCATCCTGACACTTTGAAATGACCAGTGTGTTGGTAATTATTTGCCATTCCGATGGCGTTTGGCACCATAATAGTCATGAGGTCGGTCTCTGCATCCTGAAGCCTATGATGCTTTTTGCAGTGAAACCTCTGCTGAGGCCCAGGTAACTTGCTATTTCCCATAGCTGGCACAGGAGCCTTGGAAGATATTATTGTTTTCAGTATTATTTCATCATTTTTTCACCACTGTTTCAAGAACGGGAGCCCTTTTCAACCGTTAGCGGAAGAATCCTTCTTTGGAGATGAGATATTTTTCTGGGGTGGCAAGTGCAGGGCCTCTGTCAGTCCTGGGTTTGTTGGACTAGCGCCAGACATGAGAAGTACGCCTTTGTGGGACAGGTGAATAGTGCGGATCCTGTTTCAGTCTAAAGACTTAAACAGGATCCGCACTTTTTACCGTTCCTTTCAGAATTATTTGATTCATCAGCTAGGAATGGCGATTGATTCACCAGACCAATCGAAGGCTAGGCCAAAGTAACTCGATCTTTCCAAGAGGTGTGTGGCCCAACTTTTGAAAGAACCGCTAAGTGGAGAACTATTTGGTATTTTTCCGAGGCACTTTTCACCGTAATTGTCATAAGGTTGGTCTCTGCATCCTTAAGCATACCAGTGTCTTCACAGACGAAACAGGCTGAGGCCCAGTAATCTTGGCATTTCCAATAGTTGGTCTTAGAGACTACCAAGAAAGTGTTCTTTTAAGTATTATACCTTCGTGGTTTCAGCATTATTTTCAGTACCCGAGCAGGGTTCTCGCATTAGCATAAGAATCCTGCCTGGTAGTTGAGATTTCATGGTTGGGTGTAAGTGCGGGGCTTCTGTCAACCCTGCCTTTGATTTGTTTACCTCCAGTGTTGGAAAGTGCATAGTTGCGTGAGATGGGAAAAGTGTGGATCGTGCTTCAGATTTCATCCTGACACTTTGAAATGACCAGTGTGTTGGTAATTATTTGCCATTTCCATGGCGTTTGGCCCCGTAATAGTCATGAGGTCGGTCTCTGCATCCTGAAGCCTATGATGCTTTTTGCAGAGAAACCTCTGCTGAGGCCCAGGTAACTTGCTGTTTCCCATAGCTGGCACAGGAGCCTTGGAAGATAGGATTGTTTTCAGTATTATTTCACCATTTTTTCACCACTGTTTCAAGAACGGGAGCCCTTTTCAACCGTTAGCGGAAGAATCCTTCTTTGGAGATGAGATATTTTTCTGGGTTGGCAAGTGCAGGGCCTCTGTCAGTCCTGGGTTTGTTGGACTAGCGCCAGACATGAGAAGTGCGCCTTTGTGGGACAGGTGAATAGTGCGGATCCTGTTTCAGTCTAAAGACTGAAACAGGATCCACACTTTTCACCGTTCCTTTCAGAATCATTTGATTCATCAGCTAGGAATGGCGATTGCTTCTCCAGACCAATCGAAGGCTAGGCCAAAGTAACTCGATCTTTCCAAGAGGTGTGTGTCCCAACTTTTGAAAGAACCGCTAAGTGGAGAACTATTTGGTATTTTTCCTAAGCACTTTTCACCGTAATTGTCCTAAGGTTGGTCTCTGCATCCTTAAGCATACCAGAGTTTTCACAGACGAAACAGGCTGAGGCCCATTAATCTTGGCATTTCCAATAGTTGGTCCTAGAGACTAGCAAGAAAGTGTTCTTTTAAGTATTATTCTGTTGTGGTTTCAGCATTATTTTCAGAACCCGAGCAGGGTTCTCGCATTAGCATAAGAATCCTGCCTGGTAGTTGAGATTTCATGGTGGGGTGTAAGTGCGGGGCTTCTGTCAGCCCTGCCTTTGATTTGTTTACCTCCAGAGTTGGAAAGTGCATATTTGCGTGAGATGGGTAATTTAGTGGATCGTGCTTCAGATTTCATCCTGACACTTTGAAATTACCAGTGTGTTGGTAGTTATTTGCCCTTTCCATGGCGTTTGGAACCGTAATAGTCATGAGGTCGGTCTCTGCATCTTGAAGCCTATGATGCTTTTTGCAGAGAAACCTCTGCTGAGGCCCAGGTAACTTGCTATTTCCCATAGCTGGCACAGGAGCCTTGGAAGATAGGATTGTTTTCAGTATTATTTCACCATATTTTCACCACTGTTTCAAGAACGGGAGCCCTTTTCAACGGTTATCGGAAGAATCCTTCTTTGGAGATGAGATATTTTTCTGGGGTGGCAAGTGCAGGGCCTCTGTCAGTCCTGGGTTTGTTGCACTAGCGCCAGACATGAGAAGTGCGCCTTTGTGGGACAGGTGAATAGTGCGGATCCTGTTTCAGTCTAAAGACTGAAACAGGATCCGCACTTTTCACCGTTCCTTTCAGAATCATTTGATTCATCAGCTAGGAATGGCGATTGCTTCTCCAGACCAATCGAAGGCTAGACCAAAGTAACTCGATCTTTCCAAGAGGTGTGTGGCCCAACTTTTGAAAGAACCGCTAAGTGGAGAACTATTTGGTATTTTTCTGAAGCACTTTTCACCGTACTTGTCCTAAGGTTGTTCTCTGCATCCTTAAGCATACCAGAGTTTTCACAGACGAAACAGGCTGAGGCCCATTAATCTTGGCATTTCCAATAGTTGGTCCTAGAGACTAGCAAGAAAGTGTTCTTTTAAGTATTATTCTGTTGTGGTTTCAGCATTATTTTCAGAACCCGAGCAGGGTTCTCGCATTAGCATAAGAATCCTGCCTGGTAGTTGAGATTTCATGGTGGGGTGTAAGTGCGGGGCTTCTGTCAGCCCTGCCTTTGATTTGTTTACCTCCAGAGTTGGAAAGTGCATATTTGCGTGAGATGGGTAATTTAGTGGATCGTGCTTCAGATTTCATCCTGACACTTTGAAATGACCAGTGTGTTGGTAGTTATTTGCCCTTTCCATGGCGTTTGGCACCGTAATAATCATGAGGTCGGTCTCTGCATCTTGAAGCCTATGATGCTTTTTGCAGAGAAACCTCTGCTGAGGCCCAGGTAACTTGCTATTTCCCATAGCTGGCACAGGAGCCTTGGAAGATAGGATAGTTTTCAGTATTATTTCACCATATTTTCACCACTGTTTCAAGAACGGGAGAACTTTTCAACTGTTATCGGAAGAATCCTTCTTTGGAGATGAGATATTTTTCTGGGGTGGCAAGTGCAGGGCCTCTGTCAGTCCTGGGTTTGTTGGACTAGCGCCACACATGAGAAGTGCGCCTTTGTGGGACAGGTGAATAGTGCGGATCCTGTTTCAGTCTAAAGACTGAAACAGGATCTGCACTTTTCACCGTTCCTTTCAGAATCATTTGATTCATCAGCTAGGAATGGCGATTGCTTCTCCAGACCAATCGAAGGCTAGGCCAAAGTAACTCGATCTTTCCAAGAGGTGTGTGGCCCAACTTTTGAAAGAACCGCTAAGTGGAGAACTATTTGTTATTTTTCCGAAGCACTTTTCACCGTAATTGTCATAAGGTTGGTCTCTGCATCCTTAAGCGTACCAGTGTCTTCACAGACGAAACAGGCTGAGGCCCATTAATCTTGGCATTTCCAATAGTTGGTCCTAGAGACTACCAAGAAAGTGTTCTTTTAAGTATTATTCCGTTGTGGTTTCAGTATTATTTTCAGAACCCGAGCAGGGTTCTCGCATTAGCATAAGAATCCTGCCTGGTAGTTGAGATTTCTGAGTGGGGTATAAGTTGGGGGATTCTGTCATCCCTGCCTTTGATTTGTTTACCTCCAGAGTTGGAAAGTGCATAATTGCGTGAGATGGGAAAAGTGTGGATCGTGCTTCAGATTTCATACTGACTTTTGAAATGATCAGTGTGTTGGTAATTATTTGCCATTTCCATGGCGGTTGGCACCGTAATAGTCATGAGGTCGGTCTCTGCATCCTGAAGCCTATGATGCTTTTTGCAGAGAAACCTCTGCTGAGGCCCAGGTAACTTGCTATTTCCCATAGCTGGCACAGGAGCCTTGGAAGATAGGATTGTTCTCAGTATTATTTCACCATTTTTTCACCACTGTTTCAAGAACGGGAGCCCTTTTCAACCGTTAGCGGAAGATTCCTTCTTTGGAGATGAGATATTTTTCTGGGGTGGCAAGTGCAGGGCCTCTGTCAGTCCTGGGTTTGTTGGACTAGCGCCAGACATGAGAAGTGCGCCTTTGTGGGACAGGTGAATAGTGCGGATCCTGTTTCTGTCTAAAGACTGAAACAGGATCCGCACTTTTCACCGTTCCTTTCAGAATCATTTGATTCGTCAGCTAGGAATGGCGATTGCTTCACCAGGGCAGTCGAAGGCTAGGCCAAAGTAACTCGATCTTTCCAAGAGGTGTGTGGCCCAACTTTTGAAAGAACCGCTAAGTGGAGAACTATTTGTTATTTTTCCGAAGCACTTTTCACCGTAATTGTCATAATGTGGTCTCTGCATCCTTAAGCATACGAGAGTTTTCACAGATGAAACAGGCTGAGGCCCAGTAATGTTGGCAATTCCATTAGTTGGTCTTAGAGACTACCAAGAAAGTGTTCTTTTAAGTATTATTCCTTTGTGGTTTCAGCATTTTTTTCCGTACCCGAGCATGGTTCTCGCATTAGCATAAAAATCCTGCCTGTTAGTTGAGATTTCATGGTGCGGTGTAAGTGCGGGGCTTCTGTCAGCCCTGCCTTTGATTTGTTTACCTCCAGAGTTGGAAAGTGCATAGTTGCGTGAGATGGGAAAAGTGTGGATCGTGCTTCAGATTTCATCCTGACACTTTGAAATGACCAGTGTGTTGGTAATTATTTGCCATTTCCATGGCGTTTGGCCCCGTAATAGTCATGAGGTCGGTCTCTGCATCCTGAAGCCTATGATGCTTTTTGCAGAGAAACCTCTGCTGAGGCCCAGGTAACTTGCTATTTCCCATAGCTGGCACAGGAGCCTTGGAAGATAGGATTGTTTTCAGTATTATTTCACAATTTTTTCACCACTGTTACAAGATCGGGAGCCCTTTTCAACCATTAGCGGAAGAATCCTTCTTTGGAGATGAGATATTTTTGTGGGGTGGCAGTGCAGGGCCTCTGTCAGTCCTGGGTTTGTTGGACCCAGACATGAGAAGTGCGCCTTTGTGGGACAGGTGAATACTGCGGATCCTGTTTCAGTCTAAAGACTGAAACAGGATCCGCACTTTTCACCGTTCCTTTCAGAATCATTTGATTCGTCAGCTAGGAATGGCGATTGCTTCACCAGACCAATCGAAGGCTAGGCCAAAGTAACTCGATCTTTCCAAGAGGTGTGTGGCCCAACTTTTGAAAGAACCGCTAAGTGGAGAACTATTTGGTATTTTTCCGAAGCACTTTTCACCTTAATTGTCATAAGGTTGGTCTCTGCATCCTTACGCATACCAATGTCTTCACAGACGAAACAGGCTGAGGCCCAGTAATCTTGGCATTTTCAATAGTTGGTCTTAGAGACTACAAGAAAGTGTTCTTTTAAGTATTATTCCTTTGTGGTTTCAGCATTATTTTCAGAACCCGAGCAGGGTTCTCGCATTAGCATAAGAATCCTGCCTGGTAGTTGAGATTTCTGGGTGGGGTGTAAGTGCGGGGCTTCTGTCAGCCCTGCCTTTGATTTGTTTACCTCCAGAGTTGGAAAGTGCATATTTGCGTGAGATGGGAAAAGTGTGGATCGTGCTTCAGATTTCATCCTGACACTTTGAAATGACCAGTGTGTTGGTAGTTATTTGCCATTTCCATGGCGTTTGGCACCGTAATAGTCATGAGGTCGGTCTCTGCATCTTGAAGCCTATGATGCTTTTTGCAGAGAAACCTCTGCTGAGGCCCAGGTAACTTGCTATTTCCCATAGCTGGCACAGGAGCCTTGGAAGATAGGATTGTTTTCAGTATTATTTCACCATATTTTCACCACTGTTTCAAGAACGGGAGCCCTTTTCAACCGTTATCGGAAGAATCCTTCTTTGGAGATGAGATATTTTTCTGGGGTGGCAAGTGCAGGGCCTCTGTCAGTCCTGGGTTTGTTGCACTAGCGCCAGACATGAGAAGTGCGCCTTTGTGGGACAGGTGAATAGTGCGGATCCTGTTTCAGTCTAAAGACTGAAACAGGATCCGCACTTTTCACCGTTCCTTTCAGAATCATTTGATTCATCAGCTAGGAATGGCGATTGCTTCTCCAGACCAATCGAAGGCTACACCAAAGTAACTCGATCTTTCCAAGAGGTGTGTGGCCCAACTTTTGAAAGAACCGCTAAGTGGAGAACTATTTGGTATTTTTCCTAAGCACTTTTCACCGTAATTGTCCTAAGGTTGGTCTCTGCATCCTTAAGCATACAAGAGTTTTCACAGACGAAACAGGCTGAGGCCCATTAATCTTGGCATTTCCAATAGTTGGTCCTAGAGACTACCAAGAAAGTGTTCTTTTAAGTATTATTCCGTTGTGGTTTCAGCATTATTTTCAGAACACGAGCAGGGTTCTCGCATTAGCATAAGAATCCTGCCTCGTAGTTGAGATTTCTGAGTGTGGTATAAGTTGGGGGATTCTGTCAGCCCTGCCTTTTATTTGTTTACCTCCAGAGTTGGAAAGTGCATAATTGCGTGAGATCGAAAATGTGGATCGTGTTTCGGATTTCATGCTGACATTTGAAATGATCAGTGTGTTGGTTATTATTTGCCATTTCCATGCCGTTTGGCACCGTAATAGTCATGAGGTCGGTCTCTGCATCCTGAAGCCTATGATGCTTTTTGCAGAGAAACCTCTGCTGAGGCCCTGGTAACTTGTTGTTTCCCATAGCTGGCCCAGGAGCCTTGGAAGATAGGATTGTTTTCAGTATTATTTCACCATTTTTTCACCACTGTTTCAAGAACCGGAGCCCTTTTCAACCATTAGCGGAAGAATCCTTCTTTGGAGATGAGATATTTTTCTGGGGTGGCAAGTGCAGGGCCTCTGTCAGTCCTGTTTTTGTTGAACTAGCGCCAGACATGAGAAGTGCGCCTTTGTGGGACAGGTGAATAGTGCGGATCCTGTTTCAGTCTAAAGACTGAAACAGGATCCGCACTTTTCACCGTTCCTTTCAGAATCATTTGATTCGTCAGCTATGAATGGCGATTGCTTCACCAGACAAATCGAAGGCTAGGCCAAAGTAACTCGATCTTTCCAAGAGTTGTGTGGCCCAACTTTTGAAAGAACCGCTAAGTGGAGAAATATTTGTTATTTTTCCGAAGCACTTTTCACCGTAGTTGTCATAAGGTTGGTCTCTGCATCCTTAAGCATACGAGAGTTTTCACAGACGAAACAGGCTGAGGCCCAGTAATCTTGGCATTTCCAATAGTTTGTCCTAGAGACTACCAAGAAAGTGTTCTTTTAAGTATTATTCCGTTGTGGTTTCAGCATTATTTTCAGAACCCGAGCAGGGTTCTCGCATTAGCATAAGAATCCTGCCTGGTAGTTGAGATTTCATGGTGGGGTGTAAGTGCGGGGCTTCTGTCATCCCTGCCTTTGATTTGTTTACCTCCAGAGTTGGAAAGTGCATAGTTGCGTGAGATGGGAAAAGTGTGGATCGTGCTTCAGATTTCATCCTGACACTTTGAAATGACCAGTGTGTTGGTAGTTATTTGCCCTTTCCATGGCGTTTGGCACCGTAATACTCATGAGGTCGGTCTCTGCATCTTGAAGCCTATGATGCTTTTTGCAGAGAAACCTCTGCTGAGGCCCAGGTAACTTGCTATTTCCCATAGCTGGCACAGGAGCCTTGGAAGATAGGATTGTTTTCAGTATTATTTCACCATATTTTCACCACTGTTTCAAGAACGGGAGCCCTTTTCAACCGTTATCGGAAGAATCCTTCTTTGGAGATGAGATATTTTTCTGGCGTGGCAAGTGCAGGGCCTCTGTCAGTCCTGGGTTTGTTGCACTAGCGCCAGACATGAGAAGTGCGCCTTTGTGGGTCAGGTGAATAGTGCGGATCCTGTTTCAGTCTAAAGACTGAAACAGGATCCGCACTTTTCACCGTTCCTTTCAGAATCATTTGATTCATCAGCTAGGAATGGCGTTTGCTACTCCAGACCAATCGAAGGCTAGACCAAAGTAACTCGATCTTTCCAAGAGGTGTGTGGCCCAACTTTTGAAAGAACCGCTAAGTGGAGAACTATTTGGTATTTTTCCTAAGCACTTTTCACCGTAATTGTCCTAAGGTTGGTCTCTGCATCCTTAAGCATACCAGAGTTTTCACAGACGAAACAGGCTGAGGCCCATTAATCTTGGCATTTCCAATAGTTGGTCCTAGAGACTAGCAAGAAAGTGTTCTTTTAAGTATTATTCCGTTGTGGTTTCAGCATTATTTTCAGAACCTGAGCAGGGTTCTCGCATTAGCATAAGAATCCTGCCTGGTAGTTGCGATTTCATGGTGGGGTGTAAGTGCGGGGCTTCTGTCAGCCCTGCCTTTGATTTGTTTACCTCCAGAGTTGGAAAGTGCATATTTGCGTGAGATGGGAAAAGTGTGGATCGTGCTTCAGATTTCATCCGGACACTTTGAAATGACCAGTGTGTTGGTAATTATTTGCCATTCCGATGGCGTTTGGCACCATAATAGTCATGAGGTCGGTCTCTGCATCCTGAAGCCTATGATGCTTTTTGCAGTGAAACCTCTGCTGAGGCCCAGGTAACTTGCTATTTCCCATAGCTGGCACAGGAGCCTTGGAAGATATTATTGTTTTCAGTATTATTTCATCATTTTTTCACCACTGTTTCAAGAACGGGAGCCCTTTTCAACCGTTAGCGGAAGAATCCTTCTTTGGAGATGAGATATTTTTCTGGGGTGGCAAGTGCAGGGCCTCTGTCAGTCCTGGGTTTGTTGCACTAGCGCCAGACATGAGAAGTACGCCTTTGTGGGACAGGTGAATAGTGCGGATCCTGTTTCAGTCTAAAGACTGAAACAGGATCCGCACTTTTCACCGTTCCTTTCAGAATCATTTGATTCATCAGCTAGGAATGGCGATTGCTTCTCCAGACCAATCGAAGGCTAGGCCAAAGTAACTCGATCTTTCCAAGAGGTGTGTGGCCCAACTTTTGAAAGAACCTCTAAGTGGAGAACTATTTGGTATTTTTCCTAAGCACTTTTCACCGTAATTGTCCTAAGGTTGGTCTCTGCATCCTTAAGCATACCAGAGTTTTCACAGACGAAACAGGCTGAGGCCCATTAATCTTGGCATTTCCAATAGTTGGTCCTAGATTCTAGCAAGAAAGTGTTCTTTTAAGTATTATTCTGTTGTGGTTTCAGCATTATTTTCAGAACCCGAGCAGGGTTCTCGCATTAGCATAAGAATCCTGCCTGGTAGTTGAGATTTCATGGTGGGGTGTAAGTGCGGGGCTTCTGTCAGCCCTGCCTTTGATTTGTTTACCTCCAGAGTTGGAAAGTGCATATTTGCGTGAGATGGGTAATTTAGTGGATCGTGCTTCAGATTTCATCCTGACACTTTGAAATGACCAGTGTGTTGGTAGTTATTTGCCCTTTCCATGGCGTTTGGCACCGTAATAGTCATGAGGTCGGTCTCTGCATCTTGAAGCCTATGATGCTTTTTGCAGAGAAACCTCTGCTGAGGCCCAGGTAACTTGCTATTTCCCATAGCTGGCACAGGAGCCTTGGAAGATAGGATTGTTTTCAGTATTATTTCACCATATTTTCACCACTGTTTCAAGAACGGGAGCCCTTTTCAACCGTTATCGGAAGAATCCTTCTTTGGAGATGAGATATTTTTCTGGGGTGGCAAGTGCAGGGCCTCTGTCAGTCCTGGGTTTGTTGCACTAGCGCCAGACATGAGAAGTGCGCCTTTGTGGGACAGGTGAATAGTGCGGATCCTGTTTCAGTCTAAAGACTGAAACAGGATCCGCACTTTTCACCGTTCCTTTCAGAATCATTTGATTCATCAGCTAGGAATGGCGATTGCTTCTCCAGACCAATCGAAGGCTAGACCAAAGTAACTCGATCTTTCCAAGAGGTGTGTGGCCCAACTTTTGAAAGAACCGCTAAGTGGAGAACTATTTGGTATTTTTCTGAAGCACTTTTCACCGTACTTGTCCTAAGGTTGGTCTCTGCATCCTTAAGCATACGAGAGTTTTCACAGATGAAACAGGCTGAGGCCCATTAATCTTGGCATTTCCAATAGTTGGTCCTAGAGACTAGCAAGAAAGTGTTCTTTTAAGTATTATTCTGTTGTGGTTTCAGCATTATTTTCAGAACCCGAGCAGGGTTCTCGCATTAGCATAAGAATCCTGCCTGGTAGTTGAGATTTCATGGTGGGGTGTAAGTGCGGGGCTTCTGTCAGCCCTGCCTTTGATTTGTTTACCTCCAGAGTTGGAAAGTGCATATTTGCGTGAGATGGGTAATTTAGTGGATCGTGCTTCAGATTTCATCCTGACACTTTGAAATGACCAGTGTGTTGGTAGTTATTTGCCCTTTCCATGGCGTTTGGCACCGTAATAGTCATGAGGTCGGTCTCTGCATCCTGAAGCCTATGATGCTTTTTGCAGAGAAACCTCTGCTGAGCCCCAGGTAACTTGCTATTTCCCATAGCTGGCACAGGAACCTTGAAAGATAGGATTGTTTTCAGTATTATTTCACCATTTTTTCACCACTGTTTCAAGAACGGGAGCCCTTTTCAACCGTTAGCGGAAGAATCCTTCTTTGGAGATGAGATATTTTTCTGGGGTGGCAAGTGCAGGGCCTCTGTCAGTCCTGGGTTTGTTGGACTAGCGCCAGACATGAGAAGTGCGCCTTTGTGGGACAGGTGAATAGTGAGGATCCTGTTTCAGTCTAAAGACTGAAACAGGATCTGCACTTTTCACCGTTCCTTTCAGAATCATTTGATTCATCAGCTAGGAATGGCGATTGCTTCTCCAGACCAATCGATTGCTACGCCAAAGTAACTCGATCTTTCCAAGAGGTGTGTGGCCCAACTTTTGAAAGAACCGCTAAGTGGAGAACTATTTGGTATTTTTTCCAAGCACTTTTCACCGTAATTGTCCTAAGGTTGGTCTCTGCATCCTTAAGCATACCAGAGTTTTCACAGAAGAAACAGGCTGAGGCCAAGTAATCTTGGCATTTCCAATAGTTGGTCCTAGAGACTACCAAGAAAGTGTTCTTTTAAGTATTACTCTGTTGTGGTTTCAGCATTATTTTCAGAACCCGAGCAGGGTTCTCGCATTAGCATAAGAATCCTGCCTGGTAGTTGAGATTTCATGGTGGGGTGTAATTGCGGGGCTTCTGTCAGCCCTGCCTTTGATTTGTTTACCTCCAGAGTTGGAAAGTGCATATTTGCGTGAGATGGGAAAAGTGTGGATCGTGCTTCAGTTTTCATCCGGACACTTTGAAATGACCAGTGTGTTGGTAATTATTTGCCATTCCGATGGCGTTTGGCACCATAATAGTCATGAGGTCGGTCTCTGCATCCTGAAGCCTATGATGCTTTTTGCAGTGAAACCTCTGCTGAGGCCCAGGTAACTTGCTATTTCCCATAGCTGGCACAGGAGCCTTGGAAGATATTACTGTTTTCAGTATTATTTCATCATTTTTTCACCACTGTTTCAAGAACGGGAGCCCTTTTCAACCGTTAGCGGAAGAATCCTTCTTTGGAGATGAGATATTTTTCTGGGGTGGCAAGTGCAGGGCCTCTGTCAGTCCTGGGTTTGTTGGACTAGCGCCAGACATGAGAAGTACGCCTTTGTGGGACAGGTGAATAGTGCGGATCCTGTTTCAGTCTAAAGACTGAAACAGGATCCGCACTTTTCACCGTTCCTTTCAGAATCATTTGATTCATCAGCTAGGAATGGCGATTGCTTCTCCAGACCAATCGAAGGCTAGGCCAAAGTAACTCGATCTTTCCAAGAGGTGTGTGGCCCAACTTTTGAAAGAACCGCTAAGTGGAGAACTATTTGGTATTTTTCCTAAGCACTTTTCACCGTAATTGTCCTAAGGTTGGTCTCTGCATCCTTAAGCATACCAGAGTTTTCACAGACGAAACAGGCTGAGGCCCATTAATCTTGGCATTTCCAATAGTTGGTCCTAGATTCTAGCAAGAAAGTGTTCTTTTAAGTATTATTCTGTTGTGGTTTCAGCATTATTTTCAGAACCCGAGCAGGGTTCTCGCATTAGCATAAGAATCCTGCCTGGTAGTTGAGATTTCATGGTGGGGTGTAAGTGCGGGGCTTCTGTCAGCCCTGCCTTTGATTTGTTTACCTCCAGAGTTGGAAAGTGCATATTTGCGTGAGATGGGTAATTTAGTGGATCGTGCTTCAGATTTCATCCTGACACTTTGAAATGACCAGTGTGTTGGTAGTTATTTGCCCTTTCCATGGCGTTTGGCACCGTAATAGTCATGAGGTCGGTCTCTGCATCTTGAAGCCTATGATGCTTTTTGCAGAGAAACCTCTGCTGAGGCCCAGGTAACTTGCTATTTCCCATAGCTGGCACAGGAGCCTTGGAAGATAGGATTGTTTTCAGTATTATTTCACCATATTTTCACCACTGTTTCAAGAACGGGAGCCCTTTTCAACCGTTATCGGAAGAATCTTCTTTGGAGATGAGATATTTTTCTGGGGTGGCAAGTGCAGGGCCTCTGTCAGTCCTGGGTTTGTTGCACTAGCGCCAGACATGAGAAGTGCGCCTTTGTGGGACAGGTGAATAGTGCGGATCCTGTTTCAGTCTAAAGACTGAAACAGGATCCGCACTTTTCACCGTTCCTTTCAGAATCATTTGATTCATCAGCTAGGAATGGCGATTGCTTCTCCAGACCAATCGAAGGCTACACCAAAGTAACTCGATCTTTCCAAGAGGTGTGTGGCCCAACTTTTGAAAGAACCGCTAAGTGGAGAACTATTTGGTATTTTTCTGAAGCACTTTTCACCGTACTTGTCCTAAGGTTGGTCTCTGCATCCTTAAGCATACAAGAGTTTTCACAGACGAAACAGGCTGAGGCCCATTAATCTTGGCATTTCCAATAGTTGGTCCTAGAGACTAGCAAGAAAGTGTTCTTTTAAGTATTATTCTGTTGTGGTTTCAGCATTATTTTCAGAACCCGAGCAGGGTTCTCGCATTAGCATAAGAATCCTGCCTGGTAGTTGAGATTTCATGGTGGGGTGTAAGTGCGGGGCTTCTGTCAGCCCTGCCTTTGATTTGTTTACCTCCAGAGTTGGAAAGTGCATATTTGCGTGAGATGGGTAATTTAGTGGATCGTGCTTCAGATTTCATCCTGACACTTTGAAATGACCAGTGTGTTGGTAGTTATTTGCCCTTTCCATGGCGTTTGGCACCGTAATAGTCATGAGGTCGGTCTCTGCATCTTGAAGCCTATGATGCTTTTTGCAGAGAAACCTCTGCTGAGGCCCAGGTAACTTGCTATTTCCCATAGCTGGCACAGGAGCCTTGGAAGATAGGAATGTTTTCAGTATTATTTCATCATTTTTTCACCACTGTTTCAAGAACGGGAGCCCTTTTCAACCGTTAGAGGAAGAATCCTTCTTTGGAGATGAGATATTTTTCTGGGGTGGCAAGTGCAGGGCCTCTGTCAGTCCTGGGTTTGTTGGACTAGCGCCAGACATGAGAAGTGCGCCTTTGTGGGACAGGTGAATAGTGCGCATCCTGTTTCAGTCTAAAGACTGAAACAGGATCCGCACTTTTCACCGTTCCTTTCAGAATCATTTGATTCATCAGCTAGGAATGGCGATTGCTTCTCCAGACCAATCGAAGGCTAGGCCAAAGTAACTCGATCTTTCCAAGAGGTGTGTGTCCCAACTTTTGAAAGAACCGCTAAGTGGAGAACTATTTGGTATTTTTCCTAAGCACTTTTCACCGTAATTGTCCTAAGGTTGGTCTCTGCATCCTTAAGCATACGAGAGTTTTCACAGATGAAACAGGCTGAGGCCCATTAATCTTGGCATTTCCAATAGTTGGTCCTAGAGACTAGCAAGAAAGTGTTCTTTTAAGTATTATTCTGTTGTGGTTTCAGCATTATTTTCAGAACCCGAGCAGGGTTCTCGCATTAGCATAAGAATCCTGCCTGGTAGTTGAGATATCATGGTGGGGTGTAAGTGCGGGGCTTCTGTCAGCCCTGCCTTTGATTTGTTTACCTCCAGAGTTGGAAAGTGCATATTTGCATGAGATGGGTAATTTAGTGGATCGTGCTTCAGATTTCATCCTGACACTTTGAAATGAGCAGTGTGTTGGTAGTTATTTGCCCTTTCCATGGCGTTTGGCACCGTAATAGTCATGAGGTCGGTCTCTGCATCTTGAAGCCTATGATGCTTTTTGCAGAGAAACCTCTGCTGAGGCCCAGGTAACTTGCTATTTCCCATAGCTGGCACAGGAGCCTTGGAAGATAGGATTGTTTTCAGTATTATTTCACCATTTTTTCACCACTGTTTCAAGAACGGGAGCCCTTTTCAACCGTTATCGGAAGAATCCTTCTTTGGAGATGAGATATTTTTCTGGGGTGGCAAGTGCAGGGCCTCTGTCAGTCCTGGGTTTGTTGCACTAGCGCCAGACATGAGAAGTGCGCCTTTGTGGGACAGGTGAATAGTGCGGATCCTGTTTCAGTCTAAAGACTGAAACAGGATCCGCACTTTTCACCGTTCCTTTCAGAATCATTTGATTCATCAGCTAGGAATGGCGATTGCTTCTCCAGACCAATCGAAGGCTAGACCAAAGTAACTCGATCTTTCCAAGAGGTGTGTGGCCCAACTTTTGAAAGAACCGCTAAGTGGAGAACTATTTGGTATTTTTCTGAAGCACTTTTCACCGTACTTGTCCTAAGGTTGGTCTCTGCATCCTTAAGCATACGAGGGTTTTCACAGACGAAACAGGCTGAGGCCCATTAATCTTGGCATTTCCAATAGTTGGTCCTAGAGACTACCAAGAAAGTGTTCTTTTAAGTATAATTCTGTTGTGCTTTCAGCATTATTTTCAGAACCCGAGCAGGGTTCTCGCATTAGCATAAGAATCCTGCCTGGTAGTTGAGATTTCATGGTGGGGTGTATGTGCGGGGCTTCTGTCAGCCCTGCCTTTGATTTGTTTACCTCCAGAGTTGGAAAGTGCATATTTGCGTGAGATGGGAAAAGTGTGGATCGTGCTTCAGATTTCATCCTGACACTTTGAAATGACCAGTGTGTTGGTAATTATTTGCCATTTCCATGGCGTTTGGCACCGTAATAGTCATGAGGTCGGTCTCTGCATCCTGAAGCCTATGATGCTTTTTGCAGAGAAACCTCTGCTGAGCCCCAGGTAACTTGCTATTTCCCATAGCTGGCACAGGAACCTTGAAAGATAGGATTGTTTTCAGTATTATTTCACCATTTTTTCACCACTGTTTCAAGAACGGGAGCCCTTTTCAACCGTTAGCGGAAGAATCCTTCTTTGGAGATGAGATATTTTTCTGGGGTGGCAAGTGCAGGGCCTCTGTCAGTCCTGGGTTTGTTGGACTAGCGCCAGACATGAGAAGTGCGCCTTTGTGGGACAGGTGAATAGTGCGGATCCTGTTTCAGTCTAAAGACTGAAACAGGATCCGCACTTTTCACCGTTCCTTTCAGAATCATTTGATTCATCAGCTAGGAATGGCGATTGCTTCTCCAGACCAATCGAAGGCTAGGCCAAAGTAACTCGATCTTTCCAAGAGGTGTGTGGCCCAACTTTTGAAAGAACCGCTAAGTGGAGAACTATTTGGTATTTTTCTAAGCACTTTTCACCGTAATTGTCCTAAGGTTGGTCTCTGCATCCTTAAGCATACCAGAGTTTTCACAGAAGAAACAGGCTGAGGCCAAGTAATCTTGGCATTTCCAATAGTTGGTCCTAGAGACTACCAAGAAAGTGTTCTCTTAAGTATTACTCTGTTGTGGTTTCAGCATTATTTTCAGAACCCGAGCAGGGTTCTCGCATTAGCATAAGAATCCTGCCTGGTAGTTGAGATTTCATGGTGGGGTGTAAGTGCGGGGCTTCTGTCAGCCCTGCCTTTGATTTGTTTACCTCCAGAGTTGGAAAGTGCATATTTCCGTGAGATGGGAAAAGTGTGGATCGTGCTTCAGATTTCATCCAGACACTTTGAAATGACCAGTGTGTTGGAAATTGTTTGCCATTTCCATGGCGTTTGGCACCGTAATAGTCATGAGGTCGGTCTCTGCATCCTGAAGCCTATGATGCTTTTTGCAGAGAAACCTCTGCTGAGGCCCAGGTAACTTGCTATTTCCCATAGCTGGCAAGGAGCCTTGGAAGATAGGATTGTTTTCAGTATTATTTCACCATTTTTTCACCACTGTTTCAAGAACGGGAGCCCTTTTCAACCGTTAGCGGAAGAATCCTTCTTTGGAGATGAGATATTTTTCTGGGGTGGCAAGTGCAGGGCCTCTGTCAGTCCTGGGTTTGTTGGACTAGCGCCAGACATGAGAAGTGCGCCTTTGTGGGACAGGTGAATAGTGCGGATCCTGTTTCAGTCTAAAGACTGAAACAGGATCCGCACTTTTCCCCGTTCCTTTCAGAATCATTTGATTCATCAGCTAGGAATGGCGATTGCTTCTCCAGACCAATCGAAGGCTAGGCCAAAGTAACTCGATCTTTCCAAGAGGTGTGTGGCCCAACTTTTGAAAGAACCGCTAAGTGGAGAACTATTTGGTATTTTTCCTAAGCACTTTTCACCGTAATTGTCCTAAGGTTGGTCTCTGCATCCTTAAGCATACCAGAGTTTTCACAGACGAAACAGGCTGAGGCCCATTAATCTTGGCATTTCCAATAGTTGGTCCTAGATTCTAGCAAGAAAGTGTTCTTTTAAGTATTATTCTGTTGTGGTTTCAGCATTATTTTCAGAACCCGAGCAGGGTTCTCGCATTAGCATAAGAATCCTGCCTGGTAGTTGAGATTTCATGGTGGGGTGTAAGTGCGGGGCTTCTGTCAGCCCTGCCTTTGATTTGTTTACCTCCAGAGTTGGAAAGTGCATATTTGCGTGAGATGGGTAATTTAGTGGATCGTGCTTCAGATTTCATCCTGACACTTTGAAATGACCAGTGTGTTGGTAGTTATTTGCCCTTTCCATGGCGTTTGGCACCGTAATAGTCATGAGGTCGGTCTCTGCATCTTGAAGCCTATGATGCTTTTTGCAGAGAAACCTCTGCTGAGGCCCAGGTAACTTGCTATTTCCCATAGCTGGCACAGGAGCCTTGGAAGATAGGATTGTTTTCAGTATTATTTCACCATATTTTCACCACTGTTTCAAGAACGGGAGCCCTTTTCAACCGTTATCGGAAGAATCTTCTTTGGAGATGAGATATTTTTCTGGGGTGGCAAGTGCAGGGCCTCTGTCAGTCCTGGGTTTGTTGCACTAGCGCCAGACATGAGAAGTGCGCCTTTGTGGGACAGGTGAATAGTGCGGATCCTGTTTCAGTCTAAAGACTGAAACAGGATCCGCACTTTTCACCGTTCCTTTCAGAATCATTTGATTCATCAGCTAGGAATGGCGATTGCTTCTCCAGACCAATCGAAGGCTACACCAAAGTAACTCGATCTTTCCAAGAGGTGTGTGGCCCAACTTTTGAAAGAACCGCTAAGTGGAGAACTATTTGGTATTTTTCTGAAGCACTTTTCACCGTACTTGTCCTAAGGTTGGTCTCTGCATCCTTAAGCATACAAGAGTTTTCACAGACGAAACAGGCTGAGGCCCATTAATCTTGGCATTTCCAATAGTTGGTCCTAGAGACTAGCAAGAAAGTGTTCTTTTAAGTATTATTCTGTTGTGGTTTCAGCATTATTTTCAGAACCCGAGCAGGGTTCTCGCATTAGCATAAGAATCCTGCCTGGTAGTTGAGATTTCATGGTGGGGTGTAAGTGCGGGGCTTCTGTCAGCCC
Organism: Lemur catta; assembly: GCF_020740605.2. NCBI lineage: Eukaryota > Metazoa > Chordata > Mammalia > Primates > Lemuridae > Lemur > Lemur catta. The sequence continues at coordinate 83,270,780 of NC_059132.1, read as the reverse complement.
TGCCTTTGATTTGTTTACCTCCAGAGTTGGAAAGTGCATATTTGCGTGAGATGGGTAATTTAGTGGATCGTGCTTCAGATTTCATCCTGACACTTTGAAATGACCAGTGTGTTGGTAGTTATTTGCCCTTTCCATGGCGTTTGGCACCGTAATAGTCATGAGGTCGGTCTCTGCATCTTGAAGCCTATGATGCTTTTTGCAGAGAAACCTCTGCTGAGGCCCAGGTAACTTGCTATTTCCCATAGCTGGCACAGGAGCCTTGGAAGATAGGAATGTTTTCAGTATTATTTCATCATTTTTTCACCACTGTTTCAAGAACGGGAGCCCTTTTCAACCGTTAGAGGAAGAATCCTTCTTTGGAGATGAGATATTTTTCTGGGGTGGCAAGTGCAGGGCCTCTGTCAGTCCTGGGTTTGTTGGACTAGCGCCAGACATGAGAAGTGCGCCTTTGTGGGACAGGTGAATAGTGCGCATCCTGTTTCAGTCTAAAGACTGAAACAGGATCCGCACTTTTCACCGTTCCTTTCAGAATCATTTGATTCATCAGCTAGGAATGGCGATTGCTTCTCCAGACCAATCGAAGGCTAGGCCAAAGTAACTCGATCTTTCCAAGAGGTGTGTGTCCCAACTTTTGAAAGAACCGCTAAGTGGAGAACTATTTGGTATTTTTCCTAAGCACTTTTCACCGTAATTGTCCTAAGGTTGGTCTCTGCATCCTTAAGCATACGAGAGTTTTCACAGATGAAACAGGCTGAGGCCCATTAATCTTGGCATTTCCAATAGTTGGTCCTAGAGACTAGCAAGAAAGTGTTCTTTTAAGTATTATTCTGTTGTGGTTTCAGCATTATTTTCAGAACCCGAGCAGGGTTCTCGCATTAGCATAAGAATCCTGCCTGGTAGTTGAGATATCATGGTGGGGTGTAAGTGCGGGGCTTCTGTCAGCCCTGCCTTTGATTTGTTTACCTCCAGAGTTGGAAAGTGCATATTTGCATGAGATGGGTAATTTAGTGGATCGTGCTTCAGATTTCATCCTGACACTTTGAAATGAGCAGTGTGTTGGTAGTTATTTGCCCTTTCCATGGCGTTTGGCACCGTAATAGTCATGAGGTCGGTCTCTGCATCTTGAAGCCTATGATGCTTTTTGCAGAGAAACCTCTGCTGAGGCCCAGGTAACTTGCTATTTCCCATAGCTGGCACAGGAGCCTTGGAAGATAGGATTGTTTTCAGTATTATTTCACCATTTTTTCACCACTGTTTCAAGAACGGGAGCCCTTTTCAACCGTTATCGGAAGAATCCTTCTTTGGAGATGAGATATTTTTCTGGGGTGGCAAGTGCAGGGCCTCTGTCAGTCCTGGGTTTGTTGCACTAGCGCCAGACATGAGAAGTGCGCCTTTGTGGGACAGGTGAATAGTGCGGATCCTGTTTCAGTCTAAAGACTGAAACAGGATCCGCACTTTTCACCGTTCCTTTCAGAATCATTTGATTCATCAGCTAGGAATGGCGATTGCTTCTCCAGACCAATCGAAGGCTAGACCAAAGTAACTCGATCTTTCCAAGAGGTGTGTGGCCCAACTTTTGAAAGAACCGCTAAGTGGAGAACTATTTGGTATTTTTCTGAAGCACTTTTCACCGTACTTGTCCTAAGGTTGGTCTCTGCATCCTTAAGCATACGAGGGTTTTCACAGACGAAACAGGCTGAGGCCCATTAATCTTGGCATTTCCAATAGTTGGTCCTAGAGACTACCAAGAAAGTGTTCTTTTAAGTATAATTCTGTTGTGCTTTCAGCATTATTTTCAGAACCCGAGCAGGGTTCTCGCATTAGCATAAGAATCCTGCCTGGTAGTTGAGATTTCATGGTGGGGTGTATGTGCGGGGCTTCTGTCAGCCCTGCCTTTGATTTGTTTACCTCCAGAGTTGGAAAGTGCATATTTGCGTGAGATGGGAAAAGTGTGGATCGTGCTTCAGATTTCATCCTGACACTTTGAAATGACCAGTGTGTTGGTAATTATTTGCCATTTCCATGGCGTTTGGCACCGTAATAGTCATGAGGTCGGTCTCTGCATCCTGAAGCCTATGATGCTTTTTGCAGAGAAACCTCTGCTGAGCCCCAGGTAACTTGCTATTTCCCATAGCTGGCACAGGAACCTTGAAAGATAGGATTGTTTTCAGTATTATTTCACCATTTTTTCACCACTGTTTCAAGAACGGGAGCCCTTTTCAACCGTTAGCGGAAGAATCCTTCTTTGGAGATGAGATATTTTTCTGGGGTGGCAAGTGCAGGGCCTCTGTCAGTCCTGGGTTTGTTGGACTAGCGCCAGACATGAGAAGTGCGCCTTTGTGGGACAGGTGAATAGTGCGGATCCTGTTTCAGTCTAAAGACTGAAACAGGATCCGCACTTTTCACCGTTCCTTTCAGAATCATTTGATTCATCAGCTAGGAATGGCGATTGCTTCTCCAGACCAATCGAAGGCTAGGCCAAAGTAACTCGATCTTTCCAAGAGGTGTGTGGCCCAACTTTTGAAAGAACCGCTAAGTGGAGAACTATTTGGTATTTTTCTAAGCACTTTTCACCGTAATTGTCCTAAGGTTGGTCTCTGCATCCTTAAGCATACCAGAGTTTTCACAGAAGAAACAGGCTGAGGCCAAGTAATCTTGGCATTTCCAATAGTTGGTCCTAGAGACTACCAAGAAAGTGTTCTCTTAAGTATTACTCTGTTGTGGTTTCAGCATTATTTTCAGAACCCGAGCAGGGTTCTCGCATTAGCATAAGAATCCTGCCTGGTAGTTGAGATTTCATGGTGGGGTGTAAGTGCGGGGCTTCTGTCAGCCCTGCCTTTGATTTGTTTACCTCCAGAGTTGGAAAGTGCATATTTCCGTGAGATGGGAAAAGTGTGGATCGTGCTTCAGATTTCATCCAGACACTTTGAAATGACCAGTGTGTTGGTAATTGTTTGCCATTTCCATGGCGTTTGGCACCGTAATAGTCATGAGGTCGGTCTCTGCATCCTGAAGCCTATGATGCTTTTTGCAGAGAAACCTCTGCTGAGGCCCAGGTAACTTGCTATTTCCCATAGCTGGCAAGGAGCCTTGGAAGATAGGATTGTTTTCAGTATTATTTCACCATTTTTTCACCACTGTTTCAAGAACGGGAGCCCTTTTCAACCGTTAGCGGAAGAATCCTTCTTTGGAGATGAGATATTTTTCTGGGGTGGCAAGTGCAGGGCCTCTGTCAGTCCTGGGTTTGTTGGACTAGCGCCAGACATGAGAAGTGCGCCTTTGTGGGACAGGTGAATAGTGCGGATCCTGTTTCAGTCTAAAGACTGAAACAGGATCCGCACTTTTCCCCGTTCCTTTCAGAATCATTTGATTCATCAGCTAGGAATGGCGATTGCTTCTCCAGACCAATCGAAGGCTAGGCCAAAGTAACTCGATCTTTCCAAGAGGTGTGTGGCCCAACTTTTGAAAGAACCGCTAAGTGGAGAACTATTTGGTATTTTTCCTAAGCACTTTTCACCGTAATTGTCCTAAGGTTGGTCTCTGCATCCTTAAGCATACGAGAGTTTTCACAGATGAAACAGGCTGAGGCCCATTAATCTTGGCATTTCCAATAGTTGGTCCTAGAGACTAGCAAGAAAGTGTTCTTTTAAGTATTATTCTGTTGTGGTTTCAGCATTATTTTCAGAACCCGAGCAGGGTTCTCGCATTAGCATAAGAATCCTGCCTGGTAGTTGAGATATCATGGTGGGGTGTAAGTGCGGGGCTTCTGTCAGCCCTGCCTTTGATTTGTTTACCTCCAGAGTTGGAAAGTGCATATTTGCGTGAGATGGGTAATTTAGTGGATCGTGCTTCAGATTTCATCCTGACACTTTGAAATGAGCAGTGTGTTGGTAGTTATTTGCCCTTTCCATGGCGTTTGGCACCGTAATAGTCATGAGGTCGGTCTCTGCATCTTGAAGCCTATGATGCTTTTTGCAGAGAAACCTCTGCTGAGGCCCAGGTAACTTGCTATTTCCCATAGCTGGCACAGGAGCCTTGGAAGATAGGATTGTTTTCAGTATTATTTCACCATTTTTTCACCACTGTTTCAAGAACGGGAGCCCTTTTCAACCGTTATCGGAAGAATCCTTCTTTGGAGATGAGATATTTTTCTGGGGTGGCAAGTGCAGGGCCTCTGTCAGTCCTGGGTTTGTTGCACTAGCGCCAGACATGAGAAGTGCGCCTTTGTGGGACAGGTGAATAGTGCGGATCCTGTTTCAGTCTAAAGACTGAAACAGGATCCGCACTTTTCACCGTTCCTTTCAGAATCATTTGATTCATCAGCTAGGAATGGCGATTGCTTCTCCAGACCAATCGAAGGCTAGACCAAAGTAACTCGATCTTTCCAAGAGGTGTGTGGCCCAACTTTTGAAAGAACCGCTAAGTGGAGAACTATTTGGTATTTTTCTGAAGCACTTTTCACTGTACTTGTCCTAAGGTTGGTCTCTGCATCCTTAAGCATACGAGGGTTTTCACAGACGAAACAGGCTGAGGCCCATTAATCTTGGCATTTCCAATAGTTGGTCCTAGAGACTACCAAGAAAGTGTTCTTTTAAGTATAATTCTGTTGTGCTTTCAGCATTATTTTCAGAACCCGAGCAGGGTTCTCGCATTAGCATAAGAATCCTGCCTGGTAGTTGAGATTTCATGGTGGGGTGTATGTGCGGGGCTTCTGTCAGCCCTGCCTTTGATTTGTTTACCTCCAGAGTTGGAAAGTGCATATTTGCGTGAGATGGGAAAAGTGTGGATCGTGCTTCAGATTTCATCCTGACACTTTGAAATGACCAGTGTGTTGGTAATTATTTGCCATTTCCATGGCGTTTGGCACCGTAATAGTCATGAGGTCGGTCTCTGCATCCTGAAGCCTATGATGCTTTTTGCAGAGAAACCTCTGCTGAGCCCCAGGTAACTTGCTATTTCCCATAGCTGGCACAGGAACCTTGAAAGATAGGATTGTTTTCAGTATTATTTCACCATTTTTTCACCACTGTTTCAAGAACGGGAGCCCTTTTCAACCGTTAGCGGAAGAATCCTTCTTTGGAGATGAGATATTTTTCTGGGGTGGCAAGTGCAGGGCCTCTGTCAGTCCTGGGTTTGTTGGACTAGCGCCAGACATGAGAAGTGCGCCTTTGTGGGACAGGTGAATAGTGCGGATCCTGTTTCAGTCTAAAGACTGAAACAGGATCCGCACTTTTCACCGTTCCTTTCAGAATCATTTGATTCATCAGCTAGGAATGGCGATTGCTTCTCCAGACCAATCGAAGGCTAGGCCAAAGTAACTCGATCTTTCCAAGAGGTGTGTGGCCCAACTTTTGAAAGAACCGCTAAGTGGAGAACTATTTGGTATTTTTCTAAGCACTTTTCACCGTAATTGTCCTAAGGTTGGTCTCTGCATCCTTAAGCATACCAGAGTTTTCACAGAAGAAACAGGCTGAGGCCAAGTAATCTTGGCATTTCCAATAGTTGGTCCTAGAGACTACCAAGAAAGTGTTCTCTTAAGTATTACTCTGTTGTGGTTTCAGCATTATTTTCAGAACCCGAGCAGGGTTCTCGCATTAGCATAAGAATCCTGCCTGGTAGTTGAGATTTCATGGTGGGGTGTAAGTGCGGGGCTTCTGTCAGCCCTGCCTTTGATTTGTTTACCTCCAGAGTTGGAAAGTGCATATTTCCGTGAGATGGGAAAAGTGTGGATCGTGCTTCAGATTTCATCCAGACACTTTGAAATGACCAGTGTGTTGGTAATTGTTTGCCATTTCCATGGCGTTTGGCACCGTAATAGTCATGAGGTCGGTCTCTGCATCCTGAAGCCTATGATGCTTTTTGCAGAGAAACCTCTGCTGAGGCCCAGGTAACTTGCTATTTCCCATAGCTGGCAAGGAGCCTTGGAAGATAGGATTGTTTTCAGTATTATTTCACCATTTTTTCACCACTGTTTCAAGAACGGGAGCCCTTTTCAACCGTTAGCGGAAGAATCCTTCTTTGGAGATGAGATATTTTTCTGGGGTGGCAAGTGCAGGGCCTCTGTCAGTCCTGGGTTTGTTGGACTAGCGCCAGACATGAGAAGTGCGCCTTTGTGGGACAGGTGAATAGTGCGGATCCTGTTTCAGTCTAAAGACTGAAACAGGATCCGCACTTTTCCCCGTTCCTTTCAGAATCATTTGATTCATCAGCTAGGAATGGCGATTGCTTCTCCAGACCAATCGAAGGCTAGGCCAAAGTAACTCGATCTTTCCAAGAGGTGTGTGGCCCAACTTTTGAAAGAACCGCTAAGTGGAGAACTATTTGGTATTTTTCCTAAGCACTTTTCACCGTAATTGTCCTAAGGTTGGTCTCTGCATCCTTAAGCATACGAGAGTTTTCACAGATGAAACAGGCTGAGGCCCATTAATCTTGGCATTTCCAATAGTTGGTCCTAGAGACTAGCAAGAAAGTGTTCTTTTAAGTATTATTCTGTTGTGGTTTCAGCATTATTTTCAGAACCCGAGCAGGGTTCTCGCATTAGCATAAGAATCCTGCCTGGTAGTTGAGATATCATGGTGGGGTGTAAGTGCGGGGCTTCTGTCAGCCCTGCCTTTGATTTGTTTACCTCCAGAGTTGGAAAGTGCATATTTGCGTGAGATGGGTAATTTAGTGGATCGTGCTTCAGATTTCATCCTGACACTTTGAAATGAGCAGTGTGTTGGTAGTTATTTGCCCTTTCCATGGCGTTTGGCACCGTAATAGTCATGAGGTCGGTCTCTGCATCTTGAAGCCTATGATGCTTTTTGCAGAGAAACCTCTGCTGAGGCCCAGGTAACTTGCTATTTCCCATAGCTGGCAGAGGAGCCTTGGAAGATAGGATTGTTTTCAGTATTATTTCACCATTTTTTCACCACTGTTTCAAGAACCGGAGCACTTTTCAACCGTTAGCGGAAGAATCATTCTTTGGAGATGAGATATTTTTCTGGGGTGGCAAGTGCAGGGCCTCTGTCAGTCCTGGGTTTGTTGGACTAGCGCCAGACATGAGAAGTGCGCCTTTGTGGGACAGGTGAATAGTCCGGATCCTGTTTCAGTCTAAAGACTGAAACAGGATCCGCACTTTTCACCGTTCCTTTCAGAATCATTTGATTCATCAGCTAGGAATGGCGATTGCTTCTCCAGACCAATCGAAGTCTAGGCCAAAGTACCTCGATCTTTCCAAGAGGTGTGTGGCCCAACTTTTGAAAGAACCGCTAAGTGGAGAACTATTTGGTATTTTTCCGAAGCACTTTTCACCGTAGTTGTCATAAGGTTGGTCTCTGCATCCTTAAGCATACGAGAGTTTTCACAGACGAAACAGGCTGAGGCCCAGTAATCTTAGCATTTCCAATAGTTGGTCCTAGAGACTAGCAAGAAAGTGTTCTTTTAAGTATTATTCCGTTGTGGTTTCAGCATTATTTTCAGAACCCGAGCAGGGTTCTCGCATTAGCATAAGAATCCTGCCTGGTAGTTGAGATTTCTGGGTGGGGTATAAGTTGGGGGATTCTGTCAGCCCTGCCTTTGATTTGTTTACCTCCAGAGTTGGAAAGTGCATAATTGCGTGAGATGGGAAAAGTGTGGATCGTGTTTCAGATTTCATACTGACATTTGAAATGATCAGTGTGTTGGTAATTATTTGCCATTTCCATGGCGTTTGGCACCGTAATAGTCATGAGGTCGGTCTCTGCATCCTGAAGCCTATGATGCTTTTTGCAGAGAAACCTCTGCTGAGGCCCAGGTAACTTGCTATTTCCCATAGCTGGCACAGGAGCCTTGGAAGATAGGATTGTTTTCAGTATTATTTCACCATTTTTTCACCACTGTTTCAAGAACGGGAGCCCTTTTCAACCGTTAGCGGAAGAATCCTTCTTTGGAGATGAGATATTTTTCTGGGGTGGCAAGTGCAGGGCCTCTGTCAGTCCTGGGTTTGTTGGACTAGCGCCAGACATGAGAAGTGCGCCTTTGTGGGACAGGTGAATAGTGCGGATCCTGTTTCAGTCTAAAGACTGAAACAGGATCCGCACTTTTCACCGTTCCTTTCAGAATCATTTGATTCATCAGCTAGGAATGGCGATTGCTTCTCCAGACCAATCGAAGGCTAGGCCAAAGTAACTCGATCTTTCCAAGAGGTGTGTGGCCCAACTTTTGAAAGAACCGCTAAGTGGAGAACTATTTGGTATTTTTCCTAAGCACTTTTCACTGTAATTGTCCTAAGGTTGGTCTCTGCATCCTTAAGCATACCAGAGTTTTCACAGACGAAACAGGCTGAGGCCCATTAATCTTGGCATTTCCAATAGTTGGTCCTAGAGACTACCAAGAAAGTGTTCTTTTAAGTATTATTCTGTTGTGGTTTCAGCATTATTTTCAGTACCCGAGCAGGGTTCTCGCATTAGCATAAGAATCCTGCCTGGTAGTTGAGATTTCATGGTGGGGTGTAAGTGCGGGGCTTCTGTCAGCCCTGCCTTTGATTTGTTTACCTCCAGAGTCGGAAAGTGCATATTTGCGTGAGATGGGAAAAGTGTGGATCGTGCTTCAGATTTCATCCTGACACTTTGAAATGACCAGTGTGTTGGTAATTATTTGCCATTTCCATGGCGTTTGGCCCCGTAATAGTCATGAGTTCGGTCTCTGAATCCTGAAGGCTATGATGCTTTTTGCAGAGAAACCTCTGCTGAGGCCCAGGTAACTTGCTATTTCCCATAGCTGGCACAGGAGCCTTGGAAGATAGGATTGATTTCAGTATTATTTCACCATTTTTTCACCACTGTTTCAAGAACGGGAGCCCTTTTCAACCGTTAGCGGAAGAATCCTTCTTTGGAGATGAGATATTTTTCTGGGGTGGCAAGTGCAGGGCCTCTGTCAGTCCTGGGTTTGTTGGACTAGCGCCAGACATGAGAAGTGCGCCTTTGTGGGACAGGTGAATAGTGCGCATCCTGTTTCAGTCTAAAGACTGAAACAGGATCCGCACTTTTCACCGTTCCTTTCAGAATCATTTGATTCATCAGCTAGGAATGGCGATTGCTTCTCCAGACCAATCGAAGGCTAGGCCAAAGAACCTCGATCTTTCCAAGAGGTGTGTGGCCCAACTTTTGAAAGAACCGCTAAGTGGAGAACTATTTGGTATTTTTCCGAAGCACTTTTCACCGTAGTTGTCATAAGGTTGGTCTCTGCATCCTTAAGCATACGAGAGTTTTCACAGACGAAACAGGCTGAGGCCCAGTAATCTTGGCATTTCCAATAGTTTGTCCTAGAGACTAGCAAGAAAGTGTTCTTTTAAGTATTATTCCGTTGTGGTTTCAGCATTATTTTCAGAACACGAGCAGGGTTCTCGCATTAGCATAAGAATCCTGCCTGGTAGTTGAGATTTCTGGGTGGGGTATAAGTTGGGGGATTCTGTCAGCCCTGCCTTTGATTTGTTTACCTCAAGAGTTGGAAAGTGCATAATTGCGTGAGATGGAAAAGTGTGGATCGTGTTTCAGAATTCATACTGACATTTGAAATGATCAGTGTGTTGGTAATTATTTGCCATTTCCATGGCGTTTGGCACCGTAATAGTCATGAGGTCGGTCTCTGCATCCTGAAGCCTATGATGCTTTTTGCAGAGAAACCTCTGCTGAGGCCCTGGTAACTTGCTGTTTCCCATAGCTGGCCCAGGAGCCTTGGAAGATAGGATTGTTTTCAGTATTATTTCACCATTTTTTCACCACTGTTTCAAGAACGGGAGCCCTTTTCAACCGTTAGCGGAAGAATCATTCTTTGGAGATGAGATATTTTTCTGGGGTGGAAAGTGCAGGGCCTCTGTCAGTCCTGGGTTTGTTGGACTAGCGCCAGACATGAGAAGTGCGCCTTTGTGGGACAGGTGAATAGTGCGCATCCTGTTTCAGTCTAAAGACTGAAACAGGATCCGCACTTTTCACCGTTCCTTTCAGAATCATTTGATTCATCAGCTAGGAATGGCGATTGCTTCTCCAGAACAATCGAAGGCTAGGCCAAAGTAACTCGATCTTTCCAAGAGGTGTGTGGCCCAACTTTTGAAAGAACCGCTAAGTGGATAAGTATTTGGTATTTTTCCTAAGCACTTTTCACCGTAATTGTCCTAAGGTTGGTCTCTGCATCGTTAAGCATACCAGAGTTTTCACAGTCGAAACAGGCTGAGGCCCATTAATCTTGGCATTTCCAATAGTTGGTCCTAGAGACTACCAAGAAAGTGTTCTTTTAAGTATTATTCTGTTGTGGTTTCAGCATTATTTTCAGAACCCGAGCAGGGCTCTCGCATTAGCATAAGAATCCTGCCTGGAGGTTGAGATTTCATGGTGGGGTGTAAGTGCCGGGCTTCTGTCAGCCCTGCCTTTGATTTGTTTACCTCCAGAGTTGGAAAGTGCATATTTGCGTCAGATGGGAAAAGTGTGGATCGTGTTTCAGATTTCATATTGACACTTTGAAATGACCAGTGTGTTGGTAGTTTTTGCCCTTTCCATGGCGTTTGGCACCGTAATAGTCATGAGGTCGGTCTCTGCATCTTGAAGCCTATGATGCTTTTTGCAGAGAAACCTCTGCTGAGGCCCAGGTAACTTGCTATTTCCCATAGCTGGCACAGGAGCCTTGGAAGATAGGATTGTTTTCAGTATTATTTCACCATTTTTTCACCACTGTTTCAAGAACCGGAGCCCTTTTCAACCATTAGCGGAAGAATCCTTCTTTGGAGATGAGATATTTTTCTGGGGTGGCAAGTGCAGGGCCTCGGTCAGTCCTGGGTTTGTTGCACTAGCGCCAGACATGAGAAGTGCGCCTTTGTGGGACAGGTGAATAGTGCGGATCCTGTTTCAGTGTAAAGACTGAAACAGGATCCGCACTTTTCACCGTTCCTTTCAGAATCATTTGATTCATCAGCTAGGAATGGCGATTGCTTCACCAGACCAATCGAAGGCTAGGCCAAAGTAACTCGATCTTTCCAAGAGGTGTGTGGCTCAACTTTTGAAAGAACCGGTAAGTGGAGAACTATTTGTTATTTTTCCGAAGCACGTTTCACCGTAATTGTCATAAGGTTCGTCTCTGCATCCTTAAGCATACCAGTGTCTTCACAGACGAAACAGGCTGAGGCCCAGTAATCTTGGCATTTCCAATAGTTGGTCTTAGAGACTACCAAGAAAGTGTTCTTTTAAGTATTATTCCTTTGTGGTTTCAGCATTATTTTCAGAACCCGAGCAGGGTTCTCGCATTAGCATAAGAATCCTGCCTGGTAGTTGAGATTTCATGGTGGGGTGTAAGTGCGGGGCTTCTGTCAGCCCTGCCTTTGATTTGTTTACCTCCAGAGTTGGAAAGTGCATATTTGCGTGAGATGGGAAAAGTGTGGATCGTTCTTCAGATTCATCCTGACACTTAGAAATGACCAGTGTGTTGGTAATTATTTGCCATTTCCATGGCGTTTGGCACCGTAATAGTCATGAGGTCGGTCTCTGAATCCTGAAGCCTATGATGCTTTTTGCAGAGAAACCTCTTCTGAGGCCCAGGTAACTTGCTATTTCCCATAGCTGGCACAGGAGCCTTGGAAGATAGGATTGTTTTCAGTATTATTTCACCATTTTTTCACCACTGTTTCAAGAAAGGGAGCCCTTTTCAACCGTTAGCGGAAAAATCCTTCTTTGGAGATGAGATATTTTTCTGGGGTGGCAAGTGCAGGGCCTCTGTTAGTCCTGGGTTTGTTGACTAGCGCCAGACATGAGAAGTGCGCCTTTGTGGGACAGGTGAATAGTGCGCATCCTGTTTCAGTCTAAAGACTGAAACAGGATCCGCACTGTTCACCGTTCCTTTCAGAATCATTTGATTCATCATCTAGGAATGGCGATTGCTTCTCCAGACCAATCGAAGGCTAGGCCAAAGTAACTCGATCTTTCCAAGAGGTGTGTGGCCCAACTTTTGAAAGAACCGCTAAGTGGAGAACTATTTGGTATTTTTCCTAAGCACTTTTCACCGTAATTGTCCTAAGGTTGGTCTCTGCATCCTTAAGCATACAAGAGTTTTCACAGACGAAACAGGCTGAGGCCCATTAATCTTGGCATTTCCAATAGTTGGTCCTAGAGACTACCAAGAAAGTGTTCTTTTAAGTATTATTCTGTTGTGGTTTCAGCATTATTTTCAGAACCCGAGCAGGCTTCTCGCATTAGCATAAGAATCCTGCCTGGTAGTTGAGATTTCATGGTGGGGTGTAAGTGCGGGGCTTCTGTCAGCCCTGCCTTTGATTTGTTTACCTCCAGAGTTGGAAAGTGCATAGTTGCGTGAGATGGGAAAAGTGTGGATAGTGCTTCAGATTTCATCCTGACACTTTGAAATGACCAGTGTGTTGGTAATTATTTGCCATTTCCATGGCGTTTGGCACCGTAATAGTCATGAGGTCGGTCTCTGCATCCTGAAGCCTATGATGCTTTTTGCAGAGAAACCTCTGCTGAGGCCCAGGTAACTTGCTATTTCCCATAGCTGGCACAGGATCCTTGGAAGATAGGATTGATTTCAGTATTATTACACCATTTTTTCACCACTGTTTCAAGAACGGGAGCCCTTTTCAACCGTTAGCGGAAGAATCCTTCTTTGGAGATGAGATATTTTTCTGGGGTGGCAAGTGCAGGGCCTCTGTCAGTCCTGGGTTTGTTGGACTAGCGCCAGACATGAGAAGTGCGCCTTTGTGGGACAGGTGAATAGTGCGGATCCTGTTTCAGTCTAAAGACTGAAACAGGATCCGCACTTTTCACCGTTCCTTTCAGAATCATTTGATTCATCAGCTAGGAATGGCGATTGCTTCTCCAGACCAATCGAAGGCTACGCCAAAGTAACTCGATCTTTCCAAGAGGTGTGTGGCCCAACTTTTGAAAGAACCGCTAAGTGGAGAACTATTTGGTATTTTTCCTAAGCACTTTTCACCGTAATTGTCCTAAGGTTGGTCTCTGCATCCCTAAGCATACGAGAGTTTTCACAGATGAAACAGGCTGAAGCCCAGTAATCTTGGCATTTCCAATAGTTGGTCTTAGAGACTACCAAGAAAGTGTTCTTTTAAGTATTATTCCTTTGTGGTTTCAGCATTATTTTCAGTACCCGAGCTGGGTTCTCGCATTAGCATAAGAATCCTGCCTGGTAGTTGAGATTTCATGGTGGGGTGTAAGTGCGGGGCTTCTGTCAGCCCTGCCTTTGATTTGTTTACCTGCAGAGTTGGAAAGTGCATAGTTGCATGAGATGGGAAAAGTGTGGATCGTGCTTCAGATTTCATCCTGACACTTTGAAATGACCAGTGTGTTGGTAATTATTTGCCATTTCCATGGCATTTGGCCCTGTAATAGTCATGAGGTCGGTCTCTGCATCCTGAAGCCTATGATGCTTTTTGCAGAGAAACCTCTGCTGAGGCCCAGGTAACTTGCTATTTCCCATAGCTGGCACAGGAGCCTTGGAAGATAGGATTGTTTTCAGTATTATTTCATCATTTTTTGACCACTGTTTCAAGAACGGGAGCCCTTTTCAACCGGTAGCGGAAGAATCCTTCTTTGGAGATGAGATATTTTTCTGGGGTGGCAAGTGCAGGGCCTCTGTCAGTCCTGGGTTTGTTGGACTAGCGCCAGACATGAGAAGTGCGCCTTTGTGGGACAGGTGAATAGTCCGGATCCTGTTTCAGTCTAAAGACTGAAACAGGATCCGCACTTTTCACCGTTCCTTTCAGAACCATTTGATTCATCAGCTAGGAATGCCGATTGCTTCTCCAGACCAATCGAAGGCTAGGCCAAAGTACCTCGATCTTTCCAAGAGGTGTGTGGCCCAACTTTTGAAAGAACCGCTAAGTGGAGAACTATTTGGTATTTTTCTGAAGCACTTTTCACCGTACTTGTCCTAAGGTTGGTCTCTGCATCCTTAAGCATACGAGGGTTTTCACAGACGAAACAGGCTGAGGCCCATTAATCTTGGCATTTCCAATAGTTGGTCCTAGAGACTACCAAGAAAGTGTTCTTTTAAGTATTACTCTGTTGTGGTTTCAGCATTATTTTCAGAACCCGAGCAGGGTTCTCGCATTAGCATAAGAATCCTGCCTGGTAGTAGAGATTTCATGGTGGGGTGTAAGTGCGGGGCTTCTGTCAGCCCTGCCTTTGATTTGTTTACCTCCAGAGTTGGAAAGTGCATATTTCCGTGAGATGGGAAAAGTGTGGATCGTGCTTCAGATTTCATCCAGACACTTTGAAATGACCAGTGTGTTGGTAATTGTTTGCCATTTCCATGGCGTTTGGCACCGTAATAGTCATGAGGTCGGTCTCTGCATCCTGAAGCCTATGATGCTTTTTGCAGAGAAACCTCTGCTGAGGCCCAGGTAACTTGCTATTTCCCATAGCTGGCACAGGAGCCTTGGAAGATAGGATTGTTTTCAGTATTATTTCATCATTTTTTGACCACTGTTTCAAGAACGGGAGCCCTTTTCAACCGGTAGCGGAAGAATCCTTCTTTGGAGATGAGATATTTTTCTGGGGTGGCAAGTGCAGGGCCTCTGTCAGTCCTGGGTTTGTTGGACTAGCGCCAGACATGAGAAGTGCGCCTTTCTGGGACAGGTGAATAGTCCGGATCCTGTTTCAGTCTAAAGACTGAAACAGGATCCGCACTTTTCACCGTTCCTTTCAGAACCATTTGATTCATCAGCTAGGAATGGCGATTGCTTCTCCAGACCAATCGAAGGCTAGGCCAAAGTAACTCGATCTTTCCAAGAGGTGTGTGGCCCAACTTTTGAAAGAACCGCTAAGTGGAGAACTATTTGGTATTTTTCCGAAGCACTTTTTACCGTAATTGTCCTAAGGTTGGTCTCTGCATCCTTAAGCATACCAGAGTTTTCACAGACGAAACAGGCTGAGCCCCAATAATCTTGGCATTTCCAATAGTTGGTCCTAGAGACTAGCAAGAAAGTGTTCTTTTAAGTATTATTCCGTTGTGGTTTCAGCATTATTTTCAGAACCCGAGCAGGGTTCTCGCATTAGCATAAGAATCCTGCCTGGTAGTTGAGATTTCTGGGTGGGGTATAAGTTGGGGGATTCTGTCAGCCCTGCCTTTGATTTGTTTACCTCCAGAGTTGGAAAGTGCATAATTGCGTGAGATGGGAAAAGTGTGGATCGTGTTTCAGATTTCATACTGACATTTGAAATGATCAGTGTGTTGGTAATTATTTGCCATTTCCATGGCGTTTGGCACCGTAATAGTCATGAGGTCGGTCTCTGCATCCTGAAGCCTATGATGCTTTTTGCAGAGAAACCTCTGCTGAGGCCCAGGTAACTTGCTATTTCCCATAGCTGGCACAGGAGCCTTGGAAGATAGGATTGTTTTCAGTATTATTTCACCATTTTTTCACCACTGTTTCAAGAACGGGAGCCCTTTTCAACCGTTAGCGGAAGAATCCTTCTTTGGAGATGAGATATTTTTCTGGGGTGGCAAGTGCAGGGCCTCTGTCAGTCCTGGGTTTGTTGGACTAGCGCCAGACATGAGAAGTGCGCCTTTGTGGGACAGGTGAATAGTGCGGATCCTGTTTCAGTCTAAAGACTGAAACAGGATCCGCACTTTTCACCGTTCCTTTCAGAATCATTTGATTCATCAGCTAGGAATGGCGATTGCTTCTCCAGACCAATCGAAGGCTAGGCCAAAGTAACTCGATCTTTCCAAGAGGTGTGTGGCCCAACTTTTGAAAGAACCGCTAAGTGGAGAACTATTTGGTATTTTTCCTAAGCACTTTTCACTGTAATTGTCCTAAGGTTGGTCTCTGCATCCTTAAGCATACCAGAGTTTTCACAGACGAAACAGGCTGAGGCCCATTAATCTTGGCATTTCCAATAGTTGGTCCTAGAGACTACCAAGAAAGTGTTCTTTTAAGTATTATTCTGTTGTGGTTTCAGCATTATTTTCAGTACCCGAGCAGGGTTCTCGCATTAGCATAAGAATCCTGCCTGGTAGTTGAGATTTCATGGTGGGGTGTAAGTGCGGGGCTTCTGTCAGCCCTGCCTTTGATTTGTTTACCTCCAGAGTCGGAAAGTGCATATTTGCGTGAGATGGGAAAAGTGTGGATCGTGCTTCAGATTTCATCCTGACACTTTGAAATGACCAGTGTGTTGGTAATTATTTGCCATTTCCATGGCGTTTGGCCCCGTAATAGTCATGAGTTCGGTCTCTGAATCCTGAAGGCTATGATGCTTTTTGCAGAGAAACCTCTGCTGAGGCCCAGGTAACTTGCTATTTCCCATAGCTGGCACAGGAGCCTTGGAAGATAGGATTGATTTCAGTATTATTTCACCATTTTTTCACCACTGTTTCAAGAACGGGAGCCCTTTTCAACCGTTAGCGGAAGAATCCTTCTTTGGAGATGAGATATTTTTCTGGGGTGGCAAGTGCAGGGCCTCTGTCAGTCCTGGGTTTGTTGGACTAGCGCCAGACATGAGAAGTGCGCCTTTGTGGGACAGGTGAATAGTGCGCATCCTGTTTCAGTCTAAAGACTGAAACAGGATCCGCACTTTTCACCGTTCCTTTCAGAATCATTTGATTCATCAGCTAGGAATGGCGATTGCTTCTCCAGACCAATCGAAGGCTAGGCCAAAGAACCTCGATCTTTCCAAGAGGTGTGTGGCCCAACTTTTGAAAGAACCGCTAAGTGGAGAACTATTTGGTATTTTTCCGAAGCACTTTTCACCGTAGTTGTCATAAGGTTGGTCTCTGCATCCTTAAGCATACGAGAGTTTTCACAGACGAAACAGGCTGAGGCCCAGTAATCTTGGCATTTCCAATAGTTTGTCCTAGAGACTAGCAAGAAAGTGTTCTTTTAAGTATTATTCCGTTGTGGTTTCAGCATTATTTTCAGAACACGAGCAGGGTTCTCGCATTAGCATAAGAATCCTGCCTGGTAGTTGAGATTTCTGGGTGGGGTATAAGTTGGGGGATTCTGTCAGCCCTGCCTTTGATTTGTTTACCTCAAGAGTTGGAAAGTGCATAATTGCGTGAGATGGAAAAGTGTGGATCGTGTTTCAGAATTCATACTGACATTTGAAATGATCAGTGTGTTGGTAATTATTTGCCATTTCCATGGCGTTTGGCACCGTAATAGTCATGAGGTCGGTCTCTGCATCCTGAAGCCTATGATGCTTTTTGCAGAGAAACCTCTGCTGAGGCCCTGGTAACTTGCTGTTTCCCATAGCTGGCCCAGGAGCCTTGGAAGATAGGATTGTTTTCAGTATTATTTCACCATTTTTTCACCACTGTTTCAAGAACGGGAGCCCTTTTCAACCGTTAGCGGAAGAATCATTCTTTGGAGATGAGATATTTTTCTGGGGTGGAAAGTGCAGGGCCTCTGTCAGTCCTGGGTTTGTTGGACTAGCGCCAGACATGAGAAGTGCGCCTTTGTGGGACAGGTGAATAGTGCGGATCCTGTTTCATTCTAAAGACTGAAACAGGATCCGCACTTTTCACCGTTCCTTTCAGAATCATTTGATTCATCAGCTAGGAATGGCGATTGCTTCTCCAGAACAATCGAAGGCTAGGCCAAAGTAACTCGATCTTTCCAAGAGGTGTGTGGCCCAACTTTTGAAAGAACCGCTAAGTGGATAAGTATTTGGTATTTTTCCTAAGCACTTTTCACCGTAATTGTCCTAAGGTTGGTCTCTGCATCCTTAAGCATACCAGAGTTTTCACAGTCGAAACAGGCTGAGGCCCATTAATCTTGGCATTTCCAATAGTTGGTCCTAGAGACTACCAAGAAAGTGTTCTTTTAAGTATTATTCTGTTGTGGTTTCAGCATTATTTTCAGAACCCGAGCAGGGCTCTCGCATTAGCATAAGAATCCTGCCTGGAGGTTGAGATTTCATGGTGGGGTGTAAGTGCCGGGCTTCTGTCAGCCCTGCCTTTGATTTGTTTACCTCCAGAGTTGGAAAGTGCATATTTGCGTCAGATGGGAAAAGTGTGGATCGTGTTTCAGATTTCATATTGACACTTTGAAATGACCAGTGTGTTGGTAGTTATTTGCCCTTTCCATGGCGTTTGGCACCGTAATAGTCATGAGGTCGGTCTCTGCATCTTGAAGCCTATGATGCTTTTTGCAGAGAAACCTCTGCTGAGGCCCAGGTAACTTGCTATTTCCCATAGCTGGCACAGGAGCCTTGGAAGATAGGATTGTTTTCAGTATTATTTCACCATTTTTTCACCACTGTTTCAAGAACCGGAGCCCTTTTCAACCATTAGCGGAAGAATCCTTCTTTGGAGATGAGATATTTTTCTGGGGTGGCAAGTGCAGGGCCTCGGTCAGTCCTGGGTTTGTTGCACTAGCGCCAGACATGAGAAGTGCGCCTTTGTGGGACAGGTGAATAGTGCGGATCCTGTTTCAGTGTAAAGACTGAAACAGGATCCGCACTTTTCACCGTTCCTTTCAGAATCATTTGATTCATCAGCTAGGAATGGCGATTGCTTCACCAGACCAATCGAAGGCTAGGCCAAAGTAACTCGATCTTTCCAAGAGGTGTGTGGCTCAACTTTTGAAAGAACCGGTAAGTGGAGAACTATTTGTTATTTTTCCGAAGCACGTTTCACCGTAATTGTCATAAGGTTCGTCTCTGCATCCTTAAGCATACCAGTGTCTTCACAGACGAAACAGGCTGAGGCCCAGTAATCTTGGCATTTCCAATAGTTGGTCTTAGAGACTACCAAGAAAGTGTTCTTTTAAGTATTATTCCTTTGTGGTTTCAGCATTATTTTCAGAACCCGAGCAGGGTTCTCGCATTAGCATAAGAATCCTGCCTGGTAGTTGAGATTTCATGGTGGGGTGTAAGTGCGGGGCTTCTGTCAGCCCTGCCTTTGATTTGTTTACCTCCAGAGTTGGAAAGTGCATATTTGCGTGAGATGGGAAAAGTGTGGATCGTTCTTCAGATTCATCCTGACACTTAGAAATGACCAGTGTGTTGGTAATTATTTGCCATTTCCATGGCGTTTGGCACCGTAATAGTCATGAGGTCGGTCTCTGAATCCTGAAGCCTATGATGCTTTTTGCAGAGAAACCTCTTCTGAGGCCCAGGTAACTTGCTATTTCCCATAGCTGGCACAGGAGCCTTGGAAGATAGGATTGTTTTCAGTATTATTTCACCATTTTTTCACCACTGTTTCAAGAAAGGGAGCCCTTTTCAACCGTTAGCGGAAAAATCCTTCTTTGGAGATGAGATATTTTTCTGGGGTGGCAAGTGCAGGGCCTCTGTTAGTCCTGGGTTTGTTGACTAGCGCCAGACATGAGAAGTGCGCCTTTGTGGGACAGGTGAATAGTGCGCATCCTGTTTCAGTCTAAAGACTGAAACAGGATCCGCACTGTTCACCGTTCCTTTCAGAATCATTTGATTCATCATCTAGGAATG
This sequence comes from Lemur catta, assembly GCF_020740605.2. Classification (NCBI taxonomy): domain Eukaryota; kingdom Metazoa; phylum Chordata; class Mammalia; order Primates; family Lemuridae; genus Lemur; species Lemur catta. The sequence goes on along the minus strand of NC_059132.1, from coordinate 83,251,356 downwards.
GCGATTGCTTCTCCAGACCAATCGAAGGCTAGGCCAAAGTAACTCGATCTTTCCAAGAGGTGTGTGGCCCAACTTTTGAAAGAACCGCTAAGTGGAGAACTATTTGGTATTTTTCCTAAGCACTTTTCACCGTAATTGTCCTAAGGTTGGTCTCTGCATCCTTAAGCATACAAGAGTTTTCACAGACGAAACAGGCTGAGGCCCATTAATCTTGGCATTTCCAATAGTTGGTCCTAGAGACTACCAAGAAAGTGTTCTTTTAAGTATTATTCTGTTGTGGTTTCAGCATTATTTTCAGAACCCGAGCAGGCTTCTCGCATTAGCATAAGAATCCTGCCTGGTAGTTGAGATTTCATGGTGGGGTGTAAGTGCGGGGCTTCTGTCAGCCCTGCCTTTGATTTGTTTACCTCCAGAGTTGGAAAGTGCATAGTTGCGTGAGATGGGAAAAGTGTGGATAGTGCTTCAGATTTCATCCTGACACTTTGAAATGACCAGTGTGTTGGTAATTATTTGCCATTTCCATGGTGTTTGGCACCGTAATAGTCATGAGGTCGGTCTCTGCATCCTGAAGCCTATGATGCTTTTTGCAGAGAAACCTCTGCTGAGGCCCAGGTAACTTGCTATTTCCCATAGCTGGCACAGGATCCTTGGAAGATAGGATTGATTTCAGTATTATTACACCATTTTTTCACCACTGTTTCAAGAACGGGAGCCCTTTTCAACCGTTAGCGGAAGAATCCTTCTTTGGAGATGAGATATTTTTCTGGGGTGGCAAGTGCAGGGCCTCTGTCAGTCCTGGGTTTGTTGGACTAGCGCCAGACATGAGAAGTGCGCCTTTGTGGGACAGGTGAATAGTGCGGATCCTGTTTCAGTCTAAAGACTGAAACAGGATCCGCACTTTTCACCGTTCCTTTCAGAATCATTTGATTCATCAGCTAGGAATGGCGATTGCTTCTCCAGACCAATCGAAGGCTACGCCAAAGTAACTCGATCTTTCCAAGAGGTGTGTGGCCCAACTTTTGAAAGAACCGCTAAGTGGAGAACTATTTGGTATTTTTCCTAAGCACTTTTCACCGTAATTGTCCTAAGGTTGGTCTCTGCATCCCTAAGCATACGAGAGTTTTCACAGATGAAACAGGCTGAAGCCCAGTAATCTTGGCATTTCCAATAGTTGGTCTTAGAGACTACCAAGAAAGTGTTCTTTTAAGTATTATTCCTTTGTGGTTTCAGCATTATTTTCAGTACCCGAGCTGGGTTCTCGCATTAGCATAAGAATCCTGCCTGGTAGTTGAGATTTCATGGTGGGGTGTAAGTGCGGGGCTTCTGTCAGCCCTGCCTTTGATTTGTTTACCTGCAGAGTTGGAAAGTGCATAGTTGCATGAGATGGGAAAAGTGTGGATCGTGCTTCAGATTTCATCCTGACACTTTGAAATGACCAGTGTGTTGGTAATTATTTGCCATTTCCATGGCATTTGGCCCTGTAATAGTCATGAGGTCGGTCTCTGCATCCTGAAGCCTATGATGCTTTTTGCAGAGAAACCTCTGCTGAGGCCCAGGTAACTTGCTATTTCCCATAGCTGGCACAGGAGCCTTGGAAGATAGGATTGTTTTCAGTATTATTTCATCATTTTTTGACCACTGTTTCAAGAACGGGAGCCCTTTTCAACCGGTAGCGGAAGAATCCTTCTTTGGAGATGAGATATTTTTCTGGGGTGGCAAGTGCAGGGCCTCTGTCAGTCCTGGGTTTGTTGGACTAGCGCCAGACATGAGAAGTGCGCCTTTGTGGGACAGGTGAATAGTCCGGATCCTGTTTCAGTCTAAAGACTGAAACAGGATCCGCACTTTTCACCGTTCCTTTCAGAACCATTTGATTCATCAGCTAGGAATGCCGATTGCTTCTCCAGACCAATCGAAGGCTAGGCCAAAGTACCTCGATCTTTCCAAGAGGTGTGTGGCCCAACTTTTGAAAGAACCGCTAAGTGGAGAACTATTTGGTATTTTTCTGAAGCACTTTTCACCGTACTTGTCCTAAGGTTGGTCTCTGCATCCTTAAGCATACGAGGGTTTTCACAGACGAAACAGGCTGAGGCCCATTAATCTTGGCATTTCCAATAGTTGGTCCTAGAGACTACCAAGAAAGTGTTCTTTTAAGTATTACTCTGTTGTGGTTTCAGCATTATTTTCAGAACCCGAGCAGGGTTCTCGCATTAGCATAAGAATCCTGCCTGGTAGTAGAGATTTCATGGTGGGGTGTAAGTGCGGGGCTTCTGTCAGCCCTGCCTTTGATTTGTTTACCTCCAGAGTTGGAAAGTGCATATTTCCGTGAGATGGGAAAAGTGTGGATCGTGCTTCAGATTTCATCCAGACACTTTGAAATGACCAGTGTGTTGGTAATTGTTTGCCATTTCCATGGCGTTTGGCACCGTAATAGTCATGAGGTCGGTCTCTGCATCCTGAAGCCTATGATGCTTTTTGCAGAGAAACCTCTGCTGAGGCCCAGGTAACTTGCTATTTCCCATAGCTGGCACAGGAGCCTTGGAAGATAGGATTGTTTTCAGTATTATTTCATCATTTTTTGACCACTGTTTCAAGAACGGGAGCCCTTTTCAACCGGTAGCGGAAGAATCCTTCTTTGGAGATGAGATATTTTTCTGGGGTGGCAAGTGCAGGGCCTCTGTCAGTCCTGGGTTTGTTGGACTAGCGCCAGACATGAGAAGTGCGCCTTTGTGGGACAGGTGAATAGTCCGGATCCTGTTTCAGTCTAAAGACTGAAACAGGATCCGCACTTTTCACCGTTCCTTTCAGAACCATTTGATTCATCAGCTAGGAATGGCGATTGCTTCTCCAGACCAATCGAAGGCTAGGCCAAAGTAACTCGATCTTTCCAAGAGGTGTGTGGCCCAACTTTTGAAAGAACCGCTAAGTGGAGAACTATTTGGTATTTTTCCGAAGCACTTTTTACCGTAATTGTCCTAAGGTTGGTCTCTGCATCCTTAAGCATACCAGAGTTTTCACAGACGAAACAGGCTGAGCCCCAATAATCTTGGCATTTCCAATAGTTGGTCCTAGAGACTACCAAGAAAGTGTTCTTTTAAGTATTATTCTGTTGTGGTTTCAGCATTATTTTCAGAACCCGAGCAGGGTTCTCGCATTAGCATAAGAATCCTGCCTGGTAGTTGAGATTTCATGGTGGGGTGTAAGTGCGGGGCTTCTGTCAGCCCTGCCTTTGATTTGTTTACCTCCAGAGTTGGAAAGTGCATATTTGCGTGAGATGGGAAAAGTGTGGATCGTGCTTCAGATTTCATCCTGACACTTTGAAATGTCCAGTGTGTTGGTAATTATTTGCCATTTCCATGGCGTTTGGCCCCGTAATAGTCATGAGGTCGGTCTCTGCATCCTGAAGCCTATGATGCTTTTTGCAGAGAAACCTCTGCTGAGGCCCAGTTAACTTGCTATTTCCCATAGCTGGCACAGGAGCCTTGGAAGATAGGATTGTTTTCAGTATTATTTCACAATTTTTTCACCACTGTTACAAGAACGGGAGCCCTTTTCAACCATTAGCGGAAGAATCCTTCTTTGGAGATGAGATATTTTTGTGGGGTGGCAGTGCAGGGCCTCTGTCAGTCCTGGGTTTGTTGGACTAGCGCCAGACATGAGAAGTGCGCCTTTGTGGGACAGGTGAATAGTGCGGATCCTGTTTCTGTCTAAAGACTGAAACAGGATCCGCACTTTTCACCGTTCCTTTCAGAATCATTTGATTCGTCAGCTAGGAATGGCGATTGCTTCACCAGACCAATCGAAGGCTAGGCCAAAGTAACTCGATCTTTCCAAGAGGTGTGTGGCCCAACTTTTGAAAGAACCGCTAAGTGGAGAACTATTTGGTATTTTTCCGAAGCACTTTTCACCGTAATTGTCATAAGGTTGGTCTCTGCATCCTTACGCATACCAATGTCTTAACAGACGAAACAGGCTGAGGCCCAGTAATCTTGGCATTTTCAATAGTTGGTCTTAGAGACTACAAGAAAGTGTTCTTTTAAGTATTATTCCTTTGTGGTTTCAGCATTATTTTCAGAACCCGAGCAGGGTTCTCGCATTAGCATAAGAATCCTGCCTGGTAGTTGAGATTTCATGGTGGGGTGTAAGTGCGGGGCTTCTGTCAGCCCTGCCTTTGATTTGTTTACCTCCAGAGTTGGAAAGTGCATAGTTGCGTGATATGGGAAAAGTGTGGATCGTGCTTCAGATTTCATCCTGACACTTTGAAATGACCAGTGTGTTGGTAATTATTTGCCATTTCCATGGCGTTTGGCACCGTAATAGTCATGAGGTCGGTCTCTGCATCCTGAAGCCTATGATGCTTTTTGCAGAGAAACGTCTGCTGAGGCCCAGGTAACTTGCTATTTCCCATAGCTGGCACAGGAGCCTTGGAAGATAGGATTGTTTTCAGTATTATTTCACCATTTTTTCACCACTGTTTCAAGAACCGGAGCCCTTTTCAACCGTTAGCGGAAGAATCATTCTTTGGAGATGAGATATTTTTCTGGGGTGGCAAGTGCAGGGCCTCTGTCAGTCCTGGGTTTGTTGGACTAGCGCCAGACATGAGAAGTGCGCCTTTGTGGGACAGGTGAATAGTCCGGATCCTGTTTCAGTCTAAAGACTGAAACAGGATCCGCACTTTTCACCGTTCCTTTCAGAATCATTTGATTCATCAGCTAGGAATGGCGATTGCTTCTCCAGACCAATCGAAGGCTAGGCCAAAGTACCTCGATCTTTCCAAGAGGTGTGTGGCCCAACTTTTGAAAGAACTGCTAAGTGGAGAACTATTTGGTATATTTCCGAAGCACTTTTCACCGTAGTTGTCATAAGGTTGGTCTCTGCATCCTTAAGCATACGAGAGTTTTCACAGACGAAACAGGCTGAGGCCCAGTAATCTTGGCATTTCCAATAGTTTGTCCTAGAGACTAGCAAGAAAGTGTTCTTTTAAGTATTATTCCGTTGTGGTTTCAGCATTATTTTCAGAACACGAGCAGGGTTCTCGCATTAGCATAAGAATCCTGCCTCGTAGTTGAGATTTCTGGGTGTGGTATAAGTTGGGGGATTCTGTCAGCCCTGCCTTTGATTTGTTTACCTCCAGAGTTGGAAAGTGCATAATTGCGTGAGATCGAAAATGTGGATCGTGTTTCAGATTTCATGCTGACATTTGAAATGATCAGTGTGTTGGTTATTATTTGCCATTTCCATGGCGTTTGGCACCGTAATAGTCATGAGGTCGGTCTCTGCATCCTGAAGCCTATGATGCTTTTTGCAGAGAAACCTCTGCTGAGGCCCTGGTAACTTGTTGTTTCCCATAGCTGGCCCAGGAGCCTTGGAAGATAGGATTGTTTTCAGTATTATTTCACCATTTTTTCACCACTGTTTCAAGAACCGGAGCCCTTTTCAACCATTAGCGGAAGAATCCTTCTTTGGAGATGAGATATTTTTCTGGGGTGGCAAGTGCAGGGCCTCTGTCAGTCCTGTTTTTGTTGCACTAGCGCCAGACATGAGAAGTGCGCCTTTGTGGGACAGGTGAATAGTGCGGATCCTGTTTCAGTCTAAAGACTGAAACAGGATCCGCACTTTTCACCGTTCCTTTCAGAATCATTTGATTCATCAGCTAGGAATGGCGATTGCTTCTCCAGAACAATCGAAGGCTAGGCCAAAGTAACTCGATCTTTCCAAGAGGTGTGTGGCCCAACTTTTGAAAGAACCGCTAAGTGGAGAAGTATTTGGTATTTTTCCTAAGCACTTTTCACCGTAATTGTCCTAAGGTTGGTCTCTGCATCGTTAAGCATACCAGAGTTTTCACAGTCGAAACAGGCTGAGGCCCATTAATCTTGGCATTTCCAATAGTTGGTCCTAGAGACTACCAAGAAAGTGTTCTTTTAAGTATTATTCTGTTGTGGTTTCAGCATTATTTTCAGAACCCGAGCAGGGCTCTCGCATTAGCATAAGAATCCTGCCTGGAGGTTGAGATTTCATGGTGGGGTGTAAGTGCAGGGCTTCTGTCAGCCCTGCCTTTGATTTGTTTACCTCCAGAGTTGGAAAGTGCATATTTGCGTCAGATGGGAAAAGTGTGGATCGTGTTTCAGATTTCATATTGACACTTTGAAATGACCAGTGTGTTGGTAGTTATTTGCCCTTTCCATGGCGTTTGGCACCGTAATAGTCATGAGGTCGGTCTCTGCATCTTGAAGCCTATGATGCTTTTTGCAGAGAAACCTCTGCTGAGGCCCAGGTAACTTGCTATTTCCCATAGCTGGCACAGGAGCCTTGGAAGATAGGATTGTTTTCAGTATTATTTCACCATTTTTTCACCACTGTTTCAAGAACCGGAGCCCTTTTCAACCATTAGCGGAAGAATCCTTCTTTGGAGATGAGATATTTTTCTGGGGTGGCAAGTGCAGGGCCTCTGTCATTCCTGGGTTTGTTGCACTAGCGCCAGACATGAGAAGTGCGCCTTTGTGGGACAGGTGAATAGTGCGGATCCTGTTTCAGTGTAAAGACTGAAACAGGATCCGCACTTTTCACCGTTCCTTTCAGAATCATTTGATTCATCAGCTAGGAATGGCGATTGCTTCACCAGACCAATCGAAGGCTAGGCCAAAGTAACTCGATCTTTCCAAGAGGTGTGTGGCTCAACTTTTGAAAGAACCGGTAAGTGGAGAACTATTTGTTATTTTTCAGAAGCACTTTTCACCGTAATTGTCATAAGGTTCGTCTCTGCATCCTTAAGCATACCAGTGTCTTCACAGACGAAACAGGCTGAGGCCCAGTAACCTTGGCATTTCCAATAGTTGGTCGTAGAGACTACCAAGAAAGTGTTCTTTTAAGTATTATTGCATTGTGGTTTCAGCATTATTTTCAGAACCCGAGCAGGGTTCTCGCATTAGAATAAGAATCCTGCCTGGTAGTTGAGATTTCTGGGTGCGGTGTAAGTGCGGGGCTTCTGTCAGCCCTGCCTTTGATTTGTTTACCTCCAGAGTTGGAAAGTGCATATTTGCGTGAGATGGGAAAAGTGTGGATCGTGCTTCAGATTTCATCCTGACACTTTGAAATGACCAGTGTGTTGGTAATTATTTGCCATTTCCATGGCGTTTGGCCCCGTAATAGTCATGAGGTCGGTCTCTGCATCCTGAAGGCTATGATGCTTTTTGCAGAGAAACCTCTGCTGAGGCCCAGGTAACTTGCTATTTCCCATAGCTGGCACAGGAGCCTTGGAAGATAGGATTGATTTCAGTATTATTTCACCATTTTTTCACCACTGTTTCAAGAACGGGAGCCCTTTTCAACCGTTAGCGGAAGAATCCTTCTTTGGAGATGAGATATTTTTCTGGGGTGGCAAGTGCAGGGCCTCTGTCAGTCCTGGGTTTGTTGGACTAGCGCCAGACATGAGAAGTGCGCCTTTGTGGGACAGGTGAATAGTGCGCATCCTGTTTCAGTCTAAAGACTGAAACAGGATCCGCACTTTTCACCGTTCCTTTCAGAATCATTTGATTCATCAGCTAGGAATGGCGATTGCTTCTCCAGACCAATCGAAGGCTAGGCCAAAGAACCTCGATCTTTCCAAGAGGTGTGTGGCCCAACTTTTGAAAGAACCACTAAGTGGAGAACTATTTGGTATTTTTCCGAAGCACTTTTCACCGTAGTTGTCATAAGGTTGGTCTCTGCATCCTTAAGCATACGAGAGTTTTCACAGACGAAACAGGCTGAGGCCCAGTAATCTTGGCATTTCCAATAGTTTGTCCTAGAGACTAGCAAGAAAGTGTTCTTTTAAGTATTATTCCGTTGTGGTTTCAGCATTATTTTCAGAACATGAGCAGGGTTCTCGCATTAGCATAAGAATCCTGCCTGGTAGTTGAGATTTCTGGGTGGGGTATAAGTTGGGGGATTCTGTCAGCCCTGCCTTTGATTTGTTTACCTCCAGAGTTGGAAAGTGCATAATTGCGTGAGATGGGAAAAGTGTGGATCGTGTTTCAGATTTCATACTGACATTTGAAATGATCAGTGTGTTGGTAATTATTTGCCATTTCCATGGCGTTTGGCACCGTATTAGTCATGAGGTCGGTCTCTGCATCCTGAAGCCTATGATGCTTTTTGCAGAGAAACCTCTGCTGAGGCCAAGGTAACTTGCTATTTCCCATAGCTGGCACAGGAGCCTTGGAAGATAGGATTGTTTTCAGTATTATTTCACCATTTTTTCACCACTGTTTGAAGAACGGGAGCCCTTTTCAACCGTTAGCGGAAGAATCCTTCTTTGGAGATGAGATATTTTTCTGGGGTGGCAAGTGCAGGGCCTCTGTCAGTCCTGGGTTTGTTGGACTAGCGCCAGACATGAGAAGTGCGCCTTTGTGGGACAGGTGAATAGTGCGGATCTTGTTTCAGTCTAAAGACTGAAACAGGATCCGCACTTTTCACCGTTCCTTTCAGAATCATTTGATTCATCAGCTAGGAATGGCGATTGCATCTCCAGACCAATCGAAGGCTAGGCCAAAGTAACTCGATCTTTCCAAGAGGTGTGTGGCCCAACTTTTGAAAGAACCGCTAAGTGGAGAACTATTTGGTATTTTTCCTAAGCACTTTTCACTGTAATTGTCCTAAGGTTGGTCTCTGCATCCTTAAGCATACCAGAGTTTTCACAGACGAAACAGGCTGAGGCCCAGTAATCTTGGCATTTCCAATAGTTTCTCCAAGAGACTAGCAAGAAAGTGTTCTTTTAAGTATTATTCCGTTGTGGTTTCAGCATTATTTTCAGAACCCGAGCAGGGTTCTCGCATTAGCATAAGAATCCTGCCTGGTAGTTGAGATTTCTGGGTGGGGTGTAGGTGCGGGGCTTCTGTCAGCCCTGCCTTTGATTTGTTTACCTCCAGAGTTGGAAAGTGCATATTTGCGTGAGATGGGAAAAGTGTGGATCGTGCTTCAAATTTCATCCTGACACTTAGAAATGACCAGTGTGTTGGTAATTATTTGCCATTTCCATGGCGTTTGGCACCGTAATAGTCATGAGGTCGGTCTCTGCATCCTGAAGCCTATGATGCTTTTTGCAGAGAAACCTCTGCTGAGGCCCAGGTAACTTGCTATTTCCCATAGCTGGCACAGGAGCCTTGGAAGATAGGATTGTTTTCAGTATTATTTCATCATTTTTTCACCACTGTTTCAAGAACGGGAGCCCTTTTCAACCGTTAGCGGAAGAATCCTTCTTTGGAGATGAGATATTTTTCTGGGGTGGCAAGTGCAGGGCCTCTGTCAGTCCTGGGTTTGTTGGACTAGCGCCAGACATGAGAAGTGCGCCTTTGTGGGACAGGTGAATAGTGCGGATCCTGTTTCAGTGTAAAGACTGAAACAGGATCCGCACTTTTCACCGTTCCTTTCAGAATCATTTGATTCATCAGCTAGGAATGGCGATTGCTTCTCCAGACCAATCAAAGGCTAGGTCAAAGTACCTCGATCTTTCCAAGAGGTGTGTGGCCCAACTTTTGAAAGAACCGCTAAGTGGAGAACTATTTGGTATTTTTCCGAAGCACTTTTCACCCTAATTGTCATAAGGTTGGTCTCTGCATCCTTAAGCATACGAGAGTTTTCACAGACGAAACAGGCTGAGGCCCAGTAATCTTGGCATTTCCAATAGTTTGTCCAAGAGACTAGCAAGAAAGTGTTCTTTTAAGTATTATTCCGTTGTGGTTTCAGCATTATTTTCAGAACCTGAGCAGGGTTCTCGCATTAGCATAAGAATCCTGGCTGGTAGTTGAGATTTCTGGGTGGGGTGTAGGTGCCGGGCTTCTGTCAGCCCTGCCTTTGATTTGTTTACCTCCAGAGATGGAAAGTGCATAGTTGCATGAGATGGGAAAAGTGTGGATCGTGCTTCAGATTTCATCCTGACACTTTGAAATGACCAGTGTGTTGGTAATTATTTGCCATTTCCATGGCGTTTGGCCCCGTAATAGTCATGAGGTCGGTCTCTGCATCCTGAAGCCTATGATGCTTTTTGCAGAGAAACCTCTGCTGAGGCCCAGGTAACTTGCTATTTCCCATAGCTGGCACAGGAGCCTTGGAAGATAGGATTGTTTTCAGTATTATTTCATCATTTTTTCACCACTGTTTCAAGAACGGGAGCCCTTTTCAACCGGTAGCGGAAGAATCCTTCTTTGGAGATGAGATATTTTTCTGGGGTGCCAAGTGCAGGGCCTCTGTCAGTCCTGGGTTTGTTGGACTAGCGCCAGACATGAGAAGTGCGCCTTTGTGGGACAGGTGAATAGTGCGCATCCTGTTTCAGTCTAAAGACTGAAACAGGATCCGCACTTTTCACCGTTCCTTTCAGAATCATTTGATTCATCAGCTAGGAATGGCGATTGCTTCTCCAGACCAATCGAAGGCTAGGCCAAAGTACCTCGATCTTTCCAAGAGGTGTGTGGCCCAACTTTTGAAAGAACCTCTAAGTGGAGAACTATTTGGTATTTTTCCGAAGCACTTTTCACCGTAGTTGTCCTAAGGTTGGTCTCTGCATCCTTAAGCATACGAGAGTTTTCACAGACGAAACAGGCTGAGGCCCAGTAATCTTGGCATTTCCAATAGTTTGTCCTAGAGACTAGCAAGAAAGTGTTCTTTTAAGTATTATTCCGTTGTGGTTTCAGCATTATTTTCAGAACCCGAGCAGGGTTCTCGCATTAGCATAAGCATCCTGCCTGGTAGTTGAGATTTCTGGGTGGGGTATAAGTTGGGGGATTCTGTCAGCCCTGCCTTTGATTTGTTTACCTCCAGAGTTGGAAAGTGCATAATTGCGTGAGATGGGAAAAGTGTGGATCGTGTTTCAGATTTCATACTGACATTTGAAATGATCAGTGTGTTGGTAATTATTTGCCATTTCCATGGCTTTTGGCACCGTAATAGTCATGAGGTCGGTCTCTGCATCCTGAAGCCTATGATGCTTTTTGCAGAGAAACCTCTGCTGAGGCCAAGGTAACTTGCTATTTCCCATAGCTGGCACAGGAGCCTTGGAAGATAGGATTGTTTTCAGTATTATTTCACCATTTTTTCACCACTGTTTGAAGAACGGGAGCCCTTTTCAACCGTTAGCGGAAGAATCCTTCTTTGGAGATGAGATATTTTTCTGGGGTGGCAAGTGCAGGGCCTCTGTCAGTCCTGGGTTTGTTGGACTAGCGCCAGACATGAGAAGTGCGCCTTTGTGGGACAGGTGAATAGTGCGGATCCTGTTTCAGTCTAAAGACTGAAACAGGATCCGCACTTTTCACCGTTCCTTTCAGAATCATTTGATTCATCAGCTAGGAATGGCGATTGCTTCTCCAGACCAATCGAAGGCTAGGCCAAAGTAACTCGATCTTTCCAAGAGGTATGTGGCCCAACTTTTGAAAGAACCGCTAAGTGGAGAACTATTTGGTATTTTTCCTAGGCACTTTTCACTGTAATTGTCCTAAGGTTGGTCTCTGCATCCTTAAGCATACCAGAGTTTTCACAGACGAAACAGGCTGAGGCCCATTAATCTTGGCATTTCCAATAGTTGGTCCTAGAGTCTACCAAGAAAGTGTTCTTTTAAGTATTATTCTGTTGTGGTTTCAGCATTATTTTCAGAACCCGAGCAGGTTTCTCGCATTAGCATAAGAATCCTGCCTGGTAGTTGAGATTTCATGGTGGGGTGTAAGTGCGGGGCTTCTGTCAGCCCTGCCTTTGATTTGTTTACCTCCAGAGTTGGAAAGTGCATAGTTGCATGAGATGGGAAAAGTGTGGATCGTGCTTCAGATTTCATCCTGACACTTTGAAATGACCAGTGTGTTGGTAATTATTTGCCATTTCCATGGCGTTTGGCCCCGTAATAGTCATGACGTCGGTCTCTGCATCCTGAAGCCTATGATGCATTTTGCAGAGAAACCTCTGCTGAGGCCCAGGTAACTTGCTATTTCCCATAGCTGGCACAGGATCCTTGGAAGATAGGATTGTTTTCAGTATTATTTCACCATTTTTTCACCACTGTTTCACGAACGGGAGCCCTTTTCAACCGTTAGCGGAAGAATCCTTCTTTGGAGATGAGGTATTTTTCTGGGGTGGCAAGTGCAGGGCCTCTGTCAGTCCTGGGTTTGTTGTACTAGCGCCAGACATGAGAAGTGCGCCTTTGTGGGACAGGTGAATATTGCGGATCCTGTTTCAGTCTAAAGACTGAAACAGGATCCGCACTTTTCACCGTTCCTTTCAGAATCATTTGATTCATCAGCTAGGAATGGCGATTGCTTCTCCAGACCAATCGAAGGCTAGGCCAAAGTAACTCGATATTTCCAAGAGGTGTGTGGCCCAACTTTTGAAAGAACCGCTAAGTGGAGAACTATTTGGTATTTTTCCGAAGCACTTTTCACCGTATTGTCATAAGGTTGGTCTCTGCATCCTTAAGCATACGAGAGTTTTCACAGACGAAACAGGCTGAGGCCCAGTAATCTTGGCATTTCCAATAGTTTCTCCAAGAGACTAGCAAGAAAGTGTTCTTTTAAGTATTATTCCGTTGTGATTTCAGCATTATTTTCAGAACCCGAGCAGGGTTCTCGCATTAGCATAAGAATCCTGCCTGGTAGTTGAGATTTCTGGGTGGGGTGTAGGTGCGGGGCTTCTGTCAGCCCTGCCTTTGATTTGTTTACCTCCAGAGTTGGAAAGTGCATATTTGCGTGAGATGGGAAAAGTGTGGATCGTGCTTCAGATTTCATCCAGACACTTTGAAATGAGCAGTGTGTTGGTAATTATTTGCCATTTCCATGGCGTTTGGCACGGTAATAGTCATGAGGTCGGTCTCTGCATCCTGAAGCCTATGATGCTTTTTGCAGAGAAACCTCTGCTGAGGCCCAGGTAACTTGCTATTTCCCATAGCTGGCACAGGAGCCTTGGAAGATAGGATTGTTTTCAGTATTATTTCACCATTTTTTCACCACTGTTTCAAGAACGGGAGCCCTTTTCAACCGTTAGCGGAAGAATCCTTCTTTGGAGATGAGATATTTTTCTGGGGTGGCAAGTGCAGGGCCTCTGTCAGTCCTGGGTTTGTTGGACTAGCGCCAGACATGAGAAGTGCGCCTTTGTGGGACAGGTGAATAGTGCGGATCCTGTTTCAGTCTAAAGACTGAAACAGGATCCGCACTTTTCACCGTTCCTTTCAGAATCATTTGATTCATCAGCTAGGAATGGCGATTGCTTCTCCAGACCAATCGAAGGCTAGGCCAAAGTAACTCGATCTTTCCAAGAGGTGTGTGGCCCAACTTTTGAAAGAACCGCTAAGTTTGGAACTATTTGGTATTTTTCCTAAGCACTTTTCACCGTAATTGTCCTACGGTTGGTCTCTGCATCCTTAAGCATACCAGAGTCTTCACAGACGAAACAGGCTGAGGCCCAGTAATCTTGGCATTTCCAATAGTTGGTCCTAGAGACTACCAAGAAAGTGTTCTTTTAAGTATTATTCCTTTGTGGTTTCAGCATTATTTTCAGTACCCGAGCAGGCTTCTCGCATTAGCATAAGAATCCTGCCTGGTAGTTGAGATTTCATGGTGGGGTGTAAGTGCGGGGCTTCTGTCAGCCCTGCCTTTGATTTGTTTACCTCCAGAGTTGGAAAGTGCATATTTGCGTGAAAGTGTGGATCGTGTTTCAGATTTCATACTGACATTTGAAATGATCAGTGTGTTGGTAATTATTTGCCATTTCCATGGCGTTTGGCCCCGTAATAGTCATGAGGTCGGTCTCTGCATCCTGAGGCCTATGATGCTTTTTGCAGAGAAACCTCTGCTGAGGCCCAGGTAACTTGCTATTTCCCATAGCTGGCACAGGAGCCTTGGAAGATAGGATTGTTTTCAGTATTATTTCATCATTTTTTCACCACTGTTTCAAGAACGGGAGCCCTTTTCAACCGTTAGCGGAAGAATCCTTCTTTGGAGATGAGATATTTTTCTGGGGTGGCAAGTGCAGGGCCTCTGTCAGTCCTGGGTTTGTTGGACTAGCGCCAGACATGAGAAGTGCGCCTTTGTGGGACAGGTGAATAGTGCGGATCCTGTTTCATTCTAAACACTGAAACAGGATCCGCACTTTTCACCGTTCCTTTCAGAATCATTTGATTCATCAGCTAGGAATGGCGATTGCTTCTCCAGACCAATCGAAGGCTAGGCCAAAGTACCTCGATCTTTCCAAGAGGTGTGTGGCCCAACTTTTGAAAGAAGCGCTAAGTGGAGAACTATTTGGTATTTTTCCGAAGCACTTTTCACCGTAGTTGTCATAAGGTTGGTCTCTGCATCCTTAAGCATACCAGAGTTTTCACAGACGAAACAGGCTGAGGCCCAGTAATCTTGGCATTTCCAATAGTTTGTCCTAGAGACTAGCAAGAAAGTGTTCTTTTAAGTATTATTCCGTTGTGGTTTCAGCATTATTTTCAGAACCCGAGCAGGGTTCTCGCATTAGCATAAGCATCCTGCCTGGTAGTTGAGATTTCTGGGTGGGGTATAAGTTGGGGGATTCTGTCAGCGCTGCCTTTGATTTGTTTACCTCCAGAGTTGGAAAGTGCATAATTGCGTGAGATGGGAAAAGTGTGGATCGTGTTTCAGATTTCATACTGACATTTGAAATGATCAGTGTGTTGGTAATTATTTGCCATTTCCATGGCGTTTGGCACCGTAATAGTCATGAGGTCGGTCTCTGCATCCTGAAGCCTATGATGCTTTTTGCAGAGAAACCTCTGCTGAGGCCCAGGTAACTTGCTATTTCCCATAGCTGGCACAGGAGCCTTGGAAGATAGGATTGTTCTCAGTATTATTTCATCATTTTTTCACCACTGTTTCAAGAACGGGAGCCCTTTTCAACCGTTAGCGGAAGAATTCTTCTTTGGAGATGAGATATTTTTCTGGGGTGGCAAGTGCAGGGCCTCTGTCAGTCCTGGGTTTGTTGGACTAGCGCCAGACATGAGAAGTGCGCCTTTGTTGGACAGGTGAATAGTGCGGATCCTGTTTCATTCTAAAGACTGAAACAGGATCCGCACTTTTCACCGTTCCTTTCAGAATCATTTGATTCATCAGCTAGGAATGGCGATTGCTTCTCCAGACCAATCGAAGGCTAGGCCAAAGTAACTCGATCTTTCCAAGAGGTGTGTGGCCCAACTTTTGAAAGAACTGCTAAGGGGAGAATTATTTGGTATTTTTCCGAAGCAGTTTTCACCGCAATTGTCATAAGGTTGGTCTCTGCATCCTTAAGCATACCAGAGTTTTCACAGACGAAACAGGCTGAGGCCCAGTAATCTTGGCATTTCCAATAGTTGGTCCTAGAGACTACCAAGAAAGTGTTTTTTTAAATATTATTCCATTGTGGTTTCAGCATTATTTTCAGTACCCGAGCTGGGTTCTCGCATTAGCATAAGAATCCTGCCTGGTAGTTGAGATTTCTGGGTGGGGTGTAGGTGCGGGGCTTCTGTCAGCCCTGCCTTTGATTTGTTTACCTCCAGAGTTGGAAAGTGCATATTTGCGTGAGATGGGAAAAGTGTGGATCGTGCTTCAGATTTCATCCTGACACTTTGAAATGACCAGTGTGTTGGTAATTACTTGCCATTTCCATGGCTTTTGGCCCCGTAATAGTCATGAGGTCGGTCTCTGCATCCTGAAGGCTATGATGCTTTTTGCAGAGAAACCTCTGTTGAGGCCCAGGTAACTTGCTATTTCCCATAGCTGGCACAGGAGACTTGGAAGATAGGATTGATTTCAGTATTATTTCACCATTTTTTCACCACTGTTTCAAGAACGGGAGCCCTTTTCAACCGTTAGCGGAAGAATCCTTCTTTGGAGATGAGATATTTTTCTGGGGTGGCAAGTGCAGGGCCTCTCTCAGTCCTGGGTTTGTTGGACTAGCGCCAGACATGAGAAGTGCGCCTTTGTGGGACAGATGAATAGTGCGGATCCTGTTTCAGTCTAAAGACTGAAACAGGATCCGCACTTTTCACCGTTCCTTTCAGAATCATTTGATTCATCAGCTAGGAATGGCGATTGCTTCTCCAGACCAATCGAAGGCTAGGCCAAAGTACCTCGATCTTTCCAAGAGGTGTGTGGCCCAACTTTTGAAAGAACCGCTAAGTGGAGAACTATTTGGTATTTTTCCGCAGCACTTTTCACCGTAATTGTCATAAGGTTGGTCTCTGCATCCTTAAGCATACCAGAGTCTTCACAGACGAAACAGGCTGAGGCCCAGTAATCTTGGCATTTCCAATAGTTGGTCCTAGAGACTACCAAGAAAGTGTTCTTTTAAGTATTATTCCTTTGTGGTTTCAGCATTATTTTCAGTACCCGAGCAGGGTTCTTGCATTAGCATAAGAATCCTGCCTGGTAGTTGAGATTTCTGTGTGGGGAGTAAGTGCGGGGCTTCTATCAGCCCTGCCTTTGATTTGTTTACCTCCAGAGTTGGAAAGTGCATAGTTGCGTGAGATGGGAAAAGTGTGGATCGTGCATCCGATTTCATCCAGACACTTTGAAATGAGCAGTGTGTTGGTAATTATTTGCCATTTCCATGGCGTTTGGCACCGTAATAGTCATGAGGTGGGTCTCTGCATCCTGAAGCCTATGATGCTTTTTGCAGAGAAACCTCTGCTGAGGCCCAGGTAACTTGCTATTTCCCATAGCTGGCACAGGAGCCTTGGAAGATAGGATTGTTTTCAGTATTATTTCACCATTTTTTCACCACTGTTTCAAGAACGGGAGCCGTTTTCAACCGTTAGCGGAAGAATCCTTCTTTGGAGATGAGATATTTTTCTGGGGTGGCAAGTGCAGGGCCTCTGTCAGTCCTGGGTTTGTTGGACTAGCGCCAGACATGAGAAGTGCGTCTTTGTGGGACAGGTGAATAGTGCGGATCCTGTTTCAGTCTAAAGACTGAAACAGGATCCGCACTTTTCACCGTTCCTTTCAGAATCATTTGATTCATCAGCTAGGAATGGCGATTGCTTCTCCAGACCAATCGAAGGCTAGGCCAAAGTAACTCGAACTTTCCAAGAGGTGTGTGGCCCAACTTTTGAAAGAACCGCTAAGTGGAGAACTATTTGGTATTTTTCCTAAGCACTTTTCACCGTAATTGTCCTAAGGTTGGTCTCTGCATCCCTAAGCATACGAGAGTTTTCACAGATGAAACAGGCTGAGGCCCAGTATTCTTGGCATTTCCAATAGTTGGTCTTAGAGACTACCAAGAAAGTGTTCTTTTAAGTATTATTCCTTTGTGGTTTCAGCATTATTTTCAGTAACCGAGCTGGGTTCTCGCATTAGCATAAGAATCCTGCCTGGTAGTTGAGATTTCATGGTGGGGTGTAAGTGCGGGGCTTCTGTCAGCCCTGCCTTTGATTTGTTTACCTCCAGAGTTGGAAAGTGCATAGTTGCATGAGATGGGAAAAGTGTGGATCGTGCTTCAGATTTCATCCTGACACTTTGAAATGACCAGTGTGTTGGTAATTATTTGCCATTTCCATGGCGTTTGGCCCCGTAATAGTCATGAGGTCGGTCTCTGCATCCTGAAGCCTATGATGCTTTTTGCAGAGAAACCTCTGCTGAGGCCCAGGTAACTTGCTATTTCCCTTAGCTGGCACAGGAGCCTTGGAAGATAGGATTGTTTTCAGTATTATTTCATCATTTTTTCACCACTGTTTCAAGAACGGGAGCCCTTTTCAACCGGTAGCGGAAGAATCCTTCTTTGGAGATGAGATATTTTTCTGGGGTGGCAAGTGCAGGGCCTCTGTCAGTCCTGGGTTTGTTGGACTAGCGCCAGACATGAGAAGTGCGCCTTTGTGGGACAGGTGAATAGTGCGGATCCTGTTTCATTCTAAAGACTGAAACAGGAACCGCACTTTTCACAGTTCCTTTCAGAATCATCTGATTCATCAGCTAGGAATGGCGATTGCTTCTCCAGACCAATCGAAGGCTAGGCCAAAGTACCTCGATCTTTCCAAGAGGTGTGTGGCCCAACTTTTGAAAGAACCGCTAAGTGGAGAACTATTTGGTATTTTTCCGAAGCACTTTTCACCGTAGTTGTCATAAGGTTGGTCTCTGCATCCTTAAGCATACGAGAGTTTTCACAGACGAAACAGGCTGAGGCCCAGTAATCTTGGCATTTCCAATAGTTTGTCCTAGAGACTAGCAAGAAAGTGTTCTTTTAAGTATTATTCCGTTGTGGTTTCAGCATTATTTTCAGAACCCGAGCAGGGTTCTCGCATTAGCATAAGCATCCTGCCTGGTAGTTGAGATTTCTGGGTGGGGTATAAGTTGGGGGATTCTGTCAGCCCTGCCTTTGATTTGTTTACCTCCAGAGTTGGAAAGTGCATAGTTGCGTGAGATGGGAAAAGTGTGGATCGTGTTTCAGATTTCATACTGACATTTGAAATGATCAGTGTGTTGGTAATTATTTGCCATTTCCATGGCGTTTGGCACCGTAATAGTCATGAGGTCGGTCTCTGCATCCTGAAGGCTATGATGCTTTTTGCAGAGAAACCTCTGCTGAGGCCCAGGTAACTTGCTATTTCCCATAGCTGGCACAGGAGCCTTGGAAGATAGGATTGTTTTCAGTATTATTTCACCATTTTTTCACCACTGTTTGAAGAACGGGAGCCCTTTTCAACCGTTAGCGGAAGAATCCTTCTTTGGAGATGAGATATTTTTCTGGGGTGGCAAGTGCAGGGCCTCTGTCAGTCCTGGGTTTGTTGGACTAGCGCCAGACATGAGAAGTGCGCCTTCGTGGGACAGGTGAATAGTGCGGATCCTGTTTCAGTCTAAAGACTGAAACAGGATCCGCACTTTTCACCGTTCCTTTCAGAATCATTTGATTCATCAGCTAGGAATGGCGATTGCTTCTCCAGACCAATCGAAGGCTAGGCCAAAGTACCTCGATCTTTCCAAGAGGTGTGTGGCCCAACTTTTGAAAGAACCGCTAAGTGGAGAACTATTTGGTATTTTTCCTAAGCACTTTTCACCGTAATTGTCCTAAGGTTGGTCTCTGCATCCTTAAGCATACAAGAGTTTTCACAGATGAAAAGGGCTGAGGCCCAGTAATCTTGGCATTTCCAATAGTTGGTCTTAGAGACTACCAGGAAAGTGTTCTTTTAAGTATTATTCCTTTGTGGTTTCAGCATTATTTTCAGTACCCGAGCAGGGTTCTCGCATTAGCATAAGAATCCTGCCTGGTAGTTGACATTTCATGGTGGGGTGTAAGTGCGGGGCTTCTGTCAGCCCTGCCTTTGATTTGTTTACCTCCAGAGTTGGAAAGTGCATAGTTGCGTGAGATGGGAAAAGTGTGGATCGTGCTTCAGATTTCATCCTGGCACTTTGAAATGGCCAGTGTGTTGGTAATTATTTGCCATTTCCATGGCGTTTGGCCCCGTAATAGTCATGATGTCGGTCTCTGCATCCTGAAGCCTATGATGCTTTTTGCAGAGAAACCTCTGCTGAGGCCCAGGTAACTTGCTATTTCCCATAGCTGGCACAGGAGCCTTGGAAGATAGGATTGTTTTCAGTATTATTTCACCATTTTTTCACCACTGTTTCAAGAACGGGAGCCCTTTTCAACCGTTAGCGGAAGAATCCTTCTTTGGAGATGAGATATTTTTCTGGGGTGGCAAGTGCAGGGCCTCTGTCAGTCCTGGGTTTGTTGGACTAGCGCCAGACATGAGAAGTGCGCCTTCGTGGGACAGGTGAATAGTGCGGATCCTGTTTCAGCCTAAAGACTGAAACAGGATCCGCACTATTCACCGTTCCTTTCAGAATCATTTGATTCATCAGCTAGGAATGGCGATTGCTTCTCCAGACCAATCGAAGGCTAGGCCAAAGTACCTCGATCTTTCCAAGAGGTGTGTGGCCCAACTTTTGAAAGAACCGCTAAGTGGAGAACTATTTGGTATTTTTCCTAAGCACTTTTCACCGTAATTGTCCTAAGGTTGGTCTCTGCATCCTTAAGCATACGAGAGTTTTCACAGATGAAACAGGCTGAGGCCCAGTAATCTTGGCATTTCCAATAGTTGGTCTTAGATACTACCAAGAAAGTGTTCTTTTAAGTATTATTCCTTTGTGGTTTCAGCATTATTTTCAGTACCCGAGCAGGGTTCTCGCATTAGCATAAGAATCCTGCCTGGTAGTTGAGATTTCATGGTGGGGTGTAAGTGCGGGGCTTCTGTCAGCCCTGCCTTTGATTTGTTTACCTCCAGAGTTGGAAAGTGCATAGTTGCATGAGATGGGAAAAGTGTGGATCGTGCTTCAGATTTCATCCTGACACTATGAAATGACCAGTGTGTTGGAAATTATTTGCCATTTCCATGGCGTTTGGCCCCGTAATAGTCATGAGGTCGGTCTCTGCATCCTGAAGCCTATGATGCTTTTTTGCAGAGAAACTCTGCTGAGGCCCAGGTAACTTGCTATTTCCCATAGCTGGCACAGGAGCCTTGGAAGATAGGATTGTTTTCAGTATTATTTCATCATTTTTTCAACACTGTTTCAAGAACGGGAGCCCTTTTCAACCGGTAGCGGAAGAATCCTTCTTTGGAGATGAGATATTTTTCTGGGGTGGCAAGTGCAGGGCCTCTGTCAGTCCTGGGTTTGTTGGACTAGCGCCAGACATGAGAAGTGCGCCTTTGTGGGAGAGGTGAATAGTGCGGATCCTGTTTCAGTGTAAAGACTGAAACAGGATCCGCACTTTTCACCGTTCCTTTCAGAATCATTTGATTCATCAGCTAGGAATGGCGATTGCTTCTCCAGACCAATCGAAGCCTAGGCCAAAGTACCTCGATCTTTCCAAGAGGTGTGTGGCCCAACTTTTGAAAGAACCGCTAAGTGGAGAACTATTTGGTATTTTTCCGAAGCACTTTTCACCCTAGTTGTCATAAGGTTGGTCTCTGCATCCTTAAGCATACGAGAGTTTTCACAGACGAAACAGGCTGAGGCCCAGTAATCTTGGCATTTCCAATAGTTTGTCCAAGAGACTAGCAAGAAAGTGTTCTTTTAAGTATTATTCCGTTGTGGTTTCAGCATTATTTTCAGAACCTGAGCAGGGTTCTCGCATTAGCATAAAAATCCTGGCTGGTAGTTGAGATTTCTGGGTGGGGTGTAGGTGCCGGGCTTCTGTCAGCCCTGCCTTTGTTTTGTTTACCTCCAGAGTTGGAAAGTGCATATTTGCGTGAGATGGGAAAAGTGTGGATCGTGCTTCAGATTTCATCCTGACACTTAGAAATGACCAGTGTGTTGGTAATTATTTGCCATTTCCATGGCGTTTGGCACCGTAATAGTCATGAGGTCGGTCTCTGCATCCTGAAGCCTATGATGCTTTTTGCAGAGAAACCTCTGCTGAGGCCCAGGTAACTTGCTATTTCCCATAGCTGGCACAGGAGCCTTGGAAGATAGGATTGTTTTCAGTATTATTTCACCATTTTTTCACCACTGTTTCAAGAACGGGAGCCCTTTTCAACCGTTAGCGGAAGAATCCTTCTTTGGAGATGAGATATTTTTCTGGGGTGGCAAGTGCAGGGCCTCTGTCAGTCCTGGGTTTGTTGGACTAGCGCCAGACATGAGAAGTGCGCCTTCGTGGGACAGGTGAATAGTGCGGATCCTGTTTCAGTCTAAAGACTGAAACAGGATCCGCACTATTCACCGTTCCTTTCAGAATCATTTGATTCATCAGCTAGGAATGGCGATTGCTTCTCCAGACCAATCGAAGGCTAGGCCAAAGTACCTCGATCTTTCCAAGAGGTGTGTGGCCCAACTTTTGAAAGAACCGCTAAGTGGAGAACTATTTGGTATTTTTCCTAAGCACTTTTCACCGTAATTGTCCTAAGGTTGGTCTCTGCATCCTTAAGCATACGAGAGTTTTCACAGATGAAACAGGCTGAGGCCCAGTAATCTTGGCATTTTCAATAGTTGGTCTTAGATACTACCAAGAAAGTGTTCTTTTAAGTATTATTCCTTTGTGGTTTCAGCATTATTTTCAGTACCCGAGCAGGGTTCTCGCATTAGCATAAGAATCCTGCCTGGTAGTTGAGATTTCATGGTGGGGTGTAAGTGCGGGGCTTCTGTCAGCCCTGCCTTTGATTTGTTTACCTCCAGAGTTGGAAAGTGCATAGTTGCATGAGATGGGAAAAGTGTGGATCGTGCTTCAGATTTCATCCTGACACTATGAAATGACCAGTGTGTTGGAAATTATTTGCCATTTCCATGGCGTTTGGCCCCGTAATAGTCATGAGGTCGGTCTCTGCATCCTGAAGCCTATGATGCTTTTTTGCAGAGAAACCTCTGCTGAGGCCCAGGTAACTTGCTATTTCCCATAGCTGGCACAGGAGCCTTGGGAGATAGGATTGTTTTCAGTATTATTTCATCATTTTTTCAACACTGTTTCAAGAACGGGAGCCCTTTTCAACCGGTAGCGGAAGAATCCTTCTTTGGAGATGAGATACTTTTCTGGGGTGGCAAGTGCAGGGCCTCTGTCAGTCCTGGGTTTGTTGGACTAGCGCCAGACATGAGAAGTGCGCCTTTGTGGGACAGGTGAATAGTGCGGATCCTGTTTCAGTCTAAAGACTGAAACAGGATCCGCACTTTTCACCGTTCCTTTCAGAATCATTTGATTCATCAGCTAGGAATGGCGATTGCTTCTCCAGACCAATTGAAGGCTAGGCCAAAGTACCTCGATCTTTCCAAGAGGTGTGTGGCCCAACTTTTGAAAGAACCGCTAAGTGGAGAACTATTTGGTATTTTTCCGAAGCACTTTTCACCCTAGTTGTCATAAGGTTGGTCTCTGCATCCTTAAGCATACGAGAGTTTTCACAGACGAAACAGGCTGAGGCCCAGTAATCTTGGCATTTCCAATAGTTTGTCCAAGAGACTAGCAAGAAAGTGTTCTTTTAAGTATTATTCCGTTGTGGTTTCAGCATTATTTTCAGAACCTGAGCAGGGTTCTCGCATTAGCATAAGAATCCTGGCTGGTAGTTGAGATTTCTGGGTGGGGTGTAGGTGCCGGGCTTCTGTCAGCCCTGCCTTTGTTTTGTTTACCTCCAGAGTTGGAAAGTGCATATTTGCGTGAGATGGGAAAAGTGTGGATCGTGCTTCAGATTTCATCCTGACACTTTGAAATGACCAGTGTGTTGGTAATTACTTGCCATTTCCATGGCTTTTGGCCCCGTAATAGTCATGAGGTCGGTCTCTGCATCCTGAAGGCTATGATGCTTTTTGCAGAGAAACCTCTGTTGAGGCCCAGGTAACTTGCTATTTCCCATAGCTGGCACAGGAGACTTGGAAGATAGGATTGATTTCAGTATTATTTCACCATTTTTTCACCACTGTTTCAAGAACGGGAGCCCTTTTCAACCGTTAGCGGAAGAATCCTTCTTTGGAGATGAGATATTTTTCTGGGGTGGCAAGTGCAGGGCCTCTCTCAGTCCTGGGTTTGTTGGACTAGCGCCAGACATGAGAAGTGCGCCTTTGTGGGACAGATGAATAGTGCGGATCCTGTTTCAGTCTAAAGACTGAAACAGGATCCGCACTTTTCACCGTTCCTTTCAGAATCATTTGATTCATCAGCTAGGAATGGCGATTGCTTCTCCAGACCAATCGAAGGCTAGGCCAAAGTAACTCGATCTTTCCAAGAGGTGTGTGGCCCAACTTTTGAAAGAACCGCTAAGTGGAGAACTATTTGGTATTTTTCCGCAGCACTTTTCACCGTAATTGTCATAAGGTTGGTCTCTGCATCCTTAAGCATACCAGAGTCTTCACAGACGAAACAGGCTGAGGCCCAGTAATCTTGGCATTTCCAATAGTTGGTCCTAGAGACTACCAAGAAAGTGTTCTTTTAAGTATTATTCCTTTGTGGTTTCAGCATTATTTTCAGTACCCGAGCAGGGTTCTTGCATTAGCATAAGAATCCTGCCTGGTAGTTGAGATTTCTGTGTGGGGAGTAAGTGCGGGGCTTCTATCAGCCCTGCCTTTGATTTGTTTACCTCCAGAGTTGGAAAGTGCATAGTTGCGTGAGATGGGAAAAGTGTGGATCGTGCATCCGATTTCATCCAGACACTTTGAAATGAGCAGTGTGTTGGTAATTATTTGCCATTTCCATGGCGTTTGGCACCGTAATAGTCATGAGGTGGGTCTCTGCATCCTGAAGCCTATGATGCTTTTTGCAGAGAAACCTCTGCTGAGGCCCAGGTAACTTGCTATTTCCCATAGCTGGCACAGGAGCCTTGGAAGATAGGATTGTTTTCAGTATTATTTCACCATTTTTTCACCACTGTTTCAAGAACGGGAGCCGTTTTCAACCGTTAGCGGAAGAATCCTTCTTTGGAGATGAGATATTTTTCTGGGGTGGCAAGTGCAGGGCCTCTGTCAGTCCTGGGTTTGTTGGACTAGCGCCAGACATGAGAAGTGCGTCTTTGTGGGACAGGTGAATAGTGCGGATCCTGTTTCAGTCTAAAGACTGAAACAGGATCCGCACTTTTCACCGTTCCTTTCAGAATCATTTGATTCATCAGCTAGGAATGGCGATTGCTTCTCCAGACCAATCGAAGGCTAGGCCAAAGTAACTCGAACTTTCCAAGAGGTGTGTGGCCCAACTTTTGAAAGAACCGCTAAGTGGAGAACTATTTGGTATTTTTCCTAAGCACTTTTCACCGTAATTGTCCTAAGGTTGGTCTCTGCATCCCTAAGCATACGAGAGTTTTCACAGATGAAACAGGCTGAGGCCCAGTAATCTTGGCATTTCCAATAGTTGGTCTTAGAGACTACCAAGAAAGTGTTCTTTTAAGTATTATTCCTTTGTGGTTTCAGCATTATTTTCAGTAACCGAGCTGGGTTCTCGCATTAGCATAAGAATCCTGCCTGGTAGTTGAGATTTCATGGTGGGGTGTAAGTGCGGGGCTTCTGTCAGCCCTGCCTTTGATTTGTTTACCTCCAGAGTTGGAAAGTGCATAGTTGCATGAGATGGGAAAAGTGTGGATCGTGCTTCAGATTTCATCCTGACACTTTGAAATGACCAGTGTGTTGGTAATTATTTGCCATTTCCATGGCGTTTGGCCCCGTAATAGTCATGAGGTCGGTCTCTGCATCCTGAAGCCTATGATGCTTTTTGCAGAGAAACCTCTGCTGAGGCCCAGGTAACTTGCTATTTCCCTTAGCTGGCACAGGAGCCTTGGAAGATAGGATTGTTTTCAGTATTATTTCATCATTTTTTCACCACTGTTTCAAGAACGGGAGCCCTTTTCAACCGGTAGCGGAAGAATCCTTCTTTGGAGATGAGATATTTTTCTGGGGTGGCAAGTGCAGGGCCTCTGTCAGTCCTGGGTTTGTTGGACTAGCGCCAGACATGAGAAGTGCGCCTTTGTGGGACAGGTGAATAGTGCGGATCCTGTTTCATTCTAAAGACTGAAACAGGAACCGCACTTTTCACAGTTCCTTTCAGAATCATCTGATTCATCAGCTAGGAATGGCGATTGCTTCTCCAGACCAATCGAAGGCTAGGCCAAAGTACCTCGATCTTTCCAAGAGGTGTGTGGCCCAACTTTTGAAAGAACCGCTAAGTGGAGAACTATTTGGTATTTTTCCGAAGCACTTTTCACCGTAGTTGTCATAAGGTTGGTCTCTGCATCCTTAAGCATACGAGAGTTTTCACAGACGAAACAGGCTGAGGCCCAGTAATCTTGGCATTTCCAATAGTTTGTCCTAGAGACTAGCAAGAAAGTGTTCTTTTAAGTATTATTCCGTTGTGGTTTCAGCATTATTTTCAGAACCCGAGCAGGGTTCTCGCATTAGCATAAGCATCCTGCCTGGTAGTTGAGATTTCTGGGTGGGGTATAAGTTGGGGGATTCTGTCAGCCCTGCCTTTGATTTGTTTACCTCCAGAGTTGGAAAGTGCATAGTTGCGTGAGATGGGAAAAGTGTGGATCGTGTTTCAGATTTCATACTGACATTTGAAATGATCAGTGTGTTGGTAATTATTTGCCATTTCCATGGCGTTTGGCACCGTAATAGTCATGAGGTCGGTCTCTGCATCCTGAAGGCTATGATGCTTTTTGCAGAGAAACCTCTGCTGAGGCCCAGGTAACTTGCTATTTCCCATAGCTGGCACAGGAGCCTTGGAAGATAGGATTGTTTTCAGTATTATTTCACCATTTTTTCACCACTGTTTGAAGAACGGGAGCCCTTTTCAACCGTTAGCGGAAGAATCCTTCTTTGGAGATGAGATATTTTTCTGGGGTGGCAAGTGCAGGGCCTCTGTCAGTCCTGGGTTTGTTGGACTAGCGCCAGACATGAGAAGTGCGCCTTCGTGGGACAGGTCAATAGTGCGGATCCTGTTTCAGTCTAAAGACTGAAACAGGATCCGCACTTTTCACCGTTCCTTTCAGAATCATTTGATTCATCAGCTAGGAATGGCGATTGCTTCTCCAGACCAATCGAAGGCTAGGCCAAAGTACCTCGATCTTTCCAAGAGGTGTGTGGCCCAACTTTTGAAAGAACCGCTAAGTGGAGAACTATTTGGTATTTTTCCTAAGCACTTTTCACCGTAATTGTCCTAAGGTTGGTCTCTGCATCCTTAAGCATACAAGAGTTTTCACAGATGAAAAGGGCTGAGGCCCAGTAATCTTGGCATTTCCAATAGTTGGTCTTAGAGACTACCAGGAAAGTGTTCTTTTAAGTATTATTCCTTTGTGGTTTCAGCATTATTTTCAGTACCCGAGCAGGGTTCTCGCATTAGCATAAGAATCCTGCCTGGTAGTTGACATTTCATGGTGGGGTGTAAGTGCGGGGCTTCTGTCAGCCCTGCCTTTGATTTGTTTACCTCCAGAGTTGGAAAGTGCATAGTTGCGTGAGATGGGAAAAGTGTGGATCGTGCTTCAGATTTCATCCTGGCACTTTGAAATGGCCAGTGTGTTGGTAATTATTTGCCATTTCCATGGCGTTTGGCCCCGTAATAGTCATGAGGTCGGTGTGTGCATCCTGAAGGCTATGATGCTTTTTGCAGAGAAACCTCTGCTGAGGCCCAGGTAACTTGCTATTTCCCATAGCTGGCACAGGAGCCTTGGAAGATAGGATTGTTTTCAGTATTATTTCATCATTTTTTCACCACTGTTTCAAGAACGGGAGCCCTTTTCAACTGGTAGTGGAAAAATCCTTCTTTGGAGATGAGATATTTTTCTGGGGTGGCAAGTGCAGGGCCTCTGTCAGTCCTGGGTTTGTTGGACTAGCGCCAGACATGAGAAGTGCGCCTTTGTGGGACAGGTGAATAGTGCGCATCCTGTTTCAGTCTATAGACTGAAACAGGATCCGCACTTTTCACCGTTCCTTTCAGAATCATTTGATTTATCAGCTAGGAATGGCGATTGCTTCTCCAGACCAATCGAAGGCTAGGCCAAAGGAACTCGATCTTTCCAAGAGGTGTGTTGCCCAACTTTTGAAAGAACCGCCAAGTGGAGAACTATTTGGTATTTTTCCTAAGCACTTTTCACCGTAATTGTCCTAAGGTTGGTCTCTGCATCCTTAAGCATACCAGAGTTTTCACAGACGAAACAGGCTGAGGCCCATTAATCTTGGCATTTCCAATAGTTGGTCCTAGAGACTACCAAGAAAGTGTTCTTTTAAGTATTATTCTGTTGTGGTTTCAGCATTATTTTCAGAACCCGAGCAGGCTTCGCGCATTAGCATAAGAATCCTGCCTGGTAGTTGAGATTTCATGGTGGGGTGTAAGTGCGGGGCTTCTGTCAGCCCTGCCTTTGATTTGTTTACCTCCAGAGTGGGAAAGTGCATAGTTGCGTGAGATGGGAAAAGTGTGGATCGTGCTTCAGATTACATCCTGACACTTTGAAATGACCAGTGTGTTGGTAATTATTTGCCATTTCCATGGCGTTTGGCCCCGTAATAGTCATGATGTCGGTCTCTGCATCCTGAAGCCTATGATGCTTTTTGCAGAGAAACCTCTGCTGAGGCCCAGGTAACTTGCTATTTCCCATAGCTGGCACAGGAGCCTTGGAAGATAGGATTGTTTTCAGTATTATTTCACCATTTTTTCACCACTGTTTGAAGAACGGGAGCCCTTTTCAACCGTTATCGGAAGAATCCTTCTTTGGAGATGAGATATTTTTCTGGGGTGGCAAGTGCAGGGCCTCTGTCAGTCCTGGGTTTGTTGGACTAGCGCCAGACATGAGAAGTGCGCCTTCGTGGGACAGGTGAATAGTGCGGATCCTGTTTCAGCCTAAAGACTGAAACAGGATCCGCACTATTCACCGTTCCTTTCAGAATCATTTGATTCATCAGCTAGGAATGGCGATTGCTTCTCCAGACCAATCGAAGGCTAGGCCAAAGTACCTCGATCTTTCCAAGAGGTGTGTGGCCCAACTTTTGAAAGAACCGCTAAGTGGAGAACTATTTGGTATTTTTCCTAAGCACTTTTCACCGTAATTGTCCTAAGGTTGGTCTCTGCATCCTTAAGCATACGAGAGTTTTCACAGATGAAACAGGCTGAGGCCCAGTAATCTTGGCATTTCCAATAGTTGGTCTTAGATACTACCAAGAAAGTGTTCTTTTAAGTATTATTCCTTTGTGGTTTCAGCATTATTTTCAGTACCCGAGCAGGGTTCTCGCATTAGCATAAGAATCCTGCCTGGTAGTTGAGATTTCATGGTGGGGTGTAAGTGCGGGGCTTCTGTCAGCCCTGCCTTTGATTTGTTTACCTCCAGAGTTGGAAAGTGCATAGTTGCATGAGATGGGAAAAATGTGGATCGTGCTTCAGATTTCATCCTGACACTATGAAATGACCAGTGTGTTGGAAATTATTTGCCATTTCCATGGCGTTTGGCCCCGTAATAGTCATGAGGTCGGTCTCTGCATCCTGAAGCCTATGATGCTTTTTTGCAGAGAAACTCTGCTGAGGCCCAGGTAACTTGCTATTTCCCATAGCTGGCACAGGAGCCTTGGAAGATAGGATTGTTTTCAGTATTATTTCATCATTTTTTCAACACTGTTTCAAGAACGGGAGCCCTTTTCAACCGGTAGCGGAAGAATCCTTCTTTGGAGATGAGATATTTTTCTGGGGTGGCAAGTGCAGGGCCTCTGTCAGTCCTGGGTTTGTTGGACTAGCGCCAGACATGAGAAGTGCGCCTTTGTGGGAGAGGTGAATAGTGCGGATCCTGTTTCAGTGTAAAGACTGAAACAGGATCCGCACTTTTCACCGTTCCTTTCAGAATCATTTGATTCATCAGCTAGGAATGGCGATTGCTTCTCCAGACCAATCGAAGCCTAGGCCAAAGTACCTCGATCTTTCCAAGAGGTGTGTGGCCCAACTTTTGAAAGAACCGCTAAGTGGAGAACTATTTGGTATTTTTCCGAAGCACTTTTCACCCTAGTTGTCATAAGGTTGGTCTCTGCATCCTTAAGCATACGAGAGTTTTCACAGACGAAACAGGCTGAGGCCCAGTAATCTTGGCATTTCCAATAGTTTGTCGAAGAGACTAGCAAGAAAGTGTTCTTTTAAGTATTATTCCGTTGTGGTTTCAGCATTATTTTCAGAACCTGAGCAGGGTTCTCGCATTAGCATAAGAATCCTGGCTGGTAGTTGAGATTTCTGGGTGGGGTGTAGGTGCCGGGCTTCTGTCAGCCCTGCCTTTGTTTTGTTTACCTCCAGAGTTGGAAAGTGCATATTTGCGTGAGATGGGAAAAGTGTGGATCGTGCTTCAGATTTCATCCTGACACTTAGAAATGACCAGTGTGTTGGTAATTATTTGCCATTTCCATGGCGTTTGGCACCGTAATAGTCATGAGGTCGGTCTCTGCATCCTGAAGCCTATGATGCTTTTTGCAGAGAAACCTCTGCTGAGGCCCAGGTAACTTGCTATTTCCCATAGCTGGCACAGGAGCCTTGGAAGATAGGATTGTTTTCAGTATTATTTCACCATTTTTTCACCACTGTTTCAAGAACGGGAGCCCTTTTCAACCGTTAGCGGAAGAATCCTTCTTTGGAGATGAGATATTTTTCTGGGGTGGCAAGTGCAGGGCCTCTGTCAGTCCTGGGTTTGTTGGACTAGCGCCAGACATGAGAAGTGCGCCTTCGTGGGACAGGTGAATAGTGCGGATCCTGTTTCAGTCTAAAGACTGAAACAGGATCCGCACTATTCACCGTTCCTTTCAGAATCATTTGATTCATCAGCTAGGAATGGCGATTGCTTCTCCAGACCAATCGAAGGCTAGGCCAAAGTACCTCGATCTTTCCAAGAGGTGTGTGGCCCAACTTTTGAAAGAACCGCTAAGTGGAGAACTATTTGGTATTTTTCCTAAGCACTTTTCACCGTAATTGTCCTAAGGTTGGTCTCTGCATCCTTAAGCATACGAGAGTTTTCACAGATGAAACAGGCTGAGGCCCAGTAATCTTGGCATTTCCAATAGTTGGTCTTAGATACTACCAAGAAAGTGTTCTTTTAAGTATTATTCCTTTGTGGTTTCAGCATTATTTTCAGTACCCGAGCAGGGTTCTCGCATTAGCATAAGAATCCTGCCTGGTAGTTGAGATTTCATGGTGGGGTGTAAGTGCGGGGCTTCTGTCAGCCCTGCCTTTGATTTGTTTACCTCCAGAGTTGGAAAGTGCATAGTTGCATGAGATGGGAAAAGTGTGGATCGTGCTTCAGATTTCATCCTGACACTATGAAATGACCAGTGTGTTGGAAATTATTTGCCATTTCCATGGCGTTTGGCCCCGTAATAGTCATGAGGTCGGTCTCTGCATCCTGAAGCCTATGATGCTTTTTTGCAGAGAAACCTCTGCTGAGGCCCAGGTAACTTGCTATTTCCCATAGCTGGCACAGGAGCCTTGGGAGATAGGATTGTTTTCAGTATTATTTCATCATTTTTTCAACACTGTTTCAAGAACGGGAGCCCTTTTCAACTGGTAGCGGAAGAATCCTTCTTTGGAGATGAGATATTTTTCTGGGGTGGCAAGTGCAGGGCCTCTGTCAGTCCTGGGTTTGTTGGACTAGCGCCAGACATGAGAAGTGCGCCTTTGTGGGACAGGTGAATAGTGCGGATCCTGTTTCAGTCTAAAGACTGAAATAGGATCCGCACTTTTCACCGTTCCTTTCAGAATCATTTGATTCATCAGCTAGGAATGGCGATTGCTTCTCCAGACCAATCGAAGGCTAGGCCAAAGTACCTCGATCTTTCCAAGAGGTGTGTGGCCCAACTTTTGAAAGAACCGCTAAGTGGAGAACTATTTGGTATTTTTCCGAAGCACTTTTCACCCTAGTTGTCATAAGGTTGGTCTCTGCATCCTTAAGCATACGAGAGTTTTCACAGACGAAACAGGCTGAGGCCCAGTAATCTTGGCATTTCCAATAGTTTGTCCAAGAGACTAGCAAGAAAGTGTTCTTTTAAGTATTATTCCGTTGTGGTTTCAGCATTATTTTCAGAACCTGAGCAGGGTTCTCGCATTAGCATAAGAATCCTGGCTGGTAGTTGAGATTTCTGGGTCGGGTGTAGGTGCCGGGCTTCTGTCAGCCCTGCCTTTGTTTTGTTTACCTCCAGAGTTGGAAAGTGCATATTTGCGTGAGATGGGAAAAGTGTGGATCGTGCTTCAGATTTCATCCTGACACTTAGAAATGACCAGTGTGTTGGTAATTATTTGCCATTTCCATGGCGTTTGGCACCGTAATAGTCATGAGGTCGGTCTCTGCATCCTGAAGCCTATGATGCTTTTTGCAGAGAAACCTCTGCTGAGGCCCAGGTAACTTGCTATTTCCCATAGCTGGCACAGGAGCCTTGGAAGATAGGATTGTTTTCAGTATTATTTCACCATTTTTTCACCACTGTTTCAAGAACGGGATCCCTTTTCAACCGTTAGCGGAAGAATCCTTCTTTGGAGATGAGATATTTTTCTGGGGTGGCAAGTGCAGGGCCTCTGTCAGTCCTGGGTTTGTTGGACTAGCGCCAGACATGAGAAGTGCGCCTTTGTGGGACAGGTGAATAGTGCGCATCCTGTTTCAGTCTAAAGACTGAAACAGGATCCGCACTTTTCACCGTTCCTTTCAGAAACATTTGATTCATCAGCTAGTAATGGCGATTGCTTCACCAGACCAATCGAAGGCTAGGCCAAAGTAACTCGATCTTTCCAAGAGGTGTGAGGCCCAACTTTTGAAAGAACCGCTAAGTGGAGAACTATCTGGTATTTTTCCAAAGCACTTTTCACCGTAATTGTCATAAGGTTGGTCTCTGCATCCTTAACCATACGAGAGTTTTCACAGATGAAACAGGCTGAGGCCCAGCAATCTTGGCATTTCCAATAGTTGGTCCTAGAGACTACCAAGAAAGTGTTTATTTAAGTATTATTGCATTGTGGTTTCAGCATTATTTTCAGAACCCGAGCAGGGTTCTCGCATTAGCATAAGAATCCTGCCTGGTAGTTGAGATTTCTGGGTGGGGTGTAAGTGCGGGGCTTCTGTCAGCCCTGCCTTTGATTTGTTTACCTCCAGAGTTGGAAAGTGCATATTTGCGTGAGATGGGAAAAGTGTGGATCGTGCTTCAGATTTCATCCTGACACTTTGAAATGACCAGTGTGTTGGTAATTATTTGCCATTTCCATGGCGTTTGGCCCCGTAATAGTCATGAGGTCGGTCTCTGCATCCTGAAGGCTATGATGCTTTTTGCAGAGAAACCTCTGCTGAGGCCCAGGTAACTTGCTATTTCCCATAGCTGGCACAGGAGCCTTGGAAGATAGGATTGATTTCAGTATTATTTCACCATTTTTTCACCACTGTTTCAAGAACGGGAGCCCTTTTCAACCGTTAGCGGAAGAATCCTTCTTTGGAGATGAGATATTTTTCTGGGGTGGCAAGTGCAGGGCCTCTGTCAGTCCTGGGTTTGTTGGACTAGCGCCAGACATGAGAAGTGCGCCTTCGTGGGACAGATGAATAGTGCGGATCCTGTTTCAGTCTAAAGACTGAAACAGGATCCGCACTTTTCACCGTTCCTTTCAGAATCATTTGATTCATCAGCTAGGAATGGCGATTGCTTCTCCAGACCAATCGAAGTCTAGGCCAAAGTAACTCGATCTTTCCAAGAGGTGTGTGGCCCAACTTTTGAAAGAACCGCTAAGTGGAGAACTATTTAGTATTTTTCCTAAGCAATTTTCACCGTAATTGTCCTAAGGTTGGTCTCTGCATCCTTAAGCATACCAGAGTCTTCACAGACGAAACAGGCTGAGGCCCATTAATCTTGGCATTTCCAATAGTTGGTCCTAGAAACTACCAAGAAAGTGTTCTTTTAAGTATTATTCCTTTGTGGTTTCAGCATTATTTTCAGTACCCGAGCAGGGTTCTCGCATTAGCATAAGAATCCTGCCTGGTAGTTGAGATTTCATGGTGGGGTGTAAGTGCGGGGCTTCTATCAGCCCTGCCTTTGATTTGTTTACCTCCAGAGTTGGAAAGTGCATAGTTGCGTGAGATGGGAAAAGTGTGGATCGTGCTTCCGATTTCATCCAGACACTTTGAAATGATCAGTGTGTTGGTAATTATTTGCCATTTCCATGGCGTTTGGCACCGTAATAGTCATGAGGTGGGGCTCTGCATCCTGAAGCCTATGATGGTTTTCGCAGAGAAACCTCTGCTGAGGCCCAGGTAACTTGCTATTTCCCATAGCTGGCACAGGAGCCTTGGAAGATAGGATTGTTTTCAGTATTATTTCACCATTTTTTCACCACTGTTTCAAGAACGGGAGCCCTTTTCAACCGTTAGCGGAAGAATCCTTCTTTGGAGATGAGATATTTTTCTGGGGTGGCAAGTGCAGGGCCTCTGTCAGTCCTGGGTTTGTTGGACTAGCGCCAGACATGAGAAGTGCGCCTTTGTGGGACAGGTGAATAGTGCGGATCCTGTTTCAGTCTAAAGACTGAAACAGGATCCGCACTTTTCACCGTTCCTTTCAGAATCATTTGATTCATCAGCTAGGAATGGCGATTGCTTCTCCAGACCAGTCGAAGGCTAGGCCAAAGTACCTCGATCTTTCCAAGAGGTGTGTGGCCCAACTTTTGAAAGAACCGCTAAGTGGAGAACTATTTGGTATTTTTCCGAAGCACTTTTCACCGTAGTTGTCATAAGGTTGGTCTCTGCATCCTTAAGCATAGGAGAGTTTTCACAGACGAAACAG
This sequence comes from Lemur catta, assembly GCF_020740605.2. NCBI lineage: Eukaryota > Metazoa > Chordata > Mammalia > Primates > Lemuridae > Lemur > Lemur catta. The sequence continues at coordinate 83,217,196 of NC_059132.1, read as the reverse complement.
GCTGAGGCCCAGTAATCTTAGCATTTCCAATAGTTGGTCCTAGAGACTAGCAAGAAAGTGTTCTTTTAAGTATTATTCCGTTGTGGTTTCAGCATTATTTTCAGAACCCGAGCAGGGTTCTCGCATTAGCATAAGAATCCTGCCTGGTAGTTGAGATTTCTGGGTGGGGTATAAGTTGGGGGATTCTGTCAGCCCTGCCTTTGATTTGTTTACCTCCAGAGTTGGAAAGTGCATAATTGCGTGAAAGTGTGGATCGTGTTTCAGATTTCATACTGACATTTGAAATGATCAGTGTGTTGGTAATTATTTGCCATTTCCATGGCGTTTGGCCCCGTAATAGTCATGAGGTCGGTCTCTGCATCCTGAGGCCTATGATGCTTTTTGCAGAGAAACCTCTGCTGAGGCCCAGGTAACTTGCTATTTCCCATAGCTGGCACAGGAGCCTTGGAAGATAGGATTGTTTTCAGTATTATTTCATCATTTTTTCACCACTGTTTGAAGAACGGGAGCCCTTTTCAACCGGTAGCGGAAGAATCCTTCTTTGGAGATGAGATATTTTTCTGGGGTGGCAAGTGCAGGGCCTCTGTCATTCCTGGGTTTGTTGGACTAGCGCCAGACATGAGAAGTGCGCCTTTGTGGGACAGGTGAATAGTGCGGATCCTGTTTCATTCTAAAGACTGAAACAGGATCCGCACTTTTCACCGTTCCTTTCAGAATCATTTGATTCATCAGCTAGGAATGGCGATTGCTTCTCCAGACCAATCGAAGGCTAGGCCAAAGTACCTCGATCTTTCCAAGAGGTGTGTGGCCCAACTTTTGAAAGAACCGCTAAGTGGAGAACTATTTGGTATTTTTCCGAAGCACTTTTCACCGTAGTTGTCATAAGGTTGGTCTCTGCATCCTTAAGCATACGAGAGTTTTCACAGACGAAACAGGCTGAGGCCCAGTAATCTTGCCATTTCCAATAGTTTGTCCTAGAGACTAGCAAGAAAGTGTTCTTTTAAGTATTATTCCGTTGTGGTTTCAGCATTATTTTCAGAACCCGAGCAGGGTTCTCGCATTAGCATAAGCATCCTGCCTGGTAGTTGAGATTTCTGGGTGGGGTATAAGTTGGGGGATTCTGTCAGCCCTGCCTTTGATTTGTTTACCTCCAGAGTTGGAAAGTGCATAATTGCGTGAGATGGGAAAAGTGTGGATCGTGTTTCAGATTTCATACTGACATTTGAAATGATCAGTGTGTTGGTAATTATTTGCCATTTCCATGGCGTTTGGCACCGTAATAGTCATGAGGTCGGTCTCTGCATCCTGAAGCCTATGATGCTTTTTGCAGAGAAACCTCTGCTGAGGCCCAGGTAACTTGCTATTTCCCATAGCTGGCACAGGAGCCTTGGAAGATAGGATTGTTCTCAGTATTATTTCATCATTTTTTCACCACTGTTTCAAGAACGGGAGCCCTTTTCAACCGTTAGCGGAAGAATTCTTCTTTGGAGATGAGATATTTTTCTGGGGTGGCAAGTGCAGGGCCTCTGTCAGTCCTGGGTTTGTTGGACTAGCGCCAGACATGAGAAGTGCGCCTTTGTGGGACAGGTGAATAGTGCGGATCCTGTTTCAGTCTAAAGACTGAAACAGGATCCGCACTTTTCACCGTTCCTTTCAGAATCATTTGATTCATCAGCTAGGAATGGCGATTGCTTCTCCAGACCAGTCGAAGGCTAGGCCAAAGTACCTCGATCTTTCCAAGAGATGTGTGGCCCAACTTTTGAAAGAACCGCTAAGTGGAGAACTATTTGGTATTTTTCCGAAGCACTTTTCACCGTAGTTGTCATAAGGTTGGTCTCTGCATCCTTAAGCATAGGAGAGTTTTCACAGACGAAACAGGCTGAGGCCCAGTAATCTTAGCATTTCCAATATTTGGTCCTAGAGACTAGCAAGAAAGTGTTCTTTTAAGTATTATTCCGTTGTGGTTTCAGCATTATTTTCAGAACCCGAGCAGGGTTCTCGCATTAGCATAAGAATCCTGCCTGGTAGTTGAGATTTCTGGGTGGGGTATAAGTTGGGGGATTCTGTCAGCCCTGCCTTTGATTTGTTTACCTCCAGAGTTGGAAAGTGCATAATTGCGTGAAAGTGTGGATCGTGTTTCAGATTTCATACTGACATTTGAAATGATCAGTGTGTTGGTAATTATTTGCCATTTCCATGGCGTTTGGCCCCGTAATAGTCATGAGGTCGGTCTCTGCATCCTGAGGCCTATGATGCTTTTTGCAGAGAAACCTCTGCTGAGGCCCAGGTAACTTGCTATTTCCCATAGCTGGCACAGGAGCCTTGGAAGATAGGATTGTTTTCAGTATTATTTCACCATTTTTTCACCACTGTTTCAAGAACCGGAGCCCTTTTCAACCGTTAGCGGAAGAATCATTCTTTGGAGATGAGGTATTTTTCTGGGGTGGCAAGTGCAGGGCCTCTGTCAGTCCTGGGTTTGTTGGACTAGCGCCAGACATGAGAAGTGCGCCTTTGTGGGACAGGTGAATAGTGCGGATCCTGTTTCAGTCTAAAGACTGAAACAGGATCCGCACTTTTCGCCGTTCCTTTCAGAATCATTTGATTCATCAGCTAGGAATGGCGATTGCTTTTCCAGACCAATCGAAGGCTAGGCCAAAGTACCTCGATCTTTCCAAGAGGTGTGTGGCCCAACTTTTGAAAGAACCGCTAAGTGGAGAACTATTTGGTATTTTTCCGAAGCACTTTTCACCGTAGTTGTCATAAGGTTGGTCTCTGCATCCTTAAGCATACGAGAGTTTTCACAGACGAAACAGGCTGAGGACCAGTAATCTTGGCATTTCCAATAGTTTGTCCTAGAGACTAGCAAGAAAGTGTTCTTTTAAGTATTATTCCGTTGTGGTTTCAGCATTATTTTCAGAACCCGAGCAGGGTTCTCGCATTAGCATAAGAATCCTGCCTGGTAGTTGAGATTTCATGGTGGGCTGTAAGTGCGGGGCTTCTGTCAGCCCTGCCTTTGATTTGTTTACCTCCAGAGTTGGAAAGTGCATAGTTGCATGAGATGGGAAAAGTGTGGATCGTGCTTCAGAATTCATCCTGACACTTTGAAATGACCAGTGTGTTGGTAATTATTTGCCATTTCCATGGCGTTTGGCCCCGTAATAGTCATGAGGTCGGTCTCTGCATCCTGAAGCCTATGATGCTTTTTGCAGAGAAACCTCTGCTTAGGCCCAGGTAACTTGCTATTTCCCATAGCTGGCACAGGAGCCTTGGAAGATAGGATTGTTTTCAGTATTATTTCATCATTTTTTCACCACTGTTTCAAGAACGGGAGCCCTTTTCAACCGTTAGCGGAAGAATCCTTCTTTGGAGATGAGATATTTTTCTGGGGTGGCAAGTGCAGGGCCTCTGTCAGTCCTGGGTTTGTTGGACTAGCGCCAGACATGAGAAGTGCGCCTTTGTGGGACAGGTGAATAGTGCGGATCCTGTTTCAGTCTAAAGACTGAAACAGGATCCGCACTTTTCACCGTTCCTTTCAGAATCATTTGATTCATCAGCTAGGAATGGCGATTGCTTCTCCAGACCAATCGAAGGCTAGGGCAAAGTAACTCGATCTTTCCAAGAGGTGTGTGGCCCAACTTTTGAAAGAACTGCTAAGTGGAGAACTATTTGGTATTTTTCCTAAGCACTTTTCACCGTAATTGTCCTAAGGTTGGTCTCTGCATCCTTAAGCATACGAGGGTTTTCACAGACGAAACAGGCTGAGGCCCATTAATCTTGGCATTTCCAATAGATGGTCGTAGAGACTACGAAGAAAGTGTTCTTTTAAGTATTATACCGTTGTGGTTTCAGCATTATTTTCAGAACCCGAGCAGGGTTCTCGCATTAGCATAAGAATCCTGCCTGTTGGTTGAGATTTCATGGTGGGGTGTAAGTGTGGGGCTTCTGTCAGCCCTGCCTTTGATTTGTTTACCTGCAGAGTTGGAAAGTGCATATTTGCGTGAGATGGGAAAAGTGTGGATCGTGCTTCAGATTTCATCCTGACACTTTGAAATGACCAGTGTGTTGGTAATTATTTGCCATTTCCATGGCGTTTGGCACCGTAATAGTCATGAGGTCGGTCTCTGCATCTTGAAGCCTATGATGCTTTTTGCAGAGAAACCTCTGCTGCGGCCCAGGTAACTTGCTATTTCCCGTAGCTGGCACAGGAGCCTTGGAAGATAGGATTGTTTTCAGTATTATTTCACCATATTTTCATCACTGTTTGAAGAACGGGAGCCCTTTTCAACCGTTAGCGGAAGAATCCTTCTTTGGAGATGAGATATTTTTCTGGGGTGGCAAGTGCAGGGCCTCTGTCACTCCTGGGTTTGTTGGACTAGCGCCAGACATGAGAAGTGCGCCTTTGTGGGACAGGTGAATAGTGCGGATCCTGTTTCAGTCTAAAGACTGAAACAGGATCCGCACTTTTCACAGTTCCTTTCAGAATCATTTGATTCATCAGCTAGCAATGGCGATTGCTTCTCCAGACCAATCGAAGGCTAGGCCAAAGTAACTCGATCTTTCCAAGAGGTGTGTGGCCCAACTTTTGAAAGAACCGCTAAGTGGAGAACTATTTGGTATTTTTCCTAAGCACTTTTCACCGTAATTGTCCTAAGGTTGGTCTCTGCATCCTTAAGCATACCAGAGTTTTCACAGACGAAACAGGCTGAGGCCCATTAATCTTGGCATTTCCAATAGTTGGTCCTAGAGACTACCAAGAAAGTGTTCTTTTAAGTATTATTCCTTTGTGGTTTCAGCATTATTTTCAGAACCCGAGCAGGGTTCTCGCATTAGCATAAGAATCCTGCCTGGTAGTTGAGATTTCATGGTGGGGTGTAAGTGCGGGGCTTCTGTCAGCCCTGCCTTTGATTTGTTTACCTCCAGAGTGGGAAAGTGCATAGTTGCGTGAGATGGGAAAAGTGTGGATCGTGCTTCAGATTTCATCCTGACACTTGGAAATGACCAGTGTGTTGGTAATTATTTGCCATTTCTATGGCGTTTGGCACCGTAATAGTCATGATGTCGGTCTCTGCATCCTGAAGCCTATGATGCTTTTTGCAGAGAAACCTCTGCTGAGGCCCAGGTAACTTGCTATTTCCCATAGCTGGCACAGGAGCCTTGGAAGATAGGATTGTTTTCAGTATTATTTCACCATTTTTTCACCACTGTTTCAAGAACCGGAGCCCTTTTCAACCGTTAGCGGAAGAATCCTTCTTTGGAGATGAGGTATTTTTCTGGGGTGGCAAGTGCAGGGCGTCTGTCAGTCCTGGGTTTGTTGGACTAGCGCCAGACATGAGAAGTGCGCCTTTGTGGGACAGGTGAATAGTGCGCATCCTGTTTCAGTCTAAAGACTGAAACTGGATCCGCACTTTTCACCGTTCCTTTCAGAATCATTTGATTCATCAGCTAGGAATGGCGATTGCTTCTCCAGACCAATCGAAGGCTAGGCCAAAGTACCTCGATCTTTCCAAGAGGTGTGTGGCCCAACTTTATGAAGAACCGCTAAGTGGAGAACTATTTGGTATTTTTCCGAAGCAATTTTCACCGTAGTTGTCATAAGGTTGGTATCTGCATCCTTAAGCATACGAGAGTTTTCACAGACGAAACAGGCTGAGGCCCAGTAATCTTGGCATTTCCAATAGTTGGTCCTAGAGACTAGCAAGAAAGTGTTCTTTTAAGTATTATTCCGTTGTGGTTTCAGCATTATTTTCAGTACCCGAGCAGGGTTCTCGCATTAGCATAAGAATCCTGCCTGGTAGTTGAGATTTCTGGGTGGGGTATAAGTTGGGGGATTCTGTCAGCCCTGCCTTTGATTTGTTTACCTCCAGAGTTGGAAAGTGCATAGTTGCGTGAGATGGGAAAAGTGTGGATCGTGCTTCAGATTTCATCCTGGCACTTTGAAATGGCCAGTGTGTTGGTAATTATTTGCCATTTCCATGGCGTTTGGCCCCGTAATAGTCATGAGGTCGGTGTGTGCATCCTGAAGGCTATGATGCTTTTTGCAGAGAAACCTCTGCTGAGGCCCAGGTAACTTGCTATTTCCCATAGCTGGCACAGGAGCCTTGGAAGATAGGATTGTTTTCAGTATTATTTCATCATTTTTTCACCACTGTTTCAAGAACGGGAGCCCTTTTCAACTGGTAGTGGAAAAATCCTTCTTTGGAGATGAGATATTTTTCTGGGGTGGCAAGTGCAGGGCCTCTGTCAGTCCTGGGTTTGTTGGACTAGCGCCAGACATGAGAAGTGCGCCTTTGTGGGACAGGTGAATAGTGCGCATCCTGTTTCAGTCTATAGACTGAAACAGGATCCGCACTTTTCACCGTTCCTTTCAGAATCATTTGATTTATCAGCTAGGAATGGCGATTGCTTCTCCAGACCAATCGAAGGCTAGGCCAAAGGAACTCGATCTTTCCAAGAGGTGTGTTGCCCAACTTTTGAAAGAACCGCCAAGTGGAGAACTATTTGGTATTTTTCCTAAGCACTTTTCACCGTAATTGTCCTAAGGTTGGTCTCTGCATCCTTAAGCATACCAGAGTTTTCACAGACGAAACAGGCTGAGGCCCATTAATCTTGGCATTTCCAATAGTTGGTCCTAGAGACTACCAAGAAAGTGTTCTTTTAAGTATTATTCTGTTGTGGTTTCAGCATTATTTTCAGAACCCGAGCAGGCTTCGCGCATTAGCATAAGAATCCTGCCTGGTAGTTGAGATTTCATGGTGGGGTGTAAGTGCGGGGCTTCTGTCAGCCCTGCCTTTGATTTGTTTACCTCCAGAGTGTGAAAGTGCATAGTTGCGTGAGATGGGAAAAGTGTGGATCGTGCTTCAGATTACATCCTGACACTTTGAAATGACCAGTGTGTTGGTAATTATTTGCCATTTCCATGGCGTTTGGCCCCGTAATAGTCATGATGTCGGTCTCTGCATCCTGAAGCCTATGATGCTTTTTGCAGAGAAACCTCTGCTGAGGCCCAGGTAACTTGCTATTTCCCATAGCTGGCACAGGAGCCTTGGAAGATAGGATTGTTTTCAGTATTATTTCACCATTTTTTCACCACTGTTTGAAGAACGGGAGCCCTTTTCAACCGTTATCGGAAGAATCCTTCTTTGGAGATGAGATATTTTTCTGGGGTGGCAAGTGCAGGGCCTCTGTCAGTCCTGGGTTTGTTGGACTAGCGCCAGACATGAGAAGTGCGCCTTCGTGGGACAGGTGAATAGTGCGGATCCTGTTTCAGCCTAAAGACTGAAACAGGATCCGCACTATTCACCGTTCCTTTCAGAATCATTTGATTCATCAGCTAGGAATGGCGATTGCTTCTCCAGACCAATCGAAGGCTAGGCCAAAGTACCTCGATCTTTCCAAGAGGTGTGTGGCCCAACTTTTGAAAGAACCGCTAAGTGGAGAACTATTTGGTATTTTTCCTAAGCACTTTTCACCGTAATTGTCCTAAGGTTGGTCTCTGCATCCTTAAGCATACGAGAGTTTTCACAGATGAAACAGGCTGAGGCCCAGTAATCTTGGCATTTCCAATAGTTGGTCTTAGATACTACCAAGAAAGTGTTCTTTTAAGTATTATTCCTTTGTGGTTTCAGCATTATTTTCAGTACCCGAGCAGGGTTCTCGCATTAGCATAAGAATCCTGCCTGGTAGTTGAGATTTCATGGTGGGGTGTAAGTGCGGGGCTTCTGTCAGCCCTGCCTTTGATTTGTTTACCTCCAGAGTTGGAAAGTGCATAGTTGCATGAGATGGGAAAAGTGTGGATCGTGCTTCAGATTTCATCCTGACACTATGAAATGACCAGTGTGTTGGAAATTATTTGCCATTTCCATGGCGTTTGGCCCCGTAATAGTCATGAGGTCGGTCTCTGCATCCTGAAGCCTATGATGCTTTTTTGCAGAGAAACTCTGCTGAGGCCCAGGTAACTTGCTATTTCCCATAGCTGGCACAGGAGCCTTGGAAGATAGGATTGTTTTCAGTATTATTTCATCATTTTTTCAACACTGTTTCAAGAACGGGAGCCCTTTTCAACCGGTAGCGGAAGAATCCTTCTTTGGAGATGAGATATTTTTCTGGGGTGGCAAGTGCAGGGCCTCTGTCAGTCCTGGGTTTGTTGGACTAGCGCCAGACATGAGAAGTGCGCCTTTGTGGGAGAGGTGAATAGTGCGGATCCTGTTTCAGTGTAAAGACTGAAACAGGATCCGCACTTTTCACCGTTCCTTTCAGAATCATTTGATTCATCAGCTAGGAATGGCGATTGCTTCTCCAGACCAATCGAAGCCTAGGCCAAAGTACCTCGATCTTTCCAAGAGGTGTGTGGCCCAACTTTTGAAAGAACCGCTAAGTGGAGAACTATTTGGTATTTTTCCGAAGCACTTTTCACCCTAGTTGTCATAAGGTTGGTCTCTGCATCCTTAAGCATACGAGAGTTTTCACAGACGAAACAGGCTGAGGCCCAGTAATCTTGGCATTTCCAATAGTTTGTCGAAGAGACTAGCAAGAAAGTGTTCTTTTAAGTATTATTCCGTTGTGGTTTCAGCATTATTTTCAGAACCTGAGCAGGGTTCTCGCATTAGCATAAGAATCCTGGCTGGTAGTTGAGATTTCTGGGTGGGGTGTAGGTGCCGGGCTTCTGTCAGCCCTGCCTTTGTTTTGTTTACCTCCAGAGTTGGAAAGTGCATATTTGCGTGAGATGGGAAAAGTGTGGATCGTGCTTCAGATTTCATCCTGACACTTAGAAATGACCAGTGTGTTGGTAATTATTTGCCATTTCCATGGCGTTTGGCACCGTAATAGTCATGAGGTCGGTCTCTGCATCCTGAAGCCTATGATGCTTTTTGCAGAGAAACCTCTGCTGAGGCCCAGGTAACTTGCTATTTCCCATAGCTGGCACAGGAGCCTTGGAAGATAGGATTGTTTTCAGTATTATTTCACCATTTTTTCACCACTGTTTCAAGAACGGGAGCCCTTTTCAACCGTTAGCGGAAGAATCCTTCTTTGGAGATGAGATATTTTTCTGGGGTGGCAAGTGCAGGGCCTCTGTCAGTCCTGGGTTTGTTGGACTAGCGCCAGACATGAGAAGTGCGCCTTCGTGGGACAGGTGAATAGTGCGGATCCTGTTTCAGTCTAAAGACTGAAACAGGATCCGCACTATTCACCGTTCCTTTCAGAATCATTTGATTCATCAGCTAGGAATGGCGATTGCTTCTCCAGACCAATCGAAGGCTAGGCCAAAGTACCTCGATCTTTCCAAGAGGTGTGTGGCCCAACTTTTGAAAGAACCGCTAAGTGGAGAACTATTTGGTATTTTTCCTAAGCACTTTTCACCGTAATTGTCCTAAGGTTGGTCTCTGCATCCTTAAGCATACGAGAGTTTTCACAGATGAAACAGGCTGAGGCCCAGTAATCTTGGCATTTCCAATAGTTGGTCTTAGATACTACCAAGAAAGTGTTCTTTTAAGTATTATTCCTTTGTGGTTTCAGCATTATTTTCAGTACCCGAGCAGGGTTCTCGCATTAGCATAAGAATCCTGCCTGGTAGTTGAGATTTCATGGTGGGGTGTAAGTGCGGGGCTTCTGTCAGCCCTGCCTTTGATTTGTTTACCTCCAGAGTTGGAAAGTGCATAGTTGCATGAGATGGGAAAAGTGTGGATCGTGCTTCAGATTTCATCCTGACACTATGAAATGACCAGTGTGTTGGAAATTATTTGCCATTTCCATGGCGTTTGGCCCCGTAATAGTCATGAGGTCGGTCTCTGCATCCTGAAGCCTATGATGCTTTTTTGCAGAGAAACCTCTGCTGAGGCCCAGGTAACTTGCTATTTCCCATAGCTGGCACAGGAGCCTTGGGAGATAGGATTGTTTTCAGTATTATTTCACCATTTTTTCACCACTGTTTCAAGAACGGGAGCCCTTTTCAACCGTTAGCGGAAGAATCCTTCTTTGGAGATGAGATATTTTTCTGGGGTGGCAAGTGCAGGGCCTCTGTCAGTCCTGGGTTTGTTGGACTAGCGCCAGACATGAGAAGTGCGCCTTTGTGGGACAGGTGAATAGTGCGGATCCTGTTTCAGTCTAAAGACTGAAATAGGATCCGCACTTTTCACCGTTCCTTTCAGAATCATTTGATTCATCAGCTAGGAATGGCGATTGCTTCTCCAGACCAATCGAAGGCTAGGCCAAAGTACCTCGATCTTTCCAAGAGGTGTGTGGCCCAACTTTTGAAAGAACCGCTAAGTGGAGAACTATTTGGTATTTTTCCGAAGCACTTTTCACCCTAGTTGTCATAAGGTTGGTCTCTGCATCCTTAAGCATACGAGAGTTTTCACAGACGAAACAGGCTGAGGCCCAGTAATCTTGGCATTTCCAATAGTTTGTCCAAGAGACTAGCAAGAAAGTGTTCTTTTAAGTATTATTCCGTTGTGGTTTCAGCATTATTTTCAGAACCTGAGCAGGGTTCTCGCATTAGCATAAGAATCCTGGCTGGTAGTTGAGATTTCTGGGTGGGGTGTAGGTGCCGGGCTTCTGTCAGCCCTGCCTTTGTTTTGTTTACCTCCAGAGTTGGAAAGTGCATATTTGCGTGAGATGGGAAAAGTGTGGATCGTGCTTCAGATTTCATCCTGACACTTAGAAATGACCAGTGTGTTGGTAATTATTTGCCATTTCCATGGCGTTTGGCACCGTAATAGTCATGAGGTCGGTCTCTGCATCCTGAAGCCTATGATGCTTTTTGCAGAGAAACCTCTGCTGAGGCCCAGGTAACTTGCTATTTCCCATAGCTGGCACAGGAGCCTTGGAAGATAGGATTGTTTTCAGTATTATTTCACCATTTTTTCACCACTGTTTCAAGAACGGGATCCCTTTTCAACCGTTAGCGGAAGAATCCTTCTTTGGAGATGAGATATTTTTCTGGGGTGGCAAGTGCAGGGCCTCTGTCAGTCCTGGGTTTGTTGGACTAGCGCCAGACATGAGAAGTGCGCCTTTGTGGGACAGGTGAATAGTGCGCATCCTGTTTCAGTCTAAAGACTGAAACAGGATCCGCACTTTTCACCGTTCCTTTCAGAAACATTTGATTCATCAGCTAGTAATGGCGATTGCTTCACCAGACCAATCGAAGGCTAGGCCAAAGTAACTCGATCTTTCCAAGAGGTGTGAGGCCCAACTTTTGAAAGAACCGCTAAGTGGAGAACTATCTGGTATTTTTCCAAAGCACTTTTCACCGTAATTGTCATAAGGTTGGTCTCTGCATCCTTAACCATACGAGAGTTTTCACAGATGAAACAGGCTGAGGCCCAGCAATCTTGGCATTTCCAATAGTTGGTCCTAGAGACTACCAAGAAAGTGTTTATTTAAGTATTATTGCATTGTGGTTTCAGCATTATTTTCAGAACCCGAGCAGGGTTCTCGCATTAGCATAAGAATCCTGCCTGGTAGTTGAGATTTCTGGGTGGGGTGTAAGTGCGGGGATTCTGTCAGCCCTGCCTTTGATTTGTTTACCTCCAGAGTTGGAAAGTGCATATTTGCGTGAGATGGGAAAAGTGTGGATCGTGCTTCAGATTTCATCCTGACACTTTGAAATGACCAGTGTGTTGGTAATTATTTGCCATTTCCATGGCGTTTGGCCCCGTAATAGTCATGAGGTCGGTCTCTGCATCCTGAAGGCTATGATGCTTTTTGCAGAGAAACCTCTGCTGAGGCCCAGGTAACTTGCTATTTCCCATAGCTGGCACAGGAGCCTTGGAAGATAGGATTGATTTCAGTATTATTTCACCATTTTTTCACCACTGTTTCAAGAACGGGAGCCCTTTTCAACCGTTAGCGGAAGAATCCTTCTTTGGAGATGAGATATTTTTCTGGGGTGGCAAGTGCAGGGCCTCTGTCAGTCCTGGGTTTGTTGGACTAGCGCCAGACATGAGAAGTGCGCCTTCGTGGGACAGATGAATAGTGCGGATCCTGTTTCAGTCTAAAGACTGAAACAGGATCCGCACTTTTCACCGTTCCTTTCAGAATCATTTGATTCATCAGCTAGGAATGGCGATTGCTTCTCCAGACCAATCGAAGTCTAGGCCAAAGTAACTCGATCTTTCCAAGAGGTGTGTGGCCCAACTTTTGAAAGAACCGCTAAGTGGAGAACTATTTAGTATTTTTCCTAAGCAATTTTCACCGTAATTGTCCTAAGGTTGGTCTCTGCATCCTTAAGCATACCAGAGTCTTCACAGACGAAACAGGCTGAGGCCCATTAATCTTGGCATTTCCAATAGTTGGTCCTAGAGACTACCAAGAAAGTGTTCTTTTAAGTATTATTCCTTTGTGGTTTCAGCATTATTTTCAGTACCCGAGCAGGGTTCTCGCATTAGCATAAGAATCCTGCCTGGTAGTTGAGATTTCATGGTGGGGTGTAAGTGCGGGGCTTCTATCAGCCCTGCCTTTGATTTGTTTACCTCCAGAGTTGGAAAGTGCATAGTTGCGTGAGATGGGAAAAGTGTGGATCGTGCTTCCGATTTCATCCAGACACTTTGAAATGATCAGTGTGTTGGTAATTATTTGCCATTTCCATGGCGTTTGGCACCGTAATAGTCATGAGGTGGGCTCTGCATCCTGAAGCCTATGATGGTTTTCGCAGAGAAACCTCTGCTGAGGCCCAGGTAACTTGCTATTTCCCATAGCTGGCACAGGAGCCTTGGAAGATAGGATTGTTTTCAGTATTATTTCACCATTTTTTCACCACTGTTTCAAGAACGGGAGCCCTTTTCAACCGTTAGCGGAAGAATCCTTCTTTGGAGATGAGATATTTTTCTGGGGTGGCAAGTGCAGGGCCTCTGTCAGTCCTGGGTTTGTTGGACTAGCGCCAGACATGAGAAGTGCGCCTTTGTGGGACAGGTGAATAGTGCGGATCCTGTTTCAGTCTAAAGACTGAAACAGGATCCGCACTTTTCACCGTTCCTTTCAGAATCATTTGATTCATCAGCTAGGAATGGCGATTGCTTCTCCAGACCAGTCGAAGGCTAGGCCAAAGTACCTCGATCTTTCCAAGAGGTGTGTGGCCCAACTTTTGAAAGAACCGCTAAGTGGAGAACTATTTGGTATTTTTCCGAAGCACTTTTCACCGTAGTTGTGATAAGGTTGGTCTCTGCATCCTTAAGCATAGGAGAGTTTTCACAGACGAAACAGGCTGAGGCCCAGTAATCTTAGCATTTCCAATAGTTGGTCCTAGAGACTAGCAAGAAAGTGTTCTTTTAAGTATTATTCCGTTGTGGTTTCAGCATTATTTTCAGAACCCGAGCAGGGTTCTCGCATTAGCATAAGAATCCTGCCTGGTAGTTGAGATTTCTGGGTGGGGTATAAGTTGGGGGATTCTGTCAGCCCTGCCTTTGATTTGTTTACCTCCAGAGTTGGAAAGTGCATAATTGCGTGAAAGTGTGGATCGTGTTTCAGATTTCATACTGACATTTGAAATGATCAGTGTGTTGGTAATTATTTGCCATTTCCATGGCGTTTGGCCCCGTAATAGTCATGAGGTCGGTCTCTGCATCCTGAGGCCTATGATGCTTTTTGCAGAGAAACCTCTGCTGAGGCCCAGGTAACTTGCTATTTCCCATAGCTGGCACAGGAGCCTTGGAAGATAGGATTGTTTTCAGTATTATTTCATCATTTTTTCACCACTGTTTGAAGAACGGGAGCCCTTTTCAACCGGTAGCGGAAGAATCCTTCTTTGGAGATGAGATATTTTTCTGGGGTGGCAAGTGCAGGGCCTCTGTCATTCCTGGGTTTGTTGGACTAGCGCCAGACATGAGAAGTGCGCCTTTGTGGGACAGGTGAATAGTGCGGATCCTGTTTCATTCTAAAGACTGAAACAGGATCCGCACTTTTCACCGTTCCTTTCAGAATCATTTGATTCATCAGCTAGGAATGGCGATTGCTTCTCCAGACCAATCGAAGGCTAGGCCAAAGTACCTCGATCTTTCCAAGAGGTGTGTGGCCCAACTTTTGAAAGAACCGCTAAGTGGAGAACTATTTGGTATTTTTCCGAAGCACTTTTCACCGTAGTTGTCATAAGGTTGGTCTCTGCATCCTTAAGCATACGAGAGTTTTCACAGACGAAACAGGCTGAGGCCCAGTAATCTTGCCATTTCCAATAGTTTGTCCTAGAGACTAGCAAGAAAGTGTTCTTTTAAGTATTATTCCGTTGTGGTTTCAGCATTATTTTCAGAACCCGAGCAGGGTTCTCGCATTAGCATAAGCATCCTGCCTGGTAGTTGAGATTTCTGGGTGGGGTATAAGTTGGGGGATTCTGTCAGCCCTGCCTTTGATTTGTTTACCTCCAGAGTTGGAAAGTGCATAATTGCGTGAGATGGGAAAAGTGTGGATCGTGTTTCAGATTTCATACTGACATTTGAAATGATCAGTGTGTTGGTAATTATTTGCCATTTCCATGGCGTTTGGCACCGTAATAGTCATGAGGTCGGTCTCTGCATCCTGAAGCCTATGATGCTTTTTGCAGAGAAACCTCTGCTGAGGCCCAGGTAACTTGCTATTTCCCATAGCTGGCACAGGAGCCTTGGAAGATAGGATTGTTCTCAGTATTATTTCATCATTTTTTCACCACTGTTTCAAGAACGGGAGCCCTTTTCAACCGTTAGCGGAAGAATTCTTCTTTGGAGATGAGATATTTTTCTGGGGTGGCAAGTGCAGGGCCTCTGTCAGTCCTGGGTTTGTTGGACTAGCGCCAGACATGAGAAGTGCGCCTTTGTGGGACAGGTGAATAGTGCGGATCCTGTTTCAGTCTAAAGACTGAAACAGGATCCGCACTTTTCACCGTTCCTTTCAGAATCATTTGATTCATCAGCTAGGAATGGCGATTGCTTCTCCAGACCAGTCGAAGGCTAGGCCAAAGTACCTCGATCTTTCCAAGAGATGTGTGGCCCAACTTTTGAAAGAACCGCTAAGTGGAGAACTATTTGGTATTTTTCCGAAGCACTTTTCACCGTAGTTGTCATAAGGTTGGTCTCTGCATCCTTAAGCATAGGAGAGTTTTCACAGACGAAACAGGCTGAGGCCCAGTAATCTTAGCATTTCCAATATTTGGTCCTAGAGACTAGCAAGAAAGTGTTCTTTTAAGTATTATTCCGTTGTGGTTTCAGCATTATTTTCAGAACCCGAGCAGGGTTCTCGCATTAGCATAAGAATCCTGCCTGGTAGTTGAGATTTCTGGGTGGGGTATAAGTTGGGGGATTCTGTCAGCCCTGCCTTTGATTTGTTTACCTCCAGAGTTGGAAAGTGCATAATTGCGTGAAAGTGTGGATCGTGTTTCAGATTTCATACTGACATTTGAAATGATCAGTGTGTTGGTAATTATTTGCCATTTCCATGGCGTTTGGCCCCGTAATAGTCATGAGGTCGGTCTCTGCATCCTGAGGCCTATGATGCTTTTTGCAGAGAAACCTCTGCTGAGGCCCAGGTAACTTGCTATTTCCCATAGCTGGCACAGGAGCCTTGGAAGATAGGATTGTTTTCAGTATTATTTCACCATTTTTTCACCACTGTTTCAAGAACCGGAGCCCTTTTCAACCGTTAGCGGAAGAATCATTCTTTGGAGATGAGGTATTTTTCTGGGGTGGCAAGTGCAGGGCCTCTGTCAGTCCTGGGTTTGTTGGACTAGCGCCAGACATGAGAAGTGCGCCTTTGTGGGACAGGTGAATAGTGCGGATCCTGTTTCAGTCTAAAGACTGAAACAGGATCCGCACTTTTCGCCGTTCCTTTCAGAATCATTTGATTCATCAGCTAGGAATGGCGATTGCTTTTCCAGACCAATCGAAGGCTAGGCCAAAGTACCTCGATCTTTCCAAGAGGTGTGTGGCCCAACTTTTGAAAGAACCGCTAAGTGGAGAACTATTTGGTATTTTTCCGAAGCACTTTTCACCGTAGTTGTCATAAGGTTGGTCTCTGCATCCTTAAGCATACGAGAGTTTTCACAGACGAAACAGGCTGAGGACCAGTAATCTTGGCATTTCCAATAGTTTGTCCTAGAGACTAGCAAGAAAGTGTTCTTTTAAGTATTATTCCGTTGTGGTTTCAGCATTATTTTCAGAACCCGAGCAGGGTTCTCGCATTAGCATAAGAATCCTGCCTGGTAGTTGAGATTTCATGGTGGGCTGTAAGTGCGGGGCTTCTGTCAGCCCTGCCTTTGATTTGTTTACCTCCAGAGTTGGAAAGTGCATAGTTGCATGAGATGGGAAAAGTGTGGATCGTGCTTCAGAATTCATCCTGACACTTTGAAATGACCAGTGTGTTGGTAATTATTTGCCATTTCCATGGCGTTTGGCCCCGTAATAGTCATGAGGTCGGTCTCTGCATCCTGAAGCCTATGATGCTTTTTGCAGAGAAACCTCTGCTTAGGCCCAGGTAACTTGCTATTTCCCATAGCTGGCACAGGAGCCTTGGAAGATAGGATTGTTTTCAGTATTATTTCATCATTTTTTCACCACTGTTTCAAGAACGGGAGCCCTTTTCAACCGTTAGCGGAAGAATCCTTCTTTGGAGATGAGATATTTTTCTGGGGTGGCAAGTGCAGGGCCTCTGTCAGTCCTGGGTTTGTTGGACTAGCGCCAGACATGAGAAGTGCGCCTTTGTGGGACAGGTGAATAGTGCGGATCCTGTTTCAGTCTAAAGACTGAAACAGGATCCGCACTTTTCACCGTTCCTTTCAGAATCATTTGATTCATCAGCTAGGAATGGCGATTGCTTCTCCAGACCAATCGAAGGCTAGGGCAAAGTAACTCGATCTTTCCAAGAGGTGTGTGGCCCAACTTTTGAAAGAACTGCTAAGTGGAGAACTATTTGGTATTTTTCCTAAGCACTTTTCACCGTAATTGTCCTAAGGTTGGTCTCTGCATCCTTAAGCATACGAGGGTTTTCACAGACGAAACAGGCTGAGGCCCATTAATCTTGGCATTTCCAATAGATGGTCCTAGAGACTACGAAGAAAGTGTTCTTTTAAGTATTATACCGTTGTGGTTTCAGCATTATTTTCAGAACCCGAGCAGGGTTCTCGCATTAGCATAAGAATCCTGCCTGTTGGTTGAGATTTCATGGTGGGGTGTAAGTGTGGGGCTTCTGTCAGCCCTGCCTTTGATTTGTTTACCTCCAGAGTTGGAAAGTGCATATTTGCGTGAGATGGGAAAAGTGTGGATCGTGCTTCAGATTTCATCCTGACACTTTGAAATGACCAGTGTGTTGGTAATTATTTGCCATTTCCATGGCGTTTGGCACCGTAATAGTCATGAGGTCGGTCTCTGCATCTTGAAGCCTATGATGCTTTTTGCAGAGAAACCTCTGCTGCGGCCCAGGTAACTTGCTATTTCCCGTAGCTGGCACAGGAGCCTTGGAAGATAGGATTGTTTTCAGTATTATTTCACCATATTTTCATCACTGTTTGAAGAACGGGAGCCCTTTTCAACCGTTAGCGGAAGAATCCTTCTTTGGAGATGAGATATTTTTCTGGGGTGGCAAGTGCAGGGCCTCTGTCACTCCTGGGTTTGTTGGACTAGCGCCAGACATGAGAAGTGCGCCTTTGTGGGACAGGTGAATAGTGCGGATCCTGTTTCAGTCTAAAGACTGAAACAGGATCCGCACTTTTCACAGTTCCTTTCAGAATCATTTGATTCATCAGCTAGGAATGGCGATTGCTTCTCCAGACCAATCGAAGGCTAGGCCAAAGTAACTCGATCTTTCCAAGAGGTGTGTGGCCCAACTTTTGAAAGAACCGCTAAGTGGAGAACTATTTGGTATTTTTCCTAAGCACTTTTCACCGTAATTGTCCTAAGGTTGGTCTCTGCATCCTTAAGCATACCAGAGTTTTCACAGACGAAACAGGCTGAGGCCCATTAATCTTGGCATTTCCAATAGTTGGTCCTAGAGACTACCAAGAAAGTGTTCTTTTAAGTATTATTCCTTTGTGGTTTCAGCATTATTTTCAGAACCCGAGCAGGGTTCTCGCATTAGCATAAGAATCCTGCCTGGTAGTTGAGATTTCATGGTGGGGTGTAAGTGCGGGGCTTCTGTCAGCCCTGCCTTTGATTTGTTTACCTCCAGAGTGGGAAAGTGCATAGTTGCGTGAGATGGGAAAAGTGTGGATCGTGCTTCAGATTTCATCCTGACACTTGGAAATGACCAGTGTGTTGGTAATTATTTGCCATTTCTATGGCGTTTGGCACCGTAATAGTCATGATGTCGGTCTCTGCATCCTGAAGCCTATGATGCTTTTTGCAGAGAAACCTCTGCTGAGGCCCAGGTAACTTGCTATTTCCCATAGCTGGCACAGGAGCCTTGGAAGATAGGATTGTTTTCAGTATTATTTCACCATTTTTTCACCACTGTTTCAAGAACCGGAGCCCTTTTCAACCGTTAGCGGAAGAATCCTTCTTTGGAGATGAGGTATTTTTCTGGGGTGGCAAGTGCAGGGCGTCTGTCAGTCCTGGGTTTGTTGGACTAGCGCCAGACATGAGAAGTGCGCCTTTGTGGGACAGGTGAATAGTGCGCATCCTGTTTCAGTCTAAAGACTGAAACTGGATCCGCACTTTTCACCGTTCCTTTCAGAATCATTTGATTCATCAGCTAGGAATGGCGATTGCTTCTCCAGACCAATCGAAGGCTAGGCCAAAGTACCTCGATCTTTCCAAGAGGTGTGTGGCCCAACTTTATGAAGAACCGCTAAGTGGAGAACTATTTGGTATTTTTCCGAAGCAATTTTCACCGTAGTTGTCATAAGGTTGGTATCTGCATCCTTAAGCATACGAGAGTTTTCACAGACGAAACAGGCTGAGGCCCAGTAATCTTGGCATTTCCAATAGTTGGTCCTAGAGACTAGCAAGAAAGTGTTCTTTTAAGTATTATTCCGTTGTGGTTTCAGCATTATTTTCAGTACCCGAGCAGGGTTCTCGCATTAGCATAAGAATCCTGCCTGGTAGTTGAGATTTCTGGGTGGGGTATAAGTTGGGGGATTCTGTCAGCCCTGCCTTTGATTTGTTTACCTCCAGAGTTGGAAAGTGCATAATTGCGTGAAAGTGTGGATCGTGTTTCAGATTTCATACTGACATTTGAAATGATCAGTGTGTTGGTAATTATTTGCCATTTCCATGGCGTTTGGCCCCGTAATAGTCATGAGGTCGGTCTCTGCATCCTGAGGCCTATGATGCTTTTTGCAGAGAAACCTCTGCTGAGGCCCAGGTAACTTGCTATTTCCCATAGCTGGCACAGGAGCCTTGGAAGATAGGATTGTTTTCAGTATTATTTCACCATTTTTTCACCACTGTTTCAAGAACCGGAGCCCTTTTCAAACGTTAGCGGAAGAATCATTCTTTGGAGATGAGGTATTTTTCTGGGGTGGCAAGTGCAGGGCCTCTGTCAGTCCTGGGTTTGTTGGACTAGCGCCAGACATGAGAAGTGCGCCTTTGTGGGACAGGTGAATAGTGCGGATCCTGTTTCAGTCTAAAGACTGAAACAGGATCCGCACTTTTCGCCGTTCCTTTCAGAATCATTTGATTCATCAGCTAGGAATGGCGATTGCTTTTCCAGACCAATCGAAGGCTAGGCCAAAGTACCTCGATCTTTCCAAGAGGTGTGTGGCCCAACTTTTGAAAGAACCGCTAAGTGGAGAACTATTTGGTATTTTTCCGAAGCACTTTTCACCGTAGTTGTCATAAGGTTGGTCTCTGCATCCTTAAGCATACGAGAGTTTTCACAGACGAAACAGGCTGAGGACCAGTAATCTTGGCATTTCCAATAGTTTGTCCTAGAGACTAGCAAGAAAGTGTTCTTTTAAGTATTATTCCGTTGTGGTTTCAGCATTATTTTCAGAACCCGAGCAGGGTTCTCGCATTAGCATAAGAATCCTGCCTGGTAGTTGAGATTTCATGGTGGGCTGTAAGTGCGGGGCTTCTGTCAGCCCTGCCTTTGATATGTTTACCTCCAGAGTTGGAAAGTGCATAGTTGCATGAGATGGGAAAAGTGTGGATCGTGCTTCAGAATTCATCCTGACACTTTGAAATGACCAGTGTGTTGGTAATTATTTGCCATTTCCATGGCGTTTGGCACCGTAATAGTCATGAGGTCGGTCTCTGCATCCTGAAGCCTATGATGCTTTTTGCAGAGAAACCTCTGCTTAGGCCCAGGTAACTTGCTATTTCCCATAGCTGGCACAGGAGCATTGGAAGATAGGATTGTTTTCAGTATTATTTCATCATTTTTTCACCACTGTTTCAAGAACGGGAGCCCTTTTCAACCGTTAGCGGAAGAATCCTTCTTTGGAGATGAGATATTTTTCTGGGGTGGCAAGTGCAGGGCCTCTGTCAGTCCTGGGTTTGTTGGACTAGCGCCAGACATGAGAAGTGCGCCTTTGTGGGACAGGTGAATAGTGCGGATCCTGTTTCAGTCTAAAGACTGAAACAGGATCCGCACTTTTCACCGTTCCTTTCAGAATCATTTGATTCATCAGCTAGGAATGGCGATTGCTTCTCCAGACCAATCGAAGGCTAGGGCAAAGTAACTCGATCTTTCCAAGAGGTGTGTGGCCCAACTTTTGAAAGAACTGCTAAGTGGAGAACTATTTGGTATTTTTCCTAAGCACTTTTCACCGTAATTGTCCTAAGGTTGGTCTCTGCATCCTTAAGCATACGAGGGTTTTCACAGACGAAACAGGCTGAGGCCCATTAATCTTGGCATTTCCAATAGATGGTCCTAGAGACTACGAAGAAAGTGTTCTTTTAAGTATTATACCGTTGTGGTTTCAGCATTATTTTCAGAACCCGAGCAGGGTTCTCGCATTAGCATAAGAATCCTGCCTGTTGGTTGAGATTTCATGGTGGGGTGTAAGTGTGGGGCTTCTGTCAGCCCTGCCTTTGATTTGTTTACCTCCAGAGTTGGAAAGTGCATATTTGCGTGAGATGGGAAAAGTGTGGATCGTGCTTCAGATTTCATCCTGACACTTTGAAATGACCAGTGTGTTGGTAATTATTTGCCATTTCCATGGCGTTTGGCACCGTAATAGTCATGAGGTCGGTCTCTGCATCTTGAAGCCTATGATGCTTTTTGCAGAGAAACCTCTGCTGCGGCCCAGGTAACTTGCTATTTCCCGTAGCTGGCACAGGAGCCTTGGAAGATAGGATTGTTTTCAGTATTATTTCACCATATTTTCATCACTGTTTGAAGAACGGGAGCCCTTTTCAACCGTTAGCGGAAGAATCCTTCTTTGGAGATGAGATATTTTTCTGGGGTGGCAAGTGCAGGGCCTCTGTCACTCCTGGGTTTGTTGGACTAGCGCCAGACATGAGAAGTGCGCCTTTGTGGGACAGGTGAATAGTGCGGATCCTGTTTCAGTCTAAAGACTGAAACAGGATCCGCACTTTTCACCGTTCCTTTCAGAATCATTTGATTCATCAGCTAGGAATGGCGATTGCTTCTCCAGACCAATCGAAGGCTAGGCCAAAGTAACTCGATCTTTCCAAGAGGTGTGTGGCCCAACTTTTGAAAGAACCGCTAAGTGGAGAACTATTTGGTATTTTTCCTAAGCACTTTTCACCGTAATTGTCCTAAGGTTGGTCTCTGCATCCTTAAGCATACCAGAGTTTTCACAGACGAAACAGGCTGAGGCCCATTAATCTTGGCATTTCCAATAGTTGGTCCTAGAGACTACCAAGAAAGTGTTCTTTTAAGTATTATTCCTTTGTGGTTTCAGCATTATTTTCAGAACCCGAGCAGGGTTCTCGCATTAGCATAAGAATCCTGCCTGGTAGTTGAGATTTCATGGTGGGGTGTAAGTGCGGGGCTTCTGTCAGCCCTGCCTTTGATTTGTTTACCTCCAGAGTGGGAAAGTGCATAGTTGCGTGAGATGGGAAAAGTGTGGATCGTGCTTCAGATTTCATCCTGACACTTGGAAATGACCAGTGTGTTGGTAATTATTTGCCATTTCTATGGCGTTTGGCACCGTAATAGTCATGATGTCGGTCTCTGCATCCTGAAGCCTATGATGCTTTTTGCAGAGAAACCTCTGCTGAGGCCCAGGTAACTTGCTATTTCCCATAGCTGGCACAGGAGCCTTGGAAGATAGGATTGTTTTCAGTATTATTTCACCATTTTTTCACCACTGTTTCAAGAACCGGAGCCCTTTTCAACCGTTAGCGGAAGAATCCTTCTTTGGAGATGAGGTATTTTTCTGGGGTGGCAAGTGCAGGGCGTCTGTCAGTCCTGGGTTTGTTGGACTAGCGCCAGACATGAGAAGTGCGCCTTTGTGGGACAGGTGAATAGTGCGCATCCTGTTTCAGTCTAAAGACTGAAACTGGATCCGCACTTTTCACCGTTCCTTTCAGAATCATTTGATTCATCAGCTAGGAATGGCGATTGCTTCTCCAGACCAATCGAAGGCTAGGCCAAAGTACCTCGATCTTTCCAAGAGGTGTGTGGCCCAACTTTATGAAGAACCGCTAAGTGGAGAACTATTTGGTATTTTTCCGAAGCAATTTTCACCGTAGTTGTCATAAGGTTGGTATCTGCATCCTTAAGCATACGAGAGTTTTCACAGACGAAACAGGCTGAGGCCCAGTAATCTTGGCATTTCCAATAGTTGGTCCTAGAGACTAGCAAGAAAGTGTTCTTTTAAGTATTATTCCGTTGTGGTTTCAGCATTATTTTCAGTACCCGAGCAGGGTTCTCGCATTAGCATAAGAATCCTGCCTGGTAGTTGAGATTTCTGGGTGGGGTATAAGTTGGGGGATTCTGTCAGCCCTGCCTTTGATTTGTTTACCTCCAGAGTTGGAAAGTGCATAATTGCGTGAAAGTGTGGATCGTGTTTCAGATTTCATACTGACATTTGAAATGATCAGTGTGTTGGTAATTATTTGCCATTTCCATGGCGTTTGGCCCCGTAATAGTCATGAGGTCGGTCTCTGCATCCTGAGGCCTATGATGCTTTTTGCAGAGAAACCTCTGCTGAGGCCCAGGTAACTTGCTATTTCCCATAGCTGGCACAGGAGCCTTGGAAGATAGGATTGTTTTCAGTATTATTTCACCATTTTTTCACCACTGTTTCAAGAACCGGAGCCCTTTTCAACCGTTAGCGGAAGAATCATTCTTTGGAGATGAGGTATTTTTCTGGGGTGGCAAGTGCAGGGCCTCTGTCAGTCCTGGGTTTGTTGGACTAGCGCCAGACATGAGAAGTGCGCCTTTGTGGGACAGGTGAATAGTGCGGATCCTGTTTCAGTCTAAAGACTGAAACAGGATCCGCACTTTTCGCCGTTCCTTTCAGAATCATTTGATTCATCAGCTAGGAATGGCGATTGCTTTTCCAGACCAATCGAAGGCTAGGCCAAAGTACCTCGATCTTTCCAAGAGGTGTGTGGCCCAACTTTTGAAAGAACCGCTAAGTGGAGAACTATTTGGTATTTTTCCGAAGCACTTTTCACCGTAGTTGTCATAAGGTTGGTCTCTGCATCCTTAAGCATACGAGAGTTTTCACAGACGAAACAGGCTGAGGACCAGTAATCTTGGCATTTCCAATAGTTTGTCCTAGAGACTAGCAAGAAAGTGTTCTTTTAAGTATTATTCCGTTGTGGTTTCAGCATTATTTTCAGAACCCGAGCAGGGTTCTCGCATTAGCATAAGAATCCTGCCTGGTAGTTGAGATTTCATGGTGGGCTGTAAGTGCGGGGCTTCTGTCAGCCCTGCCTTTGATATGTTTACCTCCAGAGTTGGAAAGTGCACAGTTGCATGAGATGGGAAAAGTGTGGATCGTGCTTCAGAATTCATCCTGACACTTTGAAATGACCAGTGTGTTGGTAATTATTTGCCATTTCCATGGCGTTTGGCACCGTAATAGTCATGAGGTCGGTCTCTGCATCCTGAAGCCTATGATGCTTTTTGCAGAGAAACCTCTGCTTAGGCCCAGGTAACTTGCTATTTCCCATAGCTGGCACAGGAGCATTGGAAGATAGGATTGTTTTCAGTATTATTTCATCATTTTTTCACCACTGTTTCAAGAACGGGAGCCCTTTTCAACCGTTAGCGGAAGAATCCTTCTTTGGAGATGAGATATTTTTCTGGGGTGGCAAGTGCAGGGCCTCTGTCAGTCCTGGGTTTGTTGGACTAGCGCCAGACATGAGAAGTGCGCCTTTGTGGGACAGGTGAATAGTGCGGATCCTGTTTCAGTCTAAAGACTGAAACAGGATCCGCACTTTTCACCGTTCCTTTCAGAATCATTTGATTCATCAGCTAGGAATGGCGATTGCTTCTCCAGACCAATCGAAGGCTAGGGCAAAGTAACTCGATCTTTCCAAGAGGTGTGTGGCCCAACTTTTGAAAGAACTGCTAAGTGGAGAACTATTTGGTATTTTTCCTAAGCACTTTTCACCGTAATTGTCCTAAGGTTGGTCTCTGCATCCTTAAGCATACGAAGGTTTTCACAGACGAAACAGGCTGAGGCCCATTAATCTTGGCATTTCCAATAGATGGTCCTAGAGACTACGAAGAAAGTGTTCTTTTAAGTATTATACCGTTGTGGTTTCAGCATTATTTTCAGAACCCGAGCACGGTTCTCGCATTAGCATAAGAATCCTGCCTGTTGGTTGAGATTTCATGGTGGGGTGTAAGTGCGGGGCTTCTGTCAGCCCTGCCATTGATTTGTTTACCTCCAGAGTTGGAAAGTGCATATTTGCGTGAGATGGGTAATTTAGTGGATCGTGCTTCAGATTTCATCCTGACACTTTGAAATGACCAGTGTGTTGGTAGTTATTTGCCCTTTCCATGGCGTTTGGCACCGTAATAGTCATGAGGTCGGTCTCTGCATCTTGAAGCCTATGATGCTTTTTGCAGAGAAACCTCTGCTGAGGCCCAGGTAACTTGCTATTTCCCATAGCTGGCACAGGAGCCTTGGAAGATAGGATTGTTTTCAGTATTATTTCACCATATTTTCACCACTGTTTCAAGAACGGGAGCCCTTTTCAACCGTTATCGGAAGAATCCTTCTTTGGAGATGAGATATTTTTCTGGGGTGGCAAGTGCAGGGCCTCTGTCAGTCCTGGGTTTGTTGGATTAGCGCCAGACATGAGAAGTGCGCCTTTGTGGGACAGGTGAATAGTGCGGATCCTGTTTCAGTCTAAAGACTGAAACAGGATCCGCACTTTTCACCGTTCCTTTCAGAATCATTTGATTCATCAGCTAGCAATGGCGATTGCTTCTCCAGACCAATCGAAGGCTAGGCCAAAGTAACTCGATCTTTCCAAGAGGTGTGTGGCCCAACTTTTGAAAGAACCGCTAAGTGGAGAACTATTTGGTATTTTTCCTAAGCACTTTTCACCGTAATTGTCCTAAGGTTGGTCTCTGCATCCTTAAGCATACGAGAGTTTTCACAGATGAAACAGGCTGAGGCCCATTAATCTTGGCATTTCCAATAGTTGGTCCTAGAGACTAGCAAGAAAGTGTTCTTTTAAGTATTATTCCGTTGTGGTTTCAGCATTATTTTCAGAACCCGAGCACGGTTCTCGCATTAGCATAAGAATCCTGCCTGGTAGTTGAGATTTCATGGTGGGGTGTAAGTGCGGGGCTTCTGTCAGCCCTGCCTTTGATTTGTTTACCTCCAGAGTTGGAAAGTGCATATTTGCATGAGATGGGAAAAGTGTGGATCGTGCTCCAGATTTCATCCTGACACTTTGAAATGACCAGTGTGTTGGTAATTATTTGCCATTCCGATGGAGTTTGGCCCCGTAATAGTCATGAGGTCGGTCTCTGCATCCTGAAGCCTATGATGCTTTTTGCAGAGAAACCTCTGCTGAGGCCCAGGTAACTTGCTATTTCCCATAGCTGGCACAGGAGCCTTGGAAGATAGGATTGTTTTCAGTATTATTTCACCATTTTTTCACCACTGTTTCAAGAACGGGAGCCCTTTTCAACCGTTATCGGAAGAATCCTTCTTTGGAGATGAGATATTTTTCTGGGGTGGCAAGTGCAGGGCCTCTGTCAGGCCTGGGTTTGTTGGACTAGCGCTACACATGAGAAGTGCGCCTTTGTGGGACAGGTGAATAGTGCGGATCCTGTTTCAGTCTAAAGACTGAAACAGGATCCGCACTTTTCACCGTTCCTTTCAGAATCATTTGATTCATCAGCTAGGAATGGCGATTGCTTCTCCAGACCAATCGAAGGCTAGGCCAAAGTAACTCGATTTTTCCAAGAGGTGTGTGGCCCAACTTTTGAAAGAACCGCTAAGTGGAGAACTATTTGTTATTTTTCCGAAGCACTTTTCACCGTAATTGTCATAAGGTTGGTCTCTGCATCCTTAAGCGTACCAGTGTCTTCACAGACGAAACAGGCTGAGGCCCATTAATCTTGGCATTTCCAATAGTTGGTCCTAGAGACTACCAAGAAAGTGTTCTTTTAAGTATTATTCCGTTGTGGTTTCAGTATTATTTTCAGAACCCGAGCAGGGTTCTCGCATTAGCATAAGAATCCTGCCTGGTAGTTGAGATTTCTGAGTGGGGTATAAGTTGGGGGATTCTGTCATCCCTGCCTTTGATTTGTTTACCTCCAGAGTTGGAAAGTGCATAATTGCGTGAGATGGGAAAAGTGTGGATCGTGCTTCAGATTTCATACTGACTTTTGAAATGATCAGTGTGTTGGTAATTATTTGCCATTTCCATGGCGGTTGGCACCGTAATAGTCATGAGGTCGGTCTCTGCATCCTGAAGCCTATGATGCTTTTTGCAGAGAAACCTCTGCTGAGGCCCAGGTAACTTGCTATTTCCCATAGCTGGCACAGGAGCCTTGGAAGATAGGATTGTTGTCAGTATTATTTCACCATTTTTTCACCACTGTTTCAAGAACGGGAGCCCTTTTCAACCGTTAGCGGAAGAATCCTTCTTTGGAGATGAGATATTTTTCTGGGCTGGCAAGTGCAGGGCGTCTGTCAGTCCTGGGTTTGTTGGACTAGCGCCAGACATGAGAAGTGCGCCTTTGTGGGACAGGTGAATAGTGCAGATCCTGTTTCAGTCTAAAGACTGAAACAGGATCCGCACTTTTCACCGTTCCTTTCAGAATCATTTGATTCGTCCGCTAGGAGTGGCGATTGCTTCACCAGGCCAGTCGAAGGCTAGGCCAAAGTAACTCGATCTTTCCAAGAGGTGTGTGGCCCAACTTTTGAAAGAACCGCTAAGTGGAGAACTATTTGTTATTTTTCCGAAGCACTTTTCACCGTAATTGTCATAAGGTGGTCTCTGCATCCTTAAGCATACGAGAGTTTTCACAGATGAAACAGGCTGAGGCCCAGTAATGTTGGCATTTCCATTAGTTGGTCTTAGAGACTATCAAGAAAGTGTTCTTTTAAGTATTATTCCTTTGTGGTTTCAGCATTATTTTCAGTACCCGAGCATGGTTCTCGCATTAGCATAAAAATCCTGCCTGGTAGTTGAGAATTCATGGTGGGGTGTAAGTGCGGGGCTTCTGTCAGCCCTGCCTTTGATTTGTTTACCTCCAGAGTTGGAAAGTGCATAGTTGCGTGAGATGGGAAAAGTGTGGATCGTGCTTCAGATTTCATCCTGACACTTTGAAATGACCAGTGTGTTGCTAATTATTTGCCATTTCCATGGCGTTTGGCCCCGTAATAGTCATGAGGTCGGTCTCTGCATCCTGAAGCCTATGATGCTTTTTGCAGAGAAACCTCTGCTGAGGCCCAGGTAACTTGCTATTTCCCATAGCTGGCACAGGAGCCTTGGAAGATAGGATTGTTTTCAGTATTATTTCACCATTTTTTCACCACTGTTTCAAGAACGGGAGCCCTTTTCAACCATTAGCGGAAGAATCCTTCTTTGGAGATGAGATATTTTTGTGGGGTGGCAGTGCAGGGCCTCTGTCAGTCCTGGGTTTGTTGGACTAGCGCCAGACATGAGAAGTGCGCCTTTGTGGGACAGGTGAATAGTGCGGATACTGTTTCAGTCTAAAGACTGAAACAGGATCCGCACTTTTCACCGTTCCTTTCAGAATCATTTGATTCATCAGCTAGGAATGGGGGTTGCTTCTCCAGACCAATCGAAGGCTAGGCCAAAGTAACTCGATCTTTCCAAGAGGTGTGTGGCCCAACTTTTGAAAGAACTGCTAAGTGGATAACTATTTGGTATTTTTCCGAAGCACTTTTCACCGTAATTGTCATAAGGTTGGTCTCTGCATCCTTAAGCATACGAGAGTTTTCACAGACGAAACAGGCTGAGGCCCAGTAATCTTGGCATTTCCAATAGTTGGTCCTAGAGACTACCAAGAAAGTGTTTTTTTAAGTATTATTCCATTGTGGTTTCAGCATTATTTTCAGTACCCGAGCAGGGTTCTCGCATTAGCATAAGAATCCTCCCTGGTAGTTGAGATTTCTGGGTGGGGTGTAAGTGAGGGGCTTCTGTCGGCACTGCCTTTGATTTGTTTACCTCCAGAGTTGGAAAGTGCATATTTGCGTGAGATGGGAAAAGTGTGGATCATGCTTCAGATATCATCCTGACACTTTGATATGATCAGTGTGTTGGTAATTATTTGCCATTTCCATGGCGTTTGGCACCGTAATAGTCATGAAGTCGGTCTCTGCATCCTGAAGCCTATGATGCTTTTTGCAGAGAAACCTCTGCTGAGGCCCTGGTAACTTGCTGTTTCCCATAGCTGGCCCAGGAGCCTTGGAAGATAGGATTGTTTTCAGTATTATTTCACCATTTTTTCACCACTGTTTCAAGAACGGGAGCCCTTTTCAACCGTTAGCGGAAGAATCCTTCTTTGGAGATGAGATATTTTTCTGGGGTGGCAAGTGCAGGGCGTCTGTCAGTCCTGGGTTTGTTGGACTAGCGCCAGACATGAGAAGTGCGCCTTTGTGGGACAGGTGAATAGTGCGGATCCTGTTTCAGTCTAAAGACTGAAACAGGATCCGCACTTTTCACCGTTCCTTTCAGAATCATTTGATTCATCAGCTAGGAATGGCGATTGCTTCTCCAGACCAATCGAAGGCTAGGCCAAAGTAACTCGATCTTTCCAAGAGGTGTGTGGCCCAACTTTTGAAAGAACCGCTAAGTGGAGAAGTATTTGGTATTTTTCGTAAGCACTTTTCATCGTAATTGTCCTA
The DNA here is from genome assembly GCF_020740605.2 of Lemur catta. Classification (NCBI taxonomy): domain Eukaryota; kingdom Metazoa; phylum Chordata; class Mammalia; order Primates; family Lemuridae; genus Lemur; species Lemur catta. Next base: position 83,188,041 of record NC_059132.1, on the reverse strand, counting down.
AGGTTGGTCTCTGCATCCTTAAGCATACCAGAGTTTTCACAGACGAAACAGGCTGAGGCCCATTAATCTTGGCATTTCCAATAGTTGGTCCTAGAGACTACCAAGAAAGTGTTCTTTTAAGTATTATTCTGTTGTGGTTTCAGCATTATTTTCAGAACCCGAGCAGGGTTCTCGCATTAGCATAAGAATCCTGCCTGGAGGTTGAGATTTCATGGTGGGGTGTAAGTGCCGGGCTTCTGTCAGCCCTGCCTTTGATTTGTTTACCTCCAGAGTTGGAAAGTGCATATTTGCGTGAGATGGGAAAAGTGTGGATCGTGTTTCAGATTTCATACTGACACTTTGAAATGACCAGTGTGTTGGTAATTATTTGCCATTTCCATGGCGTTTGGCCCCGTAATAGTCATGAGGTCGGTCTCTGCATCCTGAAGCCTATGATGCTTTTTGCAGAGAAACCTCTGCTGAGGCCCAGGTAACTTGCTATTTCCCATAGCTGGCACAGGAGCCTTGGAAGATAGGATTGTTTTCAGTATTATTTCACCATTTTTTCACCACTGTTTCAAGAACCGGAGCCCTTTTCAACCATTAGCGGAAGAATCCTTCTTTGGAGATGAGATATTTTTCTGGGGTGGCAAGTGCAGGGCCTCTGTCAGTCCTGGGTTTGTTGGACTAGCGCCAGACATGAGAAGTGCGCCTTTGTGGGACAGGTGAATAGTGCGGATCCTGTTTCAGTCTAAAGACTGAAACAGGATCCGCACTTTTCACCGTTCCTTTCAGAATCATTTGATTCATCAGCTAGGAATGGCGATTGCTTCTCCAGACCAATCGAAGGCTAGGCCAAAGTAACTCGATGTTTCCAAGAGGTGTGTGGCCCAACTTTTGAAAGAACCGCTAAGTGGAGAACTATTTGTTATTTTTCCGAAGCACTTTTCACCGTAATTGTCATAAGGTTGGTCTCTGCATCCTTAAGCATACCAGTGTCTTCACAGACGAAACAGGCTGAGGCCCAGTAATCTTGGCATTTCCAATAGTTGGTCTTAGAGACTACAAAGAAAGTGTTCTTTTAAGTATTATTCCATTGTGGTTTCAGCATCATTTTCTGAACCCGAGCAGGGTTCTCGCATTAGCATAAGAATCCTGCCTGGTAGTTGAGATTTCTGGGTGGGGTGTAAGTGCCGGGCTTCTGTCAGCCCTGCCTTTGATTTGTTTACCTCCAGAGTTGGAAAGTGCATATTTGCGTGAGATGGGAAAAGTGTGGATCGTGCTTCAGATTTCATCCTGACACTTTGAAATGACCAGTGTGTTGGTAATTATTTGCCATTTCCATGGCGTTTGGCCCCGTAATAGTCATGAGGTCGGTCTCTGCATCCTGAAGGCTATGATGCTTTTTGCAGAGAAACCTCTGCTGAGGCCCAGGTAACTTGCTATTTCCCATAGCTGGCACAGGAGCCTTGGAAGATAGGATTGATTTCAGTATTATTTCACCATTTTTTCACCACTGTTTCAAGAACGGGAGCCCTTTTCAACCGTTAGCGGAAGAATCCTTCTTTGGAGATGAGATATTTTTCTGGGGTGGCAAGTGCAGGGCCTCTCTCAGTCCTGGGTTTGTTGGACTAGCGCCAGACATGAGAAGTGCGCCTTTGTGGGACAGATGAATAGTGCGGATCCTGTTTCAGTCTAAAGACTGAAACAGGATCCGCACTTTTCACGTTCCTTTCAGAATCATTTGATTCATCAGCTAGGAATGGCGATTGCTTCTCCAGACCAATCGAAGGCTAGGCCAAAGTAACTCGATCTTTCCAAGAGGTGTGTGGCCCAACTTTTGAAAGAACCGCTAAGTGGAGAACTATTTGGTATTTTTCCTAAGCACTTTTCACCGTAATTGTCCTAAGGTTGGTCTCTGCATCCTTAAGCATACCAGAGTCTTCATAGACGAAATAGGCTGAGGCCCAGTAATCTTGGCATTTCCAATATTTGGTCCTAGAGACTACCAAGAAAGTGTTTTTTTAAGTATTATTCTGTTGTGGTTTCAGCATTATTTTCAGAACCCGAGCAGGGTTCTCGCATTAGCATAAGAATCCTGCCTGGTAGTTGAGATTTCATGGTGGGGTGTAAGTGCGGGGCTTCTGTCAGCCCTGCCTTTGATTTGTTTACCTCCAGAGTTGGAAAGTGCATAGTTGCGTGAGATGGGAAAAGTGTGGATCGTGCTTCCGATTTCATCCACACACTTTGAAACGAGCAGTGTGTTGGTAATTATTTGCCATTTCCATGGCGTTTGGCACCGTAATAGTCATGAGGTGGGTCTCTGCATCCTGAAGCCTATGATGCTTTTTGCAGAGAAACCTCTGCTGAGGCCCAGGTAACTTGCTATTTCCCATAGCTGGCACAGGAGCCTTGGAAGATAGGATTGTTTTCAGTATTATTTCACCATTTTTTCACCACTGTTTCAAGAACGGGAGCCCTTTTCAACCGTTAGCGGAAGAATCCATCTTTGGAGATGAGATATTTTTCTGGGGTGGCAAGTGCAGGGCCTCTGTCAGTCCTGGGTTTGTTGGACTAGCGCCAGACATGAGAAGTGCGCCTTTGTGGGACAGGTGAATAGTGCGGATCCTGTTTCAGTCTAAAGACTGAAACAGGATCCGCACTTTTCACCGTTCCTTTCAGAATCATTTGATTCATCAGCTTGGAATGGCGATTGCTTCTCCAGACCAATCGAAGGCTAGGCCAAAGTACCTCGATCTTTCCAAGAGGTGTGTGGCCCAACTTTTGAAAGAACCGCTAAGTGGAGAACTATTTGGTATTTTTCTGAAGCACTTTTCACCGTAATTGTCCTAAGGTTGGTCTCTGCATCCCTAAGCATACGAGAGTTTTCACAGATGAAACAGGCTGAGGCCCAGTAATCTTGGCATTTCCAATAGTTGGTCTTAGAGACTACCAAGAAAGTGTTCTTTTAAGTATTATTCCTTTGTGGTTTCAGCATTATTTTCAGTACCCGAGCTGGGTTCTCGCATTAGCATAAGAATCCTGCCTGGTAGTTGAGATTTCATGGTGGGGTGTAAGTGCGGGGCTTCTGTCAGCCCTGCCTTTGATTTGTTTACCTCCAGAGTTGGAAAGTGCATAATTGCGTGAGATGGGAAAAGTGTGGATCGTGTTTCAGATTTCATACTGACATTTGAAATGATCAGTGTGTTGGTAATTATTTGCCATTTCCATGGCGTTTGGCACCGTAATAGTCATGAGGTCGGTCTCTGCATCCTGAAGCCTATGATGCTTTTTGCAGAGAAACCTCTGCTGAGGCCCAGGTAACTTGCTATTTCCCATAGCTGGCACAGGAGCCTTGGAAGATAGGATTGTTTTCAGTATTATTTCACCATTTTTTCACCTCTGTTTCAAGAACGGGAGCCCTTTTCAACCATTAGCGGAAGAATCCTTCTTTGGAGATGAGATATTTTTCTGGGGTGGCAAGTGCAGGGCCTCTGTCAGTCCTGGGTTTGTTGGACTAGCGCCAGACATGAGAAGTGCGCCTTTGTGGGACAGGTGAATAGTGCGGATCCTGTTTCAGTCTAAAGACTGAAACAGGATCCGCACTTTTCACCGTTCCTTTCAGAATCATTTGATTCATCAGCTAGGAATGGCGATTGCTTCTCCAGACCAATCGAAGGCTAGGCCAAAGTAACTCGATCTTTCCAAGAGGTGTGTGGCCCAAGTTTTGAAAGAACCGCTAAGTGGAGAACTATTTGGTATTTTTCCGAAGCACTTTTCACCGTAATTGTCCTAAGGTTGGTCTCTGCATCCTTAAGCATACGAGAGTTTTCACAGATGAAACAGGCTGAGGCCCAGTAATCTTGGCATTTCCAATAGTTGGTCTTAGAGACTACAAAGGAAGTGTTCTTTTAAGTATTATTCCTTTGTGGTTTCAGCATTATTTTCAGTACCCGAGCTGGGTTCTCGCATTAGCATAAGAATCCTGCCTGGTAGTTGAGATTTCTGGGTGGGGTATAAGTTGGGGGATTCTGTCAGCCCTGCCTTTGATTTGTTTACCTCCAGAGTTGGAAATTGCATAATTGCGTGAGATGGGAAAAGTGTGGATCGTGTTTCAGATTTCATACTGACATTTGAAATGATCAGTGTGTTGGTAATTATTTGCCATTTCCATGGCGTTTGGCACCGTAATAGTCATGAGGTCGGTCTCTGCATCCTGAAGCCTATGATGCTTTTTGCAGAGAAACCTCTGCTGAGGCCCAGGTAACTTGCTATTTCCCATAGCTGGCACAGGAGCCTTGGAAGATAGGATTGTTTTCAGTATTATTTCACCATTTTTTCACCACTGTTTGAAGAACGGGAGCCCTTTTCAACCGTTAGCGGAAGAATCCTTCTTTGGAGATGAGATATTTTTCTGGGGTGGCAAGTGCAGGGCCTCTGTCAGTCCTGGGTTTGTTGGACTAGCGCCAGACATGAGAAGTGCGCCTTTGTGGGACAGGTGAATAGTGCGGATCCTGTTTCAGTCTAAAGACTGAAACAGGATCCGCACTTTTCACCGTTCCTTTCAGAATCATTTGATTAATCAGCTAGGAATGGCGATTGCTTCTCCAGAACAATCGAAGGCTAGGCCAAAGTAACTCAATCTTTCCAAGAGGTGTGTGGCCCAACTTTTGAAAGAACCGCTAAGTGGAGAACTATTTGGTATTTTTCCGAAGCACTTTTCACCGTAGTTGTCATAAGGTTGGTCTCTGCATCCTTAAGCATACGAGAGTTTTCACAGACGAAACAGGCTGAGGCCCAGTAATCTTGGCATTTCCAATAGTTTGTCCTAGAGACTAGCAAGAAAGTGTTCTTTTAAGTATTATTCCGTTGTGGTTTCAGCATTATTTTCAGAACCCGAGCAGGGTTCTCGCATTAGCATAAGAATCCTGGCTGGTAGTTGAGATTTCTGGGTGGGGTATAAGTTGGGGGATTCTGTCAGCCCTGCCTTTGATTTGTTTACCTCCAGAGTTGAAAAGTGCATAATTGCGTGAGATGGGAAAAGTGTGGATCGTGTTTCAGATTTCATACTGACATTTGAAATGATCAGTGTGTTGGTAATTATTTGCCATTTCCATGGCGTTTGGCACCGTAATAGTCATGAGGTTGGTCTCTGCATCCTGAAGCCTATGATGCTTTTTGCAGAGAAACCTCTGCTGAGGCCCAGGTAACTTGCTATTTCCCATAGCTGGCACAGGAGCCTTGGAAGATAGGATTATTTTCAGTATTATTTCACCATTTTTTCACCTCTGTTTCAAGAACGGGAGCCCTTTTCAACCGTTAGCGGAAGAATCCTTCTTTGGAGATGAGATATTTTTCTGGGGTGGCAAGTGCAGGGCCTCTGTCAGTCCTGGGTTTGTTGGACTAGCGCCAGACATGAGAAGTGCGCCTTTGTGGGACAGGTGAATAGTGCGGATCCTGTTTCAGTGTAAAGACTGAAACAGGATCCGCACTTTTCACCGTTCCTTTCAGAATCATTTGCTTCATCAGCTAGGAATGGCGATTGCTTCTCCAGACCAATCGAAGGCTAGGCCAAAGTAACTCGATCTTTCCAAGAGGTGTGTGGCCCAACTTTTGAAAGAACCACTAAGTGGAGAACTATTTGGTATTTTTCCTAAGCACTTTTCACCGTAATTGTCCTAAGGTTGGTCTCTGCATCCTTAAGCATACGAGAGTTTTCACAGATGAAACAGGCTGAGGCCCAGTAATCTTGGCATTTCCAATAGTTGGTCTTAGAGACTACCAAGAAAGTGTTCTTTTAAGTATTATTCCTTTGTGGTTTCAGCATTATTTTCAGTACCCGAGCTGGGTTCTCGCATTAGCATAAGAATCCTGCCTGGTAGTTGAGATTTCATGGTGGGGTGTAAGTGCGGGGCTTCTGTCAGCCCTGCCTTTGATTTGTTTACCTCCAGAGTTGGAAAGTGCATAGTTGCATGAGATGGGAAAAGTGTGGATCGTGCTTCAAATTTCATCCTGACACTTTGAAATGACCAGTGTGTTGGTAATTATTTGCCATTTCCATGGCGTTTGGCCCCGTAATAGTGATGAGGTCGGTCTCTGCATCCTGAAGCCTATGATGCTTTTTGCAGAGAAACCTCTGCTGAGGCCCAGGTAACTTGCTATTTCCCATAGCTGGCACAGGAGCCTTGGAAGATAGGATTGTTTTCAGTATTATTTCATCATTTTTTCACCACTGTTTCAAGAACGGGAGCCCTTTTCAACCGGTAGCGGAAGAATCCTTCTTTGGAGATGAGATATTTTTCTGGGGTGGCAAGTGCAGGGCCTCTGTCAGTCCTGGGTTTGTTGGACTAGCGCCAGACATGAGAAGTGCGCCTTTGTGGGACAGGTGAATAGTGCGGATCCTGTTTCAGTCTAAAGACTGAAACAGGATCCGCACTTTTCACCGTTCCTTTCAGAATCATTTGATTCATCAGCTAGGAATGGCGATTGCTTCTCCAGACCAATCGAAGGCTAGGCCAAAGTACCTCGATCTTTCCAAGAGGTGTGTGGCCCAACTTTTGAAAGAACCGCTAAGTGGAGAACTATTTGGTATTTTTCCGAAGCACTTTTCACCGTAGTTGTCATAAGGTTGGTCTCTACATCCTTAAGCATACGAGAGTTTTCACAGACGAAACAGGCTGAGGCCCAGTAATCTTGGCATTTCCAATAGTTTGTCCTAGAGACTAGCAAGAAAGTGTTCTTTTAAGTATTATTCCGTTGTGGTTTCAGCATTATTTTCAGAACCCGAGCAGGGTTCTCGCATTAGCATAAGCATCCTGCCTGGTAGTTGAGATTTCTGGGTGGGGTATAAGTTGGGGGATTCTGTCAGCCCTGCCTTTGATTTGTTTACCTCCAGAGTTGGAAATTGCATAATTGCGTGAGATGGGAAAAGTGTGGATCGTGTTTCAGATTTCATACTGACATTTGAAATGATCAGTGTGTTGGTAATTATTTGCCATTTCCATGGCGTTTGGCACCGTAATAGTCATGAGGTCGGTCTCTGCATCCTGAAGCCTATGATGCTTTTTGCAGAGAAACCTCTGCTGAGGCCCAGGTAACTTGCTATTTCCCATAGCTGGCACAGGAGCCTTGGAAGATAGGATTGTTTTCAGTATTATTTCTCCATTTTTTCACCACTGTTTGAAGAACGGGAGCCCTTTTCAACCGTTAGCGGAAGAATCCTTCTTTGGAGATGAGATATTTTTCTGGGGTGGCAAGTGCAGGGCCTCTGTCAGTCCTGGGTTTGTTGGACTAGCGCCAGACATGAGAAGTGCGCCTTTGTGGGACAGGTGAATAGTGCGGATCCTGTTTCAGTCTAAAGACTGAAACAGGATCCGCACTTTTCACCGTTCCTTTCAGAATCATTTGATTCATCAGCTAGGAATGGCGATTGCTTCTCCAGAACAATCGAAGGCTAGGCCAAAGTAACTCAATCTTTCCAAGAGGTGTGTGGCCCAACTTTTGAAAGAACCGCTAAGTGGAGAACTATTTGGTATTTTTCCGAAGCACTTTTCACCGTAGTTGTCATAAGGTTGGTCTCTGCATCCTTAAGCATACGAGAGTTTTCACAGACGAAACAGGCTGAGGCCCAGTAATCTTGGCATTTCCAATAGTTTGTCCTAGAGACTAGCAAGAAAGTGTTCTTTTAAGTATTATTCCGTTGTGGTTTCAGCATTATTTTCAGAACCCGAGCAGGGTTCTCGCATTAGCATAAGAATCCTGGCTGGTAGTTGAGATTTCTGGGTGGGGTATAAGTTGGGGGATTCTGTCAGCCCTGCCTTTGATTTGTTTACCTCCAGAGTTGAAAAGTGCATAATTGCGTGAGATGGGAAAAGTGTGGATCGTGTTTCAGATTTCATACTGACATTTGAAATGATCAGTGTGTTGGTAATTATTTGCCATTTCCATGGCGTTTGGCACCGTAATAGTCATGAGGTTGGTCTCTGCATCCTGAAGCCTATGATGCTTTTTGCAGAGAAACCTCTGCTGAGGCCCAGGTAACTTGCTATTTCCCATAGCTGGCACAGGAGCCTTGGAAGATAGGATTATTTTCAGTATTATTTCACCATTTTTTCACCTCTGTTTCAAGAACGGGAGCCCTTTTCAACCGTTAGCGGAAGAATCCTTCTTTGGAGATGAGATATTTTTCTGGGGTGGCAAGTGCAGGGCCTCTGTCAGTCCTGGGTTTGTTGGACTAGCGCCAGACATGAGAAGTGCGCCTTTGTGGGACAGGTGAATAGTGCGGATCCTGTTTCAGTGTAAAGACTGAAACAGGATCCGCACTTTCCACCGTTCCTTTCAGAATCATTTGCTTCATCAGCTAGGAATGGCGATTGCTTCTCCAGACCAATCGAAGGCTAGGCCAAAGTAACTCGATCTTTCCAAGAGGTGTGTGGCCCAACTTTTGAAAGAACCACTAAGTGGAGAACTATTTGGTATTTTTCCTAAGCACTTTTCACCGTAATTGTCCTAAGGTTGGTCTCTGCATCCTTAAGCATACGAGAGTTTTCACAGATGAAACAGGCTGAGGCCCAGTAATCTTGGCATTTCCAATAGTTGGTCTTAGAGACTACCAAGAAAGTGTTCTTTTAAGTATTATTCCTTTGTGGTTTCAGCATTATTTTCAGTACCCGAGCTGGGTTCTCGCATTAGCATAAGAATCCTGCCTGGTAGTTGAGATTTCATGGTGGGGTGTAAGTGCGGGGCTTCTGTCAGCCCTGCCTTTGATTTGTTTACCTCCAGAGTTGGAAAGTGCATAGTTGCATGAGATGGGAAAAGTGTGGATCGTGCTTCAGATTTCATCCTGACACTTTGAAATGACCAGTGTGTTGGTAATTATTTGCCATTTCCATGGCGTTTGGCCCCGTAATAGTCATGAGGTCGGTCTCTGCATCCTGAAGCCTATGATGCTTTTTGCAGAGAAACCTCTGCTGAGGCCCAGGTAACTTGCTATTTCCCATAGCTGGCACAGGAGCCTTGGAAGATAGGATTGTTTTCAGTATTATTTCATCATTTTTTCACCACTGTTTCAAGAACGGGAGCCCTTTTCAACCGTTAGCGGAAGAATCCTTCTTTGGAGATGAGATATTTTTCTGGGGTGGCAAGTGCAGGGCCTCTGTCAGTCCTGGGTTTGTTGGACTAGCGCCAGACATGAGAAGTGCGCCTTTGTGGGACAGGTGAATAGTGCGGATCCCGTTTCAGTCTAAAGACTGAAACGGGATCCGCACTTTTCACCGTTCCTTTCAGAATCATTTGATTCATCAGCTAGGAATGGCGATTGCTTCTCCAGACCAATCGAAGGCTAGGCCAAAGTACCTCGATCTTTCCAAGAGGTGTGTGGCCCAACTTTTGAAAGAACCGCTAAGTGGAGAACTATTTGGTATTTTTCCGAAGCACTTTTCACCGTAGTTGTCATAAGGTTGGTCTCTGCATCCTTAAGCATACGAGAGTTTTCACAGACGAAACAGGCTGAGGCCCAGTAATCTTGGCATTTCCAATAGTTTGTCCAAGAGACTAGCAAGAAAGTGTTCTTTTAAGTATTATTCCGTTGTGGTTTCAGCATTATTTTCAGAACCCGAGCAGGCTTCTCGCATTAGCATAAGAATCCTGCCTGGTAGTTGAGATTTCTGGGTGGGGTGTAGGTGCGGGGCTTCTGTCAGCCCTGCCTTTGATTTGTTTACCTCCAGAGTTGTAAAGTGCATAGTTGCATGAGATCGGAAAGTGTGGATCGTGCTTCAGATTTCATCCTGACACTTTGAAATGACCAGTGTGTTGGTAATTATTTGCCATTTCCATTGCGTTTGGCCCCGTAATAGTCATGAGGTCGGTCTCTGCATCCTGAAGCCTATGATGCTTTTTGCAGAGAAACCTCTGCTGAGGCCCAGGTAACTTGCTATTTCCCATAGCTGGCACAGGAGCCTTGGAAGATAGGATTGTTTTCAGTATTATTTCATCATTTTTTCACCACTGTTTCAAGAACGGGAGCCCTTTTCAACCGGTAGCGGAAGAATCCTTCTTTGGAGATGAGATATTTTTCTGGGGTGGCAAGTGCAGGGCCTCTGTCAGTCCTGGGTTTGTTGGACTAGCGCCAGACATGAGAAGTGCGCCTTTGTGGGACAGGTGAATAGTGCGGATCCTGTTTCATTCTAAAGACTGAAACAGGATCCGCACTTTTCACCGTTCCTTTCAGAATCATTTGATTCATCAGCTAGGAATGGCGATTGCTTCTCCAGACCAATCGAAGGCTAGGCCAAAGTACCTCGATCTTTCCAAGAGGTGTGTGGCCCAACGTTTGAAAGAACCGCTAAGTGGAGAACTATTTGGTATTTTTCCGAAGCACTTTTCACCGTAGTTGTCATAAGGTTGGTCTCTGCATCCTTAAGCATACGAGAGTTTTCACAGACGAAACAGGCTGAGGCCCAGTAATCTTGGCATTTCCAATAGTTTGTCCTAGAGACTAGCAAGAAAGTGTTCTTTTAAGTATTATTCCGTTGTGGTTTCAGCATTATTTTCAGAACCCGAGCAGGGTTCTCGCATTAGCATAAGCATCCTGCCTGGTAGTTGAGATTTCTGGGTGGGGTATAAGTTGGGGGATTCTGTCAGCCCTGCCTTTGATTTGTTTACCTCCAGAGTTGGAAATTGCATAATTGCGTGAGTTGGGAAAAGTGTGGATCGTGCTTCAGATTTCATCCAGACACTTTGAAATGACCAGTGTGTTGGTAATTATTTGCCATTTCCATGGCGTTTGGCACCATAATAGTCATGAGGTCGGTCCCTGCATCCTGAAGCCTATGATGCTTTTTGCAGAGAAACCTCTGCTGAGGCCCAGGTAACTTGCTATTTCCCATAGCTGGCACAGGAGCCTTGGAAGATAGGATTGTTTTCAGTATTATTTCACCATTTTTTCACCACTGTTTCAAGAACGGGAGCCCTTTTCAACCGTTAGCGGAAGAATCCTTCTTTGGAGATGAGATATTTTTCTGAGGTGGCAAGTGCAGGGCCTCTGTCAGTCCTGGGTTTGTTGGACTAGCGCCAGACATGAGAAGTGCGCCTTTGTGGGACAGGTGAATAGTGCGGATCCTGTTTCAGTCTAAAGACTGAAACAGGATCTGCACTTTTCACCGTTCCTTTCAGAATCATTTGATTCATCAGCTAGGAATGGCGATTGCTTCTCCAGACCAATCGAAGGCTAGGCCAAAGTAACTTGATCTTTCCAAGAGGTGTGTGGCCCAACTTTTGAAAGAACTGCTAAGTGGAGAACTATTTGGTATTTTTCCGAAGCACTTTTCACCGTAATTGTCATAAGGTTGGTCTCTGCATCATTAAGCATACGAGAGTTTTCACAGACGAAACAGGCTGAGGCCCAGTAATCTTGGCATTTCCAAAAGTTGGTCCTAGAGACTACCAAGAAAGTGTTCTCTTAAGTATTATTCCGTTGTGGTTACAGCATTATTTTCTGAACCCTAGCAGGGTTCTCGCATTAGCATAAGAATCCTGCCTGGTAGTTGAGATTTCATGGTGGGGTGTAAGTGCGGGGCTTCTGTCAGCCCTGCCTTTGATTTGTTTACCTCCAGAGTTGGAAAGTGCATACTTGCGTGAGATGGGAAAAGTGTGGATCGTGCTTCAGATTTCATACTGACATTTGAAATGATCAGTGTGTTGGTAATTATTTGCCATTTCCATGGCGTTTGGCACCGTAATCGTCATGAGGTCGGTCTCTGCATCCTGAAGCCTATGATGCTTTTTGCAGAGAAACCTCTGATGAGGCCCAGGTAACTTGCTATTTCCCATAGCTGGCACAGGAGCCTTGGAAGATAGCATTGTTTTCAGTATTATTTCACCATTTTTTCACCACTGTTTCAAGAACGGGAGCCCTTTTCAACCGTTAGCGGAAGAATCCTTCTTTGGAGAGGAGATATTTTTCTGGGGTGGCAAGTGCAGGGCCTCTGTCAGTCCTGGGTTTTTTGGACTAGCGCCAGACATGAGAAGTGCGCCTTTGTGGGACAGGTGAATAGTGCGGATCCTGTTTCAGTCTAAAGACTGAAACAGGATCCGCACTTTTCACCGTTCCTTTCAGAATCATTTGATTCATCAGCTAGGAATGGCGATTGCTTCTCCAGTCCAATCGAAGGCTAGGCCAAAGTACCTCGATCTTTCCACGAGGTGTGTGGCCCACCTTTTGAAAGAACCGCTAAGTGTAGAACTATTTGTTATTATTCCGAAGCACTTTTCACCGTAATTGTCATAAGGTTGGTTTCTGCATCCTTAAGCATACCAGTGTCTTCACAGACGAAACAGGCTGAGGCCCAGTAATCTTGGCATTTCCAATAGTTGGTCTTAGAGACTACCAAGAAAGTGTTCTTTTAAGTACTATTCCTTTGTGGTTTCAGCATTATTTTCAGAACCCGAGCAGGGTTCTCGCATTACCATAAGAATCCTGCCTGGTAGTTGAGATTTCATGGTGGGGTGTAAGTGCGGGGCTTCTGTCAGCCCTGCCTTTGATTTGTTTACCTCCAGAGTTTGAAAGTGCATAGTTGCTTGAGATGGGAAAAGTGTGGATCCTGCTTCAGATTTCATCCTGACACTTTGAAATGACCAGTGTGTTGGTAATTATTTACCATTTCCATGGCGTTTGGCACCGTAATAGTCATGAGGTCGGTCTCTGCATCCTGAAGCCTATGATGCTTTTTGCAGAGAAACTTCAGCTGAGGCCCAGGTAACTTGCTGTTTCCCATAGCTGGCACAGGAGCCTTGGAAGATAGGATTGTTTTCAGTATTATTTCACCATCCTTTCAACACTGTTTCAAGAACGGGAGCCCTTTTCAACCGTTAGCGGAAGAATCCTTCTTTGGAGATGAGATATTTTTCTGGGGTGGCAAGTGCAGTGCCTCTGTCAGTCCTGGGTTTGTTGGACTAGCGCCAGACATGAGAAGTGTGCCTTTGTGGGACAGGTGAATAGTGCGGATCCTGTTTCAGTCTAAAGACTGAAACAGGATCTGCACTTTTCACCGTTCCTTTCAGAATCATTTGATTCATCAGCTAGGAATGGCAATTGCTTCTCCAGACCAATCGAAGGCTAGGCCAAAGTAACTCGATCTTTCCAAGAGGTGTGTTTCCCAACTTTTGAAAGAACTGCTAAGTGGAGAACTATTTGGTATTTTCCCGAAGCACTTTTCACCGTAATTGTCATAAGGTTGGTCTCTGCATCATTAAGCATACGAGAGTTTTCACAGACGAAACAGGCTGAGGCCCAGTAATCTTGGCATTTCCAATAGTTGGTCCTAGAGACTACCAAGAAAGTGTTTTTTTAAGTATTATTCCATTGTGGTTTCAGCATTATTTTCAGAACCCGAGCAGGGTTCTCGCATTAGCATAAGAATCCTGCCTGGTAGTTGAGATTTCTGTGTGGGGTGTAAGTGCGGGGCTTCTGTCAGCCCTGCCTTTGATTTGTTTACCTCCAGAGTTGGAAAGTGCATAGTTGCGTGAGATGGGAAAAGTGTGGATCGTGCTTCAGATTTCATCCAGACACTTTGAAATGACCAGTGTGTTGGTAATTATTTGCCATTTCCATGGCGTTTGGCCCCGTAATAGTCATGAGGTCGGTCTCTGCATCCTGAAGCCTATGATGCTTTTTGCAGAGAAACCTCTGCTGAGGCCCAGGTAACTTGCTATTTCCCATAGCTGGCACAGGAGCCTTGGAAGATAGGATTGTTTTCAGTATTATTTCACCATTTTTTCACCACTGTTTGAAGAACGGGAGCCCTTTTCAACAGTTAGCGGAAGAATCCTTCTTTGGAGATGAGATATTTTTCTTGGGTGGCAAGTGCAGGGCCTCTGTCAGTCTTGGGTTTGTTGGACTAGCGCCAGACATGAGAAGTGCGCCTTTGTGGGACAGGTGAATAGTGCGGATCCTGTTTCAGTCTAAAGACCGAAACAGGATCCACACTTTTCACCGTTCCTTTCAGAATCATTTGATTCATCAGCTAGGAATGGCGATTGCTTCTCCAGACCAATCGAAGGCTACGCCAAAGTAACTCGATCTTTCCAAGAGGTGTGTGGCCCAACTTTTGAAAGAACCGCTAAGTGGAGAACTATTTGGTATTTTTCCGAAGCACTTTTCACCGTAATTGTCCTAAGGTTGGTCTCTGCATCCTTAAGCATACCAGAGTTTTCACAGACGAAACAGGCTGAGGCCCATTAATCTTGGCATTTCCAAAAGTTGGTCCTAGAGACTACCAAGAAAGTGTTCTCTTAAGTATTATTCTGTTGTGGTTTCAGCATTATTTTCAGAACCCGAGCAGGGTTCTTGCATTAGCATAAGAATCCTGCCTGGTACTTGAGATTTCATGGTGGGGTGTAAGTGCGGGGCTTCTGTCAGCCCTGCCTTTGATTTGTTTACCTCCAGAGTTGGAAAGTGCATACTTGCGTGAGATGGGAAAAGTTTGGATCGTGCTTCAGATTTCATACTGACATTTGAAATGATCAGTGTGTTGGTAATTATTTGCCATTTCCATGGCGTTTGGCACCGTAATAGTCATGAGGTCGGTCTCTGCATCCTGAAGCCTATGATGCTTTTTGCAGAGAAACCTCTGCTGAGGCCCAGGTAACTTGCTATTTCCCATAGCTGGCACAGGAGCCTTGGAAGATAGCATTGTTTTCAGTATTATTTCACCATTTTTTCACCACTGTTTCAAGAACGGGAGCCCTTTTCAACCGTTAGCGGAAGAATACTTCTTTGGAGATGAGATATTTTTCTGGGGTGGCAAGTGCAGGGCCTCTGTCAGTCCTGGGTTTTTTGCACTAGCGCCAGACATGAGAAGTGCGCCTTTGTGGGACAGGTGAATAGTGCGGATCCTGTTTCAGTCTAAAGACTGAAACAGGATCCGCACTTTGCACCGTTCCTTTCAGAATCATTTGATTCATCAGCTAGGAATGGCGATTGCTTCTCCAGTCCAATCGAAGGCTAGGACGAAGTACCTCGATCTTTCCACGAGGTGTGTGGCCCAAGTTTTGAAAGAACCGCTAAGTGGAGAACTATTTGTTATTTTTCCGAAGCAGTTTTCACCGTAATTGTCATAAGGTTGGTCTCTGCATCCTTAAGCATACCAGTGTCTTCACAGACGAAACAGGCTGAGGCCCAGTAATCTTGGCATTTCCAATAGTTGGTATTAGAGACTACCAAGAAAGTGTTCTTTTAAATATTATTCCTTTGTGGTTTCAGCATTATTTTCAGTACCCGAGCAGGGTTCTCGCATTACCATAAGAATCCTGCCTGGTAGTTGAGATTTCATGGTGGGGTGTAAGTCCGGGGCTTCTGTCAGCCCTGCCTTTGATTTGTTTACTTCCAGAGTTGGAAAGTGCATCGTTGCTTGAGATGGGAAAAGTGTGAATCGTGCTTCAGATTTCATCCTGACACTTTGAAATGACCAGTGTGTTGGTAATTATTTACGATTTCCATGGCGTTTGGCACCGTAATAGTCATGAGGTCGGTCTCTGCATCCTGAAGCCTATGATGCTTTTTGCAGAGAAACTTCTGCTGAGGCCCAGGTAACTTGCTGTTTCCCATAGCTGGCACAGGAGCCTTGGAAGATAGGATTGTTTTCAGTATTATTGCACCATCCTTTCAACACTGTTTCAAGAACGGGAGCCCTTTTCAACCGTTAGTGGAAGAATCCTACTGTGGAGATGAGATATTTTTCTGGGGTGGCAAGTGGAGGGCCTCTGTCAGTCCTGGGTTTGTTGGACTAGCGCCACACATGAGAAGTGCGCCTTTGTGGGACAGGTGAATAGTGCGGATCCTGTTTCAGTCTAAAGACTGAAACAGGATCCGCACTTTTCACCGTTCCTTTCAGAATCATTTGATTCATCAGGTAGGAAGGGCGATTGCTTCTCCAGACCAATCGAAGGCTAGGCCAAAATAACTCGATCTTTCCAAGAGGTGTGTGGCCCAACTTTTGAAAGAACCGCTAAGTGGAGAACTATTTGGTATTTTTCCGAAGCACTTTTCACCGTAATTGTCCTAAGGTTGGTCTCTGCATCCTTAAGCATACCAGAGTTTTCAAAGACGAAACAGGCTGAGGCCCATTAATCTTGGCATTTCCAATAGTTGGTCCTAGAGACTACCAAGAAAGTGTTCTTTTAAGTATTATTCCGTAGTTTTTTCAGCATTATTTTCAGTACTCGAGCAGGGTTCTCGCATTAGCATAAGAATCCTGCCTGGTAGTTGAGATTTCTGTGTGGTGTGTAAGTGCGGGGCTTCTGTCAGCCCTGCCTTGATTTGTTTACCTCCAGAGTTGGAAAGTGCATATTTGCGTGAGATGGGATAAAGTGTGGATCGCGCTTCAGATTTCATCCTGACACTTTGCAATGACCAGTGAGTTGGTAATTATTTGCCATTTCCATGGCGTTTGGCACCGTAATGTTCATGAGGTCAGTCTCTGCATCCTGAAGCCTATGATGCTTTTTGCAGAGAAACCTCTGCTGAGGCCCAGGTAACTTGCTGTTTCCCATAGCTGGCACAGGAGCCTTGGAAGATAGGATTGTTTTCAGTATTATTTCACCATATTTTCACCACTGTTTCAAGAACGGGAGCGCTTTTCAACCGGTAGCGGAAGAATCCTTCTTTGGAGAGGAGATATTTTTCTGGGGTGGCAAGTGCAGGGCCTCTGTCAGTCCTGGGTTTGTTGGACTAGCGCCAGACATGAGAAGTGCGCCTTTGTGGGACAGGTGAATAGTGCGGATCCTGTTTCAGTCTAAAGACTGAAACAGGATCCGCACTTTTCACCGTTCCTTTCAGAATCATTTGATTCATCAGCTAGGAATGGCGATTGCTTCTCCAGACCAATCGAAAGCTAGGCCAAAGTAACTCGATCTTTCCAAGAGGTGTGTGGCCCAACTTTTGAAAGAACTGCTAAGTGGAGAACTATTTGGTATTTTTCCGGAGCACTTTTCACCGTAATTGATATAAGGTTGGTCTCTGCATCCTTAAGCATACCAGAGTTTTCACAGACGAAACAGGCTGAGGCCCAGTAATCTTGGCATTTCCAACACTTGGTCCTAGAGACTACCAAGAAAGTGTTCTTTTAAGTATTATTCCATTGTGGTTTCAGCATTATTTTCAGAACCCGAGCAGGGTTCTCGCATTAGCATCAGAATCCTGCCTGGTAGTTGAGATTTCTGGGTGCGGTGTAAGTGCGTGGCTTCTGTCAGCACTGCCTTTGATTTGTTTACCTCCAGAGTTGGAAAGTGCATATTGCGTGAGATGGGAAAAGTGTGGATCGTGCTTCAGATTTCATCCAGACACTTTGAAATGACCAGTGTGTTGGTAATTACTTGCCATTTCCATGTCGTTTGGCCCCGTAATAGTCATGAGGTCGGTCTCTGCATCCTGAAGCCTATGATGCTTTTTGCAGAGAAACCTCTGCTGAGGCCCAGGTAACTTGCTATTTCCCATAGCTGGCACAGGAGCCTTGGAGGATAGGATTGTTTTCAGTATTATTTCACCATTTTTTAACCACTGTTTCAAGAACGGGAGCCCTTTTCAACCGTTAGCAGAAGAATCCTTCTTTGGAGATGAGATATTTTTCTGGGGTGGCAAGTGCAGGGCCTCTGTCAGTCCTGGGTTTGTTGGACTAGCGCCAGACATGAGAAGTGCGCCTTTGTGGGACAGGTGAATAGTGCGGATCCTGTTTCAGTCTAAAGACTGAAACAGGATCCGCACTTTTCACCGTTCCTTTCAGAATCATTTGATTCATCAGCTAGGAATGGCGATTGCTTCTCCAGACCAATCGAAGGCTAGGCCAAAGTACCTCGATCATTCCAAGAGGTGTGTGGCACAACTTTTGAAAGAACCGCTAAGTGGAGAACTATTTGGTATTTTTCCGAAGCACTTTTCACCGTAATTGTCCTAAGGTTGGTCTCTGCATCCTTAAGCATACGAGACTTTTCACAGACGAAACATGCTGAGGCCCAGTAATCTTGGCATTTCCAATAGTTGGTCCTAGAGACTACCAAGAAAGTGTTCTTTTAAGTATTATTCTGTTGTGGTTTCAGCATTATTTTCAGAACCCGAGCAGGGTTCTCGCATCGGCATAACAATCCTGCCTGGTAGTTGAGATTTCATGGTGGGGTGTAAGTGCGGGGCTTCTATCAGCCCTGCCTTTGATTTGTTTACCTCCAGAGTTGGAAAGTGCATACTTGCGTGAGATGGGAAAAGTGTGGATCGTGCTTCAGATTTCATCCTGACACTTTGAAATGACCAGTGTGTTGGTAATTATTTGCCATTTCCATGGCGTTTGGCACCGTAATAGTCATGAGGTCGGTCTCTGCATCCTGAAGTCTATGATGCTTTTTGCAGAGAAACCTCTGCTGAGGCCCAGGTTACTTGCTATTTCCCATTGCTGGCACAGGAGCCTTGGAAGATAGGATTGTTTTCAGTATTATTTCACCATTTTTTCACCACTGTTTCAAGAACGGGAGCCCTTTTCAACCGTTAGCGGAAGAATCCTTCTTTGGAGATGAGATATTTTTCTGTTGTGGCAAGTGCAGGGCCTCTGTCAGTCCTGGGTTTGTTGGACTAGCGCCAGACATGAGAAGTGCGCCTTTGTGGGACAGGTGAATAGTGCGGATCCTGTTTCAGTCTAAAGACTGAAACAGGATCCGCACTTTTCACCGTTCCTTTCAGAATCATTTGATTCATCAGCTAGGAATGGCGATTGCTTCTCCAGACCAATCGAAGGCTAGGCCAAAGTAACGCGATCTTTCCAAGAGGTGTGTGGCCCAACTTTTGAAAGAACCGTTAAGTGGAGAACTATTTGGTATTTTTCCGAAGCACTTTTCACCGTAATTGTCCTAAGGTTGGTCTCTGCATCCTTAAGCATACCAGAGTTTTCAAAGACGAAACAGGCTGAGGCCCATTAATCTTGGCATTTCCAATAATTGGTCCTAGAGACTACCAAGAAAGTGTTCTTTTAAGTATTATTCCGTAGTTTTTTCAGCATTATTTTCAGTACTCGAGCAGGGTTCTCGCATTAGCATAAGAATCCTGCCTGGTAGTTGAGATTTCTGTGTGGTGTGTAAGTGCGGGGCTTCTGTCAGCCCTGCCTTGATTTGTTTACCTCCAGAGTTGGAAAGTGCATATTTGCGTGAGATGGGATAAAGTGTGGATCGCGCTTCAGATTTCATCCTGACACTTTGCAATGACCAGTGAGTTGGTAATTATTTGCCATTTCCATGGCGTTTGGCACCGTAATGTTCATGAGGTCAGTCTCTGCATCCTGAAGCCTATGATGCTTTTTGCAGAGAAACCTCTGCTGAGGCCCAGGTAACTTGCTGTTTCCCATAGCTGGCACAGGAGCCTTGGAAGATAGGATTGTTTTCAGTATTATTTCACCATTTTTTCACCACTGTTTCAAGAACGGGAGCGCTTTTCAACCGGTAGCGGAAGAATCCTTCTTTGGAGAGGAGATATTTTTCTGGGGTGGCAAGTGCAGGGCCTCTGTCAGTCCTGGGTTTGTTGGACTAGCGCCAGACATGAGAAGTGCGCCTTTGTGGGACAGGTGAATAGTGGGGATCCTGTTTCAGTCTAAAGACTGAAACAGGATCCGCACTTTTCACCGTTCCTTTCAGAATCATTTGATTCATCAGCTAGGAATGGCGATTGCTTCTCCAGACCAATCGAAGGCTAGGCCAAAGTAACGCGATCTTTCCAAGAGGTGTGTGGCCCAACTTTTGAAAGAACCGTTAAGTGGAGAACTATTTGGTATTTTTCCGAAGCACTTTTCACCGTAATTGTCCTAAGGTTGGTCTCTGCATCCTTAAGCATACCAGAGTTTTCAAAGACGAAACAGGGTGAGGCCCATTAATCTTGGCATTTCCAATAGTTGGTCCTAGAGACTACCAAGAAAGTGTTCTTTTAAGTATTATTCCATTGTGGTTTCAGCATTATTGTCAGTACTCGAGCAGGGTTCTCGCATTAGCATAAGAATCCTGCCTGGTAGTTGAGATTTCTGTGTGGTGTGTAAGTGCGGGGCTTCTGTCAGCCCTGCCTTGATTTGTTTACCTCCAGAGTTGGAAAGTGCATATTTGCGTGAGATGGGATAAAGTGTGGATCGCGCTCAGATTTCATCCTGACACTTTGCAATGACCAGTGAGTTGGTAATTATTTGCCATTTCCATGGCGTTTGGCACCGTAATGTTCATGAGGTCAGTCTCTGCATCCTGAAGCCTATGATGCTTTTTGCAGAGAAACCTCTGCTGAGGCCCAGGTAACTTGCTGTTTCCCATAGCTGGCACAGGAGCCTTGGAAGATAGGATTGTTTTCAGTATTATTTCACCATTTTTTCACCACTGTTTCAAGAACGGGAGCGCTTTTCAACCGGTAGCGGAAGAATCCTTCTTTGGAGAGGAGATATTTTTCTGGGGTGGCAAGTGCAGGGCCTCTGTCAGTCCTGGGTTTGTTGGACTAGCGCCAGACATGAGAAGTGCGCCTTTGTGGGACAGGTGAATAGTGGGGATCCTGTTTCAGTCTAAAGACTGAAACAGGATCCGCACTTTTCACCGTTCCTTTCAGAATCATTTGATTCATCAGCTAGGAATGGCGATTGCTTCTCCAGACCATTCGAAGGCTAGGCCAAAGTAACTCGATCTTTCCAAGAGGTGTGTGGCCCAACTTTTGAAAGAACTGCTAAGTGGAGAACTATTTGGTATTTTTCCGGAGCACTTTTCACCGTAATTGATATAAGGTTGGTCTCCGCATCCTTAAGCATACCAGAGTTTTCACAGACGAAACAGGCTGAGGCCCAGTAATCTTGGCATTTCCAACTGTTGGTCCTAGAGACTACCAAGAAAGTGTTCTTTTAAGTATTATTCCATTGTGGTTTCAGCATTATTTTCAGAACCCGAGCAGGGTTCTCGCATTAGCATCAGAATCCTGCCTGGTAGTTGAGATTTCTGGGTGCGGTGTAAGTGCGTGGCTTCTGTCAGCACTGCCTTTGATTTGTTTACCTCCAGAGTTGGAAAGTGCATATTGCGTGAGACGGGAAAAGTGTGGATCGTGCTTCAGATTTCATCCTGACACTTTGAAATGACCAGTGTGTTGGTAATTATTTGCCATTTCCATGGCGTTTGGCACCGTAATAGTCATGAGGTCGGTCTCTGCATCCTGAAGCCTATGATGCTTTTTGCAGAGAAACCTCTGCTGAGGCCCAGGTAACTTGCTATTTCCCATAGCCGGCACAGGAGCCTTGGAAGATAGGATTGTTTTCAGTATTATTTCACCATTTTTTCACCGCTGTTTCAAGAACGGGAGCCCTTTTCAACCGTTAGCGGAAGAATCCTTCTTTGGAGATGAGATATTTTTCTGGGGTGGCAAGTGCAGGGCCTCTGTCAGTCCTGGGTTTGTTGGACTAGCGCCAGACATGAGAAGTGCGCCTTTGTGGGACAGGTGAATAGTGCGGATCCTGTTTCAGTCTAAAGACTGAAACAGGATCCGCACTTTTCACCGTTCCTTTCAGAATCATTTGATTCATCAGCTAGGAATGGCGATTGCTTCTCCAGACCAATCGAAGGCTAGGCCAAAGTAACTCGATCTTTCCAAGAGGTGTGTGGCCCAACATTTGAAAGAACCGCTAAGTGGAGAACTATTTGTTATTTTTCCGAAACACTTTTAACCCTAATTGTCATAAGGTTGGTCTCTGCATCCTTAAGCATACGAGAGTTTTCACAGACGAAACAGGCTGAGGCCCAGTAATCTTGGCATTTCCAATAGTTGGTCCTAGAGACTACCAAGAAAGTGTTCTTTTAAGTATTATTCTGTTGTGGTTTCAGCATTATTTTCAGAACCCGAGCAGGGTTCTCGCATCGGCAAACAATCCTGCCTGGTAGTTGAGATTTCATGGTGGGGTGTAAGTGCGGGGCTTCTGTCAGCCCTGCCTTGATTTGTTTACCTCCAGAGTTGGAAAGTGCATATTTGCGTGAGATGGGATAAAGTGTGGATCGCGCTTCAGATTTCATCCTGACACTTTGCAATGACCAGTGAGTTGGTAATTATTTGCCATTTCCATGGCGTTTGGCACCGTAATGTTCATGAGGTCAGTCTCTGCATCCTGAAGCCTATGATGCTTTTTGCAGAGAAACCTCTGCTGAGGCCCAGGTAACTTGCTGTTTCCCATAGCTGGCACAGGAGCCTTGGAAGATAGGATTGTTTTCAGTATTATTTCACCAATTTTCACCACTGTTTCAAGAACGGGAGCGCTTTTCAACCGGTAGCGGAAGAATCCTTCTTTGGAGAGGAGATATTTTTCTGGGGTGGCAAGTGCAGGGCCTCTGTCAGTCCTGGGTTTGTTGGACTAGCGCCAGACATGAGAAGTGCGCCTTTGTGGGACAGGTGAATAGTGGGGATCCTGTTTCAGTCTAAAGACTGAAACAGGATCCGCACTTTTCACCGTTCCTTTCAGAATCATTTGATTCATCAGCTAGGAATGGCGATTGCTTCTCCAGACCATTCGAATGCTAGGCCAAAGTAACTCGATCTTTCCAAGAGGTGTGTGGCCCAACTTTTGAAAGAACTGCTAAGTGGAGAACTATTTGGTATTTTTCCGGAGCACTTTTCACCGTAATTGATATAAGGTTGGTCTCTGCATCCTTAAGCATACGAGAGTTTTCACAGACGAAACAGGCTGAGGCCCAGTAATCTTGGCATTTCCAACAGTTGGTCCTAGAGACTACCAAGAAAGTGTTCTTTTAAGTATTATTCCATTGTGGTTTCAGCATTATTTTCAGTACCCGAGCAGGGTTCTCGCATTAGCATAAGAATCCTGCCTGGTAGTTGAGATTTCATGGTGGGGTGTAAGTGCGGGGCTTCTGTCAGCCCTGCTTTGATTTGTTTACCGCCAGAGTTGGAAAGTGCATATTTGCGTGAGATGGGAAAAGTGTGGATCGTGCTTCAGATTTCATCCAGACACTTTGAAATGACCAGTGTGTTGGTAATTACTTGCCATTTCCATGTCGTTTGGCCCCGTAATAGTCATGAGGTCGGTCTCTGCATCCTGAAGCCTATGATGCTTTTTGAAAAGAAACCTCTGCTGAGGCCCAGGTAACTTGCTATTTCCCATAGCTGGCACAGGAGCCTTGGAGGATAGGATTGTTTTCAGTATTATTTCACCATTTTTTAACCACTGTTTCAAGAACGGGAGCCCTTTTCAACCGTTAGCAGAAGAATCCTTCTTTGGAGATGAGATATTTTTCTGGGGTGGCAAGTGCAGGGCCTCTGTCAGTCCTGGGTTTGTTGGACTAGCGCCAGACATGAGAAGTGCGCCTTTGTGGGACAGGTGAATAGTGCGGATCCTGTTTCAGTCTAAAGACTGAAACAGGATCCGCACTTTTCACCGTTCCTTTCAGAATCATTTGATTCATCAGCTAGGAATGGCGATTGCTTCTCCAGACCAATCGAAGGCTAGGCCAAAGTACCTCGATCATTCCAAGAGGTGTGTGGCCCAACTTTTGAAAGAACCGCTAAGTGGAGAACTATTTGGTATTTTTCCGAAGCACTTTTCACCGTAATTGTCCTAAGGTTGGTCTCTGCATCCTTAAGCATACGAGACTTTTCACAGACGAAACATGCTGAGGCCCAGTAATCTTGGCATTTCCAATAGTTGGTCCTAGAGACTACCAAGAAAGTGTTCTTTTAAGTATTATTCCGTAGTTTTTTCAGCATTATTTTCAGTACTCGAGCAGGGTTCTCGCATTAGCATAAGAATCCTGCGTGGTAGTTGAGATTTCTGTGTGGTGTGTAAGTGCGGGGCTTCTGTCAGCCCTGCCTTGATTTGTTTACCTCCAGAGTTGGAAAGTGCATATTTGCGTGAGATGGGATAAAGTGTGGATCGCGCTTCAGATTTCATCCTGACACTTTGCAATGACCAGTGAGTTGGTAATTATTTGCCATTTCCATGGCGTTTGGCACCGTAATGTTCATGAGGTCAGTCTCTGCATCCTGAAGCCTATGATGCTTTTTGCAGAGAAACCTCTGCTGAGGCCCAGGTAACTTGCTGTTTCCCATAGCTGGCACAGGAGCCTTGGAAGATAGGATTGTTTTCAGTATTATTTCACCATTTTTTCACCACTGTTTCAAGAACGGGAGCGCTTTTCAACCGGTAGCGGAAGAATCCTTCTTTGGAGAGGAGATATTTTTCTGGGGTGGCAAGTGCAGGGCCTCTGTCAGTCCTGGGTTTGTTGGACTAGCGCCAGACATGAGAAGTGCGCCTTTGTGGGACAGGTGAATAGTGGGGATCCTGTTTCAGTCTAAAGACTGAAACAGGATCCGCACTTTTCACCGTTCCTTTCAGAATCATTTGATTCATCAGCTAGGAATGGCGATTGCTTCTCCAGACCAATCGAAGGCTAGGCCAAAGTAACTCGATCTTTCCAAGAGGTGTGTGGCCCAACTTTTGAAAGAACCGCTAAGTGGAGAACTATTTGTTATTTTTCCGAAGCACTTTTAACCCTAATTGTCATAAGGTTGGTCTCTGCATCCTTAAGCATACGAGAGTTTTCACAGACGAAACAGGCTGAGGCCCAGTAATCTTGGCATTTCCAATAGTTGGTCCTAGAGACTACCAAGAAAGTGTTCTTTTAAGTATTATTCTGTTGTGGTTTCAGCATTATTTTCAGAACCCGAGCAGGGTTCTCGCATCGGCATAACAATCCTGCCTGGTAGTTGAGATTTCATGGTGGGGTGTAAGTGCGGGGCTTCTGTCAGCCCTGCCTTTGATTTGTTTACCTCCAGAGTTGGAAAGTGCATACTTGCGTGAGATGGGAAAAGTGTGGTCGTGCTTCAGATTTCATCCTGACACTTTGAAATGACCAGTGTGTTGGTAATTATTTGCCATTTCCATGGCGTTTGGCACCGTAATAGTCATGAGGTCGGTCTCTGCATCCTGAAGTCTATGATGCTTTTTGCAGAGAAACCTCTGCTAAGGCCCAGGTAACTTGCTATTTCCCATTGCTGGCACAGGAGCCTTGGAAGATAGGATTGTTTTCAGTATTATTTCACCATTTTTTCACCACTGTTTCAAGAACGGGAGCCCTTTTCAACCGTTAGCGGAAGAATCCTTCTTTGGAGATGAGATATTTTTCTGGGGTGGCAAGTGCAGGGCCTCTGTCAGTCCTGGGTTTGTTGGACTAGCGCCAGACATGAGAAGTGCGCCTTTGTGGGACAGGTGAATAGTGCGGATCCTGTTTCAGTCTAAAGACTGAAACAGGATCCGCACTTTTCACCGTTCCTTTCAGAATCATTTGATTCATCAGCTAGGAATGGCGATTGCTTCTCCAGACCAATCGAAGGCTAGGCCAAAGTAACGCGATCTTTCCAAGAGGTGTGTGGCCCAACTTTTGAAAGAACCGCTAAGTGGAGAACTATTTGGTATTTTTCCGAAGCACTTTTCACCGTAATTGTCCTAAGGTTGGTCTCTGCATCCTTAAGCATACGAGAGTTTTCCAGACGAAACAGTCTGAGGCCCAGTAATCTTGGCATTTCCAATAGTTGGTCCCAGAGACTACCAAGAAAGTGTTCTTTTAAGTATTATTCCGTTGTGGTTTCAGCATTATTTTCAGAACCCGAGCAGGGTTCTCGCATTAGCATAAGAATCCTGCCTGGTAGTTGAGATTTCATGGTGGGGTGTAAGTGCAGGGCTTCTGTCAGCCCTGCCTTGATTTGTTTACCTCCAGAGTTGGAAAGTGCATATTTGCGTGAGTAGGGAAGAGTGTGGATCGTGCTTCAGATTTCATCCTGACACTTTGAAATGACCAGTGTGTTGGTAATTATTTGCCATTTCCATGGCGTTTGGCACCGTAATAGTCATGAGGTCGGTCTCTGCATACTCAAGCCTATGATGCTTTTTGCAGAGAAACCTCTGCTGAGGCCCAGGTAACTTCCTGTTTCCAATAGCTGGCACAGGAGCCTTGGAAGATAGGATTGTTTTCAGTATTATTTCACCATTTTTTCACCACTGTTTCAAGAACGGGAGCCCTTTTCAACCGTTAGCGGAAGAATCCTTCTTTGGAGATGAGATATTTTTCTGCGGTGGCAAGTGCAGGGCCTCTGTCAGTCCTGGGTTTGTTGGACTAGTGCCAGACATGAGAAGTGCGCCTTTGTGGGACAGGTGAATAGTGCGGATCCTGTTTCAGTCTAAAGACTGAAACAGGATCCGCACTTTTCTCCGTTCCTTTCAGAATCATTTGATTCATCAGCTAGGAATGGCGATTGCTTCTCCAGACCAATCGAAGGCTAGGCCTAAGTAACTCGATCTTTCCAAGAGGTGTGTGGCCCAACTTTTGAAAGAACCGCTAGAGTGGAGAACTATTTGGTATTTTTCTGAAGCACTTTTCACCCTAATTGTCATAAGGTTGGTCTCTGCATCCTTAAGCATACGAGAGTTTTCACAGACGAAACAGGCTGAGGCCCAGTAATCTTGGCATTTCCAATAGTTGGTCCTAGAGACTAGCAAGAAAGTGTTCTTTTAAGTATTATTCCGTTGTGGTTTCAGCATTATTTTCAGTACTGGAGCAGGGTTCTCGCATTAGCATAAGAATCCTGCCTGGTAGTTGAGATTTCATGGTGGGGTGTAAGTGCGGGGCTTCTGTCAGCCCTGCCTTTGATTTGTTTACCTCCAGAGTTGGAAAGTGCATATTTGCGTGAGATGGGAAAAGTGTGGATCGTGCTTCAGATTTCATCCTGACACTTTGAAATGACCAGTGTGTTGGTAATTATTTGCCATTTCCATGGCGTTTGGCACCGTAATAGTCATGAGTTCGGTCTCTGCATCCTGAAGCCTATGATGCTTTTTGCAGAGAAACCTCTGCTGAGGCCCAGGTAACTTGCTGTTTCCCATAGCTGGCACAGGAGCATTGGAAGATAGGATTGCTTTCAGTATTATTTCACCATTTTTTCACCACTGTTTCAAGAACGGGAGCCCTTTTCAACCGTTAGCGGAAGAATCCTTCTTTGGAGATGAGATATTTTTCTGGGGTGGCAAGAGCAGGGCCTCTGTCAGTCCTGGGTTTGTTGGACTACCGCCAGACATGAGAAGTGCGCCTTTGTGGGACAGGTGAATAGTGCGGATCCTGTTTCAGTCTAAAGACTGAAACAGGATCCGCACTTTTCACCGTTCCTTTCAGAATCATTTGAATCACCAGCTAGGAATGGCGATTGTTTCTCCAGACCAATCGAAGGCTAGGCCAAAGTAACTCGATCTTTCCAAGAGTTGTGTGGCCCAACTTTTGAAAGAACCGCTAAGTGGAGAACTATTTGGTATTTTTCCGAAGCACTTTTCACCATAATTGTCTTAAGGTTGGTCTCTGCATCCTTAAGCATACGAGAGTTTTCACAGACGAAACAGGCTGAGGCCCAGTAATCTTGGCATTTCCAATAGTTGGTCCTGGAGACTACTAAGAAAGTGTTTTT
This sequence comes from Lemur catta, assembly GCF_020740605.2. Lineage (NCBI taxonomy): Eukaryota > Metazoa > Chordata > Mammalia > Primates > Lemuridae > Lemur > Lemur catta. The sequence continues at coordinate 83,160,566 of NC_059132.1, read as the reverse complement.
TTAAGTATTATTCCGTTGTGGTTTCAGCATTATTTTCAGAACCTGAGCAGGGTTCTCGCATTAGCATAAGAATCCTGCCTGGTAGTTGAGATTTCATGGTGGAGTGTAAGTGCAGGGCTTTTGTCAGCCCTGCCTTTGATTTGTTTACCTCCGGAGTTGGAAAGTGCATATTTGCGTGAGATGGGAAAAGTGTGGATCATGCTTCAGATTTCATCCAGACACTTTGAAATGACCAGTGTGTTGGTAATTATTTGCCACTTCCATGGCGTTTGGCCCCGTAATAGTCATGAGGTCGGTCTCTGCATCCTGAAGCCTATGATGCTTTTTGCAGAGAAACCTCTGCTGAGGCCCAGGTAACTTGCTATTTCCCATAGCTGGCACAGGAGCCTTGGAAGATATGATTGTTTGCAGTATTATTTCACCATTTTTTCACCACTGTTTCAAGAACGGGAGCCCTTTTCAACCGTTAGCGGAAGAATCCTTCTTTGGAGAGGAGATATTTTTCTGGGGTGGCAAGAGCAGGGCCTCTGTCAGTCCTGGGTTTGTTGGACTAGCGCCAGACATGAGAAGTGCGCCTTTGTGGGACAGGTGAATAGTGCGGATCCTGTTTCAGTCTAAAGACTGAAACAGGATCCGCACTTTTCACCGTTCCTTTCAGAATCATTTGAATCACCAGCTAGGAATGGCGATTGTTTCTCCAGACCAATCGAAGGCTAGGCCAAAGTAACTCGATCTTTCCAAGAGTTGTGTGGCCCAACTTTTGAAAGAACCGCTAAGTGGAGAACTATTTGGTATTTTTCCGAAGCACTTTTCACCATAATTGTCTTAAGGTTGGTCTCTGCATCCTTAAGCATACGAGAGTTTTCACAGACGAAACAGGCTGAGGCCCAGTAATCTTGGCATTTCCAATAGTTGGTCCTGGAGACTACTAAGAAAGTGTTTTTTTAAGTATTATTCCGTTGTGGTTTCAGCATTATTTTCAGAACCCGAGCAGGGTTCTCGCATTAGCATAAGAATCCTGCCTGGTAGTTGAGATTTCATGGTGGAGTGTAAGTGCAGGGCTTTTGTCAGCCCTGCCTTTGATTTGTTTACCTCCAGAGTTGGAAAGTGCATATTTTCGTGAGATGGGAAGAGTGTGGATCGTGCTTCAGATTTCATCCAGACACTTTGAAATGACCAGTGTGTTGGTAATTATTTGCCACTTCCATGGCGTTTGGCCCCGTAATAGTCATGAGGTCGGTCTCTGCATCCTGAAGCCTATGATGCTTTTTGCAGAGAAACCTCTGCTGAGGCCCAGGTAACTTGCTGTTTCCCATAGCGGGCACAGGAGCATTGGAAGATAGGATTATTTTCAGTATTATTTCACCATTTTTTCACCACTGTTTCAAGAACGGGAGCCCTTTTCAACCGTTAGCGGAAGAATCCTTCTTTGGAGATGAGATATTTTTCTGGGGTGGCAAGTGCAGGGCCTCTGTCAGTCCTGGGTTTGTTGGACTAGCGCCAGACATGAGAAGTGCGCCTTTGTAGGACAGGTGAATAGTGCGGATCCTGTTTCAGTCTAAAGACTGAAACAGGATCCGCACTTTTCACCGTTCCTTTCAGAATCATTTGATTCATCAGCTAGGAATGGCGATTGCTTCTCCAGACCAATCGAAGGCTAGGCCAAAGTAACTCGATCTTTCCAAGAGGTGTGTGGCCCAACTTTTGAAAGAACCGCTAAGTGGAGAACTATTTGGTATTTTTCCGCAGCACTTTTCACCGTAATTGTCATAAGGTTGGTCTCTGCATCCTTAAGCATACGAGAGTTTTCACAGACGAAACAGGCTGAGGCCCAGTAATCTTGGCATTTCCAATAGTTGGTCCTAGAGACTACCAAGAAAGTGTTCTTTTAAGTATTATTCCGTTGTGGTTCCAGCATTATTTTCAGTACCCGAGCAGGGTTCTCGCATTAGCATAAGAATTCTGATTGGTAGTTGAGATTTCATGGTGGGGTGTAAGTGCGGGGCTTCTGTCGGCCCTGCCTTTGATTTGTTTACCTCCAGAGTTGGAAAGTGCATAGTTGCGTGAGATGGGAAAAGTGTGGATCGTGCTTCAGATTTCATCCTGACACTTTGAAATGACCAGTGTGTTGGTAATTATTTGCCATTTCCATGGCGTTTGGCACCGTAATATTCATGAGGTCGGTCTCTGCATCCTGAGCCTATGATGCTTTTTGCAGAGAAACCTCTGCTGAGGCCCAGGTAACTTGCTATTTCCCATAGCTGGCACAGGAGCCTTGGAAGATAGGATTGTTTTCAGTATTATTTCACCATTTTTGCAAAACTGTTTCAAGAACGGGAGCCCTTTTCAACCGTTAGCGGAAGAATCCTTCTTTGGAGATGAGATATTTTTCTGGGGTGGCAAGAGCAGGGCCTCTGTCAGTCCTGGGTTTGTTGGACTAGCGCCAGACATGAGAAGTGCGCCTTTGTGGGACAGGTGAATAGTGCGGATCCTGTTTCAGTCTAAAGACTGAAACAGGATCCGCACTTTTCTCCGTTCCTTTCAGAATCATTTGATTCATCAGCTAGGAATGGCGATTGCTTCTCCAGACCAATCGAAGGCTAGGCCTAAGTAACTCGATCTTTCCAAGAGGTGTGTGGCCCAACTTTTGAAAGAACCGCTAGAGTGGAGAACTATTTGGTATTTTTCCTAAGCACTTTTCACCGTAATTGTCATAAGGTTGGTCTCTGCATCCTTAAGCATACGAGAGTTTTCACAGACGAAACAGGCTGAGGCCCAGTAATCTTGGCATTTCCAATAGTTGGTCCTAGAGACTACCAAGAAAGTGTTCTTTTAAGTATTATTCCGTTGTGGTTTCAGCATTATTTTCAGTACTGGAGCAGGGTTCTCGCATTAGCATAAGAATCCTGCCTGGTAGGTGAGATTTCATGGTGGGGTGTAAGTGCGGGGCTTCTGTCAGCCCTGCCTTTGATTTGTTTACCTCGAGAGTTGGAAAGTGCGTATTTGCGTGAGATGGGAAAAGTGTGGATCGTGCTTCAGATTTCATCCTGACACTTTGAAATGACCAGTGTGTTGGTAATTATTTGCCATTTCCATGGCGTTTGGCACCGTAATAGTCATGAGGTCGGTCTCTGCATCCTGAAGCCTATGATGCTTTTTGCAGAGAAACCTCTGCTGAGGCCCAGGTAACTTGCTGTTTCCCATAGCTGGCACAGGAGCATTGGAAGATAGGATTGTTTTCAGTATTATTTCACCATTTTTTCACCACTGTTTCAAGAACGGGAGCCCTTTTCAACCGTTAGCGGAAGAATCCTTCTTTGGAGATGAGATATTTTTCTGGGGTGGCAAGTGCAGGGCCTCTGTCAGTCCTGGGTTTGTTGGACTAGCGCCAGACATGAGAAGTGCGCCTTTGTAGGACAGGTGAATAGTGCGGATCCTGTTTCAGTCTAAAGACTGAAACAGGATCCGCACTTTTCACCGTTCCTTTCAGAATCATTTGATTCATGAGCTAGGAATGGCGATTGCTTCTCCAGACCAATCGAAGGCTAGGCCAAAGTAACTCGATCTTTCCAAGAGGTGTGTGGCCCAACTTTTGAAAGAACCGCTAAGTGGAGAACTATTTGGTATTTTTCCGCAGCACTTTTCACCGTAATTGTCATAAGGTTGGTCTCTGCATCCTTAAGCATACGAGAGTTTTCACAGACGAAACAGGCTGAGGCCCAGTAATCTTGGCATTTCCAATAGTTGGTCCTAGAGACTACCAAGAAAGTGTTCTTTTAAGTATTATTCCGTTGTGGTTCCAGCATTATTTTCAGTACCCGAGCAGGGTTCTCGCATTAGCATAAGAATTCTGATTGGTAGTTGAGATTTCATGGTGGGGTGTAAGTGCGGGGCTTCTGTCGGCCCTGCCTTTGATTTGTTTACCTCCAGAGTTGGAAAGTGCATAGTTGCGTGAGATGGGAAAAGTGTGGATCGTGCTTCAGATTTCATCCTGACACTTTGAAATGACCAGTGTGTTGGTAATTATTTGCCATTTCCATGGCGTTTGGCACCGTAATAGTCATGAGGTCGGTCTCTGCATCCTGAAGCCTATGATGCTTTTTGCAGAGAAACCTCTGCTGAGGCCCAGGTAACTTGCTGTTTCCCATAGCTGGCACAGGAGCATTGGAAGATAGGATTATTTTCAGTATTATTTCACCATTTTTTCACCACTGTTTCAAGAACGGGAGCCCTTTTCAACCGTTAGCGGAAGAATCCTTCTTTGGAGATGAGATATTTTTCTGGGGTGGCAAGTGCAGGGCCTCTGTCAGTCCTGGGTTTGTTGGACTAGCGCCAGACATGAGAAGTGCGCCTTTGTAGGACAGGTGAATAGTGCGGATCCTGTTTCAGTCTAAAGACTGAAACAGGATCCGCACTTTTCACCGTTCCTTTCAGAATCATTTGATTCATCAGCTAGGAATGGCGATTGCTTCTCCAGACCAATCGAAGGCTAGGCCAAAGTAACTCGATCTTTCCAAGAGGTGTGTGGCCCAACTTTTGAAAGAACCGCTAAGTGGAGAACTATTTGGTATTTTTCCGCAGCACTTTTCACCGTAATTGTCATAAGGTTGGTCTCTGCATCCTTAAGCATACGAGAGTTTTCACAGACGAAACAGGCTGAGGCCCAGTAATCTTGGCATTTCCAATAGTTGGTCCTAGAGACTACCAAGAAAGTGTTCTTTTAAGTATTATTCCGTTGTGGTTTCAGCATTATTTTCAGTACTGGAGCAGGGTTCTCGCATTAGCATAAGAATCCTGCCTGGTAGTTGAGATTTCATGGTGGGGTGTAAGTGCGGTTCTTCTGTCAGCCCTGCCTTTGATTTGTTTACCTCCAGAGTTGGAAAGTGCATATTTGCGTGAGATGGGAAAAGTGTGGATCGTGCTTCAGATTTCATCCTGACACTTTGAAATGACCAGTGTGTTGGTAATTATTTGCCATTTCCATGGCGTTTGGCACCGTAATAGTCATGAGGTCGGTCTCTGCATCCTGAAGCCTATGATGCTTTTTGCAGAGAAACCTCTGCTGAGGCCCAGGTAACTTGCTGTTTCCCATAGCTGGCACAGGAGCATTGGAAGATAGGATTGCTTTCAGTATTATTTCACCATTTTTTCACCACTGTTTCAAGAACGGGAGCCCTTTTCAACCGTTAGCGGAAGAATCCTTCTTTGGAGATGAGATATTTTTCTGGGGTGGCAAGAGCAGGGCCTCTGTCAGTCCTGGGTTTGTTGGACTAGCGCCAGACATGAGAAGTGCGCCTTTGTGGGACAGGTGAATAGTGCGGATCCTGTTTCAGTCTAAAGACTGAAACAGGATCCGCACTTTTCACCGTTCCTTTCAGAATCATTTGAATCACCAGCTAGGAATGGCGATTGTTTCTCCAGACCAATCGAAGGCTAGGCCAAAGTAACTCGATCTTTCCAAGAGTTGTGTGGCCCAACTTTTGAAAGAACCGCTAAGTGGAGAACTATTTGGTATTTTTCCGAAGCACTTTTCACCATAATTGTCTTAAGGTTGGTCTCTGCATCCTTAAGCATACGAGAGTTTTCACAGACGAAACAGGCTGAGGCCCAGTAATCTTGGCATTTCCAATAGTTGGTCCTGGAGACTACTAAGAAAGTGTTTTTTTAAGTATTATTCCGTTGTGGTTTCAGCATTATTTTCAGAACCCGAGCAGGGTTCTCGCATTAGCATAAGAATCCTGCCTGGTAGTTGAGATTTCATGGTGGAGTGTAAGTGCAGGGCTTTTGTCAGCCCTGCCTTTGATTTGTTTACCTCCAGAGTTGGAAAGTGCATATTTGCGTGAGATGGGAAAAGTGTGGATCGTGCTTCAGATTTCATCCAGACACTTTGAAATGACCAGTGTGTTGGTAATTATTTGCCACTTCCATGGCGTTTGGCCCCGTAATAGTCATGAGGTCGGTCTCTGCATCCTGAAGCCTATGATGCTTTTTGCAGAGAAACCTCTGCTGAGGCCCAGGTAACTTGCTGTTTCCCATAGCTGGCACAGGAGCATTGGAAGATAGGATTATTTTCAGTATTATTTCACCATTTTTTCACCACTGTTTCAAGAACGGGAGCCCTTTTCAACCGTTAGCAGAAGAATCCTTCTTTGGAGATGAGATATTTTTCTGGGGTGGCAAGTGCAGGGCCTCTGTCAGTCCTGGGTTTGTTGGACTAGCGCCAGACATGAGAAGTGCGCCTTTGTAGGACAGGTGAATAGTGCGGATCCTGTTTCAGTCTAAAGACTGAAACAGGATCCGCACTTTTCACCGTTCCTTTCAGAATCATTTGATTCATCAGCTAGGAATGGCGATTGCTTCTCCAGACCAATCGAAGGCTAGGCCAAAGTAACTCGATCTTTCCAAGAGGTGTGTGGCCCAACTTTTGAAAGAACCGCTAAGTGGAGAACTATTTGGTATTTTTCCGCAGCACTTTTCACCGTAATTGTCATAAGGTTGGTCTCTGCATCCTTAAGCATACGAGAGTTTTCACAGACGAAACAGGCTGAGGCCCAGTAATCTTGGCATTTCCAATAGTTGGTCCTAGAGACTACCAAGAAAGTGTTCTTTTAAGTATTATTCCGTTGTGGTTCCAGCATTATTTTCAGTACCCGAGCAGGGTTCTCGCATTAGCATAAGAATTCTGATTGGTAGTTGAGATTTCATGGTGGGGTGTAAGTGCGGGGCTTCTGTCGGCCCTGCCTTTGATTTGTTTACCTCCAGAGTTGGAAAGTGCATAGTTGCGTGAGATGGGAAAAGTGTGGATCGTGCTTCAGATTTCATCCTGACACTTTGAAATGACCAGTGTGTTGGTAATTATTTGCCATTTCCATGGCGTTTGGCACCGTAATAGTCATGAGGTCGGTCTCTGCATCCTGAAGCCTATGATGCTTTTTGCAGAGAAACCTCTGCTGAGGCCCAGGTAACTTGCTGTTTCCCATAGCTGGCACAGGAGCATTGGAAGATAGGATTATTTTCAGTATTATTTCACCATTTTTTCACCACTGTTTCAGGAACGGGAGCCCTTTTCAACCGTTAGCGGAAGAATCCTTCTTTGGAGATGAGATATTTTTCTGGGGTGGCAAGTGCAGGGCCTCTGTCAGTCCTGGGTTTGTTGGACTAGCGCCAGACATGAGAAGTGCGCCTTTGTAGGACAGGTGAATAGTGCGGATCCTGTTTCAGTCTAAAGACTGAAACAGGATCCGCACTTTTCACCGTTCCTTTCAGAATCATTTGATTCATCAGCTAGGAATGGCGATTGCTTCTCCAGACCAATCGAAGGCTAGGCCAAAGTAACTCGATCTTTCCAAGAGGTGTGTGGCCCAACTTTTGAAAGAACCGCTAAGTGGAGAACTATTTGGTATTTTTCCGCAGCACTTTTCACCGTAATTGTCATAAGGTTGGTCTCTGCATCCTTAAGCATACGAGAGTTTTCACAGACGAAACAGGCTGAGGCCCAGTAATCTTGGCATTTCCAATAGTTGGTCCTAGAGACTACCAAGAAAGTGTTCTTTTAAGTATTATTCCGTTGTGGTTCCAGCATTATTTTCAGTACCCGAGCAGGGTTCTCGCATTAGCATAAGAATTCTGATTGGTAGTTGAGATTTCATGGTGGGGTGTAAGTGCGGGGCTTCTGTCGGCCCTGCCTTTGATTTGTTTACCTCCAGAGTTGGAAAGTGCATAGTTGCGTGAGATGGGAAAAGTGTGGATCGTGCTTCAGATTTCATCCTGACACTTTGAAATGACCAGTGTGTTGGTAATTATTTGCCATTTCCATGGCGTTTGGCACCGTAATAGTCATGAGGTCGGTCTCTGCATCCTGAAGCCTATGATGCTTTTTGCAGAGAAACCTCTGCTGAGGCCCAGGTAACTTGCTGTTTCCCATAGCTGGCACAGGAGCATTGGAAGATAGGATTATTTTCAGTATTATTTCACCATTTTTTCACCACTGTTTCAAGAACGGGAGCCCTTTTCAACCGTTAGCGGAAGAATCCTTCTTTGGAGATGAGATATTTTTCTGGGGTGGCAAGTGCAGGGCCTCTGTCAGTCCTGGGTTTGTTGGACTAGCGCCAGACATGAGAAGTGCGCCTTTGTAGGACAGGTGAATAGTGCGGATCCTGTTTCAGTCTAAAGACTGAAACAGGATCCGCACTTTTCACCGTTCCTTTCAGAATCATTTGATTCATCAGCTAGGAATGGCGATTGCTTCTCCAGACCAATCGAAGGCTAGGCCTAAGTAACTCGATCTTTCCAAGAGGTGTGTGGCCCAACTTTTGAAAGAACCGCTAAGTGGAGAACTATTTGGTATTTTTCCGCAGCACTTTTCACCGTAATTGTCATAAGGTTGGTCTCTGCATCCTTAAGCATACGAGAGTTTTCACAGACAAAACAGGCTGAGGCCCAGTAATCTTGGCATTTCCAATAGTTGGTCCTAGAGACTACCAAGAAAGTGTTCTTTTAAGTATTATTCCGTTGTGGTTCCAGCATTATTTTCAGTACCCGAGCAGGGTTCTCGCATTAGCATAAGAATTCTGATTGGTAGTTGAGATTTCTTGGTGGGCTGTAAGTGCGGGGCTTCTGTCGGCCCTGCCTTTGATTTGTTTACCTCCAGAGTTGGAAAGTGCATAGTTGCGTGAGATGGGAAAAGTGTGGATCGTGCTTCAGATTTCATCCTGACACTTTGAAATGACCAGTGTGTTGGTAATTATTTGCCATTTCCATGGCGTTTGGCACCGTAATAGTCATGAGGTCGGTCTCTGCATCCTGAAGCCTATGATGCTTTTTGCAGAGAAACCTCTGCTGAGGCCCAGGTAACTTGCTATTTCCCATAGCTGGCACAGGAGCCTTGGAAGATAGGATTGTTTTCAGTATTATTTCACCATTTTTTCACCACTGTTTCAAGAACGGGAGCCCTTTTCAACCGTTAGCGGAAGAATCCTTCTTTGGAGATGAGATATTTTTCTGGGGTGGCAAGTGCAGGGCCTCTGTCAGTCCTGGGTTTGTTGGACTAGCGCCAGACATGAGAAGGGCGCCTTTGTGGGACAGGTGAATAGTGCGGATCCTGTTTCAGTCTAAAGACTGAAACAGGATCCGCACTTTTCACCGTTCCTTTCAGAATCATTTGATTCATCAGCTAGGAATGGCGATTGCTTCTCCAGACCAATCGAAGGCTAGGCCAAAGTAACGCGATCTTTCCAAGAGGTGTGTGGCCCAACTTTTGAAAGAACCGTTAAGTGGAGAACTATTTGGTATTTTTCCGAAGCACTTTTCACCGTAATTGTCCTAAGGTTGGTCTCTGCATCCTTAAGCATACCAGAGTTTTCACAGACGAAACAGGCTGAGGCCCAGTAATCTTGGCATTTCCAACAGTTGGTCCTAGAGACTACCAAGAAAGTGTTCTTTTAAGTATTATTCAATTGTGGTTTCAGCATTATTTTCAGAATCCGAGCAGGGTTCTCGCATTAGCATCAGAATCCTGCGTGGTAGTTGAGATTTCTGGGTGCGGTGTAAGTGCGTGGCTTCTGTCAGCTCTGCCTTTGATTTGTTTACCTCCAGAGTTGGAAAGTGCATATTGCGAGAGATGGGAAAAGTGTGGATCGTGCTTCAGATTTCATCCTGACACTTTGAAATGACCAGTGTGTTGGTAATTATTTGCCATTTCCATGGCGTTTGGCACCGTAATAGTCATGAGGTCGGTCTCTGCATCCTGAAGCCTATGATGCTTTTTGCAGAGAAACCTCTGCTGAGGCCCAGGTAACTTGCTATTTCCCATAGCCGGCACAGGAGCCTTGGAAGATAGGATTGTTTTCAGTATTATTTCACCATTTTTTCACCGCTGTTTCAAGAACGGGAGCCCTTTTCAACCGTTAGCGGAAGAATCCTTCTTTGGAGATGAGATATTTTTCTGGGGTGGCAAGTGCAGGGCCTCTGTCAGTCCTGGGTTTGTTGGACTAGCGCCAGACATGAGAAGTGCGCCTTTGTGGGACAGGTGAATAGTGCGGATCCTGTTTCAGTCTAAAGACTGAAACAGGATCCGCACTTTTCACCGTTCCTTTCAGAATCATTTGATTCATCAGCTAGGAATGGCGATTGCTTCTCCAGACCAATCGAAGGCTAGGCCAAAGTAACTCGATCTTTCCAAGAGGTGTGTGGCCCAACTTTTGAAAGAACCACTAAGTGGAGAACTATTTGTTATTTTTCCGAAGCACTTTTCACCCTAATTGTCATAAGGTTGGTCTCTGCATCCTTAAGCATACGAGAGTTTTCACAGACGAAACAGGCTGAGGCCCAGTAATCTTGGCATTTCCAATAGTTGGTCCTAGAGACTACCAAGAAAGTGTTCTTTTAAGTATTATTCTGTTGTGGTTTCAGCATTATTTTCAGAACCCGAGCAGGGTTCTCGCATTAGCATAAGAATCCTGCCTGGTAGTTGAGATTTCATGTTGGGGTGTTAGTGCGGGGCTTCTGTGAGCCCTGCCTTTGATTTGTTTACCTCCAGAGTTGGAAAGTGCATACTTGCGTGAGATGGGAAAAGTGTGGTCGTGCTTCCGATTTCATCCTGACACTTTGAAATGACCAGTGTGTTGGTAATTATTTGCCATTTCCATGGCGTTTGGCCCCGTAATAGTCATGAGGTCGGTCTCTGCATCCTGAAGCCTGTGATGCTTTTTGCAGAGAAACCTCTGCTGAGGCCCAGGTAACTTGCTATTTCCCATTGCTTGCACAGGAGCCTTGGAAGATAGGATTGTTTTCAGTATTATTTCACCATTTTTTCACCACTGTTTCAAGAACGGAAGCCCTTTTCAACCGTTAGCGGAAGAATCCTTCTTTGGAGATGAGATATTTTTCTGGGGTGGCAAGTGCAGGGCCTCTGTCAGTCCTGGGTTTGTTGGACTAGCGCCAGACATGAGAAGTACGCCTTTGTGGGACAGGTGAATAGTGCGGATCCTGTTTCAGTCTAAAGACTGAAACAGGATCCGCACTTTTCACCGTTCCTTTCAGAATCATTTGATTCATCAGCTAGGAATGGCGATAGCTTCTCCAGACCAATCGAAGGCTAGGCCAAAGTAACTCGATCTTTCCAAGAGGTGTGTGGCCCAACTTTTGAAAGAACCGCTAAGTGGAGAACTATTTGGTATTTTTCCGAAGCACTTTTCACCGTAATTGTCCTAAGGTTGGTCTCTGCATCCTTAAGCATACGAGAGTTTTCACAGACGAAACAGGCTGAGGCCCAGTAATCTTGGCATTTCCAATAGTTGGTCCTAGAGACTACCAAGACAGTGTTCTTTTAAGTATTATTCTGTTGTGGTTTCAGCATTATTTTCAGAACCCGAGCAGGGTTCTCGCATTAGCATAAGAATCCTGCCTGGTAGTTGAGATTTCATGGTGGGGTGTAAGTGCGGGGCTTCTGTCAGCCCTGCCTTTGATTTGTTTACCTCCAGAGTTGGAAAGTGCATATATGCGTGAGATGGGAAAAGTGTGGATCGTGCTTCAGATTTCATCCTGACACTTTGAAATGACCAGTGTGTTGGTAATTATTTGCCATTTCCATGGCGTTTGGCCCCGTAATAGTCATGAGGTCGGTCTCTGCATCCTGAGGCCTATGATGCTTTTTGCAGAGAAACCTCTGCTGAGGCCCAGGTAACTTGCTATTTCCCATAGCTGGCACAGGAGCCTTGGAAGATAGGATTGTTTTCAGTATTATTTCACCATTTTTTCACCACTCTTTCAAGAACGGGAACCCTTTTCAACCGTTAGCGGAAGAATCCTTCTTTGGAGATGAGATATTTTTCTGGGGTGGCAAGTGCAGGGCCTCTGTCAGTCCTGGGTTTGTTGGACTAGCGCCAGACATGAGAAGAGCACCTTAGTGGGACAGGTGAATAGTGTGGATCCTGTTTCAGTCTTTAGACTGAAACAGGATCCGCACTTTTCACCGTTCCTTTCAGAATCATTTGATTCATCAGCTAGGAATGGCGATTGCTTCACCAGACCAATCGAAGGGTAGGCCAAAGTAACTCGATCTTTCCAAGAGGTGTGTGGCCCAACTTTTGAAAGAACCGCTAAGTGGAGAACTATTTGGTATTTTTCCGAAGCACTTTTCACCGTAATTGTCATAAGGTTGGTCTCTGCATCCTTCAGGATACCAGTGTCTTCACAGACGAAACAGGCTGAGGCCCAGTAATCTTGGCATTTCCAATAGTTGGTCTTAGAGACTACAAAGAAAGTATTCTTTTAAGTATTATTCCATTGTGGTTTCAGCATTATTTTCAGAACCCGAGCAGTGTTCTCGCATTAGCATAAGAATCCTGCCTGGTAGTTGAGATTTCTGGGTGGGGTGTAAGTGCAGGGCTTCTGTCAGCCCTGCCTTTGATTTGTTTACCTCCAGAGTTGGAAAGTGCATACTTGCGTGAGATGGGAAAAGTGTGGATCGTGCTTCAGATTTCATCCAGACACTTTGAAATGACCAGTGTGTTGGTAATTATTTGCCATTTCCATGGCGTTTGGCACCGTAATAGTCATGAGGTCGGTCTCTGCATCCTGAAGGCTATGATGCTTTTTGCAGAGAAACCTCTGCTGAGGCCCAGGTAACTTGCTATTTCCCATAGCCGGCACAGGAGCCTTGGAAGATAGGATTGTTTTCAGTATTATTTCACCATTTTTTCACCACTGTTTCAAGAACGGGAGCCCTTTTCAACCGTTAGCGGAAGAATCCTTCTTTGGAGATGAGATATTTTTCTGGGGTGGCAAGTGCAGGGCCTCTGTCAGTCCTGGGTTTGTTGGACTAGCGCCAGACATGAGAAGAGCGCCTTTGTGGGACAGGTGAATAGTGCGGATCCTGTTTCAGTCTAAAGACTGAAACAGGATCCGCACTTTTCACCGTTCCTTTCAGAATCATTTGATTCATCAGCTAGGAATGGCGATTGCTTCTCCAGACCAATCGAAGGCTACGCCAAAGTAACTCCATCTTTCCAAGAGGTGTGTGGCCCAACTTTTGAAAGAACCGCTAAGTGGAAAACTATTTGTTATTTTTCCGAAGCACTTTTCACCGTAATTGTCATAAGGTTGGTCTCTGTATCCTTAAGCATACCAGTGTCTTCACAGACGAAACAGGCTGAGGCCCATTAATCTTGGCATTTTCAATAGTTGGTCTTAGAGACTACCGAGAAAGTGTTCTTTCAAGTATTATTCCTTTGTGTTTTCAGCATTATTTTCAGTACCCGAGCAGGGTTCTCGCATTAGCATAAGAATCCTGCCTGGTAGTTGAGATTTCATGGTGGGGTGTAAGTGGGGGGCTTCTGTCAGCCCTGCCTTGATTTGTTTACCTCCAGAGTTGGAAAGTGCATATTTGCGTGATATGGGAAGAGTGTGGATCATGCTTCAGATTTCATCCTGACACTTTGAAATGACCAGTGTGTTGGTAATTATTTGCCATTTCCATGGCGTTTGGCACCGTAATAGTCATGAGGTCGGTCTCTGCATCCTGAAGCCTATGATGATTTCGCAGAGAAACCTCTGCTGAGGCCCCGGTAACTTGCTATTTCCCATAGCTGGCACAGGAGCCTTGGAAGATAGGATTGTTTTCAGTATTATTTCACCATTTTTTCACCACTGTTTCAAGAACGGGAGCCCTTTTCATTTGATTCATCAGCTAGGAATGGCGATTGCTTCTCCAGACCAATCAAAGGCTAGGCCAAAGTAACTCGATCTTTCCAAGAGGTGTGTGGCCCAACTTTTGAAAGAACCGCTAAATGGAGAACTATTTGGTATTTTTCCGAAGCACTTTTCACCGTAATTGTCATAAGGTTGGTCTCTGCATGCTTAAGCATACGAGAGTTTTCCAGACGAAACAGTCTGAGGCCCAGTAATCTTGGCATTTCCAATAGTTGGTCCCAGAGACTACCAAGAAAGTGTTTTTTTAAGTATTATTCCGTTGTGGTTTCAGCATTATTTTCAGAACCCGAGCAGGGTTCTCGCATTAGCATAAGAATCCTGCCTGGTAGTTGAGATTTCATGGTGGGGTGTAAGTGCGGGGCTTCTGTCAGCCCTGCCTTGATTTGTTTACATCCAGAGTTGGAAAGTGCATATTTGCGTGAGTAGGGAAGAGTGTGGATCGTGCTTCAGATTTCATCCTGACACTTTGAAATGACCAGTGTGTTGGTAATTATTTGCCATTTCCATGGCGTTTGGCACCGTAATAGTCATGAGGTCGGTCTCTGCATCCTGAAGCCTATGATGCTTTTTGCAGAGAAACCTCTGCTGAGGCCCAGGTAACTTCCTGTTTCCCATAGCTGGCACAGGAGCCTTGGAAGATAGGATTGTTTTCAGTATTATTTCACCAGTTTTTCACCACTGTTTCAAGAACGGGAGCCCTTTTCAACCGTTAGCGGAAGAATCCTTCTTTGGAGATGAGATATTTTTCTGTGGTGGCAAGTGCAGGGCCTCTGTCAGTCCTGGGTTTGTTGGACTAGTGCCAGACATGAGAAGTGCGCCTTTGTGGGACAGGTGAATAGTGCGGATCCTGTTTCAGTCTAAAGACTGAAACAGGATCCGCACTTTTCTCCGTTCCTTTCAGAATCATTTGATTCATCAGCTAGGAATGGCGATTGCTTCTCCAGACCAATCGAAGGCTAGGCCTAAGTAACTCGATCTTTCCAAGAGGTGTGTGGCCCAACTTTTGAAAGAACCGCTAGAGTGGAGAACTATTTGGTATTTTTCCGAAGCACTTTTCACCCTAATTGTCATAAGGTTGGTCTCTGCATCCTTAAGCATACGAGAGTTTTCACAGACGAAACAGGCTGAGGCCCAGTAATCTTGGCATTTCCAATAGTTGGTCCCAGAGACTACCAAGAAAGTGTTCTTTTAAGTATTATTCCGTTGTGGTTTCAGCATTATTTTCAGTACTGGAGCAGGGTTCTCGCATTAGCATAAGAATCCTGCCTGGTAGTTGAGATTTCATGGTGGGGTGTAAGTGCGGTTCTTCTGTCAGCCCTGCCTTTGATTTGTTTACCTCCAGTGTTGGAAAGTGCATATTTGCGTGAGATGGGAAAAGTGTGGATCGTGCTTCAGATTTCATCCTGACACTTTGAAATGACCAGTGTGTTGGTAATTATTTGCCATTTCCATGGCGTTTGGCACCGTAATAGTCAAGAGGTCGGTCTCTGCATCCTGAAGCCTATGATGCTTTTTGCAGAGAAACCTCTGCTGAGGCCCAGGTAACTTGCTGTTTCCCATAGCTGGCACAGGAGCTTTGGAAGATAGGATTGCTTTCAGTATTATTTCACCATTTTTTCACCACTGTTTCAAGAACGGGAGCCCTTTTCAACCGTTAGCGGAAGAATCCTTCTTTGGAGATGAGATATTTTTCTGGGTTGGCAAGTGCAGGGCCTCTGTCAGTCCTGGGTTTGTTGGACTAGCGCCAGACATGAGAAGTGCGCCTTTGTGGGACAGGTGAATAGTGCGGATCCTGTTTCAGTCTAAAGACTGAAACAGGATCCGCACTTTTCACCGTTCCTTTCAGAATCATTTGATTCATCAGCTAGGAATGGCGATTGCTTCTCCAGACCAATTGAAGGCTAGGCCTAAGTAACTCGCTCTTTCCAAGAGGTGTGTGGCCCAACTTTTGAAAGAACTGCTAAGTGGAGAACTATTTGGTATTTTTCCGAAGCACTTTTCACCGTAATTGTCATAAGGTTGGTCTCTGCATGCTTAAGCATACGAGAGTTTTCCAGAGGAAACAGTCTGAGGCCCAGTAATCTTGGCATTTCCAATAGTTGGTCCCAGAGACTACCAAGAAAGTGTTTTTTTAAGTATTATTCCGTTGTGGTTTCAGCATTATTTTCAGAACCCGAGCAGGGTTCTCGCATTAGCATAAGAATCCTGCCTGGTAGTTGAGATTTCATGGTGGGGTGTAAGTGGGGGGCTTCTGTCAGCCCTGCCTTGATTTGTTTACCTCCAGAGTTTGAAAGTGCATATTTGCGTGAGATGGGAAGAGTGTGGATCGTGCTTCAGATTTCATCCTGACATTTGAAATGATCAGTGTGTTGGTAATTATTTGCCATTTCCATGGCTTTTGGCACCGTAATAGTCATGAGGTCGGTCTCTGCATCCTGAAGCCTCTGATGCTTTTTGCAGAGAAATCTCTGCTGCGGCCCAGGTAACTTGCTATTTCCCATAGCTGGCACAGGAGCCTTGGAAGATAGGATTGTTTTCAGTATTATTTCACCATTTCTTCACCACTGTTTCAAGAACGGGAGCCCTTTTCAACCGTTAGCGGAAGAATCCTTCTTTGGAGATGAGATATTTTTCTGTGGTGGCAAGTGCAGGGCCTCTGTCAGTCCTGGGTTTGTTGGACTAGCGCCAGACATGAGAAGTGCGCCTTTGTGGGACAGGTGAATAGTGCGGGTCCTGTTTCAGTCTAAAGACTTAAACAGGATCCGCACTTTTCACCGTTCCTTTCAGAATCATTTGATTCATCAGCTAGGAATGGCGATTGCTTCTCCAGACCAATCGAAGGCTAGGCCAAAGTAACGCGATCTTTCCAAGAGGTGTGTGGCCCAACTTTTGAAAGAACCGTTAAGTGGAGAACTATTTGGTATTTTTCCGAAGCACTTTTCACCGTAATTGTCCTAAGGTTGGTCTCTGCATCCTTAAGCATACCAGAGTTTTCAAAGTCGAAACAGGCTGAGGCCCATTAATCTTGGCATTTCCAATAGTTGGTCCCAGAGACTACCAAGAAAGTGTTCTTTTAAGTATTATTCCGTTGTGGTTTCAGCATTATTTTCAGAACCCGAGCAGGGTTCTCGCATTAGCATAAGAATCCTGCCTGGTAGTTGAGATTTCATGGTGGGGTGTAAGTACGGGGCTTCTGTCAGCCCTGCCTTGATTTGTTTACCTCCAGAGTTGGAAAGTGCATATTTGCGTGAGTAGGGAAGAGTGTGGATCGTGCTTCAGATTTCATCCTGACACTTTGAAATGACCAGTGTGTTGGTAATTATTTGCCATTTCCATGGCGTTTGGCACCGTAATAGTCATGAGGTCGGTCTCTGCATCCTGAAGCCTATGATGCTTTTTGCAGAGAAACCTCTGCTGAGGCCCAGGTAACTTGCTGTTTCCCATAGCTGTCACAGGAGCCTTGGAAGATAGGATTGTTTTCAGTATTATTTCACCATTTTTTCACCACTGTTTCAAGAACGGGAGCCCTTTTCAACCGTTAGCGGAAGAATCCTTCTTTGGAGATGAGATATTTTTCTGTGGTGGCAAGTGCAGGGCCTCTGTCAGTCCTGGGTTTGTTGGACTAGTGCCAGACATGAGAAGTGCGCCTTTGTGGGACAGGTGAATAGTGCGGATCCTGTTTCAGTCTAAAGACTGAAACAGGATCCGCACTTTTCTCCGTTCCTTTCAGAATCATTTGATTCATCAGCTAGGAATGGCGATTGCTTCTCCAGACCAATCGAAGGCTAGGCCTAAGTAACTCGATCTTTCCAAGAGGTGTGTGGCCCAACTTTTGAAAGAACCGCTAGAGTGGAGAACTATTTGGTATTTTTCCGAAGCACTTTTCACCCTAATTGTCATAAGGTTGGTCTCTGCATCCTTAAGCATACGAGAGTTTTCACAGACGAAACAGGGTGAGGCCCAGTAATCTTGGCATTTCCAATAGTTGGTCCTAGAGACTACCAAGAAAGTGTTCTTTTAAGTATTATTTCGTTGTGGTTTCAGCATTATTTTCAGTACTGGAGCAGGGTTCTCGCATTAGCATAAGAATCCTGCCTGGTAGTTGAGATTTCATGGTGGGGTGTAAGTGCGGTTCTTCTGTCAGCCCTGCCTTTGATTTGTTTACCTCCAGAGTTGGAAAGTGCATATTTGCGTGAGATGGGAAAAGTGTGGATCGTGCTTCAGATTTCATCCTGACACTTTGAAATGACCAGTGTGTTGGTAATTATTTGCCATTTCCATGGCGTTTGGCCCCGTAATAGTCATGAGGTCGGTCTCTGCATCCTGAAGCCTATGATGCTTTTTGCAGAGAAACCTCTGCTGAGGCCCAGGTAACTTGCTGTTTCCCATAGCTGGCACAGGAGCATTGGAAGATAGGATTGCTTTCAGTATTATTTCACCATTTTTTCACCACTGTTTCAAGAACGGGAGCCCTTTTCAACCGTTAGCGGAAGAATCCTTCTTTGGAGATGAGATATTTTTCTGGGGTGGCAAGTGCAGGGCCTCTGTCAGTCCTGGGTTTGTTGGACTAGCGCCAGACATGAGAAGTGCGCCTTTGTGGGACAGGTGAATAGTGCGGATCCTGTTTCAGTCTAAAGACTTAAACAGGATCCGCACTTTTCACCGTTCCTTTCAGAATCATTTGATTCATCAGCTAGGAATGGCGATTGCTTCTCCAGACCAATCGAAGGCTAGGCCAAAGTAACTCGATCTTTCCAAGAGGTGTGTGGCCCAACTTTTGAAAGAACCGCTAAGTGGAGAACTATTTGGTATTTTTCCGAAGCACTTTTCACCGTAATTGTCATAAGGTTGGTCTCTGCATGCTTAAGCATACGAGAGTTTTCCAGACGAAACAGTCTGAGGCCCAGTAATCTTGGCATTTCCAATAGTTGGTCCCAGAGACTACCAAGAAAGTGTTCTTTTAAGTATTATTCCGTTGTGGTTTCAGCATTATTTTCAGAACCCGAGCAGGGTTCTCGCATTAGCATAAGAATCCTGCCTGGTAGTTGAGATTTCATTGTGGGGTGTAAGTGCAGGGCTTCTGTCAGCCCTGCCTTGATTTGTTTACCTCCAGAGTTGGAAAGTGCATATTTGCGTGAGTAGGGAAGAGTGTGGATCGTGCTTCAGATTTCATCCTGACACTTTGAAATGACCAGTGTGTTGGTAATTATTTGCCATTTCCATGGCGTTTGGCACCGTAATAGTCATGAGGTCGGTCTCTGCATCCTGAAGCCTATGATGCTTTTTGCAGAGAAACCTCTGCTGAGGCCCAGGTAACTTCCTGTTTCCAATAGCTGGCACAGGAGCCTTGGAAGATAGGATTGTTTTCAGTATTATTTCACCATTTTTTCACCACTGTTTCAAGAACGGGAGCCCTTTTCAACCGTTAGCGGAAGAATCCTTCTTTGGAGATGAGATATTTTTCTGTGGTGGCAAGTGCAGGGCCTCTGTCAGTCCTGGGTTTGTTGGACTAGTGCCAGACATGAGAAGTGCGCCTTTGTGGGACAGGTGAATAGTGCGGATCCTGTTTCAGTCTAAAGACTGAAACAGGATCCGCACTTTTCTCCGTTCCTTTCAGAATCATTTGATTCATCAGCTAGGAATGGCGATTGCTTCTCCAGACCAATCGAAGGCTAGGCCTAAGTAACTCGATCTTTCCAAGAGGTGTGTGGCCCAACTTTTGAAAGAACCGCTAGAGTGGAGAACTATTTGGTATTTTTCTGAAGCACTTTTCACCCTAATTGTCATAAGGTTGGTCTCTGCATCCTTAAGCATACGAGAGTTTTCACAGACGAAACAGGCTGAGGCCCAGTAATCTTGGCATTTCCAATAGTTGGTCCTAGAGACTACCAAGAAAGTGTTCTTTTAAGTATTATTCCGTTGTGGTTTCAGCATTATTTTCAGTACTGGAGCAGGGTTCTCGCATTAGCATAAGAATCCTGCCTGGTAGTTGAGATTTCATGGTGGGGTGTAAGTGCGGTTCTTCTGTCAGCCCTGCCTTTGATTTGTTTACCTCCAGAGTTGGAAAGTGCATATTTGCGTAAGATGGGAAAAGTGTGGATCGTGCTTCAGATTTCATCCTGACACTTTGAAATGACCAGTGTGTTGGTAATTATTTGCCATTTCCATGGCGTTTGGCACCGTAATAGTCATGAGGTCGGTCTCTGCATCCTGAAGCCTATGATGCTTTTTGCAGAGAAACCTCTGCTGAGGCCCAGGTAACTTGCTGTTTCCCATAGCTGGCACAGGAGCATTGGAAGATAGGATTGCTTTCAGTATTATTTCACCATTTTTTCACCACTGTTTCAAGAACGGGAGCCCTTTTCAACCGTTAGCGGAAGAATCCTTCTTTGGAGATGAGATATTTTTCTGGGGTGGCAAGTGCAGGGCCTCTGTCAGTCCTGGGTTTGTTGGACTAGCGCCAGACATGAGAAGTGCGCCTTTGTGGGACAGGTGAATAGTGCGGATCCTGTTTCAGTCTAAAGACTTAAACAGGATCCGCACTTTTCACCGTTCCTTTCAGAATCATTTGATTCATCAGCTAGGAATGGCGATTGCTTCTCCAGACCAATCGAAGGCTAGGCCAAAGTAACTCGATCTTTCCAAGAGGTGTGTGGCCCAACTTTTGAAAGAACCGCTAAGTGGAGAACTATTTGGTATTTTTCCGAAGCACTTTTCACCGTAATTGTCATAAGGTTGGTCTCTGCATGCTTAAGCATACGAGAGTTTTCCAGACGAAACAGTCTGAGGCCCAGTAATCTTGGCATTTCCAATAGTTGGTCCCAGAGACTACCAAGAAAGTGTTCTTTTAAGTATTATTCCGTTGTGGTTTCAGCATTATTTTCAGAACCCGAGCAGGGTTCTCGCATTAGCATAAGAATCCTGCCTGGTAGTTGAGATTTCATGGTGGGGTGTAAGTGCGGGGCTTCTGTCAGCCCTGCCTTGATTTGTTTACCTAAAGAGTTGGAAAGTGCATATTTGCGTGAGTAGGGAAGAGTGTGGATCGTGCTTCAGATTTCATCCTGACACTTTGAAATGACCAGTGTGTTGGTAATTATTTGCCATTTCCATGGCGTTTGGCACCGTAATAGTCATGAGGTCGGTCTCTGCATCCTGAAGCCTATGATGCTTTTTGCAGAGAAACCTCTGCTGAGGCCCAGGTAACTTCCTGTTTCCCATAGCTGGCACAGGAGCCTTGGAAGATAGGATTGTTTTCAGTATTATTTCACCATTTTTTCACCACTGTTTCAAGAACGGGAGCCCTTTTCAACCGTTAGCGGAAGAATCCTTCTTTGGAGATGAGATATTTTTCTGTTGTGGCAAGTGCAGGGCCTCTGTCAGTCCTGGGTTTGTTGGACTAGTGCCAGACATGAGAAGTGCGCCTTTGTGGGACAGGTGAATAGTGCGGATCCTGTTTCAGTCTAAAGACTGAAACAGGATCCGCACTTTTCTCCGTTCCTTTCAGAATCATTTCATTCATCAGCTAGGAATGGCGATTGCTTCTCCAGACCAATCGAAGGCTAGGCCTAAGTAACTCGATCTTTCCAAGAGTTGTGTGGCCCAACTTTTGAAAGAACCGCTAGAGTGGAGAACTATTTGGTATTTTTCCTAAGCACTTTTCACCGTAATTGTCATAAGGTTGGTCTCTGCATCCTTAAGCATACGAGAGTTTTCACAGACGAAACAGGCTGAGGCCCAGTAATCTTGGCATTTCCAATAGTTGGTCCTAGAGACTACCAAGAAAGTGTTCTTTTAAGTATTATTCCGTTGTGGTTTCAGCATTATTTTCAGTACTGGAGCAGGGTTCTCGCATTAGCATAAGAATCCTGCCTGGTAGTTGAGATTTCATGGTGGGGTGTAAGTGCGGTTCTTCTGTCAGCCCTGCCTTTGATTTGTTTACCTCCAGAGTTGGAAAGTGCATATTTGCGTGAGATGGGAAAAGTGTGGATCATGCTTCAGATTTCATCCTGACACTTTGAAATGACCAGTGTGTTGGTAATTATTTGCCATTTCCATGGCGTTTGGCACCGTAATAGTCATGAGGTCGGTCTCTGCATCCTGAAGCCTATGATGCTTTTTGCAGAGAAACCTCTGCTGAGGCCCAGGTAACTTGCTGTTTCCCATAGCTGGCACAGGAGCATTGGAAGATAGGATTGCTTTCAGTATTATTTCACCATTTTTTCACCACTGTTTCAAGAACGGGAGCCCTTTTCAACCGTTAGCGGAAGAATCCTTCTTTGGAGATGAGATATTTTTCTGGGGTGGCAAGTGCAGGGCCTCTGTCAGTCCTGGGTTTGTTGGACTAGCGCCAGACATGAGAAGTGCGCCTTTGTGGGACAGGTGAATAGTGCGGATCCTGTTTCAATCTAAAGACTTAAACAGGATCCGCACTTTTCACCGTTCCTTTCAGAATCATTTGATTCATCAGCTAGGAATGGCGATTGCTTCTCCAGACCAATCGAAGGCTAGGCCAAAGTAACTCGATCTTTCCAAGAGGTGTGTGGCCCAACTTTTGAAAGAACCGCTAAGTGGAGAACTATTTGGTATTTTTCCGAAGCACTTTTCACCGTAATTGTCATAAGGTTGGTCTCTGCATGCTTAAGCATACGAGAGTTTTCCAGACGAAACAGTCTGAGGCCCAGTAATCTTGGCATTTCCAATAGTTGGTCCCAGACACTACCAAGAAAGTGTTCTTTTAAGTATTATTCCGTTGTGGTTTCAGCATTATTTTCAGAACCCGAGCAGGGTTCTCGCATTAGCATAAGAATCCTGCCTGGTAGTTGAGATTTCATGGTGGGGTGTAAGTGCGGGGCTTCTGTCAGCCCTGCCTTGATTTGTTTACCTCCAGAGTTGGAAAGTGCATATTTGCGTGAGTAGGGAAGAGTGTGGATCGTGCTTCAGATTTCATCCTGACACTTTGAAATGACCAGTGTGTTGGTAATTATTTGCCATTTCCATGGCGTTTGGCACCGTAATAGTCATGAGGTCGGTCTCTGCATCCTGAAGCCTATGATGCTTTTTGCAGAGAAACCTCTGCTGAGGCCCAGGTAACTTCCTGTTTCCCATAGCTGGCACAGGAGCCTTGGAAGATAGGATTGTTTTCAGTATTATTTCACCATTTTTTCACCACTGTTTCAAGAACGGGAGCCCTTTTCAACCGTTAGCGGAAGAATCCTTCTTTGGAGATGAGATATTTTTCTGGGGTGGCAAGTGTAGGGCCTCTGTCAGTCCTGGGTTTGTTGGACTAGTGCCAGACATGAGAAGTGCGCCTTTGTGGGACAGGTGAATAGTGCGGATCCTGTTTCAGTCTAAAGACTGAAACAGGATCCGCACTTTTCTCCGTTCCTTTCAGAATCATTTGATTCATCAGCTAGGAATGGCGATTGCTTCTCCAGACCAATCGAAGGCTAGGCCTAAGTAACTCGATCTTTCCAAGAGGTGTGTGGCCCAACTTTTGAAAGAACCGCTAGAGTGGAGAACTATTTGGTATTTTTCCTAAGCACTTTTCACCGTAATTGTCATAAGGTTGGTCTCTGCATCCTTAAGCATACGAGAGTTTTCACAGACGAAACAGGCTGAGGCCCAGTAATCTTGGCATTTCCAATAGTTGGTCCTAGAGACTACCAAGAAAGTTTTTTTTTAAGTATTATTCCGTTGTGGTTTTAGCATTATATTCAGAACCCGAGCAGGGTTCTCGCATTAGCATAAGAATCCTGCCTGGTAGTTGAGATTTCATGGTGGGGTGTAAGTGCGGTTCTTCTGTCAGCCCTGCCTTTGATTTGTTTACCTCCAGAGTTGGAAAGTGCATATTTGCGTGAGATGGGAAAAGTGTGGATCGTGCTTCAGATTTCATCCTGACACTTTGAAATGACCAGTGTGTTGGTAATTATTTGGCATTTCCATGGCGTTTGGCACCGTAATAGTCATGAGGTCGGTCTCTGCATCCTGAAGCCTATGATGCTTTTTGCAGAGAAACCTCTGCTGAGGCCCAGGTAACTTGCTGTTTCCCATAGCTGGCACAGGAGCCTTGGAAGATAGGATTGCTTTCAGTATTATTTCACCATTTTTTCACCACTGTTTCAAGAACGGGAGCCCTTTTCAACCGTTAGCGGAAGAATCCTTCTTTGGAGATGAGATATTTTTCTGGGTTGGCAAGTGCAGGGACTCTGTCAGTCCTGGGTTTGTTGGACTAGCGCCAGACATGAGAAGTGCGCCTTTGTGGGACAGGTGAATAGTGCGGATCCTGTTTCAGTCTAAAGACTTAAACAGGATCCGCACTTTTCACCGTTCCTTTCAGAATCATTTGATTCATCAGCTAGGAATGGCGATTGCTTCTCCAGACCAATTGAAGGCTAGGCCTAAGTAACTCGATCTTTCCAAGAGGTGTGTGGCCCAACTTTTGAAAGAACTGCTAAGTGGAGAACTATTTGGTAATTTTCCGAAGCACTTTTCACCGTAATTTTCATAAGGTTGGTCTCTGCATGCTTAAGCATACGAGAGTTTTCACAGACGAAACAGTCTGAGGCCCAGTAATCTTGGCATTTCCAATAGTTGGTCCCAGAGACTACCAAGAAAGTGTTTTTTTAAGTATTATTCCGTTGTGGTTTCAGCATTATTTTCAGAACCCGAGCAGGGTTCTCGCATTAGCATAAGAATCCTGCCTGGTAGTTGAGATTTCATGGTGGGGTGTAAGTGGGGGGCTTCTGTCAGCCCTGCCTTGATTTGTTTACCTCCATAGTTGGAAAGTGCATAGTTGCGTGAGATGGGAAAAGTGTGGATCGTGCTTCAGATTTCATCCTGACACTTTGAAATGACCAGTGTGTTGGTAATTATTTACCATTTCCATGGCGTTTGGCACCGTAATACTCATGAGGTCGGTCTCTGCATCCTGAAGTCTATGATCCTTTTTGCAGAGAAACTTCTGCTGAGGCCCAGGTAACTTGTTGTTTCCCATAGCTGGCACAGGAGCCTTGGAAGATAGGATTGTTTTCATTATTATTTCACCATTTTTTCACCACTGTTTCAAGAACGGGAGCCCTTATCAACGGTTAGCGGAAGAATCCTTCTTTGGAGATGAGATATTTTTCTGGGGTGGCAAGTGCAGGGCCTCTGTCAGTCCTGGGTTTGTTGGACTAGCGCCAGACATGAGAAGTGCGCCTTTGTGGGACAGGTGAATAGTGCGGATCCTGTTTCAGTCTAAAGACTGAAACAGGATCCGCACTTTTCACCGTTCCTTTCAGAATCATTTGATTCATCAGCTAGGAATGGCGATTGCTTCTCCAGACCAATCGAAGGCTAGGCCAAAGTAACTCGATCTTTCCAAGAGGTGTGTGGCCCAACTTTTGAAAGAACCGCTAAGTGGAGAACTATTTGGTATTTTTCCGCAGCACTTTTCACCGTAATTGTCATAAGGTTGGTCTCTGCATCCTTAAGCATACGAGAGTTTTCACAGACGAAACAGGCTG
Source organism: Lemur catta (assembly GCF_020740605.2). Lineage (NCBI taxonomy): Eukaryota > Metazoa > Chordata > Mammalia > Primates > Lemuridae > Lemur > Lemur catta. Next base: position 83,135,352 of record NC_059132.1, on the reverse strand, counting down.
AGGCCCAGTAATCTTGGCATTTCCAATAGTTGGTCCTAGAGACTACCAAGAAAGTGTTCTTTTAAGTATTATTCCGTTGTGGTTCCAGCATTATTTTCAGTACCCGAGCAGGGTTCTCGCATTAGCATAAGAATTCTGATTGGTAGTTGAGATTTCATGGTGGGGTGTAAGTGCGGGGCTTCTGTCGGCCCTGCCTTTGATTTGTTTACCTCCAGAGTTGGAAAGTGCATAGTTGCGTGAGATGGGAAAAGTGTGGATCGTGCTTCAGATTTCATCCTGACACTTTGAAATGACCAGTGTGTTGGTAATTATTTGCCATTTCCATGGCGTTTGGCACCGTAATATTCATGAGGTCGGTCTCTGCATCCTGAGCCTATGATGCTTTTTGCAGAGAAACCTCTGCTGAGGCCCAGGTAACTTGCTATTTCCCATAGCTGGCACAGGAGCCTTGGAAGATAGGATTGTTTTCAGTATTATTTCACCATTTTTGCAAAACTGTTTCAAGAACGGGAGCCCTTTTCAACCGTTAGCGGAAGAATCCTTCTTTGGAGATGAGATATTTTTCTGGGGTGGCAAGAGCAGGGCCTCTGTCAGTCCTGGGTTTGTTGGACTAGCGCCAGACATGAGAAGTGCGCCTTTGTGGGACAGGTGAATAGTGCGGATCCTGTTTCAGTCTAAAGACTGAAACAGGATCCGCACTTTTCACCGTTCCTTTCAGAATCATTTGAATCACCAGCTAGGAATGGCGATTGTTTCTCCAGACCAATCGAAGGCTAGGCCAAAGTAACTCGATCTTTCCAAGAGTTGTGTGGCCCAACTTTTGAAAGAACCGCTAAGTGGAGAACTATTTGGTATTTTTCCGAAGCACTTTTCACCATAATTGTCTTAAGGTTGGTCTCTGCATCCTTAAGCATACGAGAGTTTTCACAGACGAAACAGGCTGAGGCCCAGTAATCTTGGCATTTCCAATAGTTGGTCCTGGAGACTACTAAGAAAGTGTTTTTTTAAGTATTATTCCGTTGTGGTTTCAGCATTATTTTCAGAACCCGAGCAGGGTTCTCGCATTAGCATAAGAATCCTGCCTGGTAGTTGAGATTTCATGGTGGAGTGTAAGTGCAGGGCTTTTGTCAGCCCTGCCTTTGATTTGTTTACCTCCAGGGTTGGAAAGTGCATATTTGCGTGAGATGGGAAAAGTGTGGATCATGCTTCAGATTTCATCCAGACACTTTGAAATGACCAGTGTGTTGGTAATTATTTGCCACTTCCATGGCGTTTGGCCCCGTAATAGTCATGAGGTCGGTCTCTGCATCCTGAAGCCTATGATGCTTTTTGCAGAGAAACCTCTGCTGAGGCCCAGGTAACTTGCTATTTCCCATAGCTGGCACAGGAGCCTTGGAAGATATGATTGTTTGCAGTATTATTTCACCATTTTTTCACCACTGTTTCAAGAACGGGAGCCCTTTTCAACCGTTAGCGGAAGAATCCTTCTTTGGAGAGGAGATATTTTTCTGGGGTGGCAAGAGCAGGGCCTATGTCAGTCCTGGGTTTGTTGGACTAGCGCCAGACATGAGAAGTGCGCCTTTGTGGGACAGGTGAATAGTGCGGATCCTGTTTCAGTCTAAAGACTGAAACAGGATCCGCACTTTTCACCGTTCCTTTCAGAATCATTTGAATCACCAGCTAGGAATGGCGATTGTTTCTCCAGACCAATCGAAGGCTAGGCCAAAGTAACTCGATCTTTCCAAGAGTTGTGTGGCCCAACTTTTGAAAGAACCGCTAAGTGGAGAACTATTTGGTATTTTTCCGAAGCACTTTTCACCATAATTGTCTTTAGGTTGGTCTCTGCATCCTTAAGCATACGAGAGTTTTCACAGACGAAACAGGCTGAGGCCCAGTAATCTTGGCATTTCCAATAGTTGGTCCTGGAGACTACTAAGAAAGTGTTTTTTTAAGTATTATTCCGTTGTGGTTTCAGCATTATTTCCAGAACCCGAGCAGGGTTCTCGCATTAGCATAAGAATCCTGCCTGGTAGTTGAGATTTCATGGTGGAGTGTAAGTGCAGGGCTTTTGTCAGCCCTGCCTTTGATTTGTTTACCTCCAGAGTTGGAAAGTGCATATTTTCGTGAGATGGGAAAAGTGTGGATCGTGCTTCAGATTTCATCCAGACACTTTGAAATGACCAGTGTGTTGGTAATTATTTGCCACTTCCATGGCGTTTGGCCCCGTAATAGTCATGAGGTCGGTCTCTGCATCCTGAAGCCTATGATGCTTTTTGCAGAGAAACCTCTGCTGAGGCCCAGGTAACTTGCTGTTTCCCATAGCTGGCACAGGAGCATTGGAAGATAGGATTATTTTCAGTATTATTTCACCATTTTTTCACCACTGTTTCAAGAACGGGAGCCCTTTTCAACCGTTAGCGGAAGAATCCTTCTTTGGAGATGAGATATTTTTCTGGGGTGGCAAGTGCAGGGCCTCTGTCAGTCCTGGGTTTGTTGGACTAGCGCCAGACATGAGAAGTGCGCCTTTGTAGGACAGGTGAATAGTGCGGATCCTGTTTCAGTCTAAAGACTGAAACAGGATCCGCACTTTTCACCGTTCCTTTCAGAATCATTTGATTCATCAGCTAGGAATGGCGATTGCTTCTCCAGACCCATCGAAGGCTAGGCCAAAGTAACTCGATCTTTCCAAGAGGTGTGTGGCCCAACTTTTGAAAGAACCGCTAAGTGGAGAACTATTTGGTATTTTTCCGCAGCACTTTTCACCGTAATTGTCATAAGGTTGGTCTCTGCATCCTTAAGCATACGAGAGTTTTCACAGACGAAACAGGCTGAGGCCCAGTAATCTTGGCATTTCCAATAGTTGGTCCTAGAGACTACCAAGAAAGTGTTCTTTTAAGTATTATTCCGTTGTGGTTCCAGCATTATTTTCAGTACCCGAGCAGGGTTCTCGCATTAGCATAAGAATTCTGATTGGTAGTTGAGATTTCATGGTGGGGTGTAAGTGCGGGGCTTCTGTCGGCCCTGCCTTTGATTTGTTTACCTCCAGAGTTGGAAAGTGCATAGTTGCGTGAGATGGGAAAAGTGTGGATCGTGCTTCAGATTTCATCCTGACACTTTGAAATGACCAGTGTGTTGGTAATTATTTGCCATTTCCATGGCGTTTGGCACCGTAATATTCATGAGGTCGGTCTCTGCATCCTGAGCCTATGATGCTTTTTGCAGAGAAACCTCTGCTGAGGCCCAGGTAACTTGCTATTTCCCATAGCTGGCACAGGAGCCTTGGAAGATAGGATTGTTTTCAGTATTATTTCACCATTTTTGCAAAACTGTTTCAAGAACGGGAGCCCTTTTCAACCGTTAGCGGAAGAATCCTTCTTTGGAGATGAGATATTTTTCTGGGGTGGCAAGAGCAGGGCCTCTGTCAGTCCTGGGTTTGTTGGACTAGCGCCAGACATGAGAAGTGCGCCTTTGTGGGACAGGTGAATAGTGCGGATCCTGTTTCAGTCTAAAGACTGAAACAGGATCCGCACTTTTCTCCGTTCCTTTCAGAATCATTTGATTCATCAGCTAGGAATGGCGATTGCTTCTCCAGACCAATCGAAGGCTAGGCCTAAGTAACTCGATCTTTCCAAGAGGTGTGTGGCCCAACTTTTGAAAGAACCGCTAGAGTGGAGAACTATTTGGTATTTTTCCGCAGCACTTTTCACCGTAATTGTCATAAGGTTGGTCTCTGCATCCTTAAGCATACGAGAGTTTTCACAGACGAAACAGGCTGAGGCCCAGTAATCTTGGCATTTCCAATAGTTGGTCCTAGAGACTACCAAGAAAGTGTTCTTTTAAGTATTATTCCGTTGTGGTTTCAGCATTATTTTCAGTACCGGAGCAGGGTTCTCGCATTAGCATAAGAATCCTGCCTGGTAGTTGAGATTTCATGGTGGGGTGTAAGTGCGGGGCTTCTGTCAGCCCTGCCTTTGATTTGTTTACCTCGAGAGTTGGAAAGTGCATATTTGCGTGAGATGGGAAAAGTGTGGATCGTGCTTCAGATTTCATCCTGACACTTTGAAATGACCAGTGTGTTGGTAATTATTTGCCATTTCCATGGCGTTTGGCACCGTAATAGTCATGAGGTCGGTCTCTGCATCCTGAAGCCTATGATGCTTTTTGCAGAGAAACCTCTGCTGAGGCCCAGGTAACTTGCTGTTTCCCATAGCTGGCACAGGAGCATTGGAAGATAGGATTATTTTCAGTATTATTTCACCATTTTTTCACCACTGTTTCAAGAACGGGAGCCCTTTTCAACCGTTAGCGGAAGAATCCTTCTTTGGAGATGAGATATTTTTCTGGGGTGGCAAGTGCAGGGCCTCTGTCAGTCCTGGGTTTGTTGGACTAGCGCCAGACATGAGAAGTGCGCCTTTGTAGGACAGGTGAATAGTGCGGATCCTGTTTCAGTCTTTAGACTGAAACAGGATCCGCACTTTTCACCGTTCCTTTCAGAATCATTTGATTCATCAGCTAGGAATGGCGACTGCTTCTCCAGACCAATCGAAGGCTAGGCCAAAGTACCTCGATCTTTCCAAGAGGTGTGTGGCCCAACTTTTGAAAGAACCGCTAAGTGGAGAACTATTTGGTATTTTTCCGAAGCACTTTTCACCGTAATTGTCTTAAGGTAGGTCTCTGCATCCTTAAGCATACGAGAGTTTTCACAGACGAAACAGGCTGAGGACCAGTAATCTTGGCATTTCCAATAGTTGGTCCTAGAGACTACCAAGAAAGTTTTTTTTTAAGTATTATTCCGTTGTGGTTTCAGCATTATTTTCAGAACCCTAGCAGGGTTCTCGCATTAGCATAAGAATCCTGCCTGGTAGTTGAGATTTCTTGGTGGGGTGTAAGTGCGGGGCTTCTGTCAGATCTGCCTTGATTTGTTTACCTCCAGAGTTGGAAAGTGCATATTTGCGTGAGTTGGGAAAAGTGTGGATCGTGCTTCACATTTCATCCTGACATTTGAAATGATCAGTGTGTTGGTAATTATTTGCCATTTCCATGGCGTTTGGCACCGTAATAGTCATGAGGTCGGTCTCTGCATCCTGAAGCCTATGATGCTTTTTGCAGAGAAATCTCTGCTGCGGCCCAGGTAACTTGCTATTTCCCATAGCTGGCACAGGAGCCTTAGAAGATAGGATTGTTTTCAGTATTATTTCACCATTTTTTCACCACTGTTTCAAGAACGGGAGCCCTTTTCAACCGTTAGCGGAAGAATCCTTCTTTGGAGATGAGATATTTTTCTGGGGTGGCAAGTGCAGGGCCTCTGTCAGTCCTGGGTTTGTTGGACTAGCGCCAGACATGAGAAGTGCGCCTTTGTGGGACAGGTGAATAGTGCGGATCCTGTTTCAGTCTAAAGACTTAAACAGGATCCGCACTTTTCACCATTCCTTTCAGAATCATTTGATTCATCAGCTAGGAATGGCGATTGCTTCTCCAGACAAATCGAAGGCTAGGCCAAAGTAACTCGATCTTTCCAAGAGGTGTGTGGCCCAACTTTTGAAAGAACTGATAAGTGGAGAACTATTTGGTATTTTTCCGAAGCACTTTTCACCCTAATTGTCATAAGGTTGGTCTCTGCATGCTTAAGCATACGAGAGTTTTCACAGACGAAACAGTCTGAGGCCCAGTAATCTTGGCATTTCCAATAGTTGGTCCCGGAGACTACCAAGAAAGTGTTTTTTTAAGTATGATTCCGTTGTGGTTTCAGCATTATTTTCAGAACCCGAGCAGGGTTCTCGCATTAGCATAAGAATCCTGCCTGGTAGTTGAGATTTCATGGTGGGGTGTAAGTGCGGGGCTTCTGTCAGCCCTGCCTTGATTTGTTTACCTCCAGAGTTGGAAAGTGCATATTTGCGTCAGATGGGAAGAGTGTGGATCGTGCTTCAGATTTCATCCTGACGCTTTGAAATGACCAGTGTGTTGGTAATTATTTGCCATTTCCATGGCGTTTGGCACCGTAATAGTCATGAGGTCGGTCTCTGCATCCTGAAGCCAATGATGCTTTTTGCAGAGAAACCTCTGCTGAGGCCCAGGTAACTTGCTGTTTCCCATAGCTGGCAAAGGAGCATTGGAAGATAGGATTGTTTTCAGTATTATTTCACCATTTTTTCACCACTGTTTCAAGAACAGGAGCCCTTTTCAACCGTTAGCGGAAGAATCCTTCTTTGGAGATGAGATATTTTTCTGTGGTGGCAAGTGCAGGGCCTCTGTCAGTCCTGGGTTTGTTGGACTAGTGCCAGACATGAGAAGTGCGCCTTTGTGGGACAGGTGAATAGTGCGGATCCTGTTTCAGTCTAAAGACTGAAACAGGATCCGCACTTTTCTCCGTTCCTTTCAGAATCATTTGATTCATCAGCTAGGAATGGCGATTGCTTCTCCAGTCCAATCGAAGGCTAGGCCTAAGTAACTCGATCTTTCCAAGAGGTGTGTGGCCCAACTTTTGAAAGAACCGCTAGAGTGGAGAACTATTTGGTATTTTTCCTAAGCACTTTTCACCGTAATTGTCATAAGGTTGGTCTCTGCATCCTTAAGCATACGAGAGTTTTCACAGACGAAACAGGCTGAGGCCCAGTAATCTTGGCATTTCCAATAGTTGGTCCTAGAGACTACCAAGAAAGTGTTCTTTTAAGTATTATTCCGTTGTGGTTTCAGCATTATTTTCAGTACCGGAGCAGGGTTCTCGCATTAGCATAAGAATCCTGCCTGGTAGTTGAGATTTCATGGTGGGGTGTAAGTGTGGGGCTTCTGTCAGCCCTGCCTTTGATTTGTTTACCTCCAGAGTTGGAAAGTGCATATTTGCATGAGTTGTTAAAAGTGTGGATCGTGCTTCACATTTCATCCTGACATTTGAAATGATCAGTGTGTTGGTAATTATTTGCCATTTCCATGGCGTTTGGCACCGTAATAGTAATGAGGTCGGTCTCTGCATCCTGAAGGCTATCATGCTTTTTGCAGAGAAATCTCTGCTGAGGCCCAGGTAACTTGCTGTTTCCCATAGGTGGCACAGGAGCCTTGGAAGATAGGATTGTTTTCAGTATTATTTCACCATTTTTTCACCACTGTTTCAAGAACGGGAGCACTTTTCAACCGTTAGCGGAAGAATCCTTCTTTGCAGATGAGATATTTTTCTGGGGTGTCAAGTGCAGGGCCTCTGTCAGTCCTGGGTTTATTGGACTAGCGTCGGACATGAGAAGTGCGCCTTTGTGGGACAGGTGAATAGTGCGGATCCTGTTTCAGTCTAAAGACTGAAACAACATCCGCACTTTTCACCGTTCCTTTCAGAATCATTTGATTCATCAGCTAGGAATGGCGATTGCTTCTCCAGACCAATCGAAGGCTAGGCCTAAGTAACTCGATCTTTCCAAGAGGTGTGTGGCCCAACTTTTGAAAGAACCGCTAAGTGGAGAACTATTTGGTATTTTTCCGAAGCACTTTTCACGGTAATTGTCATAAGGTTTGTCTCTGCATCCTTAAGCATACGAGAGTTTTCACAGACGAAACAGGCTGAGGCCCAGTAATCTTGGCATTTCCAATAGTTGGTCCTAGAGACTACCAAGAAAGTTTTTTTTTAAGTATTATTCCGTTGTGGTTTTAGCATTATATTCAGAACCCGAGCAGGGTTCTCGCATTAGCATAAGAATCCTGCCTGGTAGTTGAGATTTCTTGGTGGGGTGTAAGTGCGGGGCTTCTGTCAGACCTGCCTTGATTTGTTTACCTCCAGAGTTGGAAAGTGCATATTTGCGTGAGTTGGGAAAAGTGTGGATCGTGCTTCACATTTCATCCTGACATTTGAAATGATCAGTGTGTTGGTAATTATTTGCCATTTCCATGGCGTTTGGCACCGTAATAGTCATGAGGTCGGTCTCTGCATCCTGAAGCCTATGATGCTTTTTGCAGAGAAACCTCTGCTGAGGCCCAGGTAACTTGCTGTTTCCCATAGCTGGCACAGGAGCCTTGGAAGATAGGATTGTTTTCAGTATTATTTCACCATTTTTTCACCACTGTTTCAAGAACGGGAGCCCTTTTCAACCGTTAGCGGAAGAATTCTTCTTTGGAGATGAGATATTTTTCTGTGGTGGCAAGTGCAGGGCCTCTGTCAGTCCTGGGTTTGTTGGACTAGTGCCAGACATGAGAAGTGCGCCTTTGTGGGACAGGTGAATAGTGCGGATCCTGTTTCAGTCTAAAGACTGAAACAGGATTCGCACTTTTCACCGTTCCTTTCAGAATCATTTGATTCATCAGCTAGGAATGGCGATTGCTTCTCCAGACAAATCGAAGGCTAGGCCAAAGTAACTCGATCTTTCCAAGAGGTGTGTGGCCCAACTTTTGAAAGAACTGATAAGTGGAGAACTATTTGGTATTTTTCCGAAGCACTTTTCACCCTAATTGTCATAAGGTTGGTCTCTGCATGCTTAAGCATACGAGAGTTTTCACAGACGAAACAGTCTGAGGCCCAGTAATCTTGGCATTTCCAATAGTTGGTCCCGGAGACTACCAAGAAAGTGTTTTTTTAAGTATGATTCCGTTGTGGTTTCAGCATTATTTTCAGAACCCGAGCAGGGTTCTCGCATTAGCATAAGAATCCTGCCTGGTAGTTGTGATTTCATGGTGGGGTGTAAGTGCGGGGCTTCTGTCAGCCCTGCCTTGATTTGTTTACCTCCAGAGTTGGAAAGTGCATATTTGCGTGAGATGGGAAGAGTGTGGATCGTGCTTCAGATTTCATCCTGACACTTTGAAATGACCAGTGTGTTGGTAATTATTTGCCATTTCCATGGCTTTTGGCACCGTAATAGTCATGAGGTCGGTCTCTGCATCCTGAAGCCAATGATGCTTTTTGCAGAGAAACCTCTGCTGAGGCCCAGGTAACTTGCTGTTTCCCATAGCTGGCAAAGGAGCATTGGAAGATAGGATTGTTTTCAGTATTATTTCACCATTTTTTCACCACTGTTTCAAGAACGGGAGCCCTTTTCAACCGTTAGCGGAAGAATCCTTCTTTGGAGATGAGATATTTTTCTGTGGTGGCAAGTGTAGGGCCTCTGTCAGTCCTGGGTTTGTTGGACTAGTGCCAGACATGAGAAGTGCGCCTTTGTGGGACAGGTGAATAGTGCGGATCCTGTTTCAGTCTAAAGACTGAAACAGGATCCGCACTTTTCTCCGTTCCTTTCAGAATCATTTGATTCATCAGCTAGGAATGGCGATTGCTTCTCCAGACCAATCGAAGGCTAGGCCAAAGTAACTGGATCTTTCCAAGAGGTGTGTGGCCCAACTTTTGAAAGAACCGCTAGAGTGGAGAACTATTTGGTATTTTTCCTAAGCACTTTTCACCGTAATTGTCCTAAGGTTGGTCTCTGCATCCTTAAGCATACGAGAGTTTTCACAGACGAAACAGGCTGAGGCCCAGTAATCTTGGCATTTCCAATAGTTGGTCCTAGAGACTACCAAGAAAGTGTTCTTTTAAGTATTATTCCCTTGTGGTTTCAGCATTATTTTCAGTACCGGAGCAGGGTTCTCGCATTAGCATAAGAATCCTGCCTGGTAGTTGAGATTTCATGGTGGGGTGTAAGTGTGGGGCTTCTGTCAGCCCTGCCTTTGATTTGTTTACCTCCAGAGTTGGAAAGTGCATATTTGCATGAGTTGTTAAAAGTGTGGATCGTGCTTCACATTTCATCCTGACATTTGAAATGATCAGTGTGTTGGTAATTATTTGCCATTTCCATGGCGTTTGGCACCGTAATAGTAATGAGGTCGGTCTCTGCATCCTGAAGGCTATCATGCTTTTTGCAGAGAAATCTCTGCTGAGGCCCAGGTAACTTGCTATTTCCCATAGCTGGCACAGGAGCCTTGGAAGATAGGATTGTTTTCAGTATTATTTCACCATTTTTTCACCACTGTTTCAAGAACGGGAGCCCTTTTCAACCGTTAGCGGAAGAATCCTTCTATGCAGATGAGATATTTTTCTGGGGTGGCAAGTGCAGGGCCTCTGTCAGTCGTGGGTTTGTTGGACTAGCGTCGGACATGAGAAGTGCGCCTTTGTGGGACAGGTGAATAGTGCGGATCCTGTTTCAGTCTAAAGACTGAAACAACATCCGCACTTTTCACCGTTCCTTTCAGAATCATTTGATTCATCAGCTAGGAATGGCGATTGCTTCTCCAGACCAATCGAAGGCTAGGCCTAAGTAACTCGATCTTTCCAAGAGGTGTGTGGCCCAACTTTTGAAAGAACCGCTAAGTGGAGAACTATTTGGTATTTTTCCGAAGCACTTTCACGGTAATTGTCATAAGGTTTGTCTCTGCATCCTTAAGCATACGAGAGTTTTCACAGACGAAACAGGCTGAGGCCCAGTAATCTTGGCATTTCCAATAGTTGGTCCTAGAGACTACCAAGAAAGTTTTTTTTAAGTATTATTCCGTTGTGGTTTCAGCATTATTTTCAGAACCCGAGCAGGGTTCTCGCATTAGCATAAGAATCCTGCCTGGTAGTTGAGATTTCTTGGTGGGGTGTAAGTGCGGGGCTTCTGTCAGCCCTGCCTTGATTTGTTTACCTCCAGAGTTGGAAAGTGCATATTTGCGTGAGTTGGGAAAAGTGTGGATCGTGCTTCACATTTCATCCTGACATTTGAAATGATCAGTGTGTTGGTAATTATTTGCCATTTCCATGGCGTTTGGCACCGTAATAGTCATGAGGTCGGTCTCTGCATCCTGAAGCCTATGATGCTTTTTGCAGAGAAACCTCTGCTGAGGCCCAGGTAACTTGCTGTTTCCCATAGCTGGCACAGGAGCATTGGAAGATAGGATTATTTTCAGTATTATTTCACCATTTTTTCACCACTGTTTCAAGAACGGGAGCCCTTTTCAACCGTTAGCGGAAGAATCCTTCTTTGGAGATGAGATATTTTTCTGGGGAGGCAAGTGCAGGGCCTCTGTCAGTCCTGGGTTTGTTGGACTAGCGTCGGACATGAGAAGTGCGCCTTTGTGGGACAGGTGAATAGTGCGGATCCTGTTTCAGTCTACAACATCCGCACTTTTCACCGTTCCTTTCAGAATCATTTGATTCATCAGCTAGGAATGGCGATTGCTTCTCCAGACCAATCGAAGGCTACGCCAAAGTAACTCGAACTTTCCAAGAGGTGTGTGGCTCAAGTTTTGAAAGAACCGCTAAGTGGAGAACTGTTTGTTATTTTTCCACAGCACTTTTCTCCGTAATTGTCATAAGGTTGGTCGCTGCATCCTTAAGCATACCAGAGTTTTCACAGATGAAACAGGCTGAGGCCCAGTAATCTTGGCATTTCCAATAGTTGGTCCTAGAGACTACCAAGAAAGTGTTATTTTAAGTATTATTCCATTGTGGTTTCAGCAGTATTTTCAGAACCCGAGCAGGGTTCTCGCATTAGCATAAGAATCCTGCCTGGTAGTTGAGATTTCATGGTGGGGTGTAAGTTCGGGGCTTCTGTGAGCCCTGCCTTTGATTTGTTTACCTCCAGAGTTGGAAAGTGCATATTTGCGTGAGATGGGAACAGTGTGGATCGTGCTTCAGATTTCATCCTGACCCTTTGAAATGACCAGTGTGTTGGTAATTATTTGCCAATTCCATGGCGTTTGGCACCGTAATAGTCATGAGGTCGGGCTCTGCATCCTGAAGCCTATGACGCTTTTTGCAGAGAAACCTCTGCTGAGGCCCAGGTAACTTGCTATTTCCCATAGGTGGCACAGGAGCCTTGGAAGATAGGATTGTTTTCAGTATTATTTCACCATTTTTTCACCACTGTTTCAAGAACGGGAGCCCTTTTCAACCGTTAGCGGAAGAATCCTTCTTTGGTGATGAGATATTTTTCTGGGGTGGCAAGTGCAGGGCCTCTGTCAGTCCTGGGTTTGTTGGACTAGCGGCAGACATGAGAAGTGCGCCTTTGTGGGACAGGTGAATAGTGCGGATCCTGTTTCAGTCTAAAGACTTAAACAGGATCCGCACTTTTTACCGTTCCTTTCAGAATCATTTGATTCATCAGCTAGGAATGGCGATTGCTGCTCCAGACCAATCGAAGGCTAGGCCAAAGTAACTCGATCTTTCCAAGAGGTGTGTGGCCCAACTTTTGAAAGAACCGCTAAGTGGAGAAATATTTGTTATTTTTCCAAAGTACTTTTCACCGTAATTGTCATAAGGTTGGTCTCTGCATCCTTAAGCATAGGAGAGTCTTCACAGACGAAACAGGGTGAGGCCCAGTAATCTTGGCATTTCCAATAGTTGGTCCTAGAGACTACCAAGAAAGTGTTCTTTTAAGTATTATTCCCTTGTGGTTTCAGCATTATTTTCAGAACCCCAGCAGGGTTCTCGCATTAGCATAAGAATTCTGCCTGGTAGTTGAGATTTCTAGGAGGAGTGTAAGCATGGGGCTTCTGTATGCCCTGCCTTTGATTTGTTTACCTTCAGAGTTTTAACGTGCATGTTTGCGGAAGATTGGAAAAGTGTGGATCATGCTTCAGATTTCATCCTGACACTTTGAAATGACCAGTGTGTTGGTAATTATTTGCCATTTCCATGGCGTTTGGCACCGTAATAGTCATGCGGTCGGTCTCTGCATCCTGAAGGCTATGATGCTTTTTGCAGAGAAACCTCTGCTGAGGCCCAGGTAACTTGCTATTTCCCATAGCTGGCACAGGAGCCTTGGAAGATAGGATTGTTTTCAGTATTATTTCACCATTTTTTCACCACTGTTTCAAGAACGGGAGCCCTTTTCAACCGTTAGCGGAAGAATCCTTCTTTGGAGATAAGATATTTTTCTGGGGTGGCAAGTGCAGGGCCTCTGTCAGTCCTGGGTTTGTTGGACTAGCGGCAGACATGAGAAGTGCGCCTTTGTGGGACAGGTGAATAGTGCGGATCCTGTTTCAGTCTAAAGACTGAAACAGGATCCGCACTTTTCACCGTTCCTTTCAGAATCATTTGATTCATCAGCTAGGAATGGCGATAGCTTCTCCAGACCAATCGAAGGCTAGGCCAAAGTAACTCGATCTTTCCAAGAGGTGTGTGGCCCAACTTTTGAAAGAACCGCTAAGTGGAGAACTATTTGGTATTTTTACGAAGCACTTTTCACAGTAATTGTCATAAGGTTTGTCTCTGCATCCTTAAGCATACCAGAGTTTTCACAGACGAAACAGGCTGAGGCCCAGTAATCTTGGCATTTCCAATAGTTGGTCCTAGAGACTACCAAGAAAGTGTTCTTTTAAGTATTATTCTGTTGTGGTTTCAGCATTATTTTCAGAACCCGAGCAGGGTTCTCGCATTAGCATAAGAATCCTGCCTGGTAGTTGAGATTTCATGGTGGGGTGTAAGTGCGGGGCTTCTGTGAGCCCTGCCTTTGATTTGTTTACCTCCAGAGTTGGAAAGTGCATATTTGTGTAAGATGGGAACAGTGTGGATCGTGCTTCAGATTTCATCCTGACACTTTGAAATGACCAGTGTGTTGGTAATTATTTGCCAATTCCATGGCGTTTGGCACCGTAATAGTCATGAGGTCGGGCTCTGCATCCTGAAGCCTATGACGCTTTTTGCAGAGAAACCTCTGCTGAGGCCCAGGTAACTTGCTATTTCCCATAGGTGGCACAGGAGCCTTGGAAGATAGGATTGTTTTCAGTATTATTTCACCATTTTTTCACCACTGTTTCAAGAACGGGAGCCCTTTTCAACCGTTAGCGGAAGAATCCTTCTTTGGAGATGAGATATTTTTCTGGGGTGGCAAGTGCAGGGCCTCTGTCAGTCCTGGGTTTGTTGGACTAGCGCCAGACATGAGAAGTGCGCCTTTGTGGGACAGGTGAATAGTGCGGATCCTGTTTCAGTCTAAAGACTGAAACAGGATCCGCACTTTTCACCGTTCGTTTCAGAATCATTTGATTCATCAGCTAGGAATGGCGATTGCTTCTCCAGACCAATCGAAGGCTAGGCCAAGTAACTCGATCTTTCCAAGAGGTGTGTGGCCCAACTTTTGAAAGAACCGCTAAGTGGAGAAGTGTTTGTTATTTTTCCACAGCACTTTTCTCCGTAATTGTCATAAGGTTGGTCGCTGCATCCTTAAGCCTACAAGAGTTTTCACAGACGAAACTGGCTGAGGACCAGTAATCTTGGCATTTCCAATAGTTGGTCCTAGAGACTACCAAGAAAGTGTTCTTTTAAGTATTATTCCCTTGTGGTTTCAGCATTATTTTCAGAACCCCAGCACGGTTCTCGCATTAGCATAAGAATTCTGCATGGTAGTTGAGATTTCTAGGAGGAGTGTAAGCATGGGGCTTCTGTATGCCCTGCCTTTGATTTGTTTACCTCCAGAGTTTTAACGTGCATGTTTGCGGAAGATGGGAAAAGTGTGGATCGTGCTTCAGATTTCATCCTGACACTTTGAAATGACCAGTGTGTTGGTAATTATTTGCCATTTCCATGGCGTTTGGCACCGTAATAGTCATGCGGTCGGTCTCTGCATCCTGAAGGCTATGATGCTTTTTGCAGAGAAACCTCTGCTGAGGCCCAGGTAACTTGCTATTTCCCATAGCTGGCACAGGAGCTTTGTAAGATAGGATTGTTTTCAGTATTATTTCACCATTTTTTCACCACTGTTTCAAGAACGGGAGCCCTTTTCATCCGTTAGCCGAAGAATCCTTATTTGGAGATGAGATATTTTTCTGGGGTGGGAAGTGCAGGGCCTCTGTCAGTCCTGGGTTTGTTGGACTAGCGCCAGACATGAAAGTGCGCCTTTGTGGGACAGGTGAATAGTGCGGATCCTGTTTCAGTCTAAAGACTGAAACAGGATCCGCACTTTTCACCGTTCCTTTCAGAATCATTTGATTCATAAGCTAGGAATGGCGATTGCTTCTCCAGACCAATCGAAGGCTAGGCCAAAGTAACTCGATCTTTCCAAGAGGTGTGTGGCCCAACTTTTGAAAGAACCGCTAAGTGGAGAACTATTTGGTATTTTTACGAAGCACTTTTCACCGTAATTGTCATAAGGTTTGTCTCTGCATCCTTAAGCATACCAGAGTTTTCACAGACGAAACAGGCTGAGGCCCAGTAATCTTGGCATTTCCAATAGTTGGTCCTAGAGACTACCAAGAAAGTGTTCTTTTAAGTATTATTCTGTTGTGGTTTCAGCATTATTTTCAGAACCCGAACAGGGTTCTCGCATTAGCATAAGAATCCTGACTGGTAGTTGAGATTTCATGGTGGGGTGTAAGTGCGAGGCTTCTGTCAGCCCTGCCTTTGATTTGTTTACCTCCAGAGTTGGAAAGCGCATAGTTGCGTGAGATGGGAAAAGTGTCGATCGTGCTTCAGATTTCATCCTGGCACTTAGAAATGACCAGTGTGTTGGTAATTATTTGCCATTTCCATGGCGTTTGGCACCGTAATAGTCATGAGGTCGGTCTCTGCATCCTGAAGCCTATGATGCTTTTTGCAGAGAAACCTCTGCTGAGGCCCAGGTAACTTGCTATTTCCCATAGCTGGCACAGGAGCCTTGGAAGATAGGATTGTTTTCAGTATTATTTCACCATTTTTTCACCACTGTTTTAAGAACGGGAGCCCTTTTCAACCGATAGCGGAAGAATCCTTCTTTGGAGATGAGATATTTTTCTGGGGTGGCAAGTGCAGGTCCTCTGTCAGTCCTGGGTTTGTTGGACTACCACCAGACATGAGAAGTGCGCCTTTGTGGGACAGGTGAATAGTGCGGATCCTGTTTAAGTCTAAAGACTGAAACAGGATCCGCACTTTTCACCGTTCCTTTCAGAATCATTTGATTCATCAGCTAGGAATGGCGATTGCTTCTCCAGACCAATCGAAGGCTAGGCCAAAGTAACTCGATCTTTCCAAGAGGTGTGTGGCCCAACTTTTGAAAGAACCGCTAAGTGGAGAACTATTTGGTATTTTTCCTAAGCACTTTTCACCGTAATTGTCCTAAGGTTGGTCTCTGCATCCTTAAGCATACCAGAGTTTTCACAGACGAAACAGGCTGAGGCCCATTAATCTTGGCATTTCCAATAGTTGGTCCTAGAGACTACCAAGAAAGTGTTCTTTTAAGTATTATTCCGTTGTGGTTTCAGCATTATTTTCAGAACCCGAGCAGGGTTCTCGCATTAGCATAAGAATCCTGCCTGGTAGTTGAGATTTCATGGTGGGGTGTAAGTGCGGGGCTTCTGTCAGCCCTGCCTTTGATTTGTTTACCTCCAGAGTTGGAAAGTGCATACTTGCGTGAGATGGGAAAAGTGTGGATCATGCTTCAGATTTCATCCAGACACTTTGAAATGACCAGTGTGTTGGTAATTATTTGCCATTTCCATGGCGTTTGGCCCCGTAATAGTCATGAGGTCGGTCTCTGCATCCTGAAGCCTATGATGCTTTTTGCAGAGAAACCTCTGCTGAGGCCCAGGTAACTTGCTATTTCCCATAGCTGGCACAGGAGCCTTGGAAGATAGGATTGTTTTCAGTATTATTTCACCATTTTTTCACCACTGTTTCAAGGACGGGAGCCCTTTTCAACCGTTACCGGAAGAATCGTTCTTTGGAGATGAGATATTTTTCTGGGGTGGCAAGTGCAGGGCCTTTGTCAGTCCTGGGTTTTTTGGACTAGCGCCAGACATGAGAAGTGCGCCTTTGTGGGACAGGTGAATAGTGCGGATCCTGTTTCAGTCTAAAGACTGAAACAGGATCCGCACTTTTCACCGTTCTTTCAGAATCATTTGATTCATCAGCTAGGAATGTCGATTGCTTCTCCAGACCAATCGAAGGCTAGGCCAAAGTAACTCGAACTTTCCAAGAGGTGTGTGGCCCAACTTTTGAAAGAACCGCTAAATGGAGAACTATTTGTTATTTTTCCGAAGCACTTTTCACCGTAATTGTCCTAAGGTTGGTCTCTGCATCCTTAAGCATACGAGAGTTTTCACAGACGAAACAGGCTGAGGACCAGTAATCTTGGCATTTCCAATAGTTGGTCCTAGAGACTACCAAGAAAGTGTTCTTTTAAGTATTATTCCGTTGTGGTTTCAGCATTATTTTCAGAACCCGAGCAGGGTTCTCGCATTAGCATAAGAATCCTGCCTGGTAGTTGAGATTTCATGGTGGGGTGTAAGTGCGGGGCTTCTGTCAGCCCTGCCTTTGATTTGTTTACCTCCAGAGTTGGAAAGTGCATACTTGCGTGAGATGGGAAAAGTGTGGATGGTGCTTCAGATTTCATCCTGGCACTTTGAAATGACCAGTGTGTTGGTAATTATTTGCCATTTCCATGGCGTTTGGCAATGTAATAGTCATGAGGTCGGTCTCTGCATCCTGAAGCCTATGATGCTTTTTGCAGAGAAACCTCTGCTGAGGCCCAGGTAACTTGCTATTTCCCATAGCTGCCACAGGAGCCTTGGAAGATACGATTGTTTTCAGTATTATTTCACCATTTTTTCACCACTGTTTCAAGGACGGGAGCCCTTTTCTACCGTTAGCGGAAGAATCCTTCTTTGGAGATGAGATATTTTTCTGGGGTGGCAAGTGCAGGGCCTCTGTCAGTCCTGGGTTTGTTGGACTAGCGCCAGACATGAGAAGTGCGCCTTTGTGGGACAGGTGAATAGTGCGGATCCTGTTTCAGTCTAAAGACTGAAACAGGATCCGCACTTTTCACCGTTCCTTTCAGAATCATTTGATTCATCAGCTAGGAATGGCGATTGCTTCTCCAGACCAATCGAAGGCTAGGCCAAAGTAACTCGATCTTTCCAAGAGGTGTGTGGCCCAACTTTTGAAAGAACCGCTAAGTGGAGAACTATTTGGTATTTTTCCTAAGCACTTTTCACCGTAATTTTCCTAAGGTTGGTCTCTGCATCCTTAAGCATACGAGAGTTTTCACAGACGAAACAGGCTGAGGCCCAGTAATCTTGGCATTTCCAATAGTTGGTGTTAGAGACTACCAAGAAAGTGTTCTTTTAAGTATTATTCCATTGTGGTTTCAGCATTATTTTCAGAACCCGAGCAGGGTTCTCGCATTAGCATAACAATCCTGCCTGGTAGTTGAGATTTCATGGTGGGGTGTAAGTTCCGGGCTTCTGTCAGCCCTGCCTTTGATTTGTTTACCTCCAGAGTTGGAAAGTGCATACTTGCGTGAGATGGGAAAAGTGTCGATCGTGCTTCAGATTTCATCCTGAAACTTTGAAATGACCAGTGTGTTGGTAATTATTTGCCATTTCCATGGCTTTTGGCCCCGTAATAGTCATGAGGTCAGTCTCTGCATCCTGAAGCCTATGGTGCTTTTTGCAGAGAAACCTCTGCTGAGGCCCAGGTAACTTGCTATTTCCCATAGCTGGCACAGGAGCCTTGGAAGATAGGATTGTTTTTAGTATTATTTCACCATTTTTTCACCACTGTTTCAACAACGGGAGCCCTTTTCAACCGTTAGCGGAAGAATCCTTCTTTGGAGATGAGATATTTTTCTGGGGAGGCAAGTGCAGGGACTCTGTCAGTCCTGGGTTTGTTGGACTAGCGCCAGACATGAGAAGTGCGCCTTTGTGGGACAGGTGAATAGTGCGGATCCTGTTTCAGTCTAAAGACTGAAACAGGATCCGCACTTTTCACCGTTCCTTTCAGAATCATTTGATTCATCAGCTAGGAATGGCGATTGCTTCTCCAGACCAATCGAAGGCTAGGCCAAAGTAACTCGATCTTTCCAAGCGGTGTGTGGCCCAACTTTTGAAAGAACCGCTAAGTGGAGAACTATTTGGTATTTTTCCGAAGCACTTTTCATCATAATTTTCATAAGGTTGGTCTCTGCATCCTTAAGCATACGAGAGTTTTCACAGACGAAACAGGCTGAGGCCCAGTAATCTTGGCATTTCCAATAGTTGGTCCTAGAGACTACCAAGAAAGTGTTTTTTTAGGTATTATTCCATTGTGGTTTCAGCATTATTTTTAGAACCGGAGCAGGGTTCTCGCATTAGCATAAGAATCCTGCCTGGTAGTTCAGATTTCTGGGTGGGGTGTAAGTGCCAGGCTTCTGTCAGCCCTGCCTTTGATTTTTTTACCTCCAGAGTTGGAAAGTGCATATTTGGGTGAGATGGGAAAAGTGTGGATCGTGCTTCAGATTTCATCCAGAAACTTTGAAATGACCAGTGTGTTGGTAATTATTTGCCATTTCCATGGCGTTTGGCACCGTAATAGTCATGAGGTCGGTCTCTGCATCCTGAATCCTATGATGCTTTTTGCAGAGAAACCTCTGCTGAGGCCCAGGTAACTTGCTATTTCCCATAGCTGGCACAGGAGCCTTGGAAGATAGGATTGTTTTCAGTATTATTTCACCATTTTTTCACCACTGTTTCAAGAACGGGAGCCCTTTTCAACCGTTAGCGGAAGAATCCTTCTTTGGAGATGAGATATTTTTCTGGGTTGGCAAGTGCAGGGCCTCTGTCAGTCCTGGGTTTGTTGGACTAGCGGCAGACATGAGAAGTGCGCCTTTGTGGGACAGGTGAATAGTGCGGATCCTGTTTCAGTCTAAAGACTGAAACAGGATCCGCACTTTTCACCGTTCCTTTCAGAATCATTTGATTCATCAGCTAGGAATGGCGATTGCTTCTCCAGACCAATCGAAGGCTAGGCCAAAGTAACTCGATCTTTCCAAGAGGTGTGTGGCCCAACTTTTGAAAGAACCGCTAAGTGGAGAACTATTTGATATTTTTCCGAAGCACTTTTCACCGTAATTGTCCTAAGGTTGGTCTCTGCATCCTTAAGCATACGAGAGTTTTCACAGACGAAACAGGCTGAGGACCAGTAATCTTGGCATTTCCAATAGGTGGTCCTAGAGACTACCAAGAAAATGTTCTTTTAAGTATTATTCTGCTGTGGTTTCAGCATTATTTTCAGAACCCGAGCAGGGTTCTCGCATTAGCATAACAATCCTGCCTGGTAGTTGAGATTTCATGGTGGGGTGTAAGTGCGGGGCTTCTGTCAGCCCTGCCTTTGATTTGTTTACCTCCAGAGTTGGAAAGTGCATACTTGCGTGAGATGGGAAAAGTGTGGATGGTGCTTCAGATTTCATCCTGACACTTTGAAATGACCAGTGTGTTGGTAATTATTTGCCATTTCCATGGCGTTTGGCAATGTAATAGTCATGAGGTCGGTCTCTGCATCCTGAAGCCTATGATGCTTTTTGCAGAGAAACCTCTGCTGAGGCCCAGGTAACTTGCTATTTCCCATAGCTGGCACAGGAGCCTTGGAAGATAGGATTGTTTTCAGTATTATTTCACCATTTTTTCACCACTGTTTCAAGGACGGGAGCCCTTTTCAACCGTTAGCGGAAGAATCCTTCTTTGGAGATGAGATATTTTTCTGGGGTGGCAAGTGCAGGGCCTCTGTCAGTCCTGGGTTTGCTGGACTAGCGCCAGACATGAGAAGTGCGCCTTTGTGGGACAGGTGAATAGTGCGGATCCTGTTTCAGTCTAAAGACTGAAACAGGATCCGCACTTTTCACCGTTCCTTTCAGAATCATTTGATTCATCAGCTAGGAATGGCGATTGCTTCTCCAGACCAATCGACGGCTAGGCCAAAGTAACTCGATCTTTCCAAGAGGTGTGTGGCCCAACTTTTGAAAGAACCGCTAAGTGGAGAACTATTTGGTATTTTTCCTAAGCACTTTTCACCGTAATTTTCCTAAGGTTGGTCTCTGCATCCTTAAGCATACGAGAGTTTTCCAGACGAAACAGTCTGAGGCCCAGTAATCTTGGCATTTCCAATAGTTGGTGTTACAGACTACCAAGAAAGTGTTCTTTTAAGTATTATTCCATTGTGGTTTCAGCATGATTTTCAGAACCCGAGCAGGGTTCTCGCATTAGCATAACAATCCTGCCTGGTAGTTGAGATTTCATGGTGGGGTGTAAGTTCGGGGCTTCTGTCAGCCCTGCCTTTGATTTGTTTACCTCCAGAGTTGGAAAGTGCATACTTGCGTGAGATGGGAAAAGTGTCGATCGTGCTTCAGATTTCATCCTGAAACTTTGAAATGACCAGTGTGTTGGTAATTATTTGCCATTTCCATGGCTTTTGGCCCCGTAATAGTCATGAGGTCAGTCTCTGCATCCTGAAGCCTATGGTGCTTTTTGCAGAGAAACCTCTGCTGAGGCCCAGGTAACTTGCTATTTCCCATAGCTGGCACAGGAGCCTTGGAAGATAGGATTGTTTTTAGTATTATTTCACCATTTTTTCACCACTGTTTCAACAACGGGAGCCCTTTTCAACCGTTAGCGGAAGAATCCTTCTTTGGAGATGAGATATTTTTCTGGGGTGGCAAGTGCAGGGCCTCTGTCAGTCCTGGGTTTGTTGGACTAGCGCCAGACATGAGAAGTGCGCCTTTGTGGGACAGGTGAATAGTGCGGATCCTGTTTCAGTCTAAAGACTGAAACAGGATCCGCACTTTTCACCGTTCCTTTCAGAATCATTTGATTCATCAGCTAGGAATGGCGATTGCTTCTCCAGACCAATCGAAGGCTAGGCCAAAGTAACTCGATCTTTCCAAGCGGTGTGTGGCCCAACTTTTGAAAGAACCGCTAAGTGGAGAACTATTTGGTATTTTTCCGAAGCACTTTTCATCATAATTTTCATAAGGTTGGTCTCTGCATCCTTAAGCATACGAGAGTTTTCACAGACGAAACAGGCTGAGGCCCAGTAATCTTGGCATTTCCAATAGTTGGTCCTAGAGACTACCAAGAAAGTGTTCTCTTAGGTATTATTCCGTTGTGGTTTCAGCATTGTTTTCAGTACCCGAGGAGGGTTCTCGCATTAGCATAAGAATCCTGCCTGGTAGTTGAGATTTCATGGTGGGGTGTAAGTGCGGGGCTTCTGTCAGCCCTGCCTTTGATTTGTTTACCTCCAGAGTTGGAAAGTGCATAGTTGCCTGAGATTGGAAAAGTGTGGATCGTGCTTCAGATTTCCTCCTGACACTTTGAAATGACCAGTGTGTTGGTAATTATTTGCCATTTCCATGGCGTTTGGCACCGTAATAGTCATGAGGTCGGTCTCTGCATCCTGAAGCCTATGATGCTTTTTGCAGAGAAACCTCTGCTGAAGCCCAGGTAACTTGCTATATCCCATAGCTGGCACAAGAGCCTTGGAAGATAGGGTTGTTTTCAGTATCATTTCACCATTTTTTCACCACTGTTTCAAGAACGGGAGCCCTTTTCAACCGTTAGCGGAAGAATCCTTCTTTGGAGATGAGATATTTTTCTGGGGAGGCAAGTGCAGGGCCTCTGTCAGTCCTGGGTTTGTTGGACTAGCGCCAACCATGAGAAGTGCGCCTTTGTGGGACAGGTGAATAGTGCGGATCCTGTTTCAGTCTAAAGACTGAAACAGGATCCGCACTTTTCACCGTTCCTTTCAGAATCATTTGATTCTTCAGCTAGGAATGGCGATTGCTTCTCCAGACCAATCGAAGGCTAGGCCAAAGTACCTCGATCTTTCCAAGAGGTGTGTGGCCCAACTTTTGAAAGAACCGCTAAGTGGAGAACTATTTGGTATTTTTCCGAAGCACTTTTCACCGTAATTGTCCTAAGGTTGGTCTCTGCATCCTTAAGCATACGAGAGTTTTCACAGACGAAACAGGCTGAGGCCCATTAATCTTGGCATTTCCAATAGTTGGTCCTAGAGACTACCAAGAAAGTGTTCTTTTAAGTATTATTCCGTTGTGGTTTCAGCATTATTTTCAGTACCGGAGCAGGGTTCTCGCATTAGCATAAGAATCCTGCCTGGTAGTGGAGATTTCATGGTGGGGTGTAAGTGCGGGGCTTCTGTCAGCCCTGCCTTTGATTTGTTTACCTCCAGAGTTGGAAAGTGCATATTTGCGTGAGATGGGAAAAGTGTGGATCGTGCTTCAGATTTCATCCTGGCACTTTGAAATGACCAGTGTGTTGGTAATTATTTGCCATTTCCATGGCGTTTGGCACCGTAATAGTCATGAGGTCGGTCTCTGCATCCTGAAGCCTATGATGCTTTTTGCAGAGAAACCTCTGCTGAGGCCCAGGTAACTTGCTATTTCCCATAGCTGGCACAGGAGCCTTGGAAGATAGGACTGTTTTCAGTATTATTACATCATTTTTTCACCACTGTTTCAAGAACGGGAGCCCTTTTCAACCGTTAGCGGAAGAATCCTTCTTTGGAGATGAGGTATTTTTCTCCGGCGGCAAGTGCAGGGCCTCTGTCTGTCCTGGGTTTGTTGGACTAGCGCCAGACATGAGAAGTGCGCCTTTGTGGGACAGGTGAATAGTGCGGATTCTGTTTCAGTCTAAAGACTGAAACAGGATCCGCACTTTTCATCGTTCCTTCCAGAATCATTTGATTCATCAGCTAGGAATGGCGATTGCTTCTCCAGACCAATCGAAGGCTAGGCCAAAGTACCTCGATCTTTCCAAGAGGTGTGTGGCCCAACTTTTGAAAGAACCGCTAAGTGGAGAAGTATTTGGTATTTTTCCGAAGCACTTTTCACCGTAATTGTCATAAGGTTGGTCTCTGCATCCTTAAGCATACCAGTGTCTTCACAGACGAAACAGGCTGAGGCCCATTAATCTTGGCATTTCCAATAGTTGGTCTTAGAGACTACCAAGAAAGTGTTCCTTTAAGTATTATTCCTTTGGTGTTTCAGCATTATTTTCAGTACCGGAGCAGGGTTCTCGCATTAGCATAAGAATCCTGCCTGGTAGTTGAGATTTCATGGTGGGGTGTAAGTGCGGGGCTTCTGTCAGCCCTGCCTTTGATTTGTTTACCTCCAGAGTTGGAAAGTGCATATTTGCGTGAGATGGGAAAAGTGTGGATCGTACTTCAGATTTCATCCTGACACTTCGAATTGACCAGCGTGTTGGTAATTATTTTCCATTTCCATGGCGTTTGGCCCCGTAATAGTCATGAGGTCGGTCTCTGCATCCTGAAGCCTATGATGCTTTTTGCAGAGAAACCTCTGCTGAGGCCCAGGTAACTTGCTATTTCCCATAGCTGGCACAGGAGCCTTGGAAGATAGGGTTGTTTTCAGTATTATTTCACCATTTTTTCACCACTGTTTCAAGAACGGGAGCCCTTTTCAACCATTAGCGGAAGAATCCTTCTTTGGAGAGGAGATATTTTTCTGGCGTGGCAAGTGCAGGGCCTCTGTCAGTCCTGGGTTTGTTGGACTAGCGCCAGACATGAGAAGTGTGCCTTTGTGGGACAGGTGAATAGTGCGGATCCTGTTTCAGTCTAAAGACTGAAACAGGATCCGCACTTTTCACCGTTCCTTTCAGAATCATTTGATTCATCAGCTAGGAATGGCGATTGCTTCTCCAGACCAATCGAAGGCTAGGCCAAAGTACCTCGATCTTTCCAAGAGGTGTGTGGCCCAACTCCTGAAAGAACCGCTAAGTGGAGAACTATTTGGTATTTTTCCGAAGCACTTTTCACCGTAATTGTCATAACGTTGGTCTCTGCATCCTTAAGCATACGAGAGTTTTCACAGACGAAACATTAATCTTGGCCCATTAATCATGGCATTTCCAATAGTTGGTCCTAGAGACTACCAAGAAAGTGTTCTCTTAGGTATTATTCCGTTGTGGTTTCAGCATTGTTTTCAGTACCCGAGCAGCGTTCTCGCATTAGCATAAGAATCCTGCCTGGTAGTGGAGATTTCATGGTGGGGTGTAAGTGCGGGGCTTCTGTCAGCCCTGCCTTTGATTTGTTTACCTCCAGAGTTGGAAAGTGCATATTTGCGTGAGATGGGAAAAGTGTGGATCGTGCTTCAGATTTCATCCTGGCACTTTGAAATGACCAGTGTGTTGGTAATTATTTGCCATTTCCATGGCGTTTGGCACCGTAATAGTCATGAGGTCGGTCTCTGCATCCTGAAGCCTATGATGCTTTTTGCAGAGAAACCTCTGCTGAGGCCCAGGTAACTTGCTATTTCCCATAGCTGGCACAGGAGCCTTGGAAGATAGGGTTGTTTTCAGTATTATTTCACCATTTTTTCACCACTGTTTCAAGAACGGGAGCCCTTTTCAACCGTTAGCGGAAGAATCCTTCTTTGGAGATGAGATATTTTTCTGGGGAGGCAAGTGCAGGGCCTCTGTCAGTCCTGGGTTTGTTGGACTAGCGCCAGACATGAGAAGTGCGCCTTTGTGGGACAGGTGAATAGTGCGGATCCTGTTTCAGTCTTTAGACTGAAACAGGATCCGCACTTTTCACCGTTCCTTTCAGAATCATTTGATTCATCAGCTAGGAATGGCGATTGTTTCTCCAGACCAATCGAAGGCTAGGCCAAAGTACCTCGATCTTTCCAAGAGTTGTGTGGCCCAACTTTTGAAAGAACCGCTAAGTGGAGAACTATTTGGTATTTTTCCGAAGCACTTTTCACCGTAATTGTCATAAGGTTGGTCTCTGCATCCTTAAGCATACCAGTGTCTTCACAGACGAAACAGGCTGAGGCCCAGTAATCTTTGCATTTCCAATAGTTGGTCTTAGAGACTACCAAGAAAGTGTTCTTTTAAGTATTATTCCTTTGTGGTTTCAGCATTATTTTCAGTACCGGAGCAGGGTTCTCGCATTAGCATAAGAATCCGGCCTGGTAGTTGAGATTTCATGGTGGGGTGTAAGTGCGGGGCTTCTGTCAGCCCTGCCTTTGATTTGTTTACCTCCAGAGTTGGAAAGTGCATATTTGTGTGAGATGGGAAAAGTGTGGATCGTGCTTCAGATTTCCTCCTGACACTTCGAATTGACCAGTGTGTTGGTAATTATTTGCCATTTCCTTGGCGTTTGGCCCCGTAATAGTCATGAGGTTGGTCTCTGCATCCTGAAGCCTATGAGGCTTTTTGCAGAGAAACCTCTGCTGAGGCCCAGGTAACTTGCTATTTCCCATAGCTGGCACAGGAGCCTTGGAAGATAGGGTTGTTTTCAGTATCATTTCACCATTTTTTCACCACTGTTTCAAGACCGGGAGCCCTTTTCAACCGTTATCGGAAGAATCCCTCTTTGGAGAGGAGATATTTTTCTGGGTTGGCAAGTGCAGGGCCTCTGTCAGTCCTGGGTTGGTTGGACTAGCGCCAGACATGAGAAGTGCGCCTTTGTGGGACAGGTGAATAGTGCGGATCCTGTTTCAGTCTAAAGACTGAAACAGGATCCGCACTTTTCACCGTTCCTTTCAGAATCATTTGATTCATCAGCTAGGAATGGCGATTGCTTCTCCAGACCAATCGAAGGCTAGGCCAAAGTACCTTGATCTTTCCAAGAGGTGTGTGGCCCAACTTTTGAAAGAACCGCTAAGTGGAGAACTATTTGGTATTTTTCCGAAGCACTTTTCACCGTTATTGTCCTAAGGTTGGTCTCTGCATCCTTAAGCATACGAGAGTTTTCACAGACGAAACAGGCTGAGGCCCAGTAATCTTGGTATTTCCAATAGTTGCTCCTAGAGACTACCAAGAAAGTGTTTTTTTAAGTATTATTCCATTGTGGTTTCAGCATTATTTTCAGAAACCGAGCAGGGTTCTCGCATTAGCATAAGAATCCTGCCTGGTAGTTGAGATTTCTGGGTGGGGTGTAAGTGCGGGGCTTCTGTCAGCCCTGCCTTTGATTTGTTTACCTCCAGAGTTGGAAAGTGCATATTTGCGTGAGATGGGAAAAGTGTGGATCGTGCTTCAGATTTCATCCTGACACTTTGAAATGACCAGTGTGTTGGTAATTATTTGCCATTTCCATGGCGTTTGGCACCGTAATAGTCATGAGGTCGGTCTCTGCATCCTGAAGCCTATGATGCTTTTTGCAGAGAAACCTCTGCTGAGGCCCAGGTAACTTGCTATTTCCCATAGGTGGCACAGGAGCCTTGGAAGATAGGGTTGTTTTCAGTATTATTTCACCATTTTTTCACCACTGTTTCAAGAACGGGAGCCCTTTTCAACCGTTAGCGGAAGAATCCTTCTTTGGAGATGAGATATTTTTCTGGGGAGGCAAGTGCAGGGCCTCTGTCAGTCCTGGGTTTGTTGGACTAGCGCCAGACATGAGAAGTGCGCCTTTGTGGGACAGGTGAATAGTGCGGATCCTGTTTCAGTCTAAAGACTGAAACAGGATCCGCACTTTTCACCGTTCCTTTCAGAATCATTTGATTCATCAGCTAGGAATGGCGATTGCTTCTCCAGACCAATCGAAGGCTAGGCCAAAGTACCTCGATCTTTCCAAGAGGTGTGTGGCCCAACTTTTGAAAGAACCGCTAAGTGGAGAACTATTTGGTATTTTTCCGAAGCACTTTTCACCGTAATTGTCCTAAGGTTGGTCTCTGCATCCTTAAGCATACGAGAGTTTTCACAGACGAAACAGGCTGAGGCCCATTAATCTTGGCATTTCCAATAGTTGGTCCTAGAGACTACCAAGAAAGTGTTCTTTTAAGTATTATTCCGTTGTGGTTTCAGCATTATTTTCAGTACCGGAGCAGGGTTCTCGCATTAGCATAAGAATCCTGCCTGGTAGTTGAGATTTCATGGTGGGGTGTAAGTGCGGGGCTTCTGTCAGCCCTGCCTTTGATTTGTTTACCTCCAGAGTTGGAAAGTGTATAATTGCGTGAGATGGGAAAAGTGTGGATCGTGCTTCAGATTTCATCCTGACACTTTGAAATGACCAGTGTGTTGGTAATTATTTGCCATTTCCATGGCGTTTGGCTCCATAATAGTCATGAGGTCGGTCTCTGCATCCTGAAGCCTATGATGCTTTTTGCAGAGAAACCTCTGCTGAGGCCCAGGTAACTTGCTATTTCCCATAGCTGGCACAGGAGCATTGGAAGATAGGGTTGTTTTCAGTATTATTTCACCATTTTTTCACCACTGTTTCAAGACCGGGAGCCCTTTTCAACCGTTAGCGGAAGAATCCTTCTTTGGAGATGAGATATTTTTCTGGGGAGGCAAGTGCAGGGCCTCTGTCAGTCCTGGGTTTGTTGGACTAGCGCCAGACATGAGAAGTGCGCCTTTGTGGGACAGGTGAATAGTGCGGATCATGTTTCAGTCTAAAGACTGAAACAGGATCCGCACTTTTCACCGTTCCTTTCAGAATCATTTGATTCATCAGCTAGGAATGGCGATTGCTTCTCCAGACCAATCGAAGGCTAGGCCAAAGTACCTCGATCTTTCCAAGAGGTGTGTGGCCCAACTTTTGAAAGAACCGCTAAGTGGAGAACTATTTGGTATTTTTCCGAAGCACTTTTCACCGTAATTGTCATAAGGTTGGTCTCTGCATCCTTAAGCATACGAGAGTTTTCACAGACGAAACAGGCTGAGGCCCAGTAATCTTGGCATTTCCAATAGTTTGTCCTAGAGACTACCAAGAAAGTGTTCCTTTAAGTATTATTCCTTTGTGGTTTCAGCATTATTTTCAGTACCGGAGCAGGGTTCTCGCATTAGCATAAGAATCCTGCCTGGTAGTTGAGATTTCATGGTGGGGTGTAAGTGCGGGGCTTCTGTCAGCCTTGCCTTTGATTTGTTTACCTCCAGAGTTGGAAAGTGCATATTTGCGTGAGATGGGAAAAGTGTGGATCGTGCTTCAGATTTCATCCTGACACTTTGAAATGACCAGTGTGTTGGTAATTATTTGCCATTTCCATGGCGATTGGCCCCGTAATAGTCATGAGGTCGGTCTCTGCATCCTGAAGCCTATGATGCTTTTTGCAGAGAAACCTCTGCTGAGGCCCAGGTAACTTGCTATTTCCCATAGCTGGCACAGGAGCCTTGGAAGATAGGACTGTTTTCAGTATTATTTCATCATTTTTTCACCACTGTTTCAAGAACGGGAGCCCTTTTCAACCGTTAGCGGAAGAATCCTTCTTTGGAGATGAGGTATTTTTCTGGGGCGGCAAGTGCAGGGCCTCTGTCAGTCCTGGGTTTGTTGGACTAGCGCCAAACATGAGAAGTGTGCCTTTGTGGGACAGGTGAATAGTGCGGATCCTGTTTCAGTCTAAAGACTGAAACAGGATCCGCACTTTTCACCGTTCCTTTCAGAATCATTTGATTCATCAGCTAGGAATGGCGATTGCTTCTCCAGACCAATCGAAGGCTAGGCCAAAGTACCTCGATCTTTCCAAGAGGTGTGTGGCCCAACTTTTGAAAGAACCGCTAAGTGGAGAACTATTTGGTATTTTTCCGAAGCACTTTTCACCTTAATTGTCATAAGGTTGGTCTCTGCATCCTTATGCATACGAGAGTTTTCACAGACGAAACAGCCTGAGGCCCAGTAATCTTGGCATTTCCAATAGTTGGTCCTAGAGACTACCAAGAAAGTGTTCCTTTAAGTATTATTCCTTTGTGGTTTCAGCATTATTTTCAGAACCCGAGCAGGGTTCTCGCATTAGCATAAGAATCCTGCCTGGTAGTTGAGATTTCATGGTGGGGTGTAAGTGCGGGGCTTCTGTCAGCCCTGCCTTTGATTTGTTTACCTCCAGAGTTGGAAAGTGCATACTTGCGTGAGATGGGAAAAGTGTGGATCGTGCTTCAGATTTCATCCTGACACTTTGAAATGACCAGTGTGTTGGTAATTATTTGCCATTTCCATGGCGTTTGGCACCGTAATAGTCAGGAGGTCGGTCTCTGCATCCTGAAGCCTATGATGCTTTTTGCAGAGAAACCTCTGCTGAGGCCCAGGTAACTTGCTATTTCCCATAGCTGGCACAGGAGCCTTGGAAGATAGGGTTGTTTTCAGTATTATTTCACCATTTTTTCACCACTGTTTCAAGAACGGGAGCCCTTTTCAACCGTTAGCGGAAGAATCCTTCTTTGGAGAGGAGATATTTTTCTGGGGAGGCAAGTGCAGGGCCTCTGTCAGTCCTGGGTTTGTTGGACTAGCGCCAGACATGAGAAGTGCGCCTTTGTGGGACAGGTGAATAGTGCGGATCCTGTTTCAGTCTAAAGACTGAAACAGGATCCGCACTTTTGACCGTTCCTTTCAGAATCATTTGATTCATCAGCTAGGAATAGCGATTCCTTCTCCAGACCAATCGAAGGCTAGGCCAAAGTACCTCGATCTTTCCAAGAGGTGTGTGGCCCAACTTTTGAAAGAACCGCTAAGTGGAGAACTATTTGGCATTTTTCCGAAGCACTTTTCACCGTAATTGCCCTAAGGTTGGTCTCTGCATCCTTAAGCATACGAGAGTTTTCACAGACGAAACAGGCTGAGGCCCATTAATCTTGGCATTTCCAATAGTTGGTCCTAGAGACTACCAAGAAAGTGTTCTTTTAAGTATTATTCCGTTGTGGCTTCAGCATTATTTTCAGAACCCGAGCAGGGTTCTCGCATTAGCATAAGAATCCTGCCTGGTAGTTGAGATTTCTGGGTGGGGTGTAAGTGCGGGGCTTCTGTCAGCCCTGCCTTTGATTTGTTTACCTCCAGAGTTGGAAAGTGCATACTTGCGTGAGATGGGAAAAGTGTGGATCGTGCTTCAGATTTCATCCTGACACTTTGAAATGACCAGTGTGTTGGTAATTATTTGCCATTTCCATGGCGTTTGGCACCGTAATAGTCATGAGGTCGGTCTCTGCATCCTGAAGCCTATGATGCTTTTTGCAGAGAAACCTCTGCTGAGGCCCAGGTAACTTGCTATTTCCCATAGCTGGCACAGGAGCCTTGGAAGATAGGGTTGTTTTCAGTATCATTTCACCATTTTTTCACCACTGTTTCAAGACCGGGAGCCCTTTTCAACCGTTAGCGGAAGAATCCTTCTTTGGAGAGGAGATATTTTTCTGGGGTGGCAAGTGCAGGGCCTCTGTCAGTCCTGGGTTGGTTGGACTAGCGCCAGACATGAGAAGTGCGCCTTTGTGGGACAGGTGAATAGTGCGGATCCTGTTTCAGTCTAAAGACTGAAACAGGATCCGCACTTTTCACCGTTCCTTTCAGAATCATTTGATTCATCAGCTAGGAATGGCGATTGCTTCTCCAGACCAATCGAAGGCTAGGCCAAAGTACCTCGATCTTTCCAAGAGGTGTGTGGCCCAACTTTTGAAAGAACCGCTAAGTGGAGAACTATTTGGTATTTTTCCGAAGCACTTTTCACCGTAATTGTCATAAGGTTGGTCTCTGCATCCTTATGCATACGAGAGTTTTCACAGACGAAACAGGCTGAGGCCCAGTAATCTTGGTATATCCAATAGTTGCTCCTAGAGACTACCAAGAAAGTGTTTTTTTAAGTATTATTCCATTGTGGCTTCAGCATTATTTTCAGAACCTGAGCAGGGTTCTTGCATTAGCATAAGAATCCTGCCTGGTAGTTGAGATTTCTGGGTGGGGTGTAAGTGCGGGGCTTCTGTCAGCCCTGCCTTTGATTTGTTTACCTCCAGAGTTGGAAAGTGCATATTTGCGTGAGATGGGAAAAGTGTGGATCGTGCTTCAGATTTCATCCTGACACTTTGAAATGGCCAGTGTGTTGGTAATTATTTGCCATTTCCATGGCGTTTGGCACCGTAATAGTCATGAGGTCGGTCTCTGCATCCTGAAGCCTATGATGCTTTTTGCAGAGAAACCTCTGCTGAGGCCCAGGTAACTTGCTATTTCCCATAGCTGGCACAGGAGCCTTGGAAGATAGGGTTGTTTTCAGTATTATTTCACCATTTTTTCACCACTGTTTCAAGACCGGGAGCCCTTTTCAACCGTTAGCGGAAGAATCCTTCTTTGGAGACGAGATATTTTTCTGGGGAGGAAAGTGCAGGGCCTCTGTCAGTCCTGGGTTTGTTGGACTAGCGCCAGACATGAGAAGTGCGCCTTTGTGGGACAGGTGAATAGTGCGGATCCTGTTTCAGTCTAAAGACTGAAACAGGATCCGCACTTTTCACCGTTCCTTTCAGAATCATTTGATTCATCAGCTAGGAATGGCGATTGCTTCTCCAGACCAATCGAAGGCTAGGCCAAAGTACCTCGATCTTTCCAAGAGGTGTGTGGCCCAACTTTTGAAAGAACCGCTAAGTGGAGAACTATTTGGTATTTTTCCGAAGCACTTTTCACCGTTATTGTCCTAAGGTTGGTCTCTGCATCCTTAAGCATACGAGAGTTTTCACAGACGAAACAGGCTGAGGCCCAGTAATCTTCGTATTTCCAATAGTTGCTCCTAGAGACTACCAAGAAAGTGTTCCTTTAAGTATTATTCCTTTGTGGTTTCAGCATTATTTTCAGAACCCGAGCAGGGTTCTCGCATTAGCATAAGAATCCTGCCTGGTAGTTGAGATTTCTGGGTGGGGTGTAAGTGCGGGGCTTCTGTCAGCCCTGCCTTTGATTTGTTTACCTCCAGAGTTGGAAAGTGCATATTTGCGTGAGATGGGAAAAGTGTGGATCGTGCTTCAGATTTCATCCTGACACTTTGAAATGACCAGTGTGTTGGTAATTATTTGCCATTTCCATGGCGTTTGGCACCGTAATAGTCATGAGGTCGGTCTCTGCATCCTGAAGCCTATGATGCTTTTTGCAGAGAAACCTCTGCTGAGGCCCAGGTAACTTGCTATTTCCCATAGGTGGCACAGGAGCCTTGGAAGATAGGGTTGTTTTCAGTATTATTTCACCATTTTTTCACCACTGTTTCAAGAACGGGAGCCCTTTTCAACCGTTAGCGGAAGAATCCTTCTTTGGAGATGAGATATTTTTCTGGGGAGGCAAGTGCAGGGCCTCTGTCAGTCCTGGGTTTGTTGGACTAGCGCCAGACATGAGAAGTGCGCCTTTGTGGGACAGGTGAATAGTGCGGATCCTGTTTCAGTCTAAAGACTGAAACAGGATCCGCACTTTTCACCGTTCCTTTCAGAATCATTTGATTCATCAGCTAGGAATGGCGATTGCTTCTCCAGACCAATCGAAGGCTAGGCCAAAGTACCTCGATCTTTCCAAGAGGTGTGTGGCCCAACTTTTGAAAGAACCGCTAAGTGGAGAACTATTTGGTATTTTTCCGAAGCACTTTTCACCGTAATTGTCCTAAGGTTGGTCTCTGCATCCTTAAGCATACGAGAGTTTTCACAGACGAAACAGGCTGAGGCCCATTAATCTTGGCATTTCCAATAGTTGGTCCTAGAGACTACCAAGAAAGTGTTCTTTTAAGTATTATTCCGTTGTGGTTTCAGCATTATTTTCAGTACCGGAGCAGGGTTCTCGCATTAGCATAAGAATCCTGCCTGGTAGTTGAGATTTCTGGGTGGGGTGTAAGTGCGGGGCTTCTGTCAGCCCTGCCTTTGATTTGTTTACCTCCAGAGTTGGAAAGTGTATAATTGCGTGAGATGGGAAAAGTGTGGATCGTGCTTCAGATTTCATCCTGACACTTTGAAATGACCAGTGTGTTGGTAATTATTTGCCATTTCCATGGCGTTTGGCTCCATAATAGTCATGAGGTCGGTCTCTGCATCCTGAAGCCTATGATGCTTTTTGCAGAGAAACCTCTGCTGAGGCCCAGGTAACTTGCTATTTCCCATAGCTGGCACAGGAGCATTGGAAGATAGGGTTGTTTTCAGTATTATTTCACCATTTTTTCACCACTGTTTCAAGACCGGGAGCCCTTTTCAACCGTTAGCGGAAGAATCCTTCTTTGGAGATGAGATATTTTTCTGGGGAGGCAAGTGCAGGGCCTCTGTCAGTCCTGGGTTTGTTGGACTAGCGCCAGACATGAGAAGTGCGCCTTTGTGGGACAGGTGAATAGTGCGGATCATGTTTCAGTCTAAAGACTGAAACAGGATCCGCACTTTTCACCGTTCCTTTCAGAATCATTTGATTCATCAGCTAGGAATGGCGATTGCTTCTCCAGACCAATCGAAGGCTAGGCCAAAGTACCTCGATCTTTCCAAGAGGTGTGTGGCCCAACTTTTGAAAGAACCGCTAAGTGGAGAACTATTTGGTATTTTTCCGAAGCACTTTTCACCGTAATTGTCATAAGGTTGGTCTCTGCATCCTTAAGCATACGAGAGTTTTCACAGACGAAACAGGCTGAGGCCCAGTAATCTTGGCATTTCCAATAGTTTGTCCTAGAGACTACCAAGAAAGTGTTCCTTTAAGTATTATTCCTTTGTGGTTTCAGCATTATTTTCAGTACCGGAGCAGGGTTCTCGCATTAGCATAAGAATCCTGCCTGGTAGTTGAGATTTCATGGTGGGGTGTAAGTGCGGGGCTTCTGTCAGCCTTGCCTTTGATTTGTTTACCTCCAGAGTTGGAAAGTGCATATTTGCGTGAGATGGGAAAAGTGTGGATCGTGCTTCAGATTTCATCCTGACACTTTGAAATGACCAGTGTGTTGGTAATTATTTGCCATTTCCATGGCGATTGGCCCCGTAATAGTCATGAGGTCGGTCTCTGCATCCTGAAGCCTATGATGCTTTTTGCAGAGAAACCTCTGCTGAGGCCCAGGTAACTTGCTATTTCCCATAGCTGGCACAGGAGCCTTGGAAGATAGGACTGTTTTCAGTATTATTTCATCATTTTTTCACCACTGTTTCAAGAACGGGAGCCCTTTTCAACCGTTAGCGGAAGAATCCTTCTTTGGAGATGAGGTATTTTTCTGGGGCGGCAAGTGCAGGGCCTCTGTCAGTCCTGGGTTTGTTGGACTAGCGCCAAACATGAGAAGTGTGCCTTTGTGGGACAGGTGAATAGTGCGGATCCTGTTTCAGTCTAAAGACTGAAACAGGATCCGCACTTTTCACCGTTCCTTTCAGAATCATTTGATTCATCAGCTAGGAATGGCGATTGCTTCTCCAGACCAATCGAAGGCTAGGCCAAAGTACCTCGATCTTTCCAAGAGGTGTGTGGCCCAACTTTTGAAAGAACCGCTAAGTGGAGAACTATTTGGTATTTTTCCGAAGCACTTTTCACCTTAATTGTCATAAGGTTGGTCTCTGCATCCTTATGCATACGAGAGTTTTCACAGACGAAACAGCCTGAGGCCCAGTAATCTTGGCATTTCCAATAGTTGGTCCTAGAGACTACCAAGAAAGTGTTCCTTTAAGTATTATTCCTTTGTGGTTTCAGCATTATTTTCAGAACCCGAGCAGGGTTCTCGCATTAGCATAAGAATCCTGCCTGGTAGTTGAGATTTCATGGTGGGGTGTAAGTGCGGGGCTTCTGTCAGCCCTGCCTTTGATTTGTTTACCTCCAGAGTTGGAAAGTGCATACTTGCGTGAGATGGGAAAAGTGTGGATCGTGCTTCAGATTTCATCCTGACACTTTGAAATGACCAGTGTGTTGGTAATTATTTGCCATTTCCATGGCGTTTGGCACCGTAATAGTCAGGAGGTCGGTCTCTGCATCCTGAAGCCTATGATGCTTTTTGCAGAGAAACCTCTGCTGAGGCCCAGGTAACTTGCTATTTCCCATAGCTGGCACAGGAGCCTTGGAAGATAGGGTTGTTTTCAGTATTATTTCACCATTTTTTCACCACTGTTTCAAGAACGGGAGCCCTTTTCAACCGTTAGCGGAAGAATCCTTCTTTGGAGAGGAGATATTTTTCTGGGGAGGCAAGTGCAGGGCCTCTGTCAGTCCTGGGTTTGTTGGACTAGCGCCAGACATGAGAAGTGCGCCTTTGTGGGACAGGTGAATAGTGCGGATCCTGTTTCAGTCTAAAGACTGAAACAGGATCCGCACTTTTGACCGTTCCTTTCAGAATCATTTGATTCATCAGCTAGGAATAGCGATTCCTTCTCCAGACCAATCGAAGGCTAGGCCAAAGTACCTCGATCTTTCCAAGAGGTGTGTGGCCCAACTTTTGAAAGAACCGCTAAGTGGAGAACTATTTGGCATTTTTCCGAAGCACTTTTCACCGTAATTGCCCTAAGGTTGGTCTCTGCATCCTTAAGCATACGAGAGTTTTCACAGACGAAACAGGCTGAGGCCCATTAATCTTGGCATTTCCAATAGTTGGTCCTAGAGACTACCAAGAAAGTGTTCTTTTAAGTATTATTCCGTTGTGGCTTCAGCATTATTTTCAGAACCCGAGCAGGGTTCTCGCATTAGCATAAGAATCCTGCCTGGTAGTTGAGATTTCTGGGTGGGGTGTAAGTGCGGGGCTTCTGTCAGCCCTGCCTTTGATTTGTTTACCTCCAGAGTTGGAAAGTGCATACTTGCGTGAGATGGGAAAAGTGTGGATCGTGCTTCAGATTTCATCCTGACACTTTGAAATGACCAGTGTGTTGGTAATTATTTGCCATTTCCATGGCGTTTGGCACCGTAATAGTCATGAGGTCGGTCTCTGCATCCTGAAGCCTATGATGCTTTTTGCAGAGAAACCTCTGCTGAGGCCCAGGTAACTTGCTATTTCCCATAGCTGGCACAGGAGCCTTGGAAGATAGGGTTGTTTTCAGTATCATTTCACCATTTTTTCACCACTGTTTCAAGACCGGGAACCCTTTTCAACCGTTAGCGGAAGAATCCTTCTTTGGAGAGGAGATATTTTTCTGGGGTGGCAAGTGCAGGGCCTCTGTCAGTCCTGGGTTGGTTGGACTAGCGCCAGACATGAGAAGTGCGCCTTTGTGGGACAGGTGAATAGTGCGGATCCTGTTTCAGTCTAAAGACTGAAACAGGATCCGCACTTTTCACCGTTCCTTTCAGAATCATTTGATTCATCAGCTAGGAATGGCGATTGCTTCTCCAGACCAATCGAAGGCTAGGCCAAAGTACCTCGATCTTTCCAAGAGGTGTGTGGCCCAACTTTTGAAAGAACCGCTAAGTGGAGAACTATTTGGTATTTTTCCGAAGCACTTTTCACCGTAATTGTCATAAGGTTGGTCTCTGCATCCTTATGCATACGAGAGTTTTCACAGACGAAACAGGCTGAGGCCCAGTAATCTTGGTATATCCAATAGTTGCTCCTAGAGACTACCAAGAAAGTGTTTTTTTAAGTATTATTCCATTGTGGCTTCAGCATTATTTTCAGAACCTGAGCAGGGTTCTTGCATTAGCATAAGAATCCTGCCTGGTAGTTGAGATTTCTGGGTGGGGTGTTAGTGCGGGGCTTCTGTCAGCCCTGCCTTTGATTTGTTTACCTCCAGAGTTGGAAAGTGCATATTTGCGTGAGATGGGAAAAGTGTGGATCGTGCTTCAGATTTCCTCCTGACACTTTGAAATGACCAGTGTGTTGGTAATTATTTGCCATTTCCATGGCGTTTGGCACCGTAATAGTCATGAGGTCGGTCTCTGCATCCTGAAGCCTATGATGCTTTTTGCAGAGAAACCTCTGCTGAGGCCCAGGTAACTTGCTATTTCCCATAGCTGGCACAGGAGCCTTGGAAGATAGGGTTGTTTTCAGTATTATTTCACCATTTTTTGACCACTGTTTCAAGACCGGGAGCCCTTTTCAACCGTTAGCGGAAGAATCCTTCTTTGGAGATGAGATATTTTTCTGGGGAGGCAAGTGCAGGGACTCTGTCAGTCCTGGGTTTGTTGGACTAGCGCCAGACATGAGAAGTGCGCCTTTGTGGGACAGGTGAATAGTGCGGATCCTGTTTCAGTCTAAAGACTGAAACAGGATCCGCACTTTTCACCGTTCCTTTCAGAATCATTTGATTCATCAGCTAGGAATGGCGATTGCTTCTCCAGACCAATCGAAGGCTAGGCCAAAGTACCTCGATCTTTCCAAGAGGTGTGTGGCCCAACTTTTGAAAGAACCGCTAAGTGGAGAACTATTTGGTATTTTTCCGAAGCACTTTTCACCGTTATTGTCATAAGGTTGGTCTCTGCATCCTTAAGCATACGAGAGTTTTCACAGACGAAACAGGCTGAGGCCCAGTAATCTTGGTATTTCCAATAGTTGCTCCTAGAGACTACCAAGAAAGTGTTCTTTTAAGTATTATTTTGTTGTGGTTTCAGCATTATTTTCAGAACCCGAGCAGGGTTCTCGCATTAGCATAAGAATCCTGCCTGGTAGTTGAGATTTCTGGGTGGGGTGTAAGTGCGGGGCTTCTGTCAGCCCTGCCTTTGATTTGTTTACCTCCAGAGTTGGAAAGTGCATATTTGCGTGAGATGGGAAAAGTGTGGATCGTGCTTCAGATTTCATCCTGACACTTTGAAATGACCAGTGTGTTGGTAATTATTTGCCATTTCCATGGCGTTTGGCACCGTAATAGTCATGAGGTCGGTCTCTGCATCCTGAAGCCTATGATGCTTTTTGCAGAGAAACCTCTGCTGAGGCCCAGGTAACTTGCTATTTCCCATAGGTGGCACAGGAGCCTTGGAAGATAGGGTTGTTTTCAGTATTATTTCACCATTTTTTCACCACTGTTTCAAGACCGGGAGCCCTTTTCAACCGTTAGCGGAAGAATCCTTCTTTGGAGATGAGATATTTTTCTGGGGAGGCAAGTGCAGGGCCTCTGTCAGTCCTGGGTTTGTTGGACTAGCGCCAGACATGAAAGTGCGCCTTTGTGGGACAGGTGAATAGTGCGGATCCTGTTTCAGTCTAAAGACTGAAACAGGATCCGCACTTTTCACCGTTCCTTTCAGAATCATTTGATTCATCAGCTAGGAATGGCGATTGCTTCTCCAGACCAATCGAAGGCTAGGCCAAAGTAACTGGATCATTCCAAGAGGTGGGTGGCCCAAGTTTTGAAAGAACCGCTAAGTGGAGAACTGTTTGTTATTTTTCCACAGCACTTTTCTCCGTAATTGTCATAAGGTTGGTCGCTGCATACTTAAGCCTACCACAGTTTTAACAGACGAAACTGGCTGAAGACCAGTAATCTTGGCATTTCCAATAGTGGGTCCTAGAGACTACCAAGAAAGTGTTCTTTTAAGTATTATTCCCTTGTGGTTTCAGCATTATTTTCAGAACCCCAGCAGGGGTCTCGCATTAGCATAAGAATTCTGCCTGGTAGTTGAGATTTCTGGGTGGAGTATAAGCTCAGGGCTTCTGTAGGCCCTGCCTTTGATTTGTTTACCTCCAGAGTTGGAAAGTGCATATTTGCGTGAGATGGGAAAAGTGTGGATCGTGCTTCAGATTTCATGCAGACACTTTGAAATGACCAGTGTGTTGGTAATTATTTGCCATTTCCATGGCGTTTGGCCCCGTAATAGTCATGAGGTCGGTCTCTGCATCCTGAAGCCTATGATGCTTTTTGCAGAGAAACCTCTGCTGAGGCCCAGGTAACTTGCTATTTCCCATAGCTGGCACAGGAGCCTTGGAAGATAGGATTGTTTTCAGTATTATTTCACCATTTTTTCACAACTGTTTCAAGACCGGGAGCCCTTTTCAACCGTTAGCGGAAGAATCCTTCTTTGGAGATGAGATATTTTTCTGGGGTGGCAAGTGCAGGGCCTCTGTCAGTCCTGGGTTTGTTGGACTAGCGCCAGACATGAGAAGTGCGCCTTTGTGGGACAGGTGAATAGTGCGGATCCTGTTTCAGTCTAAAGACTGAAACAGGATCCGCACTTTTCACCGTTCCTTTCAGAATCATTTGATTCATCAGCTAGGAATGGCGATTGCTTCTCCAGCCCAATCGAAGGCTAGGCCAAAGTAACTCGATCTTTCCAAGAGGTGTGTGGCCCAACTTTTGAAAGAACCGCTAAGTGGAGAACTATTTGGTATTTTTCCTAAGCACTTTTCACCGTAATTGTCCTAAGGTTGGTCTCTGCATCCTTAAGCATACCAGAGTTTTCACAGACGAAACAGGCTGAGGCCCATTAATCTTGGCATTTCCAATAGTGGGTCCTAGAGACTACCAAGAAAGTGTTCTTTTAAGTATTATTCTGTTGTGGTTTCAGCATTATTTTCAGAACCCGAGCAGGGTTCTCGCATTAGCATAAGAATCCTGCCTGGTAGTTGAGATTTCATGGTGGGGTGTAAGTGCGGGGCTTCTGTCAGGCCTGCCTTTGATTTGTTTACCTCCAGAGTTGGAAAGTGCATATTTGCGTGAGATGGGAAAAGTGTGGATCGTGCTTCAGATTTCATCCTGACACTTTGAAATGACCAGTGTGTTGGTAATTATTTGCCATTTCCATGGCGTTTGGCCCCGTAATAGTCATGAGGTCGGTCTCTGCATCCTGAAGCCTATGATGCTTTTTGCAGAGAAACCTCTGCTGAGGCCCAGGTAACTTGCTATTTCCCATAGCTGGCACAGGAGCCTTGGAAGATAGGATTGTTTTCAGTATTATTTCACCATTTTTTCACCACTGTTTCAAGAACGGGAGCCCTTTTCAACCGGTAGCGGAAGAATCCTTCTTTGGAGAGGAGATATTTTTCTGGGGCGGCAAGTGCAGGGCCTCTGTCAGTCCTGGGTTTGTTGGACTAGCGCCAGACATGAGAAGTGCGCCTTTGTGGGACAGGTGAATAGTGCAGATCCTGTTTCAGTCTAAAGACTGAAACAGGATCCGCACTTTTCACCGTTCCTTTCAGAATCATTTGATTCATCAGCTAGGAATGGCGATTGCTTCTCCAGACCAATCGAAGGCTAGGCGAAAGTAAATCGATCTTTCCAACAGGTGTGTGGCCCAACTTTTGAAAGAACCGCTAAGTGGAGAACTATTTGTTATTTTTCCGAAGCACTTTTCACCGTAATTGTCATAAGGTTGGTCTCTGCATCCTTAAGCATACGAGAGTTTTCACAGACGAAACATTAATCTTGGCCCATTAATCATGGCATTTCCAATAGTTGGTCCTAGAGACTACCAAGAAAGTGTTCTCTTAGGTATTATTCCGTTGTGGTTTCAGCATTGTTTTCAGTACCCGAGCAGGGTTCTCGCATTAGCATAAGAATCCTGCCTGGTAGTTGAGATTTCATGGTGGGGTGTAAGTGCGGGGCTTCTGTCAGCCCTGCCTTTGATTTGTTTACCTCCAGAGTTGGAAAGTGCATAGTTGCGTGAGATTGGAAAAGTGTGGATCGTGCTTCAGATTTCCTCCTGACACTTTGAAATGACCAGTGTGTTGGTAATTATTTGCCATTTCCATGGCGTTTGGCACCGTAATAGTCATGAGGTCGGTCTCTGCATCCTGAAGCCTATGATGCTTTTTGCAGAGGAACCTCTGCTGAGGCCCAGGTAACTTGCTATATCCCATAGCTGGCACAAGAGCCTTGGAAGATAGGGTTGTTTTCAGTATCATTTCACCATTTTTTCACCACTGTTTCAAGAACGGGAGCCCTTTTCAACCGTTAGCGGAAGAATCCTTCTTTGGAGATGAGATATTTTTCTGGGGAGGCAAGTGCAGGGCGTCTGTCAGTCCTGGGTTTGTTGGACTAGCGCCAACCATGAGAAGTGCGCCTTTGTGGGACAGGTGAATAGTGCGGATCCTGTTTCAGTCTAAAGACTGAAACAGGATCCGCACTTTTCACCGTTCCTTTCAGAATCATTTGATTCATCAGCTAGGAATGGCGATTGCTTCTCCAGACCAATCGAAGGCTAGGCCAAAGTACCTCGATCTTTCCAAGAGGTGTGTGGCCCAACTTTTGAAAGAACCGCTAAGTGGAGAACTATTTGGTATTTTTCCGAAGCACTTTTCACCGTAATTGTCATAAGGTTGGTCTCTGCATCCTTAAGCATACGAGAGTTTTCACAGACGAAACAGGCTGAGGCCCATTAATCTTGGCATTTCCAATAGTTGGTCCTAGAGACTACCAAGAAAGTGTTCTTTTAAGTATTATTCCGTTGTGGTTTCAGCATTATTTTCAGTACCGGAGCAGGGTTCTCGCATTAGCATAAGAATCCTGCCTGGTAGTGGAGATTTCATGGTGGGGTGTAAGTGCGGGGCTTCTGTCAGCCCTGCCTTTGATTTGTTTACCTCCAGAGTTGGAAAGTGCATATTTGCGTGAGATGGGAAAAGTGTGGATCGTGCTTCAGATTTCATCCTGGCACTTTGAAATGACCAGTGTGTTGGTAATTATTTGCCATTTCCATGGCGTTTGGCACCGTAATAGTCATGAGGTCGGTCTCTGCATCCTGAAGCCTATGATGCTTTTTGCAGAGAAACCTCTGCTGAGGCCCAGGTAACTTGCTATTTCCCATAGCTGGCACAGGAGCCTTGGAAGATAGGACTGTTTTCAGTATTATTACATCATTTTTTCACCACTGTTTCAAGAACGGGAGCCCTTTTCAACCGTTAGCGGAAGAA
This sequence comes from Lemur catta, assembly GCF_020740605.2. Lineage (NCBI taxonomy): Eukaryota > Metazoa > Chordata > Mammalia > Primates > Lemuridae > Lemur > Lemur catta. The sequence goes on along the minus strand of NC_059132.1, from coordinate 83,093,299 downwards.
TCCTTCTTTGGAGATGAGGTATTTTTCTCCGGCGGCAAGTGCAGGGCCTCTGTCTGTCCTGGGTTTGTTGGACTAGCGCCAGACATGAGAAGTGCGCCTTTGTGGGACAGGTGAATAGTGCGGATTCTGTTTCAGTCTAAAGACTGAAACAGGATCCGCACTTTTCATCGTTCCTTCCAGAATCATTTGATTCATCAGCTAGGAATGGCGATTGCTTCTCCAGACCAATCGAAAGCTAGGCCAAAGTACCTCGATCTTTCCAAGAGGTGTGTGGCCCAACTTTTGAAAGAACCGCTAAGTGGAGAAGTATTTGGTATTTTTCCGAAGCACTTTTCACCGTAATTGTCATAAGGTTGGTCTCTGCATCCTTAAGCATACCAGTGTCTTCACAGACGAAACAGGCTGAGGCCCATTAATCTTGGCATTTCCAATAGTTGGTCTTAGAGACTACCAAGAAAGTGTTCCTTTAAGTATTATTCCTTTGGTGTTTCAGCATTATTTTCAGTACCGGAGCAGGGTTCTCGCATTAGCATAAGAATCCTGCCTGGTAGTTGAGATTTCATGGTGGGGTGTAAGTGAGGGGCTTCTGTCAGCCCTGCCTTTGATTTGTTTACCTCCAGAGTTGGAAAGTGCATATTTGCGTGAGATGGGAAAAGTGTGGATCGTACTTCAGATTTCATCCTGACACTTCGAATTGACCAGCGTGTTGGTAATTATTTTCCATTTCCATGGCGTTTGGCCCCGTAATAGTCATGAGGTCGGTCTCTGCATCCTGAAGCCTATGATGCTTTTTGCAGAGAAACCTCTGCTGAGGCCCAGGTAACTTGCTATTTCCCATAGCTGGCACAGGAGCCTTGGAAGATAGGGTTGTTTTCAGTATTATTTCACCATTTTTTCACCACTGTTTCAAGAACGGGAGCCCTTTTCAACCATTAGCGGAAGAATCCTTCTTTGGAGAGGAGATATTTTTCTGGGGTGGCAAGTGCAGGGCCTCTGTCAGTCCTGGGTTTGTTGGACTAGCGCCAGACATGAGAAGTGTGCCTTTGTGGGACAGGTGAATAGTGCGGATCCTGTTTCAGTCTAAAGACTGAAACAGGATCCGCACTTTTCACCGTTCCTTTCAGAATCATTTGATTCATCAGCTAGGAATGGCGATTGCTTCTCCAGACCAATCGAAGGCTAGGCCAAAGTACCTCGATCTTTCCAAGAGGTGTGTGGCCCAACTCCTGAAAGAACCGCTAAGTGGAGAACTATTTGGTATTTTTCCGAAGCACTTTTCACCGTAATTGTCATAACGTTGGTCTCTGCATCCTTAAGCATACGAGAGTTTTCACAGACGAAACATTAATCTTGGCCCATTAATCATGGCATTTCCAATAGTTGGTCCTAGAGACTACCAAGAAAGTGTTCTCTTAGGTATTATTCCGTTGTGGTTTCAGCATTGTTTTCAGTACCCGAGCAGGGTTCTCGCATTAGCATAAGAATCCTGCCTGGTAGTGGAGATTTCATGGTGGGGTGTAAGTGCGGGGCTTCTGTCAGCCCTGCCTTTGATTTGTTTACCTCCAGAGTTGGAAAGTGCATATTTGCGTGAGATGGGAAAAGTGTGGATCGTGCTTCAGATTTCATCCTGGCACTTTGAAATGACCAGTGTGTTGGTAATTATTTGCCATTTCCATGGCGTTTGGCACCGTAATAGTCATGAGGTCGGTCTCTGCATCCTGAAGCCTATGATGCTTTTTGCAGAGAAACCTCTGCTGAGGCCCAGGTAACTTGCTATTTCCCATAGCTGGCACAGGAGCCTTGGAAGATAGGGTTGTTTTCAGTATTATTTCACCATTTTTTCACCACTGTTTCAAGAACGGGAGCCCTTTTCAACCGTTAGCGGAAGAATCCTTCTTTGGAGATGAGATATTTTTCTGGGGAGGCAAGTGCAGGGCCTCTGTCAGTCCTGGGTTTGTTGGACTAGCGCCAGACATGAGAAGTGCGCCTTTGTGGGACAGGTGAATAGTGCGGATCCTGTTTCAGTCTAAAGACTGAAACAGGATCCGCACTTTTCACCGTTCCTTTCAGAATCATTTGATTCATCAGCTAGGAATGGCGATTGTTTCTCCAGACCAATCGAAGGCTAGGCCAAAGTACCTCGATCTTTCCAAGAGTTGTGTGGCCCAACTTTTGAAAGAACCGCTAAGTGGAGAACTATTTGGTATTTTTCCGAAGCACTTTTCACCGTAATTGTCATAAGGTTGGTCTCTGCATCCTTAAGCATACCAGGGTCTTCACAGACGAAACAGGCTGAGGCCCAGTAATCTTTGCATTTCCAATAGTTGGTCTTAGAGACTACCAAGAAAGTGTTCTTTTAAGTATTATTCCTTTGTGGTTTCAGCATTATTTTCAGTACCGGAGCAGGGTTCTCGCATTAGCATAAGAATCCTGCCTGGTAGTTGAGATTTCATGGTGGGGTGTAAGTGCGGGGCTTCTGTCAGCCCTGCCTTTGATTTGTTTACCTCCAGAGTTGGAAAGTGCATATTTGTGTGAGATGGGAAAAGTGTGGATCGTGCTTCAGATTTCCTCCTGACACTTCGAATTGACCAGTGTGTTGGTAATTATTTGCCATTTCCTTGGCGTTTGGCCCCGTAATAGTCATGAGGTTGGTCTCTGCATCCTGAAGCCTATGAGGCTTTTTGCAGAGAAACCTCTGCTGAGGCCCAGGTAACTTGCTATTTCCCATAGCTGGCACAGGAGCCTTGGAAGATAGGGTTGTTTTCAGTATCATTTCACCATTTTTTCACCACTGTTTCAAGACCGGGAGCCCTTTTCAACCGTTATCGGAAGAATCCCTCTTTGGAGAGGAGATATTTTTCTGGGTTGGCAAGTGCAGGGCCTCTGTCAGTCCTGGGTTGGTTGGACTAGCGCCAGACATGAGAAGTGCGCCTTTGTGGGACAGGTGAATAGTGCGGATCCTGTTTCAGTCTAAAGACTGAAACAGGATCCGCACTTTTCACCGTTCCTTTCAGAATCATTTGATTCATCAGCTAGGAATGGCGATTGCTTCTCCAGACCAATCGAAGGCTAGGCCAAAGTACCTCGATCTTTCCAAGAGGTGTGTGGCCCAACTTTTGAAAGAACCGCTAAGTGGAGAACTATTTGGTATTTTTCCGAAGCACTTTTCACCGTAATTGTCATAAGGTTGGTCTCTGCATCCTTATGCATACGAGAGTTTTCACAGACGAAACAGGCTGAGGCCCAGTAATCTTGGTATATCCAATAGTTGCTCCTAGAGACTACCAAGAAAGTGTTTTTTTAAGTACTATTCCATTGTGGCTTCAGCATTATTTTCAGAACCCGAGCAGGGTTCTTGCATTAGCATAAGAATCCTGCCTGGTAGTTGAGATTTCTGGGTGGGGTGTAAGTGCGGGGCTTCTGTCAGCCCTGCCTTTGATTTGTTTACCTCCAGAGTTGGAAAGTGCATATTTGCGTGAGATGGGAAAAGTGTGGATCGTGCTTCAGATTTCATCCTGACACTTTGAAATGGCCAGTGTGTTGGTAATTATTTGCCATTTCCATGGCGTTTGGCACCGTAATAGTCATGAGGTCGGTCTCTGCATCCTGAAGCCTATGATGCTTTTTGCAGAGAAACCTCTGCTGAGGCCCAGGTAACTTGCTATTTCCCATAGCTGGCACAGGAGCCTTGGAAGATAGGGTTGTTTTCAGTATTATTTCACCATTTTTTCACCACTGTTTCAAGACCGGGAGCCCTTTTCAACCGTTAGCGGAAGAATCCTTCTTTGGAGACGAGATATTTTTCTGGGGAGGAAAGTGCAGGGCCTCTGTCAGTCCTGGGTTTGTTGGACTAGCGCCAGACATGAGAAGTGCGCCTTTGTGGGACAGGTGAATAGTGCGGATCCTGTTTCAGTCTAAAGACTGAAACAGGATCCGCACTTTTCACCGTTCCTTTCAGAATCATTTGATTCATCAGCTAGGAATGGCGATTGCTTCTCCAGACCAATCGAAGGCTAGGCCAAAGTACCTCGATCTTTCCAAGAGGTGTGTGGCCCAACTTTTGAAAGAACCGCTAAGTGGAGAACTATTTGGTATTTTTCCGAAGCACTTTTCACCGTAATTGTCATAAGGTTGGTCTCTGCATCCTTAAGCATACGAGAGTTTTCACAGACGAAACAGGCTGAGGCCCAGTAATCTTGGTATTTCCAATAGTTGCTCCTAGAGACTACCAAGAAAGTGTTTTTTTAAGTATTATTCCATTGTGGTTTCAGCATTATTTTCAGAACCCGAGCAGGGTTCTCGCATTAGCATAAGAATCCTGCCTGGTAGTTGAGATTTCTGGGTGGGGTGTAAGTGCGGGGCTTCTGTCAGCCCTGCCTTTGATTTGTTTACCTCCAGAGTTGGAAAGTGCATACTTGCGTGAGATGGGAAAAGTGTGGATCGTGCTTCAGATTTCATCCTGATACTTTGAAATGACTAGTGTGTTGGTAATTATTTGCCATTTCCATGGCGTTTGGCACCGTAATAGTCATGAGGTCGGTCTCTGCATCCTGAAGCCTATGATGCTTTTTGCAGAGAAACCTCTGCTGAGGCCCAGGTAACTTGCTATTTCCCATAGGTGGCACAGGAGCCTTGGAAGATAGGGTTGTTTTCAGTATTATTTCACCATTTTTTCACCACTGTTTCAAGAACGGGAGCGCTTTTCAACCGTTAGCGGAAGAATCCTTCTTTGGAGATGAGATATTTTTCTGGGGAGGCAAGTGCAGCGCCTCTGTCAGTCCTGGGTTTGTTGGACTAGCGCCAGACATGAGAAGTGCGCCTTTGTGGGACAGGTGAATAGTGCGGATCCTGTTTCAGTCTAAAGACTGAAACAGGATACGCACTTTTCACCGTTCCTTTCAGAATCATTTGATTCATCAGCTAGGAATGGCGATTGCTTCTCCAGACCAATCGAAGGCTAGGCCAAAGTACCTCGATCTTTCCAAGAGGTGTGTGGCCCAACTTTTGAAAGAACCGCTAAGTGGAGAACTATTTGGTATTTTTCCGAAGCACTTTTCACCGTAATTGTCATAAGGTTGGTCTCTGCATCCTTAAGCATACGAGAGTTTTCACAGACGAAACAGGCTGAGGCCCAGTAATCTTGGTATTTCCAATAGTTGCTCCTAGAGACTACCAAGAAAGTGTTCTTTTAAGTATTATTCCGTTGTGGTTTCAGCGTTATTTTAAGAACCCGAGCAGGGTTCTCGCATTAGCATAAGAATCCTGCCTGGTAGTTGAGATTTCATGGTGGGGTGTAAGTGCGGGGCTTCTGTCAGCCCTGCCTTTGATTTGTTTACCTCCAGAGTTGGAAAGTGCATATTTGCGTGAGATGGGAAAAGTGTGGATCGTGCTTCAGATTTCATCCTGACACTTTGAAATGACTAGTGTGTTGGTAATTATTTGCCATTTCCATGGCGTTTGGCACCGTAATAGTCATGAGGTCGGTCTCTGCATCCTGAAGCCTATGATGCTTTTTGCAGAGAAACCTCTGCTGAGGCCCAGGTAACTTGCTATTTCCCATAGGTGGCACAGGAGCCTTGGAAGATAGGGTTGTTTTCAGTATTATTTCACCATTTTTTCACCACTGTTTCAAGAACGGGAGCCCTTTTCAACCGTTAGCGGAAGAATCCTTCTTTGGAGATGAGATATTTTTCTGGGGAGGCAAGTGCAGGGCCTCTGTCAGTCCTGGGTTTGTTGGACTAGCGCCAGACATGAGAAGTGCGCCTTTGTGGGACAGGTGAATAGTGCGGATCCTGTTTCAGTCTAAAGACTGAAACAGGATCCGCACTTTTCACCGTTCCTTTCAGAATCATTTGATTCATCAGCTAGGAATGGCGATTGCTTCTCCAGACCAATCGAAGGCTAGGCCAAAGTACCTCGATCTTTCCAAGATGTGTGTGGCCCAACTTTTGAAAGAACCGCTAAGTGGAGAACTATTTGGTATTTTTCCGAAGCACTTTTCACCGTAATTGTCCTAAGGTTGGTCTCTGCATCCTTAAGCATACGAGAGTTTTCACAGACGAAACAGGCTGAGGCCCATTAATCTTGGCATTTCCAATAGTTGGTCCTAGAGACTACCAAGAAAGTGTTCTTTTAAGTATTATTCCGTTGTGGTTTCAGCATTATTTTCAGTACCGGAGCAGGGTTCTCGCATTAGCATAAGAATCCTGCCTGGTAGTTGAGATTTCATGGTGGGGTGTAAGTGCGGGGCTTCTGTCAGCCCTGCCTTTGATTTGTTTACCTCCAGAGTTGGAAAGTGCATAATTGCGTGAGATGGGAAAAGTGTGGATCGTGCTTCAGATTTCATCCTGACACTTTGAAATGACCAGTGTGTTGGTAATTATTTGCCATTTCCATGGCGTTTGGCTCCATAATAGTCATGAGGTCGGTCTCTGCATCCTGAAGCCTATGATGCTTTTTGCAGAGAAACCTCTGCTGAGGCCCAGGTAACTTGCTATTTCCCATAGCTGGCACAGGAGCATTGGAAGATAGGGTTGTTTTCAGTATTATTTCACCATTTTTTCACCACTGTTTCAAGACCGGGAGCCCTTTTCAACCGTTAGCGGAAGAATCCTTCTTTGGAGATGAGATATTTTTCTGGGGAGGCAAGTGCAGGGCCTCTGTCAGTCCTGGGTTTGTTGGACTAGCGCCAGACATGAGAAGTGCGCCTTTGTGGGACAGGTGAATAGTGCGGATCATGTTTCAGTCTAAAGACTGAAACAGGATCCGCACTTTTCACCGTTCCTTTCAGAATCATTTGATTCATCAGCTAGGAATGGCGATTGCTTCTCCAGACCAATCGAAGGCTAGGCCAAAGTACCTCGATCTTTCCAAGAGGTGTGTGGCCCAACTTTTGAAAGAACCGCTAAGTGGAGAACTATTTGGTATTTTTCCGAAGCACTTTTCACCGTAATTGTCATAAGGTTGGTCTCTGCATCCTTAAGCATACGAGAGTTTTCACAGACGAAACAGGCTGAGGCCCAGTAATCTTGGCATTTCCAATAGTTTGTCCTAGAGACTACCAAGAAAGTGTTCCTTTAAGTATTATTCCTTTGTGGTTTCAGCATTATTTTCAGTACCGGAGCAGGGTTCTCGCATTAGCATAAGAATCCTGCCTGGTAGTTGAGATTTCATGGTGGGGTGTAAGTGCGGGGCTTCTGTCAGCCTTGCCTTTGATTTGTTTACCTCCAGAGTTGGAAAGTGCATATTTGCGTGAGATGGGAAAAGTGTGGATCGTGCTTCAGATTTCATCCTGACACTTTGAAATGACCAGTGTGTTGGTAATTATTTGCCATTTCCATGGCGATTGGCCCCGTAATAGTCATGAGGTCGGTCTCTGCATCCTGAAGCCTATGATGCTTTTTGCAGAGAAACCTCTGCTGAGGCCCAGGTAACTTGCTATTTCCCATAGCTGGCACAGGAGCCTTGGAAGATAGGACTGTTTTCAGTATTATTTCATCATTTTTTCACCACTGTTTCAAGAACGGGAGCCCTTTTCAACCGTTAGCGGAAGAATCCTTCTTTGGAGATGAGGTATTTTTCTGGGGCGGCAAGTGCAGGGCCTCTGTCAGTCCTGGGTTTGTTGGACTAGCGCCAAACATGAGAAGTGTGCCTTTGTGGGACAGGTGAATAGTGCGGATTCTGTTTCAGTCTAAAGACTGAAACAGGATCCGCACTTTTCACCGTTCCTTTCAGAATCATTTGATTCATCAGCTAGGAATGGCGATTGCTTCTCCAGACCAATCGAAGGCTAGGCCAAAGTACCTCGATCTTTCCAAGAGGTGTGTGGCCCAACTTTTGAAAGAACCGCTAAGTGGAGAACTATTTGGTATTTTTCCGAAGCACTTTTCACCGTAATTGTCATAAGGTTGGTCTCTGCATCCTTAAGCATACGAGAGTTTTCACAGACGAAACAGGCTGAGGCCCAGTAATCTTGGTATTTCCAATAGTTGCTCCTAGAGACTACCAAGAAAGTGTTTTTTTAAGTATTATTCCATTGTGGTTTCAGCATTATTTTCAGAACCCGAGCAGGGTTCTCGCATTAGCATAAGAATCCTGCGTGGTAGTTGAGATTTCTGGGTGGGGTGTAAGTGCGGGGCTTCTGTCAGCCCTGCCTTTGATTTGTTTACCTCCAGAGTTGGAAAGTGCATACTTGCGTGAGATGGGAAAAGTGTGGATCGTGCTTCAGATTTCATCCTGATACTTTGAAATGACTAGTGTGTTGGTAATTATTTGCCATTTCCATGGCGTTTGGCACCGTAATAGTCATGAGGTCGGTCTCTGCATCCTGAAGCCTATGATGCTTTTTGCAGAGAAACCTCTGCTGAGGCCCAGGTAACTTGCTATTTCCCATAGGTGGCACAGGAGCCTTGGAAGATAGGGTTGTTTTCAGTATTATTTCACCATTTTTTCACCACTGTTTCAAGAACGGGAGCCCTTTTCAACCGTTAGCGGAAGAATCCTTCTTTGGAGATGAGATATTTTTCTGGGGAGGCAAGTGCAGGGCCTCTGTCAGTCCTGGGTTTGTTGGACTAGCGCCAGACATGAGAAGTGCGCCTTTGTGGGACAGGTGAATAGTGCGGATCCTGTTTCAGTCTAAAGACTGAAACAGGATACGCACTTTTCACCGTTCCTTTCAGAATCATTTGATTCATCAGCTAGGAATGGCGATTGCTTCTCCAGACCAATCGAAGGCTAGGCCAAAGTACCTCGATCTTTCCAAGAGGTGTGTGGCCCAACTTTTGAAAGAACCGCTAAGTGGAGAACTATTTGGTATTTTTCCGAAGCACTTTTCACCGTAATTGTCATAAGGTTGGTCTCTGCATCCTTAAGCATACGAGAGTTTTCACAGACGAAACAGGCTGAGGCCCAGTAATCTTGGTATTTCCAATAGTTGCTCCTAGAGACTACCAAGAAAGTGTTCTTTTAAGTATTATTCCGTTGTGGTTTCAGCGTTATTTTCAGAACCCGAGCAGGGTTCTCGCATTAGCATAAGAATCCTGCCTGGTAGTTGAGATTTCATGGTGGGGTGTAAGTGCGGGGCTTCTGTCAGCCCTGCCTTTGATTTGTTTACCTCCAGAGTTGGAAAGTGCATATTTGCGTGAGATGGGAAAAGTGTGGATCGTGCTTCAGATTTCATCCTGACACTTTGAAATGACCAGTGTGTTGGTAATTATTTGCCATTTCCATGGCGTTTGGCACCGTAATAGTCATGAGGTCGGTCTCTGCATCCTGAAGCCTATGATGCTTTTTGCAGAGAAACCTCTGCTGAGGCCCAGGTAACTTGCTATTTCCCATAGGTGGCACAGGAGCCTTGGAAGATAGGGTTGTTTTCAGTATTATTTCACCATTTTTTCACCACTGTTTCAAGAACGGGAGCCCTTTTCAACCGTTAGCGGAAGAATCCTTCTTTGGAGATGAGATATTTTTCTGGGGAGGCAAGTGCAGGGCCTCTGTCAGTCCTGGGTTTGTTGGACTAGCGCCAGACATGAGAAGTGCGCCTTTGTGGGACAGGTGAATAGTGCGGATCCTGTTTCAGTCTAAAGACTGAAACAGGATCCGCACTTTTCACCGTTCCTTTCAGAATCATTTGATTCATCAGCTAGGAATGGCGATTGCTTCTCCAGACCAATCGAAGGCTAGGCCAAAGTACCTCGATCTTTCCAAGATGTGTGTGGCCCAACTTTTGAAAGAACCGCTAAGTGGAGAACTATTTGGTATTTTTCCGAAGCACTTTTCACCGTAATTGTCCTAAGGTTGGTCTCTGCATCCTTAAGCATACGAGAGTTTTCACAGACGAAACAGGCTGAGGCCCATTTATCTTGGCATTTCCAATAGTTGGTCCTAGAGACTACCAAGAAAGTGTTCTTTTAAGTATTATTCCGTTGTGGTTTCAGCATTATTTTCAGTACCGGAGCAGGGTTCTCGCATTAGCATAAGAATCCTGCCTGGTAGTTGAGATTTCATGGTGGGGTGTAAGTGCGGGGCTTCTGTCAGCCCTGCCTTTGATTTGTTTACCTCCAGAGTTGGAAAGTGCATAATTGCGTGAGATGGGAAAAGTGTGGATCGTGCTTCAGATTTCATCCTGACACTTTGAAATGACCAGTGTGTTGGTAATTATTTGCCATTTCCATGGCGTTTGGCTCCATAATAGTCATGAGGTCGGTCTCTGCATCCTGAAGCCTATGATGCTTTTTGCAGAGAAACCTCTGCTGAGGCCCAGGTAACTTGCTATTTCCCATAGCTGGCACAGGAGCATTGGAAGATAGGGTTGTTTTCAGTATTATTTCACCATTTTTTCACCACTGTTTCAAGACCGGGAGCCCTTTTCAACCGTTAGCGGAAGAATCCTTCTTTGGAGATGAGATATTTTTCTGGGGAGGCAAGTGCAGGGCCTCTGTCCGTCCTGGGTTTGTTGGACTAGCGCCAGACATGAGAAGTGCGCCTTTGTGGGACAGGTGAATAGTGCGGATCATGTTTCAGTCTAAAGACTGAAACAGGATCCGCACTTTTCACCGTTCCTTTCAGAATCATTTGATTCATCAGCTAGGAATGGCGATTGCTTCTCCAGACCAATCGAAGGCTAGGCCAAAGTACCTCGATCTTTCCAAGAGGTGTGTGGCCCAACTTTTGAAAGAACCGCTAAGTGGAGAACTATTTGGTATTTTTCCGAAGCACTTTTCACCGTAATTGTCATAAGGTTGGTCTCTGCATCCTTAAGCATACGAGAGTTTTCACAGACGAAACAGGCTGAGGCCCAGTAATCTTGGCATTTCCAATAGTTTGTCCTAGAGACTACCAAGAAAGTGTTCCTTTAAGTATTATTCCTTTGTGGTTTCAGCATTATTTTCAGTACCGGAGCAGGGTTCTCGCATTAGCATAAGAATCCTGCCTGGTAGTTGAGATTTCATGGTGGGGTGTAAGTGCGGGGCTTCTGTCAGCCTTGCCTTTGATTTGTTTACCTCCAGAGTTGGAAAGTGCATATTTGCGTGAGATGGGAAAAGTGTGGATCGTGCTTCAGATTTCATCCTGACACTTTGAAATGACCAGTGTGTTGGTAATTATTTGCCATTTCCATGGCGATTGGCCCCGTAATAGTCATGAGGTCGGTCTCTGCATCCTGAAGCCTATGATGCTTTTTGCAGAGAAACCTCTGCTGAGGCCCAGGTAACTTGCTATTTCCCATAGCTGGCACAGGAGCCTTGGAAGATAGGACTGTTTTCAGTATTATTTCATCATTTTTTCACCACTGTTTCAAGAACGGGAGCCCTTTTCAACCGTTAGCGGAAGAATCCTTCTTTGGAGATGAGGTATTTTTCTGGGGCGGCAAGTGCAGGGCCTCTGTCAGTCCTGGGTTTGTTGGACTAGCGCCAAACATGAGAAGTGTGCCTTTGTGGGACAGGTGAATAGTGCGGATTCTGTTTCAGTCTAAAGACTGAAACAGGATCCGCACTTTTCACCGTTCCTTTCAGAATCATTTGATTCATCAGCTAGGAATGGCGATTGCTTCTCCAGACCAATCGAAGGCTAGGCCAAAGTACCTCGATCTTTCCCAGAGGTGTGTGGCCCAACTTTTGAAAGAACCGCTAAGTGGAGAACTATTTGGTATTTTTCCGAAGCACTTTTCACCGTAATTGTCCTAAGGTTGGTCTCTGCGTCCTTAAGCATACCAGTGACTTCACAGACGAAACAGGCTGAGGCCCAGTAATCTTGGCATTTCCAAAAGTTGGTCTTAGAGACTGCCAAGAAAGTGTTCTTTTAAGTATTATTCCTTTGCGGTTTCACCATTATTTTCAGTACCCGAGGAGGGTTCTCGCATTAGCATAAGAATCCTGCCTGGTAGTTGAGATTTCATGGTGGGGTGTAAGTGCGGGGCTTCTGTCAGCCCTGCCTTTGATTTGTTTACCTCCAGAGTTGGAAAGTGCATATTTGCGTGAGATGGGAAAAGTGTGGATCGTGCTTCAGATTTCATCCAGACACTTTGAAATGACCAGTGTGTTGGTAAGTATTTGTCATTTCCATGGCGTTTGGCCCCGTAATAGTCATGAGTTCGGTCTCTGCATCCTGAAGCCTATGATGCTTTTTGCAGGGAAACCGCTGCTGAGGCCCAGGTAACTTGCTATTTCCCATAGCTGGCACAGGAGCCTTGGAAGATAGGATTGTTTTCAGTATTATTTCACCATTTTTTCACCACTGTGTCAAGACCGGGAGCCCTTTTCAACCGTTAGCGGAAGAATCCTTCTTTGGAGAGGAGATATTTTTCTGGGGTGGCAAGTGCAGGGCCTCTGTCAGTCCTGGGTTTGTTGGACTAGCGCCAGACATGAGAAGTGCGCCTTTGTGGGACAGGTGAATAGTGCGGATCCTGTTTCAGTCTAAAGACTGAAACAGGATCCGCACTTTTCACCGTTCCTTTCAGAATCATTTGATTCATCAGCTAGGAATGGCGATTGCTTCTCCAGACCAATCGAAGGCTAGGCCAAAGTACCTCGGTCTTTCCAAGAGGTGTGTGGCCCAACTTTTGAAAGAACCGCTAAGTGGAGAACTATTTGGTATTTTTCCGAAACAATTTTCACCCTAGTTGTCATAAGGTTGGTCTCTGCAACCTTAAGCATACGAGAGTTTTCACAGACGAAACAGGCTGAGGACCATTAATCTTGGCATTTCCAATAGTTGGTCCTAGAGACTACCAAGAAAGTGTTTTTTTAAGTATTATTCCATTGTGGTTTCAGCATTATTTTCAGAACTCTAGCAGGGTTCTCGCATTAGCATAAGAATCCTGCCTGGTAGTTGAGATTTCTGGGTGGGGTGTAAGTGCAGGGGCTTCTGTCAGCCCAGCCTTTGATTTGTTTACCTCCAGAGTTGGAAAGTGCATAGTTGCGTGAGATGGGAAAAGTGTGGATCGTGCTTCAGATTTCATCCTGACACTTTGAAATGACCAGTGTGTTGGTAATTATTTGCCATTTACATGGCGTTTGGCCCCCTAATAGTCATGAGGTCGGTCTCTGCATCCTGAAGCCTATGATGCTTTTTGCAGAGAAACCTCTGCTGAGGCCCAGGTAACTTGCTATTTCCCATAGCTGGCACAGGAGACTTGGAAGATAGGATTGTTTTCAGTATTATTTCACCATTTTTTCACCACTGTATCAAGAACGGGAGCCCTTTTTAACCGTTAGCGGAAGAATCCTTCTTTGGAGATGAGATATTTTTCTCGGGTGGCAAGTGCAGGGCCTCTGTCAGTCCTGGGTTTGTTGGACTAGCGCCAGACATGAGAAGTGCGCCTTTGTGGGACAGGTGAATAGTGCGGATCCTGTTTCAGTCTAAAGACTGAAACAGGATCCGCACTTTTCACCGTTCCTTTCAGAATCATTTGATTCATCAGCTAGGAATGGCGATTGCTTCTCCAGACCAATCGAAGGCTAGGCCAAAGTACCTCGATCTTTCCAAGAGGTGTGTGGCCCAACTTTTGAAAGAACCGCTAAGTGGAGAACTATTTGGTATTTTTCCGAAGCACTTTTCACCGTTGTTTTCATAAGGTTGGTCTCTGCATCCTTAAGCATACCAGTGTCTTCACAGACGAAAAAGGCTGAGGGCCAGTAATCTTGGCATTTCCAATAGTTGGTCTTAGAGACTACCAGGAAAGTTTTCCTTTAAGTATTATTCCTTTGTGGTTTCAGCATTATTTTCAGAACCCGAGCAAGGTTCTCGCATTAGAGTAAGAATCCTGCCTGGTAGTTGAGATTTCATGGTGGGGTGTAAGTGCGGGGCTTCTGTCAGCCCCGCCTTTGATTTGTTTACCTCCAGAGTTGGAAAGTGCATAGTTGCGTGAGATGGGAAAAGTGTGGATCGTGCTTCAGATTTCATCCAGACACTTTGAAATGACCAGTGTGTTGGTAATTATTTGCCATTTCCATGGCGTTTGGCACCGTAATAGTCATGAGGTCGGTCTCTGCATCCTGAAGCCTATGATGCTTTTTGCAGAGAAACCTCTGCTGAGGCCCAGGTAACTTGCTATTTCCCATAGCTGGCACAGGAGCCTTGGAAGATAGGATTGTTTTCAGTATTATTTCACCATTTTTTCACCACTGTTTCAAGAGCGGGAGCCCTTTTCAACCGTTAGCGGAAGAATCCTTCTTTGGAGATGAGATATTTTTCTGGGGTGGCAAGTGCAGGGCCTCTGTCAGTCCTGGGTTTGTTGGACTAGCACCAGACATGAGAATTGCGCCTTTGTGGGACAGGTGAATAGTGCGGATCCTGTTTCAGTCTAAAGACTGAAACAGGATCCGCACTTTTCACCGTTCCTTTCAGAATCATTTGATTCATCAGCTAGGAATGGCGATTGCTTCTCCAGACCAATCGAAGGCTAGGCCAAAGTACCTCGATCTTTCCAAGAGGTGTGTGGCCCAACTTTTGAAAGAACCGCTAAGTGGAGAACTATTTGGTATTTTTCCGAAGCACTTTTCACCGTTGTTGTCATAAGGTTGGTCTCTGCACCCTTAAGCATACGAGAGTTTTCACAGACGAAACAGGCTGAGGCCCAGTAATCTTGGCATTTCCAATGGTTTGTCCTAGAGACAACCAAGAAAGTGTTCTTTTAAGTATTATTCCGTTGTGGTTTCAGCATTATTTTCAGAACCCGAGCAGGGTTCTCGCATTAGCATAAGAATCCTCCCTGGTAGTTGAGATTTCTGGGTGGGGTATAAGTTGGGGGATTCTGTCTGCCCTGCCTTTGATTTGTTTACCTCCAGAGTTGGAAAGTGCATAATTGCGTGAGATGGGAAAAGTGTGGATCGTGCTTCAGATTTCATTCTGACATTTGAAATGATCAGTATGTTGGTAATTATTTGCCATTTCCATGGCGTTTGGCACCGTAATAGTCATGAGGTCGGTCTCTGCATCCTGAAGCCTATGATGCTTTTTGCAGAGAAACCTCTGCTGAGGCCCAGGTAACTTGCTCTTTTCCATAGCTGGCACAGGAGCCTTGGAAGATAGGATTGTTTTCAGTATTATTTCACCATTTTTTCACCACTGTTTCAAGAACGGGAGCCCTTTTCAACCGTTAGCGGAAGAATCCTTCTTTGGAGATGAGATAATTTTCTGGGGTGGCAAGTGCAGGGCCTCTGTCAGTCCTGGGTTTGTTGGAGTAGCGCCAGACATGAGAAGTGCGCCTTTGTGGGAGAGGTGAATAGTGCGGATCCTGTTTCAGTCTAAAGACTGAAACAGGATCCGCACTTTTCACCGTTCCTTTCAGAATCATTTGATTCATCAGCTAGGAATGGCGATTGCTTCTCCAGACCAATCGAAGGCTAGGCCAAAGTAACTCGATCTTTCCAAGAGGTTTGTGGCCCAACTTTTGAAAGAACCGCTAAGTGGAGAACTATTTGGTATTTTTCCTAAGCACTTTTCACCGTAATTGTCCTAAGGTTGGTCTCTGCGTCCTTAAGCATACCAGTGTCTTCACAGACGAAACAGGCTGAGGCCCAGTAATCCTGGCATTTCCAATAGTTGGTCTTAGAGACTGCTAAGAAAGTGTTCTTTTAAGTATTATTCCTTTGCCATTTTACCATTATTTTCAGTACCCGAGGAGGGCTCTCGCATTACCATAAGAATCCTGCCTGGTAGTTGAGATTTCATGGTGGGGTGTAAGTGCGGGGCTTCTGTCAGCCCTGCCTTTGATTTGTTTACCTCCAGAGTTGGAAAGTGCATATTTGCGTGAGATGGGAAAAGTGTGGATCGTGCTTCAGATTTCATCCTGACACTTTGAAATGACCAGTGTGTTGGTAATTATTTGCCATTTCCATGGCGTTTGGCCCCGTAATAGTCATGAGGTCGGTCTCTGCATCCTGAAGCCTATGATGCTTTTTGCAGGGAAACCTCTGCTGAGGCCCAGGTAACTTGCTATTTCCCATAGCTGGCACAGGAGCCTTGGAAGATAGGATTGTTTTCAGTATTATTTCACCATTTTTTCACCACTGTTTCAAGAACGGGAGCCCTTTTCAACCGTTAGCGGAAGAATCCTTCTTTGGAGATGAGATATTTTTCTGGGGTGGCAAGTGCAGGGCCTCTGTCAGTCCTGGGTTTGTTGGACTAGCGCCAGACATGAGAAGTGCGCCTTTGTGGGACAGGTGAATAGTGCGGATCCTGTTTCAGTCTAAAGACTGAAACAGGATTAGCACTTTTCACCGTTCCTTTCAGAATCATTTGATTCATCAGCTAGGAATGGCGATTGCTTCTCCAGACCAATCGAAGGCTAGGCCAAAGTACCTCGATCTTTCCAAGAGGTGTGTGGCCCAACTTTTGAAAGAACCGCTAAGTGGAGAACTATTTGGTATTTTTCCGAAGCACTTTTCACCGTAGTTTTCATAAGGTTGGTCTCTGCATCCTTAAGCTTACGAGAGTTTTCACAGACGAAACAGGCTGAGGCCCATTAATCTTGGCATTTCCAATAGTTGGTCCTAGAGACTAGCAAGAAAGTGTTCTTTTAAGTATTATTCCGTTGCGGTTTCAGCATTATTTTCAGAACCCGAGCAGGGTTCTCGCATTAGCATAAGAATCCTGCCTGGTAGTTGAGATTTCTGGGTGGAGTATAAGTTGGGGGATTCTGTCACCCCTGCCTTTGATTTGTTTACCTCCAGAGGTGGAAAGTGCATAATTGCGTGAGATGGGAAAAGTGTGGATCGTGCTTCAGATTTCATACTGACATTTGAAATGATCAGTGTGTTGGTAATTATTTGCCATTTCCATGGCGTTTGGCCCCGTAATAGTCATGAGGTCGGTCTCTGCATCCTGAAGCCTATGATGCTTTTTGCAGAGAAAGCTCTGCTGAGGCCCAGGTAACTTGCTATTTCCCATAGCTGGCACAGGAGCCTTGGAAGATAGGATTGTTTTCAGTATTATTTCACCATTTTTTCACCACTGTTTCAAGAACGGGAGCCCTTTTCAACCGTTAGCGGAAGAATCCTTCTTTGGAGATGAGATATTTTTCTGGGGTGGCAAGTGCAGGGCCTCTGTCAGTCCTGGGTTTGTTGGACTAGCGCCAGACATGAGAAGTGCGCCTTTGTGGGACAGGTGAATAGTGCGGATCCTGTTTCAGTCTAAAGACTGAAACAGGATCTGCACTTTTCACCGTTCCTTTCAGAATCATTTGATTCATCAGCTAGGAATGGCGATTGCTTCTCCAGACCAATCGAAGGCTAGGCCAAAGTACCTCGATCTTTCCAAGAGGTTTGTGGCCCAACTTTTGAAAGAACCGCTAAGTGGAGAACTATTTGGTATTTTTCCTAAGCACTTTTCACCGTAATTGTCCTAAGGTTGGTCTCTGCGTCCTTAAGCATACCAGTGTCTTCACAGACGAAACAGGCTGAGGCCCAGTAATCTTGGCATTTCCAATAGTTGGTCTTAGAGACTGCCAAGAAAGTGTTCTTTTAAGTATTATTCCTTTGTGGTTTCACCATTATTTTCAGTACCCGAGGAGGGTTCTCGCATTAGCATAAGAATCCTGCCTGGTAGTTGAGATTTCATGGTGGGGTGTAAGTGCGGGGCTTCTGTCAGCCCTGCCTTTGATTTGTTTACCTCCAGAGTTGGAAAGTGCATATTTGCGTGAGATGGGAAAAGTGTGGATCGTGCTTCAGATTTCATCCTGACACTTTGAAATGACCAGTGTGTTGGTAATTATTTGCCATTTCCATGGCGTTTGGCCCCGTAATAGTCATGAGGTCGGTCTCTGCATCCTGAAGCCTATGATGCTTTTTGCAGGGAAACCTCTGCTGAGGCCCAGGTAACTTGCTATTTCCCATAGCTGGCACAGGAGCCTTGGAAGATAGGATTGTTTTCAGTATTATTTCACCATTTTTTCACCACTGTTTCAAGAACGGGAGCCCTTTTCAACCGTTAGCGGAAGAATCCTTCTTTGGAGATGAGATATTTTTCTGGGGAGGCAAGTGCAGGGCCTCTGTCAGTCCTGGGTTTGTTGGACTAGCGCCAGACATGAGAAGTGCGCCTTTGTGGGACAGGTGAATAGTGCGGATCCTGTTTCAGTCTAAAGACTGAAACAGGATTAGCACTTTTCACCGTTCCTTTCAGAATCATTTGATTCATCAGCTAGGAATGGCGATTGCTTCTCCAGACCAATCGAAGGCTAGGCCAAAGTACCTCGATCTTTCCAAGAGGTGTGTGGCCCAACTTTTGAAAGAACCGCTAAGTGGAGAACTATTTGGTATTTTTCCGAAGCACTTTTCACCGTAGTTTTCATAAGGTTGGTCTCTGCATCCTTAAGCTTACGAGAGTTTTCACAGACGAAACAGGCTGAGGCCCATTAATCTTGGCATTTCCAATAGTTGGTCCTAGAGACTAGCAAGAAAGTGTTCTTTTAAGTATTATTCCGTTGCGGTTTCAGCATTATTTTCAGAACCCGAGCAGGGTTCTCGCATTAGCATAAGAATCCTGCCTGGTAGTTGAGATTTCTGGGTGGAGTATAAGTTGGGGGATTCTGTCACCCCTGCCTTTGATTTGTTTACCTCCAGAGGTGGAAAGTGCATAATTGCGTGAGATGGGAAAAGTGTGGATCGTGCTTCAGATTTCATACTGACATTTGAAATGATCAGTGTGTTGGTAATTATTTGCCATTTCCATGGCGTTTGGCCCCGTAATAGTCATGAGGTCGGTCTCTGCATCCTGAAGCCTATGATGCTTTTTGCAGGGAAACCTCTGCTGAGGCCCAGGTAACTTGGTATTTCCCATAGCTGGCACAGGAGCCTTGGAAGATAGGATTGTTTTCAGTATTATTTCACCATTTTTTCACCACTGTTTCAAGAACCGGAGCCCTTTTCAACCGTTAGCGGAAGAATCCTTCTTTGGAGATGAGATATTTTTCTGGGGTGGCAAGTGCATGGCCTCTGTCAGTCCTGGGTTTGTTGGACTAGCGCCAGACATGAGAAGTGCGCCTTTGTGGGACAGGTGAATAGTGCGGATCCTGTTTCAGTCTAAAGACTGAAACAGGATCCGCACTTTTCACCGTTCCTTTCAGAATCATTTGATTCTTCAGCTAGGAATGGCGATTGCTTCTCCAGACCAATCGAAGGCTAGGCCAAAGTACCTCGATCTTTCCAAGAGGTGTGTGGCCCAACTTTTGAAAGAACCGCTAAGTGGAGAACTATTTGGTATTTTTCCTAAGCACTTTTCACCGTAATTGTCCTAAGGTTGGTCTCTGCGTCCTTAAGCATACCAGTGTCTTCACAGACGAAACAGGCTGAGGCCCAGTAATCTTGGCATTTCCAATAGTTGGTCTTAGAGACTGCCAAGAAAGTGTTCTTTTAAGTATTATTCCTTTGTGGTTTCACCATTATTTTCAGTACCCGAGGAGGGTTCTCGCATTAGCATAAGAATCCTGCCTGGTAGTTGAGATTTCATGGTGGGGTGTAAGTGCGGGGCTTCTGTCAGCCCTGCCTTTGATTTGTTTACCTCCAGAGTTGGAAAGTGCATATTTGCGTGAGATGGGAAAAGTGTGGATCGTGCTTCAGATTTCATCCTGACACTTTGAAATGACCAGTGTGTTGGTAATTATTTGCCATTTCCATGGCGTTTGGCCCCGTAATAGTCATGAGGTCGGTCTCTGCATCCTGAAGCCTATGATGCTTTTTGCAGGGAAACCTCTGCTGAGGCCCAGGTAACTTGCTATTTCCCATAGCTGGCACAGGAGCCTTGGAAGATAGGATTGTTTTCAGTATTATTTCACCATTTTTTCACCACTGTTTCAAGAACGGGAGCCCTTTTCAACCGTTAGCGGAAGAATCCTTCTTTGGAGATGAGATATTTTTCTGGGGTGGCAAGTGCAGGGCCTCTGTCAGTCCTGGGTTTGTTGGACTAGCGCCAGACATGAGAAGTGCGCCTTTGTGGGACAGGTGAATAGTGCGGATCCTGTTTCAGTCTAAAGACTGAAACAGGATTAGCACTTTTCACCGTTCCTTTCAGAATCATTTGATTCATCAGCTAGGAATGGCGATTGCTTCTCCAGACCAATCGAAGGCTAGGCCAAAGTAACTCGATCTTTCCAAGAGGTGTGTGGCCCAACTTTTGAAAGAACCGCTAAGTGGAGAACTATTTGGTATTTTTCCGAAGCACTTTTCACCGTAGTTTTCATAAGGTTGGTCTCTGCATCCTTAAGCTTACGAGAGTTTTCACAGACGAAACAGGCTGAGGCCCAGTAATCTTGGTATTTCCAATAGTTGGTCCTAGAGACTAGCAAGAAAGTGTTCTTTTAAGTATTATTCCGTTGCGGTTTCAGCATTATTTTCAGAACCCGAGCAGGGTTCTCGCATTAGCATAAGAATCCTGCCTGGTAGTTGAGATTTCTGGGTGGAGTATAAGTTGGGGGATTCTGTCACCCCTGCCTTTGATTTGTTTACCTCCAGAGTTGGAAAGTGCATAATTGCGTGAGATGGGAAAAGTGTGGATCGTGCTTCAGATTTCATACTGACATTTGAAATGATCAGTGTGTTGGTAATTATTTGCCATTTCCATGGCGTTTGGCCCCGTAATAGTCATGAGGTCGGTCTCTGCATCCTGAAGCCTATGATGCTTTTTGCAGAGAAACCTCTGCTGAGGCCCAGGTAACTTGCTATTTCCCATAGCTGGCACAGGAGCCTTGGAAGATAGGATTGTTTTCAGTATTATTTCACCATTTTTTCACCACTGTTTCAAGAACGGGAGCCCTTTTCAACCGTTAGCGGAAGAATCCTTCTTTGGAGATGAGATATTTTTCTGGGGTGGCAAGTGCAGGGACTCTGTCAGTCCTGGGTTTGTTGGACTAGCGCCACACATGAGAAGTGTGCCTTTGTGGGACAGGTGAATAGTGTGGATCCTGTTTCAGTCTAAAGACTGAAACAGGATCCGCACTTTTCACCGTTCCTTTCAGAATCATTTGATTCATCAGCTAGGAATGGCGATTGCTTCTCCAGACCAATCGAAGGCTAGGCCAAAGTACCTCGATCTTTCCAAGAGGTGTGTGGCCCAACTTTTGAAAGAACCGCTAAGTGGAGAACTATTTGGTATTTTTCCGAGCACTTTTCACCGTAGTTGTCATAAGGTTGGTCTCTGCATCCTTAAGCATACCAGAGTTTTCACAGAGGAAACAGGCTGAGGCCCATTAAATTTGGCCTCTCCAATAGTTGATCCTAGAGACTAGCAAGAAAGTGTTCTTTTAAGTATTATTCTGTTGTGGTTTCAGCATTATTTTCAGAACCCGAGCAGGGTTCTCGCATTAACATAAGAATCCTGGCTGGTAGTTGAGATTTCTGGGTGGGGTGTAAGTTGGGGGATTCTGTCAGCCCTGCCTTTGATTTGTTTACCTCCAGAGTTGAAAAGTGCATAATTGCGTGAGATGGGCAAAGTGTGGATCGTGTTTCAGATTTCATACTGACATTTGAAATGATCAGTGTGTTGGTAATTATTTGCCATTTCCATGTCGTTTGGCACCGTAATAGTCATGAGGTCGGTCTCTGCATCCTGAAGCCTATGATGCTTTTTGCAGAGAAACCTCTGCTGAGGCCCAGGTAACTTGCTATTTCCCATAGCTGGCACAGGAGCCTTGGAAGATAGGATTGTTTTCAGTATTATTTCACCATTTTTTCAAAACTGTTTCAAGAACCGGAGCCCTTTTCAACCGTTAGCGGAAAAATCCTTCTTTGGAGATGAGATATTTTTCTGGGGTGGCAAGTGCAGGGCCTCTGTCAGTCCTGGGTTTGTTGGACTAGCGCCAGACATGAGAAGTGCGCCTTTGTGGGACAGGTGAATAGTGCGGATCCTGTTTCAGTCTAAAGACTGAAACAGGATCCGCACTTTTCACCGTTCCTTTCAGAATCATTTGATTCTTCAGCTTGGAATGGCGATTGCTTCTCCAGACCAATCGAAGGCTACGCCAAAGTAACTCGATCTTTGCAAGAGGTGTGTGGCCCAACTTTTGAAAGAACCGCTAAGTGGAGAACTATTTGGTATTTTTCCTAAGCACTTTTCACCGTAATTGTCCTAAGGTTGGTCTCTGCGTCCTTAAGCATACCAGTGTCTTCACAGACGAAACAGGCTGAGGCCCAGTAATCTTGGCATTTCCAATAGTTGGTCTTAGAGACTGCCAAGAAAGTGTTCTTTTAAGTATTATTCCTTTGTGGTTTCACCATTATTTTCAGTACCCGAGGAGGGTTCTCGCATTAGCATAAGAATCCTGCCTGGTAGTTGAGATTTCATGGTGGGGTGTAAGTGCGGGGCTTCTGTCAGCCCTGCCTTTGATTTGTTTACCTCCAGAGTTGGAAAGTGCATATTTGCGTGAGATGGGAAAAGTGTGGATCGTGCTTCAGATTTCATCCTGACACTTTGAAATGACCAGTGTGTTGGTAATTATTTGCCATTTCCATGGCGTTTGGCCCCGTAATAGTCATGAGGTCGGTCTCTGCATCCTGAAGCCTATGATGCTTTTTGCAGGGAAACCTCTGCTGAGGCCCAGGTAACTTGCTATTTCCCATAGCTGGCACAGGAGCCTTGGAAGATAGGATTGTTTTCAGTATTATTTCACCATTTTTTCACCACTGTTTCAAGAACCGGAGCCCTTTTCAACCGTTAGCGGAAAAATCCTTCTTTGGAGATGAGATATTTTTCTGGGGTGGCAAGTGCAGGGCCTCTGTCAGTCCTGGGTTTGTTGGACTAGCGCCAGACATGAGAAGTGCGCCTTTGTGGGACAGGTGAATAGTGCGGATCCTGTTTCAGTCTAAAGACTGAAACAGGATCCGCACTTTTCACCGTTCGTTTCAGAATCATTTGATTCATCAGCTAGGAATGGCGATTGCTTCTCCAGACCAATCAAAGGCTACGCCAAAGTAACCCGATCTTTCCAAGAGGTGTGTGGCCCAACTTTTGAAAGAACCGCTAAGTGGAGAACTGTTTGGTATTTTTCCTAAGCACTTTTCACCGTAATTGTCCTAAGGTTGGTCTCTGCATCCTTAAGCATACCAGAGTTTTCACAGACGAAACAGGCTGAGGCCCAGTAATCTTGGTATTTCCAATAGTTGGTCCTAGAGACTAGCAAGAAAGTGTTCTTTTAAGTATTATTCCGTTGCGGTTTCAGCATTATTTTCAGAACCCGAGCAGGGTTCTCGCATTAGCATAAGAATCCTGCCTGGTAGTTGAGATTTCTGGGTGGAGTATAAGTTGGGGGATTCTGTCACCCCTGCCTTTGATTTGTTTACCTCCAGAGTTGGAAAGTGCATAATTGCGTGAGATGGGAAAAGTGTGGATCGTGCTTCAGATTTCATACTGACATTTGAAATGATCAGTGTGTTGGTAATTATTTGCCATTTCCATGGCGTTTGGCCCCGTAATAGTCATGAGGTCGGTCTCTGCATCCTGAAGCCTATGATGCTTTTTGCAGAGAAACCTCTGCTGAGGCCCAGGTAACTTGCTATTTCCCATAGCTGGCACAGGAGCCTTGGAAGATAGGATTGTTTTCAGTATTATTTCACCATTTTTTCACCACTGTTTCAAGAACGGGAGCCCTTTTCAACCGTTAGCGGAAGAATCCTTCTTTGGAGATGAGATATTTTTCTGGGGTGGCAAGTGCAGGGCCTCTGTCAGTCCTGGGTTTGTTGGACTAGCGCCAGACATGAGAAGTGCGCCTTTGTGGGACAGGTGAATAGTGCGGATCCTGTTTCAGTCTACAGACTGAAACAGGATCCGCACTTTTCACCGTTCCTTTCAGAATCATTTGATTCATCAGCTAGGAATGGCGATTGCTTCTCCAGACCAATCGAAGGCTAGACCAAAGTAACTCGATCTTTCCAAGAGGTGTGTGGCCCAACTTTTGAAAGAACCGCTAAGTGGAGAACTATTTGGTATTTTTCCGAATCACTTTTCACCGTAATTGTCCTAAGGTTGGTCTCTGCATCCTTAAGCATACCAGAGTTTTCACAGACGAAACAGGCTGAGGCCCATTAATGTTGGCATTTCCAATAGTTTGTCCTAGAGACTACCAAGAAAGTGTTCTTTTAAGTATTATTCTGTTGTGGTTTCAGCATTATTTTCAGAACCCGAGCAGGGTTCTCGCATTAGCATAAGAATCCTGCCTGGCAATTGAGATTTCTGGGTCGGGTGTAAGTGCGGGGCTTCTGTCAGCCCTGCCTTTGATTTGTTTACCTCCAGAGTTGGAAAGTGTATAATTGCGTGAGATGGGAAAAGTGTGGATCGTGCTTCAGATTTCATCCTGACACTTTGAAATGACCAGTGTGTTGGTAATTATTTGCCATTTCCATGGCGTTTGGCACCGTAATAGTCATGAGGTCGGTCTCTGCATCCTGAAGCCTATGATGCTTTTTGCAGAGAAACCTCTGCTGAGGCCCAGGTAACTTGGTATTTCCCATAG
Organism: Lemur catta; assembly: GCF_020740605.2. NCBI lineage: Eukaryota > Metazoa > Chordata > Mammalia > Primates > Lemuridae > Lemur > Lemur catta. Next base: position 83,068,863 of record NC_059132.1, on the reverse strand, counting down.
CTGGCACAGGAGCCTTGGAAGATAGGATTGTTTTCAGTATTATTTCACCATTTTTTCACCACTGTTTCAAGAACCGGAGCCCTTTTCAACCGTTAGCGGAAAAATCCTTCTTTGGAGATGAGATATTTTTCTGGGGTGGCAAGTGCAGGGCCTCTGTCAGTCCTGGGTTTGTTGGACTAGCGCCAGACATGAGAAGTGCGCCTTTGTGGGGCAGGTGAATAGTGCGGATCCTGTTTCAGTCTAAAGACTGAAACAGGATCCGCACTTTTCACCGTTCCTTTCAGAATCATTTGATTCTTCAGCTAGGAATGGCGATTGCTTCTCCAGACCAATCGAAGGCTAGGCCAAAGTACCTCGATCTTTCCAAGAGGTGTGTGGCCCAACTTTTGAAAGAACCGCTAAGTGGAGAACTATTTGGTATTTTTCCTAAGCACTTTTCACCGTAATTGTCCTAAGGTTGGTCTCTGCATCCTTAAGCATACCAGAGTTTTCACAGAGGAAACAGGCTGAGGCCCATTAAATTTGGCATTTCCAATAGTTGGTCCTAGAGACTAGCAAGAAAGTGTTCTTTTAAGTATTATTCTGTTGTGGTTTCAGCATTATTTTCAGAACCCGAGCAGGGTTCTCGCATTAGCATAAGAATCCTGCCTGGTAGTTGAGATTTCTGGGAGGGGTGTACGTGGGGGGCTTCTGTCAGCCCTGCCTTTGATTTGTTTACCTCCAGAGGTGGAAAGTGCATATGTGCGTGAGATGGGAAAAGTGCGGATCGTGCTTCAGATTACATCCAGTCACTTTGAAATGACCAGTGTGTTGGTAATTATTTGCCATTTCCATGGTGTTTGGCACCGTAATAGTCTTGAGGTCGGTCTCTGCATCCTGAAGCCTATGATGCTTTTCGCAGAGAAACCTCTGCTGAGGCCCAGGTAACTTGCTATTTCCCATAGCTGGCACAGGAGCCTTGGAAGATAGGATTGTTTTCAGTATTATTTCACCATTTTTTCACCACTGTTTCAAGAACGGGAGCCCTTTTCAACCGCTAGCGGAAGAATCCTTCCTTGTAGATGAGATATTTTTCTGGGGTGGCAAGTGCAGGGCCTCTGTCAGTCCTGGGTTTCTTGGACTAGCGCCAGACATGAGAAGTGCGCCTTTGTGGGACAGGTGAATAGTGCGGATCCTGTTTCAGTCTAAAGACTGAAACAGGATCCGCACTTTTCACCGTTCCTTTCAGAATCATTTGCTTCATCAGCTAGGAATGGCGATTGCTTCTCCAGACCAATCGAAGGCTAGGCCAAAGTAACTTGATCTTTCCAAGAGGTGTGTGGCCCAACTTTTGAAAGAACCGCTAAGTGGAGAACTATTTGGTATTTTTCCTAAGCACTTTTCACCGTAATTGTCCTAAGGTTGGTCTCTGCATCCTTAAGCTTACGAGAGTATTCACAGACGAAACAGGCTGAGGCCCATTAATCTTGGCATTTCCAATAGTTGGTCCTAGAGACTACCAAGAAAGTGTTCTTTTAAGTATTATTCTGTTGTGGTTTCAGCATTATTTTCAGAACCCGAGCAGGGTTCTCGCATTAGCATAAGAATCCTGCCTGGCAGTTGAGATTTCTGGGTGGGGTGTAAGTGCGGGGCTTCTGTCAGCCCTGCCTTTGATTTGTTTACCTCCAGAGTTGGAAAGTGCATATTTGCGTGAGATGGGAAAAGTGTGGATCGTGCTTTAGATATCATCCTGACACTTTAAAATGACCAGTGTGTTGGTAATTATTTGCCATTTCCATGGCGTTTGGCACCGTAATAGTCATGAGGTCGGTCTCTCCATCCTGAAGCCTATGATGCTTTTTGCAGAGAAACCTCTGCTGAGGCCCAGGTAACTTGCTATTTCCCATAGCTGACACAGGAGCCTTGGAAGATAGGATTGTTTTCAGTATTATTTCACCATTTTTTCAACACTGTTTCAAGAACCGGTGCCCTTTTCAACCGTTAGAGGAAGAATCCTTCTTTGGAGATGAGATATTTTTCTTGGGTGGCAACTGCAGGGCCTCTGTCAGTCCTGAGTTTGTTGGACTAGCGCCAGACATGAGAAGTGTGCCTTTGTGGGACAGGTGAATAGTGTGGATCCTGTTTCAGTCTAAAGACTGAAACAGGATCCGCACTTTTCACCGTTCCTTTCAGAATCATTTGATTCATCAGCTAGGAATGGCGATTGCTTCTCCAGACCAATCGAAGGCTAGGCCAAAGTACCTCGATCTTTCCAAGAGGTGTGTGGCCCAACTTTTGAAAGAACCGCTAAGTGGAGAACTATTTGGTATTTTTCCGAGCACTTTTCACCGTAGTTGTCATAAGGTTGGTCTCTGCATCCTTAAGCATACCAGAGTTTTCACAGAGGAAACAGGCTGAGGCCCATTAAATTTGGCATCTCCAATAGTTGGTCCTAGAGACTAGCAAGAAAGTGTTCTTTTAAGTATTATTCTGTTGTGGTTTCAGCATTATTTTCAGAACCCGAGCAGGGTTCTCGCACTAGCATAAGAATCCTGCCTGGTAGTTGAGATTTCTGGGTGGGGTGTACGTGCGGGGCTTCTGTCAGCCCTGCCTTTGATTTGTTTACCTCCAGAGTTGGACAGTGCATATGTGCGTGAGATGGGAAAAGTGTGGATCGTGCTTCAGATTTCATCCAGTCACTTTGAAATGACCAGTGTGTTGGTAATTATTTGCCATTTCCATGGTGTTTGGCACCGTAATAGTCTTGAGGTCGGTCTGTGCATCCTGAAGCCTATGATGCTTTTCGCAGAGAAACCTCTGCTGAGGCCCAGGTAACTTGTTATTTCCCATAGCTGGCACAGGAGCCTTGGAAGATAGGATTGTTTTCAGTATTATTTCACCATTTTTTCACCACTGTTTCAAGAACGGGAGCCCTTTTCAACCGCTAGCGGAAGAATCCTTCCTTGTAGATGGGATATTTTTCTGGGGTGGCAAGTGCAGGGCCTCTGTCAGTCCTGGGTTTGTTGGACTAGCGCCAGACATGAGAAGTGAGCCTTTGTGGGACAGGTGAATAGTGCGGATCCAGTTTCAGTCTAAAGACTGAAACAGGATCCGCACTTTTCACCGTTCCTTTCAGAATCATTTGATTCATCAGCTAGGAATGGCGATTGCTTCTCCAGACCAATCGAAGGCTAGGCCAAAGTAACTCGATCTTTCCAAGAGGTGTGTGGCCCAACTTTTGAAAGAACCGCTAAGTGGAGAACTATTTGGTATTTTTCCTAAGCACTTTTCACCGTAATTTTCCTAAGGTTGGTCTCTGCATCCTTAAGCATACGAGAGTTTTCACAGAAGAAACAGGCTGAGGCCCCGTAATCTTGGCATTTCCAATAGTTCGTCCTAGAGACTACCAAGAAAGTGTTTTTTTAAGTATTATTCCGTTGTGGTTTCAGCATTATTTTCAGAACCCGAGCAGGTTTCTCGCATTAGCATAAGAATCCTGCCTGTTAGTTGAGATTTCATGGTGGGGTTTAAGTGCGGGGCTTCTGTCAGCCCTGCCTTTGATTTGTTTACCTCCAGAGCTGGAAAGTGCATATTTGCGTGAGATGAGAAAAGTGTGGATCGTGCTTCAGATTTCATCCTGACACTTTGAAATGACCAGTGTGTTGGTAATTATTTGCCATTTCCATGGCGTTTGGCACCGTAATAGTCATGAGGTCGGTCTCTGCATCCTGAAGCCTATGATGCTTTTTGCAGAGAAACCTCTTCTGAGGCCCAGGTAACTTGGTATTTCCCATAGCTGGCACAGGAGCCTTGGAAGATAGGATTGTTTTCAGTATTATTTCACCATTTTTTCACCACTGTTTCAAGAACCGGAGCCCTTTTCAACCGTTAGCGGAAACATCCTTCTTTGGAGATGAGATATTTTTCTGGGGTGGCAAGTGCAGGGCCTCTGTCAGTCCTGGGTTTGTTGGACTAGCGCCAGACATGAGAAGTGCGCCTTTGTGGGACAGGTGAATAGTGCGGATCCTGTTTCAGTCTAAAGACTGAAACAGGATCCGCACTTTTCACCGTTCCTTTCAGAATCATTTGATTCATCAGCTAGGAATGGCGATTGCTTCTCCAGACCAATCGAAGGCTAGGCCAAAGTACCTCGATCTTTCCAAGAGGTGTGTGGCCCAACTTTTGAAAGAACCGCTAAGTGGAGAACTATTTGGTATTTTTCCTAAGCACTTTTCACCGTAATTATCCTAAGGTTGGTCTCTGCATCCTTAAGTATACCAGAGTTTTCACAGAGGAAACAGGCTGAGGCCCATTAAATTTGGCATTTCCAATAGTTGGTCCTAGAGACTACCAAGAATGTGTTAATTAAGTATTATTCTGTTGTGGTTTCAGCATTATTTTCAGAACCCGAGCAGGGTTCTCGCATTAGCAAAGAATCCTGCCTGGCAGTTGAGATTTCTGGGTGGGGTGTAAGTGCGGGGCTTCTGTCAGCCCTGCCTTTGATTTGTTTACCTCCAGAGTTGGAAAGTGCATATTTGCGTGAGATGGGAAAAGTGTGGATCGTGCTTTAGATTTCATCCTGACACTTTAAAATGACCAGTGTGTTGGTAATTATTTGCCATTTCCATGGCGTTTGGCACCGTAATAGTCATGAGGTCGGTCTCTCCATCCTGAAGCCTATGATGCTTTTTGCAGAGACACCTCTGCTGAGGCCCAGGTAACTTGGTATTTCCCATAGCTGGCACAGGAGCCTTGGAAGATAGGATTGTTTTCAGTATTATTTCACCATTTTTTCACCACTGTTTCGAGAACCGGAGCCCTTTTCAACCGTTAGCGGAAAAATCCTTCTTTGGAGATGAGATATTTTTCTGGGGTGGCAAGTGCAGGGCCTCTGTCAGTCCTGGGTTTGTTGGACTAGCGCCAGACATGAGAAGTGCGCCTTTGTGGGACAGGTGAATAGTGCGGACCCTGTTTCAGTCTAAAGACTGAAACAGGATCCGCACTTTTCACCGTTCCTTTCAGAATCATTTGATTCATCAGCTAGGAATGGCGATTGCTTCTCCAGACCAATCGAAGGCTAGGCCACTGTAACTTGATCTTTCCAAGAGGTGTGTGGCCCAACTTTTGAAAGAACCGCTAAGTGGAGAACTATTGGGTATTTTTCCTAACCACTTTTCACCGTAATTGTCCTAAGGTTGGTCTCTGCATCCTTAAGCTTACGAGAGTATTCACAGACGAAACAGGCTGAGGCCCATTAATCTTGGCATTTCCAATAGTTGGTCCTAGAGACTAGCAAGAAAGTGTTCTTTTAAGTATTATTCTGTTGTGGTTTCAGCATTATTTTCAGAACCCGAGCAGGGTTCTCGCACTAGCATAAGAATCCTGCCTGGTAGTTGAGATTTCTGGGTGGGGTGTACGTGCGGGGCTTCTGTCAGCCCTGCCTTTGAGTTGTTTACCTCCAGAGTTGGACAGTGCATATGTGCGTGAGATGGGAAAAGTGTGGATCGTGCTTCAGATTTCATCCAGTCACTTTGAAATGACCAGTGTGTTGGTAATTATTTGCCATTTCCATGGTGTTTGGCACCGTAATAGTCTTGAGGACGATCTCTGCATCCTGAAGCCTATGATGCTTTTCGCACAGAAACCTCTGCTGAGGCCCAGGTAACTTGTTATTTCCCATAGCTGGCACAGGAGCCTTGGAAGATAGGATTGTTTTCAGTATTATTTCACCATTTTTTCACCACTGTTTCAAGAACGGGAGCCCTTTTCAACCGCTAGCGGAAGAATCCTTCCTTGAAGATGAGATATTTTTCTGGGGTGGCAAGTGCAGGGCCTCTGTCAGTCCTGGGTTTGTTGGACTATCGCCAGACATGAGAAGTGTGCCTTTGTGGGACAGGTGAATAGTGCGGATCCTGTTTCAGTCTAAAGACTGAAACAGGATCCGCACTTTTCACCGTTCCTTTCAGAATCATTTGATTCATCAGCTAGGAATGGCGATTGCTTCTCCAGACCAATCGAAGGCTAGGCCAAAGTACCTCGATCTTTCCAAGAGGTGTGTGGCCCAACTTTTGAAAGAACCGCTAAGTGGAGAACTATTTGGTATTTTTTCTAAGCACTTTTCACCGTAATTGTCCTAAGGTTGGTCTCTGCATCCTTAAGCATACCAGAGTTTTCACAGACGAAACAGGCTGAGGCCCATTAATCTTGGCATTTCCAATAGTTGGTCCTAGAGACTACCAAGAAAGTGTTCTTTTAAGTATTATTCTGCTGTGGTTTCAGCATTATTTTCAGAACCCGTGCAGGGTTCTCGCATTAGCATAAGAATCCTGCCTGTTTGTTGAGATTTCATGGTGGGGTGTAAGTGCGGGGCTTCTGTCAGCCCTGCCTTTGATTTGTTTACCTCCAGAGCTGGAAAGTGCATATTTGCGTGAGATGGGAAAAGTGTGGATCGTGCTTCAGATTTCATCCTGACACTTTGAAATGACCAGTGTGTTGGTAATTATTTGCCATTTCCATGGCGTTTGGCACCGTAATAGTCATGAGGTCGGTCTCTGCATCCTGAAGCCTATGATGCTTTTTGCAGAGAAACCTCTGCTGAGGCCCAGGTAACTTGCTATTTCCCATAGCTGGCACAGGAGCCTTGGAAGATAGGATTGTTTTCAGTATTATTTCACCATTTTTTCACCACTGTTTCAAGAACGGGAGCCCTTTTCAACCGTTAGCGGAAGAATCCTTCTTTGGAGATGAGATATTTTTCTGGGGTGGCAAGTGCAGGGCCTCTGTCAGTCCTGCGTTTGTTGGACTAGCGCCAGACATGAGAAGTGCGCCTTTGTGGGACAGGTGAATAGTGCGGATCCTGTTTGAGTCTAAAGACTGAAACAGGATCCGCACTTTTCACCGTTCCTTTCAGAATCATTTGATTCATCAGCTAGGAATGGCGATTGCTTCTCCAGACCAATCGAAGGCTAGGCCTAAGTACCTCGATCTTTCCAAGAGGTGTGTGGCCCAACTTTTGAAAGAACCGCTAAGTGGAGAACTATTTGGTATTTTTCCGAAGCACTTTTCACCGTAATTGTCCTAAGGTTGGTCTCTGCATCCTTAAGCATACGAGAGTTTTCACAGACGAAACAGGCTGAGGCCCATTAATCTTGGCATTTCCAATAGTTGGTCCTAGAGACTACCAAGAAAGTGTTCTTTTAAGTATTATTCTGTTGTGGTTTCAGCATTATTTTCAGAAACCGAGCAGCGTTCTCGCATTAGCATAAGAATCCTGCCTGTTAGTTGAGATTTCATGGTGGGGTGTAAGTGCGGGGCTTCTGTCAGCCCTGCCTTTGATTTGTTTACCTCCAGAGCTGGAAAGTGCATATTTGCGTGAGATGAGAAAAGTGTGGATCGTGCTTCAGATTTCATCCTGACACTTTGAAATGACCAGTGTGTTGGTAATTATTTGCCATTTCCATGACGTTTGGCACCGTAATAGTCATGAGGTCGGTCTCTGCATCCTGAAGCCTATGATGCTTTTTGCAGAGAAACCTCTGCTGAGGCCCAGGTAACTTGCTATTTCCCATAGCTGGCACAGGAGCCTTGGAAGATAGGATTGTTTTCAGTATTATTTCACCATTTTTTCACCACTGTTTCAAGAACGGGAGCCCTTTTCCACCATTAGCGGAAGAATCTTTCTTTGGAGATGAGATATTTTTCTGGGGTGGCAAGTGCAGGGCCTCTGTCAGTCTTGGGTTTGTTGCACTAGTGCCAGACATGAGAAGTGCGCCTTTGTGGGACAGGTGAATAGTGCGGATCCTGTTTCAGTCTAAAAACTGAAACAGGATCCGCACTTTTCACCGTTCCTTTCAGAATCATTTGATTCATCAGCTAGGAATGGCGATTGCTTCTCCAGACCAATCGAAGGCTAGGCCAAAGTACCTCGATCTTTCCAAGAGGTGTGTGGCCCAACTTTAGAAAGAACCGCTAAGTGGAGAACTATTTGGTATTTTTCCTAAGCACTTTTCACCGTAATTTTCCTAAGGTTGGTCTCTGCATCCTTAAGCATACCAGAGTTTTGACAGACGAAACAGGCTGAGGCCCATTAATCTTGGCATTTCCAGTAGTTGGTCCTAGAGACTACCAAGAAAGTGTTCTTTTAAGTATTATTCCGTTGTGCTTTCAGCATTATTTTCAGAACCCGAGCAGGGTTCTCGCATTAGCATAAGAATGCTGCCTGGTAGTTGAGATTTCATGGTGGGGTGTAAGTGCGGGGCCTCTGTAAGCCCTGCCTTTGATTTGTTTACCTCCAGAGTTGGAAAGTGCATATTTGCGTGAGATGGGAAAAGTGTGGATCGTGCTTCAGATTTCATCCTGACACTTTGAAATGACCAGTGTGTTGGTAATTATTTGCCATTTCCATGGCGTTTGGCACCGTAATAGTCATGAGGTCGGTCTCTGCATCCTGAAGCCTATGATGCTTTTTGCAGAGAAACCTCTGCTGAGGCCCAGGTAACTTGCTATTTCCCATAGCTGGCACAGGAGCCTTGGAAGATAGGATTGTTTTCAGTATTATTTCACCATTTTTTCACCACTGTTTCAAGAACGGGAGCCCTTTTCAACCGTTAGCGGAAGAATCCTTCTTTGGAGATGAGATATTTTTCTGGGGTGGCAAGTGCAGGGCCTCTGTCAGTCCTGGGTTTGTTGGACTAGCGCCAGACATGAGAAGTGCGCCTTTGTGGGACAGGTGAATAGAGCGGATCCTGCTTCAGTCTAAAGACTGAAACAGGATCCGCACTTTTCACCGTTCCTTTCAGAATCATTTGATTCATCAGCTAGGAATGGCGATTGCTTCTCCAGACCAATCGAAGGCTAGGCCAAAGTACCTCGATCTTTCCAAGACGTGTGTGGCCCAAGTTTTGAAAGAACCGCTAAGTGGAGAACTATTTGGTATTTTTCCGAAGCACTTTTCACCGTAGTTATCATAAGGTTGGTCTCTGCATCCTTAAGCATACGAGAGTTTTCACAGACGAAACAGGCTGAGGCCCAGTAATCTTGGCATTTCCAATAGTTTGTCCTAGAGACTAGCAAGAAAGTGTTCTTTTAAGTATTATTCCGTTGTGGTTTCAGCATTATTTTCAGAACCCGAGCAGGGTTCTCGCATTAGCATAAGAATCCTGCCTGGTAGTTGAGATTTCTGGGTGGGGTGTAGGTTTGGGGCTTCTGTCAGCCCTGCCTTTGATTTGTTTACCTCCAGAGTTGGAAAGTGCATATTTGCGTGAGATGGGAAAAGTGTGGATCGTGCTTCAGATTTCATCCAGACACTTTGAAATGACCAGTGTGTTGGTAATTATTTGCCATTTCCATGGCGTTTGGAACGGTAATCGTCATGAGGTCGGTCTCTGCATCCTGAAGCCTATGATGCTTTTTGCAGAGAAACCTCTGCTGAGGCCCAGGTAACTTGCTATTTCCCATAGCTGGCACAGGAGCCTTGGAAGATAGGATTGTTTTCAGTATTATTTCACCATTTTTTCACCACTGTTTCAATAACGGGAGCCCTTTTCAACCGCTAGCGGAAGAATCCTTCCTTGGAGATGAGATATTTTTCTGGGGTGGCAAGTGCATGGCCTCTGTCAGTCCTGGGTTTGTTGGACTAGCGCCAGACATGAGAAGTGCGCCTTTGTGGGACAGGGGAATAGTGCGGATCCTGTTTCAGTCTAAAGACTGAAACAGGATCCGCACTTTTCACCGTTCCTTTCAGAATCATTTGGTTCATCAGCTAGGAATGGCGATTGCTTCTCCAGACCAATCGAAGGCTAGGCCAAAGTAACTCGATCTTTCCAAGAGGTGTGTGGCCCAACTTTTGAAAGAACCGCTAAGTGGAGAACTATTTGGTATTTTTCCTAAGCACTTTTCACCGTAGTTTTCCTAAGGTTGGTCTCTGCATCCTTAAGCATACCAGAGTTTTCACAGACGAAACAGGCTGAGGCCCATTAATGTTGGCATTTCCAAGAGTTGGTCCTAGAGACTAACCAAGAAAGTGTTCTTTTAAGTATTATTCTGTTGTGGTTTCAGCATTATTTTCAGAACCCGAGCAGGGTTCTCGCATTAGCATAAGAATCCTGCCTGGTAGTTGAGATTTCTGGGTGGGGTGTAAGTGCGGGGCTTCTGTCAGCCCTGCCTTTGATTTGTTTACCTCCAGAGTTGGAAAGTGCATAATTGCGTGAGATGGGAAAAGTGTGGATCGTGTTTCAGATTTCATACTGACATTTGAAATGATCAGTGTGTTGGTAATTATTTGCCATTTCCATGGCGTTTGGCACCGTAATAGTCATGAGGTCGGTCTCTGCATCCTGAAGCCTATGATGCTTTTTGCAGAGAAACCTCTGCTGAGGCCCAGGTAACTTGCTATTTCCCATAGCTGGCACAGGAGCCTTGGAAGATAGGATTGTTTTCAGTATTATTTCACCATTTTTTCACCACTGTTTCAAGAACGGGAGCCCTTTTCAACGGTTACCGGAAGAATCCTACTTTGGAGAAGAGATATTTTTCTGGGGTGGCAAGTGCAGGGCCTCTGTCAGTCCTGGGTTTGTTGGACTAGCGCCAGACATGAGAAGTGCGCCTTTGTGGGACAGGTGAATATTGCGGATCCTGTTTCCTTCTAAAGACTGAAACAGGATCCGCACTTTTCACCGTTCCTTTCAGAATCATTTGGTTCATCAGCTAGGAATGGCGATTGCTTCTCCAGACCAATCGAAGGCTAGGCCAAAGTAACTCGATCTTTCCAAGAGGTGTGTGGCCCAACTTTTGAAAGAACCGCTAAGTGGAGAACTATTTGGTATTTTTCCTAAGCGCTTTTCACCGTAATTTTCCTAAGGTTGGTCTCTGCATCCTTAAGCATACGAGAGTTTTCACAGACGAAACAGGCTGAGGCCCATTAATCTTGGCATTTCCAATAGTTGGTCCTAGAGACTACCAAGAAAGTGTTCTTTTAAGTATTATTCTGTTGTGGTTTCAGCATTATTTTCAGAACCCGAGCAGGGTTCTCGCATTAGCATAAGAATCCTGCCTGGTAGTTGAGATTTCATGGTGGGGTTTAAGTGCGGGGCTTCTGTCAGCCCTGCCTTTGATTTGTTTACCTCCAGAGTTGGAAAGTGCACAGTTGCGTGAGATGGGAAAAGTGTGGATCGTGTTTCAGATTTCATACTGACATTTGAAATGATCAGTGTGTTGGTAATTATTTGCCATTTCCATGGCGTTTGGCACCGTAATAGTCATGAGGTCGGTCTCTGCATCCTGAAGCGTATGATGCTTTTTGCAGAGAAACCTATGCTGAGGCCCAGGTAACTTGCTATTTCCCATAGCTGGCACAGGAGCCTTGGAAGATAGGATTGTTTTCAGTATTATTTCACGATTTTTTGACCACTGTTTCAAGAACGGGAGCCCTTTTCAACCGTTAGCGGAAGAATCCTTCTTTGGAGATGAGATATTTTTCTGGGGTGGCAAGTGCAGGGCCTCTGTCAGTCCTGGGTTTGTTGGACTAGCGCCAGACATGAGAAGTGCGCCTTTGTGGGACAGGTGAATAGTGCGGATCCTGTTTCAGTCTAAAGACTGAAACAGAATCCGCACCTTTCACCGTTCCCTTCAGAATCATTTGATTCATCAGCTAGGAATGGCGATTGCTTCTCCAGAGCAATCGAAGGCTAGGCCAAAGTACCTCGATCTTTCCAAGAGGTGTGTGGCCCTACTTTTGAAAGAACCGCTAAGTGGAGAACTATTTGGTATTTTTCCGAAGCACTTTTCACCGTAATTGTCATAAGGTTGGTCTCTGCATCCTTAAGCATACCAGAGTTTTCACAGACGAAACAGGCTGAGGCCCATTAATGTTGGCATTTCCAATAGTTGGTCCTAGAGACTACCAAGAAAGTGTTCTTTTAAGTATTATTCTGTTGTGGTTTCAGCATTATTTTCAGAACCCGAGCAGGGTTTTCGCATTAGCATAAGAATCCTGCCTGGTAGTTGAGATTTCTGGGTGGGGTGTAAGTGCGGAGCTTCTGTCAGCCCTGCCTTTGATTTGTTTACCTCCAGAGTTGGAAAGTGCATAATTGGGTGAGATGGGAAAAGTGTGGATCGTGTTTCAGATTTCATACTGACATTTGAAATGATCAGTGTGTTGGTAATTATTTGCCATTTCCATGGCGTTTGGCAGGGTAATAGTCATGAGGTCGGTCTCTGCATCCTGAAGCCTATGATGCTTTTTGCAGAGAAACCTCTGCTGAGGCCCAGGTAACTTGCTATTTCCCATAGCTGGCACAGGAGCCTTGGAAGATAGGATTGTTTTCAGTATTATTTCACCATTTTTTCACCACTGTTTCAAGAACGGGAGCCCTTTTCAACCGTTAGCGGAAGAATCCTTCTTTGGAGATGAGATATTTTTCTGGGGTGGCAAGTGCAGGGCCTCTGTCAGTCCTGGGTTTGTTGGACTAGCGCCAGACCTGAGAAGTGCGCCTTTGTGGGATAGGTGAATAGTGCAGATCCTGTTTCAGTCTAAACACTGAAACAGGATCCGCACTTTTTACCGTTCCTTTCAGAATCATTTGATTCATCAGCTAGGAATGGCGATTGCTTCTCCAGACCAATCGAAGGCTAGGCCAAAGTACCTCGATCTTTCCAAGATTGTGTGGCCGAACTTTTGAAAGAACCGCTAAGTGGAGAACTATTTGGTATTTTTCCTAAGCACTTTTCACCGTAATTTTCCTAAGGTTGGTCTCTGCATCTTTAAGCATACCAGAGTTTTCACAGACGAAACAGGCTGAGGCCCATTAATGTTGGCATTTCCAATAGTTGGTCCTAGAGACTACCAAGAAAGTGTTCTTTTAAGTATTATTCTGTTGTGGTTTCAGCATTATTTTCAGAACCCGAGCAGGGTTCTCGCATTAGCATAAGAATCCTGCCTGGTAGTTGAGATTTCTGGGTGGGGTGTAAGTGCGGGGCTTCTGTCAGCCCTGCCTTTGATTTGTTTACCTCCAGAGTTGGAAAGTGCATATTTGCTTGAGATGGGAAAAGTGTGGATCGTGCTTCAGGTTTCATCCTGACACTTTAAAATGACCAGTGTGTTGGTAATTATTTGCCATTTCCATGGCGTTTGGCACCGTAATAGTCATGAGGTCGGTCTCTGCATCCTGAAGCCTATGATGCTTTTTGCAGAGAAACCTATGCCGAGGCCCAGGTAACTTGCTATTTCCCATAGCTGGCACAGGAGCCTTGGAAGATAGGATTGTTTTCAGTATTATTTCACCATTTTTTCACCACTGTTTCAAGAACCGGAGCCCTTTTCAACCTTTAGCGGAAGAATCCTTCTTTGGAGATGAGATATTTTTCTGGGGTGGCAAGTGCAGGGCCTCTGTCAGTCCTGGGTTTGTTGGACTAGCGCCAGACATGAGAAGTGCGCCTTTGTGGGACAGGTGAATAGTGCGGATCCTGTTTGAGTCTAAAGACTGAAACAGGATCCGCACTTTTCACCGTTCCTTTCAGAATCATTTGGTTCATCAGCTAGGAATGGCGATTGCTTCTCCAGACCAATCGAAGGCTAGGCCAAAGTACCTCGATCTTTCCAAGAGGTGTGTGGCCCAACTTTTGAAAGAACCGCTAAGTGGAGAACTATTTGGTATTTTTCCTAAGCACTTTTCACCGTAATTTTCCTAAGGTTGGTCTCTGCATCCTTAAGCATACGAGAGTTTTCACAGACGAAACAGGCTGAGGCCCATTAATGTTGGCATTTCCAATAGTTGGTCCTAGAGACTACCAAGAAAGTGTTCTTTTAAGTATTATTCTGTTGTGGTTTCAGCATTATTTTCAGAACCCGAGCAGGGTTCTCGCATTAGCATAAGAATCCTGCCTGGTAGTTGAGATTTCTGAGTGGGGTGTAAGTGCGGGGCTTCTGTCAGCCCTGCCTTTGATTTGTTTACCTCCAGAGTTGGAAAGTGCCTAATTGCGTGAGATGGGAAAAGTGTGGATCGTGTTTCAGATTTCATACTGACATTTGAAATGATCAGTGTGTTGGTAATTATTTGCCATTTCCATGGCGTTTGGCACCGTAATAGTCATGAGGTCGGTCTCTGCATCCTGAAGCCTATGATGCTTTTTGCAGAGAAACCTATGCTGAGGCCCAGGTAACTTGCTATTTCCCATAGCTGGCACAGGAGCCTTGGAAGATAGGATTGTTTTCAGTATTATTTCACGATTTTTTGTCCAGTGTTTCAAGAACAGGAGCCCTTTTCAACCGTTAGCGGAAGAATCCTTCTTTGGAGATGAGATATTTTTCTGGGGTGGCAAGTGCAGGGCCTCTGTCAGTCCTGGGTTTGTTGGACTAGCGCCAGATATGAGAAGTGCGCCTTTGTGGGACAGGTGAATAGTGCGGATCCTGTTTCAGTCTAAAGACTGAAACAGGATCCGCACCTTTCACCGTTCCTTTCAGAATCATTTGATTCATCAGCTAGGAATGGCGATTGCTTCTCCAGACCAATCGAAGGCTAGGCCAAAGTACCTCGATCTTTCCAAGAGGTGTGTGGCCCAACTTTTGAAAGAACCGCTAAGTGGAGAACTATTTGGTATTTTTCCTAAGCACTTTTCACCGTAATTTTCCTAAGGTTGGTCTCTGCATCCTTAAGCATACGAGAGTTTTCACAGACGAAACAGGCTGAGGCCCATTAATGTTGGCATTTCCAATAGTTGGTCCTAGAGACTACCAAGAAAGTGTTCTTTTAAGTATTATTCTGTTGTGGTTTCAGCATTATTTTCAGAACCCGAGCAGGGTTTTCGCATTAGCATAAGAATCCTGCCTGGTAGTTGAGATTTCTGGGTGGGGTGTAAGTGCGGAGCTTCTGTCAGCCCTGCCTTTGATTTGTTTACCTCCAGAGTTGGAAAGTGCATAATTGGGTGAGATGGGAAAAGTGTGGATCGTGTTTCAGATTTCATACTGACATTTGAAATGATCAGTGTGTTGGTAATTATTTGCCATTTCCATGGCGTTTGGCAGGGTAATAGTCATGAGGTCGGTCTCTGCATCCTGAAGCCTATGATGCTTTTTGCAGAGAAACCTCTGCTGAGGCCCAGGTAACTTGCTATTTCCCATAGCTGGCACAGGAGCCTTGGAAGATAGGATTGTTTTCAGTATTATTTCACCATTTTTTCACCACTGTTTCAAGAACGGGAGCCCTTTTCAACCGTTAGCGGAAGAATCCTTCTTTGGAGATGAGATATTTTTCTGGGGTGGCAAGTGCAGGGCCTCTGTCAGTCCTGGGTTTGTTGGAAGGCGCCAGACCTGAGAAGTGCGCCTTTGTGGGATAGGTGAATAGTGCAGATCCTGTTTCAGTCTAAACACTGAAACAGGACCCGCACTTTTTACCGTTCCTTTCAGAATCATTTGATTCATCAGCTAGGAATGGCGATTGCTTCTCCAGACCAATCGAAGGCTAGGCCAAAGTACCTCGATCTTTCCAAGATTGTGTGGCCGAACTTTTGAAAGAACCGCTAAGTGGAGAACTATTTGGTATTTTTCCTAAGCACTTTTCACCGTAATTTTCCTAAGGTTGGTCTCTGCATCTTTAAGCATACCAGAGTTTTCACAGACGAAACAGGCTGAGGCCCATTAATGTTGGCATTTCCAATAGTTGGTCCTAGAGACTACCAAGAAAGTGTTCTTTTAAGTATTATTCTGTTGTGGTTTCAGCATTATTTTCAGAACCCGAGCAGGGTTCTCGCATTAGCATAAGAATCCTGCCTGGTAGTTGAGATTTCTGGGTGGGGTGTAAGTGCGGGGCTTCTGTCAGCCCTGCCTTTGATTTGTTTACCTCCAGAGTTGGAAAGTGCATATTTGCTTGAGATGGGAAAAGTGTGGATCGTGCTTCAGGTTTCATCCTGACACTTTAAAATGACCAGTGTGTTGGTAATTATTTGCCATTTCCATGGCGTTTGGCACCGTAATAGTCATGAGGTCGGTCTCTGCATCCTGAAGCCTATGATGCTTTTTGCAGAGAAACCTATGCCGAGGCCCAGGTAACTTGCTATTTCCCATAGCTGGCACAGGAGCCTTGGAAGATAGGATTGTTTTCAGTATTATTTCACCATTTTTTCACCACTGTTTCAAGAACCGGAGCCCTTTTCAACCTTTAGCGGAAGAATCCTTCTTTGGAGATGAGATATTTTTCTGGGGTGGCAAGTGCAGGGCCTCTGTCAGTCCTGGGTTTGTTGGACTAGCGCCAGACATGAGAAGTGCGCCTTTGTGGGACAGGTGAATAGTGCGGATCCTGTTTCACTCTAAAGACTGAAACAGGATTAGCACTTTTCACCGTTCCTTTCAGAATCATTTGATTCATCAGCTAGGAATGGCGATTGCTTCTCCAGACCAATCGAAGGCTAGGCCAAAGTACCTCGATCTTTCCAAGAGGTGTGTGGCCCAACTTTTGAAAGAACCGCTAAGTGGAGAACTATTTGGTATTTTTCCTAAGCACTTTTCACCGTAATTTTCCTAAGGTTGGTCTCTGCATCCTTAAGCATACGAGAGTTTTCACAGACGAAACAGGCTGAGGCCCATTAATGTTGGCATTTCCAATAGTTGGTCCTAGAGACTACCAAGAAAGTGTTCTTTTAAGTATTATTGTGTTGTGGTTTCAGCATTATTTTCAGAACCCGAGCAGGGTTCTCGCATTAGCATAAGAATCCTGCCTGGTAGTTGAGATTTCTGGGTGGGGTGTAAGTGCGGGGCTTCTGTCAGCGCTGCCTTTGATTTGTTTACCTCCAGAGTTGGAAAGTGCATAGTTGCGTGAGATGGGAAAAGTGTGGATCGTGTTTCAGATTTCATACTGACATTTGAAATGATCAGTGTGTTGGTAATTATTTGCCATTTCCATGGCGTTTGGCACCGTAATAGTCATGAGGTCGGTCTCTGCATCCTGAAGCCTATGATGCTTTTTGCAGAGAAACCTATGCTGAGGCCCAGGTAACTTGCTATTTCCCATAGCTGGCACAGGAGCCTTGGAAGATAGGATTGTTTTCAGTATTATTTCACGATTTTTTGACCAGTGTTTCAAGAACAGGAGCCCTTTTCAACCGTTAGCGGAAGAATCCTTCTTTGGAGATGAGATATTTTTCTGGGGTGGCAAGTGCAGGGCCTCTGTCAGTCCTGGGTTTGTTGGACTAGCGCCAGATATGAGAAGTGCGCCTTTGTGGGACAGGTGAATAGTGCGGATCCTGTTTCAGTCTAAAGACTGAAACAGGATCCGCACCTTTCACCGTTCCTTTCAGAATCATTTGATTCATCAGCTAGGAATGGCGATTGCTTCTCCAGACCAATCGAAGGCTAGGCCAAAGTACCTCGATCTTTCCAAGAGGTGTGTGGCCCAACTTTTGAAAGAACCGCTAAGTGGAGAACTATTTGGTATTTTTCCTAAGCACTTTTCACCGTAACTTTCCTAAGGTTGGTCTCTGCATCCTTAAGCATACGAGAGTTTTCACAGACGAAACAGGCTGAGGCCCATTAATGTTGGCATTTCCAATAGTTGGTCCTAGAGACTACCAAGAAAGTGTTCTTTTAAGTATTATTCTGTTGTGGTTTCAGCATTATTTTCAGAACCCGAGCAGGGTTCTCGCATTAGCATAAGAATCCTGCCTGGTAGTTGAGATTTCTGGGTGGGGTGTAAGTGCGGAGCTTCTGTCAGCCCTGCCTTTGATTTGTTTACCTCCAGAGTTGGAAAGTGCATAATTGGGTGAGATGGGAAAAGTGTGGATCGTGTTTCAGATTTCATACTGACATTTGAAATGATCAGTGTGTTGGTAATTATTTGCCATTTCCATGGCGTTTGGCAGGGTAATAGTCATGAGGTCGGTCTCTGCATCCTGAAGCCTATGATGCTTTTTGCAGAGAAACCTCTGCTGAGGCCCAGGTAACTTGCTATTTCCCATAGCTGGCACAGGAGCCTTGGAAGATAGGATTGTTTTCAGTATTATTTCACCATTTTTTCACCACTGTTTCAAGAACGGGAGCCCTTTTCAACCGTTAGCGGAAGAATCCTTCTTTGGAGATGAGATATTTTTCTGGGGTGGCAAGTGCAGGGCCTCTGTCAGTCCTGGGTTTGTTGGAAGGCGCCAGACCTGAGAAGTGCGCCTTTGTGGGATAGGTGAATAGTGCAGATCCTGTTTCAGTCTAAACACTGAAACAGGATCCGCACTTTTTACCGTTCCTTTCAGAATCATTTGATTCATCAGCTAGGAATGGCGATTGCTTCTCCAGACCAATCGAAGGCTAGGCCAAAGTACCTCGATCTTTCCAAGATTGTGTGGCCGAACTTTTGAAAGAACCGCTAAGTGGAGAACTATTTGGTATTTTTCCGAAGCACTTTTCACCGTAATTTTCCTAAGGTTGGTCTCTGCATCCTTAAGCATACCAGAGTTTTCACAGACGAAACAGGCTGAGGCCCATTAATGTTGGCATTTCCAATAGTTGGTCCTAGAGACTACCAAGAAAGTGTTCTTTTAAGTATTATTCTGTTGTGGTTTCAGCATTATTTTCAGAACCCGAGCAGGGTTCTCGCATTAGCAAAAGAATCCTGTCAGGTAGTTGAGATTTCTGGGGGGGGGGTATAAGTTGGGGGATTCTGTCAGCCCTGCCTTTGATTTGTTTACCTCCAGAGTTGGAAAGTGCATAATTGCGTGAGATGGGAAAAGTGTAGATTGTGTTTCAGATTTCATACTGACATTTGAAATGATCAGTGTGTTGGTAATTATTTGCGATTTCCATGGCGTTTGGCACCGTAATAGTCATGAGGTCGGTCTCTGCATCCTGAAGCCTATGATGCTTTTTGCACAGAAACCTCTGCTGAGGCCCAGGTAACTTGCTATTTCCCATAGCTGGCACAGGAGCCTTGGAAGATAGGATTGTTTGCAGTATTATTTCACCATTTTTTCACCACTGTTTCAAGAACGGGAGCCCTTTTCAACCGTTAGCGGAAGAATCCTTCTTTGGAGATGAGATATTTTTCTGGGGTGGCCAGTGCAGGGCCTCTGTCAGTCCTGGGTTTGTTGGACTAGCGCCAGACATGAGAAGTGCGCCTTTGTGGGACAGGAGAATAGTGCGGATCCTGTTTCAGTCTAAAGACTGAAACAGGATCCGCACTTTTCACCGTTCCTTTCAGAATCATTTGATTCATCAGCTAGGAATGCCGATTGCTTCTCCAGACCAATCGAAGGCTAGGCCAAAGTACCTCGATCTTTCCCAGAGGTGTGTGGCCCAACTTTTGAAAGAACCGCTAAGTGGAGAAGTATTTGGTATTTTTCCTAAGCACTTTTCACCGTAATTGTCCTAAGGTTGGTCTCTGCATCCTTAAGCACACCAGAGTTTTCACAGACGAAACAGGCTGAGGCCCATTAATCTTGGCATTTCCAATAGTTGGTCCTAGAGACTACCAAGAAAGTGTTCTTTTAAGTATTATTCTGTTGTGGTTTCAGCATTATTTTCAGAACCCGAGCAGGGTTCTGGCATTAGCATAAGAATCCTGCCTGGTAGTTGAGATTTCATGGTGGGGTGTAAGTGCGGGGCTTCTGTCAGCCCTGCCTTTGATTTGTTTACCTCCAGAGTTGGAAAGTGCATAGTTGCGTGAGATGGGAAAAGTGTGGATCGTGCTTCAGATTTCATCGTGACACTTTGAAATGACCAGTGTGTTGGTAATTATTTGCCATTTCCATGGCGTTTGGCCCCGTAATAGTCATGAGGTCGGTCTCTGCATCCTGAAGGCTATGATGCATTTTGCAGAGAAACCTCTGCTGAGGCCCAGGTAACTTGCTATTTCCCATAGCTGGCACAGGAGCCTTGGAAGATAGGATTGTTTGCAGTATTATTTCACCATTTTTTCACCACTGTTTCAAGAACGGGAACCCTTTTCAACCGTTAGCGGAAGAATCCTTCTTTGGAGATGAGATATTTTTCTGGGGTGGCAAGTGCAGGGCCTCTGTCAGTCCTGGGTTTGTTGGACTAGCGCCAGACATGAGAAGTGCGCCTTTATGGGACAGGTGAATAGTGCGGATCCTGTTTCAGTCTAAAGACTGAAACAGGATCCGCACTTTTCACCGTTTCTTTCAGAATCATTTGATTCATCAGCTAGGAATGGCGATTGCTTCTCCAGACCAATCGAAGGCTAGGCCAAAGTACCTCGATCTTTCCAAGAGGTGTGTGGCCGAACTTTTGAAAGAACCGCTAAGTGGAGAACTATTTGGTATTTTTCCGAAGCACTTTTCACCGTAATTGTCCTAAGGTTGGTCTCTGCATCCTTAAGCATACCAGAGTTTTCACAGACGAAACAGGCTGAGGCCCATTAATGTTGGCATTTCCAATAGTTGGTCCTAGAGACTACCAAGAAAGTGTTCTTTTAAGTATTATTCTGTTGTGTTTTCAGCATTATTTTCAGAACCCGAGCAGGGTTCTTGCATTAGCATAAGAATCCTGTCAGGTAGTTGAGATTTCTGGGGGGGGGTATAAGTTGGGGGATTCTGTCAGCCCTGCCTTTGATTTGTTTACCTCCAGAGTTGGAAAGTGCATAATTGCGTGAGACGGGAAAAGTGTAGATTGTGTTTCAGATTTCATACTGACATTTGAAATGATCAGTGTGTTGGTAATTATTTGCGATTTCCATGGCGTTTGGCACCGTAATAGTCATGAGGTCGGTCTCTGCATCCTGAAGCCTATGATGCTTTTTGCACAGAAACCTCTGCTGAGGCCCAGGTAACTTGCTATTTCCCATAGCTGGCACAGGAGCCTTGGAAGATAGGATTGTTTGCAGTATTATTTCACCATTTTTTGACCACTGTTTCAAGAACGGGAGCCCTTTTCAACCGTTAGCGGAAGAATCCTTCTTTGGAGATGAGATATTTTTCTGGGGTGGCCAGTGCAGGGCCTCTGTCAGTCCTGGGTTTGTTGGACTAGCGCCAGACATGAGAAGTGCGCCTTTGTGGGACAGGAGAATAGTGCGGATCCTGTTTCAGTCTAAAGACTGAAACAGGATCCGCACTTTTCACCGTTCCTTTCAGAATCATTTGATTCATCAGCTAGGAATGCCGATTGCTTCTCCAGACCAATCGAAGGCTAGGCCAAAGTACCTCGATCTTTCCCAGAGGTGTGTGGCCCAACTTTTGAAAGAACCGCTAAGTGGAGAAGTATTTGGTATTTTTCCTAAGCACTTTTCACCGTAATTGTCCTAAGGTTGGTCTCTGCATCCTTAAGCACACCAGAGTTGTCACAGACGAAACAGGCTGAGGCCCATTAATCTTGGCATTTCCAATAGTTGGTCCTAGAGACTACCAAGAAAGTGTTCTTTTAAGTATTATTCTGTTGTGGTTTCAGCATTATTTTCAGAACCCCAGCAGGGTTCTGGCATTAGCATAAGAATCCTGCCTGGTAGTTGAGATTTCATGCTGGGGTGTAAGTGCGGGGCTTCTGGCAGCCCTACCTTTGATTTGTTTACCTCCAGAGTTGGAAAGTGCATATTTGCGTGAGATGGGAAAAGTGTGGATCGTGCTTCAGATTTCATCCTGACACTTTGAAATGACCAGTGTGTTGGTAATTATTTGCCATTTCCATGGCGTTTGGCACCGTAATAGTCATGAGGTCGGTCTCTGCATCCTGAAGCCTATGATGCTTTTTGCAGAGAAACCTCTGCTGAGACCCAGGTAACTTGCTATTTCCCATTGCTGGCACAGGAGCCCTGGAAGATAGGATTGTTTTCAGTATTATTTCACCATTTTTTCACCACTGTTTCAAGAACCGGAGCCCTTTTCAACCGTTAGCGGAAAAATCCTTCTTTGGAGATGAGATATTTATTCCGGGGTGGCAAGTGCAGGGCCTCTGTCAGTCCTGGGTTTGTTGGACTAGCGCCAGACATGAGAAGTGCGCCTTTGTGGGACAGGTGAATAGTGCGGATCCTGTTTCAGTCTAAAGACTGAAACAGGATCCGCACCTTTCACCGTTCCTTTCAGAATCATTTGATTCATCAGCTAGGAATGGCGATTGCTTCTCCAGACCAATCGAAGGCTAGGCCAAAGTACCTCGATCTTTCCAAGAGGTGTGTGGCCCAACTTTTGAAAGAACTGCTAAGAGGAGAACTATTTGGTATTTTTCCTAAGCACTTTTCACCGTAATTGTCCTAAGGTTTTTCTCTGCATCCTTAAGCATACCAGAGTTTTCACAGACGAAACAGGCTGAGGCCCATTAATCTTGGCATTTCCAATAGTTGGTCCTAGAGACTACCAAGAAAGTGTTCTTTTAAGTATTATTCCTTTGTGGTTTCAGCATTATTTTCAGAACCCGAGCAGGGTTCTCGCATTAGCATAAGAATCCTGCCTGGTAGTTGAGATTTCATGGTGGGGTGTAAGTGCTGGGCTTCTGTCAGCGCTGCCTTTGATTTGTTTACCTCCAGAGTTGGAAAGTGCATATTTGCGTAAGATAGGAAAAGTGTGGATAGTGCTTCAGATTTCATCCTGACTCTTTGAAATGACCAGTGTGTTGGTAATTATTTGCCATTTCCATGGCGTTTGGCACCGTAATAGTCAAGAGGTCGGTCTCTGCATCCTGAAGCCTATGATGCTTTTTGCAGAGAAACCTCTGCTGAGGCCCAGGTAACTTGCTCTTTCCCATAGCTGGCACAGGAGCCTTGGAAGATAGGATTGTTTTCAGTATTATTTCACCATTTTTTCACCACTGTTTCAAGAACGGGAGCCCTTTTCAACCGTTAGCGGAAGAATCCTTCTTTGGAGATGAGATATTTTTCTGGGGTGGCAAGTGTAGGGCCTCTGTCAGTCCGGGGTTTGTTGGACTAGCGCCAGACATGAGAAGTGCGCCTTTATGGGACAGGTGAATAGTGCGGATCCTGTTTCAGTCTAAAGACTGAAACAGGATCCGCACTTTTCACCGTTCCTTTCAGAATCATTTGATTCATCAGCTAGGAATGGCGATTGCTTCTCCAGACCAATCGAAGGCTAGGCCAGAGTACCTCGATCTTTCCAAGAGGTGTGTCGCCCAACTTTTGAAAGAACCGCTAAGTGGAGAACTATTTGGTATTTTTCCTAAGCACTTTTCACCGTAATTTTCCTAAGGTTGGTCTCTGCATCCTTAAGCATACGAGAGTTTTCACAGACGAAACAGGCTGAGGCCCATTAATGTTGGCATTTCCAATAGTTGGTCCTAGAGACTACCAAGAAAGTGTTCTTTTAAGTATTATTCTGTTGTGGTTTCAGCATTATTTTCAGAACCCGAGCAGGGTTCTCGCATTAGCATAAGAATCCTGTCAGGTAGTTGAGATTTCTGGGGGGGGGGGTATAAGTTGGGGGATTCTGTCAGCCCTGCCTTTGATTTGTTTACCTCCAGAGTTGGAAAGTGCATAATTGCGTGAGATGGGAAAAGTGTAGATTGTGTTTCAGATTTCATACTGACATTTGAAATGATCAGTGTGTTGGTAATTATTTGCGATTTCCATGGCGTTTGGCACCGTAATAGTCATGAGGTCGGTCTCTGCATCCTGAAGCCTATGATGCTTTTTGCACAGAAACCTCTGCTGAGGCCCAGGTAACTTGCTATTTCCCATAGCTGGCACAGGAGCCTTGGAAGATAGGATTGTTTGCAGTATTATTTCACCATTTTTTCACCACTGTTTCAAGAACGGGAGCCCTTTTCAACCGTTAGCGGAAGAATCCTTCTTTGGAGATGAGATATTTTTCTGGGGTGGCCAGTGCAGGGCCTCTGTCAGTCCTGGGTTTGTTGGACTAGCGCCAGACATGAGAAGTGCGCCTTTGTGGGACAGGAGAATAGTGCGGATCCTGTTTCAGTCTAAAGACTGAAACAGGATCCGCACTTTTCACCGTTCCTTTCAGAATCATTTGATTCATCAGCTAGGAATGGCGATTGCTTCTCCAGACCAATCGAAGGCTAGGCCAAAGTACCTCGATCTTTCCCAGAGGTGTGTGGCCCAACTTTTGAAAGAACCGCTAAGTGGAGAAGTATT
The DNA here is from genome assembly GCF_020740605.2 of Lemur catta. Lineage (NCBI taxonomy): Eukaryota > Metazoa > Chordata > Mammalia > Primates > Lemuridae > Lemur > Lemur catta. Next base: position 83,044,858 of record NC_059132.1, on the reverse strand, counting down.
TGGTATTTTTCCTAAGCACTTTTCACCGTAATTGTCCTAAGGTTGGTCTCTGCATCCTTAAGCACACCAGAGTTTTCACAGACGAAACAGGCTGAGGCCCATTAATCTTGGCATTTCCAATAGTTGGTCCTAGAGACTACCAAGAAAGTGTTCTTTTAAGTATTATTCTGTTGTGGTTTCAGCATTATTTTCAGAACCCCAGCAGGGTTCTGGCATTAGCATAAGAATCCTGCCTGGTAGTTGAGATTTCATGCTGGGGTGTAAGTGCAGGGCTTCTGGCAGCCCTGCCTTTGATTTGTTTACCTCCAGAGTTGGAAAGTGCATATTTGCGTGAGATGGGAAAAGTGTGGATCGTGCTTCAGATTTCATCCTGACACTTTGAAATGACCAGTGTGTTGGTAATTATTTGCCATTTCCATGGCGTTTGGCACCGTAATAGTCATGAAGTCGGTCTCTGCATCCTGAAGCCTATGATGCTTTTTGCAGAAAAACCTCTGCTGAGACCCAGGTAACTTGCTATTTCCCATTGCTGGCACAGGAGCCTTGGAAGATAGGATTGTTTTCAGTATTATTTCACCATTTTTTCACCACTGTTTCAAGAACGGGAGCCCTTTTCAACCGTTAGCGGAAGAATCCTTCTTTGGAGATGAGATATTTTTCTGGGGTGGCAAGTGCAGGGCCTCTGTCAGTCCTGGGTTTGTTGGACTAGCGCCAGACATGAGAAGTGCGCCTTTGTGGGACAGGTGAATAGTGCGGATCCTGTTTCAGTCTAAAGACTGAAACAGGATCCACACTTTTCACCGTTCCTTTCAGAATCATTTGATTCATCAGCTAGGAATGGCGATTGCTTCTCCAGACCAATCGAAGGCTAGGCCAAAGTACCTCGATCTTTCCAAGAGGTGTGTGGCCCAACTTTTGAAAGAACCGCTAAGTGGAGAACTATTTGGTATTTTTCCGAAGCAATTTTCACCGTAGTTGTCATAAGGTTGGTCTCTGCATCCTTAAGCATACGAGAGTTTTCACAGACGAAACAGGCTGAGGCCCAGTAATCTTGGCATTTCCAATAGTTTGTCCTAGAGACTAGCAAGAAAGTGTTCTTTTAAGTATTATTTCGTTGTGGTTTCAGCATTATTTTCAGAACATGAGCAGGATTCTCGCATTAGCGTAAGAATCCTGCCTGATAGTTGAGATTTCTGGGTGGGGTATAAGTTGGGGGATTCTGTCAGCCCTGCCTTTGATTTGTTTACCTCCAGAGTTGCAAAGTGCATAATTGCGTGAGATGGGAAAACTGTGGATCGTGTTTCAGATTTCATACTGACATTTGAAATGATCAGTGTGTTGGTAATTATTTGCCATTTCCATGGCGTTTGGCACCGTAATAGTCATGAGGTCGGTCTCTGCATCCTGAAGCCTATGATGCTTTTTGCAGAGAAACCTCTGCTGAGGCCCAGGTAACTTGCTATTTCCCATAGCTGGCACAGGAGCCTTGGAAGATAGGATTGTTTTCAGTATTATTTCATCATTTTTTCACCACTGTTTCAAGAACGGGAGCCCTTTTCAACCGGTAGCGGAAGAATCCTTCTTTGGAGATGAGATATTTTTCTGGGGTGGCAAGTGCAGGGCCTCTGTCAGTCCTGGGTTCGTTGGACTAGCGCCAGACATGAGAAGTGCGCCTTTGTGGGACAGGTGAATAGTGCGGATCCTGTTTCAGTCTAAAGACTGAAACAGGATCCGCACTTTTCACCGTTCCTTTCAGAATCATTTGATTCATCAGCTAGGAATGGCGATTGCTTCTCCAGACCAATCGAAGGCTAGGCCAAAGTAACTCGATCTTTCCAAGCGGTGTGTGGCCCAACTTTTGAAAGAACCGCTAAGTGGAGAACTAATTGGTATTTGTCCGAAGCACTTTTCACCGTAGTTGTCATAAGGTTGGTCTCTGCATCCTTAAGCATACCAGAGTCTTCACAGACGAAACAGGCTGAGGCCCAGTAATCTTGGCATTTCAAATAGTTTCTCCAAGAGACTAGCAAGAAAGTGTTCTTTTAAGTATTATTCCGTTGTGGTTTCAGCATTATTTTCAGTACCCGAGCAGGGTTCTCGCATTAGCATAAGAATCCTGCCTGGTAGTTGAGATTTCATGGTGGGGTGTAAGTGCGGGGCTTCTGGCAGCCCTGCCTTTGATTTGTTTACCTGCAGAGTTGGAAAGTGCATAGTTGCGTGAGATGGGAAAAGTGTGGATCGTGCTTCAGATTTCATCCAGACACTTTGAAATGACCAGTGTGTTGGTAATTATTTGCCATTTCCATGGCGTTTGGCCCCGTAATAGTCATGAGGTCGGTCTCTGCATCCTGAAGCGTATGATGCTTTTTGCAGAGAAACCTCTGCTGAGGCCCAGGTAACTTGCTATTTCCCATAGCTGGCACAGGAGCCTTGGAAGATAGGATTGTTTTCAGTATTATTTCATCATTTTTTCACCACTGTTTCAATAACGGGAGCCCTTTTCAACCGTTAGCGGAAGAATCCTTCTTTGGAGATGAGATATTTTTCTGGGGTGGCAAGTGCAGGGCCTCTGTCAGTCCTGGGTTTGTTGGACTAGCTCCAGACATGAGAAGTGCGCCTTTGTGGGACAGGTGAATAGTGCGGATCCTGTTTCAGTCTAAAGACTGAAACAGGATCTGCACTTTTCACCGTTCCTTTCAGAATCATTTGATTCATCAGCTAGAAATGGCGATTGCTTCACCAGACCAATCGAAGGCTAGGCCAAAGTAACTCGATCTTTCCAAGAGGTGTGTGGCTCAATTTTTGAAAGAACCGCTAAGTGGAGAACTATTTGGTATTTTTCCTAAGCACTTTTCACCGTAATTGTCCTACGGTTGGTCTCTGCATCCTTAAGCATACCAGAGTTTTCACAGACGAACCAGGCTGAGGCCCATTAATATTGGCATTTCCAATAGTTGGTCCTAGAGACTACCAAGAAAGTGTTCTTTTAAGTATTATTCCCTTGTGGTTTCAGCATTATTTTCAGAACCCGAGCAGGGTTCTCGCATTAGCATAAGAATCCTGCCTGGTAGTTGAGATTTCTGGGTGGGGTATAAGTTGGGGGATTCTGACAGCCCTGTCTTTGATTTGTTTACCTCCAGAGTTGGAAAGTGCATATTTGCGTGAGATGGGAAAAGTGTGGATCGTGCTTCAGATTTCATCCAGACACTTTGAAATGACCAGTGTGTTGGTAATTATTTGCCATTTCCATGGCTAAAGACTGAAACAGGATCCGCACTTTTCACCGTTCCTTTCAGAATCATTAGATTCATCAGCTAGGAATGGCGATTGCTTCTCCAGACCAATCGAAGGCTAGACCAAAGTAACTCGATCTTTCCAAGAGGTGTGTGGCCCAACTTTTGAAAGAACCGCTAAGTGGAGAACTATTTGTTATTTTTCCGAAGCACTTTTCACCGTAGTTGTCATAAGGTTGGTCTCTGCATCCTTAAGCATACGAGAGTTTTCACAGAGGAAACAGGCTGAGGCCCAGTAATCTTGGCATTTCCAATAGTTGGTCCTAGAGACTACCAAGAAAGTGTTCTTTTAAGTATTATTCCGTTGTGGTTTCAGCATTATTTTCAGAACCCGAGCAGGGTTCTCGCATTAGCATAAGAATCCTGCCTGGTAGTTGAGATTTCATGGTGGGGTGTAAGTGCGGGGCTTCTGTCAGCCCTGCCTTTGATTTGTTTACCTCCAGAGTTGGAAAGTGCATATTTGCGTGAGATGGGAAAAGTGTGGATCGTGCTTCAGATTTCATCCTGACACTTTGAAATGACCAGTGTGTTGGTAATTATTTGCCATTTCCATGGCGTTTGGCACCGTAATAGTCATGAGGTCGGTCTCTGCATCCTGAAGCCTATGATGCTTTTTGCAGAGAAACCTCTGCTGAGGCCCAGGTAACTTGCTATTTCCCATAGCTGGCACAGGAGCCTTGGAAGATAGCATTGTTTTCAGTATTATTTCACCATTTTTTCACCACTGTTTCAAGAACGGGAGCCCTTTTCAACCGTTAGCGGAAGAATCCTTCTTTGGAGATGAGATATTTTTCTGGGGTGGCAAGTGCAGGGCCTCTGTCAGTCCTGGGTTTGTTGGACAAGCGCCAGACATGAGAATTGCGCCTTTGTGGGACGGGTGAATAGTGCGGATCCTGTTTCAGTCTAAAGACTGAAACAGGGTCCGCACTTTTCACCGTTCCTTTCAGAATCATTTGATTCATCAGCTAGGAATAGCGATTGCTTCTCCAGACCAATCGAAGGCTAGGCCTAAGTACCTCGATCTTTCCAAGAGGTGTGTGGCCCAACCTTAGAAGGAACCGCTAAGTGGAGAACTATTTGGTATTTTTCCGAAGCACTTTTCACCGTAGTTGTCATAACGTTGGTCTCTGCATCCTTAAGCATACGAGAGTTTTCACAGACGAAACAGGCTGAGGCCCAGTAATCTTGGCATTTCCAATAGTTGGTCTTAGAGACTACCAAGAAAGTGTTCTTTTAAGTATTATACCTTTGTGGTTTCAGCATTATTTTCAGTACCCGAGCAGGGTTCTCGCATTAGCATAAGAATCCTGCCTGGTAGTTGAGATTTCATGGTGGGGTGTAAGTGCGGGGCTTCTGTCAGCCCTGCCTTTGATTTGTTTACCTCCAGAGTTGGAATGTGCATAGTTGCGTGAGATGGGAAAAGTGTGGATCGTGCTTCAGATTTCATCCTGACACTTTGAAATGACCAGTGTGTTGGTAATTATTTGCCATTTCCATGGCGTTTGGCCCTGTAATAGTCATGAGGTCGGTCTCTGCATCCTGAAGCCTATGATGCTTTTTGCAGAGAAACCTCTGCTGAGGCCCAGGTAACTTGCTCTTTCCCATAGCTGGCACAGGAGCCTTGGAAGATAGGATTGTTTTCAGTATTATTTCATCATTTTTTCACCACTGTTTCAAGAACGGGAGCCCTTTTCAACCGTTATCGGAAGAATCCTTCTTTGGAAATGAGATATTTTTCTGGGGTGGCAAGTGCAGGGCCTCTGTCAGTCCTGGGTTTGTTGCACTAGGGCCAGACATGAGAAGTGCGCATTTGTGGGACAGGTGAATAGTGCGGATCCTGTTTCAGTCTAAAGACTGTAACAGGATCCGCACTTTTCACCGTTCCTTTCAGAATCATTTGATTCATCAGCTAGGAATGGCGATTGCTTCTCCAGACCAATCGAAGGCTAGACCAAAGTAACTCGATCTTTCCAAGAGGTGTGTGGCCCAACTTTTGAAAGAACCGCTAAGTGGAGAACTATTTGGTATATTTCCTAAGCACTTTTCACCGTAATTGTCCTAAGGTTGGTCTCTGCATCCTTAAGCATACCAGAGTTTTCACAGACGAAACAGCCTGAGGCCCATTAATCTTGGCATTTCCAATAGTTGGTCCTAGAGACTACCAAGAAAGTGTTCTTTTAAGTATTATTCCGTTGTGGTTTCAGCATTATTTTCAGAACCCGAGCAGGGTTCTCGCATTAGCATAAGAATCCTGCCTGGTAGTTGAGATTTCTGGGTGGGGTATAAGTTGGCAGATTCTGTCAGCCCTGCCTTTGATTTGTTTACCTCCAGAGTTGGAAAGTGCATAATTGCGTGAGATCGGAAAAGTGTGGATCGTGCTTCAGATTTCATACTGACATTTGAAATGATCAGTGTGTTGGTAATTATTTGCCATTTCCATGGCGTTTGGCACGGTAATAGTCATGAGGTCGGTCTCTGCATCCTGAAGCCTATGATGCTTTTTGCAGAGAAACCTCTGCTGAGGCCCAGGTAACTTGCTATTTCCCATAGCTGGCACAGGAGCCTTGGAAGATAGCATTGTTTTCAGTATTATTTCACCATTTTTTCACCACTGTTTCAAGAACGGGAGCCCTTTTCAACCGTTAGCGGAAGAATCCTTCTTTGGAGATGAGATATTTTTCTGGGGTGACAAGTGCAGGGCCTCTGTCAGTCCTGGGTTTGTTGGACTAGCGCCAGACATGAGAAGTGCGCCTTTGTGGGACAAGAGAATAGTGCGGATCCTGTTTCAGTCTAAAGACTGAAACAGGATCCGCACTTTTCACCGTTCCTTTCAGAATCATTTGATTCATCAGCTAGGAATGGCGATTGCTTCTCCAGACCAACCGAAGGCTAGGCCAAAGTAACTCGATCTTTCCAAGAGATGTGTGGCCCAACTTTTGAAAGAATCGCTAAGTGGAGAACTATTTGGTATTTTTCCGAAGCACTTTTCACCGTAATTGTCATAAGGTTGGTCTCTGCATCCTTAAGCATACCAGTGTCTTCACAGACGAAACAGGCCGAGGCCCAGTAATCTTGGCATTTCCAATAGTTGGTCTTAGAGACTACGAAGAAAGTGTTCCTTTAAGTATTATTCCTTTGTGGTTTCAGCATTATTTTCAGTACCGGAGCAGGGTTCTCGCATTAGCATAAGAATCCTGCCTGGTAGTTGAGATTTCATGGTGGGGTGTAAGTGGGGGGCTTCTGTCAGCCCTGCCTTTGATTTGTTTACCTCCAGAGTTGGAAAGTGCATAGTTGCGTGAGATGGGAAAAGTGTGGATCGTGCTTCAGATTTCATCCTGACACTTTGAAATGACCAGTGTGTTGGTAATTATATGCCATTTCCATGGCGTTTGGCACCGTAATAGTCATGAGGTCGATCTCTGCATCCTGAAGCCTATGATGCTTTTTGCAGAGAAACCTCTGCTGAGGCCCAGGTAACTTGCTATTTCCCATAGCTGGCACAGGAGCCTTGGAAGATAGGATTGTTTTCAGTATTATTTCACCATTTTTTCACCACTGTTTCAAGAACGGGAGCCCTTTTCAACCGTTAGCGGAAGAATCCTTCTTTGGAGATGAGGTATTTTTCTGGGGTGGCAAGTGCAGGGCCTCTGTCAGTCCTGGGTTTGTTGGACTAGCACCAGACATGAGAAGTGCGCCTTTGTGGGACAGGTGAATAGTGCGGATCCTGTTTCAGTCTAAAGACTGAAACAGGATCCGCACTTTTCACCGTTCCTTTCAGAATCATTTGATTCATCAGCTAGGAATGGCGATTGCTTTTCCAGACAAATCGATGGCTAGGCCAAAGTAACTCGATCTTTCCAAGAGGTGTGTGGCCCAACATTTGAAAAAACCGCTAAGTGGAAAACTATTTGGTATTTTTCCTAAGCACTTTTCACCGTAGTTGCCATAAGGTTGGTCTCTGCATCCTTAAGCATACCAGAGTTTTCACAGACGAAACAGGCTGAGGCCCAGTAATCTTGGCATTTCCAATAGTTGGTCCTAGAGACTAGTAAGAAAGTGTTCTTTTAAGTATTATTCCGTTGTGGTTTCAGCATTATTTTCAGAACCAGAGCAGGGTTCTCGCATTAGCATAAGAATCCTGCCTGGTAGTTGAGATATCTGGGTTGGGTGTAGGTGCCGGGCTTCTGTCAGCCCTGCCTTTGATTTGTTTACCTCCAGAGTTGGAAAGTGCATATTTGCGTGAGATGGGAAAAGTGTGGATCGTGCTTCAGATTTCATCCAGACACTTTGAAATGACCAGTGTGTTGGTAGTTATTTGCCATTTCCATGGCGTTTGGCACCGTAGTAGTCATGAGGTCGGTCTCTGCATCTTGAAGCCTATGATGCTTTTTGCAGAGAAACCTCTGCTGAGGCCCAGGTAACTTGCTATTTCCCATAGCTGGCACAGGAGCCTTGGAAGATAGGATTGTTTTCAGTATTATTTCACCATATTTTCACCACTGTTTCAAGAATCGGAGCCCTTTTCAACCGTTATCGGAAGAATCCTTTGGAGATGAGATATTTTTCTGGGGTGGCAAGTGCAGGGCCTCTGTCAGTCCTGGGTTTGTTGGACTAGCGCCAGACATGAGAAGTGCGCCTTTGTGGGACAGGTGAATAGTGCGGATCCTGTTTCTGTCTAAAGACTGAAACAGGATCCGCACTTTTCACCGTTCCTTTCAGAATCATTTGATTCATCAGCTAGGAATGGCGATTGCTTCTCCAGACCAATCGAAGGTTGGCCAAAGTAACTCGATCTTTCCAAGAGGTGTGTGGCCCAACTTTTGAAAGAACCGCTAAGTGGAGAACTATTTGGTATTTTTCCGAAGCACTTTTCAACGTAATTGTCATAAGGTTGGTCTCTGCATCCTTAAGCATACCAGAGTTTTCACAGACGAAACAGGCTGAGGCCCATTAATCTTGGCATTTCCAATAGTTGGTCCTAGAGACTACCAAGAAAGTGTTCTTTTAAGTATTATTCCGTTGTGGTTTCAGCATTATTTTCAGAACCCGAGCAGGGTTCTCGCATTAGCATAAGAATCCTGCCTGGTAGTTGAGATTTCATGGTGGGGTGTAAGTGCAGGGCTTCTGTCAGCCCCGCCTTTGATTTGTTTACCTCCAGAGTTGGAAAGTGCATACTTGCGTGAGATGGGAAAAGTGTGGATCGTACTTCAGATTTCATCCAGACACTTTGCAATGACCAGTGTGTTGGTAATTACTTGCCATTTCCATGGCGTTTGGCACCGTAATAGTCATGAGGTCGGTCTCTGCATCCTGAAGCCTATGATGCTTTTTGCAGAGAAACCTCTGCTGAGGCCCAGGTAACTTGCTTTTTCCCATAGCTGGCACAGGAGCCTTGGAAGATAGGATTGTTTTCAGTATTATTTCACCATCCTTTCACCACTGTGTCAAGAACGGGAGCCCTTTTAAACCGGTAGCAGAAGAATCCTTCTTTGGAGATGAGATATTTTTCTGGGGTGGCAAGTGCAGGGCCTCTGTCAGTCCTGGGTTCGTTGGACTAGAGCCAGACATGAGAAGTGCGCCTTTGTGGGACAGGTGAATAGTGCGGATCCTGTTTCAGTCTAAAGACTGAAACAGGATCCGCACTTTTCACCGTTCCTTTCAGAATCATTTGATTCATCAGCTAGGAATGGCGATTGCTTCTCCAGACCAATCGAAGGCTAGGCCAAAGTACCTCGATCATTCCAAGACGTGTGTGGCCCAACTTTTAAAGAACCGCTAAGTTAAGAACTATTGGGTATTTTTCCGAAGCACTTTTCACCGTAATTGTCCTAAGGTTGGTCTCTGCATCCTTAAGCATACGAGAGTTTTCACAGACGAAACAGGCTGAGGCCCATTAATCTTGGCATTTCCAATAGTTGGTGTTAGAGACTACCAAGAAAGTGTTCTTTTAAGTATTATTCCGTCGTGGTTTCAGCATTATTTTCAGAACCCGAGCAGAGTTCTCGCATTAGCATAAGAATCCTGCCTGGTAGTTGAGTTTTCATGGTGGGGTGTAAGTGCGGGGCTTCTGTCAGCCCTGCCTTTGATTTGTTTACCTCCAGAGTTGGAAAGTGCATACTTGCGTGAGATGGGAAAAGTGTGGTCGTGCTTCCGATTTCATCCTGACACTTTGAAATGACCAGTGTGTTGGTAATTATTTGCCATTTCCATGGCGTTTGGCCCCGTAATAGTCATGAGGTCAGTCTCTGCATCCTGAAGCCTATGATGCTTTTTGCAGAGAAACCTCTGCTGAGGCCCAGGTAACTTGCTATTTCCCATAGCTGGCACAGGAGCCTTGGAAGATAGGATTGTTTTCAGTATTATTTCACCATTTTTTCACCACTGTTTCAAGAACGGGAGCCCTTTTCAACCGTTAGCGGAAGAATCCTTCTTTGGAGAGGAGATATTTTTCTGGGGTGGCAAGTGCAGGGCCTCTGTCAGTCCTGGGTTTGTTGGACTAGCGCCAGACATGAGAAGTGCGCCTTTGTGGGACAGGTGAATAGTGCGGATCCTGTTTCAGTCTAAAGACTGAAACAGGATCCGCACTTTTCACCGTTCCTTTCAGAATCATTTGATTCATCAGCTAGGAATGGCGATTGCTTCTCCAGACCAATCCAAGGCTAGGCCAAAGTAACTCGATCTTTCCAAGAGGTGTGTGGCCCAACTTTTGAAAGAACCGCTAAGTGGAGAACTATTTGGTATTTTTCCTAAGCACTTTTCACCGTAATTGTCCTAAGGTTGGTCTCTGCATCCTTAAGCATACCAGAGTTTTCACAGACGAAACAGGCTGAGGCCCAGTAATCTTGGCATTTCCAATAGTTGGTCCTAGAGACTACCAAGAAAGTGTTCTTTTAAGTATTATTCTGTTGTGGTTTCAGCATTATTTTCAGAACCCGAGCAGGGTTCTCGCATTAGCATAAGAATCCTGCCTGGTAGTTGAGATTTCATGGTGGGGTGTAAGTGCCGGGCTTCTGTCAGCCCTGCCTTTGATTTGTTTACCTCCAGTGTCGGAAAGTGCATATTTGCGTGAGATGGGAAAAGTGTGGACCGTGCTTCAGATTTCATCCTGACACTTTGAAATTACCAGTGTGTTGGTAATTATTTGCCATTTCCATGGCGTTTGGCACCGTAATAGTCATGAGGTCGGTCTCTGCATCCTGAAGCCTATGATGCTTTTTGCAGAGAAGCCTCTGCTGAGGCCCAGGTAACTTGCTATTTCCCATAGCTGGCACAGGAGCCTTGGAAGACAGGATTGTTTTCAGTGCTATTTCACCATTTTTTCACCACTGTTTGAAGAACGGAGCACTTTTCAACCGTTAGGTGAAGAATCCTTCTTTGGAGATGAGATATTTTTGGGGGTGGCAAGTGCAGGGCCTCTGTTAGTCCTGGGTATGTTGGAGTAGCGCCAGACATGAGAAGTACGCCTTTGTGGGACAGGTGAATACTGCGGATCCTGTTTCAGTCTAAAGACTGAAACAGGATCCGCACTTTTCACCGTTCCTTTCAGAATCATTTGATTCATGAGCTAGGAATGGCGATTGCTTCTCCAGACCAATCGAAGGCTAGGCCAAAGTAACTCGATCTTTCCAAGAGTTGTGTGGCAGAACTTTTGAAAGAACCGCTAGGTGGAAAATTATTTGGTATTTTTCCGAAGCTCTTTTCACCGTAATTGTCATAAGGTTGTTCTCTGCATCCTTAAGCATACCAAAGTTTTCACAGACGAAACAGGCTGAGGACCAATAAAATTGGCATTTCCAATAGTTCGGCCTAGAGAATACCAAGACAGTGTTCTTTTAAGTATTATTCCGTTGTGGTTTCAGCATTATTTTCAGAACCCGAGCAGGGTTCTTGCATTAGCATAAGAATCCTGCGTGGTAGTTGAGAATTCTGAGTGGGGTGTAAGTGCGGGGCTTCTATCAGCCTTGCCTTTGATTTGTTTACCTCCAGAGTTGGGAAGTGCATATTTGCGTGAGATGGAAAAGTGGGGATCGTGCTTCAGATTTCATCCTGACACTTTGAAATGACCAGTGTGTGGGTAATTGTTTGCCATTTCCATGGCGTTTGGCACCGTAATAGTCATGAGGTGGGTCTCTGCATCCTGAAGCCTATGATGCTTTTTGCAGAGAAACCTCTGCTGAGGCCCTGGTAACTTGCTATTTCCCATAGCTGGCACAGGAGCCTTGGAAGATAGGATTGTTTTCAGTATTATTTCACCATTTTTTCACCACTGTTTCAAGAACGGGAGCCCTTTTCAACCGTTAGCGGAAGAATCCTTCTTTGGAGATGAGATATTTTTCTGGGGTGGCAAGTGCAGGGCCTCTGTCAGTCCTGGGTTTGTTGGACTAGCGCCAGACATGAGAAGTGCGCCTTTGTGGGACAGGTGAATAGTGCGGATCCTGTTTCAGTCTAAAGACTGAAACAGGATCCGCACTTTTCACCGTTCCTTTCAGAATCATTTGATTCATCAGCTAGGAATGGCGATTGCTTCTCCAGACCAATCGAAGGCTAGGCCAAAGTAACTCGATCTTTCCAAGAGGTGTGTGGCCCAAGTTTTGAAAGAACCGCTAGGTGGAGAACTATTTGGTATTTTTCTGTAGCACTTTTCACCGTAATTGTCCTAAGGTTGGTCTCTGCATCGTTAAGCATACCAGAGTTTTCACAGACGAAACAGACTGAGGCCTAGTAAAGTTGACATTTCCAATAGTTGGTCCTAGAGACTACAAAGAAAATGTTCTTTTAAGTATTATTCCACTGTGGTTTCACCATTGTTTTCAGAACCACAGCAGGTTTCTCGCATTAGCATTAGAATCCTGCCTGGTAGTTGAGATGTCTGGGTGGGGTGTAAGTGCGGGGCTTCTGTCAGCCCTGCATTTGATTTGTTTACCTCCAGAGTTGGTAAGTGCATATTTGCGTGAGATGGGAAAAGTTGGATCGTGCTTCGGATTTCATCCTGACACTTTTGAAATCACCAGTGTGTTGGTAATTATTTGCCATTTCCATAGCGTTTTGCACCGTAAGAGTCCTGAGGTCAGTCTTTAAATCCTGAAGCCTATGATGCTTTTCGCAGAGAAACCTCTGCTGAGGCCCAGGTAACTTGCTTTTTCCCATAGCTGGCACAGGAGCCTTGGAAGAAAGGATTCTTTTCAGTATTATTTCACCATCCTTTCACCACTGTTTCAAGAAAGGGGGCCTTGTCAACCGTTAGCGTAAGAATCCTTCTTTGGAGATGAGATATTTTTCTGGGGTGGCAAGTGCAGGGCCCCTGTCAGTCCTGGGTTTGTCAGACTAGCACCAGACATGAGAAGTGCGCCATTGTGGGACAGGTGAATAGTGCGGATCCTGTTTCAGTCTAAAGACTGAAACAGGATCCGCACTTTTCACCGTTCCTTTCAGAATCATTTGATTCATCAGCTACGAATGGCAATTGCTTCTCCAGACCAATCGAAGGCTAGGCCAAAGTAACTCGATCTTTCCAAGAGTTGTGTGGCACAATTTTTGAAACAACCGCTAGGCGGAGAACTATTTGGCTTTTTTCCATAGCACTTTTCACCATAATCGTCATAAGGTTAGTCTCTGCACCCTTAAGCATACGAGAGTTTTCACAGACGAAAGCAGGCTGAGGCCTGGTAAACTTGGCATTTCCAATAGTTGGACTTAGAGACTACAAAGAAAGTGTTCTTTTAAGTATTATTCCACTGTGGTTTCACCAGTGTTTTCACAACCCGAGCTAGGTTCTCGTATTAGCATGAGAATCCTGCCTGGTAGTTGAGATTTCTGGGTGGGGTGTAATTGGGGGTTTCTGTCAGCCCTGCCTTTGATTTATTTACCTCCAGAGTTGGAAAGTGCATATTTGGGTGAGATGGGAAAAGTGTGGATCGTGCTTCAGATTTCATCCTGACACTTTTGAAATCACCAGTATGTTGGTAATTATGTGCCATTTCCATAGCGTTTTTCACTGTAATAGTGATAAGGTTAGTCTCTGCATCCCGAAGCCTATGATGCCTTTCGGTAGAGAAAACTCTACTGAGTCCCAGGTAACTTGGTATTTCTCAGAGCTGACACCGGAGCCTTGGAAAATGGGATTGTTTTCAGTATTATTTCACCATCCTTTCACCACTGTTTCAAGAATGGGAGTACTTTTCATGCGTTACCGTAAGAATCCTTCTTTGGAGATGAGATATTTTTCTGGGTGGCAAGTGCAGGGCCTCTGTGACTCCTGGGTTTGTTGGACTAGCGCCAGACATGAGAAGTGCGCCTTTTTGTGAGAGGCCGGCTCCTTTCTCATCAGAGAGAGTAAACCAGCAAAGGTGCCTTCTTCCTGTCTGTGAAGGATGTCACCGCCCAGGGGGAAATAGTCAAGCACTATAAGATCCGCTCCCTGGAGGAAGGGGGCTGCTACATCTCCCTCCGGGTCACCTTCCCCTCGCTCCAGGCCCTGGTGCAGCACTACTGCAAGAAAGGGGATTGTTTGTGCCAGAGGCTGACCGTGCCCTGCGTCAGCCTTGCTCCTCATAACCCCTGGGCCCAGGACAAGTGGGAGATCCCCCGGCAGTCTCTCAGGCTGGTCAGGAAACTCGGATCAGGGCAGTTTGGCGAAGTCTGGATGGGCTACTACAGAAACAATGTGAAGGTGGCCATCAAGACCTTGAATGAGGGAAGGATGTCTCCGGAAGCCTTCCTGGGTGAGGCGAACCTGATGAAGGCTCTGTAGCACGAGAGGCTGGTCTGGCTCTACACCATGGTCCCCAAGGAGCCCATCTATATTGTCACCGAGTATGTGGCCAGAGGGTGCCTGCTGGATTTCCTGAAGACAGACTACGGTGGCAGACTGTCCCTCCCGAGACTGATCGACATGTCAGCCCAGATCACCGAAGGGATGGCGTACATCGAGCACATGAATTCTATCCACCGCTACCTATGGGCGGCCAACATCCTGGTGTCTGAGACCTTGTGTTGCAAAATCGCTGACTTCGGTTTGGCCAGGATCATCGACAGTGAATACACTGCCCAGGAGGGTGAGCAGAGCCCCACAACTGCAGGGGAGACCTTGGGCCTTACCTCCCCGACTCCCCAAAGCCTCTTGACATTACATGGTACGGCCCCATGTGCAAAGACCTGAGAGCACTGTGGTTTCTACAATTCTAGACCAGCATTTCCCTAACTGTGTTCAGCAGAGTAGTAATGCCCCCAGACCTCCCACTGAGGAATGGCTTTAGGATAAGGTCAGTTTGGAGAAACTGCAGTTCATCACCCTTCCTGCCTTGGAGATTCCCAATGCACAGCAGCATAAAGGCACTGAGAAGTCCTGCAGCCAAGCAACAATTCACATTCACCTCACCTGGTGTCTCCTGAACTAGTTTCAGCCCCCAATACTATTTCCACCTGGGTCCTATTAATCTCCCACAGAACTAGGCTTTCACAGAGCACACTTTGGGAAACACAGCTCAAACGTGTGAGCAGCAAACCTTACACCTGAATTAGGGTCTGCACAGAGCTCTCAGTTTTCTCTGCTAATATAACTGAGGTACAAGTTGACTTCACAAGAGGATCCGAGGGGTCAAATACATTTGCCTGTGAGCCAGTGAGATTCGCCGAGCATATGAATCAGCCATGCAAAAGGGTAGATGCGGCTGGTTCCCTGGGGAACTTCAGGCTGGCTGGGCCACTGAGAGAGCCGGGCAAGGGGAGGGAGTGCCACTCGAGCCCTGTGCTCTCCTGGGAACGCCGACCAGGCCCACCGCTGTCACAGGGCCTCATGGGGAATCAGGATGCAAGTCCATCTTCATCGTGATTCTAGGTGGTCCAGGAATACAAAAAAAAAAAAAAAAAAAGACTGAAAAAGGATCCAAACTTTTCATCGTTCCTTTCAGAATCATTTGATTCATCAGCTAGGAATGGCGATTCCTTCTCCAGACCAATCGAAGGCTAGGCCAAAGTAACTCCATCTTTCCAAGAGGTATGCGGCACAACTTTTGAAATAACTGCTAGGTTGAGAACTATTTGGTATTTTTCCATAGCACTTTTCACCATAATTGTCATAAGGTTGGTCTCTGCATCCTTAAGCATACGAAAGTTTTCACAGACAAAAGTATGCTGAGGCCCAGTAAACTTGGCATTTCCAATAGTTGCTACTAGAGACTATAAAGAAAGTGTTCTTTTAAGTATTACTCCATTGTGGTTTCACCATTATTTTCTGAACCAGAGCAGGTTTCATGCATTAGCATAAGAATCCTTCCTCCTAGTTGAGATTTCTGTGTGGGGTGTAAGTGCGGGGCTTCTGTCAGCCCTGTGTTTGATTTGTTTACCTCCAGAGTTGGTAAGTGCATATTTGCGTGAGATGGGAAAAGTGTGGATCATGCTTCAGATTTCATCCTGACACTTTTGACATAACCACTATGTTGGTAATTATGTGCTGTTTCCATAGCGGTTTTCACCGTAATAGTTATAAGCTTGGTCTCTGCATCCTTAAGCCTATGATGCCTTTCGCAGAGAAAACTCTACTGACGCCCAGGTAACTTGGTATTTCCCAGAGCTGGCACCAGAGCCTTTGAAGATACGATTGTTTTCAGTATTATTTCACTATCCTTTCACCACTGTTTCAAGAACGGGAGCACTATTCAACCGTTAGGATAAGAGTCCTTCTTTAGAGATGAGATATTTTTCTGGGGTGGCAAGTGCAGGGCCTCTGTCAGTCCTGGGTTTGTTGGACTAGCGCCAGACAGGAGAAGTGCGCCTTTGTGTGAGAGGTGAATAGTGTGGATCCTCTTTCAGTTTAAAGTGTCAGGTTGAAGTCAGAAGAACAATCCACACTGTTCCCATCACACGCAAATATGCACTTACCAACTCTGGAGGTAAACAAATCAAACACAGGGCTGACAGAACCCCACACTTACACCCCACACAGAAATCTCAACTAGGAGGAAGGATTCTTTTGCTAATGGATGAAATCTGCTCTGGTTGTGAATATAATAGTGAAACCACAGTGGAAGAAGGACTTGCATCCTGATTCCCCATGAGGCCCTGTGACAGTGGTGGGCCTGGTCGGAGTTCCCAGGAGAGCACAGGGCTCGAGTGGCACTCCCTCCCCTTGCCCGGCTCTCTCAGTGGCCCAGCCAGCCTGAAGTTCCCCAGGGAACCAGCCACATCTATCCTTTTGCATGGCTGATTCATATGCTCAGCGAACTTGCTTGCTTGCAGGGAAATGTATTTGACACCTCAGATCCTCTTGTAAAAGTGAATTTGTACCTCAGTTATATTAGCAGAGAAAACTGAGAGTTCTGTGCAGACCCTAATTCAGGTGTAAGGTTTACTGCTCGCACATTTGAGCTGTGTTTCCCACAGTGTGCTCTGTGAAAGCCTAGTTCTGCGGGAGACTAATAGGACCCAGGTGGAAATAGTATTGTGGGCTGAAACTAGTTAAGGAGACACCAGTCTAAAGACTGAAACAGGATCCACACTTTTCACTGTTCTTCTCAAAATCATTTGATTCATCAGCGAGGAATGGCGATTCCTTCTCCAGACCAATCGAAGGCTAGGCCAAAGTAACTCCAGATTTCCAAGAGGTGTGTGGCAAAACTTTTGAAATAACTGCTAGGTTGAGAACTACTTGGTATTTTTTGGTAGCACTTCTCACCATAATTGTCATAAGGTTGGTCTCTGCATCCTTAAGCATACGATAGTTTTCAAGGACAAAAGTATGCTAAGGCCCAGTAAACTTGGCATTTCCAATAGCTGGTAATAGAGACTATAAAAAAAGTGTTCTTTTAAGTATTATTCCACTGTGGTTTCACTATTACTTTCAGAACCAGAACAGGTTTCTCTCATTAGCATAAGAATCCTGCCTGGTAGTTGAGATTTCTGTGTGGGGTGTAAGTGCCCGGCCTCTGTGAGCCCTGTGTTTGATTTGTTTACCTCCAAAGTTGGTAAGTGCATATTTGCATATGATGGGAACAGTGTGGATCGTGCTTCTGATTTCATCCTGACACTTTTCAAATAACCAGTATGTTGGTAATTATGTGCCATTTCCATAGCATTTTTAACCATAATAGTGATAAGGTTGGTGTCTGCATCCTTAAGCCTATGATGCTTTTCGCAGAGAAAACTCTACTGGGGCCCAGGTAAGTTGGTGTTTCCCATACCTGGCACCAGAGCCTTTGAAGATACGATTGTTTTCAGTATTATTTGACCATCCTTTCACCACTGTTTCAAGAATGGGAGTACTTTTCAATTGTTAGCATAAGAATCCTTCTTTGGAGATGAGAGATTTTTCTGGGTGGCAAGTGCAGGGCCTCTGTCAGTCCTGGGTTTGTTGGACTAGCGCCAGACATGAGAAGTGCGCATTTGTGTGAGAGGTGAATAGTGCGGATCCTGTTTCAGAACTTGTAACTGTTCTTCTCAGAATCATTTGATTCATCAGTTAGGAATGACGATGCCTTCTCCAGACCAATCGAAGGCTAGGCCAAAGTAACTCGATCTTTACAAGAGGTGTGTGGCAAAACTTTTGAAATAACCGCTAGGTTGAGAACTATTTGGTGTTTTTTCGTAGCACTTTTCACCATAATTTTCATAAGATTGTTCTCTTCATCCTTAAGAATAACGTAGTTTTCACAGACAGAAGTATGCTGAGGCCCAGTAAACTTGGCATTTCCAATAGTTGGTACTAGAGACTATAAAGAAAGTGTTCTTTTAAGTATTACTGCACTGTGGTTTCACCATTATTTTCAGAACCAGAGCAGGTTTAGCCAATTGGCGTAAGAATCCTTCCTCGTAGTTGAGATTTCTGTGTGGGGTGTAAGTGCGAGGCTTCCGTTAGCCCTGTTTTTGGTTTGTTTACCTCCACTGTTGGTAAGTGCATATTTGCCTGAAATGGGAAAAGGGTCGATCTTGCTTCAGATTTCATTCTGACCATTTGAAATAAGCAGTATGTTGGTAATTATTTGCCATTTCCATAGCGTTTTTCACAGTAATAGTGATAAGGTTGGTCTCTGCATACCTAAGGCTACGTTGTTTTTCACAGAGAAAACTCTACTGAGGCCCAGGTAACTTGGTATTTTTCAAACCTTGCACCAGAGCCTTTGAAGATACGATTGTTTTCAGTATTATTTCACCATCCTTTCACCACTGTTTCAACAACAGGAGCACTTTTCAAGCGTTAGCATAGGAAATCTTCTTTGGAGATGAGAATTTTTCTTTTTGGGGTGGCAAGTGCAGGGCCTCTGTCAGTCCTGGGTTTGTAGGACTAGCGCCAGACATGAGAAGTGCGCCTTTTCGTGAGAGGTGAATAGTGCGAATCCTGTTTCAGTCTAAAAGACTGAAACAGGATCCGCACTTTTAACTGTTCATTTCAGAATCATTTGATTCATCAGCTAGGAATGGGGATTCCTTCTCCAGACCAATCGAAGGCTAGGCCAAAGTAACTCGATCTTTCCAAGGGGTGTGTGGCACAACGTTTGAAATAACCGCTAGGTTGAGAACTATTTCTTATTTTTTCATAGCACTTTTCACCATAATTGTCATAAGGTTGTTCTCCGCATCCTTAAGAAATCAATAGTTTTCACAGAGAGAAGCATGCTGAGGTCCAGTAAACTTGGCATTTCCAATAGTTGCTACTAGAGACTATAAAGAAAGTGTTCTTTTAAGTATTATTCCATTGTGGTTTCACCATTATTTTCAGAACCTGAGCAGGTTTTACGCATTAGCATAAGTATCCTTCCTCCTAATTTAGATTTCTGTGTGGAAATAACTGCGGGGCTTCTGTCAGGACTGTGTTTTATTTGTTTACCTCCAGAGTTGGTAAGTGCATATTTGCGTGAGATGGGAAAAGTGTGGGTCATGCTTCAGATTTCATCCTGACACTTTTGAAATCACCAGTATGTTGGTAATTTTTTGCCGTTTCCATAGCGTTTTTCAGCATAATAGTGGTTGGTGTCTGCATCGTTAAGCCTATGATGCTTATCGCACAGGAAACTTTACTGAGGCCCAGGTAACTTGGTATTTCCGGTACCTTGCACCAGAGCCTTTGAAGATACAATTGTTTTCAGCATTATTTCACCATCCTTTCACCAGTGTTTCAAGATTGGGATCACTTTTCAACCGTTAGCATAAGAATCCTTGTTTGGAGATGAGATATTTTTCTCAGGTGACAAGTGCAGGGCCTCTGTCAGTCCTGGGTTTGTTGGACTAGCTGCACACATGAGAAGTGTGCCTTTGTGTGTGGTGAATAGTGCGGATTCTGTTTCAGAACTTTTAACCGTTCTTTTCAGAATCATTTCATTCATCAGTTAGGAATGGCGATGCCTTCTCCAGACCAATCAAAGGCTAGGCCAAAGTAACTCGATCTTTCCAAGAGGTGTGTGGCACAACTTTTGAAATAACCACTAGGTTGAGAACTATTTGGTATTTTTTCCTAGCGCTTTTCACCATAATTGTCATAAGGTTGATGTCTGCATCCTTAAGCATACAATAGATTTCTCAGACAAAAGATGCTGAGGCCCAGTAAACTTGGCATTTATAATATTTGGTACTAGAGACTGTAAAGAAAGTGTTCTTTTAAGTATTATTTCACTGTGGTTTCACGATTACTTTCAGATCCAGAGCAGGTTTCATGCATTAGCATAAGAGGCCTTCCTGTTAGTTGAGATTTCGGTGTGGGATGTAAATGCCGGGCTTCTGTCAGCCCTGTGTTTGATTTGTTTACTTCTAGACTTGGTAAGTGCCTATTGGTGTGAGAAGTTAAAAGTGTGGATCATGCTTCAGATTTCATCCTGACACTTTTGAAGTAACCAGTATGTTGGGAATTATTTCCCTTATCCATAGCGCTTTGTACCATAATAGTGATAAGGTTAGTCTCCGCATCCTTAAACCTATGATGCTTTTTGCAGAGAAAACTCTACTGAGGGCCAGGTAACTTTGTATTTCCCATACCTGGCACCAGTCTTTGAAGATACAATAGTTTTCAGTATTATTTCACAATCCTTTCACCATAGTTTCAAGAATGGGAGCACGTTTCAACCATTAGCATAAGCATCCTTCATTGTAGATGAAATAATTTTCTGGGTTGGCAAGTGCAGGGCCTCTGTCACTCCTGGATTTGTTGGACTAGCGGCAGACATGAGAAGTGCGCCTGTGTGTGAGAGTTGAATAGTGTCTAAAGATTGAAACAGGATCCGCACTTTTCACCGTTCCTTTCAGAATCATTTGATTCATCAGCTAGGAAGGGCGATTCCTTCTCCAGACCAATCTAATGTTGGTCAAAGTAACTCGATATTTCCAAGAGGTGTGTGGCACAACTTTTGAAATAACCGCTAGGTTGAGAGTTACTTGTATTTTTCCATAGCACTTTTCACCATAATTGTCATAAGGTTGGTGTCTGCATCCTTAAGTATACGATAGTTTTCACAGACAAAAGTATGCTGAGGCCCAGTAAACTTGGCATTTCCAATAGTTGGTACTAGAGACTATAAAGAAAGTGTTCTTTTAAGTTGTATTCCACTGTGGTTTCACCATTATTTTCATAACCAGAGCTGGTTTCTCGCATTAGCATAAGAATTTTTCCTCCTGGTTGAGATTTCTGTGTGGGGTGTAAGTGCGGGGCTTCTGTCAGCCCTGTGTTTGATATTTTACCTCTAGATTTGGTAAGTGCATATTTGCGTGAGAGGGGAAAAGTGTGGGTCATGCTTCAGATTTCATCCTGACACTTTTGAAATAACCAGTATGTTGGTAATTATTTCCCATTTCCATAGCAATTTGGACCGTAATAGTGGTTGTTCTCTGCATCCTTAAGCCTATGATGCTTTTTGCAGAGAAAACTCTACTGAGGCCTAGGACACATGGTATTTCCAATACCTGGCATCAAAGCCTTTGAAGATACGATTGTTTTCAGTATTATTTCATCATCCTTTGACCACTGTTTCAAGAACGGGAGCACTTTTCAACCATCAGGCTAAGAATCCTTCTTTGGAGATGAGATATTTTTCTGGGGTGGCAAGTGCAGAGCCTCTGCCGGTCATGGGTTTGTTTGACTAGCGCCAAAAATGTGAAGTGGGCCTTTGTGTGAGAGGTGGATAGTGCGAATCCTGTTTCAAAACTTTTAAATGTTCTTTTCAGAATCATTGATTCATCAGCTACGAATGGCAATTCCTTCTCTAGACCAATGGAGGGCTAGGACAAAGTAACTCGATCTTTCCAAGAGGTATGTGGCACAACTTTTGAAATAACTGCTAGGTTGAGAACTATTTGGTACTTTTTCGTACCACTTTTCACCATAATTGTCATAAAGTTGGTCTTTGCATCCTTAAGCCTATGATGCTTTTCGCATAGAAAACTCTACTAAGGCCCAGGTAACTTGGTATTTCCCATACCTGGCAACAGAGCCTTTGAAGATACGATTGTTTTCAGTATTATTTCACAATCCTTTCACCACTGTTTCAAGAATGGGAGCACTTTTCAACCATTAGCATAAGAATCCTATTTGGAGATGAGATATTTTACTGGGGTGGCAAGTGCAGGGCCTCTTTGAGTCCTGGGTTTTTTGGCCTAGCGCCAGACATGAGAAGTGCGCCTTTGTGTCAGAGGTGAAAAATGCAGATCCTGTTTCACGCTTTTCACTGTTCCTTTCAGAATCATTTGATTTATCAGCTAGGAATAGCGACTCCTTCTCCAGACCAATCAAAGGCTTGGCCAAAGTAACTGGATCTTTCCAAGAGCTGTGTGGCACATCTTTTGAAATAACCACTATGTTGAGAACTATTTGGTATTTTTCTGTAGCACGTTTGACCATAATTGTCATAAGGTTGGTCTCTGCATCCTTAAGCATAGGATAGTTTTCACAGACAAAAGTATGCTGAGGCCCAGTAAACTTGGCATTTCCAATAGTTGGTACGAGTGACTATAAAGAAAGTGTTCTTTTCAGTATTATTGCACTGTGTTTTCACCACTGTTTTCAGAACCAGAGCAGGTTTCACGCATTAGCATAAATATCCTTCTTCCTTGTTGAGATTTCTGTGTGGGGTGTAAGTGCGCGGCTTCTGGCAGCCCTGTGTTTGATTTGTTTACTTTCAGAGTTGGTAAGTGCATATTTGCGTGAGATGGGAAAAGTGTGGATCGTGCTTCAGATTTCATCCTGACACTTTTGCAATAACCAGTATGTTGCTAATTATTTTGCATTTCAATTGCGCTTTACACCATGATAGTAGTTGGTCTCTGCATCCTTAAGAGTATGATGCCTTTCGCAGAGAAAACTCTTCTCCAGCCCAGGTAACTTGGTGTTTCCCATACCTGGCACCAGAGCCTTTGAAGATACGATTAGTTTCAGTATTATTTCACCATCCTTTGACCACTATTTCAAGAAAGGGAGAACTTTTCAACCGTTAGCATAAGAATCCTTCTTTGGATATGAAATATTTTCCTGGGGAGGCACCTGCAGGACCACTGTCAGTCCTGTGTTTGTTTGACTAGGGCCAGACATGAGAAGTGCGCCATTGTGTGAGAGGTGAAAAATGCACATCCTGTTTCAGTCTTTAGACTGAAACAGGATCTGCACTTTTCACCGTTCTTTTCAGAATCATTTGATTCATCAGCTAGGAATGGCGATTCATTCTCCAGACCAATCAAAGGCTAGGCCAAAGTAACTCGATCTTTCCAAGAGGTGTGTGGCAAAACTTTTGAAACAACCGCTAGGTGTAGAACTATTTGGGGTTTTTCCGTAGCACATTTCACCGTAATTGTCATAAGGTTGGTCTCTGCATCCTTAAGCATACGAGAGTTTTCACAGACGAAAGCAGGCTGAGGCCCAGTAAACTTGGCATTTCCAATAGTTGGTCCTAAGGCTACAACGAAAGTGTTCTTTTAAGTATTATTCTACTGTGGTTTCACCATTGTTTTCACAACCCAAGCAGGGTGCTCGCATTTGCATAAGAATCCTCCCTAGTAGTTGAGACTTCTGGGTGGGGTGTAAGTGCAGGACTTCTGTCAGCCCTGCCTTTGATTTGTTTACCTCCAGAATTGGTAAGTGCACGTTTGCGAGACATGAGAAAAGTGTGGATCGTGCTTCAGATTTCATCCTGACAGTTTTGAAATCACCAGTATGTTGGTAAATATTTGCCGTTACCATAGCGTTTTGCAACGTAATATTCATGAGGTCGGTCTACGAATCCTGAAGACTATAATGCTTTCTGCAGAGAAACCTCTGCTGAGACCCAGGTAACTTGCTATTTCCCATAGCTGGCACAGGAGCCTTGGAAGATAGGATTGTTTTCAGTATTATTTCACCATCCTTTCTCCACTTTTCAAGAACGGGAAACCTTTTCGACCGTTAGCGTAAGAATCCTTCTTTGGAGATGAGATATTTTTCTGGGGTGGCAAGTGCAGGGCCTCTGTCAGTCCTGGGTTTGTTGGACTAGCGCCAGACATGAGAAGTGCGCCTTTGTGGAAGAGATGAATAGTGCGGATCCCGTTTGTGTCTAAAGACTGAAACAGGATCCTCACTTTTCACCATTCCGTTCAGAATGATTTGATTCATCAGCTAGGAATAGCGATTCCTTCTCCAGACCAATCGAAGGCTAGGCCAAAGTAACTCCATCTTTCAAAGAGGTGTGGCACAACTTTTGAAACAACCGCTAGATGGAGAACTATTTGGGATTTTTCCGTTGCACTTTTCATCGTAAATGTCATAAGGTTGCACTCTGCATCCTTAAGCATACGAGAATTTTCACAGACGAAAGCAGGCTGAGGCCCAGTAAACTTGGCATTTCCAATAATTGGCCCTAGAGACTACAAAGAATGTGTTCTTCTAAGTATTATTCCACTGTGGTTTCACCATTGTTTTCAGAACCCGAGCAGGTTTCTCGCATTAGCATAAGAATCCTGCCTGGTAGTTGAGATTTCTGGGTACGGTGTAAGTGGGGGGCTTCTGTTAGACCTGCGTTTGATTTGTTTACCTCCAGAGCTGGTAAGTGCATATTTGCATGAGATGGGAAAAGTGTGGATCGAGCTTTAGATTTCATCCTGACAGTTTTTAAATCACCAGTATGGTGGTAATTATTTGCTATTACTATAGCGTTTTGGAACATAATACTCCTGAGGTCGGTCTGTGCATCCTGAAGCCTATGATGCCTTGTGCAGAGAAACCTCTGCTGAGGCCCAGGTAACTTGCTATCTCCCATAGCTGGCACCAGAGCCTTGGAAGATAGCATTGATTTCAGTATTATTTCACCATCCTTTCACCACTGTTTCAAGAACGGGAGCCCTTTTCAACGGTTAGCGTAAGAATCCTTCTTTGGAGATGAGATATTTTTCTGGGGTGGCAAGTGCAGGGCCTCAGTCAGTCCTGGGTTTGTTGGACTAGCCCCAGACATGAGAAGTGAGCCTTTGTTTGACAGGTGAATAGTGCGGATCCTGTTTCAGTCTAAAGACTGAAACAGGATACGCACTTTTCACCGTTCCTTTCAGAATCATTTGATTCATCAGCTAGGAATGGCGATTCCTTACCCAGACCAAGCGAAGGCTAGGCCAAAGTAACTCGATCTTTCCAAGAGGTGTGTGGCACAACTTTTGAAACAACCACTAGGTGGAGAACTATTTGGTATTTTTCCGTAGCACTTTTCACCGTAATTGTCATAAGGTTGATCTCTGCACCCTTAAGCATACGAGAGTTTTCACAGACGAAAGCAGGTTGTGGCCCAGTAAACTTGGCATTTCCAATAGTTGGTCCTAAGGCTACAACGAAAGTGTTCTTTTAAGTATTGTTCCACTGTGGTTTCACCATTGTTTTCACAACCTGAGCAGGGTTCTCGCATTAGCATAAGAATCCTGCCTGGTAGTTGAGATTTCTGGGTGGGGTGTAAGTGGGGGGCTTCTGTCAGACCTGCGTTTGATTTGTTTACCTCCAGAGCTTGTAAGTGCATATCTGCATGAGATGGGAAAAGTGTGGATCGTGCTTCATATTTCATCCTGGGAGTTTTGAAATCACCAGTATGTTGGTAATTATTTGCCATTTCCATGGCATTTTGCACCGTAATGGTCACGAGGTCGGTCTCTGCATTCTGAAGCCTATGATGCTTTTCGCAGAGAAACCTCTGCTGTGGTCGAGGTAACTTGCTATTTCCCATAGCTGGCACCGGAGCCTTGGAAGATAGTATTGTATTCAGTATTATTTCGCCATCCTTTCACCACTGTTTCAAGATCGGGAGCCCTTTTCAACCGTTAGCGGAAGAATCCTTCTTTGGAGATGAGATATTTTTCTGGGGTGGCAAGTGCAGGGCTTCTGTCAGTCCTGGGTTTGTTGGACTAGCGCCAGACATGAGAAGTGCGCCTTTGTGGTACAGGTGAATAGTGCGGATCCTGTTTCAGTCTAAAGACTGAAACAGGATCTGCACTTTTCACCGTTCCTTTCAGAATCATTTGATTCATCAGCTAGGAATGGCGATTCCTTCTCCAGACCAATAGGAGGCTAGGCCAAAGTAACTCGATCTTTCCAAGAGGTGTGTGGCCCAACTTTTGAAACAACCGCTAGGTGGAGAACTATTTGGCATTTTTCCGTAGCACTTTTCACCGCAATTGTCATAATGTTGGTCTCTGCATCCTTAAGCGTACGAGAGTTTTCACAGATGAAACAGGCAGAGGCCCAGTAAGCATTTCCAATAATTGGTCCTAAGGCTACAACGAAAATGTTCTTTTAAGTATTATTCCACTGTGTTTTCACCATTATTTTCACAACCCGAGCAGGGTTCTCGCATTTGCATAAGAATCCTGACTGGTAGTAGAGATTTCTGGGTGGGGTGTAAGTGGGGGGCTTCTCTCAGCCCTGCGTTTATTTGTTTACCTCCAGAGCTTGTAAGTGCATATTTGCGTGGGATGGGAAAAGTATGGATCGTGCTTCAGTTTTCATCCTGACAGTTTTGAAATCAGCAGTATGTTGGTAATTTTTTGCCATTACCATAGCGTTTTGCACCATAATATTCATGAGGTCGGTCTCTGCATCCTGAAGTCTATGATGCTTTCTGCAGAGAAACCTCTGCTGAGTCCCAGGTAACTTGCTATTTCCCATAGCTGGCACAGGAGCCTTGGAAGATAGGATTGTTTTCAGTATTAATTCATCATTTTTTCACCACTGTTTCAAGAACGGGAGCCCTTTTCAACCATTAGCGGAAGAATCCTTCTTCGGAGATGAGATATTTTTCTGGGGTGGCAAGTGCAGGGCCTCTGTCAGTCCTGGGTTTGTTGGACTAGCGCCAGACATGAGAAGTGCGCCTTTGTGGGACAGGTGAATAGTGCGGATGCTGTTTCAGTCCAAAGACTGAAACAGGATCGGCACTTTTCACCATTCCTTTCAGAATAATTTGATTCATCAGCTAGGAATGGCGATTGCTTCTCCAGACCAATCGAAGGCTAGGCCAAAGTAACTCGATCTTTCCAAGAGGTGTGTGGCCTAACTTTTCAAAGAACCGCTAAGTGGAGAACTATTTGTTATTTTTGCGAAGCACTTTTCACAGTAATTGTCATAAGTTTGGTCTCTGCATCCTTAAGCATACAAGAGTCTTCACACACGAAACAGGCTGAGGCCCAGTAATCTTGGCATTTCCAATAGTTGGTCCTTGAGACTACCAAGAAAGTGTTCTTTTAAGTAATATTCCATTGTGGTTTCAACATTATTTTCAGAACCCGAGCAGGGTTCTCGCATTAGCATAACAATCCTGCCTGGTAGTTGAGATTTCATGGTGGGGTGTAAGTGCAGGGCTTCTGTCGGCCCTGCCTTTGATTTGTTTACCTCCAGAGTTGGTAAGTGCATTTTTGCGTGAGATGTGATAAGTGTGGATCGTGCTTCAGATTTCATCCTGACACGTTGAAATGACCAGTGTGTTCGTAATTATTTGCCATTTCCATGGCGTTTGGCACCGTAATAGTCATGAGGTCCGTCTCTGCATACTGAAGCCTATGATGCTTTTTGCAGCGAAAACTCTGCTGAGGCCCAGGTAGCTTGTTATTTCCCATAGCTGGCACAGGAGCCTTGGTAGATAGGATTGTTTTCAGTACTATTTCACCATTTTTTCACCACTGTTTCAAGAACGGGAGCAATTTTCAACCGTTAGCGGAAGAATCCTTCTTTGGAGATGAGATATTTTTCTGGGGTGGCAAGTGCAGGGGCACTGTCAGTCCTGGGTTTGTTGGACTAGCGCCAGACATCAGAAGTGCGCCTTTGTGGGACAGGTGAATAGTGCGGATCCTGTTTCAGTCTAAAGACTGAAAGAGCGTCCGCACTTTTCACCGTTCCATTCAGAATCATTTGATTCATCAGCTAGGAATGGCGGTTGCTTCTCCAGACCAATCGAAGGCTAGGCCAAAGTAACTCGATCTTTCCAAAGGTGTGTGGTCCAACTTTTGAAAGAACCACTAAGTGGAGAACTATTTGGTATTTTTCCGAAACACTTTTCACCGTAATTGTCATAACGTTGGTCTCTGCATCCTTAAGCATACGAGAGTTTTCACAGACAAAACATTAATCTTGGCCCATTAATCTTGGCATTTCCTATAGTTGGTCCTAGAGACTACCAAGAAAGTGTTCTTTTAAGTATTATTCCGTTGTGGTTTCAGCATTATTTTCAGAACCCGAGCAGGGGTCTCGCATTAGCATAAGAATCCTGCCCGGTAGTTGAGATTTCATGGTGGGGTGTAAGTGCAGGACCCCTGTTAGCCCTGCCTTTGATTTGTTTACCTCCAGAGTTGGAAAGTGCATATTTGCGTGAGATGGGAAAAGTGTGGATCGTGCTTCAGATTTCATCCTGACACTTTGAAATGACCAGTGTGTTGGTAATTATTTGCCATTTCCATGGCGTTTGGCACCGTAATAGTCATGAGGTCGGTCTCTGCATCCTGAAGCCTATGATGCTTTTTGCAGAGAAACCTCTGCTGAGGCCCAGGTAACTTGCTATTTCCCATAGCTGGCACAGGAGCCTTGGAAGATAGGATTGTTTTCAGTATTATTTCACCATTTTTTCACCACTGTTTCAAGAACGGGAGCCGTTTTCAACCGTTAGCGGAAGAATCCTTCTTTGGAGATGAGATATTTTTCAGGGGTGGCAAGTGCAGGGCCTCTGTCAGTCCTGGGTTTGTTGGACTAGCACCAGACATGAGAAGTGCGCCTTTGTGGGACAGGTGAATAGTGCGGATCCTATTTTAGTCTAAAGACTGAAACAGGATCCGCACTTTTCACCGTTTCTTTCAGAATCATTTGATTCAACAGCTAGGAATGGCGATTGCTTCTCCAGACCAATCGAAGGCTAGGCCAAAGTTACTCGATCTTTCCAAGAGGTCTGTGGCCCAACTTTTGAAAGAACCGCAAGTGGAGATCTATTTGGTATTTTTCCGAAGCACTTTTCACCGTAATTGTCCCAAGGTTGGTCTCTGCATCCTTAAGCATACCAGAGTTTTCACAGACGAAACAGGCTGAGGCCCATTAATCTTGGCATTTCCAATAGTTGGTCCTAGAGACTACCAAGAAAGTGTTCTTTTAAGTATTATTCTGTTGTGGTTTCAGCATTATTTTCAGAACCCGAGCAGGGTTGTCGTATTAGCATAAGAATCCTGCCTGGTAGTTGAGAGTTCTGGGTGGGGTGTAAGTGTGGGGCTTCTGTCAGCCCTGCCTTTGATTTGTTTTCCTCCAGAGTTGGAAAGTGCATAATTGCGTGAGATGGGAAAAGTGTAGATCGTGCTTCAGATTTCATCCTGACACTTTGAAATGACCAGTGTGTTGGTAATTATTTGCCATTTCCATGGTGTTTGGCACCGTAATAGTCATGAGGTCGGTCTCTGCATCCTGAAGCCTATGATGCTTTTTGCAGAGAAACCTCTGCTGAGGCCCAGGTAACCTGCTATTTCCCATAGCTGGCACAGGAGCCTTGGAAGATAGGATTGTTTTCAGTATTATTTCACCATTTTTTCACCACTGTTTCAAGAACGGGAGCCCTTTTCAACCGTTAGCGGAAGAATCCTTCTTTGGAGATGAGATATTTTTCTGGGGTGGCAAGTGCAGGGCCTCTGTCAGTCCTGGGTTTGTTGGACTAGCGCCAGACATGAGAAGTGCGCCTTTGTGGGACAGGTGAATAGTGCGGATCCTGTTTCAGTCTAAAGACTGAAACAGGATCCGCACTTTTCACCGTTCCTTTCAGAATCATTTGATTCATGAGCTAGGAATGGCGATTGCTTCACCAGACCAATCGAAGGCTAGGCCAAAGTAACTCGATCTTTCCAAGAGGTGTGTGGCCCAACTTTTGAAAGAACCACTAAGTGGAGCACTTTTTGTTATTTTTCCGTAGCGCTTTTCACCGTAATTGTCATAAGGTTGGTCTCTGCATCCTTAAGCATACCAGAGTTTTCACAGATGAAACAGGCTGAGGCCCAGTAATCTTGGCATTTCCAATAGTTGGTCTTAGAGACTACCAAGAAAGTGTTCTTTTAAGTATTATTCAATTGTGGTTTCAGCATTATTTTCAGTACCCGAGCAGGGTTCTCGCATTAGCATAAGAATCCTGCCTGGTAGTTGAGATTTCATGGTGGGGTGTAAGTGCGGGGCTTCTGTCAGCCCTGCCTTTGATTTGTTTACCTCCAGAGTTGGAAAGTGCATACTTGCGTGAGATGGGAAAAGTGTGGATCGTGCTTCAGATTTCATCCTGACACTTTGAAATGACCAGTGTGTTGGTAATTATTTGCCATTTCCATGGCGTTTGGCACCGTAATAGTCATGAGGTCGGTCTCTGCATCCTGAAGCCTATGATGCTTTTTGCAGAGAAACCTCTGCTGAGGCCCAGGTAACTTGCTATTTCCCATAGCTGGCACAGGAGCCTTGGAAGATAGGATTGTTTTCAGTATTATTTCACCATTTTTTCACCACTGTTTCAAGGACGGGAGCCCTTTTCAACCGTTACCGGAAGAATCCTTCTTTGGAGATGAGATATTTTTCTGGGGTGGCAAGTGCAGGGCCTCTGTCAGTCCTGGGTTTGTTGGACTAGCGCCAGACATGAGAAGTGCGCCTTTGTGGGACAGGTGAATAGTGCGGATCCTGTTTCAGTCTAAAGACTGAAACAGGATCCGCACTTTTCACCGTTCTTTCAGAATCATTTGATTCATCAGCTAGGAATGTCGATTGCTTCTCCAGACCAATCGAAGGCTAGGCCAAAGTAACTCGATCTTTCCAAGAGGTGTGTGGCCCAACTTTTGAAAGAACCGCTAAATGGAGAACTATTTGTTATTTTTCCGAAGCACTTTTCACCGTAATTGTCCTAAGGTTGGTCTCTGCATCCTTAAGCATACGAGAGTTTTCACAGACGAAACAGGCTGAGGACCAGTAATCTTGGCATTTCCAATAGTTGGTCCTAGAGACTACCAAGAAAATGTTCTTTTAAGTATTATTCTGCTGTGGTTTAACATTATTTTCAGAACCCGAGAAGGGTTCTCGCATTAGCATAAGAATCCTGCCTGGTAGTTGAGATTTCATGGTGGGGTGTAAGTGCGGGGCTTCTGTCAGCCCTGCCTTTGATTTGTTTACCTCCAGAGTTGGAAAGCGCATAGTTGCGTGAGATGGGAAAAGTGTCGATCGTGCTTCAGATTTCATCCTGGCACTTAGAAATGACCAGTGTGTTGGTAATTATTTGCCATTTCCATGGCGTTTGGCACCGTAATAGTCATGAGGTCGGTCTCTGCATCCTGAAGCCTATGATGCTTTTTGCAGAGAAACCTCTGCTGAGGCCCAGGTAACTTGCTATTTCCCATAGCTGGCACAGGAGCCTTGGAAGATAGGATTGTTTTCAGTATTATTTCACCATTTTTTCACCACTGTTTCAAGAACGGGAGCCCTTTTCAACCGTTAGCGGAAGAATCCTTCTTTGGAGATGAGATATTTTTCTGGGGTGGCAAGTGCAGGGCCTCTGTCAGTCCTGGGTTTGTTGGAGTAGCACCAGACATGAGAAGTGCGCCTTTGTGGGACAGGTGAATAGTGCGGATCCTGTTTCAGTCTAAAGACTGAAACAGGATCCGCACTTTTCACCGTTCTTTCAGAATCATTTGATTCATCAGCTAGGAATGTCGATTGCTTCTCCAGACCAATCGAAGGCTAGGCCAAAGTAACTCGAACTTTCCAAGAGGTGTGTGGCCCAACTTTTGAAAGAACCGCTAAATGGAGAACTATTTGTTATTTTTCCGAAGCACTTTTCACCGTAATTGTCCTAAGGTTGGTCTCTGCATCCTTAAGCATACGAGAGTTTTCACAGACGAAACAGGCTGAGGCCCAGTAATCTTGGCATTTCCAATAGTTGGTCTTAGAGACTACCAAGAAAGTGTTCTTTTAAGTATTATTCAATTGTGGTTTCAGCATTATTTTCAGTACCCGAGCAGGGTTCTTGCATTAGCATAAGAATCCTGCCTGGTAGTTGAGATTTCATGGTGGGGTGTAAGTGCGGGGCTTCTGTCAGCCCTGCCTTTGATTTGTTTACCTCCAGAGTTGGAAAGTGCATACTTGCGTGAGATGGGAAAAGTGTGGATCGTGCTTCAGATTTCATCCTGACACTTTGAAATGACCAGTGTGTTGGTAATTATTTGCCATTTCCATGGCGTTTGGCACCGTAATAGTCATGAGGTCGGTCTCTGCATCCTGAAGCCTATGATGCTTTTTGCAGAGAAACCTCTGCTGAGGCCCAGGTAACTTGCTATTTCCCATAGCTGGCACAGGAGCCTTGGAAGATAGGATTGTTTTCAGTATTATCTCACCATTTTTTCACCACTGTTTCAAGAACGGGAGCCCTTTTCAACCGTTAGCGGAAGAATCCTTCTTTGGAGATGAGATATTTTTCTGGGGTGGCAAGTGCAGGGCCTCTGTCAGTCCTGGGTTTGTTGGACTAGCGCCAGACATGAGAAGTGCGTCTTTGTGGGACAGGTGAATAGTGCGGATCCTGTTTCAGTCTAAAGACTGTAACAGGATCCGCACTTTTCACCATTCCTTTCAGAATCATTTGATTCATCAGCTAGGAATGGCGATTGCTTCTCCAGACCAATCGAAGG
Source organism: Lemur catta (assembly GCF_020740605.2). Taxonomy (NCBI): domain Eukaryota; kingdom Metazoa; phylum Chordata; class Mammalia; order Primates; family Lemuridae; genus Lemur; species Lemur catta. The sequence goes on along the minus strand of NC_059132.1, from coordinate 83,012,480 downwards.
CTAGGCCAAAGTAACTCGATCTTTCCAAGAGATGTGTGGCCCAACTTTTGAAAGAACCGCTAAGTGGAGAACTATTTGATATTTTTCCGAAGCACTTTTCACCGTAATTGTCCTAAGGTTGGTCTCTGCATCCTTAAGCATACGAGAGTTTTCACAGACGAAACAGGCTGAGGACCAGTAATCTTGGCATTTCCAATAGTTGGTCCTAGAGACTACCAAGAAAATGTTCTTTTAAGTATTATTCTGCTGTGGTTTAACATTATTTTCAGAACCCGAGAAGGGTTCTCGCATTAGCATAAGAATCCTGCCTGGTAGTTGAGATTTCATGGTGGGGTGTAAGTGCGGGGCTTCTGTCAGCCCTGCCTTTGATTTGTTTACCTCCAGAGTTGGAAAGCGCATAGTTGCGTGAGATGGGAAAAGTGTCGATCGTGCTTCAGATTTCATCCTGGCACTTAGAAATGACCAGTGTGTTGGTAATTATTTGCCATTTCCATGGCGTTTGGCACCGTAATAGTCATGAGGTCGGTCTCTGCATCCTGAAGCCTATGATGCTTTTTGCAGAGAAACCTCTGCTGAGGCCCAGGTAACTTGCTATTTCCCATAGCTGGCACAGGAGCCTTGGAAGATAGGATTGTTTTCAGTATTATTTCACCATTTTTTCACCACTGTTTCAAGAACGGGAGCCCTTTTCAACCGTTAGCGGAAGAATCCTTCTTTGGAGATGATATATTTTTCTGGGGTGGCAAGTGCAGGGCCTCTGTCAGTCCTGGGTTTGTTGGAGTAGCACCAGACATGAGAAGTGCGCCTTTGTGGGACAGGTGAATAGTGCGGATCCTGTTTCAGTCTAAAGACTGAAACAGGATCCGCACTTTTCACTGTTCTTTCAGAATCATTTGATTCATCAGCTAGGAATGTCGATTGCTTCTCCAGACCAATCGAAGGCTAGGCCAAAGTAACTCGAACTTTCCAAGAGGTGTGTGGCCCAACTTTTGAAAGAACCGCAAAATGGAGAACTATTTGTTATTTTTCCGAAGCACTTTTCACCGTAATTGTCCTAAGGTTGGTCTCTGCATCCTTAAGCATACCAGAGTTTTCACAGACGAAACAGGCTGAGGACCAGTAATCTTGGCATTTCCAATAGTTGGTCCTAGACACTACCAAGAAAGTGTTCTTTTAAGTATTATTCCGTTGTGGTTTCAGCATTATTTTCAGAACCCGAGCAGGGTTCTCGCATTAGCATAAGAATCCTGCCTGGTAGTTGAGATTTCATGGTGGGGTGTAAGTGCGGGGCTTCTGTCAGCCCTGCCTTTGATTTGTTTACCTCCAGAGTTGGAAAGTGCATATTTGCGTGAGATGGGAAAAGTGTGGATCATGCTTCAGATTTCATCCAGACACTTTGAAATGACCAATGTGTTGGTAATTATTTGCCATTTCCATGGCGTTTGGCCCCGTAATAGTCATGAGGTCGGTCTCTGCATCCTGAAGCCTATGATGCTTTTTGCAGAGAAACCTCTGCTGAGGCCCAGGTAACTTGCTACTTCCCATAGCTGGCACAGGAGCCTTGGAAGATAGGATTGTTTTCAGTATTATTTCACCATCCCTTCACCACTGTTTCAAGAACGGGAGCCCTTTTCAACCGTTAGCGGAAGAATCCTTCTTTGGAGATGAGATATTTTTCTGGGGTGGCAAGTGCAGGGCCTCTGTCAGTCCTGGGTTTGTTGGACTAGCGCCAGACATGAGAAGTGCGCCTTTGTGGGACAGGTGAATAGTGCGGATCCTGTTTCAGTCTAAAGACTGAAACAGGATCCACACTTTCCCCGTTCCTTTCAGAATCATTTGATTCATCAGCTAGGAATGGCGATTGCTTCTCCAGACCAATCGAAGGCTAGGCCAAAGTAACTCGATCTTTCCAAGAGGTGTGTGGCCCAACTTTTGAAAGAACCGCTAAGTGGAGAACTATTTGGTATTTTCCCTAAGCACTTTTCACCGTAATTGTCCTAAGGTTGGTCTCTGCATCCTTAAGCATACCAGAGTTTTCACAGACGAAACAGGCTGAGGCGCATTAATCTTGGCATTTCCAATAGTTGGTCCTAGAGACTACCAAGAAAGTGTTCTTTTAAGTATTATTCCGTTGTGGTTTCAGCATTATTTTCAGAACCTGAGCAAGGTTCTCGCATTAGCATAAGAATCCTGCCTGGTAGTTGAGATTTCTGGGTGGGGTGTAAGTGCAGGGCTTCTGTCAGCCCTGCCTTTGATTTGTTTACCTCAAGAGTTGGAAAGTGCATATTTGCGTGAGATGGGAAAAGTGTGGATCGTGCTTCAGATTTCATCCTGACACTTTGAAATGACCAGTGTGTTGCTAATTATTTGCCATTTCCATGGCGGTTGGCACGGTAATAGTCATGAGGTCGGTCTCTGCATCCTGAAGCCTATGATGCTTTTTGCAGAGAAACCTCTGCTGTGGCCCTGATAACTTGCTATTTCCCATAGCTGGCACAGGAGCCTTGGAAGATAGGATTGTTTTCCGTATTATTTCACAATTTTTTCACCACTGTTTCAAGAACGGGAGCCCTTTTCAACCGTTAGCGGAGGAATCCTTCTTTGGAGATGAGATATTTTTCTGGGGTGGCAAGTGCAGGGCCTCTGTCAGTCCTGGGTTTGTTCTACTAGCGCCAGACATGAGAAGTGCACCTTTGTGGGACAGGTGAATAGTGCGGATCCTGTTTCAGTCTAAAGACTGAAACAGGATCCGCACTTTTCACCGTTCCTTTCAGAATCATTTGATTCATCAGCTAGGAATGGCGATTGCTTCTCCAGACCAATCGAAGGCTAGGCCTAAGTACCTCGATCTTTCCAAGAGGTGTGTGGCCCAACTTTTGAAAGAACCGCTAAGTGGAGAACTATTTGTTATTTTTCCGAAGCACTTTTCACCGTAGTTGTCATAAGGTTGGTCTCTGCATCCTTAAGCATACGAGAGTTTTCACAGACGAAACAGGCTGAGGCCCAGTAATCTTGGCATTTCCAATAGTTGGTCCTAGAGACTACCAAGAAAGTGTTCTTTTAAGTATTATTCCGTTGTGGTTTCAGCATTATTTTCAGAACCTGAGCAGGGTTCTCTCATTAGCATAAGAATCCTGCCTGGTAGTTGAGATTTCATGGTGGGGTGTAATTGCGGGGCTTCTGTCAGCCCTGCCTTTGATTTGTTTACCTCCAGAGTTGGAAAGTGCATAATTGCGTGAGATGGGAAAAGTGTGAATTGTGTTTCAGATTTCATACTGACATTTGAAATGATCAGTGTGTTGGTAATTATTGGCCATTTCCATGGCGTTTGGCCCCGTAATAGTCATGAGGTCGGTCTCTGCATCCTGAAGCCTATGATGCCTTTTGCAGAGAAACCTCTGCTGAGGCCCAGGTAACTTGCTATTTCCCATAGCTGGCACAGGAGCCTTGGAAGATAGGATTGTTTTCAGTATTATTTCACCATTTTTTCACCACTGTTTCAAGGACGGGAGCCCTTTTCAACCGTTAGCGGAAGAATCCTTCTTTGGAGATGAGATATTTTTCTGGGGTGGCAAGTGCAGGGCCTCTGTCAGTCCTGGGTTTGTTGGACTACCACCAGACATGAGAAGTGCGCCTTTGTGGGACAGGTGAATAGTGCGGATCCTGTTTAAGTCTAAAGACTGAAACAGGATCCGCACTTTTCACCGTTCCTTTCAGAATCATTTGATTCATCAGCTAGGAATGGCGATTGCTTCTCCAGACCAATCGAAGGCTAGGCCAAAGTAACTCGATCTTTCCAAGAGGTGTGTGGCCCAACTTTTGAAAGAACCGCTAAGTGGAGAACTATTTGGTATTTTTCCTAAGCACTTTTCACCGTAATTGTCCTAAGGTTGGTATCTGCATCCTTAAGCATACCAGAGTTTTTCACAGACGAAACAGGCTGAGGCCCATTAATCTTGACATTTCCAAAAGTTGGTCCTTGATACTACCAAGAAAGTGTTCTTTTAAGTATTATTCTGTTGTGGTTTCAGCATTATTTTCAGAACCCGAGCAGGGTTCTCGCATTAGCATAAGAATCCTGCCTGGTAGTTGAGATTTCATGGTGGGGTGTAAGTACGGGGCTTCTGTCAGCCCTGCCTTTGATTTGTTTACCTACAGAGTTGGAAAGTGCATAGTTGCGTGAGATGGGAAAAGTGTGGATCGTGCTTCAGATTTCATCCTGACACTTTGAAATGACCAGTGTGTTGGTAATTATTTGCCAGTTCCATGGCGTTTGGCACCCTAATAGTCATGAGGTCGGTCTCTGCATCCTGAAGCCTATGATGCTTTTTGCAGAGAAACCTCTGCTGAGGCCCAGGTAACTTGCTATTTCCCATAGCTTGCACAGGAGCCTTGGAAGATAGGATTGTTTTCAGTATTATTTCACCATTTTTTCACCACTGTTTCAAGAACGGGAGCCCTTTTCAACCGTTATCGGAAGAATCCTTCTTTGGAGATGAGATATTCTCCTGGGGTGGCAAGTGCAGGGCCTCTGTCAGTCCTGGGTTTGTTGGGCTAGCGCCAGACATGAGAAGTGCGCCTTTGTGGGACAGGTGAATAGTGCGGATCCTGTTTCAGTCTAAAGACTGAAACAGGATCCGCACTTTTCACCGTTCCTTTCAGAATCATTTGGTTCATCAGCTAGGAATGCCGATTGCTTCTCCAGACCAATCGAAGGCTAGGCCAAAGTAACTCGATCTTTCCAAGAGGTGTGTGGCCCAACTTTTGAAAGAACCGCTAAGTGGAGAACTATTTGGTATTTTTCCTAAGCACTTTTCACCGTAATTGTCCTAATGTTACTCTCTGCATCCTTAAGCATACCAGAGTTTTCACAGACGAAACAGGCTGAGGCCCATTAATCTTGGCATTTCCAAAAGTTGGTCCTAGAGACTACCAAGAAAGTGTTCTTTTAAGTATTATTCTGTTGTGGTTTCAGCATTATTTTCAGAACCGGAGCAGGGTTCTCGCATTAGCTTAAGAATCCTGCCTGGTAGTTGAGATTTCATGGTGGGGTGTAAGTGCGGGGCTTCTGTCAGCCCTGCCTTTGATTTGTTTACCTCCAGAGTTGGAAAGTGCATAGTTGCGTGAGATGGGAAAACTGTGGATCGTGCTTCAGATTTCATCCTGACACTTTGAAATGACCAGTGTGTTCGTAATTATTTGCCATTTCCATGGCGTTTGGCACCGTAATAGTCATGAGGTCGGTCTCTGCATCCTGAAGCCTATGATGCTTTTTGCAGAGAAACCTCTGCTGAGGCCCAGGTAACTTGCTATTTCCCATAGCTGGCACAGGAGCCTTGGAAGATAGGATTGTTTTCAGTATTATTTCACCATTTTTTCACCACTGTTTCAAGAGCCGGAGCCCTTTTCAACCGTTAGCGGAAGAATCCTTCTTTGGAGATGAGATATTTTTCTGGGGTGGCAAGTGCAGGGCCTCTGTCAGTCCTGTGTTTGTTGGACTAGCGCCAGACATGAGAAGTGCGCCTTTGTGGGACAGGTGAATAGTGCGGATCCTGTTTCAGTCTAAAGACTGAAACAGGATCCGCACTTTTCACCGTTCCTTTCAGAATCATTTGATTCATCAGCTAGGAATGGCGATTGCTTCTCCAGACCAATCGAAGGCTAGGCCAAAGTAACTCGATCTTTCCAAGAGGTGTGTGGCCCAACTTTTGAAAGAACCGCTAAGTGGAGAACTATTTGGTATTTTTACGAAGCACTTTTCACCGTAATTGTCATAAGGTTGGTCTCTGCATCCTTAAGCATACCAGTGTCTTCACAGACGAAACAGGCTGAGGCCCAGTAATCTTGGCATTTCCAATAGTTGGTCTTAGAGACTACCAAGAAAATTTTCCTTTAAGTATTTTTCCTTTGTGGTTTCAGCATTATTTTCAGAATCCGAGCAGGGTTCTCGCATTAGCATAAGAATCCTGCCTGGTAGTTGAGATTTCTGGGTGGGGTGTAAGTGCGGGGCTTCTGTCAGCCCTGCCTTTGATTTGTTTACCTCCAGAGTTGGAAAGTGCATATTTGCGTGAGATGGGTAAAGTGTGGATCGCGCTTCAGATTTCTTCCTGACACTTTGAAATTACCAGTGTGTTGGTAATTATTTGCCATTTCCATGGCGTTTGGCACCGTAATAGTCATGAGGTCGGTCTCTGCATCCTGAAGCCTATGATGCTTTTTGCAGAGAAACCTCTGCTGAGGCCCAGGTAACTTGCTATTTCCCATAGCTGTCACAGGAGCCTTGGAAGATAGGATTGTTTTCAGTATTATTTCACCATTTTTTCAGCACTGTTTCAAGGACGGGAGCCCTTTTCAACCGTTAGCGGAAGAATCCTTCTTTGGAGATGAGATATTTTTCTGGGGTGGCAAGTGCAGGGCCTCTGTCTGTCCTGGGTTTGTTGGACTAGCGCCAGACATGAGAAGTGCGCCTTTGTGGGACAGGTGAATAGTGCGGATCCTGTTTCAGTCTAAAGACTGAAACAGGATCCGCACTTTTCACCGTTCCTTTCAGAATCATTTGATTCATCAGCTAGGAATGGCGATTGCTTCTCCAGACCAATCGAAGGCTAGGCCAAAGTAACTCGATCTTTCCAAGAGGTGTGTGGCCCAACTTTTGAAAGAACCGCTAAGTGGAGAACTATTTGGTATTTTTCCTAAGCACTTTTCACCGTAATTGTTCTAAGGTTGGTCTCTGCATCCTTAAGCATACCAGAGTTTTCACAGAGGAAACAGGCTGAGGCCCATTAGTCTTGGCATTTCCAATAGTTGGTCCTAGAGACTACCAAGAAAGTGTTCTTTTAAGTATTATTCTGTTGTGGTTTCAGCATTATTTTCAGAACCCGAGCAGGGTTCTCGCATTAGCATAAGAATCCTGCCTGGTAGTTGAGATTTCTGGTTGGGGTATAAGTTGGGGGATTCTGTCAGCCCTGCCTTTGATTTCTTTACCTCCAGAGTTGGAAAGTGCATAATTGCGTGAGATGGGAAAAGTGTGGATTGTGTTTCAGATTTCATACTGACATTTGAAATGATCAGTGTGTTGGTAATTATTTGTCATTTCCATGGCGTTTGGCCCCGTAATAGTCATGAGGTCGGTCTCTGCATCTTGAAGCATATGATGCCTTTTGCAGAGAAACCTCTGCTGAGGCCCAGGAAACTTGCTATTTCCCATAGCTGTCACAGGAGCCTTGGAAGATAGGATTGTTTTCAGTATTATTTCACCATTTTTTCACCACTGTTTCAAGGACGGGAGCCCTTTTCAACCGTTAGCGGAAGAATCCTTCTTTGGAGATGAGATATTTTTCTGGGGTGGCAAGTGCAGGGCCTCTGTCAGTCCTGGGTTTGTTGGACTAGCACCAGACATGAGAAGTGCGCCTTTGTGGGACAGGTGAATAGTGCGGATCCTGTTTCAGTCTAAAGACTGAAACAGGATCCGCACTTTTCACCGTTCCTTTCAGAATCATTTGACTCATCAGCTAGGAATGGCGATTGCTTCTCCAGACCAATCGAAGGCTAGGCCAAAGTACCTCGATCTTTCCAAGAGGTGTGTGGCCCAACTTTTGAAAGAACCGCTAAGTGGAGAACTATTTGGTATTTCTCCTAAGCACTTTTCACCGTAATTGTCCTAAGGTTGGTATCTGCATCCTTAAGCATACCAGAGTTTTTCACAGACGAAACAGGCTGAGGCCCATTAATCTTGACATTTCCAAAAGTTGGTCCTAGAGACTACCAAGAAAGTGTTCTTTTAAGTATTATTCTGTTGTGGTTTCAGCATTATTTTCAGAACCCGAGCAGGGTTCTTGCATTAGCATAAGAATCTTGCCTGGTAGTTGAGATTTCATGATGGGGTGTAAGTGCGGGGCTTCTGTCAGCCCTGCCTTTGATTTGTTTACCTACAGAGATGGAAAGTGCATAGTTGCGTGAGATGGGAAAAGTGTGGATCGTGCTTCAGATTTCATCCTGACACTTTGAAATGACCAGTGTGTTGGTAATTATTTGCCATTTCCATGGCTTTTGGGACCGTAATAGTCATGAGGTCGGTCTCTGCATCCTGAAGCCTATGATGCTTTTTGCAGAGAAACCTCTGCTGAGGCCCAGGTAACTTGCTATTTCCCATAGCTGACACAGGAGCCTTGGAAATAGGATTGTTTTCAGTATTATTTCACCATTTTTTCACCACTGTTTCAAGAACGGGAGCCCTTTTCAACCGTTAGCGGAAGAATCCTTCTTTGGAGATGAGATATTTTCCTGGGGTGGCAAGTGCAGGGCCTCTGTCAGTCCTGGGTTTGTTGGGCTAGCGCCAGACATGAGAAGGGCGCCTTTGTGGGACAGGTGAATAGTGCGGATCCTGTTTCAGTCTAAAGACTGAAACAGGATCCGCACTTTTCACCGTTCCTTTCAGAATCATTTGATTCATCAGCTAGGAATGGCGATTGCTTCACCAGACCAATCGAAGGCTAGGCCAAAGTAACTCGATCTTTCCAAGAGGTGTGTGGCCCAACTTTTGAAAGAACCGCTAAGTGGAGAACTATTTGTTATTTTTCCGAAGCACTTTTCACCGTAATTGTCATAAGGTTGGTCTCTGCATCCTTAAGCATACCAGTGTCTTCACAGACGAAACAGGCTGAGGCCCAGTAATCTTGGCATTTCCAATAGTTGGTCTTAGAGACTACCAAGAAAGTGTTTTTTTAAGTATTATTCCATTGTGGTTTCAGCATTAATTTCAGTACCCAAGCAGGGTTCTCGCATTAGCATAAGAATCCTGCCTGGTAGTTGAGATTTCTGGGTGGGGTGTAAGTGCAGGGCTTCTGTCAGCCCTGCCTTTGATTTGTTTACCTCCAGAGTTGGAAAGTGCATACTTGCGTGAGATGGGAAAAGTGTGGATCGTGCTTCAGATTTCATACTGACATTTGAAATGATCAGTGTGTTGGTAATTATTTGCCATTTCCACGGCGTTTGGCACCGTAATAGTCATGAGGTCGGTCTCTGCATCCTGAAGCCTATGATGCTTTTTGCAGAGAAACCTCTGCTGAGGCCCAGGTAACTTGCTATTTCCCATAGCTGGCACAGGAGCCTTGGAAGATAGCATTGTTTTCAGTATTATTTCACCATTTTTTCACCACTGTTTCAAGAACGGGAGCCCTTTTCAACCGTTAGCTGAAGAATACTTCTTTGGAGATGAGATATTTTTCTGGGGTGGCAAGTGCAGGGCCTCTGTCAGTCCTGGGTTTGTTGGACTAGCGCCAGACATGAGAAGTGCGCCTTTGTGGGACAGGTGAATAGTGCGGATCCTGTTTCAGTCTAAAGACTGAAACAGGATCCGCACTTTTCACCGTTCCTTTCAGAATCATTTGATTCATCAGCTAGGAATGGCGATTGCTTCTCCAGACCAATCGAAGGCTAGGCCAAAGTAACTCGATCTTTCCAAGAGGTGTGTGGCCCAACTTTTGAAAGAACCGCTAAATGGAGAACTATTTGGTATTTTTCCTAAGCACTTTTCACCGTAATTGTCCTAAGGTTGGTCTCTGCTACCTTAAGCATACCAGAGTTTTCACAGACGAAACAGGCTGAGGCCCATTAATCTTGTCATTTCCAATAGTTGGTCCTAGAGACTACCAAGAAAGTGTTCTTTTAAGTATTATTCTTTTGTGGTTTCAGCATTATTTTCAGTACCCGAGCAGGGTTCTCGCATTAGCATAAGAATCCTGCCTGGTAGTTGAGATTTCATGGTGGGGTGTAAGTGCGGGGCTTCTGTCAGCCCTGCCTTTGATTTGTTTACCTCCAGAGTTGGAAAGTGCATAGTTGCGAGAGATGGGAAAAGTGTGGATCGTGCTTCAGATTTCATCCTGACACTTTGAAATGTCCAGTGTGTTGGTAATTATTTGCCATTTCCATGGCGTTTGGCCCCGTAATAGTCATGAGGTCGGTCTCTGCATACTGAAGCCTATGATGCTTTTTGCAGAGAAACCTCTGCTGAGGCCCAGGTAACTTGCTATTTCCCATAGCTGGCACAGGAGCCTTGGAAGATAGGATTGTTTTCAGTATTATTTCATCATTTTTTCACCACTATTTGAAGAACGGGAGCCCTTTTCAACTGGTAGCGGAAGAATCCTTCTTTGGAGATGAGATATTTTTCTGGGGTGGCAAGTGCAGGGCCTCTGGCAGTCCTGGGTTTGTTGGACTAGCGCCAGACATGAGAAGTGCGCCTTCGTGGGACAGGTGAATAGTGCGCACCCTGTTTCAGTCTAAAGACTGAAACAGGATCTGCACTTTTCACCGTTCCTTTCAGAATCATTTGATTCATCAGCTAGGAATGGCGATTGCTTCTCCAGACCAACCGAAGGCTAGGCCAAAGTAACTCGATCTTTCCAAGAGGTGTGTGGCCCAACTTTTGAAAGAACCGCTAAGTGGAGAACTATTTGGTATTTTTCCTAAGCACTTTTCACCGTAATTGTCCTAAGGTTGGTCTCTGCATCCTTAAGCATACCAGAGTTTTCACAGACGAAACAGGCTGAGGCACATTATTCTTGGCATTTCCAATAGTTTCTCCTAGAGACTAGCAAGAAAGTGTTCTTTTAAGTATTATTCCGTTGTGGTTTCAGCATTATTTTCAGAACCCGAGCAGGGTTCTCGCATTAGCATAAGAATCCTGCCTGGTAGTTGAGATTTCTGGGTGGGGTATAAGTTGGGGGATTCTGTTAGCCCTGCCTTTGATTTGTTTACCTCCAGAGTTGGAAAGTGCATAATTGCGTGAGATGGGAAAAGTGTGGATCGTGTTTCAGATTTCATACTGACATTTGAAATGATCAGTGTGTTGGTAATATTTTGCCATTTCCATGGCGTTTGGCACCGTAATAGTCATGAGGTCGGTCTCTGCATCCTGAAGCCTATGATGCTTTTTGCAGAGAAACCTCTGCTGAGGCCCAGGTAACTTGCTATTTCCCATAGCTGGCACAGGAGCCTTGGAAGATAGCATTGTTTTCAGTATTATTTCACCATTTTTTCACCACTGTTTCAAGAACGGGAGCCCTTTTCAACCGTTAGCGGAAGAATCCTTGTTTGGAGATGATATATTTTTCTGGGGTGGCAAGTGCAGGGCCTCTGTCAGTCCTGGGTTTGTTGGACTAGCGCCAGACATGAGAAGTGCGCCTTTGTGGGACAGGTGAATAGTGCGGATCCTGTTTCAGTCTAAAGAATGAAACAGGATGTACACTTTTCACCGTTCCTTTCAGAATCATTTGATTCATCAGCTAGGAATGGCGATTGCTTCTCCAGACCAATCGAAGGCTGGGCCAAAGTAACTCGATCTTTCCAAGAGGTGTGTGGCCCAACTTTTGAAAGAACCGCTAAGTGGAGAACTATTTGGTATTTTTCCTAAGCACTTTTCACCGTAATTGTCCTAAGGTAGGTCTCTGCATCCTTAAGCATACCAGAGTTTTCAGAGACGAAACAGGCTGAGGCCCAGTAATCTTGGCATTTCCAATAGTTGGTCCTAGAGACTACCAAGAAAGTGTTCTTTTAAGTATTATTCTGTTGTGGTTTCAGCATTATTTTCAGAACCCGAGCAGCGTTCTCGCATTACCATAAGAATCCTGCCTGGTAGTTGAGATTTCATGGTGGGGTGTAAGTGCGGGGCTTCTGTCAGCCCTGCCTTTGATTTGTTTACCTCCAGAGTTGGAAAGTGCATAGTTGCGTGAGATGGGAAAAGTGTGGATCGTGCTTCAGATTTCATCCTGACACTTTGAAATGACCAGTGTGTTGGTAATTATTTGCCATTTCCATGGCGTTCGGCCCCGTAATAGTCATGAGGTCGGTCTCTGCATCCTGAAGCCTATGATGCTTTTTGCAGAGAAACCTCTGCTGAGGCCCAGGTAACTTGCTATTTCCCATAGCTGGCACAGGAGCCTTGGAAGATAGGATTGTTTTCAGTATTATTTCACCATTTTTTCACCACTGTTTCAGGAACGGGAGCCCTTTTCAACCGTTAGCGGAAGAATCCTTGTTTGGAGATGAGATATTTTTCTGGGGTGGCAAGTGCAGGGCCTCTGTCAGTCCTGGGTTTGTTGGACTAGCGCCAGACATGAGAAGTGCGCCTTTGTGGGACAGGTGAATAGTGCGGATCCTGTTTCAGTCTAAAGACTGAAACAGGATCCGCACTTTTCACCGTTCCTTTCAGAATCATTTGATTCATCAGCTAGGAATGGCGATTGCTTCTCCAGACCAATCGAAGGCTAGGCCAAAGTAACTCGATCTTTCCAAGAGGTGTGTGGCCCAGCTTTTGAAAGAACTGCTAAGTGGAGAACTATTTGGTATTTTTCCTAAGCACTTTTCACCGTAATTGTCCTAAGATTGGTCTCTGCATCCTTAAGCATACCAGTGTCTTCACAGACGAAACAGGCTGAGGCCCAGTAATCTTGGCATTTCCAATAGTTGGTCTTAGAGACTACGAAGAAAGTGTTCTTTTAAGTATTATTCCATTGTGGTTTCAGCATTATTTTCAAAACCCGAGCAGGGTTCTCGCATTAGCATAAGAATCCTGCCTGGTAGTTGAGATTTCTGGGTGGGGTGTAAGTGCAGGGCTTCTGTCAGCCCTGCCTTTGATTTGTTTACCTCCAGAGTTGGAAAGTGCATACTTGCGTGAGATGGGAAAAGTGTGGATCATGCTTCAGATTTCATACTGACATTTGAAATGATCAGTGTGTTGGTAATTATTTGCCATTTCCACGGCGTTTGGCACCGTAATAGTCATGAGGTCGGTCTCTGCATCCTGAAGCCTATGATGCTTTTTGCAGAGAAACCTCTGCTGAGGCCCAGGTAACTTGCTATTTCCCATAGCTGGCACAGGAGCCTTGGAAGACAGCATTGTTTTCCGTATTATTTCACCATTTTTTCACCACTGTTTCAAGAACGGGAGCCCTTTTCAACCGTTAGCTGAAGAATACTTCTTTGGAGATGAGATATTTTTCTGGGGTGGCAAGTGCAGGGCCTCTGTCAGTCCTGGGTTTGTTGGACTAGCGCCAGACATGAGAAGTGCGCCTTTGTGGGACAGGTGAATAGTGCGGATCCTGTTTCAGTCTAAAGACTGAAACAGGATCCGCACTTTTCACCGTTCCTTTCAGAATCATTTGATTCATCAGCTAGGAATGGTGATTGCTTCTCCAGACCAATCGAAGGCTAGGCCAAAGTAACTCGATCTTTCCAAGAGGTGTGTGGCCCAACTTTTGAAAGAACCGCTAAGTGGAGAACTATTTGGTATTTTTCCTAAGCACTTTTCACCGTAATTGTCCTAAGGTTGGTCTCTGCATCCTTAAGCATACCAGAGTTTTCACAGACGAAACAGGCTGAGGCCCATTAATCTTGGCATTTCCAATAGTTGGTCCTAGAGACTACCAAGAAAGTGTTCTTTTAACTATTATTCTGTTGTGGTTTCAGCATTATTTTCAGTACCCGAGCAGGCTTCTCACATTAGGATAAGAATCCTGCCTGGTAGTTGAAATTTCATGGTGGGGTGTAAGAGCGGGGCTTCTGTCAGCCCTGCCTTTGATTTGTTTACCTCCAGAGTTGGAAAGTGCATATTTGCGTGAGATGGGAAAAGTGTGGATCGTGCTTCAGATTTCATCCTGACACTTTGAAATGTCCAGTGTGTTGGTAATTATTTGCCATTTCCATGGCGTTCGGCCCCGTAATAGTCATGAGGTCGGTCTCTGCATCCTGAAGCCTATGATGCTTTTTGCAGAGAAACCTCTGCTGAGGCCCAGGTAACTTGCTATTTCCCATAGCTGGCACAGGAGCCTTGGAAGATAGGATTGTTTTCAGTATTATTTCACCATTTTTTCACCACTGTTTCAGGAACGGGAGCCCTTTTCAACCGTTAGCGGAAGAATCCTTGTTTGGAGATGAGATATTTTTCTGGGGTGGCAAGTGCAGGGCCTCTGTCAGTCCTGGGTTTGTTGGACTAGCGCCAGACATGAGAAGTGCGCCTTTGTGGGACAGGTGAATAGTGCGGATCCTGTTTCAGTCTAAAGACTGAAACAGGATCCGCACTTTTCACCGTTCCTTTCAGAATCATTTGATTCATCAGCTAGGAATGGCGATTGCTTCTCCAGACCAATCGAAGGCTAGGCCAAAGTAACTCGATCTTTCCAAGAGGTGTGTGGCCCAGCTTTTGAAAGAACTGCTAAGTGGAGAACTATTTGGTATTTTTCCTAAGCACTTTTCACCGTAATTGTCCTAAGATTGGTCTCTGCATCCTTAAGCATACCAGTGTCTTCACAGACGAAACAGGCTGAGGCCCAGTAATCTTGGCATTTCCAATAGTTGGTCTTAGAGACTACGAAGAAAGTGTTCTTTTAAGTATTATTCCATTGTGGTTTCAGCATTATTTTCAAAACCCGAGCAGCGTTCTCGCATTAGCATAAGAATCCTGCCTGGTAGTTGAGATTTCTGGGTGGGGTGTAAGTGCAGGGCTTCTGTCAGCCCTGCCTTTGATTTGTTTACCTCCAGAGTTGGAAAGTGCATACTTGCGTGAGATGGGAAAAGTGTGGATCATGCTTCAGATTTCATACTGACATTTGAAATGATCAGTGTGTTGGTAATTATTTGCCATTTCCACGGCGTTTGGCACCGTAATAGTCATGAGGTCGGTCTCTGCATCCTGAAGCCTATGATGCTTTTTGCAGAGAAACCTCTGCTGAGGCCCAGGTAACTTGCTATTTCCCATAGCTGGCACAGGAGCCTTGGAAGACAGCATTGTTTTCCGTATTATTTCACCATTTTTTCACCACTGTTTCAAGAACGGGAGCCCTTTTCAACCGTTAGCTGAAGAATACTTCTTTGGAGATGAGATATTTTTCTGGGGTGGCAAGTGCAGGGCCTCTGTCAGTCCTGGGTTTGTTGGACTAGCGCCAGACATGAGAAGTGCGCCTTTGTGGGACAGGTGAATAGTGCGGATCCTGTTTCAGTCTAAAGACTGAAACAGGATCCGCACTTTTCACCGTTCCTTTCAGAATCATTTGATTCATCAGCTAGGAATGGTGATTGCTTCTCCAGACCAATCGAAGGCTAGGCCAAAGTAACTCGATCTTTCCAAGAGGTGTGTGGCCCAACTTTTGAAAGAACCGCTAAGTGGAGAACTATTTGGTATTTTTCCTAAGCACTTTTCACCGTAATTGTCCTAAGGTTGGTCTCTGCATCCTTAAGCATACCAGAGTTTTCACAGACGAAACAGGCTGAGGCCCATTAATCTTGGCATTTCCAATAGTTGGTCCTAGAGACTACCAAGAAAGTGTTCTTTTAACTATTATTCTGTTGTGGTTTCAGCATTATTTTCAGTACCCGAGCAGGCTTCTCACATTAGGATAAGAATCCTGCCTGGTAGTTGAAATTTCATGGTGGGGTGTAAGAGCGGGGCTTCTGTCAGCCCTGCCTTTGATTTGTTTACCTCCAGAGTTGGAAAGTGCATATTTGCGTGAGATGGGAAAAGTGTGGATCGTGCTTCAGATTTCATCCTGACACTTTGAAATGTCCAGTGTGTTGGTAATTATTTGCCATTTCCATGGCGTTTGGCCCCGTAATAGTCATGAGGTCGGTCTCTGCATCCTGAAGCCTATGATGCTTTTTGCAGAGAAACCTCTGCTGAGGCCCAGGTAACTTGCTATTTCCCATAGCTGGCACAGGAGCCTTGGAAGATAGCATTGTTTTCAGTATTATTTCATCATTTTTTCACCACTGTTTCAAGAAAGGGAGCCCTTTTCAACTGGTAGCGGAAGAATCCTTCTTTGGAGATGAGATATTTTTCTGGGGTGGCAAGTGCAGGGCCTCTGTCAGTCCTGGGTTTGTTGGACTAGCGCCAGACATGAGAAGTGCGCCTTTGTGGGACAGGTGAATAGTGCGCATCCTGTTTCAGTCTAAAGACTGAAACAGGATCCGCACTTTTCACCGTTCCTTTCAGAATCATTTGATTCATCAGCTAGGAATGGCGATTGCTTCTCCAGACCAATCGAAGGCTAGGCCAAAGTAACTCGATCTTTCCAAGAGGTGTGTGGCCCAACTTTTGAAAGAACCGCTAAGTGGAGAACTATCTGGTATTTTTCCTAAGCACTTTTCACCGTAATTTTCCTAAGGTTGGTCTCTGCATCCTTAAGCATACCAGAGTTTTCACAGACGAAACAGGCTGAGGCACATTATTCTTGGCATTTCCAATAGTTTGTCCTAGAGACTAGCAAGAAAGTGTTCTTTTAAGTATTATTCCGTTGTGGTTTCAGCATTATTTTCAGAACCCGAGCAGGGTTCTCGCATTAGCATAAGAATCCTGCCTGGTAGTTGAGATTTCTGCGTGGGGTATAAGTTGGGGGATTCTGTCAGCCCTGCCTTTGATTTGTTTACCTCCAGAGTTGGAAAGTGCATAATTGCGTGAGATGGGAAAAGTGTGGATCGTGTTTCAGATTTCATACTGACATTTGAAATGATCAGTGTGTTGGTAATTATTTGCCATTTCCATGGCGTTTGGCACCGTAATAGTCATGAGGTCGGTCTCTGCATCCTGAAGCCTATGATGCTTTTTGCAGAGAAACCTGTGCTGAGGCCCAGGTAACTTGCTATTTCCCATAGCTGGCACAGGAGCCTTGGAAGATAGGATTGTTTGCAGTATTATTTCACCATTTTTTCACCACTGTTTCAAGAACGGGAGCCCTTTTCAACCGTTAGCGGAAGAATACTTCTTTGGAGATGAGATATTTTTCTGGGGTGGCAAGTGCAGGGCCTCTGTCAGTCCTGGGTTTGTTGGACTAGCCCCAGACATGAGAAGTGCGCCTTTGTGGGACAGGTGAATAGTGCGGATCCTGTTTCAGTCTAAAGACTGAAACAGGATCCACACTTTTCACCGTTCCTTTCAGAATCATTTGATTCATCAGCTAGGAATGGCGATTGCTTCTCCAGACCAATCGAAGGTTGGGCCAAAGTAACTCGATCTTTCCAAGAGGTGTGTGGCCCAACTTTTGAAAGAACCGCTAAGTGGAGAACTGTTTGGTATTTTTCCTAAGCACTTTTCACCGTAATTGTCCTAAGGTTGGTCTCTGCATCCTTAAGCATACCAGAGTTTTCAGAGACGAAACAGGCTGAGGCCCAGTAATCTTGGCATTTCCAATAGTTGGTCCTAGAGACTACCAAGAAAGTGTTCTTTTAAGTATTATTCTGTTGTGGTTTCAGCATTATTTTCAGAACCCGAGCAGGGTTCTCGCATTACCATAAGAATCCTGCCTGGTAGTTGCGATTTCATGGTGGGGTGTAAGTGCCGGGCTTCTGTCAGCCCTGCCTTTGATTTGTTTACCTCCAGAATTGGAAAGTGCATAGTTGCGTGAGATGGGAAAAGTGTGGATCGTGCTTCAGATTTCATCCTGACACTTTGAAATGACCAGTGTGTTGGTAATTATTTGCCATTTCCATGGCGTTTGGCACCGTAATAGTCATGAGGTCGGTCTCTGCATCCTGAAGCCTATGATGCTTTTTGCAGAGAAACCTCTGCTGAGGCCCAGGTAACTTGCTATTTCCCATAGCTGGCACAGGAGCCTTGGAAGATAGGATTGTTTTCAGTATTATTTCACCATTTTTTCACCACTGTTTCAAGAACGGGAGCCCTTTTCAACCGTTAGCGGAAGAATCCTTCTTTGGAGATGAGATATTTTTCTGGGGTGGCAAGTGCAGGGCCTCTGTCAGTCCTGGGTTTGTTGGACTAGCGCCAGACATGAGAAGTGCGTCTTTGTGGGACAGTCTAAAGACTGAAACAGGATCCGCACTTTCCACCGTTCCTTTCAGAATCATTTGATTCATCAGCTAGGAATGGCGATTGCTTCTCCAGACCAATCGAAGGCTAGGCCAAAGTAACTCGATCTTTCCAAGAGGTGTGTGGCCCAACTTTTGAAAGAACTGCTAAGTGGAGAACTATTTGGTATTTTTCCGAAGCACTTTTCACTGTAATTGTCATAAGGTTGGTCTCTGCATCCTTAAGCATACGAGAGTTTTCACAGACGAAACAGGCTGAGGCCCATTAATCTTGGCATTTCCAAAAGTTGGTCCTAGAGACTACCAAGAAAGGGTTTTTTTAAGTATTATTCCATTGTGGTTTTAGCATTATTTTCAGAACCCGAGCAGGGTTCTCGCATTAGCATAAGAATCCTGCCTGGTAGTTGAGATTTCATGGTGGGGTGTAAGTGCGGGGCTTCTGTCAGCCCTGCCTTTGATTTGTTTACCTCCAGAGTTGGAAAGTGCATACTTGCGTGAGATGGGAAAAGTGTGGATCGTGCTTCAGATTTCATCCAGACACTTTGAAATGACCAGTGTGTTCGTAATTATTTGCCATTTCCATGGCGTTTGGCACCGTAATAGTCATGAGGTCGGTCTCTGCATCCTGAAGCCTATGATGCTTTTTGCAGAGAAACCTCTGCTGAGGCCCAGGTAACTTGCTATTTCCCATAGCTGGCACAGGAGCCTTGGAAGATAGGATTGTTTTCAGTATTATTTCACCATTTTTTCACCACTGTTTCAGGAACGGGAGCCCTTTTCAACCGTTAGCGGAAGAATCCTTCTTTGGAGATGAGATATTTTTCTGGGGTGGCAAGTGCAGGGCCTCTGTCAGTCCTGGGTTTGTTGGACTAGCGCCAGACATGAGAAGTGCGCCTTTGTGGGACAGGTGCATAGTGCGGATCCTGTTTCAGTCTAAAGGCTGAAACAGGATCCGCACTTTTCACCGTTCCTTTCAGAATCATTTGATTCATCAGCTAGGAATGGCGATTGCTTCACCAGACTAGTCGAAGGCTAGGCCAAAGTAACTCGATCTTTCCACGAGGTGTGTGGCCCAACTTTTGAAAGAACCGCTAAGTGGAGAACTATTTGTTATTTTTCCGAAGCACTTTTCACCGTAATTGTCATAAGGTTGGTCTCTGCATCCTTAAGCGTACGAGAGTTTTCACAGATGAAACAGGCTGAGGCCCAGTAATCTTGGCATTTCCAATAGTTGGTCCTAGAGACTAGCAAGAAAGTGTTCTTTTAAGTATTATTCCGTTGTGGTTTCAGCATTATTTTCAGTACTCGAGCAGGGTTCTCCCATTAGCATAAGAATCCTGCCTGGTAGTTGAGATTTCTGTGTGGGGTGTCCGTGCGGGGCTTCTGTCAGCCCTGCCTTGATTTGTTTACCTCTAGAGTTGGAAAGTGCATATTTGCGTGAGATGGGAAAAGTGTGGACCGTGCTTCAGATTTCATCCAGACACTTTGAAATTACCAGTGTGTTGGTAATTATTTGCCATTTCCATGGCGTTTGGCACCGTAATAGTCATGAGGTCGGTCTCTGCATCCTGAAGCCTATGATGCTTTTTGCAGAGAAACCTCTGCTGAGGCCCAGGTAACTTGCTATTTCCCATAGCTGGCACAGGAGCCTTGGAAGATAGGATTGTTTTCAGTATTATTTCACCATTTTTTCACCACTGTTTCAAGAACGGGAGCCCTTTTCAACCGTTAGCGGAAGAATCCTTCTTTGGAGATGAGATATTTTTCTGGGGTGGCAAGTGGAGGGCCTCTGTCAGTCCTGGGTTTGTTGGACTAGTGCCAGACATGAGAAGTGCGCCTTTGTGGGACAGGTGAATAGTGCGGATCCTGTTTCAGTATAAAGACTGAAACAGGATCCGCACTTTGCACCGTTCCTTTCAGAATCATTTGATTCATCAGCTAGGAATGGCGATTGCTTCTCCAGACCAATCGAAGGCTAGGCCAAAGTACCTCGATTTTTCCACGAGGTGTGTGGCCCAACTTTTGAAAGAACCGCTAAGTGGAGAACTATTTGTTATTTTTCCGAAGCACTTTTCACCGTAATTGTCATAAGGTTGGTCTCTGCATCCTTAAGCATAGGAGAGTTTTCACAGACGAAACAGGCTGAGGCCCATTAATCTTGGCATTTCCAATAGTTGGTCCTGGAGACTACTAAGAAAGTGTTTTTTTAAGTATTATTCCGTTGTGGTTTCAGCATTATTTTCAGTACCCGAGCAGGGTTCTCGCATTAGCATAAGAATCCTGCCTGGTAGTTGAGATTTCATGGTGGGGTGTAAGTGCGGGGCTTCTGTCAGCCCTGCCTTTGATTTGTTTACCTCCAGAGTTGAAAAGTGCATAGTTGCGTGAGATGGGAAAAGTGTGGATCGTGCTTCAGATTTCATCCTGACACTTTGAAATGACCAGTGTGTTGGTAATTATTTGCCATTTCCATGGCGTTTGGCCCCGTAATAGTCATAAGGTCGGTCTCTGCATCCTGAAGCCTATGATGCTTTTTGCAGAGAAACCTCTGCTGAGGCCCAGGTAACTTGCTATTTCCCATAGATGGCACAGGAGCCTTGGAAGATAGGATTGTTTTCAGTATTATTTCACCATTTTTTACCACTGTTTCAAGAACGGGAGCCCTTTTCAACCGTTAGCGGAAGAATCCTTCTTTGGAGATGAGATATTTTTCTGGGGTGGCAAGTGCAGGGCCTCTGTCAGTCCTGGGTTTGTTGGACTAGCGCCAGACATGAGAAGTGCGCCTTTGTGGGACAGGTGAATAGTGCGGATCCTGTTTCAGTCTAAAGACTGAATCAGGATCCGCACTTTTCACCGTTCCTTTCAGAATCATTTGATTCATCAGCTGGGAATGGCGATTGCTTCTCCAGACCAATCGAAGGCTAGGCCAAAGTAACTCGATCTTTCCAAGAGGTGTGTGGCCCAACTTTTGAAAGAACCGCTAAGTGGAGAACTATTTGGTATTTTTCCGAAGCACTTTTCACTGTAATTGTCCTAAGGTGGGTCTCTGCATCCTTAAGCATACCAGAGTTTTCACAGACGAAACAGGCTGAAGCGCAGTAATCTTGGCATTTCCAATAGTTTGTCCTAGAGACTACCAAGAAAGTGTTTTTTTAAGTATTATTCCGTTGTGGTTTCAGCATTATTTTCAGAACCCGAGCAGGGTTCTCGCATTCGCATAAGAATCCTGCCTGGTAGTTGAGATTTCTGGGTGGGGTATAAGTTGGGGGTTTCTGTCAGCCCTGCCTTTGATTTGTTTACCTCCAGAGTTGGAAAGTGCATAATTGCGTGAGATGGGAAAAGTGTGGATCGTGTTTCAGATTTCATACTGACATTTGAAATGATAAGTGTGTTGGTATTTATTTGCCATTTCCATGGCGTTTGGCACCGTAATAGTCATGAGGTCGGTCTCTGCATCCTGAAGCCTATGATGCTTTTTGCAGAGAAACCTCTGCTGAGGCCCAGGTAACTTGCTATTTCCCATAGCTGGCACAGGAGCCTTGGAAGATAGGATTGTTTTCAGTATTATTTGACCATTTTTTCACCACTGTTTCAAGAACGGGAGCCCTTTTCAACCGTTAGCGGAAGAATCCTTCTTTGGAGATGAGATATTTTTCTGGGGTGGCAAGTGCAGGGCCTCTGTCAGTCCTGGGTTTGTTGGACTAGCGCCAGACATGAGAAGTGCGCCTTTGTGGGACAGGTGAATAGTGCGGATCCTGTTTCAGTCTAAAGACTGAAACAGGATCCGCACTTTTCACCGTTCCTTTCAGAATCATTTGATTCATCAGCTAGGAATGGCGATTGCTTCTCCAGACCAATCGAAGGCTAGCCCAAAGTACCTCGATCTTTCCAAGAGGTGTGTGGCCCAACTTTTGAAAGAACTGCTAAGTGGAGAACTATTTGGTATTTTTCCGAAGCACTTTTCACCGCAATTGTCATAAGGTTGGTCTCTGCATCCTTAAGCATACGAGAGTTTTCACAGACGAAACAGGCTGAGGCCCAGTAATCTTGGCATTTCCAATAGTTGGTCCTAGAGACTACCATGAAAGTGTTTTTTTAAATATTATTCCATTGTGGTTTCAGCATTATTTTCAGTACCCGAGCTGGGTTCTAGCATTAGCATAAGAATCCTGCCTGGTAGTTGAGATTTCTGGGTGGGGTGTAGGTGCGGGGCTTCTGTCAGCCCTGCCTTTGATTTGTTTACCTCCAGAGTTGGAAAGTGCATATTTGCGTGAGATGGGAAAAGTGTGGATCGTGCTTCAGATTTCATCCTGACACTTTGAAATGACCAGTGTGTTGGTAATTATTTGCCATTTCCATGGCGTTTGGCCCCGTAATAGTCATGAGGTCGGTCTCTGCATCCTGAAGGCTATGATGCTTTTTGCAGAGAAACCTCTGCTGAGGCCCAGGTAACTTGCTATTTCCCATAGCTGGCACAGGAGCCTTGGAAGATAGGATTGTTTTCAGTATTATTTCACCATTTTTTCACCACTGTTTCAAGAACGGGAGCCCTTTTCAACCGTTAGCGGAAGAATCCTTCTTTGGAGATGAGATATTTTTCTGGGGTGGCAAGTGCAGGGCCTCTCTCAGTCCTGGGTTTGTTGGACTAGCGCCAGACATGAGAAGTGCGCCTTTGTGGGACAGATGAATAGTGCGGATCCTGTTTCAGTCTAAAGACTGAAACAGGATCCGCACTTTTCACCGTTCCTTTCAGAATCATTTGATTCATCAGCTAGGAATGGCGATTGCTTCTCCAGACCAATCGAAGGCTAGGCCAAAGTAACTCGATCTTTCCAAGAGGTGTGTGGCCCAACTTTTGAAAGAACCCCTAAGTGGAGAACTATTTGGTATTTTTCCTAAGCACTTTTCACCGTAATTGTCCTAAGGTTGGTCTCTGCATCCTTAAGCATACCAGAGTCTTCACAGACGAAACAGGCTGAGGCCCAGTAATCTTGGCATTTCCAATAGTTGGTCCTAGAGACTACCAAGAAAGTGTTCTTTTAAGTATTATTCCTTTGTGGTTTCAGCATTATTTTCAGTACCCGAGCAGGGTTCTCGCATTAGCATAAGAATCCTGCCTGGTAGTTGAGATTTCTGTGTGGGGTGTAAGTGCGGGGCTTCTATCAGCCCTGCCTTTGATTTGTTTACCTCCAGAGTTGGAAAGTGCATAGTTGCGTGAGATGGGAAAAGTGTGGATCGTGCCTCCGATTTCATCCAGACACTTTGAAATGAGCAGTGTGTTGGTAATTATTTGCCATTTCCATGGCGTTTGGCACCGTAATAGTCATGAGGTGGGTCTCTGCATCCTGAAACCTATGATGCTTTTTGCAGAGAAACCTCTGCTGAGGCCCAGGTAACTTGCTATTTCCCATAGCAGGCACAGGAGCCTTGGAAGATAGGATTGTTTTCAGTATTATTTCACCATTTTTTCACCACTATTTCAAGAACGGGAGCCCTTTTCAACCGTTAGCGGAAGAATCCTTCTTTGGAGATGAGATATTTTTCTGGGGTGGCAAGTGCAGGGCCTCTGTCAGTCCTGGGTTTGTTGGACTAGCGCCAGACATGAGAAGTGCGCCTTTGTGGGACAGGTGAATAGTGCGGATCCTGTTTCAGTCTAAAGACTGAAACAGGATCCGCACTTTTCACCGTTCCTTTCAGAATCATTTGATTCATCAGCTAGGAATGGCGATTGCTTCTCCAGACCAATCGAAGGCTAGGCCAAAATAACTCGATCTTTCCAAGAGGTGTGTGGCCCAACTTTTGAAAGAACTGCTAAGTGGAGAACTATTTCGTATTTTTCCGAAGCACTTTTCACCGCAATTGTCATAAGGTTGGTCTCTGCATCCTTAAGCATACGAGAGTTTTCACAGACGAAACATGCTGAGGCCCAGTAATCTTGGCATTTACAATAGTTGGTCCTAGAGACTACCAAGAAAGTGTTTTTTTAAATATTATTCCATTGTGGTTTCAGCATTATTTTCAGAACCCGAGCAGGCTTCTCGCATTAGCATAAGAATCCTGCCTGGTAGTTGAGATTTCTGGGTGGGTTGTAGGTGTGGGGATTCTGTCAGCCCTGCCTTTGATTTGTTTACCTCCAGAGTTGGAAAGTGCATAGTTGCGTGAGATGGGAAAAGTGTGGATCGTGCTTCAGATTTCATCCTGACACTTTGAAATGACCAGTGTGTTGGTAATTATTTTCCATTTCCATGGCGTCTGGCACCGTAATAGTCATGAGGTCGGTCTCTGCATCCTGAAGCCTATGATGCTTTTTGCAGAGAAACCTCTGCTGAGGCCCAGGTAACTTGCTATTTCCCATAGCTGGCACAGGAGCCTTGGAAGATAGGATTGTTTTCAGTATTATTTCACCATTTTTTCACCACTGTTTCAAGAACGGGAGCCCTTTTCAACCGTTAGCGGAAGAATCCTTCTTTGGAGATGAGATATTTTTCTGGGGTGGCAAGTGCAGGGCCTCTGTCAGTCCTGGGTTTGTTGGACTAGCGCCAGACATGAGAAGTGCGCCTTTGTGGGACAGGTGAATAGTGCGGATCCTGTTTCAGTCTAAAGACTGAAACAGGATCCGCACTTTTCACCGTTCCTTTCAGAATCATTTGATTCATCAGCTAGGAATGGCGATTGCTTCTCCAGACCAATCGAAGGCTAGGCCAAAGTACCTCGATCTTTCCAAGAGGTGTGTGGCCCAACTTTTGAAAGAACCGCTAAGTGGAGAACTATTTGGTATTTTTCCGAAGCACTTTTCACCGTAGTTGTCATAAGGTTGGTCTCTGCATCCTTAAGCATACGAGAGTTTTCACAGACGAAACAGGCTGAGGCCCAGTAATCTTGGCATTTCCAGTAGTTTGTCCTAGAGACTAGCAAGAAAGTGTTCTTTTAAGTATTATTTCGTTGTGGTTTCAGCATTATTTTCAGAACATGAGCAGGGTTCTCGCATTAGCATAAGAATCCTGCCTCGTAGTTGAGATTTCTGGGTGGGGTATAAGTTGGGGGCTTCTGTCAGCCCTGCCTTTGATTTGTTTACCTCCAGAGTTGCAAAGTGCATAATTGCGTGAGATGGGAAAAGTGTGGATCGTGTTTCAGATTTCATCCAGACACTTTGAAATGACCAGTGTGTTGGTAATTATTTGCCATTTCCATGGCGTTTGGCACCTTAATAGTCATGAGGTCGGTCTCTGCATCCTGAAGCCTATGATGCTTTTTGCAGAGAAACCTCTGCTGAGGCCCAGGTAACTTGCTATTTACCATAGCTGGCACAAGATCCTTGGAAGATAGGATTGTTTTCAGTATTATTTCACCGTTTTTTGACCACTGTTTCAAGAACGGGAGCCCTTTTCAACCGGTAGCGGAAGAATCCTTCTTTGGAGATGAGATATTTTTCTGGGGTGGCAAGTGCAGGGCCTCTGTCAGTCCTGGGTTTGTTGGATTGGCGCCAGACATGGGAAGTGCGCCTTTGTGGGACAGGTGAATAGTGCGGATCCTGTTTCAGTCTAAAGACTGAAACAGGATCCGCACTTTTCACCGTTCCTTTCAGAATCATTTGATTCATCAGCTAGGAATGGCGATTGCTTCTCCAGACCAATCGAAGGCTAGGCCAAAGTACCTCGATCTTTCCAAGAGGTGTGTGGCCCAACTTTTGAAAGAACCGCTAAGTGGAGAACTACTTGGTATTTTTCCTAAGCACTTTTCACCGTAATTGTCCTAAGGTTGGTCTCTGCATCCTTAAGCATACCAGAGTTTTCACAGACGAAACAGGCTGAGGCCCATTAATCTTGGCATTTCCAATAGTTGGTCCTAGAGACTACCAAGAAAGTGTTCTTTTATGTATTATTCCTTTGTGGTTTCAGCATTATTTTCAGAACCCGAGCAGGGTTCTCGCATTAGCATAAGAATCCTGCCTGGTAGTTGAGATTTCATGGTGGGGTGTAAGTGCTGGGCTTCTGTCAGCGCTGCCTTTGATTTGTTTACCTCCAGAGTTGGAAAGTACATATTTGCGTAAGATAGGAAAAGTGTGGATAGTGCTTCAGATTTCATCCTGACACTTTGAAATGACCAGTGTGTTGGTAATTATTTGCCATTTCCATGGCGTTTGGCACCGTAATAGTCAAGAGGTCGGTCTCTGCATCCTGAAGCCTATGATGCTTTTTGCAGAGAAACCTCTGCTGAGGCCCAGGTAACTTGCTCTTTCCCATAGCTGGCACAGGAGCCTTGGAAGATAGGATTGTTTTCAGTATTATTTCACCATTTTTTCACCACTGTTTCAAGAACGGGAGCCCTTTTCAACCGTTAGCGGAAGAATCCTTCTTTGGAGATGAGATATTTTTCTGGGGTGGCAAGTGTAGGGCCTCTGTCAGTCCGGGGTTTGTTGGACTAGCACCAGACATGAGAAGTGCGCCTTTATGGGACAGGTGAATAGTGCGGATCCTGTTTCAGTCTAAAGACTGAAACAGGATCCGCACTTTTCACCGTTCCTTTCAGAATCATTTGATTCATCAGCTAGGAATGGCGATTGCTTCTCCAGACCAATCGAAGGCTAGGCCAAAGTACCTCGATCTTTCCAAGAGGTGTGTGGCCCAACTTTTGAAAGAACCGCTAAGTGGAGAACTATTTGGTATTTTTCCGAAGCACTTTTCACCGTAATTTTCCTAAGGTTGGTCTCTGCATCCTTAAGCATACCAGAGTTTTCACAGACGAAACAGGCTGAGGCCCATTAATGTTGGCATTTCCAATAGTTGGTCCTAGAGACTACCAAGAAAGTGTTCTTTTAAGTATTATTCTGTTGTGGTTTCAGCATTATTTTCAGAACCCGAGCAGGGTTCTCGCATTAGCATAAGAATCCTGCCTGGTAGTTGAGATTTCATGCTGGGGTGTAAGTGCAGGGCTTCTGTCAGCCCTGCCTTTGATTTGTTTACCTCCAGAGTTGGAAAGTGCATAGTTGCGTGAGATGGGAAAAGTGTGGATCGTGCTTCAGATTTCATCCTGACACTTTGAAATGACCAGTGTGTTGGTAATTATTTTCCATTTCCATGGCATCTGGCACCGTAATAGTCATGAGGTCGGTCTCTGCATCCTGAAGCCTATGATGCTTTTTGCAGAGAAACCTCTGCTGAGGCCCAGGTAACTTGCTATTTCCCATAGCTGGCACAGGAGCCTTGGAAGATAGGATTGTTTTCAGTATTATTTCACCATTTTTTCACCACTGTTTCAAGAACGGGAGCCCTTTTCAACCGTTAGCGGAAGAATCCTTCTTTGGAGATGAGATATTTTTCTGGGGTGGCAAGTGAAGGGCCTCTGTCAGTCCTGGGTTTGTTGGACTAGCGCCAGACATGAGAAGTGCGCCTTTGTGGGACAGGTGAATAGTGCGGATCCTGTTTCAGTCTAAAGACTGAAGCAGGATCCGCACTTTTCACCGTTCCTTTCAGAATCATTTGATTCATCAGCTAGGAATGGCGATTGCTTCTCCAGACCAATAGAAGGCTAGGCCAAAGTACCTCGATCTTTCCAAGAGGTGTGTGGCCCAACTTTTGAAAGAACCGCTAAGTGGAGAACTATTTGGTATTTTTCCGAAGCACTTTTCACCGTAGTTGTCATAAGGTAGGTCTCTGCATCCTTAAGCATACGAGAGTTTTCACAGACGAAACAGGCTGAGGCCCAGTAATCTTGGCATTTCCAATAGTTTGTCCTAGAGACTAGCAAGAAAGTGTTCTTTTAAGTATTATTTCGTTGTGGTTTCAGCATTATTTTCAGAACATGAGCAGGGTTCTCGCATTAGCATAAGAATCCTGCCTGGTAGTTGAGATTTCTGGGTGGGGTATAAGTTGGGGGCTTCTGTCAGCCCTGCCTTTGATTTGTTTACCTCCAGAGTTGCAAAGTGCATAATTGCGTGAGATGGGAAAAGTGTGGATCGTGTTTCAGATTTCATCCAGACACTTTGAAATGACCAGTGTGTTGGTAATTATTTGCCATTTCCATGGCGTTTGGCACCTTAATAGTCATGAGGTCAGTCTCTGCATCCTGAAGCCTATGATGCTTTTTGCAGAGAAACCTCTGCTGAGGCCCAGGTAACTTGCTCTTTCCCATAGCTGGCACAGGATCCTTGGAAGATAGGATTGTTTTCAGTATTATTTCACCGTTTTTTGACCACTGTTTCAAGAACGGGAGCCCTTTTCAACCGGTAGCGGAAGAATCCTTCTTTGGAGATGAGATATTTTTCTGGGGTGGCAAGTGCAGGGCCTCTGTCAGTCCTGGGTTTGTTGGATTGGCGCCAGACCTGGGAAGTGCGCCTTTGTGGGACAGGTGAACAGTGCGGATCCTGTTTCAGTCTAAAGACTGAAACAGGATCCGCAGTTTTCACCGTTCCTTTCAGAATCATTTGATTCATCAGCTAGGAATGGCGATTGCTTCTCCAGACCAATCGAAGGCTAGGCCAAAGTACCTCGATCTTTCCAAGAGGTGTGTGGCCCAACTTTTGAAAGAACCGCTAAGTGGAGAACTATTTGGTATTTTTCCTAAGCACTTTTCACCGTAATTGTCCTAAGGTTGGTCTCTGCATCCTTAAGCATACCAGAGTTTTCACAGACGAAACAGGCTGAGGCCCATTAATCTTGGCATTTCCAATAGTTGGTCCTAGAGACTACCAAGAAAGTGTTCTTTTAAGTATTATTCTGTTGTGTTTTCAGCATTATTTTCAGAACCCGAGTAGGGTTCTTGCATTAGCATAAGAATCCTGTCAGGTAGTTGAGATTTCTGGGGGGGGGTATAAGTTGGGGGATTCTGTCAGCCCTGCCTTTGATTTGTTTACCTCCAGAGTTGGAAAGTGCAAAATTGCGTGAGATGGGAAAAGTGTAGATTGTGTTTCAGATTTCATACTGACATTTGAAATGATCAGTGTGTTGGTAATTATTTGCCATTTCCATGGCGTTTGGCCCGGTAATAGTCATGAGGTCGGTCTCTGCATCCTGAAGCCTATGATGCTTTTTGCACAGAAACCTCTGCTGAGGCCCAGGTAACTTGCTATTTCCCATAGCAGGCACGGGAGCCTTGGAAGATAGGATTGTTTTCAGTATTATTTCACCATTTTTTCACCACTGTTTCAAGAACGGGAGCCCTTTTCAACCGTTAGCGGAAGAATCCTTCTTTGGAGATGAGATATTTTTCTGGGGTGGCAAGTGCAGGGCCTCTGTCAGTCCTAGGTTTGTTGGACTAGCGCCAGACATGAGAAGTGCGCCTTTGTGGGAAAGGTGAATAGTGCGGATCCTGTTTCAGTCTAAAGACTGAAACAGGATCCGCACTTTTCACCGTTCCTTTCAGAATCATTTGATTCATCAGCTAGGAATGGCGATTGCTTCTCCAGACCAATCGAAGGCTAGGCCAAAGTACCTCGATCTTTCCAAGAGGTGTGTGGCCCAACTTTTGAAAGAACCGCTAAGTGGATAACTATTTGGTATTTTTCCGAAGCACTTTTCACCGTAGTTGTCATAAGGTTGGTCTCTGCATCCTTAAGCATACGAGAGTTTTCACAGACGAAACAGGCTGAGGCCCAGTAATCTTGGCATTTCCAATAGTTTGTCCTAGAGACTAGCAAGAAAGTGTTCTTTTAAGTATTATTTCGTTGTGGTTTCAGCATTATTTTCAGAACATGAGCAGGATTCTCGCATTAGCATAAGAATCCTGCCTGGTAGTTGAGATTTCTGGGTGGGGTATAAGTTGGGGGATTCTGTCAGCCCTGCCTTTGATTTGTTTACCTCCAGAGTTGCAAAGTGCATAATTGCGTGAGATGGGAAAAGTATGGATCGTGTTTCAGATTTCATACTGAAATTTGAAATGATCAGTGTGTTGGTAATTATTTGCCATTTCCATGGCGTTTGGCACCGTAATAGTCATGAGGTCGGTCTCTGCATCCTGAAGCCTATGATGCTTTTTGCAGAGAAACCTCTGCTGAGGCCCAGGTAACTTGCTATTTCCCATAGCTGGCACAGGAGCCTTGGAAGATAGGATTGTTTTCAGTATTATTTCACCATTTTTTCACCACTGTTTCAAGAACGGGAGCCCTTTTCAACCGTTAGCGGAAGAATCCTTCTTTGGAGATGAGATATTTTTCTGGGGTGGCAAGTGCAGGGCCTCTGTCAGTCCTGGGTTTGTTGGACTAGCGCCAGACATGAGAAGTGCGCCTTTGTGGGACAGGTGAATAGTGCGGATCCTGTTTCAGTCTAAAGACTGAAACAGGATCCGCACTTTTCACCGTTCCTTTCAGAATCATTTGATTCATCAGCTAGGAATGGCGATTGCTTCTCCAGACCAATCGAAGGCTAGGCCAAAGTAACTCGATCTTTCCAAGAGGTGTGTGGCCCAACTTTTGAAAGAACCGCTAAGTGGAGAACTATTTGGTATTTTTCCGAAGCACTTTTCACCGTAGTTGTCATAAGGTTGGTCTCTGCATCCTTAAGCATACCAGAGTCTTCACAGACGAAACAGGCTGAGGCCCAGTAATCTTGGCATTTCCAATAGTTTCTCCAAGAGACTAGCAAGAAAGTGTTCTTTTAAGTATTATTCCGTTGTGGTTTCAGCATTATTTTCAGTACCCGAGCAGGGTTCTCGCATTAGCATAAGAATCCTGCCTGGTAGTTGAGATTTCTGGGTGGGGTGTAAGTGCGGGGCTTCTGTCAGCCCTGCCTTTGATTTGTTTACCTCCAGAGTTGGAAAGTGCATAGTTGCGTGAGATGGGAAAAGTGTGGATCGTGCTTCAGATTTCATCCTGACACTTTGAAATGACCAGTGTGTTGGTAATTATTTGCCATTTCCATGGCGTTTGGCCCCGTAATAGTCATGAGGTCGGTCTCTGCATCCTGAAGCCTATGATGCTTTTTGCAGAGAAACCTCTGCTGAGGCCCAGGTAACTTGCTATTTCCCATAGCTGGCACAGGAGCCTTGGAAGATAGGATTGTTTTCAGTATTATTTCATCATTTTTTCACCACTGTTTCAATAACGGGAGCCCTTTTCAACCGTTAGCGGAAGAATCCTTCTTTGGAGATGAGATATTTTTCTGGGGTGGCAAGTGCAGGGCCTCTGTCAGTCCTGGGTTTGTTGGACTAGCTCCAGACATGAGAAGTGCGCCTTTGTGGGACAGGTGAATAGTGCGGATCCTGTTTCAGTCTAAAGACTGAAACAGGATCCGCACTTTTCACCGTTCCTTTCAGAATCATTTGATTCATCTGCTAGGAATGGCGATTGCTTCTCCAGACCAATCGAAGGCTAGGCCAAAGTAACTCGATCTTTCCAAGAGGTGTGTGGCCCAACTTTTGAAAGAACCGCTAAGTGGAGAACTATTTGGTATTTTTCCTAAGCACTTTTCACCGTAATTGTCCTAAGGTTGGTCTCTGCATCCTTAAGCATACCAGAGTTTTCACAGACGAAACAGGCTGAGGCCCATTAATCTTGGCATTTCCAATAGTTGGTCCTAGAGACTACCAAGAAAGTGTTCTTTTAAGTATTATTCCGTTGTGGTTTCAGCATTATTTTCAGAACCCGAGCAGGGTTCTCGCATTAGCATAAGAATCCTGCCTGGTAGTTGAGATTTCTGGGTGGGGTATAAGTTGGCGGATTCTGTCAGCCCTGCCTTTGATTTGCTTACCTCCAGAGTTGGAAAGTGCATAATTGCGTGAGATGGGAAAAGTGTGGATCGTGCTTCAGATTTCTTCCTGACACTTTGAAATGACCAGTGTGTTGGTAATTATTTGCCATTTCCATGGCGTTTTGCCCCCTAGTAGTCATGAGGTCGGTCTCTGCATCCTGAAGTCTATGATGCTTTTTGCAGAGAAACCTCTGCTGAGGCCCAGGTAACTTGCTATTTCCCATAGCTGGCACAGGAGCCTTGGAAGATCGGATTGTTTTCAGTATTATTTCATAATTTTTTCACGACTGTTTCAAGAACGGGAGTCCTTTTCAACCGTTAGCGGAAGTATCCTTCTTTGGAGATGAGATATTTTTCTGGGGTGGCAAGTGCAGGGCCTCTGTCAGTCCTGGGTTTGTTGGACTAGCGCCAGACATGAGAAGTGCGCCTTTGTGGGACAGGTGAATAGTGCGGATCCTCTTTCAGTCTAAAGACTGAAACAGGACCCGCACTTTTCACCGTTCCTTTCAGAATCATTTGATTCATCAGCTAGGAATGGCGATTGCTTCTCCAGACCAATCGAAGGCTAGACCAAAGTAACTCGATCTTTCCAAGAGGTGTGTGGCCCAACTTTTGAAAGAACCGCTAAGTGGAGAACTATTTGTTATTTTTCCGAAGCACTTTTCACCGTAGTTGTCATAAGGTTGGTCTCTGCATCCTTAAGCATACGAGAGTTTTCACAGACGAAACAGGCTGAGGCCCAGTAATCTTGGCATTTCCAATAGTTGGTCCTAGAGACTACCAAGAAAGTGTTCTTTTAAGTATTATTCCGTTGTGGTTTCAGCATTATTTTCAGAACCCGAGCAGGGTTCTCGCATTAGCATAAGAATCCTGCCTGGTAGTTGAGATTTCATGGTGGGGTGTAAGTGCGGGGCTTCTGTCAGCCCTGCCTTTGATTTGTTTACCTCCAGTGTTGGAAAGTGCATATTTGCGTGAGATGGGAAAAGTGTGGATCGTGCTTCAGATTTCATCCTGACACTTTGAAATGACCAGTGTGTTGGTAATTATTTGCCATTTCCATGGCGTTTGGCACCGTAATAGTCATGAGGTCGGTCTCTGCATCCTGAAGCCTATGATGCTTTTTGCAGAGTAACCTCTGCTGAGGCCTAGGGAACTTGCTATTTCCCATAGCTGGCACAGGAGCCTTGGAAGATAGCATTGTTTTCAGTATTATTTCATAATTTTTTCACCACTGTTTCAAGAACGGGAGCCCTTTTCAACCGTTAGCGGAAGAATCCTTCTTTGGAGATGAGATATTTTTCTGGGGTGGCAAGTACAGGGCCTCTGTCAGTCCTGGGTTTGTTGGACTAGCGCCAGACATGAGAAGTGCGCCTTTGTGGGACAGGTGAATAGTGCGGATCCTGTTTCAGTCTAAAGACTGAAACAGGACCCGCACTTTTCACCGTTCCTTTCAGAATCATTTGATTCATCAGCTAGGAATGGCGATTGCTTCTCCAGACCAATCGAAGGCTTGACCAAAGTAACTCGATCTTTCCAAGAGGTGTGTGGCCCAACTTTTGAAAGAACCGCTAAGTGGAGAACTATTTGTTATTTTTCCGAAGCACTTTTCACCGTAGTTGTCATAAGGTTGGTCTCTGCATCCTTAAGCATACCAGAGTTTTCACAGACGAAACAGGCTGAGGCCCAGTAATCTTGGCATTTCCAATAGTTTGTCCTAGAGACTACCAAGAAAGTGTTCTTTTAAGTATTATTCTGTTGTGGTTTCAGCATTATTTTCAGAACCCGAGCAGAGTTCTCGCATTAGCATAAGAATCCTGCCTGGTAGTTGAGATTTCATGGTGGGGTGTAAGTGCGGGGCTTCTGTCAGCCCTGCCTTTGATTTGTTTACCTCCAGAGCTGGAAAGTGCATAATTGCGTGAGATGGGAAAAGTGTGGATCGTGCTTCAGATTTCATACTGACATTTGAAATGATCAGTGTGTTGGTAATTATTTGCCATTTCCATGGCGTTTGGCACGGTAATAGTCATGAGGTCGGTCTCTGCATCCTGAAGTCTATGATGCTTTTTGCAGAGAAACCTCTGCTGAGGCCCAGGTAACTTGCTATTTCCCATAGCTGGCACAGGAGCCTTGGAAGATAGCATTGTTTTCAGTATTATTTCACCATTTTTTCACCACTGTTTCAAGAACGGGAGCCCTTTTCAACCGTTAGCGGAAGAATCCTTCTTTGGAGATGAGATATTTTTCTGGGGTGGCAAGTGCAGGGCCTCTGTCAGTCCTGGGTTTGTTGGACTAGCGCCAGACATGAGAAGTGCGCCTTTGTGGGACAGGAGAATAGTGCGGATCCTGTTTCAGTCTAAAGACTGAAACAGGATCTGCACTTTTCACCGTTCCTTTCAGAATCATTTGATTCATCAGCTAGGAATGGCGATTGCTTCTCCAGACGAATCGAAGGCTAGGCCAAAGTAACTCGATCTTTCCAAGAGATGTGTGGCCCAACTTTTGAAAGAACCGCTAAGTGGAGAACTATTTGGTATTTTTCCTAAGCACTTTTCACCGTAATTGTCCTAAGGTTGGTCTCTGCATCCTTAAGCATACCAGAGATTTCACAGACGAACCAGGCTGAGGCCCATTAATCTTGGCATTTCCAATAGTTGGTCCTAGAGACTACCAAGAAACTGTTCTTTTAAGTATTATTCTGTTGTGGTTTCTGCATTAATTTCAGAACCCGAGCAGGTTTCTCGCATTAGCATAAGAATCCTGCCTGGTAGTTGAGATTTCATGGTGGGGTGTAAGTGGGGGGCTTCTGTCACCCCTGCCTTTGATTTGTTTACCTCCAGAGTTGGAAAGTGCATAGTTGCGTGAGATGGGAAAAGTGTGGATCGTGCTTCAGATTTCATCCTGACTCTTTGAAATGACCAGTGTGTTGGTAATTATTTGCCATTTCCATGGCGTTTGGCCCCGTAATAGTCATGAGGTCGGTCTCTGCATCCTGAAGCCTATGATGCTTTTTGCAGAGAAACCTCTGCTGAGGCCCAGGTAACCTGCTATTTCCCATAGCTGGCACAGGAGCCTTGGAAGATAGGATTGTTTTCAGTATTATTTCACCATTTTTTCACCACTGTTTCAAGAACGGGAGCCCTTTTCAACCGTTAGCGGAAGAATCCTTCTTTGGAGATGAGATATTTTTCTGGGGTGGCAAGTGCAGGGCCTCTCTCAGTCCTGGGTTTGTTGGACTAGCGCCAGACATGAGAAGTGCGCCTTTGTGGGACAGGTGAATAGTGCGGATCCTGTTTCAGTCTAAAGACTGAAACAGGATCCGCACTTTTCACCATTCCTTTCAGAATCATTTGATTCATCAGCTAGGAATGGCGATTGCTTCTCCAGACCAATCGAAGGCTAGGCCAAAGTACCTCGATCTTTCCAAGAGGTGTGTGGCCCAACTTTTGAAAGAACCGCTAAGTGGAGAACTATTTGGTATTTTTCCGAAGCACTTTTCACCGTAGTTGTCATAAGGTTGGTCTCTGCATCCTTAAGCATACGAGAGTTTTCACAGACGAAACAGGCTGAGGCCCAGTAATCTTGGCATTTCCAATAGTTTGTCCTAGAGACTAGCAAGAAAGTGTTCTTTTAAGTATTATTTCGTTGTGGTTTCAGCATTATTTTCAGAACATGAGCAGGGTTCTCACATTAGCATAAGAATCCTGCCTCGTAGTTGAGATTTCTGGGTGGGGTATAAGTTGGGGGCTTCTGTCAGCCCTGCCTTTGATTTGTTTACCTCCAGAGTTGCAAAGTGCATAATTTTGTGAGATGGGAAAAGTGTGGATCGTGTTTCAGGTTTCATCCAGACACTTTGAAATGACCAGTGTGTTGGTAATTATTTGCCATTTCCATGGCGTTTGGCACCTTAATAGTCATGAGGTCGGTCTCTGCATCCTGAAGCCTATGATGCTTTTTGCAGAGAAACCTCTGCTGAGGCCCAGGTAACTTGCTATTTCCCATAGCTGGCACAAGATCCTTGGAAGATAGGATTGTTTTCAGTATTATTTCACCGTTTTTTGACCACTGTTTCAAGAACGGGAGCCCTTTTCAACCGGTAGCGGAAGAATCCTTCTTTGGAGATGAGATATTTTTCTGGGGTGGCAAGTGCAGGGCCTCTGTCAGTCCTGGGTTTGTTGGATTGGCGCCAGACATGGGAAGTGCGCCTTTGTGGGACAGGTGAATAGTGCGGATCCTGTTTCAGTCTAAAGACTGAAACAGGATCCGCACTTTTCACCGTTCCTTTCAGAATCATTTGATTCATCAGCTAGGAATGGCGATTGCTTCTCCAGACCAATCGAAGGCTAGGCCAAAGTACCTCGATCTTTCCAAGAGGTGTGTGGCCCAACTTTTGAAAGAACCGCTAAGTGGAGAACTATTTGGTATTTTTCCTAAGCACTTTTCACCGTAATTGTCCTAAGGTTGGTCTCTGCATCCTTAAGCATACCAGAGTTTTCACAGACGAAACAGGCTGAGGCCCATTAATCTTGGCATTTCCAATAGTTGGTCCTAGAGACTACCAAGAAAGTGTTCTTTTAAGTATTATTCCTTTGTGGTTTCAGCATTATTTTCAGAACCCGAGCAGGGTTCTCGCATTAGCATAAGAATCCTGCCTGGTAGTTGAGATTTCATGGTGGGGTGTAAGTGCTGGGCTTCTGTCAGCGCTGCCTTTGATTTGTTTACCTCCAGAGTTGGAAAGTACATATTTGCGTAAGATAGGAAAAGTGTGGATAGTGCTTCAGATTTCATCCTGACACTTTGAAATGACCAGTGTGTTGGTAATTATTTGCCATTTCCATGGCGTTTGGCACCGTAATAGTCAAGAGGTCGGTCTCTGCATCCTGAAGCCTATGATGCTTTTTGCAGAGAAACCTCTGCTGAGGCCCAGGTAACTTGCTCTTTCCCATAGCTGGCACAGGAGCCTTGGAAGATAGGATTGTTTTCAGTATTATTTCACCATTTTTTCACCACTGTTTCAAGAACGGGAGCCCTTTTCAACCGTTAGCGGAAGAATCCTTCTTTGGAGATGAGATATTTTTCTGGGGTGGCAAGTGTAGGGCCTCTGTCAGTCCGGGGTTTGTTGGACTAGCGCCAGACATGAGAAGTGCGCCTTTATGGGACAGGTGAATAGTGCGGATCCTGTTTCAGTCTAATGACTGAAACAGGATCCGCACTTTTCACCGTTCCTTTCAGAATCATTTGATTCATCAGCTAGGAATGGCGATTGCTTCTCCAGACCAATCGAAGGCTAGGCCAAAGTACCTCGATCTTTCCAAGAGGTGTGTGGCCCAACTTTTGAAAGAACCGCTAAGTGGAGAACTATTTGGTATTTTTCCGAAGCACTTTTCACCGTAATTTTCCTAAGGTTGGTCTCTGCATCCTTAAGCATACCAGAGTTTTCACAGACGAAACAGGCTGAGGCCCATTAATGTTGGCATTTCCAATAGTTGGTCCTAGAGACTACCAAGAAAGTGTTCTTTTAAGTATTATTCTGTTGTGGTTTCAGCATTATTTTCAGAACCCGAGCAGGGTTCTCGCATTAGCATAAGAATCCTGCCTGGTAGTTGAGATTTCATGCTGGGGTGTAAGTGCAGGGCTTCTGTCAGCCCTGCCTTTGATTTGTTTACCTCCAGAGTTGGAAAGTGCATAGTTGCGTGAGATGGGAAAAGTGTGGATCGTGCTTCAGATTTCATCCTGACACTTTGAAATGACCAGTGTGTTGGTAATTATTTTCCATTTCCATGGCGTCTGGCACCGTAATAGTCATGAGGTCGGTCTCTGAATCCTGAAGCCTATGATGCTTTTTGCAGAGAAACCTCTGCTGAGGCCCAGGTAACTTGCTATTTCCCATAGCTGGCACAGGAGCCTTGGAAGATAGGATTGTTTTCAGTATTATTTCACCATTTTTTCACCACTGTTTCAAGAACGGGAGCCCTTTTCAACCGTTATCGGAAGAATCCTTCTTTGGAGATGAGATATTTTTCTGGGGTGGCAAGTGCAGGGCCTCTGTCAGTCCTGGGTTTGTTGGATTGGCGCCAGACCTGGGAAGTGCGCCTTTGTGGGACAGGTGAATAGTGCGGATCCTGTTTCAGTCTAAAGACTGAAGCAGGATCCGCACTTTTCACCGTTCCTTTCAGAATCATTTGATTCATCAGCTAGGAATGGCGATTGCTTCTCCAGACCAATAGAAGGCTAGGCCAAAGTACCTCGATCTTTCCAAGAGGTGTGTGGCCCAACTTTTGAAAGAACCGCTAAGTGGAGAACTATTTGGTATTTTTCCGAAGCACTTTTCACCGTAGTTGTCATAAGGTTGGTCTCTGCATCCTTAAGCATAGGAGAGTTTTCACAGACGAAACAGGCTGAGGCCCAGTAATCTTGGCATTTCCAATAGTTTGTCCTAGAGACTAGCAAGAAAGTGTTCTTTTAAGTATTATTTCGTTGTGGTTTCAGCATTATTTTCAGAACATGAGCAGGGTTCTCGCATTAGCATAAGAATCCTGCCTGGTAGTTGAGATTTCTGGGTGGGGTATAAGTTGGGGGCTTCTGTCAGCCCTGCCTTTGATTTGTTTACCTCCAGAGTTGGAAAGTGCATAATTGCGTGAGATGGGAAAAGTGTGGATCGTGTTTCAGATTTCATCCAGACACTTTGAAATGACCAGTGTGTTGGTAATTATTTGCCATTTCCATGGCGTTTGGCACCTTAATAGTCATGAGGTCAGTCTCTGCATCCTGAAGCCTATGATGCTTTTTGCAGAGAAACCTCTGCTGAGGCCCAGGTAACTTGCTCTTTCCCATAGCTGGCACAGGATCCTTGGAAGATAGGATTGTTTTCAGTATTATTTCACCGTTTTTTGACCACTGTTTCAAGAACGGGAGCCCTTTTCAACCGGTAGCGGAAGAATCCTTCTTTGGAGATGAGATATTTTTCTGGGGTGGCAAGTGCAGGGCCTCTGTCAGTCCTGGGTTTGTTGGATTGGCGCCAGACCTGGGAAGTGCGCCTTTGTGGGACAGGTGAACAGTGCGGATCCTGTTTCAGTCTAAAGACTGAAACAGGATCCGCAGTTTTCACCGTTCCTTTCAGAATCATTTGATTCATCAGCTAGGAATGGCGATTGCTTCTCCAGACCAATCGAAGGCTAGGCCAAAGTACCTCGATCTTTCCAAGAGGTGTGTGGCCCAACTTTTGAAAGAACCGCTAAGTGGAGAACTATTTGGTATTTTTCCTAAGCACTTTTCACCGTAATTGTCCTAAGGTTGGTCTCTGCATCCTTAAGCATACCAGAGTTTTCACAGACGAAACAGGCTGAGGCCCATTAATCTTGGCATTTCCAATAGTTGGTCCTAGAGACTACCAAGAAAGTGTTCTTTTAAGTATTATTCTGTTGTGTTTTCAGCATTATTTTCAGAACCCGAGCAGGGTTCTTGCATTAGCATAAGAATCCTGTCAGGTAGTTGAGATTTCTGGGGGGGGGTATAAGTTGGGGGATTCTGTCAGCCCTGCCTTTGATTTGTTTACCTCCAGAGTTGGAAAGTGCAAAATTGCGTGAGATGGGAAAAGTGTAGATTGTGTTTCAGATTTCATACTGACATTTGAAATGATCAGTGTGTTGGTAATTATTTGCCATTTCCATGGCGTTTGGCCCGGTAATAGTCATGAGGTCGGTCTCTGCATCCTGAAGCCTATGATGCTTTTTGCACAGAAACCTCTGCTGAGGCCCAGGTAACTTGCTATTTCCCATAGCAGGCACGGGAGCCTTGGAAGATAGGATTGTTTTCAGTATTATTTCACCATTTTTTCACCACTGTTTCAAGAACGGGAGCCCTTTTCAACCGTTAGCGGAAGAATCCTTCTTTGGAGATGAGATATTTTTCTGGGGTGGCAAGTGCAGGGCCTCTGTCAGTCCTAGGTTTGTTGGACTAGCGCCAGACATGAGAAGTGCGCCTTTGTGGGAAAGGTGAATAGTGCGGATCCTGTTTCAGTCTAAAGACTGAAACAGGATCCGCACTTTTCACCGTTCCTTTCAGAATCATTTGATTCATCAGCTAGGAATGGCGATTGCTTCTCCAGACCAATCGAAGGCTAGGCCAAAGTACCTCGATCTTTCCAAGAGGTGTGTGGCCCAACTTTTGAAAGAACCGCTAAGTGGAGAACTATTTGGTATTTTTCCGAAGCACTTTTCACCGTAGTTGTCATAAGGTTGGTCTCTGCATCCTTAAGCATACGAGAGTTTTCACAGACGAAACAGGCTGAGGCCCAGTAATCTTGGCATTTCCAATAGTTTGTCCTAGAGACTAGCAAGAAAGTGTTCTTTTAAGTATTATTTCGTTGTGGTTTCAGCATTATTTTCAGAACATGAGCAGGATTCTCGCATTAGCATAAGAATCCTGCCTGGTAGTTGAGATTTCTGGGTGGGGTATAAGTTGGGGGATTCTGTCAGCCCTGCCTTTGATTTGTTTACCTCCAGAGTTGCAAAGTGCATAATTGCGTGAGATGGGAAAAGTATGGATCGTGTTTCAGATTTCATACTGAAATTTGAAATGATCAGTGTGTTGGTAATTATTTGCCATTTCCATGGCGTTTGGCACCGTAATAGTCATGAGGTCGGTCTCTGCATCCTGAAGCCTATGATGCTTTTTGCAGAGAAACCTCTGCTGAGGCCCAGGTAACTTGCTATTTCCCATAGCTGGCACAGGAGCCTTGGAAGATAGGATTGTTTTCAGTATTATTTCACCATTTTTTCACCACTGTTTCAAGAACGGGAGCCCTTTTCAACCGTTAGCCTAAGAATCCTTCTTTGGAGATGAGATATTTTTCTGGGGTGGCAAGTGCAGGGCCTCTGTCAGTCCTGGGTTTGTTGGACTAGCGCCAGACATGAGAAGTGCGCCTTTGTGGGACAGGTGAATAGTGCGGATCCTGTTTCAGTCTAAAGCCTGAAACAGGATCCGCACTTTTCACCGTTCCTTTCAGAATCATTTGATTCATCAGCTAGGAATGGCGATTGCTTCTCCAGACCAATCGAAGGCTAGGCCAAAGTAACTCGATCTTTCCAAGAGGTGTGTGGCCCAACTTTTGAAAGAACCGCTAAGTGGAGAACTATTTGGTATTTTTCCGAAGCACTTTTCACCGTAGTTGTCATAAGGTTGGTCTCTGCATCCTTAAGCATACCAGAGTCTTCACAGACGAAACAGGCTGAGGCCCAGTAATCTTGGCATTTCCAATAGTTTCTCCAAGAGACTAGCAAGAAAGTGTTCTTTTAAGTATTATTCCGTTGTGGTTTCAGCATTATTTTCAGTACCCGAGCAGGGTTCTCGCATTAGCATAAGAATCCTGCCTGGTAGTTGAGATTTCATGGTGGGGTGTAAGTGCGGGGCTTCTGTCAGCCCTGCCTTTGATTTGTTTACCTCCAGAGTTGGAAAGTGCATAGTTGCGTGAGATGGGAAAAGTGTGGATCGTGCTTCAGATTTCATCCTGACACTTTGAAATGACCAGTGTGTTGGTAATTATTTGCCATTTCCATGGCGTTTGGCCCCGTAATAGTCATGAGGTCGGTCTCTGCATCCTGAAGCCTATGATGCTTTTTGCAGAGAAACCTCTGCTGAGGCCCAGGTAACTTGCTATTTCCCATAGCTGGCACAGGAGCCTTGGAAGATAGGATTGTTTTCAGTATTATTTCATCATTTTTTCACCACTGTTTCAATAACGGGAGCCCTTTTCAACCGTTAGCGGAAGAATCCTTCTTTGGAGATGAGATATTTTTCTGGGGTGGCAAGTGCAGGGCCTCTGTCAGTCCTGGGTTTGTTGGACTAGCTCCAGACATGAGAAGTGCGCCTTTGTGGGACAGGTGAATAGTGCGGATCCTGTTTCAGTCTAAAGACTGAAACAGGATCCGGACTTTTCACCGTTCCTTTCAGAATCATTTGATTCATCAGCTAGGAATGGCGATTGCTTCTCCAGACCAATCGAAGGCTAGGCCAAAGTAACTCGATCTTTCCAAGAGGTGTGTGGCCCAACTTTTGAAAGAACCGCTAAGTGGAGAACTATTTGGTATTTTTCCTAAGCACTTTTCACCGTAATTGTCCTAAGGTTGGTCTCTGCATCCTTAAGCATACCAGAGTTTTCACAGACGAAACAGGCTGAGGCCCATTAATCTTGGCATTTCCAATAGTTGGTCCTAGAGACTACCAAGAAAGTGTTCTTTTAAGTATTATTCCGTTGTGGTTTCAGCATTATTTTCAGAACCCGAGCAGGGTTCTCGCATTAGCATAAGAATCCTGCCTGGTAGTTGAGATTTCTGGGTGGGGTATAAGTTGGCGGATTCTGTCAGCCCTGCCTTTGATTTGCTTACCTCCAGAGTTGGAAAGTGCATAATTGCGTGAGATGGGAAAAGTGTGGATCGTGCTTCAGATTTCATCCTGACACTTTGAAATGACCAGTGTGTTGGTAATTATTTGCCATTTCCATGGCGTTTTGCCCCGTAGTAGTCATGAGGTCGGTCTCTGCATCCTGAAGTCTATGATGCTTTTTGCAGAGAAACCTCTGCTGAGGCCCAGGTAACTTGCTATTTCCCATAGCTGGCACAGGAGCCTTGGAAGATCGGATTGTTTTCAGTATTATTTCATAATTTTTTCACCACTGTTTCAAGAACGGGAGCCCTTTTCAACCGTTAGCGGAAGAATCCTTCTTTGGAGATGAGATATTTTTCTGGGGTGGCAAGTGCAGGGCCTCTGTCAGTCCTGGGTTTGTTGGACTAGCGCCAGACATGAGAAGTGCGCCTTTGTGGGACAGGTGAATAGTGCGGATCCTCTTTCAGTCTAAAGACTGAAACAGGACCCGCACTTTTCACCGTTCCTTTCAGAATCATTTGATTCATCAGCTAGGAATGGCGATTGCTTCTCCAGACCAATCGAAGGCTAGGCCAAAGTACCTCGATCTTTCCAAGAGGTGTGTGGCCCAACTTTTGAAAGAACCGCTAAGTGGAGAACTATTTGGTATTTTTCCGAAGCACTTTTCACCGTAGTTGTCATAAGGTTGGTCTCTGCATCCTTAAGCATACGAGAGTTTTCACAGACGAAACAGGCTGAGGCCCAGTAATCTTGGCATTTCCAATAGTTTGTCCTAGAGACTAGCAAGAAAGTGTTCTTTTAAGTATTATTTCGTTGTGGTTTCAGCATTATTTTCAGAACATGAGCAGGGTTCTCGCATTAGCATAAGAATCCTGCCTCGTAGTTGAGATTTCTGGGTGGGGTATAAGTTGGGGGCTTCTGTCAGCCCTGCCTTTGATTTGTTTACCTCCAGAGTTGCAAAGTGCATAATTGCGTGAGATGGGAAAAGTGTGGATCGTGTTTCAGATTTCATCCAGACACTTTGAAATGACCAGTGTGTTGGTAATTATTTGCCATTTCCATGGCGTTTGGCACCTTAATAGTCATGAGGTCGGTCTCTGCATCCTGAAGCCTATGATGCTTTTTGCAGAGAAACCTCTGCTGAGGCCCAGGTAACTTGCTATTTCCCATAGCTGGCACAAGATCCTTGGAAGATAGGATTGTTTTCAGTATTATTTCACCGTTTTTTGACCACTGTTTCAAGAACGGGAGCCCTTTTCAACCGGTAGCGGAAGAATCCTTCTTTGGAGATGAGATATTTTTCTGGGGTGGCAAGTGCAGGGCCTCTGTCAGTCCTGGGTTTGTTGGATTGGCGCCAGACATGGGAAGTGCGCCTTTGTGGGACAGGTGAATAGTGCGGATCCTGTTTCAGTCTAAAGACTGAAACAGGATCCACACTTTTCACCGTTCCTTTCAGAATCATTTGATTCATCAGCTAGGAATGGCGATTGCTTCTCCAGACCAATCGAAGGCTAGGCCAAAGTACCTCGATCTTTCCAAGAGGTGTGTGGCCCAACTTTTGAAAGAACCGCTAAGTGGAGAACTATTTGGTATTTTTCCTAAGCACTTTTCACCGTAATTGTCCTAAGGTTGGTCTCTGCATCCTTAAGCATACCAGAGTTTTCACAGACGAAACAGGCTGAGGCCCATTAATCTTGGCATTTCCAATAGTTGGTCCTAGAGACTACCAAGAAAGTGTTCTTTTAAGTATTATTCCTTTGTGGTTTCAGCATTATTTTCAGAACCCGAGCAGGGTTCTTGCATTAGCATAAGAATCCTGTCAGGTAGTTGAGATTTCTGGGGGGGGTATAAGTTGGGGGATTCTGTCAGCCCTGCCTTTGATTTGTATACCTCCAGAGTTGGAAAGTGCAAAATTGCGTGAGATGGGAAAAGTGTAGATTGTGTTTCAGATTTCATACTGACATTTGAAATGATCAGTGTGTTGGTAATTATTTGCCATTTCCATGGCGTTTGGCCCGGTAATAGTCATGAGGTCGGTCTCTGCATCCTGAAGCCTATGATGCTTTTTGCACAGAAACCTCTGCTGAGGCCCAGGTAACTTGCTATTTCCCATAGCAGGCACGGGAGCCTTGGAAGATAGGATTGTTTTCAGTATTATTTCACCATTTTTTCACCACTGTTTCAAGAACGGGAGCCCTTTTCAACCGTTAGCGGAAGAATCCTTCTTTGGAGATGAGATATTTTTCTGGGGTGGCAAGTGCAGGGCCTCTGTCAGTCCTAGGTTTGTTGGACTAGCGCCAGACATGAGAAGTGCGCCTTTGTGGGAAAGGTGAATAGTGCGGATCCTGTTTCAGTCTAAAGACTGAAACAGGATCCGCACTTTTCACCGTTCCTTTCAGAATCATTTGATTCATCAGCTAGG
This sequence comes from Lemur catta, assembly GCF_020740605.2. Classification (NCBI taxonomy): domain Eukaryota; kingdom Metazoa; phylum Chordata; class Mammalia; order Primates; family Lemuridae; genus Lemur; species Lemur catta. The sequence goes on along the minus strand of NC_059132.1, from coordinate 82,968,185 downwards.
AATGGCGATTGCTTCTCCAGACCAATCGAAGGCTAGGCCAAAGTACCTCGATCTTTCCAAGAGGTGTGTGGCCCAACTTTTGAAAGAACCGCTAAGTGGAGAACTATTTGGTATTTTTCCGAAGCACTTTTCACCGTAGTTGTCATAAGGTTGGTCTCTGCATCCTTAAGCATACGAGAGTTTTCACAGACGAAACAGGCTGAGGCCCAGTAATCTTGGCATTTCCAATAGTTTGTCCTAGAGACTAGCAAGAAAGTGTTCTTTTAAGTATTATTTCGTTGTGGTTTCAGCATTATTTTCAGAACATGAGCAGGATTCTCGCATTAGCATAAGAATCCTGCCTGGTAGTTGAGATTTCTGGGTGGGGTATAAGTTGGGGGATTCTGTCAGCCCTGCCTTTGATTTGTTTACCTCCAGAGTTGCAAAGTGCATAATTGCGTGAGATGGGAAAAGTATGGATCGTGTTTCAGATTTCATACTGAAATTTGAAATGATCAGTGTGTTGGTAATTATTTGCCATTTCCATGGCGTTTGGCACCGTAATAGTCATGAGGTCGGTCTCTGCATCCTGAAGCCTATGATGCTTTTTGCAGAGAAACCTCTGCTGAGGCCCAGGTAACTTGCTATTTCCCATAGCTGGCACAGGAGCCTTGGAAGATAGGATTGTTTTCAGTATTATTTCACCATTTTTTCACCACTGTTTCAAGAACGGGAGCCCTTTTCAACCGTTAGCGGAAGAATCCTTCTTTGGAGATGAGATATTTTTCTGGGGTGGCAAGTGCAGGGCCTCTGTCAGTCCTGGGTTTGTTGGACTAGCGCCAGACATGAGAAGTGCGCCTTTGTGGGACAGGTGAATAGTGCGGATCCTGTTTCAGTCTAAAGACTGAAACAGGATCCGCACTTTTCACCGTTCCTTTCAGAATCATTTGATTCATCAGCTAGGAATGGCGATTGCTTCTCCAGACCAATCGAAGGCTAGGCCAAAGTAACTCGATCTTTCCAAGAGGTGTGTGGCCCAACTTTTGAAAGAACCGCTAAGTGGAGAACTATTTGGTATTTTTCCGAAGCACTTTTCACCGTAGTTGTCATAAGGTTGGTCTCTGCATCCTTAAGCATACCAGAGTCTTCACAGACGAAACAGGCTGAGGCCCAGTAATCTTGGCATTTCCAATAGTTTCTCCAAGAGACTAGCAAGAAAGTGTTCTTTTAAGTATTATTCCGTTGTGGTTTCAGCATTATTTTCAGTACCCGAGCAGGGTTCTCGCATTAGCATAAGAATCCTGCCTGGTAGTTGAGATTTCATGGTGGGGTATAAGTTGGCGGATTCTGTCAGCCCTGCCTTTGATTTGCTTACCTCCAGAGTTGGAAAGTGCATAATTGCGTGAGATGGGAAAAGTGTGGATCGTGCTTCAGATTTCATCCTGACACTTTGAAATGACCAGTGTGTTGGTAATTATTTGCCATTTCCATGGCGTTTTGCCCCGTAGTAGTCATGAGGTCGGTCTCTGCATCCTGAAGTCTATGATGCTTTTTGCAGAGAAACCTCTGCTGAGGCCCAGGTAACTTGCTATTTCCCATAGCTGGCACAGGAGCCTTGGAAGATCGGATTGTTTTCAGTATTATTTCATAATTTTTTCACCACTGTTTCAAGAACGGGAGCCCTTTTCAACCGTTAGCGGAAGAATCCTTCTTTGGAGATGAGATATTTTTCTGGGGTGGCAAGTGCAGGGCCTCTGTCAGTCCTGGGTTTGTTGGACTAGCGCCAGACATGAGAAGTGCGCCTTTGTGGGACAGGTGAATAGTGCGGATCCTCTTTCAGTCTAAAGACTGAAACAGGACCCGCACTTTTCACCGTTCCTTTCAGAATCATTTGATTCATCAGCTAGGAATGGCGATTGCTTCTCCAGACCAATCGAAGGCTAGACCAAAGTAACTCGATCTTTCCAAGAGGTGTGTGGCCCAACTTTTGAAAGAACCGCTAAGTGGAGAACTATTTGGTATTTTTCCGAAGCACTTTTCACCGTAGTTGTCATAAGGTTGGTCTCTGCATCCTTAAGCATACGAGAGTTTTCACAGACGAAACAGGCTGAGGCCCAGTAATCTTGGCATTTCCAATAGTTGGTCCTAGAGACTACCAAGAAAGTGTTCTTTTAAGTATTATTCCGTTGTGGTTTCAGCATTATTTTCAGAACCCGAGCAGGGTTCTCGCATTAGCATAAGAATCCTGCCTGGTAGTTGAGATTTCATGGTGGGGTGTAAGTGCGGGGCTTCTGTCAGCCCTGCCTTTGATTTGTTTACCTCCAGTGTTGGAAAGTGCATATTTGCGTGAGATGGGAAAAGTGTGGATCGTGCTTCAGATTTCATCCTGACACTTTGAAATGACCAGTGTGTTGGTAATTATTTGCCATTTCCATGGCGTTTGGCACCGTAGTAGTCATGAGGTCGGTCTCTGCATCCTGAAGCCTATGATGCTTTTTGCAGAGTAACCTCTGCTGAGGCCTAGGGAACTTGCTATTTCCCATAGCTGGCACAGGAGCCTTGGAAGATAGCATTGTTTTCAGTATTATTTCATAATTTTTTCACCACTGTTTCAAGAACGGGAGCCCTTTTCAACCGTTAGCGGAAGAATCCTTCTTTGGAGATGAGATATTTTTCTGGGGTGGCAAGTACAGGGCCTCTGTCAGTCCTGGGTTTGTTGGACTAGCGCCAGACATGAGAAGTGCGCCTTTGTGGGACAGGTGAATAGTGCGGATCCTGTTTCAGTCTAAAGACTGAAACAGGACCCGCACTTTTCACCGTTCCTTTCAGAATCATTTGATTCATCAGCTAGGAATGGCGATTGCTTCTCCAGACCAATCGAAGGCTTGACCAAAGTAACTCGATCTTTCCAAGAGGTGTGTGGCCCAACTTTTGAAAGAACCGCTAAGTGGAGAACTATTTGTTATTTTTCCGAAGCACTTTTCACCGTAGTTGTCATAAGGTTGGTCTCTGCATCCTTAAGCATACGAGAGTTTTCACAGACGAAACAGGCTGAGGCCCAGTAATCTTGGCATTTCCAATAGTTTGTCCTAGAGACTACCAAGAAAGTGTTCTTTTAAGTATTTTTCTGTTGTGGTTTCAGCATTATTTTCAGAACCCGAGCAGAGTTCTCGCATTAGCATAAGAATCCTGCCTGGTAGTTGAGATTTCATGGTGGGGTGTAAGTGCGGGGCTTCTGTCAGCCCTGCCTTTGATTTGTTTACCTCCAGAGTTGGAAAGTGCATAATTGCGTGAGATGTGAAAAGTGTGGATCGTGCTTCAGATTTCATACTGACATTTGAAATGATCAGTGTGTTGGTAATTATTTGCCATTTCCATGGCGTTTGGCACGGTAATAGTCATGAGGTCGGTCTCTGCATCCTGAAGCCTATGATGCTTTTTGCAGAGAAACCTCTGCTGAGGCCCAGGTAACTTGCTATTTCCCATAGCTGGCACAGGAGCCTTGGAAGATAGCATTGTTTTCAGTATTATTTCACCATTTTTTCACCACTGTTTCAAGAACGGGAGCCCTTTTCAACCGTTAGCGGAAGAATCCTTCTTTGGAGATGAGATATTTTTCTGGGGTGGCAAGTGCAGGGCCTCTGTCAGTCCTGGGTTTGTTGGACTAGCGCCAGACATGAGAAGTGCGCCTTTGTGGGACAGGAGAATAGTGCGGATCCTGTTTCAGTCTAAAGACTGAAACAGGATCCGCACTTTTCACCGTTCCTTTCAGAATCATTTGATTCATCAGCTAGGAATGGCGATTGCTTCTCCAGACGAATCGAAGGCTAGGCCAAAGTAACTCGATCTTTCCAAGAGATGTGTGGCCCAACTTTTGAAAGAACCGCTAAGTGGAGAACTATTCGGTATTTTTCCTAAGCACTTTTCACCGTAATTGTCCTAAGGTTGGTCTCTGCATCCTTAAGCATACCAGAGATTTCACAGACGAACCAGGCTGAGGCCCATTAATCTTGGCATTTCCAATAGTTGGTCCTAGAGACTACCAAGAAACTGTTCTTTTAAGTATTATTCTGTTGTGGTTTCTGCATTAATTTCAGAACCCGAGCAGGTTTCTCGCATTAGCATAAGAATCCTGCCTGGTAGTTGAGATTTCATGGTGGGGTGTAAGTGGGGGGCTTCTGTCACCCCTGCCTTTGATTTGTTTACCTCCAGAGTTGGAAAGTGCATAGTTGCGTGAGATGGGAAAACTGTGGATCGTGCTTCAGATTTCATCCTGACTCTTTGAAATGACCAGTGTGTTGGTAATTATTTGCCATTTCCATGGCGTTTGGCCCCGTAATAGTCATGAGGTCGGTCTCTGCATCCTGAAGCCTATGATGCTTTTTGCAGAGAAACCTCTGCTGAGGCCCAGGTAACTTGCTATTTCCCATAGCTGGCACAGGAGCCTTGGAAGATAGGATTGTTTTCAGTATTATTTCACCATTTTTTCCCCACTGTTTCAAGGACGGGAGCCCTTTTCAACCGTTAGCGAAAGAATCCATCTTTGGAGATGAGATATTTTTCTGGGGTGGCAAGTGCAGGGCCTCTGTCAGTCCTGGGTTTGTTGGACTAGCACCAGACATGAGAAGTGCGCCTTTGTGGGACAGGTGAATAGTGCGGATCCTGTTTCAGTCTAAAGACTGAAACAGGATCCGCACTTTTCACCGTTCCTTTCAGAATCATTTGATTCATCAGCTAGGAATGGCGATTGCTTCTCCAGACCAATCGAAGGCTAGGCCAAAGTAACTCGATCTTTCCAAGAGGTGTGTGGCCCAACTTTTGAAAGAACCGCTAAGTGGAGAACTATTTGGTATTTTTCCTAAGCACTTTTCACCGTAATTGTCCTAAGGTTGGTCTCTGCATCCTTAAGCATACCAGAGTTTTCACAGACGAAACAGGCTGAGGCCCATTAATCTTGGCATTTCCAATAGTTGGTCCTAGAGACTACCAAGAAAGTGTTCTTTTAAGTATTATTCCGTTGTGGTTTCAGCATTATTTTCAGAACCCGAGCAGGGTTCTCGCATTAGCATAAGAATCCTGCCTGGTAGTTGAGATTTCTGGGTGGGGTATAAGTTGGCGGATTCTGTCAGCCCTGCCTTTGATTTGCTTACCTCCAGAGTTGGAAAGTGCATAATTGCGTGAGATGGGAAAAGTGTGGATCGTGCTTCAGATTTCATCCTGACACTTTGAAATGACCAGTGTGTTGGTAATTATTTGCCATTTCCATGGCGTTTTGCCCCGTAGTAGTCATGAGGTCGGTCTCTGCATCCTGAAGTCTATGATGCTTTTTGCAGAGAAACCTCTGCTGAGGCCCAGGTAACTTGCTATTTCCCATAGCTGGCACAGGAGCCTTGGAAGATCGGATTGTTTTCAGTATTATTTCATAATTTTTTCACCACTGTTTCAAGAACGGGAGCCCTTTTCAACCGTTAGCGGAAGAATCCTTCTTTGGAGATGAGATATTTTTCTGGGGTGGCAAGTGCAGGGCCTCTGTCAGTCCTGGGTTTGTTGGACTAGCGCCAGACATGAGAAGTGCGCCTTTGTGGGACAGGTGAATAGTGCGGATCCTCTTTCAGTCTAAAGACTGAAACAGGACCCGCACTTTTCACCGTTCCTTTCAGAATCATTTGATTCATCAGCTAGGAATGGCGATTGCTTCTCCAGACCAATCGAAGGCTAGACCAAAGTAACTCGATCTTTCCAAGAGGTGTGTGGCCCAACTTTTGAAAGAACCGCTAAGTGGAGAACTATTTGGTATTTTTCCGAAGCACTTTTCACCGTAGTTGTCATAAGGTTGGTCTCTGCATCCTTAAGCATACGAGAGTTTTCAAAGACGAAACAGGCTGAGGCCCAGTAATCTTGGCATTTCCAATAGTTGGTCCTAGAGACTACCAAGAAAGTGTTCTTTTAAGTATTATTCCGTTGTGGTTTCAGCATTATTTTCAGAACCCGAGCAGGGTTCTCGCATTAGCATAAGAATCCTGCCTGGTAGTTGAGATTTCATGGTGGGGTGTAAGTGCGGGGCTTCTGTCAGCCCTGCCTTTGATTTGTTTACCTCCAGTGTTGGAAAGTGCATATTTGCGTGAGATGGGAAAAGTGTGGATCGTGCTTCAGATTTCATCCTGACACTTTGAAATGACCAGTGTGTTGGTAATTATTTGCCATTTCCATGGCGTTTGGCACCGTAATAGTCATGAGGTCGGTCTCTGCATCCTGAAGCCTATGATGCTTTTTGCAGAGTAACCTCTGCTGAGGCCTAGGGAACTTGCTATTTCCCATAGCTGGCACAGGAGCCTTGGAAGATAGCATTGTTTTCAGTATTATTTCATAATTTTTTCACCACTGTTTCAAGAACGGGAGCCCTTTTCAACCGTTAGCGGAAGAATCCTTCTTTGGAGATGAGATATTTTTCTGGGGTGGCAAGTACAGGGCCTCTGTCAGTCCTGGGTTTGTTGGACTAGCGCCAGACATGAGAAGTGCGCCTTTGTGGGACAGGTGAATAGTGCGGATCCTGTTTCAGTCTAAAGACTGAAACAGGACCCGCACTTTTCACCGTTCCTTTCAGAATCATTTGATTCATCAGCTAGGAATGGCGATTGCTTCTCCAGACCAATCGAAGGCTTGACCAAAGTAACTCGATCTTTCCAAGAGGTGTGTGGCCCAACTTTTGAAAGAACCGCTAAGTGGAGAACTATTTGTTATTTTTCCGAAGCACTTTTCACCGTAGTTGTCATAAGGTTGGTCTCTGCATCCTTAAGCATACGAGAGTTTTCACAGACGAAACAGGCTGAGGCCCAGTAATCTTGGCATTTCCAATAGTTTGTCCTAGAGACTACCAAGAAAGTGTTCTTTTAAGTATTTTTCTGTTGTGGTTTCAGCATTATTTTCAGAACCCGAGCAGAGTTCTCGCATTAGCATAAGAATCCTGCCTGGTAGTTGAGATTTCATGGTGGGGTGTAAGTGCGGGGCTTCTGTCAGCCCTGCCTTTGATTTGTTTACCTCCAGAGTTGGAAAGTGCATAATTGCGTGAGATGTGAAAAGTGTGGATCGTGCTTCAGATTTCATACTGACATTTGAAATGATCAGTGTGTTGGTAATTATTTGCCATTTCCATGGCGTTTGGCACGGTAATAGTCATGAGGTCGGTCTCTGCATCCTGAAGCCTATGATGCTTTTTGCAGAGAAACCTCTGCTGAGGCCCAGGTAACTTGCTATTTCCCATAGCTGGCACAGGAGCCTTGGAAGATAGCATTGTTTTCAGTATTATTTCACCATTTTTTCACCACTGTTTCAAGAACGGGAGCCCTTTTCAACCGTTAGCGGAAGAATCCTTCTTTGGAGATGAGATATTTTTCTGGGGTGGCAAGTGCAGGGCCTCTGTCAGTCCTGGGTTTGTTGGACTAGCGCCAGACATGAGAAGTGCGCCTTTGTGGGACAGGAGAATAGTGCGGATCCTGTTTCAGTCTAAAGACTGAAACAGGATCCGCACTTTTCACCGTTCCTTTCAGAATCATTTGATTCATCAGCTAGGAATGGCGATTGCTTCTCCAGACGAATCGAAGGCTAGGCCAAAGTAACTCGATCTTTCCAAGAGATGTGTGGCCCAACTTTTGAAAGAACCGCTAAGTGGAGAACTATTCGGTATTTTTCCTAAGCACTTTTCACCGTAATTGTCCTAAGGTTGGTCTCTGCATCCTTAAGCATACCAGAGATTTCACAGACGAACCAGGCTGAGGCCCATTAATCTTGGCATTTCCAATAGTTGGTCCTAGAGACTACCAAGAAACTGTTCTTTTAAGTATTATTCTGTTGTGGTTTCTGCATTAATTTCAGAACCCGAGCAGGTTTCTCGCATTAGCATAAGAATCCTGCCTGGTAGTTGAGATTTCATGGTGGGGTGTAAGTGGGGGGCTTCTGTCACCCCTGCCTTTGATTTGTTTACCTCCAGAGTTGGAAAGTGCATAGTTGCGTGAGATGGGAAAACTGTGGATCGTGCTTCAGATTTCATCCTGACTCTTTGAAATGACCAGTGTGTTGGTAATTATTTGCCATTTCCATGGCGTTTGGCCCCGTAATAGTCATGAGGTCGGTCTCTGCATCCTGAAGCCTATGATGCTTTTTGCAGAGAAACCTCTGCTGAGGCCCAGGTAACTTGCTATTTCCCATAGCTGGCACAGGAGCCTTGGAAGATAGGATTGTTTTCAGTATTATTTTATCATTTTTTCACCACTGTTTCAAGAACGGGAGCCCTTTTCAACCGTTAGCGGAAGGATCCTTCTTTGGAGATGAGATATTTTTCTGGGGTGGCAAGTGCAGGGCCTCTGTCAGTCCTGGGTTCGTTGGACTAGCGCCAGACATGAGAAGTGCGCCTTTGTGGGACAGGTGAATAGTGCGGATCCTGTTTCAGTCTAAAGACTGAAACAGGACCCGCACTTTTCACCGTTCCTTTCAGAATCATTTGATTCATCAGCTAGGAATGGCGATTGCTTCTCCAGACCAATCGAAGGCTAGGCCAAAGTAACTCGATCTTTCCAAGAGGTGTGTGGCCCAACTTTTGAAAGAACCGCTAAGTGGAGAACTATTTGTTATTTTTCCGAAGCACTTTTCACCGTAATTGTCATAAGGTTGGTCTCTGCATCCTTAAGCATACCAGTGTCTTCACAGACGAAACAGGCCGAGGCCCAGTAATCTTGGCATTTCCAATAGTTGGTCTTAGAGACTACCAAGAAAGTGTTCCTTTAAGTATTATTCCTTTGTGGTTTCAGCATTATTTTCAGTACCGGAGCAGGGTTCTCGCATTAGCATAAGAATCCTGCCTGGTAGTTGAGATTTCATGGTGGGGTGTAAGTGGGGGGCTTCTGTCAGCCCTGCCTTTGATTTGTTTACCTCCAGAGTTGGAAAGTGCATAGTTGGGTGAGATGAGAAAAGTGTGGATCGTGCTTCAGATTTCATCCTGACACTTTGAAATGACCAGTGTGTTGGTAATTATTTGCCATTTCCATGGCGTTTGGCCCCGTAATAGTCATGAGGTCGGTCTCTGCATCCTGAAGCCTATGATGCTTTTTGCAGAGAAACCTCTGCTGAGGCCCAGGTAACTTGCTATTTCCCATAGCTGGCACAGGAGCCTTGCAAGATAGGATTGTTTTCAGTATTATTTCACCATTTCTTCACCACTGTTTCAAGAACGGGAGCCCTTTTCAACCGTTATCGGAAGAATCCTTCTTTGGAAATGAGATATTTTTCTGGGGTGGCAAATGCAGGGCCTCTGTCAGTCCTGGGTTTGTTGCACTAGCGCCAGAAATGAGAAGTGCGCCTTTGTGGGACAGGTGAATAATGCGGATCCTGTTTCAGTCTAAAGACTGAAACAGGATCCGCACTTTTCACCGTTCCTTTCAGAATCATTTGATTCATCAGCTAGGAATGGCGATTGCTTCTCCAGACCAATCGAAGGCTAGGCCGAAGTACCTCGATCTTTCCAAGAGGTGTGTGGCCCAACCTTTGAAAGAACCGCTAAGTGGAGAACTATTTGGTATTTTTCTGAAGCACTTTTCACCGTAGTTGTCATAAGGTTGGTCTCTGCATCCTTAAGCATACCAGAGTTTTCACAGACGAAACATGCTGAGGCCCATTAATCTTGGCATTTCCAATAGTTGGTCCTAGAGACTACCAAGAAAGTGTTCTTTTAAGTATTATTCCATTGTGGTTTCAGCATTATTTTCAGAACCCGAGCAGGGTTCTCGCATTAGCATAAGAATCCTGCCTGGTAGTTGAGATTTCATGGTGGGGTGTAAGTGCGGGGCTTCTGTCAGCCCTGCCTTTGATTTGTTTACCTCCAGAGTTGGAAAGTGCATATTTGCGTGAGATGGGAAAAGTGTGGATCGTGCTTCAGATTTCATCCTGACACTTTGAAACGACCAGTGTGTTGGTAATTATTTGCCATTTCCATGGCGTTTGGCACCGTAATAGTCATGAGGTCGGTCTCTGCATCCTGAAGCCTATGATGCTTTTTGCAGAGAAACCTCTGCTGAGGCCCAGGTAACTTGCTATTTCCCATAGCTGGCACAGGAGCCTTGGAAGATAGGATTGTTTTCAGTATTATTTCACCATTTTTTCACCACTGTTTCAAGAACGGGAGCCCTTTTCAACCTTTAGCGGAAGAATCCTTCTTTGGAGATGAGATATTTTTCTGGGGTGACAAGTGCAGGGCCTCTGTCAGTCCTGGGTTTGTTGGACTAGCGCCAGACATGAGAAGTGCGCCTTTGTGGGACAGGAGAATAGTGCGGATCCTGTTTCAGTCTAAAGACTGAAACAGGATCCGCACTTTTCACCGTTCCTTTCAGAATCATTTGATTCATCAGCTAGGAATGGCGATTGCTTCTCCAGACCAATCGAAGGCTAGGCCAAAGTAACTCGACCTTTCCAAGAGGTGTGTGGCCCAACTTTTGAAAGAACCGCTAAGTGGAGAACTATTTGGTATTTTTCCTAAGCACTTTTCACCGTAATTGTTCTAAGGTTGGTCTCTGCATCCTTAAGCATACCAGAGTTTTCACAGACGAAACAGGCTGAGGCCCATTAATCTTGGCATTTCCAAAAGTTGGTCCTAGAGACTACCAAGAAAGTGTTCTTTTAAGTATTATTCTGTTGTGGTTTCAGCATTATTTTCAAAACCCGAGCAGGGTTCTCTCATTAGCATAAGAATCCTGCCTGGTAGTTGAGATTTCATCGTGGGGTGAAAGTGCGGGGCTTCTGTCAGCCCTGCCTTTGATTTGTTTATCTCCAGAGTTGGAAAGTGCATAGTTGCGTGAGATGGGTAAAGTGTGGATCGTGCTTCCGATTTCATCCTGACACTTTGAAATGACCAGTGTGTTGGTAGTTATTTGCCCTTTCCATGGCGTTTGGCACCGTAATAGTCATGAGGTCGGTCTCTGCATCTTGAAGCCTATGATGCTTTTTGCAGAGAAACCTCTGCTGAGGCCCAGGTAACTTGCTATTTCCCATAGCTGGCACAGGAGCCTTTGGAAGATAGGATTGTTTTCAGTATTATTTCACCATTTTTTCACCACTGTTTCAAGAACGGGAGCCCTTTTCAACCGTTAGCGGAAGAATCCTTCTTTGGAGATGAGATATTTTTCTGGGGTGGCAAGTGCAGGGCCTCTGTCAGTCCTGGGTTTGTTGGACTAGCGCCAGACATGAGAAGTGCGCCTTTGTGGGACAGGTGAATAGTGCGGATCCTGTTTCAGTCTAAAGACTGAAACAGGATCCGCACTTTTCACCGTTCCTTTCAGAATCATTTGATTCATCAGCTAGGAATGGCAATTGCTTCTGCAGACCAATCGAAGGCTAGACCAAAGTAACTCGATCTTTCCAAGAGGTGTGTGGCCCAACTTTTGAAAGAACCGCTAAGTGGAGAACTATTTGGTATTTTTCCGAAGCACTTTTCACCGTAATTGTCATAAGGTTGGTCTCCGCATCCTTACGCATACCAATGTCTTCACAGACGAAACAGGCTGAGGCCCAGTAATCTTGGCATTTTCAATAGTTGGTCTTAGAGACTACAAGAAAGTGTTCTTTTAAGTATTATTCCTTTGTGGTTTCAGCATTATTTTCAGAACCCAAGCAGGGTTCTCGCATTAGCATAAGAATCCTGCCTGGTAGTTGAGATTTCATGGTGGGGTGTAAGTGCGGGGCTTCTGTCAGCCCTGCCTTTGATTTGTTTACCTCCAGAGTTGGAAAGTGCATATTTGCGTGAGATGGGAAAAGTGTGGATCGTGCTTCAGATTTCATCCAGACACTTTGAAATGACCAGTGTGTTGGTAGTTATTTGCCATTTCCATGGCGTTTGGCACCGTAGTAGTCATGAGGTCGGTCTCTGCATCTTGAAGCCTATGATGCTTTTTGCAGAGAAACCTCTGCTGAGGCCCAGGTAACTTGCTATTTCCCATAGATGGCACAGGAGCCTTGGAAGATAGGATTGTTTTCAGTATTATTTCACCATATTTTCACCACTGTTTCAAGAATCGGAGCCCTTTTCAACCGTTATCGGAAGAATCCTTTGGAGATGAGATATTTTTCTGGGGTGGCAAGTGCAGGGCCTCTGTCAGTCCTGGGTTTGTTGGACTAGCGCCAGACATGAGAAGTGCGCCTTTGTGGGACAGGTGAATGGTGCGGATCCTGTTTCTGTCTAAAGACTGAAACAGGATCCGCACTTTTCACCGTTCCTTTCAGAATCATTTGATTCATCAGCTAGGAATGGCGATTGCTTCTCCAGACCAATCGAAGGCTAGGCCAAAGTAACTCGATCTTTCCAAGAGGTGTGTGGCCCAACTTTTGAAAGAACCGCTAAGTGGAGAACTATTTGGTATTTTTCCTAAGCACTTTTCACCGTAATTGTCATAAGGTTGGTCTCTGCATCCTTAAGCATACCAGAGTTTTCACAGACGAAACTGGCTGAGGCCCATTAATCTTGGCATTTCCAATAGTTGGTCCTAGAGACTACCAAGAAAGTGTTCTTTTAAGTATTATTCCGTTGTGGTTTCAGCATTATTTTCAGAACCCGAGCAGGGTTCTCGCATTAGCATAAGAATCCTGCCTGGTAGTTGAGATTTCATGGTGGGGTGTAAGTGCGGGGCTTCTGTCAGCCCTGCCTTTGATTTGTTTACCTCCAGAGTTGGAAAGTGCATAGTTGCGTGAGATGGGAAAAGTGTGGATCGTGCTTCAGATTTCATCCTGACACTTTGAAATAAGCAGTGTGTTGGTAATTATTTGCCATTTCCATGGCGTTTGGCCCCGTAATAATCATGAGGTCTGTCTCTGCCTCCTGAAGCCTATGATGCTTTTTGCAGAGAAACCTCTGCTGAGGCCCAGGTAACTTGCTATTTCCCATAGCTGGCACAGGAGCCTTGGAAGATAGGATTGTTTTCAGTATTATTTCACCATTTTCTCACCACTGTTTCAAGAACGGGAGCCGTTTTCAACTGGTAGCGGAAGAATCCTTCTTTGGAGATGAGATATTTTTCTGGGTTGCCAAGTGCAGGGCATCTGTCAGTCCTGGGTTTGTTGGACTAGCGCCAGACATGAGAAGTGCGCCTTTGTGGGACAGGTGAATATTGCGGATCCTGTTTCTGTCTAAAGACTGAAACAGGATCCGCACATTTCACCGTTCCTTTCAGAATCATTTGATTCGTCAGCTAGGAATGGCGTATGCTTCACCAGACCAATCGAAGGCTAGGCCAAAGTAACTCGATCTTTCCAAGAGGTGTGTGGCCCAACTTTTGAAAGAACTGCTAAGTGGATAACTATTTGGTATTTTTCCGAAGCACTTTTCACCGTAATTGTCATAAGGTTCGTCTCTGCATCCTTAAGCATACCAGAGTTTTCACAGACGAAACAGGCTGAGGCCCATTAATCTTGGCATTTCCAATAGTTGTTCCTAGAGACTACCAAGAAAGTGTTCTTTTAAGTATTATTCTGTTGTGGTTTCAGCATTATTTTCAGAACCCGAGCAGGCTTCTCGCATTAGCATAAGAATCCTGCCTGGTAGTTGAGATTTCTGGGTGGGGTGTAAGTGCGGGGCTTCTGTCAGCCCTGCCTTTGATTTGTTTACCTCCAGAGTTGGAAAGTGCATAGTTGCGTGAGATGGGAAAAGTGTGGATCGTGCTTCAGATTTCATCCTGACACTTTGAAATGACCAGTGTGTTGGTAATTATATGCCATTTCCATGTTGTTTGGCACCGTAATAGTCATGACGTCGATCTCTGCATCCTGAAGCCTATGATGCTTTTTGCAGAGAAACCTCTGCTGAGGCCCAGGTAACTTGCTATTTCCCATAGCTGGCACAGCAGCCTTGGAAGATAGGATTGTTTTCAGTATTATTTCACCATTTTTTCACCACTGTTTCAAGAACGGGAGCCCTTTTCAACAGTTAGCGGAAGAATCCTTCTTTGGAGATGAGGTATTTTTCTGGGGTGGCAAGTGCAGGGCCTCTGTCAGTCCTGGGTTTGTTGGACTAGCGCCAGACATGAGAAGTGCGCCTTTGTGGGACAGGTGAATAGTGCGGATCCTGTTTCAGTCTAAAGACTGAAACAGGATCCGCACTTTTCACCGTTCCTTTCAGAATCATTTGATTCATCAGCTAGGAATGGCGATTGCTTTTCCAGACCAATCGATGGCTAGGCCAAAGTAACTCGATCTTTCCAAGAGGTGTGTGGCCCAACATTTGAAAGAACCGCTAAGTGGAAAACTATTTGGTATTTTTCCTAAGCACTTTTCACCGTAGTTGTCATAAGGTTGGTCTCTGCATCCTTAAGCATACCAGAGTTTTCACAGACGAAACAGGCTGAGGCCCAGTAATCTTGGCATTTCCAATAGTTGGTCCTAGAGACTGGCAAGAAAGTGTTCTTTTAAGTATTATTCCGTTGTGGTTTCAGCATTATTTTCAGAACCCGAGCAGGGTTCTCGCATTAGCATAAGAATCCTGCCTGGTAGTTGAGATATCTGGGTTGGGTGTAGGTGCGGGGCTTCTGTCAGCCCTGCCTTTGATTTGTTTACCTCCAGAGTTGGAAAGTGCATATTTGCGTGAGATGGGAAAGGTGTGGATCGTGCTTCAGATTTCATCCAGACACTTTGAAATGACCAGTGTGTTGGTAGTTATTTGCCATTTCCATGGCGTTTGGCACCGTAGTAGTCATGAGGTCGGTCTCTGCATCTTGAAGCCTATGATGCTTTTTGCAGAGAAACCTCTGCTGAGGCCCAGGTAACTTGCTATTTCCCATAGCTGGCACAGGAGCCTTGGAAGATAGGATTGTTTTCAGTATTATTTCACCATATTTTCACCACTGTTTCAAGAATCGGAGCCCTTTTCAAACCGTTATCGGAAGAATCCTTTGGAGATGAGATATTTTTCTGGGGTGGCAAGTGCAGGGCCTCTGTCAGTCCTGGGTTTGTTGGACTAGCGCCAGACATGAGAAGTGCGCCTTTGTGGGACAGGTGAATAGTGCGGATCCTGTTTCAGTCTAAAGACTGAAACAGGATCCGCACTTTTCACCCTTCCTTTCAGAATCATTTGATTCATCAGCTAGGAATGGCGATTGCTTCTGCAGACCAATCGAAGGCTACACCAAAGTAACTCGGTCTTTCCAAGAGGTGTGTGGCCCAACTTTTGAAAGAACCGCTAAGTGGAGAACTATTTGGTATTTTTCCGAAGCACTTTTCACCGTAATTGTCATAAGGTTGGTCTCTGCATCCTTACGCATACCAATGTCTTCACAGACGAAACAGGCTGAGGCCCAGTAATCTTGGCATTTTCAATAGTTGGTCTTAGAGACTACAAGAAAGTGTTCTTTTAAGTATTATTCCTTTGTGGTTTCAGCATTATTTTCAGAACCCAAGCAGGGTTCTCGCATTAGCATAAGAATCCTGCCTGGTAGTTGAGATTTCATGGTGGGGTGTAAGTGCGGGGCTTCTGTCAGCCCTGCCTTTGATTTGTTTACCTCCAGAGTTGGAAAGTGCATATTTGCGTGAGATGGGAGAAGTGTGGATCGTGCTTCCGATTTCATCCTGACACTTTGAAATGACCAGTGTGTTGGTAGTTATTTGCCATTTCCATGGCGTTTGGCACCGTAGTAGTCATGAGGTCGGTCTCTGCATCTTGAAGCCTATGATGCTTTTTGCAGAGAAACCTCTGCTGAGGCCCAGGTAACTTGCTATTTCCCATAGCTGGCACAGGAGCCTTGGAAGATAGGATTGTTTTCAGTATTATTTCACCATATTTTCACCACTGTTTCAAGAATCGGAGCCCTTTTCAAACCGTTATCGGAAGAATCCTTTGGAGATGAGATATTTTTCTGGGGTGGCAAGTGCAGGGCCTCTGTCAGTCCTGGGTTTGTTGGACTAGCGCCAGACATGAGAAGTGCGCCTTTGTGGGACAGGTGAATAGTGCGGATCCTGTTTCAGTCTAAAGACTGAAACAGGATCCGCACTTTTCACCGTTCCTTTCAGAATCATTTGATTCATCAGCTAGGAATGGCGATTGCTTCTGCAGACCAATCGAAGGCTAGACCAAAGTAACTCGGTCTTTCCAAGAGGTGTGTGGCCCAACTTTTGAAAGAACCGCTAAGTGGAGAACTATTTGGTATTTTTCCGAAGCACTTTTCACCGTAATTGTCATAAGGTTGGTCTCTGCATCCTTACGCATACCAATGTCTTCACAGACGAAACAGGCTGAGGCCCAGTAATCTTGGCATTTTCAATAGTTGGTCTTAGAGACTACAAGAAAGTGTTCTTTTAAGTATTATTCCTTTGTGGTTTCAGCATTATTTTCAGAACCTGAGCAGGGTTCTCGCATTAGCATAAGAATCCTGCCTGGTAGTTGAGATTTCATGGTGGGGTGTAATTGCGGGGCTTCTGTCAGCCCTGCCTTTGATTTGTTTACCTCCAGTGTTGGAAAGTGCATATTTGCGTGAGATGGGAAAAGTGTGGATCGTGCTTCAGATTTCATCCTGACACTTTGAAATGACCAGTGTGTTGCTAATTATTTGCCATTTCCATGGCGTTTGGCACGGTAATAGTCATGAGGTCGGTCTCTGCATCCTGAAGCCTATGATGCTTTTTGCAGAGAAACCTCTGCTGTGGCCCTGATAACTTGCTATTTCCCATAGCTGGCACAGGAGCCTTGGAAGATAGGATTGTTTTCCGTATTATTTCACCATTTTTTCACCACTGTTTCAAGAACGGGAGCCCTTTTCAACCGTTAGCGGAAGAAGCCTTCTTTGGAGATGAGATATTTTTCTGGGGTGGCAAGTGCAGGGCCTCTGTCAGTCCTGGGTTTGTTGGGCTAGCGCCAGACATGAGAAGTGCGCCTTTGTGGGACAGGTGAATAGTGCGGATCCTGTTTCAGTCTGGATACGCACTTTTCACCGTTCCTTTCAGAATCATTTGATTCATCAGCTAGGAATGCCGATTGCTTCTCCAGACCAATCGAAGGCTAGGCCAAAGTAACTCGATCTTTCCAAGAGGTGTGTGGCCCAAATTTTGAAAGAACCGCTAAGTGGAGAACTATTTGTTATTTTTCCGAAGCACTTTTCACCGTAATTGTCATAAGGTTGGTCTCTGCATCCTTAAGCATACCAGTGTCTTCACAGACGAAACAGGCTGAGGCCCAGTAATCTTGGCATTTCCAGTAGTTGGTCTTAGAGACTACCAAGAAAATTTTCCTTTATGTATTATTCCTTTGTGGTTTCAGCATTATTTTCAGAACCCGAGTAGGGTTCTCGCATTAGCATAAGAATCCTGCCTGGTAGTTGAGATTTCTGGGTGGGGTGTAAGTGCGGGGCTTCTGTCAGCCCTGCCTTTGATTTGTTTACCTCCAGAGTTGGAAAGTGCATATTTGCGTGAGATGGGTAAAGTGTGGATCGCGCTTCAGATTTCATCCAGACACTTTGAAATGACCAGTGTGTTGGTAATTATTTGCCATTTCCATGGCGTTTGGCACCGTAATAGTCATGAGGTCGGTCTCTGCATCCTGAAGCCTATGATGCTTTTTGCAGAGAAACCTCTGCTGAGGCCCAGGTAACTTGCTATTTCCCATAGCTGGCACAGGAGCCTTGGAAGATAGGATTGTTTTCAGTATTATTTCACCATTTTTTCACCACTGTTTCAAGGACGGGAGCCCTTTTCAACCGTTAGCGGAAGAATCCTTCTTTGGAGATGAGATATTTTTCTGGGGTGGCAAGTGCAGGGCCTCTGTCAGTCCTGGGTTTGTTGGACTAGCGCCAGACATGAGAAGTGCGCCTTTGTGGGACAGGTGAATAGTGCGGATCCTGTTTCAGTCTAAAGACTGAGACAGGATCCGCACTTTTCACCGTTCCTTTCAGAATCATTTGATTCATCAGCTAGGAATGGCGATTGCTTCTCCAGAACAATCGAAGGCTAGGAAAAAGTAACTCGATCTTTCCAAGAGGTGTGTGGCCCAACTTTTGAAAGAACCGCTAAGTGGAGAACTATTTGGTATTTTTCCTAAGCACTTTTCACCGTAATTGTCCTAAGGTTGGTCTCTGCATCCTTAAGCATACCAGAGTTTTCACAGACGAAACAGGCTGAGGCCCATTAGTCTTGGCATTTCCAATAGTTGGTCCTAGAGACTACCAAGAAAGTGTTCTTTTAAGTATTATTCTGTTGTGGTTTCAGCATTATTTTCAGAACCCGAGCAGGGTTCTCGCATTAGCATAAGAATCCTGCCTGGTAGTTGAGATTTCTGGGTGGGGTATAAGTTGGGGGATTCTGTCAGCCCTGCCTTTGATTTCTTTACCTCCAGAGTTGGAAAGTGCATAATTGCGTGAGATGGGAAAAGTGTGGATTGTGTTTCAGATTTCATACTGACATTTGAAATGATCAGTGTGTTGGTAATTATTTGCCATTTCCATGGCGTTTGGCACCTTAATAGTCATGAGGTCGGTCTCTGCATCCTGAAGCCTATGATGCCTTTTGCAGAGAAACCTCTGTTGAGGCCCAGGAAACTTGCTATTTCCCATAGCTGTCACAGGAGCCTTGGAAGATAGGATTGTTTTCAGTATTATTTCACCATTTTTTCACCACTGTTTCAAGGACGGGAGCCCTTTTCAACCGTTAGCGGAAGAATCCTTCTTTGGAGATGAGATATTTTTCTGGGGTGGCAAATGCAGGGCCTCTGTCAGTCCTTGGTTTGTTGGACTAGCGCCAGACATGAGAAGTGCGCCTTTGTGGGACAGGTGAATAGTGCGGATCCTGTTTCAGTCTAAAGACTGAAACAGCATCCGCACTTTTCACCGTTCCTTTCAGAATCATTTGACTCATCAGCTAGGAATGGCGATTGCTTCTCCAGACCAATCGAAGGCTAGGCCAAAGTACCTCGATCTTTCCAAGAGGTGTGTGGCCCAACTTTTGAAAGAACCGCTAAGTGGAGAACTATTTGGTATTTCTCCTAAGCACTTTTCACCGTAATTGTCCTAAGGTTGGTATCTGCATCCTTAAGCATACCAGAGTTTTTCACAGACGAAACAGGCTGAGGCCCATTAATCTTGACATTTCCAAAAGTTGGTCCTAGAGACTACAAAGAAAGTGGTCTTTAAGTATTATTCTGTTGTGGTTTCAGCATTATTTTCAGAACCCGAGCAGGGTTCTCGCATTAGCATAAGAATCCTGCCTGGTAGTTGAGATTTCATGGTGGGGTGTAAGTGCGGGGCTTCTGTCAGCCCTGCCTTTGATTTGTTTACCTACAGAGTTGGAAAGTGCATAGTTGCGTGAGATGGGAAAAGTGTGGATCGTGCTTCAGATTTCATCCTGACACTTTGAAATGACCAGTGTGTTGGTAATTATTTGCCAATTCCATGGCGTTTGGCCCCGTAATAGTCATGAGGTCGGTCTGTGCATCCTGAAGCCTATGATGCTTTTTGCAGAGAAACCTCTGCTGAGGCCCAGGTAACTTGCTATTTCCCATAGCTGGCACAGGAGCCTTGGAAGATAGGATTGTTTTCCGTATTATTTCACCATTTTTTCACCACTGTTTCAAGAACGGGAGCCCTTTTCAACCGTTAGCGGAAGAATCCTTCTTTGGAGATGAGATATTTTCCTGGGGTGGCAAGTGCAGGGCCTCTGTCAGTCCTGGGTTTGTTGGACTAGCGGCAGACATGAGAAGTGCGCCTTTGTGGGACAGGTGAATAGTGCGGATCTTGTTTCAGTCTAAAGACTGAAACAGGATCCGCACTTTTCACCGTTCCTTTCAGAATCATTTGATTCATCAGCTAGGAATGGCGATTGCTTCTCCAGACCAATCGAAGGCTAGGCCAAAGTAACTCGATCTTTCCAAGAGGTGTGTGGCCCAACTTTTGAAAGAACCGCTAAGTGGAGAACTATTTGTTATTTTTCCGAAGCACTTTTAACCGTAATTGTCATAAGGTTGGTCTCTGCATCCTTAAGCATACCAGTGTCTTCACAGACGAAACAGGCTGAGGCCCAGTAATCTTGGCATTTCCAATAGTTGGTCTTAGAGACTACCAAGAAAATTTTCCTGTAAGTATTATTCCTTTGTGGTTTGAGCATTATTTTCAGAACCCGAGCAGGGTTCTCGCATTAGCATAAGAATCCTGCCTGGTAGTTGAGATTTCTGGGTGGGGTGTAAGTGCGGGGCTTCTGTCAGCCCTGCCTTTGATTTGTTTACCTCCAGAGTTGGAAAGTGCATAGTTGCGTGAGATGGGAAAACTGTGGATCGCGCTTCAGATTTCATCCTGACACTTTGAAATGACCAGTGTGTTGGTAATTATTTGCCATTTCCATGGCGTTTGGCCCCGTAATAGTCATGAGGTCGGTCTCTGCATCCTGAAGCCTATGATGCTTTTTGCAGAGAAACCTCTGCTGAGGCCCAGGTAACTTGCTATTTCCCATAGCTGGCACAGGAGCCTTGGAAGATAGGATTGTTTTCAGTATTATTTCACCATTTTTTCACCACTGTTTCAAGGACGGGAGCCCTTTTCAACCGTTAGCGGAAGAATCCTTCTTTGGAGATGAGATATTTTTCTGGGGTGGCAAGTGCAGGGCCTCTGTCAGTCCTGGGTTTGTTGGACTAGCGCCAGACATGAGAAGTGCGCCTTTGTGGGACAGGTGAATAGTGCGGATCCTGTTTCAGTCTACAGACTGAAACAGGATCCGCACTTTTCACCGTTCCTTTCAGAATCATTTGATTCATCAGCTAGGAATGGCGATTGCTTCTCCAGACCAATCGAAGGCTAGGCCAAAGTACCTCGATCTTTCCAAGAGGTGTGTGGCCCAACTTTTGAAAGAACCGCTAAGTGGAGAACTATTTGTTATTTTTCCGAAGCACTTTTCACCGTAATTGTCATAAGGTTGGTCTCTGCATCCTTAAGCATACCAGTGTCTTCACAGACGAAACAGGCTGAGGCCCGGTAATCTTGGCATTTCCAGTAGTTGGTCTTAGAGACTACCAAGAAAATTTTCCTTTAAGTATTATTCCTTTGTGGTTTCATCATTATTTTCAGTACCGGAGCAGGGTTCTCGCATTAGCATAAGAATCCTGCCTGGTAGTTGAGATTTCATGGTGGGGTGTAAGTGCGGGGCTTCTGTCAGCCCTGCCTTTGATTTGTTTACCTCCAGAGTTGGAAAGTGCATAGTTGCGTGAGATGGGAAAAGTGTAGATCGTGCTTCAGATTTCATCCTGACACTTTGAAATGACCAGTGTGTTGGTAATTATTTGCCATTTCCATGGCGTTTGGCACCGTAATAGTCATGAGGTCGGTCTCTGCATCCTGAAGCCTATGATGCTTTTTGCAGAGAAACCTCTGCTGAGGCCCAGGTAACTTGCTATTTCCCATAGCTGGCACAGAAGCCTTGGAAGATAGGATTGTTTTCAGTATTATTTCACCATTTTTTCACCACTGTTTCAAGGACGGGAGCCCTTTTCAACCGTTAGCGGAAGAATCCTTCTTTGGAGATGAGATATTTATCTGGGGTGGCAAGTGCAGGGCCTCTGTCAGTCCTGGGTTTGTTGGACTAGCGCCAGACATGAGAAGTGCGCCTTTGTGGGACAGGTGAATAGTGCGGATCCTGTTTCAGTCTACAGACTGAAACAGGATCCGCACTTTTCACCGTTCCTTTCAGAATCATTTGATTCATCAGCTAGGAATGGCGATTGCTTCTCCAGACCAATCGAAGGCTAGGCCAAAGTACCTCGATCTTTCCAAGAGGTGTGTGGCCCAACTTTTGAAAGAACCGCTAAGTGGAGAACTATTTGGTATATTTCCGAAGCACTTTTCACCGTAATTGTCCTAAGGTTGGTCTCTGCATCCTTAAGCATACCAGTGTCTTCACAGACGAAACAGGCTGAGGCCCAGTAATCTTGGCATTTCCAATAGTTGGTCTTAGAGACTACCAAGAAAGTGTTCTTTTAAGTATTATACCTTAGTGGTTTCAGCATTATTTTCAGTACCCGAGCAGGGTTATCGCATTAGCATAAGAATCCTGCCTGGTAGTTGAGATTTCATGGTGGGGTGTAAGTGCGGGGCTTCTGTCTGCCCTGCCTTTGATTTGTTTACCTCCAGAGTTGGAAAGTGCATATTTGCGTGAGATGGGAAAAGTGTGGATCGTGCTTCAGATTTCATCCTGGCACTTTGAAATGACCAGTGTGTTGGTAATTATTTGCCATTTCCATGGCGTTTGGCCCCGTAATAGTCATGAGGTCGGTCTCTGCATCCTGAAGCCTATGATGCTTTTTGCAGAGAAACCTCCGCGGAGGCCCAGGTAACTTGCTATTTCCCATAGCTGGCACAGGGGCCTTGGAAGATAGGATTGTTTTCAGTATTATTTCATCATTTTTTCACCACTGTTTCAAGAACGGGAGCCCTTTTCAACCGTTAGCGGAAGAATCCTTCTTTGGAGATGAGATATTTTTCTGGGGTGGCAAGTGCAGGGCCTCTGTCAGTCCTGGGTTTGTTGGACTAGCGCCAGACATGAGAAGTGCGCCTTTGTGGGACAGGTGAATAGTGCGGATCCTGTTTCAGTCTAAAGACTGAAACAGGATCCGCACTTTTCACCGTTCCTTTCAGAATCATTTGATTCATCAGCTAGGAATGGCGATTGCTTCTCCAGACCAATCGAAGGCTAGGCCAAAGTACCTCGATCTTTCCAAGAGGTGTGTGGCGCAACTTTTGAAAGAACCGCTAAGTGGAGAACTATTTGTTATTTTTCCGAAGCACTTTTCACCGTAATTGTCATCAGGTTGGTCTCTGCATCCTTAAGCATACCAGTGTCTTCACAGACGAAACAGGCTGAGGCCCAGTAATCTTGGCATTTCCAATAGTTGGTCTTAGAGACTACCAAGAAAGTGTTCTTTTAAGTATTATACCTTAGTGGTTTCAGCATTATTTTCAGTACCCGAGCAGGGTTATCGCATTAGCATAAGAATCCTGCCTGGTAGTTGAGATTTCTGGGTGGGGTATAAGTTGGGGCATTCTGTCAGCCCTGCCTTTGATTTGTTTACCTCCAGAGTTGGAAAGTGCATAATTGCGTGAGATGTGAAAAGTGTGGATCGTGCTTCAGATTTCATCCTGACATTTGAAATGATCAGTGTGTTGGTAATTATTTGCCATTTCCATGGCGCTTGGCACCGTAATAGTCATGAGGTCGGTCTCTGCATCCTGAAGCCTATGATGCTTTTTGCAGAGAAACCTCTGCTGAGGCCCAGGTAACTTGCTATTTCCCATAGCTGGCACAGGAGCCTTGGAAGATAGGATTGTTTTCAGTATTATTTCACCATTTTTTCACCACTGTTTCAAGAACGGGAGCCCTTTTCAACCGTTAGCGGAAGAATCCTTCTTTGGAGATGAGATATTTTTCTGGGGTGGCAAGTGCAGGGCCTCTGTCAGTCCTGGGTTTGTTGGACTAGCGCCAGACATGAGAAGTGCGCCTTTGTGGGACAGGTGAATAGTGCGGATCCTGTTTCAGTCTAAAGACTGAAACAGGATCCGCACTTTACACCGTACTTTCAGAATCATTTGATTCATCATCTAGGAATGGCGATTGCTTCTCCAGACCAATCGAAGGCTAGGCCAAAGTAACTCGATCTTTCCAAGAGGTGTGTGGCCCAACTTTTGAAAAAACCGCTAAGTGGAGAACTATTTGGTATATTTCCTAAGCACTTTTCACCGTAATTGTCCTAAGGTTGGTCTCTGCATCCTTAAGCATACCAGTGTCTTCACAGACGAAACAGGCTGAGGCCCAGTAATCTTGGCATTTCCAATAGTTGGTCTTAGAGACTACCAAGAAAGTGTTCTTTTAAGTATCATACCTTTGTGGTTTCAGCATTATTTTCAGTACCCGAGCAGGGTTATCGCATTAGCATAAGAATCCTGCCTGGTAGTTGAGATTTCATGGTGGGGTGTAAGTGCGGGGCTTCTGTCTGCCCTGCCTTTGATTTGTTTACCTCCAGAGTTGGAAAGTGCATAGTTGCGTGAGATGGGAAAAGTGTGGATCGTGCTTCAGATTTCATCCTGACACTTTGAAATGACCAGTGTGTTGGTAATTATTTGCCATTTCCATGGCGTTTGGCCCCGTAATAGTCATGAGGTCGGTCTCTGCATCCTGAAGCCTATGATGCTTTTTGCAGAGAAACCTCTGCTGAGGCCCAGGTAACTTGCTATTTCCCATAGCTGGCACAGGGGCCTTGGAAGATAGGATTGTTTTCAGTATTATTTCATCATTTTTTCACCACTGTTTCAAGAACGGGAGCCCTTTTCAACCATTAGCGGAAGAATCCTTCTTTGGAGATGAGATATTTTTCTGGGGTGGCAAGTGCAGGGCCTCTGTCAGTCTTGTGTTTGTTGGACTAGCGCCAGACATGAGAAGTGTGCCTTTGTGGGACAGGTGAATAGTGCGGATCCTGTTTCAGTCTAAAGACTGAAACAGGATCCGCACTTTTCACCGTTCCTTTCAGAATCATTTGATTCATCAGCTAGGAATGGCGATTGCTTCTCCAGACCAATCGAAGGCTAGGCCAAAGTAACTCGATCTTTCCAAGAGGTGTGTTGCCCAACTTTTGAAAGAACCGCTAAGTGGAGAACTATTTGGTATTTTTCCTAAGCACTTTTCACCGTAATTGTCCTAAGGTTGGTATCTGCATCCTTAAGCATACCAGAGTTTTTCACAGACGAAACAGGCTGAGGCCCATTAATCTTGACATTTCCAAAAGTTGGTCCTAGAGACTACCATGAAAGTGTTCTTTTAAGTATTATTCTGTTGTGGTTTCAGCATTATTTTCAGAACCCGAGCAGGGTTCTCGCATTAGCATAAGAATCCTGCCTGGTAGTTGAGATTTCATGGTGGGGTGTAAGTGCGGGGCTTCTGTCAGCCCTGCCTTTGATTTGTTTACCTCCAGAGTTGGAAAGTGCATAGTTGCGTGAGATGGGAAAAGTGTGGATCGTGCTTCAGATTTCATCCTGACACTTTGAAATGACCAGTGTGTTGGTAATTATTTGCCAATTCCATGGCGTTTGGCCCCGTAATAGTCATGAGGTCGGTCTCTGCATCCTGAAGCCTATGATGCTTTTTGCAGAGAAACCTCTGCTGAGGCCCAGGTAACTTGCTATTTCCCATAGCTGGCACAGGAGCCTTGGAAGATAGGATTGTTTTCAGTATTATTTCACCATTTTTTCACCACTGTTTCAAGAACGGGAGCCCTTTTCAACCGTTAGCCGAAGAATCCTTCTTTGGAGATGAGATATTTTCCTGGGGTGGCAAGTGCAGGGCCTCTGTCAGTCCTGGGTTTGTTGGGCTAGCGCCAGACATGAGAAGTGCGCCTTTGTGAAACAGGTGAATAGTGCGGATCCTGTTTCAGTCTAAAGACTGAAACAGGATCCGCACTTTTCACCGTTCCTTTCAGAATCATTTGATTCATCAGCTAGGAATGCCGATTGCTTCTCCAGACCAATCGAAGGCTAGGCCAAAGTAACTCGATCTTTCCAAGAGGTGTGTGGCCCAACTTTTGAAAGAACCGCTAAGTGGAGAACTATTTGGTATTTTTCCTAAGCACTTTTCACCGTAATTGTCCTAATGTTACTCTCTGCATCCGTAAGCATACCAGAGTTTTCACAGACGAAACAGGCTGAGGCCCATTAATCTTGGCATTTCCAAAAGTTTGTCCTAGAGACTACCAAGAAAGTGTTCTCTTAAGTATTATTCTGTTGTGGTTTCAGCATTATTTTCAGAACCCGAGCAGGGTTCTCGCATTAGCATAAGAATCCTGCCTGGTAGTTGAGATTTCATGGTGGGGTGTAAGTGCGGGGCTTCTGTCAGCCCTGCCTTTGATTTGTTTACCTCCAGAGTTGGAAAGTGCATAGTTGCGTGAGATGGGAAAACTGTGGATCGTGCTTCAGATTTCATCCTGACACTTTGAAATGACCAGTGTGTTGGTAATTATTTGCCATTTCCATGGCGTTTGGCACCGTAATAGTCATGAGGTCGGTCTCTGCATCCTGAAGCCTATGATGCTTTTTGCAGAGAAACCTCGGCTGAGGCCCAGGTAACTTGCTATTTCCCATAGCTGGCACAGGAGCCTTGGAAGATAGGATTGTTTTCAGTATTATTTCACCATTTTTTCACCACTGTTTCAAGAACGGGAGCCCTTTTCAACGGTTAGCGGAAGAATCCTTCTTTGGAGATGAGATATTTTTCTGGGGTGGCAAGTGCAGGGCCTCTGTCAGTCCTGGGTTTGTTGGACTAGCGCCAGACATGAGAAGTGCGCCTTTGTGGGACAGGTGAATAGTGCGGATTCTGTTTCAGTCTAAAGACTGAAACAGGATCCGCACTTTTCACCGTTCCTTTCAGAATCATTTGATTCATCAGCTAGGAATGGCGATTGCTTCTCCAGACCAATCGAATGCTAGGCCAAAGTAACTCGATCTTTCCAAGAGGTCTGTGGCCCAACTTTTCAAAGAACAGCTAAGTGGAGAACTATTTGGTATTTTTACGAAGCACTTTTCACCGTAATTGTCCTAAGGTTGGTCTCTGCATCCTTAAGCATACGAGAGTATTCACAGACGAAACAGGCTGAGGCCCAGTAATCTTGGCATTTCCAATAGTTTGTCCTAGAGACTACCAGGAAAGTGTTTTTTTAGGTATTATTCCATTGTGGTTTCAGCATTATTTTCAGAACCCGAGCAGGGTTCTCGCATTAGCATAAGAATCCTGCCTGGTAGTTGAGATTTCTGGGTGGGGTGTAAGTGCGGGGCTTCTGTCAGCCCTGCCTTTGATTTGTTTACCTCCAGAGTTGGAAAGTGCATATTTGCGTGAGATGGGTAAAGTGTGGATCGCGCTTCAGATTTCATCCAGACACTTTGAAATTACCAGTGTGTTGGTAATTATTTGCCATTTCCATGGCGTTTGGCACCGTAATAGTCATGAGGTCGGTCTCTGCATCCTGAAGCCTATGATGCTTTTTGCAGAGAAACCTCTGCTGAGGCCCAGGTAACTTGCTATTTCCCATAGCTGGCACAGGAGCCTTGGAAGATAGGATTGTTTTCAGTATTATTTCACCATTTTTTCACCACTGTTTCAAGAACCGGAGCCCTTTTCAACCGTTAGCCGAAGAATCCTTCTTTGGAGATGAGATATTTTTCTGGGGTGGCAAGTGCAGGGCCTCTGTCAGTCCTGGGTTTGTTGGACTAGCGCCAGACATGAGAAGTGCGCCTTTGTGGGACAGGTGAATAGTGCGGATCCTGTTTCAGTCTAAAGACGGAGACAGGATCCGCACTTTTCACCGTTCCTTTCAGAATCATTTGATTCATCAGCTAGGAATGGCGATTGCTTCTCCAGACCAATCGAAGGCTAGGCCAAAGTAACTCGATCTTTCCAAGAGGTGTGTGGCCCAACTTTTGAAAGAACCGCTAAGTGGAGAACTATTTGGTATTTTTCCTAAGCACTTTTCACCGTAATTGTCCTAAGGTTGGTATCTGCATCCTTAAGCATACCAGAGTTTTCACAGACGAAACAGGCTGAGGCCCATTAATCTTGGCATTTCCAAAACTTGGTCCTAGAGACTACCAAGAAAGTGTTCTTTTAAGTATTATTCTGTTGTGGTTTCAGCATTATTTTCAGAACCCGAGCAGGGTTCTCGCATTAGCATAAGAATCCTGCCTGGTAGTTGAGATTTCATGGTGGGGTGTAAGTGCGGGGCTTCTGTCAGCCCTGCCTTTGATTTGTTTACCTCAAGAGTTGGAAAGTGCATATTTGCGTGAGATGGGAAAAGTGTGGATCGTGCTTCAGATTTCATCCTGACACTTTGAAATGATCAGTGTGTTGGTAATTATTTGCCATTTCCATGGCGTTTGGCCCCGTAATAGTCATGAGGTCGGTCTCTGCATCCTGAAGCCTATGATGCCTTTTGCAGAGAAACCTCTGCTGAGGCCCAGGAAACTTGCTATTTCCCATAGCTGGCACAGGAGCCTTGAAAGATAGGATTGTTTTCAGTATTATTTCACCATTTTTTCACCACTGTTTCAAGAACGGGAGCCCTTTTCAACCGTTAGCGGAAGAATCCTTCTTTGGAGATGAGATAATTTTCTGGGGTGGCAAGTGCAGGGCCTCTGTCAGTCCTGGGTTTGTTGGACTAGCGCCAGACATGAGAAGTGCGCCTTTGTGGGACAGGTGAATAGTGCGGATCCTGTTTCAGTCTAAAGACTGAAACAGGATCCGCACTTTTCACCGTTCCTTTCAGAATCATTTGACTCATCAGCTAGGAATGGCGATTGCTTCTCCAGACCAATCGAAGGCTAGGCCAAAGTACCTCGATCTTTCCAAGAGGTGTGTGGCCCAACTTTTGAAAGAACCGCTAAGTGGAGAACTATTTGGTATTTTTCCGAAGCACTTTTCACCGTAATTGTCCTAAGGTTGGTATCTGCATCCTTAAGCATACCAGAGTTTTTCACAGACAAAACAGGCTGAGGCCCATTAATCTTGACATTTCCAAAAGTTGGTCCTAGAGACTACCAAGAAAGTGTTCTTTTAAGTATTATTCTGTTGTGGTTTCAGCATTATTTTCAGAACCCGAGCAGGGTTCTTGCATTAGCATAAGAATCTTGCCTGGTAGTTGAGATTTCATGGTGGGGTGTAAGTGCGGGGCTTCTGTCAGCCCTGCCTTTGATTTGTTTACCTCCAGAGATGGAAAGTGCATAGTTGCGTGAGATGGGAAAAGTGTGGATCGTGCTTCAGATTTCATCCTGACACTTTGAAATGACCAGTGTGTTGGTAATTATTTGCCATTTCCATGGCGTTTGGCACCGTAATAGTCATGAGCTCGGTCTCTGCATCCTGAAGCCTATGATGCTTTTTGCAGAGAAACCTCTGCTGAGGCCCAGGTAACTTGCTATTTCCCATAGCTGACACAGGAGCCTTGGAAGATAGGATTGTTTTCAGTATTATTTCACCATTTTTTCACCACTGTTTCAAGAACGGGCGCCCTTTTCAACCGTTATCGGAAGAATCCTTCTTTGGAGATGAGATATTTTCATGGCGTGGCAAGTGAAGGGCCTCTGTCAGTCCTGGGTTTGTTGGGCTAGCGCCAGACATGAGAAGTGCGCCTTTGTGGGACAGGAGAATAGTGCGGATCCTGTTTCAGTCTAAAGACTGAAACAGGATCCGCACTATTCACCGTTCCTTTCAGAATCATTTGATTCATCAGCTAGGAATGCCGATTGCATCTCCAGACCAATCGAAGGCTAGGCCAAAGTAACTCGATCTTTCCAAGAGGTGTGTGGCCCAACTTTTGAAAGAACCGCTAAGTGGAGAACTATTTGGAATTTTTCCTAAGCACTTTTCACCGTAATTGTCCTAATGTTACTCTCTGCATCCGTAAGCATACCAGAGTTTTCACAGACGAAACAGGCTGAGGCCCATTAATCTTGGCATTTCCAAAAGTTGGTCCTAGAGACTACCAAGAAAGTGTTCTCTTAAGTATTATTCTGTTGTGGTTTCAGCATTATTTTCAGAAAACGAGCAGGGTTCTCGCATTAGCATAAGAATCCTGCCTGGTAGTTGAGATTTCATGGTGGGGTGTAAGTGCGGGGCTTCTGTCAGCCCTGCCTTTGATTTGTTTACCTCCAGAGTTGGAAAGTGCATAGTTGCGTGAGATGGGAAAACTGTGGATCGTGCTTCAGATTTCATCCTGACACTTTGAAATGACCAGTGTGTTGGTAATTATTTGCCATTTCCATGGCGTTTGGCACCGTAATAGTCATGAGGTCGGTCTCTGCATCCTGAAGCCTATGATGCTTTTTGCAGAGAAACCTCGGCTGAGGCCCAGGTAACTTGCTATTTCCCATAGCTGGCACAGGAGCCTTGGAAGATAGGATTGTTTTCAGTATTATTTCACCATTTTTTCACCACTGTTTCAAGAGCCGGAGCCCTTTTCAACCGTTAGCGGAAGAATCCTTCTTTGCAGATGAGATATTTTTCTGGGGTGGCAAGTGCAGGGCCTCTGTCAGTCCTGGGTTTGTTGGACTAGCGCCAGACATGAGAAGTGCGCCTTTGTGGGACAGGTGAATAGTGCGGATCCTGTTTCAGTCTAAAGACTGAAACAGGATCCGCACTTTTCACCGTTCCTTTCAGAATCATTTGATTCATCAGCTAGGAATGGCGATTGCTTCTCCAGACCAATCGAAGGCTAGGCCAAAGTAACTCGATCTTTCCAAGAGGTGTGTGGCCCAACTTTTGAAAGAACCGCTAAGTGGAGAACTATTTGGTATTTTTCCGAAGCACTTTTCACCGTAATTGTCGTAAGGTTGGTCTCTGCATCCTTAAGCATACCAGTGTCTTCACAGACGAAACAGGCTGAGGCCCAGTAATCTTGGCATTTCCAGTAGTTGGTCTTAGAGACTACCAAAAAAATTTTCCTTTAAGTATTATTCCTTTGTGGTTTCAGCATTATTTTCAGTACCGGAGCAGGGTTCTCGCATTAGCATAAGAATCCTGCCTGGTAGTTGAGATTTCATGGTGGGGTGTAAGTGCGGGGCTTCTGTCAGCCCTGCCTTTGATTTGTTTACCTCCAGAGTTGGAAAGTGCATAGTTGCGTGAGATGGGAAAAGTGTGGATCGTGCTTCAGATTTCATCCTGACACTTTGAAATGACCAGTGTGTTGGTAATTATTTGCCATTTCCATGGCGTTTGGCCCCGTAATAGTCATGAGGTCGGTCTATGCATCCTGAAGCCTATGATGCTTTTTGCAGAGACACCTCTGCTGAGGCCCAGGTAACTTGCTATTTCCCATAGCTAGCACAGGAGCCTTGGAAGATATTATTGTTTTCAGTATTATTTCACCATTTTTTCACCACTGTTTCAAGAACGGGAGCCCTTTTCAACCGTTAGCGGAAGAATCCTTCTTTGGAGATGAGATATTTTCATGGGGTGGCAAGTGCAGTGCCTCTGTCAGTCCTGGGTTTGTTGGGCTAGCGCCAGACATGAGAAGTGCGCCTTTGTGGGACAGGTGAATAGTGCGGATCCTGTTTCAGTCTAAAGACTGAAACAGGATCCGCACTTTTCACCGTTCCTTTCAGAATCATTTGATTCATCAGCTAGGAATGGCGATTGCTTCTCCAGACCAATCGAAGGCTAGGCCAAAGTAACTCGATCTTTCCAAGAGGTGTGTGGCCCAACTTTTGAAAGAACCGCTAAGTGGAGAACTATTTGGTATTTTTCCTAAGCACTTTTCACCGTAATTGTCCTAATGTTACTCTCTGCATCCGTAAGCATACCAGAGTTTTCACAGACGAAACAGGCTGAGGCCCATTAATCTTGGCATTTCCAAAAGTTTGTCCTAGAGACTACCAAGAAAGTGTTCTCTTAAGTATTATTCTGTTGTGGTTTCAGCATTATTTTCAGAACCCGAGCAGGGTTCTCGCATTAGCATAAGAATCCTGCCTGGTAGTTGAGATTTCTGGGTGGGGTATAAGTTGGGGCATTCTGTCAGCCCTGCCTTTGATTTGTTTACCTCCAGAGTTGGAAAGTGCATAATTGCGTGAGATGTGAAAAGTGTGGATCGTGCTTCAGATTTCATCCTGACATTTGAAATGATCAGTGTGTTGGTAATTATTTGCCATTTCCATGGCGCTTGGCACCGTAATAGTCATGAGGTCGGTCTCTGCATCCTGAAGCCTATGATGCTTTTTGCAGAGAAACCTCTGCTGAGGCCCAGGTAACTTGCTATTTCCCATAGCTGGCACAGGAGCCTTGGAAGATAGGATTGTTTTCAGTATTATTTCACCATTTTTTCACCACTGTTTCAAGAACGGGAGCCCTTTTCAACCGTTAGCGGAAGAATCCTTCTTTGGAGATGAGATATTTTTCTGGGGTGGCAAGTGCAGGGCCTCTGTCAGTCCTGGGTTTGTTGGACTAGCACCAGACATGAGAAGTGCGCCTTTGTGGGACAGGTGAATAGTGCGGATCCTGTTTCAGTGTAACGACTGAAACAGGATCCGCACTTTTCACCGTACTTTCAGAATCATTTGATTCATCATCTAGGAATGGCGATTGCTTCTCCAGACCAATCGAAGGCTAGGCCAAAGTAACTCGATCTTTCCAAGAGGTGTGTGGCCCAACTTTTGAAAGAACCGCTAAGTGGAGAACTATTTGGTATATTTCCTAAGCACTTTTCACCGTAATTGTCCTAAGGTTGGTCTCTGCATCCTTAAGCATACCAGTGTCTTCACAGACGAAACAGGCTGAGGCCCAGTAATCTTGGCATTTCCAATAGTTGGTCTTAGAGACTACCAAGAAAGTGTTCTTTTAAGTATTATACCTTTGTGGTTTCAGCATTATTTTCAGTACCCGAGCAGGGTTCTCGCATTAGCATAAGAATCCTGCCTGGTAGTTGAGATTTCATGGTGGGGTGTAAGTGCGGGGCTTCTGTCAGCCCTGCCTTTGATTTGTTTACCTACAGAGTTGGAAAGTGCATACTTGCGTGAGATGGGAAAAGTGTGGATCGTGCTTCAGATTTCATCCTGACACTTTGAAATGACCAGTGTGTTGGTAATTATTTGCCATTTCCATGGCGTTTGGCACCGTAATAGTCATGAGGTCGGTCTCTGCATCCTGAAGCCTATGATGCTTTTTGCAGAGAAACCTCTGCTGAGGCCCAGGTAACTTGCTATTTCCCATAGCTGGCACAGGAGCCTTGGAAGATAGGATTGTTTTCAGTATTATTTCACCATTTTTTCACCACTGTTTCAAGAACCGGAGCCCTTTTCAACCGTTAGCGGAAGAATCCTTCTTTGGAGATGAGATATTTTCCTGGGGTGGCAAGTGCAGGGCCTCTGTCAGTCCTGGGTTTGTTGGGCTAGCGCCAGACATGAGAAGTGCGCCTTTGTGGGACAGGTGAATAGTGCGGATCCTGTTTCAGTCTAAAGACTGAAACAGGATCCGCACTTTTCACCGTTCCTTTCAGAATCATTTGATTCATCAGCTAGGAATGCCGATTGCTTCTCCAGACCAATCGAAGGCTAGGCCAAAGTAACTCGATCTTTCCAAGAGGTGTGTGGCCCAACTTTTGAAAGAACCGCTAAGTGGAGAACTATTTGGTATTTTTCCTAAGCACTTTTCACCGTAATTGTCCTAATGTTACTCTCTGCATCCGTAAGCATACCAGAGTTTTCACAGACGAAACAGGCTGAGGCCCATTAATCTTGGCATTTCCAAAAGTTTGTCCTAGAGACTACCAAGAAAGTGTTCTCTTAAGTATTATTCTGTTGTGGTTTCAGCATTATTTTCAGAACCCGAGCAGGGTTCTCGCATTAGCATAAGAATCCTGCCTGGTAGTTGAGATTTCATGGTGGGGTGTAAGTGCGGGGCTTCTGTCAGCCCTGCCTTTGATATGTTTACTCCAGAGTTGGAAAGTGCATAGTTGCGTGAGATGGGAAAACTGTGGATCGTGCTTCAGATTTCATCCTGACACTTTGAAATGACCAGTGTGTTGGTAATTATTTGCCATTTCCATGGCGTTTGGCACCGTAGTAGTCATGAGGTCGGTCTCTGCATCTTGAAGCCTATGATGCTTTTTGCAGAGAAACCTCTGCTGAGGCCCAGGTAACTTGCTATTTCCCATAGATGGCACAGGAGCCTTGGAAGATAGGATTGTTTTCAGTATTATTTCACCATATTTTCACCACTGTTTCAAGAATCGGAGCCCTTTTCAACCGTTATCGGAAGAATCCTTTGGAGATGAGATATTTTTCTGGGGTGGCAAGTGCAGGGCCTCTGTCAGTCCTGGGTTTGTTGGACTAGCGCCAGACATGAGAAGTGCGCCTTTGTGGGACAGGTGAATAGTGCGGATCCTGTTTCAGTCTAAAGACTGAAACAGGATCCGCACTTTTCACCGTTCCTTTCAGAATCATTTGATTCATCAGCTAGGAATGGCGATTGCTTCTCCAGACCAATCGAAGGCTAGCCCAAAGTACCTCGATCTTTCCAAGAGGTGTGTGGCCCAACTTTTGAAAGAACTGCTAAGTGGAGAACTATTTGGTATTTTTCCGAAGCACTTTTCACCGCAATTGTCATAAGGTTGGTCTCTGCAACCTTAAGCATACGAGAGTTTTCACAGACGAAACAGGCTGAGGCCCAGTAATCTTGGCATTTCCAATAGTTGGTCCTAGAGACTACCATGAAAGTGTTTTTTTAAATATTATTCCATTGTGGTTTCAGCATTATTTTCAGTACCCGAGCTGGGTTCTAGCATTAGCATAAGAATCCTGCCTGGTAGTTGAGATTTCTGGGTGGGGTGTAGGTGCGGGGCTTCTGTCAGCCCTGCCTTTGATTTGTTTACCTCCAGAGTTGGAAAGTGCATATTTGCGTGAGATGGGAAAAGTGTGGATCGTGCTTCAGATTTCATCCTGACACTTTGAAATGACCAGTCTGTTGGTAATTATTTGCCATTTCCATGGCGTTTGGCCCCGTAATAGTCATGAGGTCGGTCTCTGCATCCTGAAGGCTATGATGCTTTTTGCAGAGAAACCTCTGCTGAGGCCCAGGTAACTTGCTATTTCCCATAGCTGGCACAGGAGCCTTGGAAGATAGGATTGTTTTCAGTATTATTTCACCATTTTTTCACCACTGTTTCAAGAACGGGAGCCCTTTTCAACCGTTAGCGGAAGAATCCTTCTTTGGAGATGAGATATTTTTCTGGGGTGGCAAGTGCAGGGCCTCTCTCAGTCCTGGGTTTGTTGGACTAGCGCCAGACATGAGAAGTGCGCCTTTGTGGGACAGATGAATAGTGCGGATCCTGTTTCAGTCTAAAGACTGAAACTGGATCCGCACTTTTCACCGTTCCTTTCAGAATCATTTGATTCATCAGCTAGGAATGGCGATTGCTTCTCCAGACCAATCGAAGGCTAGGCCAAAGTAACTCGATCTTTCCAAGAGGTGTGTGGCCCAACTTTTGAAAGAACTGCTAAGTGGAGAACTATTTCGTATTTTTCCGAAGCACTTTTCACCGCAATTGTCATAAGGTTGGTCTCTGCATCCTTAAGCATACGAGAGTTTTCACAGACGAAACATGCTGAGGCCCAGTAATCTTGGCATTTACAAAAGTTGGTCCTAGAGACTACCAAGAAAGTGTTTTTTTAAATATTATTCCATTGTGGTTTCAGCATTATTTTCAGAACCCGAGCAGGCTTCTCGCATTAGCATAAGAATCCTGCCTGGTAGTTGAGATTTCTGGGTGGGTTGTAGGTGTGGGGATTCTGTCAGCCTTGCCTTTGATTTGTTTACCTCCAGAGTTGGAAAGTGCATAGTTGCGTGAGATGGGAAAAGTGTGGATCGTGCTTCAGATTTCATCCTGACACTTTGAAATGACCAGTGTGTTGGTAATTATTTTCCATTTCCATGGCGTCTGGCACCGTAATAGTCATGAGGTCGGTCTCTGCATCCTGAAGCCTATGATGCTTTTTGCAGAGAAACCTCTGCTGAGGCCCAGGTAACTTGCTATTTCCCATAGCTGGCACAGGAGCCTTGGAAGATAGGATTGTTTTCAGTATTATTTCACCATTTTTTCACCACTGTTTCAAGAACGGGAGCCCTTTTCAACCGTTAGCGGAAGAATCCTTCTTTGGAGATGAGATATTTTTCTGGGGTGGCAAGTGCAGGGCCTCTGTCAGTCCTGGGTTTGTTGGACTAGCGCCAGACATGAGAAGTGCGCCTTTGTGGGACAGGTGAATAGTGCGGATCCTGTTTCAGTCTAAAGACTGAAACAGGATCCGCACTTTTCACCGTTCCTTTCAGAATCATTTGATTCATCAGCTAGGAA
Source organism: Lemur catta (assembly GCF_020740605.2). Taxonomy (NCBI): domain Eukaryota; kingdom Metazoa; phylum Chordata; class Mammalia; order Primates; family Lemuridae; genus Lemur; species Lemur catta. The sequence goes on along the minus strand of NC_059132.1, from coordinate 82,932,343 downwards.
TGGCGATTGCTTCTCCAGACCAATCGAAGGCTAGGCCAAAGTACCTCGATCTTTCCAAGAGGTGTGTGGCCCAACTTTTGAAAGAACCGCTAAGTGGAGAACTATTTGGTATTTTTCCGAAGCACTTTTCACCGTAGTTGTCATAAGGTTGGTCTCTGCATCCTTAAGCATACGAGAGTTTTCACAGACGAAACAGGCTGAGGCCCAGTAATCTTGGCATTTCCAATAGTTTGTCCTAGAGACTAGCAAGAAAGTGTTCTTTTAAGTATTATTTCGTTGTGGTTTCAGCATTATTTTCAGAACATGAGCAGGGTTCTCACATTAGCATAAGAATCCTGCCTCGTAGTTGAGATTTCTGGGTGGGGTATAAGTTGGGGGCTTCTGTCAGCCCTGCCTTTGATTTGTTTACCTCCAGAGTTGCAAAGTGCATAATTTTGTGAGATGGGAAAAGTGTGGATCGTGTTTCAGATTTCATCCAGACACTTTGAAATGACCAGTGTGTTGGTAATTATTTGCCATTTCCATGGCGTTTGGCACCTTAATAGTCATGAGGTCGGTCTCTGCATCCTGAAGCCTATGATGCTTTTTGCAGAGAAACCTCTGCTGAGGCCCAGGTAACTTGCTATTTCCCATAGCTGGCACAAGATCCTTGGAAGATAGGATTGTTTTCAGTATTATTTCACCGTTTTTTGACCACTGTTTCAAGAACGGGAGCCCTTTTCAACCGGTAGCGGAAGAATCCTTCTTTGGAGATGAGATATTTTTCTGGGGTGGCAAGTGCAGGGCCTCTGTCAGTCCTGGGTTTGTTGGATTGGCGCCAGACATGGGAAGTGCGCCTTTGTGGGACAGGTGAATAGTGCGGATCCTGTTTCAGTCTAAAGACTGAAACAGGATCCGCACTTTTCACCGTTCCTTTCAGAATCATTTGATTCATCAGCTAGGAATGGCGATTGCTTCTCCAGACCAATCGAAGGCTAGGCCAAAGTACCTCGATCTTTCCAAGAGGTGTGTGGCCCAACTTTTGAAAGAACCGCTAAGTGGAGAACTATTTGGTATTTTTCCTAAGCACTTTTCACCGTAATTGTCCTAAGGTTGGTCTCTGCATCCTTAAGCATACCAGAGTTTTCACAGACGAAACAGGCTGAGGCCCATTAATCTTGGCATTTCCAATAGTTGGTCCTAGAGACTACCAAGAAAGTGTTCTTTTAAGTATTATTCCTTTGTGGTTTCAGCATTATTTTCAGAACCTGAGCAGGGTTCTCGCATTAGCATAAGAATCCTGCCTGGTAGTTGAGATTTCATGGTGGGGTGTAAGTGCTGGGCTTCTGTCAGCGCTGCCTTTGATTTGTTTACCTCCAGAGTTGGAAAGTACATATTTGCGTAAGATAGGAAAAGTGTGGATAGTGCTTCAGATTTCATCCTGACACTTTGAAATGACCAGTGTGTTGGTAATTATTTGCCATTTCCATGGCGTTTGGCACCGTAATAGTCAAGAGGTCGGTCTCTGCATCCTGAAGCCTATGATGCTTTTTGCAGAGAAACCTCTGCTGAGGCCCAGGTAACTTGCTCTTTCCCATAGCTGGCACAGGAGCCTTGGAAGATAGGATTGTTTTCAGTATTATTTCACCATTTTTTCACCACTGTTTCAAGAACGGGAGCCCTTTTCAACCGTTAGCGGAAGAATCCTTCTTTGGAGATGAGATATTTTTCTGGGGTGGCAAGTGTAGGGCCTCTGTCAGTCCGGGGTTTGTTGGACTAGCGCCAGACATGAGAAGTGCGCCTTTATGGGACAGGTGAATAGTGCGGATCCTGTTTCAGTCTAATGACTGAAACAGGATCCGCACTTTTCACCGTTCCTTTCAGAATCATTTGATTCATCAGCTAGGAATGGCGATTGCTTCTCCAGACCAATCGAAGGCTAGGCCAAAGTACCTCGATCTTTCCAAGAGGTGTGTGGCCCAACTTTTGAAAGAACCGCTAAGTGGAGAACTATTTGGTATTTTTCCGAAGCACTTTTCACCGTAATTTTCCTAAGGTTGGTCTCTGCATCCTTAAGCATACCAGAGTTTTCACAGACGAAACAGGCTGAGGCCCATTAATGTTGGCATTTCCAATAGTTGGTCCTAGAGACTACCAAGAAAGTGTTCTTTTAAGTATTATTCTGTTGTGGTTTCAGCATTATTTTCAGAACCCGAGCAGGGTTCTCGCATTAGCATAAGAATCCTGCCTGGTAGTTGAGATTTCATGCTGGGGTGTAAGTGCAGGGCTTCTGTCAGCCCTGCCTTTGATTTGTTTACCTCCAGAGTTGGAAAGTGCATAGTTGCGTGAGATGGGAAAAGTGTGGATCGTGCTTCAGATTTCATCCTGACACTTTGAAATGACCAGTGTGTTGGTAATTATTTTCCATTTCCATGGCGTCTGGCACCGTAATAGTCATGAGGTCGGTCTCTGCATCCTGAAGCCTATGATGCTTTTTGCAGAGAAACCTCTGCTGAGGCCCAGGTAACTTGCTATTTCCCATAGCTGGCACAGGAGCCTTGGAAGATAGGATTGTTTTCAGTATTATTTCACCATTTTTTCACCACTGTTTCAAGAACGGGAGCCCTTTTCAACCGTTATCGGAAGAATCCTTCTTTGGAGATGAGATATTTTTCTGGGGTGGCAAGTGCAGGGCCTCTGTCAGTCCTGGGTTTGTTGGATTGGCGCCAGACCTGGGAAGTGCGCCTTTGTGGGACAGGTGAATAGTGCGGATCCTGTTTCAGTCTAAAGACTGAAGCAGGATCCGCACTTTTCACCGTTCCTTTCAGAATCATTTGATTCATCAGCTAGGAATGGCGATTGCTTCTCCAGACCAATAGAAGGCTAGGCCAAAGTACCTCGATCTTTCCAAGAGGTGTGTGGCCCAACTTTTGAAAGAACCGCTAAGTGGAGAACTATTTGGTATTTTTCCGAAGCACTTTTCACCGTAGTTGTCATAAGGTTGGTCTCTGCATCCTTAAGCATACGAGAGTTTTCACAGACGAAACAGGCTGAGGCCCAGTAATCTTGGCATTTCCAATAGTTTGTCCTAGAGACTAGCAAGAAAGTGTTCTTTTAAGTATTATTTCGTTGTGGTTTCAGCATTATTTTCAGAACATGAGCAGGGTTCTCGCATTAGCATAAGAATCCTGCCTGGTAGTTGAGATTTCTGGGTGGGGTATAAGTTGGGGGCTTCTGTCAGCCCTGCCTTTGATTTGTTTACCTCCAGAGTTGGAAAGTGCATAATTGCGTGAGATGGGAAAAGTGTGGATCGTGTTTCAGATTTCATCCAGACACTTTGAAATGACCAGTGTGTTGGTAATTATTTGCCATTTCCATGGCGTTTGGCACCTTAATAGTCATGAGGTCAGTCTCTGCATCCTGAAGCCTATGATGCTTTTTGCAGAGAAACCTCTGCTGAGGCCCAGGTAACTTGCTCTTTCCCATAGCTGGCACAGGATCCTTGGAAGATAGGATTGTTTTCAGTATTATTTCACCGTTTTTTGACCACTGTTTCAAGAACGGGAGCCCTTTTCAACCGGTAGCGGAAGAATCCTTCTTTGGAGATGAGATATTTTTCTGGGGTGGCAAGTGCAGGGCCTCTGTCAGTCCTGGGTTTGTTGGATTGGCGCCAGACCTGGGAAGTGCGCCTTTGTGGGACAGGTGAACAGTGCGGATCCTGTTTCAGTCTAAAGACTGAAACAGGATCCGCAGTTTTCACCGTTCCTTTCAGAATCATTTGATTCATCAGCTAGGAATGGCGATTGCTTCTCCAGACCAATCGAAGGCTAGGCCAAAGTACCTCGATCTTTCCAAGAGGTGTGTGGCCCAACTTTTGAAAGAACCGCTAAGTGGAGAACTATTTGGTATTTTTCCTAAGCACTTTTCACCGTAATTGTCCTAAGGTTGGTCTCTGCATCCTTAAGCATACCAGAGTTTTCACAGACGAAACAGGCTGAGGCCCATTAATCTTGGCATTTCCAATAGTTGGTCCTAGAGACTACCAAGAAAGTGTTCTTTTAAGTATTATTCTGTTGTGTTTTCAGCATTATTTTCAGAACCCGAGCAGGGTTCTTGCATTAGCATAAGAATCCTGTCAGGTAGTTGAGATTTCTGGGGGGGGGTATAAGTTGGGGGATTCTGTCAGCCCTGCCTTTGATTTGTTTACCTCCAGAGTTGGAAAGTGCAAAATTGCGTGAGATGGGAAAAGTGTAGATTGTGTTTCAGATTTCATACTGACATTTGAAATGATCAGTGTGTTGGTAATTATTTGCCATTTCCATGGCGTTTGGCCCGGTAATAGTCATGAGGTCGGTCTCTGCATCCTGAAGCCTATGATGCTTTTTGCACAGAAACCTCTGCTGAGGCCCAGGTAACTTGCTATTTCCCATAGCAGGCACGGGAGCCTTGGAAGATAGGATTGTTTTCAGTATTATTTCACCATTTTTTCACCACTGTTTCAAGAACGGGAGCCCTTTTCAACCGTTAGCGGAAGAATCCTTCTTTGGAGATGAGATATTTTTCTGGGGTGGCAAGTGCAGGGCCTCTGTCAGTCCTAGGTTTGTTGGACTAGCGCCAGACATGAGAAGTGCGCCTTTGTGGGAAAGGTGAATAGTGCGGATCCTGTTTCAGTCTAAAGACTGAAACAGGATCCGCACTTTTCACCGTTCCTTTCAGAATCATTTGATTCATCAGCTAGGAATGGCGATTGCTTCTCCAGACCAATCGAAGGCTAGGCCAAAGTACCTCGATCTTTCCAAGAGGTGTGTGGCCCAACTTTTGAAAGAACCGCTAAGTGGAGAACTATTTGGTATTTTTCCGAAGCACTTTTCACCGTAGTTGTCATAAGGTTGGTCTCTGCATCCTTAAGCATACGAGAGTTTTCACAGACGAAACAGGCTGAGGCCCATTAATCTTGGCATTTCCAATAGTTGGTCCTAGAGACTACCAAGAAAGTGTTCTTTTAAGTATTATTCCGTTGTGGTTTCAGCATTATTTTCAGAACATGAGCAGGGTTCTCGCATTAGCATAAGAATCCTGCCTGGTAGTTGAGATTTCTGGGTGGGGTATAAGTTGGCGGATTCTGTCAGCCCTGCCTTTGATTTGCTTACCTCCAGAGTTGGAAAGTGCATAATTGCGTGAGATGGGAAAAGTGTGGATCGTGCTTCAGATTTCATCCTGACACTTTGAAATGACCAGTGTGTTGGTAATTATTTGCCATTTCCATGGCGTTTTGCCCCGTAGTAGTCATGAGGTCGGTCTCTGCATCCTGAAGTCTATGATGCTTTTTGCAGAGAAACCTCTGCTGAGGCCCAGGTAACTTGCTATTTCCCATAGCTGGCACAGGAGCCTTGGAAGATCGGATTGTTTTCAGTATTATTTCATAATTTTTTCACCACTGTTTCAAGAACGGGAGCCCTTTTCAACCGTTAGCGGAAGAATCCTTCTTTGGAGATGAGATATTTTTCTGGGGTGGCAAGTGCAGGGCCTCTGTCAGTCCTGGGTTTGTTGGACTAGCGCCAGACATGAGAAGTGCGCCTTTGTGGGACAGGTGAATAGTGCGGATCCTCTTTCAGTCTAAAGACTGAAACAGGACCCGCACTTTTCACCGTTCCTTTCAGAATCATTTGATTCATCAGCTAGGAATGGCGATTGCTTCTCCAGACCAATCGAAGGCTAGACCAAAGTAACTCGATCTTTCCAAGAGGTGTGTGGCCCAACTTTTGAAAGAACCGCTAAGTGGAGAACTATTTGTTATTTTTCCGAAGCACTTTTCACCGTAGTTGTCATAAGGTTGGTCTCTGCATCCTTAAGCATACGAGAGTTTTCACAGACGAAACAGGCTGAGGCCCAGTAATCTTGGCATTTCCAATAGTTGGTCCTAGAGACTACCAAGAAAGTGTTCTTTTAAGTATTATTCCGTTGTGGTTTCAGCATTATTTTCAGAACCCGAGCAGGGTTCTCGCATTAGCATAAGAATCCTGCCTGGTAGTTGAGATTTCATGGTGGGGTGTAAGTGCGGGGCTTCTGTCAGCCCTGCCTTTGATTTGTTTACCTCCAGTGTTGGAAAGTGCATATTTGCGTTAGATGGGAAAAGTGTGGATCGTGCTTCAGATTTCATCCTGACACTTTGAAATGACCAGTGTGTTGGTAATTATTTGCCATTTCCATGGCGTTTGGCACCGTAATAGTCATGAGGTCGGTCTCTGCATCCTGAAGCCTATGATGCTTTTTGCAGAGTAACCTCTGCTGAGGCCTAGGGAACTTGCTATTTCCCATAGCTGGCACAGGAGCCTTGGAAGATAGCATTGTTTTCAGTATTATTTCATAATTTTTTCACCACTGTTTCAAGAACGGGAGCCCTTTTCAACCGTTAGCGGAAGAATCCTTCTTTGGAGATGAGATATTTTTCTGGGGTGGCAAGTGCAGGGCCTCTGTCAGTCCTGGGTTTGTTGGACTAGCGCCAGACATGAGAAGTGCGCCTTTGTGGGACAGGTGAATAGTGCGGATCCTGTTTCAGTCTAAAGACTGAAACAGGACCCGCACTTTTCACCGTTCCTTTCAGAATCATTTGATTCATCAGCTAGGAATGGCGATTGCTTCTCCAGACCAATCGAAGGCTTGACCAAAGTAACTCGATCTTTCCAAGAGGTGTGTGGCCCAACTTTTGAAAGAACCGCTAAGTGGAGAACTATTTGTTATTTTTCCGAAGCACTTTTCACCGTAGTTGTCATAAGGTTGGTCTCTGCATCCTTAAGCATACGAGAGTTTTCACAGACGAAACAGGCTGAGGCCCAGTAATCTTGGCATTTCCAATAGTTTGTCCTAGAGACTACCAAGAAAGTGTTCTTTTAAGTATTATTCTGTTGTGGTTTCAGCATTATTTTCAGAACCCGAGCAGAGTTCTCGCATTAGCATAAGAATCCTGCCTGGTAGTTGAGATTTCATGGTGGGGTGTAAGTGCGGGGCTTCTGTCAGCCCTGCCTTTGATTTGTTTACCTCCAGAGTTGGAAAGTGCATAATTGCGTGAGATGTGAAAAGTGTGGATCGTGCTTCAGATTTCATACTGACATTTGAAATGATCAGTGTGTTGGTAATTATTTGCCATTTCCATGGCGTTTGGCACGGTAATAGTCATGAGGTCGGTCTCTGCATCCTGAAGCCTATGATGCTTTTTGCAGAGAAACCTCTGCTGAGGCCCAGGTAACTTGCTATTTCCCATAGCTGGCACAGGAGCCTTGGAAGATAGCATTGTTTTCAGTATTATTTCACCATTTTTTCACCACTGTTTCAAGAACGGGAGCCCTTTTCAACCGTTAGCGGAAGAATCCTTCTTTGGAGATGAGATATTTTTCTGGGGTGGCAAGTGCAGGGCCTCTGTCAGTCCTGGGTTTGTTGGACTAGCGCCAGACATGAGAAGTGCGCCTTTGTGGGACAGGAGAATAGTGCGGATCCTGTTTCAGTCTAAAGACTGAAACAGGATCCGCACTTTTCACCGTTCCTTTCAGAATCATTTGATTCATCAGCTAGGAATGGCGATTGCTTCTCCAGACGAATCGAAGGCTAGGCCAAAGTAACTCGATCTTTCCAAGAGATGTGTGGCCCAACTTTTGAAAGAACCGCTAAGTGGAGAACTATTCGGTATTTTTCCTAAGCACTTTTCACCGTAATTGTCCTAAGGTTGGTCTCTGCATCCTTAAGCATACCAGAGATTTCACAGACGAACCAGGCTGAGGCCCATTAATCTTGGCATTTCCAATAGTTGGTCCTAGAGACTACCAAGAAACTGTTCTTTTAAGTATTATTCTGTTGTGGTTTCTGCATTAATTTCAGAACCCGAGCAGGTTTCTCGCATTAGCATAAGAATCCTGCCTGGTAGTTGAGATTTCATGGTGGGGTGTAAGTGGGGGGCTTCTGTCACCCCTGCCTTTGATTTGTTTACCTCCAGAGTTGGAAAGTGCATAGTTGCGTGAGATGGGAAAAGTGTGGATCGTGCTTCAGATTTCATCCTGACTCTTTGAAATGACCAGTGTGTTGGTAATTATTTGCCATTTCCATGGCGTTTGGCCCCGTAATAGTCATGAGGTCGGTCTCTGCATCCTGAAGCCTATGATGCTTTTTGCAGAGAAACCTCTGCTGAGGCCCAGGTAACTTGCTATTTCCCATAGCTGGCACAGGAGCCTTGGAAGATAGGATTGTTTTCAGTATTATTTCATCATTTTTTCACCACTGTTTCAAGAACGGGAGCCCTTTTCAACCGTTAGCGGAAGGATCCTTCTTTGGAGATGAGATATTTTTCTGGGGTGGCAAGTGCAGGGCCTCTGTCAGTCCTGGGTTCGTTGGACTAGCGCCAGACATGAGAAGTGCGCCTTTGTGGGACAGGTGAATAGTGCGGATCCTGTTTCAGTCTAAAGACTGAAACAGGACCCGCACTTTTCACCGTTCCTTTCAGAATCATTTGATTCATCAGCTAGGAATGGCGATTGCTTCTCCAGACCAATCGAAGGCTAGGCCAAAGTAACTCGATCTTTCCAAGAGGTGTGTGGCCCAACTTTTGAAAGAACCGCTAAGTGGAGAACTATTTGTTATTTTTCCGAAGCACTTTTCACCGTAATTGTCATAAGGTTGGTCTCTGCATCCTTAAGCATACCAGTGTCTTCACAGACGAAACAGGCCGAGGCCCAGTAATCTTGGCATTTCCAATAGTTGGTCTTAGAGACTACCAAGAAAGTGTTCCTTTAAGTATTATTCCTTTGTGGTTTCAGCATTATTTTCAGTACCGGAGCAGGGTTCTCGCATTAGCATAAGAATCCTGCCTGGTAGTTGAGATTTCATGGTGGGGTGTAAGTGGGGGGCTTCTGTCAGCCCTGCCTTTGATTTGTTTACCTCCAGAGTTGGAAAGTGCATAGTTGGGTGAGATGAGAAAAGTGTGGATCGTGCTTCAGATTTCATCCTGACACTTTGAAATGACCAGTGTGTTGGTAATTATTTGCCATTTCCATGGCGTTTGGCCCCGTAATAGTCATGAGGTCGGTCTCTGCATCCTGAAGCCTATGATGCTTTTTGCAGAGAAACCTCTGCTGAGGCCCAGGTAACTTGCTATTTCCCATAGCTGGCACAGGAGCCTTGGAAGATAGGATTGTTTTCAGTATTATTTCACCATTTCTTCACCACTGTTTCAAGAACGGGAGCCCTTTTCAACCGTTATCGGAAGAATCCTTCTTTGGAAATGAGATATTTTTCTGGGGTGGCAAATGCAGGGCCTCTGTCAGTCCTGGGTTTGTTGCACTAGCGCCAGAAATGAGAAGTGCGCCTTTGTGGGACAGGAGAATAGTGCGGATCCTGTTTCAGTCTAAAGACTGAAACAGGATCCGCACTTTTCACCGTTCCTTTCAGAATCATTTGATTCATCAGCTAGGAATGGCGATTGCTTCTCCAGACCAATCGAAGGCTAGGCCAAAGTAACTCGACCTTTCCAAGAGGTGTGTGGCACAACTTTTGAAAGAACCGCTAAGTGGAGAACTATTTGGTATTTTTCCTAAGCACTTTTCACCGTAATTGTTCTAAGGTTGGTCTCTGCATCCTTAAGCATACCAGAGTTTTCACAGACGAAACAGGCTGAGGCCCATTAATCTTGGCATTTCCAAAAGTTGGTCCTAGAGACTACCAAGAAAGTGTTCTTTTAAGTATTATTCTGTTGTGGTTTCAGCATTATTTTCAAAACCCGAGCAGGGTTCTCTCATTAGCATAAGAATCCTGCCTGGTAGTTGAGATTTCATCGTGGGGTGAAAGTGCGGGGCTTCTGTCAGCCCTGCCTTTGATTTGTTTATCTCCAGAGTTGGAAAGTGCATAGTTGCGTGAGATGGGTAAAGTGTGGATCGTGCTTCCGATTTCATCCTGACACTTTGAAATGACCAGTGTGTTGGTAGTTATTTGCCCTTTCCATGGCGTTTGGCACCGTAATAGTCATGAGGTCGGTCTCTGCATCTTGAAGCCTATGATGCTTTTTGCAGAGAAACCTCTGCTGAGGCCCAGGTAACTTGCTATTTCCCATAGCTGGCACAGGAGCCTTTGGAAGATAGGATTGTTTTCAGTATTATTTCACCATTTTTTCACCACTGTTTCAAGAACGGGAGCCCTTTTCAACCGTTAGCGGAAGAATCCTTCTTTGGAGATGAGATATTTTTCTGGGGTGGCAAGTGCAGGGCCTCTGTCAGTCCTGGGTTTGTTGGACTAGCGCCAGACATGAGAAGTGCGCCTTTGTGGGACAGGTGAATAGTGCGGATCCTGTTTCAGTCTAAAGACTGAAACAGGATCCGCACTTTTCACCGTTCCTTTCAGAATCATTTGATTCATCAGCTAGGAATGGCAATTGCTTCTGCAGACCAATCGAAGGCTAGACCAAAGTAACTCGATCTTTCCAAGAGGTGTGTGGCCCAACTTTTGAAAGAACCGCTAAGTGGAGAACTATTTGGTATTTTTCCGAAGCACTTTTCACCGTAATTGTCATAAGGTTGGTCTCCGCATCCTTACGCATACCAATGTCTTCACAGACGAAACAGGCTGAGGCCCAGTAATCTTGGCATTTTCAATAGTTGGTCTTAGAGACTACAAGAAAGTGTTCTTTTAAGTATTATTCCTTTGTGGTTTCAGCATTATTTTCAGAACCCAAGCAGGGTTCTCGCATTAGCATAAGAATCCTGCCTGGTAGTTGAGATTTCATGGTGGGGTGTAAGTGCGGGGCTTCTGTCAGCCCTGCCTTTGATTTGTTTACCTCCAGAGTTGGAAAGTGCATATTTGCGTGAGATGGGAAAAGTGTGGATCGTGCTTCAGATTTCATCCAGACACTTTGAAATGACCAGTGTGTTGGTAGTTATTTGCCATTTCCATGGCGTTTGGCACCGTAGTAGTCATGAGGTCGGTCTCTGCATCTTGAAGCCTATGATGCTTTTTGCAGAGAAACCTCTGCTGAGGCCCAGGTAACTTGCTATTTCCCATAGATGGCACAGGAGCCTTGGAAGATAGGATTGTTTTCAGTATTATTTCACCATATTTTCACCACTGTTTCAAGAATCGGAGCCCTTTTCAACCGTTATCGGAAGAATCCTTTGGAGATGAGATATTTTTCTGGGGTGGCAAGTGCAGGGCCTCTGTCAGTCCTGGGTTTGTTGGACTAGCGCCAGACATGAGAAGTGCGCCTTTGTGGGACAGGTGAATGGTGCGGATCCTGTTTCTGTCTAAAGACTGAAACAGGATCCGCACTTTTCACCGTTCCTTTCAGAATCATTTGATTCATCAGCTAGGAATGGCGATTGCTTCTCCAGACCAATCGAAGGCTAGGCCAAAGTAACTCGATCTTTCCAAGAGGTGTGTGGCCCAACTTTTGAAAGAACCGCTAAGTGGAGAACTATTTGGTATTTTTCCGAAGCACTTTTCACCGTAATTGTCATAAGGTTGGTCTCTGCATCCTTAAGCATACCAGAGTTTTCACAGACGAAACTGGCTGAGGCCCATTAATCTTGGCATTTCCAATAGTTGGTCCTAGAGACTACCAAGAAAGTGTTCTTTTTAGTATTATTCCGTTGTGGTTTCAGCATTATTTTCAGAACCCGAGCAGGGTTCTCGCATTAGCATAAGAATCCTGCCTGGTAGTTGAGATTTCATGGTGGGGTGTAAGTGCTGGGCTTCTGTCAGCCCTGCCTTTGATTTGTTTACCTCCAGAGTTGGAAAGTGCATATTTGCGTGAGATGGGAAAAGTGTGGATCGTGCTTCAGATTTCATCCTGACACTTTGAAATAAGCAGTGTGTTGGTAATTATTTGCCATTTCCATGGCGTTTGGCCCCGTAATAATCATGAGGTCGGTCTCTGCCTCCTGAAGCCTATGATGCTTTTTGCAGAGAAACCTCTGCTGAGGCCCAGGTAACTTGCTATTTCCCATAGCTGGCACAGGAGCCTTGGAAGATAGGATTGTTTTCAGTATTATTTCACCATTTTCTCACCACTGTTTCAAGAACGGGAGCCGTTTTCAACTGGTAGCGGAAGAATCCTTCTTTGGAGATGAGATATTTTTCTGGGTTGCCAAGTGCAGGGCATCTGTCAGTCCTGGGTTTGTTGGACTAGCGCCAGACATGAGAAGTGCGCCTTTGTGGGACAGGTGAATATTGCGGATCCTGTTTCAGTCTAAAGACTGAAACAGGATCCGCACATTTCACCGTTCCTTTCAGAATCATTTGATTCGTCAGCTAGGAATGGCGTATGCTTCACCAGACCAATCGAAGGCTAGGCCAAAGTAACTCGATCTTTCCAAGAGGTGTGTGGCCCAACTTTTGAAAGAACTGCTAAGTGGATAACTATTTGGTATTTTTCCGAAGCACTTTTCACCGTAATTGTCATAAGGTTCGTCTCTGCATCCTTAAGCATACCAGAGTTTTCACAGACGAAACAGGCTGAGGCCCATTAATCTTGGCATTTCCAATAGTTGTTCCTAGAGACTACCAAGAAAGTGTTCTTTTAAGTATTATTCTGTTGTGGTTTCAGCATTATTTTCAGAACCCGAGCAGGCTTCTCGCATTAGCATAAGAATCCTGCCTGGTAGTTGAGATTTCTGGGTGGGGTGTAAGTGCGGGGCTTCTGTCAGCCCTGCCTTTGATTTGTTTACCTCCAGAGTTGGAAAGTGCATAGTTGCGTGAGATGGGAAAAGTGTGGATCGTGCTTCAGATTTCATCCTGACACTTTGAAATGACCAGTGTGTTGGTAATTATATGCCATTTCCATGTTGTTTGGCACCGTAATAGTCATGACGTCGATCTCTGCATCCTGAAGCCTATGATGCTTTTTGCAGAGAAACCTCTGCTGAGGCCCAGGTAACTTGCTATTTCCCATAGCTGGCACAGCAGCCTTGGAAGATAGGATTGTTTTCAGTATTATTTCACCATTTTTTCACCACTGTTTCAAGAACGGGAGCCCTTTTCAACAGTTAGCGGAAGAATCCTTCTTTGGAGATGAGGTATTTTTCTGGGGTGGCAAGTGCAGGGCCTCTGTCAGTCCTGGGTTTGTTGGACTAGCGCCAGACATGAGAAGTGCGCCTTTGTGGGACAGGTGAATAGTGCGGATCCTGTTTCAGTCTAAAGACTGAAACAGGATCCGCACTTTTCACCGTTCCTTTCAGAATCATTTGATTCATCAGCTAGGAATGGCGATTGCTTTTCCAGACCAATCGATGGCTAGGCCAAAGTAACTCGATCTTTCCAAGAGGTTTGTGGCCCAACATTTGAAAGAACCGCTAAGTGGAAAACTATTTGGTATTTTTCCTAAGCACTTTTCACCGTAGTTGTCATAAGGTTGGTCTCTGCATCCTTAAGCATACCAGAGTTTTCACAGACGAAACAGGCTGAGGCCCAGTAATCTTGGCATTTCCAATAGTTGGTCCTAGAGAATGGCAAGAAAGTGTTCTTTTAAGTATTATTCCGTTGTGGTTTCAGCATTATTTTCAGAACCCGAGCAGGGTTCTCGCATTAGCATAAGAATCCTGCCTGGTAGTTGAGATTTCATGGTGGGGTGTAAGTGCGGGGCTTCTGTCAGCCCTGCCTTTGATTTGTTTACCTCCAGAGTTGGAAAGTGCATATTTGCGTGAGATGGGAAAAGTGTGGATCGTGCTTCCGATTTCATCCTGACACTTTGAAATGACCAGTGTGTTGGTAGTTATTTGCCATTTCCATGGCGTTTGGCACCGTAGTAGTCATGAGGTCGGTCTCTGCATCTTGAAGCCTATGATGCTTTTTGCAGACAAACCTCTGCTGAGGCCCAGGTAACTTGCTATTTCCCATAGATGGCACAGGAGCCTTGGAAGATAGGATTGTTTTCAGTATTATTTCACCATATTTTCACCACTGTTTCAAGAATCGGAGCCCTTTTCAAACCGTTATCGGAAGAATCCTTTGGAGATGAGATATTTTTCTGGGGTGGCAAGTGCAGGGCCTCTGTCAGTCCTGGGTTTGTTGGACTAGCGCCAGACATGAGAAGTGCGCCTTTGTGGGACAGGTGAATAGTGCGGATCCTGTTTCAGTCTAAAGACTGAAACAGGATCCGCACTTTTCACCGTTCCTTTCAGAATCATTTGATTCATCAGCTAGGAATGGCGATTGCTTCTGCAGACCAATCGAAGGCTAGACCAAAGTAACTCGGTCTTTCCAAGAGGTGTGTGGCCCAACTTTTGAAAGAACCGCTAAGTGGAGAACTATTTGGTATTTTTCCGAAGCACTTTTCACCGTAATTGTCATAAGGTTGGTCTCTGCATCCTTACGCATACCAATGTCTTCACAGACGAAACAGGCTGAGGCCCAGTAATCTTGGCATTTTCAATAGTTGGTCTTAGAGACTACAAGAAAGTGTTCTTTTAAGTATTATTCCTTTGTGGTTTCAGCATTATTTTCAGAACCCAAGCAGGGTTCTCGCATTAGCATAAGAATCCTGCCTGGTAGTTGAGATTTCATGGTGGGGTGTAAGTGCGGGGCTTCTGTCAGCCCTGCCTTTGATTTGTTTACCTCCAGAGTTGGAAAGTGCATATTTGCGTGAGATGGGAAAAGTGTGGATCGTGCTTCAGATTTCATCCAGACACTTTGAAATGACCAGTGTGTTGGTAGTTATTTGCCATTTCCATGGTGTTTGGCACCGTAGTACTCATGAGGTCGGTCTCTGCATCTTGAAGCCTATGATGCTTTTTGCAGAGAAACCTCTGCTGAGGCCCAGGTAACTTGCTATTTCCCATAGCTGGCACAGGAGCCTTGGAAGATAGGATTGTTTTCAGTATTATTTCACCATATTTTCACCACTGTTTCAAGAATCGGAGCCCTTTTCAACCGTTATCAGAAGAATCCTTTGGAGATGAGATATTTTTCTGGGGTGGCAAGTGCAGGGCCTCTGTCAGTCCTGGGTTTGTTGGACTAGCGCCAGACATGAGAAGTGCGCCTTTGTGGGACAGGTGAATAGTGCGGATCCTGTTTCTGTCTAAAGACTGAAACAGGATCCGCACTTTTCACCGTTCCTTTCAGAATCATTTGATTCATCAGCTAGGAATGGCGATTGCTTCTCCAGACCAATCAAAGGCTAGGCCAAAGTAACTCGACCTTTCCAAGAGGTGTGTGGCCCAACTTTTGAAAGAACCGCTAAGTGGAGAACTATTTGGTATTTTTCCTAAGCACTTTTCACCGTAATTGTTCTAATGTTGGTCTCTGCATCCTTAAGCATACCAGAGTTTTCACAGACGAAACAGGCTGAGGCCCGTTAATCTTGGCATTTCCAAAAGTTGGTCCTAGAGACTACCAAGAAAGTGTTCTTTTAAGTATTATTCTGTTGTGGTTTCAGCATTATTTTCAAAACCCGAGCAGGGTTCTCTCATAAGCATAAGAATCCTGCCTGGTTGTTGAGATTTCATCGTGGGGTGAAAGTGCGGGGCTTCTGTCAGCCCTGCCTTTGATTTGTTTATCTCCAGAGTTGGAAAGTGCATAGTTGCGTGAGATGGGTAAAGTGTGGATCGTGCTTCCGATTTCATCCTGACACTTTGAAATGACCAGTGTGTTGGTAGTTATTTGCCCTTTCCATGGCGTTTTGCACCGTAATAGTCATGAGGTCGGTCTCTGCATCTTGAAGCCTATGATGCTTTTTGCAGAGAAACCTCTGCTGAGGCCCAGGTAACTTGCTATTTCCCATAGCTGGCACAGGAGCCTTTGGAAGATAGGATTGTTTTCAGTATTATTTCACCATTTTTTCATCAGTGTGTCAAGAACGGGAGCCCTTTTCAACCGTTAGCGGAAGAATCCTTCTTTGGAGATGAGATATTTTTCTGGGGTGGCAAGTGCAGGGCCTCTGTCAGTCCTGGGTTTGTTGGACTAGCGCCAGACATGAGAAGTGCGCCTTTGTGGGACAGGTGAATAGTGCGGATCCTGTTTCAGTCTAAAGACTGAAACAGGATCCGCACTTTTCACCGTTCCTTTCAGAATCATTTGATTCATCAGCTAGGAATGGCGATTGCTTCTGCAGACCAATCGAAGGCTAGACCAAAGTAACTCGATCTTTCCAAGAGGTGTGTGGCCCAACTTTTGAAAGAACCGCTAAGTGGAGAACTATTTGGTATTTTTCCGAAGCACTTTTCACCGTAATTGTCATAAGGTTGGTCTCTGCATCCTTACGCATACCAATGACTTCACAGACGAAACAGGCTGAGGCCCAGTAATCTTGGCATTTTCAATAGTTGGTCTTAGAGACTACAAGAAAGTGTTCTTTTAAGTATTATTCCTTTGTGGTTTCAGCATTATTTTCAGAACCCAAGCAGGGTTCTCGCATTAGCATAAGAATCCTGCCTGGTAGTTGAGATTTCATGGTGGGGTGTAAGTGCGGGGCTTCTGTCAGCCCTGCCTTTGATTTGTTTACCTCCAGAGTTGGAAAGTGCATATTTGCGTGAGATGGGAAAAGTGTGGATCGTGCTTCAGATTTCATCCAGACACTTTGAAATGACCAGTGTGTTGGTAGTTATTTGCCATTTCCATGGCGTTTGGCACCGTAGTAGTCATGAGGTCGGTCTCTGCATCTTGAAGCCTATGATGCTTTTTGCAGAGAAACCTCTGCTGAGGCCCAGGTAACTTGCTATTTCCCATAGCTGGCACAGGAGCCTTGGAAGATAGGATTGTTTTCAGTATTATTTCACCATATTTTCACCACTGTTTCAAGAATCGGAGCCCTTTTCAACCGTTATCGGAAGAATCCTTTGGAGATGAGATATTTTTCTGGGGTGGCAAGTGCAGGGCCTCTGTCAGTCCTGGGTTTGTTGGACTAGCGCCAGACATGAGAAGTGCGCCTTTGTGGGACAGGTGAATGGTGCGGATCCTGTTTCTGTCTAAAGACTGAAACAGGATCCGCACTTTTCACCGTTCCTTTCAGAATCATTTGATTCATCAGATAGGAATGGCGATTGCTTCTCCAGACCAATCGAAGGCTAGGCCAAAGTAACTCGATGTTTCCAAGAGGTGTGTGGCCCAACTTTTGAAAGAACCGCTAAGTGGAGAACTATTTGGTATTTTTCCGAAGCACTTTTCACCGTAATTGTCATAAGGTTGGTCTCTGCATCCTTAAGCATACCAGAGTTTTCACAGACGAAACTGGCTGAGGCCCATTAATCTTGCCATTTCCAATAGTTGGTCCTAGAGACTACCAAGAAAGTGTTCTTTTAAGTATTATTCCGTTGTGGTTTCAGCATTATTTTCAGAACCCGAGCAGGGTTCTCGCATTAGCATAAGAATCCTGCCTGGTAGTTGAGATTTCTGGGTGGGGTGTAAGTGCGGGGCTTCTGTCAGCCCTGCCTTTGATTTGTTTACCTCCAGAGTTGGAAAGTGCATATTTGCGTGAGATGGGAAAAGTGTGGATCGTGCTTCAGATTTCATCCTGACACTTTGAAATAAGCAGTGTGTTGGTAATTATTTGCCATTTCCATGGCGTTTGGCCCCGTAATAGTCATGAGGTCGGTCTCTGCCTCCTGAAGCCTATGATGCTTTTTGCAGAGAAACCTCTGCTGAGGCCCAGGTAACTTGCTATTTCCCATAGCTGGCACAGGAGCCTTGGAAGATAGGATTGTTTTCAGTATTATTTCACCATTTTCTCACCACTGTTTCAAGAACGGGAGCCCTTTTCAACTGGTAGCGGAAGAATCCTTCTTTGGAGATGAGATATTTTTCTGGGTTGCCAAGTGCAGGGCATCTGTCAGTCCTGGGTTTGTTGGACTAGCGCCAGACATGAGAAGTGCGCCTTTGTGGGACAGGTGAATATTGCGGATCCTGTTTCTGTCTAAAGACTGAAACAGGATCCGCACTTTTCACCGTTCCTTTCAGAATCATTTGATTCGTCAGCTAGGAATGGCGATTGCTTCACCAGACCAATCGAAGGCTAGGCCAAAGTAACTCGATCTTTCCAAGAGGTGTGTGGCCCAACTTTTGAAAGAACTGCTAAGTGGATAACTATTTGGTATTTTTCCGAAGCACTTTTCACCGTAATTGTCATAAGGTTCCTCTCTGCATCCTTAAGCATACCAGAGTTTTCACAGACGAAACAGGCTGAGGCCCATTAATCTTGGCATTTCCAATAGTTGGTCCTAGAGACTAGCAAGAAAGTGTTCTTTTAAGTATTATTCCGTTGTGGTTTCAGCATTATTTTCAGAACCCGAGCAGGCTTCTCGCATTAGCATAAGAATCCTGCCTGGTAGTTGAGATTTCATGGTGGGGCGTAAGTGCGGGGCTTCTGTCAGCCCTGCCTTTGATTTGTTTACCTCCAGAGTTGGAAAGTGCATAGTTGCGTGAGATGGGAAAAGTGTGGATCGTGCTTCAGATTTCATCCTGACACTTTGAAATGACCAGTGTGTTGGTAATTATATGCCATTTCCATGGCGTTTGGCACCGTAATAGTCATGAGGTCGATCTCTGCATCCTGAAGCCTATGATGCTTTTTGCAGAGAAACCTGTGCTGAGGCCCAGGTAACTTGCTATTTCCCATAGCTGGCCCAGGAGCCTTGGAAGATAGGATTGTTTTCAGTATTATTTCACCATTTTTTCACCACTGTTTCAAGAACGGGAGCCCTTTTCAACCGTTAGCGGAAGAATCCTTCTTTGGAGATGAGGTATTTTTCTGGAGTGGCAAGTGCAGGGCCTCTGTCAGTCCTGGGTTTGTTGGACTAGCGCCAGACATGAGAAGTGCGCCTTTGTGGGACAGGTGAATATTGCGGATCCTGTTTCTGTCTAAAGACTGAAACAGGATCCGCACTTTTCACCGTTCCTTTCAGAATCATTTGATTCGTCAGCTAGGAATGGCGATTGCTTCACCAGACCAATCGAAGGCTAGGCCAAAGTAACTCGATCTTTCCAAGAGGTGTGTGGCCCAACTTTTGAAAGAACTGCTAAGTGGATAACTATTTGGTATTTTTCCGAAGCACTTTTCACCGTAATTGTCATAAGGTTCCTCTCTGCATCCTTAAGCATACCAGAGTTTTCACAGACGAAACAGGCTGAGGCCCATTAATCTTGGCATTTCCAATAGTTGGTCCTAGAGACTAGCAAGAAAGTGTTCTTTTAAGTATTATTCCGTTGTGGTTTCAGCATTATTTTCAGAACCCGAGCAGGGTTCTCGCATTAGCATAAGAATCCTGCCTGGTAGTTGAGATATCTGGGTTGGGTGTAGGTGCGGGGCTTCTGTCAGCCCTGCCTTTGATTTGTTTACCTCCAGAGTTGGAAAGTGCATATTTGCGTGAGATGGGAAAAGTGTGGATCGTGCTTCAGATTTCATCCAGACACTTTGAAATGAGAAGTGTGTTGGTAATTATTTGCCATTTCCATGGCGTTTGGCACCGTAATAGTCATGAGGTCGGTCTCTGCATCCTGAAGCCTATGATGCTTTTTGCAGAGAAACCTCTGCTGAGGCCCAGGTAACTTGCTATTTCCCATAGCTGGCACAGGAGCCTTGGAAGATAGGATTGTTTTCAGTATTATTTCACCATCCTTTCACCACTGTGTCAAGAACGGGAGCACTTTTCAACCGTTAGCGGAAGAATCATTCTTTGGAGATGAGATATTTTTCTGGGGTGGCAAGTGCAGGGCCTCTGTCAGTCCTGGGTTTGTTGGACTAGCGCCAGACATGAGAAGTGCGCCTTTGTGGGACAGGTGAATAGTGCGGATCCTGTTTCAGTCTAAAGACTGAAACAGGATCCGCACTTTTCACCGTTCCTTTCAGAATCATTTGATTCATCAGCTAGGAATGGCGATTGCTTCTCCAGACCAATCGAAGGCTAGGCCAAAGTAACTCGATCTTTCCAAGAGGTGTGTGGCCCAACTTTTGAAAGAACCGCTAAGTGGAGAACTATTTGGTATTTTTCCTAAGCACTTTTCACCGTAATTGTCCTAAGGTTGGTCTCTGCATCCTTAAGCATACCAGAATTTTCACAGACGAAACAGGCTGAGGCCCATTAATCTTGGCATTTCCAATAGTTGGTACTAGAGACTACCAAGAAAGTGTTCTTTTAAGTATTATTCTGTTGTGGTTTCAGCATTATTTTCAGAACCCAAGCAGGGTTCTCGCATTAGCATAAGAATCCTGCCTGGTAGTTGAGATTTCATGGTGGGGTGTAAGTGCGGGGCTTCTGTCAGCCCTGCCTTTGATTTGTTTACCTCCAGAGTTGGAAAGTGCATAGTTGCGTGAGATGGGAAAAGTGTGGATCGTGCTTCAGATTTCATCCTGACACTTTGAAATGACCAGTGTGTTGGTAATTATTTGCCATTTCCATGGCGTTTGGCCCCGTAATAGTCATGAGGTCGGTCTCTGCATCCTGAAGCCTATGATGCTTTTTGCAGAGAAACCTCTGCTGAGGCCCAGGTAACTTGCTATTTCCCATAGCTGGCACAGGAGCCTTGGAAGATAGGATTGTTTTCAGTATTATTTCACCATTTTTTCACCACTGTTTCAAGGACGGGAGCCCTTTTCAACCGTTACCGGAAGAATCCTTCTTTGGAGATGAGATATTTTTCTGGGGTGGCAAGTGCAGGGCCTCTGTCAGTCCTGGGTTTGTTGGACTAGCGCCAGACATGAGAAGTGCGCCTTTGTGGGACAGGTGAATAGTGCGGATCCTGTTTCAGTCTAAAGACTGAAACAGGATCCGCACTTTTCACCGTTCTTTCAGAATCATTTGATTCATCAGCTAGGAATGTCGATTGCTTCTCCAGACCAATCGAAGGCTAGGCCAAAGTAACTCGAACTTTCCAAGAGGTGTGTGGCCCAACTTTTGAAAGAACCGCTAAATGGAGAACTATTTGTTATTTTTCCGAAGCACTTTTCACCGTAATTGTCCTAAGGTTGGTCTCTGCATCCTTAAGCATACGAGAGTTTTCACAGACGAAACAGGCTGAGGACCAGTAATCTTGGCATTTCCAATAGTTGGTCCTAGAGACTACCAAGAAGGCGTTCTTTTAAGTATTATTCCGTTGTGGTTTCAGCATTATTTTCAGAACCCGAGCAGGGTTCTCGCATTAGCATAAGAATCCTTCCTGGTAGTTGAGATTTCATGGTGGGGTGTAAGTGCGGGGCTTCTGTCAGCCCTGCCTTTGATTTGTTTACCTCCAGAGTTGGAAAGTGCATATTTGCGTGAGATGGGAAAAGTGTGGATCATGCTTCAGATTTCATCCAGACACTTTGAAATGACCAGTGTGTTGGTAATTATTTGCCATTTCCATGGCGTTTGGCCCCGTAATAGTCATGAGGTCGGTCTCTGCATCTTGAAGCCTATGATGCTTTTTGCAGAGAAACCTCTGCTGAGGCCCAGGTAACTTGCTATTTCCCATAGCTGGCACAGGAGCCTTGGAAGATAGGGTTGTTTTCAGTATTATTTCACCATTTTTTCACCACTGTTTCAAGAACGGGAGCCCTTTTCAACCGTTAGCGGAAGAATCCTTCTTTGGAGATGAGATATTTTTCTGGGGTGGCAAGTGCAGGGCCTCTGTCAGTCCTGGGTTTGTTGGACTAGCACCAGACATGAGAAGTGCGCCTTTGTGGGACAGGTGAATAGTGCGGATCCTGTTTCAGTCTAAAGACTGAAACAGGATCCGCACTTTTCACCGTTCTTTCAGAATCATTTGATTCATCAGCTAGGAATGTCGATTGCTTCTCCAGACCAATCGAAGGCTAGGCCAAAGTAACTCGAACTTTCCAAGAGGTGTGTGGCCCAACTTTTGAAAGAACCGCTAAATGGTGAACTATTTGTTATTTTTCCGAAGCACTTTTCACCGTAATTGTCCTAAGTTTGGTCTCTGCATCCTTAGGCATACGAGAGTTTTCACAGACGAAACAGGCTGAGGACAGTAATCTTGGCATTTCCAATAGTTGGTCCTAGAGACTACCAAGAAAGTGTTCTTTTAAGTATTATTCCGTTGTGGTTTCAGCATTATTTTCAGAACCCGAGCAGGGTTCTCGCATTAGCATAAGAATCCTGCCTGGTAGTTGAGATTTCATGGTGGGGTGTAAGTGCGGGGCTTCTGTCAGCCCTGCCTTTGATTTGTTTACCTCCAGAGTTGGAAAGTGCATATTTGCGTGAGATGGGAAAAGTGTGGATCGTGCTTCAGATTTCATCCTGACACTTTGAAATGACCAGTGTGTTGGTAATTATTTGCCATTTCCATGGCGTTTGGCCCCGTAATAGTCAGGAGGTCGGTCTCTGCATCCTGAAGCCTATGATGCTTTTTGCAGAGAAACCTCTGCTGAGGCCCAGGTAACTTGCTCTTTCCCATAGCTGGCACAGGAGCCTTGGAAGATAGGATTGTTTTCAGTATTATGTCACCATTTTTTCACCACTGTTTCAAGAATCGGAGCCCTTTTCAACCGTTAGCGGAAGAATCCTTCTTTGGAGATGAGATATTTTTCTGGGGTGGCAAGTGCAGGGCCTCTGTCAGTCCTGGGTTTGTTGGACTAGCGCCAGACATGAGAAGTGCGCCTTTGTGGGACAGGTGAATAGTGCGGATCCTGTTTCAGTCTAAAGACTGAAACAGGATCCGCACTTTTCACCGTTCCTTCAGAATCATTTGATTCATCAGCTAGGAATGTCGATTGCTTCTCCAGACCAATCGAAGGCTATGCCAAAGTAACTCGAACTTTCCAAGACGTGTGTGGCCCAACTTTTGAAAGAACCGCTAAGTAGAGAACTATTTGTTATTTTTCCGAAGCACTTTTCACCGTAATTGTCCTAAGGTTGGTCTCTGCATCCTTAAGCATACGAGAGTTTTCACAGATGAAACAGGCTGAGGCCCAGTAATCTTGGCATTTCCAATAGTTGGTCCTAGAGACTACCAAGAAAGTGTTTTTTTAAGTATTATTGCATTGTGGTTTCAGCATTATTTTCAGAACCCGAGCAGGGTTCTCGCATTAGCATAAGAATCCTGCCTGGTAGTTGAGATTTCTGGGTGGGGTGTAAGTGCGGGGCTTCTGTCAGCCCTACCTTTGATTTGTTTACCTCGAGAGTTGGAAAGTGCATATTTGCGTGAGATGGGAAAAGTGTGGATCGTGCTTCAGATTTCATCCAGACACTTTGAAATGACCAGTGTGTTGGTAATTATTTGCCATTTCCATGGCGTTTGGCACCGTAATAGTCATGAGGTCGGTCTCTGCATCCTGAAGCCTATGATGCTTTTTGCAGAGAAACCTCTGCTGAGGCCCAGGTAACTTGCTATTTCCCATAGCTGGCACAGGAGCCTTGGAAGATAGGATTGTTTTCAGTATTATTTCACCTTTTTTTCACCACTGTTTCAAGAACGGGAGCCCTTTTCAACCGTTAGCGGAAGAATCCTTCTTTGGAGATGAGATATTTTTCTGGGGTGGCAAGTGCAGGGCCTCTGTCAGTCCTGGGTTTGTTGGACTAGCGCCAGACATGAGAAGTGCGCCTTTGTGGGACAGGTGAATAGTGCGGATCCTGTTTCAATCTAAAGACTGGAACAGGACCGGCACTTTTCACCGTTCCTTTCAGAATCATTTGATTCATCAGCTAGGAATGGCGATTGCTTCTCCAGACCAATCGAAGGCTAGGCCAAAGTAACTCGATCTATCCAAGAGGTGTGTGGCCCAACTTTTGAAAGAACCGCTAAGTGGAGAACTATTTGGTATTTTTCCTAAGCACTGTTCACCGTAATTGTCCTAAGGTTGGTCTCTGCATCCTTAAGCATACCAGAGTTTTCACAGACGAAACAGGCTGAGGCCCATTAATCTTGGCATTTCCAATAGTTGGTCCTAGAGACTACCAAGAAAGTGTTCTTTTAAGTATTATTCTGTTGTGGTTTCAGCATTATTTTCAGTACCCGAGCAGGTTTCTCGCATTAGCATAAGAATCCTGCCTGGTAGTAGAGATTTCATGGTGGGGTGTAAGTTCGGGGCTCCTGTCAGCCCTGCCTTTGATTTGTTTACCTCGAGAGTTGGAAAGTGCATATTTGCGTGAGATGGGAAAAGTGTGGATCGTGCTTCAGATTTCATCCAGACACTTTGAAATGACCAGTGTGTTGGTAATTATTTGCCATTTCCATGGCGTTTGGCACCGTAATAGTCATGAGGTCGGTCTCTGAATCCTGAAGCCTATGATGCTTTTTGCAGAGAAACCTCTGCTGAGGCCCAGGTAACTTGCTATTTCCCATAGCTGGCACAGGAGCCTTGGAAGATAGGATTGTTTTCCGTATTATTTCACCATTTTTTCACCACTGTTTCAAGAATCGGGCCCTTTTCAACCGTTAGCGGAAGAATCCTTCTTTGGAGATGAGATATTTTTCTGGGGTGGCAAGTGCAGGGCCTCTGTCAGTCCTGGGTTTGTTGGACTAGCGCCAGACATGAGAAGTGCGCCTTTGTGGGACAGGTGAATAGTGCGGATCCTGTTTCAATCTAAAGACTGGAACAGGACCCGCACTTTTCAACGTTCCTTTCAGAATCATTTGATTCATCAGCTAGGAATGGCGATTGCTTCTCCAGACCAATCGAACGCCAGGCCAAAGTAACTCGATCTTTCCAAGAGGTGTGTGGCCCAACTTTTGAAAGAACCGCTAAGTGGAGAACTATTTGGTATTTTTCCTAAGCACTTTTCACCGTAATTGTCCTAAGGTTGGTCTCTGCATCCTTAAGCATACCAGAGTTTTCACAGACGAAACAGGCTGAGGCCCATTAATCTTGGCATTTCCAATAGTTGGTCTTAGAGACTACCAAGAAAGTGTTCTTTTAAGAATTATTCTGTTGTGGTTTCAGCATTATATTCAGTACCCGAGCAGGGTTCTCGCATTAGCATAAGAATCCTGCCTGGTAGTTGAGATTTCATGGTGGGGTGTAAGTGCGGGGCTCCTGTCAGCCCTGCCTTTGATTTGTTTACCTCCAGTGTTGGAATGTGCATAGTTGCGTGAGATGGGAAAAGTGTGGATCGTGCTTCAGATTTCATCCTGACACTTTGAAATGACCAGTGTGTTGGTAATTATTTGCCATTTCCATGGCGTTTGGCCCCGTAATAGTCTTGAGGTCGGTCTCTGCATCCTGAAGCCTATGATGCTTTTTGCAGAGAAACCTCTGCTGAGGCCCAGGTAACTTGCTATTTCCCATAGCTGGCACAGGAGCCTTGGAAGATAGGATTGTTTTCAGTATTATTTCATCATTTTTTCACCACTGTTTCAAGAACGGGAGCCCTTTTCAACCGTTAGCGGAAGAATCCTTCTTTGGAGATGAGATATTTTTCTGGGGTGGCAAGTGCAGGGCCTCTGTCAGTCCTGGGTTTGTTGGACAAGCGCCAGACATGAGAAGTGCGCCTTTGTGGCACAGGTGAATAGTGCGGATCCTGTTTCAGTCTAAAGACTGAAACAGGATCTGCACTTTTCACCGTTCCTTTCAGAATCATTTGATTCAACAGCTAGGAATGGCGATTGCTTCTCCAGACCAATCGAAGGCTAGGCCAAAGTAACTCGATATTTCCAAGAGGTTTGTGGCCCAACTTTTGAAAGAACTGCTAAGTGGAGAACTATTTGATATTTTTCTGAAGCACTTTTCACCGTAATTGTCATAAGGTTGGTCTCTGCATCCTTAAGCATACGAGAGTTTTCACAGACGAAACAGGCTGAGGCCAAGTAATCTTGGCATTTCCAATAGTTTGTCCTAGAGACTACCAAGAAAGTGTTCTTTTAAGTATTATTCCGTTGTGGTTTCAGCATTATTTTCAGAACCCGAGCAGGGTTCTCGCATTAGCATAAGAATCCTGCCTGGTAGTTGAGATTTCTGGGTGGGGTATAAGTTGGGGGATTCTGTCAGCCCTGCCTTTGATTTGTTTACCTCCAGAGTTGGAAAGTGCATAATTGCGTGAGATGGGAAAAGTGTGGATCGTGCTTCAGATTTCATCCTGACATTTGAAATGATCAGTGTGTTGGTAATTATTGGCCATTTCCATGGCGTTTGGCCCCGTAATAGTCATGAGGTCGGTCTCTGCATCCTGAAGCCTATGATGCTTTTTCCAGAGAAACCTCTGCTGAGGCCCAGGTAACTTGCTACTTCCCATAGCTGGCACAGGAGCCTTGGAAGATAGGATTGTTTTCAGTATTATTTCACCATCCCTTCACCACTGTTTCAAGAACGGGAGCCCTTTTCAACCGTTAGCGGAAGAATCCTTCTTTGGAGATGAGATATTTTTCTGGGGTGGCAAGTGCAGGGCCTCTGTCAGTCCTGGGTTTCTTGGACTAGCGCCAGACATGAGAAGTGCGCCTTTGTGGGACAGGTGAATAGTGCGGATCCTGTTTCAGTCTAAAGACTGAAACAGGATCCACACTTTTCACCGTTCCTTTCAGAATCATTTGATTCATCAGCTAGGAATGGCGATTGCTTCTCCAGACCAATCGAAGGCTAGGCCAAAGTAACTCGATCTTTCCAAGAGGTGTGTGGCCCAACTTTTGAAAGAACCGCTAAGTGGAGAACTATTTGGTATTTTTCCGAAGCACTTTTCAACGTAATTGTCCTAAGGTTGGTCTCTGCATCCTTAAGCATACCAGAGTTTTCACAGACGAAACAGGCTGAGGCCCAGTAATCTTGGCATTTCCAATAGTTGGTCCTAGAGACTACCAAGAAAGTGTTCTTTTAAGTATTATTCTGTTGTGGTTTCAGCATTATTTTCAGAACCTGAGCAGGGTTCTCGCATTAGCATAAGAATCCTGCCTGGTAGTTGAGATTTCATGGTGGGGTGTAATTGCGGGGCTTCTGTCAGCCCTGCCTTTGATTTGTTTACCTCCAGTGTTGGAAAGTGCATATTTGCGTGAGATGGGAAAAGTGTGGATCGTGCTTCAGATTTCATCCTGACACTTTGAAATGACCAGTGTGTTGCTAATTATTTGCCATTTCCATGGCGTTTGGCACGGTAATAGTCATGAGGTCGGTCTCTGCATCCTGAAGCCTATGATGCTTTTTGCAGAGAAACCTCTGCTGTGGCCCTGATAACTTGCGATTTCCCATAGCTGGCACAGGAGCCTTGGAAGATAGGATTGTTTTCCGTATTATTTCACCATTTTTTCACCACTGTTTCAAGAACGGGAGCCCTTTTCAACCGTTAGCGGAAGAAGCCTTCTTTGGAGATGAGATATTTTTCTGGGGTGGCAAGTGCAGGGCCTCTGTCAGTCCTGGGTTTGTTGGGCTAGCGCCAGACATGAGAAGTGCGCCTTTGTGGGACAGGTGAATAGTGCGGATCCTGTTTCAGTCTGGATACGCACTTTTCACCGTTCCTTTCAGAATCATTTGATTCATCAGCTAGGAATGCCGATTGCTTCTCCAGACCAATCGAAGGCTAGGCCAAAGTAACTCGATCTTTCCAAGAGGTGTGTGGCCCAAATTTTGAAAGAACCGCTAAGTGGAGAACTATTTGTTATTTTTCCGAAGCACTTTTCACCGTAATTGTCATAAGGTTGGTCTCTGCATCCTTAAGCATACCAGTGTCTTCACAGACGAAACAGGCTGAGGCCCAGTAATCTTGGCATTTCCAGTAGTTGGTCTTAGAGACTACCAAGAAAATTTTCCTTTATGTATTATTCCTTTGTGGTTTCAGCATTATTTTCAGAACCCGAGTAGGGTTCTCGCATTAGCATAAGAATCCTGCCTGGTAGTTGAGATTTCTGGGTGGGGTGTAAGTGCGGGGCTTCTGTCAGCCCTGCCTTTGATTTGTTTACCTCCAGAGTTGGAAAGTGCATATTTGCGTGAGATGGGTAAAGTGTGGATCGCGCTTCAGATTTCATCCAGACACTTTGAAATTACCAGTGTGTTGGTAATTATTTGCCATTTCCATGGCGTTTGGCACCGTAATAGTCATGAGGTCGGTCTCTGCATCCTGAAGCCTATGATGCTTTTTGCAGAGAAACCTCTGCTGAGGCCCAGGTAACTTGCTATTTCCCATAGCTGGCACAGGAGCCTTGGAAGATAGGATTGTTTTCAGTATTATTTCACCATTTTTTCACCACTGTTTCAAGGACGGGAGCCCTTTTCAACCGTTAGCGGAAGAATCCTTCTTTGGAGATGAGATATTTTTCTGGGGTGGCAAGTGCAGGGCCTCTGTCAGTCCTGGGTTTGTTGGACTAGCGCCAGACATGAGAAGTGCGCCTTTGTGGGACAGGTGAATAGTGCGGATCCTGTTTCAGTCTAAAGACTGAGACAGGATCCGCACTTTTCACCGTTCCTTTCAGAATCATTTGATTCATCAGCTAGGAATGGCGATTGCTTCTCCAGAACAATCGAAGGCTAGGCCAAAGTAACTCGATCTTTCCAAGAGTTGTGTGGCCCAACTTTTGAAAGAACCGCTAAGTGGAGAACTATTTGGTATTTTTCCTAAGCACTTTTCACCGTAATTGTCCTAAGGTTGGTCTCTGCATCCTTAAGCATACCAGAGTTTTCACAGACGAAACAGGCTGAGGCCCATTAGTCTTGGCATTTCCAATAGTTGGTCCTAGAGACTACCAAGAAAGTGTTCTTTTAAGTATTATTCTGTTGTGGTTTCAGCATTATTTTCAGAACCCGAGCAGGGTTCTCGCATTAGCATAAGAATCCTGCCTGGTAGTTGAGATTTCTGGGTGGGGTATAAGTTGGGGGATTCTGTCAGCCCTGCCTTTGATTTCTTTACCTCCAGAGTTGGAAAGTGCATAATTGCGTGAGATGGGAAAAGTGTGGATTGTGTTTCAGATTTCATACTGACATTTGAAATGATCAGTGTGTTGGTAATTATTTGCCATTTCCATGGCGTTTGGCACCTTAATAGTCATGAGGTCGGTCTCTGCATCCTGAAGCCTATGATGCCTTTTGCAGAGAAACCTCTGTTGAGGCCCAGGAAACTTGCTATTTCCCATAGCTGTCACAGGAGCCTTGGAAGATAGGATTGTTTTCAGTATTATTTCACCATTTTTTCACCACTGTTTCAAGGACGGGAGCCCTTTTCAACCGTTAGCGGAAGAATCCTTCTTTGGAGATGAGATATTTTTCTGGGGTGGCAAATGCAGGGCCTCTGTCAGTCCTTGGTTTGTTGGACTAGCGCCAGACATGAGAAGTGCGCCTTTGTGGGACAGGTGAATAGTGCGGATCCTGTTTCAGTCTAAAGACTGAAACAGCATCCGCACTTTTCACCGTTCCTTTCAGAATCATTTGACTCATCAGCTAGGAATGGCGATTGCTTCTCCAGACCAATCGAAGGCTAGGCCAAAGTACCTCGATCTTTCCAAGAGGTGTGTGGCCCAACTTTTGAAAGAACCGCTAAGTGGAGAACTATTTGGTATTTCTCCTAAGCACTTTTCACCGTAATTGTCCTAAGGTTGGTATCTGCATCCTTAAGCATACCAGAGTTTTTCACAGACGAAACAGGCTGAGGCCCATTAATCTTGACATTTCCAAAAGTTGGTCCTAGAGACTACCAAGAAAGTGGTCTTTAAGTATTATTCTGTTGTGGTTTCAGCATTATTTTCAGAACCCGAGCAGGGTTCTCGCATTAGCATAAGAATCCTGCCTGGTAGTTGAGATTTCATGGTGGGGTGTAAGTGCGGGGCTTCTGTCAGCCCTGCCTTTGATTTGTTTACCTACAGAGTTGGAAAGTGCATAGTTGCGTGAGATGGGAAAAGTGTGGATCGTGCTTCAGATTTCATCCTGACACTTTGAAATGACCAGTGTGTTGGTAATTATTTGCCAATTCCATGGCGTTTGGCCCCGTAATAGTCATGAGGTCGGTCTGTGCATCCTGAAGCCTATGATGCTTTTTGCAGAGAAACCTCTGCTGAGGCCCAGGTAACTTGCTATTTCCCATAGCTGGCACAGGAGCCTTGGAAGATAGGAGTGTTTTCAGTATTATTTCACCATTTTTTCACCACTGTTTCAAGAACGGGAGCCCTTTTCAACCGTTAGCGGAAGAATCCTTCTTTGGAGATGAGATATTTTCCTGGGGTGGCAAGTGCAGGGCCTCTGTCAGTCCTGGGTTTGTTGGACTAGCGGCAGACATGAGAAGTGCGCCTTTGTGGGACAGGTGAACAGTGCGGATCTTGTTTCAGTCTAAAGACTGAAACAGGATCCGCACTTTTCACCGTTCCTTTCAGAATCATTTGATTCATCAGCTAGGAATGGCGATTGCTTCTCCAGACCAATCGAAGGCTAGGCCAAAGTAACTCGATCTTTCCAAGAGGTGTGTGGCCCAACTTTTGAAAGAACCGCTAAGTGGAGAACTATTTGTTATTTTTCCGAAGCACTTTTAACCGTAATTGTCATAAGGTTGGTCTCTGCATCCTTAAGCATACCAGTGTCTTCACAGACGAAACAGGCTGAGGCCCAGTAATCTTGGCATTTCCAATAGTTGGTCTTAGAGACTACCAAGAAAATTTTCCTTTAAGTATTATTCCTTTGTGGTTTGAGCATTATTTTCAGAACCCGAGCAGGGTTCTCGCATTAGCATAAGAATCCTGCCTGGTAGTTGAGATTTCATGGTGGGGTGTAAGTGCGGGGCTTCTGTCAGCCCTGCCTTTGATTTGTTTACCTCCAGAGTTGGAAAGTGCATAGTTGCGTGAGATGGGAAAACTGTGGATCGTGCTTCAGATTTCATCCTGACACTTTGAAATGACCAGTGTGTTGGTAATTATTTGCCATTTCCATGGCGTTTGGCACCGTAATAGTCATGAGGTCGGTCTCTGCATCCTGAAGCCTATGATGCTTTTTGCAGAGAAACCTCGGCTGAGGCCCAGGTAACTTGCTATTTCCCATAGCTGGCACAGGAGCCTTGGAAGATAGGATTGTTTTCAGTATTATTTCACCATTTTTTCACCACTGTTTCAAGAACGGGAGCCCTTTTCAACGGTTAGCGGAAGAATCCTTCTTTGGAGATGAGATATTTTTCTGGGGTGGCAAGTGCAGGGCCTCTGTCAGTCCTGGGTTTGTTGGACTAGCGCCAGACATGAGAAGTGCGCCTTTGTGGGACAGGTGAATAGTGCGGATTCTGTTTCAGTCTAAAGACTGAAACAGGATCCGCACTTTTCACCGTTCCTTTCAGAATCATTTGATTCATCAGCTAGGAATGGCGATTGCTTCTCCAGACCAATCGAATGCTAGGCCAAAGTAACTCGATCTTTCCAAGAGGTCTGTGGCCCAACTTTTCAAAGAACAGCTAAGTGGAGAACTATTTGGTATTTTTACGAAGCACTTTTCACCGTAATTGTCCTAAGGTTGGTCTCTGCATCCTTAAGCATACGAGAGTATTCACAGACGAAACAGGCTGAGGCCCAGTAATCTTGGCATTTCCAATAGTTTGTCCTAGAGACTACCAGGAAAGTGTTTTTTTAGGTATTATTCCATTGTGGTTTCAGCATTATTTTCAGAACCCGAGCAGGGTTCTCGCATTAGCATAAGAATCCTGCCTGGTAGTTGAGATTTCTGGGTGGGGTGTAAGTGCGGGGCTTCTGTCAGCCCTGCCTTTGATTTGTTTACCTCCAGAGTTGGAAAGTGCATATTTGCGTGAGATGGGTAAAGTGTGGATCGCGCTTCAGATTTCATCCAGACACTTTGAAATTACCAGTGTGTTGGTAATTATTTGCCATTTCCATGGCGTTTGGCACCGTAATAGTCATGAGGTCGGTCTCTGCATCCTGAAACCTATGATGCTTTTTGCAGAGAAACCTCTGCTGAGGCCCAGGTAACTTGCTATTTCCCATAGCTGGCACAGGAGCCTTGGAAGATAGGATTGTTTTCAGTATTATTTCACCATTTTTTCACCACTGTTTCAAGAACCGGAGCCCTTTTCAACCGTTAGCCGAAGAATCCTTCTTTGGAGATGAGATATTTTTCTGGGGTGGCAAGTGCAGGGCCTCTGTCAGTCCTGGGTTTGTTGGACTAGCGCCAGACATGAGAAGTGCGCCTTTGTGGGACAGGTGAATAGTGCGGATCCTGTTTCAGTCTAAAGACTGAGACAGGATCCGCACTTTTCACCGTTCCTTTCAGAATCATTTGATTCATCAGCTAGGAATGGCGATTGCTTCTCCAGACCAATCGAAGGCTAGGCCAAAGTAACTCGATCTTTCCAAGAGGTGTGTGGCCCAACTTTTGAAAGAACCGCTAAGTGGAGAACTATTTGGTATTTTTCCTAAGCACTTTTCACCGTAATTGTCCTAAGGTTGGTATCTGCATCCTTAAGCATACCAGAGTTTTCACAGACGAAACAGGCTGAGGCCCATTAATCTTGGCATTTCCAAAAGTTGGTCCTAGAGACTACCAAGAAAGTGTTCTCTTAAGTATTATTCTGTTGTGGTTTCAGCATTATTTTCAGAAAACGAGCAGGGTTCTCGCATTAGCATAAGAATCCTGCCTGGTAGTTGAGATTTCATGGTGGGGTGTAAGTGCGGGGCTTCTGTCAGCCCTGCCTTTGATTTGTTTACCTCCAGAGTTGGAAAGTGCATAGTTGCGTGAGATGGGAAAACTGTGGATCGTGCTTCAGATTTCATCCTGACACTTTGAAATGACCAGTGTGTTGGTAATTATTTGCCATTTCCATGGCGTTTGGCACCGTAATAGTCATGAGGTCGGTCTCTGCATCCTGAAGCCTATGATGCTTTTTGCAGAGAAACCTCTGCTGAGGCCCAGGTAACTTGCTATTTCCCATAGCTGGCACAGGAGCCTTGGAAGATAGGATTGTTTTCAGTATTATTTCACCATTTTTTCACCACTGTTTCAAGAGCCGGAGCCCTTTTCAACCGTTAGCGGAAGAATCCTTCTTTGGAGATGAGATATTTTTCTGGGGTGGCAAGTGCAGGGCCTCTGTCAGTCCTGGGTTTGTTGGACTAGCGCCAGACATGAGAAGTGCGCCTTTGTGGGACAGGTGAATAGTGCGGATCCTGTTTCAGTCTAAAGACTGAAACAGGATCCGCACTTTTCACCGTTCCTTTCAGAATCATTTGATTCATCAGCTAGGAATGGCGATTGCTTCTCCAGACCAATCGAAGGCTAGGCCAAAGTAACTCGATCTTTCCAAGAGGTGTGTGGCCCAACTTTTGAAAGAACCGCTAAGTGGAGAACTATTTGGTATTTTTCCGAAGCACTTTTCACCGTAATTGTCGTAAGGTTGGTCTCTGCATCCTTAAGCATACCAGTGTCTTCACAGACGAAACAGGCTGAGGCCCAGTAATCTTGGCATTTCCAGTAGTTGGTCTTAGAGACTACCAAAAAAATTTTCCTTTAAGTATTATTCCTTTGTGGTTTCAGCATTATTTTCAGTACCGGAGCAGGGTTCTCGCATTAGCATAAGAATCCTGCCTGGTAGTTGAGATTTCATGGTGGGGTGTAAGTGCGGGGCTTCTGTCAGCCCTGCCTTTGATTTGTTTACCTCCAGAGTTGGAAAGTGCATAGTTGCGTGAGATGGGAAAAGTGTGGATCGTGCTTCAGATTTCATCCTGACACTTTGAAATGACCAGTGTGTTGGTAATTATTTGCCATTTCCATGGCGTTTGGCCCCGTAATAGTCATGAGGTCGGTCTATGCATCCTGAAGCCTATGATGCTTTTTGCAGAGACACCTCTGCTGAGGCCCAGGTAACTTGCTATTTCCCATAGCTAGCACAGGAGCCTTGGAAGATATTATTGTTTTCAGTATTATTTCACCATTTTTTCACCACTGTTTCAAGAACGGGAGCCCTTTTCAACCGTTAGCGGAAGAATCCTTCTTTGGAGATGAGATATTTTCATGGGGTGGCAAGTGCAGTGCCTCTGTCAGTCCTGGGTTTGTTGGGCTAGCGCCAGACATGAGAAGTGCGCCTTTGTGGGACAGGTGAATAGTGCGGATCCTGTTTCAGTCTAAAGACTGAAACAGGATCCGCACTTTTCACCGTTCCTTTCAGAATCATTTGATTCATCAGCTAGGAATGGCGATTGCTTCTCCAGACCAATCGAAGGCTAGGCCAAAGTAACTCGATCTTTCCAAGAGGTGTGTGGACCAACTTTTGAAAGAACCGCTAAGTGGAGAACTATTTGGTATTTTTCCTAAGCACTTTTCACCGTAATTGTCCTAATGTTACTCTCTGCATCCGTAAGCATACCAGAGTTTTCACAGACGAAACAGGCTGAGGCCCATTAATCTTGGCATTTCCAAAAGTTTGTCCTAGAGACTACCAAGAAAGTGTTCTCTTAAGTATTATTCTGTTGTGGTTTCAGCATTATTTTCAGAACCCGAGCAGGGTTCTCGCATTAGCATAAGAATCCTGCCTGGTAGTTGAGATTTCATGGTGGGGTGTAAGTGCGGGGCTTCTGTCAGCCCTGCCTTTGATTTGTTTACCTCCAGAGTTGGAAAGTGCATAGTTGCGTGAGATGGGAAAACTGTGGATCGTGCTTCAGATTTCATCCTGACAATTTGAAATGACCAGTGTGTTGGTAATTATTTGCCATTTCCATGGCGTTTGGCACCGTAATAGTCATGAGGTCGGTCTCTGCATCCTGAACCCTATGATGCTTTTTGCAGAGAAACCTCTGCTGAGGCCCAGGTAACTTGCTATTTCCCATAGCTGGCACAGGAGCCTTGGAAGATAGGATTGTTTTCAGTATTATTTCACCATTTTTTCACCACTGTTTCAAGAACGGGAGCCCTTTTCAACCGTTAGCTGAAGAATCCTTCTTTGGAGATGAGATATTTTTCTGGGGTGGCAAGTGCAGGGCCTCTGTCAGTCCTGGGTTTGTTGGACTAGCGCCAGACATGAGAAGTGCGCCTTTGTGGGACAGGTGAATAGTGCGGATCCTGTTTCAGTCTAAAGACTGAAACAGGATCCGCACTTTTCACCGTTCCTTTCAGAATCATTTGATTCATCAGCTAGGAATGGCGATTGCTTCTCCAGACCAATCGAATGCTAGGCCAAAGTAACTCGATCTTTCCAAGAGGTGTGTGGCCCAACTTTTGAAAGAACCGCTAAGTGGAGAACTATTTGGTATTTTTCCTAAGCACTTTTCACCGTAATTGTCCTAATGTTACTCTCTGCATCCGTAAGCATACCAGAGTTTTCACAGACGAAACAGGCTGAGGCCCATTAATCTTGGCATTTCCAAAAGTTTGTCCTAGAGACTACCAAGAAAGTGTTCTCTTAAGTATTATTCTGTTGTGGTTTCAGCATTATTTTCAGAACCCGAGCAGGGTTCTCGCATTAGCATAAGAATCCTGCCTGGTAGTTGAGATTTCATGGTGGGGTGTAAGTGCGGGGCTTCTGTCAGCCCTGCCTTTGATTTGTTTACCTCCAGAGTTGGAAAGTGCATAGTTGCGTGAGATGGGAAAAGTGTGGATCGTGCTTCAGATTTCATCCTGACAATTTGAAATGACCAGTGTGTTGGTAATTATTTGCCATTTCCATGGCGTTTGGCACCGTAATAGTCATGAGGTCGGTCTCTGCATCCTGAAGCCTATGATGCTTTTTGCAGAGAAACCTCTGCTGAGGCCCAGGTAACTTGCTATTTCCCATAGCTGGCACAGGAGCCTTGGAAGATAGGATTGTTTTCAGTATTATTTCACCATTTTTTCACCACTGTTTCAAGAACGGGAGCCCTTTTCAACCGTTAGCTGAAGAATCCTTCTTTGGAAATGAGATATTTTTCTGGGGTGGCAAGTGCACGGCCTCTGTCAGTCCTGGGTTTGTTGGACTAGCGCCAGACATGAGAAGTGCGCCTTTGTGGGACAGGTGAATAGTGCGGATCCTGTTTCAGTCTAAAGACTGAAACAGGATCCGCACTTTTCACCGTTCCTTTCAGAGTCATTTGATTCATCAGCTAGGAATGGCGATTGCTTCTCCAGACCTATCGAAGGCTAGGCCAAAGTAACTCGATCTTTCCAAGAGGTGTGTGGCCCAACTTTTGAAAGAACCGCTAAGTGGAGAACTATTTGGTATTTTTCCTAAGCACTTTTCACCGTAATTGTCCTAAGGTTGGTCTCTGCATCCTTAAGCATACCAGAGTTTTCACAGACGAAACAGGCTGAGGCCCATTAATCTTGGCATTTCCAAAAGTTGGTCCTAGAGACTACCAAGAAAGTGTTCTCTTAAGTATTATTCCGTTGTGGTTTCAGCATTATTTTCAGAACCCGAGCAGGGATCTCGCATTAGCATAAGAATCCTGCCTGGTAGTTGAGATTTCATGGTGGGGTGTAAGTGCGGGGCTTCTGTCAGCCCTGCCTTTGATTTGTTTACCTCCAGAGTTGGAAAGTGCATAGTTGCGTGAGATGGGAAAAGTGTGGATCGTGCTTCAGATTTCATCCTGACACTTTGAAATGACCAGTGTGTTGGTAATTATTTGCCATTTCCATGGCGTTTGGCCCCGTAATAGTCATGAGGTCGGTCTCTGCATCCTGAAGCCTATGATGCTCTTTGCTGAGAAACCTCTGCTGAGGCCCAGGTAACTTGCTATTTCCCATAGCTGGCACAGGACCCTTGGAAGATAGGATTGTTTTCAGTATTATTTCACCATTTTTTCACCACTGTTTCAAGAACGGGAGCCCTTTTCAACCATTAGCGGAAGAATCCTTCTATGGAGATGAGATATTTTTCTGGGGTGGCAAGTGCAGGGCCTCTGTCAGTCCTGGGTTTGTTGGACTAGCGCCAGACATGAGAAGTGCGCCTTTGTGGGACAGGTGAATAGTGCGGATCCTGTTTCAGTCTAAAGACTGAAACAGGATCCGCACTTTTCACCGTTCCTTTCAGAATCATTTGATTCATCAGCTAGGAATGGCGATTGCTTCTCCAGACCAATCGAAGGCTAGGCCAAAGTACCTCGATCTTTCCAAGAGGTGTGTGGCCCAACTTTTGAAAGAACCGCTAAGTGGAGAACTATTTGGTATTTTTCCTAAGCACTTTTCACCGTAATTGTCCTAAGGTTGGTCTCTGCATCCTTAAGCATACGAGAGTATTCACAGACGAAACAGGCTGAGGCCCATTAATCTTGGCATTTCCAATAGTTGGTCCTAGAGACTACCAAGAAAGTGTTCTTTTAAGTATTATTCTGTTGTGGTTTCAGCATTATTTTCAGAACCCGAGCAGGGTTCTCGCATTAGCATAAGAATCCTGCCTGGTAGTTGAGATTTCTGGGTGGGGTATAAGTTGGGGCATTCTGTCAGCCCTGCCTTTGATTTGTTTACCTCCAGAGTTGGAAAGTGCATAATTGCGTGAGATGTGAAAAGTGTGGATCGTGCTTCAGATTTCATCCTGACATTTGAAATGATCAGTGTGTTGGTAATTATTTGCCATTTCCATGGCGCTTGGCACCGTAATAGTCATGAGGTCGGTCTCTGCATCCTGAAGCCTATGATGCTTTTTGCAGAGAAACCTCTGCTGAGGCCCAGGTAACTTGCTATTTCCCATAGCTGGCACAGGAGCCTTGGAAGATAGGATTGTTTTCAGTATTATTTCACCATTTTTTCACCACTGTTTCAAGAACGGGAGCCCTTTTCAACCGTTAGCGGAAGAATCCTTCTTTGGAGATGAGATATTTTTCTGGGGTGGCAAGTGCAGGGCCTCTGTCAGTCCTGGGTTTGTTGGACTAGCGCCAGACATGAGAAGTGCGCCTTTGTGGGACAGGTGAATAGTGCGGATCCTGTTTCAGTGTAACGACTGAAACAGGATCCGCACTTTTCACCGTACTTTCAGAATCATTTGATTCATCATCTAGGAATGGCGATTGCTTCTCCAGACCAATCGAAGGCTAGGCCAAAGTAACTCGATCTTTCCAAGAGGTGTGTGGCCCAACTTTTGAAAGAACCGCTAAGTGGAGAACTATTTGGTATATTTCCTAAGCACTTTTCACCGTAATTGTCCTAAGGTTGGTCTCTGCATCCTTAAGCATACCAGTGTCTTCACAGACGAAACAGGCTGAGGCCCAGTAATCTTGGCATTTCCAATAGTTGGTCTTAGAGACTACCAAGAAAGTGTTCTTTTAAGTATTATACCTTTGTGGTTTCAGCATTATTTTCAGTACCCGAGCAGGGTTCTCGCATTAGCATAAGAATCCTGCCTGGTAGTTGAGATTTCATGGTGGGGTGTAAGTGCGGGGCTTCTGTCAGCCCTGCCTTTGATTTGTTTACCTACAGAGTTGGAAAGTGCATACTTGCGTGAGATGGGAAAAGTGTGGATCGTGCTTCAGATTTCATCCTGACACTTTGAAATGACCAGTGTGTTGGTAATTATTTGCCAATTCCATGGCGTTTGGCCCCGTAATAGTCATGAGGTCGGTCTCTGCATCCTGAAGCCTATGATGCTTTTTGCAGAGAAACCTCTGCTGAGGCCCAGGTAACTTGCTATTTCCCATAGCTGGCACAGGAGCCTTGGAAGATAGGATTGTTTTCAGTATTATTTCACCATTTTTTCACCACTGTTTCAAGAACCGGAGCCCTTTTCAACCGTTAGCGGAAGAATCCTTCTTTGGAGATGAGATATTTTCCTGGGGTGGCAAGTGCAGGGCCTCTGTCAGTCCTGGGTTTGTTGGGCTAGCGCCAGACATGAGAAGTGCGCCTTTGTGGGACAGGTGAATAGTGCGGATCCTGTTTCAGTCTAAAGACTGAAACAGGATCCGCACTTTTCACCGTTCCTTTCAGAATCATTTGATTCATCAGCTAGGAATGCCGATTGCTTCTCCAGACCAATCGAAGGCTAGGCCAAAGTAACTCGATCTTTCCAAGAGGTGTGTGGCCCAACTTTTGAAAGAACCGCTAAGTGGAGAACTATTTGGTATTTTTCCTAAGCACTTTTCACCGTAATTGTCCTAATGTTACTCTCTGCATCCGTAAGCATACCAGAGTTTTCACAGACGAAACAGGCTGAGGCCCATTAATCTTGGCATTTCCAAAAGTTTGTCCTAGAGACTACCAAGAAAGTGTTCTCTTAAGTATTATTCTGTTGTGGTTTCAGCATTATTTTCAGAACCCGAGCAGGGTTCTCGCATTAGCATAAGAATCCTGCCTGGTAGTTGAGATTTCATGGTGGGGTGTAAGTGCGGGGCTTCTGTCAGCCCTGCCTTTGATATGTTTACTCCAGAGTTGGAAAGTGCATAGTTGCGTGAGATGGGAAAACTGTGGATCGTGCTTCAGATTTCATCCTGACACTTTGAAATGACCAGTGTGTTGGTAATTATTTGCCATTTCCATGGCGTTTGGCACCGTAATAGTCATGAGGTCGGTCTCTGCATCCTGAAGCCTATGATGCTTTTTGCAGAGAAACCTCGGCTGAGGCCCAGGTAACTTGCTATTTCCCATAGCTGGCACAGGAGCCTTGGAAGATAGGATTGTTTTCAGTATTATTTCACCATTTTTTCACCACTGTTTCAAGGACGGGAGCCCTTTTCAACCGTTAGCGGAAGAATCCTTCTTTGGAGATGAGATATTTTTCTGGGGTGGCAAGTGCAGGGCCTCTGTCAGTCCTGGGTTTGTTGGACTAGCGCCAGACATGAGAAGTGCGCCTTTGTGGGACAGGTGAATAGTGCGGATCCTGTTTCAGTCTAAAGACTGAGACAGGATCCGCACTTTTCACCGTTCCTTTCAGAATCATTTGATTCATCAGCTAGGAATGGCGATTGCTTCTCCAGACCAATCGAAGGCTAGGCCAAAGTAACTCGATCTTTCCAAGAGGTGTGTGGCCCAACTTTTGAAAGAACCGCTAAGTGGAGAACTACTTGGTATTTTTCCTAAGCACTTTTCACCGTAATTGTCCTAAGGTTGGTCTCTGCATCCTTAAGCATACCAGAGTTTTCACAGACGAAACAGGCTGAGGCCCATTAATCTTGGCATTTCCAAAAGTTGGTCCTAGAGACTACCAAGAAAGTGTTCTTTTAAGTATTATTCTGTTGTGGTTTCAGCATTATTTTCAGAACCCGAGCAGGGTTCTCGCATTAGGATAAGAATCCTGCCTGGTAGTTGAGATTTCTGGGTGGGGTATAAGTTGGGGGATTCTGTCAGCCCTGCCTTTGATTTCTTTACCTCCAGAGTTGGAAAGTGCATAATTGCGTGAGATGGGAAAAGTGTGGATTGTGTTTCAGATTTCATACTGACATTTGAAATGATCAGTGTGTTGGTAATTATTTGCCATTTCCATGGCGTTTGGCACCGTAATAGTCATGAGGTCGGTCTCTGCATCCTGAAGCCTATGATGCCTTTTGCAGAGAAACCTCTGCTGAGGCCCAGGAAACTTGCTATTTCCCATAGCTGGCACAGGAGCCTTGAAAGATAGGATTGTTTTCAGTATTATTTCACCATTTTTTCACCACTGTTTCAAGAACGGGAGCCCTTTTCAACCGTTAGCGGAAGACTCCTTCTTTGGAGATGAGATAATTTTCTGGAGTTGCAAGTGCAGGGCCTCTGTCAGTCCTGGGTTTGTTGGACTAGCGCCAGACATGAGAAGTGCGCCTTTGTGGGACAGGTGAATAGTGCGGATCCTGTTTCAGTCTAAAGACTGAAACAGGATCCGCACTTTTCACCGTTCCTTTCAGAATCATTTGATTCATCAGCTAGGAATGGCGATTGCTTCTCCAGACCAATCGAAGGCTAGGCCAAAGTAACTCGATCTTTCCAAGAGGTGTGTGGCCCAACTTTTGAAAGAACCGCTAAGTGGAGAACTATTTGGTATATTTCCTAAGCACTTTTCACCGTAATTGTCCTAAGGTTGGTCTCTGCATCCTTAAGCATACCAGTGTCTTCACAGACGAAACAGGCTGAGGCCCAGTAATCTTGGCATTTCCAAAAGTTGGTCTTAGAGACTACCAAGAAAGTGTTCTCTTAAGTATTATTCTGTTGTGGTTTCAGCATTATTTTCAGAACCCGAGCAGGGTTCTAGCATTAGCATAAGAATCCTGCCTGGTAGTTGAGATTTCTGGGTGGGGTATAAGTTGGGGGATTCTGTCAGCCCTGCCTTTGATTTCTTTACCTCCAGAGTTGGAAAGTGCATAATTGCGTGAGATGGGAAAAGTGTGGATTGTGTTTCAGATTTCATCCTGACACTTTGAAATGACCAGTATGTTGGTAGTTATTTGCCATTTCCATGGCGTTTGGCACCGTAATAGTCATGAGGTCGGTCTCTGCATCTTGAAGCCTATGATGCTTTTTGCAGAGAAACCTCTGCTGAGGCCCAGGTAACTTGCTATTTCCCATAGCTGGCACAGGAGCCTTGGAAGACAGGATTGTTTTCGGTATTATTTCACCATTTTTTCACCACTGTTTCAAGAACGGGAGCCCTTTTCAACCGTTAGCGGAAGAATCCTTCTTTGGAGATGAGATACTTTTCTGGGGTTTCAAGTGCAGGTCCTCTGTCAGTCCTGGGTTTGTTGGACTAGCGCCAGACATGAGAAGTGCGCCTTTGTGGGACAGGTGAATAGTGCGGATCCTGTTTCAGTCTATAGAGTGAAACAGGATCCGCACTTTTCACCGTTCCTTTCAGAGTCATTTGATTCATCAGCTAGGAATGGCGATTGCTTCTCCAGACCAATCGAAGGCTAGGCCAAAGTAACTCGATCTTTCCAAGAGGTGTGTGGCCCAACTTTTGAAAGAACTGCTAAGTGGAGAACTATTTGGTATTTTTCGTAAGCACTTTTCACCGTAATTGTCCTAAGGTTGGTCTCTGCATCCTTAAGCATACCAGAGTTTTCACAGACGAAACAGGCTGAGGCCCAGTAATCTTGGCATTTCCAATAGTTGGTCCTAGAGACTACCAAGAAAGTGTTTTTTTAAGTATTATTCCATTGTGGTTTCAGCATTATTTTCAGAACCCGAGCAGGGTTCTCGCATTCGCGTAAGAATCCTGCCTGGTAGTTGAGATTTCATGGTGGGGTGTAAGTGCGGGGCTTCTGTCAGCCCTGCCTATGATTTGTTTACCTACAGAGTTGGAAAGTGCATATTTGCGTGAGATGGGAAAAGTGTGGATCGTGCTTCAGATTTCATCCTGACACTTTGAAATGACCAGTGTGTTGGTAATTATTTGCCATTTCCATGGCGTTTGGCACCGTAATAGTCATGAGGTCGGTCTCTGCATCCTGAAGCCTATGATGCTTTTTGCAGAGAAACCTCTGCTGAGGCCCAGGTAACTTGCTATTTCCCATAGCTGGCACAGGAGCCTTGGAAGATAGGATTGTTTTCAGTATTATTTCACCATTTTTTCACCACTGTTTCAAGAACGGGCGCCCTTTTCAACCGTTAGCGGAAGAATCCTTCTTTGGAGATGAGATATTTTTCTGGGGTGGCAAGTGCAGGGCCTCTCTCAGTCCTGGGTTTGTTGGACTAGCGCCAGACATGAGAAGTGCGCCTTTGTGGGACAGGGGAATAGTGCGGATCCTGTTTCAGTCTAAAGACTGAAACAGGATCCGCACTTTTCACCGTTCCTTTCAGAATCATTTGATTCATCAGCTAGGAATGGCGATTGTTTCTCCAGACCAATCGAAGGCTAGGCCAAAGTAACTCGATCTTTCCAAGAGGTGTGTGGCCCAACTTTTTAAAGAACCGCTAAGTGGAGAAATGTTTGTTATTTTTCCAACGCACTTTTCACAGTAATTATCCTAAGGTTGGTCTCTGCATCCTTAAGCATTCGAGAGTTTTCACAGACGAAACAGGCTGAGGCCCATTAATCTTGGCATTTCCAATTGTTGGTCCTAGAGACTACTAAGAAAGTGTTTTTTTAAGTATTATTCCGTTGTGGTTTCAGCATTATTTTCAGAACCCGAGCATGGTTCTCGCATTGGCATAAGAATCCTGCCTGGTAGTTGAGATTTCTGGGTGGGGTGTAAGTTGGGGGATTCTGTCAGCCCTGCCTTTGATTTGTTTACCTCCAGAGTTGGAAAGTGCATAATTGCGTGTGATGGGAAAAGTGTGGATCGTGCTTCAGATTTCATACTGACATTTGAAATGATCAGTGTGTTGGTAATTATTTGCCATTTCCATGGCTTTTGGCACCGTAATAGTCATGAGGTCGGTCTCTGCATCCTGAAGCCTATGATGCTTTTTGCAGAGAAACCTCTGCTGAGGCCCAGGTAACTTGCTATTTCCCATAGCTGGCACAGGAGCCTTGGAAGATAGGATTGTTTTCAGTATTATTTCACCATTTTTTCACCACTGTTTCAAGAACGGGAGCCCTTTTTAACCGTTAGCGGAAGAATCCTTCTTTGGAGATGAGATATTTTTCTGGGGTGGCAAGTGCAGGGCCTCTGTCAGTCCTGGGTTTGTTGGACTAGCGCCAGACATGAGAAGTGCGCCTTTGTGGGACAGGTGAATAGTGCGGATCCTGTTTCAGTCTAAAGACTGAAACAGGATCCGCACTTTTCACCGTTCCTTTCAGAATCATTTGCTTCATCAGCTAGTAATGGCGATTGCTTCTCCAGACCATTCGAAGGCTAGGCCAAAGTAACTCGATCTTTCCAAGAGGTGTGTGGCCCAACTTTTGAAAGAACCGCTAAGTGGAGAACTATTTGCTATTTTTCCGAAGCACTTTTCACCGTAATTGTCCTAAGGTTGGTCTCTGCATCCTTAAGCATATAAGAGTTTTCACAGACGAAACAGGCTGAGGCCCAGTAATCTTGGCATTTCCAATAGTTGCTCCTTGAGACTACCAAGAAACTGTTTTTTTAAGTATTATTCCATCGTGGTTTCAGCATTATTTTCAGAACCCGAGCCGGGTTCTCGCATTAGCATAAGAATCCTGCCTGGTAGTTGAGATTTCTGGGTGGGTTGTAAGTGCGGGGCTCCTGTCAGCCCTGCCTTTGATTTGTTTACCTCCAGAGTTGGAAAGTGCATATTTGCATGAGTTGGGAAAAGTGTGGATCATGCCTCAGATTTCATCCTGACACTTTGAAATGACCAGGGTGTTGGTAATTATTTGCCATTTCCATGGCGTTTGGCACCGTAATAGTCATGAGGTCGGTCTCTGCATCCTTAAGCCTATGATGCTTTTTGCAGAGAAACCTCTGCTGAGGCCCAGGTAACTTGCTATTTCCCATAGCTGGCACAGGAGCCTTGGAAGATAGGATTGTTTTCAGTATTATTTCACCATTTTCTCACCACTGTTTCAAGAACGGGCGCCCTTTTCAACCGTTAGCGGAAGAATCCTTCTTTGGAGATGAGATATTTTTCTGG
The DNA here is from genome assembly GCF_020740605.2 of Lemur catta. Lineage (NCBI taxonomy): Eukaryota > Metazoa > Chordata > Mammalia > Primates > Lemuridae > Lemur > Lemur catta. The sequence continues at coordinate 82,888,188 of NC_059132.1, read as the reverse complement.
GGTGGCAAGTGCAGGGCCTCTCTCAGTCCTGGGTTTGTTGGACTAGCGCCAGACATGAGAAGTGCGCCTTTGAGGGACAGGTGAATAGTGCGGATCCTGTTTCAGTCTAAAGACTGAAACAGGATCCGCACTTTTCACCGTTCCTTTCAGAATCATTTGATTCATCAGCTAGGAATGGCGATTGTTTCTCCAGACCAATCGAAGGCTAGGCCAAAGTAACTCGATCTTTCCAAGAGGTGTGTGGCCCAACTTTTTAAAGAACCGCTAAGTGGAGAAATGTTTGTTATTTTTCCAACGCACTTTTCACAGTAATTATCCTAAGGTTGGTCTCTGCATCCTTAAGCATTCGAGAGTTTTCACAGACGAAACAGGCTGAGGCCCATTAATCTTGGCATTTCCAATTGTTGGTCCTAGAGACTACTAAGAAAGTGTTTTTTTAAGTATTATTCCGTTGTGGTTTCAGCATTATTTTCAGAACCCGAGCATGGTTCTCGCATTGGCATAAGAATCCTGCCTGGTAGTTGAGATTTCTGGGTGGGGTGTAAGTTGGGGGATTCTGTCAGCCCTGCCTTTGATTTGTTTACCTCCAGAGTTGGAAAGTGCATAATTGCGTGTGATGGGAAAAGTGTGGATCGTGCTTCAGATTTCATACTGACATTTGAAATGATCAGTGTGTTGGTAATTATTTGCCATTTCCATGGCGTTTGGCACCGTAATAGTCATGAGGTCGGTCTCTGCATCCTGAAGCCTATGATGCTTTTTGCAGAGAAACCTCTGCTGAGGCCCAGGTAACTTGCTATTTCCCATAGCTGGCACAGGAGCCTTGGAAGATAGGATTGTTTTCAGTATTATTTCACCATTTATTCACCACTGTTTCAAGAACGGGAGCCCTTTTTAACCGTTAGCGGAAGAATCCTTCTTTGGAGATGAGATATTTTTCTGGGGTGGCAAGTGCAGGGCCTCTGTCAGTCCTGGGTTTGTTGGACTAGCGCCAGACATGAGAAGTGCGCCTTTGTGGGACAGGTGAATAGTGCGGATCCTGTTTCAGTCTAAAGACTGAAACAGGATCCGCACTTTTCACCGTTCCTTTCAGAATCATTTGCTTCATCAGCTAGTAATGGCGATTGCTTCTCCAGACCATTCGAAGGCTAGGCCAAAGTAACTCGATCTTTCCAAGAGGTGTGTGGCCCAACTTTTGAAAGAACCGCTAAGTGGAGAACTATTTGCTATATTTCCGAAGCACTTTTCACCGTAATTGTCCTAAGGTTGGTCTCTGCATCCTTAAGCATATAAGAGTTTTCACAGACGAAACAGGCTGAGGCCCAGTAATCTTGGCATTTCCAATAGTTGCTCCTTGAGACTACCAAGAAACTGTTTTTTTAAGTATTATTCCATCGTGGTTTCAGCATTATTTTCAGAACCCGAGCCGGGTTCTCGCATTAGCATAAGAATCCTGCCTGGTAGTTGAGATTTCTGGGTGGGTTGTAAGTGCGGGGCTCCTGTCAGCCCTGCCTTTGATTTGTTTACCTCCAGAGTTGGAAAGTGCATATTTGCATGAGTTGGGAAAAGTGTGGATCATGCCTCAGATTTCATCCTGACACTTTGAAATGACCAGTGTGTTGGTAATTATTTGCCATTTCCATGGCGTTTGCAACCGTAATAGTCATGAGGTCGGTCTCTGCATCCTGCAGCCTATGATCCTTTTTGCAGAGAAACCTCTGCTGAGGCCCAGGTAACTTGCTGTTTCCCATAGCTGGCACAGGAGCCTTGGAAGATAGGATTGTTTTCAGTATTATTTCACCATTTTTTACCACTGTTTCAAGAACGGGAGCCCTTTTCAACCGATAGCAGAAGAATCCTTCTTTCGAGATGAGATATTTTTCTGGGGTGGCAAGTGCAGGGCCTCTGTCAGTCCTGGGTTTGTTGCACTAGCGCCAGACATGAGAAGTGCGCCTTTGTGGGACAGGTGAATAGTGCGGATCCTGTTTCAGTCTAATGACTGAAACAGGATCCGCACTTTTCACCGTTCCTTTCAGAATCATTTGATTCATCAGCTAGGAATGGCGATTGCTTCTCCAGACCAATCGAAGGCTAGGCCAAAGTAACTCGATCTTTCCAAGAGGTGTGTGCCCCAACTTTTGAAAGAACCGCTAAGTGGATAACTATTTGTTATTTTTCCGAAGCACTTTTAACCGTAATTGTCATAAGGTTGGTCACTGCATCCTTAAGCAAACGAGAGTTTTCACAGACCAAACAGGTTGAGGCCCAGTAATCTTGGCATTTCCAATAGTTGGTCCTAGAGACTACCAAGAAAGTGTTTTTTTAAGTATTATTCCATTGCGGTTTCAGCATTATTTTCAGAACCCGAGCAGGGTCCTCGCATTAGCATAAGAATCCTGCCTGGTAGTTGAGATTTCTGGGTGGGGTGTAAGTGCAGGGCTTCTGTCAGCCCTGCCTTTTATTTGTTTACCTTCAGAGTTGGAAAGTGCATATTTCCGTGAGATGGGAAAAGTGTGGATCGTGCTTCAGATTTCATCCTGACACTTTGAAATGACCAGTGTGTTGGTAATTACTTTGCCATTTCCATGGCGTTTGGCACTGTAATAATCATGAGGTCGGTCTCTGCATCCTGAAGCCTATGATGCTTTTTGCAGAGAAACCTCTGCGGAGGCCCAGGTAACTTGCTATTTCCCATAGCTGGCACAGGAGCCTTGGAAGATAGGATTGTTTTCAGTATTATTTCACCAATTTTTCACCACTGTTTCAAGAACGGGAGCCCTTTTCAACCGTTAGCGGAAGAATCCTTCTTTGGAGATGAGATATTTTTCTGGGGTGGCAAGTGCAGGGCCTCTGTCAGTCCTGGGTTTGTTGGACTTGCGTCAGACATGAGAAGTGCGCCTTTGAGGGACAGGTGAATAGTGCGGACCCTGTTTCAGTCTTTAGACTGAAACAGGATCCGCACTTTTCACCATTCCTTTCAGAATCATTTGATTCATCAGCTAGGGATGGCGGTTGCTTCTCCAGACCAATCTAATGCTAGCCAAAGTAACTCGATCTTTCCAAGAGGTGTGTGCCCCAACTTTTGAAAGAACCGCTAAGTGGAGAACTATTTGTTATTTTTCCGAAGCACTTTTCACCGTAATTGTCATAAGGTTGGTCTCTGCATCCTTAAGCATACCAGTGTCTTCACAGACGAAACAGGCTGAGGCCCAGTAATCTTGGTATTTCCAATAGTTGTTCTTAGAGACTACCAAGAAAGTTTTCCTTTAAGTATTATTCCTTAAGTTTTCAGCATTATTTTCAGTACCGGAGCAGGGTTCTCGCATTAGCATAAGAGTCCTGCCTGGTAGTTGAGATTTCATGGTGGGGTGTAAGTGCGGGGCTTCTGTCAGCCCTGCCTTTGATTTGTTTACCTCCAGAGTTGGAAAGTGCATAATTGCGTGAGATGGGAAAAGTGTGGATCGTGTTTCAGATTTCATACTGACATTTGAAATGATCAGTGTGTTGGTAATTATTTGACATTTCCATGGCGTTTGGCACCGTAATAGTCATGAGGTCGGTCTCTGCATCCTGAAGCCTATGATGCTTTTTGCAGAGAAACCTCTGCTGAGGCCCAGGTAACTTGCTATTTCCCATAGCTGGCACAGGAGCCTTGGAAGATAGGATTGTTTTCAGTATTATTTCACCATTTTTTCACCACTGTTTCAAGAAAGGGAGCCCTTTTTAACCGTTAGCGGAAGAATCCTTCTTTGGAGATGAGATATTTGTCTGGGGTGGCAAGTGCAGGGCCTCTGTCAGTCCTGGGTTTGTTGGACTAGCGCCAGACATGAGAAGTGCGCCTTTGTGGGACAGGTGAATAGTGCGGATCCTGTTTCAGTCTAAAGACTGAAACAGGATCCGCACTTTTCACCGTTCCTTTCAGAATCATTTGCTTCATCAGCTAGGAATGGCGATTGCTTCTCCAGAACATTCGAAGGCTAGGCCAAAGTAACTCGATCTTTCCAAGAGGTGTGTGGCCAAACTTTTGAAAGAACTGCTAAGTGGAGAAATATTTGGTATTTTTCCCAAGCACTTTTCACCGTAATTGTCATAAGGTTGGTCTCTGCATCCTTAAGCATACGAGAGTTTTCATAGACCAAAAAGGCTGAGGCCCAGTAATCTTGGCATTTCCAATAGTTGGTCCTAGAGACTACCAAGAAAGTGTTTTTTTAAGTATTATTCTGTTGTGGTTTCAGCATCATATTCAGAACCCGAGCAGGGTTCTCGCATTGGCATAAGAATCCTGCCTGGTAGTTGAGATTTCTGGGTGGGGTATTAGTTGGGGGATTCTGTCAGCCCTGCCTTTGATTTGTTTACCTCCAGAGTTGGAAAGTGCATATTTGCGTGAGATGGGAAAAGTGTGGATCGTGCTTCAGATTTCATCCTGACACTTTGAAATGACCAGTGTGTTGGTAATTATTTGCCATTTCCATGGCGTTTGGCCCCGTAATAGTCATGAGGTCGGTCTCTGCATCCTGAAGCCTATGATGCTTTTTGCAGAGAAACCTCTGCTGAGGCCCAGGTAACTTGCTATTTCCCATAGCTGGCACAGGAGCCTTGGGAGATAGGATTGTTTTCACTATTATTTCACCATTTTTTCACCACTGTTTCAAGAACGGAAGCCCTTTTCAACCGTTAGCGGAAGAATCCTTCTTTGGAGATGAGATATTTTTCTGGGGTGGCAAGTGAGGGCCTCTGTCAGTCCTGGGTTTGTTGGACTAGCGCCAGACATGAGAAGTGCGCCTTTGTGGGACAGGTGAATAGTGCGGATCCTGTTTCAGTCTAAAGACTGAAACAGGATCCGCACTTTTCACCGTTCCTTTCAGAATCATATGATTCATCAGCTAGGAATGGCGATTGCTTCTCCAGACCAATCGAAGGCTAGGCCAAAGTAACTCGATCTTTCCAAGAGGTGTGTGGCCCAACTTTTGAAAGAACTGCTAAATGGAGAACTATTTGGTATTTTTCCGAAGCACTTTTCACCATAATTGTCATAAGGTTGGTCTCTGCATCCTTAAGCATACGAGAGTTTTCACAGACCAAACAGGCTGAGGCCCAGTAATCTTGGCATTTCCAATAGTTGGTCCTAGAGACTACCAAGAAAGTGTTTTTTTAAGTATTATTCTGTTGTGGTTTCAGCATCATTTTCAGAACCCGAGCAGGGTTCTCGCATTGGCATAAGAATCCTGCCTGGTAGTTGAGATTTCATGGTGGGGTGTAAGTGTGGGGCTTCTGTAGGCCCTGCCTTTGATTTGTTTACCTCCAGAGTTGGAAAGTGGATATTTGCGTCAGATGGGAAAGTGTGGATCGTGCTTCAGATTTCATCCAGACACTTTGAAATGACCAGTGTGTTGGTAATTATTTGCCATTTCCATGGCGTTTGGCACCGTAATATTCATGAGGTCGGTCTCTGTATCCTGAAGCCTATGATGCTTTTTGCAGAGAAACCTCTGCTGAGGCCCAGGTAACTTGCTATTTCCCATAGCTGGCACAGGAGCCTTGGAAGATAGGATTGTTTTCAGTATTATTTCACCATTTTTTCACCACTGTTTCAAGAACGGGAGCACTTTTCAACCGTTAGCGGAAGAATCCTTCTTTGGAGATGAGATATTTTTCTGGGGTGGCAAGTGAGGGCCTCTGTCAGTCCTGGGTTTGTTGGACTAGCGTCAGACATGAGAAGTGCGCCTTTGTGGGACAGGTGAATAGTGCGGATCCTGTTTCAGTCTAAAGACTGAAACAGGATCCGCACTTTTCACCGTTCCTTTCAGAATCATTTGATTCATCAGCTAGGAATGGCGATTGCTTCTCCAGACCAATCGAAGGCTAGGCCAAAGTAACTCGATCTTTCCAAGAGGTGTGTGGCCCAACTTTTGAAAGAACCGCTAAGTGGAGAACTATTTGCTATTTTTCCGAAGCACTTTTCACCGTAATTGTCCTAAGGTTGGTCTCTGCATCCTTAAGCATATAAGAGTTTTCACAGACGAAACAGGCTGAGGCCCAGTAATCTTGGCATTTCCAATAGTTGGTCCTTGAGACTACCAAGAAACTGTTTTTTTAAGTATTATTCCATCGTGGTTTCAGCATTATTTTCAGAACCGGAGCCGGGTTCTCGCATTAGCATAAGAATCCTGCCTGGTAGTTGAGATTTCTGGGTGGGGTGTAAGTGCAGGGCTCCTGTCATCCCTGCCTTTGATTTGTTTACCTCCAGAGTTGGAAAGTGCATATTTGCATGAGTTGGGAAAAGTGTGGATCATGCCTCAGATTTCATCCTGACACTTTGAAATGACCAGTGTGTTGGTAATTATTTGCCATTTCCATGGCGTTTGGCACCGTAATAGTCATGAGGTCGGTCTCTGCATCCTGCAGCCTATGATCCTTTTTGCAGAGAAACCTCTGCTGAGGCCCAGGTAACTTGCTGTTTCCCATAGCTGGCACAGGAGTCTTGGAAGATAGGATTGTTTTCAGTATTATTTCACCATTTTTTACCACTGTTTCAAGAACGGGAGCCCTTTTCAACCGATAGCAGAAGAATCCTTCTTTCGAGATGAGATATTTTTCTGGGGTGGCAAGTGCAGGGCCTCTGTCAGTCCTGGGTTTGTTGGACTAGCGCCAGACATGAGAAGTGCGCTTTTGTGGGACAGGTGAATAGTGCGGATCCTGTTTCAGTCTAATGACTGAAACAGGATCCGCACTTTTCACCGTTCCTTTCAGAATCATTTGATTCATCAGCTAGGAATGGCGATTGCTTCTCCAGACCAATCGAAGGCTAGGCCAAAGTAACTCGATCTTTCCAAGAGGTGTGTGCCCCAACTTTTGAAAGAACCGCTAAGTGGATAACTATTTGTTATTTTTCCGAAGCACTTTTAACCGTAATTGTCATAAGGTTGGTCACTGCATCCTTAAGCAAACGAGAGTTTTCACAGACCAAACAGGTTGAGGCCCAGTAATCTTGGCATTTCCAATAGTTGGTCCTAGAGACTACCAAGAAAGTGTTTTTTTAAGTATTATTCCATTGCGGTTTCAGCATTATTTTCAGAACCCGAGCAGGGTTCTCGCATTAGCATAAGAATCCTGCCTCGTAGTTGAGATTTCTGGGTGGGGTGTAAGTGCAGGGCCTCTGTCAGCCCTGCCTTTTATTTGTTTACCTTCAGAGTTGGAAAGTGCATATTTCCGTGAGATGGGAAAAGTGTGGATCGTGCTTCAGATTTCATCCTGACACTTTGAAATGACCAGTGTGTTGGTAATTACTTTGCCATTTCCATGGCGTTTGGCACTGTAATAATCATGAGGTCGGTCTCTGCATCCTGAAGCCTATGATGCTTTTTGCAGAGAAACCTCTGCGGAGGCCCAGGTAACTTGCTATTTCCCATAGCTGGCACAGGAGCCTTGGAAGATAGGATTGTTTTCAGTATTATTTCACCAATTTTTCACCACTGTTTCAAGAACGGGAGCCCTTTTCAACCGTTAGCGGAAGAATCCTTCTTTGGAGATGAGATATTTTTCTGGGGTGGCAAGTGCAGGGCCTCTGTCAGTCCTGGGTTTGTTGGACTTGCGTCAGACATGAGAAGTGCGCCTTTGAGGGACAGGTGAATAGTGCGGACCTTGTTTCAGTCTTTAGACTGAAACAGGATCCGCACTTTTCACCGTTCCTTTCAGAATCATTTGATTCATCAGCTAGGGATGGCGATTGCTTCTCCAGACCAATCTAAGGCTAGCCAAAGTAACTCGATCTTTCCAAGAGGTGTGTGCCCCAACTTTTGAAAGAACCGCTAAGTGGAGAACTATTTGTTATTTTTCCGAAGCACTTTTCACCGTAATTGTCATAAGGTTGGTCTCTGCATCCTTAAGCATACCAGTGTCTTCACAGACGAAACAGGCTGAGGCCCAGTAATCTTGGCATTTCCAATAGTTGTTCTTAGAGACTACCAAGAAAGTTTTCCTTTAAGTATTATTCCTTAAGTTTTCAGCATTATTTTCGGTACCGGAGCAGGGTTCTCGCATTAGCATAAGAGTCCTGCCTGGTAGTTGAGATTTCATGGTGGGGTGTAAGTGCGGGGCTTCTGTCAGCCCTGCCTTTGATTTGTTTACCTCCAGAGTTGGAAAGTGCATAATTGCGTGAGATGGGAAAAGTGTGGATCGTGTTTCAGATTTCATACTGACATTTGAAATGATCAGTGTGTTGGTAATTATTTGACATTTCCATGGCGTTTGGCACCGTAATAGTCATGAGGTCGGTCTCTGCATCCTGAAGCCTATGATGCTTTTTGCAGAGAAACCTCTGCTGAGGCCCAGGTAACTTGCTATTTCCCATAGCTGGCACAGGAGCCTTGGAAGATAGGATTGTTTTCAGTATTATTTCACCATTTTTTCACCACTGTTTCAAGAACGGGAGCCCTTTTTAACCGTTAGCAGAAGAATCCTTCTTTGGAGATGAGATATTTTTCTGGGGTGGCAAGTGCAGGGCCTCTGTCAGTCCTGGGTTTGTTGGACTAGCGCCAGACATGAGAAGTGCGCCTTTGTGGGACAGGTGAATAGTGCGGATCCTGTTTCAGTCTAAAGACTGAAACAGGATCCGCACTTTTCACCGTTCCTTTCAGAATCATTTGCTTCATCAGCTAGGAATGGCGATTGCTTCTCCAGAACATTCGCAGGCTAGGCCAAAGTAACTCGATCTTTCCAAGAGGTGTGTGGCCAAACTTTTGAAAGAACTGCTAAGTGGAGAACTATTTGGTATTTTTCCCAAGCACTTTTCACCGTAATTGTCATAAGGTTGGTCTCTGCATCCTTAAGCATACGAGAGTTTTCACAGACCAAACAGGCTGAGGCCCAGTAATCTTGGCATTTCCAATAGTTGGTCCTAGAGACTACCAAGAAAGTGTTTTTTTAAGTATTATTCTGTTGTGGTTTCAGCATCATATTCAGAACCCGAGCAGGGTTCTCGCATTGGCATAAGAATCCTGCCTGGTAGTTGAGATTTCTGGGTGGGGTATAAGTTGGGGGATTCTGTCAGCCCTGCCTTTGATTTGTTTACCTCCAGAGTTGGAAAGTGCATATTTGCGTGAGATGGGAAAAGTGTGGATCGTGCTTCAGATTTCATCCTGACACTTTGAAATGACCAGTGTGTTGGTAATTATTTGCCATTTCCATGGCGTTTGGCACCGTAATAGTCATGAGGTCGGTCTCTGCATCCTGAATCCTATGATGCTTTTTGCAGAGAAACCTCTGCTGAGGCCCAGGTAACTTGCTATTTCCCATAGCTGGCACAGGAGCCTTGGGAGATAGGATTGTTTTCACTATTATTTCACCATTTTTTCACCACTGTTTCAAGAACGGAAGCCCTTTTCAACCGTTAGCGGAAGAATCCTTCTTTGGAGATGAGATATTTTTCTGGGGTGGCAAGTGAGGGCCTCTGTCAGTCCTGGGTTTGTTGGACTAGCGCCAGACATGAGAAGTGCGCCTTTGTGGGACAGGTGAATAGTGCGGATCCTGTTTCAGTCTAAAGACTGAAACAGGATCCGCACTTTTCACCGTTCCTTTCAGAATCATATGATTCATCAGCTAGGAATGGCGATTGCTTCTCCAGACCAATCGAAGGCTAGGCCAAAGTAACTCGATCTTTCCAAGAGGTGTGTGGCCCAACTTTTGAAAGAACCGCTAAGTGGAGAACTATTTGCTATTTTTCCGAAGCACTTTTCACCGTAATTGTCCTAAGGTTGGTCTCTGCATCCTTAAGCATACGAGAGTTTTCACAGAGGAAACAGGCTGAGGCCCAGTAATCTTGGCATTTCCAATAGTTTGTCCTAGAGACTAGCAAGAAAGTGTTCTTTTAAGTATTATTACGTTGTGGTTTCAGCATTATTTTCAGAACCCGAGCAGGGTTCTCGCATTAGCATAAAAATCTTGCCTGGTAGTTGAGATTTCTGGGTGGGGTGTAGGTGCGGGGCTTCTGTCAGCCCTGCCTTTGATTTGTTTACCTCCAGAGTTGGAAAGTGCATATTTGCGTAAGATGGGAAAAGTGTGGATCGTGCTTCAGATTTCATCCAGACACTTTGAAATGACCAGTGTGTTGGTAATTATTTGCCATTTCCATGGCGTTTGGCACTGTAATAGTCATGAGGTCGGTCTCTGCATCCTGAAGCCTATGATGCTTTTTGCAGAGAAACCTCTACTGAGGCCCAGGTAACTTGCTATTTCCCATAGGTGGCACAGGAGCCTTGGAAGATAGGATTTTTTCCAGTATTATTCCACCATTTTTTCACCACTGTTTCAAGAACGGGAGCCCTTTTCAACCGCTAGTGGAAGAATACTTCTTTGGAGATGAGAAATTTTTCCGGGTGGCAAGTGCAGGGCCTCTGTCAGTCCTGGGTTTGTTGGACTAGCGCCAGACATGAGAAGTGCGCCTTTGTGGGACAGGTGAATAGTGCGGATCCTGATTCAGTCTAAAGACTGGATCCGCACTTTTCACCGTTCCTTTCAGAATCATTTGATTCATCAGCTAGGAATGCCGATTGCTTCTCCAGACCAATCGAAGGCTAGGCCAAAGTACCTCGATCTTTCCAAGAGGTGTGTGGCCCAACTTTTCAAAGAACCGCTAAGTGGAGAACTATTTGGTATTTTTCGTAAGCACTTTTCACCGTTATTGTCCTAAGCTTGGTCTCTGCATCCTTAAGCATACCAGTGTTTTCACAGACGAAACAGGCTGAGGCCCATTAATATTGGCATTTCCAATAGTTGGTCCTAGAGACTACCAAGAAAGTGTTCTTTTAAGTATTATTCTCTTGTGGTTTCAGCATTATTTTTAGAACCCGAGCAGGGTTCTCGCAGTAGCATAAGAATCCTGCCTGGTAGTTGAGATTTCATGGTGGGGTGTAAGTGCGGGGCTTCTGTCAGCCCTGCCTTTGATTTGTTTACCTCCAGAGTTGGAAAGTGCATATTTGCGTGAGATGGGAAAAGTGTGGATCGTGCTTCAGATTTCATCCTGACACTTTGAAATGACCAGTGTGTTGGTAATTCTTTGCCATTTCCATGGCGTTTGGCACCGTAATAGTCATGAGGTCGGTCTCTCCATCCTGAAGCCTATGATGCTTTTTGCAGAGAAACCTGTGCTGAGGTCCAGGTAACTTGCTCTTTCCCATAGCTGGCACAGGAGCCTTGGAAGATAGGATTGTTTTCAGTATTATTTCACCATTTTTTCACCACTGTTTCAAGAACGGGAGCCCTTTTCAACCGTTAGCGGAAGAATCCTTCTTTGGAGATGAGATATTTTTCTGGGGTGGCAAGTGCAGGGCCTGTGTCAGTCCTGGGTTTGTCGGACTAGCGCCAGACATGAGAAGTGCGACTTTGTGGGACAGGTGAATAGTGCGGATCCTGTTTCAGTCTAAAGACTGAAACAGGATCCGCACTTTTCACCGTTCCTTTCAGAATCATTTGATTCATCAGCTAGGAATGGCGATTGCTTCTCCAGACCAATCGAAGGCTAAGCCAAAGTACCTCGATCTCTCCAAGAGGTGTGTGGCCTAACTTTTCAAAGAAAAGCTAAGTGGGGAACTATTTGGTATTTTTCCTAAGCACTTTTCACCGTAATTGTCCTAAGGTTGGTCTCTGCATCCTTAAGCATACGAGAGTTTTCACAGAGGAAACAGGCTGAGGCCCAGTAATCTTGGTATTTCCAATAGTTTGTCCTAGAGACTAGCAAGAAAGTGTTCTTTTAAGTATTATTCCGTTGTGGTTTCAGCATTATTTTCAGAACCCGAGCAGGGTTCTCGCATTAGCATAAAAATCCTGCCTGGTAGTTGAGATTTCTGGGTGGGGTGTAGGTGCGGGGCTTCTGTCAGCCCTGCCTTTGATTTGTTTACCTCCAGAGTTGGAAAGTGCATATTTGGGTAAGATGGGAAAAGTTTGGATCGTGCTTCAGATTTCATCCAGGTACTTTGAAATGACCAGTGTGTTGGTAATTATTTGCCATTTCCATGGCGTTTGGCACTGTAATAGTCATGAGGTCGGTCTCTGCATCCTGAAGCCTATGATGCTTTTTGCAGAGAAACCTCTGCTGAGGCCCAGGTAACTTGCTATTTCCCATAGCTGGCACAGGAGCCTTGGAAGATAGGATTGTTTTCAGTATTATTCCACAATTTTTTCACCACTGTTTCAAGAACGGGAGCCCTTTTCAACCGGTAGCGAAAGAATCCTTCTTTGGAGATGAGATATTTTTCTGGGGTGGCAAGTGCAGGGCCTCTGTCAGTCCTGGGTTTGTTGGACTAGCGCCAGACATGAGAAGTGCGCCTTTGTGGGACAGGTGAATAGTGCGGATCCTGTTTCAGTCTTTAGACTGAAACAGGATCCGGACTTTTCACCGTTCCTTTCAGAATCATTTGATTCATCAGCTAGGAATGGCGATTGCTTCTCCAGACCAATCGAAGGCTAGGCCACAGTAACTCGATCTTTCCAAGAGGTGTGTGGCCCAACTTTTGAAAGAACCGTTAAGTGGAGAACTATTTGGTATTTTTCCGAAGCACTTTTCACCGTAATTGTCCTAAGGTTGGTCTCTGCATCCTTAAGCATACCAGAGTATTCAAAGACGAAACGGGCTGAGGCCCATTAATCTTGGCATTTCTAATAGTTGGTCCTGGAGACTACCAAGAAAGTATTCTTTTAAGTATTATTCCGTTGTGGTTTCAGCATTATTTTCAGTACCCGAGCAGGGTTCTCGCATTAGCATAAGAATCCTGCCTGGTAGTTGAGATTTCATTTTGGGGTGTAAGTGCGGGGCTTCTGTCAGCCATGCCTTTGATTTGTTTACCTCCAGAGTTGGAAAGTGCATATTTGCATGAGATGGGAAGAGTGTGGATCGTGTTTCAGATTTCATCCTGACACTTTGAAATGACCAGTGTGTTGGTAATTATTTGCCATTTCCATGGCGTTTGGCACCGTAATAGTCATGAAGTCGGTCTCTGCATCCTGAAGCCTACGATGCTTTTTGCAGAGAAACCTCTGCTGAGGCCCAGGTAACTTGCTGTTTCCCATAGCTGGCACAGGAGCCTTGGAAGATAGGATTGTTTTCAGTATTATTTCACCATTTTTTCACCACTGTTTCCAGAACGGGAGCCCTTTTCAACCGTTAGCCCAAGAATCCTTCGTTGGGGATGAGATATTTTTCTGGGGTGGCAAGTGCAGGGCCTCTGTCCGTCCTGGGTTTGTTGGACTATCGCCAGACATGAGAAGTGCGCCTTTGTGGGACAGGTGAATAGTGGGGATCCTGTTTCAGTCTAAAGACAGAAACAGGATCCGCACTTTTCACGGTTCCTTTCAGAATCATTTGATTCATCAGCTAGGAATGGCGATTGCTTCTCCAGACCAATCGAAGGCTAGGCCAAAGTAACTCGATCTTGTCAAGAGGTGTGTGGCCCAACTTTTGAAAGAACCGCTAAGTGGAGAACTATTTGTTATTTTTCCGAAGCACTTTTCACCGTAATTGTCATAAGGTTGGTCTCTGCATCCTTAAGCATACGAGAGTTTTCACAGACGAAACAGGCTGAGGCCCAGTAATCTTGGCATTTCCAATAGTTTGTCCTAGAGACTACCAAGAAAGTGTTCTTTTAAGTATTATTCCATTGTGGTTTCAGCATTATTTTCAGAACCCGAGCAGGGTTCTCGCATTAGCATAATAATCCTGCCTGGTAGTTGAGATTTCTTGGTGGGGTATAAGTTGGGGGATTCTGTCAGCCCTACCTTTGATTTGTTTACCTCCAGATGTGCAAAGTGCATAATTGCGTGTGATGAGAAAAGTGTGGATCGTGTTTCAGATTTCATACTGACATTTGAAATGATCAGTGTGTTGGTAATTATTTGCCATTTCCATGGCGTTTGTCACCGTAATAGTCATGAGGTCGGTCTCTGCATCCTGAAGCCTATGATGCTTTTTGCAGAGAAACCTCTGCTGAGGCCCAGGTAACTTGCTATTTCCCATAGCTGGCACAGGAGCCTTGGAAGATAGGATTGTTTTCAGTATGATTTCACCATTTTTTCACCACTGTTTCAAGAACGGGAGCCCTTTTCAAACGTTAGCGGAGGAATCCTTCTTTGGAGATGAGATATTTTTCTGGGGTGGCAAGTGCAGGGCCTCTGTCAGTCCTGGGTTTGTTGGACTAGCGCCAGACATGAGAAGTGCGCCTTTGTGGGACAGGTGAATAGTGCGGATCCTGTTTCAGTCTAAAGACTGAAACAGGATCCGCACTTTTCACCGTTCCTTTCAGAATCATTTGATTCATCAGCTAGGAATGGCGATTGCTTCTCCAGACCAATCGAAGGCTAGGCCAAAGTACCTCGATCTTTCCCAGAGGTGTGTGGCCCAACTTTTGAAAGAACCGCTAAGTGGAGAACTATTTTGTATTTTTCCGAAGCACTTTTCACCGTAATTGTCCTAAGGTTGGTCTCTGCATCCTTAAGCATACCAGTGTTTTCACAGACGAAACAGGCTGAGGCCCAGTAATCTTGGCATTTCCAATAGTTGGTCTTAGAGACTACCAAGAAAGTGTTCTTTTAAGTATTATTCCTTTGTGGTTTCAGCATTATTTTCAGAACCCGAGCAGGGTTCTCGCATTAGCATAAGAATCCTGCCTGGTAGTTGAGATTTCATGGTGGGGTGTAAGTGGGGGGCTTCTGTCAGCCCTGCCTTTGATTTGTTTACCTCCAGAGTTGGAAAGTGCATATTTGCGTGAGATGGGAAAAGTGTGGATCGTGCTTCAGATTTCATCCTGACACTTTGAAATGACCAGTGTGTTGGTAATTATTTGCCATTTCCATGGGGTTTGGCACCGTAATAGTCATGAGGTCGGTCTCTGCATCCTGAAGCCTATGATGCTTTTTGCAGAGAAACCTCTGCTGAGGCCCAGGTAACTTGCTATTTCCCATAGCTGGCACAGGAGCCTTGGAAGATAGGATTGTTTTCAGTATTATTTCACCATTTTTTCACCACTGTTTCAAGAACGGGAGCCCTTTTCAACCGTTAGCAGAAGAATCCTTCTTTGGAGATGAGATATTTTTCTGGGGTGGCAAGTGCAGCGCCTCTGTCAGTCCTGGGTTTGTTGGACTAGCGCCAGACATGAGAAGTGCGCCTTTGTGGGACAGGTGAATAGTGCGGATCCTGTTTCAGTCTAAAGACTGAAACAGGATCCGCACTTTTCACCGTTCCTTTCAGAATCATTTTATTCATCAGCTAGGAATGGCGATTGCTTCTCCAGACCAATCGAAGGCTACGCCAAAGTAACTCGATCTTTCCAAGAGGTGTGTGGCCCAACTTTTGAAAGAACCGCTAAGTGGAGAACTATTTGGTATTTTTCCTAAGCACTTTTCACCATAATTGTCCTAAGGTTGGTCTCTACATCCTTAAGCATACCAGAGTTTTCATAGACGAAACAGGCTGAGGCCCAGTAATCTTGGCATTTCCAATAGTTGGTCCTAGAGACTACCAAAAAGGTGTTCTTTTAAGTATTACTCTGTTGTGGTTTCAGCATTATTTTCAGAACCCAAGCAGGATTCTCGCATTAGCATAAGAATCCTGCCTGGTAGTTGAGATTTCATGGTGGGGTGTAAGTGCGGGGCTTCTGTCTGCCCTGCCTTTGATTTGTTTACCTCCAGAGTTGGAAAGTGCATAGTTGCGTGAGATGGGAAAAGTGTGGATCGTGCTTCAGATTTCATCCTGACACTTTGAAATGACCAGTGTGTTGGTAATTATTTGCCATTTCCATGGCGTTTGGCACCGTAATAGTCATGAGGTCGGTCTGTGCATCCTGAAGCCTATGATGCTTTTTGCAGAGAAACCTCTGCTGAGGCCCAGGTAACTTGCTGTTTCCCATAGCTGCCACAGGAGCCTTGGAAGATAGGATTGTTTTCAGTATTATTTCACCATTTTTTCACCACTGTTTCAAGAACGGGAGCCCTTTTCAACCGTTAGCGGAAGAATCCTTCTTTGGAGATGAGATATTTTTCTGGGGTGGCAAGTGCAGGGCCTCTGTCAGTCCTGGGTTTGTTGGACTAGCGCCAGACATGAGAAGTGCGCCCTTGTGGGACAGGTGAATAGTGCGGATCCTGTTTCAGTCTAAAGACTGAAACAGGATCCGCACTTTTCACCGTTCCTTTCAGAATCATTTGATTCATCAGCTAGGAATGGCGATTGCTTCTCCAGACCAATCGAAGGCTTCGCCAAAGTAACTCGATCGTTCCAAGAGGTGTGTGGCCCAACTTTTGAAAGAACCGCTAAGTGGAGAACTATTTGGTATTTTTCCGAAGCACTTTTCACCGTAATTGTCCTAAGGTTGGTCACTGCATCCTTAAGCATACCAGAGTTTTCACAGACGAAACAGGCTGAGGCCCATTAATCTTGGCATTTCCAATAGTTGGTCCTAGAGACTACCAAGAAAGTGTTCTTTTAAGTATTATTCTGTTGTGGTTTCAGCATTATTTTCAGAACCCGAGCAGGGTTCTCGCATTAGCATAAGAATCCTGCCTGGTAGTTGAGATTTCATGGTGGGGTGTAAGTGCGGGGCTTCTGTCAGCCCTGCGTTTGATTTGTTTACCTCCAGAGTTGGAAAGTGCATATTTGCGTGAGATGGGAAAAGTGTGGATCGTGCTTCAGATTTCATCCTGACACTTTGAAATGACCAGTGTGTTGGTAATTATTTGCCATTTCCATGGCGTTTGGCACCGTAATAGTCATGAGGTCGGTCTTTGCATCCTGAAGCCTATGATGCTTTTTGCAGAGAAACCTGTGCTGAGGCCCAGGTAACTTGCTGTTTCCCATAGCTGGCACAGGACCTTTGGAAGATAGGATTGTTTTCAGTATTATTTCACCATTTTTTCACCACTGTTTCAAGAACGGGAGCCCTTTTCAACCGTTAGCGGAAGAATCCTTCTTTGGAGATGAGATATTTTTCTGGGGTGGCAAGTGCAGGGCCTCTGTCAGTCCTGGGTTTGTTGGACTAGCGCCAGACATGAGAAGTGCGCCTTTGTGGGACAGATGAATAGTGCGGATCCTGTTTCAGTCTAAAGACTGAAACAGGATCCGCACTTTTCACCGTTCCTTTCAGAATCATTTGATTCATCAGCTAGGAATGGCGATTGCTTCTCCAGACCAATCGAAGGCTACGCCAAAGTAACTCGATCTTTCCAAGAGGTGTGTGGCCCAACTTTTGAAAGAACCGCTAAGTGGAGAACTATTTGTTATTTTTCCTAAGCACTTTTCACCGTAATTGTCCTAAGGTTGGTCTCTGCATCCTTAAGCATACCAGAGTTTTCACAGACGAAACAGGCTGAGGCCCAGTAATCTTGGCATTTCCAATAGTTGGTCCTAGAGACTACCAAGAAAGTGTTCTTTTAAGTATTATTCTGTTGTGGTTTCAGCATTATTTTCAGAACCCGAGCAGGGTTCTCGCATTAGCATAAGAATGCTGCCTGGTAGTTGAGATTTCATGGTGGGGTGTAAGTGCGGGGCTTCTGTCAGCCCTGCCTTTGATTTGTTTACCTCCAGAGTTGGAAAGTGCATATTTGCGTGAGATGGGAAAAGTGTGGTTCGTGCTTCAGATTTCATCCTGACACTTTGAAATGACCAGTGTGTTGGTAATTATTTGCCATTTCCATGGCGTTTGGCCCCGTAATAGTCATGAGGTCGGTCTCTGCATCCTGAAGCCTATGATGCTTTTTGCAGAGAAACCTCTGCTGAGGCCCAGGTAACTTTCTATTTCCCATAGCTGGCACAGGAGCCTTGGAAGATAGGATTGTTTTCAGTATTATTTCACCATTTTTTGACCACTGTTTCAAGAACGGGACCCCTTTTCAACCGTTAGCGGAAGAATCCTTCTTTGGAGATGAGATACTTTTCTGGGGTGGCAAGTGCAGGGCCTCTGTCAGTCCTGGGTTTGTTGGACTAGCGCCAGACATGAGAAGTGCGCCTTTGTGGGACAGGTGAATTGTGCGGATCCTGTTTCAGTCTAAAGACTGAAACAGGATCCGCACTTTTCACCGTTCCTTTCAGAATCATTTGATTCATCAGCTAGGAATGGCGATTGCTTCTCCAGACCAATCGAAGGCTAGGCCAAAGTAACTCGATCTTTCCAAGAGGTGTGTGGCCCAACTTTTGAAAGAACCGCTAAGTGGAGAACTATTTGGTATATTTCCTAAGCACTTTTCACCGTAATTGTCCTAAGGTTGGTCTCTGCATCCTTAAGCATACCAGAGTTTTCACAGACGAAACAGGCTGAGCCCCATTAATCTTGGCATTTCCAATAGTTGGTCCTAGAGACTACCAAGAAAGTGTTCTTTTAAGTATTATTTTGTTGTGGTTTCAGCATTATTTTCAGAGCCCGAGCAGGGTTCTAGCATTAGCATAAGAATCCTGCCTGGTAGTTGAGATTTCATGGTGGGGTGTAAGTGCGGGGCTTCTGTCAGCCCTGCCTTTGATTTGCTTACCTCCAGAGTTGGAAAGTGCATATTTGCGTGAGATGGGAAAAGTGTGGATCGTGCTTCAGATTTCATCCTGACACTTTGAAATGACCAGTGTGTTGGTAATTATTTGCCATTTCCATGGCGTTTGGCCCCGTAATAGTCATGAGGTCGGTCTCTGCATCCTGAAGCCTATGATGCTTTTTGCAGAGAAACCTCTGCTGAGGCCCAGGTAACTTGCTATTTCTCATAGCTGGCACAGGAGCCTTGGAAGATACTATTGTTTTCAGTATTATTTCACCCTTTTTTCACCACTGTTTCAAGAACGGGAGCCCTTTTCAACCGTTAGCCGAAGAATCCTTCTTTGGAGATGAGATATTTTTCTGGGGTGGCAAGTGCAGGGCCTCTGTCAGTCCTGGGTTTGTTGGACAAGCGCCAGACATGAGAAGTGCGCCTTTGTGGGACAGGTGAATAGTGCGGATCCTGTTTCAGTCTAAAGACTGAAACAGGATCCGCACTTTTCACCGTTCCTTTCAGAATCATTTGATTCATCAGCTAGGAATGGCGATTGCTTCTGCAGACCAATCGAAGGCTAGGCCAAAGTAACTCGATCTTTCCAAGAGGTGTGTGGCCCAACTTTTGAAAGAACCGCTAAGTGGAGAACTATTTGGTATTTTTCCTAAGCACTTTTCACCGTAATTGTCCTAAGGTTGGTCTCTGCATCCTTAAGCATACCAGAGTCTTCACAGACGAAACAGGCTGAGGCCCATTAATCTTGGCATTTCCAAAAGTTGGTCCTAGAGACTACCAAGAAAGTGTTCTTTTAAGTATTATTCTGTTGTGGTTTCAGCATTATTTTCAGAACCCGAGCAGGGTTCTCGCATTAGCATAAGAATCCTGCCTGGTAGTTGAGATTTCATGGTGGGGTGTAAGTGCGGGGCTTCTGTCAGCCCTGCCTTTGATTTGTTTACCTCCAGAGATGGAAAGTGCATAGTTGCGTGAGATGGGAAAAGTGTGGATCGTGCTTCAGATTTCATCCTGACACTTTGAAAGGACCAGTGTGTTGGTAGTTATTTGCCATTTCCATGCCGTTTGGCACCGTAATAGTCATGAGGTCGGTCTCTGCATCCTGAAGCCTATGATGCTTTTTGCAGAGAAACCTCTGCTGAGGCCCAGGTAACTTGCTATTTCCCATAGCTGGCACAGGAGCCTTGGAAGATAGGATTGTTTTCAGTATTATTTCACCATTTTTTCACCACTGTTTCAAGAACGGGAGCCCTTTTCAACCGTTAGCAGAAGAATCCTTCTTTGGAGATGAGATATTTTTCTGGGGTGGCAAGTGCAGCGCCTCTGTCAGTCCTGGGTTTGTTGGACTAGCGCCAGACATGAGAAGTGCGCCTTTGTGGGACAGGTGAATAGTGCGGATCCTGTTTCAGTCTAAAGACTGAAACAGGATCCGCACTTTTCACCGTTCCTTTCAGAATCATTTGATTCATCAGCTAGGAATGGCGATTGCTTCTCCAGACCAATCGAAGGCTACGCCAAAGTAACTCGATCTTTCCAAGAGGTGTGTGGCCCAACTTTTGAAAGAACCGCTAAGTGGAGAACTATTTGGTATTTTTCCTAAGCACTTTTCACCATAATTGTCCTAAGGTTGGTCTCTACATCCTTAAGCATACCAGAGTTTTCATAGACGAAACAGGCTGAGGCCCAGTAATCTTGGCATTTCCAATAGTTGGTCCTAGAGACTACCAAAAAGGTGTTCTTTTAAGTATTACTCTGTTGTGGTTTCAGCATTATTTTCAGAACCCAAGCAGGGTTCTCGCATTAGCATAAGAATCCTGCCTGGTAGTTGAGATTTCATGGTGGGGTGTAAGTGCGGGGCTTCTGTCTGCCCTGCCTTTGATTTGTTTACCTCCAGAGTTGGAAAGTGCATAGTTGCGTGAGATGGGAAAAGTGTGGATCGTGCTTCAGATTTCATCCTGACACTTTGAAATGACTAGTGTGTTGGTAATTATTTGCCATTTCCATGGCGTTTGGCACCGTAATAGTCATGAGGTCGGTCTGTGCATCCTGAAGCCTATGATGCTTTTTGCAGAGAAACCTCTGCTGAGGCCCAGGTAACTTGCTGTTTCCCATAGCTGCCACAGGAGCCTTGGAAGATAGGATTGTTTTCAGTATTATTTCACCATTTTTTCACCACTGTTTCAAGAACGGGAGCCCTTTTCAACCGTTAGCGGAAGAATCCTTCTTTGGAGATGAGATATTTTTCTGGGGTGGCAAGTGCAGGGCCTCTGTCAGTCCTGGGTTTGTTGGACTAGCGCCAGACATGAGAAGTGCGCCCTTGTGGGACAGGTGAATAGTGCGGATCCTGTTTCAGTCTAAAGACTGAAACAGGATCCGCACTTTTCACCGTTCCTTTCAGAATCATTTGATTCATCAGCTAGGAATGGCGATTGCTTCTCCAGACCAATCGAAGGCTTCGCCAAAGTAACTCGATCGTTCCAAGAGGTGTGTGGCCCAACTTTTGAAAGAACCGCTAAGTGGAGAACTATTTGGTATTTTTCCGAAGCACTTTTCACCGTAATTGTCCTAAGGTTGGTCACTGCATCCTTAAGCATACCAGAGTTTTCACAGACGAAACAGGCTGAGGCCCATTAATCTTGGCATTTCCAATAGTTGGTCCTAGAGACTACCAAGAAAGTGTTCTTTTAAGTATTATTCTGTTGTGGTTTCAGCATTATTTTCAGAACCCGAGCAGGGTTCTCGCATTAGCATAAGAATCCTGCCTGGTAGTTGAGATTTCATGGTGGGGTGTAAGTGCGGGGCTTCTGTCAGCCCTGCGTTTGATTTGTTTACCTCCAGAGTTGGAAAGTGCATATTTGCGTGAGATGGGAAAAGTGTGGATCGTGCTTCAGATTTCACCCTGACACTTTGAAATGACCAGTGTGTTGGTAATTATTTGCCATTTCCATGGCGTTTGGCACCGTAATAGTCATGAGGTCGGTCTTTGCATCCTGAAGCCTATGATGCTTTTTGCAGAGAAACCTGTGCTGAGGCCCAGGTAACTTGCTGTTTCCCATAGCTGGCACAGGACCTTTGGAAGATAGGATTGTTTTCAGTATTATTTCACCATTTTTTCACCACTGTTTCAAGAACGGGAGCCCTTTTCAACCGTTAGCGGAAGAATCCTTCTTTGGAGATGAGATATTTTTCTGGGGTGGCAAGTGCAGGGCCTCTGTCAGTCCTGGGTTTGTTGGACTAGCGCCAGACATGAGAAGTGCGCCTTTGTGGGACAGATGAATAGTGCGGATCCTGTTTCAGTCTAAAGACTGAAACAGGATCCGCACTTTTCACCGTTCCTTTCAGAATCATTTGATTCATCAGCTAGGAATGGCGATTGCTTCTCCAGACCAATCGAAGGCTACGCCAAAGTAACTCGATCTTTCCAAGAGGTGTGTGGCCCAACTTTTGAAAGAACCGCTAAGTGGAGAACTATTTGTTATTTTTCCTAAGCACTTTTCACCGTAATTGTCCTAAGGTTGGTCTCTGCATCCTTAAGCATACCAGAGTTTTCACAGACGAAACAGGCTGAGGCCCAGTAATCTTGGCATTTCCAATAGTTGGTCCTAGAGACTACCAAGAAAGTGTTCTTTTAAGTATTATTCTGTTGTGGTTTCAGCATTATTTTCAGAACCCGAGCAGGGTTCTCGCATTAGCATAAGAATGCTGCCTGGTAGTTGAGATTTCATGGTGGGGTGTAAGTGCGGGGCTTCTGTCAGCCCTGCCTTTGATTTGTTTACCTCCAGAGTTGGAAAGTGCATATTTGCGTGAGATGGGAAAAGTGTGGTTCGTGCTTCAGATTTCATCCTGACACTTTGAAATGACCAGTGTGTTGGTAATTATTTGCCATTTCCATGGCGTTTGGCCCCGTAATAGTCATGAGGTCGGTCTCTGCATCCTGAAGCCTATGATGCTTTTTGCAGAGAAACCTCTGCTGAGGCCCAGGTAACTTTCTATTTCCCATAGCTGGCACAGGAGCCTTGGAAGATAGGATTGTTTTCAGTATTATTTCACCATTTTTTGACCACTGTTTCAAGAACGGGACCCCTTTTCAACCGTTAGCGGAAGAATCCTTCTTTGGAGATGAGATACTTTTCTGGGGTGGCAAGTGCAGGGCCTCTGTCAGTCCTGGGTTTGTTGGACTAGCGCCAGACATGAGAAGTGCGCCTTTGTGGGACAGGTGAATTGTGCGGATCCTGTTTCAGTCTAAAGACTGAAACAGGATCCGCACTTTTCACCGTTCCTTTCAGAATCATTTGATTCATCAGCTAGGAATGGCGATTGCTTCTCCAGACCAATCGAAGGCTAGGCCAAAGTAACTCGATCTTTCCAAGAGGTGTGTGGCCCAACTTTTGAAAGAACCGCTAAGTGGAGAACTATTTGGTATATTTCCTAAGCACTTTTCACCGTAATTGTCCTAAGGTTGGTCTCTGCATCCTTAAGCATACCAGAGTTTTCACAGACGAAACAGGCTGAGCCCCATTAATCTTGGCATTTCCAATAGTTGGTCCTAGAGACTACCAAGAAAGTGTTCTTTTAAGTATTATTTTGTTGTGGTTTCAGCATTATTTTCAGAGCCCGAGCAGGGTTCTAGCATTAGCATAAGAATCCTGCCTGGTAGTTGAGATTTCATGGTGGGGTGTAAGTGCGGGGCTTCTGTCAGCCCTGCCTTTGATTTGCTTACCTCCAGAGTTGGAAAGTGCATATTTGCGTGAGATGGGAAAAGTGTGGATCGTGCTTCAGATTTCATCCTGACACTTTGAAATGACCAGTGTGTTGGTAATTATTTGCCATTTACATGGCGTTTGGCCCCGTAATAGTCATGAGGTCGGTCTCTGCATCCTGAAGCCTATGATGCTTTTTGCAGAGAAACCTCTGCTGAGGCCCAGGTAACTTGCTATTTCTCATAGCTGGCACAGGAGCCTTGGAAGATACTATTGTTTTCAGTATTATTTCACCCTTTTTTCACCACTGTTTCAAGAACGGGAGCCCTTTTCAACCGTTAGCCGAAGAATCCTTCTTTGGAGATGAGATATTTTTCTGGGGTGGCAAGTGCAGGGCCTCTGTCAGTCCTGGGTTTGTTGGACAAGCGCCAGACATGAGAAGTGCGCCTTTGTGGGACAGGTGAATAGTGCGGATCCTGTTTCAGTCTAAAGACTGAAACAGGATCCGCACTTTTCACCGTTCCTTTCAGAATCATTTGATTCATCAGCTAGGAATGGCGATTGCTTCTGCAGACCAATCGAAGGCTAGGCCAAAGTAACTCGATCTTTCCAAGAGGTGTGTGGCCCAACTTTTGAAAGAACCGCTAAGTGGAGAACTATTTGGTATTTTTCCTAAGCACTTTTCACCGTAATTGTCCTAAGGTTGGTCTCTGCATCCTTAAGCATACCAGAGTCTTCACAGACGAAACAGGCTGAGGCCCATTAATCTTGGCATTTCCAAAAGTTGGTCCTAGAGACTACCAAGAAAGTGTTCTTTTAAGTATTATTCTGTTGTGGTTTCAGCATTATTTTCAGAACCCGAGCAGGGTTCTCGCATTAGCATAAGAATCCTGCCTGGTAGTTGAGATTTCATGGTGGGGTGTAAGTGCGGGGCTTCTGTCAGCCCTGCCTTTGATTTGTTTACCTCCAGAGATGGAAAGTGCATAGTTGCGTGAGATGGGAAAAGTGTGGATCGTGCTTCAGATTTCATCCTGACACTTTGAAAGGACCAGTGTGTTGGTAGTTATTTGCCATTTCCATGCCGTTTGGCACCGTAATAGTCATGAGGTCGGTCTCTGCATCCTGAAGCCTATGATGCTTTTTGCAGCGAAACCTCTGCTGAGGCCCAGGTAACTTGCTATTTCCCATAGCTGGCACAGGAGCCATGGAAGATAGGATTGTTTTCAGTATTATTTCACCATTTTTTGACCACTGTTTCAAGAACGGGAGCCCTTTTCAACCGTTAGCGGAAGAATCCTTCTTTGGAGATGAGATATTTTTCTGGGGTGGCAAGTGCAGGGCATCTGTCAGTCCTGGGTTTGTTGGACGAGCGCCAGACATGAGAAGTGCGCCTTTGGGGGACAGGTGAATATTGCGGATCCTGTTTCAGTCTAAAGACTGAAACAGGATCCGCTCTTTTCACCGTTCCTTTCAGAATCATTTGATTCATCAGCTAGGAATGGCGATTGCTTCTCCAGACCAATCGAAGGCTAGGCCAAAGTACCTCGATCTTTCCCAGAGGTGTGTGGCCCAACTTTTGAAAGAACCGCTAAGTGGAGAACTATTTGGTATTTTTCCTAAGCACTTTTCACCGTAATTGTCCTAAGGTTGGTCTCTGCATCCTTAAGCATACCAGTGTTTTCACAGACGAAACAGGCTGAGGCCCAGTAATCTTGGCATTTCCAATAGTTGGTCTTAGAGACTACCAAGAAAGTGTTCTTTTAAGTATTATTCCTTTGTGGTTTCAGCATTATTTTCAGAACCCGAGCAGGTTTTTCGCATTAGCGTAAGAATCCTGCCTGGTAGTTGAGATTTCATGGTGGGGTGTAAGTGTGGGGCTTCTGTCTGCCCTGCCTTTGATTTGTTTACCTCCAGAGTTGGAAAGTGCATAGTTGCGTGAGATGGGAAAAGTGTGGATCGTGCTTCAGATTTCATCCTGACACTTTGAAATGACCAGTGTGTTGGTAATTATTTGCCATTTCCATGGCGTTTGGCACCGTAATAGTCATGAGGTCGGTCTCTGCATCCTGAAGCCTATGATGCTTTTTGCAGAGAAACCTCTGCTGAGGCCCAGGTAACTTGCTATTTCCCATAGCTGGCACAGTAGCCTTGGAAGATAGGATTGTTTTCAGTATTATTTCACCATTTTTTCACCACTGTTTCAAGAACGGGAGCCCTTTTCAACCGTTAGCGGAAGAATCCTTCTTTGGAGATGAGATATTTTTCTGGGGTGGCAAGTGCAGTGCCTCTGTCAGTCCTGGGTTTGTTGGACTAGCGCCAGACATGAGAAGTGCGCCTTTGTGTGACAGGTGAATAGTGCGGATCCTGTTTCAGTCTAAAGACTGAAACAGGATCCGCAGTTTTCACCCGTTCCTTTCAGAATCATTTGATTCATCAGCTAGAAATGGCGATTGCTTCTGCAGACCAATCGAAGGCTAGGCCAAAGTAACTCGATCTTTCCAAGAGGTGTGTGGCCCAACTTTTGAAAGAACCGCTAAGTGGAGAACTATTTGGTATTTTTCCTAAGCACTTTTCACCGTAATTGTCCTAAGGTTGGTCTCTGCATCCTTAAGCATACCAGAGTTTTCACAGACGAAACAGGCTGAGGCCCATTAATCTTGGCATTTCCAATAGTTGGTCCTAGAGACTACCAAGAAAGTGTTCTTTTAAGTATTATTCCTTTGTGGTTTCAGCATTATGTTCAGAACCCGAGCAGGGTTCTCGCATTAGCATAAGAATCCTGCCTGGTAGTTGAGATTTCATGGTGGGGTGTTAGTGCGGGGCTTCTGTCAGCCCTGCCTTTGATTTGTTTACCTCCAGAGTTGGAAAGTGCATATTTGCGTGAGATGGGAAAAGTGTGGATCGTGCTTCAGATTTCATCCTGACACTTTGAAATGACCAGTGTGTTGGTAATTATTTGCCATTTCCATGGCGTTTGGCACCGTAATAGTCATGAGGTCGGTCTCTGCATCCTGAAGCCTATGATGCTTTTTGCAGAGAAACCTCTTCTGAGGCCCAGTTAACTTGCTATTTCCCATAGCTAGCACAGGAGCCTTGGAAGATAGGACTGTTTTCAGAATTATTTCACCGTTTTTTCACCACTGTTTCAAGAACGGGAGCCCTGTTCAACCGTTAGCGGAAGAATCCTTCTTTGGAGATGAGATATTTTTCTGTGGTGGCAAGTGCAGGGCCTCTGTCAGTCCTGGGTTTGTTGGACTAGCGCCAGACATGAGAAGTGCGCCTTTGTGGGACAGGTGAATAGTGCGGATCCTGTTTCAGTCTAAAGACTGAAACAGGATCCGCACTTTTCACCGTTCCTTTCAGAATCATTTGATTCATCAGCTAGGAATGGCGATTGCTTCTCCAGACCAATCGAAGGCTAGGCCAAAGTAACTCGATCTTTCCAAGACGTGTGTGGCCCAACTTTTGAAAGAACCACTAAGTGGAGAACTATTTGGTATTTTTCCTAAGCACTTTTCACCGTAATTGTACTAAGGTTGGTCTCTGCATCCTTAAGCATACGAGGGTTTTCACAGACGAAACAGGCTGAGGCCCATTAATCTTGGCATTTCCAATAGTTGGTCCTAGAGACTACCAAGAAAGTGTTCTTTTAAGTATTATTCTTTTGTGGTTTCAGCATTATTTTCAGAACCCGAGCAGGGTTCTCGCATTAGCATAAGAATCCTGCCTGGTAGTTGAGATTTCATGGTGGGGTGTAAGTGCGGGGCTTCTGTCAGCCCTGCCTTTGATTTGTTTACCTCCAGAGTTGGAAAGTGCATATTTGCGTGAGATGGGAAAAGTGTGTATCGTGCTTCAGATTTCATCCTGACACTTTGAAATGACCAGTGTGTTGGTAATTATTTGCCATTTCCATGGCGTTTGGCACCGTAATAGTCATGAGGTCGGTCTCTGCATCCTGAAGCCTATGATGCTTTTTGCAGAGAAACCTCTGCTGAGGCCCAGGTAACTTGCTATTTCCCATAGCTGGCACAGGAACCTTGAAAGATAGGATTGTTTTCAGTATTATTTCACCATTTTTTCACCACTGTTTCAAGAACGGGAGCCCTTTTCAACCGCTAGCGGAAGAATCCTTCTTTGGAGATGAGATATTTTTCTGGGGTGGCAAGTGCAGGGCCTCGGTCAGTCCTGGGTTTGTTGGACTAGCGCCAGACATGAGAAGTGCGCCTTTGTGGGACAGGTGAATAGTGCGGATCCTGTTTCAGTCTAAAGACTGAAACAGGATCCGCCCTTTTCACCGTTCCTTTCAGAATCATTTGATTCATCAGCTAGAAATGGCGATTGCTTCTGCAGACCAATCGAAGGCTAGGCCAAAGTAACTCGATCTTTCCAAGAGGTGTGTGGCCCAACTTTTGAAAGAACCGCTAAGTGGAGAACTATTTGGTATTTTTCCTAAGCACTTTTCACCGTAATTGTCCTAAGGTTGGTCTCTGCATCCTTAAGCATACGAGAGTTTTCACAGACGAAACAGGCTGAGGCCAAGTAATCTTGGCATTTCCAATAGTTTGTCCTAGAGACTACCAAGAAAGTGTTCTTTTAAGTATTATTCCGTTGTGGTTTCAGCATTATTTTCAGAACCCGAGCAGGGTTCTCGCATTAGCATAAGAATCCTGCCTGGTAGTTGAGATTTCTGGGTGGGGTATAAGTTGGGGGATTCTGTCAGCCCTGCCTTTGATTCGTTTACCTCCAGAGTTGGAAAGTGCATAATTGCGTGAGATGGGAAAAGTGTGGATCGTGCTTCAGATTTCATACTGACATTTGAAATGACCAGTGTGTTGGTAATTATTTGCCATTTCCATGGCGTTTGGCACCGTAATAGTCATGAGGTCGGTCTCTGCATCCTGAAGCCTATGATGATTTTTGCAGAGAAACCTCTGCTGAGGCCCAGGTAACTTGCTATTTCCCATAGCTGGCACAGGAGCCTTGGAAGACAGGATTGTTTTCAGTATTATTTCACCATCCCTTCACCACTGTTTCCAGAACGGGAGCCCTTTTCAACCGTTAGCGGAAGAATCCTTCTTTGGAGATGAGATATTTTTCTGGGGTGGCAAGTGCAGGGCCTCTGTCAGTGTTGGGTTTGTTGGACTAGCGCCAGACATGAGAAGTGCGCCTTTGTGGGACAGGTGAATAGTGCGGATCCTGTTTCAGTCTTTAGACTGAAACCGGATCCGCACTTTTCACCGTTCCTTTCAGAATCATTTGATTCATCAGCTAGGAATGGCGATTGCTTCTCCAGACCAATCGAAGGCTAGGCCAAAGTAACTCGATCTTTCCAAGACGTGTGTGGCCCAACTTTTGAAAGAACCACTAAGTGGAGAACTATTTGGTATTTTTCCGAAGCACTTTTCACCGTAATTGTCCTAAGGTTGGTCTCTGCATCCTTAAGCATACCAGAGTTTTCACAGACGAAACAGGCTGAGGCCCATTAATCTTGGCATTTCCAATAGTTGGTCCTAGAGACTACCAAGAAAGTGTTCTTTTAAGTATTATTCCATTGTGGTTTCAGCATTATTTTCAGAACCCGAGCAGGGTTCTCGCATTAGCATAAGAATCCAGCCTGGTAGTTGAGATTTCATGGTGGGGTGTAAGTTTGGGGCTTCTGTCAGCCCTGCCTTTGATTTGTTTACCTCCAGAGTTGGAAAGTGCATATTTGCGTGAGATGGGAAAAGTGTGGATCGTGCTTCAGATTTCATCCTGACACTTTGAAATGACCAGTGTGTTGGTAATTATTTGCCATTTCCATGGCGTTTGGCCCCGTAATAGTCATGAGGTCGGTCTCTGCATCCTGAAGCCTATGATGCTTTTTGCAGAGAAACCTCTGCTGAGGCCCAGGTAACTTGCTATTTCTCATAGCTGGCACAGGAGCCTTGGAAGATAGGATTGTTTTCAGTATTATTTCATCATTTTTTCACCACTGTTTCAAGAACGGGAGCCCTTTTCAACCGTTAGCGGAAGAATCCTTCTTTGGAGATGAGATATTTTTCTGGGGTGGCAAGTGCAGGGCCTCTGTCAGTCCTGGGTTTGTTGGACTAGCGCCAGACATGAGAAGTGCGCCTTTGTGTGACAGGTGAATAGTGCGGATCCTGTTTCAGTCTAAAGACTGAAACAGGTTCCGTACTTTTCACCGTTCCTTTCAGAGTCATTTGATTCATCAGCTAGGAATGGCGATTGCTTCTCCAGACCAATCGAAGGCTAGGCCAAAGTAACTCGACCTTTCCAAGAGGTGTGTGGCCCAACTTTTGAAAGAACCGCTAAGTGGAGAACTATTTGGTATTTTTCCTAAGCACTTTTCACCGTAATTGTCCTAAGGTTGGTCTCTGCATCCTTAAGCATACCAGAGTTTTCACAGACGAAACAGGCTGAGGCCCATTAATCTTGGCATTTCCAAAAGTTGGTCCTAGAGACTACCAAGAAAGTGTTCTTTTAAGTATTATTCTGTTGTGGTTTCAGCATTATTTTCAGAACCCGAGCAGGGTTCTCGCATTAGCATAAGAATCCTGCCTGGTAGTTGAGATTTCATGGTGGGGTGTAAGTGCGGGGCATCTGTCAGCCCTGCCTTTGATTTGTTTACCTCCTGAGTTGGAAAGTGCATATTTGCGTGAGATGGGAAAAGTGTGGATCGTGCTTCAGATTTCATCCTGACACTTTGAAATGACCAGTGTGTTCGTAGTTATTTGCCATTTCCATGGCTTTTGGCACCGTAATAGTCATGAGGTCGGTCTCTGCATCCTGAAGCCTATGATGCTTTTTGCAGAGAAACCTCTGCTGAGGCCCAGGTAACTTGCTATTTCCCATAGCTGGCACAGGAGCCTTGGAAGATAGGATTGTTTTCAGTATTATTTCACCATATTTTCACCACTGTTTCAAGAACGGGAGCCCTTTTCAACCGTTATCGGAAGAATCCTTCTTTGGAGATGAGATATTTTTCTGGGGTGGCAAGTGCAGGGCCTCTTTCAGTCCTGGGTTTGTTGCACTAGCGCCAGACATGAGAAGTGCGCCTTTGTGGGACAGGTGAATAGTGCGGATCCTGTTTCAGTCTAAAGACTGTAACAGGATCCACACTTTTCACCGTTCCTTTCAGAATCATTTGATTCATCAGCTAGGAATGGCGATTGCTTCTCCAGACCAATCGAAGGCTAGACCAAAGTAACTCGATCTTTCCAAGAGGTGTGTGGCCCAACTTTTGAAAGAACCGCTAAGTGGAGAACTATTTGGTATTTTTCCGAATCACTTTTCACGGTAATTGTCCTAAGGTTGGTCTCTGCATCCTTAAGCATACCAGAGTTTTCACAGACGAAACAGGCTGAGGCCCAGTAATTCTGGCATTTCCAATAGTTGGTCCTAGAGACTACCAAGAAAGTGTTCTTTTAAGTATTATTCCGTTGTGGTTTCAGCATTATTTTCAGAACCCGAGCAGGGTTCTCGCATTAGCATAAGAATCCTGCCTGGTAGTTGAGATTTCTGGGTGCGGTGTTAGTGCGGGACTTCTGTCAGCCCTGCCTTTGATTTGTTTACCTCCAGAGTTGGAAAGTGCATATTGCGTGAGATGGGAAAAGTGTGGATCGTGCTTCAGATTTCATCCTGACACTTTGAAATGACCAGTGTGTTGGTAATTATTTGCCATTTCCATGGCGTTTGGCCCCGTAATAGTCATGAGGTCGGTCTCTGCATCCTGAAGCCTATGATGCTTTTTGCAGAGAAACCTCTTCTGAGGCCCAGGTAACTTGCTATTTCCCATAGCTGGCACAGGAGCCTTGGAAGATAGGATTGTTTTCAGTATTATTTCACCATTTTTTCACCACTGTTTCAAGAACGGGAGCCCTTTTCCACCGTTAGCGGAAGAATCCTTCTTTGGAGATGAGATATTTTTCTGGGGTGGCAAGTGCAGGGCCTCTGTCAGTCCTAGGTGTGTTGGACTAGCGCCAGACATGAGAAGTGCGCCTTTGTGGGACAGGTGAATAGTGGGAATCCTGTTTCAGTCTAAAGACTGAAACAGGATCCGCACTTTTCACCGTTCCTTTCAGAATCATTTGATTCATCAGGTAGGAATGGCGATTGCTTCTCCAGACTAATCGAAGGCTAGGCCAAAGTAACTCGATCTTTCCAAGAGGTGTGTGCCCCAACTTTTGAAAGAACCGCTAAGTGGAGAACTATTTGGTATTTTTCCGAAGCACTTTTCACCGTAATTGTCATAAGGTTGGTCTCTGCATCCTTAAGCATATCAGAGTTTTCACAGACGAAACAGGCTGAGGCCCATTAATCTTGGCATTTCCAATAGTTGGTCCTAGAGACTACCAAGAAAGTGTTTTTTTAAGTATTATTCCATTGTGGTTTCAGCATTATTTTCAGAAAACGAGCAGGGTTCTCGCATTAGCATAAGAATCCTGCCTGGTAGTTGAGATTTCTGTGTGGGGTGTAAGCGTGGGGCTTCTGTAAGCCCTGCCTTTGATTTGTTTACCTCCAGAGTTGGTAAGTGCATATTTGCGTGAGATGGGAAAAGTGTGGATCGTGCTTCAGATTTCATCCTGACACTTTGTATGACCAGTGTGTTGGTAATTATTTGCCATTTCCATGGCGTTTGGCACCGTAATCGTCATGAGGTCGGTCTCTGCATCCTGAAGCCTATGATGCTTTTTGCAGAGAAACCTCTGCTGAGGCCCAGGTAACTTTCTATTTCCCATAGCTGGCACAGGAGCCTTGGAAGATAGGATTGTTTTCAGTATTATTTCACCATTTTTTGACCACTGTTTCAAGAACGGGACCCCTTTTCAACCGTTAGCGGAAGAATCCTTCTTTGGAGATGAGATACTTTTCTGGGGTGGCAAGTGCAGGGCCTCTGTCAGTCCTGGGTTTGTTGGACTAGCGCCAGACATGAGAAGTGCGCCTTTGTGGGACAGGTGAATTGTGCGGATCCTGTTTCAGTCTAAAGACTGAAACAGGATCCGCACTTTTCACCGTTCCTTTCAGAATCATTTGATTCATCAGCTAGGAATGGCGATTGCTTCTCCAGACCAATCGAAGGCTAGGCCAAAGTAACTCGATCTTTCCAAGAGGTGTGTGGCCCAACTTTTGAAAGAACCGCTAAGTGGAGAACTATTTGGTATATTTCCTAAGCACTTTTCACCGTAATTGTCCTAAGGTTGGTCTCTGCATCCTTAAGCATACCAGAGTTTTCACAGACGAAACAGGCTGAGCCCCATTAATCTTGGCATTTCCAATAGTTGGTCCTAGAGACTACCAAGAAAGTGTTCTTTTAAGTATTATTTTGTTGTGGTTTCAGCATTATTTTCAGAGCCCGAGCAGGGTTCTAGCATTAGCATAAGAATCCTGCCTGGTAGTTGAGATTTCATGGTGGGGTGTAAGTGCGGGGCTTCTGTCAGCCCTGCCTTTGATTTGCTTACCTCCAGAGTTGGAAAGTGCATATTTGCGTGAGATGGGAAAAGTGTGGATCGTGCTTCAGATTTCATCCTGACACTTTGAAATGACCAGTGTGTTGGTAATTATTTGCCATTTACATGGCGTTTGGCCCCGTAATAGTCATGAGGTCGGTCTCTGCATCCTGAAGCCTATGACGCTTTTTGCAGAGAAACCTCTGCTGAGGCCCAGGTAACTTGCTATTTCTCATAGCTGGCACAGGAGCCTTGGAAGATACTATTGTTTTCAGTATTATTTCACCCTTTTTTCACCACTGTTTCAAGAACGGGAGCCCTTTTCAACCGTTAGCCGAAGAATCCTTCTTTGGAGATGAGATATTTTTCTGGGGTGGCAAGTGCAGGGCCTCTGTCAGTCCTGGGTTTGTTGGACAAGCGCCAGACATGAGAAGTGCGCCTTTGTGGGACAGGTGAATAGTGCGGATCCTGTTTCAGTCTAAAGACTGAAACAGGATCCGCACTTTTCACCGTTCCTTTCAGAATCATTTGATTCATCAGCTAGGAATGGCGATTGCTTCTGCAGACCAATCGAAGGCTAGGCCAAAGTAACTCGATCTTTCCAAGAGGTGTGTGGCCCAACTTTTGAAAGAACCGCTAAGTGGAGAACTATTTGGTATTTTTCCTAAGCACTTTTCACCGTAATTGTCCTAAGGTTGGTCTCTGCATCCTTAAGCATACCAGAGTCTTCACAGACGAAACAGGCTGAGGCCCATTAATCTTGGCATTTCCAAAAGTTGGTCCTAGAGACTACCAAGAAAGTGTTCTTTTAAGTATTATTCTGTTGTGGTTTCAGCATTATTTTCAGAACCCGAGCAGGGTTCTCGCATTAGCATAAGAATCCTGCCTGGTAGTTGAGATTTCATGGTGGGGTGTAAGTGCGGGGCTTCTGTCAGCCCTGCCTTTGATTTGTTTACCTCCAGAGATGGAAAGTGCATAGTTGCGTGAGATGGGAAAAGTGTGGATCGTGCTTCAGATTTCATCCTGACACTTTGAAAGGACCAGTGTGTTGGTAGTTATTTGCCATTTCCATGCCGTTTGGCACCGTAATAGTCATGAGGTCGGTCTCTGCATCCTGAAGCCTATGATGCTTTTTGCAGCGAAACCTCTGCTGAGGCCCAGGTAACTTGCTATTTCCCATAGCTGGCACAGGAGCCATGGAAGATAGGATTGTTTTCAGTATTATTTCACCATTTTTTGACCACTGTTTGAAGAACGGGAGCCCTTTTCAACCGTTAGCGGAAGAATCCTTCTTTGGAGATGAGATATTTTTCTGGGGTGGCAAGTGCAGGGCATCTGTCAGTCCTGGGTTTGTTGGACGAGCGCCAGACATGAGAAGTGCGCCTTTGGGGGACAGGTGAATATTGCGGATCCTGTTTCAGTCTAAAGACTGAAACAGGATCCGCACTTTTCACCGTTCCTTTCAGAATCATTTGATTCATCAGCTAGGAATGGCGATTGCTTCTCCAGACCAATCGAAGGCTAGGCCAAAGTAAATCGATCTTCCAAGAGGTGTGTGGCCCAACTTTTGAAAGAACCGCTAAGTGGAGAATTATTTGGTATTTTTCCTAAGCACTTTTCACCGTAATTGTCCTAAGGTTGGTCTCTGCATCCTTAAGCATACCAGAGTTTTCACAGACGAAACAGGCTGAGGCCCATTAATCTTGGCATTTCCAATAGTTGGTCCTAGAGACTACCAAGAAAGTGTTCTTTTAAGTATTATTCCGTTGTGGTTTCAGCATTATTTTCAGAACCCGAGCAGGGTTCTCGCATTAGCATAAGAATCCTGCCTGGTAGTTGAGATTTCATGGTGGGGTGTAAGTGCGGGGCTTCTGTCAGCCCTGCCTTTGATTTGTTTACCTCCAGAGTTGGAAAGTGCATATTTGCGTGAGATGGGAAAAGTGTGGATCGTGCTTCAGATTTCATCCTAACACTTTGAAATGACCAGTGTGTTGGTAATTATTTGCCATTTCCATGGCGTTTGGCACCGTAATAGTCATGAGGTCGGTCTCTGCATCCTGAAGCCTATGATGCTTTTTGCAGAGAAACCTCTGCTGAGGCCCAGGTAACTTGCTATTTCCCATAGCTGGCACAGGAGCCTTGAAAGATAGGATTGTTTTCAGTATTATTTCACCATTTTTTCACCACTGTTTCAAGAACGGGAGCCCTTTTCAACCGTTAGCGGAAGAATCCTTCTTTGGAGATGAGATATTTTTCTGGGGTGGCAAGTGCAGGGCCTCTGTCAGTCCTGGGTTTGTTGGACGAGCGCCAGACATGAGAAGTGCGCCTTTGTGGGACAGGTGAATAGTGCGGATCCTGTTTCAGTCTAAAGACTGAAACAGGATCCGCACTTTTCACCGTTCCTTTCAGAATCATTTGATTCATCAGCTAGGAATGGCGATTGCTTCTCCAGACCAAACGAAGGCTAGGCGAAAGTACCTCGATCTTTCCCAGAGGTGTGTGGCCCAACTTTTGAAAGAACCGCTAAGTGGAGAACTATTTGGTATTTTTCCTAAGCACTTTTCACCGTAATTGTCCTAAGGTTGGTCTCTGCATCCTTAAGCATACCAGTGTTTTCACAGACGAAACAGGCTGAGGCCCAGTAATCTTGGCATTTCCAATAGTTGGTCTTAGAGACTACCAAGAAAGTGTTCTTTTAAGTATTATTCCTTTGTGGTTTCAGCATTATTTTCAGAACCCGAGCAGGGTTCTCGCATTAGCATAAGAATCCTGCCTGGTAGTTGAGATTTCATGGTGGGGTGTAAGTGCGGGGCTTCTGTCTGCCCTGCCTTTGATTTGTTTACCTCCAGAGTTGGAAAGTGCATAGTTGCGTGAGATGGGAAAAGTGTGGATCGTGCTTCAGATTTCATCCTGACACTTTGAAATGACCAGTGTGTTGGTAATTATTTGCCATTTCCATGGCGTTTGGCACCGTAATAGTCATGAGGTCGGTCTCTGCATCCTGAAGCCTATGATGCTTTTTGCAGAGAAACCTCTGCTGAGGCCCAGGTAACTTGCTATTTCCCATAGCTGGCACAGTAGCCTTGGAAGATAGGATTGTTTTCAGTATTATTTCACCATTTTTTCACCACTGTTTCAAGAACGGGAGCCCTTTTCAACCGTTAGCGGAAGAATCCTTCTTTGGAGATGAGATATTTTTCTGGGGTGGCAAGTGCAGTGCCTCTGTCAGTCCTGGGTTTGTTGGACTAGCGCCAGACATGAGAAGTGCGCCTTTGTGTGACAGGTGAATAGTGCGGATCCTGTTTCAGTCTAAAGACTGAAACAGGATCCGTAGTTTTCACCCGTTCCTTTCAGAATCATTTGATTCATCAGCTAGAAATGGCGATTGCTTCTGCAGACCAATCGAAGGCTAGGCCAAAGTAACTCGATCTTTCCAAGAGGTGTGTGGCCCAACTTTTGAAAGAACCGCTAAGTGGAGAACTATTTGGTATTTTTCCTAAGCACTTTTCACCGTAATTGTCCTAAGGTTGGTCTCTGCATCCTTAAGCATACCAGAGTTTTCACAGACGAAACAGGCTGAGGCCCATTAATCTTGGCATTTCCAATAGTTGGTCCTAGAGACTACCAAGAAAGTGTTCTTTTAAGTATTATTCCTTTGTGGTTTCAGCATTATGTTCAGAACCCGAGCAGGGTTCTCGCATTAGCATAAGAATCCTGCCTGGTAGTTGAGATTTCATGGTGGGGTGTTAGTGCGGGGCTTCTGTCAGCCCTGCCTTTGATTTGTTTACCTCCAGAGTTGGAAAGTGCATATTTGCGTGAGATGGGAAAAGTGTGGATCGTGCTTCAGATTTCATCCTGACACTTTGAAATGACCAGTGTGTTGGTAATTATTTGCCATTTCCATGGCGTTTGGCACCGTAATAGTCATGAGGTCGGTCTCTGCATCCTGAAGCCTATGATGCTTTTTGCAGAGAAACCTCTTCTGAGGCCCAGGTAACTTGCTATTTCCCATAGCTAGCACAGGAGCCTTGGAAGATAGGACTGTTTTCAGAATTATTTCACCGTTTTTTCACCACTGTTTCAAGAACGGGAGCCCTGTTCAACCGTTAGCGGAAGAATCCTTCTTTGGAGATGAGATATTTTTCTGTGGTGGCAAGTGCAGGGCCTCTGTCAGTCCTGGGTTTGTTGGACTAGCGCCAGACATGAGAAGTGCGCCTTTGTGGGACAGGTGAATAGTGCGGATCCTGTTTCAGTCTAAAGACTGAAACAGGATCCGCACTTTTCACCGTTCCTTTCAGAATCATTTGATTCATCAGCTAGGAATGGCGATTGCTTCTCCAGACCAATCGAAGGCTAGGCCAAAGTAACTCGATCTTTCCAAGACGTGTGTGGCCCAACTTTTGAAAGAACCACTAAGTGGAGAACTATTTGGTATTTTTCCTAAGCACTTTTCACCGTAATTGTACTAAGGTTGGTCTCTGCATCCTTAAGCATACGAGGGTTTTCACAGACGAAACAGGCTGAGGCCCATTAATCTTGGCATTTCCAATAGTTGGTCCTAGAGACTACCAAGAAAGTGTTCTTTTAAGTATTATTCTTTTGTGGTTTCAGCATTATTTTCAGAACCCGAGCAGGGTTCTCGCATTAGCATAAGAATCCTGCCTGGTAGTTGAGATTTCATGGTGGGGTGTAAGTGCGGGGCTTCTGTCAGCCCTGCCTTTGATTTGTTTACCTCCAGAGTTGGAAAGTGCATATTTGCGTGAGATGGGAAAAGTGTGTATCGTGCTTCAGATTTCATCCTGACACTTTGAAATGACCAGTGTGTTGGTAATTATTTGCCATTTCCATGGCGTTTGGCACCGTAATAGTCATGAGGTCGGTCTCTGCATCCTGAAGCCTATGATGCTTTTTGCAGAGAAACCTCTGCTGAGGCCCAGGTAACTTGCTATTTCCCATAGCTGGCACAGGAACCTTGAAAGATAGGATTGTTTTCAGTATTATTTCACCATTTTTTCACCACTGTTTCAAGAACGGGAGCCCTTTTCAACCGCTAGCGGAAGAATCCTTCTTTGGAGATGAGATATTTTTCTGGGGTGGCAAGTGCAGGGCCTCGGTCAGTCCTGGGTTTGTTGGACTAGCGCCAGACATGAGAAGTGCGCCTTTGTGGGACAGGTGAATAGTGCGGATCCTGTTTCAGTCTAAAGACTGAAACAGGATCCGCCCTTTTCACCGTTCCTTTCAGAATCATTTGATTCATCAGCTAGAAATGGCGATTGCTTCTGCAGACCAATCGAAGGCTAGGCCAAAGTAACTCGATCTTTCCAAGAGGTGTGTGGCCCAACTTTTGAAAGAACCGCTAAGTGGAGAACTATTTGGTATTTTTCCTAAGCACTTTTCACCGTAATTGTCCTAAGGTTGGTCTCTGCATCCTTAAGCATACGAGAGTTTTCACAGACGAAACAGGCTGAGGCCAAGTAATCTTGGCATTTCCAATAGTTTGTCCTAGAGACTACCAAGAAAGTGTTCTTTTAAGTATTATTCCGTTGTGGTTTCAGCATTATTTTCAGAACCCGAGCAGGGTTCTCGCATTAGCATAAGAATCCTGCCTGGTAGTTGAGATTTCTGGGTGGGGTATAAGTTGGGGGATTCTGTCAGCCCTGCCTTTGATTCGTTTACCTCCAGAGTTGGAAAGTGCATAATTGCGTGAGATGGGAAAAGTGTGGATCGTGCTTCAGATTTCATACTGACATTTGAAATGACCAGTGTGTTGGTAATTATTTGCCATTTCCATGGCGTTTGGCACCGTAATAGTCATGAGGTCGGTCTCTGCATCCTGAAGCCTATGATGATTTTTGCAGAGAAACCTCTGCTGAGGCCCAGGTAACTTGCTATTTCCCATAGCTGGCACAGGAGCCTTGGAAGACAGGATTGTTTTCAGTATTATTTCACCATCCCTTCACCACTGTTTCCAGAACGGGAGCCCTTTTCAACCGTTAGCGGAAGAATCCTTCTTTGGAGATGAGATATTTTTCTGGGGTGGCAAGTGCAGGGCCTCTGTCAGTGTTGGGTTTGTTGGACTAGCGCCAGACATGAGAAGTGCGCCTTTGTGGGACAGGTGAATAGTGCGGATCCTGTTTCAGTCTTTAGACTGAAACCGGATCCGCACTTTTCACCGTTCCTTTCAGAATCATTTGATTCATCAGCTAGGAATGGCGATTGCATCTCCAGACCAATCGAAGGCTAGGCCAAAGTAACTCGATCTTTCCAAGACGTGTGTGGCCCAACTTTTGAAAGAACCACTAAGTGGAGAACTATTTGGTATTTTTCCGAAGCACTTTTCACCGTAATTGTCCTAAGGTTGGTCTCTGCATCCTTAAGCATACCAGAGTTTTCACAGACGAAACAGGCTGAGGCCCATTAATCTTGGCATTTCCAATAGTTGGTCCTAGAGACTACCAAGAAAGTGTTCTTTTAAGTATTATTCCATTGTGGTTTCAGCATTATTTTCAGAACCCGAGCAGGGTTCTCGCATTAGCATAAGAATCCAGCCTGGTAGTTGAGATTTCATGGTGGGGTGTAAGTTTGGGGCTTCTGTCAGCCCTGCCTTTGATTTGTTTACCTCCAGAGTTGGAAAGTGCATATTTGCGTGAGATGGGAAAAGTGTGGATCGTGCTTCAGATTTCATCCTGACACTTTGAAATGACCAGTGTGTTGGTAATTATTTGCCATTTCCATGGCGTTTGGCCCCGTAATAGTCATGAGGTCGGTCTCTGCATCCTGAAGCCTATGATGCTTTTTGCAGAGAAACCTCTGCTGAGGCCCAGGTAACTTGCTATTTCTCATAGCTGGCACAGGAGCCTTGGAAGATAGGATTGTTTTCAGTATTATTTCATCATTTTTTCACCACTGTTTCAAGAACGGGAGCCCTTTTCAACCGTTAGCGGAAGAATCCTTCTTTGGAGATGAGATATTTTTCTGGGGTGGCAAGTGCAGGGCCTCTGTCAGTCCTGGGTTTGTTGGACTAGCGCCAGACATGAGAAGTGCGCCTTTGTGTGACAGGTGAATAGTGCGGATCCTGTTTCAGTCTAAAGACTGAAACAGGTTCCGTACTTTTCACCGTTCCTTTCAGAGTCATTTGATTCATCAGCTAGGAATGGCGATTGCTTCTCCAGACCAATCGAAGGCTAGGCCAAAGTAACTCGACCTTTCCAAGAGGTGTGTGGCCCAACTTTTGAAAGAACCGCTAAGTGGAGAACTATTTGGTATTTTTCCTAAGCACTTTTCACCGTAATTGTCCTAAGGTTGGTCTCTGCATCCTTAAGCATACCAGAGTTTTCACAGACGAAACAGGCTGAGGCCCATTAATCTTGGCATTTCCAAAAGTTGGTCCTAGAGACTACCAAGAAAGTGTTCTTTTAAGTATTATTCTGTTGTGGTTTCAGCATTATTTTCAGAACCCGAGCAGGGTTCTCGCATTAGCATAAGAATCCTGCCTGGTAGTTGAGATTTCATGGTGGGGTGTAAGTGCGGGGCATCTGTCAGCCCTGCCTTTGATTTGTTTACCTCCTGAGTTGGAAAGTGCATATTTGCGTGAGATGGGAAAAGTGTGGATCGTGCTTCAGATTTCATCCTGACACTTTGAAATGACCAGTGTGTTCGTAGTTATTTGCCATTTCCATGGTTTTGGCACCGTAATAGTCATGAGGTCGGTCTCTGCATCCTGAAGCCTATGATGCTTTTTGCAGAGAAACCTCTGCTGAGGCCCAGGTAACTTGCTATTTCCCATAGCTGGCACAGGAGCCTTGGAAGATAGGATTGTTTTCAGTATTATTTCACCATATTTTCACCACTGTTTCAAGAACGGGAGCCCTTTTCAACCGTTATCGGAAGAATCCTTCTTTGGAGATGAGATATTTTTCTGGGGTGGCAAGTGCAGGGCCTCTTTCAGTCCTGGGTTTGTTGCACTAGCGCCAGACATGAGAAGTGCGCCTTTGTGGGACAGGTGAATAGTGCGGATCCTGTTTCAGTCTAAAGACTGTAACAGGATCCACACTTTTCACCGTTCCTTTCAGAATCATTTGATTCATCAGCTAGGAATGGCGATTGCTTCTCCAGACCAATCGAAGGCTAGACCAAAGTAACTCGATCTTTCCAAGAGGTGTGTGGCCCAACTTTTGAAAGAACCGCTAAGTGGAGAACTATTTGGTATTTTTCCGAATCACTTTTCACGGTAATTGTCCTAAGGTTGGTCTCTGCATCCTTAAGCATACCAGAGTTTTCACAGACGAAACAGGCTGAGGCCCAGTAATTCTGGCATTTCCAATAGTTGGTCCTAGAGACTACCAAGAAAGTGTTCTTTTAAGTATTATTCCGTTGTGGTTTCAGCATTATTTTCAGAACCCGAGCAGGGTTCTCGCATTAGCATAAGAATCCTGCCTGGTAGTTGAGATTTCTGGGTGCGGTGTTAGTGCGGGACTTCTGTCAGCCCTGCCTTTGATTTGTTTACCTCCAGAGTTGGAAAGTGCATATTGCGTGAGATGGGAAAAGTGTGGATCGTGCTTCAGATTTCATCCTGACACTTTGAAATGACCAGTGTGTTGGTAATTATTTGCCATTTCCATGGCGTTTGGCCCCGTAATAGTCATGAGGTCGGTCTCTGCATCCTGAAGCCTATGATGCTTTTTGCAGAGAAACCTCTTCTGAGGCCCAGGTAACTTGCTATTTCCCATAGCTGGCACAGGAGCCTTGGAAGATAGGATTGTTTTCAGTATTATTTCACCATTTTTTCACCACTGTTTCAAGAACGGGAGCCCTTTTCCACCGTTAGCGGAAGAATCCTTCTTTGGAGATGAGATATTTTTCTGGGGTAGCAAGTGCAGGGCCTCTGTCAGTCCTAGGTGTGTTGGACTAGCGCCAGACATGAGAAGTGCGCCTTTGTGGGACAGGTGAATAGTGGGAATCCTGTTTCAGTCTAAAGACTGAAACAGGATCCGCACTTTTCACCGTTCCTTTCAGAATCATTTGATTCATCAGGTAGGAATGGCGATTGCTTCTCCAGACTAATCGAAGGCTAGGCCAAAGTAACTCGATCTTTCCAAGAGGTGTGTGCCCCAACTTTTGAAAGAACCGCTAAGTGGAGAACTATTTGGTATTTTTCCGAAGCACTTTTCACCGTAATTGTCATAAGGTTGGTCTCTGCATCCTTAAGCATATCAGAGTTTTCACAGACGAAACAGGCTGAGGCCCATTAATCTTGGCATTTCCAATAGTTGGTCCTAGAGACTACCAAGAAAGTGTTTTTTTAAGTATTATTCCATTGTGGTTTCAGCATTATTTTCAGAAAACGAGCAGGGTTCTCGCATTAGCATAAGAATCCTGCCTGGTAGTTGAGATTTCTGTGTGGGGTGTAAGCGTGGGGCTTCTGTAAGCCCTGCCTTTGATTTGTTTACCTCCAGAGTTGGTAAGTGCATATTTGCGTGAGATGGGAAAAGTGTGGATCGTGCTTCAGATTTCATCCTGACACTTTGTATGACCAGTGTGTTGGTAATTATTTGCCATTTCCATGGCGTTTGGCACCGTAATCGTCATGAGGTCGGTCTCTGCATCCTGAAGCCTATGATGCTTTTTGCAGAGAAACCTCTGCTGAGGCCCAGGTAACTTGCTGTTTCCCATAGCTGGCACAGGAGCCTTGGAAGATAGGATTGTTTTCAGTATTATTTCACCATTTTTTCACCACTGTTTCAAGAACGGGAGCCCTTTTCAACCGTTAGCGGAAGAATCCTTCTTTGGATATGAGATATTTTTCTGGGGTGGCAAGTGCAGGGCCTCTGTCAGTCCTGGGTTTGTTGGACTAGCGCCAGACATGAGAAGTGCGCCTTTGTGGGACAGGTGAATAGTGCGGATCCTGTTTCAGTCTAAAGACTGAAACAGGATCCGCACTTTTCACCGTTCCTTTCAGAATCATTTGATTCATCAGCTAGGAATGGCGATTGCTTCTCCAGACCAATCGAAGGCTATGCCAAAGTAACTCGATCGTTCCAAGAGGTGTGTGGCCCAACTTTTGAAAGAACCGCTAAGTGGAGAACTATTTGGTATTTTTCCTAAGCACTTTTCACCGTAATTGTCCTAAGGTTGGTCTCTGCATCCTTAAGCATACGAGAGTTTTCACAGACGAAACAGGCTGAGGCCAAGTAATCTTGGCATTTCCAATAGTTTGTCCTAGAGACTACCAAGAAAGTGTTCTTTTAAGTATTATTCCGTTGTGGTTTCAGCATTATTTTCAGAATCCGAGCAGGGTTCTCGCATTAGCATAAGAATCCTGCCTGGTAGTTGAGATTTCTGGGTGGGGTATAAGTTGGGGGATTCTGTCAGCCCTGCCTTTGATTCGTTTACCTCCAGAGTTGGAAAGTGCATAATTGCGTGAGATGGGAAAAGTGTGGATCGTGCTTCAGATTTCATACTGACACTTTGAAATGACCAGTGTGTTGGTAATTATTTGCCATTTCCATGGCGTTTGGCACCGTAATAGTCATGAGGTCGGTCTCTGCATCCTGAAGCCTATGATGCTTTTTGCAGAGAAACCTCTGCTGAGGCCCAGGTAACTTGCTATTTCCCATAGCTGGCACAGGAACCTTGAAAGATAGGATTGTTTTTAGTATTATTTCACCATTTTTTCACCACTGTTTCAAGAACGGGAGCACTTTTCAACCGCTAGCGGAAGAATCCTTCTTTGGAGATGAGATATTTTTCTGGGGTGGCAACTGCAGGGCCTCTGTCAGTGTTGGGTTTGTTGGACTAGCGCCAGACATGAGAAGTGCGCCTTTGTGGGACAG
This sequence comes from Lemur catta, assembly GCF_020740605.2. NCBI lineage: Eukaryota > Metazoa > Chordata > Mammalia > Primates > Lemuridae > Lemur > Lemur catta. The sequence continues at coordinate 82,844,709 of NC_059132.1, read as the reverse complement.
GTGAATAGTGCGGATCCTGTTTCAGTCTAAAGACTGAAACCGGATCCGCACTTTTCACCGTTCCTTTCAGAATCATTTGATTCATCAGCTAGCAATGGCGATTGCTTCTCCAGACCAATCGAAGGCTGGGCCAAAGTAACTCGATCTTTCCAAGAGCTATGTGGCCCAACTTTTGAAAGAACCGCTAAGTGGAGAACTATATGTTATTTTTCCGAAGCACTTTTCACCGTAATTGTCCTAAGGTTGGTCTCTGCATCCTTAAGAATACCAGAGTTTTCACAGACGAAACAGGCTGAGGCCCATTAATCTTGGCATTTCCAAAAGTTGGTCCTAGAGACTACCAAGAAAGTGTTCTTTTAAGTATTATTCTGTTGTGGTTTCAGCATTATTTTCAGAACCCGAGCAGGGTTCTCGCATTAGCATAAGAATCCTGCCTGGTAGTTGAGATTTCATGGTGGGGTGTAAGTGCGGGGCTTCTGTCAGCCCTGCCTTTGATTTGTTTACCTCCTGAGTTGGAAAGTGCACATTTGCGTGAGATGGGAAAAGTGTGGATCGTGCTTCAGATTTCATCCTGACACTTTGAAATTACCAGTGTGTTCGTAGTTATTTGCCATTTCCATGGCGTTTGGCACCGTAATAGTCATGAGGTCGGTCTCTGCATCTTGAAGCCTATGATGCTTTTTGCAGAGAAACCTCTGCTGAGGCCCAGGTAACTTGCTATTTCCCATAGCTGGCACAGGAGCCTTGGAAGATAGGATTGTTTTCAGTATTATTTCACCATATTTTCACCACTGTTTCAAGAACGGGAGCCCTTTTCAACCGTTATCGGAAGAATCCTTCTTTGGAAATGTGATATTTTTCTGGGGTGGCAAGTGCAGGGCCTCTGTCAGTCCTGGGTTTGTTGCACTAGCGCCAGACATGAGAAGTGCGCCTTTGTGGGACAGGTGAATAGTGCGGATCCTGTTTCAGTCTAAAGACTGTAACAGGATCCACACTTTTCACCGTTCCTTTCAGAATCATTTGATTCATCAGCTAGGAATGGCGATTGCTTCTCCAGACCAATCGAAGGCTAGACCAAAGTAACTCGATCTTTCCAAGAGGTGTGTGGCCCAACTTTTGAAAGAACCGCTAAGTGGAGAACTATTTGGTATTTTTCCGAATCACTTTTCACCGTAATTGTCCTAAGGTTGGTCTCTGCATCCTTAAGCATACCAGAGTTTTCACAGACGAAACAGGCTGAGGCCCAGTAATCTTGGCATTTCCAATAGTTGGTCCTAGAGACTACCAAGAAAGTGTTCTTTTAAGTATTATTCCGTTGTGGTTTCAGCATTATTTTCAGAACCCGAGCAGGGTTCTCGCATTAGCATAAGAATCCTGCCTGGTAGTTGAGATTTCTGGGTGCGGTGTTAGTGCGGGACTTCTGTCAGCCCTGCCTTTGATTTGTTTACCTCCAGAGTTGGAAAGTGCATATTGCGTGAGATGGGAAAAGTGTGGATCGTGCTTCAGATTTCATCCTGACACTTTGAAATGACCAGTGTGTTGGTAATTATTTGCCATTTCCATGGCGTTTGGCACCGTAATAGTCATGAGGTCAGTCTCTGCATCCTGAAGCCTATGATGCTTTTTGCAGAGAAACCTCTGCTGAGGCCCAGGTAACTTGCTATTTCCCATAGCCGGCACAGGAGCCTTGGAAGATAGGATTGTTTTCAGTATTATTTCACCATTTTTTCACCACTGTTTCAAGAACGGGAGCCCTTTCCACCGTTAGCGGAAGAATCCTTCCTTGGAGATGAGATATTTTTCTGGGGTGGCAAGTGCAGGGCCTCTGTCAGTCCTAGGTTTGTTGGACGAGCGCCAGACATGAGAAGTGCGCCTTTGTGGGACAGGTGAATAGTGGGAATCCTGTTTCAGTCTAAAGACTGAAACAGGATCCGCACTTTTCACCGTTCCTTTCAGAATCATTTGATTCGTCAGGTAGGAATGGCGATTGCTTCTCCAGACTAATCGAAGGCTAGGCCAAAGTAACTCGATCTTTCCAAGAGGTGTGTGGCCCAACTTTTGAAAGAACCGCTAAGTGGAGAACTATTTGGTATTTTTCCGAAGCACTTTTCACCGTAATTGTCCTAAGGTTGGTCTCTGCATCCTTAAGCATATCAGAGTTTTCACAGACGAAACAGGCTGAGGCCCAGTAATCTTGGCATTTCCAATAGTTGGTCCTAGAGACTACCAAGAAAGTGTTTTTTTAAGTATTATTCCATTGTGGTTTCAGCATTATTTTCAGAACCCGAGCAGGGTTCTCGCATTAGCATAAGAATCCTGCCTGGTAGTTGAGATTTCTGTGTGGGGTGTAAGCATGGGGCTTCTGTAAGCCCTGCCTTTGATTTGTTTACCTCCAGTGTTGGTAAGTGCATATTTGCGTGAGATGGGAAAAGTGTGGATCGTGCTTCAGATTTCATCCTGACACTTTGTAATGACCAGTGTGTTGGTAATTATTTGCCATTTGCATGACGTTTTCCACCGTAATAATCATGAGGTCGGTCTCTGCATCCTGAAGCCTATGATGCTTTTTGCAGAGAAACCTCTGCTGAGGCCCAGGTAACTTGCTATTTCCCATAGCTGGCACAGGAGCCTTGGAAGATAGGATTGTTTTCAGTATTATTTCACCATATTTTCACCACTGTTTCAAGAACGGGAGCCCTTTTCAACCGTTATCGGAAGAATCCTTCTTTGGAAATGAGATATTTTTCTGGGGTGGCAAGTGCAGGGCCTCTGTCAGTCCTGGGTTTGTTGCACTAGCGCCAGACATGAGAAGTGCGCCTTTGTGGGACAGGTGAATAGTGCGGATCCTGTTTCAGTCTAAAGACAGTAACAGGATCCACACTTTTCACCGTTCCTTTCAGAATCATTTGATTCATCAGCTAGGAATGGCGATTGCTTCTCCAGACCAATCGAAGGCTAGACCAAAGTAACTCGATCTTTCCAAGAGGTGTGTGGCCCAACTTTTGAAAGAACCGCTAAGTGGAGAACTATTTGGTATTTTTCCGAATCACTTTTCACCGTAATTGTCCTAAGGTTGGTCTCTGCATCCTTAAGCATACCAGAGTTTTCACAAACGAAACAGGCTGAGGCCAAGTAATCTTGGCATTTCCAATAGTTGGTCCTAGAGACTACCAAGAAAGTGTTCTTTTAAGTATTATTCCGTTGTGGTTTCAGCATTATTTTCAGAACCCGAGCCGGGTTCTCGCATTAGCATAAGAATCCTGCCTGGTAGTTGAGATTTCTGGGTGCAGTGTAAGTGCGGGACTTCTGTCAGCCCTGCCTTTGATTTGTTTACCTCCAGAGTTGGAAAGTGCATATTGCGTGAGATGGGAAAAGTGTGGATCGTGCTTCAGATTTCATCCTGACACTTTGAAATGACCAGTGTGTTGGTAATTATTTGCCATTTCCATGGCGTTTGGCACCGTAATAGTCATGAGGTCGGTCTCTGCATCCTGAAGCCTATGATGCTTTTTGCAGAGAAACCTCTGCTGAGGCCCAGGTAACTTGCTATTTCCCATAGCCGGCACAGGAGCCTTGGAAGATAGGATTGTTTTCAGTATTATTTCACCATTTTTTCACCACTGTTTCAATAACGGGAGCCCTTTTCCACCGTTAGCGGAAGAATCCTTCTTTGGAGATGAGATATTTTTCTGGGGTGGCAAGTGCAGGGCCTCTGTCAGTCCTAGGTTTGTTGGACTAGCGCCAGACATGAGAAGTGCGCCTTTGTGGGACAGGTGAATAGTGCGGATCCTGTTTCAGTCTAAAGACTGAAACAGGATCCGCACTTTTCACCGTTCCTTTCAGAATCATTTGATTCATCAGGTAGGAATGGCGATTGCTTCTCCAGACCAATCGAAGGCTAGGCCAAAGTAACTCGATCTTTCCAAGAGGTGTGTGGCCCAACTTTTGAAAGAACCGCTAAGTGGAGAACTATTTGGTATTTTTCCGAAGCACTTTTCACCGTAATTGTCATAAGGTTGGTCTCTGCATCCTTAAGCATATCAGAGTTTTCACAGACGAAACAGGCTGAGGCCCAGTAATCTTGGCATTTCCAATAGTTGGTCCTAGAGACTACCAAGAAAGTGTTTTTTTAAGTATTATTCCATTGTGGTTTCAGCATTATTTTCAGAACCCGAGCAGGGTTCTCGCATTAGCATAAGAATCCTGCCTGGTAGTTGAGATTTCTGTGTGGGGTGTAAGCGTGGGGCTTCTGTCAGCCCTGCCTTTGATTTGTTTACCTCCAGAGTTGGTAAGTGCATATTTGCGTGAGATGGGAAAAGTGTGGATCGTGCTTCAGATTTCATCCTGACACTTTGTAATGACCAGTGTGTTGGTAATTATTTGCCATTTGCATGACGTTTTCCACCGTATAATCATGAGGTCGGTCTCTGCATCCTGAAGCCTATGATGCTTTTTGCAGAGAAACCTCTGCTAAGGCCCAGGTAACTTGCTGTTTCCCATAGCTGGCACAGGAGCCTTCGAAGATAGGATTGTTTTCAGTATTATTTCACCATTTTTTCACCACTGTTTCAAGAACGGGAGCCCTTTTAACCGTTAGCGGAAGAATCCTTCTTTGGAGATGAGATATTTTTCTGGGGTGGCAAGTGCAGGGCCTCTGTCAGTCCTGGGTTTGTTGGACTAGCGCCAGACATGAGAAGTGCGCCTTTGTGGGACAGGTGAATAGTGCGGATCCTGTTTAAGTCTAAAGAATGAAACAGGATCCGCACTTTTCACCGTTCCTTTCAGAATCATTTGATTCATCAGGTAGGAATGGCGATTGCTTCTCCAGACCAATCGAAGGCTAGGCCAAAGTAACTCGATCTTTCCAAGAGGTGTCTGGCCCAACTTTTGAAAGAACCGCTAAGTGGAGAACTATTTGGTATTTTTCCGAAGCACTTTTCACCGTAATTGTCCCAAGGTTGGTCTCTGCATCCTTAAGCATACCAGAGTTTTCACAGACGAAACAGGCTGAGGCCCATTAATCTTGGCATTTCCAATAGTTAGTCCTAGAGACTACCAAGAAAGTGTTTTTTTAAGTATTATTCCATTGTGGTTTCAGCATTATTTTCAGAACCCGAGCAGGGTCCTCGCATTAGCATAAGAATCCTGCCTGGTAGTTGAGATTTCTGGGTGGGGTATAAGTTGTAGGATTCTGTCAGCCCTGCCTTTGATTTCTTTACCTCCAGAGGTGGAAAGTGCATAATTGCGTGAGATGGGAAAAGTGTGGATCGTGTTTCAGATTTCATACTGACATTTGAAATGATCAGTGTGTTGGTAATTATTTGCCATTTCCATAGCGTTTGGCACCGTAATAGTCATGAGGTCGGTCTCTGCATCCTGAAGCCTATGATGCTTTTTGCAGAGAAACCTCTGCTGAGGCCCAGGTAGCTTGCTATTTCCCATAGCTGGCACAGGAGCCTTGAAAGATAGGATTGTTTTCAGTATTATTTCACCATTTTTTCACCACTGTTTCAAGAACGGGAGCCCTTTTCAACCGTTAGCGGAAGAATCCTTCTTTGGAGATGAGATATTTTTCTGGGGTGGCAAGTGCAGGGCCTCTGTCAGTCCTGGGTTTGTTGGACTAGCGCCAGACATGAGAAGTGCGCCTTTGTGGGACAGGTGAATAGTGCGGATCCTGTTTCAGTCTAAAGACTGAAACAGGATCCGGACTTTTCACCGTTCCTTTCAGAATCATTTGATTCATCAGCTAGGAATGGCGATTGCTTCTCCAGACCAATCGAAGGCTAGGCCAAAGTACCTCGATCTTTCCCAGAGGTGTGTGGCCCAACTTTTGAAAGAACCGCTAAGTGGAGAATTATTTGGTATTTTTCCGAGGCACTTTTCACCGTAATTGTCCTAAGGTTGGTCTCTGCATCCTTAAGCATACCAGAGTTTTCACAGACGAAACAGGCTGAGGCCCAGTAATCTTGGCATTTCCAATAGTTGGTCCTAGAGACTACCAAGAAAGTGTTCTTTTAAGTATTATTCTGTTGTGGTTTCAGCATTATTTTCAGAACCCGAGCAGGATTCTCACATTAGCATAAGAATCCTGCCTGGTAGTTGAGATTTCATGGTGGGGTGTAAGTGCGGGGCTTCTGTCAGCCCTGCCTTTGATTTGTTTACCTCCAGAGTTGGAAAGTGCATATTTGCGTGAGATGGGAAAAGTGTGGATCGTGCTTCAGATTTCATCCTGACACTTTGAAATGACCAGTGTGTTGGTAATTATTTGCCATTTCCATGGCGCTTGGCACCGTAATAGTCATGACGTCGGTCTCTGCATCCTGAAGCCTATGATGCTTTTTGCAGAGAAACCTCTGCTGAGGCCCAGGTAACTTGCTGTTTCCCATAGCTGGCACAGGAGCCTTGGAAGATAGGATTGTTTTCAGTATTATTTCACCATTTTTTCACCACTGTTTCAAGAACGGGAGCCCTTTTCAACCGTTAGCGGAAGAATCCTTCTTTGGAGATGAGATATTTTTCTGGCGTGGCAAGTTCAGTGCCTCTGTCAGTCCTGGGTTTGTTGGACTACCGCCAGACATGAGAAGTGCGCCTTTGTGGGACAGGTGAATAGTGCGGATCCTGTTTCAGTCTAAAGACTGAAACAGGATCCGCACTTTTCACCGTTCCTTTCAGAATCATTTGATTCATCAGCTAGGAATGGCGATTGCTTCTCCAGACCAATCGAAGGCTAGGCCAAAGTACCTCGATCTTTCCAAGACGTGTGTGGCCCAACTTTTGAAAGAACCGCTAAGTGGAGAAGTATTTGGTATTTTTCCTAAGCACTTTTCACCGTAATTGTCCTAAGGTTGGTCTCTGCATCCTAAAGCATACCAGAGTTTTCACAGACGAAACAGGCTGAGGCCCATTAATCTTGGCATTTCCAATAGTTGGTCCTTGAGACTACCAAGAAAGTGTTCTTTGAAGTATTATTCTTTTGTGGTTTCAGCATTATTTTCAGAACCCGAGCAGGGTTCTCGCATTAGCATAAGAATCCTACCTGGTAGTTGAGATTTCATGGTGGGGTGTAAGTGCGGGGCTTCTGTCAGCCCTGCCTTTGATTTGTTTACCTCCAGAGTTGGAAAGTGCATATTTGCGTGAGATGGGAAAAGTGTGGATCGTGCTTCAGATTTCATCCTGACACTTTGAAATGACCAGTGTGTTGGTAATTATTTGCCATTTCCATGACGTTTGGCACCGTAGTAGTCATGAGGTCGGTCTCTGCATCCTGAAGCCTATGATGCTTTTTGCAGAGAAACCTCTGCTGAGGACCAGGTAACTTGCTGTTTCCCATAGCTGGCACAGGAGCCTTGGAAGATAGGATTGTTTTCAGTATTATTTCACCATTTTTTCACCACTGTTTCAAGAACGGGAGCCCTTTTCAACCGTTAGCGGAAGAATCCTTCTTTGGAGATGAGGTAATTTTCTGGGGTGGCAAGTGCAGGGCCTCTGTCAGTCCTGGGTTTGTTGGACAAGCGCCAGACATGAGAAGTGCGCCTTTGTGGGACAGGTGAATAGTGCGGATCCTGTTTCAGTCAATAGAGTGAAACAGGATCCGCTTTTTCACCGTTCCTTTCAGAATCATTTGATTTATCAGCTAGGAATGGCGATTGCTTCTCCAGACAAATCGAAGGCTAGGCCAAAGTAACTCGATCTTTCCAAGAGGTGTGTGCCCCAACTTTTGAAAGAACCGCTAAGTGGAGAACTATTTGTTATTTTTCCGAAGCACTTTTCACCATAATTGTCATAAGGTTGGTCTCTGCATCCTTAAGCATACCAGTGTCTTCACAGACGAAACAGGCTGAGGCCCAGTAATCTTGGCATTTCCAATACTTGGTCCTAGAGACTACCAAGAAAGTGTTCTTTTAAGTATTACTCTGTTGTGGTTTCAGCATTATTTTCAGAACCCGAGCAGGGTTCTCGCATTAGCATAAGAATCCTGCCTGGTAGTTGAGATTTCATGGTGGGGTGTTAGTGCGGGGCTTCTGTCAGCCCTGCCTTTGATTTGTTTACCTCCAGAGTTGGAAAGTGCATATTTGCGTGAGATGGGAAAAGTGTGGATCGTGCTTCTGATTTCATCCTGACACTTTGAAATGACCAGTGTGTTGGTAATTATTTGCCATTTCCATGGCGTTTGGCACCGTAATAGTCATGAGGTCGGTCTCTGCATCCTGAAGCCTATGATGCTTTTTGCAGAGAAACCTCTGCTGAGGCCCAGGTAACTTGCTATTTCCCATAGCTGGCACAGGAACCTTGAAAGATAGGATTGTTTTCAGTATTATTTCACCATTTTTTCGCCACTGTTTCAAGAACGGGAGCCCTTTTCAACCGGTAGCGGAAGAATCCTTCTTTGGAGATGAGATATTTTTCTGGCGTGGCAAGTTCAGTGCCTCTGTCAGTCCTGGGTTTGTTGGACTAGCGCCAGACATGAGAAGTGCGCCTTTGTGGGACAGGTGAATAGTGCGGATCCTGTTTCAGTCTAAAGACTGAAACAGGATCCGCACTTTTCACCGTTCCTTTCAGAATCATTTGATTCATCAGCTAGGAATGGCGATTGCTTCTCCAGACCAATCGAAGGCTAGGCCAAAGTACCTCGATCTTTCCAAGACGTGTGTGGCCCAACTTTTGAAAGAACCGCTAAGTGGAGAAGTATTTGGTATTTTTCCTAAGCACATTTCACCGTAATTGTCCTAAGGTTGGTCTCTGCATCCTAAAGCATACCAGAGTTTTCACAGACGAAACAGGCTGAGGCCCATTAATCTTGGCATTTCCAATAGTTGGTCCTTGAGACTACCAAGAAAGTGTTCTTTGAAGTATTATTCTTTTGTGGTTTCAGCATTATTTTCAGAACCCGAGCAGGGTTCTCGCATTAGCATAAGAATCCTACCTGGTAGTTGAGATTTCATGGTGGGGTGTAAGTGCGGGGCTTCTGTCAGCCCTGCCTTTGATTTGTTTACCTCCAGAGTTGGAAAGTGCATATTTGCCTGAGATGGGAAAAGTGTGGATCGTGCTTCAGATTTCATCCTGACACTTTGAAATGACCAGTGTGTTGGTAATTATTTGCCATTTCCATGACGTTTGGCACCGTAGTAGTCATGAGGTCGGTCTCTGCATCCTGAAGCCTATGATGCTTTTTGCAGAGAAACCTCTGCTGAGGACCAGGTAACTTGCTGTTTCCCATAGCTGGCACAGGAGCCTTGGAAGATAGGATTGTTTTCAGTATTATTTCACCATTTTTTCACCACTGTTTCAAGAACGGGAGCCCTTTTCAACCGTTAGCGGAAGAATCCTTCTTTGGAGATGAGGTAATTTTCTGGGGTGGCAAGTACAGGGCCTCTGTCAGTCCTGGGTTTGTTGGACAAGCGCCAGACATGAGAAGTGCGCCTTTGTGGGACAGGTGAATAGTGCGGATCCTGTTTCAGTCTATAGAGTGAAACAGGATCCGCTTTTTCACCGTTCCTTTCAGAATCATTTGATTTATCAGCTAGGAATGGCGATTGCTTCTCCAGACCAATCGAAGGCTAGGCCAAAGTAACTCGATCTTTCCAAGAGGTGTGTGCCCCAACTTTTGAAAGAACCGCTAAGTGGAGAACTATTTGTTATTTTTCCGAAGCACTTATCACCGTAATTGTCATAAGGTTGGTCTCTGCATCCTTAAGCATAACAGTGTCTTCACAGCCGAAACAGGCTGAGGCCCAGTAATCTTGGCATTTCCAATAGTTGGTCTTAGAGACTACCAAGAAAGTGTTCCTTTAAGTATTATTCCTTTGTGGTTTCAGCATTATTTTCAGTACCGGAGCAGTGTTCTCGCATTAGCATAAGAATCCTGCCTGGTAGTTGAGATTTCATGGTGGGGTGTAAGTGCGGGGCTTCTGTCAGCCCTGCCTTTGATTTGTTTACCTCCAGAGTTGGAAAGTGCATAGTTGCGTGAGATGGGAAAATTGTTGATCGTGCTTCAGATTTCATCCTGACACTTTGAAATGACCAGTGTGTTGGTAATTATTTGCCATTTCCATGGCGTTTGGCACCGTAATAGTCATGAGGTCGGTCTCTGCATCCTGAAGCCTATGATGATTTTTGCAGAGAAACCTCTGCTGAGGTACAGGTAACTTGCTATTTCCCATAGCTGGCCCAGGAGCCTTGGAAGATAGGATTGTTTTCAGTATTATTTCACCATTTTTTCACCACTGTTTCAAGAACGGGAGCCCTTTTCAACCGTTAGCGGAAGAATCCTTCTTTGGAGATGAGATATTTTTCTGGGGTGGCAAGTGCAGGGCCTCTGTCAGTCCTGGGTTTGTTGGACGAGCGCCAGACATGAGAAGTGCGCCTTTGTGGGACAGGTGAATAGTGCGGATCCTGTTTTAGTCTAAAGACTGAAACAGGATCCACACTTTTCACCGTTCCTTTCAGAATCATTTGATTCATCAGTTAGGAATGCCGATTGCTTCTCCAGACCAATCGAAGGCTAGGCCAAAGTACCTCGATCTTTCCCAGAGGTGTGTGGCCCAACTTTTGAAAGAACCGCTAAGTGGAGAACTATTTGGTATTTTTCCGAAGCACTTTTCACCTTAATTGTCATAAGGTTGGTCTCTGCATCCTTAAGCATACGAGAGTTTTCACAGACGAAACAGGCTGAGGCCCAGTAATCTTTTCATTTCCAATAGTTTGTCCTAGAGACTACCAAGAATGTGTTCTTTTAAGTATTATTCCATTGTGGTTTCAGCATTATTTTCAGAACCCGAGCAGGGTTCTCGCATTAGCATAAGAATCCTGCCTGGTAGTTGAGATTTCTGGGTGGGGTATAAGTTGGGGGATTCTGTCAGCCCTGCCTTTCATTTGTTTACCTCCAGAGGTGGAAAGTGCATAATTGCGTGAGATGGGAAAAGTGTGGATCGTGTTTCAGATTTCATACTGACATTTGAAATGATCAGTGTGTTGGTAATTATTTGCCATTTCCATGGCGTTTGGCACCGTAATAGTCATGAGGTCGGTCTCTGCATCCTGAAGCCTATGATGCTTTTTGCAGAGAAACCTCTGCTGAGGCCCAGGTAACTTGCTATTTCCCATAGTTGGCACAGGAGCCTTGGAAGATAGGATTCTTTTCAGTATTATTTCACCATTTTTTGACCACTGTTTCAAGAACGGGAGCCCTTTTCAACCGTTAGCGGAAGAATCCTTCTTTGGAGATGAGATATTTTTCTGGGGTGGCAAGTGCAGGGCCTCTGTCAGTCCTGGGTTTGTTGGACTAGCGCCAGACATGAGAAGTGCGCCTTTGTGGGACAGGTGAATAGTGCGGATCCTGTTTCAGTCTAAAGACTGAAACAGGATCCGCACTTTTCACCGTTCCTTTCAGAATCATTTGATTCATCAGCTAGGAATGGCGATTGCTTCTCCAGACCAATCGAAGGCTAGGCCAAAGTAACTCGATCTTTCCAAGAGGTGTGTGGCCCAACTTTTGAAAGAACCGCTAAGTGGAGAACTATTTGGTATTTTTCCGAAGCACTTTTCACCGTAATTGTCCTAAGGTTGGTCTCTGCATCCTTAAGCATACCAGAGTTTTCACAGACGAAACAGGCTGAGGCCCAGTAATCTTGGCATTTCCAATAGTTGGTCCTAGAGACTACCAAGAAAATGTTCTTTTAAGTATTATTCTGTTGTGGTTTCAGCATTATTTTCAGAACCCGAGCAGGGTTCTCGCATTAGCATAAGAATCCTGCCTGGTAGTTGAGATTTCATGGTGGGGTGTAAGTGCGGGGCTTCTGTCAGCACTGCCTTTGATTTGTTTACCTCCAGAGTTGGAAAGTGCATATTTGCGTGAGATGGGAAAAGTGTGGATCGTGCTTCAGATTTCATCCTGACACTTTGAAATGACCAGTGTGTTGGTAATTATTTGCCATTTCCATGGCGTTTGGCCCCGTAATAGTCATGAGGTCGGTCTCTGCATCCTGAAGCCTATGATGCTTTTTGCAGAGAAACCTCTGCTGAGGCCCAGGTAACTTGCTATTTCCCATAGCTGGCACAGGAGCCTTGGAAGATACTATTGTTTTCAGTATTATTTCACCATTTTTTCACCACTGTTTCAAGAACGGGAGCCCTTTTCAACCGTTAGCGGAAGAATCCTTCTTTGGAGATGAGATATTTTTCTGGGGTGGCAAGTACAGGGCCTCTGTCAGTCCTGGGTTTGTTGGACTAGCGCCAGACATGAGAAGTGCGCCTTTGTGGGACAGGTGAATAGTGCGGATCCTGTTTCAGTCTAAAGACTGAAACAGGATCCGCACTTTTCACCGTTCCTTTCAGAATCATTTGATTCATCAGCTAGGAATGGCGATTGCTTCTCCAGACCAATTGAAGGCTACGCCAAAGTAACTCGATCTTTCCAAGAGGTGTGGGGCCCAACTTTTGAAAGAACCGCTAAGTGGAGAACTATTTGGTATTTTTCCTAAGCACTTTTCACCGTAATTGTCCTAAGGTTGGTCTCTGCATCCTTAAGCATACCAGAGTTTTCACAGAGGAAACAGGCTGAGGCCCAGTAATCTTGGCATTTCCAATAGTTGGTCCTAGAGACTACCAAGAAAGTGTTCTTTTAAGTATTATTCTGTTGTGGTTTCAGCATTATTTTCAGAACCCGAGCAGGGTTCTCGCATTAGCATAAGAATCCTGCCTGGTAGTTGAGATTTCATGGTGGGGTGTAAGTGTGGGGCTTCTGTCAGCCCTGCCTTTGATTTGTTTACCTCCAGAGTTGGAAAGTGCATATTTGCGTGAGATGGGAAAAGTGTGGATCGTGCTTCAGATTTCATCCTGACACTTTGAAATGACCAGTGTGTTGGTAATTATTTGCCATTTCCATGACGTTTGGCACCGTAGTAGTCATGAGGTCGGTCTCTGCATCCTGAAGCCTATGATGCTTTTTGCAGAGAAACCTCTGCTGAGGACCAGGTAACTTGCTGTTTCCCATAGCTGGCACAGGAGCCTTGGAAGATAGGATTGTTTTCAGTATTATTTCACCATTTTTTCACCACTGTTTCAAGAACGGGAGCCCTTTTCAACCGTTAGCGGAAGAATCCTTCTTTGGAGATGAGGTAATTTTCTGGGGTGGCAAGTGCAGGGCCTCTGTCAGTCCTGGGTTTGTTGGACAAGCGCCAGACATGAGAAGTGCGCCTTTGTGGGACAGGTGAATAGTGCGGATCCTGTTTCAGTCAATAGAGTGAAACAGGATCCGCTTTTTCACCGTTCCTTTCAGAATCATTTGATTTATCAGCTAGGAATGGCGATTGCTTCTCCAGACAAATCGAAGGCTAGGCCAAAGTAACTCGATCTTTCCAAGAGGTGTGTGCCCCAACTTTTGAAAGAACCGCTAAGTGGAGAACTATTTGTTATTTTTCCGAAGCACTTTTCACCATAATTGTCATAAGGTTGGTCTCTGCATCCTTAAGCATACCAGTGTCTTCACAGCCGAAACAGGCTGAGGCCCAGTAATCTTGGCATTTCCAATAGTTGGTCTTAGAGACTACCAAGAAAGTGTTCCTTTAAGTATTATTCCTTTGTGGTTTCAGCATAATTTTCAGTACCGGAGCAGTGTTCTCGCATTAGCATAAGAATCCTGCCTGGTAGTTGAGATTTCATGGTGGGGTGTAAGTGCGGGGCTTCTGTCAGCCCTGCCTTTGATTTGTTTACCTCCAGAGTTGGAAAGTGCATAGTTGCGTGAGATGGGAAAATTGTTGATCGTGCTTCAGATTTCATCCTGACACTTTGAAATGACCAGTAAGTTGGTAATTATTTGCCATTTCCATGGCGTTTGGCACCGTAATAGTCATGAGGTCGGTCTCTGCATCCTGAAGCCTATGATGATTTTTGCAGAGAAACCTCTGCTGAGGTACAGGTAACTTGCTATTTCCCATAGCTGGCCCAGGAGCCTTGGAAGATAGGATTGTTTTCAGTATTATTTCACCATTTTTTCACCACTGTTTCAAGAACGGGAGCCCTTTTCAACCGTTAGCGGAAGAATCCTTCTTTGGAGATGAGATATTTTTCTGGGGTGGCAAGTGCAGGGCCTCTGTCAGTCCTGGGTTTGTTGGACGAGCGCCAGACATGAGAAGTGCGCCTTTGTGGGACAGGTGAATAGTGCGGATCCTGTTTCAGTCTAAAGACTGAAACAGGATCCACACTTTTCACCGTTCCTTTCAGAATCATTTGATTCATCAGTTAGGAATGCCGATTGCTTCTCCAGACCAATCGAAGGCTAGGCCAAAGTACCTCGATCTTTCCCAGAGGTGTGTGGCCCAACTTTTGAAAGAACCGCTAAGTGGAGAACTATTTGGTATTTTTCCGAAGCACTTTTCACCTTAATTGTCATAAGGTTGGTCTCTGCATCCTTAAGCATACGAGAGTTTTCACAGACGAAACAGGCTGAGGCCCAGTAATCTTTTCATTTCCAATAGTTTGTCCTAGAGACTACCAAGAATGTGTTCTTTTAAGTATTATTCCATTGTGGTTTCAGCATTATTTTCAGAACCCGAGCAGGGTTCTCGCATTAGCATAAGAATCCTGCCTGGTAGTTGAGATTTCTGGGTGGGGTATAAGTTGGGGGATTCTGTCAGCCCTGCCTTTCATTTGTTTACCTCCAGAGGTGGAAAGTGCATAATTGCGTGAGATGGGAAAAGTGTGGATCGTGTTTCAGATTTCATACTGACATTTGAAATGATCAGTGTGTTGGTAATTATTTGCCATTTCCATGGCGTTTGGCACCGTAATAGTCATGAGGTCGGTCTCTGCATCCTGAAGCCTATGATGCTTTTTGCAGAGAAACCTCTGCTGAGGCCCAGGTAACTTGCTATTTCCCATAGCTGGCACAGGAGCCTTGGAAGATAGGATTGTTTTCAGTATTATTTCACCATTTTTTGACCACTGTTTCAAGAACGGGAGCCCTTTTCAACCGTTAGCGGAAGAATCCTTCTTTGGAGATGAGATATTTTTCTGGGGTGGCAAGTGCAGGGCCTCTGTCAGTCCTGGGTTTGTTGGACTAGCGCCAGACATGAGAAGTGCGCCTTTGTGGGACAGGTGAATAGTGCGGATCCTGTTTCAGTCTAAAGACTGAAACAGGATCCGCACTTTTCACCGTTCCTTTCAGAATCATTTGATTCATCAGCTAGGAATGGCGATTGCTTCTCCAGACCAATCGAAGGCTAGGCCAAAGTAACTCGATCTTTCCAAGAGGTGTGTGGCCCAACTTTTGAAAGAACCGCTAAGTGGAGAACTATTTGGTATTTTTCCGAAGCACTTTTCACCGTAATTGTCCTAAGGTTGGTCTCTGCATCCTTAAGCATACCAGAGTTTTCACAGACGAAACAGGCTGAGGCCCAGTAATCTTGGCATTTCCAATAGTTGGTCCTAGAGACTACCAAGAAAATGTTCTTTTAAGTATTATTCTGTTGTGGTTTCAGCATTATTTTCAGAACCCGAGCAGGGTTCTCGCATTAGCATAAGAATCCTGCCTGGTAGTTGAGATTTCATGGTGGGGTGTAAGTGCGGGGCTTCTGTCAGCACTGCCTTTGATTTGTTTACCTCCAGAGTTGGAAAGTGCATATTTGCGTGAGATGGGAAAAGTGTGGATCGTGCTTCAGATTTCATCCTGACACTTTGAAATGACCAGTGTGTTGGTAATTATTTGCCATTTCCATGGCGTTTGGCCCCGTAATAGTCATGAGGTCGGTCTCTGCATCCTGAAGCCTATGATGCTTTTTGCAGAGAAACCTCTGCTGAGGCCCAGGTAACTTGCTATTTCCCATAGCTGGCACAGGAGCCTTGGAAGATACTATTGTTTTCAGTATTATTTCACCATTTTTTCACCACTGTTTCAAGAACGGGAGCCCTTTTCAACCGTTAGCGGAAGAATCCTTCTTTGGAGATGAGATATTTTTCTGGGGTGGCAAGTACAGGGCCTCTGTCAGTCCTGGGTTTGTTGGACTAGCGCCAGACATGAGAAGTGCGCCTTTGTGGGACAGGTGAATAGTGCGGATCCTGTTTCAGTCTAAAGACTGAAACAGGATCCGCACTTTTCACCGTTCCTTTCAGAATCATTTGATTCATCAGCTAGGAATGGCGATTGCTTCTCCAGACCAATTGAAGGCTACGCCAAAGTAACTCGATCTTTCCAAGAGGTGTGGGGCCCAACTTTTGAAAGAACCGCTAAGTGGAGAACTATTTGGTATTTTTCCTAAGCACTTTTCACCGTAATTGTCCTAAGGTTGGTCTCTGCATCCTTAAGCATACCAGAGTTTTCACAGAGGAAACAGGCTGAGGCCCAGTAATCTTGGCATTTCCAATAGTTGGTCCTAGAGACTACCAAGAAAGTGTTCTTTTAAGTATTATTCTGTTGTGGTTTCAGCATTATTTTCAGAACCCGAGCAGGGTTCTCGCATTAGCATAAGAATCCTGCCTGGTAGTTGAGATTTCATGGTGGGGTGTAAGTGTGGGGCTTCTGTCAGCCCTGCCTTTGATTTGTTTACCTCCAGAGTTGGAAAGTGCATATTTGCGTGAGATGGGAAAAGTGTGGATCGTGCTTCAGATTTCATCCTGACACTTTGAAATGACCAGTGTGTTGGTAATTATTTGCCATTTCCATGACGTTTGGCACCGTAGTAGTCATGAGGTCGGTCTCTGCATCCTGAAGCCTATGATGCTTTTTGCAGAGAAACCTCTGCTGAGGACCAGGTAACTTGCTGTTTCCCATAG
Organism: Lemur catta; assembly: GCF_020740605.2. NCBI lineage: Eukaryota > Metazoa > Chordata > Mammalia > Primates > Lemuridae > Lemur > Lemur catta. Next base: position 82,827,942 of record NC_059132.1, on the reverse strand, counting down.
CTGGCACAGGAGCCTTGGAAGATAGGATTGTTTTCAGTATTATTTCACCATTTTTTCACCACTGTTTCAAGAACGGGAGCCCTTTTCAACCGTTAGCGGAAGAATCCTTCTTTGGAGATGAGGTAATTTTCTGGGGTGGCAAGTGCAGGGCCTCTGTCAGTCCTGGGTTTGTTGGACAAGCGCCAGACATGAGAAGTGCGCCTTTGTGGGACAGGTGAATAGTGCGGATCCTGTTTCAGTCAATAGAGTGAAACAGGATCCGCTTTTTCACCGTTCCTTTCAGAATCATTTGATTTATCAGCTAGGAATGGCGATTGCTTCTCCAGACAAATCGAAGGCTAGGCCAAAGTAACTCGATCTTTCCAAGAGGTGTGTGCCCCAACTTTTGAAAGAACCGCTAAGTGGAGAACTATTTGTTATTTTTCCGAAGCACTTTTCACCGTAATTGTCATAAGGTTGGTCTCTGCATCCTTAAGCATACCAGTGTCTTCACAGCCGAAACAGGCTGAGGCCCAGTAATCTTGGCATTTCCAATAGTTGGTCTTAGAGACTACCAAGAAAGTGTTCCTTTAAGTATTATTCCTTTGTGGTTTCAGCATAATTTTCAGTACCGGAGCAGTGTTCTCGCATTAGCATAAGAATCCTGCCTGGTAGTTGAGATTTCATGGTGGGGTGTAAGTGCGGGGCTTCTGTCAGCCCTGCCTTTGATTTGTTTACCTCCAGAGTTGGAAAGTGCATAGTTGCGTGAGATGGGAAAATTGTTGATCGTGCTTCAGATTTCATCCTGACACTTTGAAATGACCAGTGTGTTGGTAATTATTTGCCATTTCCATGGCGTTTGGCACCGTAATAGTCATGAGGTCGGTCTCTGCATCCTGAAGCCTATGATGATTTTTGCAGAGAAACCTCTGCTGAGGTACAGGTAACTTGCTATTTCCCATAGCTGGCCCAGGAGCCTTGGAAGATAGGATTGTTTTCAGTATTATTTCACCATTTTTTCACCACTGTTTCAAGAACGGGAGCCCTTTTCAACCGTTAGCGGAAGAATCCTTCTTTGGAGATGAGATATTTTTCTGGGGTGGCAAGTGCAGGGCCTCTGTCAGTCCTGGGTTTGTTGGACGAGCGCCAGACATGAGAAGTGCGCCTTTGTGGGACAGGTGAATAGTGCGGATCCTGTTTCAGTCTAAAGACTGAAACAGGATCCACACTTTTCACCGTTCCTTTCAGAATCATTTGATTCATCAGTTAGGAATGCCGATTGCTTCTCCAGACCAATCGAAGGCTAGGCCAAAGTACCTCGATCTTTCCCAGAGGTGTGTGGCCCAACTTTTGAAAGAACCGCTAAGTGGAGAACTATTTGGTATTTTTCCGAAGCACTTTTCACCTTAATTGTCATAAGGTTGGTCTCTGCATCCTTAAGCATACGAGAGTTTTCACAGACGAAACAGGCTGAGGCCCAGTAATCTTTTCATTTCCAATAGTTTGTCCTAGAGACTACCAAGAATGTGTTCTTTTAAGTATTATTCCATTGTGGTTTCAGCATTATTTTCAGAACCCGAGCAGGGTTCTCGCATTAGCATAAGAATCCTGCCTGGTAGTTGAGATTTCTGGGTGGGGTATAAGTTGGGGGATTCTGTCAGCCCTGCCTTTCATTTGTTTACCTCCAGAGGTGGAAAGTGCATAATTGCGTGAGATGGGAAAAGTGTGGATCGTGTTTCAGATTTCATACTGACATTTGAAATGATCAGTGTGTTGGTAATTATTTGCCATTTCCATGGCGTTTGGCACCGTAATAGTCATGAGGTCGGTCTCTGCATCCTGAAGCCTATGATGCTTTTTGCAGAGAAACCTCTGCTGAGGCCCAGGTAACTTGCTATTTCCCATAGCTGGCACAGGAGCCTTGGAAGATAGGATTGTTTTCAGTATTATTTCACCATTTTTTGACCACTGTTTCAAGAACGGGAGCCCTTTTCAACCGTTAGCGGAAGAATCCTTCTTTGGAGATGAGATATTTTTCTGGGGTGGCAAGTGCAGGGCCTCTGTCAGTCCTGGGTTTGTTGGACTAGCGCCAGACATGAGAAGTGCGCCTTTGTGGGACAGGTGAATAGTGCGGATCCTGTTTCAGTCTAAAGACTGAAACAGGATCCGCACTTTTCACCGTTCCTTTCAGAATCATTTGATTCATCAGCTAGGAATGGCGATTGCTTCTCCAGACCAATCGAAGGCTAGGCCAAAGTAACTCGATCTTTCCAAGAGGTGTGTGGCCCAACTTTTGAAAGAACCGCTAAGTGGAGAACTATTTGGTATTTTTCCGAAGCACTTTTCACCGTAATTGTCCTAAGGTTGGTCTCTGCATCCTTAAGCATACCAGAGTTTTCACAGACGAAACAGGCTGAGGCCCAGTAATCTTGGCATTTCCAATAGTTGGTCCTAGAGACTACCAAGAAAATGTTCTTTTAAGTATTATTCTGTTGTGGTTTCAGCATTATTTTCAGAACCCGAGCAGGGTTCTCGCATTAGCATAAGAATCCTGCCTGGTAGTTGAGATTTCATGGTGGGGTGTAAGTGCGGGGCTTCTGTCAGCACTGCCTTTGATTTGTTTACCTCCAGAGTTGGAAAGTGCATATTTGCGTGAGATGGGAAAAGTGTGGATCGTGCTTCAGATTTCATCCTGACACTTTGAAATGACCAGTGTGTTGGTAATTATTTGCCATTTCCATGGCGTTTGGCCCCGTAATAGTCATGAGGTCGGTCTCTGCATCCTGAAGCCTATGATGCTTTTTGCAGAGAAACCTCTGCTGAGGCCCAGGTAACTTGCTATTTCCCATAGCTGGCACAGGAGCCTTGGAAGATACTATTGTTTTCAGTATTATTTCACCATTTTTTCACCACTGTTTCAAGAACGGGAGCCCTTTTCAACCGTTAGCGGAAGAATCCTTCTTTGGAGATGAGATATTTTTCTGGGGTGGCAAGTACAGGGCCTCTGTCAGTCCTGGGTTTGTTGGACTAGCGCCAGACATGAGAAGTGCGCCTTTGTGGGACAGGTGAATAGTGCGGATCCTGTTTCAGTCTAAAGACTGAAACAGGATCCGCACTTTTCACCGTTCCTTTCAGAATCATTTGATTCATCAGCTAGGAATGGCGATTGCTTCTCCAGACCAATTGAAGGCTACGCCAAAGTAACTCGATCTTTCCAAGAGGTGTGGGGCCCAACTTTTGAAAGAACCGCTAAGTGGAGAACTATTTGGTATTTTTCCTAAGCACTTTTCACCGTAATTGTCCTAAGGTTGGTCTCTGCATCCTTAAGCATACCAGAGTTTTCACAGAGGAAACAGGCTGAGGCCCAGTAATCTTGGCATTTCCAATAGTTGGTCCTAGAGACTACCAAGAAAGTGTTCTTTTAAGTATTATTCTGTTGTGGTTTCAGCATTATTTTCAGAACCCGAGCAGGGTTCTCGCATTAGCATAAGAATCCTGCCTGGTAGTTGAGATTTCATGGTGGGGTGTAAGTGTGGGGCTTCTGTCAGCCCTGCCTTTGATTTGTTTACCTCCAGAGTTGGAAAGTGCATATTTGCGTGAGATGGGAAAAGTGTGGATCGTGCTTCAGATTTCATCCTGACACTTTGAAATGACCAGTGTGTTGGTAATTATTTGCCATTTCCATGACGTTTGGCACCGTAGTAGTCATGAGGTCGGTCTCTGCATCCTGAAGCCTATGATGCTTTTTGCAGAGAAACCTCTGCTGAGGACCAGGTAACTTGCTGTTTCCCATAGCTGGCACAGGAGCCTTGGAAGATAGGATTGTTTTCAGTATTATTTCACCATTTTTTCACCACTGTTTCAAGAACGGGAGCCCTTTTCAACCGTTAGCGGAAGAATCCTTCTTTGGAGATGAGGTAATTTTCTGGGGTGGCAAGTGCAGGGCCTCTGTCAGTCCTGGGTTTGTTGGACAAGCGCCAGACATGAGAAGTGCGCCTTTGTGGGACAGGTGAATAGTGCGGATCCTGTTTCAGTCAATAGAGTGAAACAGGATCCGCTTTTTCACCGTTCCTTTCAGAATCATTTGATTTATCAGCTAGGAATGGCGATTGCTTCTCCAGACAAATCGAAGGCTAGGCCAAAGTAACTCGATCTTTCCAAGAGGTGTGTGCCCCAACTTTTGAAAGAACCGCTAAGTGGAGAACTATTTGTTATTTTTCCGAAGCACTTTTCACCATAATTGTCATAAGGTTGGTCTCTGCATCCTTAAGCATACCAGTGTCTTCACAGCCGAAACAGGCTGAGGCCCAGTAATCTTGGCATTTCCAATAGTTGGTCTTAGAGACTACCAAGAAAGTGTTCCTTTAAGTATTATTCCTTTGTGGTTTCAGCATAATTTTCAGTACCGGAGCAGTGTTCTCGCATTAGCATAAGAATCCTGCCTGGTAGTTGAGATTTCATGGTGGGGTGTAAGTGCGGGGCTTCTGTCAGCCCTGCCTTTGATTTGTTTACCTCCAGAGTTGGAAAGTGCATAGTTGCGTGAGATGGGAAAATTGTTGATCGTGCTTCAGATTTCATCCTGACACTTTGAAATGACCAGTAAGTTGGTAATTATTTGCCATTTCCATGGCGTTTGGCACCGTAATAGTCATGAGGTCGGTCTCTGCATCCTGAAGCCTATGATGATTTTTGCAGAGAAACCTCTGCTGAGGTACAGGTAACTTGCTATTTCCCATAGCTGGCCCAGGAGCCTTGGAAGATAGGATTGTTTTCAGTATTATTTCACCATTTTTTCACCACTGTTTCAAGAACGGGAGCCCTTTTCAACCGTTAGCGGAAGAATCCTTCTTTGGAGATGAGATATTTTTCTGGGGTGGCAAGTGCAGGGCCTCTGTCAGTCCTGGGTTTGTTGGACGAGCGCCAGACATGAGAAGTGCGCCTTTGTGGGACAGGTGAATAGTGCGGATCCTGTTTCAGTCTAAAGACTGAAACAGGATCCACACTTTTCACCGTTCCTTTCAGAATCATTTGATTCATCAGTTAGGAATGCCGATTGCTTCTCCAGACCAATCGAAGGCTAGGCCAAAGTACCTCGATCTTTCCCAGAGGTGTGTGGCCCAACTTTTGAAAGAACCGCTAAGTGGAGAACTATTTGGTATTTTTCCGAAGCACTTTTCACCTTAATTGTCATAAGGTTGGTCTCTGCATCCTTAAGCATACGAGAGTTTTCACAGACGAAACAGGCTGAGGCCCAGTAATCTTTTCATTTCCAATAGTTTGTCCTAGAGACTACCAAGAATGTGTTCTTTTAAGTATTATTCCATTGTGGTTTCAGCATTATTTTCAGAACCCGAGCAGGGTTCTCGCATTAGCATAAGAATCCTGCCTGGTAGTTGAGATTTCTGGGTGGGGTATAAGTTGGGGGATTCTGTCAGCCCTGCCTTTCATTTGTTTACCTCCAGAGGTGGAAAGTGCATAATTGCGTGAGATGGGAAAAGTGTGGATCGTGTTTCAGATTTCATACTGACATTTGAAATGATCAGTGTGTTGGTAATTATTTGCCATTTCCATGGCGTTTGGCACCGTAATAGTCATGAGGTCGGTCTCTGCATCCTGAAGCCTATGATGCTTTTTGCAGAGAAACCTCTGCTGAGGCCCAGGTAACTTGCTATTTCCCATAGTTGGCACAGGAGCCTTGGAAGATAGGATTGTTTTCAGTATTATTTCACCATTTTTTGACCACTGTTTCAAGAACGGGAGCCCTTTTCAACCGTTAGCGGAAGAATCCTTCTTTGGAGATGAGATATTTTTCTGGGGTGGCAAGTGCAGGGCCTCTGTCAGTCCTGGGTTTGTTGGACTAGCGCCAGACATGAGAAGTGCGCCTTTGTGGGACAGGTGAATAGTGCGGATCCTGTTTCAGTCTAAAGACTGAAACAGGATCCGCACTTTTCACCGTTCCTTTCAGAATCATTTGATTCATCAGCTAGGAATGGCGATTGCTTCTCCAGACCAATCGAAGGCTAGGCCAAAGTAACTCGATCTTTCCAAGAGGTGTGTGGCCCAACTTTTGAAAGAACCGCTAAGTGGAGAACTATTTGGTATTTTTCCGAAGCACTTTTCACCGTAATTGTCCTAAGGTTGGTCTCTGCATCCTTAAGCATACCAGAGTTTTCACAGACGAAACAGGCTGAGGCCCAGTAATCTTGGCATTTCCAATAGTTGGTCCTAGAGACTACCAAGAAAATGTTCTTTTAAGTATTATTCTGTTGTGGTTTCAGCATTATTTTCAGAACCCGAGCAGGGTTCTCGCATTAGCATAAGAATCCTGCCTGGTAGTTGAGATTTCATGGTGGGGTGTAAGTGCGGGGCTTCTGTCAGCACTGCCTTTGATTTGTTTACCTCCAGAGTTGGAAAGTGCATATTTGCGTGAGATGGGAAAAGTGTGGATCGTGCTTCAGATTTCATCCTGACACTTTGAAATGACCAGTGTGTTGGTAATTATTTGCCATTTCCATGGCGTTTGGCCCCGTAATAGTCATGAGGTCGGTCTCTGCATCCTGAAGCCTATGATGCTTTTTGCAGAGAAACCTCTGCTGAGGCCCAGGTAACTTGCTATTTCCCATAGCTGGCACAGGAGCCTTGGAAGATACTATTGTTTTCAGTATTATTTCACCATTTTTTCACCACTGTTTCAAGAACGGGAGCCCTTTTCAACCGTTAGCGGAAGAATCCTTCTTTGGAGATGAGATATTTTTCTGGGGTGGCAAGTACAGGGCCTCTGTCAGTCCTGGGTTTGTTGGACTAGCGCCAGACATGAGAAGTGCGCCTTTGTGGGACAGGTGAATAGTGCGGATCCTGTTTCAGTCTAAAGACTGAAACAGGATCCGCACTTTTCACCGTTCCTTTCAGAATCATTTGATTCATCAGCTAGGAATGGCGATTGCTTCTCCAGACCAATTGAAGGCTACGCCAAAGTAACTCGATCTTTCCAAGAGGTGTGGGGCCCAACTTTTGAAAGAACCGCTAAGTGGAGAACTATTTGGTATTTTTCCTAAGCACTTTTCACCGTAATTGTCCTAAGGTTGGTCTCTGCATCCTTAAGCATACCAGAGTTTTCACAGAGGAAACAGGCTGAGGCCCAGTAATCTTGGCATTTCCAATAGTTGGTCCTAGAGACTACCAAGAAAGTGTTCTTTTAAGTATTATTCTGTTGTGGTTTCAGCATTATTTTCAGAACCCGAGCAGGGTTCTCGCATTAGCATAAGAATCCTGCCTGGTAGTTGAGATTTCATGGTGGGGTGTAAGTGTGGGGCTTCTGTCAGCCCTGCCTTTGATTTGTTTACCTCCAGAGTTGGAAAGTGCATATTTGCGTGAGATGGGAAAAGTGTGGATCGTGCTTCAGATTTCATCCTGACACTTTGAAATGACCAGTGTGTTGGTAATTATTTGCCATTTCCATGACGTTTGGCACCGTAGTAGTCATGAGGTCGGTCTCTGCATCCTGAAGCCTATGATGCTTTTTGCAGAGAAACCTCTGCTGAGGACCAGGTAACTTGCTGTTTCCCATAGCTGGCACAGGAGCCTTGGAAGATAGGATTGTTTTCAGTATTATTTCACCATTTTTTCACCACTGTTTCAAGAACGGGAGCCCTTTTCAACCGTTAGCGGAAGAATCCTTCTTTGGAGATGAGGTAATTTTCTGGGGTGGCAAGTGCAGGGCCTCTGTCAGTCCTGGGTTTGTTGGACAAGCGCCAGACATGAGAAGTGCGCCTTTGTGGGACAGGTGAATAGTGCGGATCCTGTTTCAGTCAATAGAGTGAAACAGGATCCGCTTTTTCACCGTTCCTTTCAGAATCATTTGATTTATCAGCTAGGAATGGCGATTGCTTCTCCAGACCAATCGAAGGCTAGGCCAAAGTAACTCGATCTTTCCAAGAGGTGTGTGCCCCAACTTTTGAAAGAACCGCTAAGTGGAGAACTATTTGTTATTTTTCCGAAGCACTTATCACCGTAATTGTCATAAGGTTGGTCTCTGCATCCTTAAGCATAACAGTGTCTTCACAGCCGAAACAGGCTGAGGCCCAGTAATCTTGGCATTTCCAATAGTTGGTCTTAGAGACTACCAAGAAAGTGTTCCTTTAAGTATTATTCCTTTGTGGTTTCAGCATTATTTTCAGTACCGGAGCAGTGTTCTCGCATTAGCATAAGAATCCTGCCTGGTAGTTGAGATTTCATGGTGGGGTGTAAGTGCGGGGCTTCTGTCAGCCCTGCCTTTGATTTGTTTACCTCCAGAGTTGGAAAGTGCATAGTTGCGTGAGATGGGAAAATTGTTGATCGTGCTTCAGATTTCATCCTGACACTTTGAAATGACCAGTGTGTTGGTAATTATTTGCCATTTCCATGGCGTTTGGCACCGTAATAGTCATGAGGTCGGTCTCTGCATCCTGAAGCCTATGATGATTTTTGCAGAGAAACCTCTGCTGAGGTACAGGTAACTTGCTATTTCCCATAGCTGGCCCAGGAGCCTTGGAAGATAGGATTGTTTTCAGTATTATTTCACCATTTTTTCACCACTGTTTCAAGAACGGGAGCCCTTTTCAACCGTTAGCGGAAGAATCCTTCTTTGGAGATGAGATATTTTTCTGGGGTGGCAAGTGCAGGGCCTCTGTCAGTCCTGGGTTTGTTGGACGAGCGCCAGACATGAGAAGTGCGCCTTTGTGGGACAGGTGAATAGTGCGGATCCTGTTTTAGTCTAAAGACTGAAACAGGATCCACACTTTTCACCGTTCCTTTCAGAATCATTTGATTCATCAGTTAGGAATGCCGATTGCTTCTCCAGACCAATCGAAGGCTAGGCCAAAGTACCTCGATCTTTCCCAGAGGTGTGTGGCCCAACTTTTGAAAGAACCGCTAAGTGGAGAACTATTTGGTATTTTTCCGAAGCACTTTTCACCTTAATTGTCATAAGGTTGGTCTCTGCATCCTTAAGCATACGAGAGTTTTCACAGACGAAACAGGCTGAGGCCCAGTAATCTTTTCATTTCCAATAGTTTGTCCTAGAGACTACCAAGAATGTGTTCTTTTAAGTATTATTCCATTGTGGTTTCAGCATTATTTTCAGAACCCGAGCAGGGTTCTCGCATTAGCATAAGAATCCTGCCTGGTAGTTGAGATTTCTGGGTGGGGTATAAGTTGGGGGATTCTGTCAGCCCTGCCTTTCATTTGTTTACCTCCAGAGGTGGAAAGTGCATAATTGCGTGAGATGGGAAAAGTGTGGATCGTGTTTCAGATTTCATACTGACATTTGAAATGATCAGTGTGTTGGTAATTATTTGCCATTTCCATGGCGTTTGGCACCGTAATAGTCATGAGGTCGGTCTCTGCATCCTGAAGCCTATGATGCTTTTTGCAGAGAAACCTCTGCTGAGGCCCAGGTAACTTGCTATTTCCCATAGTTGGCACAGGAGCCTTGGAAGATAGGATTGTTTTCAGTATTATTTCACCATTTTTTGACCACTGTTTCAAGAACGGGAGCCCTTTTCAACCGTTAGCGGAAGAATCCTTCTTTGGAGATGAGATATTTTTCTGGGGTGGCAAGTGCAGGGCCTCTGTCAGTCCTGGGTTTGTTGGACTAGCGCCAGACATGAGAAGTGCGCCTTTGTGGGACAGGTGAATAGTGCGGATCCTGTTTCAGTCTAAAGACTGAAACAGGATCCGCACTTTTCACCGTTCCTTTCAGAATCATTTGATTCATCAGCTAGGAATGGCGATTGCTTCTCCAGACCAATCGAAGGCTAGGCCAAAGTAACTCGATCTTTCCAAGAGGTGTGTGGCCCAACTTTTGAAAGAACCGCTAAGTGGAGAACTATTTGGTATTTTTCCGAAGCACTTTTCACCGTAATTGTCCTAAGGTTGGTCTCTGCATCCTTAAGCATACCAGAGTTTTCACAGACGAAACAGGCTGAGGCCCAGTAATCTTGGCATTTCCAATAGTTGGTCCTAGAGACTACCAAGAAAATGTTCTTTTAAGTATTATTCTGTTGTGGTTTCAGCATTATTTTCAGAACCCGAGCAGGGTTCTCGCATTAGCATAAGAATCCTGCCTGGTAGTTGAGATTTCATGGTGGGGTGTAAGTGCGGGGCTTCTGTCAGCACTGCCTTTGATTTGTTTACCTCCAGAGTTGGAAAGTGCATATTTGCGTGAGATGGGAAAAGTGTGGATCGTGCTTCAGATTTCATCCTGACACTTTGAAATGACCAGTGTGTTGGTAATTATTTGCCATTTCCATGGCGTTTGGCCCCGTAATAGTCATGAGGTCGGTCTCTGCATCCTGAAGCCTATGATGCTTTTTGCAGAGAAACCTCTGCTGAGGCCCAGGTAACTTGCTATTTCCCATAGCTGGCACAGGAGCCTTGGAAGATACTATTGTTTTCAGTATTATTTCACCATTTTTTCACCACTGTTTCAAGAACGGGAGCCCTTTTCAACCGTTAGCGGAAGAATCCTTCTTTGGAGATGAGATATTTTTCTGGGGTGGCAAGTACAGGGCCTCTGTCAGTCCTGGGTTTGTTGGACTAGCGCCAGACATGAGAAGTGCGCCTTTGTGGGACAGGTGAATAGTGCGGATCCTGTTTCAGTCTAAAGACTGAAACAGGATCCGCACTTTTCACCGTTCCTTTCAGAATCATTTGATTCATCAGCTAGGAATGGCGATTGCTTCTCCAGACCAATTGAAGGCTACGCCAAAGTAACTCGATCTTTCCAAGAGGTGTGGGGCCCAACTTTTGAAAGAACCGCTAAGTGGAGAACTATTTGGTATTTTTCCTAAGCACTTTTCACCGTAATTGTCCTAAGGTTGGTCTCTGCATCCTTAAGCATACCAGAGTTTTCACAGAGGAAACAGGCTGAGGCCCAGTAATCTTGGCATTTCCAATAGTTGGTCCTAGAGACTACCAAGAAAGTGTTCTTTTAAGTATTATTCTGTTGTGGTTTCAGCATTATTTTCAGAACCCGAGCAGGGTTCTCGCATTAGCATAAGAATCCTGCCTGGTAGTTGAGATTTCATGGTGGGGTGTAAGTGTGGGGCTTCTGTCAGCCCTGCCTTTGATTTGTTTACCTCCAGAGTTGGAAAGTGCATATTTGCGTGAGATGGGAAAAGTGTGGATCGTGCTTCAGATTTCATCCTGACACTTTGAAATGACCAGTGTGTTGGTAATTATTTGCCATTTCCATGACGTTTGGCACCGTAGTAGTCATGAGGTCGGTCTCTGCATCCTGAAGCCTATGATGCTTTTTGCAGAGAAACCTCTGCTGAGGACCAGGTAACTTGCTGTTTCCCATAGCTGGCACAGGAGCCTTGGAAGATAGGATTGTTTTCAGTATTATTTCACCATTTTTTCACCACTGTTTCAAGAACGGGAGCCCTTTTCAACCGTTAGCGGAAGAATCCTTCTTTGGAGATGAGGTAATTTTCTGGGGTGGCAAGTGCAGGGCCTCTGTCAGTCCTGGGTTTGTTGGACAAGCGCCAGACATGAGAAGTGCGCCTTTGTGGGACAGGTGAATAGTGCGGATCCTGTTTCAGTCAATAGAGTGAAACAGGATCCGCTTTTTCACCGTTCCTTTCAGAATCATTTGATTCATCAGCTAGGAATGGCGATTGCTTCTCCAGACAAATCGAAGGCTAGGCCAAAGTAACTCGATCTTTCCAAGAGGTGTGTGCCCCAACTTTTGAAAGAACCGCTAAGTGGAGAACTATTTGTTATTTTTCCGAAGCACTTTTCACCATAATTGTCATAAGGTTGGTCTCTGCATCCTTAAGCATACCAGTGTCTTCACAGCCGAAACAGGCTGAGGCCCAGTAATCTTGGCATTTCCAATAGTTGGTCTTAGAGACTACCAAGAAAGTGTTCCTTTAAGTATTATTCCTTTGTGGTTTCAGCATAATTTTCAGTACCGGAGCAGTGTTCTCGCATTAGCATAAGAATCCTGCCTGGTAGTTGAGATTTCATGGTGGGGTGTAAGTGCGGGGCTTCTGTCAGCCCTGCCTTTGATTTGTTTACCTCCAGAGTTGGAAAGTGCATAGTTGCGTGAGATGGGAAAATTGTTGATCGTGCTTCAGATTTCATCCTGACACTTTGAAATGACCAGTAAGTTGGTAATTATTTGCCATTTCCATGGCGTTTGGCACCGTAATAGTCATGAGGTCGGTCTCTGCATCCTGAAGCCTATGATGATTTTTGCAGAGAAACCTCTGCTGAGGTACAGGTAACTTGCTATTTCCCATAGCTGGCCCAGGAGCCTTGGAAGATAGGATTGTTTTCAGTATTATTTCACCATTTTTTCACCACTGTTTCAAGAACGGGAGCCCTTTTCAACCGTTAGCGGAAGAATCCTTCTTTGGAGATGAGATATTTTTCTGGGGTGGCAAGTGCAGGGCCTCTGTCAGTCCTGGGTTTGTTGGACGAGCGCCAGACATGAGAAGTGCGCCTTTGTGGGACAGGTGAATAGTGCGGATCCTGTTTTAGTCTAAAGACTGAAACAGGATCCACACTTTTCACCGTTCCTTTCAGAATCATTTGATTCATCAGTTAGGAATGCCGATTGCTTCTCCAGACCAATCGAAGGCTAGGCCAAAGTACCTCGATCTTTCCCAGAGGTGTGTGGCCCAACTTTTGAAAGAACCGCTAAGTGGAGAACTATTTGGTATTTTTCCGAAGCACTTTTCACCTTAATTGTCATAAGGTTGGTCTCTGCATCCTTAAGCATACGAGAGTTTTCACAGACGAAACAGGCTGAGGCCCAGTAATCTTTTCATTTCCAATAGTTTGTCCTAGAGACTACCAAGAATGTGTTCTTTTAAGTATTATTCCATTGTGGTTTCAGCATTATTTTCAGAACCCGAGCAGGGTTCTCGCATTAGCATAAGAATCCTGCCTGGTAGTTGAGATTTCTGGGTGGGGTATAAGTTGGGGGATTCTGTCAGCCCTGCCTTTCATTTGTTTACCTCCAGAGGTGGAAAGTGCATAATTGCGTGAGATGGGAAAAGTGTGGATCGTGTTTCAGATTTCATACTGACATTTGAAATGATCAGTGTGTTGGTAATTATTTGCCATTTCCATGGCGTTTGGCACCGTAATAGTCATGAGGTCGGTCTCTGCATCCTGAAGCCTATGATGCTTTTTGCAGAGAAACCTCTGCTGAGGCCCAGGTAACTTGCTATTTCCCATAGTTGGCACAGGAGCCTTGGAAGATAGGATTGTTTTCAGTATTATTTCACCATTTTTTGACCACTGTTTCAAGAACGGGAGCCCTTTTCAACCGTTAGCGGAAGAATCCTTCTTTGGAGATGAGATATTTTTCTGGGGTGGCAAGTGCAGGGCCTCTGTCAGTCCTGGGTTTGTTGGACTAGCGCCAGACATGAGAAGTGCGCCTTTGTGGGACAGGTGAATATTGCGGATCCTGTTTCAGTCTAAAGACTGAAACAGGATCCGCACTTTTCACCGTTCCTTTCAGAATCATTTGATTCATCAGCTAGGAATGGCGATTGCTTCTCCAGACCAATCGAAGGCTAGGCCAAAGTAACTCGATCTTTCCAAGAGGTGTGTGGCCCAACTTTTGAAAGAACCGCTAAGTGGAGAACTATTTGGTATTTTTCCGAAGCACTTTTCACCGTAATTGTCCTAAGGTTGGTCTCTGCATCCTTAAGCATACCAGAGTTTTCACAGACGAAACAGGCTGAGGCCCAGTAATCTTGGCATTTCCAATAGTTGGTCCTAGAGACTACCAAGAAAATGTTCTTTTAAGTATTATTCTGTTGTGGTTTCAGCATTATTTTCAGAACCCGAGCAGGGTTCTCGCATTAGCATAAGAATCCTGCCTGGTAGTTGAGATTTCATGGTGGGGTGTAAGTGCGGGGCTTCTGTCAGCACTGCCTTTGATTTGTTTACCTCCAGAGTTGGAAAGTGCATATTTGCGTGAGATGGGAAAAGTGTGGATCGTGCTTCAGATTTCATCCTGACACTTTGAAATGACCAGTGTGTTGGTAATTATTTGCCATTTCCATGGCGTTTGGCCCCGTAATAGTCATGAGGTCGGTCTCTGCATCCTGAAGCCTATGATGCTTTTTGCAGAGAAACCTCTGCTGAGGCCCAGGTAACTTGCTATTTCCCATAGCTGGCACAGGAGCCTTGGAAGATACTATTGTTTTCAGTATTATTTCACCATTTTTTCACCACTGTTTCAAGAACGGGAGCCCTTTTCAACCGTTAGCGGAAGAATCCTTCTTTGGAGATGAGATATTTTTCTGGGGTGGCAAGTACAGGGCCTCTGTCAGTCCTGGGTTTGTTGGACTAGCGCCAGACATGAGAAGTGCGCCTTTGTGGGACAGGTGAATAGTGCGGATCCTGTTTCAGTCTAAAGACTGAAACAGGATCCGCACTTTTCACCGTTCCTTTCAGAATCATTTGATTCATCAGCTAGGAATGGCGATTGCTTCTCCAGACCAATTGAAGGCTACGCCAAAGTAACTCGATCTTTCCAAGAGGTGTGGGGCCCAACTTTTGAAAGAACCGCTAAGTGGAGAACTATTTGGTATTTTTCCTAAGCACTTTTCACCGTAATTGTCCTAAGGTTGGTCTCTGCATCCTTAAGCATACCAGAGTTTTCACAGAGGAAACAGGCTGAGGCCCAGTAATCTTGGCATTTCCAATAGTTGGTCCTAGAGACTACCAAGAAAGTGTTCTTTTAAGTATTATTCTGTTGTGGTTTCAGCATTATTTTCAGAACCCGAGCAGGGTTCTCGCATTAGCATAAGAATCCTGCCTGGTAGTTGAGATTTCATGGTGGGGTGTAAGTGTGGGGCTTCTGTCAGCCCTGCCTTTGATTTGTTTACCTCCAGAGTTGGAAAGGGCATATTTGCGTGAGATGGGAAAAGTGTGGATCGTGCTTCAGATTTCATCCTGACACTTTGAAATGACCAGTGTGTTGGTAATTATTTGCCATTTCCATGGCGTTTGGCACCGTAATAGTCATGAGGTCGGTCTCTGCATCCTGAAGCCTATGATGCTTTTTGCAGAGAAACCTCTGCTGAGGCCCAGGTAACTTGCTGTTTCCCATAGCTGGCACAGGAGCCTTGGAAGATAGGATTGTTTTCAGTATTATTTCACCATTTTTTCACCACTGTTTCAAGAACGGGAGCCCTTTTCAACCGTTAGCGGAAGAATCCTTCTTTGGAGATGAGATATTTTTCTGGGGTGGCAAGTGCAGGGCCTCTGTCAGTCCTGGGTTTGTTGGACTAGCGCCAGACATGAGAAGTGCGCCTTTGTGGGACAGGTGAATAGTGCGGATCCTGTTTCAGTCTAAAGACTGAAACAGGATCCGCACTTTTCACCGTTCCTTTCAGAATCATTTGATTCATCAGCTAGGAATGGCGATTGCTTCTCCAGACCAATCGAAGGCTAGGCCAAAGTAACTCGATCTTTCCAAGAGGTGTGTGGCCCAACTTTTGAAAGAACCGCTAAGTGGAGAACTATTTGGTATTTTTCCTAAGCACTTTTCACAGTAATTGTCATAAGGTTGGTCTCTGCATCCTTAAGCATACCAGTGTCTTCACAGACGAAACAGGCTGAGGCCCAGTAATCTTGGCATTTCCAATAGTTGGTCTTAGAGACTACCAAGAAAGTGTTCCTATAAGTATTATTCCTTTGTGGTTTCAGCATTATTTTCAGTACCGGAGCAGGGTTCTCGCATTAGCATAAGAATCCTGCCTGGTAGTTGAGATTTCATGGTGGGGTGTAAGTGCGGGGCTTCTGTCAGCCCTGCCTTTGATTTGTTTACCTCCAGAGTTGGAAAGTGCATATTTGTGTGAGATGGGAAAAGTGTGGATCGTGCTTCAGATTTCATCCTCACACTTTGAAATTACCAGTGTGTTGGTAATTATTTGCCATTTCCATGGCGTTTGGCACCGTAATAGTCATGAGGTCGGTCTCTGCATCCTGAAGCCTATGATGCTTTTTGCAGAGAAACCTCTGCTGAGGCCCAGGTAACTTGCTATTTCCCATAGCTGGCAGAGGTGCCTTGAAAGATAGGATTGTTTTCAGTATTATTTCACCATTTTTTCACCACTGTTTCAAGAACGGGAGCCCTTTTCAACCGTTAGCGGAAGAATCCTTCTTTGGAGATGAGATATTTTTCTGGGGTGGCAAGTGCAGGGCCTTTGTCAGTCCTGGGTTTGTTGGACTAGCGCCAGACATGAAAAGTGCGCCTTTGTGGGACAGGTGAATAGTGCGGATCCTGTTTCAGTCTAAAGACTGAAACAGGATCTGCACTTTTCACCGTTCCTTTCAGAATCATTTGATTCATCAGGTAGGAATGGCGATTGCTTCTCCAGACCAATCGAAGGCTAGGCCAAAGTAACTCGATCTTTCCAAGAGGTGTGTGGCCCAACTTTTGAAAGAACCGCTAAGTGGAGAACTATTTGGTATTTTTCCGAAGCACTTTTCACCGTAATTGTCCTAAGGTTGGTCTCTGCATCCTTAAGCATACCAGAGTTTTCACAGACGAAACAGGCTGAGGCCCAGTAATCTTGGCATTTCCAATAGTTGGTCCTAGAGACTACCAAGAAAGTGTTCTTTTAAGTATTATTCTGTTGTGGTTTCAGCATTATTTTCAGAACCCGAGCAGGGTTCTTGCATTAGCATAAGAATTCTGCCTGGTAGTTGAGATTTTATGGTGGGGTGTAAGTGCGGGGCTTCTGTCAGCCCTGCCTTTGATTTGTTTACCTCCAGAGTTGGAAAGTGCATATTTGCGTGAGATGGGAAAAGTGTGGATCGTGCTTCAGATTTCATCCTGACACTTTGAAATGACCAGTGTGCTGGTAATTATTTGCCATTTCCATGGCGTTTGGCCCCGTAATAGTCATGAGGTCGGTCTCTGCATCCTGAAGCCTATGATGCTTTTCGCAGAGAAACCTCTGCTGAGGCCCAGGTAACTTGCTATTTCCCATAGCTGGCACAGGAGCCTTGGAAGATAGGATTGTTTTCAGTATTATTTCACCATTTTTTGACCACTGTTTCAAGAACGGGAGCCCTTTTCAACCGTTAGCGGAAGAATCCTTCTTTGGAGATGAGATATTTTTCTGGGGTGGCAAGTGCAGGGCCTCTGTCAGTCCTGGGTTTGTTGGACTAGCGCCAGACATGAGAAGTGCGCCTTTGTGGGACAGGTGAATAGTGCGGATCCTGTTTCAGTCTAAAGACTGAAACAGGATCCGCACTTTTCACCGTTCCTTTCAGAATCATTTGATTCATCAGCTAGGAATGGCGATTGCTTCTCCAGACCAATCGAAGGCTAGGCCAAAGTAACTCGATCTTTCCAAGAGGTGTGTGGCCCAACTTTTGAAAGAACCGCTAAGTGGAGAAGTATTTGGTATTTTTCCGAAGCACTTTTCACCGTAATTGTCCTAAGGTTGGTCTCTGCATCCTTAAGCATACCAGAGTTTTCACAGAAGAAACAGGCTGAGCCCCATTAATCTTGGCATTTCCAATAGTTGGTCCTAGAGACTACCAAGAAAGTGTTCTTTTAAGTATTATTTTGTTGTGGTTTCAGCATTATTTTCAGAACCCGAGCAGGGTTCTCGCATTAGCATAAGAATCCTGCCTGGTAGTTGAGATTTCATGGTGGGGTGTAAGTGCGGGGCTTCTGTCAGCCCTGCCTTTGATTTGTTTACCTCCAGAGTTGGAAAGTGCATATTTGCGTGAGATGGGAAAAGTGTGGATCGTGCTTCAGATTTCATCGTGACACTTTGAAATGACCAGTGTGTTGGTAATTATTTGCCATTTCCATGGCGTTTGGCCCCGTAAAAGTCATGAGGTCGGTCTCTGCATCCTGAAGCCTATGATGCTTTTTGCAGAGAAACCTCTGCTGAGGCCCAGGTAACTTGCTATTTCCCATAGCTGGCACAGGAGCCTTGGAAGATACTATTGTTTTCAGTATTATTTCACCATTTTTTCACCACTGTTTCAAGAACGGGAGCCCTTTTCAACCGTTAGCGGAAGAATCCTTCTTTGGAGATGAGATATTTTTCTGGGGTGGCAAGTGCAGGGCCTCTGTCAGTCCTGGGTTTGTTGGACTAGCGCCAGACATGAGAAGTGCGCCTTTGTGGGGCAGGTGAATAGTGCGGATCCTGTTTCTGTCTAAAGACTGAAACAGGATCCGCACTTTTCACCGTTCCTTTCAGAATCATTTGATTCATCAGCTAGGAATGGCGATTGCTTCTCCAGACCAATCGAAGGCTAGGCCAAAGTAACTCGATCGTTCTAAGAGGTGTGTGGCCCAACTTTTGAAAGAACCGCTAAGTGGAGAACTATTTGGTATTTTTCCTAAGCACTTTTCACCGTAATTGTCCTAAGGTTGGTCTCTGCATCCTTAAGCATACCAGAGTTTTCACAGACGAAACAGGCTGAGGCCCAGTAATCTTGGCATTTCCAATAGTTGGTCCTAGAGACTACCAAGAAAATGTTCTTTTAAGTATTATTCTGTTGTGGTTTCAGCATTATTTTCAGAACCCGAGCAGGGTTCTCGCATTAGCATAAGAATCCTGCCTGGTAGTTGAGATTTCATGGTGGGGTGTAAGTGCGGGGCTTCTGTCAGCACTGCCTTTGATTTGTTTACCTCCAGAGTTGGAAAGTGCATATTTGCGTGAGATGGGAAAAGTGTGGATCGTGCTTCAGATTTCATCCTGACACTTTGAAATGACCAGTGTGTTGGTAATTATTTGCCATTTCCATGGCGTTTGGCCCCGTAATAGTCATGAGGTCGGTCTCTGCATCCTGAAGCCTATGATGCTTTTTGCAGAGAAACCTCTGCTGAGGCCCAGGTAACTTGCTGTTTCCCATAGCTGGCACAGGAGCCTTGGAAGATAGGATTGTTTTCAGTATTATTTCACCATTTTTTCACCACTGTTTCAAGAACGGGAGCCCTTTTCAACCGTTAGCGGAAGAATCCTTCTTTGGAGATGAGATATTTTTCTGGGGTGGCAAGTGCAGGGCCTCTGTCAGTCCTGGGTTTGTTGGACTAGCGCCAGACATGAGAAGTGCGCCTTTGTGGGACAGGTGAATAGTGCGGATCCTGTTTCAGTCTAAAGACTGAAACAGGATCCGCACTTTTCACCGTTCCTTTCAGAATCATTTGATTCATCAGCTAGGAATGGCGATTGCTTCTCCAGACCAATCGAAGGCTAGGCCAAAGTAACTCGATCTTTCCAAGAGGTGTGTGGCCCAACTTTTGAAAGAACCGCTAAGTGGAGAACTATTTGGTATTTTTCCTAAGCACTTTTCACAGTAATTGTCATAAGGTTGGTCTCTGCATCCTTAAGCATACCAGTGTCTTCACAGACGAAACAGGCTGAGGCCCAGTAATCTTGGCATTTCCAATAGTTGGTCTTAGAGACTACCAAGAAAGTGTTCCTATAAGTATTATTCCTTTGTGGTTTCAGCATTATTTTCAGTACCGGAGCAGGGTTCTCGCATTAGCATAAGAATCCTGCCTGGTAGTTGAGATTTCATGGTGGGGTGTAAGTGCGGGGCTTCTGTCAGCCCTGCCTTTGATTTGTTTACCTCCAGAGTTGGAAAGTGCATATTTGTGTGAGATGGGAAAAGTGTGGATCGTGCTTCAGATTTCATCCTCACACTTTGAAATTACCAGTGTGTTGGTAATTATTTGCCATTTCCATGGCGTTTGGCACCGTAATAGTCATGAGGTCGGTCTCTGCATCCTGAAGCCTATGATGCTTTTTGCAGAGAAACCTCTGCTGAGGCCCAGGTAACTTGCTATTTCCCATAGCTGGCAGAGGTGCCTTGAAAGATAGGATTGTTTTCAGTATTATTTCACCATTTTTTCACCACTGTTTCAAGAACGGGAGCCCTTTTCAACCGTTAGCGGAAGAATCCTTCTTTGGAGATGAGATATTTTTCTGGGGTGGCAAGTGCAGGGCCTTTGTCAGTCCTGGGTTTGTTGGACTAGCGCCAGACATGAAAAGTGCGCCTTTGTGGGACAGGTGAATAGTGCGGATCCTGTTTCAGTCTAAAGACTGAAACAGGATCTGCACTTTTCACCGTTCCTTTCAGAATCATTTGATTCATCAGGTAGGAATGGCGATTGCTTCTCCAGACCAATCGAAGGCTAGGCCAAAGTAACTCGATCTTTCCAAGAGGTGTGTGGCCCAACTTTTGAAAGAACCGCTAAGTGGAGAACTATTTGGTATTTTTCCGAAGCACTTTTCACCGTAATTGTCCTAAGGTTGGTCTCTGCATCCTTAAGCATACCAGAGTTTTCACAGACGAAACAGGCTGAGGCCCAGTAATCTTGGCATTTCCAATAGTTGGTCCTAGAGACTACCAAGAAAGTGTTCTTTTAAGTATTATTCTGTTGTGGTTTCAGCATTATTTTCAGAACCCGAGCAGGGTTCTTGCATTAGCATAAGAATTCTGCCTGGTAGTTGAGATTTTATGGTGGGGTGTAAGTGCGGGGCTTCTGTCAGCCCTGCCTTTGATTTGTTTACCTCCAGAGTTGGAAAGTGCATATTTGCGTGAGATGGGAAAAGTGTGGATCGTGCTTCAGATTTCATCCTGACACTTTGAAATGACCAGTGTGCTGGTAATTATTTGCCATTTCCATGGCGTTTGGCCCCGTAATAGTCATGAGGTCGGTCTCTGCATCCTGAAGCCTATGATGCTTTTCGCAGAGAAACCTCTGCTGAGGCCCAGGTAACTTGCTATTTCCCATAGCTGGCACAGGAGCCTTGGAAGATAGGATTGTTTTCAGTATTATTTCACCATTTTTTGACCACTGTTTCAAGAACGGGAGCCCTTTTCAACCGTTAGCGGAAGAATCCTTCTTTGGAGATGAGATATTTTTCTGGGGTGGCAAGTGCAGGGCCTCTGTCAGTCCTGGGTTTGTTGGACTAGCGCCAGACATGAGAAGTGCGCCTTTGTGGGACAGGTGAATAGTGCGGATCCTGTTTCAGTCTAAAGACTGAAACAGGATCCGCACTTTTCACCGTTCCTTTCAGAATCATTTGATTCATCAGCTAGGAATGGCGATTGCTTCTCCAGACCAATCGAAGGCTAGGCCAAAGTAACTCGATCTTTCCAAGAGGTGTGTGGCCCAACTTTTGAAAGAACCGCTAAGTGGAGAAGTATTTGGTATTTTTCCGAAGCACTTTTCACCGTAATTGTCCTAAGGTTGGTCTCTGCATCCTTAAGCATACCAGAGTTTTCACAGAAGAAACAGGCTGAGCCCCATTAATCTTGGCATTTCCAATAGTTGGTCCTAGAGACTACCAAGAAAGTGTTCTTTTAAGTATTATTTTGTTGTGGTTTCAGCATTATTTTCAGAACCCGAGCAGGGTTCTCGCATTAGCATAAGAATCCTGCCTGGTAGTTGAGATTTCATGGTGGGGTGTAAGTGCGGGGCTTCTGTCAGCCCTGCCTTTGATTTGTTTACCTCCAGAGTTGGAAAGTGCATATTTGCGTGAGATGGGAAAAGTGTGGATCGTGCTTCAGATTTCATCGTGACACTTTGAAATGACCAGTGTGTTGGTAATTATTTGCCATTTCCATGGCGTTTGGCCCCGTAAAAGTCATGAGGTCGGTCTCTGCATCCTGAAGCCTATGATGCTTTTTGCAGAGAAACCTCTGCTGAGGCCCAGGTAACTTGCTATTTCCCATAGCTGGCACAGGAGCCTTGGAAGATACTATTGTTTTCAGTATTATTTCACCATTTTTTCACCACTGTTTCAAGAACGGGAGCCCTTTTCAACCGTTAGCGGAAGAATCCTTCTTTGGAGATGAGATATTTTTCTGGGGTGGCAAGTGCAGGGCCTCTGTCAGTCCTGGGTTTGTTGGACTAGCGCCAGACATGAGAAGTGCGCCTTTGTGGGGCAGGTGAATAGTGCGGATCCTGTTTCTGTCTAAAGACTGAAACAGGATCCGCACTTTTCACCGTTCCTTTCAGAATCATTTGATTCATCAGCTAGGAATGGCGATTGCTTCTCCAGACCAATCGAAGGCTAGGCCAAAGTAACTCGATCGTTCTAAGAGGTGTGTGGCCCAACTTTTGAAAGAACCGCTAAGTGGAGAACTATTTGGTATTTTTCCTAAGCACTTTTCACCGTAATTGTCCTAAGGTTGGTCTCTGCATCCTTAAGCATACCAGAGTTTTCACAGACGAAACAGGCTGAGGCCCAGTAATCTTGGCATTTCCAATAGTTGGTCCTAGAGACTACCAAGAAAATGTTCTTTTAAGTATTATTCTGTTGTGGTTTCAGCATTATTTTCAGAACCCGAGCAGGGTTCTCGCATTAGCATAAGAATCCTGCCTGGTAGTTGAGATTTCATGGTGGGGTGTAAGTGCGGGGCTTCTGTCAGCACTGCCTTTGATTTGTTTACCTCCAGAGTTGGAAAGTGCATATTTGCGTGAGATGGGAAAAGTGTGGATCGTGCTTCAGATTTCATCCTGACACTTTGAAATGACCAGTGTGTTGGTAATTATTTGCCATTTCCATGGCGTTTGGCCCCGTAATAGTCATGAGGTCGGTCTCTGCATCCTGAAGCCTATGATGCTTTTTGCAGAGAAACCTCTGCTGAGGCCCAGGTAACTTGCGGTTTCCCATAGCTGGCACAGGAGCCTTGGAAGATAGGATTGTTTTCAGTATTATTTCACCATTTTTTCACCACTGTTTCAAGAACGGGAGCCCTTTTCAACCGTTAGCGGAAGAATCCTTCTTTGGAGATGAGATAATTTTCTGGGGTGGCAAGTGCAGGGCCTCTGTCAGTCCTGGGTTTGTTGGACTAGCGCCAGACATGAGAAGTGCGCCTTTGTGGGACAGGTGAATAGTGCGGATCCTGTTTCAGTCTAAAGACTGAAACAGGATCCGCACTTTTCACCGTTCCTTTCAGAATCATTTGATTCATCAGCTAGGAATGGCGATTGCTTCTCCAGACCAATCGAAGGCTACGCCAAAGTAACTCGATCGTTCCAAGAGGTGTGTGGCCCAACTTTTGAAAGAACCGCTAAGTGGAGAACTATTTGGTATTTTTCCTAAGCACTTTTCACCGTAATTGTCCTAAGGTTGGTCTCTGCATCCTTAAGCATACCAGAGTTTTCACAGAGGAAACAGGCTGAGGCCCAGTAATCTTGGCATTTCCAATAGTTGGTCCTAGAGACTACCAAGAAAGTGTTCTTTTAAGTATTATTCTGTTGTGGTTTCAGCATTATTTTCAGAACCCGAGCAGGGTTCTCGCATTAGCATAAGAATCCTGCCTGGTAGTTGAGATTTCATGGTGGGGTGTAAGTGCGGGGCTTCTGTCAGCCCTGCCTTTGATTTGTTTACCTCCAGAGTTGGAAAGTGCATATTTGCGTGAGATGGGAAAAGTGTGGATCGTGCTTCAGATTTCATCCTGACACTTTGAAATGACCAGTGTGTTGGTAATTATTTGCCATTTCCATGGCGTTTGGCCCCGTAATAGTCATGAGGTCGGTCTCTGCATCCTGAAGCCTATGATGCTTTTTGCAGAGAAACCTCTGCTGAGGCCCAGGTAACTTGCTATTTCCCATAGCTGGCACAGGAGCCTTGGAAGATAGGATTGTTTTCAGTATTATTTCACCATTTTTTGACCACTGTTTCAAGAACGGGAGCCCTTTTCAACCGTTAGCGGAAGAATCCTTCTTTGGAGATGAGATATTTTTCTGGGGTGGCAAGTGCAGGGCCTGTGTCAGTCCTGGGTTTGTTGGACTAGCGCCAGACATGAGAAGTGCGCCTTTGTGGGACAGGTGAATAGTGCGGATCCTGTTTCATTCTAAAGACTGAAACAGGATCCGCACTTTTCACCGTTCCTTTCAGAATCATTTGATTCATCAGCTAGGAATGGCGATTGCTTCTCCAGACCAATCGAAGGCTAGGCCAAAGTAACTCGATCTTTCCAAGAGGTGTGTGGCCCAACTTTTGAAAGAACCGCTAAGTGCAGAAGTATTTGGTATTTTTCCGAAGCACTTTTCACCGTAATTGTCCTAAGGTTGGTCTCTGCATCCTTAAGCATACCAGAGTTTTCACAGACGAAACAGGCTGAGCCCCATTAATCTTGGCATTTCCAATAGTTGGTCCTAGAGACTACCAAGAAAGTGTTCTTTTAAGTATTATTTTGTTGTGGTTTCAGCATTATTTTCAGAACCCGAGCAGGGTTCTCGCATTAGCATAAGAATCCTGCCTGGTAGTTGAGATTTCATGGTGGGGTGTAAGTGCGGGGCTTCTGTCAGCCCTGCCTTTGATTTGTTTACCTCCAGAGTTGGAAAGTGCATATTTGCGTGAGATGGGAAAAGTGTGGATCGTGCTTCAGATTTCATCCTGACACTTTGAAATGACCAGTGTGTTGGTAATTATTTGCCATTTCCATGGCGTTTGGCACCGTAATAGTCATGAGGTCGGTCTCTGCATCCTGAAGCCTATGATGCTTTTTGCAGAGAAACCTCTGCTGAGGCCCAGGTAACTTGCTATTTCCCATAGCTGGCAAGGGGCCTTGGAAGATACTATTGTTTTCAGTATTATTTCACCATTTTTTCACCACTGTTTCAAGAACGGGAGCCCTTTTCAACCGTTAGCGGAAGAATCCTTCTTTGGAGATGAGATATTTTTCTGGGGTGGCAAGTGCAGGGCCTCTGTCAGTCCTGGGTTTGTTGGACTAGCGCCAGACATGAGAAGTGCGCCTTTGTGGGACAGGTGAATAGTGCGGATCCTGTTTCAGTCTAAAGACTAAAACAGGATCCGCACTTTTCACCGTTCCTTTCAGAATCATTTGATTCATCAGCTAGGAATGGCGATTGCGTCTCCAGACCAATTGAAGGCTACGCCAAAGTAACTCGATCTTTCCAAGAGGTGTGGGGCCCAACTTTTGAAAGAACCGCTAAGTGGAGAACTATTTGGTATTTTTCCTAAGCACTTTTCACCGTAATTGTCCTAAGGTTGGTCT
Organism: Lemur catta; assembly: GCF_020740605.2. Classification (NCBI taxonomy): domain Eukaryota; kingdom Metazoa; phylum Chordata; class Mammalia; order Primates; family Lemuridae; genus Lemur; species Lemur catta. The sequence continues at coordinate 82,802,943 of NC_059132.1, read as the reverse complement.
CTGCATCCTTAAGGATACCAGAGTTTTCACAGACGAAACAGGCTGAGGCCCAGTAATCTTGGCATTTCAAATAGTTGGTCCTAGAGACTACCAAGAAAGTGTTCTTTTAAGTATTATTCTGTTGTGGTTTCAGCATTATTTTCAGAACCCGAGCAGGGTTCTCGCATTAGCATAAGAATCCTGCCTGGTAGTTGAGATTTCATGGTGGGGTGTAAGTGCGGGGCTTCTGTCAGCCCTGCCTTTGATTTGTTTACCTCCAGTGTTGGAAAGTGCATAATTGCGTGAGATGGGAAAAGTGTGGATCGTGCTTCAGATTTCATCGTGACACTTTGAAATGACCAGTGTGTTGGTAATTATTTGCCATTTCCATGGCGTTTGGCCCCGTAATAGTCATGAGGTCGGTCTCTGCATCCTGAAGCCTATGATGCTTTTTGCAGAGAAACCTCTGCTGAGGCCCAGGTAACTTGCTATTTCCCATAGCTGGCACAGGAGCCTTGGAAGATAGGATTGTTTTCAGTATTATTTCACCATTTTTTGACCACTGTTTCAAGAACGGGAGCCCTTTTCAACCGTTAGCGGAAGAATCCTTCTTTGGAGATGAGATATTTTTCTGGGGTGGCAACTGCAGGGCCTCTGTCAGTGTTGGGTTTGTTGGACTAGCGCCAGACATGAGAAGTGCGCCTTTGTGGGACAGGTGAATAGTGCGGATCCTGTTTCAGTCTAAAGACTGAAACAGGATCCGCACTTTTCACCGTTCCTTTCAGAATCATTTGATTCATCAGCTAGGAATGGCGATTGCTTCTCCAGACCAATCGAAGGCTAAGCCAAAGTAACTCGATCTTTCCCAGAGGTGTGTGGCCCAACTTTTGAAAGAACCGCTAAGTGGAGAACTATTTGGTATTTTTCCTAAGCACTTTTCACCGTAATTGTCATAAGGTTGGTCTCTGCATCCTTAAGCATACCAGTGTCTTCACAGACGAAACAGGCTGAGGCCCAGTAATCTTGGCATTTCCAATAGTTGGTCTTAGAGACTACCAAGAAAGTGTTCCTATAAGTATTATTCCTTTGTGGTTTCAGCATTATTTTCAGTACCGGAGCAGGGTTCTCGCATTAGCATAAGAATCCTGCCTGGTAGTTGAGATTTCATGGTGGGGTGTAAGTGCGGGGCTTCTTTCAGCCCTGCCTTTGATTTGTTTACCTCCAGAGTTGGAAAGTGCATAGTTGCGTGAGATGGGAAAATTGTGGATCGTGCTTCAGATTTCATCCTGACACTTTGAAATGACCAGTGTGTTGGTAATTATTTGCCATTTCCATGGCGTTTGGCACCGTAATAATCATGAGGTCGGTCTCTGCATCTTGAAGCCTATGATGCTTTTTGCAGAGAAACCTCTGCTGAGGCGCAGGTAACTTGCTATTTCCCATAGCTGGCACAGGAGCCTTGGAAGATACTATTGTTTTCAGTATTATTTCACCATTTTTTCACCACTGTTTCAAGAACGGGAGCCCTTTTCAACCGTTAGCGGAAGAATCCTTCTTTGGAGATGAGATATTTTTCTGGGGTGGCAAGTGCAGGGCCTCTGTCAGTCCTGGGTTTGTTGGACTAGCGCCAGACATGAGAAGTGCGCCTTTGTGGGACAGGTGAATAGTGCGGATCCTGTTTCAGTCTAAAGACTAAAACAGGATCCGCACTTTTCACCGTTCCTTTCAGAATCATTTGATTCATCAGCTAGGAATGGCGATTGCTTCTCCAGACCAATTGAAGGCTACGCCAAAGTAACTCGATCTTTCCAAGAGGTGTGGGGCCCAACTTTTGAAAGAACCGCTAAGTGGAGAACTATTTGGTATTTTTCCGAAGCACTTTTCACCGTAATTGTCCTAAGGTTGGTCTCTGCATCCTTAAGCATACCAGAGTTTTCACAGACGAAACAGGCTGAGGCCCAGTAATCTTGGCATTTCCAATAGTTGGTCCTAGAGACTACCAAGAAAGTGTTCTTTTAAGTATTATTCTGTTGTGGTTTCAGCATTATTTTCAGAACCCGAGCAGGGTTCTCGCATTAGCATAAGAATTCTGCCTGGTAGTTGAGATTTCATGGTGGGGTGTAAGTGCGGGGCTTCTGTCAGCCCTGCCTTTGATTTGTTTACCTCCAGTGTTGGAAAGTGCATATTTGCGTGAGATGGGAAAAGTGTGGATCGTGCTTCAGATTTCATCGTGACACTTTGAAATGACCAGTGTGTTGGTAATTATTTGCCATTTCCATGGCGTTTGGCCCCGTAATAGTCATGAGGTCGGTCTCTGCATCCTGAAGCCTATGATGCTTTTTGCAGAGAAACCTCTGCTGAGGCCCAGGTAACTTGCTATTTCCCATAGCTGGCACAGGAGCCTTGGAAGATAGGATTGTTTTCAGTATTATTTCACCATTTTTTGACCACTGTTTCAAGAACGGGAGCCCTTTTCAACCGTTAGCGGAAGAATCCTTCTTTGGAGATGAGATATTTTTCTGGGGTGCCAAGTGCAGGGCCTCTGTCAGTCCTGGGTTTGTTGGACTAGCGCCAGACATGAGAAGTGCGCCTTTGTGGGACAGGTGAATAGTGCGGATCCTGTTTCAGTCTAAAGACTGAAACAGGATCCGCACTTTTCACCGTTCCTTTCAGAATCATTTGATTCATCAGCTAGGAATGGCGATTGCTTCTCCAGACCAATCGAAGGCTAAGCCAAAGTAACTCGATCTTTCCCAGAGGTGTGTGGCCCAACTTTTGAAAGAACCGCTAAGTGGAGAACTATTTGGTATTTTTCCTAAGCACTTTTCACCGTAATTGTCATAAGGTTGGTCTCTGCATCCTTAAGCATACCAGTGTCTTCACAGACGAAACAGGCTGAGGCCCAGTAATCTTGGCATTTCCAATAGTTGGTCTTAGAGACTACCAAGAAAGTGTTCCTATAAGTATTATTCCTTTGTGGTTTCAGCATTATTTTCAGTACCGGAGCAGGGTTCTCGCATTAGCATAAGAATCCTGCCTGGTAGTTGAGATTTCATGGTGGGGTGTAAGTGCGGGGCTTCTTTCAGCCCTGCCTTTGATTTGTTTACCTCCAGAGTTGGAAAGTGCATAGTTGCGTGAGATGGGAAAATTGTGGATCGTGCTTCAGATTTCATCCTGACACTTTGAAATGACCAGTGTGTTGGTAATTATTTGCCATTTCCATGGCGTTTGGCACCGTAATAGTCATGAGGTCGGTCTCTGCATCTTGAAGCCTATGATGCTTTTTGCAGAGAAACCTCTGCTGAGGCGCAGGTAACTTGCTATTTCCCATAGCTGGCACAGGAGCCTTGGAAGATACTATTGTTTTCAGTATTATTTCACCATTTTTTCACCACTGTTTCAAGAACGGGAGCCCTTTTCAACCGTTAGCGGAAGAATCCTTCTTTGGAGATGAGATATTTTTCTGGGGTGGCAAGTGCAGGGCCTCTGTCAGTCCTGGGTTTGTTGGACGAGCGCCAGACATGAGAAGTGCGCTTTTGTGGGACAGGTGAATAGTGCGGATCCTGTTTCAGTCTAAAGACTGAAACAGGATCCACACTTTTCACCGTTCCTTTCAGAATCATTTGATTCATCAGTTAGGAATGCCGATTGCTTCTCCAGACCAATCGAAGGCTAGTCCAAAGTACCTCGATCTTTCGAAGAGGTGTGTGGCCCAACTTTTGAAAGAACCGCTAAGTGGAGAAGTATTTGGTATTTTTCCGAAGCACTTTTCACCGTAATTGTCATAAGGTTGGTCTCTGCATCCTTAAGCATACGAGAGTTTTCACAGATGAAACAGGCTGAGGCCCAGTAATCTTGGCATTTCCAATAGTTTGTCCTAGAGACTACCAAGAATTTGTTCTTTTAAGTATTATTCCATTGTGGTTTCAGCATTATTTTCAGAACCGGAGCAGGGTTCTCGCATTAGCATAAGAATCCTGCCTGGTAGTTGAGATTTCTGGGTGGGGTATAAGTTGGGGGATTCTGTCAGCCCTGCCTTTGATTTGTTTACCTCCAAAGTTGGAAAGTGCATATTTGGGTGAGATGGGAAAAGTGTGGATCGTGCTTCAGATTTCATCCTCACACTTTGAAATGACCAGTGTGTTGGTAATTATTTGCCATTTCCATGGCGTTTGGCACCGTAATAGTCATGAGGTCCGTCTCTGCATCCTGAAGCCTATGATGCTTTTTGCAGAGAAACCTCTGCTGATGCCCAGGTAACTTGCTATTTCCCATAGCTGGCACAGGAACCTTGAAAGATAGGATTGTTTTCAGTATTATTTCACCATTTTTTCACCACTGCTTCAAGAACGGGAGCCCTTTTCAACCGCTAGCGTAAGAATCCTTCTTTGGAGATGAGATATTTTTCTGGGGTGGCAAGTGCAGGGCCTCTGTCAGTCCTGGGTTTGTTGGACTAGCGCCAGACATGAGAAGTGCGCCTTTGTGGGACAGGTGAATAGTGCGGATCCTGTTTCAGTCTAAAGACTGAAACAGTATCCGCACTTTTCACCGTTCCTTTCAGAATCATTTGATTCATCAGCTAGGAATGGCGATTGCTTCTCCCGACCAATCGAAGGCTACGCCAAAGTAACTCGATCTTTCCAAAGGGGTGTGGCCCAACTTTTGAAAGAACCGCTAAGTGGAGAACTATTTGGTATTTTTCCTAAGCACTTTTCACCGTAATTGTCCTAAGGTTGGTCTCTGCATCCTTAAGCATACCAGAGTTTTCACAGACGAAACAGGCTGAGGCCCAGTAATCTTGGCATTTCCAATAGTTGGTCCTAGAGACTACCAAGAAAGTGTTCTTTTAAGTATTACTCTGTTGTGGTTTCAGCATTATTTTCAGAACCCAAGCAGGGTTCTCGCATTAGCATAAGAATCCTGCCTGGTAGTTGAGATTTCATGGTGGGGTGTAAGTGCGGGGCTTCTGTCAGCCCTGCCTTTGATTTGTTTACCTCCAGAGTTGGAAAGTGCATATTTGCGTGAGATGGGAAAAGTGTGGATCGTGCTTCAGATTTCATCCAGACACTTTGAAATGACCAGTGTGTTGGTAATTATTTGCCATTTCCATGGCGTTTGGCACCGTAATAGTCATGAGGTCGGTCTCTGCATCCTGAAGCCTATGATTCTTTTTGCAGAGAAACCGGTGCTGAGGCCCAGGTAACTTGCTGTTTCCCATAGCTGGCACAGGAGCCTTGGAAGATAGGATTGTTTTCAGTATTATTTCACCATTTTTTCACCACTGTTTCAAGAACGGGACCCTTTTCAACCGTTAGCAGAAGAATCCTTCTTTGGAGATGAGATATTTTTCTGGGGTGGCAAGTGCAGGGCCTCTGTCAGTCCTGGGTTTATTGGACTAGCGCCAGACATGAGAAGTGCGCCTTTGTGGGACAGGTGAATAGTGCGGATCCTGTTTCAGTCTAAAGACTGTAACAGGATCCGCACTTTTCACCGTTCCTTTCAGAATCATTTGATTCATCAGCTAGGAATGGCGATTGCTTCTCCAGACCAATCGAAGGCTAGGCCAAAGTAACTCGATCTTTCCAAGAGGTGTGTGGCCCAACTTTTGAAAGAACCGCTAAGTGGAGAAGTATTTGGTATTTTTCCGAGGCACTTTTCACCGTAATTGTCCTAAGGTTGGTCTCTGCATCCTTAAGCATACCAGAGTTTTCACAGACGAAACAGGCTGAGGCCCAGTAATCTTGGCATTTCCAATAGTTGGTCCTAGAGACTACCAAGAAAGTGTTCTTTTAAGTATTACTCTGTTGTGGTTTCAGCATTATTTTCAGAACCCAAGCAGGGTTCTCGCATTAGCATAAGAATCCTGCCTGGTAGTTGAGATTTCATGGTGGGGTGTAAGTGCGGGGCTTCTGTCAGCCCTGCCTTTGATTTGTTTACCTCCAGAGTTGGAAAGTGCATATTTGCGTGAGATGGGAAAAGTGTGGATCGTGCTTCAGATTTCATCCAGACACTTTGAAATGACCAGTGTGTTGGTAATTATTTGCCATTTCCATGGCGTTTGGCACCGTAATAGTCATGAGGTCGGTCTCTGCATCCTGAAGCCTATGATTCTTTTTGCAGAGAAACCGGTGCTGAGGCCCAGGTAACTTGCTGTTTCCCATAGCTGGCACAGGAGCCTTGGAAGATAGGATTGTTTTCAGTATTATTTCACCATTTTTTCACCACTGTTTCAAGAACGGGACCCTTTTCAACCGTTAGCAGAAGAATCCTTCTTTGGAGATGAGATATTTTTCTGGGGTGGCAAGTGCAGGGCCTCTGTCAGTCCTGGGTTTATTGGACTAGCGCCAGACATGAGAAGTGCGCCTTTGTGGGACAGGTGAATAGTGCGGATCCTGTTTCAGTCTAAAGACTGTAACAGGATCCGCACTTTTCACCGTTCCTTTCAGAATCATTTGATTCATCAGCTAGGAATGGCGATTGCTTCTCCAGACCAATCGAAGGCTAGGCCAAAGTAACTCGATCTTTCCAAGAGGTGTGTGGCCCAACTTTTGAAAGAACCGCTAAGTGGAGAAGTATTTGGTATTTTTCCGAGGCACTTTTCACCGTAATTGTCCTAAGGTTGGTCTCTGCATCCTTAAGCATACCAGAGTTTTCACAGACGAAACAGGCTGAGGCCCATTAATCTTGGCATTTCCAATAGTTGGTCCTAGAGACTACCAAGAAAGTGTTCTTTTAAGTATTATTCTGTTGTGGTTTCAGCATTATTTTCAGAACCCGAGCAGGGTTCTCGCATTAGCATAAGAATCCTGCCTGGTAGTTGAGATTTCATGGTGGGGTGTAAGTGCGGGGCTTCTGTCAGCCCTGCCTTTGATTTGTTTACCTCCAGAGTTGGAAAGTGCATATTTGCGTGAGATGGGAAAAGTGTGGATCGTGCTTCAGATTTCATCCTGACACTTTGAAATGACCAGTGTGTTGGGAATTATTTGCCATTTCCATGGCGTTTGGCACCGTAATAGTCATGAGGTCGGTCTTTGCATCCTGAAGCCTATGATGCTTTTTGCAGAGAAACCTCTGCTGAGGCCCAGGTAACTTGCTGTTTCCCATAGCTGGCAAAGGAGCCTTGGAAGATAGGATTGTTTTCAGTATTATTTCACCATTTTTTCACCACTGTTTCAAGAACGGGAGCCCTTTTCAACCGATAGCGGAAGAATCCTTCTTTGGAGATGAGATATTTTTCTGGGGTGGCAAGTGCAGGGCCTCTGTCAGTCCTGGGTTTGTTGGACTAGCGCCAGACATGAGAAGTGCGCCTTTGTGGGACAGGTGAATAGTGCGGATCCTGTTTCAGTCTAAAGACTGAAACAGGATCCGCACTTTTCACCGTTCCTTTCAGAATCATTTGATTCATCAGCTAGGAATGGCGATTGCTTCTCCAGACCAATCGAAGGCTAGGCCAAAGTACCTCGATCTTTCCAAGACGTGTGTGGCCCAACTTTTGAAAGAACCGCTAAGTGGAGAAGTATTTGGTATTTTTCCTAAGCACTTTTCACCGTAATTGTCATAAGGTTGGTCTCTGCATCCTTAAGCATACCAGAGTTTTCACAGACGAAACAGGCTGAGGCCCAGTAATCTTGGCATTTCCAATAGTTGGTCCTAGAGACTACCAAGAAAGTGTTCTTTTAAGTATTATTCTTTTGTGGTTTCAGCATTATTTTCAGAACCCGAGCAGGGTTCTCGCATTAGCATAAGAATCCTGCCGGGTAGTTGAGATTTCATGGTGGGGTGTTATTGCGGGGCTTCTGTCAGCCCTGCCTTTGATTTGTTTACCTCCAGAGTTGGAAAGTGCATAGTTGCGTGAGATGGGAAAAGTGTGGATCGTGCTTCAGATTTCATCCTGACACTTTGAAATGACCAGTGTGTTGGTAATTATTTGCCATTTCCATGGCGTTTGGCACCGTAATAGTCATGAGGTCCGTCTCTGCATCCTGAAGCCTATGATGCTTTTTGCAGAGAAACCTCTGCTGAGGCCCAGGTAACTTGCTATTTCCCATAGCTGGCACAGGAACCTTGAAAGATAGGATTGTTTTCAGTATTATTTCACCATTTTTTCACCACTGTTTCAAGAACGGGAGCCCTTTTCAACCGCTAGCGTAAGAATCCTTCTTTGGAGATGAGATATTTTTCTGGGGTGGCAAGTGCAGGGCCTCTGTCAGTCCTGGGTTTGTTGGACTAGCGCCAGACATGAGAAGTGCGCCTTTGTGGGACAGGTGAATAGTGGGGATCCTGTTTCAGTCTAAAGACTGAAACAGGATCCGCACTTTTCACCGTTCCTTTCAGAATCATTTGATTCATCAGCTAGGAATGGCGATTGCTTCTCCAGACCAATCGAAGGCTACGCCAAAGTAACTCGATCGTTCCAAGAGGTGTGTGGCCCAACTCTTGAAAGAACCGCTAAGTGGAGAACTATTTGGTATTTTTCCGAGGCACTTTTCACCGTAATTGTCCTAAGGTTGGTCTCTGCATCCTTAAGCATACCAGAGTTTTCACAGACGAAACAGGCTGAGGCCCATTAATCTTGGCATTTCCAATAGTTGGTCCTAGAGACTACCAAGAAAGTGTTCTTTTAAGTATTACTCTGTTGTGGTTTCAGCATTATTTTCAGAACCCGAGCAGGGTTCTCGCATTAGCATAAGAATCCTGCCTGGTAGTTGAGATTTCATGGTGGGGTGTAAGTGCGGGGCTTCTGTCAGCCCTGCCTTTGATTTGTTTACCTCCAGAGTTGGAAAGTGCATATTTGCGTGAGATGGGAAAAGTGTGGATCGTGCTTCAGATTTCATCCAGACACTTTGAAATGACCAGTGTGTTGGTAATTATTTGCCATTTCCATGGCGTTTGGCACCGTAATAGTCATGAGGTCGGTCTCTGCATCCTGAAGCCTATGATGCTTTTTGCAGAGAAACCTCTGCTGAGGCGCAGGTAACTTGCTATTTCCCATAGCTGGAACAGGAGCCTTGGAAGATAGGATTGTTTTCAGTATTATTTCACCATTTTTTCACCACTGTTTCAAGAACGGGACCCTTTTGAACCGTTAGTGGAAGAATCCTTCTTTGGAGATGAGATATTTTTCTGGGGTGGCAAGTGCAGGGCCTCTGTCAGTCCTGGGTTTATTGGACTAGCGCCAGACATGAGAAGTGCGCCTTTGTGGGACAGGTGAATAGTGCGGATCCTGTTTCAGTCTAAAGACTGTAACAGGATCCGCACTTTTCACCGTTCCTTTCAGAATCATTTGATTCATCAGCTAGGAATGGCGATTGCTTCTCCAGACCAATCGAAGGCTAGGCCAAAGTAACTCGATCTTTCCAAGAGGTGTGTGGCCCAACTTTTGAAAGAACCGCTAAGTGGAGAAGTATTTGGTATTTTTCCGAGGCACTTTTCACCGTAATTGTCCTAAGGTTGGTCTCTGCATCCTTAAGCATACCAGAGTTTTCACAGACGAAACAGGCTGAGGCCCATTAATCTTGGCATTTCCAATAGTTGGTCCTAGAGACTACCAAGAAAGTGTTCTTTTAAGTATTATTCTGTTGTGGTTTCAGCATTATTTTCAGAACCCGAGCAGGGTTCTCGCATTAGCATAAGAATCCTGCCTGGTAGTTGAGATTTCATGGTGGGGTGTAAGTGCGGGGCTTCTGTCAGCCCTGCCTTTGATTTGTTTACCTCCAGAGTTGGAAAGTGCATAGTTGCGTGAGATGGGAAAAGTGTGGATCGTGCTTCAGATTTCATCCTGACACTTTGAAATGACCAGTGTGTTGGGAATTATTTGCCATTTCCATGGCGTTTGGCACCGTAATAGTCATGAGGTCGGTCTTTGCATCCTGAAGCCTATGATGCTTTTTGCAGAGAAACCTCTGCTGAGGCCCAGGTAACTTGCTGTTTCCCATAGCTGGCAAAGGAGCCTTGGAAGATAGGATTGTTTTCAGTATTATTTCACCATTTTTTCACCACTGTTTCAAGAACGGGAGCCCTTTTCAACCGATAACGGAAGAATCCTTCTTTGGAGATGAGATATTTTTCTGGGGTGGCAAGTGCAGGGCCTCTGTCAGTCCTGGGTTTGTTGGACTAGCGCCAGACATGAGAAGTGCGCCTTTGTGGGACAGGTGAATAGTGTGGATCCTGTTTCAGTCTAAAGACTGAAACAGGATCCGCACTTTTCACCGTTCCTTTCAGAATCATTTGATTCATCAGCTAGGAATGGCGATTGCTTCTCCAGACCAATCGAAGGCTAGGCCAAAGTAACTCGATCTTTCCAAGAGGTGTGTGGCCCAACTTTTGAAAGAACCGCTAAGTGGAGAACTATTTGGTATTTTTCCGAAGCACTTTTCACCGTAATTGTCCTAAGGTTGGTCTCTGCATCCTTAAGCATACCATAGTTTTCACAGACGAAACAGGCTGAGCCCCATTAATCTTGGCATTTCCAATAGTTGGTCCTAGAGACTACCAAGAAAGTGTTCTTTTAAGTATTATTTTGTTGTGGTTTCAGCATTATTTTCAGAACCCCAGCAGGGTTCTCGCATTAGCATAAGAATCCTGCCTGGTAGTTGAGATTTCATGGTGGGGTGTAAGTGCGGGGCTTCTGTCAGCCCTGCCTTTGATTTGTTTACCTCCAGAGTTGGAAAGTGCATATTTGCGTGAGATGGGAAAAGTGTGGATCGTGCTTCAGATTTCATCCTGACACTTTGAAATGACCAGTGTGTTGGTAATTATTTGCCATTTCCATGGCGTTTGGCACCGTAATAGTCATGAGGTCGGTCTTTGCATCCTGAAGCCTATGATGCTTTTTGCAGAGAAACCTCTGCTGAGGCCCAGGTAACTTGCTGTTTCCCATAGCTGGCACAGGAGCCTTGGAAGATAGGATTGTTTTCAGTATTATTTCAACATTTTTTCACCACTGTTTCAAGAACGGGACCCTTTTCAACCGTTAGTGGAAGAATCCTTCTTTGGAGATGAGATATTTTTCTGGGATGGCAAGTGCAGGGCCTCTGTCAGTCCTGGGTTTGTTGGACTAGCGCCAGACATGAGAAGTGCGACTTTGTGGGACAGGTGAATAGTGCGGATCCTGTTTCAGTCTAAAGACTGAAACAGGATCCGCACTTTTCACCGTTCCTTTCAGAATCATTTGATTCATCAGCTAGGAATGGCGATTGCTTCTCCAGACCAATCGAAGGCTAGGCCAAAGTAACTCGATCTTTCCAAGAGGTGTGTGGCCCAACTTTTGAAAGAACCGCTAAGTGGAGAACTATGTGGTATTTTTCCTAAGCACTTTTCACCGTAATTGTCCTAAGGTTGGTCTCTGCATCCTTAAGCATACCAGAGTTTTCACAGAGGAAACAGGCTGAGGCCCATTAATCTTGGCATTTCCAATAGTTGGTCCTAGAGACGACCAAGAAAGTGTTCTTTTAAGTATTATTCTGTTGTGGTTTCAGCATTATTTTCAGAACCCGAGCAGGGTTCTCGCATTAGCATAAGAATCCTGTCAGGTAGTTGAGATTTCATGATGGGGTGTAAGTGCGGGGCTTCTGTCAGCCCTGCCTTTGATTTGTTTACCTCCAGAGTTGGAAAGTGCATATTTGCCTGAGATGGGAAAAGTGTGGATCGTGCTTCAGATTTCATCCTGACACTTTGAAATGACCAGTGTGTTGGTAATTATTTGCCATTTCCATGGCGTTTGGCCTCGTAATAGTCATGAGGTCGCTCTCTGCATCCTGAAGCCTATGATGCTTTTTGCAGAGAAACCTCTGCTGAGGCCCAGGTAACTTGCTGTTTCCCATAGCTGGCACAGGAGCCTTGGAAGATAGGATTGTTTTCAGTATTATTTCACCATTTTTTCACCACTGTTTCAAGAACGGGAGCCCTTTTCAACCGTTAGCGGAAGAATCCTTCTTTGGAGATGAGATATTTTTCTGGGGTGGCAAGTGCAGGGCCTCTGTCAGTCCTGGGTTTGTTGGACTAGCGCCAGACATGAGAAGTGCGCCTTTGTGGGACAGGTGAATAGTGGGGACCCTGTTTCAGTCTAAAGACTGAAACAGGATCCGCACTTTTCACCGTTCCTTTCAGAATCATTTGATTCATCAGCTAGGAATGGGGATTGCTTCTCCAGACCAATCGAAGGCTACGCCAAAGTAACTCGATCGTTCCAAGAGGTGTGTGGCCCAACTCTTGAAAGAACCGCTAAGTGGAGAACTATTTGGTATTTTTCCGAAGCACTTTTCACCGTAATTGTCCTAAGGTTGGTCTCTGCATCCTTAAGCATACCAGAGTTTTCACAGACGAAACAGGCTGAGGCCCATTAATCTTGGCTTTTCCAATAGTTGGCCCTAGAGACTACCAAGAAAGTGTTCTTTTAAGTATTATTCTGTTGTGGTTTCAGCATTATTTTCAGTACCGGAGCAGGGTTCTCGCATTAGCATAAGAATCCTGCCTGGTAGTTGAGATTTCATGGTGGGGTGTAAGTGCGGGGCTTCTGTCAGCCCTGCCTTTGATTTGTTTACCTCCAGAGTTGGAAAGTGCATATATGCGTGAGATGGGAAAAGTGTGGATCGTGCTTCAGATTTCATCCTGACACTTTGAAATGACCAGTGTGTTGGTAATTATTTGCCATTTCCATGGCGTTTGGCCCCGTAATAGTCATGAGGTCGCTCTCTGCATCCTGAAGCCTATGATGCTTTTTGCAGAGAAACCTCTGCTGAGGCCCAGGTAACTTGCTGTTTCCCATAGCTGGCACAGGAGCCTTGGAAGATAGGATTGTTTTCAGTATTATTTCACCATTTTTTCACCACTGTTTCAAGAACGGGAGCCCTTTTCAACCGTTAGCTGAAGAATCCTTCTTTGGAGATGAGATATTTTTCTGGGGTGGCAAGTGCAGGGCCTCTGCCAGTCCTGGGTTTGTTGGACTAGCGCCAGACATGAGAAGTGCGCCTTTGTGGGACAGGTGAATAGTGCGGATCCTGTTTCAGTCTAAAGACTGAAACAGGATCCGCACTTTTCACCGTTCCTTTCGGAATCATTTGATTCATCAGCTAGGAATGGCGATTGCTTCTCCAGACCAATCGAAGGCTACGCCAAAGTAACTCGATCTTTCCAAGAGGTGTGTGGCCCAACTTTTGAAAGAACCGCTAAGTGGAGAACTATTTGGTATTTTTCCGAAGCACTTTTCACCGTAATTGTCCTAAGGTTGGTCTCTGCATCCTTAAGCATACCAGAGTTTTCACAGACGAAACAGGCTGAGGCCCAGTAATCTTGGCATTTCCAATAGTTGGTCCTAGAGACTACCAAGAAAATGTTCTTTTAAGTATTATTCTGTTGTGGTTTCAGCATTATTTTCAGAACCCGAGCAGGGTTCTCGCATTAGCATAAGAACCCTGCCTGGTAGTTGAGATTTCATGGTGGGGTGTAAGTGCGGGGCTTCTGTCAGCCCTGCCTTTGATTTGTTTACCTCCAGAGTTGGAAAGTGCATATTTGCCTGAGATGGGAAAAGTGTGGATCGTGCTTCAGATTTCATCCTGACACTTTGAAATGACCAGTGTGTTGGTAATTATTTGCCATTTCCATGGCGTTTGGCCCCGTAATAGTCATGAGGTCGGTCTCTGCATCCTGAAGCCTATGATGCTTTTTGCAGAGAAACCTCTGCTGAGGCCCAGGTAACTTGCTATTTCCCATAGCTGGCACAGGAGCCTTGGAAGATAGGATTGTTTTCAGTATTATTTCACCATTTTTTCACCACTGTTTCAAGAACGGGACCCTTTTGAACCGTTAGTGGAAGAATCCTTCTTTGGAGATGAGATATTTTTCTGGGATGGCAAGTGCAGGGCCTCTGTCAGTCCTGGGTTTGTTGGACGAGCGCCAGACATGAGAAGTGCGACTTTGTGGGACAGGTGAATAGTGCGGATCCTGTTTCAGTCTAAAGACTGAAACAGGATCCGCACTTTTCACCGTTCCTTTCAGAATCATTTGATTCATCAGCTAGGAATGGCGATTGCTTCTCCAGACCAATCGAAGGCTAGGCCAAAGTAACTCGATCTTTCCAAGAGGTGTGTGGCCCAGCTTTTGAAAGAACCGCTAAGTGGAGAACTATTTGGTATTTTTCCTAAGCACTTTTCATCGTAATTGTCCTAAGGTTGGTCTCTGCATCCTTAAGCATACCAGAGTTTTCACAGACGAAACAGGCTGAGCCCCATTAATCTTGGCATTTCCAATAGTTGGTCCTAGAGACTACCAAGAAAGTGTTCTTTTAAGTATTATTTTGTTGTGGTTTCAGCATTATTTTCAGAACCCGAGCAGGGTTCTCGCATTAGCATAAGAATCCTGCCTGGTAGTTGAGATTTCATGGTGGGGTGTAAGTGCGGGGCTTCTGTCAGCCCTGCCTTTGATTTGTTTACCTCCAGAGTTGGAAAGTGCATATTTGCGTGAGATGGGAAAAGTGTGGATCGTGCTTCAGATTTCATCCTGACACTTTGAAATGACCAGTGTGTTGGGAATTATTTGCCATTTCCATGGCGTTTGGCACCGTAATAGTCATGAGGTCCGTCTCTGCATCCTGAAGCCTATGATGCTTTTTGCAGAGAAACCTCTGCTGAGGCCCAGGTAACTTGCTATTTCCCATAGCTGGCACAGGAACCTTGAAAGATAGGATTGTTTTCAGTATTATTTCACCATTTTTTCACCACTGTTTCAAGAACGGGAGCCCTTTTCAACCGCTAGCGTAAGAATCCTTCTTTGGAGATGAGATATTTTTCTGGGGTGGCAAGTGCAGGGCCTCTGTCAGTCCTGGGTTTGTTGGACTAGAGCCAGACATGAGAAGTGCGCCTTTGTGGGACAGGTGAATAGTGCGGATCCTGTTTCAGTCTAAAGACTGAAACAGTATCTGCACTTTTCACCGTTCCTTTCAGAATCATTTGATTCATCAGCTAGGAATGGCGATTGCTTCTCCAGACCAATCGAAGGCTACGCCAAAGTAACTCGATCTTTCCAAGAGGTGTGTGGCCCAACTTTTGAAACAACCGCTAAGTGGAGAACTATTTGGTATTTTTCCTAAGCACTTTTCACCGTAATTGTCCTAAGGTTGGTCTCTGCATCCTTAAGCATACCAGAGTTTTCACAGACGAAACAGGCTGAGGCCCAGTAATCTTGGCATTTCCAATAGTTGGTCCTAGAGACTACCAAGAAAGTGTTCTTTTAAGTATTACTCTGTTGTGGTTTCAGCATTATTTTTAGAACCCGAGCAGGGTTCTCGCATTAGCATAAGAATCCTGCCTGGTAGTTGAGATTTCATGGTGGGGTGTAAGTGCGGGGCTTCTGTCAGCCCTGCCTTTGATTTGTTTACCTCCAGAGTTGGAAAGTGCATATTTGCGTGAGATGGGAAAAGTGTGGATCGTGCTTCAGATTTCATCCAGACACTTTGAAATGACCAGTGTGTTGGTAATTATTTGCCATTTCTATGGCGTTTGGCACCGTAATAGCCATGAGATCGGTCTCTGCATCCTGAAGCCTATGATGCTTTTTGCAGAGAAACCTCTGCTGAGGCCCAGGTAACTTGCTATTTCCCATAGCTGGCACAGGAGCCTTGGAAGATAGGATTGTTTTCAGTATTATTTCACCATTTTTTCACCACTGTTTCAAGAACGGGACCCTTTTCAACCGTTAGCAGAAGAATCCTTCCTTGGAGATGAGATATTTTTCTGGGGTGGCAAGTGCAGGGCCTCTGTCAGTCCTGGGTTTATTGGACTAGCGCCAGACATGAGAAGTGCGCCTTTGTGGGACAGGTGAATAGTGCGGATCCTGTTTCAGTCTAAAGACTGAAACAGGATCCGCACTTTTCACCGTTCCTTTCAGAATCATTTGATTCATCAGGTAGGAATGGCGATTGCTTCTCCAGACCAATCGAAGGCTAGGCCAAAGTAACTCGATCTTTCCAAGAGGTGTGTGGCCCAACTTTTGAAAGAACCGCTAAGTGGAGAAGTATTTGGTATTTTTCCGAGGCACTTTTCACCGTAATTGTCCTAAGGTTGGTCTCTGCATCCTTAAGCGTACCAGAGTTTTCACAGACGAAACAGGCTGAGGCCCATTAATCTTGGCATTTCCAATAGTTGGTCCTAGAGACTACCAAGAAAGTGTTCTTTTAAGTATTATTCTTTTGTGGTTTCAGCATTATTTTCAGAACCCGAGCAGGGTTCTCGCATTAGCATAAGAATCCTGCCTGGTAGTTGAGATTTCATGGTGGGGTGTAAGTGCGGGGCTTCTGTCAGCCCTGCCTTTGATTTGTTTACCTCCAGAATTGGAAAGTGCATATTTGCGTGAGATGGGAAAAGTGTGGATCGTGCTTCAGATTTCATCCTGACACTTTGAAATGACCAGTGTGTTGGTAAATATTTGCCATTTCCATGGCGTTTGGCCCCGTAATAGTCATGAGGTCGCTCTCTGAATCCTGAAGCCTATGATGCTTTTTGCAGAGAAACCTCTGCTGAGGCCCAGGTAACTTGCTGTTTCCCATAGCTGGCACAGGAGCCTTGGAAGATAGGATTGTTTTCAGTATTATTTCACCATTTTTTCACCACTGTTTCAAGAACGGGAGCCCTTTTCAACCGTTAGCTGAAGAATCCTTCTTTGGAGATGAGATATTTTTCTGGGGTGGCAAGTGCAGGGCCTCTGCCAGTCCTGGGTTTGTTGGACTAGCGCCAGACATGAGAAGTGCGCCTTTGTGGGACAGGTGAATAGTGCGGATCCTGTTTCAGTCTAAAGACTGAAACAGGATCCGCACTTTTCACCGTTCCTTTCGGAATCATTTGATTCATCAGCTAGGAATGGCGATTGCTTCTCCAGACCAATCGAAGGCTACGCCAAAGTAACTCGATCTTTCCAAGAGGTGTGTGCCCCAACTTTTGAAAGAACCGCTAAGTGGAGAACTATTTGGTATTTTTCCGAAGCACTTTTCACCGTAATTGTCCTAAGGTTGGTCTCTGCATCCTTAAGCATACCAGAGTTTTCACAGATGAAACAGGCTGAGGCCCAGTAATCTTGGCATTTCCAATAGTTGGTCCTAGAGACTACCAAGAAAATGTTCTTTTAAGTATTATTCTGTTGTGGTTTCAGCATTATTTTCAGAACCCGAGCAGGGTTCTCGCATTAGCATAAGAATCCTGCCTGGTAGTTGAGATTTCATGGTGGGGTGTAAGTGCGGGGCTTCTGTCAGCCCTGCCTTTGATTTGTTTACCTCAAGAGTTGGAAAGTGCATATTTGCGTGAGATGGGAAAAGTGTGGATCGTGCTTCAGATTTCATCCTGACACTTTGAAATGACCAGTGTGTTGGTAATTATTTGCCATTTCCATGGCGTTTGGCACCGTAATAGTCATGAGGTCGGTCTCTGCATCCTGAAGCGTATGATGCTTTTTGCAGAGAAACCTCTGCTGAGGCCCAGGTAACTTGCTATTTCCCATAGCTGGCACAGGAGCCTTGGAAGATAGGATTGTTTTCAGTATTATTTCACCATTTTTTCACCACTGTTTCAAGAACGGGACCCTTTTCAACCGTTAGTGGAAGAATCCTTCTTTGGAGATGAGATATTTTTCTGGGATGGCAAGTGCAGGGCCTCTGTCAGTCCTGGGTTTGTTGGACGAGCGCCAGACATGAGAAGTGCGACTTTGTGGGACAGGTGAATAGTGCGGATCCTGTTTCAGTCTAAAGACTGAAACAGGATCCGCACTTTTCACCGTTCCTTTCAGAATCATTTGATTCATCAGCTAGGAATGGCGATTGCTTCTCCAGACCAATCGAAGGCTAGGCCAAAGTAACTCGATCTTTCCAAGAGGTGTGTGGCCCAGCTTTTGAAAGAACCGCTAAGTGGAGAACTATGTGGTATTTTTCCTAAGCACTTTTCACCGTAATTGTCCTAAGGTTGGTCTCTGCATCCTTAAGCATACCAGAGTTTTCACAGACGAAACAGGCTGAGGCCCATTAATCTTGGCATTTCCAATAGTTGGTCCTAGAGACTACCAAGAAAGTGTTCTTTTAAGTATTATTCTGTTGTGGTTTCAGCATTATTTTCAGAACCCGAGCAGGGTTCTCGCATTAGCATAAGAATCCTGCCTGGTAGTTGAGATTTCATGGTGGGGTGTAAGTGCGGGGCTTCTGTCAGCCCTGCCTTTGATTTGTTTACCTCCAGAGTTGGAAAGTGCATATTTGCGTGAGATGGGAAAAGTGTGGATCGTGCTTCAGATTTCATCCAGACACTTTGAAATGACCAGTGTGTTGGTAATTATTTGCCATTTCTATGGCGTTTGGCACCGTAATAGCCATGAGGTCGGTCTCTGCATCCTGAAGCCTATGATGCTTTTGGCAGAGAAACCTCTGCTGAGGCCCAGGTAACTTGCTATTTCCCATAGCTGGCACAGGAGCCTTGGAAGATAGGATTGTTTTCAGTATTATTTCACCATTTTTTCACCACTGTTTCAAGAACGGGACCCTTTTCAACCGTTAGCAGAAGAATCCTTCCTTGGAGATGAGATATTTTTCTGGGGTGGCAAGTGCAGGGCCTCTGTCAGTCCTGGGTTTATTGGACTAGCGCCAGACATGAGAAGTGCGCCTTTGTGGGACAGGTGAATAGTGCGGATCCTGTTTCAGTCTAAAGACTGAAACAGGATCCGCACTTTTCACCATTCCTTTCAGAATCATTTGATTCATCAGCTAGGAATGGCGATTGCTTCTCCAGACCAATCGAAGGCTATGCCAAAGTAACTCGATCTTTCCAAGAGGTGTGTGGCCCAACTTTTGAAAGAACCGCTAAGTGGAGAGCTATTTGGTATTTTTCCGAAGCACTTTTCACCGTAATTGTCCTAAGGTTGGTCTCTGCATCCTTAAGCATACCAGAGTTTTCACAGACGAAACAGGCTGAGCCCCATTAATCTTGGCATTTCCAATAGTTGGTCCTAGAGACTACCAAGAAAGTGTTCTTTTAAGTATTATTTAGTTGTGGTTTCAGCATTATTTTCAGAACCCGAGCAGGGTTCTCGCATTAGCATAAGAATCCTGCCTGGTAGTTGAGATTTCATGGTGGGGTGTAAGTGCGGGCCTTCTGTCAGCCCTGCCTTTGATTTGTTTACCTCCAGAGTTGGAAAGTGCATATTTGCGTGAGATGGGAAAAGTGTGGATCGTGCTTCAGATTTCATCCTGACACTTTGAAATGACCAGTGTGTTGGTAATTATTTGCCATTTCCATGGCGTTTGGCACCGTAATAGTCATGAGGTCCGTCTCTGCATCCTGAAGCCTATGATGCTTTTTGCAGAGAAACCTCTGCTGAGGCCCAGGTAACTTGCTATTTCCCATAGCTGGCACAGGAACCTTGAAAGATAGGATTGTTTTCAGTATTATTTCACCATTTTTTCACCACTGTTTCAAGAACGGGAGCCCTTTTCAACCGCTAGCGTAAGAATCCTTCTTTGGAGATGAGATATTTTTCTGGGGTGGCAAGTGCAGGGCCTCTGTCAGTCCTGGGTTTGTTGGACTAGAGCCAGACATGAGAAGTGCGCCTTTGTGGGACAGGTGAATAGTGCGGATCCTGTTTCAGTCTAAAGACTGAAACAGTATCTGCACTTTTCACCGTTCCTTTCAGAATCATTTGATTCATCAGCTAGGAATGGCGATTGCTTCTCCAGAACAATCGAAGGCTACGCCAAAGTAACTCGATCTTTCCAAGAGGTGTGTGGCCCAACTTTTGAAACAACCGCTAAGTGGAGAACTATTTGGTATTTTTCCTAAGCACTTTTCACCATAATTGTCCTAAGGTTGGTCTCTGCATCCTTAAGCATACCAGAGTTTTCACAGACGAAACAGGCTGAGGCCCAGTAATCTTGGCATTTCCAATAGTTGGTCCTAGAGACTACCAAGAAAGTGTTCTTTTAAGTATTACTCTGTTGTGGTTTCAGCATTATTTTCAGAACCCGAGCAGGGTTCTCGCATTAGCATAAGAATCCTGCCTGGTAGTTGAGATTTCATGGTGGGGTGTAAGTGCGGGGCTTCTGTCAGCCCTGCCTTTGATTTGTTTACCTCCAGAGTTGAAAAGTGCATATTTGCGTGAGATGGGAAAAGTGTGGATCGTGCTTCAGATTTCATCCAGACACTTTGAAATGACCAGTGTGTTGGTAATTATTTGCCATTTCTATGGCGTTTGGCACCGTAATAGCCATGAGGTCGGTCTCTGCATCCTGAAGCCTATGATGCTTTTGGCAGAGAAACCTCTGCTGAGGCCCAGGTAACTTGCTATTTCCCATAGCTGGCACAGGAGCCTTGGAAGATAGGATTGTTTTCAGTATTATTTCACCATTTTTTCACCACTGTTTCAAGAACGGGAGCCCTTTTCAACCGTTAGCGGAAGAATCCTTCTTTGGAGATGAGATATTTTTCTGGGGTGGCAAGTGCAGGGCCTCTGTCAGTCCTGGGTTTGTTGGACTAGCGCCAGACATGAGAAGTGCGCCTTTGTGGGACAGGTGAATAGTGCGGATCCTGTTTCAGTCTAAAGACTGAAACAGGATCCGCACTTTTCACCGTTCCTTTCAGAATCATTTGATTCATCAGCTAGGAATGGCGATTGCTTCTCCAGACCAATCGAAGGCTAGGCCAAAGTAACTCGATCTTTCCAAGAGGTGTGTGGCCCAACTTTTGAAAGAACCGCTAAGTGGAGAACTATTTGGTATTTTTCCGAAGCACTTTTCACCGTAATTGTCCTAAGGTTGGTCTCTGCATCCTTAAGCATACCAGAGTTTTCACAGACGAAACAGGCTGAGGCCCAGTAATCTTGGCATTTCCAATAGTTGGTCCTAGAGACTACCAAGAAAATGTTCTTTTAAGTATTATTCTGTTGTGGTTTCAGCATTATTTTCAGAACCCGAGCAGGGTTCTCGCATTAGCATAAGAATCCTGCCTGGTAGTTGAGATTTCATGGTGGGGTGTAAGTGCGGGGCTTCTGTCAGCCCTGCCTTTGATTTGTTTACCTCCAGAGTTGGAAAGTGCATATTTGCGTGAGACGGGAAAAGTGTGGATCGTGCTTCAGATTTCATCCTGACACTTTGAAATGACCAGTGTGTTGGTAATTATTTGCCATTTCCATGGCGTTTGGCACCGTAATAGTCATGAGGTCCGTCTCTGCATCCTGAAGCCTATGATGCTTTTTGCAGAGAAACCTCTGCTGAGGCCCAGGTAACTTGCTATTTCCCATAGCTGGCACAGGAACCTTGAAAGATAGGATTGTTTTCAGTATTATTTCACCATTTTTTCACCACTGTTTCAAGAACGGGAGCCCTTTTCAACCGCTAGCGTAAGAATCCTTCTTTGGAGATGAGATATTTTTCTGGGGTGGCAAGTGCAGGGCCTCTGTCAGTCCTGGGTTTGTTGGACTAGAGCCAGACATGAGAAGTGCGCCTTTGTGGGACAGGTGAATAGTGCGGATCCTGTTTCAGTCTAAAGACTGAAACAGGATCCGCACTTTTCACCGTTCCTTTCAGAATCATTTGATTCATCAGCTAGGAATGGCGATTGCTTCTCCAGACCAATCGAAGGCTAGGCCAAAGTAACTCGATCTTTCCAAGAGGTGTGTGGCCCAACTTTTGAAAGAACCGCTAAGTGGAGAACTATTTGGTATTTTTCCGAAGCACTTTTCACCGTAATTGTCCTAAGGTTGGTCTCTGCATCCTTAAGCATACCAGAGTTTTCACAGACGAAACAGGCTGAGGCCCAGTAATCTTGGCATTTCCAATAGTTGGTCCTAGAGACTACCAAGAAAGTGTTCTTTTAAGTATTACTCTGTTGTGGTTTCAGCATTATTTTCAGAACCCGAGCAGGGTTCTCGCATTAGCATAAGAATCCTGCCTGGTAGTTGAGATTTCATGGTGGGGTGTAAGTGCGGGGCTTCTGTCAGCCCTGCCTTTGATTTGTTTACCTCCAGAGTTGGAAAGTGCATATTTGCGTGAGATGGGAAAAGTGTGGATCGTGCTTCAGATTTCATCCTGACACTTTGAAATGACCAGTGTGTTGGTAATTATTTGCCATTTCTATGGCGTTTGGCACCCTAATAGCCATGAGGTCGGTCTCTGCATCCTGAAGCCTATGATGCTTTTGGCAGAGAAACCTCTACTGAGGCCCAGGTAACTTGCTATTTCCCATAGCTGGCACAGGAGCCTTGGAAGATAGGATTGTTTTCAGTATTATTTCACCATTTTTTCACCACTGTTTCAAGAACGGGACCCTTTTCAACCGTTAGCAGAAGAATCCTTCTTTGGAGATGAGATATTTTTCTGGGGTGGCAAGTGCAGGGCCTCTGTCAGTCCTGGGTTTATTGGACTAGCGCCAGACATGAGAAGTGCGCCTTTGTGGGACAGGTGAATAGTGCGGATCCTGTTTCAGTCTAAAGACTGAAACAGGATCCACACTTTTCACCGTTCCTTTCAGAATCATTTGATTCATCAGGTAGGAATGGCGATTGCTTCTCCAGACCAATCGAAGGCTAGGCCAAAGTAACTCGATCTTTCCAAGAGGTGTGTGGCCCAACTTTTGAAAGAACCGCTAAGTGGAGAAGTATTTGGTATTTTTCCGAGGCACTTTTCACCGTAATTGTCCTAAGGTTGGTCTCTGCATCCTTAAGCATACCAGAGTTTTCACAGACGAAACAGGCTGAGGCCCATTAATCTTGGCATTTCCAATAGTTGGTCCTAGAGACTACCAAGAAAGTGTTCTTTTAAGTATTATTCTGTTGTGGTTTCAGCATTATTTTCAGAACCCCAGCAGGGTTCTGGCATTAGCATAAGAATCCTGCCTGGTAGTTGAGATTTCATGGTGGGGTGTAAGTGCGGGGCTTCTGTCAGCCCTGCCTTTGATTTGTTTTCCTCCAGAGTTGGAAAGTGCATATTTGCGTGAGATGGGAAAAGTGTGGATCGTGCTTCAGATTTCATCCTGACACTTTGAAATGACCAGTGTGTTGGTAATTATTTGCCATTTCCATGGCGTTTGGCCCCGTAATAGTCATGAGGTCGCTCTCTGAATCCTGAAGCCTATGATGCTTTTTGCAGAGAAACCTCTGCTGAGGCCCAGGTAACTTGCTGTTTCCCATAGCTGGCACAGGAGCCTTGGAAGATAGGATTGTTTTCAGTATTATTTCACCATTTTTTCACCACTGTTTCAAGAACGGGAGCCCTTTTCAACCGTTAGCGGAAGAATCCTTCTTTGGAGATGAGATATTTTTCTGGGGTGGCAAGTGCAGGGCCTCTGTCAGTCCTGGGTTTGTTGGACTAGCGCCAGACATGAGAAGTGCGCCTTTGTGGGACAGGTGAATAGTGCGGATCCTGTTTCTGTCTAAAGACTGAAACAGGATCCGCACTTTTCACCATTCCTTTCAGAATCATTTGATTCATCAGCTAGGAATGGCGATTGCTTCTCCAGACCAATCGAAGGCTAGGCCAAAGTAACTCGATCTTTCCAAGAGGTGTGTGGCCCAACTTTTGAAAGAACCGCTAAGTGGAGAACTATTTGGTATTTTTCCGAAGCACTTTTCACCGTAATTGTCCTAAGGTTGGTCTCTGCATCCTTAAGGATACCAGAGTTTTCACAGACGAAACAGGCTGAGCCCCATTAATCTTGGCATTTCCAATAGTTGTTCCTAGAGACTACCAAGAAAGTGTTCTTTTAAGTATTATTTAGTTGTGGTTTCTGCATTATTTTCAGAACCCGAGCAGGGTTCTCGCATTAGCATAAGAATCCTGCCTGGTAGTTGAGATTTCATGGTGGGGTGTAAGTGCGGGGCTTCTGTCAGCCCTGCCTTTGATTTGTTTACCTCCAGAGTTGGAAAGTGCATATTTGCGTGAGATGGGAAAAGTGTGGATCGTGCTTCAGATTTCATCCTGACACTTTGAAATGACCAGTGTGTTGGTAATTATTTGCCATTTCCATGGCGTTTGGCCCCGTAATAATCATGAGGTCGCTCTCTGCATCCTGAAGCCTATGATGCTTTTTGCAGAGAAACCTCTGCTGAGGCCCAGGTAACTTGCTGTTTCCCATAGCTGGCACAGGAGCCTTGGAAGATAGGATTGTTTTCAGTATTATTTCACCATTCTTTCACCACTGTTTCAAGAACGGGAGCCCTTTTCAACCGTTAGCGGAAGAATCCTTCTTTGGAGATGAGATATTTTTCTGGGGTGGCAAGTGCAGGGCCTCTGTCAGTCCTGGGTTTGTTGGACTAGCGCCAGACATGAGAAGTGCGTCTTTGTGGGACAGGTGAATAGTGCGGATCCTGTTTCAGTCTAAAGACTGAAACAGGATCCGCACTTTTCACCGTTCCTTTCAGAATCATTTGATTCATCAGCTAGGAATGGCGATTGCTTCTCCAGACCAATCAAAGGCTAGGCCAAAGTAACTCGATCTTTCCAAGAGGTGTGTGGCCCAACTTTTGAAAGAACCGCTAAGTGGAGAACTATTTGGTATTTTTCCGAAGCACTTTTCACCGTAATTGTCCTAAGGTTGGTCTCTGCATCCTTAAGCATACCAGAGTTTTCACAGACGTAACAGGCTGAGCCCCATTAATCTTGGCATTTCCAATAGTTGGTCCTAGAGACTACCAAGAAAGTGTTCTTTTAAGTATTATTTTGTTGTGGTTTCAGCATTATTTTCAGAACCCGAGCAGGGTTCTCGCATTAGCATAAGAATCCTGCCTGGTAGTTGAGATTTCATGGTGGGGTGTAAGTGCGGGGCTTCTGTCAGCCCTGCCTTTGATTTGTTTACCTCCAGAGTTGGAAAGTGCATATTTGCGTGAGATGGGAAAAGTGTGGATCGTGCTTCAGATTTCATCCTGACACTTTGAAATGACCAGTGTGTTGGTAATTATTTGCCATTTGCATGGTGTTTGGCCCCGTAATAGTCATGAGGTCGGTCTCTGCATCCTGAAGCCTATGATGCTTTTTGCAGAGAAACCTCTGCTGAGGCCCAGGTAACTTGCTGTTTCCCATAGCTGGCACAGGAGCCTTGGAAGATAGGATTGTTTTCAGTATTATTTCACCATTTTTTCACCACTGTTTCAAGAACGGGAGCCCTTTTCAACCGTTAGCGGAAGAATCCTTCTTTGGAGATGAGATATTTTTCTGGGGTGGCAAGTGCAGGGCCTCTGTGAGTCCTGGGTTTGTTGGACTAGCGCCAGACATGAGAAGTGCGCCTTTGTGGGACAGGTGAATAGTGCGGATCCTGTTTCAGTCTAAAGACTGAAACAGGATCCGCACTTTTCACCGTTCCTTTCAGAATCATTTGATTCATCAGCTAGGAATGGCGATTGCTTCTCCAGACCAATCGAAGGCTAGACCAAAGTAACTCGATCTTTCCAAGAGGTGTGTGGCCCAACTTTTGAAAGAACCGCTAAGTGGAGAACTATTTGGTATTTTTCCGAAGCACTTTTCACCGTAATTGTCCTAAGGTTGGTCTCTGCATCCTTAAGCATACCAGAGTTTTCACAGACGAAACAGGCTGAGCCCCATTAATCTTGGCATTTCCAATAGTTGGTCCTAGAGACTACCAAGAAAGTGTTCTTTTAAGTATTATTTTGTTGTGGTTTCAGCATTATTTTCAGAACCCGAGCAGGGTTCTCGCATTAGCATAAGAATCCTGCCTGGTAGTTGAGATTTCATGGTGGGGTGTAAGTGCGGGGCTTCTGTCAGCCCTGCCTTTGATTTGTTTACCTCCAGAGTTGGAAAGTGCATATTTGCGTGAGATGGGAAAAGTGTGGATCGTGCTTCAGATTTCATCCTGACACTTTGAAATGACCAGTGTGTTGGTAATTATTTGCCATTTCCATGGCGTTTGGCCCCGTAATAGTCATGAGGTCGCTCTCTGAATCCTGAAGCCTATGATGCTTTTTGCAGAGAAACCTCTGCTGAGGCCCAGGTAACTTGCTGTTTCCCATAGCTGGCACAGGAGCCTTGGAAGATAGGATTGTTTTCAGTATTATTTCACCATTTTTTCACCACTGTTTCAAGAACGGGAGCCCTTTTCAACCGTTAGCGGAAGAATCCTTCTTTGGAGATGAGATATTTTTCTGGGGTGGCAAGTGCAGGGCCTCTGTCAGTCCTGGGTGTGTTGGACTAGCGCCAGACATGAGAAGTGCGCCTTTGTGGGACAGGTGAATAGTGCGGATCCTGTTTCAGTCTAAAGACTGAAACAGGATCCGCACTTTTCACCGTTCCTTTCAGAATCATTTGATTCATCAGCTAGGAATGGCGATTGCTTCTCCAGACCAATCGAAGGCTAGGCCTAAGTAACTCAATCGTTCCAAGAGGTGTGTGGCCCAACTTTTGAAAGAACCGCTAAGTGGAGAACTATTTGGTATTTTTCCTAAGCACTTTTCACCGTAATTGTCCTAAGGTTGGTCTCTGCATCCTTAAGCATACCAGAGTTTTCACAGACGAAACAGGCTGAGCCCCATTAATCTTGGCATTTCCAATAGTTGGTCCTAGAGACTACCAAGAAAGTGTTCTTTTAAGTATTATTTTGTTGTGGTTTCAGCATTATTTTCAGAACCCGAGCAGGGTTCTCGCATTAGCATAAGAATCCTGCCTGGTAGTTGAGATTTCATGGTGGGGTGTAAGTGCGGGGCTTCTGTCAGCCCTGCCTTTGATTTGTTTACCTCCAGAGTTGGAAAGTGCATATTTGCGTGAGATGGGAAAAGTGTGGATCGTGCTTCAGATTTCATCCTGACACTTTGAAATGACCAGTGTGTTGGTAATTATTTGCCATTTGCATGGCGTTTGGCCCCGTAATAGTCATGAGGTCGGTCTCTGCATCCTGAAGCCTATGATGCTTTTTGCAGAGAAACCTCTGCTGAGGCCCAGGTAACTTGCTGTTTCCCATAGCTGGCACAGGAGCCTTGGAAGATAGGATTGTTTTCAGTATTATTTCACCATTTTTTCACCACTGTTTCAAGAACGGGAGCCTTTTTCAACCGTTAGCGGAAGAATCCTTCTTTGGAGATGAGATATTTTTCTGGGGTGGCAAGTGCAGGGCCTCTGTCAGTCCTGGGTTTGTTGGACTAGCGCCAGACATGAGAAGTGCGCCTTTGTGGGACAGGTGAATAGTGCGGATCCTGTTTCAGTCTAAAGACTGAAACAGGATCCGCACTTTTCACCGTTCCTTTCAGAATCATTTGATTCATCAGCTAGGAATGGCGATTGCTTCTCCAGACCAATCGAAGGCTAGGCCAAAGTAACTCGATCTTTCCAAGAGGTGTGTGGCCCAACTTTTCAAAGAACCGCTAAGTGGAGAACTATTTGGTATTTTTCCGAAGCACTTTTCACCGTAATTGTCCTAAGGTTGGTCTCTGCATCCTTAAGCATACCAGAGTTTTCACAGACGAAACAGGCTGAGCCCCATTAATCTTGGCATTTCCAATAGTTGGTCCTAGAGACTACCAAGAAAGTGTTCTTTTAAGTATTATTTTGTTGTGGTTTCAGCATTATTTTCAGAACCCGAGCAGGGTTCTCGCATTAGCATAAGAATCCTGCCTGGTAGTTGAGATTTCATGGTGGGGTGTAAGTGCGGGGCTTCTGTCAGCCCTGCCTTTGATTTGTTTTCCTCCAGAGTTGGAAAGTGCATATTTGCGTGAGGTGGGAAAAGTGTGGATCGTGCTTCAGATTTCATCCTGACACTTTGAAATGACCAGTGTGTTGGTAATTATTTGCCATTTCCATGGCGTTTGGCCCCGTAATAGTCATGAGGTCGCTCTCTGAATCCTGAAGCCTATGATGCTTTTTGCAGAGAAACCTCTGCTGAGGCCCAGGTAACTTGCTGTTTCCCATAGCTGGCACAGGAGCCTTGGAAGATAGGATTGTTTTCAGTATTATTTCACCATTTTTTCACCACTGTTTCAAGAACGGGAGCCCTTTTCAACCGTTAGCGGAAGAATCCTTCTTTGGAGATGAGATATTTTTCTGTGGTGGCAAGTGCAGGGCCTCTGTCAGTCCTGGGTTTGTTGGACTAGCGCCAGACATGAGAAGTGCGCCTTTGTGGGACAGGTGAATAGTGCGGATCCTGTTTCAGTCTAAAGACTGAAACAGGATCCGCACTTTTCACCGTTCCTTTCAGAATCATTTGATTCATCAGCTAGGAATGGCGATTGCTTCTCCAGACCAATCGAAGGCTAGGCCTAAGTAACTCAATCGTTCCAAGAGGTGTGTGGCCCAACTTTTGAAAGAACCGCTAAGTGGAGAACTATTTGGTATTTTTCCTAAGCACTTTTCACCGTAATTGTCCTAAGGTTGGTCTCTGCATCCTTAAGCATACCAGAGTTTTCACAGACGAAACAGGCTGAGCCCCATTAATCTTGGCATTTCCAATAGTTGGTCCTAGAGACTACCAAGAAAGTGTTCTTTTAAGTATTATTTTGTTGTGGTTTCAGCATTATTTTCAGAACCCGAGCAGGGTTCTCGCATTAGCATAAGAATCCTGCCTGGTAGTTGAGATTTCATGGTGGGGTGTAAGTGCGGGGCTTCTGTCAGCCCTGCCTTTGATTTGTTTTACTCCAGAGTTGGAAAGTGCATATTTGCGTGAGATGGGAAAAGTGTGGATCGTGCTTCAGATTTCATCCTGACACTTTGAAATGACCAGTGTGTTGGTAATTATTTGCCATTTCCATGGCGTTTGGCCCCGTAATAGTCATGAGGTCGCTCTCTGCATCCTGAAGCCTATGATGCTTTTTGCAGAGAAACCTCTGCTGAGGCCCAGGTAACTTGCTGTTTCCCATAGCTGGCACAGGAGCCTTGGAAGATAGGATTGTTTTCAGTATTATTTCACCATTTTTTCACCACTGTTTCAAGAACGGGAGCCCTTTTCAACCGTTAGCGGAAGAATCCTTCTTTGGAGATGAGATATTTTTCTGGGGTGGCAAGTGCAGGGCCTCTGTCAGTCCTGGGTTTGTTGGACTAGCGCCAGACATGAGAAGTGCGCCTTTGTGGGACAGGTGAATAGTGCGGATCCTGTTTCAGTCTAAAGACTGAAACAGGATCCGCACTTTTCACCGTTCCTTTCAGAATCATTTGATTCATCAGCTAGGAATGGCGATTGCTTCTCCAGACCAATCGAAGGCTAGGCCAAAGTAACTCGATCTTTCCAAGAGGTGTGTGGCCCAACTTTTGAAAGAACCGCTAAGTGGAGAACTATTTGGTATTTTTCCGAAGCACTTTTCACCGTAATTGTCCTAAGGTTGGTCTCTGCATCCTTAAGCATACCAGAGTTTTCACAGACGAAACAGGCTGAGCCCCATTAATCTTGGCATTTCCAATAGTTGGTCCTAGAGACTACCAAGAAAGTGTTCTTTTAAGTATTATTTTGTTGTGGTTTCAGCATTATTTTCAGAACCCGAGCAGGGTTCTCGCATTAGCATAAGAATCCTGCCTGGTAGTTGAGATTTCATGGTGGGGTGTAAGTGCGGG
Source organism: Lemur catta (assembly GCF_020740605.2). Lineage (NCBI taxonomy): Eukaryota > Metazoa > Chordata > Mammalia > Primates > Lemuridae > Lemur > Lemur catta. Next base: position 82,773,467 of record NC_059132.1, on the reverse strand, counting down.
GCTTCTGTCAGCCCTGCCTTTGATTTGTTTACCTCCAGAGTTGGAAAGTGCATATTTGCGTGAGATGGGAAAAGTGTGGATCGTGCTTCAGATTTCATCCTGACACTTTGAAATCACCAGTGTGTTGGTAATTATTTGCCATTTCCATGGCGTTTGGCCCCTTAATAGTCATGAGGTCGCTCTCTGCATCCTGAAGCCTATGATGCTTTTTGCAGAGAAACCTCTGCTGAGGCCCAGGTAACTTGCTGTTTCCCATAGCTGGCACAGGAGCCTTGGAAGATAGGATTGTTTTCAGTATTATTTCACCATTTTTTCACCACTGTTTCAAGAACGGGAGCCCTTTTCAACCGTTAGCGGAAGAATCCTTCTTTGGAGATGAGATATTTTTCTGGGGTGGCAAGTGCAGGGCCTCTGTCAGTCCTGGGTTTGTTGGACTAGCGCCAGACATGAGAAGTGCGCCTTTGTGGGACAGGTGAATAGTGCGGATCCTGTTTCAGTCTAAAGACTGAAACAGGATCCGCACTTTTCACCGTTCCTTTCAGAATCATTTGATTCATCAGCTAGGAATGGCGATTGCTTCTCCAGACCAATCGAAGGCTAGGCCAAAGTAACTCGATCTTTCCAAGAGGTGTGTGGCCCAACTTTTGAAAGAACCGCTAAGTGGAGAACTATTTGGTATTTTTCCGAAGCACTTTTCACCGTAATTGTCCTAAGGTTGGTCTCTGCATCCTTAAGCATACCAGAGTTTTCACAGACGAAACAGGCTGAGCCCCATTAATCTTGGCATTTCCAATAGTTGGTCCTAGAGACTACCAAGAAAGTGTTCTTTTAAGTATTATTTTGTTGTGGTTTCAGCATTATTTTCAGAACCCGAGCAGGGTTCTCGCATTAGCATAAGAATCCTGCCTGGTAGTTGAGATTTCATGGTGGGGTGTAAGTGCGGGGCTTCTGTCAGCCCTGCCTTTGATTTGTTTTCCTCCAGAGTTGGAAAGTGCATATTTGCGTGAGATGGGAAAAGTGTGGATCGTGCTTCAGATTTCATCCTGACACTTTGAAATGACCAGTGTGTTGGTAATTATTTGCCATTTGCATGGCGTTTGGCCCCGTAATAGTCATGAGGTCGCTCTCTGAATCCTGAAGCCTATGATGCTTTTTGCAGAGAAACCTCTGCTGAGGCCCAGGTAACTTGCTGTTTCCCATAGCTGGCACAGGAGCCTTGGAAGATAGGATTGTTTTCAGTATTATTTCACCATTTTTTCACCACTGTTTCAAGAACGGGAGCCCTTTTCAACCGTTAGCGGAAGAATCCTTCTTTGGAGATGAGATATTTTTCTGGGGTGGCAAGTGCAGGGCCTCTGTCAGTCCTGGGTTTGTTGGACTAGCGCCAGACATGAGAAGTGCGCCTTTGTGGGACAGGTGAATAGTGCGGATCCTGTTTCAGTCTAAAGACTGAAACAGGATCCGCACTTTTCACCGTTCCTTTCAGAATCATTTGATTCATCAGCTAGGAATGGCGATTGCTTCTCCAGACCAATCGAAGGCTAGGCCTAAGTAACTCAATCGTTCCAAGAGGTGTGTGGCCCAACTTTTGAAAGAACCGCTAAGTGGAGAACTATTTGGTATTTTTCCTAAGCACTTTTCACCGTAATTGTCCTAAGGTTGGTCTCTGCATCCTTAAGCATACCAGAGTTTTCACAGACGAAACAGGCTGAGCCCCATTAATCTTGGCATTTCCAATAGTTGGTCCTAGAGACTACCAAGAAAGTGTTCTTTTAAGTATTATTTTGTTGTGGTTTCAGCATTATTTTCAGAACCCGAGCAGGGTTCTCACATTAGCATAAGAATCCTGCCTGGTAGTTGAGATTTCATGGTGGGGTGTAAGTGCGGGGCTTCTGTCAGCCCTGCCTTTGATTTGTTTACCTCCAGAGTTGGAAAGTGCATATTTGCCTGAGATGGGAAAAGTGTGGATCGTGCTTCAGATTTCATCCTGACACTTTGAAATGACCAGTGTGTTGGTAATTATTTGCCATTTCCATGGCGTTTGGCCCCGTAATAGTCATGAGGTCGCTCTCTGCATCCTGAAGACTATGATGCTTTTTGCAGAGAAACCTCTGCTGAGGCCCAGGTAACTTGCTGTTTCCCATAGCTGGCACAGGAGCCTTGGAAGATAGGATTGTTTTCAGTATTATTTCACCATTTTTTCACCACTGTTTCAAGAACGGGAGCCCTTTTCAACCGTTAGCGGAAGAATCCTTCTTTGGAGATGAGATATTTTTCTGGGGTGGCAAGTGCAGGGCCTCTGTCAGTCCTGGGTTTGTTGGACTAGCGCCAGACATGAGAAGTGCGCCTTTGTGGGACAGGTGAATAGTGCGGATCCTGTTTCAGTCTAAAGACTGAAACAGGATCCGCACTTTTCACCGTTCCTTTCAGAATCATTTGATTCATCAGCTAGGAATGGCGATTGCTTCTCCAGACCAATCGAAGGCTAGGCCAAAGTAACTCGATCTTTCCAAGAGGTGTGTGGCCCAACTTTTGAAAGAACCGCTAAGTGGAGAAGTATTTGGTATTTTTCCGAAGCACTTTTCACCGTAATTGTCCTAAGGTTGGTCTCTGCATCCTTAAGCATACCAGAGTTTTCACAGACGAAACAGGCTGAGCCCCATTAATCTTGGCATTTCCAATAGTTGGTCCTAGAGACTACCAAGAAAGTGTTCTTTTAAGTATTATTTTGTTGTGGTTTCAGCATTATTTTCAGAACCCGAGCAGGGTTCTCGCATTAGCATAAGAATCCTGCCTGGTAGTTGAGATTTCATGGTGGGGTGTAAGTGCGGGGCTTCTGTCAGCCCTGCCTTTGATTTGTTTACCTCCAGAGTTGGAAAGTGCATATTTCCGTGAGATGGGGAAAGTGTGGATCGTGCTTCAGATTTCATCCTGACACTTTGAAATGACCATTGTGTTGGTAATTATTTGCCATTTCCATGGCGTTTGGCACCGTAATAGTCATGAGGTCCGTCTCTGCATCCTGAAGCCTATGATGCTTTTTGCAGAGAAACCTCTGCTGAGGCCCAGGTAACTTGCTATTTCCCATAGCTGGCACAGGAACCTTGAAAGATAGGATTGTTTTCAGTATTATTTCACCATTTTTTCACCACTGTTTCAAGAACGGGAGCCCTTTTCAACCGCTAGCGTAAGAATCCTTCTTTGGAGATGAGATATTTTTCTGGGGTGGCAAGTGCAGGGCCTCTGTCAGTCCTGGGTTTGTTGGACTAGCGCCAGACATGAGAAGTGCGCCTTTGTGGGACAGGTGAATAGTGCGGATCCTGTTTCAGTCTAAAGACTGAAACAGGATCCGCACTTTTCACCATTCCTTTCAGAATCATTTGATTCATCAGCTAGGAATGGCGATTGCTTCTCCAGACCAATCGAAGGCTAGGCCAAAGTAACTCGATCTTTCCAAGTGGTGTGTGGCCCAACTTTTGAAAGAACCGCTAAGTGGAGAACTATTTGGTATTTTTCCGAAGCACTTTTCACCGTAATTGTCCTAAGGTTGGTCTCTGCATCCTTAAGGATACCAGAGTTTTCACAGACGAAACAGGCTGAGCCCCATTAATCTTGGCATTTCCAATAGTTGGTCCTAGAGACTACCAAGAAAGTGTTCTTTTAAGTATTATTTAGTTGTGGTTTCAGCATTATTTTCAGAACCCGAGCAGGGTTCTCGCATTAGCATAAGAATCCTGCCTGGTAGTTGAGATTTCATGGTGGGGTGTAAGTGCGGGGCTTCTGTCAGCCCTGCCTTTGATTTGTTTACCTCCAGAGTTGGAAAGTGCATATTTGCGTGAGATGGGAAAAGTGTGGATCGTGCTTCAGATTTCATCCTGACACTTTGAAATCACCAGTGTGTTGGTAATTATTTGCCATTTCCATGGCGTTTGGCCCCTTAATAGTCATGAGGTCGCTCTCTGCATCCTGAAGCCTATGATGCTTTTTGCAGAGAAACCTCTGCTGAGGCCCAGGTAACTTGCTGTTTCCCATAGCTGGCACAGGAGCCTTGGAAGATAGGATTGTTTTCAGTATTATTTCACCATTTTTTCACCACTGTTTCAAGAACGGGAGCCCTTTTCAACCGTTAGCGGAAGAATCCTTCTTTGGAGATGAGATATTTTTCTGGGGTGGCAAGTGCAGGGCCTCTGTCAGTCCTGGGTTTGTTGGACTAGCGCCAGACATGAGAAGTGCGCCTTTGTGGGACAGGTGAATAGTGCGGATCCTGTTTCAGTCTAAAGACTGAAACAGGATCCGCACTTTTCACCGTTCCTTTCAGAATCATTTGATTCATCAGCTAGGAATGGCGATTGCTTCTCCAGACCAATCGAAGGCTAGGCCAAAGTAACTCGATCTTTCCAAGAGGTGTGTGGCCCAACTTTTGAAAGAACCGCTAAGTGGAGAACTATTTGGTATTTTTCCGAAGCACTTTTCACCGTAATTGTCCTAAGGTTGGTCTCTGCATCCTTAAGCATACCAGAGTTTTCACAGACGAAACAGGCTGAGCCCCATTAATCTTGGCATTTCCAATAGTTGGTCCTAGAGACTACCAAGAAAGTGTTCTTTTAAGTATTATTTTGTTGTGGTTTCAGCATTATTTTCAGAACCCGAGCAGGGTTCTCGCATTAGCATAAGAATCCTGCCTGGTAGTTGAGATTTCATGGTGGGGTGTAAGTGCGGGGCTTCTGTCAGCCCTGCCTTTGATTTGTTTACCTCCAGAGTTGGAAAGTGCATATTTGCGTGAGATGGGAAAAGTGTGGATCGTGCTTCAGATTTCATCCTGACACTTTGAAATGACCAGTGTGTTGGTAATTATTTGCCATTTCCATGGCGTTTGGCCCCGTAATAGTCATGAGGTCGGTCTCTGCATCCTGAAGCCTATGATGCTTTTTGCAGAGAAACCTCTGCTGAGGCCCAGGTAACTTGCTGTTTCCCATAGCTGGCACAGGAGCCTTGGAAGATAGGATTGTTTTCAGTATTATTTCACCATTTTTTCACCACTTTTTCAAGAACGGGAGCCCTTTTCAACCGTTAGCGGAAGAATCCTTCTTTGGAGATGAGATATTTTTCTGGGGTGGCAAGTGCAGGGCCTCTGTCAGTCCTGGGTTTGTTGGACTAGCGCCAGACATGAGAAGTGCGCCTTTGTGGGACAGGTGAATAGTGCGGATCCTGTTTCAGTCTAAAGACTGAAACAGGATCCGCACTTTTCACCGTTCCTTTCAGAATCATTTGATTCATCAGCTAGGAATGGCGATTGCTTCTCCAGACCAATCGAAGGCTAGGCCAAAGTAACTCAATCGTTCCAAGAGGTGTGTGGCCCAACTTTTGAAAGAACCGCTAAGTGGAGAACTATTTGGTATTTTTCCTAAGCACTTTTCACCGTAATTGTCCTAAGGTTGGTCTCTGCATCCTTAAGCATACCAGAGTTTTCACAGACGAAACAGGCTGAGCCCCATTAATCTTGGCATTTCCAATAGTTGGTCCTAGAGACTACCAAGAAAGTGTTCTTTTAAGTATTATTTAGTTGTGGTTTCAGCATTATTTTCAGAACCCGAGCAGGGTTCTCACATTAGCATAAGAATCCTGCCTGGTAGTTGAGGTTTCATGGTGGGGTGTAAGTGCGGGGCTTCTGTCAGCCCTGCCTTTGATTTGTTTACCTCCAGAGTTGGAAAGTGCATATTTGCGTGAGATGGGAAAAGTGTGGATCGTGCTTCAGATTTCATCCTGACACTTTGAAATGACCAGTGTGTTGGTAATTATTTGCCATTTCCATGGCGTTTGGCCCCGTAATAGTCATGAGGTCGGTCTCTGCATCCTGAAGCCTATGATGCTTTTTGCAGAGAAACCTCTGCTGAGGCCCAGGTAACTTGCTGTTTCCCATAGCTGGCACAGGAGCCTTGGAAGATAGGATTGTTTTCAGTATTATTTCACCATTTTTTCACCACTGTTTCAAGAACGGGAGCCCTTTTCAACCGTTAGCGGAAGAATCCTTCTTTGGAGATGAGATATTTTTCTGGGGTGGCAAGTGCAGGGCCTCTGTCAGTCCTGGGTTTGTTGGACTAGCGCCAGACATGAGAAGTGCGCCTTTGTGGGACAGGTGAATAGTGCGGATCCTGTTTCAGTCTAAAGACTGAAACAGGATCCGCACTTTTCACCGTTCCTTTCAGAATCATTTGATTCATCAGCTAGGAATGGCGATTGCTTCTCCAGACCAATCGAAGGCTAGGCCAAAGTAACTCGATCTTTCCAAGAGGTCTGTGGCCCAACTTTTGAAAGAACCGCTAAGTGGAGAAGTATTTGGTATTTTTCCGAGGCACTTTTCACCGTAATTGTCCTAAGGTTGGTCTCTGCATCCTTAAGCATACCAGAGTTTTCACAGACGAAACAGGCTGAGGCCCATTAATCTTGGCATTTCCAATAGTTGGTCCTAGAGACTACCAAGAAAGTATTCTTTTAAGTATTATTTTGTTGTGGTTTCAGCATTATTTTCAGAACCCGAGCAGGGTTCTCGCATTAGCATAAGAATCCTGCCTGGTAGTTGAGATTTCATGGTGGGGTGTAAGTGCGGGGCTTCTGTCAGCCCTGCCTTTGATTTGTTTACCTCCAGAGTTGGAAAGTGCATATTTGCGTGAGATGGGAAAAGTGTGGATCGTGCTTCAGATTTCATCCTGACACTTTGAAATGACCAGTGTGTTGGTAATTATTTGCCATTTCCATGGCGTTTGGCACCGTAATAGTCATGAGGTCCGTCTCTGCATCCTGAAGCCTATGATGCTTTTTGCAGAGAAACCTCTGCTGAGGCCCAGGTAACTTGCTATTTCCCATAGCTGGCACAGGAACCTTGAAAGATAGGATTGTTTTCAGTATTATTTCACCATTTTTTCACCACTGTTTCAAGAACGGGAGCCCTTTTCAACCGCTAGCGTAAGAATCCTTCTTTGGAGATGAGATATTTTTCTGGGGTGGCAAGTGCAGGGCCTCTGTCAGTCCTGGGTTTGTTGGACTAGCGCCAGACATGAGAAGTGCGCCTTTGTGGGACAGGTGATAGTGCGGATCCTGTTTCAGTCTAAAGACTGAATCAGGATCCGCACTTTTCACCATTCCTTTCAGAATCATTTGATTCATCAGCTAGGAATGGCGATTGCTTCTCCAGACCAATCGAAGGCTAGGCCAAAGTAACTCGATCTTTCCAAGAGGTGTGTGGCCCAACTTTTGAAAGAACCGCTTAGTGGAGAACTATTTGGTATTTTTCCGAAGCACTTTTCACCGTAATTGTCCTAAGGTTGGTCTCTGCATCCTTAAGGATACCAGAGTTTTCACAGACGAAACAGGCTGAGCCCCGTTAATCTTGGCATTTCCAATAGTTGGTCCTAGAGACTACCAAGAAAGTGTTCTTTTAAGTATTATTTAGTTGTGGTTTCAGCATTATTTTCAGAACCCGAGCAGGGTTCTCGCATTAGCATAAGAATCCTGCCTGGTAGTTGAGATTTCATGGTGGGGTGTAAGTGCGGGGCTTCTGTCAGCCCTGCCTTTGATTTGTTTACCTCCAGAGTTGGAAAGTGCATATTTGCGTGAGATGGGAAAAGTGTGGATCGTGCTTCAGATTTCATCCTGACACTTTGAAATGACCAGTGTGTTGGTAATTATTTGCCATTTCCATGGCGTTTGACCCCGTAATAGTCATGAGGTCGCTCTCTGCATCCTGAAGCCTATGATGCTTTTTGCAGAGAAACCTCTGCTGAGGCCCAGGTAACTTGCTGTTTCCCATAGCTGGCACAGGAGCCTTGGAAGATAGGATTGTTTTCAGTATTATTTCACCATTTTTTGACCACTGTTTCAAGAACGGGAGCCCTTTTCAACCGTTAGCGGAAGAATCCTTCTTTGGAGATGAGATATTTTTCTGGGGTGGCAAGTGCAGGGCCTCTGTCAGTCCTGGGTTTGTTGGACTAGCGCCAGACATGAGAAGTGCGCCTTTGTGGGACAGGTGAATAGTGCGGATCCTGTTTCAGTCTAAAGACTGAAACAGGATCCGCACTTTTCACCGTTCTTTTCAGAATCATTTGATTCATCAGCTAGGAATGGCGATTGCTTCTCCAGACCAATCGAAGGCTAGGCCAAAGTAACTCGATCTTTCCAAGAGGTGTGTGGCCCAACTTTTGAAAGAACCGCTAAGTGGAGAACTATTTGGTATTTTTCCGAAGCACTTTTCACCGTAATTGTCCTAAGGTTGGTCTCTGCATCCTTAAGCATACCAGAGTTTTCACAGACGAAACAGGCTGAGCCCCATTAATCTTGGCATTTCCAATAGTTGTTCCTAGAGACTACCAAGAAAGTGTTCTTTTAAGTATTATTTTGTTGTGGTTTCAGCATTATTTTCAGAACCCGAGCAGGGTTCTCGCATTAGCATAAGAATCCTGCCTGGTAGTTGAGATTTCATGGTGGGGTGTAAGTGCGGGGCTTCTGTCAGCCCTGCCTTTGATTTGTTTACCTCCAGAGTTGGAAAGTGCATATTTGCGTGAGATGGGAAAAGTGTGGATCGTGCTTCAGATTTCATCCTGACACTTTGAAATGACCAGTGTGTTGGTAATTATTTGCCATTTCCATGGCGTTTGGCCCCGTAATAGTCATGAGGTCGGTCTCTGCATCCTGAAGCCTATGATGCTTTTTGCAGAGAAACCTCTGCTGAGGCCCAGGTAACTTGCTGTTTCCCATAGCTCGCACAGGAGCCTTGGAAGATAGGATTGTTTTCAGTATTATTTCACCATTTTTTCACCACTGTTTCAAGAACGGGAGCCCTTTTCAACCGTTAGCGGAAGAATCCTTCTTTGGAGATGAGATATTTTTCTGGGGTGGCAAGTGCAGGGCCTCTGTCAGTCCTGGGTTTGTTGGACTAGCGCCAGACATGAGAAGTGCGCCTTTGTGGGACAGGTGAATAGTGGGGATCCTGTTTCAGTCTAAAGACTGAAACAGGATCCGCACTTTTCACCGTTCCTTTCAGAATCATTTGATTCATCAGCTAGGAATGGCGATTGCTTCTCCAGACCAATCGAAGGCTAGGCCAAAGTAACTCAATCGTTCCAAGAGGTGTGTGGCCCAACTTTTGAAAGAACCGCTAAGTGGAGAACTATTTGGTATTTTTCCTAAGCTCTTTTCACCGTAATTGTCCTAAGGTTGGTCTCTGCATCCTTAAGCATACCAGAGTTTTCACAGACGAAACAGGCTGAGCCCCATTAATCTTGGCATTTCCAATAGTTGGTCCTAGAGACTACCAAGAAAGTGTTCTTTTAAGTATTATTTTGTTGTGGTTTCAGCATTATTTTCAGAACCCGAGCAGGGTTCTCGCATTAGCATAAGAATCCTGCCTGGTAGTTGAGATTTCATGGTGGGGTGTAAGTGCGGGGCTTCTGTCAGCCCTGCCTTTGATTTGTTTACCTCCAGAGTTGGAAAGTGCATATTTGCGTGAGATGGAAAAAGTGTGGATCGTGCTTCAGATTTCATCCTGACACTTTGAAATGACCAGTGTGTTGGTAATTATTTGCCATTTGCATGGCGTTTGGCCCCGTAATAGTCATGAGGTCGGTCTCTGCATCCTGAAGCCTATGATGCTTTTTGCAGAGAAACCTCTGCTGAGGCCCAGGTAACTTGCTGTTTCCCATAGCTGGCACAGGAGCCTTGGAAGATAGGATTGTTTTCAGTATTATTTCACCATTTTTTCACCACTGTTTCAAGAACGGGAGCCCTTTTCAACCGGTAGCGGAAGAATCCTTCTTTGGAGATGAGATATTTTTCTGGGGTGGCAAGTGCAGGGCCTCTGTCAGTCCTGGGTTTGTTGGACTAGCGCCAGACATGAGAAGTGCGCCTTTGTGGGACAGGTGAATAGTGCGGATCCTGTTTCAGTCTAAAGACTGAAACAGGATCCGCACTTTTCACCGTTCCTTTCAGAATCATTTGATTCATCAGCTAGGAATGGCGATTGCTTCTCCAGACCAATCGAAGGCTAGGCCAAAGTAACTCGATCTTTCCAAGAGGTGTGTGGCCCAACTTTTGAAAGAACCGCTAAGTGGAGAACTATTTGGTATTTTTCCGAAGCACTTTTCACCGTAATTGTCCTAAGGTTGGTCTCTGCATCCTTAAGCATACCAGAGTTTTCACAGACGAAACAGGCTGAGCCCCATTAATCTTGGCATTTCCAATAGTTGGTCCTAGAGACTACCAAGAAAGTGTTCTTTTAAGTATTATTTTGTTGTGGTTTCAGCATTATTTTCAGAACCCGAGCAGGGTTCTCGCATTAGCATAAGAATCCTGCCTGGTAGTTGAGATTTCATGGTGGGGTGTAAGTGCGGGGCTTCTGTCAGCCCTGCCTTTGATTTGTTTTCCTCCAGAGTTGGAAAGTGCATATTTGCGTGAGATGGGAAAAGTGTGGATCGTGCTTCAGATTTCATCCTGACACTTTGAAATGACCAGTGTGTTGGTAATTATTTGCCATTTCCATGGCGTTTGGCCCCGTAATAGTCATGAGGTCGGTCTCTGCATCCTGAAGCCTATGATGCTTTTTGCAGAGAAACCTCTGCTGAGGCCCAGGTAACTTGCTGTTTCCCATAGCTGGCACAGGAGCCTTGGAAGATAGGATTGTTTTCAATATTATTTCACCATTTTTTCACCACTGTTTCAAGAACGGGAGCCCTTTTCAACCGTTAGCGGAAGAATCCTTCTTTGGAGATGAGATATTTTTCTGGGGTGGCAAGTGCAGGGCCTCTGTCAGTCCTGGGTTTGTTGGACTAGCGTCAGACATGAGAAGTGCGCCTTTGTGGGACAGGTGAATAGTGCGGATCCTGTTTCAGTCTAAAGACTGAAACAGGATCCGCACTTTTCACCGTTCCTTTCAGAATCATTTGATTCATCAGCTAGGAATGGCGATTGCTTCTCCAGACCAATCGAAGGCTAGGCCAAAGTAACTCGATCTTTCCAAGAGGTGTGTGGCCCAACTTTTGAAAGAACCGCTAAGTGGAGAACTATTTGGTATTTTTCCGAAGCACTTTTCACCGTAATTGTCCTAAGGTTGGTCTCTGCATCCTTAAGCATACCAGAGTTTTCACAGACGAAACAGGCTGCGCCCCATTAATCTTGGCATTTCCAATAGTTGGTCCTAGAGACTACCAAGAAAGTGTTCTTTTAAGTATTATTTTGTTGTGGTTTCAGCATTATTTTCAGAACCCGAGCAGGGTTCTCGCATTAGCATAAGAATCCTGCCTGGTAGTTGAGATTTCATGGTGGGGTGTAAGTGCGGGGCTTCTGTCAGCCCTGCCTTTGATTTGTTTACCTCCAGAGTTGGAAAGTGCATATTTGCGTGAGATGGGAAAAGTGTGGATCGTGCTTCAGATTTCATCCTGACACTTTGAAATGACCAGTGTGTTGGTAATTATTTGCCATTTCCATGGCGTTTGGCCCCGTAATAGTCATGAGGTCGGTCTCTGCATCCTGAAGCCTATGATGCTTTTTGCAGAGAAACCTCTGCTGAGGTCCAGGTAACTTGCTGTTTCCCATAGCTGGCACAGGAGCCTTGGAAGATAGGATTGTTTTCAGTATTATTTCACCATTTTTTGACCACTGTTTCAAGAACGGGAGCCTTTTTCAACCGTTAGCGGAAGAATCCTTCTTTGGAGATGAGATATTTTTCTGGGGTGGCAAGTGCAGGGCCTCTGTCAGTCCTGGGTTTGTTGGACTAGCGCCAGACATGAGAAGTGCGCCTTTGTGGGACAGGTGAATAGTGCGGATCCTGTTTCAGTCTAAAGACTGAAACAGGATCCGCACTTTTCACCGTTCCTTTCAGAATCATTTGATTCATCAGCTAGGAATGGCGATTGCTTCTCCAGACCAATCGAAGGCTAGGCCAAAGTACCTGGATCTTTCCAAGAGGTGTGTGGCCCAACTTTTGAAAGAACCGCTAAGTGGAGAACTATTTGGTATTTTTCCGAAGCACTTTTCACCGTAATTGTCCTAAGGTTGGTCTCTGCATCCTTAAGCATACCAGAGTTTTCACAGACGAAACAGGCTGAGCCCCATTAATCTTGGCATTTCCAATAGTTGGTCCTAGAGACTACCAAGAAAGTGTTCTTTTAAGTATTATTTTGTTGTGGTTTCAGCATTATTTTCAGAACCCGAGCAGGGTTCTCGCATTAGCATAAGAATCCTGCCTGGTAGTTGAGATTTCATGGTGGGGTGTAAGTGCGGGGCTTCTGTCAGCCCTGCCTTTGATTTGTTTACATCCAGAGTTGGAAAGTGCATATTTGCGTGAGATGGGAAAAGTGTGGATCGTGCTTCAGATTTCATCCTGACACTTTGAAATGACCAGTGTGTTGGTAATTATTTGCCATTTCCATGGCGTTTGGCCCCGTAATAGTCATGAGGTCGGTCTCTGCATCCTGAAGCCTATGATGCTTTTTGCAGAGAAACCTCTGCTGAGGCCCAGGTAACTTGCTGTTTCCCATAGCTGGCACAGGAGCCTTGGAAGATAGGATTGTTTTCAGTATTATTTCACCATTTTTTCACCACTGTGTCAAGAACGGGAGCCCTTTTCAACCGTTAGCGGAAGAATCCTTCTTTGGAGATGAGATATTTTTCTGGGGTGGCAAGTGCAGGGCCTCTGTCAGTCCTGGGTTTGTTGGACTAGCGCCAGACATGAGAAGTGCGCCTTTGTGGGACAGGTGAATAGTGCGGATCCTGTTTCAGTCTAAAGACTGAAACAGGATCCGCACTTTTCACCGTTCCTTTCAGAATCATTTGATTCATCAGCTAGGAATGGCGATTGCTTCTCCAGACCAATCGAAGTCTAGGCCAAAGTAACTCGATCTTTCCAAGAGGTGTGTGGCCCAACTTTTGAAAGAACCGCTAAGTGGAGAACTATTTGGTATTTTTCCGAAGCACTTTTCACCGTAATTGTCATAAGGTTGGTCTCTGCATCCTTAAGCATACCAGAGTTTTCACAGACGAAACAGGCTGAGGCCCAGTAATCTTGGCATTTCCAATAGTTGGTCCTAGAGACTACCAAGAAAGTGTTCTTTTAAGTATTATTTTGTTGTGGTTTCAGCATTATTTTCAGAACCCGAGCAGGGTTCTCGCATTAGCATAAGAATCCTGCCTGGTAGTTGAGATTTCATGGTGGGGTGTAAGTGCGGGGCTTCTGTCAGCCCTGCCTTTGATTTGTTTACCTCCAGAGTTGGAAAGTGCATATTTGCGTGAGATGGGAAAAGTGTGGATCGTGCTTCAGATTTCATCCAGACACTTTGAAATGACCAGTGTGTTGGTAATTATTTGCCATTTCTATGGCGTTTGGCACCGTAATAGCCATGAGGTCGGTCTCTGCATCCTGAAGCCTATGATGCTTTTTGCAGAGAAACCTCTGCTGAGGCCCAGGTAACTTGCTATTTCCCATAGCTGGCACAGGAGCCTTGGAAGATAGGATTGTTTTCAGTATTATTTCACCATTTCTTCACCACTGTTTCAAGAACGGGACCCTTTTCAACCGTTAGCAGAAGAATCCTTCTTTGGAGATGAGATATTTTTCTGGGGTGGCAAGTGCAGGGCCTCTGTCAGTCCTGGGTTTATTGGACTAGCGCCAGACATGAGAAGTGCGCCTTTGTTGGACAGGTGAATAGTGCGGATCCTGTTTCAGTCTAAAGACTGAAACAGGATCCGCACTTTTCACCGTTCCTTTCAGAATCATTTGATTCATCAGCGAGGAATGGCGATTGCTTCTCCAGACCAATCGAAGGCTAGGCCAAAGTAACTCGATCTTTCCAAGAGGTGTGTGGCCCAACTTTTGAAAGAACCGCTAAGTGGAGAACTATTTGGTATTTTTCCGAAGCACTTTTCACCGTAATTGTCCTAAGGTTGGTCTCTGCATCCTTAAGTATACCAGAGTTTTCACAGACGAAACAGGCTGAGCCCCATTAATCTTGGCATTTCCAATAGTTGGTCCTAGAGACTACCAAGAAAGTGTTCTTTTAAGTATTATTTAGTTGTGGTTTCAGCATTATTTTCAGAACCCGAGAAGGGTTCTCGCATTAGCATAAGAATCCTGCCTGGTAGTTGAGATTTCATGGTGGGGTGTAAGTGCGGGGCTTCTGTCAGCCCTGCCTTTGATTTGTTTACCTCCAGAGTTGGAAAGTGCATATTTGCGTGAGATGGGAAAAGTGTGGATCGTGCTTCAGATTTCATCCTGACACTTTGAAATGACCAGTGTGTTGGTAATTATTTGCCATTTGCATGGCGTTTGGCCCCGTAATAGTCATGAGGTCGGTCTCTGCATCCTGAAGCCTATGATGCTTTTTGCAGAGAAACCTCTGCTGAGGCCCAGGTAACTTGCTGTTTCCCATAGCTGGCACAGGAGCCTTGGAAGATAGGATTGTTTTCAGTATTATTTCACCATTTTTTCACCACTGTTTCAAGAACGGGAGCCCTTTTCAACCGTTAGCGGAAGAATCCTTCTTTGGAGATGAGATATTTTTCTGGGGTGGCAAGTGCAGGGCCTCTGTCAGTCCTGGGTTTGTTGGACTAGCGCCAGACATGAGAAGTGCGCCTTTGTGGGACAGGTGAATAGTGGGGATCCTGTTTCAGTCTAAAGACTGAAACAGGATCCACACTTTTCACCGTTCCTTTCAGAATCATTTGATTCATCAGCTAGGAATGGCGATTGCTTCTCCAGACCAATCGAAGGCTAGGCCAAAGTAACTCGATCTTTCCAAGAGGTGTGTGGCCCAACTTTTGAAAGAACCGCTAAGTGGAGAACTATTTGGTATTTTTCCGAAGCACTTTTCACTGTAATTGTCCTAAGGTTGGTCTCTGCATCCTTAAGCATACCAGAGTTTTCATAGACGAAACAGGCTGAGCCCCATTAATCTTGGCATTTCCAATAGTTGGTCCTAGAGACTACCAAGAAAGTGTTCTTTTAAGTATTATTTTGTTGTGGTTTCAGCATTATTTTCAGAACCCGAGCAGGGTTCTCGCATTAGCATAAGAATCCTGCCTGGTAGTTGAGATTTCATGGTGGGGTGTAAGTGCGGGGCTTCTGTCAGCCCTGCCTTTGATTTGTTTACCTCCAGAGTTGGAAAGTGCATATTTGCGTGAGATGGGAAAAGTGTGGATCGTGCTTCAGATTTCATCCTGACACTTTGAAATGACCAGTGTGTTGGTAATTATTTGCCATTTCCATGGCGTTTGGCCCCGTAATAGTCCTGAGGTCGGTCTCTGCATCCTGAAGCCTATGATGCTTTTTGCAGAGAAACCTCTGCTGAGGCCCAGGTAACTTGCTGTTTCCCATAGCTGGCACAGGAGCCTTGGAAGATAGGATTGTTTTCAGTATTATTTCACCATTTTTTCACCACTGTTTCAAGATCGGGAGCCCTTTTCAACCATTAGCGGAAGAATCCTTCTTTGGAGATGAGATATTTTTCTGGGGTGGCAAGTGCAGGGCCTCTGTCAGTCCTGGGGTTGTTGGACTAGCGCCAGACATGAGAAGTGTGCCTTTGTGGGACAGGTGAATAGTGCGGATCCTGTTTCAGTCTAAAGACTGAAACAGGATCCGCACTTTTCACCGTTCCTTTCAGAATCATTTGATTCATCAGCTAGGAATGGCGATTGCTTCTCCAGACCAATCGAAGGCTAGGCCAAAGTAACTCGATCTTTCCAAGAGGTGTGTGGCCCAACTTTTGAAAGAACCGCTAAGTGGAGAACTATTTGGTATTTTTCCGAAGCACTTTTCACCGTAATTGTCCTAAGGTTGGTCTCTGCATCCTTAAGCATACCAGAGTTTTCACAGACGAAACAGGCTGAGCCCCATTAATCTTGGCATTTCCAATAGTTGGTCCTAGAGACTACCAAGAAAGTGTTCTTTTAAGTATTATTTTGTTGTGGTTTCAGCATTATTTTCAGAACCCGAGCAGGGTTCTCGCATTAGCATAAGAATCCTGCCTGGTAGTTGAGATTTCATGGTGGGGTGTAAGTGCGGGGCTTCTGTCAGCCCTGCCTTTGATTTGTTTACCTCCAGAGTTGGAAAGTGCATATTTGCCTGAGATGGGAAAAGTGTGGATCGTGCTTCAGATTTCATCCTGACACTTTGAAATGACCAGTGTGTTGGTAATTATTTGCCATTTCCATGGCGTTTGGCCCCGTAATAGTCATGAGGTCGGTCTCTGCATCCTGAAGCCTATGATGCTTTTTGCAGAGAAACCTCTGCTGATGTCCAGGTAACTTGCTGTTTCCCATAGCTGGCACAGGAGCCTTGGAAGATAGGATTGTTTTCAGTATTATTTCACCATTTTTTCACCACTGTTTCAAGAACGGGAGCCCTTTTCAACCGTTAGCGGAAGAATCCTTCTTTGGAGATGAGATATTTTTCTGGGGTGGCAAGTGCAGGGCCTCTGTCAGTCCTGGGTTTGTTGGACTAGCGCCAGACATGAGAAGTGCGCCTTTGTGGGACAGGTGAATAGTGCGGATCCTGTTTCAGTCTAAAGACTGAAACAGGATCCGCACTTTTCACCGTTCCTTTCAGAATCATTTGATTCATCAGCTAGGAATGGCGATTGCTTCTCCAGACCAATCGAAGGCTAGGCCAAAGTAACTCGATCTTTCCAAGAGGTGTGTGGCCCAACTTTTGAAAGAACCGCTAAGTGGAGAACTATTTGGTATTTTTCCGAAGCACTTTTCACCGTAATTGTCCTAAGGTTGGTCTCTGCATCCTTAAGCATACGAGAGTTTTCACAGACGAAACAGGCTGAGCCCCATTAATCTTGGCATTTCCAATAGTTGGTCCTAGAGACTACCAAGAAAGTGTTCTTTTAAGTATTATTTTGTTGTGGTTTCAGCATTATTTTCAGAACGCGAGCAGGGTTCTCGCATTAGCATAAGAATCCTGCCTGGTAGTTGAGATTTCATGGTGGGGTGTAAGTGCGGGGCTTCTGTCAGCCCTGCCTTTGATTTGTTTACCTCCAGAGTTGGAAAGTGCATATTTGCGTGAGATGGGAAAAGTGTGGATCGTGCTTCAGATTTCATCCTGACACTTTGAAATGACCAGTGTGTTGGTAATTATTTGCCATTTCCATGGCGTTTGGCCCCGTAATAGTCCTGAGGTCGGTCTCTGCATCCTGAAGCCTATGATGCTTTTTGCAGAGAAACCTCTGCTGAGGCCCAGGTAACTTGCTGTTTCCCATAGCTGGCACAGGAGCCTTGGAAGATAGGATTGTTTTCAGTATTATTTCACAATTTTTTCACCACTGTTTCAAGAACGGGAGCCCTTTTCAACCGTTAGCGGAAGAATCCTTCTTTGGAGATGAGATATTTTTCTGGGGTGGCAAGTGCAGGGCCTCTGTCAGTCCTGGGTTTGTTGGACTAGTGCCAGACATGAGAAGTGCGCCTTTGTGGGACAGGTGAATAGTGCGGATCCTGTTTCAGTCTAAAGACTGAAACAGGATCCGCACTTTTCACCGTTCCTTTCAGAATCATTTGATTCATCAGCTAGGAATGGCGATTGCTTCTCCAGACCAATCGAAGGCTACGCCAAAGTAACTCGATCGTTCCAAGAGGTGTGTGGCCCAACTTTTGAAAGAACCGCTAAGTGGAGAACTATTTGGTATTTTTCCGAAGCACTTTTCACCGTAATTGTCCTAAGGTTGGTCTCTGCATCCTTAAGCATACCAGTGTCTTCACAGACGAAACAGGCTGAGGCCCAGTAATCTTGGCATTTCCAATAGTTGGTCTTAGAGACTACCAAGAAAGTGGTCCTATAAGTATTATTCCTTTGTGGTTTCAGCATTATTTTCAGTACCGGAGCAGGGTTCTCGCATTAGCATAAGAATCCTGCCTGGTAGTTGAGATTTCATGGTGGGGTGTAAGTGCGGGGCTTCTGTCAGCCCTGCCTTTGATTTGTTTACCTCCAGAGTTGGAAAGTGCATAGTTGCGTGAGATGGGAAAATTGTGGATCGTGCTTCAGATTTCATCCTGACACTTTGAAATGACCAGTGTGTTGGTAATTATTTGCCATTTCCATGGCGTTTGGCACCGTAATAGTCATGAGGTCGGTCTCTGCATCTTGAAGCCTATGATGCTTTTTGCAGAGAAACCTCTGCTGAGGCGCAGGTAACTTGGTATTTCCCATAGCTGGAACAGGAGCCTTGGAAGATAGGATTGTTTTCAGTATTATTTCACCATTTTTTCACCACTGTTTCAAGAACGGGAGCCCTTTTCAACCGTTAGCGGAAGAATCCTTCTTTGGAGATGAGATATTTTTCTGGGGTGGCAAGTGCAGGGCCTCTGTAATTCCTGGGTTTGTTGGACGAGCGCCAGACATGAGAAGTGCGCCTTTGTGGGACAGGTGAATAGTGCGGATCCTGTTTCAGTCTAAAGACTGAAACAGGATCCACACTTTTCACCGTTCCTTTCAGAATCATTTGATTCATCAGTTAGGAATGCCGATTGCTTCTCCAGACCAATCGAAGGCTAGTCCAAAGTACCTCTATCTTTCCAAGAGGTGTGTGGCCCAACTTTTGAAAGAACCGCTAAGTGGAGAAGTATTTGGTATTGTTCCGAAGCACTTTTCACCGTAATTGTCCTAAGGTTGGTCTCTGCATCCTTAAGCATACCAGAGTTTTCACAGACGAAACAGGCTGAGCCCCATTAATCTTGGCATTTCCAATAGTTGGTCCTAGAGACTACCAAGAAAGTGTTCTTTTAAGTATTATTTTGTTGTGGTTTCAGCATTATTTTCAGAACCCGAGCAGGGTTCTCGCATTAGCATAAGAATCCTGCCTGGTAGTTGAGATTTCATGGTGGGGTGTAAGTGCGGGGCTTCTGTCAGCCCTGCCTTTGATTTGTTTACCTCCAGAGTTGGAAAGTGCATATTTGCGTGAGATGGGAAAAGTGTGGATCGTGCTTCAGATTTCATCCTGACACTTTGAAATGACCAGTGTGTTGGTAATTATTTGCCATTTCCATGGCGTTTGGCCCCGTAATAGTCATGAGGTCGGTCTCTGCATCCTGAAGCCTATGATGCTTTTTGCAGAGAAACCTCTGCTGAGGCCCAGGTAACTTGCTGTTTCCCATAGCTGGCACAGGAGCCTTGGAAGATAGGATTGTTTTCAGTATTATTTCACCATTTTTTCACCACTGTTTCAAGAACGGGAGCCCTTTTCAACCGTTAGCGGAAGAATCCTTCTTTGGAGATGAGATATTTTTCTGGGGTGGCAAGTGCAGGGCCTCTGTGAGTCCTGGGTTTGTTGGACTAGCGCCAGACATGAGAAGTGCGCCTTTGTGGGACAGGTGAATAGTGCGGATCCTGTTTCAGTCTAAAGACTGAAACAGGATCCGCACTTTTCACCGTTCCTTTCAGAATCATTTGATTCATCAGCTAGGAATGGCGATTGCTTCTCCAGACCAATCGAAGGCTACGCCAAAGTAACTCGATCGTTCCAAGAGGTGTGTGGCCCAACTTTTGAAAGAACCGCTAAGTGGAGAACTATTTGGTATTTTTCCGAAGCACTTTTCACCGTAATTGTCCTAAGGTTGGTCTCTGCATCCTTAAGCATACCAGAGTTTTCACAGACGAAACAGGCTGAGCCCCATTAATCTTGGCATTTCCAATAGTTGGTCCTAGAGACTACCAAGAAAGTGTTCTTTTAAGTATTATTTTGTTGTGGTTTCAGCATTATTTTCAGAACCCGAGCAGGGTTCTCGCATTAGCATAAGAATCCTGCCTGGTAGTTGAGATTTCATGGTGGGGTGTAAGTGCGGGGCTTCTGTCAGCCCTGCCTTTGATTTGTTTACCTCCAGAGTTGGAAAGTGCATATTTGCGTGAGATGGGAAAAGTGTGGATTGTGCTTCAGATTTCATCCTGACACTTTGAAATGACCAGTGTGTTGGTAATTATTTGCCATTTCCATGGCGTTTGGCCCCGTAATAGTCATGAGGTCGGTCTCTGCATCCTGAAGCCTATGATGCTTTTTGCAGAGAAACCTCTGCTGAGGCCCAGGTAACTTGCTATTTCCTATAGCTGGCACAGGAGCCTTGGAAGATACTATTGTTTTCAGTATTATTTCACCATTTTTTCACCACTGTTTCAAGAACGGGAGCCCTTTTCAACCGTTAGCGGAAGAATCCTTCTTTGGAGATGAGATATTTTTCTGGGGTGGCAAGTGCAGGGCCTCTGTCAGTCCTGGGTTTGTTGGACTAGCGCCAGACATGAGAAGTGCGCCTTTGTGGGACAGGTGAATAGTGCGGATCCTGTTTCAGTCTAAAGACTGAAACAGGATCCGCACTTTTCACCGTTCCTTTCAGAGTCATTTGATTCATCAGCTAGGAATGGCGATTGCTTCTGCAGACCAATCGAAGGCTAGGCCAAAGTAACTCGATCTTTCCAAGAGGTGTGTGGCCCAACTTTTGAAAGAACCGCTAAGTGGAGAACTATTTGGTATTTTTCCTAAGCACTTTTCACCGTAATTGTCCTAAGGTTGGTCTCTGCATCCTTAAGCATACCAGAGTCTTCACAGACAAAACAGGCTGAGGCCCATTAATCTTGGCATTTCCAAAAGTTGGTCCTAGAGACTACCAAGAAAGTGTTCTTTTAAGTATTATTCTGTTGTGGTTTCAGCATTATTTTCAGAACCCGAGCAGGGTTCTCGCATTAGCATAAGAATCCTGCCTGGTAGTTGAGATTTCATGGTGGGGTGTAAGTGCGGGGCTTCTGTCAGCCCTGCCTTTGATTTGTTTACCTCCAGAGTAGGAAAGTGCATATTTGCGTTAGTTGGGAAAAGTGTGGATCGTGCTTCAGATTTCATCCTGACACTTTGAAATGACCAGTGTGTTGGTAGTTATTTGCCATTTCCATGGCGTTTGGCACCGTAATAGTCATGAGGTCGGTCTCTGCATCCTGAAGCCTATGATGCTTTTTGCAGAGAAACCTGTGCTGAGGCCCAGGTAACTTGCTGTTTCCCATAGCTGGCACAGGAGCCTTGGAAGATAGGATTGTTTTCAGTATTATTTCACCATTTTTTCACCACTGTTTCAAGAACGGGAGCCCTTTTCAACCGTTAGCGGAAGAATCCTTCCTTGGAGATGAGATATTTTTCTGGGGTGGCAAGTGCAGGGCCTCTGTCAGTCCTGGGTTTGTTGGACTAACGCCAGACATGAGAAGTGCGCCTTTGTGGGACAGGTGAATAGTGCGGATCCTGTTTCAGTCTAAAGACTGAAACAGGATCCGCACTTTTCACCGTTCCTTTCAGAATCATTTGCTTCATCAGCTAGGAATGGCGATTGCTTCTCCAGACCAATCGAAGGCTAGGCCAAAGTAACTCGATCTTTCCAAGAGGTGTGTGGCCCAACATTTGAAAGAACCGCTAAGTGGAGAACTATTTGATATTTTTCCGAAGCACTTTTCACCGTAATTGTCCTAAGGTTTTTCTCTGCATCCTTAAGCATACCAGAGTTTTCACAGACGAAACAGGCTGAGGCCCATTAATCTTGGCATTTCCAATAGTTGGTCCTAGAGACTAGCAAGAAAGTGTTCTTTTAAGTATTATTCCGTTGTGGTTTCAGCATTATTTTCAGAACCCGAGCAGGGTTCTCGCATTAGCATAAGAATCCTGCCTGGTAGTTGAGATTTCATGGTGGGGTGTAAGTGCGGGGCTTCTGTCAGCCCTGCCTTTGATTTGTTTACCTCCAGAGTTGGAAAGTGCATATTTGCGTGAGATGGGAAAAGTGTGGATCGTGCTTCAGATTTCATCCTGACACTTTGAAATGACCAGTGTGTTGGTAATTATTTGCCATTTCCATGGCGTTTGGCACCGTAATAGTCATGAGGTCGGTCTCTGCATCCTGAAGCCTATGATGCTTTTTGCAGAGAAACCTCTGCTTAGGCCCAGGTAACTTGCTGTTTCCCATAGCTGGCACAGGAGCCTTGGAAGATAGGATTGTTTTCAGTATTATTTCACCATTTTTTCACCACTGTTTCAAGAACGGGAGCCCTTTTCAACCGTTAGCGGAAGAATCCTTCTTTGGAGATGAGATATTTTTCTGGGGTGGCAAGTGCAGGGCCTCTGTCAGTCCTGGGTTTGTTGGACTAACGCCAGACATGAGAAGTGCGCCTTTGTGGGACAGGTGAATAGTGCGGATCCTGTTTCAGTCTAAAGACTGAAACAGGATCCGCACTTTTCACCGTTCCTTTCAGAATCATTTGATTCATCAGCTAGGAATGGCGATTGCTTCTCCAGAACAATCGAAGGCTAGGCCAAAGTAACTCGATCTTTCCAAGAGGTGTGTGGCCCAACTTTTGAAAGAACCGCTAAGTGGAGAACTATTTGGTATTTTTCCGAAGCACTTTTCACCGTAATTGTCCTAAGGTTGGTCTCTGCATCCTTAAGCATACCAGAGTTTTCACAGACGAAACAGGCTGAGCCCCATTAATCTTGGCATTTCCAATAGTTGGTCCTAGAGACTACCAAGAAAGTGTTCTTTTAAGTATTATTCCTTTGTGGTTTCAGCATTATTTTCAGAACCCGAGCAGGGTTCTCACATTAGCATAAGAATCCTGCCTGGTAGTTGAGATTTCTGGGTGGGGTATAAGTTGGGGGATTCTGTCAGCCCTGCCTTTGATTTGTTTACCTCCAGAGTTGTAAAGTGCATAGTTGCGTGAGATGGGAAAAGTGTGGATCGTGCTTCAGATTTCATCCTGACACTTTGAAATGATCAGTGTGTTGGTAATTATTTGCCATTTCCATGGCGTTTGGCACCGTAATAGTCATGAGGTCGGTCTCTGCATCCTGAAGCCTATGATGCTTTTTGCAGAGAAACCTCTGCTGAGGCCCAGGTAACTTGCTATTTCCCATAGCTGGCACAGGAGCCTTGGAAGATAGGATTGTTTTCAGTATTATTTCACCATTTTTTCACCACTGTTTCAAGAACGGGAGCCCTTTTCAACCGTTAGTGGAAGAATCCTTGTTTGGAGATGAGATATTTTTCTGGGGTGACAAGTGCAGTGCCTCTGTCAGTCCTGGGTTTGTTGGACTAGCGCCAGACATGAGAAGTGCGCCTTTGTGGGACAGGAGAATAGTGCGGATCCTGTTTCAGTCTAAAGACTGAAACAGGATCCGCACTTTTCACCGTTCCTTTCAGAATCATTTGATTCATCAGCTAGGAATGGCGATTGCTTCTCCAGACCAATCGAAGGCTAGGCCTAAGTACCTCGATCTTTCCAAGAGGTGTGTGGCCCAACCTTTGAAAGAACCGCTAATTGGAGAACTATTTGGTATTTTTCCGAAGCACTTTTCAACTTAGTTGTCATAAGGTTGGTCTCTGCATCCTTAAGCATACGAGAATTTTCACAGACGAAACAGACTGAGGTCCAGTAATCTTGGCATTTCCAATAGTTGGTCCTAGAGACTACCAAGAAAGTGTTCTTTTAAGTATTATTCCGTTGTGGTTTCAGCATTATTTTCAGAACCCGAGCAGGGTTCTCGCATTAGCATAAGAATCCTGCCTGGCAGTTGAGATTTCATGGTGGGGTGTAAGTGCGAGGCTTCTGTCAGCCCTGCCTTTGATTTGTTTACCTCCAGAGTTGGAAAGTGCATATTTGCGTGAGATGGGAAAAGTGTGGATCGTGCTTCAGATTTCATCCTGACACTTTGAAATGACCAGTGTGTTGGTAATTATTTGCCATTTCCATGGCATTTGGCACCGTAATAGTCATGAGGTCGGTCTCTGCATCATGAAGCCTATGATGCTTTTTGCAGAGAAACCTCTGCTGAGGCCCAGGTAACTTGCTATTTCCCAAAGCTGGCACAGGAGCCTTGGAAGATAGGATTGTTTTCAGTATTATTTCACCATTTTTTCACCACTGTTTGAAGAACGGGAGCCCTTTTCAACCGTTAGCGGAAGAATCCTTCTTTGGAGATGAGATATTTTTCTGGGGTGGGAAGTGCAGGGCCTCTGTCAGTCCTGGGTTTGTTGGACTAGCGCCAGACATGAGAAGTGCGCCTTTGTGGGACAGGTGAATAGTGCGGATCCTGTTTCAGTCTAAAGACTGAAACAGGATCCGCACTTTTCACCGTTCCTTTCAGAATCATTTGATTCATCAGCTAGGAATGGCGATTGCTTCTCCAGACCAATCTAAGGCTAGGACAAAGTAACTCGATCTTTCCAAGAGGTGTGTGGCCCAACTTTTGAAAGAACCGCTAAGTGGAGAACTATTTGGTATTTTTCCTAAGCACTTTTCACCGTAATTGTCCTAAGGTTGGTCTCTGCATCCTTAAGCATACCAGAGTCTTCACAGACGAAACAGGCTGAGGCCCATTAATCTTGGCATTTCAAAAAGTTGGTCCTAGAGACAGCCTAGAAAGTGTTCTTTTAAGTATTATTCTGTTGAGGTTTCAGCATTATTTTCAGAACCCGAGCAGGGTTCTCGCATTAGCATAAGAATCCTGCCTGGTAGTTGAGATTTCATGGTGGGGTGTAAGTTCGGGGATTCTGTCAGCCCTGCCTTTGATTTGTTTACCTCCAGTGTTGGAAAGTGCATATTTGCGTGAGATGGGAAAAGTGTGGATCGTGCTTCAGATTTCATCCTGACACTTTGAAATGACCAGTGTGTTGGTAATTATTTGCCATTTCCATGGCGTTTGGCACCGTAATAGTCATGAGGTCGGTCTCTGCATCCTGAAGCCTATGATGCTTTTTGCAGAGAAACCTCTGCTGAGGCCCAGGGAACTTGCTACTTCCCATAGGTGGCACAGGAGCCTTGGAAGATAGGATTGTTTTCAGTATTATTTCACCATTTTTTCACCACTGTTTCAAGAACGGGAGCCCTTTTCAACCGTTATCGGAAGAATCCTTCTTTGGAGATGAGATATTTTTCTGGGGTGGCAAGTGCAGGGCCTCTGTCAGTCCTGGGTTTGTGGGACTAGCGCCAGACATGAGAAGTGCGCCTTTGTGGGACAGGAGAATAGTGCGGATCCTGTTTCAGTCTAAAGACTGAAACAGGATCCGCACTTTTCACCGTTCCTTTCAGAATCATTTGATTCATCAGCTAGGAATGGCGATTGCTTCTCCAGACCAATCAAAGGCTAGACCAAAGAAACTCGATCTTTCCAAGAGGTGTGTGGCCCAACTTTTGAAAGAACCGCTAAGTGGAGAACTATTTGGTATTTTTCCTAAGCACTTTTCACCGTAATTGTCCTAAGGTTGGTCTCTGCATCCTTAAGCATACCAGAGTTTTCACAGAATAAACAGGCTGAGGCCCATTAATCTTGGCATTTCCAATAGTTGGTCCTAGAGGCTACCAAGAAAGTGTTCTTTTAAGTATTATTCTGTTGTGGTTTCAGCATTATTTTCAGAACACGAGCAGGGTTCTCGCATTAGCATAAGATTCCTGCCTGGTAGTTGAGATTTCATGGTGGGGTGTAAGTGCGGGGCTTCTGTCAGCCCTGCCTTTGATTTGTTTACCTCCAGAGTTGGAAAGTGCATATTTGCGTGAGATGGGAAAAGTGTGGATCGTGCTTCAGATTTCATCCTGCCACTTTGAAATGACCAGTGTGTTGGTAATTATTGGCCATTCCGATGGCGTTTGGCACCGTAATAGTCATGAGGTCGGTCTCTGCATCCTGAAGCCTATGATGCTTTTTGCAGAGAAACCTCTGCTGAGGCCCAGGTAACTTGCTATTTCCCATAGCTGGCACTGGAGCCTTGGAAGATAGGATTGTTTTCAGTATTATTTCACCATTTTTTCACCACTGTTTCAAGAACGGGAGCCCTTTTCAACCGTTATCGGAAGAATCCTTCTTTGGAGATGAGATATTTTTCTGGGGTGGCAAGTGCAGGGCCTCTGTCAGTCCTGGGTTTGTTGGACTAGCGCCACACATGAGAAGTACGCCTTTGTGGGACAGGTGAATAGTGCGGATCCTTTCAGAATCATTTGATTCATCAGCTAGGAATGGCGATTGCTTCACCAGACCAATCGAAGGCTAGGCCAAAGTAACTCGATCTTTCCAAGAGGTGTGTGGCCCAACTTTTGAAAGAACCGCTAAGTGGAGAACTATTTGGTATTTTTCCGAGGCACTTTTCACCGTAATTGTCATAAGGTTGGTCTCTGCATCCTTAAGCATACCAGTGTCTTCACAGACGAAACAGGCTGAGGCCCAGTAATCTTGGCATTTCCAATAGTTGGTCTTAGAGACTACCAAGAAAGTGTTCTTTTAAGTATTATACCTTTTTGGTTTCACCATTATTTTCAGTACCCGAGCAGGGTTCTCGCATTAGCATAAGAATCCTGCCTGGTAGTTGAGATTTCATGGTGGTGTGTAAGTGCGGGGCTTCTGTCAACCCTGCCTTTGATTTGTTTACCTCCAGTGTTGGAAAGTGCATAGTTGCGTGAGATGGGAAAAGTGTGGATCGTGCTTCAGATTTCATCCTGACACTTTGAAATGACCAGTGTGTTGGTAATTATTTGCCATTTCCATGGCGTTTGGCACCGTAATAGTCATGAGGTCGGTCTCTGCATCCTGAAGCCTATGATGCTTTTTGCAGAGAAACCTCTGCTGAGGCCCAGGTAACTTGCTATTTCCCTTAGCTGGCACAGGAGCCTTGGAAGATAGGATTGTTTTCAGTATTATTTCACCATATTTTCACCACTGTTTCAAGAACGGGAGCCCTTTTCAACCGTTAGAGGAAGAATCCTTCTTTGGAGATGAGATATTTTTCTGGGGTGGCAAGTGCAGGGCCTCTGTCAGTCCTGGGTTTGTTGGACTAGCGCCAGACATGAGAAGTGCGCCTTTGCGGGACAGGTGAATAGTGCGGATCCTGTTTCAGTCTGAAGACTGAAACAGGATCCGCACTTTTCACCGTTCCTTTCAGAATCATTTGATTCATCAGCTAGGAATGGCGATTGCTTCTCCAGACCAATCGAAGGATATGCCAAAGTAACTCGATCTTTCCAAGAGTTGTGTGTCCCAACTTTTGAAAGAACCGCTACGTGGAGAACTATTTGGTATTTTTCCTAAGCACTTTTCACCGTAATTGTCCTAAGGTTGGTCTCTGCATCCTTAAGCATACCAGAGTTTTCACAGACGAAACAGGCTGAGGCCCATTAATCTTGGCATTTCCAATAGTTGGTCCTAGAGACTAGCAAGAAAGTGTTCTTTTAAGTATTATTCTGTTGTGGTTTCAGCATTATTTTCAGAACCCGAGCAGGGTTCTCGCATTAGCATAAGAAGCCTGCCTGGTAGTTGAGATTTCATGGTGGGGTGTAAGTGCGGGGCTTCTGTCAGCCCTGCCTTTGATTTGTTTACCTCCAGAGTTGGAAAGTGCATATTTGCGTGAGATGGGTAATTTAGTGGATCGTGCTTCAGATTTCATCCTGACACTTTGAAATGACCAGTGTGTTGGTAGTTATTTGCCCTTTCCATGGCGTTTGGCACCGTAATAGTCATGAGGTCGGTCTCTGCATCTTGAAGCCTATGATGCTTTTTGCAGAGAAACCTCTGCTGAGGCCCAGGTAACTTGCTATTTCCCATAGCTGGCACAGGAGCCTTGGAAGATAGGATTGTTTTCAGTATTATTTCACCATATTTTCACCACTGTTTCAAGAACGGGAGCCCTTTTCAACCGTTATCGGAAGAATCCTTCTTTGGAGATGAGATATTTTTCTGGGGTGGCAAGTGCAGGGCCTCTGTCAGTCCTGGGTTTGTTGCACTAGCGCCAGACATGAGAAGTGCGCCTTTGTGGGACAGGTGAATAGTGCGGATCCTGTGTCAGTCTAAAGACTGAAACAGGATCCGCACTTTTCACCGTTCCTTTCAGAATCATTTGATTCATCAGCTAGGAATGGCGATTGCTTCTCCAGACCAATCGAAGGCTAGACCAAAGTAACTCGATCTTTCCAAGAGGTGTGTGGCCCAACTTTTGAAAGAACCGCTAAGTGGAGAACTATTTGGTATTTTTCCTAAGCACTTTTCACCGTAATTGTCCTAAGGTTGGTCTCTGCATCCTTAAGCATACCAGAGTTTTCACAGAAGAAACAGGCTGAGGCCCATTAATCTTGGCATTTCCAATAGTTGGTCCTAGAGACTACCAAGAAAGTGTTCTTTTAAGTATTATTCTGTTGTGGTTTCAGCATTATTTTCAGAACCCGAGCAGGGTTCTCGCATTAGCATAAGAATCCTGCCTGGTAGTTGAGATTTCATGGTGGGGTGTAAGTGCGGGGCTTCTGTCAGCCCTGCCTTTGATTTGTTTACCTCCAGAGTTGGAAAGTGCATATTTGCGTGAGATGGGAAAAGTGTGGATCGTGCTTCAGATTTCATCCTGACACTTTGAAATGACCAGTGTGTTGGTAATTATTTGCCATTCCGATGGCGTTTGGCCCCGTAATAGTCATGAGGTCGGTCTCTGCATCCTGAAGCCTATGATGCTTTTTGCAGAGAAACCTCTGCTGAGGCCCAGGTAACTTGCTATTTCCCATAGCTGGCACAGGAGCCTTGGAAGATAGGATTGTTTTCAGTATTATTTCACCATTTTTTCACCACTGTTTCAAGAACGGGTGCCCTTTTCAACCGTTATCGGAAGAATCCTTCTTTGGAGATGAGATATTTTCCTGGGGTGGCAAGTGCAGGGCCTCTGTCCGTCCTGGGTTTGTTGGACTAGCGCCAGACATGAGAAGTACGCCTTTGTGGGACAGGTGAATAGTGCGGATCCTGTTTCAGTCTAAGGACTGAAACAGGATCCGCACTTTTCACCGTTCATTTCAGAATCATTTGATTCATCAGTTAGGAATGGCGATTGCTTCACCAGACCAATCGAAGGCTAGGCCAAAGTAACTCGATCTTTGAAGAGGTTTGTGTCCCAACTTTTGAAAGAACCGCTAAGTGGAGAACTATTTGGTATTTTTCCGAGGCACTTTTCACCGTAATTGTCCTAAGGTTGGTCTCTGCATCCTTAAGCATACCAGAGTTTTCACAGACGAAACAGGCTGAGGCCCATTAATGTTGGCATTTCCAATAGTTGGTCCTAGAGACTAGCAAGAAAGTGTTCTTTTAAGTATTATTCCGTTGTGGTTTCAGCATTATTTTCAGAACCTGAGCAGGGTTCTCGCATTAGCATAAGAATCCTGCCTGGTAGTTCAGATTTCATGGTGGGGTGTAAGTGCGGGGCTTCTGTCAGCCCTGCCTTTGATTTGTTTACCTCCAGAGTTGGAAAGTGCATATTTGCGTCAGATGGGTAATTTAGTGGATCGTGCTTCAGATTTCATCCTGGCACTTAGAAATGACCAGTGTGTTGGTAATTATTTGCCATTTCCATGGCGTTTGGCCCCGTAATAGTCATGAGGTCGGTCTCTGCATCCTGAAGCCTATGATGCTTTTTGCAGAGAAACCTCTACTGAAGCCCAGGTAACTTGCTATTTCCCATAGCTGGCACAGGAGCCTTGGAAGATAGGATTGTTTTCAGTATTATTTCATCATTTTTTCACCACTGTTTCAAGAACGTGAGCCCTTTTCAACCGGTAGCGGAAGAATCCTTCTTTGGAGATGAGATATTTTTCTGGGGTGGCAAGTGCAGGGCCTCTGTCAGTCCTGGGTTTGTTGGACTAGCGCCAGACATGAGAAGTGCGCCTTTGTGGGACAGGTGAATAGTGCGGATCCTGTTTCAGTCTAAAGACTGAAACAGGATCCGCACTTTTCACTGTTCCTTTCAGAATCATTTGATTCATCAGCTAGGAATGGCGATTGCTTCTCCAGACCAATCGAAGGCTACGCCAAAGTAACTCGATCTTTCCAAGAGGTGTGTGGCCCAACTTTTGAAAGAACTGCTAAGTGGAGAACTATTTGGTATTTTTCCGAAGCACTTTTCACCGCAATTGTCATAAGGTTGGTCTCTGCATCCTTAAGCATACGAGAGTTTTCACAGACGAAACAGGCTGAGGCCCAGTAATCTTGGCATTTCCAATAGTTGGTCCTAGAGACTACCAAGAAAGTGTTTTTTTAAATATTATTCCATTGTGGTTTCAGCATTATTTTCAGAACCCGAGCAGGGTTCTCGCATTAGCATAAGAATCCTGGCTGGTAGTTGAGATTTCTGGGTAGGGTGTATGTGTGGGGCTTCTGTCAGCCCTGCCTTTGATTTGTTTACCTCCAGAGTTGGAAAGTGCATATTTGCGTTAGATGGGAAAAGTGTGGATCGTGCTTCAGATTTCATCCTGACACTTAGAAATGACCAGTGTGTTGGTAATTATTTGCCATTTCCATGGCGTTTGGCACCGTAATAGTCATGAGGTCGGTCTCTGCATCCTGAAGCCTATGATGCTTTTTGCAGAGAAACCTCTGCTGAGGCCCAGGTAACTTGCTATTTCCCATAGCTGGCACAGGAGCCTTGGAAGATAGGATTGTTTTCAGTATTATTTCACCATTTTTTCACCACTGTTTCAAGAACGGGAGCCCTTTTCCACCGTTAGCGGAAGAATCCTTCTTTGGAGATGAGATATTTTTTTGGGGTGGCAAGTGCAGGGCCTCTGTCAGTCCTGGGTTTGTTGGACTAGCGCCAGACATGAGAAGTGCGCCTTTGTGGGACAGGTGAATAGTGCGGATCCTGTTTCAGTCTAAAGACTGAAACAGGATCCGCACTTTTCACCGTTCCTTTCAGAATCATTTGATTCATCAGCTAGGAATGGCGATTGCTTCTCCAGACCAATCGAAGGCTAGGCCAAAGTAACTCGATCTTTCCAAGAGGTGTGTGGCCCAACTTTTGAAAGAACCGCTAAGTGGAGAACTATTTGGTATTTTTCCTAAGCACTTTTCACCGTAATTGTCCTAAGGTTGGTCTCTGCATCCTTAAGCATACCAGAGTCTTCACAGACGAAACAGGCTAAGGCCCAATAATCTTGGCATTTCCAATAGTTGGTCCTAGAGGCTACCAAGAAAGTGTTCTTTTAAGTATTATTCCTTTGTGGTTTCAGCATTATTTTCAGTACCCGAGCAGGGTTCTCGCATTAGCATAAGAATCCTGCCTGGTAGTTGAGATTTCATGGTGGGGTGTAAGTGCAGGGCTTCTGTCAGCCCTGCCTTTGATTTGTTTACCTCCAGAGTTGGAAAGTGCATAGTTGCGTGAGATGGGAAAAGTGTGGATCGTGCTTCCGATTTCATCCAGACACTTTGAAATGAGCAGTGTGTTGGTAATTATTTGCCATTTCCATGGCGTTTGGCACCGTAATAGTCATGAGGTCGGTCTCTGCATCCTGAAGCCTATGATGCTTTTTGCAGAGAAACCTCTGCTGAGGCCCAGGTAACTTGCTATTTCCCATAGCTGGCACAGGAGTCTTGGAAGATAGGATTGTTTTCAGTATTATTTCAAAATTTTTTCACCACTGTTTCAAGAACGGGAGCCCTTTTCCACCGTTAGCGGAAGAATCCTTCTTTGGAGATGAGATATTTTTCTGGGGTGGCAAGTGCAGGGCCTCTGTCAGTCCTGGGTTTGTTGGACTAGCGCCAGACATGAGAAGTGGGCCTTTGTAGGACAGGTGAATAGTGCGGATCCTGTTTCAGTCTAAAGACTGAAACAGGATCCTCACTTTTCACCGTTCCTTTCAGAATCATTTGATTCATCAGCTAGGAATGGCGATTGCTTCACCAGACCAATCGAAGGCTAGGCCAAAGTAACTCGATCTTTCCAAGAGGTGTGTGGCCCAACTTTTCAAAGAACCGCTAAGTGGAGAACTATTTGTTATTTTTCCGAAGCACTTTTCACCGTAATTGTCATAAGGTTCGTCTCTGCATCCTTAAGCATACGAGAGTTTTCACAGACGAAACAGGCTGAGGCCCAGTAATCTTGGCATTTCCAATAGTTGGTCTTAGAGACTACCAAGAAAGTGTTTTTTTAAGTATTATTCCATTGTGGTTTCAGCATTATTTTCAGAACCCGAGAAGGTTTCTCGCATTAGCATAAGAATCCTGCCTGGTAGTTGAGATTTCATGGTGGGGTGTAAGTGCCGGGCTTCTGTCAGCCCTGCCTTTGATTTGTTTACCTCCAGAGTTGGAAAGTGCATATTTGCGTGAGATGGGAAAAGTGTGGATCGTGTTTCAGATTTCATCCTGACACTTTGAAATGACCAGCGTGTTGGTAATTATTTGCCATTTCCATGGCGTTTGGCCCCGTAATAGTCATGAGGTCGGTCTCTGCATCCTGAAGCCTATGATGCTTTTTGCAGAGAAACCTCTGCTGAGGCCCAGGTAACTTGCTATTTCCCATAGCTGGCACAGGAGCCTTGGAAGATAGGATTGTTTTCAGTATTATTTCACCATTTCTCCACCACTGTTTCAAGAACCGGAGCCCTTTTCAACCGGTAGCGGAAGAATCCTTCTTTGGAGATGAGATATTTTTCTGGGGTGGCAAGTGCAGGGCCTCTGTCAGTCCTGGGTTTGTTGGACTAGCGCCAGACATGAGAAGTGCGCCTTTGTGGGACAGGTGAATAGTGCGGATCCTGTTTCAGTCTAAACACTGAAACAGGATCCGCACTTTTCACCGTTCCTTTCAGAATCATTTGATTCATCAGCTAGGAATGGCGATTGCTTCACCAGAAAAATCGAAGGCTAGGCCAAAGTAACTCGATCTTTCCAAGAGGTGTGTGGCCCAACTTTTGAAAGAACCGCTAAGTGGAGAACTATTTGGTATTTTTCCGAAGCACTTTTCACCGTAATTGTCCTAAGGTTGGTCTCTGCATCCTTAAGCATACCAGTGCCTTCACAGACGAAACAGGCTGAGGCCCATTAATCTTGGCATTTCCAATAGTTGGTCCTAGAGACTACCAAGAAAGTGTTCTTTTAAGTATTATTCTGTTGTGGTTTCAGCATTATTTTCAGAACCCGAGCAGGCTTCTCGCATTAGCATAAGAATCCTGCCTGGTAGTTGAGATTTCATGGTGGGGTGTAAGTGCGGGGCTTCTGTCAGCCCTGCCTTTGATTTGTTTACCTCCAGAGTTGGAAAGTGCATAGTTGCGTGAGATGGGAAAAGTGTGGATCGTGCTTCAGATTTCATCCTGACACTTTGAAATGACCAGTGTGTTGGTAATTATTTGCCATTTCCATGGCGTTTGGCCCCGTAATAGTCATGAGGTCGGTCTCTGCATCCTGAAGCCTATGATGCTTTTTGCAGAGAAACCTCTGCTGAGGCCCAGGTAACTTGCTATTTCCCATAGCTGGCACAGGAGCCTTGGAAGATAGGATTGTTTTCAGTATTATTTCACTATTTTTTCACCACTGTTTCAAGAACCGGAGCCCTTTTCAACCGTTAGCGGAAGGATCCTTCTTTGGAGATGAGATATTTTTCTGGGGTGGCAAGTGCAGGGCCTCTGCCAGTCCTGGGTTTGTTGGACTAGTGCCAGACATGAGAAGTGCGCCTTTGTGGAACAGGTGAATAGTGCGGATCCTGTTTCAGTCTAAAGACTGAAACAGGATCCGCGCTTTTCACCGTTCCTTTCAGAATCATTTGATTCATCAGCTAGGAATGGCGATTGCTTCTCCAGACCAATCGAAGGCTAGGCCAAAGTACCTCGATCTTTCCAAGAGGTGTGTGGCCCAACTTTTGAAAGAACCGCTAAGTGGAGAACTATTTGGTATTTTTCTGAAGCACTTTTCACCGTAGTTGTCATAAGGTTGGTCTCTGCATCCTTAAGCATACGAGAGTTTTCACAGAACGAAACAGGATGAGGCCCAGTAATCTTGGCATTTCCAATAGTTTGTCCTAGAGACTAGCAAGACTGTGTTCTTTTAAGTATTATTCTGTTGTGGTTTCAGCATTATTTTCAGAACATGAGCAGGGTTCTCAC
Source organism: Lemur catta (assembly GCF_020740605.2). NCBI lineage: Eukaryota > Metazoa > Chordata > Mammalia > Primates > Lemuridae > Lemur > Lemur catta. The sequence goes on along the minus strand of NC_059132.1, from coordinate 82,739,587 downwards.
ATTAGCATAAGAATCCTGCCTGGTAGTTGAGATTTCTGGGTGGGGTGTAAGTGCGGGGCTTCTGTCAGCCCTGCCTTTGATTTGTTTACCTCCAGAGTTGCAAAGTGCATAATTGCGTGAGATGGGACAAGTGTGGATCGTGTTTCAGATTTCATACTGACATTTGAAATGATCAGTGTGTTGGTAATTATTTGCCATTTCCATGGCGTTTGGCACCGTAATAGTCATGAGGTCGGTCTCTGCATCCTGAAGCCTATGATGCTTTTTGCAGAGAAACCTCTGCTGAGGCCCAGGTAACTTGCTATTTCCCATAGCTGGCACAGGAGCCTTGGAAGATAGGATTGTTTTCAGTATTATTTCACCATTTTTTCACCACTGTTTCAAGAACCGGAGCCCTTTTCAACCGTTAGCGGAAGAATCCTTCTTTGGAGATGAGATATTTTTCTGGGGTGGCAAGTGCAGGGCCTCTGTCAGTCCTGGGTTTGTTGCACTAGCGCCAGACATGAGAAGTGCGCCTTTGTGGGACAGGTGAATAGTGCGGATCCTGTTTCAGTCTAAAGACTGAAACAGGATCCGCACTTTTCACCGTTCCTTTCAGAATCATTTGATTCATCAGCTAGGAATGGCGATTGCTTCTCCAGACCAATCGAAGGCTAGACCAAAGTAACTCGATCTTTCCAAGAGGTGTGTGGCCCAACTTTTGAAAGAACCGCTAAGTGGAGAACTATTTGGTATTTTTCCTAAGCACTTTTCACCGTAATTGTCCTAAGGTTGGTCTCTGCATCCTTAAGCATACCAGAGTTTTCACAGAAGAAACAGGCTGAGGCCCATTAATCTTGGCATTTCCAATAGTTGGTCCTAGAGACTACCAAGAAAGTGTTCTTTTAAGTATTATTCTGTTGTGGTTTCAGCATTATTTTCAGAACCCGAGCAGGGTTCTCGCATTAGCATAAGAATCCTGCCTGGTAGTTGAGATTTCATGGTGGGGTGTAAGTGCGGGGCTTCTGTCAGCCCTGCCTTTGATTTGTTTACCTCCAGAGTAGGAAAGTGCATATTTGCGTGAGATGGGAAAAGTGTGGATCGTGCTTCAGATTTCATACTGACACTTTGAAATGACCAGTGTGTTGGTAATTATTTGCCATTCCGATGGCGTTTGGCACCGTAATAGTCATGAGGTCGGTCTCTGCATCCTGAAGCCTATGATGCTTTTTGCAGAGAAACCTCTGCTGAGGCCCAGGTAACTTGCTATTTCCCATAGCTGGCACAGGAGCCTTGGAAGATAGGATTGTTTTCAGTATTATTTCACCATTTTTTCACCACTGTTTCAAGAACGGGAGCCCTTTTCAACCGTTATCGGAAGAATCCTTCTTTGGAGATGAGATATTTTTCTGGGGTGGCAAGTGCAGGGCCTCTGTCCGTCCTGGGTTTGTTGGACTAGCGCCAGACATGAGAAGTACGCCTTTGTGGGACAGGTGAATAGTGCGGATCCTGTTTCAGTCTAAGGACTGAAACAGGATCCGCACTTTTCACCGTTCCTTTCAGAATCATTTGATTCATCAGTTAGGAATGGCGATTGCTTCACCAGACCAATCGAAGGCTAGGCCAAAGTAACTCGATCTTTGAAGAGGTTTGTGTCCCAACTTTTGAAAGAACCGCTAAGTGGAGAACTATTTGGTATTTTTCCGAGGCACTTTTCACCGTAATTGTCCTAAGGTTGGTCTCTGCATCCTTAAGCATACCAGAGTTTTCACAGACGAAACAGGCTGAGGCCCATTAATGTTGGCATTTCCAATAGTTGGTCCTAGAGACTAGCAAGAAAGTGTTCTTTTAAGTATTATTCCGTTGTGGTTTCAGCATTATTTTCAGAACCTGAGCAGGGTTCTCGCATTAGCATAAGAATCCTGCCTGGTAGTTCAGATTTCATGGTGGGGTGTAAGTGCGGGGCTTCTGTCAGCCCTGCCTTTGATTTGTTTACCTCCAGAGTTGGAAAGTGCATATTTGCGTCAGATGGGTAATTTAGTGGATCGTGCTTCAGATTTCATCCTGACACTTTGAAATGACCAGTGTGTTGGTAATTATTTGCCATTTCCATGGCGTTTGGCCCCGTAATAGTCATGAGGTCGGTCTCTGCATCCTGAAGCCTATGATGCTTTTTGCAGAGAAACCTCTACTGAGGCCCAGGTAACTTGCTATTTCCCATAGCTGGCACAGGAGCCTTGGAAGATAGGATTGTTTTCAGTATTATTTCATCATTTTTTCACCACTGTTTCAAGAACGTGAGCCCTTTTCCACCGGTAGCGGAAGAATCCTTCTTTGGAGATGAGATATTTTTCTGGGGTGGCAAGTGTAGGGCCTCTGTCAGTCCTGGGTTTGTTGGACTAGCGCCAGACATGAGAAGTGCGCCTTTGTGGGACAGGTGAATAGTGCGGATCCTGTTTCAGTCTAAAGACTGAAACAGGATCCGCACTTTTCACCGTTCCTTTCAGAATCATTTGATTCATCAGCTAGGAATGGCGATTGCTTCTCCAGACCAATCGAAGGCTACGCCAAAGTAACTCGATCTTTCCAAGAGGTGTGTGGCCCAACTTTTGAAAGAACCGCTAAGTGGAGAACTATTTGGTATTTTTCCTAAGCACTTTTCACCGTAATTGTCCTAAGGTTGGTCTCTGCATCCTTAAGCATACCAGAGTTTTCACAGAAGAAACAGGCTGAGGCCCATTAATCTTGGCATTTCCAATAGTTGGTCCTAGAGACTACCAAGAAAGTGTTCTTTTAAGTATTATTCTGTTGTGGTTTCAGCATTATTTTCAGAACCCGAGCAGGGTTCTCGCATTAGCATAAGAATCCTGCCTGGTAGTTGAGATTTCATGGTGGGGTGTAAGTGCGGGGCTTCTGTCAGCCCTGCCTTTGATTTGTTTACCTCCAGAGTTGGAAAGTGCATAGTTGCGTGAGATGGGAAAAGTGTGGATCGTGCTTCCGATTTCATCCAGACACTTTGAAATGAGCAGTGTGTTGGTAATTATTTGCCATTTCCATGGCGTTTGGCACCGTAATAGTCATGAGGTCGGTCTCTGCATCCTGAAGCCTATGATGCTTTTTGCAGAGAAACCTCTGCTGAGGCCCAGGTAACTTGCTATTTCCCATAGCTGGCACAGGAGTCTTGGAAGATAGGATTGTTTTCAGTATTATTTCAAAATTTTTTCACCACTGTTTCAAGAACGGGAGCCCTTTTCCACCGTTAGCGGAAGAATCCTTCTTTGGAGATGAGATATTTTTCTGGGGTGGCAAGTGCAGGGCCTCTGTCAGTCCTGGGTTTGTTGGACTAGCGCCAGACATGAGAAGTGGGCCTTTGTAGGACAGGTGAATAGTGCGGATCCTGTTTCAGTCTAAAGACTGAAACAGGATCCTCACTTTTCACCGTTCCTTTCAGAATCATTTGATTCATCAGCTAGGAATGGCGATTGCTTCACCAGACCAATCGAAGGCTAGGCCAAAGTAACTCGATCTTTCCAAGAGGTGTGTGGCCCAACTTTTGAAAGAACCGCTAAGTGGAGAACTATTTGTTATTTTTCCGAAGCACTTTTCACCGTAATTGTCATAAGGTTCGTCTCTGCATCCTTAAGCATACGAGAGTTTTCACAGACGAAACAGGCTGAGGCCCAGTAATCTTGGCATTTCCAATAGTTGGTCTTAGAGACTACCAAGAAAGTGTTTTTTTAAGTATTATTCCATTGTGGTTTCAGCATTATTTTCAGAACCCGAGAAGGTTTCTCGCATTAGCATAAGAATCCTGCCTGGTAGTTGAGATTTCATGGTGGGGTGTAAGTGCCGGGCTTCTGTCAGCCCTGCCTTTGATTTGTTTACCTCCAGAGTTGGAAAGTGCATATTTGCGTGAGATGGGAAAAGTGTGGATCGTGTTTCAGATTTCATCCTGACACTTTGAAATGACCAGCGTGTTGGTAATTATTTGCCATTTCCATGGCGTTTGGCCCCGTAATAGTCATGAGGTCGGTCTCTGCATCCTGAAGCCTATGATGCTTTTTGCAGAGAAACCTCTGCTGAGGCCCAGGTAACTTGCTATTTCCCATAGCTGGCACAGGAGCCTTGGAAGGTAGGATTGTTTTCAGTATTATTTCACCATTTCTCCACCACTGTTTCAAGAACCGGAGCCCTTTTCAACCGGTAGCGGAAGAATCCTTCTTTGGAGATGAGATATTTTTCTGGGGTGGCAAGTGCAGGGCCTCTGTCAGTCCTGGGTTTGTTGGACTAGCGCCAGACATGAGAAGTGCGCCTTTGTGGGACAGGTGAATAGTGCGGATCCTGTTTCAGTCTAAACACTGAAACAGGATCCGCACTTTTCACCGTTCCTTTCAGAATCATTTGATTCATCAGCTAGGAATGGCGATTGCTTCACCAGAAAAATCGAAGGCTAGGCCAAAGTAACTCGATCTTTCCAAGAGGTGTGTGGCCCAACTTTTGAAAGAACCGCTAAGTGGAGAACTATTTGGTATTTTTCCGAAGCACTTTTCACCGTAATTGTCCTAAGGTTGGTCTCTGCATCCTTAAGCATACCAGTGTCTTCACAGACGAAACAGGCTGAGGCCCATTAATCTTGGCATTTCCAATAGTTGGTCCTAGAGACTACCAAGAAAGTGTTCTTTTAAGTATTATTCTGTTGTGGTTTCAGCATTATTTTCAGAACCCGAGCAGGCTTCTCGCATTAGCATAAGAATCCTGCCTGGTAGTTGAGATTTCATGGTGGGGTGTAAGTGCGGGGCTTCTGTCAGCCCTGCCTTTGATTTGTTTACCTCCAGAGTTGGAAAGTGCATAGTTGCGTGAGATGGGAAAAGTGTGGATCGTGCTTCAGATTTCATCCTGACACTTTGAAATGACCAGTGTGTTGGTAATTATTTGCCATTTCCATGGCGTTTGGCCCCGTAATAGTCATGAGGTCGGTCTCTGCATCCTGAAGCCTATGATGCTTTTTGCAGAGAAACCTCTGCTGAGGCCCAGGTAACTTGCTATTTCCCATAGCTGGCACAGGAGCCTTGGAAGATAGGATTGTTTTCAGTATTATTTCACTATTTTTTCACCACTGTTTCAAGAACCGGAGCCCTTTTCAACCGTTAGCGGAAGGATCCTTCTTTGGAGATGAGATATTTTTCTGGGGTGGCAAGTGCAGGGCCTCTGCCAGTCCTGGGTTTGTTGGACTAGTGCCAGACATGAGAAGTGCGCCTTTGTGGAACAGGTGAATAGTGCGGATCCTGTTTCAGTCTAAAGACTGAAACAGGATCCGCGCTTTTCACCGTTCCTTTCAGAATCATTTGATTCATCAGCTAGGAATGGCGATTGCTTCTCCAGACCAATCGAAGGCTAGGCCAAAGTACCTCGATCTTTCCAAGAGGTGTGTGGCCCAACTTTTGAAAGAACCGCTAAGTGGAGAACTATTTGGTATTTTTCTGAAGCACTTTTCACCGTAGTTGTCATAAGGTTGGTCTCTGCATCCTTAAGCATACGAGAGTTTTCACAGAACGAAACAGGATGAGGCCCAGTAATCTTGGCATTTCCAATAGTTTGTCCTAGAGACTAGCAAGACTGTGTTCTTTTAAGTATTATTCTGTTGTGGTTTCAGCATTATTTTCAGAACATGAGCAGGGTTCTCACATTAGCATAAGAATCCTGCCTGGTAGTTGAGATTTCTGGGTGGGGTGTAAGTGCGGGGCTTCTGTCAGCCCTGCCTTTGATTTGTTTACCTCCAGAGTTGCAAAGTGCATAATTGCGTGAGATGGGACAAGTGTGGATCGTGTTTCAGATTTCATACTGACATTTGAAATGATCAGTGTGTTGGTAATTATTTGCCATTTCCATGGCGTTTGGCACCGTAATAGTCATGAGGTCGGTCTCTGCATCCTGAAGCCTATGATGCTTTTTGCAGAGAAACCTCTGCTGAGGCCCAGGTAACTTGCTATTTCCCCTAGCTGGCACAGGAGCCTTGGAAGATAGGATTGTTTTCAGTATTATTTCACCATTTTTTCACCACTGTTTCAAGAACCGGAGCCCTTTTCAACCGTTAGCGGAAGAATCCTTCTTTGGAGATGAGATATTTTTCTGGGGTGGCAAGTGCAGGGCCTCTGTCAGTCCTGGGTTTGTTGCACTAGCGCCAGACATGAGAAGTGCGCCTTTGTGGGACAGGTGAATAGTGCGGATCCTGTTTCAGTCTAAAGACTGAAACAGGATCCGCACTTTTCACCGTTCCTTTCAGAATCATTTGATTCATCAGCTAGGAATGGCGATTGCTTCTCCAGACCAATCGAAGGCTAGACCAAAGTAACTCGATCTTTCCAAGAGGTGTGTGGCCCAACTTTTGAAAGAACCGCTAAGTGGAGAACTATTTGGTATTTTTCCTAAGCACTTTTCACCGTAATTGTCCTAAGGTTGGTCTCTGCATCCTTAAGCATACCAGAGTTTTCACAGAAGAAACAGGCTGAGGCCCATTAATCTTGGCATTTCCAATAGTTGGTCCTAGAGACTAGCAAGAAAGTGTTCTTTTAAGTATTATTCTGTTGTGGTTTCAGCATTATTTTCAGAACCCGAGCAGGGTTCTCGCATTAGCATAAGAATCCTGCCTGGTAGTTGAGATTTCATGGTGGGGTGTAAGTGCGGGGCTTCTGTCAGCCCTGCCTTTGATTTGTTTACCTCCAGAGTAGGAAAGTGCATATTTGCGTGAGATGGGAAAAGTGTGGATCGTGCTTCAGATTTCATACTGACACTTTGAAATGACCAGTGTGTTGGTAATTATTTGCCATTCCGATGGCGTTTGGCACCGTAATAGTCATGAGGTCGGTCTCTGCATCCTGAAGCCTATGATGCTTTTTGCAGAGAAACCTCTGCTGAGGCCCAGGTAACTTGCTATTTCCCATAGCTGGCACAGGAGCCTTGGAAGATAGGATTGTTTTCAGTATTATTTCACCATTTTTTCACCACTGTTTCAAGAACGGGAGCCCTTTTCAACCGTTATCGGAAGAATCCTTCTTTGGAGATGAGATATTTTTCTGGGGTGGCAAGTGCAGGGCCTCTGTCCGTCCTGGGTTTGTTGGACTAGCGCCAGACATGAGAAGTACGCCTTTGTGGGACAGGTGAATAGTGCGGATCCTGTTTCAGTCTAAGGACTGAAACAGGATCCGCACTTTTCACCGTTCCTTTCAGAATCATTTGATTCATCAGTTAGGAATGGCGATTGCTTCACCAGACCAATCGAAGGCTAGGCCAAAGTAACTCGATCTTTGAAGAGGTTTGTGTCCCAACTTTTGAAAGAACCGCTAAGTGGAGAACTATTTGGTATTTTTCCGAGGCACTTTTCACCGTAATTGTCCTAAGGTTGGTCTCTGCATCCTTAAGCATACCAGAGTTTTCACAGACGAAACAGGCTGAGGCCCATTAATGTTGGCATTTCCAATAGTTGGTCCTAGAGACTAGCAAGAAAGTGTTCTTTTAAGTATTATTCCGTTGTGGTTTCAGCATTATTTTCAGAACCTGAGCAGGGTTCTCGCATTAGCATAAGAATCCTGCCTGGTAGTTCAGATTTCATGGTGGGGTGTAAGTGCGGGGCTTCTGTCAGCCCTGCCTTTGATTTGTTTACCTCCAGAGTTGGAAAGTGCATATTTGCGTCAGATGGGTAATTTAGTGGATCGTGCTTCAGATTTCATCCTGACACTTTGAAATGACCAGTGTGTTGGTAATTATTTGCCATTTCCATGGCGTTTGGCCCCGTAATAGTCATGAGGTCGGTCTCTGCATCCTGAAGCCTATGATGCTTTTTGCAGAGAAACCTCTACTGAGGCCCAGGTAACTTGCTATTTCCCATAGCTGGCACAGGAGCCTTGGAAGATAGGATTGTTTTCAGTATTATTTCATCATTTTTTCACCACTGTTTCAAGAACGTGAGCCCTTTTCCACCGGTAGCGGAAGAATCCTTCTTTGGAGATGAGATATTTTTCTGGGGTGGCAAGTGTAGGGCCTCTGTCAGTCCTGGGTTTGTTGGACTAGCGCCAGACATGAGAAGTGCGCCTTTGTGGGACAGGTGAATAGTGCGGATCCTGTTTCAGTCTAAAGACTGAAACAGGATCCGCACTTTTCACCGTTCCTTTCAGAATCATTTGATTCATCAGCTAGGAATGGCGATTGCTTCTCCAGACCAATCGAAGGCTACGCCAAAGTAACTCGATCTTTCCAAGAGGTGTGTGGCCCAACTTTTGAAAGAACTGCTAAGTGGAGAACTATTTGTTATTTTTCCGAAGCACTTTTCACCGCTATTGTCATAAGGTTGGTCTCTGCATCCTTAAGCATACGAGAGTTTTCACAGACGAAACAGGCTGAGGCCCAGTAATCTTGGCATTTCCAATAGTTGGTCCTAGAGACTACCAAGAAAGTGTTTTTTTAAATATTATTCCATTGTGGTTTCAGCATTATTTTCAGAACCCGAGCAGGGTTCTCGCATTAGCATAAGAATCCTGGCTGGTAGTTGAGATTTCTGGGTAGGGTGTAGGTGCGGGGCTTCTGTCAGCCCTGCCTTTGATTTGTTTACCTCCAGAGTTGGAAAGTGCATATTTGCGTGAGATGGGAAAAGTGTGGATCGTGCTTCAGATTTCATCCTGACACTTAGAAATGACCAGTGTGTTGGTAATTATTTGCCATTTCCATGGCGTTTGGCACCGTAATAGTCATGAGGTCGGTCTCTGCATCCTGAAGCCTATGATGCTTTTTGCAGAGAAACCTCTGCTGAGGCCCAGGTAACTTGCTATTTCCCATAGCTGGCACAGGAGCCTTGGAAGATAGGATTGTTTTCAGTATTATTTCACCATTTTTTCACCACTGTTTCAAGAATGGGAGCCCTTTTCCACCGTTAGCGGAAGAATCCTTCTTTGGAGATGAGATATTTTTTTGGGGTGGCAAGTGCAGGGCCTCTGTCAGTCCTGGGTTTGTTGGACTAGCGCCAGACATGAGAAGTGCGCCTTTGTGGGACAGGTGAATAGTGCGGATCCTGTTTCAGTCTAAAGACTGAAACAGGATCCGCACTTTTCACCGTTCCTTTCAGAATCATTTGATTCATCAGCTAGGAATGTCGATTGCTTCTCCAGACCAATCGAAGGCTAGGCCAAAGTAACTCGATCTTTCCAAGAGGTGTGTGGCCCAACTTTTGAAAGAACCGCTAAGTGGAGAACTATTTGGTATTTTTCCTAAGCACTTTTCACCGTAATTGTCCTAAGGTTGGTCTCTGCATCCTTAAGCATACCAGAGTCTTCACAGACGAAACAGGCTAAGGCCCAATAATCTTGGCATTTCCAATAGTTGGTCCTAGAGGCTACCAAGAAAGTGTTCTTTTAAGTATTATTCCTTTGTGGTTTCAGCATTATTTTCAGTACCCGAGCAGGGTTCTCGCATTAGCATAAGAATTCTGCCTGGTAGTTGAGATTTCATGGTGGGGTGTAAGTGCGGGGCTTCTGTCAGCCCTGCCTTTGGTTTGTTTACCTCCAGAGTTGGAAAGTGCATAGTTGCGTGAGATGGGAAAAGTGTGGATCGTGCTTCCGATTTCATCCAGACACTTTGAAATGAGCAGTGTGTTGGTAATTATTTGCCATTTCCATGGCGTTTGGCACCGTAATAGTCATGAGGTCGGTCTCTGCATCCTGAAGCCTATGATGCTTTTTGCAGAGAAAGCTCTGCTGAGGCCCAGGTAACTTGCTATTTCCCATAGCTGGCACAGGAGTCTTGGAAGATAGGATTGTTTTCAGTATTATTTCACCATTTTTTCACCACTGTTTCAAGAACGGGAGCCCTTTTCCACCGTTAGCGGAAGAATCCTTCTTTGGAGATGAGATATTTTTCTGGGGTGGCAAGTGCAGGGCCTCTGTCAGTCCTGGGTTTGTTGGACTAGCGCCAGACATGAGAAGTGGGCCTTTGTAGGACAGGTGAATAGTGCGGATCCTGTTTCAGTCTAAAGACTGAAACAGGATCCTCACTTTTCACCGTTCCTTTCAGAATCATTTGATTCATCAGCTAGGAATGGCGATTGCTTCACCAGACCAATCGAAGGCTAGGCCAAAGTAACTCGATCTTTCCAAGAGGTGTGTGGCCCAACTTTTGAAAGAACCGCTAAGTGGAGAACTATTTGTTATTTTTCCGAAGCACTTTTCACCGTAATTGTCATAAGGTTCGTCTCTGCATCCTTAAGCATACGAGAGTTTTCACAGACGAAACAGGCTGAGGCCCAGTAATCTTGGCATTTCCAATAGTTGGTCTTAGAGACTACCAAGAAAGTGTTTTTTTAAGTATTATTCCATTGTGGTTTCAGCATTATTTTCAGAACCCGAGCAGGTTTCTCGCATTAGCATAAGAATCCTGCCTGGTAGTTGAGATTTCATGGTGGGGTGTAAGTGCTGGGCTTCTGTCAGCCCTGCCTTTGATTTGTTTACCTCCAGAGTTGGAAAGTGCATATTTGCGTGAGTTGGGAAAAGTGTGGATCGTGTTTCAGATTTCATCCTGACACTTTGAAATGACCAGCGTGTTGGTAATTATTTGCCATTTCCATGGCGTTTGGCCCCGTAATAGTCATGAGGTCGGTCTCTGCATCCTGAAGCCTATGATGCTTTTTGCAGAGAAACCTCTGCTGAGGCCCAGGTAACTTGCTATTTCCCATAGCTGGCACAGGAGCCTTGGAAGATAGGATTGTTTTCAGTATTATTTCACCATTTCTCCACCACTGTTTCAAGAACCGGAGCCCTTTTCAACCGGTAGCGGAAGAATCCTTCTTTGGAGATGAGATATTTTTCTGGGGTGGCAAGTGCAGGGCCTCTGCCAGTCCTGGGTTTGTTGGACTAGCGCCAGACATGAGAAGTGCGCCTTTGTGGGACAGGTGAATAGTGCGGATCCTGTTTCAGTCTAAACACTGAAACAGGATCCGCACTTTTCACCGTTCCTTTCAGAATCATTTGATTCATCAGCTAGGAATGGCGATTGCTTCACCAGAAAAATCGAAGGCTAGGCCAAAGTAACTCGATCTTTCCAAGAGGTGTGTGGCCCAACTTTTGAAAGAACCGCTAAGTGGAGAACTATTTGGTATTTTTCCGAAGCACTTTTCACCGTAATTGTCCTAAGGTTGGTCTCTGCATCCTTAAGCATACCAGTGTCTTCACAGACGAAACAGGCTGAGGCCCATTAATCTTGGCATTTCCAATAGTTGATCCTAGAGACTACCAAGAAAGTGTTCTTTTAAGTATTATTCTGTTGTGGTTTCAGCATTATTTTCAGAACATGAGCAGGGTTCTCGCATTAGCATAAGAATCCTGCCTGGTAGTTGAGATTTCTGGGTGGGGTGTAAGTGCGGGGCTTCTGTCAGCCCTGCCTTTGATTTGTTTACCTCCAGAGTTGCAAAGTGCATAATTGCGTGAGATGGGACAAGTGTGGATCGTGTTTCAGATTTCATACTGACATTTGAAATGATCAGTGTGTTGGTAATTATTTGCCATTTCCATGGCGTTTGGCACCGTAATAGTCATGAGGTCGGTCTCTGCATTCTGAAGCCTATGATGCTTTTTGCAGAGAAACCTCTGCTGAGGCCCAGGTAACTTGCTATTTCCCATAGCTGGCACAGGAGCCTTGGAAGATAGGATTGTTTTCAGTATTATTTCACCATTTTTTCACCACTGTTTCAAGAACCGGAGCCCTTTTCAACCGTTAGCGGAAGAATCCTTCTTTGGAGAGGAGATATTTTTCTGGGGTGGCAAGTGCAGGGCCTCTGTCAGTCCTGGGTTTGTTGCACTAGCGCCAGACATGAGAAGTGCGCCTTTGTGGGACTGGTGAATAGTGCGTATCCTGTTTCAGTCTAAAGACTGAAACAGGATCCGCACTTTTCACCGTTCCTTTCAGAATCATTTGATTCATCAGCTAGGAATGGCGATTGCTTCTCCAGACCAATCGAAGGCTAGGCCAAAGTAACTCGATCTTTCCAAGAGGTGTGTGTCCCAACTTTTGAAAGAACCGCTAAGTGGAGAACTATTTGGTATTTTTCCTAAGCACTTTTCACCGTAATTGTCCTAAGGTTGGTCTCTGCATCCTTAAGCATACGAGAGTTTTCACAGATGAAACAGGCTGAGGCCCTGTAATCTTGGCATTTGCAATAGTTGGTCTTAGAGACTACCAAGAAAGTGTTCTTTTAAGTATTATTCCTTTGTGGTTTCAGCATTATTTTCAGTACCCGAGCTGGGTTCTCGCATTAGCATAAGAATCCTGCCTGGTAGTTGAGATTTCATGGTGGGGTGTAAGTGCGGGGCTTCTGTCAGTCCTGCCTTTGATTTGTTTACCTCCAGAGTTGGAAAGTGCATAGTTGCGTGAGATGGGAAAAGTGTGGTTCGTGCTTCAGATTTCATCCTGACACTTAGAAATGACCAGTGTGTTGGTAATTATTTGCCATTTCCATGGGGTTTGGCACCGTAATAGTCATGAGGTCGGTCTCTGCATCCTGAAGCCTATGATGGTTTTTGCAGAGAAACCTCTGCTGAGGCCCAGGTAACTTGCTATTTCCCATAGCTGGCACAGGAGCCTTGGAAGATAGGATTGTTTTCAGTATTATTTCATCATTTTTTCACCACTGTTTCAAGAACGGGAGCCCTTTTCAACCGGTAGCGGAAGAATCCTTCTTTGGAGATGAGATATTTTTCTGGGGTGGCAAGTGCAGGGCCTCTGTCAGTCCTGGGTTTGTTGGACTAGAGTCAGACATGAGAAGTGCGCCTTTGTGGGACAGGTGAATAGTGCGGATCCTGTTTGAGTCTAAAGACTGAAACAGGATCCGCACTTTTCACCGTTCCTTTCAGAATCATTTGATTCATCAGCTAGGAATGGCGATTGCTTCTCCAGACCAATCGAAGGCTAGGCCAAAGTAACTCGATCTTTCCAAGAGGTGTGTGGCCCAACCTTTGAAAGAACCGCTAAGTGGAGAACTATTTGGTATTTTTCCTAAGCACTTTTCACAATAATTGTCCTAAGGTTGGTCTCTGCATCCTTAAGCATACCAGAGTTTTCACAGACGAAACATTCTGAGGCCCATTAATCTTGGCATTTCCAATAGTTGGTCCTAGAGACTACCAAGAAAGTGTTCTTTTAAGTATTATTCTGTTGTGGTTTCAGCATTATTTTCAGAACCCGAGCAGGGTTCTCGCATTAGCATAAGAATCCTGCCTGGTAGTTGAGATTTCATGGTGGGGTGTAAGTGCGGGGCTTCTGTCAGCCCTGCCTTTGATTTGTTTACCTCCAGAGTTGGAAAGTGCATAGTTGCGTGAGATGGGAAAAGTGTGGATCGTGCTTCAGATTTCATCCTGACACTTTGAAATGACCAGTGTGTTGGTAATTATTTGCCATTTCCATGGCGTTTGGCCCCGTAATAGTCATGAGGTCGGTCTCTGCATCCTGAAGCCTATGATGCTTTTTTGCAGAGAAACCTCTGCTGAGGCCCAGGTAACTTGCTATTTCCCATAGCTGGCACAGGAGCCTTGGAAGATAGGATTGTTTTCAGTATTATTTCATCATTTTTTCACCACTGTTTCAAGAACGGGAGCCCTTTTCAACCAGTAGCGGAAGAATCCTTCTTTGGAGATGAGATATTTTTCTGGGGTGGCAAGTGCAGGGCCTCTGTCAGTCCTGGGTTTGTTGGTCTAGCGCCAGACATGAGAAGTGCGCCTTTGTGGGACAGGTGAATAGTGCGGATCCTGTTTCAGTCTAAAGACTGAAACAGGATCCGCACTTTTCACCGTTCCTTTCAGAATCATTTGATTCATCAGCTAGGAATGGCGATTGCTTCTCCAGACCAATCGAAGGCTAGGCCAAAGTACCTCGATCTTTCCAAGAGGTGTGTGGCCCAACTTTTGATAGAACCGCTAAGTGGAGAACTATTTGGTATTTTTCCGAAGCGCTTTTCACCGTAGTTGTCATAAGGTTGGTCTCTGCATCCTTAAGGATACGAGAGTTTTCACAGACGAAACAGGCTGAGGCCCAGTAATCTTGGCATTTCCAATAGTTTGTCCAAGAGACTAGCAAGAAAGTGTTCTTTTAAGTATCATTCCGTTGTGGTTTCAGCATTATTTTCAGAACCCGAGCAGGTTTCTCGCATTACCATAAGAATCCTGCCTGGTAGTTGAGTTTTCTGGGTGGGGTATAAGTTGTGGGATTCTGTCAGCCCTGCCTTTGATTTGTTTACCTCCAGAGTAGGAAAGTGCATAATTGCGTGAGATGGGAAAAGTGTGGATCGTGTTTCAGATTTCATCCTGACACTTTGAAATGACCAGTGTGTTGGTAATTATTTGCCATTTCCATGGCGTTTGGCCCCGTAATAGTCATGAGGTCGGTCTCTGCATCCTGAAGGCTATGATGCTTTTTGCAGAGAAACCTCTGCTGAGGCCCAGGTAACTTGCTATTTCCCATAGCTGGCACAGGAGCCTTGGAAGATAGGATTGTTTTCAGTATTATTTCACCATTTTTTCACCACTGTTTCAAGAACGGGAGCCCTTTTCAACCAGTAGCGGAAGAATCCTTCTTTGGAGATGAGATATTTTTCTGGGGTGGCAAGTGCAGGGCCTCTGTCAGTCCTGGGTTTGTTGGTCTAGCGCCAGACATGAGAAGTGCGCCTTTGTGGGACAGGTGAATAGTGCGGATCCTGTTTCAGTCTAAAGACTGAAACAGGATCCGCACTTTTCACCGTTCCTTTCAGAATCATTTGATTCATCAGCTAGGAATGGCGATTGCTTCTCCAGACCAATCGAAGGCTAGGCCAAAGTACCTCGATCTTTCCAAGAGGTGTGTGGCCAACTTTTGATAGAACCGCTAAGTGGAGAACTATTTGGTATTTTTCCGAAGCGCTTTTCACCGTAGTTGTCATAAGGTTGGTCTCTGCATCCTTAAGGATACGAGAGTTTTCACAGACGAAACAGGCTGAGGCCCAGTAATCTTGGCATTTCCAATAGTTTGTCCAAGAGACTAGCAAGAAAGTGTTCTTTTAAGTATCATTCCGTTGTGGTTTCAGCATTATTTTCAGAACCCGAGCAGGTTTCTCGCATTACCATAAGAATCCTGCCTGGTAGTTGAGTTTTCTGGGTGGGGTATAAGTTGTGGGATTCTGTCAGCCCTGCCTTTGATTTGTTTACCTCCAGAGTAGGAAAGTGCATAATTGCGTGAGATGGGAAAAGTGTGGATCGTGTTTCAGATTTCATCCTGACACTTTGAAATGACCAGTGTGTTGGTAATTATTTGCCATTTCCATGGCGTTTGGCCCCGTAATAGTCATGAGGTCGGTCTCTGCATCCTGAAGGCTATGATGCTTTTTGCAGAGAAACCTCTGCTGAGGCCCAGGTAACTTGCTATTTCCCATAGCTGGCACAGGAGCCTTGGAAGATAGGATTGTTTTCAGTATTATTTCACCATTTTTTCACCACTGTTTCAAGAACGGGAGCCCTTTTCAACCGTTAGCGGAAGAATCGTTCTTTGGAGATTAGATATTTTTCTGGGGTGGCAAGTGCAGGGCCTCTGTCAGTCCTGGGTTTGTTGCACTAGCGCCAGACATGAGAAGTGCGCCTTTGTGGGACAGATGAATAGTGCGGATCCTGTTTCAGTCTAAAGACTGAAACAGGATCCGCACTTTTCACCGTTCCTTTCAGAATCATTTGATTCATCAGCTAGGAATGGCGATTGCTTCTCCAGACCAATCGAAGGCTAGGCCAAAGTAACTCGATCTTTCCAAGAGGTGTGTGGCCCAACTTTTGAAAGAACCGCTAAGTGGAGAACTATTTGGTATTTTTCCTAAGCACTTTTCACCGTAATTGTCCTAAGGTTGGTCTCTGCATCCTTAAGCATACCAGAGTCTTCACAGACGAAACAGGCTGAGGCCCAGTAATCTTGGCATTTCCAATAGTTGGTCATAGAGACTACCAAGAAAGTGTTCTTTTAAGTATTATTCCTTTGTGGTTTCAGCATTATTTTCAGTACCCGAGCAGGGTTCTCGCATTAGCATAAGAATCCTGCCTGGTAGTTGAGATTTCTGTGTGGGGTGTAAGTGCGGGGCTTCTATCAGCCCTGCCTTTGATTTGTTTACCTCCAGAGTTGGAAAGTGCATAGTTGCGTGAGATGGGAAATGTGTGGATCGTGCTTCCGATTTCATCCAGACACTTTGAAATGAGCAGTGTGTTGGTAATTATTTGCCATTTCCATGGCGTTTGGCACCGTAATAGTCATGAGGTCGGTCTCTGCATCCTGAAGCCTATGATGCTTTTTGCAGAGAAACCTCTGCTGAGGCCCAGGTAACTTGCTATTTCCCATAGCTGGCACAGGAGCCTTGGAAGATAGGATTGTTTTCAGTATTATTTCATCAATTTTTCACCACTGTTTCAAGAACGGGAGCCCTTTTCAACCGTTAGCGGAAGAATCCTTCTTTGGAGATGAGATATTTTTCTGGGGTGGCAAGTGCAGGGCCTCTGTCAGTCCTGGGTTTGTTGGACTAGCGCCAGACATGAGAAGTGCGCCTTTGTGGGACAGGTGAATAGTGCGGATCCTGTTTCAGTCTAAAGACTGACACAGGATCCGCACTTTTCACCGTTCCTTTCAGAATCATTTGATTCATCAGCTAGGAATGGCGATTGCTTCTCCAGACCAATCGAAGGCTAGGCCAAAGTAACTCGATCTTTCCAAGAGGTGTGTGGCCCAACCTTTGAAAGAACCGCTAAGTGGAGAACTATTTGGTATTTTTCCTAAGCACTTTTCACCGTAATTGTCCTAAGGTTGGTCTCTGCATCCTTAAGCATACGAGAGTTTTCACAGACGAAACAGGCTGAGGCCCATTAATCTTGGCATTTCCAATAGTTGGTCCTAGAGACTACCAAGAAAGTGTTCTTTTAAGTATTATTCTGTTGTGGTTTCAGCATTATTTTCAGTACCCGAGCAGGGTTCTCGCATTAGCATAAGAATCCTGCCTGGTAGTTGAGATTTCTGGGTGGGGTGTAAGTGCGGGGTTTCTGTCAGCCCTGCCTTTGATTTGTTTACCTCCAGAGTTGGAAAGTGCATATTTGCGTGAGATGGGAAAAGTGTGGATCGTGTTTCAGATTTCATCCAGACACTTTGAAATGACCAGTGTGTTGGTAATTATTTGCCATTTCCATGGCGTTTGGCACCGTAATAGTCATGAGGTCGGTCTCTGCATCCTGAAGCCTATGATGCTTTTTGCAGAGAAACCTCTGCTGAGGCCCAGGGAACTTGCTATTTCCCATAGCTGGCACAGTAGCCTTGGAAGATAGGATTGTTTTCAGTATTATTTCACCATTTTTTCACCACTGTTTCAAGAACGGGAGCACTTTTCAACCGTTAGTGGAAGAATCCTTCTTTGGAGATGAGATATTTTTCTGGGGTGGCAAGTGCAGGGCCTCTGTCAGTCCTGGTTTTGTTGGACTAGCGCCAGACATGAGAAGTGCGCCTTTGTGGGACAGGTGAATAGTGCGGATCCTGTTTCAGTCTAAAGACTGAAACAGGATCCGCACTTTTCACCGTTCCTTTCAGAATCATTTGATTCATCAGCTAGGAATGGCGATTGCTTCACCAGACCAATCGAAGGCTAGGCCAAAGTAACTCGATCTTTCCAAGAGGTGTGTGGCCCAACTTTTGAAAGAACCGCTAAGTGGAGAACTATTTGGTATTTTTCCGAAGCACTTTTCACCGTAATTGTCCTAAGGCTGGTCTCTGCATCCTTAAGTATACCAGAGTTTTCACAGACGAAACAGGCTGAGGCCCATTAATCTTGGCATTTCCAATAGTTGGTCCTAGAGACTACCAAGAAACTGTTCTTTTAAGTATTATTCCGTTGTGGTTTCAGCATTATTTTCAGAACCCGAGCAGGGTTCTCGCATTAGCATAAGAATCCTGCCTGGTAGTTGAGATTTCATGGTGGGGTGTAAGTGCGGGGCTTCTGTAGGCCCTGCCTTTGATTTGTTTACCTCCAGAGTTGGAAAGTTCATATTTGCGTGAGATGGGAAAAGTGTGGATCGTGCTTCAGATTTCATCCTGACACTTTGAAATGACCAGTGTGTTGGTAATTATTTGCCATTTCCATGGCGTTTGGCACCGTAATAGTCATGAGGTCGGTCTCTGCATCCTGAAGCCTATGATGCTTTTTGCAGAGAAACCTCTGCTGAGGCCCAGGTAACTTGCTATTTCCCATAGCTGGCACAGGAGCCTTGGAAGATAGGATTGTTTTCAGTATTATTTCACCATTTTTTCACCACTGTTTCAAGAACGGGAGCCCTTTTCAACCGTTAGCGGAAGAATCCTTCTTTGGAGATGAGATATTTTTCTGGGGTGGCAAGTGCAGGGCCTCTGTCAGTCCTGGGTTTGTTGGACTAGCGCCAGACATGAGAAGTGCGCCTTTGTGGGACAGGTGAATAGTGCTGATCCTGTTTCAGTCTAAAGACTGAAACAGGATCCGCACTTTTCACCGTTCCTTACAGAATCATTTGATTCATCAGCTAGGAATGGCGATTGCTTCTCCAGACCAATCGAAGGCTAGGCCAAAGTAACTCGATCTTTCCAAGAGGTGTGTGGCCCAACTTTTGAAAGAACCGCTAAGTGGAGAACTATTTGGTATTTTTCCGAAGCACTTTTCACTGTAATTGTCCTAAGGTTGGTCTCTGCATCCTTAAGCATACCAGAGTTTTCACAGACGAAACAGGCTGAGGCCCATTAATCTTCGCATTTCCAATAGTTGGTCCTAGAGACTATCAAGAGAGTGTTTTTTTAAGTATTATTCCATTGTGGTTTCAGCATTATTTTCAGAACCCGAGCAGGGTTCTCGCATTAGCATAAGAATCCTGCCTGGTAGTTGAGATTTCTGGGTGAGGTGGAAGTGCGGGGCTTCTGTCAGCCCTGCCTTTGATTTGTTTACCTCCAGAGTTGGAAAGTGCATATTTGCGTGAGTTGGGAAAAGTGTGGATCGTGCTTCACATTCCATCCTGACATTTGAAATGACCAGTGTGTTGGTAATTATTTGCCATTTCCATGGCGTTTGGCACCGTAATAGTCATGAGGTCGGTCTCTGCATCCTGAAGGCTATGATGATTTTTGCCGAGAAACCTCTGCTGCGGCCCAGGTAACTTGCTATTTCCCATAGCTGGCACAGGAGCCTTGGAAGATAGGATTCTTTTCAGTATTATTTCACCATTTTTTCACCACTGTTTCAAGAACGGTAGCCCTTTTCAACCGTTAGCGGAAGAATCCTTCTTTGGAGATGAGATATTTTTCTGGGGTGGCAAGTGCAGGGCCTCTGTCAGTCCTAGGTTTGTTGGACTAGCGCCAGACATGAGAAGTGCACCTTTGTGGGACAGGTGAATAGTGCGGATCCTGTTTCAGTCTAAAGACTGAAACAGGATCCGCACTTTTCACCGTTCCTTTCAGAATCATTTGATTCATCAGCTAGGAATGGCGATTGCTTCTCCAGACCAATCGAAGGCTAGGCCTAAGTAACTCGATCTTTCCAAGAGGTGTGTGGCCCAACTTTTGAAAGAACCGCTAAGTGGAGAAATATTTGGTATTTTTCCGAAGCACTTGTCACACTAATTGTCATTAGGTTGGTCTCTGCATCCTTCAGCATACGAGAGTTTTCACAGACGAAACAGGTTGAGGCCCAGTAATCTTGGCATTTCTAATAGTTGGTCCTAGACCCTACCAAGAAAGTGTTTTTTTAAGTATTATTCCGTTGTGGTTTCAGCATTATTTTCAGAACCCGAGCAGGGTTCTCGCATTAGCATAAGAATCCTGCCTGGTAGTTGAGATTTCATGGTGGGGTGTAAGTGCGGGGCTTCTGTCAGCCCTGCCTTTGAATTGTTTACCTCCAGAGTTGGAAAGTGCATAGTTGCGTGAGATGGGAAAATTGTGGATCGTGCTTCAGATTTCATCCTGACACTTTGAAATGACCAGTGCCTTCGTAATTATTTACCATTTCCATGGCGTTTGGCACCGTAATAGTCATGAGGTCGGTCTCTGCATCCTGAAGCCTATGATCCTTTTTGCAGAGAAACTTCTGCTGAGGCCCAGGTAACTTGCTGTTTCCCATAGCTGGCACAGGAGCCTTGGAAGATAGGATTGTTTTCAGTATTATTTCACCATTTTGTCACCACTGTTTCAAGAACGGGAGCCCTTATCAACCGTTAGCGGAAGAATCCTTCTTTGGAGATGAGATATTTTTCTGGGGTGGCAAGTGCAGGGCCTCTGTCAGTCCTGGGTTTGTTGGACTAGCGCCAGACATGAGAAGTGTGCTTTTGTGGGACAGGTGAATAGTGCGGATCCTGTTTCAGTCTAAAGACTGAAACAGGATCCGCACTTTTCACCGTTCCTTTCAGAATCATTTGATTCATCAGCTAGGAATGGCGATTGCTTCTCCAGACCAATCGAAGGCTAGGCCAAAGTAACTCGATCTTTCCAAGAGGTGTGTGGCCCAACTTTTGAAAGAACCGCTAAGTGGAGAACTATTTGGTATTTTTCCTAAGCACTTTTCACCGTAATTGTCCTAAGGTTGGTCTCTGCATCCTTAAGCATACGAGAGTTTTCACAGACGAAACAGGCTGAGGCCCATTAATCTTGGCATTTCCAATAGTTGGTCCTAGAGACTACCAAGAAACTGTTCTTTTAAGTATTATTCCGTTGTGGTTTCAGCATTATTTTCAGAACCCGAGCAGGGTTCTCGCATTAGCATAAGAATCCTGCCTGGTAGTTGAGATTTCATGGTGGGGTGTAAGTGCGGGGCTTCTGTAGGCCCTGCCTTTGATTTGTTTACCTCCAGAGTTGGAAAGTGCATATTTGCGTGAGATGGAAAAAGTGTGGATCGTGCTTCAGATTTCATCCTGACACTTTGAAATTACCAGTGTGTTGGTAATTATTTGCCATTTGCATGGCGTTTGGCACCGTAATAGTCATGAGGTCGGTCTCTGCTTCCTGAAGCCTATGATGCTTTTTGCAGAGAAACCTCTGCTGAGGCCCAAGTAACTTGCTATTTCCCATAGCTGGCACAGGAGCCTTGGAAGATAGGATTTTTTTCAGTATTATTTCACCATTTTTTCACCACTGTTTGAAGAACGGGAGCCCTTTTCAACCGTTAGCGGAAGAATCCTTCTTTGGAGATGAGATATTTTTCTGGGGTGACAAGTGCAGGGCCTCTGTCAGTCCTGGGTTTGTTGGACTAGCGCCAGATATGAGAAGTGCCCCTTTGTGGGACAGGTGAATAGTGCGCATCCTGTTTCAGTCTAAAGACTGAAACAGGATCCGCACTTTTCACCGTTCCTTTCAGAATCATTTGATTCATCAGCTAGGAATGGCGATTGCTTCTCCAGACAAATCGAAGGCTAGGCCAAAGTAACTCGATCTTTCCAAGAGGTGTGTGGCCCAACTTTTGAAAGAACCGCTAAGTGGAGAACTATTTGGTATTTTTCCTAAGCACTTTTGACCGTAATTGTCCTAAGGTTGGTCTCTGCATCCTTAAGCATACCAGAGTTTTCACAGACGAAACAGGCTGAGGCCCAGTAAACTTGGCATTTCCAATAGTTGGTCCTAGAGACTACCAAGAAAGTGTTTTTTTAGGTATTATTCTGTTGTGGTTTCAGCATTATTTTCAGAACCCGAGCAGGGTTCTCGCATTAGCATAAGAATGCTGCCTGGTAGTTAAGTTTTCTGGGTGGGGTGTAAGTGGGGGGCTTCTGTCCGCCCTGCCTTTGATTTGTTTACCTCCAGAGTTGGAAAGTGCATATTTGCGTGAGATGGGAAAAGTGTGGATCGTGCTTCAGATTTCATCCAGACACTTTGAAATGACCAGTGTGTTGGTAATTATTTGCCATTTCCATGGCGTTTGGCACCGTAATAGTCATGAGGTCGGTCTCTGCATCCTGAAGCCTATGATGCTTTTTGCACAGAAACCTCTGCTGAGGCCCAGGTAACTTGCTATTTCCCATAGCTGGCACAGGAGCCTTGGAAGATAGGATTGTTTTCAGTATTATTTCACCATTTTTTCCCCACTGTTTCAAGAACGGGAGCCCTTTTCAAACGTTAGTGGAATAATCCTTCTTTGGAGATGAGATATTTTTCTGGGGTGGCAAGTGCAGGGCCTCTGTCAGTCCTGGGTTTGTTGGACTAGCGCCAGACATGAGAAGTGCGCCTTTGTGGGACAGGTGAATAGTGCGGATCCTGTTTCAGTCTAAAGACTGAAACAGGATCCGCACTTTTCACCATTGCTTTCAGAATCATTTGATTCATCAGCTAGGAATGGCGATTGCTTCACCAGACCAATCGAAGGCTAGGCCAAAGTAACTCGATCTTTCCAAGAGGTGTGTGGCCCAACTTTTGAAAGAACCGCTAAGTGGAGAACGATTTGTTATTTTTCTGAAGCACTTTTCACCGTAATTGTCATAAGGTTGGTCTCTGCATCCTTAAGCATACCAGTGTCTTCACAGACGAAACAGGCTGAGGCCCAGTAATCTTGGCATTTCCAATAGTTGGTCTTAGAGACTACCAAGAAAGGGTTCTTTGAAGTATTATTCCTTTGTGGTTTCAGCATTATTTTCAGTACCCGAGCAGGGTTCTCGCATTAGCATAAGAATCCTGCCTAGTTGTTGAGATTTCTTGGTGGGGTGTAAGTGCGGGGCTTCTGTCAGCCCTGCCTTTGATTTGTTTACCTCCAGAGTTGGAAAGTGCATAGTTGCGTGAGATGGGAAAAGTGTGGATCGTGCTTCCGATTTCATCCTGACACTTTGAAATGACCAGTGTGTTGGTAATTATTTGCCATTTCCATGGCGTTCGGCCCCGTAATAGTCATGAGGTCAGTCTCTGCATCCTGAAGCCTATGATGCTTTTTGCAGAGAAACCTCTGCTGAGGCCCAGGTAACTTGCTATTTCCCATAGCTGGCACAGGAGCCTTGGAAGATAGGATTGTTTTCGGTATTATTTCACCATTTTTTCACCACTGTTTCAAGAACGGGATCACTTTTCAACCGTTAGCGGAAGAATCCTTCTTTGGAGATGAGATATTTTTCTGGGGTGGCAAGTGCAGGGCCTCTGTCAGTCCTGGGTTTGTTGGACTAGCGCCAGACATGAGAAGTGCGCCTTTGTGGGACAGGTGAATAGTGCGGATCCTGTTTCAGTCTAAAGACTGAAACAGGATCCGCACTTTTCACCGTTCCTTTCAGAATCATTTGATTCATCAGCTAGGAATGGCGATTGCTTCACCAGACCAATCGAAGGCTAGGCCAAAGTAACTCGATCTTTCCAAGAGGTGTGTGGCCCAACTTTTGAAAGAACCGCTAAGTGGAGAACTATTTGGTATTTTTCCTAAGCACTTTTCACCGTAATTGTCCTAAGGTTGGTCTCTGCATCCTTAAGCATACCAGTGTCTTCACAGACGAAACAGGCTGAGGCCCATTAATCTTGACATTTCCAATAGTTGGTCCTAGAGACTACCAAGAAAGGGTTCTTTTAAGTATTATTCCTTTGTGGTTTCAGCATTATTTTCAGTACCCGAGCAGGGTTCTCGCATTAGCATAAGAATCCTGCCTGGTAGTTGAGATTTCATGGTGGGGTGTAAGTGCGGGGCTTCTGTCAGCCCTGTCTTTGATTTGTTTACCTCCAGAGTTGGAAAGTGCATAGTTGCGTGAGATGGGAAAAGTGTGGATCGTGCTTCAGATTTCATCCTGACACTTTGAAATGACCAGTGTGTTGGTAATTATTTGCCATTTCCATGGCGTTTGGCACCGTAATAGTCATGAGGTCGGTCTCTGCATCCTGAAGCCTATGATGCTTTTTGCAGAGAAACCTCTGCTGAGGCCCAGGTAACTTGCTATTTCCCATAGCTGGCACAGGAGCCTTGGAAGATAGGATTGTTTTCAGTATTATTTCACCATTTTTTCACCACTGTTTCAAGAACGGGAGCCCTTTTCAACCGTTAGTGGAAGAATCCTTCTTTGGAGATGAGATATTTTTCTGGGGTGGCAAGTGCAGGGCCTCTGTCAGTCCTGGGTTTGTTGGACTAGCGCCAGACATGAGAAGTGCGCCTTTGTGGGACAGGTGAATAGTGCTGATCCTGTTTCAGTCTAAAGACGGAAACAGGATCCGCACTTTTCACCGTTCCTTTCAGAATCATTTGATTCATCAGCTAGGAATGGCGATTGCTTCTCCAGACCAATCGAAGGGTAGGCCAAAGTAACTCGATCTTTCCAAGAGGTGTGTGGCCCAACTTTTGAAAGAACCACTAAGTGGAGAACTATTTGGTATTTTTCCGAAGCACTTTTCACTGTAATTGTCCTAAGGTTGGTCTCTGCATCCTTAAGCATACCAGTGTCTTCACAGACGAAACAGGCTGAGGCCCAGTAATCTTGGCATTTCCAATAGTTGGTCTTAGAGACTACCAAGAAAGGGTTCTTTGAAGTATTATTCCTTTGTGGTTTCAGCATTATTTTCAGTACCCGAGCAGGGTTCTCGCATTAGCATAAGAATCCTGCCTAGTTGTTGAGATTTCTTGGTGGGGTGTAAGTGCGGGGCTTCTGTCAGCCCTGCCTTTGATTTGTTTACCTCCAGAGTTGGAAAGTGCATAGTTGCGTGAGATGGGAAAAGTGTGGATCGTGCTTCCGATTTCATCCTGACACTTTGAAATGACCAGTGTGTTGGTAATTATTTGCCATTTCCATGGCGTTCGGCCCCGTAATAGTCATGAGGTCAGTCTCTGCATCCTGAAGCCTATGATGCTTTTTGCAGAGAAACCTCTGCTGAGGCCCAGGTAACTTGCTATTTCCCATAGCTGGCACAGGAGCCTTGGAAGATAGGATTGTTTTCGGTATTATTTCACCATTTTTTCACCACTGTTTCAAGAACGGGATCACTTTTCAACCGTTAGCGGAAGAATCCTTCTTTGGAGATGAGATATTTTTCTGGGGTGGCAAGTGCAGGGCCTCTGTCAGTCCTGGGTTTGTTGGACTAGCGCCAGACATGAGAAGTGCGCCTTTGTGGGACAGGTGAATAGTGCGGATCCTGTTTCAGTCTAAAGACTGAAACAGGATCCGCACTTTTCACCGTTCCTTTCAGAATCATTTGATTCATCAGCTAGGAATGGCGATTGCTTCACCAGACCAATCGAAGGCTAGGCCAAAGTAACTCGATCTTTCCAAGAGGTGTGTGGCCCAACTTTTGAAAGAACCGCTAAGTGGAGAACTATTTGGTATTTTTCCTAAGCACTTTTCACCGTAATTGTCCTAAGGTTGGTCTCTGCATCCTTAAGCATACCAGTGTCTTCACAGACGAAACAGGCTGAGGCCCATTAATCTTGGCATTTCCAATAGTTGGTCCTAGAGACTACCAAGAAAGGGTTCTTTTAAGTATTATTCCTTTGTGGTTTCAGCATTATTTTCAGTACCCGAGCAGGGTTCTCGCATTAGCATAAGAATCCTGCCTGGTAGTTGAGATTTCATGGTGGGGTGTAAGTGCGGGGCTTCTGTCAGCCCTGTCTTTGATTTGTTTACCTCCAGAGTTGGAAAGTGCATAGTTGCGTGAGATGGGAAAAGTGTGGATCGTGCTTCAGATTTCATCCTGACACTTTGAAATGACCAGTGTGTTGGTAATTATTTGCCATTTCCATGGCGTTTGGCACCGTAATAGTCATGAGGTCGGTCTCTGCATCCTGAAGCCTATGATGCTTTTTGCAGAGAAACCTCTGCTGAGGCCCAGGTAACTTGCTATTTCCCATAGCTGGCACAGGAGCCTTGGAAGATAGGATTGTTTTCAGTATTATTTCACCATTTTTTCACCACTGTTTCAAGAACGGGAGCCCTTTTCAACCGTTAGTGGAAGAATCCTTCTTTGGAGATGAGATATTTTTCTGGGGTGGCAAGTGCAGGGCCTCTGTCAGTCCTGGGTTTGTTGGACTAGCGCCAGACATGAGAAGTGCGCCTTTGTGGGACAGGTGAATAGTGCTGATCCTGTTTCAGTCTAAAGACGGAAACAGGATCCGCACTTTTCACCGTTCCTTTCAGAATCATTTGATTCATCAGCTAGGAATGGCGATTGCTTCTCCAGACCAATCGAAGGCTAGGCCAAAGTAACTCGATCTTTCCAAGAGGTGTGTGGCCCAACTTTTGAAAGAACCACTAAGTGGAGAACTATTTGGTATTTTTCCGAAGCACTTTTCACTGTAATTGTCCTAAGGTTGGTCTCTGCATCCTTAAGCATACCAGAGTTTTCACAGACGAAACAGGCTGAGGCCCATTAATCTTCGCATTTCCAATAGTTGGTCCTAGAGACTATCAAGAAAGTGTTTTTTTAAGTATTATTCCATTGTGGTTTCAGCATTATTTTCAGAACCCGAGGAGGGTTCTCGCATTAGCATAAGAATCCTGCCTGGTAGTTGAGATTTCTGGGTGAGGTGGAAGTGCGGGGCTTCTGTCAGCCCTGCCTTTGATTTGTTTACCTCCAGAGTTGGAAAGTGCATATTTGCGTGAGTTGGGAAAAGTGTGGATCGTGCTTCACATTCCATCCTGACATTTGAAATGACCAGTGTGTTGGTAATTATTTGCCATTTCCATGGCGTTTGGCACCGTAATAGTCATGAGGTCGGTCTCTGCATCCTGAAGGCTATGATTATTTTTGCCGAGAAACCTCTGCTGCGGCCCAGGTAACTTGCTATTTCCCATAGCTGGCACAGGAGCCTTGGAAGATAGGATTGTTTTCAGTATTATTTCACCATTTTTTCACCACTGTTTCAAGAACGGGAGCCCTTTTCAACCCTTAGCGGAAGAATCCTTCTTTGGAGATGAGATATTTTTCTGGGGTGGCAAGTGCAGGGCCTCTGTCAGTCCTAGGTTTGTTGGACTAGCGCCAGACATGAGAAGTGCACCTTTGTGGGACAGGTGAATAGTGCGGATCCTGTTTCAGTCTAAAGACTGAAACAGGATCCGCACTTTTCACCGTTCCTTTCAGAATCATTTGATTCATCAGCTAGGAATGGCGATTGCTTCTCCAGACCAATCGAAGGCTAGGCCTAAGTAACTCGATCTTTCCAAGAGGTGTGTGGCCCAACTTTTGAAAGAACCGCTAAGTGGAGAAATATTTGGTATTTTTCCGAAGCACTTGTCACACTAATTGTCATTAGGTTGGTCTCTGCATCCTTCAGCATACGAGAGTTTTCACAGACGAAACAGGTTGAGGCCCAGTAATCTTGGCATTTCTAATAGTTGGTCCTAGAGCCTACCAAGAAAGTGTTTTTTTAAGTATTATTCCGTTGTGGTTTCAGCATTATTTTCAGAACGCGAGCAGGGTTCTCGCATTAGCATAAGAATCCTGCCTGGTAGTTTAGATTTCATGGTGGGGTGTAATTGCGGGGCTTCTGTCAGCCCTGCCTTTGATTTGTTTACCTCCAGAGTTGGAAAGTGCATATTTGCGTGAGATGGGAAAAGTGTGGATCGTGCTTCAGATTTCATCCTGACACTTTGAAATTACCAGTGTGTTGGTAATTATTTGCCATTTGCATGGCGTTTGGCACCGTAATAGTCATGAGGTCGGTCTCTGCATCCTGAAGCCTATGATGCTTTTTGCAGAGAAACCTCTGCTGAGGCACAAGTAACTTGCTATTTCCCATAGATGGCACAGGAGCCTTGGAAGATAGGATTTTTTTCAGTATTATTTCACCATTTTTTCACCACTGTTTGAAGAACGGGAGCCCTTTTCAACCGTTAGCGGAAGAATCCTTCTTTGGAGATGAGATATTTTTCTGGGGTGACAAGTGCAGGGCCTCTGTCAGTCCTGGGTTTGTTGGACTAGCGCCAGATATGAGAAGTGCGCCTTTGTGGGACAGGTGAATAGTGCGGATCCTGTTTCAGTCTAAAGACTGTAACAGGATCCGCACTTTTCACCGTTCCTTTCAGAATCATTTGATTCATCAGCTAGGAATGGCGATTGCTTCTCCAGACCAATCGAAGGCTAGGCCAAAGTAACTCGATCTTTCCAAGAGGTGTGTGGCCAAACTTTTGAAAGAACCGCTAAGTGGAGAACTATTTGGTATTTTTCCTAAGCACTTTTCACCGTAATTGTCCTAAGGTTGGTCTCTGCATCCTTAAGCATACGAGAGTTTTCACAGACGAAACAGGCTGAGGCCCAGTAATGTTGGCATTTCCAATAGTTGGTCCTAGAGACTACCAAGAATGTCTTTTTTTAAGTATTATTCCATTGTGGTTTCAGCATTATTTTCAGAACCCGAGCAGGGTTCTCGCATTAGCATAAGAATCCTGCCTGGTAGTTGAGATTTCATGGTGGGGTGTAAGTGCGGGGCTTCTGTCAGCCCTGCCTTTGATTTGTTTACCTCCAGAGTTGGAAAGTGCATATTTGCGTGAGATGGGAAAAGTCTGGATCGTGCTTCAGATTTCATCCTGACACTTTGAAATGACCAGTGTGTTGGTAATTATTTGCCATTTCCATGGCGTTTGGCCCCGTAATAGTCATGAGGTCGGTCTCTGCATCCTGAAGCCTATGATGCTTTTTGCAGAGAAACCTCTGCTGAGGCCCAGGTAACTTGCTATTTCCCATAGCTGGCACAGAAGCCTGGGAAGATAGGATTGTTTTCAGTATTATTTCACCATATTTTCACCACTGTTTCAAGAACGGGAGCCCTTTTCAACCGTTAGCGGAAGAATCCTTCTTTGGAGATGAGATATTTTTCTGGGGTGGCAAGTGCAGGGCCTCTGTCAGTCCTGGGATTGTTGGACTAGCGCCAGACATGAGAAGTGCGCCTTTGTGGGACAGGTGAATAGTGCGGATCCTGTTTCAGTCTAAAGACTGAAACAGGATCCGCACTTTTCACCGTTCCTTTCAGAATCATTTGATTCATCAGCTAGGAATGGCGATTGCTTCACCAGACCAATCGAAGGCTAGGCCAAAGTAACTCGATCTTTCCAAGAGGTGTGTGGCCCAACTTTTGAAAGAACCGCTAAGTGGAGAACTATTTGGTATTTTTCCTAAGCACTTTTCACCGTAATTGTCCTAAGGTTGGTCTCTGCATCCTTAAGCATACCAGTGTCTTCACAGACGAAACAGGCTGAGGCCCATTAATCTTGGCATTTCCAATAGTTGGTCCTAGAGACTACCAAGAAAGGGTTCTTTTAAGTATTATTCCTTTGTGGTTTCAGCATTATTTTCAGTACCCGAGCAGGGTTCTCGCATTAGCATAAGAATCCTGCCTGGTAGTTGAGATTTCATGGTGGGGTGTAAGTGCGGGGCTTCTGTCAGCCCTGTCTTTGATTTGTTTACCTCCAGAGTTGGAAAGTGCATAGTTGCGTGAGATGGGAAAAGTGTGGATCGTGCTTCAGATTTCATCCTGACACTTTGAAATGACCAGTGTGTTGGTAATTATTTGCCATTTCCATGGCGTTTGGCACCGTAATAGTCATGAGGTCGGTCTCTGCATCCTGAAGCCTATGATGCTTTTTGCAGAGAAACCTCTGCTGAGGCCCAGGTAACTTGCTATTTCCCATAGCTGGCACAGGAGCCTTGGAAGATAGGATTGTTTTCAGTATTATTTCACCATTTTTTCACCACTGTTTCAAGAACGGGAGCCCTTTTCAACCGTTAGTGGAAGAATCCTTCTTTGGAGATGAGATATTTTTCTGGGGTGGCAAGTGCAGGGCCTCTGTCAGTCCTGGGTTTGTTGGACTAGCGCCAGACATGAGAAGTGCGCCTTTGTGGGACAGGTGAATAGTGCTGATCCTGTTTCAGTCTAAAGACGGAAACAGGATCCGCACTTTTCACCGTTCCTTTCAGAATCATTTGATTCATCAGCTAGGAATGGCGATTGCTTCTCCAGACCAATCGAAGGGTAGGCCAAAGTAACTCGATCTTTCCAAGAGGTGTGTGGCCCAACTTTTGAAAGAACCACTAAGTGGAGAACTATTTGGTATTTTTCCGAAGCACTTTTCACTGTAATTGTCCTAAGGTTGGTCTCTGCATCCTTAAGCATACCAGTGTCTTCACAGACGAAACAGGCTGAGGCCCAGTAATCTTGGCATTTCCAATAGTTGGTCTTAGAGACTACCAAGAAAGGGTTCTTTGAAGTATTATTCCTTTGTGGTTTCAGCATTATTTTCAGTACCCGAGCAGGGTTCTCGCATTAGCATAAGAATCCTGCCTAGTTGTTGAGATTTCTTGGTGGGGTGTAAGTGCGGGGCTTCTGTCAGCCCTGCCTTTGATTTGTTTACCTCCAGAGTTGGAAAGTGCATAGTTGCGTGAGATGGGAAAAGTGTGGATCGTGCTTCCGATTTCATCCTGACACTTTGAAATGACCAGTGTGTTGGTAATTATTTGCCATTTCCATGGCGTTCGGCCCCGTAATAGTCATGAGGTCAGTCTCTGCATCCTGAAGCCTATGATGCTTTTTGCAGAGAAACCTCTGCTGAGGCCCAGGTAACTTGCTATTTCCCATAGCTGGCACAGGAGCCTTGGAAGATAGGATTGTTTTCGGTATTATTTCACCATTTTTTCACCACTGTTTCAAGAACGGGATCACTTTTCAACCGTTAGCGGAAGAATCCTTCTTTGGAGATGAGATATTTTTCTGGGGTGGCAAGTGCAGGGCCTCTGTCAGTCCTGGGTTTGTTGGACTAGCGCCAGACATGAGAAGTGCGCCTTTGTGGGACAGGTGAATAGTGCGGATCCTGTTTCAGTCTAAAGACTGAAACAGGATCCGCACTTTTCACCGTTCCTTTCAGAATCATTTGATTCATCAGCTAGGAATGGCGATTGCTTCACCAGACCAATCGAAGGCTAGGCCAAAGTAACTCGATCTTTCCAAGAGGTGTGTGGCCCAACTTTTGAAAGAACCGCTAAGTGGAGAACTATTTGGTATTTTTCCTAAGCACTTTTCACCGTAATTGTCCTAAGGTTGGTCTCTGCATCCTTAAGCATACCAGTGTCTTCACAGACGAAACAGGCTGAGGCCCATTAATCTTGGCATTTCCAATAGTTGGTCCTAGAGACTACCAAGAAAGGGTTCTTTTAAGTATTATTCCTTTGTGGTTTCAGCATTATTTTCAGTACCCGAGCAGGGTTCTCGCATTAGCATAAGAATCCTGCCTGGTAGTTGAGATTTCATGGTGGGGTGTAAGTGCGGGGCTTCTGTCAGCCCTGTCTTTGATTTGTTTACCTCCAGAGTTGGAAAGTGCATAGTTGCGTGAGATGGGAAAAGTGTGGATCGTGCTTCAGATTTCATCCTGACACTTTGAAATGACCAGTGTGTTGGTAATTATTTGCCATTTCCATGGCGTTTGGCACCGTAATAGTCATGAGGTCGGTCTCTGCATCCTGAAGCCTATGATGCTTTTTGCAGAGAAACCTCTGCTGAGGCCCA
Source organism: Lemur catta (assembly GCF_020740605.2). Taxonomy (NCBI): domain Eukaryota; kingdom Metazoa; phylum Chordata; class Mammalia; order Primates; family Lemuridae; genus Lemur; species Lemur catta. The sequence continues at coordinate 82,708,146 of NC_059132.1, read as the reverse complement.
GGTAACTTGCTATTTCCCATAGCTGGCACAGGAGCCTTGGAAGATAGGATTGTTTTCAGTATTATTTCACCATTTTTTCACCACTGTTTCAAGAACGGGAGCCCTTTTCAACCGTTAGTGGAAGAATCCTTCTTTGGAGATGAGATATTTTTCTGGGGTGGCAAGTGCAGGGCCTCTGTCAGTCCTGGGTTTGTTGGACTAGCGCCAGACATGAGAAGTGCGCCTTTGTGGGACAGGTGAATAGTGCTGATCCTGTTTCAGTCTAAAGACGGAAACAGGATCCGCACTTTTCACCGTTCCTTTCAGAATCATTTGATTCATCAGCTAGGAATGGCGATTGCTTCTCCAGACCAATCGAAGGCTAGGCCAAAGTAACTCGATCTTTCCAAGAGGTGTGTGGCCCAACTTTTGAAAGAACCACTAAGTGGAGAACTATTTGGTATTTTTCCGAAGCACTTTTCACTGTAATTGTCCTAAGGTTGGTCTCTGCATCCTTAAGCATACCAGAGTTTTCACAGACGAAACAGGCTGAGGCCCATTAATCTTCGCATTTCCAATAGTTGGTCCTAGAGACTATCAAGAAAGTGTTTTTTTAAGTATTATTCCATTGTGGTTTCAGCATTATTTTCAGAACCCGAGGAGGGTTCTCGCATTAGCATAAGAATCCTGCCTGGTAGTTGAGATTTCTGGGTGAGGTGGAAGTGCGGGGCTTCTGTCAGCCCTGCCTTTGATTTGTTTACCTCCAGAGTTGGAAAGTGCATATTTGCGTGAGTTGGGAAAAGTGTGGATCGTGCTTCACATTCCATCCTGACATTTGAAATGACCAGTGTGTTGGTAATTATTTGCCATTTCCATGGCGTTTGGCACCGTAATAGTCATGAGGTCGGTCTCTGCATCCTGAAGGCTATGATTATTTTTGCCGAGAAACCTCTGCTGCGGCCCAGGTAACTTGCTATTTCCCATAGCTGGCACAGGAGCCTTGGAAGATAGGATTGTTTTCAGTATTATTTCACCATTTTTTCACCACTGTTTCAAGAACGGGAGCCCTTTTCAACCCTTAGCGGAAGAATCCTTCTTTGGAGATGAGATATTTTTCTGGGGTGGCAAGTGCAGGGCCTCTGTCAGTCCTAGGTTTGTTGGACTAGCGCCAGACATGAGAAGTGCACCTTTGTGGGACAGGTGAATAGTGCGGATCCTGTTTCAGTCTAAAGACTGAAACAGGATCCGCACTTTTCACCGTTCCTTTCAGAATCATTTGATTCATCAGCTAGGAATGGCGATTGCTTCTCCAGACCAATCGAAGGCTAGGCCTAAGTAACTCGATCTTTCCAAGAGGTGTGTGGCCCAACTTTTGAAAGAACCGCTAAGTGGAGAAATATTTGGTATTTTTCCGAAGCACTTGTCACACTAATTGTCATTAGGTTGGTCTCTGCATCCTTCAGCATACGAGAGTTTTCACAGACGAAACAGGTTGAGGCCCAGTAATCTTGGCATTTCTAATAGTTGGTCCTAGAGCCTACCAAGAAAGTGTTTTTTTAAGTATTATTCCGTTGTGGTTTCAGCATTATTTTCAGAACGCGAGCAGGGTTCTCGCATTAGCATAAGAATCCTGCCTGGTAGTTTAGATTTCATGGTGGGGTGTAATTGCGGGGCTTCTGTCAGCCCTGCCTTTGATTTGTTTACCTCCAGAGTTGGAAAGTGCATATTTGCGTGAGATGGGAAAAGTGTGGATCGTGCTTCAGATTTCATCCTGACACTTTGAAATTACCAGTGTGTTGGTAATTATTTGCCATTTGCATGGCGTTTGGCACCGTAATAGTCATGAGGTCGGTCTCTGCATCCTGAAGCCTATGATGCTTTTTGCAGAGAAACCTCTGCTGAGGCACAAGTAACTTGCTATTTCCCATAGATGGCACAGGAGCCTTGGAAGATAGGATTTTTTTCAGTATTATTTCACCATTTTTTCACCACTGTTTGAAGAACGGGAGCCCTTTTCAACCGTTAGCGGAAGAATCCTTCTTTGGAGATGAGATATTTTTCTGGGGTGACAAGTGCAGGGCCTCTGTCAGTCCTGGGTTTGTTGGACTAGCGCCAGATATGAGAAGTGCGCCTTTGTGGGACAGGTGAATAGTGCGGATCCTGTTTCAGTCTAAAGACTGTAACAGGATCCGCACTTTTCACCGTTCCTTTCAGAATCATTTGATTCATCAGCTAGGAATGGCGATTGCTTCTCCAGACCAATCGAAGGCTAGGCCAAAGTAACTCGATCTTTCCAAGAGGTGTGTGGCCAAACTTTTGAAAGAACCGCTAAGTGGAGAACTATTTGGTATTTTTCCTAAGCACTTTTCACCGTAATTGTCCTAAGGTTGGTCTCTGCATCCTTAAGCATACGAGAGTTTTCACAGACGAAACAGGCTGAGGCCCAGTAATGTTGGCATTTCCAATAGTTGGTCCTAGAGACTACCAAGAATGTCTTTTTTTAAGTATTATTCCATTGTGGTTTCAGCATTATTTTCAGAACCCGAGCAGGGTTCTCGCATTAGCATAAGAATCCTGCCTGGTAGTTGAGATTTCATGGTGGGGTGTAAGTGCGGGGCTTCTGTCAGCCCTGCCTTTGATTTGTTTACCTCCAGAGTTGGAAAGTGCATATTTGCGTGAGATGGGAAAAGTCTGGATCGTGCTTCAGATTTCATCCTGACACTTTGAAATGACCAGTGTGTTGGTAATTATTTGCCATTTCCATGGCGTTTGGCCCCGTAATAGTCATGAGGTCGGTCTCTGCATCCTGAAGCCTATGATGCTTTTTGCAGAGAAACCTCTGCTGAGGCCCAGGTAACTTGCTATTTCCCATAGCTGGCACAGAAGCCTGGGAAGATAGGATTGTTTTCAGTATTATTTCACCATATTTTCACCACTGTTTCAAGAACGGGAGCCCTTTTCAACCGTTAGCGGAAGAATCCTTCTTTGGAGATGAGATATTTTTCTGGGGTGGCAAGTGAAGGGCCTCTGTCAGTCCTGGGTTTGTTGGACTAGCGCCAGACATGAGAAGTGTGCCTTTGTGGGACAGGTGAATAGTGCGCATCCTGTTTCAGTCTAAAGACTGAAACAGGATCCGCACTTTTCACCGTTCCTTTCAGAATCATTTGATTCATCAGCTAGGAATTGCGATTGCTTCTCCAGACAAATCGAAGGCTAGGCCTAAGTAACTCGATCTTTCCAAGAGGTGTGTGGCCCAACTTTTGAAAGAACCGCTAAGTGGAGAACTATTTGGTATTTTTCCTAAGCACTTTTGACCGTAATTGTCCTAAGGTTGGTCTCTGCATCCTTAAGCATACCAGAGTTTTCACAGACGAAACAGGCTGAGGCCCAGTAATCTTGGCATTTCCAATAGTTGGTCCTAGAGACTACCAACAAAGTGTTTTTTTAAGTATTATTCTGTTGTGGTTTCAGCATTATTTTCAGAACCCGAGCAGGGTTCTCGCATTAGCATAAGAATGCTGCCTGGTAGTTAAGTTTTCTGGGTGGAGTGTAAGTGGGGGGCTTCTGTCCGCCCTGCCTTTGATTTGTTTACCTCCAGATTTGGAAAGTGCATATTTGCGTGAGATGGGAAAAGTGTGGATCGTGCTTCAGATTTCATCCAGACACTTTGAAATGACCAGTGTGTTGGTAATTATTTGCCATTTCCATGGCGTTTGGCACCGTAATAGTCATGAGGTCGGTCTCTGCATCCTGAAGCCTATGATGCTTTTTGCAGAGAAACCTCTGCTGAGCTCCAGGTAACTTCCTATTTCCCATAGCTGGCACAGGAGCCTTGGAAGATAGGATTGTTTTCAGTATTATTTCACCATTTTTTCACCACTGTTTGAAGAACGGGAGCCCTTTTCAACCGTTAGTGGAAGAATCCTTCTTTGGAGATGAGATATTTTTCTGGGGTGGCAAGTGCAGGGCCTCTGTCAGTCCTGGGTTTGTTGGACTAGCGCCAGACATGAGAAGTGCGCCTTTGTGGGACAGGTGAATAGTGCGGATCCTGTTTCAGTCTAAAGACTGAAACAGGATCCGCACTTTTCACCATTGCTTTCAGAATCATTTGATTCATCAGCTAGGAATGGCGATTGCTTCACCAGACCAATCGAAGGCTAGGCCAAAGTAACTCGATCTTTCCAAGAGGTGTGTGGCCCAACTTTTGAAAGAACCGCTAAGTGGAGAACTATTTGCTATTTTTCCGAAGCACTTTTCACCGTAATTGTCATAAGGTTGGTCTCTGCATCCTTAAGCATACGAGAGTTTTCACAGACGAAACAGGCTGAGGCCCAGTAATCTTGGCATTTCCAATAGTTGGTCCTAGAGACTACCAAGAAAGGGTTCTTTGAAGTATTATTCCTTTGTGGTTTCAGCATTATTTTCAGTACCCGAGCAGGGTTCTCGCATTAGCATAAGAATCCTGCCTAGTAGTTGAGATTTCTTGGTGGGGTGTAAGTGCGGGGCTTCTGTCAGCCCTGCCTTTGATTTGTTTACCTCCAGAGTTGGAAAGTGCATAGTTGCGTGAGATGGGAAAGGTGTGGATCGTGCTTCCGATTTCATCCTGACACTTTGAAATGACCAGTGTGTTGGTAATTATTTGCCATTTCCATGGCGTTCGGCCCCGTAATAGTCATGAGGTCGGTCTCTGCATCCTGAAGCCTATGATGCTTTTTGCAGAGAAACCTCTGCTGAGGCCCAGGTAACTTGCTATTTCCCATAGCTGGCACAGGAGCCTTGGAAGATAGGATTGTTTTCAGTATTATTTCACCATTTTTTCACCACTGTTTCAAGAACGGGAGCCCTTTTCAACCGTTAGCGGAAGAATCCTTCTTTGGAGATGAGATATTTTTCTGGGGAGGCAAGTGCAGGGCCTTTGTCAGTCCTGGGTTTGTTGGACTAGCGCCAGACATGAGAAGTGCGCCTTTGTGGGACAGGTGAATAGTGCGGATCCTGTTTCAGTCTAAAGACTGAAACAGGATCCGCACTTTTCACCGTTCCTTTCAGAATCATTTGATTCATCAGCTAGGAATGGCGATTGCTTCACCAGACCAATCGAAGGCTAGGCCAAAGTAACTCGATCTTTCCAAGAGGTGTATGGCCCAACTTTTGAAAGAACCGCTAAGTGGAGAACTATTTGGTATTTTTCCGAAGCACTTTTCACAGTAATTGTCCTAAGGTTGGTCTCTGCATCCTTAAGCATACCAGTGTCTTCACAGACGAAACAGGCTGAGGCCCATTAATCTTGGCATTTCCAATAGTTGGTCTTAGAGACTACCAAGAAAGGGTTCTTTTAAGTATTATTCCTTTGTGGTTTCAGCATTATTTTCAGTACCCCAGCAGGGTTCTCGCATTAGCATAAGAATCCTGCCTGGTAGTTGAGATTTCATGGTGGGGTGTAAGTGCGGGGCTTCTGTCAGCCCTGCCTTTGATTTGTTTACCTCCAGAGTTGGAAAGTGCATAGTTGCGTGAGATGGGAAAAGTGTGGATCGTGCTTCAGATTTCATCCTGACACTTTGAAATGACCAGTGTGTTGGTAATTATTTACCATTTCCATGGCGTTTTGCACCGTAATAGTCATGAGGTCGGTCTCTGCATCCTGAAGCCTATGATCCTTTTTGCAGAGAAACTTCTGCTGAGGCCCAGGTAACTTGCTGTTTCCCATAGCTGGCACAGGAGTCTTGGAAGATAGGATTGTTTTCAGTATTATTTCACCATTTTTTCACCACTGTTTCAAGAACGGGAGCCGTTTTAAACCGTTAGCGGAAGAATCCTTCTTTGGAGATGAGATATTTTTCTGGGGTGGCAAGTGCAGGGCCTCTGTCAGTCCTGGGTTTGTTGGACTAGCGCCAGACATGAGAAGTGCGCCTTTGTGGGACAGGTGAATAGTGCGGATCCTGTTTCAGTCTAAAGACTGAAACAGGATCCGCACTTTTCACCGTTCCTTTCAGAATCATTTGATTCATCAGCTAGGAATGCCGATTGCTTCTCCAGACCAATCGAAGGCTAGGCCAAAGTAACTCGATCTTTCCAAGAGGTGTGTGGCCCAACTTTTGAAAGAACCGCTAAGTGGAGAACTATTTGGTATTTTTCCGAAGCACTTTTCACCGTAATTGTCCTAAGGTTGGTCTCTGCATCCTTAAGCATACCAGAGTTTTCACAGACGAAACAGGCTGAGGCCCATTAATCTTGGCATTTCCAATAGTTGGTCCTAGAGACTACCAAGAAAGTGTTCTTTTAAGTATTATTCCGTTGTGGTTTCAGCATTATTTTCAGAACCCGAGCAGGGTTCTCGCATTAGCATAACAATCCTGCCTGGTAGTTGAGATTTCATGGTGGGGTGTAAGTGCGGGGCTTCTGTCAGGCCTGCCTTTGATTTGTTTACCTCCAGAGTTGGAAAGTGCATACTTGCGTGAGATGGGAAAAGTCTGGATCGTGCTTCAGATTTCATCCTGACACATTGAAATGACCAGTGTGTTGGTAATTATTTACCATTTCCATGGCGTTTGGCACCGTAATAGTCATGAGGTCGGTCTCTGCATCCTGAAGCCTATGATGCTTTTTGCAGAGAAACTTCTGCTGAGGCCCAGGTAACTTGTTGTTACCCATAGCTGAAACAGGAGCCTTGGAAGATAGGATTGTTTTCAGTATTATTTCACCATTTTTTCACCACTGTTTCAAGAACGGGAGCCCTTATCAACCGTTAGCGGAAGAATCCTTCTTTGGAGATGAGATATTTTTCTGGGGTGGCAAGTGCAGGGCCTCTGTCAGTCCTGGGTTTGTTGGACTAGCGCCAGACATGAGAAGTGTGCTTTTGTGGGACAGGTGAATAGTGCGGATCCTGTTTCAGTCTAAAGACTGAAACAGGATCCGCACTTTTCACCGTTCCTTTCAGAATCATTTGATTCATCAGCTAGGAATGGCGATTGCTTCTCCAGACCAATCGAAGGCTAGGCCAAAGTACCTCCATCTTTCCAAGACGTGTGTGGCCCAACTTTTGAAAGAACCGCTAAGTGGAGAACTATTTGGTATTTTTCCTAAGCACTTTTCACCGTAATTGTCCCAAGGTTGGTCTCTGCATCCTTAAGCATACCAGAGTCTTCACAGACGAAACAGGCTGAGGCCCAGTAATCTTGGCATTTCCAATAGTTTGTCCTAGAGACTAGCAACAAAGTGTTCTTTTAAGTATTATTCCGTTGCGGTTTCAGCATTATTTTCAGAACATGAGCAGGGTTCTCGCGTTAGCATAAGAATCCTGCCTGGTAGTTGAGATTTCTGGGTAGGGTATAAGTTGGGGGATTCTGTCAGCCCTGCCTTTGATTTGTTTACCTCCAGAGTTGGAAAGTGCATAATTGCGTGAGATGGGAAAAGTGTGGATCGTGTTTCAGATTTCATACTGACATTTGAAATGATCAGTGTGTTGGTAATTATTTGCCATTTCCATGGCGATTGGCAAGGTAATAGTCATGAGGTCGATCTCTGCATCCTGAAGCCTATGATGCTTTTTGCAGAGAAACCTCTGGTGAGGCCCAGGTAACTTGCTATTTCCCATAGCTGGCACAGGCGCCTTGGAAGATAGGATTGCTTTCAGTATTATTTCACCATTTTTTCACCACTGTTTCAAGAACGGGAGCCCTTTTCAACCGTTAGCGGAAGAATCCTTCTTTGGAGATGAGATATTTTTCTGGGGTGGCAAGTGCAGGGCCTCTGTCAGTCCTGGGTTTGTTGGACTAGCGCCAGACATGAGAAGTGCGCCTTTGTGGGACAGGTGAATAGTGCGGATCCTGTTTCAGTCTAAAGACTGAAACAGGATCCGCACTTTTCACCGTTCCTTTCAGAATCATTTGATTCATCAGCTAGGAATGGCGATTGCTTCTCCAGACCAATCGAAGGCTAGGCCAAAGTACCTCGATCTTTCCAAGAGGTGTGTGGCCCAACTTTTGAAAGAACCGCTAAGTGGAGAACTATTTGGTATTTTTCCGAAGCACTTTTCACCGTAGTTGTCATAAGGTTGGTCTCTGCATCCTTAAGCATACGAGAGTTTTCATAGACGAAACAGGCTGAGGCCCAGTAATCTTGGCATTTCCAATAGTTTGTCCTAGAGACTAGCAACAAAGTGTTCTTTTAAGTATTATTCCGTTGTGGTTTCAGCATTATTTTCAGAACATGAGCAGGGTTCTCGCATTAGCATAAGAATCCTGCCTGGTAGTTGAGATTTCTGGGTAGGGTATAAGTTGGGGGATTCTGTCAGCCCTGCCTTTGATTTGTTTACCTCCAGAGTTGTAAAGTGCATAATTGCGTCAGATGGGAAAAGTGTGGATCCTGTATCAGATTTCATCCTGACACTTTGAAATGAGCAGTGTGTTGGTAATTATTTGCCATTTCCATGGCGTTTGGCACCGTAATAGTCATGAGGTCGGTCTCTGCATCCTGAAGCCTATGATGCTTTTTGCAGAGAAACCTCTGCTGAGGCCCAGGTAACTTGCTATTTCCCATAGCTGGCACAGGAGCCTTGGAAGATAGGATTGTTTTCAGTATTATTTCACCATTTTTTCACCACTGTTTCAAGAACGGGAGCACTTTTCAACCATTAGCGGAAGAATCCTTCTTTGGAGATGAGATATTTTTCTGGGGTGGCAAGTGCAGGGCCTCTGTCAGTCCTGGGTTTGTTGGACTAGCGCCAGACATGAGAAGTGCGCCTTTGTGGGACAGGTGAATAGTGCGGATCCTGTTTCAGTCTAAAGACTGAAACAGGATCCGCACTTTTCACCGTTCCTTTCAGAATCATTTGATTCATCAGCTAGGAATGGCGATTGCTTCTCCAGACCAATCGAAGGCTAGGCCAAAGTAACTCGATCTTTCCTAGAGGTGTGTGGCCCAAGTTTTGAAAGAACCGCTAAGTGTCGAACTATTTGGTATTTTTCCGAAGCACTTTTCACCGTAGTTGTCATAACGTTGGTCTCTGCATCCTTAAGCATACGAGAGTTTTCACAGACGAGACACGCTGAGGCCCAGTAATCTTGGCATTTCCAATAGTTTGCCCAAGAGACTAGCAAGAAAGTGTTCTTTTAAGTATTATTCCGTTGTGATTTCAGCATTATTTTCAGAACCTGAGCAGGGTTCTCACATTAGCATAAGAATCCTGCCTGGTAGTTGAGATTTCTGGGTGGGGTGTAGGTGCGGGGCTTCTGTCAGCCCTGCCTTTGATTTGTTTACCTCCAGAGTTGGAAAGTGCATAATTGCGTGAGATGGGAAAAGTGTGAATCGTGCTTCAGATTTCATCCTGACACTTAGAAATGACCAGTGTGTTGGTAATTATTTGCCATTTCCATGGCGTTTGGCACCGTAATAGTCATGAGGTCGGTCTCTGCATCCGGAAGCCTATGATGCTTTTTGCAGAGAAACCTCTGCTGAGGCCCAGGTAACTTGCTATTTCCCATAGCTGGCACAGGAGCCTTGGAAGATAGGATTCTTTTCAGTATTATTTCACCATTTTTTCACCACTGTTTGAAGAACGGGAGCCCTTTTCAACCGTTAGCGGAAGAATCCTTCTTTGGAGATGAGATATTTTTCTGGGGTGGCTAGTGCAGGGCCTCTGTCAGTCCTGGGTTTGTTGGACTAGCGCCAGACATGAGAAGTGCGCCTTTGTGGGACAGGTGAATAGTCCGGATCCAGGATCCGCACTTTTCACCGTTCCTTTCAGAATCATTTGATTCATCAGCTAGGAATGGCGATTGCTTCTCCAGACCAATCAAAGGCTAGGCCAAAGTAACTCGATCTTTCCAAGAGGTGTGTGGCCCAACTTTTGAAAGAACCGCTAAGTGGAGAACTATTTGGTATTTTTCCGAAGCACTTTTCACCGTAGTTGTCATAAGGTTGGTCTCTGCATCCTTAAGCATACGAGAGTTTTCACAGACGAAACAGGCTGAGGCCCAGTAATCTTGGCATTTCCAATAGTTTGTCCTAGAGTCTAGCAAGAAAGTGTTCTTTTAAGTATTATTCCGTTGTGGTTTCAGCATTATTTTCAGAACCCGAGCAGGGTTCTCGCATTAGCATAAGCATCCTGCCTGGTAGTTGAGATTTCTGGGTGGGGTATAAGTTGGGGGATTCTGTCAGCCCTGCCTTTGATTTGTTTACCTCCAGAGTTGGAAAGTGCATAATTGCGTGAGATGGGAAAAGTGTGGATCGTGTTTCAGATTTCATACTGACATTTGAAATGATCAGTGTGGTGGTAATTCTTTGCCATTTCCATGGCCTTGGCACCGTAATAGTCATGAGGTCGGTCTCTGCATCCTGAAGCCTATGATGCTTTTTGCAGAGAAACTTCTGCTCAGGCCCAGGTAACTTGCTATTTCCCATAGCTGGCACAGGAGCCTTGGAAGATAGGATTGTTTTCAGTATTATTTCACCATTTTTTCACCACTGTTTCAAGAACGGGAGCCCTTTTCAACCGTTAGCGGAAGAATCCTTCTTTGGAGATGAGATATTTTTCTGGGGTGGCAAGTGCAGGGCCTCTGTCAGTCCTGGGTTTGTTGGACTAGCGCCAGACATGAGAAGTGAGCCTTTGTGGGACAGGTGAATAGTGCGGATCCTGTTTCAGTCTAAAGACTGAAACAGGATCCGCACTTTTCACCGTTCCTTTCAGAATCATTTGATTCATCAGCTAGGAATGGCGATTGCTTCTCCAGACCAATCGAAGGCTAGGCCAAAGTACCTCGATCTTTCCAAGAGGTGTGTGGCCCAACTTTTGAAAGAACCGCTAAGTGGAGAACTATTTGGTATTTTTCCTAAGCACTTTTCACCGTAATTGTCCTAAGGTTGGTCTCTGCATCCTTAAGCATACCAGAGTCTTCACAGACGAAACAGGCTGAGGCCCAGTAATCTTGGCATTTCCAATAGTTGGTCCTAGAGACTACCAAGAAAGTGTTCTTTTAAGTATTATTCCTTTGTGGTTTCAGCATTATTTTCAGTACCCGAGCAGTGCTCTCGCATTAGCATAAGAATCCTGCCTGGTAGTTGAGATTTCTGTGTGGGGTGTAAGTGCGGGGCTTCTGTCAGCCCTGCCTTTGATTTGTTTACCTCCAGAGTTGGAAAGTGCATAGTTGCGTGATATGGGAAAAGTGTGGATCGTGCTTCCGATTTCATCCAGACACTTTGAAATGAGCAGTGTGTTGGTAATTATTTGCCATTTCCATGGCGTTTGGCACCGTAATAGTCATGAGGTGGGTCTCTGCATCCTGAAGCCTATGATGCTTTTTGCAGAGAAACCTCTGCTGAGGCCCAGGTAACTTGCTATTTCCCATAGCTGGCACAGGAGCCTTGGAAGATAGGATTGTTTTCAGTATTATTTCACCATTTTTTTACCACTGTTTCAAGAACGGGAGCCCTTTTCAACCGTTAGCGGAAGAATCCTTTTTGGAGATGAGATATTTTTCTGGGGTGGCAAGTGCAGGGCCTCTGTCAGTCCTGGGTTTGTTGGACTAGCGCCAGACATGAGAAGTGCGCCTTTGTGGGACAGGTGAATAGTGCGGATCCTGTTTCAGTCTAAAGACTGAAACAGGATCCGCACTTTTCACCGTTCCTTTCAGAATCATTTGATTCATCAGCTAGGAATGGCGATTGCTTCTCCAGACCAATCGAAGGCTAGGCCAAAGTAACTCGATCTTTCCAAGAGGTGTGTGGCCCAACTTTTGAAAGAACCGCTAAGTGGAGAACTATTTGGTATTTTTCCGAAGCACTTTTCACCGTAATTGTCATAAGGTTCGTCTCTGCATCCTTAAGCATACCAGAGTTTTCACAGACGAAACAGGCTAGAGACTACCAAGAAAGTGTTTTTTTAAGTATTATTCCATTGTGGTTTCAGCATTATTTTCAGAACCCGAGCAGGTTTCTCGCATTAGCATAAGAATCGTGCCTGGTAGTTGAGATTTCATGGTGGGGTGAAAGTGCAGGGCTTCTGTCAGCCCTGCCTTTGATTTGTTTACCTCCAGAGTTGGAAAGTGCATATTTGCGTGAGATGGGAAAAGTGTGGATCGTGCTTCCGATTTCATCCTGACACTTTGAAATGAGCAGTGTGTTGGTAATTATTTGCCATTTCCATGGCGTTTGGCCCCGTAATAGTCATGAGGTCGGTCTCTGCATCCTGAAGCCTATGATGCTTTTTGCAGAGAAACCTCTGCTGAGGCCCAGGTAACTTGCTATTTCCCATAGCTGGCACAGGAGCCTTGGAAGATAGGATTGTTTTCAGTATTATTTCACCATTTTTTCACCACTGTTTCAAGAACGGGAGCCCTTTTCAACCGTTAGCGGAAGAATCCTTCTTTGGAGATGAGATATTTTTCTGGGGTGGCAAGTGCAGGGCCTCTGTCAGTCCTGGGTTTGTTGGACTAGCGACAGACATGAGAAGTGCGCCTTTGTGGGACAGGTGAGTAGTGCGGATCCTGTTTCAGTCTAAAGACTGAAACAGGATCCACACTTTTCACCGTTCCTTTCAGAATCATTTGACTCATCAGCTAGGAATGGCGATTGCTTCTCCACACCAATCGAAGGCTAGGCCAAAGTAACTCGATCTTTCCAAGAGGTGTGTGGCCCAACTTTTGAAAGAACCGCTAAGTGGAGAACTATTTGGTATTTTTCCTAAGAACTTTTCACCGTAATTGTCCCAAGGTTGGTCTCTGCATCCTTAAGCATACCAGAGTCTTCACAGACGAAACAGGCTGAGGCCCAGTAATCTTGGCATTTCCAATAGTTTGTCCTAGAGACTAGCAACAAAGTGTTCTTTTAAGTATTATTCCGTTGCGGTTTCAGCATTATTTTCAGAACATGAGCAGGGTTCTCGCATTAGCATAAGAATCCTGCCTGGTAGTTGAGATTTCTGGGTAGGGTATAAGTTGGGGGATTCTGTCAGCCCTGCCTTTGATTTGTTTACCTCCAGAGTTGGAAAGTGCATAATTGCGTGAGATGGGAAAAGTGTGGATCGTGTTTCAGATTTCATACTGACATTTGAAATGATCAGTGTGTTGGTAATTATTTGCCATTTCCATGGCGATTGGCAAGGTAATAGTCATGAGGTCGATCTCTGCATCCTGAAGCCTATGATGCTTTTTGCAGAGAAACCTCTGGTGAGGCCCAGGTAACTTGCTATTTCCCATAGCTGGCACAGGCGCCTTGGAAGATAGGATTGCTTTCAGTATTATTTCACCATTTTTTCACCACTGTTTCAAGAACGGGAGCCCTTTTCAACCGTTAGCGGAAGAATCCTTCTTTGGAGATGAGATATTTTTCTGGGGTGGCAAGTGCAGGGCCTCTGTCAGTCCTGGGTTTGTTGGACTAGCGCCAGACATGAGAAGTGCGCCTTTGTGGGACAGGTGAATAGTGCGGATCCTGTTTCAGTCTAAAGACTGAAACAGGATCCGCACTTTTCACCGTTCCTTTCAGAATCATTTGATTCATCAGCTAGGAATGGCGATTGCTTCTCCAGACCAATCGAAGGCTAGGCCAAAGTACCTCGATCTTTCCAAGAGGTGTGTGGCCCAACTTTTGAAAGAACCGCTAAGTGGAGAACTATTTGGTATTTTTCCGAAGCACTTTTCACCGTAGTTGTCATAAGGTTGGTCTCTGCATCCTTAAGCATACGAGAGTTTTCACAGACGAAACAGGCTGAGGCCCAGTAATCTTGGCATTTCCAATAGTTTGTCCTAGAGACTAGCAACAAAGTGTTCTTTTAAGTATTATTCCGTTGTGGTTTCAGCATTATTTTCAGAACATGAGCAGGGTTCTCGCATTAGCATAAGAATCCTGCCTGGTAGTTGAGATTTCTGGGTAGGGTATAAGTTGGGGGATTCTGTCAGCCCTGCCTTTGATTTGTTTACCTCCAGAGTTGTAAAGTGCATAATTGCGTGAGATGGGAAAAGTGTGGATCCTGTTTCAGATTTCATCCTGACACTTTGAAATGAGCAGTGTGTTGGTAATTATTTGCCATTTCCATGGCGTTTGGCACCGTAATAGTCATGAGGTCGGTCTCTGCATCCTGAAGCCTATGATGCTTTTTGCAGAGAAACCTCTGCTGAGGCCCAGGTAACTTGCTATTTCCCATAGCTGGCACAGGAGCCTTGGAAGATAGGATTGTTTTCAGTATTATTTCACCATTTTTTCACCACTGTTTCAAGAACGGGAGCACTTTTCAACCATTAGCGGAAGAATCCTTCTTTGGAGATGAGATATTTTTCTGGGGTGGCAAGTGCAGGGCCTCTGTCAGTCCTGGGTTTGTTGGACTAGCGCCAGACATGAGAAGTGCGCCTTTGTGGGACAGGTGAATAGTGCGGATCCTGTTTCAGTCTAAAGACTGAAACAGGATCCGCACTTTTCACCGTTCCTTTCAGAATCATTTGATTCATCAGCTAGGAATGGCGATTGCTTCTCCAGACCAATCGAAGGCTAGGCCAAAGTAACTCGATCTTTCCTAGAGGTGTGTGGCCCAAGTTTTGAAAGAACCGCTAAGTGTCGAACTATTTGGTATTTTTCCGAAGCACTTTTCACCGTAGTTGTCATAACGTTGGTCTCTGCATCCTTAAGCATACGAGAGTTTTCACAGACGAGACACGCTGAGGCCCAGTAATCTTGGCAATTCCAATAGTTTGCCCAAGAGACTAGCAAGAAAGTGTTCTTTTAAGTATTATTCCGTTGTGATTTCAGCATTATTTTCAGAACCTGAGCAGGGTTCTCGCATTAGCATAAGAATCCTGCCTGGTAGTTGAGATTTTTGGGTGGGGTGTAGGTGCGGGGCTTCTGTCAGCCCTGCCTTTGATTTGTTTACCTCCAGAGTTGGAAAGTGCATAATTGCGTGAGATGGGAAAAGTGTGAATCGTGCTTCAGATTTCATCCTGACACTTAGAAATGACCAGTGTGTTGGTAATTATTTGCCATTTCCATGGCGTTTGGCACCGTAATAGTCATGAGGTCGGTCTCTGCATCCGGAAGCCTATGATGCTTTTTGCAGAGAAACCTCTGCTGAGGCCCAGGTAACTTGCTATTTCCCATAGCTGGCACAGGAGCCTTGGAAGATAGGATTCTTTTCAGTATTATTTCACCATTTTTTCACCACTGTTTGAAGAACGGGAGCCCTTTTCAACCGTTAGCGGAAGAATCCTTCTTTGGAGATGAGATATTTTTCTGGGGTGGCTAGTGCAGGGCCTCTGTCAGTCCTGGGTTTGTTGGACTAGCGCCAGACATGAGAAGTGCGCCTTTGTGGGACAGGTGAATAGTCCGGATCCAGGATCCGCACTTTTCACCGTTCCTTTCAGAATCATTTGATTCATCAGCTAGGAATGGCGATTGCTTCTCCAGACCAATCAAAGGCTAGGCCAAAGTAACTCGATCTTTCCAAGAGGTGTGTGGCCCAACTTTTGAAAGAACCGCTAAGTGGAGAACTATTTGGTATTTTTCCGAAGCACTTTTCACCGTAGTTGTCATAAGGTTGGTCTCTGCATCCTTAAGCATACGAGAGTTTTCACAGACGAAACAGGCTGAGGCCCAGTAATCTTGGCATTTCCAATAGTTTGTCCTAGAGTCTAGCAAGAAAGTGTTCTTTTAAGTATTATTCCGTTGTGGTTTCAGCATTATTTTCAGAACCCGAGCAGGGTTCTCGCATTAGCATAAGCATCCTGCCTGGTAGTTGAGATTTCTGGGTGGGGTATAAGTTGGGGGATTCTGTCAGCCCTGCCTTTGATTTGTTTACCTCCAGAGTTGGAAAGTGCATAATTGCGTGAGATGGGAAAAGTGTGGATCGTGTTTCAGATTTCATACTGACATTTGAAATGATCAGTGTGGTGGTAATTCTTTGCCATTTCCATGGCCTTGGCACCGTAATAGTCATGAGGTCGGTCTCTGCATCCTGAAGCCTATGATGCTTTTTGCAGAGAAACCTCTGCTCAGGCCCAGGTAACTTGCTATTTCCCATAGCTGGCACAGGAGCCTTGGAAGATAGGATTGTTTTCAGTATTATTTCACCATTTTTTCACCACTGTTTCAAGAACGGGAGCCCTTTTCAACCGTTAGCGGAAGAATCCTTCTTTGGAGATGAGATATTTTTCTGGGGTGGCAAGTGCAGGGCCTCTGTCAGTCCTGGGTTTGTTGGACTAGCGCCAGACATGAGAAGTGAGCCTTTGTGGGACAGGTGAATAGTGCGGATCCTGTTTCAGTCTAAAGACTGAAACAGGATCCGCACTTTTCACCGTTCCTTTCAGAATCATTTGATTCATCAGCTAGGAATGGCGATTGCTTCTCCAGACCAATCGAAGGCTAGGCCAAAGTACCTCGATCTTTCCAAGAGGTGTGTGGCCCAACTTTTGAAAGAACCGCTAAGTGGAGAACTATTTGGTATTTTTCCTAAGCACTTTTCACCGTAATTGTCCTAAGGTTGGTCTCTGCATCCTTAAGCATACCAGAGTCTTCACAGACGAAACAGGCTGAGGCCCAGTAATCTTGGCATTTCCAGTAGTTGGTCCTAGAGACTACCAAGAAAGTGTTCTTTTAAGTATTATTCCTTTGTGGTTTCAGCATTATTTTCAGTACCCGAGCAGTGCTCTCGCATTAGCATAAGAATCCTGCCTGGTAGTTGAGATTTCTGTGTGGGGTGTAAGTGCGGGGCTTCTGTCAGCCCTGCCTTTGATTTGTTTACCTCCAGCGTTGGAAAGTGCATAGTTGCGTGAGATGGGAAAAGTGTGGATCGTGCTTCCGATTTCATCCAGACACTTTGAAATGAGCAGTGTGTTGGTAATTATTTGCCATTTCCATGGCGTTTGGCACCGTAATAGTCATGAGGTGGGTCTCTGCATCCTGAAGCCTATGATGCTTTTTGCAGAGAAACCTCTGCTGAGGCCCAGGTAACTTGCTATTTCCCATAGCTGGCACAGGAGCCTTGGAAGATAGGATTGTTTTCAGTATTATTTCACCATTTTTTTACCACTGTTTCAAGAACGGGAGCCCTTTTCAACCGTTAGCGGAAGAATCCTTTTTGGAGATGAGATATTTTTCTGGGGTGGCAAGTGCAGGGCCTCTGTCAGTCCTGGGTTTGTTGGACTAGCGCCAGACATGAGAAGTGCGCCTTTGTGGGACAGGTGAATAGTGCGGATCCTGTTTCAGTCTAAAGACTGAAACAGGATCCGCACTTTTCACCGTTCCTTTCAGAATCATTTGATTCATCAGCTAGGAATGGCGATTGCTTCTCCAGACCAATCGAAGGCTAGGCCAAAGTAACTCGATCTTTCCAAGAGGTGTGTGGCCCAACTTTTGAAAGAACCGCTAAGTGGAGAACTATTTGGTATTTTTCCGAAGCACTTTTCACCGTAATTGTCATAAGGTTCGTCTCTGCATCCTTAAGCATACCAGAGTTTTCACAGACGAAACAGGCTGAGGCCCAGTAATCTTAGCATTTCCAATAGTTGGTCTTAGAGACTACCAAGAAAGTGTTTTTTTAAGTATTATTCCATTGTGGTTTCAGCATTATTTTCAGAACCCGAGCAGGTTTCTCGCATTAGCATAAGAATCGTGCCTGGTAGTTGAGATTTCATGGTGGGGTGAAAGTGCAGGGCTTCTGTCAGCCCTGCCTTTGATTTGTTTACCTCCAGAGTTGGAAAGTGCATATTTGCGTGAGATGGGAAAAGTGTGGATCGTGCTTCCGATTTCATCCTGACACTTTGAAATGAGCAGTGTGTTGGTAATTATTTGCCATTTCCATGGCGTTTGGCCCCGTAATAGTCATGAGGTCGGTCTCTGCATCCTGAAGCCTATGATGCTTTTTGCAGAGAAACCTCTGCTGAGGCCCAGGTAACTTGCTATTTCCCATAGCTGGCACAGGAGCCTTGGAAGATAGGATTGTTTTCAGTATTATTTCACCATTTTTTCACCACTGTTTCAAGAACGGGAGCCCTTTTCAACCGTTAGCGGAAGAATCCTTCTTTGGAGATGAGATATTTTTCTGGGGTGGCAAGTGCAGGGCCTCTGTCAGTCCTGGGTTTGTTGGACTAGCGACAGACATGAGAAGTGCGCCTTTGTGGGACAGGTGAATAGTGCGGATCCTGTTTCAGTCTAAAGACTGAAACAGGATCCACACTTTTCACCGTTCCTTTCAGAATCATTTGACTCATCAGCTAGGAATGGCGATTGCTTCTCCAGACCAATCGAAGGCTAGGCCAAAGTAACTCGATCTTTCCAAGAGGTGTGTGGCCCAACTTTTGAAAGAACCGCTAAGTGGAGAACTATTTGGTATTTTTCCGAAGCACTTTTCCCGTAGTTGTCATAAGGTTGGTCTCTGCATCCTTAAGCATACCAGAGTTTTCACAGACGAAACAGGCTGAGGCCCAGTAATCTTGGCATTTCCAATAGTTTGTCCAAGAGACTAGCAAGAAAGTGTTCTTTTAAGTATTATTCCGTTGTGATTTCAGCATTATTTTCAGAACCCGAGCAGGGTTCTCGCATTAGCATAAGAATCCTGCCTCGTAATTGAGATTTCTGGGTGGGGTGTAGGTGCGGGGCTTCTGTCAGCCCTGCCTTTGATTTGTTTACCTCCAGAGTTGGAAAGTGCATATTTGCGTGAGATGGGAAAAGTGTGGATCGTGCTTCAGATTTCATCCTGACACTTAGAAATGACCAGTGTGTTGGTAATTATTTGCCATTTCCATGGCGTTTGGCACCGTAATAGTCATGAGGTCGGTCTCTGCATCCTGAAGCCTATGATGCTTTTTGCAGAGAAACCTCTGCTGAGGCCCAGGTAACTTGCTATTTCCCGTAGCTGGCACAGGAGCCTTGGAAGATAGGATTGTTTTCAGTATTATTTCACCATTTTTTCACCACTGTTTGAAGAACGGGAGCCCTTTTCAACCTTTAGCAGAAGAATCCTTCTTTGGAGATGAGATATTTTTCTGGGGTGGCAAGTGCAGGGCCTCTGTCAGTCCTGGGTTTGTTGGACTAGTGCCAGACATGAGAAGTGCGCCTTTGTGGGACAGGTGAATAGTGCGGATCCAGGATCCGCACTTTTCACCGTTCCTTTCAGAATCATTTGATTCATCAGCTAGGAATGGCGATTGCTTCTCCAGACCAATCGAAGGCTAGGTCAAAGTACCTCGATCTTTCCAAGAGGTGTGTGGCCCAACTTTTGAAAGAACCGCTAAGTGGAGAACTATTTGGTATTTTTCCGAAGCACTTTTCACCGTAGTTGTCATAAGGTTGGTCTCTACATCCTTAGGCATACGAGAGTTTTCACAGACGAAACAGGCTGAGGCCCAGTAATCTTGGCATTTCCAATAGTTTGTCCTAGAGACTAGCAAGAAAGTGTTCTTTTAAGTATTATTCCGTTGTGGTTTCAGCATTATTTTCAGAACCCGAGCAGGGTACTCGCATTAGCATAAGCATCCTGCCTGGTAGTTGAGCTTTCTGGGTGGGGTATAAGTTGGGGGATTCTGTCAGCCCTGCCTTTGATTTGTTTACCTCCAGAGTTGGAAAGTGCATAATTGCGTGAGATGGGAAAAGTGTGGATCGTGTTTCAGATTTCATACTGACATTTGAAATGATCAGTGTGGTGGTAATTCTTTGCCATTTCCATGGCCTTGGCACCGTAATAGTCATGAGGTCGGTCTCTGCATCCTGAAGCCTATGATGCTTTTTGCAGAGAAACCTCTGCTGAGGCCCAGGTAACTTGCTATTTCCCATAGCTGGCACAGGAGCCTTGGAAGATAGGATTGTTTTCAGTATTATTTCACCATTTTTTCACCACTGTTTGAAGAACGGGAGCCCTTTTCAACCGTTAGCGGAAGAATCCTTCTTTGGAGATGAGATATTTTTCTGGGCTGGCAAGTGCAGGGCCTCTGTCAGTCCTGGGTTTGTTGGACTAGCGCCAGACATGAGAAGTGCGCCTTTGTGGGACAGGTGAATAGTGCGGATCCTGTTTCAGTCTAAAGACTGAAACAGGATCCGCACTTTTCACCGTTCCTTTCAGAATCATTTGATTCATCAGCTAGGAATGGCGATTGCTTCTCCAGACCAATCGAAGGCTAGGCCAAAGTTACTCGATGTTTCCAAGAGGTGTGTGGCCCAACTTTTGAAAGAACCGCTAAGTGGAGAACTATTTGTTATTTTTCCGAAGCACTTTTCACCGTAATTGTCATAAGGTTGGTCTCTGCATCCTTAAGCATACCAGTGTCTTCACAGACGAAACAGGCTGAGGCCCAGTAATCTTGGCATTTCCAATAGTTGGTCTTAGAGACTACAAAGAAAGTGTTCTTTTAAGTATTATTCCATTGTGGTTTCAGCATTATTTTCTGAACCCGAGCAGGGTTCTCGCATTAGCATAAGAATCCTGCCTGGTAGTTGAGATTTCTAGGTGGGGTGTAAGTACAGGGCTTCTGTCAGCCCTGCCTTTGATTTGTTTACCTCCAGAGTTGGAAAGTGCATATTTGCGTGAGATGGGAAAAGTGTGGATCGTGCTTCAGATTTCATCCTGACACTTTGAAATGACCAGTGTGTTGGTAATTATTTGCCATTTCCATGGCGTTTGGCCCCGTAATAGTCATGAGGTCGGTCTCTGCATCCTGAAGCCTATGATGCTTTTTGCAGAGAAACCTCTGCTGAGGCCCAGGTAACTTGCTATTTCCCATAGATGGCACAGGAGCCTTGGAAGATAGGATTGTTTTCAGTATTATTTCACCATTTTTTCACCACTGTTTGAAGAACGGGAGCCCTTTTCAACCGTTAGCGGAAGAATCCTTCTTTGGAGATGAGATATTTTTCTGGGGTGGCAAGTGCAGGGCCTCTGTCAGTCCTGGGTTTGTTGGACTAGCGCCAGACATGAGAAGTGTGCCTTTGTGGGACAGGTGAATAGTGCGGATCCTGTTTCAGTCTAAAGACTGAAACAGGATCCGCACTTTTCACCGTTCCTTTCAGAATCATTTGATTCACCAGCTAGGAATGGCGATTGCTTCTCCAGACCAATCGAAGGCTAGGCCAAAGTAACTCGATCTTTCCAAGAGGTGTGTGGCCCAACTTTTGAAAGAACTGCTAAGTGGAGAACTATTTGGTATTTTTCCTAAGCACTTTTCACCGTAATTGTCATAAGGTTGGTCTCTGCATCCTTAAGCATACGAGAGTTTTCACAGACGAAACAGGCTGAGGCACAGTAATGTTGGCATTTCCAATAGTTGGTCCTAGAGACTACCAAGAATGTGTTTTTTTAAGCATTATTCCATTGTGGTTTCAGCATTATTTTCAGAACCCGAGCAGGGTTCTCGCATTAGCATAAGAATCCTGCCTGGTAGTTGAGATTTCTGGGTGGGGTGTAAGTGCAGGGCTTCTGTCAGCCCTGCCTTTGATTTGTTTACCTCCAGAGTTGGAAAGTGCATATTTGCGTGAGATGGGAAAAGTGTGGATCGTGCTTCAGATTTAATCCAGACACTTTGAAATGACCATTGTGTTGGTAATTATATGCCATTTCCATGGCGTTTGGCACCGTAATAGTCATGAGGTCGGTCTCTGCATCCTGAAGCCTATGATGCTTATTGCAGAGAAACCTCTGCTGAGGCCCAGGTAACTTGCTATTTCCCATAGCTGGCACAGGAGTCTTGGAACATAGGATGGTTTTCAGTATTATTTCACCATTTTTTCACCACTGTTTCAAGAACGGGAGCCCTTTTCAACCGTTAGCGGAAGAATCCTTCTTTGGAGATGAGATATTTTTCTGGGGTGGCAAGTGCAGGGCCTCTGTCAGTCCTGGGTTTGTTGGACTAGCGCCAGACATGGGAAGTGCGCCTTTGTGGGACAGGTGAATAGTCCGGATCCTGTTTCAGTCTAAAGACTGAAACAGGATCCGCACTTTTCACCGTTCCTTTCAGAATCATTTGATTCATCAGCTAGGAATGGCGATTGTTTCTCCAGAGCAATCGAAGGCTAGGCCAAAGTAACTCGATCTTTCCAAGAGGTGTGTGGCCCAACTTTTGAAAGAACCGCTAAGTGGAGAACTATTTGGTATTTTTCCGAAGCGCTTTTCACCGTAATTGTCATAAGGTTGGTCTCTGCATCCTTAAGCATACCAGTGTCTTCACAGACGAAACTGGCTGAGGCCCAGTAATCTTGGCATTTCCAATAGTTGGTCTTAGAGACTACAAAGAAAGTGTTCTTTTAAGTATTATTCCATTGTGGTTTCAGCATTATTTTCTGAACCCGAGCAGGGTTCTCGCATTAGCATAAGAATCCTGCCTGGTAGTTGAGATTTCTGGGTGCGGTGTAAGTGCAGGGCTTCTGTCAGCCCTGCCTTTGATTTGTTTACCTCCAGAGTTGGAAAGTGCATATTTGCGTGAGATGGGAAAAGTGTGGATCGTGCTTCAGATTTCATCCAGACACTTTGAAATGACCAGTGTGTTGGTAATTATTTGCCATTTCCATGGCGTTTGGCACCATAATAGTCATGAGGTCGGTCCCTGCATCCTGAAGCCTATGATGCTTTTTGCAGAGAAACCTCTGCTGAGGCCCAGGTAACTTGCTATTTCCCATAGCTGACACAGGAGCCTTGGAAGATAGGATTGTTTTCAGTATTATTTCACCATTTTTTCACCACTGTTTGAAGAACGGGAGCCCTTTTCAACCGTTAGCGGAAGAATCCTTCTTTGGAGATGAGATATTTTTCTGGGCTGGCAAGTGCAGGGCCTCTGTCAGTCCTGGGTTTGTTGGACTAGCGCCAGACATGAGAAGTGCGCCTTTGTGGGACAGGTGAATAGTGCGGATCCTGTTTCAGTCTAAAGACTGAAACAGGATCCGCACTTTTCACCGTTCCTTTCAGAATCATTTGATTCATCAGCTAGGAATGGCGATTGCTTCTCCAGACCAATCGAAGGCTAGGCCAAAGTAACTCGATCTTTCCAAGAGGTGTGTGGCCCAACTTTTGAAAGAACCGCTAAGTGAAGAACTATTTGGTATTTTTCCGAAGCGCTTTTCACCGTAATTGTCATAAGGTTGGTCTCTGCATCCTTAAGCATACCAGTGTCTTCACAGACGAAACAGGCTGAGGCCCAGTAATCTTGGCATTTCCAATAGTTGGTCTTAGAGACTACAAAGAAAGTGTTCTTTTAAGTATTATTCCATTGTGGTTTCAGCATTATTTTCTGAACCCGAGCAGGGTTCTCGCATTAGCATAAGAATCCTGCCTGGTAGTTGAGATTTCTAGGTGGGGTGTAAGTGCAGGGCTTCTGTCAGCCCTGCCTTTGATTTGTTTACCTCCAGAGTTGGAAAGTGCATATTTGCGTGAGATGGGAAAAGTGTGGATCGTGCTTCAGATTTCATCCTGACACTTTGAAATGACCAGTGTGTTGGAAATTATTTGCCATTTCCATGGCGTTTGGCCCCGTAATAGTCATGAGGTCGGTCTCTGCATCCTGAAGCCTATGATGCTTTTTGCAGAGAAACCTCTGCTGAGGCCCAGGTAACTTGCTATTTCCCATAGATGGCACAGGAGCCTTGGAAGATAGGATTGTTTTCAGTATTATTTCACCATTTTTTCACCACTGTTTGAAGAACGGGAGCCCTTTTCAACCGTTAGCGGAAGAATCCTTCTTTGGAGATGAGATATTTTTCTGGGGTGGCAAGTGCAGGGCCTCTGTCAGTCCTGGGTTTGTTGGACTAGCGCCAGACATGAGAAGTGTGCCTTTGTGGGACAGGTGAATAGTGCGGATCCTGTTTCAGTCTAAAGACTGAAACAGGATCCGCACTTTTCACCGTTCCTTTCAGAATCATTTGATTCATCAGCTAGGAATGGCGATTGCTTCTTCAGACCAATCGAAGGCTAGGCCAAAGTAACTCGATCTTTCCAAGAGCTGTGTGGCCCAACTTTTGAAAGAACCGCTAAGTGAAGAACTATTTGGTATTTTTCCGAAGCACTTTTCACCGTAATTGTCATAAGGTTGGTCTCTGCATCCTTAAGCATACCAGTGTCTTCACAGACGAAACAGGCTGAGGCCCAGTAATCTTGGCATTTCCAATAGTTGGTCTTAGAGACTACAAAGAAAGTGTTCTTTTAAGTATTATTCCATTGTGGTTTCAGCATTATTTTCTGAACCGGAGCAGGGTTCTCGCATTAGCATAAGAATCCTGCCTGGTAGTTGAGATTTCTAGGTGGGGTGTAAGTGCAGGGCTTCTGTCAGCCCTGCCTTTGATTTGTTTACCTCCAGAGTTGGAAAGTGCATATTTGCGTGAGATGGGAAAAGTGTGGATCGTGCTTCAGATTTCATCCTGACACTTTGAAATGACCAGTGTGTTGGTAATTATTTGCCATTTCCATGGCGTTTGGCCCCGTAATAGTCATGAGGTCGGTCTCTGCATCCTGAAGCCTATGATGCTTTTTGCAGAGAAACCTCTGCTGAGGCCCAGGTAACTTGCTATTTCCCATAGATGGCACAGGAGCCTTGGAAGATAGGATTGTTTTCAGTATTATTTCACCATTTTTTCACCACTGTTTGAAGAACGGGAGCCCTTTTCAACCGTTAGCGGAAGAATCCTTCTTTGGAGATGAGATATTTTTCTGGGGTGGCAAGTGCAGGGCCTCTGTCAGTCCTGGGTTTGTTGGACTAGCGCCAGACATGAGAAGTGTGCCTTTGTGGGACAGGTGAATAGTGCGGATCCTGTTTCAGTCTAAAGACTTTCCAAGAGGTGTGTGGCCCAACTTTTGAAAGAACCGCTAAGTGGAGAACTATTTGGTATTTTTCCTAAGCACTTTTCACCGTAATTGTCATAAGGTTGGTCTCTGCATCCTTAAGCATACGAGAGTTTTCACAGACGAAACAGGCTGAGGCACAGTAATGTTGGCATTTCCAATAGTTGGTCCTAGAGACTGCCAAGAATGTGTTTTTTTAAGCATTATTCCATTGTGGTTTCAGCATTATTTTCAGAACCCGAGCAGGGTTCTCGCATTAGCATAAGAATCCTGCCTGGTAGTTGAGATTTCTGGGTGGGGTGTAAGTGCAGGGCTTCTGTCAGCCCTGCCTTTGATTTGTTTACCTCCAGAGTTGGAAAGTGCATATTTGCGTGAGATGGGAAAAGTGTGGATCGTGCTTCAGATTTAATCCAGACACTTTGAAATGACCAGTGTGTTGGTAATTATATGCCATTTCCATGGCGTTTGGCACCGTAATAGTCATGAGGTCGGTCACTGCATCCTGAAGCCTATGATGCTTATTGCAGAGAAACCTCTGCTGAGGCCCAGGTAACTTGCTATTTCCCATAGCTGGCACAGGAGTCTTGGAACATAGGATGGTTTTCAGTATTATTTCACCATTTTTTCACCACTGTTTCAAGAACGGGAGCCCTTTTCAACCGTTAGCGGAAGAATCCTTCTTTGGAGATGAGATATTTTTCTGGGGTGGCAAGTGCAGGGCCTCTGTCAGTCCTGGGTTTGTTGGACTAGCGCCAGACATGGGAAGTGCGCCTTTGTGGGACAGGTGAATAGTCCGGATCCTGTTTCAGTCTAAAGACTGAAACAGGATCCGCACTTTTCACCGTTCCTTTCAGAATCATTTGATTCATCAGCTAGGAATGGCGATTGCTTCTCCAGACCAATCGAAGGCTAGGCCAAAGTAACTCGATCTTTCCAAGAGGTGTGTGGCCCAACTTTTGAAAGAACCGCTAAGTGGAGAACTATTTGGTATTTTTCCGAAGCGCTTTTCACCGTAATTGTCATAAGGTTGGTCTCTGCATCCTTAAGCATACCAGTGTCTTCACAGACGAAACTGGCTGAGGCCCAGTAATCTTGGCATTTCCAATAGTTGGTCTTAGAGACTACAAAGAAAGTGTTCTTTTAAGTATTATTCCTTTGTGGTTTCAGCATTATTTTCTGAACCCGAGCAGGGTTCTCGCATTAGCATAAGAATCCTGCCTGGTAGTTGAGATTTCTGGGTGCGGTGTAAGTGCAGGGCTTCTGTCAGCCCTGCCTTTGATTTGTATACCTCCAGAGTTGGAAAGTGCATATTTGCGTGAGATGGGAAAAGTGTGGATCGTGCTTCAGATTTCATCCAGACACTTTGAAATGACCAGTGTGTTGGTAATTATTTGCCATTTCCATGGCGTTTGGCACCATAATAGTCATGAGGTCGGTCCCTGCATCCTGAAGCCTATGATGCTTTTTGTAGAGAAACCTCTGCTGAGGCCCAGGTAACTTGCTATTTCCCATAGCTGGCACAGGAGCCTTGGAAGATAGGATTGTTTTCAGTATTATTTCACCATTTTTTCACCACTGTTTCAAGAACAGGAGCCCTTTTCAACCGTTAGCAGAAGAATCCTTCTTTGGAGATGAGATATTTTTCTGGGGTGGCAAGTGCAGGGCCTCTGTCAGTCCTGGGTTTGTTGGACTAGCGCCAGACATGAGAAGTGCGCCTTTGTGGGACAGGTGAATAGTGCGGATCCTGTTTCAGTCTAAAGACTGAAACAGGTTCCACACTTTTCACCGTTCCTTTCAGAATCATTTGATTCATCAGCTAGGAATGGCGATTGCTTCTCCAGACCAATCGAAGGCTAGGCCAAAGTAACTCGATCTTTCCAAGAGGTGTGTGGCCCAACTTTTGAAAGAACCGCTAAGTGGAGAACTATTTGGTATTTTTCCGAAGCACTTTTCACCGTAGTTGTCATAAGGTTGGTCTCTGCATCCTTAAGCATACCAGTGTCTTCACAGACGAAACAGGCTGAGGCCCAGTAATCTTGGCATTTCCAATAGTTTGTCCAAGAGACTAGCAAGACAGTGTTCTTTTAAGTATTATTCTGTTGTGATTTCAGCATTATTTTCAGAACCCGAGCAGGGTTCTCGCATTAGCTTAAGAATCCTGCCTGGTAGTTGAGATTTCTGGGTGGGGTGTAGGTGCGGGGCTTCTGTCAGCCCTGCCTTTGATTTGTTTACCTCCAGAGTTGGAAAGTGCATATTTGCGTGAGATGGGAAAAGTGTGGATCGTGCTTCAGATTTCATCCAGACACTTTGAAATGACCAGTGTGTTGGTAATTATTTGCCATTTCCATGGCGTTTGGCCCCGTAATAGTCATGAGGTCGGTCTCTGCATCCTGAAGCCTATGATGCTTTTTGCAGAGAAACCTCTGCTGAGGCCCAGGTAACTTGCTATTTCCCATAGATGGCACAGGAGCCTTGGAAGATATTATTGTTTTCAGTATTATTTCAACATTTTTTCACCACTGTTTGAAGAACGGAGCCCTTTTCAACCGTTAGCGGAAGAATCCTTCTTTGGAGATGAGATATTTTTCTGGGGTGACAAGTGCAGGGCCTCTGTCAGTCCTGGGTTTGTTTGACTAGCGCCAGATATGAGAAGTGCGCCTTTGTGGGACAGGTGAATAGTGCGGATCCTGTTTCAGTCTAAAGACTGTAACAGGATCTGCACTTTTCACCGTTCCTTTCAGAATCATTTGATTCATCAGCTAGGAATGGCGATTGCTTCTCCAGACCAATCGAAGGCTAGGCCAAAGTAACTCGATCTTTCCAAGAGGTGTGTGGCCAAACTTTTGAAAGAACCGCTAAGTGGAGAACTATTTGCTATTTTTCCTAAGCACTTTTCACCGTAATTGTCCTAAGGTTGGTCTCTGCATCCTTAAGCATACCAGAGTTTTCACAGACGAAACAGGCTGAGGCCCATTAATCTTGGCATTTCCAGTAGTTGATCATAGAGACTACCAAGAAAGTGTTCTTTTAAGTATTATTCTCTTGTGGTTTCAGCATTATTTTCAGAACCGGAGCAGGGTTCTCGCATTAGCATAAGAATCGTGCCTGGTAGTTGAGATTTCATGGTGGGGTGTAAGTGCGGGGCTTCTGTCAGCCCTGCCTTTGATTTGTTTACCTCCAGAGTTGGAAAGTGCATAGTTGCGTGAGATGGGAAAACTGTGGATCGTGCTTCAGATTTCATCCTGACACTTTGAAATGACCAGTGTGTTGGTAATTATTTGCCATTTCCATGGCGTTTGGCCCCGTAATAGTCATGAGGTCGGTCTCTGCATTCTGAAGCCTATGATGCTTTTTGCAGAGAAACCTCTGCTGAGGCCCAGGTAACTTGCTATTTCCCATAGCTGGCACAGGAGCCTTGGAAGATAGGATTGTTTTCAGTATTATTTCACCATTTTTTCACCACTGTTTGAAGAACGGGAGCCCTTTTCAACCGTTAGCGGAAGAATCCTTCTTTGGAGATGAGATATTTTTCTGGGGTGGCAAGTGCAGGGCCTCTGTCAGCCCTGGGTTTGTTGGACTAGCGCCAGACATGAGAAGTGCGCCTTTGTGGGACAGGTGAATAGTGCGGATCCTGTTTCAGTCTAAAGACTGAAACAGGATCCGCACTTTTCACCGTTCCTTTCAGAATCATTTGATTCACCAGCTAGGAATGGCGATTGCTTCTCCAGACCAATCGAAGGCTAGGCCAAAGTAACTCGATCTTTCCAAGAGGTGTGTGGCCCAACTTTTGAAAGAACTGCTAAGTGGAGAACTATTTGGTATTTTTCCTAAGCACTTTTCACCGTAATTGTCCTAAGGTTGGTCTCTGCATCCTTAAGCATACGAGAGTTTTCACAGACGAAACAGGCTGAGGCCCAGTAATGTTGGCATTTCCAATAGTTGGTCCTGGAGACTACCAAGAATGTGTTTTTTTAAGTATTATTCCATTGTGGTTTCAGCATTATTTTCAGAACCCGAGCAGGGTTCTCGCATTAGCATAAGAATCCTGCAGGGTAGTTGAGATTTCTGGGTGGGGTGTAAGTGCGGGGCTTCTGTCAGCCCTGCCTTTGATTTGTTTACCTCCAGAGTTGGAAAGTGCATAGTTGCGTGAGATGGGAAAAGTGTGGATCGTGCTTCAGATTTCATCCAGACACTTTGAAATGACCAGTGTGTTGGTAATTATATGCCATTTCCATGGCGTTTGGCACCGTAATAGTCATGAGGTCGGTCTCTGCATCCGGAAGCCTATGATGCTTATTGCAGAGAAACCTCTGCTGAGGCCCAGGTAACTTGCTATTTCCCATAGCTGGCACAGGAGCCTTGGAACATAGGATGGTTTTCAGTATTATTTCACCATTTTTTCACCACTGTTTCAAGAACGGGAGCCCTTTTCAACCGTTAGCGGAAGAATCCTTCTTTGGAGATGAGATATTTTTCTGGGGTGGCAAGTGCAGGGCCTCTGTCAGTCCTGGGTTTGTTGGACTAGCGCCAGACATGGGAAGTGCGCCTTTGTGGGACAGGTGAATAGTCCGGATCCTGTTTCAGTCTAAAGACAGAACAGGATCCGCACTTTTCACCGTTCCTTTCAGAATCATTTGATTCATCAGCTAGGAATGGCGATTGCTTCTCCAGACCAATCGAAGGCTAGGCCAAAGTAACTCCATCTTTCCAAGAGGTGTGTGGCCCAACTTTTGAAAGAACCGCTAAGTGGAGAACTATTTGGTATTTTTCCGAAGCACTTTTCACCGTAATTGTCATAAGGTTGGTCTCTGCATCCTTAAGCATACCAGTGTCTTCACAGACGAAACAGGCTGAGGCCCAGTAATCTTGGCATTTCCAATAGTTGGTCTTAGAGACTACAAAGAAAGTGTTCTTTTAAGTATTATTCCATTGTGGTTTCAGCATTATTTTCTGAACCCAAGCAGGGTTCTCGCATTAGCATAAGAATCCTGCCTGGTAGTTGAGATTTCTGGGTGGGGTGTAAGTGCAGGGCTTCTGTCAGCCCTGCCTTTGATTTGTTTACCTCCAGAGTTGGAAAGTGCATATTTGTGTGAGATGGGAAAAGTGTGGATCGTGCTTCAGATTTCATCCAGACACTTTGAAATGACCAGTGTGTTGGTAATTATTTGCCATTTCCATGGCGTTTGGCACCATAATAGTCATGAGGTCGGTCCCTGCATCCTGAAGCCTATGATGCTTTTTGCAGAGAAACCTCTGCTGAGGCCCAGGTAACTTGCTATTTCCCATAGCTGGCACAGGAGCCTTGGAAGATAGGATTGTTTTCAGTATTATTTCACCATTTTTTCACAACTGTTTCAAGACCGGGAGCCCTTTTCAACCGTTAGCGGAAGAATCCTTCTTTGGAGATGAGATATTTTTCTGGGGTGGCAAGTGCAGGGCCTCTGTCAGTCCTGGGTTTGTTGGACTAGCGCCAGACATGAGAAGTGCGCCTTTGTGGGACAGGTGAATAGTGCGGATCCTGCTTCAGTCTAAAGACTGAAACAGGATCCACACTTTTCACCGTTCCTTTCAGAATCATTTGATTCATCAGCTAGGAATGGCGATTGCTTCTCCAGACCAATCGAAGGCTAGGCCAAAGTAACTCGATCTTTCCAAGAGGTGTGTGGCCCAACTTTTGAAAGAACCGCTAAGTGGAGAGCTATTTGGTATTTTTCCGAAGCACTTTTCACCGTAATTGTCATAAGGTTGGTCTCTGCATCCTTAAGCATACCAGTGTCTTCACAGACGAAACAGGCTGAGGCCCAGTAATCTTGGCATTTCCAATAGTTGGTCTTAGAGACTACCAAGAAAGTGTTCTTTTAAGTATTATTCCTTTGTGGTTTCAGCATTATTTTCAGTACCCGAGCAGGGTTCTCGCATTACCATAAGAATCCTGCCTGGTAGTTGAGATTTCATGGTGGGGTGTAAGTGCGGGGCTTCTGTCAGCCCTGCCTTTGATTTGTTTACCTCCAGAGTTGGAAAGTGCATAGTTGCTTGAGATGGGAAAAGTGTGGATCGTGCTTCAGATTTCATCCTGACACTTTGAAATGACCAGTGTGTTGGTAATTATTTTCCATTTCCATGGCGTTTGGCACCATAATAGTCATGAGGTCGGTCCCTGCATCCTGAAGCCTATGATGCTTTTTGCAGAGAAACCTCTGCTGAGGCCCAGGTAACTTGCTATTTCCCATAGCTGGCACAGGAGCCTTGGAAGATAGGATTGTTTTCAGTATTATTTCACCATTTTTTCACCACTGTTTGAAGAACGGGAGCCCTTTTCAACCCTTAGCGGAAGAATCCTTCTTTGGAGATGAGATATTTTTCTGGGGTGGCAAGTGCAGGGCCTCTGTCAGTCCTGGGTTTGTTGGACTAGCGCCAGACATGAGAAGTGCGCCTTTGTGGGACAGGTGAATAGTGCGGATCCTGCTTCAGTCTAAAGACTAAAACAGGATCCACACTTTTCACCGTTCCTTTCAGAATCATTTGATTCATCAGCTAGGAATGGCGATTGCTTCTCCAGACCAATCGAAGGCTAGGCCAAAGTACCTCGATCTTTCCAAGAGGTGTGTGGCCCAACTTTTGAAAGAACCGCTAAGTGGAGAACTATTTGGTATTTTTCCGAAGCACTTTTCACCGTAGTTGTCATAAGGTTGGTCTCTGCATCCTTAAGCATACGAGAGTTTTCACAGACGAAACAGGCTGAGGCCCAGTAATCTTGGCATTTCCAATAGTTGGTCCTAGAGACTAGCAAGAAAGTGTTCTTTTAAGTATTATTCCGTTGTGGTTTCAGCATTATTTTCAGAACCCGAGCAGGGTTCTCGCATTAGCATAAGCATCCTGCCTGGTAGTTGAGATTTCTGGGTGGGGTATAAGTTGGGGGATTCTGTCAGCCCTGCCTTTGATTTGTTTACCTCCAGAGTTGGAAAGTGCATAATTGCGTGAGATGGGAAAAGTGTGGATCGTGTTTCAGATTTCATACTGACATTTGAAATGATCAGTGTGGTGGTAATTCTTTGCCATTTCCATGGCCTTGGCACCGTAATAGTCATGAGGTCGGTCTCTGCATCCTGAAGCCTATGATGCTTTTTGCAGAGAAACCTCTGCTGAGGCCCAGGTAACTTGCTATTTCCCATAGCTGGCACAGGAGCCTTGGAACATAGGATGGTTTTCAGTATTATTTCACCATTTTTTCACCACTGTTTCAAGAACGGGAGCCCTTTTCAACCGTTAGCGGAAGAATCCTTCTTTGGAGATGAGATATTTTTCTGGGGTGGCAAGTGCAGGGCCTCTGTCAGTCCTGGGTTTGTTGGACTAGCGCCAGACATGGGAAGTGCGCCTTTGTGGGACAGGTGAATAGTCCGGATCCTGTTTCAGTCTAAAGACTGAAACAGGATCCGCACTTTTCACCGTTCCTTTCAGAATCATTTGATTCATCAGCTAGGAATGGCGATTGCTTCTCCAGACCAATCGAAGGCTAGGCCAAAGTAACTCGATCTTTCCAAGAGGTGTGTGGCCCAACTTTTGAAAGAACCGCTAAGTGGAGAACTATTTGGTATTTTTCCGAAGCACTTTTCACCGTAATTGTCATAAGGTTGGTCTCTGCATCCTTAAGCATACCAGTGTCTTCACAGACGAAACAGGCTGAGGCCCAGTAATCTTGGCATTTCCAATAGTTGGTCTTAGAGACTACAAAGAAAGTGTTCTTTTAAGTATTATTCCATTGTGGTTTCAGCATTATTTTCTGAACCCAAGCAGGGTTCTCGCATTAGCATAAGAATCCTGCCTGGTAGTTGAGATTTCTGGGTGGGGTGTAAGTGCAGGGCTTCTGTCAGCCCTGCCTTTGATTTGTATACCTCCAGAGTTGGAAAGTGCATATTTGCGTGAGATGGGAAAAGTGTGGATCGTGCTTCAGATTTCATCCAGACACTTTGAAATGACCAGTGTGTTGGTAATTATTTGCCATTTCCATGGCGTTTGGCACCATAATAGTCATGAGGTCGGTCCCTGCATCCTGAAGCCTATGATGCTTTTTGTAGAGAAACCTCTGCTGAGGCCCAGGTAACTTGCTATTTCCCATAGCTGGCACAGGAGCCTTGGAAGATAGGATTGTTTTCAGTATTATTTCACCATTTTTTCACCACTGTTTCAAGAACAGGAGCCCTTTTCAACCGTTAGCAGAAGAATCCTTCTTTGGAGATGAGATATTTTTCTGGGGTGGCAAGTGCAGGGCCTCTGTCAGTCCTGGGTTTGTTGGACTAGCGCCAGACATGAGAAGTGCGCCTTTGTGGGACAGGTGAATAGTGCGGATCCTGTTTCAGTCTAAAGACTGAAATAGGTTCCACACTTTTCACCGTTCCTTTCAGAATCATTTGATTCATCAGCTAGGAATGGCGATTGCTTCTCCAGACCAATCGAAGGCTAGGCCAAAGTAACTCGATCTTTCCAAGAGGTGTGTGGCCCAACTTTTGAAAGAACCGCTAAGTGGAGAACTATTTGGTATTTTTCCGAAGCACTTTTCACCGTAGTTGTCATAAGGTTGGTCTCTGCATCCTTAAGCATACCAGTGTCTTCACAGACGAAACAGGCTGAGGCCCAGTAATCTTGGCATTTCCAATAGTTTGTCCAAGAGACTAGCAAGACAGTGTTCTTTTAAGTATTATTCTGTTGTGATTTCAGCATTATTTTCAGAACCCGAGCAGGGTTCTCGCATTAGCTTAAGAATCCTGCCTGGTAGTTGAGATTTCTGGGTGGGGTGTAGGTGCGGGGCTTCTGTCAGCCCTGCCTTTGATTTGTTTACCTCCAGAGTTGGAAAGTGCATATTTGCGTGAGATGGGAAAAGTGTGGATCGTGCTTCAGATTTCATCCAGACACTTTGAAATGACCAGTGTGTTGGTAATTATTTGCCATTTCCATGGCGTTTGGCCCCGTAATAGTCATGAGGTCGGTCTCTGCATCCTGAAGCCTATGATGCTTTTTGCAGAGAAACCTCTGCTGAGGCCCAGGTAACTTGCTATTTCCCATAGATGGCACAGGAGCCTTGGAAGATATTATTGTTTTCAGTATTATTTCAACATTTTTTCACCACTGTTTGAAGAACGGAGCCCTTTTCAACCGTTAGCGGAAGAATCCTTCTTTGGAGATGAGATATTTTTCTGGGGTGACAAGTGCAGGGCCTCTGTCAGTCCTGGGTTTGTTTGACTAGGCCAGATATGAGAAGTGCGCCTTTGTGGGACAGGTGAATAGTGCGGATCCTGTTTCAGTCTAAAGACTGTAACAGGATCTGCACTTTTCACCGTTCCTTTCAGAATCATTTGATTCATCAGCTAGGAATGGCGATTGCTTCTCCAGACCAATCGAAGGCTAGGCCAAAGTAACTCGATCTTTCCAAGAGGTGTGTGGCCAAACTTTTGAAAGAACCGCTAAGTGGAGAACTATTTGCTATTTTTCCTAAGCACTTTTCACCGTAATTGTCCTAAGGTTGGTCTCTGCATCCTTAAGCATACCAGAGTTTTCACAGACGAAACAGGCTGAGGCCCATTAATCTTGGCATTTCCAGTAGTTGATCATAGAGACTACCAAGAAAGTGTTCTTTTAAGTATTATTCTCTTGTGGTTTCAGCATTATTTTCAGAACCGGAGCAGGGTTCTCGCATTAGCATAAGAATCCTGCCTGGTAGTTGAGATTTCATGGTGGGGTGTAAGTGCGGGGCTTCTGTCAGCCCTGCCTTTGATTTGTTTACCTCCAGAGTTGGAAAGTGCATAGTTGCGTGAGATGGGAAAACTGTGGATCGTGCTTCAGATTTCATCCTGACACTTTGAAATGACCAGTGTGTTGGTAATTATTTGCCATTTCCATGGCGTTTGGCCCCGTAATAGTCATGAGGTCGGTCTCTGCATCCTGAAGCCTATGATGCTTTTTGCAGAGAAACCTCTGCTGAGGCCCAGGTAACTTGCTATTTCCCATAGCTGGCACAGGAGCCTTGGAAGATAGGATTGTTTTCAGTATTATTTCACCATTTTTTCACCACTGTTTGAAGAACGGGAGCCCTTTTCAACCGTTAGCGGAAGAATCCTTCTTTGGAGATGAGATATTTTTCTGGGGTGGCAAGTGCAGGGCCTCTGTCAGCCCTGGGTTTGTTGGACTAGCGCCAGACATGAGAAGTGCGCCTTTGTGGGACAGGTGAATAGTGCGGATCCTGTTTCAGTCTAAAGACTGAAACAGGATCCGCACTTTTCACCGTTCCTTTCAGAATCATTTGATTCACCAGCTAGGAATGGCGATTGCTTCTCCAGACCAATCGAAGGCTAGGCCAAAGTAACTCGATCTTTCCAAGAG
This sequence comes from Lemur catta, assembly GCF_020740605.2. Classification (NCBI taxonomy): domain Eukaryota; kingdom Metazoa; phylum Chordata; class Mammalia; order Primates; family Lemuridae; genus Lemur; species Lemur catta. The sequence continues at coordinate 82,673,063 of NC_059132.1, read as the reverse complement.
GTGTGTGGCCCAACTTTTGAAAGAACTGCTAAGTGGAGAACTATTTGGTATTTTTCCTAAGCACTTTTCACCGTAATTGTCCTAAGGTTGGTCTCTGCATCCTTAAGCATACGAGAGTTTTCACAGACGAAACAGGCTGAGGCCCAGTAATGTTGGCATTTCCAATAGTTGGTCCTAGAGACTACCAAGAATGTGTTTTTTTAAGTATTATTCCATTGTGGTTTCAGCATTATTTTCAGAACCCGAGCAGGGTTCTCGCATTAGCATAAGAATCCTGCAGGGTAGTTGAGATTTCTGGGTGGGGTGTAAGTGCGGGGCTTCTGTCAGCCCTGCCTTTGATTTGTTTACCTCCAGAGTTGGAAAGTGCATACTTGCGTGAGATGGGAAAAGTGTGGATCGTGCTTCAGATTTCATACTGACATTTGAAATGATCAGTGTGTTGGTAATTATTTGCCATTTCCATGGCGTTTGGCACCGTAATAGTCATGAGGTCGGTCTCTGCATCCTGAAGCCTATGATGCTTTTTGCAGAGAAACTTCTGCTGAGGCCCAGGTAACTTGCTGTTTCCCATAGCTGGCACAGGAGCCTTGGAAGATAGGATTGTTTTCAGTATTATTTCACCATCCTTTCAACACTGTTTCAAGAACGGGAGCCCTTTTCAACCGTTAGCGGAAGAATCCTACTGTGGAGATGAGATATTTTTCTGGGGTGGCAAGTGCAGGGCCTCTGTCAGTCCTGGGTTTGTTGGACTAGCGCCAGACATGAGAAGTGCGCCTTTGTGGGACAGGTGAATAGCGCGGATCCTGTTTCAGTCTAAAGACTGAAACAGGATCCACACTTTTCACCGTTCCTTTCATTATCATTTGATTCATCAGCTAGGAATGGCGATTGCTTCTCCAGACCAATCGAAGGCTAGGCCAAAGTACCTCGATCTTTCCAAGAGGTGTGTGGCCCAACTTTTGAAAGAACCGCTAAGTGGAGAACTATTTGGTATTTTTCCGAAGCACTTTTCACCGTAATTGTCATAAGGTTGGTCTCTGCATCCTTAAGCATACCAGTGTCTTCACAGACGAAACAGGCTGAGGCCCAGTAATCTTGGCATTTCCAATAGTTGGTCTTAGAGACTACCAAGAAAGTGTTCTTTTAAGTATTATTCCTTTGTGGTTTCAGCATTATTTTCAGTACCCGAGCAGGGTTCTCGCATTACCATAAGAATCCTGCCTGGTAGTTGAGATTTCATGGTGGGGTGTAAGTGCGGGGCTTCTGTCAGCCCTGCCTTTGATTTGTTTACCTCCAGAGTTGGAAAGTGCATAGTTGCTTGAGATGGGAAAAGTGTGGATCGTGCTTCAGATTTCATCCTGACACTTTGAAATGACCAGTGTGTTGGTAATTATTTTCCATTTCCATGGCGTTTGGCACCATAATAGTCATGAGGTCGGTCCCTGCATCCTGAAGCCTATGATGCTTTTTGCAGAGAAACCTCTGCTGAGGCCCAGGTAACTTGCTATTTCCCATAGCTGGCACAGTAGCCTTGGAAGATAGGATTGTTTTCAGTATTATTTCACCATTTTTTCACCACTGTTTCAAGAACGGGAGCCCTTTTCAACCGTTAGCGGAAGAATCCTTCTTTGGAGATGAGATATTTTTCTGGGGTGGCAAGTGCAGGGCCTCTGTCAGTCCTGGGTTTGTTGGACTAGCGCCAGACATGAGAAGTGCGCCTTTGTGGGACAGGTGAATAGTGCGGATCCTGTTTCAGTCTAAAGACTGAAACAGGATCCACACTTTTCACCGTTCCTTTCAGAATCATTTGATTCATCAGCTAGGAATGGCGATTGCTTCTCCAGACCAATCGAAGGCTAGGCCAAAGTAACTCGATCTTTCCAAGAGGTGTGTGGCCCAACTTTTGAAGGAACTGCTAAGTGGAGAACTATTTGGTATTTTTCCGAAGCACTTTTCACCGTAGTTGTCATAAGGTTGGTCTCTGCATCCTTAAGCATACGAGAGTTTTCACAGACGAAACAGGCTGAGGCCCAGTATTCTTGGCATTTCCAATAGTTTGTCCAAGAGACTAGCAAGAAAGTGTTCTTTTAAGTATTATTCCGTTGTGATTTCAGCATTATTTTCAGAACCCGAGCAGGGTTCTCGCATTAGCATAAGAATCCTGCCTGGTAGTTGAGATTTCTGGGTGGGGTGTAGGTGCGGGGCTACTGTCAGCCCTGCCTTTGATTTGTTTACCTCCAGAGTTGGAAAGTGCATATTTGCGTGAGATGGGAAAAGTGTGGATCGTGCTTCAGATTTCATCCTGACACTTAGAAATGACCAGTGTGTTGGTAATTATTTGCAATTCCATGGCGTTTGGCACCGTAATAGTCATGAGGGCGGTCTCTGCATCCTGAAGCCTATGATGCTTTTTGCAGAGAAACCTCTGCTGAGGCCCAGGTAACTTGCTATTTCCCATAGCTGGCACAGGAGCCTTGGAAGATAGGATTGTTTTCAGTATTATTTCACCATTTTTTCACCACTGTTTGAAGAACGGGAGCCCTTTTCAACCCTTAGCGGAAGAATCCTTCTTTGGAGATGAGATATTTTTCTGGGGTGGCAAGTGCAGGGCCTCTGTCAGTCCTGGGTTTGTTGGACTAGCGCCAGACATGAGAAGTGCGCCTTTGTGGGACAGGTGAATAGTGCGGATCCAGGATCCGCACTTTTCACCGTTCCTTTCAGAATCATTTGATTCATCAGCTAGGAATGGCGATTGCTTCTCCAGACCAATCGAAGGCTAGGCCAAAGTACCTCGATCTTTCCAAGAGGTGTGTGGCCCAACTTTTGAAAGAACCGCTAAGTGGAGAACTATTTGGTATTTTTCCAAAGCACTTTTCACCGTAGTTGTCATAAGGTTGGTCTCTGCATCCTTAAGCATACGAGAGTTTTCACAGACGAAACAGGCTGAGGCCCAGTAATCTTGGCATTTCCAATAGTTGGTCCTAGAGACTAGCAAGAAAGTGTTCTTTTAAGTATTATTCCGTTGTGGTTTCAGCATTATTTTCAGAACCCGAGCAGGGTTCTCGCATTAGCATAAGCATCCTGCCTGGTAGTTGAGATTTCTGGGTGGGGTATAAGTTGGGGGATTCTGTCAGCCCTGCCTTTGATTTGTTTACCTCCAGAGTTGGAAAGTGCATAATTGCGTGAGATGGGAAAAGTGTGGATCGTGTTTCAGATTTCATACTGACATTTGAAATGATCAGTGTGGTGGTAATTCTTTGCCATTTCCATGGCCTTGGCACCGTAATAGTCATGAGGTCGGTCTCTGCATCCTGAAGCCTATGATGCTTTTTGCAGAGAAACCTCTGCTGAGGCCCAGGTAACTTGCTATTTCCCATAGCTGGCACAGGAGCCTTGGAAGATAGCATTGTTTTCAGTATTATTTCACCATTTTTTCACCACTGTTTGAAGAACGGGAGCCCTTTTCAACCGTTAGCGGAAGAATCCTTCTTTGGAGATGAGATATTTTTCTGGGGTGGCAAGTGCAGGGCCTCTGTCAGTCCTGGGTTTGTTGGACTAGCGCCAGACATGAGAAGTGCGCCTTTGTGGGACAGGTGAATAGTGCGGATCCTGTTTCAGTCTAAAGACTGAAACAGGATCCGCACTTTTCACCGTTCCTTTCAGAATCATTTGATTCATCAGCTAGGAATGGCGATTGCTTCTCCAGACCAATCGAAGGCTAGGCCAAAGTACCTCGATCTTTACAAGAGGTGTGTGGCCCAACTTTTGAAAGAACCGCTAAGTGGAGAACTATTTGGTATTTTTCCGAAGCACTTTTCACCGTAGTTGTCATAAGGTTGGTCTCTGCATCCTTAAGCATACGAGAGTTTTCACAGACGAAACAGGCTGAGGCCCAGTAATCTTGACATTTCCAAAAGTTGGTCCTAGAGACTACCAAGAAAGTGTTCTTTTAAGTATTATTCCGTTGTGGTTTCAGCATTATTTTCAGAACCCGAGCAGGGTTCTCGCATTAGCATAAGCATCCTGCCTGGTAGTTGAGATTTCTGGGTGGGGTATAAGTTGGGGGATTCTGTCAGCCCTGCCTTTGATTTGTTTACCTCCAGAGTTGGAAAGTGCATAATTGCGTGAGATGGGAAAAGTGTGGATCGTGTTTCAGATTTCATACTGACATTTGAAATGATCAGTGTGGTGGTAATTCTTTGCCATTTCCATGGCCTTGGCACCGTAATAGTCATGAGGTCGGTCTCTGCATCCTGAAGCCTATGATGCTTTTTGCAGAGAAACCTCTGCTGAGGCCCAGGTAACTTGCTATTTCCCATAGCTGGCACAGGAGCCTTGGAAGATAGGATTGTTTTCAGTATTATTTCACCATTTTTTCACCACTGTTTGAAGAACGGGAGCCCTTTTCAACAGTTAGCGGAAAATCCTTCTTTGGAGATGAGATATTTTTCTGGGGTGGCAAGTGCAGGGCCTCTGTCAGTCCTGGGTTGGTTGGACTAGCGCCAGACATGAGAAGTGCGCCTTTGTGGGACAGGTGAATAGTCCGGATCCTGTTTCAGTCTAAAGACTGAAACAGTATCCGCACTTTTCACCGTTCCTTTCAGAATCATTTGATTCATCAGCTAGGAATGGCGATTGCTTCTCCAGACCAATCGAAGGCTAGGCCAAAGTAACTCGATCTTTCCAAGAGGTGTGTGGCCCAACTTTTGAAAGAACCGCTAAGTGGAGAACTATTTGGTATTTTTCCTAAGCACTTTTCAACGTAATTGTCCTAAGGTTGGTCTCTGCATCCTTAAGCATACCAGAGTTTTCACAGACGAAACAGGCTGAGGGCCATTAATCTTGGCATTTCCAATAGTTGGTCCTAGAGACTACCAAGAAAGTGTTCTTTTAAGTATTATTCCTTTGTGGTTTCAGCATTATTTTCAGAACCCGAGCAGGGTTCTCGCATTAGCATAAGAATCCTGCCTGGTAGTTGAGATTTCATGGTGGAGTGTAAGTGCAGGGCTTCTGTCAGCCGTGCCTTTGATTTGTTTACCTCCAGAGTTCGAAAGTGCATAGTTGCGTGAGATGGGAAAAGTGAGGATCGTGCTTCAGATTTCATCCTGACACTTTGAAATGACCAGTGTGTTGGTAATTATTTGCCATTTCCATGGCGTTTGGCACCGTAATAGTCATGAGGTCGGTCTCTGCATCCTGAAGCCTATGATGCTTTTTGCAGAGAAACCTCTGCTGAGGCCCAGGTAACTTGCTATTTCCCATAGCTGGCACAAGAGCCTTGGAAGCTAGGATTGTTTTCATAATTATTTCACCATTTTTTCGCCACTATTTCAAGAACGGGAGCCCTTTTCAACCGTTAGCAGAAGAATCCTTCTTTGGAGATGAGATATTTTTCTGGGGTGGCAAGTGCAGGGCCTCTGTCATCCTGGGTTTGTTGGACTAGCGCCAGACATGAGAAGTGCGCCTTTGTGGGACAGGTGAATAGTGCGGATCCTGTCTAAAGACTGAAACAGGATCCGCACTTTTCACCGTTCCTTTCAGAATCATTTGATTCATCAGCTAGGAATGGCGATTGCTTCTCCAGACCAATCGAAGGCTAGACCAAAGTAACTCGATCTTTCCAAGAGGTGTGTGGCCCAACTTTTGAAAGAACCGCTAAGTGGAGAACTATTTGGTATTTTTCCGAAGCACTTTTCACCGTACTTGTGCTAAGGTTGGTCTCTGCATCCTTAAGCATACCAGAGTTTTCACAGAGGAAACAGGCTGAGGCCCGTTAATCTTGGCATTTCCAATAGTTGTTCCTAGAGACTACCAAGAAAGTGTTCTTTTAAGTATTATTCTGTTGTGGTTTCAGCATTATTTTCAGAACCCGAGCAGGGTTCTCGCATTAGCATAAGAATCCTGCCTGGTAGTTGAGATTTCATGGTGGGGTGTAAGTGCGGGGCTTCTGTCAGCCCTGCCTTTGATTTGTTTACCTCCAGAGTTGGAAAGTGCATATTTGCGTGAGATGGGAAAAGTGTGGATCGTGCTTCAGATTTCATCCTGACACTTTGAAATGACCAGTGTGTTGGTAATTATTTGCCATTCCGATGGCGTTTGGCACCGTAATAGTCATGAGGTCGGTCTCTGCATCCTGAAGCCTATGATGCTTTTTGCAGAGAAACCTCTGCTGAGGCCCAGGTAACTTGCTATTTCCCATAGCTGGCACAGGAGCCTTGGAAGATAGGATTGTTTTCAGTATTATTTTACCATTTTTTCACCACTGTTTCAAGAACGGGAGCCCTTTTCAACCGTTATCGGAAGAGTCCTTCTTTGGAGATGAGATATTTTTCTGGGGTGGCAAGTGCAGGGCCTCTGTCAGTCCTGGGTTTGTTGGACTAGCGCCAGACATGAGAAGTACGCCTTTGTGGGACAGGTGAATAGTGCGGATCCTGTTTCAGTCTAAAGACTGAAACAGGATCCGCACTTTTCACCGTTCCTTTCAGAATCATTTGATTCATCAGCTAGGAATGGCGATTGCTTCACCAGACCAATCGAAGGCTAGGCCAAAGTAACTCGATCTTTCCAAGAGGTGTGTGGCCCAACTTTTGAAAGAACCGCTAAGTGGAGAACTATTTGGTATTTTTCCGAGGCACTTTTCACCGTAATTGTCATAAGGTTGGTCTCTGCATCTTTAAGCATACCAGTGTCTTCACAGACGAAACAGGCTGAGGCCCAGTAATCTTGGCATTTCCAATAGTTGGTCTTAGAGACTACCAAGAAAGTGTTCTTTTAAGTATTATACCTTTGTGGTTTCAGCATTATTTTCAGTACCCGAGCAGGGTTCTCGCATTAGCATAAGAATCCTGCCTGGTAGTTGAGATTTCATGGTGGGGTGTAAGTGCGGGGCTTCTGTCAGCCCTGCCTTTGATTTGTTTACCTCCAGAGTTGGAAAGTGCATATTTGCATGAGATGGGAAAAGTGTGGATCCTGCTTCAGAATTCATCCTGACACTTTGAAATGACCAGTGTGTTGGTAATTATTTGCCATTTCCATGGCGTTTGGCACCGTAATAGTCAGGAGGTCGGTCTCTGCATCCTGAAGCCTATGATGCTTTTTGCAGAGAAACCTCTGCTGAGGCCCAGGTAACTTGCTATTTCCCATAGCTGGCACAGGAGCCTTGGAAGATAGGATTGTTTTCAGTATTATTTCACCATTTTTTCACCACTGTTTCAAGAACGGGAGCCCTTTTCAACCGTTAGCGGAAGAATCCTTCTTTGGAGATGAGATATTTTTCTGGGGTGGCAAGTGCAGGGCATCTGTCAGTCCTGGGTTTGTTGGACTAGCGCCAGACATGAGAAGTGCGCCTTTGTGGGACAGGTGAATAGTGCGGATCCTGTTTCAGTCTAAAGACTGAAACAGGATCCGCACTTTTCACCCTTCCTATCAGAATCATTTGATTCATCAGCTAGGAATGGCGATTGCTTCTCCAGACCAATCGAAGGCTAGGCCAAAGTACCTCGATCTTTCCAAGAGGTGTGTGGCCCAACTTTTGAAAGAACCGCTAAGTGGAGAACTATTTGGTATTTTTCCCAAGCACTTTTCACCGTAATTGTCCTAAGGTTGGTCTCTGCATCCTTAGGCATACCAGAGTTTTCACAGACGAAACAGGCTGAGGCCCATTAATCTTGGCATTTCCAATAGTTGGTCCTAGAGACTACCAAGAAAGTGTTCTTTTAAGTATTATTCCGTTGTGGTTTCAGCATTATTTTCAGTACCCGAGCAGGGTTCTCGCATTAGCATAAGAATCCTGCCTGGTAGTTGAGATTTCATGGTGGAATGTAAGTGCCGGGCTTCTGTCAGCCCTGCCTTTGATTTGTTTACCTCCAGAGTTGGAAAGTGCATATTTGCGTGAGATGGGAAAAGTGTGGATCGTGCTTCAGATTTCATCCTGACACTTTGAAGTGACCAGTGTGTTGGTAATTATTTGCCATTTGCATGGCGTTTGGCACCGTAATAGCCATGAGGTCGGTCTCTGCATCCTGAAGCCTATGATGCTTTTTGCAGAGAAACCTCTGCTGAGGCCCAGGTAACTTGCTATTTCCCATAGCTGGCACAGGAGCCTTGGAAGATAGGATTGTTTTCAGTATTATTTCACCATTTTTTCACCACTCTTTCAAGAACGGGAGCCCTTTTCAACCGTTAGCGGAAGAATCCTTCTTTGGAGATGAGATATTTTTCTGGGGTGGCAAGTGCAGGGCCTCTGTCAGTCCTGGGTTTGTTGGACTAGCGCCAGACATGAGAAGTGTGCCTTTGTGGGACAGGTGAATAGTGCGGATCCTGTTTCAGTCTAAAGACTGAAACAGGATAGGCACTTTTCACCGTTCCTTTCAGAATCATTTGATTCGTCAGCTAGGAATGGCGATTGCTTCTCCAGACAAATCGAAGGTTAGGCCAAAGTAACTCGATCTTTCCAAGAGGTGTGTGGCCCAACTTTTGAAAGAACCGCTAAGTGGAGAACTATGTGTTATTTTTCCACAGCACTTTTCACCGTAATTGTCATAAGGTTGGTCACTGCATCCTTAAGCCTACCAGAGTTTTGACAGACGAAACAAGCTGAGACCCATTAATCTTGGCATTTCCAATAGTTGGTATTAGAGACTACCAAGAAAGTGTTCTTTTAAGTATTATTCCTTTGTGGTTTCAGCATTATTTTCAGAACCCGAGCAGGGTTCTCGCATTAGCCTAACAATTCTGCCTGGTAGTTGGGATTTCTGGGAGGGGTGTAAGCGCGGGGCTTCTGTCGGCCCTGCCTTTGATTTGTTTACCTCTAGTGTTTTAAAGTGCATATTTGCGTGAGATGGGAAAAGTGTGGATCGTGCTTCAGATTTCATCCTGACACTTTGAAATGACCAGTGTATTGGTAATTATTTGCCATTTCCATGGCGTTTGGCACCGTAATAGTCATGAGGTCGGTCTCTGCATCCTGAAGCCTATGATGCTTTTTGCAGTGAAACCTGTGCTGCGGCCCAGGTAACTTGCTATTTCCCATAGCTGGCACAGGAGCCTTGGAAGATAGGATTGTTTTCAGTATTATTTCACCATTTTTTCACCACTGTTTCAAGAACGGGAGCCGTTTTCAACCGTTAGCAGAAGAATCCTTCTTTGGAGATGAGATATTTTTCTGGGGTGGCTAGTGCAGGGCCTCTGTCAGTCCTGGGTTTGTTGGACTAGCGCCAGACATGAGAAGTGCGCCTTTGTGGGACAGGTGAATAGTGCGGATCCTGTTTCAGTCTAAAGACTGAAACAGGATCCGCACTTTTCACCGTTCCTTTCAGAATCATTTGATTCATCAGCTAGGAATGGCGATTGCTTCCCCAGACCAATCGAAGGCTAGGCCAAAGTAACTCGATCTTTCCAAGAGGTATGTGGCCCAACTTTTGAAGGAACCGCTAAGTGGAGAAATATTTGTTATTTTTCCAAAGCACTTTTCACCGTAATTGTCATAAGGTTGGTCTCTGCATCCTTAAGCATAGGAGAGTCTTCACAGACGAAACAGGCTGAGGCCCAGTAATCTTGGCATTTCCAATAGTTGGTCCTACAGACTCCCAAGAAAGTGTTCTCTAAGTATTATTCCGTTGTGGTTTCAGCATTATTTTCAGACCCCGAGCAGGGGTCTCGCATTAGCATAAGAATTCTGCCTGGTAGTTGAGATTTCAGGGTGGGGTGTAAGTGCGGGTCTTTTGTAGGCCCTGCCTTTGATTTGTTTACCTCCAGAGTTTTAAAGTGCATATTTGCTTCAGATGAGAAAAGTGTGGATCGTGCTTCAGATTTCATCCTGACACTTTGAAATGACCAGTGTGTTGGTAATTATTTGCCATTTCCATGGCGTTTGGCACCGTAATAGTCATGAGGTCGGTCTCTGCATCCTGAAGCCTATGATGCTTTTTGCAGAGAAACCTCTGCTGAGGCCCAGGTAACTTGCTATTTCCCATAGCTGGCACAGGAGCCTTGGAAGATAGGATTGTTTTCAGTATTATTTCACCATTTTTTCACCACTGTTTCAAGAACGGGAGCCCTTTTCAACCGTTAGCGGAAGAATCCTTCCTTGGAGGTGAGATATTTTTCTGGGGTGGCAAGTGCAGGGCCTCTGTCATCCTGGGTTTGTTGGACTAGCGCGAGACATGAGAAGTGCGCCTTTGTGGGACAGAGGAATAGTGCGGATCCTGTTTCAGTCTTTAGACTGAAACAGGATCCGCACTTTTCACCGTTTATTTCAGAATCATTTGATTCATTAGCTAGGAATGGCGATTGCTTCTCCAGACCAATCGAAGGCTAGGCCAAAGTAACTCGATCTTTCCAAGAGGTGTGTGGCCCAACTTTTAAAAGAACCGCTAAGTGGAGAACTATTTGGTATTTTTACGAAGCACTTTTCACCGTAATTGTCATAAGGTTTGTCTCTGCATCCTTAAGCATACCAGAGTTTTCACAGACGAAACAGGCTGAGGCCCAGTAATCTTGGCATTTCCAATAGTTGGTCCTAGAGACTACCAAGAAAGTGTTTTTTTAAGTATTATTCCATTGTGGTTTCAGCATTATTTTCAGAACCCGAGCAGGGTTCTCGCATTAGCATAAGAATCCTGCCTGGTAGTTGAGATTTCATGGTGGGGTGTAAGTGCGGGGCTTCTGTGAGCCCTGCCTTTGATTTGTTTACCTCCAGAGTTGGAAAGTGCATATTTGCGTGAGATGGGAACAGTGTGGATCGTACTTCAGATTTCATCCTGACACTTTGAAATGACCAGTGTGTTGGTAATTATTTGCCAATTCCATGGCGTTTGGCAGCGTAATAGTCATGAGGTCGGGCTCTGCATCCTGAAGCCTATGATGCTTTTTGCAGAGAAACCTCTGCTGAGGCCCAGGTAACTTGCTATTTCCCATAGGTGGCACAGGAGCCTTGGAAGATAGGATTGTTTTCAGTATTATTTCACCATTTTTTCACCACTGTTTCAAGACCGGGAGCCCTTTTCAACCGTTAGCGGAAGAATCCTTCTTTGGAGATGAGATATTTTTCTGGGGTGGCAAGTGCAGGGCCTCTGTCAGTCCTGGGTTTGTTGGACTAGCGCCAGACATGAGAAGTGCGCCTTTGTGGGACAGGTGAATAGTGCGGATCCTGTTTCAGTCTAAACACTTAAACAGGATCCGCACTTTTTACCGTTCCTTTCAGAATCATTTGATTCATCAGCTAGGAATGGCGATTGCTTCTCCAGACCAATCGAAGGCTCGGCCAAAGTAACTCGATCTTTCCAAGAGGTGTGTGGCCCAACTTTTGAAAGAACCGCTAAGTGGAGAAATATTTGTTATTTTTCCAAAGCACTTTTCACCGTAATTGTCATAAGGTTGGTCTCTGCATCCTTAAGCATAGGAGAGTCTTCACAGACGAAACAGGCTGAGGCCCAGTAATCTTGGCATTTCCAATAGTTGGTCCTAGAGACTACCAAGAAAGTGTCCTTTTAAGTATTATTCCCTTGTGGTTTCAGCATTATTTTCAGAACCCCAGCAGGGTTCTCGCATTAGCATAAGAATTCTGCCTGGTAGTTGAGATTTCTAGGAGGAGTGTAAGCATGGGGCTTCTGTATGCCCTGCCTTTGATTTGTTTACCTTCAGAGTTTTAACGTGCATGTTTGCGGAAGATTGGAAAAGTGTGGATCGTGCTTCAGATTTCATCCTGACACTTTGAAATGACCAGTGTGTTGGTAATTATTTGCCATTTCCATGGCGTTTGGCACCGTAATAGTCATGCGGTCGGTCTCTGCATCCTGAAGGCTATGATGCTTTTTGCAGAGAAACCTCTGCTGAGGCCCAGGTAACTTGCTATTTCCCATAGCTGGCACAGGAACTTTGGAAGATAGGATTGTTTTCAGTATTATTTCACAATTTTTTCACCACTGTTTCAAGAACGGGAGCCCTTTTCAACCATTAGCCGAAGAATCCTTCTTTGGAGATGAGATATTTTTCTGGGGTGGCAAGTGCAGGGCCTCTGTCAGTCCTGGGTTTGTTGGACTAGCGCCAGACATGAAAGTGCGCCTTTGTGGGACAGGTGAATAGTGCGGATCCTGTTTCAGTCTAAAGACTGAAACAGGATCCGCACTTTTCACCGTTCCTTTCAGAATCATTTGATTCATAAGCTAGGAATGGCGATTGCTTCTCCAGACCAATCGAAGGCTAGGCCAAAGTAACTCGATCTTTCCAAGAGGTGTGTGGCCCAACTTTTGAAAGAACCGCTAAGTGGAGAACTATTTGGTATTTTTACGAAGCACTTTTCACCGTAATTGTCATAAGGTTTGTCTCTGCATCCTTAACCATACCAGAGTTTTCACAGACGAAACAGGCTGAGGCCCAGTAATCTTGGCATTTCCAATAGTTGGTCCTAGAGACTACCAAGAAAGTGTTTTTTTAAGTATTATTCCATTGTGGTTTCAGCATTATTTTCAGAACCCGAGCAGGGTTCTCTCATTAGCATAAGAATCCTGCCTGGTAGTTGAGATTTCATGGTGGGGTGTAAGTGCGGGGCTTCTGTCAGCCCTGCCTTTGATTTGTTTACCTCCAGAGTTGGAAAGTGCACAGTTGCTTGAGATGGGAATAGTGTGGATCGTGCTTCAGATTTCATCCTGACACTTTGAAATGACCAGTGTGTTGGTAATTATTTGCCATTTCCATGGCGTTTGGCCCCGTAATAGTCATGAGGTCGGTCTCTGCATCCTGAAGCCTATGATGCTTTTTGCAGAGAAACCTCTGCTGAGGCCCAGGTAACTTGCTATTTCCCATAGCTGGCACAGGAGCCTTGGAAGATAGGATTGTTTTCAGTATTATTTCACCATTTTTTCACCACTGTTTCTAGACCGGGAGCCCTTTTCAACCGTTAGCGGAAGAATCCTTCTTTGGAGATGAGATATTTTTCTGGGGTGGCAAGTGCAGGGCCTCTGTCAGTCCTGGGTTTGTTGGACTAGCGCCAGACATGGGAAGTGCGCCTTTGTGGGACAGGTGAATAGTGCGGATCCTGTTTCAGTCTAAAGACAGAAACAGGATCAGCACTTTTCACCGTTCCTTTCAGAATCATTTGATTCATCAGCTAGGAATGGCGATTGCTTCTCCAGACCAATCGAAGGCTAGGCCAAAGTAACTCGAACTTTCCAAGAGGTGTGTGGCCCAACTTTTGAAAGAACCGCTAAGTGGAGAACTATTTGGTATTTTTCCTAAGCTCTTTTCACCGTAATTGTCCTAAGGTTGGTCTCTGCATCCTTAAGCACACCAGTGTCTTCACAGACGAAACAGGCTGAGGCCCACTAATCTTGGCATTTCCAATAGTTGGTCTTAGAGACTACCAAGAAAGTGTTCCTTTAAGTATTATTATTTGTGGGTTCAGCATTATTTTCAGTACCGGAGCAGGGTTCTCGCATTAGCATAAGAATCCTGCCTGGTAGTTGAGATTTCATGGTGGGGTGTAAGTGTGGGGCTTCTGTCAGCCCTGCCTTTGATTTGTTTACCTCCAGAGTTGGAAAGTGCATAGTTGCGTGACATGGGAAAAGTGTGGATCGTGCTTCAGATTTCATCCTGACACTTTGAAATGACCAGTGTGTTGGTAATTATTTGCCATTTCCATGGCGATAGGCCCCGTAATAGTCATGAGGTCGGTCTCTGCATCCTGAAGCCTATGATGCTTTTTGCAGAGAAACCTCTGCTGAGGCCCAGGTAACTTGCTATTTCCCATAGCTGGCACAGGAGCCTTGGAAGATAGGATTGTTTTCAGTATTATTTCACCATTTTTTCACCACTGTTTCAAGAACGGGAGCCCTTTTCAACCGTTAGCAGAAGAATCCTTCTTTGGAGATGAGATATTTTTCTGGGGTGGCAAGTGCAGGGCCTCTGTGAGTCCTTTGTTTGTTGCACTAGCGGGACACATGAGAAGTGCGCCTTTGTAGGACAGGTGAATAGTGCGGATCCTGTTTCAGTCTAAAGACTGAAACAGGATCCGCACTTTTCACCGTTCCTTTCAGAATCATTTGATTCATCAGCTAGGAATGGCGATTGCTTCTCCAGACCAATCGAAGGCTAGGCGAAAGTAACTCGATCTTTCCAACAGGTGTGTGGCCCAACTTTTGAAAGAACCGCTAAGTGGAGAACTATTTGTTATTTTTCCGAAGCACTTTTCACCGTAATTGTCATAAGGTTGGTCTCTGCATCCTTAAGCATACGAGAGTTTTCACAGACGAAACAGGCTGAGGCCCAGTAATCTTGGCATTTCCAATAGTTGGTCCTAGAGACTACCAAGAAAGTGTTTTTTTAGGTATTATTCCATTGAGGTTTCAGCATTATTTTCAGAACCTGAGCAGGGTTCTCGCATTAGCATAAGAATCCTGCCTGGTAGTTGAGATTTCTGGGTGGGGTATAAGTTGGGGGATTCTGTCAGCCCTGCCTTTGATTTGTTTACCTCCAGAGTTGGAAAGTGCATAATTGCGTGAGATGGGAAAAGTTTGGATCGTGCTTCAGATTTCATCCTGACATTTGAAATGATCAGTGTGTTGGTAATTATTTGCAATTTCCATGGCGTTTGGCACCGTAATACTCATGAGGTCGGTCTCTGCATCCTGAAGCCTATGATGCTTTTTGCAGAGAAACCTCTGCTGAGGCCCAGGTAACTTGCTATTTCCCATAGCTGGCACAGGAGCCTTGGAAGATAGGATTGTTTTCAGTATTATTTCACCATTTTTTCACCACTGTTTCAAGAACGGGAGCCCTTTTCAACCGTTAGCGGAAGAATACTTCTTTGGAGATGAGATATTTCTCTGGGGTGGCAAGTGCAGGGCCTCTGTCAGTCCTTTGTTTGTTGCACTAGCGCGACACATTAGAAGTGCGCCTTTGTAGGACAGGTGAATAGTGCGGATCCTGTTTCAGTCTAAAGACTGAAACAGGATCCGCACTTTTCTTTGTTCCTTTCAGAATCATTTGATTCATCAGCTAGGAATGGCGATTGCTTCTCCAGACCAATCGAAGGCTAGGCCAAAGTAACTCGATCTTTCCAAGAGGTGTGTGGCCCAACTTTTGAAAGAACCGCTAAGTGGAGAACTATTTGGTATTTTTCCGAAGCACTTTTCACCGTAATTGTCCTAAGGTTGGTCTCTGCATCCTTAAGCATACCAGTGTCTTCACAGACGAAACAGGCTGAGGCCCAGTAATCTTGGCATTTCCAATAGTTTGTCTTAGAGACTACCAAGAAAGTGTTCCTTTAAGTATTATTCCTTTGTGGTTTCAGCATTATTTTTAGTACCGGAGCAGGGTTCTCGCATTAGCATAAAAATCCTGCCTGGTAGTTGAGATTTCATGGTGGGGTGTAAGTGCGGGGCTTCTGTCAGCCCTGCCTTTGATTTGTTTACCTCCAGAGTTGGAAAGTGCATAGTTGCGTGACATGGGAAAAGTGTGGATCGTGCTTCAGATTTCATCCTGACACTTTGAAATGACCAGTGTGTTGGTAATTATTTGCCATTTCCATGGCGATTGGCCCCGTAATAGTCATGAGGTCGGTCTCTGCATCCTGAAGCCTATGATGCTTTTTGCAGAGAAACCTCTGCTGAGGCCCAGGTAACTTGCTATTTCCCATAGCTGGCACAGGAGCCTTGGAAGATAGGATTGTTTTCAGTATTATTTCACCATTTTTTCACCACTGTTTCAAGAACGGGAGCCCTTTTCAACCGTTAGCGGAAGAATCCTTCTTTGGAGATGAGGTATTTTTCTGGGGCGGCAAGTGCAGGGCCTCTGTCAGTCCTGGGTTTATTGGACTAGCGCCAGACTTGAGAAGTGTGCCTTTGTGGGACAGGTGAATAGTGCGGATCCTGTTTCAGTCTAAAGACTGAAACAGGATCCGCACTTTTCACCGTTCCTTTCAGAATCATTTGATTCATCAGCTACGAATGGCGATTGCTTCTCCAGACCAAAGGAAGGCTAGGCCAAAGTACCTCGATCTTTCCAAGAGGTGTGTGGCCCAACTTTTGAAAGAACTGCTAAGTGGACAACTATTTGGTATTTTTCCGAAGCACTTTTCACCTTAATTGTCATAAGGTTGGTCTCTGCATCCTTAGGCATACGAGAGTTTTCACAGACCAAACAGGCTGAGGCCCAGTAATCTTGGCATTTCCAATAGTTGGTCCTAGAGTCTACCAAGAAAGTGTTTTTTTAAGTATTATTCCATTGTGGTTTCAGCATTATTTTCAGAACCCGAGCAGGGTTCTCACATTAGCATAAGAATCCTGCCTGGTAGTTGAGATTTCTGGGTGGGGTATAAGTTGGGGGATTCTGTCAGCCCTGCCTTTGATTTGTTTACCTCCAGAGTTGGAAAGTGCATAATTGCGTGAGATGGGAAAAGTTTGGATCGTGCTTCAGATTTCATACTGACATTTGAAATGATCAGTGTGTTGGTAATTATTTGCAATTTCCATGGCGTTTGGCACCATAATAGTCATGAGGTCGGTCTCTGCATCCTGAAGCCTATGATGCTTTTTGCAGAGAAACCTCTGCTGAGGCCCAGGTAACTTGCTATTTCCCATAGCTGGCACAGGAGCCTTGGAAGATAGGATTGTTTTCTGTATTATTTCACCATTTTTTCACCACTGTTTCAAGAACGGGAGCCCTTTTCAACCGTTAGCGGAAGAATACTTCTTTGGAGATGAGATATTTCTCTGGGGTGGCAAGTGCAGGGCCTCTGTCAGTCCTGGGTTTGTTGGACTAGCTCCAGACTTGAGAAGTGTGCCTTTGTGGGACAGGTGAATAGTGCGGATCCTGTTTCAGTCTAAAGACTGAAACAGGATCCGCACTTTTCACCGTTCCTTTCAGAATCATTTGATTCATCAGCTAGGAATGGCGATTGCTTCTCCAGACCAATCGAAGGCTAGGCCAAAGTAACTCGATCTTTCCAAGAGGTGTATGGCCCAACTTTCGAAAGAACCGCTAAGTGGAGAACTATTTGGTATTTTTCCGAAGCACTTTTCACCGTAATTGTCCTAAGGTTGGTCTCTGCATCCTTAAGCATACCAGAGTTTTCACAGACGAAACAGGCTGAGGCCCATTAATCTTGGCATTTCCAATAGTTGGTCCTAGAGACTACCAAGAAAGTGTTCTTTTAAGTATTATTCCGTTGTGGTTTCAGCATCATTTTCAGGACCCGAGCAGGGTGCTCGCATTAGCATAAGAATCCTTCCTGGTAGTTGAGATTTCAACTATTAATCTTGGCCCATTAATCTTGGCATTTCCAATAGTTGGTCTTAGAGACTACCAAGAAAGTGTTCCTTTAAGTATTATTCCTTTGTGGTTTCAGCATTATTTTCAGTACCGGAGCAGGATTCTCGCATTAGCATAAGAATCCTGCCTGGTAGTTGAGATTTCATGGTGGGGTGTAAGTGCGGGGCTTCTGTCAGCCCTGCCTTTGATTTGTTTACCTCCAGAGTTGGAAAGTGCATAATTGCGTGAGATGGGAAAAGTGTGGATCGTGCTTCAGATTTCATCCTGACACTTTGAAATGACCAGTGTGTTGGTAATTATTTGCCATTTCCATGGCGTTTGGCCCCGTAATAGTCATGAGGTCGGTCTCTGCATCCTGAAGCCTATGATGCTTTTTGCAGAGAAACCTCTGCTGAGGCCCAGGTAACTTGCTATTTCCCATAGCTGGCACAGGAGCCTTGGAAGATAGGGTTGTTTTCAGTATCATTTCACCATTTTTTCACCACTGTTTCAAGACCGGGAGCCCTTTTCAACCGTTAGCGGAAGAATCCTTCTTTGGAGATGAGATATTTTTCTGGGGTGGCAAGTGCAGGGCCTCTGTCAGTCCTGGGTTTGTTGGACTAGCGCCAGACATGAGAAGTGCGCCTTTGTGGGACAGGTGAATAGTGCGGATCCTGTTTCAGTCTAAAGAATGAAACAGGATCCGCACTTTTCACCGTTCCTTTCAGAATCATTTGATTCATCAGCTAGGAATGGCGATAGCTTCTCCAGACCAATCGAAGGCTAGGCCAAAGTACCTCGATCTTTCCAAGAGGTGTGTGGCCCAACTTTTGAAAGAACCGCTAAGTGGAGAACTATTTGGTATTTTTCCGAAGCACTTTTCACCGTAATTGTCCTAAGGTTGGTCTCTGCATCCTTAAGCATACGAGAGTTTTCACAGACGAAACAGGCTGAGGCCCATTAATCTTGGCATTTCCAATAGTTGGTCCTAGAGACTACCAAGAAAGGGTTCTTTTAAGTATTATTCCGTTGTGGTTTCAGCATTATTTTCAGTACCGGAGCAGGGTTCTCGCATTAGCATAAGAATCCTGCCTGGTAGTTGAGATTTCATGGTGGGGTGTAAGTGCGGGGCTTCTGTCAGCCCTGCCTTTGATTTGTTTACCTCCAGAGTTGGAAAGTGCATAGTTGCGTGAGATGGGAAAAGTGTGGATCGTGCTTCAGATTTCATCCTGACACTTTGAAATGACCAGTGTGTTGGTAATTATTTGCCATTTCCATGGCGTTTGGCACCGTAATAGTCATGAGGTCGGTCTCTGCATCCTGAAGCCTATGATGCTTTTTGCAGAGAAACCTCTGCTGAGGCCCAGGTAACTTGCTATTTCCCATAGCTGGCACAGGAGCCTTGGAAGGTAGGACTGTTTTCAGTATTATTTCACCATTTTTTCACCACTGTTTCAAGAACGGGAGCCCTTTTCAACCGTTAGCGGAAGAATCCTTCTTTGGAGATGAGATATTTTTCTGGGGTGGCAAGTGCAGGGCCTCTGTCAGTCCTGGGTTTGTTGGACTAGCGCCAGACATGAGAAGTGCGCCATTGTGGGACAGGTGAATAGTGCGGATCCTGTTTCAGTCTAAAGACTGAAACAGGATCCGCACTTTTCACCGTTCCTTTCAGAATCATTTGATTCATCAGCTAGGAATGGCGATTGCTTCTCCAGACCAATCGAAGGCTAGGCCAAAGTACCTCGCTCTTTCCAAGAGGTGTGTGGCCCAACTTTTGAAAGAACCGCTAAGTGGAGAACTATTTGGTATTTTTCCGAAGCACTTTTCACCTTAATTGTCATAAGGTTGGTCTCTGCATCCTTATGCACACGAGAGTTTTCACAGACGAAACAGGCTGAGGCCCAGTAATCTTGGCATTTCCAATAGTTGGTCCTAGAGACTACCAAGAAAGTGTTCCTTTAAGTATTATTCCTTTGTGGTTTCACCATTATTTTCAGAACCCGAGCAGGGTTCTCGCATTAGCATAAGAATCCTGCCTGGTAGTTGAGATTTCTGGGTGGGGTGTAAGTGCGGGGCTTCTGTCAGCCCTTTCTTTGATTTGCTTATCTCCAGAGTTGGAAAGTGCATAGTTGCGTGAGATGGGAAAAGTGTGGATCGTGCTTCAGATTTCATCCTGACACTTTGAAATGACCAGTGTGTTGGTAATTCTTTGCCATTTCCATGGCGTTTGGCACCGTAATAGGCATGAGGTCGGTCTCTGCATCCTGAAGCCTATGATGCTTTTTGCAGAGAAACCTCTCCTGAGGCCCAGGTAACTTGCTATTTCCCATAGGTGGCACAGGAGCCTTGGAAGATAGGATTGTTTTCAGTATTATTTCACCCTTTTTTCACCACTGTTTCAAGAGACGGGAGCCCTTTTCAACCCTTAGCGGAAGAATCCTTCTTTGGATATGAGACATTTTTCTGGGGTGGCAAGTGCAGGGCCTCTGTCAGTCCTGGGTTTGTTGGACTAGCGCCAGACATGAGAAGTGCGCCTTTGTGGGACAGGTGAATAGTGCGGATCCTGTTTCAGTCTAAAGACTGAAACAGGATCCGCACTTTTCACCGTTCCTTTCAGAATCATTTGATTCATCAGCTAGGAATGGCGATTGCTTCTCCAGACCAATCGAAGGCTAGGCCAAAGTACCTCGATCTTTCCAAGAGGTGTGTGGCCCAACTTTTGAAAGAACCGCTAAGTGGAGAACTATTTGGTATTTTTCTGAAGCACTTTTCACCGTAATTGTCATAAGGTTGGTCTCTGCATCCTTAAGCATACCAGTGTCTTCACAGACGAAACAGGCTAAGGCCCAGTAATCTTGGCATTTCCAATAGTTGGTCTTAGAGACTACCAAGAAAGTTTCCTTTAAGTATTATTCCTTTGTGGTTTCAGCATTATTTTCAGTACCGGAGCAGGGTTCTCGCATTAGCATAAGAATCCTGCCTGGTAGTTGAGATTTCATGGTGGGGTGTAAGTTTGGGGCTTCTGTCAGCCCTGCCTTTGATTTGTTTACCTCCAGAGTTGGAAAGTGCATATTTGCGTGAGATGGGAAAAGTGTGGATCGTGCTTCAGATTTCATCCTGACACTTTGAAATGACCAGTGTGTTGGTAATTATTTGCCATTTCCATGGCGATTGGCCCCGTAATAGTCATGAGGTCGGTCTCTGCATCCTGAAGACTATAATGCTTTTTGCAGAGAAACCTCTGCTGAGGCCCAGGTAACTTGCTATTTCCCATAGCTGGCACAAGAGCCTTGGAAGATAGGATTGTTTTCAGTATTATTTCACCATTTTTTCACCATTGTTTAAAGAACGGGAGCCCTTTTCAACTGTTATCGGAAGAATCCTTCTTTGGAGATGAGATGTTTTTCTGGGGTGGCAAGTGCAGGGCCTCTGTCAGTCCTGGGTTTGTTGGACTAGCGCCAGACTTGAGAAGTGTGCCTTTGTGGGACAGGTGAATAGTGCGGATCCTGTTTCAGTCTAAAGACTGAAACAGGATCCGCACTTTTCACCGTTCCTTTCAGAATCATTTGATTCATCAGCTAGGAATGGCGATTGCTTCTCCAGACCAATCGAAGGCTAGGCCAAAGTACCTCGATCTTTCCAAGAGGTGTGTGGCCCAACTTTTGAAAGAACCGCTAAGTGGAGAACTATTTGGTATTTTTCCTAAGCACTTTTCACCGTAATTGTCATAAGGTTGGTCTCTGCATCCTTAAGCATACCAGTGACTTCACAGAAGAAACAGGCTGAGGCCCAGTAATCTTGGCATTTCCAATAGTTGGTCTTAGAGACTACCAAGAAAGTGTTCCTTTAAGTATTATTCCTTTGTGGTTTCAGCATTATTTTCAGTACCAGAGCAGAGTTCTCGCATTAGCATAAGAATCCTGCCTGGTAGTTGAGATTTCTGGGTGGGGTGTAAGTGCGGGGCTTCTGTCAGCCCTGCCTTTGATTTGTTTACCTCCAGAGTTGGAAAGTGCATAGTTGCGTGAGATGGGAAAAGTGTGGATCGTGCTTCAGATTTCAACCTGACACTTTGAAATGACCAGTGTGTTGGTAATTATTTGCCATTTCCATGGCGATTGGCCCCCTAATAGTCATGAGGTCGGTCTCTGCATCCTGAAGCCTATGATGCTTTTTGCAGAGAAACCTCTGCTGAGGCCCAGGTAACTTGCTATTTCCCATAGCTGGCACAAGAGCCTTGGAAGATAGGACTGTTTTCAGTATTATTTCACCATTTTTTCACCACTGTTTCAAGAACGGGAGCCCTTTTCAACCGTTAGCGGAAGAATCCTTCTTTGGAGATGAGGTATTTTTCAGGGGCGGCAAGTGCAGGGCCTCTGTCAGTCCTGGGTTTGTTGGACTAGCGCCAGACATGAGAAGTGCGCCTTTGTGGGACAGGTGAATAGTACGGATTCTGTTTCAGTCTAAAGACTGAAACAGGATGCGCACTTTTCACCGTTCCTTTCAGAATCATTTGATTCATCAGCTAGGAATGGCGATTGCTTCTCCAGACCAATCGAAGGCTAGGCCAAAGTACCTCGATCTTTCCAAGAGGTGTGTGGCCCAACTTTTGAAAGAACCGCTAAGTGGAGAACTATTTGGTATTTTTCCGAAGCACTTTTCACCGTAATTGTCATAAGGTTGGTCTCTGCATCCTTATGCATACGAGAGTTTTCACAGACGAAACAGGCTGAGGCCCAGTAATCTTGCTATTTCCAATAGTTGCTCCTAGAGACTACCAAGAAAGTGTTTTTTTAAGTATTATTCCATTGTGGTTTCAGCATTATTTTCAGAACCGGAGCAGGGTTCTCGCATTAGCATAAGAAT
The DNA here is from genome assembly GCF_020740605.2 of Lemur catta. Classification (NCBI taxonomy): domain Eukaryota; kingdom Metazoa; phylum Chordata; class Mammalia; order Primates; family Lemuridae; genus Lemur; species Lemur catta. Next base: position 82,650,953 of record NC_059132.1, on the reverse strand, counting down.
CCTGCCTGGTAGTTGAGATTTCTGGGTGGGGTGTAAGTGCGGGGCCTCTGTTAGCCCTGCCTTTGATTTGTTTACCTCCAGAGTTGGAAAGTGCATATTTGCCTGAGATGGGAAAAGTGTGGATCGTGCTTCAGATTTCATCCTGACACTTTGAAATGACCAGTGTGTTGGTAATTCTTTGCCATTTCCATGGCGTTTGGCACCGTAATAGGCATGAGGTCGGTCTCTGCATCCTGAAGCCTATGATGCTTTTTGCAGAGAAACCTCTCCTGAGGCCCAGGTAACTTGCTATTTCCCATAGGTGGCACAGGAGCCTTGGAAGATAGGATTGTTTTCAGTATTATTTCACCCTTTTTTCACCACTGTTTCAAGAGACGGGAGCCCTTTTCAACCGTTAGCGGAAGAATCCTTCTTTGGAGATGAGATATTTTTCTGGGGTGGCAAGTGCAGGGCCTCTGTCAGTCCTGGGTTTGTTGGACTAGCGCCAGACATGAGAAGTGCGCCTTTGTGGGACAGGTGAATAGTGCGGATCCTGTTTCAGTCTAAAGACTGAAACAGGATCCGCACTTTTCACCGTTCCTTTCAGAATCATTTGATTCATCAGCTAGGAATGGCGATTGCTTCTCCAGACCAATCGAAGGCTAGGCCAAAGTACCTCGATCTTTCCAAGAGGTGTGTGGCCCAACTTTTGAAAGAACCGCTAAGTGGAGAACTATTTGGTATTTTTCCGAAGCACTTTTCACCGTAATTGTCATAAGGTTGGTCTCTGCATCCTTAAGCATACCAGTGTCTTCACAGACGAAACAGGCTAAGGCCCAGTAATCTTGGCATTTCCAATAGTTGATCTTAGAGACTACCAAGAAAGTGTTCCTTTAAGTATTATTCCGTTGTGGTTTCAGCATTATTTTCAGTACCGGAGCAGGGTTCTCGCATTAGCATAGGAATCCTGCCTGGTAGTTGAGATTTCATGGTGGGGTGTAAGTTTGGGGCTTCTGTCAGCCCTGCCTTTGATTTGTTTACCTCCAGAGTTGGAAAGTGCATATTTGCGTGAGATGGGAAAAGTGTGGATCGTGCTTCAGATTTCATCCTGACACTTTGAAATGACCAGTGTGTTGGTAATTATTTGCCATTTCCATGGCATTTGGCCCCGTAATAGTCATGAGGTCGGTCTCTGCATCCTGAAGACTATGATGCTTTTTGCAGAGAAACCTCTGCTGAGGCCCAGGTAACTTGCAATTTCCCATAGCTGGCACAGGAGCCTTGGAAGATAGGATTGTTTTCAGTATTATTTCATCATTTTTTCACCACTGTTTCAAGAACGGGAGCCCTTTTCAACCGTTAGCGGAAGAATCCTTCTTTGGAGATGAGGTATTTTTCTGGGGCGGCAAGTGCAGGGCCTCTGTCAGTCCTGGGTTTGTTGGACTAGCGCCAGACATGAGAAGTGTGCCTTTGTGGGACAGGTGAATAGTGCGGATTCTGTTTCAGTCTAAAGACTGAAACAGGATCCGCACTTTTCACCGTTCCTTTCAGAATCATTTGATTCATCAGCTAGGAATGGCGATTGCTTCTCCAGACCAATCGAAGGCTAGGCCAAAGTACCTCGATCTTTCCAAGAGGTGTGTGGCCCAACTTTTGAAAGAACCGCTAAGTGGAGAACTATTTGGTATTTTTCCGAAGCACTTTTCACCGTAATTGTCCTAAGGTTGGTCTCTGCATCCTTATGCATACGAGAGTTTTCACAGACGAAACAGGCTGAGGCCCAGTAATCTTGGCTTTTCCAATAGTTGGTCCTAGAGACTACCAAGAAAGTGTTCCTTTAAGTATTATTCCTTTGTGGTTTCAGCATTATTTTCAGAACCCAAGCAGGGTTCTCGCATTAGCATAAGAATCCTGCCTGGTAGTGGAGATTTCATGGTGGGGTGTAAGTGCGGGGCCTCTGTCAGCCCTGCCTTTGATTTGTTTACCTCCAGAGTTGGAAAGTGCATATTTGCGTGAGATGGGAAAAGTGTGGATCGTGCTTCAGATTTCATCCTGACACTTTGAAATGACCAGTGTGTTGGTAATTATTTGCCATTTCCATGGCGTTTGGCCCCCTAATAGTCATGAGGTCGGTCTCTGCATCCTGAAGCCTATGATGCTTTTTGCAGAGAAACCTCTGCTGAGGCCCAGGTAACTTGCTATTTCCCATAGCTGGCACAGGAGCGTTGGAAGATAGGATTGCTTTCAGTATTATTTCACCATTTTTTCACCACTGTTTCAAGAACGGGAGCACTTTTCAATCGTTTGCGGAAGAATCCTTCTTTGGAGATGAGATATTTTTCTGGGGAGGCAAGTGCAGGGCCTCTGTCAGTCCTGGGTTTGTTGGACTAGCGCCAGACATGAGAAGTGCGCCTTTGTGGGACAGGTGAATAGTGCGGATCCTGTTTCAGTCTAAAGACTGAAACAGGATCCGCACTTTTCACCGTTCCTTTCAGAATCATTTGATTCATCAGCTAGGAATGGCGATTGCTTCTCCAGACCAATCGAAGGCTAGGCCAAAGTACCTCGATCTTTCCAAGAGGTGTGTGGCCCAACTTTTGAAAGAACCGCTAAGTGGAGAACTATTTGGTATTTTTCCGAAGCACTTTTCACCGTTGTTTTCATAAGGTTGGTCTCTGCATCCTTAAGCATACCAGTGTCTTCACAGACGAAAAAGGCTGAGGCCCAGTAATCTTGGCATTTCCAATAGTTGGTCTTAGAGAGTACCAAGAAAGTTTTCCTTTAAGTATTATTCCTTTGTGGTTTCAGCATTATTTTCAGAACCCGAGCAGGGTTCTCGCATTAGAGTAAGAATCCTGCCTGGTAGTTGAGATTTCATGGTGGGGTGTAAGTGCGGGGCTTCTGTCAGCCCTGCCTTTGATTTGTTTACCTGCAGAGTTGGAAAGGGCATATTTGCGTGAGATGGGAAAAGTGTGGATCGTGCTTCAGATTTCATCCTGGCACTTTGAAATGACCAGTGTGTTGGTAATTATTTGCCATTTCCATGGCGTTTGGCACCGTAATAGTCATGAGGTCGGTCTCTGCATCCTGAGACCTATGATGCTTTTTGCAGAGAAACCTCTGCTGAGGCCCAGGTAACTTGCTATTTCCCATAGCTGGCAAAGGAGCCTTGGAAGATAGGACTGTTTTCACTATTATTTCATCATTTTTTCACCACTGTTTCAAGAACGGGAGCCCTTTTCAACCGTTAGCAGAAGAATCCTTCTGTGGAGATGAGGTATTTTTCTGGGGCGGCAAGTGCAGGGCCTCTGTCAGTCCTGGGTTTGTTGGACTAGCGCCAGACATGAGAAGTGCGCCTTTGTGGGACAGGTGAATAGTGCGGATTCTGTTTCAGTCTAAAGACTGAAACAGGATCCGCACTTTTCACCGTTCCTTTCAGAATCATTTGATTCATCAGCTAGGAATGGCGATTGCTTCTCCAGACCAATCGAAGGCTAGGCCAAAGTACCTCGAACTTTCCAAGAGGTGTGTGGCCCAAATTTTGAAAGAACCGCTAAGTGGAGAACTATTTGGTATTTTTCCGAAGCACTTTTCACCGTAATTGTCGTAAGGTTGGTCATTGCATCCTTATGCATACGAGAGTTTTCACAGACGAAACAGGCTGAGGCCCAGTAATCTTGGTATTTCCAATAGTTGCTCCTAGAGACTACCAAGAAAGTGTTTTTTTAAGTATTATTCCATTGTGATGTCAGCATTATTTTCAGAACCGGAGCAGGGTTCTCGCATTAGCATAAGAATCCTGCCTGGTAGTTGAGATTTCTGGGTGGGGTGTAAGTGCGGAGCCTCTGTTAGCCCTGCCTTTGATTTGTTTACCTCCAGAGTTGGAAAGTGCATATTTGCGTGAGATGGGAAAAGTGTGGATCGTGCTTCAGATTTCATCCTGACACTTTGAAATGACCAGTGTGTTGGTAATTATTTCCCATTTCCATGGCGTTTGGCACCGTAATAGTCATGAGGTCGGTCTCTGCATCCTGAAGCCTATGATGCTTTTTGCAGAGAAACCTCTGCTGAGGCCCAGGTAACTTGCTATTTCCCATAGCTGGCACAGGAGCGTTGGAAGATAGGGTTGCTTTCAGTATTATTTCACCATTTTTTCACCACTGTTTCAAGAACGGGAGCCCTTTTCAACCGTTAGCGGAAGAATCCTTCTTTGGAGATGAGATATTTTTCTGGGGAGGCAAGTGCAGGGCCTCTGTCATTCCTGGGTTTGTTGGACTAGCGCCAGACATGAGAAGTGCGCCTTTGTGGGACAGGTGAATAGTGCGGATCCTGTTTCAGTCTAAAGACTGAAACAGGATCCGCACTTTTCACCGTTCCTTTCAGAATCATTTGATTCATCAGCTAGGAATGGCGATTGCTTCTCCAGACCAATCTAAGGCTAGGCCAAAGTAACTCGATCTTTCCAAGAGGTGTGTGGCCCAACTTTTGAAAGAACCGCTAAGTGGAGAACTATTTGTTATTTCTCCGCAGCACTTTTCACCGTAATTGTCCTAAGGTTTGTCTCTGCGTCCTTAAGCATACCAGTGTCTTCACAGACGAAACAGGCTGAGGCCCAGTAATCTTGGCATTTCCAAAAGTTGGTCTTAGAGACTACCAAGAAAGTGTTCCTTTAAGTATTATTCCTTTGGGGTTTCAGCATTATTTTCAGTACCAGAGCAGGGTTCTCGCATTAGCATAAGAATCCTGCCTGGTAGTTGAGATTTCATGGTGGGGTGTAAGTTTGGGGCTTCTGTCAGCCCTGCCTTTGATTTGTTTACCTCCAGAGTTGGAAAGTGCATATTTGCGTGAGATGGGAAAAGTGTGGATCGTTCTTCAGATTTCATCCAGACACTTTGAAATGACCAGTGTGTTGGTAATTATTTGCTATTTCCATGGCGTTTGGCCCCGTAATAGTCATGAGGTCGGTCTCTGCATCCTGAAGCCTATGATGCTTTTTGCAGAGAAACCTCTGCTGAGGCCCAGGTAACTTGCTATTTCCCATAGCTGGCACAGGAGCCTTAGAAGATAGGATTGTTTTCAGTATTATTTCACCATTTTTTCACCACTGTTTCAAGAACGGGAGCCCTTTTCAACCGTTAGCGGAAGAATCCTTCTTTGGAGATGAGATATTTTTCTGGGGTGGCAAGTGCAGGGCCTCTGTCAGTCCTGGGTTTGTTGGACTAGCGCCAGACATGAGAAGTGCGCCTTTGTGGGACAGGTGAATAGTGCGGATCATGTTTCAGTCTAAAGACTGAAACAGGATCCGCACTTTTCACCGTTCCTTTCAGAATAATTTGATTCTTCAGCTAGGAATGGCGATTGCTTCTCCAGACCAATCGAAGGCTAGGCCAATGTACCTCGATCTTTCCAAGAGGTGTGTGTCCCAACTCCTGAAAGAACCGCTATGTGGAGAACTATTTGGTATTTTTCCGAAGCACTTTTCACCGTAATTGTCATAACGTTGTTCTCTGCATCCTTAAGCATACGAGAGTTTTCACAGACGAAACATTAATCTTGGCCCATTAATCATGGCATTTCCAATAGTTGGTCCTAGAGACTACCAAGAAAGTGTTCTCTTAGGTATTATTCCGTTGTGGTTTCAGCATTGTTTTCAGTACCCGAGCAGGGTTCTCGCATTAGCATAAGTATCCTGCCTGGTAGTTGAGATTTCATGGTGGGGTGTAAGTGCGGGGCTTCTGTCAGCCCTGCCTTTGATTTGTTTACTTCCAGAGTTGGAAAGTGCATATTCGCGTGAGATGGGAAAAGTGTGGATCGTGCTTCAGATTTCATCCTGGCATTTTGAAATGACCAGTGTGTTGGTAATTATTTGCCATTTCCATGGCGTTTGGCACCGTAATAGTCATGAGGTCGGTCTCTGCATCCTGAAGCCTATGATGCTTTTTGCAGAGAAACCTCTGCTGAGGCCCAGGTAACTTGCTATTTCCCATAGCTGGCACAGGAGCCTTGGAAGATAGGACTGTTTTCAGTATTATTTCATCATTTTTTCACCACTGTTTCAGGAACGGGAGGCCTTTTCAACCGTTAGCGGAAGAATCCTTCTTTGGAGATGAGGTATTATTCTGGGGCGGCAAGTGCAGGGCCTCTGTCAGTCCTGGGTTTGTTGGACTAGCACCAGACATGAGAAGTGCGCCTTTGTGGGACAGGTGAATAGTGCGGATTCTGTTTCAGTCTAAAGACTGAAACAGGATCCGCACTTTTCATCGTTCCTTTCAGAATCATTTGATTCATCAGCTAGGAATGGCGATTGCTTCTCGAGACCAATCGAAGGCTAGGCCAAAGTACCTCGATCTTTCCAAGAGGTGTGTGGCCCAACTTTTGAAAGAACCGCTAAGTGGAGAAGTATTTGGTATTTTTCCGAAGCACTTTTCACCGTAATTGTCATAAGGTTGGTCTCTGCATCCTTAAGCATACCAGTGTCTTCACAGACGAAACAGGCTGAGGCCCAGTAATCTTGGCATTTCCAAAAGTTGGTCTTAGAGACTACCAAGAAAGTGTTCCTTTAAGGATTATTCCTTTGGGGTTTCAGCATTATTTTCAGTACCGGAGCAGGGTTCTCGCATTAGCATAAGATTCCTGCCTGGTAGTTGAGATTTCATGGTGGGGTGTAAGTTTGGGGCTTCTGTCAGCCCTGCCTTTGATTTGTTTACCTCCAGAGTTGGAAAGTGCATATTTGCGTGAGATGGGAAAAGTGTGGATCGTGCTTCAGATTTCATCCTGACACTTCGAATTGACCAGTGTGTTGGTAATTATTTGCCATTTCCATGGCGTTTGGCCCCGTAATAGTCATGAGGTCGGTCTCTGCATCCTGAAGCCTATGATGCTTTTTGCAGAGAAACCTCTGCTGAGGCCCAGGTAACTTGCTATATCCCATAGCTGGCACAGGAGCCTTGGAAGATAGGGTTGTTTTCAGTATCATTTCACCATTTTTTCACCACTGTTTCAAGAACGGGAGCCCTTTTCAACCGTTAGCGGAAGAATCTTTCTTTGGAGGTGAGATATTTTTCTGGGGAGGCAAGTGCAGGGCCTCTGTCAGTCCTGGGTTTGTTGGACTAGCGCCAACCATGAGAAGTGCGCCTTTGTGGGACAGGTGAATAGTGCGGATCCTGTTTCAGTCTAAAGACTGAAACAGGATCCGCACTTTTCACCGTTCCTTTCAGAATCATTTGATTCATCAGCTAGGAATGGCGATTGCTTCTCCAGACCAATCGAAGGCTAGGCCAAAGTACCTCGATCTTTCCAAGACGTGTGTGGCCGAACTTTTGAAAGAACCGCTAAGTAGAGAACTATTTGGTATTTTTCCGAAGCACTTTTCACCGTAATTGTCCTAAGATTGGTCTCTGCATCCTTAAGCATACGAGAGTTTTCACAGACGAAACAGGCTGAGGCCCATTAATCTTGGCATTTCCAATAGTTGGTCTTAGAGACTACCAAGAAAGTGTTCTTTTAAGTATTATTGCGTTGTGGTTTCAGCATTATTTTCAGTACCGGAGCAGGGTTCTCGCATTAGCATAAGAATCCTGCCTGGTAGTTGAGATTTCATGGTGGGGTGTAAGTGCGGGGCTTCCGTCAGCCCTGCCTTTGATTTCTTTACCTCCAGAGTTGGAAAGTGCATATTTGCGTGACTGGGAAAAGTGTGGATCGTGCTTCAGATTTCATCCTGGCACTTTGAAATGACCAGTGTGTTGGTAATTATTTGCCATTTCCATGGCGTTTGGCACCGTAATAGTCATGAGGTCGGTCTCTGCATCCTGAAGCCTATGATGCTTTTTGCAGAGAAACCTCTGCTGAGGCCCAGGTAACTTGCTATTTCCCATAGCTGGCACAGGAGCCTTGGAAGATAGGACTGTTTTCAGTATTATTTCATCATTTTTTCACCACTGTTTCAAGAACGGGAGCCCTTTTCAACCGTTAGCGGAAGAATCCTTCTTTGGAGATGAGGTATTTTTCTCCGGCGGCAAGTGCAGGGCCTCTGTCTGTCCTGGGTTTGTTGGACTAGCGCCAGACATGAGAAGTGCGCCTTTGTGGGACAGGTGAATAGTGCGGATCCTGTTTCAGTCTTTAGACTGAAACAGGATCCGCACTTTTCACCGTTCCTTTCAGAATCATTTGATTCATCAGCTAGGAATGGCGATTGCTTCTCCAGACCAATCGAAGGCTAGGCCAAAGTACCTCGATCTTTCCAAGAGGTGTGTGGCCCAACTTTTGAAAGAACCGCTAAGTGGAGAACTATTTGGTATTTTTCCGAAGCACTTTTCACCGTAATTGTCATAAGGTTGGTCTCTGCATCCTTAAGCATACGAGAGTTTTCACAGACGAAACAGGCTGAGGCCCAGTAATCTTGGTATTTCCAATAGTTGCTCCTAGAGACTACCAAGAAAGTGTTCTTTTAAGTATTATTCCGTTGTGGTTTCAGCATTATTTTCAGTACCGGAGCAGGGTTCTCGCATTAGCATAAGAATCCTGCCTGGTAGTTGAGATTTCATGGTGGGGTGTAAGTGCGGGGCTTCTGTCAGCCCTGCCTTTGATTTGTTTACCTCCAGAGTTGGAAAGTGCATAGTTGCGTGAGATGGGAAAAGTGTGGATCGTGCTTCAGATTTCATCCTGACACTTTGAAATGACCAGTGTGTTGGTAATTATTTGCCATTTCCATGGCGTTTGGCTCCGTAATAGTCATGAGGTCGGTCTCTGCATCCTGAAGCCTATGATGCTTTTTGCAGAGAAACCTCTGCTGAGGCCCAGGTAACTTGCTATTTCCCATAGCTGGCACAGGAGCCTTGGAAGATAGGGTTGTTTTCAGTATTATTTCACCATTTTTTCACCACTGTTTCAAGAACGGGAGCCCTTTTCAACCGTTAGCGGAAGAATCCTTCTTTGGAGATGAGATATTTTCTGGGGAGGCAAGTGCAGGGCGTCTGTCAGTCCTGGGTTTGTTGGACTAGCGCCAGACATGAGAAGTGCGCCTTTGTGGGACAGGTGAATATTGCGGATCCTGTTTCAGTCTAAAGACTGAAACAGGATCCGCACTTTTCACCATTCCTTTCAGAATCATTTGATTCATCAGCTAGGAATGGCGATTGCTTCTCCAGACCAATCGAAGGCTAGGCCAAAGTACCTCGATCTTTCCAAGAGGTGTGTGGCCCAACTTTTGAAAGAACCGCTAAGTGGAGAAGTATTTGGCATTTTTCCGAAGCACTTTTCACCGTAATTGTCCTAAGGTTGGTCTCTGCATCCTTAAGCATACGAGAGTTTTCACAGACGAAACAGGCTGTGGCCCATTAATCTTGGCATTTCCAATAGTTGGTCCTAGAGACTACCAAGAAAGTGTTCTTTTAAGTATTATTCCGTTGGGGCTTCAGCATTATTTTCAGTACCGGAGCAGGGTTCTCGCATTAGCATAAGAATCCTGCCTGGTAGTTGAGATTTCATGGTGGGGTGTAAGTGCGGGGCTTCTGTCAGCCCTGCCTTTGATTTGTTTACCTCCAGAGTTGGAAAGTGCATAGTTGCGTGAGATGGGAAAAGTGTGGATCGTGCTTCAGATTTCATCCTGACACTTTGAAATGACTAGTGTGTTGGTAATTATTTGCCATTTCCATGGCGTTTGGCACCGTAATAGTCATGAGGTCGGTCTCTGCATCCTGAAGCCTATGATGCTTTTTGCAGAGAAACCTCTGCTGAGGCCCAGGTAACTTGCTATTTCCCATAGCTGGTAGAGGAGCCTTGGAAGATAGTGTTGTTTTCAGTATTATTTCACCATTTTTTCACCACTGTTTCAAGAACGGGAGCCCTTTTCAACCGTTAGCGGAAGAATCCTTCTTTGGAGATGAGATATTTTTCTGGGGAGGCAAGTGCAGGGCCTCTGTCAGACCTGGGTTTGTTGGACTAGCGCCAGACATGAGAAGTGCGACTTTGTGGGACAGGTGAATAGTGCGGATCCTGTTTCAGTCTAAAGACTGAAACAGGATCCGCACTTTTCACCGTTCCTTTCAGAATCATTTGATTCATCAGCTAGGAATGGCGATTGCTTCTCCAGACCAATCGAAGGTTAGGCCAAAGTACCTCGATCTTTCCAAGAGGTGTGTGGCCCAACTTTTGAAAGAACCGCTAAGTGGAGAACTATTTGGTATTTTTCCGAAGCACTTTTCACCGTAATTGTCCTAAGGTTGGTCTCTGCATCCTTAAGCATACCAGAGTGTTTACAGACGAAACAGGCTGAGGCCCATTAATCTTGGCATTTCCAATAGTTGGTCCTAGAGACTACCAAGAAAGTGTTCTTTTAAATATTATTCCGTTGTGGTTTCAGCATTATTTTCAGTACCGGAGCAGGGTTCTCGCATTAGCATAAGAATCCTGCCTGGTAGTTGAGATTTCATGGTGGGGTGTAAGTGCGGGGCTTCTGTCAGCCCTCCCTTTGATTTGTTTACCTCCAGAGTTGGAAAGTGCATATTTGCGTGAGGTGGGAAAAGTGTGGATCGTGCTTCAGATTTCATCCTGGCACTTTGAAATGACCAGTGTGTTGGTAATTATTTGCCATTTCCATGGCGTTTGGCACCGTAATAGTCATGAGGTCGGTCTCTGCATCCTGAGGCCTATGATGCTTTTTGCAGAGAAACCTCTGCTGAGGCCCAGGTAACTTGCTATTTCCCATAGCTGGCACAGGAGCCTTGGAAGATAGGACTGTTTTCAGTATTATTTCATCATTTTTTCACCACTGTTTCAAGAACGGGAGCCCTTTTCAACCGTTAGCGGAAGAATCCTTCTTTGGAGATGAGGTATTTTTCTGGGGCGGCAAGTGCACGGCCTCTGTCAGTCCTGGGTTTGTTGGACTAGCGCCAGACATGAGAAGTGCGCCTTTGTGGGACAGGTGAATAGTGCGGATTCTGTTTCAGTCTAAAGACTGAAACAGGATCCCCACTTTTCACCGTTCCTTTCAGAATCATTTGATTCATCAGCTAGGAATGGCGATTGCTTCTCCAGACCAATCGAAGGCTAGGCCAAAGTACCACGATCTTTCCAAGAGGTGTGTGGCCCAACTTTTGAAAGAACCGCTAAGTGGAGAACTATTTGGTATTTTTCCGAAGCACTTTTCACCCTAGTTGTCATAAGGTTGGTCTCTGCAACCTTAAGCATACGAGAGTTTTCACAGACGAAACAGGCTGAGGCCCATTAATCTTGGCATTTCCAATAGTTGGTCCTAGAGACTACCAAGAAATTGTTTTTTTAAGTATTATTCCATTGTGGTTTCAGCATTATTTTCAGAACTCTAGCAGGGTTCTCGCATTAGCATAAGAATCCTGCCTGGTAGTTGAGATTTCTGGGTGGGGTGTAAGTGCGGGGCTTCTGTCAACCCAGCCTTTGATTTGTTTACCTCCAGAGTTGGAAAGTGCATAGTTGCGTGAGATGGGAAAAGTGTGGATCGTGCTTCAGATTTCATCCTGACACTTTGAAATGACCAGTGTGTTGGTAATTATTTGCCATTTCCATGGCGTTTGGCCCCCTAATAGTCATGAGGTCGGTCTCTACATCCTGAAGCCTATGATGCTTTTTGCAGAGAAACCTCTGCTGAGGCCCAGGTAACTTGCTATTTCCCATAGCTGGCACAGGAGACTTGGAAGATAGGATTGTTTTCAGTATTATTTCACCATTTTTTCACCACTGTATCAAGAACGGGAGCCCTTTTTAACCGTTAGCGGAAGAATCCTTCTTTGGAGATGAGATATTTTTCTGGGGTGGCAAGTGCAGGGCCTCTGTCAGTCCTGGGTTTGTTGGACTAGCGCCAGACATGAGAAGTGCGCCTTTGTGGGACAGGTGAATAGTGCGGATCCTGTTTCAGTCTAAAGACTGAAACAGGATCCGCACTTTTCACCGTTCCTTTCAGAATCATTTGATTCATCAGCTAGGAATGGCGATTGCTTCTCCAGACCAATCGAAGGCTAGGCCAAAGTACCTCGATCTTTCCAAGAGGTGTGTGGCCCAACTTTTGAAAGAACCGCTAAGTGGAGAACTATTTGGTATTTTTCCGAAGCACTTTTCACCGTTGTTTTCATAAGGTTGGTCTCTGCATCCTTAAGCATACCAGTGTCTTCACAGACGAAAAAGGCTGAGGCCCAGTAATCTTGGCATTTCCAATAGTTGGTCTTAGAGAGTACCAAGAAAGTTTTCCTTTAAGTATTATTCCTTTGTGGTTTCAGCATTATTTTCAGAACCCGAGTAGGGTTCTCGCATTAGAGTAAGAATCCTGCCTAGTAGTTGAGATTTCATGGTGGGGTGTAAGTGCGGGGCTTCTGTCAGCCCTGCCTTTGATTTGTTTACCTCCAGAGTTGGAAAGGGCATATTTGCGTGAGATGGGAAAAGTGTGGATCGTGCTTCAGATTTCATCCTGACACTTTGAAATGACCAGTGTGTTGGTAATTATTTGCCATTTCCATGGCGTTTGGCACCGTAATAGTCATGAGGTCGGTCTCTGCATCCTGAGGCCTATGATGCTTTTTGCAGAGAAACCTCTCCTGAGGCCCAGGTAACTTGCTATTTCCCATAGCTGGCACAGGAGCCTTGGAAGATAGGACTGTTTTCAGTATTATTTCATCATTTTTTCACCACTGTTTCAAGAACGGGAGCCCTTTTCAACCGTTAGCGGAAGAATCCTTCTTTGGAGATGAGGTATTTTTCTGGGGCGGCAAGTGCAGGGCCTCTGTCAGTCCTGGGTTTGTTGGACTAGCGCCAGACATGAGAAGTGCGCCTTTGTGGGACAGGTGAATAGTGCGGATTCTGTTTCAGTCTAAAGACTGAAACAGGATCCGCACTTTTCACCGTTCCTTTCAGAATCATTTGATTCATCAGCTAGGAATGGCGATTGCTTCTCCAGACCAATCGAAGGCTAGGCCAAAGTACCTCGATCTTTCCAAGAGGTGTGTGGCCCAACTTTTGAAAGAACCGCTAAGTGGAGAACTATTTGGTATTTTTCCGAAGCACTTTTCACCGTAATTGTCGTAAGGTTGGTCATTGCAATCTTATGCATACGAGAGTTTTCACAGACGAAACAGGCTGAGGCCCAGTAATCTTGGTATTTCCAATAGTTGCTCCTAGAGACTACCAAGAAAGTGTTTTTTTAAGTATTATTCCATTGTGGTTTCAGCATTATTTTCAGAACCCGAGCAGGGTTCTCGCATTAGCATAAGAATCCTGCCTGGTAGTTGAGATTTCTGGGTGGGGTGTAAGTGCGGGGCCTCTGTTAGCCCTGCCTTTGATTTGTTTACCTCCAGAGTTGGAAAGTGCATATTTGCGTGAGATGGGAAAAGTGTGGATCGTGCTTCAGATTTCATCCTGACACTTTGAAATGACCAGTGTGTTGGTAATTATTTGCCATTTCCATGGCGTTTGGCCCCCTAATAGTCATGAGGTCGGTCTCTGCATCCTGAAGCCTATGATGCTTTTTGCAGAGAAACCTCTGCTGAGGCCCAGGTAACTTGCTATTTCCCATAGCTGGCACAGGAGCGTTGGAAGATAGGATTGCTTTCAGTATTATTTCACCATTTTTTCACCACTGTTTCAAGAACGGGAGCCCTTTTCAATCGTTAGCGGAAGAATCCTTCTTTGGAGATGAGATATTTTTCTGGGGAGGCAAGTGCAGGGCCTCTGTCAGTCCTGGGTTTGTTGGACTAGCGCCAGACATGAGAAGTGCGCCTTTGTGGGACAGGTGAATAGTGCGGATCCTGTTTCAGTCTAAAGACTGAAACAGGATCCGCACTTTTCACCGTTCCTTTCAGAATCATTTGATTCATCAGCTAGGAATGGCGATTGCTTCTCCAGACCAATCGAAGGCTAGGCCAAAGTACCTCGATCTTTCCAAGAGGTGTGTGGCCCAACTTTTGAAAGAACCGCTAAGTGGAGAACTATTTGGTATTTTTCCGAAGCACTTTTCACCGTTGTTTTCATAAGGTTGGTCTCTGCATCCTTAAGCATACCAGTGTCTTCACAGACGAAAAAGGCTGAGGCCCAGTAATCTTGGCATTTCCAATAGTTGGTCTTAGAGAGTACCAAGAAAGTTTTCCTTTAAGTATTATTCCTTTGTGGTTTCAGCATTATTTTCAGAACCCGAGCAGGGTTCTCGCATTAGAGTAAGAATCCTGCCTGGTAGTTGAGATTTCATGGTGGGGTGTAAGTGCGGGGCTTCTGTCAGCCCTGCCTTTGATTTGTTTACCTGCAGAGTTGGAAAGGGCATATTTGCGTGAGATGGGAAAAGTGTGGATCGTGCTTCAGATTTCATCCTGGCACTTTGAAATGACCAGTGTGTTGGTAATTATTTGCCATTTCCATGGCGTTTGGCACCGTAATAGTCATGAGGTCGGTCTCTGCATCCTGAGACCTATGATGCTTTTTGCAGAGAAACCTCTGCTGAGGCCCAGGTAACTTGCTATTTCCCATAGCTGGCACAGGAGCCTTGGAAGATAGGACTGTTTTCACTATTATTTCATCATTTTTTCACCACTGTTTCAAGAACGGGAGCCCTTTTCAACCGTTAGCGGAAGAATCCTTCTGTGGAGATGAGGTATTTTTCTGGGGCGGCAAGTGCAGGGCCTCTGTCAGTCCTGGGTTTGTTGGACTAGCGCCAGACATGAGAAGTGCGCCTTTGTGGGACAGGTGAATAGTGCGGATTCTGTTTCAGTCTAAAGACTGAAACAGGATCCGCACTTTTCACCGTTCCTTTCAGAATCATTTGATTCATCAGCTAGGAATGGCGATTGCTTCTCCAGACCAATCGAAGGCTAGGCCAAAGTACCTCGAACTTTCCAAGAGGTGTGTGGCCCAACTTTTGAAAGAACCGCTAAGTGGAGAACTATTTGGTATTTTTCCGAAGCACTTTTCACCGTAATTGTCGTAAGGTTGGTCATTGCATCCTTATGCATACGAGAGTTTTCACAGACGAAACAGGCTGAGGCCCAGTAATCTTGGTATTTCCAATAGTTGCTCCTAGAGACTACCAAGAAAGTGTTTTTTTAAGTATTATTCCATTGTGATTTCAGCATTATTTTCAGAACCGGAGCAGGGTTCTCGCATTAGCATAAGAATCCTGCCTGGTAGTTGAGATTTCTGGGTGGGGTGTAAGTGCGGAGCCTCTGTTAGCCCTGCCTTTGATTTGTTTACCTCCAGAGTTGGAAAGTGCATATTTGCGTGAGATGGGAAAAGTGTGGATCGTGCTTCAGATTTCATCCTGACACTTTGAAATGACCAGTGTGTTGGTAATTATTTCCCATTTCCATGGCGTTTGGCACCGTAATAGTCATGAGGTCGGTCTCTGCATCCTGAAGCCTATGATGCTTTTTGCAGAGAAACCTCTGCTGAGGCCCAGGTAACTTGCTATTTCCCATAGCTGGCACAGGAGCGTTGGAAGATAGGGTTGCTTTCAGTATTATTTCACCATTTTTTCACCACTGTTTCAAGAACGGGAGCCCTTTTCAACCGTTAGCGGAAGAATCCTTCTTTGGAGATGAGATATTTTTCTGGGGAGGCAAGTGCAGGGCCTCTGTCATTCCTGGGTTTGTTGGACGAGCGCCAGACATGAGAAGTGCGCCTTTGTGGGACAGGTGAATAGTGCGGATCCTGTTTCAGTCTAAAGACTGAAACAGGATCCGCACTTTTCACCGTTCCTTTCAGAATCATTTGATTCATCAGCTAGGAATGGCGATTGCTTCTCCAGACCAATCGAAGGCTAGGCCAAAGTAACTCGATCTTTCCAAGAGGTGTGTGGCCCAACTTTTGAAAGAACCGCTAAGTGGAGAACTATTTGTTATTTCTCCGCAGCACTTTTCACCGTAATTGTCCTAAGGTTTGTCTCTGCGTCCTTAAGCATACCAGTGTCTTCACAGACGAAACAGGCTGAGGCCCAGTAATCTTGGCATTTCCAAAAGTTGGTCTTAGAGACTACCAAGAAAGTGTTCCTTTAAGTATTATTCCTTTGGGGTTTCAGCATTATTTTCAGTACCAGAGCAGGGTTCTCGCATTAGCATAAGAATCCTGCCTGGTAGTTGAGATTTCATGGTGGGGTGTAAGTTTGGGGCTTCTGTCAGCCCTGCCTTTGATTTGTTTACCTCCAGAGTTGGAAAGTGCATATTTGCGTGAGATGGGAAAAGTGTGGATCGTGCTTCAGATTTCATCCAGACACTTTGAAATGACCAGTGTGTTGGTAATTATTTGCTATTTCCATGGCGTTTGGCCCCGTAATAGTCATGAGGTCGGTCTCTGCATCCTGAAGCCTATGATGCTTTTTGCAGAGAAACCTCTGCTGAGGCCCAGGTAACTTGCTATTTCCCATAGCTGGCACAGGAGCCTTAGAAGATAGGATTGTTTTCAGTATTATTTCACCATTTTTTCACCACTGTTTCAAGAACGGGAGCCCTTTTCAACCGTTAGCGGAAGAATCCTTCTTTGGAGATGAGATATTTTTCTGGGGTGGCAAGTGCAGGGCCTCTGTCAGTCCTGGGTTTGTTGGACTAGCGCCAGACATGAGAAGTGCGCCTTGGTGGGACAGGTGAATAGTGCGGATCCTGTTTCAGTCTAAAGACTGAAACAGGATCCGCACTTTTCACCGTTCCTTTCAGAATCATTTGAATCATCAGCTAGGAATGGCGATTGCTTCACCAGACCAATCGAAGGTAGGCCAAAGTACCTCGATCTTTCCAAGTGGTGTGTGGCCCAACTTTTGAAAGAACCGCTAAGTGGAGAACTATTTGGTATTTTTCCGAAGCACTTTTCACCGTAGTTGTCATAAGGTTGGTCTCTGCATCCTTAAGCATACCAGAGTTTTCACAGACGAAACAGGCTGAGGCCCATTAACCTTGGCTTTTCCAATAGTTGGTGCTAGAGACTACCAAGAAATTGTTCTTTTAAGTATTATTCTGTTGTGGTTTCAGCATTATTTTCAGAACCCGAGCAGGGTTCTCGCATTAGCATAAGAATCCTGCCTGGTAGTTGAGATTTCATGGTGGGGTGTAAGTGCGGGGCTTCTGTCAGCCCTGCCTTTGATTTGTTTACCTCCAGAGTTGGAAAGTGCATATTTGCGTGAGATGGGAAAAGTGTGGATCGTGCTTCAGATTTCATCCTGACACTTTGAAATGACCAGTGTGTTGGTAATTATTTGCCATTTCCATGGCGTTTGGCACCGTAATAGTCATGAGGTCGGTCTCTGCATCCTGAAGCCTATCATGCTTTTTGCAGAGAAACCTCTGCTGAGGCCCAGGTAACTTGCTATTTCCCATAGCTGGCACAGGAGCCTTGGAAGATAGGATTGTTTTCAGTATTATTTCACCATTTTTTCACCACTGTTTCAAGATCGGAGCCCTTTTCAACCGTTAGCGGAAGAATCTTTCTTTGGAGATGAGATATTTTTCTGGGGTGGCAAGTGCAGGGCCTCTGTCAGTCCTGGGTTTGTTGGACTAGCGCCAGACAAGAGAAGTGCGCTTTTGAGGGAGAGGTGAATAGTGCGGATCCTCTTTCAGTCTAAAGACTGAAACAGGATCCGGACTTTTCACCGTTCCTTTCAGAATCATTTGATTCATCAGCTAGGAATGGCGATTGCTTCTCCAGACCAATCGAAGGCTAGGCCAAAGTAACTCGATCTTTCCAAGAGGTGTGTGGCCCAACTTTTGAAAGAACCGCTAAGTGGAGAACTATTTGGTATTTTTCCGAAGCACTTTTCACCGTAATTGTGATAAGGTTGGTCTCTGCATCCTTATGCATACGAGAGTTTTCACAGACGAAACAGGCTGAGGCCCAGTAATCTTGGCATTTCCAATAGTTGGTCCTAGAGACTACCAAGAAAGTGTTCCTTTAAGTATTATTCCTTTGTGGTTTCAGCATTATTTTCAGTACCAGAGCAGGGTTCTCGCATTAGCATAAGAATCCTGCCTGGTAGTTGAGATTTCATGGTGGGGTGTAAGTGCGGGGCTTCTGTCAGCCCTGCCTTTGATTTGTTTACCTCCAGAGTTGGAAAGTGCATATTTGCGTGAGATGGGAAAAGTGTGGATCGTGCTTCAGATTTCATCCTGACACTTTGAAATGACCAGTGTGTTGGTAATTATTTGCCATTTCCATGGCGTTTGGCACCGTAATAGTCATGAGGTCGGTCTCTGCATCCTGAAGCCTATCATGCTTTTTGCAGAGAAACCTCTGCTGAGGCCCAGGTAAATTGCTATTTCCCATAGCTGGCACAGGAGCCTTGGAAGATAGGATTGTTTTCAGTATTATTTCACCATTTTTTCACCACTGTTTCAAGATCGGAGCCCTTTTCAACCGTTAGCGGAAGAATCTTTCTTTGGAGATGAGATATTTTTCTGGGGTGGCAAGTGCAGGGCCTCTGTCAGTCCTGGGTTTGTTGGACTAGCGCCAGACAAGAGAAGTGCGCTTTTGTGGGACAGGTGAATAGTGCGGATCCTCTTTCAGTCTAAAGACTGAAACAGGATCCGGACTTTTCACCGTTCCTTTCAGAATCATTTGATTCATCAGCTAGGACTGGCGATTGCTTCTCCAGACCAATCGAAGGCTAGGCCAAAGTAACTCGATCTTTCCAAGAGGTGTGTGGCCCAACTTTTGAAAGAACCGCTAAGTGGAGAACTATTTGGTATTTTTCCGAAGCACTTTTCACCGTAATTGTGATAAGGTTGGTCTCTGCATCCTTATGCATACGAGAGTTTTCACAGACGAAACAGGCTGAGGCCCAGTAATCTTGGCATTTCCAATAGTTGGTCCTAGAGACTACCAAGAAAGTGTTCCTTTAAGTATTATTCCTTTGTGGTTTCAGCATTATTTTCAGTACCAGAGCAGGGTTCTCGCATTAGCATAAGAATCCTGCCTGGTAGTTGAGATTTCATGGTGGGGTGTAAGTGCGGGGCTTCTGTCAGCCCTGCCTTTGATTTGTTTACCTCCAGAGTTGGAAAGTGCATATTTGCGTGAGATGGGAAAAGTGTGGATCGTGCTTCAGATTTCATCCTGACACTTTGAAATGACCAGTGTGTTGGTAATTATTTGCCATTTCCATGGCGATTGGCCCCGTAATAGTCATGAGGTCGGTCTCTGCCTCCTGAAGCCTATGATGCTTTTTGCAGAGAAACCTCTGCTGAGGCCCAGGTAACTTGCTATTTCCCATAGATGGCACAGGGGCCTTGGAAGATAGGACTGTTTTCAGTATTATTTCATCATTTTTTCACCACTGTTTCAAGAACGGGAGCCCTTTTCAACCGTTAGCGGAAGAATCCTTCTTTGGAGATGAGGTATTTTTCTGGGGCGGCAAGTGCAGGGCCTCTGTCAGTCCTGGGTTTGTTGGACTAGCGCCAAACATGAGAAGTGTGCCTTTGTGGGACAGGTGAATAGTGCGGATTCTGTTTCAGTCTAAAGACTGAAACAGGATCCGCACTTTTCACCGTTCCTTTCAGAATCATTTGATTCATCAGCTAGGAATGGCGATTGCTTCTCCAGACCAATCGAAGGCGAGGCCAAAGTACCTCGATCTTTCCAAGAGGTGTGTGGCACAACTTTTGAAAGAACCGCTAAGTGGAGAAATATTTGGTATTTTTCCGAAGCACTTTTCACCTTAATTGTCATAAGGTTGGTCTCTGCATCCTTATGCATACGAGAGTTTTCACAGACGAAACAGGCTGAGGCCCAGTAATCTTGGCATTTCCAATAGTTGGTCCTAGAGACTACCAAGAAAGTGTTCCTTTAAGTATTATTCCTTTGTGGTTTCAGCATTGTTTTCAGAACCCGAGCAGGGTTCTCGCATTAGCATAAGAATCCTGCCTGGTAGTTGAGATTTCATGGTGGGGTGTAAGTGCGGGGCTTCTGTCAGCCCTGCCTTTGATTTGTTTACCTCCAGAGTTGGAAAGTGCATATTTGCGTGAGATGGGAAAAGTGTGGATCGTGCTTCAGATTTCATCCTGACACTTTGAAATGACCAGTGTGTTGGTAATTATTTGCCATTTCCATGGCGATTGGCCCCGTAATAGTCATGAGGTCGGTCTCTGCCTCCTGAAGCCTATGATGCTTTTTGCAGAGAAACCTCTGCTGAGGCCCAGGTAACTTGCTATTTCCCATAGATGGCACAGGGGCCTTGGAAGATAGGACTGTTTTCAGTATTATTTCATCATTTTTTCACCACTGTTTCAAGAACGGGAGCCCTTTTCAACCGTTAGCGGAAGAATCCTTCTTTGGAGATGAGGTATTTTTCTGGGGCGGCAAGTGCAGGGCCTCTGTCAGTCCTGGGTTTGTTGGACTAGCGCCAAACATGAGAAGTGTGCCTTTGTGGGACAGGTGAATAGTGCGGATTCTGTTTCAGTCTAAAGACTGAAACAGGATCCACACTTTTCACCGTTCCTTTCAGAATCATTTGATTCATCAGCTAGGAATGGCGATTGCTTCTCCAGACCAATCGAAGGCTAGGCCAAAGTACCTCGATCTTTCCAAGAGGTGTGTGGCACAACTTTTGAAAGAACCGCTAAGTGGAGAACTATTTGGTACTTTTCCGAAGCACTTTTCACCTTAATTGTCATAAGGTTGGTCTCTGCATCCTTATGCATACGAGAGTTTTCACAGACGAAACAGGCTGAGGCCCAGTAATCTTGGCATTTCCAATAGTTGGTCCTAGAGACTACCAAGAAAGTGTTCCTTTAAGTATTATTCCTTTGTGGTTTCAGCATTGTTTTCAGAACCCGAGCAGGGTTCTCGCATTAGCATAAGAATCCTGCCTGGTAGTTGAGATTTCATGGTGGGGTGTAAGTGCGGGGCTTCTGTCAGCCCTGCCTTTGATTTGTTTACCTCCAGAGTTGGAAAGTGCATAGTTGCGTTAGATGAGAAAATTGTGGATCGTGCTTCAGATTTCATCCTGACACTTTGAAATGACCAGTGTGTTGGTAATTATTTGCCATTTCCATGGCGTTTGGCCCCGTAATAGTCATGAGGTCGGTCTCTGCATCCTGAAGCCTATGATGCTTTTTGCAGAGAAACCTCTGCTGAGGCCCAGGTAACTTGCTATTTCCCATAGCTGGCACAGGAGCCTTGGAAGATAGGATTGTTTTCAGTATTATTTCACGATTTTTTCACCACTGTTTCAAGAACGGGAGCCCTTTTGAACCGTTAGCGGAAGAATCCTTCTTTGGAGATGAGATATTTTTCTGGGGTGGCAAGTGCAGGGCCTCTGTCAGTCCTGGGTTTGTTGGACTAGCGCCAGACATGAGAAGTGCGCCTTTGTGGGACAGGTGAATAGTGCGGATCCTGTTTCAGTCTAAAGACTGAAACAGGATCCGCACTTTTCACCGTTCCTTTCAGAATCATTTGATTCATCAGCTAGGAATGGCGAGTGCTTCTCCAGACCAATCGAAGGGTAGGCCAAAGTAACTCGATCTTTCCAAGAGGATTGTGGCCCAACTTTGGAAAGAACCGCTAAGTGGAGAACTATTTGGTATTTTTCCTAAGCACTTTTCACCGTAATTGTCCTAAGGTTGGTCTCTGCGTCCTTAAGCATACCAGTGACTTCACAGACGAAACAGGCTGAGGCCCAGTAATCTTGGCATTTCCAATAGTTGGTCTTAGAGACTGCCAAGAAAGTGTTCTTTTAAGTATTATTCCTTTGTGGTTTCACCATTATTTTCAGTACCCGAGGAGGGTTCTCGCATTAGCATAAGAATCCTGCCTGGTAGTTGAGATTTCATGGTGGGGTGTAAGTGCGGGGCTTCTGTCAGCCCTGCCTTTGATTTGGTTACCTCCAGAGTTGGAAAGTGCATAGTTGCGTGACATGGGAAAAGTGTGGATCGTGCTTCAGATTTCATCCTGACACTTTGAAATGACCAGTGTGTTGGTAATTATTTGCCATTTCCATGGCGTTGGGCACCGTAATAGTCATGAGGTCGGTCTCTGCATCCTGAAGCCTGTGATGCTTTTTGCAGAGAAACCTCTGCTGAGGCCCAGGTAACTTGCTATTTCCCATAGCTGGCACAGGAGCCTTGGAAGATAGGATTGTTTTCAGTATTATTTCACCATTTTTTCACCACTGTTTCAAGGACGGGAGCCCTTTTCAACTGTTAGCGGAAGAATCCTTCTTTGGAGATGAGATATTTTTCTGGGGTGGCAAGTGCAGGGCCTCTGTCAGTCCTGGGTTTGTTGGACTAGCGCCAGACATGAGAAGTGCGCCTTTGTGGGACAGGTGAATAGTGGGGATCCTGTTTCAGTCTAAAGACTGAAACAGGATCCGCACTTTTCACCGTTCCTTTCAGAATCATTTGATTCATCAGCTAGGAATGGCGATTGCTTCTCCAGACCAATCGAAGGCTAGGCCAAAGTACCTCGATCTTTCCAAGAGGTGTGTGGCCCAACTTTTGAAAGAACCGCTAAGTGGAGAAATATTTGGTATTTTTCCTAAGCACTTTTCACCGTAGTTTTCATAAGGTTGGTCTCTGCATCCTTAAGCTTACGAGAGTTTTCACAGACGAAACAGGCTGAGGCCCAGTAATCTTGGCATTTCCAATAGTTTGTCCTAGAGACTAGCAAGAAAGTGTTCTTTTAAGTATTATTCCGTTGCGGTTTCAGCATTATTTTCAGAACCCGAGCAGGGTTCTCGCATTAGCATAAGAATCCTGCCTGGTAGTTGAGATTTCTGGGTGGAGTATAAGTTGGGGGATTCTGTCACCCCTGCCTTTGATTTGTTTACCTCCAGAGTTGGAAAGTGCATAATTGCGTGATATGGGAAAAGTGTGGATCGTGCTTCAGATTACATACTGACATTTGAAATGATCAGTGTGTTGGTAATTATTTGCCATTTCCATGGCGTTTGGCCCCGTAATAGTCATGAGGTCGGTCTCTGCATCCTGAAGCCTATGATGCTTTTTGCAGAGAAACCTCTGCTGAGGCCCAGGTACCTTGCTATTTCCCATAGCTGGCACAGGAGCCTTGGAAGATAGGATTGTTTTCAGTATTATTTCACCATTTTTTCCCACTGTTTCAAGAACGGGAGCCCTTTTCAACCGTTAGCGGAAGAATCTTTCTTTGGAGATGAGATATTTTTCTGGGGTGGCAAGTGCAGGGCCTCTGTCAGTCCTGGGTTTGTTGGACTAGCGCCAGACATGAGAAGTGCGCCTTTGTGGGACAGGTGAATAGTGCGGATCCTGTTTGAGTCTAAAGACTGAAACAGGATCCGCACTTTTCACCGTTCCTTTCAGAATCATTTGATTCATCAGCTAGGAATGGCGATTGCTTCTCCAGACCAATCGAAGGCTAGGCCAAAGTAACTTGATCTTTCCAAGAGGTGTGTGGCCCAACTTTTGAAAGAACCGCTAAGTGGAGAACTATTTGGTATTTTTCCTAAGCACTTTTCACCGTAATTGTCCTAAGGTTGGTCTCTGCATCCTTAAGCTTACGAGAGTATTCACAGACGAAACAGGCTGAGGCCCATTAATTTTGGCATTTCCAATAGTTGGTCCTAGAGACTACCAAGAAAGTGTTCTTTTAAGTATTATTCTGTTGTGGTTTCAGCATTATTTTCAGAACCGGAGCAGGGTTCTCGCATTAGCATAAGAATCCTGCCTGGCAGTGGAGATTTCTGGGTGGGGTGTAAGTGCGGGGCTTCTGTCAGCCCTGCCTTTGATTTGTTTACCTCCAGAGTTGGAAAGTACATATTTGCGTGAGATGGGAAAAGTGTGGATCGTGCTTTAGATTTCATCCTGACACTTTAAAATGACCAGTGTGTTGGTAATTATTTGCCATTTCCATGGCGTTTGGCCCCGTAATAGTCATGAGGTCGGTCTCTGCATCCTGAAGGCTATGATGCTTTTTGCAGAGAAACCTCTTCTGAGGCCCAGGTAACTTGCTATTTCCCATAGCTGGCACAGGAGCCTTGGAAGATAGGATAGTTTTCAGTATTATTTCACCATTTTTTCAGCACTGTTTCAAGAACGGGAGCCCTTTTCAACCGTTAGAGGAAGAATCCTTCTTTGGAGATGAGATATTTTTCTGGGGTGGCAAGTGCAGGGCCTCCGTCAGTCCTGGGTTTGTTGGACTAGCGCCAGACATGAGAAGTGCGCCTTTGTGGGACAGGTGAATAGTGTGGATCCTGTTTCAGTCTAAAGACTGAAACAGGATCCGCACTTTTCACCGTTCCTTTCAGAATCATTTGATTCATCAGCTAGGAATGGCGATTGCTTCTCCATACCAATCGAAGGCTAGGCCAAAGTACCTCGATCTTTCCAAGAGGTGTGTGGCCCAACTTTTGAAAGAACCGCTAAGTGGAGAACTATTTGGTATTTTTCCGAGCACTTTTCACCGTAGTTGTCATAAGGTTGGTCTCTGCATCCTTAAGCATACCAGAGTTTTCACAGAAGAAACAGGCTGAGGCCCATTAAATTTGGCATTTCCAATAGTTGGTCCTAGAGACTAGCAAGAAAGTGTTCTTTTAAGTATTATTCTGTTGTGGTTTCAGCATTATTTTCAGAACCCGAGCAGGGTTCTCGCACTAGCATAAGAATCCTGCCTGGTAGTTGAGATTTCTGGGTGGGGTGTACGTGCGGGGCTTCTGTCAGCCCTGCCTTTGATTTGTTTACCTCCAGAGTTGGACAGTGCATATGTGCGTGAGATGGGAAAAGTGTGGATCGTGCTTCAGATTTCATCCAGTCACTTTGAAATGACCAGTGTGTTGGTAATTATTTGCCATTTCCATGGTGTTTGGCACCGTAATAGTCTTGAGGTCGGTCTCTGCATCCTGAAGCCTATGATGCTTTTCGCAGAGAAACCTCTGCTGAGGCCCAGGTAACTTGTTATTTCCCATAGCTGGCACAGGAGCCTTGGAAGATAGGATTGTTTTCAGTATTATTTCACCATTTTTTCACCACTGTTTCAAGAACGGGAGCCCTTTTCAACCGCTAGCGGAAGAATCCTTCCTTGTAGATGGGATATTTTTCTGGGGTGGCAAGTGCAGGGCCTCTGTCAGTCCTGGGTTTGTTGGACTAGCGCCAGACATGAGAAGTGCGCCTTTGTGGGACAGGTGAATAGTGCGGATCCTGTTTCAGTCTAAAGACTGAAACAGGATCCGCACTTTTCACCGTTCCTTTCAGAATCATTTGATTCATCAGCTAGGAATGGCGATTGCTTCTCCAGATCAATCGAAGGCTAGGCCAAAGTACCTCGATCTTTCCAAGAGGTGTGTGGCCCAACTTTTGAAAGAACCACTAAGTGGAGAAATATTTGGTATTTTTCCTAAGCACTTTTCACCGTAATTGTCCTAAGGTTGGTCTCTGCATCCTTAAGCTTACGAGAGTTTTCACAGACGAAACAGGCTGAGGCCCATTAATCTTGGCATTTTCAATAGTTTGTCCTAGAGACTAGCAAGAAAGTGTTCTTTTAAGTATTATTCCGTTGTGGTTTCAGCATTAGTTTCAGAACCCGAGCAGGGTTCTCGCATTAGCATAAGAATCCTGCCTTGTAGTTGAGTTTTCTGGGTGGGGTGTACGTGGGGGGCTTCTGTCAGCCCTGCCTTTGATTTGTTTACCTCCAGAGTTGGAAAGTGCATATGTGCGTGAGATGGGAAAAGTGCGGATCGTGCTTCAGATTACATCCAGTCACTTTGAAATGACCAGTGTGTTGGTAATTATTTGCCATTTCCATGGTGTTTGGCACCGTAATAGTCTTGAGGTCGGTCTCTGCATCCTGAAGCCTATGATGCTTTTCGCAGAGAAACCTCTGCTGAGGCCCAGGTAACTTGCTATTTCCCATAGCTGGCACAGGAGCCTTGGAAGATAGGATTGTTTTCAGTATTATTTCACCATTTTTTCACCACTGTTTCAAGAACGGGAGCCCTTTTCAACCGCTTGCGGAAGAATCCTTCCTTGTAGATGAGATATTTATCTGGGGTGGCAAGTGCAGGGCCTCTGTCAGTCCTGGGTTTGTTGGACTAGCGCCAGACATGAGAAATGCGCCTTTGTGGGACAGGTGAATAGTGCGGATCCTGTTTCAGTCTAAAGACTGAAACAGCATCCGCACTTTTCACCGTTCCTTTCAGAATCATTTGATTCATCAGCTAGGAATGGCGATTGCTTCTCCAGACCAATCGAAGGCTAGGCCAAAGTACCTCGATCTTTCCAAGAGGTGTGTGGCCCAACTTTTGAAAGAACCGCTAAGTGGAGAACTATTTGGTATTTTTCCGAGCACTTTTCACCGTAGTTGTCATAAGGTTGGTCTCTGCATCCTTAAGCATACCAGAGTTTTCACAGAGGAAACAGGCTGAGGCCCATTAAATTTGGCATTTCCAATAGTTGGTCCTAGAGACTAGCAAGAAAGTGTTCTTTTAAGTATTATTCTGTTGTGGTTTCAGCATTATTTTCAGAACCCGAGCAGGGTTCTCGCACTAGCATAAGAATCCTGCCTGGTAGTTGAGATTTCTGGGTGGGGTGTACGTGCGGGGATTCTGTCAGCCCTGCCTTTGATTTGTTTACCTGCAGAGTTGGACAGTGCATATGTGCGTGAGATGGGAAAAGTGTGGATCGTGCTTCAGATTTCATCCAGTCACTTTGAAATGACCAGTGTGTTGGTAATTATTTGCCATTTCCATGGTGTTTGGCACCGTAATAGTCTTGAGGTCGGTCTCTGCATCCTGAAGCGTATGATGCTTTTCGCAGAGAAACCTCTGCTGAGGCCCAGGTAACTTGTTATTTCCCATAGCTGGCACAGGATCCTTGGAAGATAGGATTGTTTTCAGTATTATTTCACCATTTTTTCACCACTGTTTCAACAACGGGAGCCCTTTTCAACCGTTAGCGGAAGAATCCTTCTTTGGAGATGAGATATTTTTCTGGGGTGGCAAGTGCAGGGCCTCTGTCAGTCCTGGGTTTGTTGGACTAGCGCCAGACATGAGAAGTGCGCCTTGGTGGGACAGGTGAATAGTGCGGATCCTGTTTCAGTCTAAAGACTGAAACAGGATCCGCACTTTTCACCGTTCCTTTCAGAATCATTTGATTCATCAGCTAGGAATGGCGATTGCTTCTCCAGACCAATCGAAGGCTAGGCCAAAGTACCTCGATCTTTCCAAGAGGTGTGTGGCCCAACTTTTGAAAGAACTGCTAAGTGGAGAACTATTTGGTATTTTTCGGAAGCACTTTTCACCGTAATTGTCAAAGGGTTGGTCTCTGCATCCTTAAGCATACGAGAGTTTTCACAGACGAAACAGGCTGAGGCCCAGTAATCTTGGCATTTCCAATAGTTCGTCCTAGAGACTACCAAGGAAGTGTTTTTTTAAGTATTATTCCGTTGTGGTTTCAGCATTATTTTCAGAACCCGAGCAGGGTTCTCGCATTAGCATAAGAATCCTGCCTGTTAGTTGAGATTTCATGGTGGGGTGTAAGTGCGGGCTTCTGTCAGCCCTGCCTTTGATTTGTTTACCTCCAGAGCTGGAAAGTGCATATTTGCGTGAGATGAGAAAAGTGTGGATCGTGCTTCAGATTTCATCCTGACACTTTGAAATGACCAGTGTGTTGGTAATTATTTGCCATTTCCATGGCGTTTGGCACCGTACTAGTCATGAGGTCGGTCTCTGCATCCTGAAGCCTATGATGCTTTTTGCAGAGAAACCTCTGCTGAGGCCCAGGTAACTTGCTATTTCCCATAGCTGGCACAGGAGCCTTGGAAGATAGGATTGTTTTCAGTATTATTTCACCATTTTTTCACCACTGTTTCAAGAACGGGAGCCCTTTTCCACCGTTAGCGGAAGAATCTTTCTTTGGAGATGAGATATTTTTCTGGGGTGGCAAGTGCAGGGCCTCTGTCA
This sequence comes from Lemur catta, assembly GCF_020740605.2. Taxonomy (NCBI): domain Eukaryota; kingdom Metazoa; phylum Chordata; class Mammalia; order Primates; family Lemuridae; genus Lemur; species Lemur catta. The sequence goes on along the minus strand of NC_059132.1, from coordinate 82,623,124 downwards.
GTCTTGGGTTTGTTGGACTAGCGCCAGACATGAGAAGTGCGCCTTTGTGGGACAGGTGAATAGTGCGGATCCTGTTTCAGTCTAAAGACTGAAACAGGATCCGCACTTTTCACCGTTCCTTTCAGAATCATTTGATTCATCAGCTAGGAATGCCGATTGCTTCTCCAGACCTATCGAAGGCTAGGCCAAAGTACCTCGATCTTTCCAAGAGGTGTGTGGCCCAACTTTTGAAAGAACCGCTAAGTGGAGAACTATTTGGTATTTTTTCTAAGCACTTTTCACCGTAATTGTCCTAAGGTTGGTCTCTGCATCATTAAGCATACCAGAGTTTTCACAGACGAAACAGGCTGAGGCCCATTAATCTTGGCATTTCCAATAGTTGGTCCTAGAGACTACCAAGAAAGTGTTCCTTTAAGTATTATTCCTTTGTGGTTTCAGCATTATTTTCAGAACCGGAGCAGGGTTCTCGCATTAGCATAAGAATCCTGCCTGGTAGTTGAGATTTCTGGGTGGGGTATAAGTTGGGGGATTCTGTCAGCCCTGCCTTTGATTTGTTTACCTCCACAATTGGAAAGTGCATATTTGCGTGACATGGGAAAAGTGTGGATCGTGCTTCAGATTTCATCCAGACACGTTGAAATGACCAGTGTGTTGGTAATTATTTGCCATTTCCATGGCGTTTGGCACCGTAATAGTCATGAGGTCGGTCTCTGCATCCTGAAGCCTATGATGCTTTTTGCAGAGAAACCTCTGCTGAGGCCCAGGTAACTTGCTACTTCCCATAGCTGGCACAGGAGCCTTGGAAGATAGGATTGTTTTCAGTATTATTTCACCATTTTTTCACCACTGTTTCAAGAACGGTAGCCCTTTTCAACCGTTAGCGGAAGAATCCTTCTTTGGAGATGAGATATTTTTCTGGGGTGGCAAGTGCAGGGCCTCTGTCAGTCCTGGGTTTGTTGGACTAGCGCCAGACATGAGAAGTGCGCCTTTGTGGGACAGGTGAATAGAGCGGATCCTGCTTCAGTCTACAGACTGAAACAGGATCCGCACTTTTCACCGTTCCTTTCAAAATCATTTGATTCGTCAGCTAGGAATGGCGATTGCTTCTCCAGACCAATCGAAGGCTAGGCCAAAGTACCTCGATCTTTCCAAGAGGTGTGTGGCCCAACTTTTGAAAGAACCGCTAAGTGGAGAACTATTTGGTATTTTTCCCAAGCACTTTTCACCGTAATTGTCCTAAGGTTGGTCTCTGCATCCTTAAGCATACCAGAGTTTTCACAGAGGAAACAGGCTGAGGCCCATTAAATTTGGCATTTCCAATAGTTGGTCCTAGAGACTACCAAGAAAGTGTTCTTTTAAGTATTATTCTGTTGTGGTTTCAGCATTATTTTCAGAACCCGAGCAGGGTTCTCGCATTAGCATAAGAATCCTGCCTGGTAGTTGTGATTTCATGGTGGGGTGTAAGTGCGGGGCCTCTGTAAGCCGTGCCTTTGATTTGTTTACCTCCAGAGTTGGAAAGTGCATATTTGCGTGACATGGGAATAGTGTGGATCGTGCTTCAGATTTCATCCAGACACGTTGAAATGACCAGTGTGTTGGTAATTATTTGCCATTTCCATGGCGTTTGGCACCGTAATAGTCATGAGGTCGGTCTCTGCATCCTGAAGCCTATGATGCTTTTTGCAGAGAAACCTCTGCTGAGGCAGAGGTAACTTGCTATTTCCCATAGCTGGCACAGGAGCCTTGGAAGATAGGATTGTTTTCAGTATTATTTCACCATTTTTTCACCACTGTTTCAAGAACGGGAGCCCTTTTCAACTGTTAGCGGAAGAATCCTTCTTTGGAGATGAGATATTTTTCTGGGGTGGCAAGTGCAGGGCCTCTGTCAGTCCTGGGTTTGTTGGACTAGCGCTAGACATGAGAAGTGCGCCTTTGTGGGACAGGTGAATAGTGCGGATCCTGTTTCAGTCTAAAGACTGAAACAGGATCCGCACCTTTCACCGTTCCTTTCAGAATCATTTGATTCATCAGCTAGGAATGGCGATTGCTTCTCCAGACCAATCGAAGGCTAGGCCAAAGTACTTCGATCTTTCCAAGAGGTGTGTGGCCCAACTTTTGAAAGAACCGCTAAGTGGAGAACTATTTGGTATTTTTCCTAAGCACTTTTCACCGTAATTTTCCTAAGGTTGGTCTCTGCATCCTTAAGCATACCAGAGTTTTCACAGACGAAACAGCCTGAGGCCCATTAATGTTGACATTTCCAATAGTTGGTCCTAGAGACTACCAAGAAAGTGTTCTTTTACGTATTATTCTGTTGTGGTTTCAGCATTATTTTCAGAACCCGAGCAGGGTTCTGGCATTAGCATAAGAATCCTGTCAGGTAGTTGAGATTTCTGGGGGGGGGGTATAAGTTGGGGGATTCTGTCAGCGCTGCCTTTGATTTGTTTACCTCCAGAGTTGGAAAGTGCATAATTTCGTGAGATGGGAAAAGTGTGGATCGTGTTTCAGATTTCATACTGACATTTGAAATGATCAGTGTGTTGGTAATTATTTGCCATTTCCATGGCGTTTGGCCCCGTAATAGTCATGAGGTCGGTCTCTGCATCCTGAAGCCTATGATGCTTTTTGCAGAGAAACCTCTGCTGAGGCCCAGGTAACTTGCTATTTCCCATAGCTGGCACAGGAGCCTTGGAAGATAGGATTGTTTTCAGTATTATTTCACCATTTTTTCACCAGTGTTTCAAGAACGGGGGCCCTTTTCAACCGGTAGCGGAAGAATCCTTCTTTGGAGATGAGATATTTTTCTGGGGTGGCAAGTGCAGGGCCTCTGTCAGTCCTGGGTTTGTTGGAAGGCGCCAGACCTGAGAAGTGCGCCTTTGTGGGACAGGTGAATAGTGCGGATCCTGTTTCAGTCTAAAGACTGAAACAGGATCCGCACTTTTCACCGTTCCTTTCAGAATCATTTGATTCATCAGCTAGGAATGGCGTTTGCTTCTCCAGACCAATCGAAGGCTAGGCCAAAGTACCTCGATCTTTCCAAGACGTGTGTGGCCGAACTTTTGAAAGAACCGCTAAGTGGAGAACTATTTGGTATTTTTCCTAAGCACTTTTCACCGTAATTTTCCTAAGGTTGGTCTCTGCATCCTTAAGCATACCAGAGTTTTGACAGACGAAACAGGCTGAGGCCCATTAATGTTGGCATTTCCAATAGTTGGTCCTAGAGACTACCAAGAAAGTGTTCTTTTAAGTATTATTCTGTTGTGGTTTCAGCATTATTTTCAGAACCCGAGCAGGGTTCTCGCATTAGCATAAGAATCCTGCCTGGTAGTTGAGATTTCATGCTGGGGTGTAAGTGCAGGGCTTCTGTCAGCCCTGCCTTTGATTTGTTTACCTCCAGAGTTGGAAAGTGCATATTTGCGTGAGATGGGAAAAGTGTGGATCGTGCTTCAGATTTCATCCTGACACTTTAAAATGACCAGTGTGTTGGTAATTACTTGCCATTTCCATGGCGTTTGGCACCATAATAGTCATGAGGTCGGTCTCTGCATCCTGAAGCCTATGATGCTTTTTGCAGAGAAACCTCTGCTGAGGCCCACGTATCTTGCTATTTCCCATAGCTGGCACAGGAGCCTTGGAAGATAGGATTGTTTTCAGTATTATTTCACAATTTTTTCACCACTGTTTCAAGAACGGGAGCCCTTTTCAACCGTTAGCGGAAGAATCCTTCTTTGGAGATGAGAAATTTTTCTGGGGTGGCAATTGCAGGGCCTCTGTCAGTCCTGGGTTTGTTGGAAGGCGCCAGACCTGAGAAGTGCGCCTTTGTGGGACAGGGGAATAGTGCGGATCCTGTTTCAGTCTAAACACTGAAACAGGATCCGCACTTTTCACCGTTCCTTTCAGAATCATTTGATTCATCAGCTAGGAATGGCGATTGCTTCTCCAGACCAATCGAAGGCTAGGCCAAAGTACCTCGATCTTTCCAAGACGTGTGTGGCCGAACTTTTGAAAGAACCGCTAAGTGGAGAACTATTTGGTATTTTTCCTAAGCACTTTTCACCGTAATTTTCCTAAGGTTGGTCTCTGCATCCTTAAGCATACCAGAGTTTTCACAGACGAAACAGGCTGAGGCCCATTAATCTTGGCATTTCCAATAGTTGGTCCTAGAGACTACCAAGAAAGTGTTCTTTTAAGTATTATTCTGTTGTGGTTTCACCATTATTTTCAGAACCCGAGCAGGGTTCTCGCATTAGCATAAGAATCCTGCCTGGTAGTTGAGATTTCTGGGTGGGGTGTAAGTGCGGGGCTTCTGTCAGCCCTGCCTTTGATTTGTTTACCTCCAGAGTTGGAAAGTGCATATTTGCTTGAGATGGGAAAAGTGTGGATCGTGCTTCAGATTTCATCCTGACACTTTAAAATTACCAGTGTGTTGGTAATTATTTGCCATTTCCATGGCGTTTGGCCCCGTAATAGTCATGAGGTCGGTCTCTGCATCCTGAAGCCTATGATGCTTTTTGCAGAGAAACCTCTGCTGAGGCCCAGGTAACTTGCTATTTCCCATAGCTGGCACAGGAGCCTTGGAAGATAGGATTGTTTTCAGTATTATTTCACCATTTTTTCACCACTATTTCAAGAACCGGAGCCCTTTTCAACCTTTAGCGGAAGAATCCTTCTTTGGAGATGAGATATTTTTCTGGGGTGGCAAGTGCAGGGCCTCTGTCAGTCCTGGGTTTGTTGGACTACCGCCAGACATGAGAAGTGCGCCTTTGTGGGACAGGTGAATAGTGCGGATCCTGTTTCAGTCTAAAGACTGAAACAGGATCCGCACTTTTCACCGTTCCTTTCAGAATCATTTGGTTCATCAGCTAGGAATGGCGATTGCTTCTCCAGACCAATCGAAGGCTAGGCCAAAGTAACTCGATCTTTCCAAGAGGTGTGTGGCCCAACTTTTGAAAGAACCGCTAAGTGGAGAACTATTTGGTATTTTTCCTAAGCACTTTTCACCGTAATTTTCCTAAGGTTGGTCTCTGCATCCTTAAGCATACGAGAGTTTTCACAGACGAAACAGGCTGAGGCCCATTAATGTTGGCATTTCCAATAGTTGGTCCTAGAGACTACCAAGAAAGTGTTCTTTTAAGTATTATTCTGTTGTGGTTTCAGCATTATTTTCAGAACCCGAGCAGGGTTCTCGCATTAGCATAAGAATACTGCCTGGTAGTTGAGATTTCTGGGTGGGGTGTAAGTGCGGGGCTTCTGTAAGCCCTGCCTTTGATTTGTTTACCTCCAGAGTTGGAAAGTGCATAGTTGCGTGAGATGGGAAAAGTGTGGATCGTGTTTCAGATTTCATACTGACATTTGAAATGATCAGTGTGTTGGTAATTTTTTGCCATTTCCATGGCGTTTGGCACCGTAATAGTCATGAGGTCGGTCTCTGCATCCTGAAGCCTATAATGCTTTTTGCAGAGAAACCTCTGCTGAGGCCCAGGTAACTTGCTATTTCCCATAGCTGGCACAGGAGCCTTGGAAAATAGGATTGTTTGCAGTATTATTTCACCATTTTTTCACCACTGTTTCAAGAACGGGAGCCCTTTTCAACCGTTAGCGGAAGAATCCTTCTTTGGAGATGAGATATTTTTCTGGGGTGGCAAGTGCAGGGCCTCTGTCAGTCCTGGGTTTGTTGGAAGGCGCCAGACCTGAGAAGTGCGCCTTTGTGGGACAGGTGAATAGTGCGGATCCTGTTTCAGTCTAAAGACTGAAACAGGATCCGCACTTTTCACCGTTCCTTTCAGAATCATTTGATTCATCAGCTAGGAATGGCGATTGCTTCTCCAGACCAATCGAAGGCTAGGCCAAAGTACCTCGATCTTTCCAAGACGTGTGTGGCCGAACTTTTGAAAGAACCGCTAAGTGGAGAACTATTTGGTATTTTTCCGAAGCACTTTTCACCGTAATTTTCCTAAGGTTGGTCTCTGCATCCTTAAGCATACCAGAGTTTTCACAGACGAAACAGGCTGAGGCCCATTAATGTTGGCATTTCCAATAGTTGGTCCTGGAGACTACCAAGAAAGTGTTCTTTTAAGTATTATTCTGCTGTGGTTTCAGCATTATTTTCAGAACCCGAGCAGGGTTCTCGCATTAGCATAAGAATCCTGCCTGGTAGTTGAGATTTCTGGGTGGGGTGTAAGTGCGGGGCTTCTGTAAGCCCTGCCTTTGATTTGTTTACCTCCAGAGTTGGAAAGTGCATATTTGCGTGAGATGGGAAAAGTGTGGATCGTGCTTCAGATTTCATCCTGACACTTTAAAATGACCAGTGTGTTGGTAATTATTTGCCATTTCCATGGCGTTTGGCACCATAATAGTCATGAGGTCGGTCTCTGCATCCTGAAGCCTATGATGCTTTTTGCAGAGAAACCTCTGCTGAGGCCCAGGTAACTTGCTATTTCCCATAGCTGGCACAGGAGCCTTGGAAGACAGGATTGTTTTCAGTATTATTTCACCATTTTTTCACCACTGTTTCAAGAACGGGAGCCCTTTTCAACCGTTAGCGGAAGAATCCTTCTTTGGAGATGAGATATTTTTCTGGGGTGGCAAGTGCAGGGCCTCTGTCAGTCCTGGGTTTGTTGGACTAGCGCCAGACATGAGAAGTGCGCCTTTGTGGGACAGGTGAATAGTGCGGATCCTGTTTCAGTCTAAAGACTGAAACAGGATCCGCACTTTTCACCGTTCCTTTCAGAATCATTTGATTCATCAGCTAGGAATGGCGATTGCTTCTCCAGACCAATCGAAGGCTAGGCCAAAGTAACTCGATCTTTCCAAGAGGTGTGTGGCCCAACTTTTGAAAGAACTGCTAAGTCGAGAACTATTTGGTATTTTTCCTAAGCACTTTTCACCGTAATTTTCCTAAGGTTGGTCTCTGCATCCTTAAGCATACCAGAGTTTTCACAGACGAAACAGGCTGAGGCCCATTAATGTTGGCATTTCCAATAGTTGCTCATAGAGACTACCAAGAAAGTGTTCTTTTAAGTATTATTCTGTTGTGGTTTCAGCATTATTTTCAGAACCCGAGCAGGGTTCTCGCATTAGCATAAGAATCCTGTCAGGTAGTTGAGATTTCTGGGGGGGGGTATAAGTTGGGGGATTCTGTCAGCAATGCCTTTGATTTGTTTACCTCCAGAGTTGGAAAGTGCATAATTGCGTGAGATGGGAAAAGTGTAGATTGTGTTTCAGATTTCATACTGACATTTGAAATGATCAGTGTGTTGGTAATTATTTGCGATTTCCATGGCGTTTGGCACCGTAATAGTCATCAGGTCGGTCTCTGCATCCTGAAGCCTATGATGATTTTTGCACAGATACCTCTGCTGAGGCCCAGGTAACTTGCTATTTCCCATAGCTGGCACAGGAGCCTTGGAAGATAGGATTGTTTGCAGTATTATTTCACCATTTTTTGACCACTGTTTCAAGAACGGGAGCCCTTTTCAACCGTTAGCGGAAGAATCCTTCTTTGGAGATGAGATATTTTTCTGGGGTGGCAAGTGCAGGGCCTGTGTCAGTCCTGGGTTTGTTGGACTAGCGCCAGACATGAGAAGTGCGCCTTTGTGGGACAGGTGAATAGTGTGGATCCTGTTTCAGTCTAAAGACTGAAACAGGATCCGCACTTTTCACCGTTCCTTTCAGAATCATTTGATTCATCAGCTAGGAATGCCGATTGCTTCTCCAGACCAATCGAAGGCTAGGCCAAAGTACCTCGATCTTTCCCAGAGGTGTGTGGCCCAACTTTTGAAAGAACCGCTAAATGGAGAAGTATTTGGTATTTTTCCTAAGAACTTTTCACCGTAATTGTCCTAAGGTTGGTCTCTGCATCCTTAAGCATACCAGAGTTTTCACAGACGAAACAGGCTGAGGCCCATTAATCTTGGCATTTCCAATTGTTGGTCCTAGAGACTACCAAGAAAGTGTTCTTTTAAGTATTATTCTGTTGTGGTTTCAGCATTATTTTCAGAACCCGAGCAGGGTTCTCGTATTAGCATAAGAATTCTGCCTGGTAGTTGAGATTTCATGGTGGGGTGTAAGTGCGGGGCTTCTGTCAGCCCTGCCTTTGATTTGTTTACCTCCAGAGTTGGAAAGTGCATATTTGCGTGAGATGGGAAAAGTGTGGATCGTGCTTCAGAATTCATCCTGACACTTTGAAATGACCAGTGTGTTGGTAATTATTTGCCATTTCCATGGCGTTTGGCACCGTAATAGTCATGAGGTCGGTCTCTGCATCCTGAAGCCTATGATGCTTTTTGCAGAGAAACCTCTGCTGAGGCCCAGGTAACTTGCTATTTCCCATAGCTGGCACAGGAGCCTTGGAAGATAGGATTGTTTTCAGTATTAATTGACCATTTTTTCACCACTGTTTCAAGGACGGGAGCCCTTTTCCACCGTTAGCGGAAGAATCCTTCTTTGGAGATGAGATATTTTTCTGGGGTGGCAAGTGCAGGGCCTCTGTCAGTCCTGGGTTTGTTGGACTAGCGCCAGACATGAGAAGTGCGCCTTTGTGGGACAGGTGAATAGTGCGGATCCTGTTTCAGTCTAAAGACTGAAACAGGATCCGCACTTTTCACCGTTCCTTTCAGAATCATTTGATTCATCAGCTAGGAATGCCGATTGCTTCTCCAGACCAATCGAAGGCTAGGCCAAAGTAACTCGATCTTTCCAAGAGGTGTGTGGCCCAACTTTTGAAAGAACTGCTAAGTGGAGAACTATTTGGTATTTTTTCCGAAGCACTTTTCACCGCAATTGTCCTAAGGTTGGTCTCTGCATCCTTAAGCATACCAGAGTTTTCACAGACGAAACAGGCTGAGGCCCAGTAATCTTGGCATTTCCAATAGTTGGTCCTAGAGACTACCATGAAAGTGTTTTTTTAAATATTATTCCATTGTGGTTTCAGCATTATTTTCAGTACCCGAGCTGGGTTCTCGCATTAGCATAAGAATCCTGCCTGGTAGTTGAGATTTCTGGGTGGGGTGTAGGTGCGGGGCTTCTGTCAGCCCTGCCTTTGATTTGTTTACCTCCAGAGTTGGAAAGTGCATATTTGCGTGAGATGGGAAAAGTGTGGATCGTGCTTCAGATTTCATCCTGTCACTTTGAAATGACCAGTGTGTTGGTAATTATTTGCCATTTCCATGGCGTTTGGCCCCGTAATAGTCATGAGGTCGGTCTCTGCATCCTGAAGGCTATGATGCTTTTTGCAGAGAAACCTCTGCTGAGGCCAAGGTAACTTGCTATTTCCCATAGCTGGCACAGGAGCCTTGGAAGATAGCATTGTTTTCAGTATTATTTCACCATTTTTTCACCACTGTTTCAAGAACGGGAGCCCTGTTCAACCGTTAGCGGAAGAATCCTTCTTTGGAGATGAGATATTTTTCTGGGGTGGCAAGTGCAGGGCCTCTTTCAGTCCTGGGTTTGTTGGACTAGCGCCAGACATGAGAAGTGCGCCTTTGTGGGACAGATGAATAGTGCGGATCCTGTTTCAGTCTAAAGACTGAAACAGGATCCGCACTTTTCACCGTTCCTTTCAGAATCATTTGATTCATCAGCTAGGAATGGCGATTGCTTCTCCAGACCAATCGAAGGCTAGGCCAAAGTAACTCGATCTTTCCAACAGGTGTGTGGCCCAACTTTTGAAAGAACCGCTAAGTGGAGAACTATTTGGTATTTTTCCTAAGCACTTTTCACCGTAATTGTCCTAAGGTTGGTCTCTGCATCCTTAAGCATACCAGAGTCTTCACAGACGAAACAGGCTGAGGCCCAGTAATCTTGGCATTTCCAATAGTTGGTCCTAGAGACTACCAAGAAAGTGTTCTTTTAAGTATTATTCCTTTGTGGTTTCAGCATTATTTTCAGAACCCGAGCTGGGTTCTCGCATTAGCATAAGAATCCTGCCTGGTAGTTGAGATTTCTGTGTGGGGTGTAAGTGTGGGGCTTCTATCAGCCCTGCCTTTGATTTGTTTACCTCCAGAGTTGGAAAGTGTATAGTTGCGTGAGATGGGAAAAGTGTGGATCGTGCTTCCGATTTCATCCAGACACTTTGAAATGAGCAGTGTGTTGGTAATTATTTGCCATTTCCTTGGCGTTTGGCACCGTAATAGTCATGAGGTGGGTCTCTGCATCCTGAAGCCTATGATGCTTTTTGCAGAGAAACCTCTGCTGAGGCCCAGGTAACTTGCTATTTCCCATAGCAGGCACAGGAGCCTTGGAAGATAGGATTGTTTTCAGTATTATTTCACCATTTTTTCACCACTGTTTCAAGAACGGGAGCCCTTTTCAACCGTTAGCGGAAGAATCCTTCTTTGGAGATGAGATATTTTTCTGGGGTGGCAAGTGCAGGGCCTCTGTCAGTGCTGGGTTTGTTGGACTAGCGCCAGACATGAGAAGTGCGCCATTGTGGGACAGGTGAATAGTGCGGATCCTGTTTCAGTCTAAAGACTGAAACAGGATCCGCACTTTTCACCGTTCCTTTCAGAATCATTTGATTCATCAGCTAGGAATGGCGATTGCTTCTCCAGACCAATCGAAGGCTAGGCCAAAGTAACTCGATCTTTCCAAGAGGTGTGTGGCCCAACTTTTGAAAGAACTGATAAGTGGAGAACTATTTGGTATTTTTCCGAAGCACTTTTCACCGCAATTGTCATAAGGTTGGTCTCTGCATACTTAAGCATACGAGAGTTTTCACAGACGAAACAGGCTGAGGCCCAGTAATCTTGGCATTTCCAATAGTTGGTCCTAGAGACTACCAAGAAAGTGTTTTTTTAAATATTATTCCATTGTGGTTTCAGCATTATTTTCAGAACCGGAGCAGGGTTCTCGCATTAGCATAAGAATCCTGCCTGGTAGTTGAGATTTCTGGGTGGGTTGTAGGTGTGGGGATTCTGTCAGCCCTGCCTTTGATTTGTTTACCTCCAGAGTGGGAAAGTGCATAGTTCCGTGAGATGGGAAAAGTGTGGATCGTGCTTCAGATTTCATCCTGACACTTTGAAATGACCAGTGTGTTGGTAATTATTTGCCATTTCCATGGCGTTTGGCACCGTAATAGTCATGAGGTCGGTCTCTGCATCCTGAAGCCTATGATGCTTTTTGCAGAGAAACCTCTGCTGAGGCCCAGGTAACTTGCTATTTCCCATAGCTGGCACAGGAGCCTTGGAAGATAGGATTGTTTTCAGTATTAATTGACCATTTTTTCACCACTGTTTCAAGGACGGGAGCCCTTTTCCACCGTTAGCGGAAGAATCCTTCTTTGGAGATGAGATATTTTTCTGGGGTGGCAAGTGCAGGGCCCCTGTCAGTCCTGGGTTTGTTGGACTAGCGCCAGACATGAGAAGTGCGCCTTTGTGGGACAGGTGAATAGTGCGGATCCTGTTTCAGTCTAAAGACTGAAACAGGATCCGCACTTTTCACCGTTCCTTTCAGAATCATTTGATTCATCAGCTAGGAATGGCGATTGCTTCTCCAGACCAATCGAAGGCTAGGCCAAAGTACCTCGATCTTTCCAAGAGGTGTGTGGCCCAACTTTTGAAAGAACCGCTAAGTGGAGAACTATTTGGTATTTTTCCGAAGCACTTTTCACCGTAGTTGTCATAAGGTTGGTCTCTGCATCCTTAAGCATACGAGAGTTTTCACAGACGAAACAGGCTGAGGCCCAGTAATCTTGGCATTTCCAATAGTTTGTCCTAGAGACTAGCAAGAAAGTGTTCTTTTAAGTATTATTTCGTTGTGGTTTCAGCATTATTTTCAGAACATGAGCAGGGTTCACGCATTAGCATAAGAATCCTGCCTGGTAGTTGAGATTTCTGGGTGGGGTATAAGTTGGGGGATTCTGTCAGCCCTGCCTTTGATTTGTTTACCTCCAGAGTTGCAAAGTGCATAATTGCGTGAGATGGGAAAAGTGTGGATCGTGTTTCAGATTTCATACTGACATTTGAAATGATCAGTGTGTTGGTATTTATTTGCCATTTCCATGGCGTTTGGCACCGTAATAGTCATGAGGTCGGTCTCTGCATCCTGAAGCCTATGATGCTTTTTGCAGAGAAACCTCTGCTGAGGCCCAGGTAACTTGCTATTTCCCATAGCTGGCACAGGAGCCTTGGAAGATAGGATTGTTTTCAGTATTATTTCACCATTTTTTCACCACTGTTTCAAGAACGGGAGCCCTTTTCAACCGTTATCGGAAGAATCCTTCTTTGGAGATGAGATATTTTTCTGGGGTGGCAAGTGCAGGGCCTCTGTCAGTCCTGGGTTTGTTGGACTAGCGCCAGACATGAGAAGTGCGCCTTTGTGGGACAGGTGAATAGTGCGGATCCTGTTTCAGTCTAAAGACTGAAACAGGATCCGCACTTTTCACCGTTCCTTTCAGAATCATTTGATTCATCAGCTAGGAATGGCGATTGCTTCTCCAGACCAATCGAAGGCTAGGCCAAAGTACCTCGATCTTTCCCAGAGGTGTGTGGCCCAACTTTTGAAAGAACCGCTAAATGGAGAAGTATTTGGTATTTTTCCTAAGCACTTTTCACCGTAATTGTCCTAAGGTTGGTCTCTGCATCCTTAAGCACACCAGAGTTTTCACAGACGAAACAGGCTGAGGCCCATTAATCTTGGCATTTCCAATAGTTGGTCCTAGAGACTACCAAGAAAGTGTTCTTTTAAGTATTATTCTGTTGTGGTTTCAGCATTATTTTCAGAACCCGAGCAGGGTTCTCGTATTAGCATAAGAATTCTGCCTGGTAGTTGAGATTTCATGGTGGTGTGTAAGTGCGGGGCTTCTGTCAGCCCTGCCTTTGATTTGTTTACCTCCAGAGTTGGAAAGTGCATATTTGCTTGAGATGGGAAAAGTGTGAATCGTGCTTCAGATTTCATCCAGACACTTTGAAATGACCAGTGTGTTGGTAATTATTTGCCATTTCCATGGCGTTTGGCCCCGTAATAGTCATGAGGTCGGTCTCTGCATCCTGAAGCCTATGATGCTTTTTGCAGAGAAACCTCTGCTGAGGCCCAGGTAACTTGCTATTTCCCATAGCTGGCACAGGAGCCTTGGAAGATAGGATTGTTTTCAGTATTATTTCACCATTTTTTCACCACTGTTTCAAGAATCGGAGCCCTTTTCAACCGTTAGCGGAAGAATCCTTCTTTGGAGATGAGATATTTTTCTGGGGTGGCAAGTGCAGGGCCTCTGTCAGTCCTGGGTTTGTTGGACTAGCGCCAGACATGAGAAGTGCGCCTTTGTGGGACAGGTGAATAGTGCGGATCCTGTTTCAGTCTAAAGACAGAAACAGGATCCGCACTTTTCACGGTTCCTTTCAGAATCATTTGATTCATCAGCTAGGAATGGCGATTGCTTCTCCAGACCAATCGAAGGCTAGGCCAAAGTAACTCGATCTTGTCAAGAGGTGTGTGGCCCAACTTTTGAAAGAACCGCTAAGTGGAGAACTATTTGTTATTTTTCCGAAGCACTTTTCACCGTAATTGTCATAAGGTTGGTCTCTGCATCCTTAAGCATACGAGAGTTTTCACAGACGAAACAGGCTGAGGCCCAGTAATCTTGGCATTTCCAATAGTTTGTCCTAGAGACTACCAAGAAAGTGTTCTTTTAAGTATTATTCCATTGTGGTTTCAGCATTATTTTCAGAACCCGAGCAGGGTTCTCGCATTAGCATAATAATCCTGCCTGGTAGTTGAGATTTCTTGGTGGGGTATAAGTTGGGGGATTCTGTCAGCCCTACCTTTGATTTGTTTACCTCCAGAGGTGCAAAGTGCATAATTGCGTGTGATGAGAAAAGTGTGGATCGTGTTTCAGATTTCATACTGACATTTGAAATGATCAGTGTGTTGGTAATTATTTGCCATTTCCATGGCGTTTGTCACCGTAATAGTCATGAGGTCGGTCTCTGCATCCTGAAGCCTATGATGCTTTTTGCAGAGAAACCTCTGCTGAGGCCCAGGTAACTTGCTATTTCCCATAGCTGGCACAGGAGCCTTGGAAGATAGGATTGTTTTCAGTATTAATTGACCATTTTTTCACCACTGTTTCAAGAACGGGAGCCCTTTTCCACCGTTAGCGGAAGAATCCTTCTTTGGAGATGAGATATTTTTCTGGGGTGGCAAGTGCAGGGCCTCTGTCAGTCCCGGGTTTGTTGGACTAGCGCCAGACATGAGAAGTGCGCCTTTGTGGGACAGGTGAATAGTGCGGATCCTGTTTCAGTCTAAAGACTGAAACAGGATCCGCACTTTTCACCGTTCCTTTCAGAATCATTTGATTCATCAGCTAGGAATGGCGATTGCTTCTCCAGACCAATCGAAGGCTAGGCCAAAGTACCTCGATCTTTCCAAGAGGTGTGTGGCCCAACTTTTGAAAGAACCGCTAAGTGGAGAACTATTTGGTATTTTTCCGAAGCACTTTTCACCGCAATTGTCATAAGGTTGGTCTCTGCATCCTTAAGCATACGAGAGTTTTCACAGACGAAACAGGCTGAGGCCCATTAATCTTGGCATTTCCAATTGTTGGTCCTAGAGACTACCAAGAAAGTGTTCTTTTAAGTATTATTCTGTTGTGGTTTCAGCATTATTTTCAGAACCCGAGCAGGGTTCTCGTATTAGCATAAGAATTCTGCCTGGTAGTTGAGATTTCATGGTGGGGTGTAAGTGCGGGGCTTCTGTCAGCCCTGCCTTTGATTTGTTAACCTCCAGAATTGGAAAGTGCATATTTGCGTGAGATGGGAAAAGTGTGGATCGTGCTTCAGATTTCATCCAGACACTTTGAAATGACCAGTGTGTTGGTAATTATTTGCCATTTCCATGGCGTTTGGCACCTTAATAGTCATGAGGTCGGTCTCTGCATCCTGAAGCCTATGATGCTTTTTGCAGAGAAACCTCTGCTGAGGCCCAGGTAACTTGCTATTTCCCATAGCTGGCACAGGAGCCTTGGAAGATAGGATTGTTTTCAGTATTATTTCACCGTTTTTTGACCACTGTTTCAAGAACGGGAGCCCTTTTCAACCGGTAGCGGAAGAATCCTTCTTTGGAGATGAGATATTTTTCTGGGGTGGCAAGTGCAGGGCCTCTGTCAGTCCTGGGTTTATTGGACTAGCGCCAGACATGAGAAGTGCGCCTTTGTGGGACAGGTGAATAGTGCGGATCCTGTTTCAGTCTAAAGACAGAACAGGATCCGCACTTTTCACCGTTCCTTTCAGAATCATTTGATTCATCAGCTGGGAATGGCGATTGCTTCACCAGACCAATCGAAGGCTAGGCCAAAGTAACTCGATGTTTCCAAGAGGTGTGTGGCCCAACTTTTGAAAGAACCGCTAAGTGGAGAACTATTTGGTATTTTTCCGAAGCACTTTTCACCGTAATTGTCATAAGGTGGGTCTCTGCATCCTTAAGCATACGAGAGTTTTCACAGACGAAACAGGCTGAGGCCCAGTAATCTTGGCATTTCCAATAGTTTGTCCTAGAGACTAGCAAGAAAGTGTTCTTTTAAGTATTATTCCGTTGTGGTTTCAGCATTATTTTCAGAACCCGAGCAGGGTTCTCGCATTAGCATAAGAATCCTGTCTGGTAGTTGAGATTTCTGGGGGGGGGTATAAGTTGGGGGATTCTGTCAGCCCTGCCTTTGATTTGTTTACCTCCAGAGTTGGAAAGTGCATAATTGCGTGAGATGGGAAAAGTGTAGATTGTGTTTCAGATTTCATACTGACATTTGAAATGATCAGTGTGTTGGTAATTATTTGCCATTTCCATGGCGTTTGGCACCGTAATAGTCATGAGGTCGGTCTCTGCATCCTGAAGCCTATGATGCTTTTTGCACAGAAACCTCTGCTGAGGCCCAGGTAACTTGCTATTTCCCATAGCTGGCACAGGAGCCTTGGAAGATAGGATTGTTTGCAGTATTATTTCACCATTTTTTGACCACTGTTTCAAGAACGGGAGCCCTTTTCAACCGTTAGCGGAAGAATCCTTCTTTGGAGATGAGATATTTTTCTGGGGTGGCAAGTGCAGGGCCTCTGTCAGTCCCGGGTTTGTTGGACTAGCGCCAGACATGAGAAGTGCGCCTTTGTGGGACAGGTGAATAGTGCGGATCCTGTTTCAGTCTAAAGACTGAAACAGGATCCGCACTTTTCACCGTTCCTTTCAGAATCATTTGATTCATCAGCTAGGAATGCCGATTGCTTCTCCAGACCAATCGAAGGCTAGGCCAAAGTACCTCGATCTTTCCCAGAGGTGTGTGGCCCAACTTTTGAAAGAACCGCTAAATGGAGAAGTATTTGGTATTTTTCCTAAGCACTTTTCACCGTAATTGTCCTAAGGTTGGTCTCTGCATCCTTAAGCACACCAGAGTTTTCACAGACGAAACAGGCTGAGGCCCATTAATCTTGGCATTTCCAATAGTTGGTCCTAGAGACTACCAAGAAAGTGTTCTTTTAAGTATTATTCTGTTGTGGTTTCAGCATTATTTTCAGAACCCGAGCAGGGTTCTCGTATTAGCATAAGAATTCTGCCTGGTAGTTGAGATTTCATGGTGGGGTGTAAGTGCGGGGCTTCTGTCAGCCCTGCCTTTGATTTGTTTACCTCCAGAGTTGGAAAGTGCATATTTGCTTGAGATGGGAAAAGTGTGGATCGTGCTTCAGATTTCATCCAGACACTTTGAAATGACCAGTGTGTTGGTAATTATTTGCCATTTCCATGGCGTTTGGCCCCGTAATAGTCATGAGGTCGGTCTCTGCATCCTGAAGCCTATGATGCTTTTTGCAGAGAAACCTCTGCTGAGGCCCAGGTAACTTGCTATTTCCCATAGCTGGCACAGGAGCCTTGGAAGATAGGATTGTTTTCAGTATTATTTCACCATTTTTTCACCACTGTTTCAAGAATCGGAGCCCTTTTCAACCGTTAGCGGAAGAATCCTTCTTTGGAGATGAGATATTTTTCTGGGGTGGCAAGTGCAGGGCCTCTGTCAGTCCTGGGTTTGTTGGACTAGCGCCAGACATGAGAAGTGCGCCTTTGTGGGACAGGTGAATAGTGCGGATCCTGTTTGAGTCTAAAGACTGAAAAAGGATCCGCACTTTTCACCGTTCCTTTCAGAATCATTTGATTCATCAGCTAGGAATGGCGATTGCTTCTCCAGACCAATCGAAGGCTAGGCCAAAGTACCTCGATCTTTCCAAGAGGTGTGTGACGCAACTTTTGAAAGAACCGCTAAGTGGAGAACTATTTGGTATTTTTCCTAAGCACTTTTCACCGTACTTGTGCTAAGGTTGGTCTCTGCATCCTTAAGCATACCAGAGTTTTCACAGAGGAAACAGGCTGAGGCCCATTAATCTTGGCATTTCCAATAGTTGGTCCTAGAGACTACCAAGAAAGTGTTCTTTTAAGTATTATTCTGTTGTGGTTTCAGCATTATTTTCAGAACCCGAGCAGGGTTCTCGTATTAGCATAAGAATTCTGCCTGGTAGTTGAGATTTCATGGTGGGGTGTAAGTGCGGGGCTTCTGTCAGCCCTGCCTTTGATTTGTTTACCTCCAGAGTTGGAAAGTGCATATTTGCGTGAGATGGGAAAAGTGTGGATCGTGCTTCAGATTTCATCCTGACACTTTGAAATGACCAGTGTGTTGGTAATTATTTGCCATTTCCATGGCGTTTGGCACCGTAATAGTCATGAGGTCGGTCTCTGCATCCTGAAGCCTATGATGCTTTTTGCAGAGAAACCTCTGCTGAGGCCCAGGTAACTTGCTATTTCCCATAGCTGGCACAGGAGCCTTGGAAGATAGGATTGTTTTCAGTATTAATTGACCATTTTTTCACCACTGTTTCAAGAACGGGAGCCCTTTTCCACCGTTAGCGGAAGAATCCTTCTTTGGAGATGAGATATTTTTCTGGGGTGGCAAGTGCAGGGCCTCTGTCAGTCCCGGGTTTGTTGGACTAGCGCCAGACATGAGAAGTGCGCCTTTGTGGGACAGGTGAATAGTGCGGATCCTGTTTCAGTCTAAAGACTGAAACAGGATCCGCACTTTTCACCGTTCCTTTCAGAATCATTTGATTCATCAGCTAGGAATGGCGATTGCTTCTCCAGACCAATCGAAGGCTAGGCCAAAGTACCTCGATCTTTCCAAGAGGTGTGTGGCCCAACTTTTGAAAGAACCGCTAAGTGGAGAACTATTTGGTATTTTTCCGAAGCACTTTTCACCGCAATTGTCATAAGGTTGGTCTCTGCATCCTTAAGCATACGAGAGTTTTCACAGACGAAACAGGCTGAGGCCCAGTAATCTTGGCATTTCCAATAGTTGGTCCTAGAGACTACCATGAAAGTGTTTTTTTAAATATTATTCCATTGTGGTTTCAGCATTATTTTCAGTACCCGAGCTGGGTTCTCGCATTAGCATAAGAATCCTGCCTGGTAGTTGAGATTTCTGGGTGGGGTGTATGTGCGGGGCTTCTGTCAGCCCTGCCTTTGATTTGTTTACCTCCAGAGTTGGAAAGTGCATATTTGCGTGAGATGGGAAAAGTGTGGATCGTGCTTCAGATTTCATCCTGACACTTTGAAATGACCAGTGTGTTGGTAATTATTTGCCATTTCCATGGCGTTTGGCCCCGTAATAGTCATGAGGTCGGTCTCTGCATCCTGAAGGCTATGATGCTTTTTGCAGAGAAACCTCTGCTGAGGCCAAGGTAACTTGCTATTTCCCATAGCTGGCACAGGAGCCTTGGAAGATAGGATTGTTTTCAGTATTATTTCACCATTTTTTCACCACTGTTTCAAGAACGGGAGCCCTTTTCAACCGTTAGCGGAAGAATCCTTCTTTGGAGATGAGATATTTTTCTGGGGTGGCAAGTGCAGGGCCTCTGTCAGTCCTGGGTTTGTTGGACTAGCGCCAGACATGAGAAGTGCGCCTTTGTGGGACAGATGAATAGTGCGGATCCTGTTTCAGTCTAAAGACTGAAACAGGATCCGCACTTTTCACCGTTCCTTTCAGAATCATTTGATTCATCAGCAAGGAATGGCGATTGCTTCTCCAGACCAATCGAAGGCTAGGCCAAAGTAACTCGATCTTTCAAAGAGGTGTGTGGCCCAACTTTTGAAAGAACCGCTAAGTGGAGAACTATTTGGTATTTTTCCTAAGCACTTTTCACCGTAATTATCCTAAGGTTGGTCTCTGCATCCTTAAGCATACCAGAGTCTTCACAGACGAAACAGGCTGAGGCCCAGTAATCTTGGCATTTCCAATAGTTGGTCCTAGAGACTACCAAGAAAGTGTTCTTTTAAGTATTATTCCTTTGTGGTTTCAGCATTATTTTCAGTACCCGAGCAGGGTTCTCGCATTAGCATAAGAATCCTGCCTGGTAGTTGAGATTTCTGTGTGGGGTGTAAGTGTGGGGCTTCTATCAGCCCTGCCTTTGATTTGTTTACCTCCAGAGTTGGAAAGTGCATAGTTGCGTGAGATGGGAAAAGTGTGGATCGTGCTTCCGATTTCATCCAGACACTTTGAAATGAGCAGTGTGTTGGTAATTATTTGCCATTTCCATGGCGTTTGGCACCGTAATAGTCATGAGGTGGGTCTCTGCATCCTGAAACCTATGATGCTTTTTGCAGAGAAACCTCTGCTGAGGCCCAGGTAACTTGCTATTTCCCATAGCAGGCAGAGGAGCCTTGGAAGATAGGATTGTTTTCAGTATTATTTCACCATTTTTTCACCACTGTTTCAAGAACGGGAGCCCTTTTCAACCGTTAGCGGAAGAATCCTTCTTTGGAGATGAGATATTTTTCTGGGGTGGCAAGTGCAGGGCCTCTGTCAGTTCTGGGTTTGTTGGACTAGCGCCAGACATGAGAAGTGCGCCATTGTGGGACAGGTGAATAGTGCGGATCCTGTTTCAGTCTAAAGACTGAAACAGGATCCGCACTTTTCACCGTTCCTTTCAGAATCATTTGATTCATCAGCTAGGAATGGCGATTGCTTCTCCAGACCAATCGAAGGCTAGGCCAAAGTAACTCGATCTTTCCAAGAGGTGTGTGGCCCAACTTTTGAAAGAACCGCTAAGTGGAGAACTATTTGGTATTTTTCCTAAGCACTTTTCACCGTAATTGTCCTAAGGTTGGTCTCTGCATCCCTAAGCATACGAGAGTTTTCACAGATGAAACAGGCTGTGGCCCAGTAATCTTGGCATTTCCAATAGTTGGTCTTAGAGACTACCAAGAAAGTGTTCTTTTAAGTATTATTCCTTTGTGGTTTCAGCATTATTTTCAGTACCCAAGCTGGGTTTTCGCATTAGCATAAGAATCCTGCCTGGTAGTTGAGATTTCATGGTGGGGTGTAAGTGCGGGGCTTCTGTCAGCCCTGCCTTTGATTTGTTAACCTCCAGAATTGGAAAGTGCATATTTGCGTGAGATGGGAAAAGTGTGGATCGTGCTTCAGATTTCATCCAGACACTTTGAAATGACCAGTGTGTTGGTAATTATTTGCCATTTCCATGGCGTTTGGCACCTTAATAGTCATGAGGTCGGTCTCTGCATCCTGAAGCCTATGATGCTTTTTGCAGAGAAACCTCTGCTGAGGCCCAGGTAACTTGCTATTTCCCATAGCTGGCACAGGAGCCTTGGAAGATAGGATTGTTTTCAGTATTATTTCACAGTTTTTTCACCACTGTTTCAAGAACGGGAGCCCTTTTCAAATGGTAGCGGAAGAATCCTTCTTTGGAGATGAGATATTTTTCTGGGGTGGCAAGTGCAGGGCCTCTGTCAGTCCTGGGTTTGTTGGACTAGCGCCAGACATGAGAAGTGCGCCTTTGTGGGACAGGTGAATAGTGCGGATCCTGTTTCAGTCTAAAGACAGAACAGGATCCGCACTTTTCACCGTTCCTTTCAGAATCATTTGATTCATCAGCTGGGAATGGCGATTGCTTCAGCAGACCAATCGAAGGCTAGGCCAAAGTAACTCGATCTTTCCAAGAGGTGTGTGGCCCAACTTTTGAAAGAACCGCTAAGTGGAGAACTATTTGGTATTTTTCCGAAGCACTTTTCACCGTAATTGTCATAAGGTTGGTCTCTGCATCCTTAAGCATACGAGAGTTTTCACAGACGAAACAGGCTGAGGCCCAGTAATCTTGGCATTTCCAATAGTTTGTCCTAGAGACTAGCAAGAAAGTGTTCTTTTAAGTATTATTCCGTTGTAGTTTCAGCATTGTTTTCAGAACCCGAGCAGGGTTCTCGCATTAGCATAAGAATCCTGTCTGGTAGTTGAGATTTCTGGGGGGGGGTATAAGTTGGGGGATTCTGTCAGCCCTGCCTTTGATTTGTTTACCTCCAGAGTTGGAAAGTGCATAATTGCGTGAGATGGGAAAAGTGTAGATTGTGTTTCAAATTTCATACTGACATTTGAAATGATCAGTGTGTTGGTAATTATTTGCCATTTCCATGGCGTTTGGCACCGTAATAGTCATGAGGTCAGTCTCTGCATCCTGAAGCCTATGATGCTTTTTGCACAGAAACCTCTGCTGAGGCCCTGGTAACTTGCTATTTCCCATAGCTGGCACAGGAGCCTTGGAAGATAGGATTGTTTGCAGTATTATTTCACCATTTTTTGACCACTGTTTCAAGAACGGGAGCCCTTTTCAACCGTTAGCGGAAGAATCCTTCTTTGGAGATGAGATATTTTTCTGGGGTGCCAAGTGCAGGGCCTCTGGCAGTCCTGGGTTTGTTGGACTAGCGCCAGACATGAGAAGTGCGCCTTTGTGGGACAGGTGAATAGTGCGGATCAGTCTTTAGACTGAAACAGGATCCGCACTTTTCACCGTTCCTTTCAGAATCATTTGATTCATCAGCTAGGAATGCCGATTGCTTCTCCAGACCAATCGAAGGCTAGGCCAAAGTACCTCGATCTTTCCCAGAGGTGTGTGGCCCAACTTTTGAAAGAACCGCTAAATGGAGAAGTATTTGGTATTTTTCCTAAGCACTTTTCACCGTAATTGTCCTAAGGTTGGTCTCTGCATCCTTAAGCACACCAGAGTTTTCACAGACGAAACAGGCTGAGGCCCATTAATCTTGGCATTTCCAATAGTTGGTCCTAGAGACTACCAAGAAAGTGTTCTTTTAAGTATTATTCTGTTGCGGTTTCAGCATTATTTTCAGAACCCGAGCAGGGTTCTCGTATTAGCATAAGAATTCTGTCTGGTAGTTGAGATTTCATGGTGGGGTGTAAGTGCGGGGCTTCTGTCAGCCCTGCCTTTGATTTGTTTACCTCCAGAGTTGGAAAGTGCATATTTGCGTGAGATGGGAAAAGTGTGGATCGTGCTTCAGATTTCATCCTGACACTTTGAAATGACCAGTGTGTTGGTAATTATTTGCCATTTCCATGGCGTTTGGCACCGTAATAGTCATGAGGTCGGTCTCTGCATCCTGAAGGCTATGATGCTTTTTGCAGAGAAACCTCTGCTGAGGCCCAGGTAACTTGCTATTTCCCATAGCTGGCACAGGAGCCTTGGAAGATAGGATTGTTTTCAGTATTATTTCACCATTTTTTCACCACTGTTTCAAGAACGGGAGCCCTTTTCAACCGTTAGCGGAAGAATCCTTCTTTGGAGATGAGATATTTTTCTGGGGTGGCAAGTGCAGGGCCTCTGTCAGTCCTGGGTTTGTTGGACTAGCGCCAGACATGAGAAGTGCGCCATTGTGGGACAGGTGAATAGTGCGGATCCTGTTTCAGTCTAAAGACTGAAACAGGATCCGCACTTTTCACCGTTCCTTTCAGAATCATTTGATTCATCAGCTAGGAATGGCGATTGCTTCTCCAGACCAATCGAAGGCTAGGCCAAAGTACCTCGATCTTTCCAAGAGGTGTGTGGCCCAACTTTTGAAAGAACCGCTAAGTGGAGAACTATTTGGTATTTTTCCGAAGCACTTTTCACCGTAGTTGTCATAAGGTTGGTCTCTGCATCCCTAAGCATACGAGAGTTTTCACAGACGAAACAGGCTGAGGCCCAGTAATCTTGGCATTTCCAATAGTTTGTCCTAGAGACTAGCAAGAAAGTGTTCTTTTAAGTATTATTCCGTTGTGGTTTCAGCATTATTTTCAGAACCCGAGCAGGGTTCTCGCATTAGCATAAGAATCCTGCCTGGTAGTTGAGATTTCATGGTGGGGGGTAAGTGCGGGGCTTCTGTCAGCCCTGCCTTCGATTTGTTTACCTCCAGAGTTGGAAAGTGCATAGTTGTGTGAGATGGGAAAAGTGTGGATCGTGCTTCAGATTTCATCCTGACACTTTGAAATGACCAGTGTGTTGGTAATTATTTGCCATTTCCATGGCGTTTGGCCCCGTAATAGTCATGAGGTCGGTCTCTGCATCCTGAAGGCTATGATGCTTTTTGCAGAGAAACCTCTGCTGAGGCCCAGGTAACTTGCTCTTTCCCATAGCTGGCACAGGAGCCTTGGAAGATAGGATTGTTTGCAGTATTATTTCACCATTTTTTCACCACTGTTTCAAGAACGGGAGCCCTTTTCAACCGTTAGCGGAAGAATCCTTCTTTGGAGATGAGATATTTTTCTGGGGTGGCAAGTGCAGGGCCTCTGTCAGTCCTGGGTTTGTTGGACTAGCGCCAGACATGGGAAGTGCGCCATTGTGGGACAGGTGAATAGTGCGGATCCTGTTTCAGTCTAAAGACTGAAACAGGATCCGCACTTTTCACCGTTCCTTTCAGAATCATTTGATTCATCAGCTAGGAATGGCGATTGCTTCTCCAGACCAATCGAAGGCTAGGCCAAAGTAACTCGATCTTTCCAAGAGGTGTGTGGCCCAACTTTTGAAAGAACCGCTAAGTGGAGAACTATTTGGTATTTTTCCTAAGCACTTTTCACCGTAATTGTCCTAAGGTTGGTCTCTGCATCCCTAAGCATACGAGAGTTTTCACAGATGAAACAGGCTGAGGCCCAGTAATCTTGGCATTTCCAATAGTTGGTCTTAGAGACTACCAAGAAAGTGTTCTTTTAAGTATTATTCCTTTGTGGTTTCAGCATTATTTTCAGTACCCAAGCTGGGTTTTCGCATTAGCATAAGAATCCTGCCTGATAGTTCAGATTTCATGGTGGGGTGTAAGTGCGGGGCTTCTGTCAGCCCTGCCTTTGATTTGTTTACCTCCAGAGTTGGAAAGTGCATATTTGCTTGAGATGGGAAAAGTGTGGATCGTGCTTCAGATTTCATCCAGACACTTTGAAATGACCAGTGTGTTGGTAATTATTTGCCATTTCCATGGCGTTTGGCCCCGTAATAGTCATGAGGTCGGTCTCTGCATCCTGAAGCCTATGATGCTTTTTGCAGAGAAACCTCTGCTGAGGCCCAGGTAACTTGCTATTTCCCATAGCTGGCACAGGAGCCTTGGAAGATAGGATTGTTTTCAGTATTATTTCACCATTTTTTCACCACTGTTTCAAGAATCGCAGCCCTTTTCAACCGTTAGCGGAAGAATCCTTCTTTGGAGATGAGATATTTTTCTGGGGTGGCAAGTGCAGGGCCTCTGTCAGTCCTGGGTTTGTTGGACTAGCGCCAGACATGAGAAGTGCGCCTTTGTGGGACAGGTGAATAGTGCGGATCCTGTTTGAGTCTAAAGACTGAAAAAGGATCCGCACTTTTCACCGTTCCTTTCAGAATCATTTGATTCATCAGCTAGGAATGGCGATTGCTTCTCCAGACCAATCGAAGGCTAGGCCAAAGTACCTCGATCTTTCCAAGAGGTGTGTGACGCAACTTTTGAAAGAACCGCTAAGTGGAGAACTATTTGGTATTTTTCCTAAGCACTTTTCACCGTACTTGTGCTAAGGTTGGTCTCTGCATCCTTAAGCATACCAGAGTTTTCACAGAGGAAACAGGCTGAGGCCCATTAATCTTGGCATTTCCAATAGTTGGTCCTAGAGACTACCAAGAAAGTGTTCTTTTAAGTGTTATTCTGTTGTGGTTTCAGCATTATTTTCAGAACCCGAGCAGGGTTCTCGTATTAGCATAAGAATTCTGCCTGGTAGTTGAGATTTCATGGTGGGGTGTAAGTGCGGGGCTTCTGTCAGCCCTGCCTTTGATTTGTTTACCTCCAGAGTTGGAAAGTGCATATTTGCGTGAGATGGGAAAAGTGTGGATCGTGCTTCAGATTTCATCCTGACACTTTGAAATGACCAGTGTGTTGGTAATTATTTGCCATTTCCATGGCGTTTGGCACCGTAATAGTCATGAGGTCGGTCTCTGCATCCTGAAGCCTATGATGCTTTTTGCAGAGAAACCTCTGCTGAGGCCCAGGTAACTTGCTATTTCCCATAGCTGGCACAGGAGCCTTGGAAGATAGGATTGTTTTCAGTATTAATTGACCATTTTTTCACCACTGTTTCAAGAACGGGAGCCCTTTTCCACCGTTAGCGGAAGAATCCTTCTTTGGAGATGAGATATTTTTCTGGGGTGGCAAGTGCAGGGCCTCTGTCAGTCCCGGGTTTGTTGGACTAGCGCCAGACATGAGAAGTGCGCCTTTGTGGGACAGGTGAATAGTGCGGATCCTGTTTCAGTCTAAAGACTGAAACAGGATCCGCACTTTTCACCGTTCCTTTCAGAATCATTTGATTCATCAGCTAGGAATGGCGATTGCTTCTCCAGACCAATCGAAGGCTAGGCCAAAGTACCTCGATCTTTCCAAGAGGTGTGTGGCCCAACTTTTGAAAGAACCGCTAAGTGGAGAACTATTTGGTATTTTTCCGAAGCACTTTTCACCGTACTTGTGCTAAGGTTGGTCTCTGCATCCTTAAGCATACCAGAGTTTTCACAGAGGAAACAGGCTGAGGCCCATTAATCTTGGCATTTCCAATAGTTTGTCCTAGAGACTAGCAAGAAAGTGTTCTTTTAAGTATTATTCCGTTGTAGTTTCAGCATTGTTTTCAGAACCCGAGCAGGGTTCTCGCATTAGCATAAGAATCCTGTCTGGTAGTTGAGATTTCTGGGGGGGGGTATAAGTTGGGGGATTCTGTCAGCCCTGCCTTTGATTTCTTTACCTCCAGAGTTGGAAAGTGCATAATTGCGTGAGATGGGAAAAGTGTAGATTGTGTTTCAGATTTCATACTGACATTTGAAATGATCAGTGTGTTGGTAATTATTTGCCATTTCCATGGCGTTTGGCTCCGTAATAGTCATGAGGTCGGTCTCTGCATCCTGAAGCCTATGATGCTTTTTGCAGAGAAACCTCTGCTGAGGCCCAGGTAACTTGCTATTTCCCATAGCTGGCACAGGAGCATTGGAAGATAGGGTTGTTTTCAGTATTATTTCACCATTTTTTGACCACTGTTCAAAGACCGGGGGCCCTTTTCAACCGTTAGCGGAAGAATCCTTCTTTGGAGATGAGATATTTTTCTGGGGAGGCAAGTGCAGGGCCTCTGTCAGTCCTGGGTTTGTTGGACTAGCGCCAGACATGAGAAGTGCGCCTTTGTGGGACAGGTGAATAGTGCGGATCCTGTTTCAGTCTAAAGACTGAAACAGGATCCGCACTTTTCACCGTTCCTTTCAGAATCATTTGATTCATCAGCTAGGAATAGCGATTGCTTCTCCAGACCAATCGAAGGCTAGGCCAAAGTACCTCGATCTTTCCAAGAGGTGTGTGGCCCAACTTTTGAAAGAACCGCTAAGTGGAGAACTATTTGGTATTTTTCCGAAGCACTTTTCACCGTAATTGTCCTAAGGTTGGTGTCTGCATCCTTAAGCATACGAGAGTTTTCACAGACGAAACAGGCTGAGGCCCATTAATCTTGGCATTTCCAATAGTTGGTCCTAGAGACTACCAAGAAAGTGTTCTTTTAAGTATTATTCCGTTGTGGTTTCAGCATTATTTTCAGTACCGGAGCAGGGTTCTCGCATTAGCATAAGAATCCTGCCTGGTAGTTGAGATTTCATGGTGGGGTGTAAGTGCGGGGCTTCTGTCAGCCCTGCCTTTGATTTGTTTACCTCCAGAGTTGGAAAGTGCATATTTGCGTGAGATTGGAAAAGTGTGGATCGTGCTTCAGATTTCATCCAGACACTTTGAAATGACCAGTGTGTTGGTAATTATTTGCCATTTCCATGGCGTTTGGCCCCGTAATAGTCATGAGGTCGGTCTCTGCATCCTGAAGCCTATGATGCTTTTTGCAGAGAAACCTCTGCTGAGGCCCAGGTAACTTGCTATTTCCCATAGCTGGCACAGGAGCCTTGGAAGATAGGATTGTTTTCAGTATTATTTCACCATTTTTTCACCACTGTTTCAAGACCGGGAGCCCTTTTCAACCGTTAGCGGAAGAATCCTTCTTGGGAGAGGAGATATTTTTCTGGGGTGGCAAGTGCAGGGCCTCTGTCAGTCCTGGGTTTGTTGGACTAGCGCCAGACATGAGAAGTGCGCCTTGGTGGGACAGGTGAATAGTGCGGATCCTGTTTCAGTCTAAAGACTGAAACAGGATCCGCACTTTTCACCGTTCCTTTCAGAATCATGATTCATCAGCTAGGAATGGCGATTGCTTCTCCAGACCAATCGAAGGCTAGGCCAAAGTACCTCGATCTTTCCAAGAGGTGTGTGGCCCAACTTTTGAAAGAACCGCTAAGTGGAGAACTATTTGGTATTTTTCCGAAGCACTTTTCACCGTTGTTTTCATAAGGTTGGTCTCTGCATCCTTAAGCATACCAGTGTCTTCACAGACGAAACAGGCTGAGGCCCAGTAATCTTGGCATTTCCAATAGTTGGTCTTAGAGAGTACCAAGAAAGTTTTCCTTTAAGTATTATTCCTTTGTGGTTTCAGCATTATTTTCAGAACCCGAGCAGGGTTCTCGCATTAGAGTAAGAATCCTGCCTGGTAGTTGAGATTTCATGGTGGGGTGTAAGTGCGGGGCTTCTGTCAGCCCTGCCTTTGATTTGTTTACCTCCAGAGTTGGAAAGGGCATATTTGCGTGAGATGGGAAAAGTGTGGATCGTGCTTCAGATTTCATCCTGGCACTTTGAAATGACCAGTGTGTTGGTAATTATTTGCCATTTCCATGGCGTTTGGCACCGTAATAGTCATGAGGTCGGTCTCTGCATCCTGAGACCTATGATGCTTTTTGCAGAGAAACCTCTGCTGAGGCCCAGGTAACTTGCTATTTCCCATAGCTGGCACAGGAGCCTTGGAAGATAGGACTGTTTTCAGTATTATTTCATCATTTTTTCACCACTGTTTCAAGAACGGGAGCCCTTTTCAACCGTTAGCGGAAGAATCCTTCTGTGGAGATGAGGTATTTTTCTGGGGCGGCAAGTGCAGGGCCTCTGTCAGTCCTGGGTTTGTTGGACTAGCGCCAGACATGAGAAGTGCGCCTTTGTGGGACAGGTGAATAGTGCGGACCGCACTTTTCACCGTTCCTTTCAGAATCATTTGATTCATCAGCTAGGAATGGCGAGTGCTTCTCCAGACCAATCGAAGGGTAGGCCAAAGTAACTCGATCTTTCCAAGAGGATTGTTGCCCAACTTTTGAAAGAACCGCTAAGTGGAGAACTATTTGGTATTTTTCCTAAGCACTTTTCACCGTAATTGTCCTAAGGTTGGTCTCTGCGTCCTTAAGCATACCAGTGACTTCACAGACGAAACAGGCTGAGGCCCAGTAATCTTGGCATTTCCAATAGTTGGTCTTAGAGACTGCCAAGAAAGTGTTCTTTTAAGTATTATTCCATTGTGGTTTCACCATTATTTTCAGTACCCGAGGAGGGTTCTCGCATTAGCATAAGAATCCTGCATGGTAGTTGAGATTTCATGGTGGGGTGTAAGTGCGGGGCTTCTGTCAGCCCTGCCTTTGATTTGTTTACCTCCAGAGTTGGAAAGTGCATAGTTGCGTGAGATGGGAAAAGTTTGGATCGTGCTTCAGATTTCATCCTGACACTTTGAAATGACCAGTGTGTTGGTAATTATTTGCCATTTCCATGGCGTTTGGCCCCGTAATAGTCATGAGGTCGGTCTCTGCATCCTGAAGCCTGTGATGCTTTTTGCAGAGAAACCTCTGCTGAGGCCAAGGTAACTTGCTATTTCCCATAGCTGGCACAGGAGCCTTGGAAGATAGGATTGTTTTCAGTATTATTTCACCATTTTTTCACCACTGTTTCAAGGACGGGAGCCCTTTTCAACTGTTAGCGGAAGAATCCTTCTTTGGAGATGAGATATTTTTCTGGGGTGGCAAGTGCAGGGCCTCTGTCAGTCCTGGGTTTGTTGGACTAGCGCCAGACATGAGAAGTGCGCCTTTGTGGGACAGGTGAATAGTGCGGATCCTGTTTCAGTCTAAAGACTGAAACAGGATCCGCACTTTTCACCGTTCCTTTCAGAATCATTTGATTCATCAGCTAGGAATGGCGATTGCTTCTCCAGACCAATCGAAGCCTAGGCCAAAGTACCTCGATCTTTCCAAGAGGTGTGTGGCCCAACTTTTGAAAGAACCGCTAAGTGGAGAAATATTTGGTATTTTTCCGAAGCACTTTTCACCGTAGTTTTCATAAGGTTGGTCTCTGCATCCTTAAGCTTACGAGAGTTTTCACAGACGAAACAGGCTGAGGCCCAGTAATCTTGGCATTTCCAATAGTTTGTCCTAGAGACTAGCAAGAAAGTGTTCTTCTAAGTATTATTCCGTTGCGGTTTCAGCATTATTTTCAGAACCCGAGCAGGGTTCTCGCATTAGCATAAGAATCCTGCCTGGTAGTTGAGATTTCTGGGTGGAGTATAAGTTGGGGGATTCTGTCACCCCTGCCTTTGATTTGTTTACCTCCAGAGTTGGAAAGTGCATAATTGCGTGATATGGGAAAAGTGTGGATCGTGCTTCAGATTACATACTGACATTTGAAATGATCAGTGTGTTGGTAATTATTTGCCATTTCCATGGCGTTTGGCCCCGTAATAGTCATGAGGTCGGTCTCTGCATCCTGAAGCCTATGATGCTTTTTGCAGAGAAACCTCTGCTGAGGCCCAGGTACCTTGCTATTTCCCATAGCTGACACAGGAGCCTTGGAAGATAGGATTGTTTTCAGTATTATTTCACCATTTTTTCACCACTGTTTGAAGAACGGGAGCCCTTTTCAACCGTTAGCGGAAGAATCTTTCTTTGGAGATGAGATATTTTTCTGGGGTGGCAAGTGCAGGGCCTCTGTCAGTCCTGGGTTTGTTGGACTAGCGCCAGACATGAGAAGTGCGCCTTTGTGGGACAGGTGAATAGTGCGGATCCTGTTTAAGTCTAAAGACTGAAACAGGATCCGCACTTTTCACCGTTCCTTTCAGAATCATTTGATTCATCAGCTAGGAATGGCGATTGCTTCTCCAGACCAATTGAAGGCTAGGCCAAAGTAACTTGATCTTTCCAAGAGGTGTGTGGCCCAACTTTTGAAAGAACCGCTAAGTGGAGAACTATTTGGTATTTTTCCTAAGCACTTTTCACCGTAATTGTCCTAAGGTTGGTCTCTGCATCCTTAAGCTTACGAGAGTATTCACAGACGAAACAGGCTGAGGCCCATTAATTTTGGCATTTCCAATAGTTGGTCCTAGAGACTACCAAGAAAGTGTTCTTTTAAGTATTATTCTGTTGTGGTTTCAGCATTATTTTCAGAACCCGAGCAGGGTTCTCGCATTAGCATAAGAATCCTGCCTGGCAGTTGAGATTTCTGGGTGGGGTGTAAGTGCGGGGCTTCTGTCAGCCCTGCCTTTGATTTGTTTACCTCCAGAGTTGGAAAGTACATATTTGCAACTCTGAGATGGGAAAAGTGTGGATCGTGCTTTAGATTTCATCCTGACACTTTAAAATGACCAGTGTGTTGGTAATTATTTGCCATTTCCATGGCGTTTGCCACCGTAATAGTCATGAGGTCGGTCTCTCCATCCTGAAGCCTATGATGCTTTTTGCAGAGAAACCTCTGCTGAGGCCCAGGTAACTTGCTATTTCCCATAGCTGGCACAGGAGCCTTGGAAGATAGGATAGTTTTCAGTATTATTTCACCATTTCTTCAGCACTGTTTCAAGAACCGGTGCCCTTTTCAACCGTTAGAGGAAGAATCCTTCTTTGGAGATGAGATATTTTTCTGGGGTGGCAAGTGCAGGGCCTCTGTCAGTCCTGGGTTTGTTGGACTAGCGCCAGACATGAGAAGTGCGCCTTTGTGGGACAGGTGAATAGTGTGGATCCTGTTTCAGTCTAAAGACTGTAACAGGATCCGCACTTTTCACCGTTCCTTTCAGAATCATTTGATTCATCAGCTAGGAATGGCGATTGCTTCTCCAGACCAATCGAAGGCTAGGCCAAAGTACCTGGATCTTTCCAAGAGGTGTGTGGCCCAACTTTTGAAAGAACCGCTAAGTGGAGAACTATTTGGTATTTTTCCGAGCACTTTTCACCGTAGTTGTCATAAGGTTGGTCTCTGCATCCTTAAGCATACCAGAGTTTTCACAGAAGACACAGGCTGAGGCCCATTAAATTTGGCATTTCCAATAGTTGGTCCTAGAGACTAGCAAGAAAGTGTTCTTTTAAGTATTATTCTGTTGTGGTTTCAGCATTATTTTCAGAACCCGAGCAGGGTTCTCGCACTAGCATAAGAATCCTGCCTGGTAGTTGAGATTTCTGGGTGGGGTGTACGTGCGGGGCTTCTGTCAGCCCTGCCTTTGATTTGTTTACCTCCAGAGTTGGACAGTGCATATGTGCGTGAGATGGGAAAAGTGTGGATCGTGCTTCAGATTTCATCCAGTCACTTTGAAATGACCAGTGTGTTGGTAATTATTTGCCATTTCCATGGTGTTTTGCACCGTAATAGTCTTGAGGTCGGTCTCTGCATCCTGAAGCCTATGATGCTTTTCGCAAAGAAACCTCTGCTGAGGCCCAAGTAACTTGTTATTTCCCATAGCTGGCACAGGAGCCTTGGAAGATAGGATTGTTTTCAGTATTATTTCACCATTTTTTCACCACTGTTTCAAGAACGGGAGCCCTTTTCAACCGCTAGCGGAAGAATCCTTCCTTGTAGATGGGATATTTTTCTGGGGTGGCAAGTGCAGGGCCTCTGTCAGTCCTGGGTTTGTTGGACTAGCGCCAGACATGAGAAGTGCGCCTTTGTGGGACAGGTGAATAGTGCGGATCCTGTTTCAGTCTAAAGACTGAAACAGGATCGGCACTTTTCACCGTTCCTTTCAGAATCATTTGATTCATCAGCTAGGAATGGCGATTGCTTCTCCAGACCAATCGAAGGCTAGGCCAAAGTACCTCGATCTTTCCAAGAGGTGTGTGGCCCAACTTTTGAAAGAACCGCTAAGTGGAGAACTATTTGGTATTTTTCCTAAGCACTTTTCACCGTAATTGTCCTAAGGTTGGTCTCTGCATCCTTAAGCTTACGAGAGTTTTCACAGACGAAACAGGCTGAGGCCCATTAATCTTGGCATTTTCAATAGTTTGTCCTAGAGACTAGCAAGAAAGTGTTCTTTTAAGTATTATTCCGTTGTGGTTTCAGCATTAGTTTCAGAACCCGAGCAGGGTTCTCGCATTAGCATAAGAATCCTGCCTGGTAGTTGAGATTTCTGGGTGGGGTGTACGTGGGGGGCTTCTGTCAGCCCTGCCTTTGATTTGTTTACCTCCAGAGTTGGAAAGTGCATATGTGCGTGAGATGTTAAAAGTGCGGATCGTGCTTCAGATTACATCCAGTCACTTTGAAATGACCAGTGTGTTGGTAATTATTTGCCATTTCCATGGTGTTTGGCACCGTAATAGTCTTGAGGTCGGTCTCTGCATCCTGAAGCCTATGATGCTTTTCGCAGAGAAACCTCTGCTGAGGCCCAGGTAACTTGCTATTTCCCATAGCTGGCACAGGAGCCTTGGAAGATAGGATTGTTTTCAGTATTATTTCACCATTTTTTCACCACTGTTTCAAGAACGGGAGCCCTTTTCAACCGCTTGCGGAAGAATCCTTCCTTGTAGATGAGATATTTATCTGGGGTGGCAAGTGCAGGGCCTCTGTCAGTCCTGGGTTTGTTGGACTAGCGCCAGACATGAGAAGTGCGCCTTTGTGGGACAGGTGAATAGTGCGGATCCTGTTTCAGTCTAAAGACTGAAACAGGATCCGCACTTTTCACCGTTCCTTTCAGAATCATTTGATTCATCAGCTAGGAATGGCGATTGCTTCTCCAGACCAATCGAAGGCTAGGCCAAAGTAACTTGATCTTTCCAAGAGGTGTGTGGCCCAACTATTGAAAGAACCGCTAAGTGGAGAACTATTTGGTATTTTTCCTAAGCACTTTTCACCGTAATTGTCCTAAGGTTGGTCTCTGCATCCTTAAGCTTACGAGAGTATTCACAGACCAAACAGGCTGAGGCCCATTAATCTTGGCATTTCCAATAGTTGGTCCTAGAGACTACCAAGAATGTGTTCTTTTAAGTATTATTCTGTTGTGGTTTCAGCATTATTTTCAGAACCCAAGCAGGGTTCTCGCATTAGCATAAGAATCCTGCCTGGCAGTTGAGATTTCTGGGTGGGGTGTAAGTGCGGGGCTTCTGTCAGCCCTGCTTTTATTTGTTTACCTCCAGAGTTGGAAAGTGTATATTTGCGTGAGATGGGAAAAGTGTGGATCGTGCTTTAGATTTCATCCTGACACTTTAAAATGACCAGTGTGTTGGTAATTATTTGCCATTTCCATGGCTTTTGGCACCGTAATAGTCATGAGGTCGGTCTCTGCATCCTGAAGCCTATGATGCTTTTTGCAGAGAAACCTCTGCTGAGGCCCAGGTGACTTGCTATTTCCCATAGCTGGCACAGGAGCCTTGGAAGATAGGATTGTTTTCAGTATTATTTCACCATTTTTTCAGCACTGTTTCAAGAACCGGTGCACTTTTCAACCGTTAGAGGAAGAATCCTTCTTTGGAGATGAGATATTTTTCTGGGGTGGCAAGTGCAGGGCCTCTGTCAGTCCTGGGTTTGTTGGACTAGCGCCAGACATGAGAAGTGCGCCTTTGTGGGACAGGTGAATAGTGTGGATCCTGTTTCAGTCTAAAGACTGAAACAGGATCCGCACTTTTCACCGTTCCTTTCAGAATCATTTGATTCATCAGCTAGGAATGGCGATTGCTTCTCCAGACCAATCGAAGGCTAGGCCAAAGTACCTCGATCTTTCCAAGAGGTGTGTGGCCCAACTTTTGAAAGAACCGCTAAGTGGAGAACTATTTGGTATTTTTCCGAGCACTTTTCACCGTAGTTGTCATAAGGTTGGTCTCTGCATCCTTAAGCATACCAGAGTTTTCACAGAGGAAACAGGCTGAGGCCCATTAAATTTGGCATTTCCAATAGTTGGTCCTAGAGACTAG
This sequence comes from Lemur catta, assembly GCF_020740605.2. Lineage (NCBI taxonomy): Eukaryota > Metazoa > Chordata > Mammalia > Primates > Lemuridae > Lemur > Lemur catta. The sequence continues at coordinate 82,588,790 of NC_059132.1, read as the reverse complement.
CAAGAAAGTGTTCTTTTAAGTATTATTCTGTTGTGGTTTCAGCATTATTTTCAGAACCCGAGCAGGGTTCTCGCACTAGCATAAGAATCCTGCCTGGTAGTTGAGATTTCTGGGTGGGGTGTACGTGCGGGGCTTCTGTCAGCCCTGCCTTTGATTTGTTTACCTCCAGAGTCCGACAGTGCATATGTGCGTGAGATGGGAAAAGTGTGGATCGTGCTTCAGATTTCATCCAGTCACTTTGAAATGACCAGTGTGTTGGTAATTATTTGCCATTTCCATGGTGTTTGGCACCGTAATAGTCTTGAGGTCGGTCTCTGCATCCTGAAGCCTATGATGCTTTTCACAGAGAAACCTCTGCTGAGGCCCAGGTAACTTGTTATTTCCCATAGCTGGCACAGGAGCCTTGGAAGATAGGATGGTTTTCAGTATTATTTCACCATTTTTTCACCACTGTTTCAAGAACGGGAGCCCTTTTCAACCGCTAGCGGAAGAATCCTTCCTTGTAGATGAGATATTTTTCTGGGGTGGCAAGTGCAGGGCCTCTGTCAGTCCTGGGTTTGTTGGACTAGCGCCAGACATGAGAAGTGCACCTTTGTGGGACAGGTGAATAGTGCGGATCCTGTTTCAGTCTAAAGACTGAAACAGGATCCGCACTTTTCACCGTTCCTTTCAGAATCATTTGATTCATCAGCTAGGAATGGCGATTGCTTCTCCAGACCAATCGAAGGCTAGGACAAAGGACCTCGATCTTTCCAAGAGGTGTGTGGCCCAACTTTTGAAAGAATTGCTAAGTGGAGAACTATTTGGTATTTTTCGGAAGCACTTTTCACCGTAATTGTCATAGGGTTGGTCTCTGCATCCTTAAGCATACGAGAGTTTTCACAGACGAAACAGGCTGAGGCCCAGTAATCTTGGCATTTCCAATAGTTCGTCCTAGAGACTACCAAGGAAGTGTTTTTTTAAGTATTATTCCGTTGTGGTTTCAGCATTATTTTCAGAACCCCAGCAGGTTTCTCGCATTAGCATAAGAATCCTGCCTGTTAGTTGAGATTTCATGGTGGGGTGTAAGTGCGGGCTTCTGTCAGCCCTGCCTTTGATTTGTTTACCTCCAGAGTTGGAAAGTGCATATTTGCGTGAGATGAGAAAAGTGTGGATCGTGCTTCAGATTTCATCCTGACACTTTGAAATGACCAGTGTGTTGGTAATTATTTGCCATTTCCATGGCGTTTGGCACCGTAATAGTCATGAGGTCGGTCTCTGCATCCTGAAGCCTATGATGCTTTTTGCAGAGAAACCTCTGCTGAGGCCCAGGTAACTTGCTATTTCCCATAGCTGGCACAGGAGCCTTGGAAGATAGGATTGTTTTCAGTATTATTTCACCATTTTTTCACCACTGTTTCAAGAACGGGAGCCCTTTTCCACCGTTAGCGGAAGAATCTTTCTTTGGAGATGAGATATTTTTCTGGGGTGGCAAGTGCAGGGCCTCTGTCAGTCTTGGGTTTGTTGGACTAGCGCCAGACATGAGAAGTGCGCCTTTGTGGGACAGGTGAATAGTGCGGATCCTGTTTCAGTCTAAAGACTGACACAGGATCCGCACTTTTCACCGTTCCTTTCAGAATCATTTGATTCATCAGCTAGGAATGGCGATTGCTTCTCCAGACCAATCGAAGGCTAGGCCAAAGTACCTCGATCTTTCCAAGAGGTGTGTGGCCCAACTTTTGAAAGAACCGCTAAGTGGAGAACTATTTGGTATTTTTCCTAAGCACTTTTCACCGTAATTGTCCTAAGGTTGGTCTCTGCATCCTTAAGCATACCAGAGTTTTCACAGACGAAACAGGCTGAGGCCCATTAATCTTGGCATTTCCAATAGTTGGTCCTAGAGACTACCAAGAAAGTGTTCTTTTAAGTATTATTCTGCTGTGGTTTCAGCATTAGTTTCAGAACCCGAGCAGGGTTCTCGCATTAGCATAAGAATCTTGCCTGGTAGTTGAGATTTCTGGGTGGGGTGTACGTGGGGGGCTTCTGTCAGCCCTGCCTTTGATTTGTTTACCTCCAGAGTTGGAAAGTGCATATGTGCGTGAGATGTTAAAAGTGCGGATCGTGCTTCAGATTACATCCAGTCACTTTGAAATGACCAGTGTGTTGGTAATTATTTGCCATTTCCATGGTGTTTGGCACCGTAATAGTCTTGAGGTCGGTCTCTGCATCCTGAAGCCTATGATGCTTTTCGCAGAGAAACCTCTGCTGAGGCCCAGGTAACTTGCTATTTCCCATAGCTGGCACAGGAGCCTTGGAAGATAGGATTGTTTTCAGTATTATTTCACCATTTTTTCACCACTGTTTCAAGAACGGGAGCCCTTTTCAACCGCTTGCGGAAGAATCCTTCCTTGTAGATGAGATATTTATCTGGGGTGGCAAGTGCAGGGCCTCTGTCAGTCCTGGGTTTGTTGGACTAGCGCCAGACATGAGAAGTGCGCCTTTGTGGGACAGGTGAATAGTGTGGATCCTGTTTCAGTCTAAAGACTGAAACAGGATCCGCACTTTTCACCGTTCCTTTCAGAATCATTTGATTCATCAGCTAGGAATGGCGATTGCTTCTCCAGACCAATCGAAGGCTAGGCCAAAGTACCTCGATCTTTCCAAGAGGTGTGTGGCCCAACTTTTGAAAGAACCGCTAAGTGGAGAACTATTTGGTATTTTTCCGAGCACTTTTCACCGTAGTTGTCATAAGGTTGGTCTCTGCATCCTTAAGCATACCAGAGTTTTCACAGAGGAAACAGGCTGAGGCCCATTAAATTTGGCATTTCCAATAGTTGGTCCTAGAGACTAGCAAGAAAGTGTTCTTTTAAGTATTATTCTGTTGTGGTTTCAGCATTATTTTCAGAACCCGAGCAGGGTTCTCGCACTAGCATAAGAATCCTGCCTGGTAGTTGAGATTTCTGGGTGGGGTGTACGTGCGGGGCTTCTGTCAGCCCTGCCTTTGATTTGTTTACCTCCAGAGTTGGACAGTGCATAATTGCGTGAGATGGGAAGAGTGTGGATCGTGTTTCAGATTTCATACTGACATTTGAAATGATCAGTGTGTTGGTAATTATTTGCCATTTCCATGGCGTTTGGCACAGTAATAGTCATGAGGTCGGTCTCTGCATCCTGAAGCCTATGATGCTTTTTGCAGAGAAACCTCTACTGAGGCCCAGGTAACTTGCTATTTCCCATAGCTGGCACAGGAGCCTTGGAAGATAGGATTGTTTTCAGTATTGTTTCACCATTTTTTCACCACTGTTTCAAGAACGGGAGCCCTTTTCAACCGTTAGCGGAAGAATCCTTCTTTGGAGATGAGATAATTTTCTAGGGTGGCAAGTGCAGGGCCTCTGTCAGTCCTGGGTTTGTTGGACTAGCGCCAGACATGAGAAGTGCGTCTTTGTGGGACAGGTGAATAGTGCGGATCCTGTTTCAGTCTAAAGACTGAAACAGGGTCCGCACTTTTCACCGTTCCTTTCAGAATCATTTGATTCATCAGCTAGGAATGGCGATTGCTTCTCCAGACCAATCGAAGGCTAGGCCAAAGTAACTCGATCTTTCCTAGAGGTGTGTGGCCCAACTTTTGAAAGAACCGCTAAGTGGAGAACTATTTGGTATTTTTCCTAAGCACTTTTCACCGTAATTGTCATAGGGTTGGTCTCTGCATCCTTAAGCATACGAGAGTTTTCACAGACGAAACAGGCTGAGGCCCAGTAATCTTGGCATTTCCAATAGTTCGTCCTAGAGACTACCAAGAAAGTGTTTTTTTAAGTATTATTCCCTTGTGGTTTCAGCATTATTTTCAGAACCCGAGCAGGTTTCTCGCATTAGCATAAGAGTCCTGCCTGGTAGTTGAGATTTCTGGGTGGGGTGTAGGTGTGGGGCTTCTGTCAGCCCTGCCTTTGATTTGTTTACCTCCAGAGTTGGAAAGTGCATATTTGCGTGAGATGGGAAAAGTGTGGATCGTGCTTCAGATTTCATCCAGACACTTTGAAATGACCAGTGTGTTGGTAATTATTTGCCATTTCCATGGCGTTTGGCACGGTAATAGTCATGAGGTCGGTCTCTGCATCCTGAAGCCTATGATCCTTTTTGCAGAGAAACCTCTGCTGAGGCCCAGGTAACTTGCTATTTCCCATAGCTGGCACAGGAGCCTTGGAAGATAGGATTGTTTTCAGTATTATTTCACCATTTTTTCACAACTGTTTCAAGAACGGGAGCCCTTTTCAACCGTTAGCGGAAGAATCCTTCTTTGGAGATGAGATATTTTTCTGGGTTGGCAAGTGCAGGGCCTCTGTCAGTCCTGGGTTTGTTGGACTAGCGCCAGACATGAGAAGTGCGCCTTTGTGGGACAGGTGAATAGAGCGGATCCTGTTTCAGTCTAAAGACTGAAACAGGATCCGCACTTTTCACCGTTCCTTTCAGAATCATTTGATTCATCAGCTAGGAATGGCGACTGCTTCTCCAGACCAATCGAAGGCTAGGCCAAAGTAACTCGATCTTTCCAAGAGGTGTGTGGCCCAACTTTTGAAAGAACCGCTAAGTGGAGAACTATTTGGTATTTTTCCGAAGCACTTTTCACCGTAATTGTCCTAAGGTTGGTCTCTGCATCCTTAAGCATACCAGAGTTTTCACAGACGAAACAGGCTGAGGCCCATTAATCTTGGCATTTCCAATAGTTGGTCCTAGAGACTACCAAGAAAGTGTTCTTTTAAGTATTATTCTGTTGTGGTTTCAGCATTATTTTCAGAACCCGAGCAGGGTTCTCGCATTAGCATAAGAATCCTGCCTGTTAGTTGAGATTTCATGGTGGGGTGTAAGTGCGGGGCTTCTGTCAGCCCTGCCTTTGATTTGTTTACCTCCAGAGTTGGAAAGTGCATAGTTGCGTGAGATGGGAAAAGTGTGGATCGTGCTTCAGATTTCATCCAGACACTTTGAAATGACCAGTGTGTTGGTAATTATTTGCCATTTCCATGGCGTTTGGCACCGTAATAGTCATGAGGTCGGTCTCTGCATCCTGAAGCCTATGATGCTTTTTGCAGAGAAACCTCTGCTGAGGCCCAGGTAACTTGGTATTTCCCATAGCTGGCACAGGAGCCTTGGAAGATAGGATTGTTTTCAGTATTATTTCACCATTTTTTCACCACTGTTTCAAGAACCGGTGCCCTTTTCAACCGTTAGCGGAAGAATCCTTCTTTGGAGATGAGATATTTTTCTGGGGTGGCAAGTGCAGGGCCTCTGTCAGTCCTGGGTTTGTTGGACAAGCGCCAGACATCAGAAGTGCGCCTTTGTGGGACAGGTGAATAGTGCGGATCCTGTTTCAGTCTAAAGACTGAAACAGGATCCGCACTTTTCACCGTTCCTTTCAGAATCATTTGATTCATCAGCTAGGAATGCCGATTGCTTCTCCAGACCAATCGAAGGCTAGGCCAAAGTAACTCCATCTTTCCAAGAGGTGTGTGGCCCAACTTTTGAAAGAACTGCTAAGTGGAGAAATATTTGGTAGTTTTCCGAAGCACTTTTCACCGTAATTGTCCTAAGGTTGGTCTCTGCATCCTTAAGCATACCAGAGTTTCAACAGAGGAAACAGGCTGAGGCCCATTAAATTTGGCATTTCCAATAGTTGGTCCTAGAGACTAGCAAGAAAGTGTTCTTTTAAGTATTATTCCGTTGTGGTTTCAGCATTAGTTTCAGAACCCGAGCAGGGTTCTCGCATTAGCATAAGAATCCTGCCTGGTAGTTGAGATTTCTGGGTGGGGTATAAGTTGGGGGATTGTATCAGCCCTGCCTTTGATTTGTTTACCTCCAGAGTTGGAAAGTGCTTAATTGCGTGAGATGGGAAAAGTGTGGATCGTGCTTCAGATTTCATCCTGACACTTTGAAATGACCAGTGTGTTGGTAATTATTTGCCATTTCCATGGCGTTTGGCACGGTAATAGTCATGAGGTCGGTCTCTGCATCCTGAAGCCTATGATGCTTTTTGCAGAGAAACCTCTGCTGAGGCCCAGGTAACTTGCTATTTCCCATAGCTGGCACAGGAGCCTAGGAAGATAGGATTGTTTTCAGTATTATTTCACCATTTTTTCACCACTGTTTCAAGATCGGGAGCCCTTTTCAACCGTTAGCGGAAGAATCCTTCTTTGGAGATGAGATATTTTTCTGGGGTGGCAAGTGCAGGGCCTCTGTCAGTCCTGGGTTTGTTGGACTAGCGCCAGACATGAGAAGTGCGCCTTTGTGGGACAGGTGAATAGTGCGGACCCTGTTTCAGTCTAAAGACTGAAACAGGGTCCGCACTTTTCACCGTTCCTTTCAGAATCATTTGATTCATCAGCTAGGAATGGCGATTGCTTCTCCAGACCAGTAGAAGGCTAGGCCAAAGTAACTCGATCTTTCCAAGAGGTGTGTGGCCCAACTTTTGAAAGAACCGCTAAGTGGAGAACTATTTGGTATTTTTCCTAAGCAATTTTCACCGTAATTGTCCTAAGGTTGGTCTCTGCATCCTTAAGCTTACGAGAGTTTTCACAGACGAAACAGGCTGAGGCCCATTAATCTTGGCATTTCCAATAGTTGCTCCTAGAGACTACCAAGAAAGTGTTCTTTTAAGTATTATTCTGTTGTGGTTTCAGCATTACTTTCAGAACCCAAGCAGGGGTCTCGCATTAGCATAAGAATCCTGCCTGGCAGTTGAGATTTCTGGGTGGGGTGTAAGTGCGGGGCTTCTGTAAGCCCTGCCTTTGATTTGTTTACCTCAAGAGTTGGAAAGTGCATATTTGCGTGAGATGGGAAAAGTGTGGATCGTGCTTTAGATTTCATCCTGACACTTTAAAATGAGCAGTGTGTTGGTAATTATTTGCCATTTCCATGGCGTTTGGCACCGTAATAGTCATGAGGTCGGTCTCTGCATCCTGAAGCCTATGATGCTTTTTGCAGAGAAACCTCTGCTGAGGCCCAGGTAACTTGGTATTTCCCATAGCTGGCACAGGAGCCTTGGAAGATAGGATTGTTTTCAGTATTATTTCACCATTTTTTCACCACTGTTTCAAGAACCGGTGCCCTTTTGAACCGTTAGCGGAAGAATCCTTCTTTGGAGATGAGATATTTTTCTGGGGTGGCAAGTGCAGGGCCTCTGTCAGTCCTGGGTTTGTTGGACTAGCGCCAGACATGAGAAGTGCGCCTTTGTGGGACAGGTGAATAGTGCGGATCCTGTTTCAGTCTAAAGACTGAAACAGGATCCGCACTTTTCACCGTTCCTTTCAGAATCATTTGATTCATCAGCTAGGAATGCCGATTGCTTCTCCAGACCAATCGAAGGCTAGGCCAAAGTAACTCGATCTTTCCAAGAGGTGTGTGGCCCAACTTTTGAAAGAACTGCTAAGTGGAGAAATATTTGGTAGTTTTCCGAAGCACTTTTCACCGTTATTGTCCTAAGGTTGGTCTCTGCATCCTTAAGCATACCAGAGTTTCAACAGAGGAAACAGGCTGAGGCCCATTAAATTTGGCATTTCCAATAGTTGGTCCTAGAGACTAGCAAGAAAGTGTTCTTTTAAGTATTATTCCGTTGTGGTTTCAGCATTAGTTTCAGAACCCGAGCAGGGTTCTCGCATTAGCATAAGAATCCTGCCTGGTAGTTGAGATTTCTGGGTGGGGTATAAGTTGGGGGATTGTATCAGCCCTGCCTTTGATTTGTTTACCTCCAGAGTTGGAAAGTGCTTAATTGCGTGAGATGGGAAAAGTGTGGATCGTGCTTCAGATTTCATCCTGACACTTTGAAATGACCAGTGTGTTGGTAATTATTTGCCATTTCCATGGCGTTTGGCACGGTAATAGTCATGAGGTCGGTCTCTGCATCCTGAAGCCTATGATGCTTTTTGCAGAGAAACCTCTGCTGAGGCCCAGGTAACTTGCTATTTCCCATAGCTGGCACAGGAGCCTTGAAAGATAGGATTGTTTTCAGAATTATTTCACCATTTTTTCACCACTGTTTCAAGAACGGGAGCCCTGTTCAACCGTTAGCGGAAGAATCCTTCTTTGGAGATGAGATATTTTTCTGGGGTGGCAAGTGCAGGGCCTCTGTCAGTCCTGGGTTTGTTGGACTAGCGCCAGACATGAGAAGTGCGCCTTTGTGGGACAGGTGAATAGAGCGGATCCTGTTTCAGTCTAAAGACTGAAACAGGATCCGCACTTTTCACCGTTCCTTTCAGAATCATTTGATTCATCAGCTAGGAATGGCGATTGCTTCTCCAGACCAATCGAAGGCTAGGCCAAAGTAACTCGATCTTTCCAAGAGGTGTGTGGCCCAACTTTTGAAAGAACCGCTAAGTGGAGAACTATTTGGTATTTTTCCGAAGCACTTTTCACCGTAGTTGTCATAAGGTTGGTCTCTGCATCCTTAAGCATACGAGAGTTTTCACAGACGAAACAGGCTGAGGCCCATTAATCTTGGCATTTCCAATAGTTGGTCCTAGAGACTACCAAGAAAGTGTTCTTTTAAGTATTATTCTGTTGTGGTTTCAGCATTATTTTCAGAACCCGAGCAGGGTTCTCGCATTAGCATAAGAATCCTGCCTGGCAGTTGAGATTTCTGGGTGGGGTGTAAGTGCGGGGCTTCTGTAAGCCCTGCCTTTGATTTGTTTACCTCCAGAGTTGGAAAGTGCATATTTGCGTGAGATGGGAAAAGTGTGGATCATGCTTTAGATTTCATCCTGACACTTTAAAATGACCAGTGTGTTGGTAATTATTTGCCATTTCCATGGCGTTTGGCACCGTAATAGTCATGAGGTCGGTCTCTGCATCCTGAAGCCTATGATGCTTTTCGCAGAGAAACCTCTGCTGAGGCCCAGGTAACTTGGTATTTCCCATAGCTGGCACAGGAGCCTTGGAAGATAGGATTGTTTTCAGTATTATTTCACCATTTTTTCACCACTGTTTCAAGAACGGGAGCCCTTTTCAACCGTTAGCGGAAGAATCCTTCTTTGGAGATGAGATATTTTTCTGGGGTGGCAAGTGCAGGGCCTCTGTCAGACCTGGGTTTGTTGGACTAGCGCCAGACATGAGAAGTGCGCCTTTGTGGGGCAGGTGAATAGTGCGGATCCTGTTTCAGTCTAAAGACTGAAACAGGATCCGCACTTTTCACCGTTCCTTTCAGAATCATTTGATTCATCAGCTAGGAATGGCGATTGCTTCTCCAGACCAATCGAAGGCTAGGACAAAGTACCTCGATCTTTCCAAGAGGTGTGTGACCGAACTTTTGAAAGAACCGCTAAGTGGAGAACTATTTGGTATTTTTCCGAAGCACTTTTCACCGTAATTGTCCTAAGGTTGGTCTCTGCATCCTTAAGCATACCAGAGTTTTCACAGACGAAACAGGCTGAGGCCCATTAATCTTGGCATTTCCAATAGTTGGTCCTAGAGACTAGCAAGAAAGTGTTCCTTTAAGTATTATTCCTTTGTGGTTTCAGCATTATTTTCAGAACCCGAGCAGGGTTCTCGCATTAGCATAAGAATCCTGCCTGTTAGTTGAGATTTCATGGTGGGGTGTAAGTGCGGGGCTTCTGTCTGCCCTGCCTTTGATTTGTTTACCTCCAGAGCTGGAAAGTGCATATTTGCGTGAGATGGGAAAAGTGTGGTTCGTGCTTCAGATTTCATCCTGACACTTTGAAATGACCAGTGTGTTGGTAATTATTTGCCATTTCCATGGCGTTTGGCACCGTAATAGTCATGAGGTCGGTCTCTGCATCCTGAAGCCTATGATGCTTTTTGCAGAGAAACCTCTGCTGATGCCCAGGTAACTTGCTCTTTCCCATAGCTGGCACAGGAGCCTTGGAAGATAGGATTGTTTTCAGTATTATTTCACCATTTTTTCACCACTGTTTCAAGAACGGGAGCCCTTTTCAACCGTTAGCGGAAGAATCCTTCTTTGGAGATGAGATATTTTTCTGGGGTGGCAAGTGCAGGGCCTCTGTCAGTCCTGGGTTTGTTGGACTAGCGCCAGACATGAGAAGTGCGCCTTTGTGGGACAGGTGAATAGAGCGGATCCTGTTTCAGTCTAAAGACTGAAACAGGATCCGCACTTTTCACCGTTCCTTTCAGAATCATTTGATTCATCAGCTAGGAATGGCGATTGCTTCTCCAGACCAATCGAAGGCTAGGCCAAAGTAACTCGATCTTTCCAAGAGGTGTGTGGCCCAACTTTTGAAAGAACCGCTAAGTGGAGAACTATTTGGTATTTTTCCGAAGCACTTTTCACCGTAATTGTCCTAAGGTTGGTCTCTGCATCCTTAAGCATACCAGAGTTTTCACAGACGAAACAGGCTGAGGCCCATTAATCTTGGCATTTCCAATAGTTGGTCCTAGAGACTACCAAGAAAGTGTTCCTTTAAGTATTATTCCTTTGTGGTTTCAGCATTATTTTCAGAACCCGAGCAGGGTTCTCGCATTAGCATAAGAATCCTGCCTGGTAGTTGAGATTTCTGGGTGGGGTATAAGTTGGGGGATTCTGTCAGCCCTGCCTTTGATTTGTTTACCTCCACAATTGGAAAGTGCATATTTGCGTGACATGGGAAAAGTGTGGATCATGCTTCAGATTTCATCCTGACACTTTGAAATGACCAGTGTGTTGGTAATTATTTGCCATTTCCATGGCGTTTGGCACGGTAATAGTCATGAGGTCGGTCTCTGCATCCTGAAGCCTATGATCCTTTTTGCAGAGAAACCTCTGCTGAGGCCCAGGTAACTTGCTATTTCCCATAGCTGGCACAGGAGCCTTGGAAGATAGGATTGTTTTCAGTATTATTTCACCATTTTTTCACAACTGTTTCAAGAACGGGAGCCCTTTTCAACCGTTAGCGGAAGAATCCTTCTTTGGAGATGAGATATTTTTCTGGGTTGGCAAGTGCAGGGCCTCTGTCAGTCCTGGGTTTGTTGGACTAGCGCCAGACATGAGAAGTGCGCCTTTGTGGGACAGGTGAATAGAGCGGATCCTGTTTCAGTCTAAAGACTGAAACAGGATCCGCACTTTTCACCGTTCCTTTCAGAATCATTTGATTCATCAGCTAGGAATGGCGACTGCTTCTCCAGACCAATCGAAGGCTAGGCCAAAGTAACTCGATCTTTCCAAGAGGTGTGTGGCCCAACTTTTGAAAGAACCGCTAAGTGGAGAACTATTTGGTATTTTTCCGAAGCACTTTTCACCGTAATTGTCCTAAGGTTGGTCTCTGCATCCTTAAGCATACCAGAGTTTTCACAGACGAAACAGGCTGAGGCCCATTAATCTTGGCATTTCCAATAGTTGGTCCTAGAGACTACCAAGAAAGTGTTCTTTTAAGTATTATTCTGTTGTGGTTTCAGCATTATTTTCAGAACCCGAGCAGGGTTCTCGCATTAGCATAAGAATCCTGCCTGTTAGTTGAGATTTCATGGTGGGGTGTAAGTGCGGGGCTTCTGTCAGCCCTGCCTTTGATTTGTTTACCTCCAGAGTTGGAAAGTGCATAGTTGCGTGAGATGGGAAAAGTGTGGATCGTGCTTCAGATTTCATCCAGACACTTTGAAATGACCAGTGTGTTGGTAATTATTTGCCATTTCCATGGCGTTTGGCACCGTAATAGTCATGAGGTCGGTCTCTGCATCCTGAAGCCTATGATGCTTTTTGCAGAGAAACCTCTGCTGAGGCCCAGGTAACTTGGTATTTCCCATAGCTGGCACAGGAGCCTTGGAAGATAGGATTGTTTTCAGTATTATTTCACCATTTTTTCACCACTGTTTCAAGAACCGGTGCCCTTTTCAACCGTTAGCGGAAGAATCCTTCTTTGGAGATGAGATATTTTTCTGGGGTGGCAAGTGCAGGGCCTCTGTCAGTCCTGGGTTTGTTGGACAAGCGCCAGACATCAGAAGTGCGCCTTTGTGGGACAGGTGAATAGTGCGGATCCTGTTTCAGTCTAAAGACTGAAACAGGATCCGCACTTTTCACCGTTCCTTTCAGAATCATTTGATTCATCAGCTAGGAATGCCGATTGCTTCTCCAGACCAATCGAAGGCTAGGCCAAAGTAACTCCATCTTTCCAAGAGGTGTGTGGCCCAACTTTTGAAAGAACTGCTAAGTGGAGAAATATTTGGTAGTTTTCCGAAGCACTTTTCACCGTAATTGTCCTAAGGTTGGTCTCTGCATCCTTAAGCATACCAGAGTTTCAACAGAGGAAACAGGCTGAGGCCCATTAAATTTGGCATTTCCAATAGTTGGTCCTAGAGACTAGCAAGAAAGTGTTCTTTTAAGTATTATTCCGTTGTGGTTTCAGCATTAGTTTCAGAACCCGAGCAGGGTTCTCGCATTAGCATAAGAATCCTGCCTGGTAGTTGAGATTTCTGGGTGGGGTATAAGTTGGGGGATTGTATCAGCCCTGCCTTTGATTTGTTTACCTCCAGAGTTGGAAAGTGCTTAATTGCGTGAGATGGGAAAAGTGTGGATCGTGCTTCAGATTTCATCCTGACACTTTGAAATGACCAGTGTGTTGGTAATTATTTGCCATTTCCATGGCGTTTGGCACGGTAATAGTCATGAGGTCGGTCTCTGCATCCTGAAGCCTATGATGCTTTTTGCAGAGAAACCTCTGCTGAGGCCCAGGTAACTTGCTATTTCCCATAGCTGGCACAGGAGCCTAGGAAGATAGGATTGTTTTCAGTATTATTTCACCATTTTTTCACCACTGTTTCAAGATCGGGAGCCCTTTTCAACCGTTAGCGGAAGAATCCTTCTTTGGAGATGAGATATTTTTCTGGGGTGGCAAGTGCAGGGCCTCTGTCAGTCCTGGGTTTGTTGGACTAGCGCCAGACATGAGAAGTGCGCCTTTGTGGGACAGGTGAATAGTGCGGACCCTGTTTCAGTCTAAAGACTGAAACAGGGTCCGCACTTTTCACCGTTCCTTTCAGAATCATTTGATTCATCAGCTAGGAATGGCGATTGCTTCTCCAGACCAGTAGAAGGCTAGGCCAAAGTAACTCGATCTTTCCAAGAGGTGTGTGGCCCAACTTTTGAAAGAACCGCTAAGTGGAGAACTATTTGGTATTTTTCCTAAGCAATTTTCACCGTAATTGTCCTAAGGTTGGTCTCTGCATCCTTAAGCTTACGAGAGTTTTCACAGACGAAACAGGCTGAGGCCCATTAATCTTGGCATTTCCAATAGTTGCTCCTAGAGACTACCAAGAAAGTGTTCTTTTAAGTATTATTCTGTTGTGGTTTCAGCATTACTTTCAGAACCCAAGCAGGGGTCTCGCATTAGCATAAGAATCCTGCCTGGCAGTTGAGATTTCTGGGTGGGGTGTAAGTGCGGGGCTTCTGTAAGCCCTGCCTTTGATTTGTTTACCTCAAGAGTTGGAAAGTGCATATTTGCGTGAGATGGGAAAAGTGTGGATCGTGCTTTAGATTTCATCCTGACACTTTAAAATGAGCAGTGTGTTGGTAATTATTTGCCATTTCCATGGCGTTTGGCACCGTAATAGTCATGAGGTCGGTCTCTGCATCCTGAAGCCTATGATGCTTTTTGCAGAGAAACCTCTGCTGAGGCCCAGGTAACTTGGTATTTCCCATAGCTGGCACAGGAGCCTTGGAAGATAGGATTGTTTTCAGTATTATTTCACCATTTTTTCACCACTGTTTCAAGAACCGGTGCCCTTTTGAACCGTTAGCGGAAGAATCCTTCTTTGGAGATGAGATATTTTTCTGGGGTGGCAAGTGCAGGGCCTCTGTCAGTCCTGGGTTTGTTGGACTAGCGCCAGACATGAGAAGTGCGCCTTTGTGGGACAGGTGAATAGTGCGGATCCTGTTTCAGTCTAAAGACTGAAACAGGATCCGCACTTTTCACCGTTCCTTTCAGAATCATTTGATTCATCAGCTAGGAATGCCGATTGCTTCTCCAGACCAATCGAAGGCTAGGCCAAAGTAACTCGATCTTTCCAAGAGGTGTGTGGCCCAACTTTTGAAAGAACTGCTAAGTGGAGAAATATTTGGTAGTTTTCCGAAGCACTTTTCACCGTTATTGTCCTAAGGTTGGTCTCTGCATCCTTAAGCATACCAGAGTTTCAACAGAGGAAACAGGCTGAGGCCCATTAAATTTGGCATTTCCAATAGTTGGTCCTAGAGACTAGCAAGAAAGTGTTCTTTTAAGTATTATTCCGTTGTGGTTTCAGCATTAGTTTCAGAACCCGAGCAGGGTTCTCGCATTAGCATAAGAATCCTGCCTGGTAGTTGAGATTTCTGGGTGGGGTATAAGTTGGGGGATTGTATCAGCCCTGCCTTTGATTTGTTTACCTCCAGAGTTGGAAAGTGCTTAATTGCGTGAGATGGGAAAAGTGTGGATCGTGCTTCAGATTTCATCCTGACACTTTGAAATGACCAGTGTGTTGGTAATTATTTGCCATTTCCATGGCGTTTGGCACGGTAATAGTCATGAGGTCGGTCTCTGCATCCTGAAGCCTATGATGCTTTTTGCAGAGAAACCTCTGCTGAGGCCCAGGTAACTTGCTATTTCCCATAGCTGGCACAGGAGCCTTGAAAGATAGGATTGTTTTCAGAATTATTTCACCATTTTTTCACCACTGTTTCAAGAACGGGAGCCCTGTTCAACCGTTAGCGGAAGAATCCTTCTTTGGAGATGAGATATTTTTCTGGGGTGGCAAGTGCAGGGCCTCTGTCAGTCCTGGGTTTGTTGGACTAGCGCCAGACATGAGAAGTGCGCCTTTGTGGGACAGGTGAATAGAGTGGATCCTGTTTCAGTCTAAAGACTGAAACAGGATCCGCACTTTTCACCGTTCCTTTCAGAATCATTTGATTCATCAGCTAGGAATGGCGATTGCTTCTCCAGACCAATCGAAGGCTAGGCCAAAGTAACTCGATCTTTCCAAGAGGTGTGTGGCCCAACTTTTGAAAGAACCGCTAAGTGGAGAACTATTTGGTATTTTTCCGAAGCACTTTTCACCGTAGTTGTCATAAGGTTGGTCTCTGCATCCTTAAGCATACGAGAGTTTTCACAGACGAAACAGGCTGAGGCCCATTAATCTTGGCATTTCCAATAGTTGGTCCTAGAGACTACCAAGAAAGTGTTCTTTTAAGTATTATTCTGTTGTGGTTTCAGCATTATTTTCAGAACCCGAGCAGGGTTCTCGCATTAGCATAAGAATCCTGCCTGGCAGTTGAGATTTCTGGGTGGGGTGTAAGTGCGGGGCTTCTGTAAGCCCTGCCTTTGATTTGTTTACCTCCAGAGTTGGAAAGTGCCTAATTGCGTGAGATGGGAAAAGTGTGGATCATGCTTTAGATTTCATCCTGACACTTTAAAATGACCAGTGTGTTGGTAATTATTTGCCATTTCCATGGCGTTTGGCACCGTAATAGTCATGAGGTCGGTCTCTGCATCCTGAAGCCTATGATGCTTTTTGCAGAGAAACCTCTGCTGAGGCCCAGGTAACTTGGTATTTCCCATAGCTGGCACAGGAGCCTTGGAAGATAGGATTGTTTTCAGTATTATTTCACCATTTTTTCACCACTGTTTCAAGAACGGGAGCCCTTTTCAACCGTTAGCGGAAGAATCCTTCTTTGGAGATGAGATATTTTTCTGGGGTGGCAAGTGCAGGGCCTCTGTCAGACCTGGGTTTGTTGGACTAGCGCCAGACATGAGAAGTGCGCCTTTGTGGGGCAGGTGAATAGTGCGGATCCTGTTTCAGTCTAAAGACTGAAACAGGATCCGCACTTTTCACCGTTCCTTTCAGAATCATTTGATTCATCAGCTAGGAATGGCGATTGCTTCTCCAGACCAATCGAAGGCTAGGACAAAGTACCTCGATCTTTCCAAGAGGTGTGTGACCGAACTTTTGAAAGAACCGCTAAGTGGAGAACTATTTGGTATTTTTCCGAAGCACTTTTCACCGTAATTGTCCTAAGGTTGGTCTCTGCATCCTTAAGCATACCAGAGTTTTCACAGACGAAACAGGCTGAGGCCCATTAATCTTGGCATTTCCAATAGTTGGTCCTAGAGACTACCAAGAAAGTGTTCCTTTAAGTATTATTCCTTTGTGGTTTCAGCATTATTTTCAGAACCCGAGCAGGGTTCTCGCATTAGCATAAGAATCCTGCCTGTTAGTTGAGATTTCATGGTGGGGTGTAAGTGCGGGGCTTCTGTCTGCCCTGCCTTTGATTTGTTTACCTCCAGAGCTGGAAAGTGCATATTTGCGTGAGATGGGAAAAGTGTGGTTCGTGCTTCAGATTTCATCCTGACACTTTGAAATGACCAGTGTGTTGGTAATTATTTGCCATTTCCATGGCGTTTGGCACCGTAATAGTCATGAGGTCGGTCTCTGCATCCTGAAGCCTATGATGCTTTTTGCAGAGAAACCTCTGCTGATGCCCAGGTAACTTGCTCTTTCCCATAGCTGGCACAGGAGCCTTGGAAGATAGGATTGTTTTCAGTATTATTTCACCATTTTTTCACCACTGTTTCAAGAACGGGAGCCCTTTTCAACCGTTAGCGGAAGAATCCTTCTTTGGAGATGAGATATTTTTCTGGGGTGGCAAGTGCAGGGCCTCTGTCAGTCCTGGGTTTGTTGGACTAGCGCCAGACATGAGAAGTGCGCCTTTGTGGGACAGGTGAATAGAGCGGATCCTGTTTCAGTCTAAAGACTGAAACAGGATCCGCACTTTTCACCGTTCCTTTCAGAATCATTTGATTCATCAGCTAGGAATGGCGATTGCTTCTCCAGACCAATCGAAGGCTAGGCCAAAGTAACTCGATCTTTCCAAGAGGTGTGTGGCCCAACTTTTGAAAGAACCGCTAAGTGGAGAACTATTTGGTATTTTTCCGAAGCACTTTTCACCGTAATTGTCCTAAGGTTGGTCTCTGCATCCTTAAGCATACCAGAGTTTTCACAGACGAAACAGGCTGAGGCCCATTAATCTTGGCATTTCCAATAGTTGGTCCTAGAGACTACCAAGAAAGTGTTCCTTTAAGTATTATTCCTTTGTGGTTTCAGCATTATTTTCAGAACCCGAGCAGGGTTCTCGCATTAGCATAAGAATCCTGCCTGGTAGTTGAGATTTCTGGGTGGGGTATAAGTTGGGGGATTCTGTCAGCCCTGCCTTTGATTTGTTTACCTCCACAATTGGAAAGTGCATATTTGCGTGACATGGGAAAAGTGTGGATCATGCTTCAGATTTCATCCTGACACTTTGAAATGACCAGTGTATTGGTAATTATTTGCCATTTCCATGGCGTTTGGCACCGTAATAGTCATGAGGTCGGTCTCTGCATCCTGAAGCCTATGATGCTTTTGCAGAGAAACCTCTGCTGAGGCCCAGGTAACTTGCTATTTCCCATAGCTGGCACAGGAGCCTTGGAAGATAGGATTGTTTTCAGTATTATTTCACCATTTTTTCACCACTGTTTCAAGAACGGGAGCCCTTTTCAACCGTTAGCGGAAGAATCCTTCTTTGGAGATGAGATATTTTTCTGGGGTGGCAAGTGCAGGGCCTCTGTCAGTCCTGGGTTGGTTGGACTTGCGCCAGACATGAGAAGTGCGCCTTTGTGGGACAGGTGAATAGTGCGGATCCTTTCAGAATCATTTGATTCATCAGCTAGGAATGGCGATTGCTTCTCCAGACAATCGAAAACTTGGCCAAAGTAACTCGATCTTTCCAAGAGGTGTATGGCCCAACTTTTGAAAGAACCGCTAAGTGGAGAACTATTTCGTATTTTTCCTAAGCACTTTTCACCGTAATTGTCCTAAGGTTGGTCTCTGCATCCTTAAGCATACCAGAGTTTTCACAGAGGAAACAGGCTGAGGCCCATTAATCTTGGCATTTCCAATAGTTGGTCCTAGAGACTACCAAGAAAGTGTTCTTTTAAGTATTATTCTGTTGTGGTTTCAGCATTATTTTCAGAACCCGAGCAGGGTTCTCGCATTAGCATAAGATTCCTGCCTGGTAGTTGAGATTTCTAGGTGGGGTGTAAGTGCGGGGCTTCTGTCAGCCCTGCCTTTGATTTGTTTACCTCCAGAGTTGGAAAGTGCATAGTTGCGTGAGATGGGAAAAGTGTGGATCGTGTTTCAGATTTCATACTGACATTTGAAATGATCAGTGTGTTGGTAATTATTTGCCATTTCCATGGCGTTTGGCACCGTAATAGTCATGAGGTCGGTCTCTGCATCCTGAAGCCTATGATGCTTTTTGCAGAGAAACCTATGCTGAGGCCCAGGTAACTTGCTATTTCCCATAGCTGGCACAGGAGCCTTGGAAGATAGGATTGTTTTCAGTATTATTTCACGATTTTTTGACCACTGTTTCAAGAACGGGAGCCCTTTTCAACCGTTAGCGGAAGAATCCTTCTTTGGAGATGAGATATTTTTCTGGGGTGGCAAGTGCAGGGCCTCTGTCAGTCCTGGGTTTGTTGGAAGGCGCCAGACCTGAGAAGTGCGCCTTTGTGGGACAGGTGAATAGTTCGGGTCCTGTTTCACTCTAAACACTGAAACAGGATCCGCACTTTTCACCGTTCCTTTCAGAATCATTTGATTCATCAGCTAGGAATGGCGATTGCTTCTCCAGACCAATCGAAGGCTAGGCCAAAGTACCTCGATCTTTCCAAGACGTGTGTGGCCGAACTTTTGAAAGAACCGCTAAGTGGAGAACTATTTGGTATTTTTCCTAAGCACTTTTCACCGTAATTTTCCTAAGGTTGGTCTCTGCATCCTTAAGCATACCAGAGTTTTCACAGACGAAACAGGCTGAGGCCCATTAATCTTGGCATTTCCAATAGTTGGTCCTAGAGACTACCAAGAAAGTGTTCTTTTAAGTATTATTCTGTTGTGGTTTCAGCATTATTTTCAGAACCCGAGCAGGGTTCTCGCATTAGCATAAGAATCCTGCCTGGTAGTTGAGATTTCTGGGTGGGGTATAAGTGCGGGGCTTCTGTCAGCCCTGCCTTTGATTTGTTTACCTCCAGAGTTGGAAAGTGCATATTTGCTTGAGATGGGAAAAGTGTGGATCGTGCTTCAGATTTCATCCTGACACTTTAAAATGACCAGTGTGTTGGTAATTATTTGCCATTTCCATGGCGTTTGGCCCCGTAATAGTCATGAGGTCGGTCTCTGCATCCTGAAGCCTATGATGCTTTTTGCAGAGAAACCTCTGCTGAGGCCCAGGTAACTTGCTATTTCCCATAGCTGGCACAGGAGCCTTGGATGATAGGATTGTTTGCAGTATTATTTCACCATTTTTTCACCACTGTTTCAAGAACGGGAGCCCTTTTCAACCGTTAGCGGAAGAATCCTTCTTTGGAGATGAGATATTTTTCTGGGGTGGCAAGTGCAGGGCCTCTGTCAGTCCTGGGTTTGTTGGAAGGCGCCAGACCTGAGAAGTGCGCCTTTGTGGGACAGGTGAATAGTGCGGATCCTGTTTCAGTCTAAAGACTGAAACAGGATCCGCACTTTTCACCGTTCCTTTCAGAATCATTTGATTCATCAGCTAGGAATGGCGATTGCTTCTCCAGACCAATCGAAGGCTAGGCCAAAGTACCTCGATCTTTCCAAGACGTGTGTGGCCGAACTTTTGAAAGAACCGCTAAGTGGAGAACTATTTGGTATTTTTCCTAAGCACTTTTCACCGTAATTTTCCTAAGGTTGGTCTCTGCATCCTTAAGCATACCAGAGTTTTCACAGACGAAACAGGCTGAGGCCCATTAATCTTGGCATTTCCAATAGTTGGTCCTAGAGACTACCAAGAAAGTGTTCTTTTAAGTATTATTCTGTTGTGGTTTCAGCATTATTTTCAGAACCCGAGCAGGGTTCTCGCATTAGCATAAGAATCCTGCCTGGTAGTTGAGATTTCTGGGTGGGGTATAAGTTGGGGGATTCTGTCAGCCCTGCCTTGGATTTCTTTACCTCCAGAGTTGGAAAGTGCATAATTGCGTGAGATGGGAAAAGTGTGGATCGTGTTTCAGATTTCATACTGACATTTGAAATGATCAGTGTGTTGGTAATTATTTGCCATTTCCATGGCGTTTGGCACCGTAATAGTCATGAGGTCGGTCTCTACATCCTGAAGCCTATGATGCTTTTTGCAGAGAAACCTCTGCTGAGGCCCAGGTAACTTGCTATTTCCCATAGCTGGCACAGGAGCCTTGGAAGACAGGATTGTTTTCAGTATTATTTCACCATTTTTTCACCACTGTTTCAAGAACGGGAGCCCTTTTCAACCGTTAGCGGAAGAATCCTTCTTTGGAGATGAGATATTTTTCTGGGGTGGCAAGTGCAGGGCCTCTGTCAGTCCTGGGTTTGTTGGACTAGCGCCAGACATGAGAAGTGCGCCTTTGTGGGACAGGTGAATAGTGCGGATCCTGTTTCAGTCTAAAGACTGAAACAGGATCCGCACTTTTCACCGTTCCTTTCAGAATCATTTGATTCATCAGCTAGGAATGGCGACTGCTTCTCCAGACCAATCGAAGGCTAGGCCAAAGTACCTCGATCTTTCCAAGAGGTGTGTGGCCCAACTTTTGAAAGAACCGCTAAGTGGAGAACTATTTGGTATTTTTCCGAAGCACTTTTCCCAGTAATTGTCATAAGGTTGGTCTCTGGATCCTTAAGCATACGAGAGTTTTCACAGACGAAACAGGCTGAGGCCCATTAATCTTGGCATTTCCAATAGTTGGTCCTAGAGACTACCAAGAAAGTGTTTTTTTAAGTATTATTCCGTTGTGGTTTCAGCATTATTTTCAGAACCCGAGCAGGGTTCTCGCATTAGAATAAGAATCCTGCCTGGTAGTTGAGATTACTGGGTGGGGTGTAGGTGCGGGGCTTCTGTCAGACCTGCCTTTGATTTGTTAACCTCCAGAATTGGAAAGTGCATATTTGCGTGAGATGGGAAAAGTGTGGATAGTGCTTCAGATTTCATCCAGACACTTTGAAATGACCAGTGTGTTGGTAATTATTTGCCATTTCCATGGCGTTTGGCACCTTAACAGTCATGAGGTCGGTCTCTGCATCCTGAAGCCTATGATGCTTTTTGCAGAGAAACCTCTGCTGAGGCCCAGGTAACTTGCTATTTCCCATAGCTGGCACAGGAGCCTTGGAAGATAGGATTGTTTTCAGTATTATTTCACCGTTTTTTGACCACTGTTTCAAGAACGGGAGCCCTTTTCAACCGTTAGCGGAAGAATCCTTCTTTGGAGATGAGATATTTTTCTGGGGTGGCAAGTGCAGGGCCTCTGTCAGTCCTGGGTTTGTTGGATTGGCGCCAGACATGAGAAGTGCGCCTTTGTGGGACAGGTGAATAGTGCGGATCCTGTTTCAGTCTAAAGACTGGAACAGGATCCGCACTTTTCACCGTTCCTTTCAGAATCATTTGATTCATCAGCTAGGAATGGCGATTGCTTCTCCAGACCAATCGAAGGCTAGGCCAAAGTACCTCGATCTTTCCAAGAGGTGTGTGGCCCAACTTTTGAAAGAACCGCTAAGTGGAGAACTATTTGGTATTTTTCCTAAGCACTTTTCACCGTAATTGCCCTAAGGTTGGTCTCTGCATCCTTAAGCATACCAGAGTTTTCACAGACGAAACAGGCTGAGGCCCATTAATCTTGGCATTTCCAATAGTTGGTCCTAGAGACTACCAAGAAAGTGTTCTTTTAAGTATTATTCTGTTGTGGTTTCAGCATTATTTTCAGAACCCGAGCAGGGTTCTCGCATTAGCATAAGAATCCTGCCTGGTAGTTGAGATTTCATGGTGGGGTGTAAGTGCTGGGCTTCTGTCAGCCCTGCCTTTGATTTGTTTACCTCCAGAGTTGGAAAGTGCATATTTGCGTAAGATAGGAAAAGTGTGGATAGTGCTTCAGATTTCATCCTGACACTTTGAAATGACCAGTGTGTTGGTAATTATTTGCCATTTCCATGGCGTTTGGCACCGTAATAGTCAAGAGGTCGGTCTCTGCATCCTGAAGCCTATGATGCTTTTTGCAGAGAAACCTCTGCTGAGGCCCAGGTAACTTGCTCTTTCCCATAGCTGGCACAGGAGCCTTGGAAGATAGGATTGTTTTCAGTATTATTTCACCATTTTTTCACCACTGTTTCAAGAACGGGAGCCCTTTTCAACCGTTAGCGGAAGAATCCTTCATTGGAGATGAGATATTTTTCTAGGGTGGCAAGTGTAGGGCCTCTGTCAGTCCGGGGTTTGTTGGACTAGCGCCAGACATGAGAAGTGCGCCTTTATGGAACAGGTGAATAGTGCGGATCCTGTTTCAGTCTAAAGACTGAAACAGGATCCGCACTTTTCACCGTTCCTTTCAGAATCATTTGATTCATCAGCTAGGAATGGCGATTGCTTCTCCAGACCAATCGAAGGCTAGGCCAAAGTACCTCGATCTTTCCAAGAGGTGTGTGGCCCAACTTTTGAAAGAACCGCTAAGTGGAGAACTATTTGGTATTTTTCCGAAGCACTTTTCACCGTAATTGTCCTAAGGTTGGTCTCTGCATCCTTAAGCATACCAGAGTTTTCACAGACGAAACAGGCTGAGGCCCATTAATGTTGGCATTTCCAATAGTTGGTCCTAGAGACTACCAAGAAAGTGTTCTTTTAAGTATTATTCTGTTGTGGTTTCAGCATTATTTTCAGAACCCGAGCAGGGTTCTCGCATTAGCATAAGAATCCTGTCAGGTAGTTGAGATTTCTGGGGGGGGGGTATAAGTTGGGGGATTCTGTCAGCCCTGTCTTTGATTTGTTTACCTCCAGAGTTGGAAAGTGCATAATTGCGTGAGATGGGAAAAGTGTAGATTGTGTTTCAGATTTCATACTGACATTTGAAATGATCAGTGTGTTGGTAATTATTTGCGATTTCCATGGCGTTTGGCACCGTAATAGTCATCAGGTCGGTCTCTGCATCCTGAAGCCTATGATGATTTTTGCACAGATACCTCTGCTGAGGCCCAGGTAACTTGCTATTTCCCATAGCTGGCACAGGAGCCTTGGAAGATAGGATTGTTTGCAGTATTATTTCACCATTTTTTGACCACTGTTTCAAGAACGGGAGCCCTTTTCAACCGTTAGCGGAAGAATCCTTCTTTGGAGATGAGATATTTTTCTGGGGTGGCAAGTGCAGGGCCTCTGTCAGTCCTGGGTTTGTTGGACTAGCGCCAGACATGAGAAGTGCGCCTTTGTGGGACAGGTGAATAGGGCGGATCCTGTTTCAGTCTAAAGACTGAAACAGGATCCGCACTTTTCACCGTTCCTTTCAGAATCATTTGATTCATCAGCTAGGAATGGCGATTGCTTCTCCAGACCAATCGAAGGCTAGGCCAAAGTACCTCGATCTTTCCAAGAGGTGTGTGGCCCAACTTTTGAAAGAACCGCTAAGTGGAGAACTATTTGGTATTTTTCCTAAGCACTTTTCACCGTAATTGTCCTAAGGTTGGTCTCTGCATCCTTAAGCACACCAGAGTTTTCACAGACGAAACAGGCTGAGGCCCATTAATCTTGGCATTTCCAATAGTTGGTCCTAGAGACTACCAAGAAAGTGTTCTTTTAAGTATTATTCTGTTGTGGTTTCAGCATTATTTTCAGAACCCGAGCAGGGTTCTGGCATTAGCATAAGAATCCTGCCTGGTAGTTGAGATTTCATGCTGGGGTGTAAGTGCGGGGCTTCTGTCAGCCCTGCCTTTGATTTGTTTACCTCCAGAGTTGGAAAGTGCATAGTTGCGTGAGATGGGAAAAGTGTGGATCGTGTTTCAGATTTCATCCTGACACTTTGAAATGACCAGTGTGTTGGTAATTATTTGCCATTTCCATGGCGTTTGGCACCGTAATAGTCATGAGGTCCGTCTCTGCATCCTGAAGCCTATGATGCTTTTTGCAGAGAAACCTCTGCTGAGGCCCAGGTAACTTGCTATTTCCCATAGCTGGCACAGGAGCCTTGGAAGATAGGATTGTTTTCAGTATTATTTCACCATTTTTTCACCACTGTTTCAAGAACCGGAGCCCTTTTCAACCTTTAGCGGAAGAATCCTTCTTTGGAGATGAGATATTTTTCTGGGGTGGCAAGTGCAGGGCCTCTGTCAGTCCTGGGTTTGTTGGACTAGCGCCAGACATGAGAAGTGCGCCTTTGTGGGACAGGTGAATAGTGCGGATCCTGTTTCAGTCTAAAGACTGAAACAGGGTCCGCACTTTTCACCGTTCCTTTCAGAATCATTTGGTTCATCAGCTAGGAATGGCGATTGCTTCTCCAGACCAATCGAAGGCTAGGCCAAAGTACCTCGATCTTTCCAAGAGGTGTGTGGCCCAACTTTTGAAAGAACCGCTAAGTGGAGAACTATTTGGTATTTTTCCGAAGCACTTTTCCCAGTAATTGTCATAAGGTTGGTCTCTGCATCCTTAAGCATACGAGAGTTTTCACAGACGAAACAGGCTGAGGCCCATTAATGTTGGCATTTCCAATAGTTGGTCCTAGAGACTACCAAGAAAGTGTTCTTTTAAGTATTATTCTGTTGTGGTTTCAGCATTATTTTCAGAACCCGAGCAGGGTTCTCGCATTAGCATAAGAATACTGCCTGGTAGTTGAGATTTCTGGGTGGGGTGTAAGTGCGGGGCTTCTGTAAGCCCTGCCTTTGATTTGTTTACCTCCAGAGTTGGAAAGTGCATAATTTCGTGAGATGGGAAAAGTGTGGATCGTGTTTCAGATTTCATACTGACATTTGAAATGATCAGTGTGTTGGTAATTATTTGCCATTTCCATGGCGTTTGGCCCCGTAATAGTCATGAGGTCGGTCTCTGCATCCTGAAGCCTATGATGCTTTTTGCAGAGAAACCTCTGCTGATGCCCAGGTAACTTGCTCTTTCCCATAGCTGGCACAGGAGCCTTGGAAGATAGGATTGTTTT
Organism: Lemur catta; assembly: GCF_020740605.2. NCBI lineage: Eukaryota > Metazoa > Chordata > Mammalia > Primates > Lemuridae > Lemur > Lemur catta. The sequence goes on along the minus strand of NC_059132.1, from coordinate 82,563,879 downwards.
CAGTATTATTTCACCATTTTTTCACCACTGTTTCAAGAACGGGGGCCCTTTTCAACCGTTAGCGGAAGAATCCTTCTGTGGAGATGAGATATTTTTCTGTGGTGGCAAGTGCAGGGCCTCTGTCAGTCCTGGGTTTGTTGGAAGGCGCCAGACCTGAGAAGTGCGCCTTTGTGGGACAGGTGAATAGTGCGGATCCTGTTTCAGTCTAAAGACTGAAACAGGATCCGCACTTTTCACCGTTCCTTTCAGAATCATTTGATTCATCAGCTAGGAATGGCGTTTGCTTCTCCAGACCAATCGAAGGCTAGGCCAAAGTACCTCGATCTTTCCAAGACGTGTGTGGCCGAACTTTTGAAAGAACCGCTAAGTGGAGAACTATTTGGTATTTTTCCTAAGCACTTTTCACCGTAATTTTCCTAAGGTTGGTCTCTGCATCCTTAAGCATACCAGAGTTTTCACAGACGAAACAGGCTGAGGCCCATTAATGTTGGCATTTCCAATAGTTGGTCCTAGAGACTACCAAGAAAGTGTTCTTTTAAGTATTATTCTGTTGTGGTTTCAGCATTATTTTCAGAACCCGAGCAGGGTTCTCGCATTAGCATAAGAATACTGCCTGGTAGTTGAGATTTCTGGGTGGGGTGTAAGTGCGGGGCTTCTGTAAGCCCTGCCTTTGATTTGTTTACCTCCAGAGTTGGAAAGTGCATAGTTGCGTGAGATGGGAAAAGTGTGGATCGTGTTTCAGATTTCATACTGACATTTGAAATGATCAGTGTGTTGGTAATTATTTGCCATTTCCATGGCGTTTGGCACCGTAATAGTCATGAGGTCGGTCTCTGCATCCTGAAGCCTATGATGCTTTTTGCAGAGAAACCTCTGCTGAGGCCCAGGTAACTTGCTATTTCCCATAGCTGGCACAGGAGCCTTGGAAGATAGGATTGTTTGCAGTATTATTTCACCATTTTTTCACCACTGTTTCAAGAACGGGAGCCCTTTTCAACCGTTAGCGGAAGAATCCTTCTTTGGAGATGAGATATTTTTCTGGGGTGGCAAGTGCAGGGCCTCTGTCAGTCCTGGGTTTGTTGGAAGGCGCCAGACCTGAGAAGTGCGCCTTTGTGGGACAGGTGAATAGTTCGGGTCCTGTTTCACTCTAAACACTGAAACAGGATCCGCACTTTTCACCGTTCCTTTCAGAATCATTTGATTCATCAGCTAGGAATGGCGATTGCTTCTCCAGACCAATCGAAGGCTAGGCCAAAGTACCTCGATCTTTCCAAGACGTGTGTGGCCGAACTTTTGAAAGAACCGCTAAGTGGAGAACTATTTGGTATTTTTCCTAAGCACTTTTCACCGTAATTTTCCTAAGGTTGGTCTCTGCATCCTTAAGCATACCAGAGTTTTCACAGACGAAACAGGCTGAGGCCCATTAATCTTGGCATTTCCAATAGTTGGTCCTAGAGACTACCAAGAAAGTGTTCTTTTAAGTATTATTCTGTTGTGGTTTCAGCATTATTTTCAGAACCCGAGCAGGGTTCTCGCATTAGCATAAGAATCCTGCCTGGTAGTTGAGATTTCTGGGTGGGGTATAAGTGCGGGGCTTCTGTCAGCCCTGCCTTTGATTTGTTTACCTCCAGAGTTGGAAAGTGCATAGTTGCTTGAGATGGGAAAAGTGTGGATCGTGCTTCAGATTTCATCCTGACACTTTAAAATGACCAGTGTGTTGGTAATTATTTGCCATTTCCATGGCGTTTGGCCCCGTAATAGTCATGAGGTCGGTCTCTGCATCCTGAAGCCTATGATGCTTTTTGCAGAGAAACCTCTGCTGAGGCCCAGGTAACTTGCTATTTCCCATAGCTGGCACAGGAGCCTTGGATGATAGGATTGTTTGCAGTATTATTTCACCATTTTTTCACCACTGTTTCAAGAACGGGAGCCCTTTTCAACCGTTAGCGGAAGAATCCTTCTTTGGAGATGAGATATTTTTCTGGGGTGGCAAGTGCAGGGCCTCTGTCAGTCCTGGGTTTGTTGGAAGGCGCCAGACCTGAGAAGTGCGCCTTTGTGGGACAGGTGAATAGTGCGGATCCTGTTTCAGTCTAAAGACTGAAACAGGATCCGCACTTTTCACCGTTCCTTTCAGAATCATTTGATTCATCAGCTAGGAATGGCGATTGCTTCTCCAGACCAATCGAAGGCTAGGCCAAAGTACCTCGATCTTTCCAAGACGTGTGTGGCCGAACTTTTGAAAGAACCGCTAAGTGGAGAACTATTTGGTATTTTTCCTAAGCACTTTTCACCGTAATTTTCCTAAGGTTGGTCTCTGCATCCTTAAGCATACCAGAGTTTTCACAGACGAAACAGGCTGAGGCCCATTAATCTTGGCATTTCCAATAGTTGGTCCTAGAGACTACCAAGAAAGTGTTCTTTTAAGTATTATTCTGTTGTGGTTTCAGCATTATTTTCAGAACCCGAGCAGGGTTCTCGCATTAGCATAAGAATCCTGCCTGGTAGTTGAGATTTCTGGGTGGGGTATAAGTTGGGGGATTCTGTCAGCCCTGCCTTGGATTTCTTTACCTCCAGAGTTGGAAAGTGCATAATTGCGTGAGATGGGAAAAGTGTGGATCGTGTTTCAGATTTCATACTGACATTTGAAATGATCAGTGTGTTGGTAATTATTTGCCATTTCCATGGCGTTTGGCACCGTAATAGTCATGAGGTCGGTCTCTACATCCTGAAGCCTATGATGCTTTTTGCAGAGAAACCTCTGCTGAGGCCCAGGTAACTTGCTATTTCCCATAGCTGGCACAGGAGCCTTGGAAGACAGGATTGTTTTCAGTATTATTTCACCATTTTTTCACCACTGTTTCAAGAACGGGAGCCCTTTTCAACCGTTAGCGGAAGAATCCTTCTTTGGAGATGAGATATTTTTCTGGGGTGGCAAGTGCAGGGCCTCTGTCAGTCCTGGGTTTGTTGGACTAGCGCCAGACATGAGAAGTGCGCCTTTGTGGGACAGGTGAATAGTGCGGATCCTGTTTCAGTCTAAAGACTGAAACAGGATCCGCACTTTTCACCGTTCCTTTCAGAATCATTTGATTCATCAGCTAGGAATGGCGACTGCTTCTCCAGACCAATCGAAGGCTAGGCCAAAGTAACTCGATCTTTCCAAGAGGTGTGTGGCCCAACTTTTGAAAGAACCGCTAAGTGGAGAACTATTTGGTATTTTTCCGAAGCACTTTTCCCAGTAATTGTCATAAGTTTGGTCTCTGGATCCTTAAGCATACGAGAGTTTTCACAGACGAAACAGGCTGAGGCCCATTAATCTTGGCATTTCCAATAGTTGGTCCTAGAGACTACCAAGAAAGTGTTTTTTTAAGTATTATTCCGTTGTGGTTTCAGCATTATTTTCAGAACCCGAGCAGGGTTCTCGCATTAGAATAAGAATCCTGCCTGGTAGTTGAGATTACTGGGTGGGGTGTAGGTGCGGGGCTTCTGTCAGCCCTGCCTTTGATTTGTTAACCTCCAGAATTGGAAAGTGCATATTTGCGTGAGATGGGAAAAGTGTGGATAGTGCTTCAGATTTCATCCAGACACTTTGAAATGACCAGTGTGTTGGTAATTATTTGCCATTTCCATGGCGTTTGGCACCTTAACAGTCATGAGGTCGGTCTCTGCATCCTGAAGCCTATGATGCTTTTTGCAGAGAAACCTCTGCTGAGGCCCAGGTAACTTGCTATTTCCCATAGCTGGCACAGGAGCCTTGGAAGATAGGATTGTTTTCAGTATTATTTCACCGTTTTTTGACCACTGTTTCAAGAACGGGAGCCCTTTTCAACCGTTAGCGGAAGAATCCTTCTTTGGAGATGAGATATTTTTCTGGGGTGGCAAGTGCAGGGCCTCTGTCAGTCCTGGGTTTGTTGGATTGGCGCCAGACATGAGAAGTGCGCCTTTGTGGGACAGGTGAATAGTGCGGATCCTGTTTCAGTCTAAAGACTGGAACAGGATCCGCACTTTTCACCGTTCCTTTCAGAATCATTTGATTCATCAGCTAGGAATGGCGATTGCTTCTCCAGACCAATCGAAGGCTAGGCCAAAGTACCTCGATCTTTCCAAGAGGTGTGTGGCCCAACTTTTGAAAGAACCGCTAAGTGGAGAACTATTTGGTATTTTTCCTAAGCACTTTTCACCGTAATTGCCCTAAGGTTGGTCTCTGCATCCTTAAGCATACCAGAGTTTTCACAGACGAAACAGGCTGAGGCCCATTAATCTTGGCATTTCCAATAGTTGGTCCTAGAGACTACCAAGAAAGTGTTCTTTTAAGTATTATTCTGTTGTGGTTTCAGCATTATTTTCAGAACCCGAGCAGGGTTCTCGCATTAGCATAAGAATCCTGCCTGGTAGTTGAGATTTCATGGTGGGGTGTAAGTGCTGGGCTTCTGTCAGCCCTGCCTTTGATTTGTTTACCTCCAGAGTTGGAAAGTGCATATTTGCGTAAGATAGGAAAAGTGTGGATAGTGCTTCAGATTTCATCCTGACACTTTGAAATGACCAGTGTGTTGGTAATTATTTGCCATTTCCATGGCGTTTGGCACCGTAATAGTCAAGAGGTCGGTCTCTGCATCCTGAAGCCTATGATGCTTTTTGCAGAGAAACCTCTGCTGAGGCCCAGGTAACTTGCTCTTTCCCATAGCTGGCACAGGAGCCTTGGAAGATAGGATTGTTTTCAGTATTATTTCACCATTTTTTCACCACTGTTTCAAGAACGGGAGCCCTTTTCAACCGTTAGCGGAAGAATCCTTCTTTGGAGATGAGATATTTTTCTAGGGTGGCAAGTGTAGGGCCTCTGTCAGTCCGGGGTTTGTTGGACTAGCGCCAGACATGAGAAGTGCGCCTTTATGGAACAGGTGAATAGTGCGGATCCTGTTTCAGTCTAAAGACTGAAACAGGATCCGCACTTTTCACCGTTCCTTTCAGAATCATTTGATTCATCAGCTAGGAATGGCGATTGCTTCTCCAGACCAATCGAAGGCTAGGCCAAAGTACCTCGATCTTTCCAAGAGGTGTGTGGCCCAACTTTTGAAAGAACCGCTAAGTGGAGAACTATTTGGTATTTTTCCGAAGCACTTTTCACCGTAATTGTCCTAAGGTTGGTCTCTGCATCCTTAAGCATACCAGAGTTTTCACAGACGAAACAGGCTGAGGCCCATTAATGTTGGCATTTCCAATAGTTGGTCCTAGAGACTACCAAGAAAGTGTTCTTTTAAGTATTATTCTGTTGTGGTTTCAGCATTATTTTCAGAACCCGAGCAGGGTTCTCGCATTAGCATAAGAATCCTGTCAGGTAGTTGAGATTTCTGGGGGGGGGGTATAAGTTGGGGGATTCTGTCAGCCCTGTCTTTGATTTGTTTACCTCCAGAGTTGGAAAGTGCATAATTGCGTGAGATGGGAAAAGTGTAGATTGTGTTTCAGATTTCATACTGACATTTGAAATGATCAGTGTGTTGGTAATTATTTGCGATTTCCATGGCGTTTGGCACCGTAATAGTCATCAGGTCGGTCTCTGCATCCTGAAGCCTATGATGATTTTTGCACAGATACCTCTGCTGAGGCCCAGGTAACTTGCTATTTCCCATAGCTGGCACAGGAGCCTTGGAAGATAGGATTGTTTGCAGTATTATTTCACCATTTTTTGACCACTGTTTCAAGAACGGGAGCCCTTTTCAACCGTTAGCGGAAGAATCCTTCTTTGGAGATGAGATATTTTTCTGGGGTGGCAAGTGCAGGGCCTCTGTCAGTCCTGGGTTTGTTGGACTAGCGCCAGACATGAGAAGTGCGCCTTTGTGGGACAGGTGAATAGGGCGGATCCTGTTTCAGTCTAAAGACTGAAACAGGATCCGCACTTTTCACCGTTCCTTTCAGAATCATTTGATTCATCAGCTAGGAATGGCGATTGCTTCTCCAGACCAATCGAAGGCTAGGCCAAAGTAACTCGATCTTTCCAAGAGGTGTGTGGCCCAACTTTTGAAAGAACCGCTAAGTGGAGAACTATTTGGTATTTTTCCTAAGCACTTTTCACCGTAATTGTCCTAAGGTTGGTCTCTGCATCCTTAAGCACACCAGAGTTTTCACAGACGAAACAGGCTGAGGCCCATTAATCTTGGCATTTCCAATAGTTGGTCCTAGAGACTACCAAGAAAGTGTTCTTTTAAGTATTATTCTGTTGTGGTTTCAGCATTATTTTCAGAACCCGAGCAGGGTTCTGGCATTAGCATAAGAATCCTGCCTGGTAGTTGAGATTTCATGCTGGGGTGTAAGTGCGGGGCTTCTGTCAGCCCTGCCTTTGATTTGTTTACCTCCAGAGTTGGAAAGTGCATAGTTGCGTGAGATGGGAAAAGTGTGGATCGTGTTTCAGATTTCATCCTGACACTTTGAAATGACCAGTGTGTTGGTAATTATTTGCCATTTCCATGGCGTTTGGCACCGTAATAGTCATGAGGTCCGTCTCTGCATCCTGAAGCCTATGATGCTTTTTGCAGAGAAACCTCTGCTGAGGCCCAGGTAACTTGCTATTTCCCATAGCTGGCACAGGAGCCTTGGAAGATAGGATTGTTTTCAGTATTATTTCACCATTTTTTCACCACTGTTTCAAGAACCGGAGCCCTTTTCAACCTTTAGCGGAAGAATCCTTCTTTGGAGATGAGATATTTTTCTGGGGTGGCAAGTGCAGGGCCTCTGTCAGTCCTGGGTTTGTTGGACTAGCGCCAGACATGAGAAGTGCGCCTTTGTGGGACAGGTGAATAGTGCGGATCCTGTTTCAGTCTAAAGACTGAAACAGGGTCCGCACTTTTCACCGTTCCTTTCAGAATCATTTGGTTCATCAGCTAGGAATGGCGATTGCTTCTCCAGACCAATCGAAGGCTAGGCCAAAGTACCTCGATCTTTCCAAGAGGTGTGTGGCCCAACTTTTGAAAGAACCGCTAAGTGGAGAACTATTTGGTATTTTTCCTAAGCACTTTTCACCGTAATTTTCCTAAGGTTGGTCTCTGCATCCTTAAGCATACGAGAGTTTTCACAGACGAAACAGGCTGAGGCCCATTAATGTTGGCATTTCCAATAGTTGGTCCTAGAGACTACCAAGAAAGTGTTCTTTTAAGTATTATTCTGTTGTGGTTTCAGCATTATTTTCAGAACCCGAGCAGGGTTCTCGCATTAGCATAAGAATACTGCCTGGTAGTTGAGATTTCTGGGTGGGGTGTAAGTGCGGGGCTTCTGTAAGCCCTGCCTTTGATTTGTTTACCTCCAGAGTTGTAAAGTGCATAGTTGCGTGAGATGGGAAAAGTGTGGATCGTGTTTCAGATTTCATACTGACATTTGAAATGATCAGTGTGTTGGTAATTATTTGCCATTTCCATGGCGTTTGGCACCGTAATAGTCATGAGGTCGGTCTCTGCATCCTGAAGCCTATGATGCTTTTTGCAGAGAAACCTCTGCTGAGGCCCAGGTAACTTGCTATTTCCCATAGCTGGCACAGGAGCCTTGGAAGATAGGATTGTTTGCAGTATTATTTCACCATTTTTTCACCACTGTTTCAAGAACGGGAGCCCTTTTCAACCGTTAGCGGAAGAATCCTTCTTTGGAGATGAGATATTTTTCTGGGGCGGCAAGTGCAGGGCCTCTGTCAGTCCTGGGTTTGTTGGAAGGCGCCAGACCTGAGAAGTGCGCCTTTGTGGGACAGGTGAATAGTGCGGGTCCTGTTTCAGTCTAAACACTGAAACAGGATCCGCACTTTTCACCGTTCCTTTCAGAATCATTTGATTCATCAGCTAGGAATGGCGATTGCTTCTCCAGACCAATCGAAGGCTAGGCCAAAGTACCTCGATCTTTCCAAGACGTGTGTGGCCGAACTTTTGAAAGAACCGCTAAGTGGAGAACTATTTGGTATTTTTCCTAAGCACTTTTCACCGTAATTTTCCTAAGGTTGGTCTCTGCATCCTTAAGCATACCAGAGTTTTCACAGACGAAACAGGCTGAGGCCCATTAATCTTGGCATTTCCAATAGTTGGTCCTAGAGACTACCAAGAAAGTGTTCTTTTAAGTATTATTCTGTTGTGGTTTCAGCATTATTTTCAGAACCCGAGCAGGGTTCTCGCATTAGCATAAGAATCCTGCCTGGTAGTTGAGATTTCTGGGTGGGGTATAAGTTGGGGGATTCTGTCAGCCCTGCCTTGGATTTCTTTACCTCCAGAGTTGGAAAGTGCATAATTGCGTGAGATGGGAAAAGTGTGGATCGTGTTTCAGATTTCATACTGACATTTGAAATGATCAGTGTGTTGGTAATTATTTGCCATTTCCATGGCGTTTGGCACCGTAATAGTCATGAGGTCGGTCTCTACATCCTGAAGCCTATGATGCTTTTTGCAGAGAAACCTCTGCTGAGGCCCAGGTAACTTGCTATTTCCCATAGCTGGCACAGGAGCCTTGGAAGACAGGATTGTTTTCAGTATTATTTCACCATTTTTTCACCACTGTTTCAAGAACGGGAGCCCTTTTCAACCGTTAGCGGAAGAATCCTTCTTTGGAGATGAGATATTTTTCTGGGGTGGCAAGTGCAGGGCCTCTGTCAGTCCTGGGTTTGTTGGAAGGCGCCAGACCTGAGAAGTGCGCCTTTGTGGGACAGGTGAATAGTGCGGATCCTGTTTCAGTCTAAAGACTGAAACAGGATCCGCACTTTTCACCGTTCCTTTCAGAATCATTTGATTCATCAGCTAGGAATGGCGATTGCTTCTCCAGACCAATCGAAGGCTAGGCCAAAGTACCTCGATCTTTCCAAGACGTGTGTGGCCGAACTTTTGAAAGAACCGCTAAGTGGAGAACTATTTGGTATTTTTCCTAAGCACTTTTCACCGTAATTTTCCTAAGGTTGGTCTCTGCATCCTTAAGCATACGAGAGTTTTCACAGACGAAACAGGCTGAGGCCCATTAATCTTGGCATTTCCAATAGTTGGTCCTAGAGACTACCAAGAAAGTGTTCTTTTAAGTATTATTCTGTTGTGGTTTCAGCATTATTTTCAGAACCCGAGCAGGGTTCTCGCATTAGCATAAGAATCCTGCCTGGTAGTTGAGATTTCTGGGTGGGGTATAAGTTGGGGGATTCTGTCAGCCCTGCCTTGGATTTCTTTACCTCCAGAGTTGGAAAGTGCATAATTGCGTGAGATGGGAAAAGTGTGGATCGTGTTTCAGATTTCATACTGACATTTGAAATGATCAGTGTGTTGGTAATTATTTGCCATTTCCATGGCGTTTGGCACCGTAATAGTCATGAGGTCGATCTACATCCTGAAGCCTATGATGCTTTTTGCAGAGAAACCTCTGCTGAGGCCCAGGTAACTTGCTATTTCCCATAGCTGGCACAGGAGCCTTGGAAGACAGGATTGTTTTCAGTATTATTTCACCATTTTTTCACCACTGTTTCAAGAACGGGAGCCCTTTTCAACCGTTAGCGGAAGAATCCTTCTTTGGAGATGAGATATTTTTCTGGGGTGGCAAGTGCAGGGCCTCTGTCAGTCCTGGGTTTGTTGGACTAGCGCCAGACATGAGAAGTGCGCCTTTGTGGGACAGGTGAATAGTGCGGATCCTGTTTCAGTCTAAAGACTGAAACAGGATCCGCACTTTTCACCGTTCCTTTCAGAATCATTTGATTCATCAGCTAGGAATGGCGATTGCTTCTCCAGACCAATCGAAGGCTAGGCCAAAGTAACTCAATCTTTCCAAGAGGTGTGTGGCCCAACTTTTGAAAGAACTGCTAAGGGGAGAACTATTTGGTATTTTTCCGAAGCACTTTTCCCAGTAATTGTCATAAGGTTGGTCTCTGGATCCTTAAGCATACGAGAGTTTTCACAGACGAAACAGGCTGAGGCCCATTAATCTTGGCATTTCCAATAGTTGGTCCTAGAGACTACCAAGAAAGTGTTTTTTTAAGTATTATTCCGTTGTGGTTTCAGCATTATTTTCAGAACCCGAGCAGGGTTCTCGCATTAGAATAAGAATCCTGCCTGGTAGTTGAGATTACTGGGTGGGGTGTAGGTGCGGGGCTTCTGTCAGCCCTGCCTTTGATTTGTTAACCTCCAGAATTGGAAAGTGCATATTTGCGTGAGATGGGAAAAGTGTGGATAGTGCTTCAGATTTCATCCAGACACTTTGAAATGACCAGTGTGTTGGTAATTATTTGCCATTTCCATGGCGTTTGGCACCTTAATAGTCATGAGGTCGGTCTCTGCATCCTGAAGCCTATGATGCTTTTTGCAGAGAAACCTCTGCTGAGGCCCAGGTAACTTGCTATTTCCCATAGCTGGCACAGGAGCCTTGGAAGATAGGATTGTTTTCAGTATTATTTCACCGTTTTTTGACCACTGTTTCAAGAACGGGAGCCCTTTTCAACCGTTAGCGGAAGAATCCTTCTTTGGAGATGAGATATTTTTCTGGGGTGGCAAGTGCAGGGCCTCTGTCAGTCCTGGGTTTGTTGGATTGGCGCCAGACATGAGAAGTGCGCCTTTGTGGGACAGGTGAATAGTGCGGATCCTGTTTCAGTCTAAAGACTGGAACAGGATCCGCACTTTTCACCGTTCCTTTCAGAATCATTTGATTCATCAGCTAGGAATGGCGATTGCTTCTCCAGACCAATCGAAGGCTAGGCCAAAGTACCTCGATCTTTCCAAGAGGTGTGTGGCCCAACTTTTGAAAGAACCGCTAAGTGGAGAACTATTTGGTATTTTTCCTAAGCACTTTTCACCGTAATTGCCCTAAGGTTGGTCTCTGCATCCTTAAGCATACCAGAGTTTTCACAGACGAAACAGGCTGAGGCCCATTAATCTTGGCATTTCCAATAGTTGGTCCTAGAGACTACCAAGAAAGTGTTCTTTTAAGTATTATTCTGTTGTGGTTTCAGCATTATTTTCAGAACCCGAGCAGGGTTCTCGCATTAGCATAAGAATCCTGCCTGGTAGTTGAGATTTCATGGTGGGGTGTAAGTGCTGGGCTTCTGTCAGCCCTGCCTTTGATTTGTTTACCTCCAGAGTTGGAAAGTGCATATTTGCGTAAGATAGGAAAAGTGTGGATAGTGCTTCAGATTTCATCCTGACACTTTGAAATGACCAGTGTGTTGGTAATTATTTGCCATTTCCATGGCGTCTGGCACCGTAATAGTCAAGAGGTCGGTCTCTGCATCCTGAAGCCTATGATGCTTTTTGCAGAGAAACCTCTGCTGAGGCCCAGGTAACTTGCTCTTTCCCATAGCTGGCACAGGAGCCTTGGAAGATAGGATTGTTTTCAGTATTATTTCACCATTTTTTCACCACTGTTTCAAGAACGGGAGCCCTTTTCAACCGTTAGCGGAAGAATCCTTCTTTGGAGATGAGATATTTTTCTAGGGTGGCAAGTGTAGGGCCTCTGTCAGTCCGGGGTTTGTTGGACTAGCGCCAGACATGAGAAGTGCGCCTTTATGGAACAGGTGAATAGTGCGGATCCTGTTTCAGTCTAAAGACTGAAACAGGATCCGCACTTTTCACCGTTCCTTTCAGAATCATTTGATTCATCAGCTAGGAATGGCGATTGCTTCTCCAGACCAATCGAAGGCTAGGCCAAAGTACCTCGATCTTTCCAAGAGGTGTGTGGCCCAACTTTTGAAAGAACCGCTAAGTGGAGAACTATTTGGTATTTTTCCGAAGCACTTTTCACCGTAATTGTCCTAAGGTTGGTCTCTGCATCCTTAAGCATACCAGAGTTTTCACAGACGAAACAGGCTGAGGCCCATTAATGTTGGCATTTCCAATAGTTGGTCCTAGAGACTACCAAGAAAGTGTTCTTTTAAGTATTATTCTGTTGTGGTTTCAGCATTATTTTCAGAACCCGAGCAGGGTTCCCGCATTAGCATAAGAATCCTGTCAGGTAGTTGAGATTTCTGGGGGGGGGGTATAAGTTGGGGGATTCTGTCAGCCCTGCCTTTGATTTGTTTACCTCCAGAGTTGGAAAGTGCATAATTGCGTGAGATGGGAAAAGTGTAGATTGTGTTTCAGATTTCATACTGACATTTGAAATGATCAGTGTGTTGGTAATTATTTGCGATTTCCATGGCGTTTGGCACCGTAATAGTCATCAGGTCGGTCTCTGCATCCTGAAGCCTATGATGATTTTTGCACAGATACCTCTGCTGAGGCCCAGGTAACTTGCTATTTCCCATAGCTGGCACAGGAGCCTTGGAAGATAGGATTGTTTGCAGTATTATTTCACCATTTTTTGACCACTGTTTCAAGAACGGGAGCCCTTTTCAACCGTTAGCGGAAGAATCCTTCTTTGGAGATGAGATATTTTTCTGGGGTGGCAAGTGCAGGGCCTCTGTCAGTCCTGGGTTTGTTGGACTAGCGCCAGACATGAGAAGTGCGCCTTTGTGGGACAGGTGAATAGGGCGGATCCTGTTTCAGTCTAAAGACTGAAACAGGATCCGCACTTTTCACCGTTCCTTTCAGAATCATTTGATTCATCAGCTAGGAATGGCGATTGCTTCTCCAGACCAATCGAAGGCTAGGCCAAAGTAACTCGATCTTTCCAAGAGGTGTGTGGCCCAACTTTTGAAAGAACCGCTAAGTGGAGAACTATTTGGTATTTTTCCTAAGCACTTTTCACCGTAATTGTCCTAAGGTTGGTCTCTGCATCCTTAAGCACACCAGAGTTTTCACAGACGAAACAGGCTGAGGCCCATTAATCTTGGCATTTCCAATAGTTGGTCCTAGAGACTACCAAGAAAGTGTTCTTTTAAGTATTATTCTGTTGTGGTTTCAGCATTATTTTCAGAACCCGAGCAGGGTTCTGGCATTAGCATAAGAATCCTGCCTGGTAGTTGAGATTTCATGCTGGGGTGTAAGTGCCGGGCTTCTGTCAGCCCTGCCTTTGATTTGTTTACCTCCAGAGTTGGAAAGTGCATATTTGCGTGAGATAGGAAAAGTGTGGATCGTGCTTCAGATTTCATCCAGACACTTTGAAATGACCAGTGTGTTGGTAATTATTTGCCATTTCCATGGCGTTTGGCCCCGTAATAGTCATGAGGTCGGTCTCTGCATCCTGAAGCCTATGATGCTTTTTGCAGAGAAACCTCTGCTGAGGCCCAGGTAACTTGCTATTTCCCATAGCTGGCACAGGAGCCTTGGAAGATAGGATTGTTTTCAGTATTATTTCACCATTTTTTCACCACTGTTTCAAGAATCGGAGCCCTTTTCAACCGTTAGCGGAAGAATCCTTCTTTGGAGATGAGATATTTTTCTGGGGTGGCAAGTGCAGGGCCTCTGTCAGTCCTGGGTTTGTTGGACTAGTGCCAGACATGAGAAGTGCGCCTTTGTGGGACAGGTGAATAGTGCGGATCCTGTTTCAGTCTAAAGACTGAAACAGGATCCGCACTTTTCACCGTTCCTTTCAGAATCATTTCATTCATCAGCTAGGAATGGCGATTGCTTCTCCAGACCAATCGAAGGCTAGGCCAAAGTACCTCGATCTTTCCAAGACGTGTGTGGCCGAACTTTTGAAAGAACCGCTAAGTGGAGAACTATTTGGTATTTTTCCTAAGCACTTTTCACCGTAATTTTCCTAAGGTTGGTCTCTGCATCCTTAAGCATACGAGAGTTTTCACAGACGAAACAGGCTGAGGCCCATTAATCTTGGCATTTCCAATAGTTGGTCCTAGAGACTACCAAGAAAGTGTTCTTTTAAGTATTATTCTGTTGTGGTTTCAGCATTATTTTCAGAACCCGAGCAGGGTTCTCGCATTAGCATAAGAATCCTGCCTGGTAGTTGAGATTTCTGGGTGGGGTATAAGTTGGCGGATTCTGTCAGCCCTGCCTTTGATTTCTTTACCTCCAGAGTTGGAAAGTGCATAATTGCGTGAGATGGGAAAAGTGAGGATCGTGTTTCAGATTTCATACTGACACTTTGAAATGACCAGTGTGTTGGTAATTATTTGCCATTTCCATGGCGTTTGGCCCCGTAATAGTCATGAGGTCGGTCTCTGCATCCTGAAGCCTATGATGCTTTTTGCAGAGAAACCTCTGCTGAGGCCCAGGTAACTTGCTATTTCCCATAGCTGGCACAGGAGCCTTGGAAGATAGGATTGTTTGCAGTATTATTTCACCATTTTTTCACCACTGTTTCAAGAACGGGAGCCCTTTTCAACCGTTAGCGGAAGAATCCTTCTTTGGAGATGAGATATTTTTCTGGGGTGGCAAGTGCAGGGCCTCTGTCAGTCCTGGGTTTGTTGGACTAGCGCCAGACATGAGAAGTGCGCCTTTGTGGGACAGGTGAATAGTGCGGATCCTGTTTCAGTCTAAAGACTGAAACAGGATCCGCACTTTTCACCGTTCCTTTCAGAATCATTTGATTCATCAGCTAGGAATGGCGATTGCTTCTCCAGACAAATCGAAGGCTAGGCCAAAGTAACTCGATCTTTCCAAGAGGTGTGTGGCCCAACTTTTGAAAGAACTGCTAAGTGGAGAACTATTTGGTATTTTTCCGAAGCATTTTTCACAGTAATTGTCATAAGGTTGGTCTCTGGATCCTTAAGCATACGAGAGTTTTCACAGACGAAACAGGCTGAGGCCCAGTAATCTTGGCATTTCCAATAGTTGGTCCTAGAGACTACCAAGAAAGTGTTTTTTTAAGTATTATTCCGTTGTGGTTTCAGCATTATTTTCAGAACCCGAGCAGGGTTCTCGCATTAGAATAAGAATCCTGCCTGGTAGTTGAGATTTCTGGGTGGGGTGTAGGTGCGGGGCTTCTGTCAGCCCTGCCTTTTATTTGTTAACCTCCAGAATTGGAAAGTGCATATTTGCGTGAGATGGGAAAAGTGTGAATAGTGCTTCAGATTTCATCCAGACACTTTGAAATGACCAGTGTGTTGGTAATTATTTGCCATTTCCATGGCGTTTGGCCCCGTAATAGTCATGAGGTCGGTCTCTGCATCCTGAAGCCTATGATGCTTTTTGCAGAGAAACCTCTGCTGAGGCCCAGGTAACTTGCTATTTCCCATAGCTGGCACAGGAGCCTTGGAAGATAGGATTGTTTGAAGTATTATTTCACCATTTTTTCACCACTGTTTCAAGAACGGGAGCCCTTTTCAACCGTTAGCGGAAGAATCCTTCTTTGGAGATGAGATATTTTTCTGGGGTGGCAAGTGCAGGGCCTGTGTCAGTCCTGGGTTTGTTGGACTAGCGCCAGACATGAGAAGTGCGCCTTTGTGGGACAGGTGAATAGTGGGGATCCTGTTTCAGTCTAAAGACTGAAACAGGATCCGCACTTTTCACCGTTCCATTCAGAATCATTTGATTCATCAGCTAGGAATGGCGATTGCTTCTCCAGACCAATCGAAGGCTAGGCCAAAGTACCTCGATCTTTCCAAGAGGTGTGTGCCCCAACTTTTGAAAGAACCGCTAAGTGGAGAACTATTTGGTATTTTTCCTAAGCACTTTTCACCGTAATTGTCCTAAGGTTGGTCTCTGCATCCTTAAGCATACCAGAGTTTTCACAGACGAAACAGGCTGAGGCCCATTAATCTTGGCATTTCCAATAGTTGGTCCTAGAGACTACCAAGAAAGTGTTCTTTTAAGTATTATTCTGTTGTGGTTTCAGCATTATTTTCAGAACCCGAGCAGGGTTCTCGTATTAGCATAAGAATCCTGCCTGGTAGTTGAGATTTCATGGTGGGGTGTAAGTGCGGGGCTTCTGTCAGCCCTGCCTTTGATTTGTTTACCTCCAGAGTTGGAAAGTGCATATTTGCGTGAGATGGGAAAAGTGTGGATCGTGCTTCAGATTTCATCCTGACACTTTGAAATGAGCAGTGTGTTGGTAATTATTTGCCATTTCCATGGCGTTTGGCACCGTAATAGTCATGAGGTCGGTCTCTGCATCCTGAAGCCTATGATGCTTTTTGCAGAGAAACCTCTGCTGAGGCCCAGGTAACTTGCTATTTCCCATTGCTGGCACAGGAGCCTTGGAAGATAGGATTGTTTTCAGTATTATTTCACCATTTTTTCACCACTGTTTCAAGAACCGGAGACCTTTTCCACTTTAGCGGAAGAATCCTTCTTTGGAGATGAGATATTTTTCTGGGGTGGCAAGTGCAGGGCCTCTGTCAGTCCTGGGTTTGTTGGACTAGCGCCAGACATGAGAAGTGCGCCTTTGTGGGACAGGTGAATAGTGCGGATCCTGTTTCAGTCTAAAGACTGAAACAGGGTCCGCACTTTTCACCGTTCCTTTCAGAATCATTTGATTCATCAGCTGGGAATGGCGATTGCTTCACCAGACCAATCGAAGGCTAGGCCAAACTACCTCGATCTTTCCAAGAGGTGTGTGGCCCAACTTTTGAAAGAACCGCTAAGTGGAGAAGTATTTGGTATTTTTCCGAAGCACTTTTCACCGTAATTGTCATAAGGTGGGTCTCTGCATCCTTAAGCATACGAGAGTTTTCACAGACGAAACAGTCTGAGGCCCAGTAATCTTGGCATTTCCAATAGTTTGTCCTAGAGACTAGCAAGAAAGTGTTCTTTTAAGTATTATTCCTTTGTGGTTTCAGCATTATTTTCAGAACCCGAGCAGGGTTCTCGCATTAGCATAAGAATCCTGTCTGGTAGTTGAGATTTCTGGGGGGGGGTATAAGTTGGGGGATTCTGTCAGCCCTGCCTTTGATTTGTTTACCTCCAGAGTTGGAAAGTGCATAATTGCGTGAGATGGGAAAAGTGTAGATTGTGTTTCAGATTTCATACTGACATTTGAAATGATCAGTGTGTTGGTAATTATTTGCCATTTCCATGGCGTTTGGCACCGTAATAGTCATGAGGTCGGTCTCTGCATCCTGAAGCCTATGATGCTTTTTGCACAGAAACCTCTGCTGAGGCCCAGGTAACTTGCTATTTCCCATAGGTGGCACAGGAGCCTTGGAAGATAGGATTGTTTGCAGTATTATTTCACCATTTTTTGACCACTGTTTCAAGAACGGGAGCCCTTTTCAACCGTTAGCGGAAGAATCCTTCTTTGGAGATGAGATATTTTTCTGGGGTGGCAAGTGCAGGGCCTGTGTCAGTCCTGGGTTTGTTGGACTAGCGCCAGACATTAGAAGTGCGCCTTTGTGGGACAGGTGAATAGTGCGGATCCTGTTTCAGTCTAAAGACTGAAACAGGATCCGCACTTTTCACCGTTCCTTTCAGAATCATTTGATTCATCAGCTAGGAATGGCGATTGCTTCTCCAGACCAATCGAAGGCTAGGCCAAAGTACCTCGATCTTTCCAAGAGGTGTGTGACGCAACTTTTGAAAGATCCGCTAAGTGGAGAACTATTTGGTATTTTTCCGAAGCACTTTTCACCGTAATTGTCCTAAGGTTGGTCTCTGCATCCTTAAGCATACGAGAGTTTTCACAGACGAAACAGGCTGAGGCCCAGTAATCTTGGCATTTCCAATAGTTGGTCCTAGAGACTACCAAGAAAGTGTTTTTTTAAGTATTATTCCGTTGTGGTTTCAGCATTATTTTCAGAACCCGAGCAGGGTTCTCGCATTAGCATAAGAATCCTGCCTGGTAGTTGAGATTTCTGTGTGGGGTGTAAGTGTGGGGCTTCTATCAGCCCTGCCTTTGATTTGTTTACCTCCAGAGTTGGAAAGTGCATAGTTGCGTGAGATGGGAAAAGTGTGGATCGTGCTTCCGATTTCATCCAGACACTTTGAAATGAGCAGTGTGTTGGTAATTATTTGCCATTTCCATGGCGTTTGGCACCGTAATAGTCATGAGGTGGGTCTCTGCATCCTGAAACCTATGATGCTTTTTGCAGAGAAACCTCTGCTGAGGCCCAGGTAACTTGCTATTTCCCATAGCAGGCACAGGAGCCTTGGAAGATAGGATTGTTTTCAGTATTATTTCACCATTTTTTCACCACTGTTTCAAGAACGGGAGCCCTTTTCAACCCTTAGCGGAAGAATCCTTCTTTGGAGATGAGATATTTTTCTGGGGTGGCAAGTGCAGGGCCTCTGTCAGTCCTGGGTTTGTTGGACTAGCGCCAGACATGAGAAGTGCGCCATTGTGGGACAGGTGAATAGTGCGGATCCTGTTTCAGTCTAAAGACTGAAACAGGATCCGCACTTTTCACCGTTCCTTTCAGAATCATTTGATTCATCAGCTAGGAATGGCGATTGTTTCTCCAGACCAATCGAAGGCTAGGCCAAAGTAACTCGATCTTTCCAAGAGGTGTGTGGCCCAACTTTTGAAAGAACTGATAAGTGGAGAACTATTTGGTATTTTTCCGAAGCACTTTTCACCGCAATTGTCATAAGGTTGGTCTCTGCATACTTAAGCATATGAGAGTTTTCACAGACGAAACAGGCTGAGGCCCAGTAATCTTGGCATTTCCAATAGTTGGTCCTAGAGACTACCAAGAAAGTGTTTTTTTAAATATTATTCCATTGTGGTTTTAGCATTATTTTCAGAACCCGAGCAGGGTTCTCGCATTAGCATAAGAATCCTGCCTGGTAGTTGAGATTTCTGGGTGGGTTGTAGGTGTGGGGATTCTGTCAGCCCTGCCTTTGATTTGTTTACCTCTAGAGTGGGAAAGTGCATAGTTCCGTGAGATGGGAAAAGTGTGGATCGTGCTTCAGATTTCATCCTGACACTTTGAAATGACCAGTGTGTTGGTAATTATTTGCCATTTCCATGGCGTCTGGCACCGTAATAGTCATGAGGTCGGTCTCTGCATCCTGAAGCCTATGATGCTTTTTGCAGAGAAACCTCTGCTGAGGCCCAGGTAACTTGCTATTTCCCATAGCTGGCACAGGAGCCTTGGAAGATAGGATTGTTTTCAGTATTATTTCACCATTTTTTCACCACTGTTTCAAGAACGGGAGCCCTTTTCAACCGTTAGCGGAAGAATCCTTCTTTGGAGATGAGATATTTTTCTGGGGTGGCAAGTGCAGGGCCTCTGTCAGTCCTGGGTTTGTTGGACTAGCGCCAGACATGAGAAGTGCGCCTTTGTGGGACAGGTGAATAGTGCGGATCCTGTTTCAGTCTAATGACTGAAACAGGATCCGCACTTCTCACCGTTCCTTTCAGAATCATTTGATTCATCAGCTAGGAATGGCGATTGCTTCTCCAGACCAATCGAAGGCTAGGCCAAAGTACCTCGATCTTTCCAAGAGGTGTGTGGCCCAACTTTTGAAAGAACCGCTAAGTGGAGAACTATTTGGTATTTTTCCGAAGCACTTTTCACCGTAGTTGTCATAAGGTTGGTCTCTGCATCCTTAAGCATACGAGAGTTTTCACAGACGAAACAGGCTGAGGCCCAGTAATCTTGGCATTTCCAATAGTTTGTCCTAGAGACTAGCAAGAAAGTGTTCTTTTAAGTATTATTTCGTTGTGGTTTCAGCATTATTTTCAGAACATGAGCAGGGTTCACGCATTAGCATAAGAATCCTGCCTGGTAGTTGAGATTTCTGGGTGGGGTATAAGTTGGGGGATTCTGTCAGCCCTGCCTTTGATTTGTTTACCTCCAGAGTTGCAAAGTGCATAATTGCGTGAGATGGGAAAAGTGTGGATCGTGTTTCAGATTTCATACTGACATTTGAAATGATCAATGTGTTGGTATTTATTTGCCATTTCCATGGCGTTTGGCACCGTAATAGTCATGAGGTCGGTCTCTGCATCCTGAAGCCTATGATGCTTTTTGCAGAGAAACCTCTGCTGAGGCCCAGGTAACTTGCTATTTCCCATAGCTGGCACAGGAGCCTTGGAAGATAGGATTGTTTTCAGTATTATTTCACCACTTTTTCACCACTGTTTCAAGAACGGGAGCCCTTTTCAACCGTTAGCGGAAGAATCCTTCTTTGGAGATGAGATATTTTTCTGGGGTGGCAAGTGCAGGGCCTCTGTCAGTCCTGGGTTTGTTGGACTAGCGCCAGACATGAGAAGTGCGCCTTTGTGGGACAGGTGAATAGTGCGGATCCTGTTTCAGTCTAAAGACTGAAACAGGATCCGCACTTTTCACCGTTCCTTTCAGAATCATTTGATTCATCAGCTAGGAATGGCGATTGCTTCTCCAGACCAATCGAAGGCTAGGCCAAAGTAACTCGATCTTTCCAAGAGGTGTGTTGCCCAACTTTTGAAAGAACCGCTAAGTGGAGAACTATTTGGTATTTTTCCTAAGCACTTTTCACCGTAATTGTCCTAAGGTTGGTCTTTGCATCCCTAAGCATACGAGAGTTTTCACAGATGAAACAGGCTGAGGCCCAGTAATCTTGGCATTTCCAATAGTTGGTCTTAGAGACTACCAAGAAAGTGTTCTTTTAAGTATTATTCCTTTGTGGTTTCAGCATTATTTTCAGTACCCGAGCTGGGTTTTCGCATTAGCATAAGAATCCTGCCTTGTAGTTGAGATTTCTGGGTGGGGTGTAAGTGCGGGGCTTCTGTCAGCCCTGCCTTTGATTTGTTAACCTCCAGAATTGGAAAGTGCATATTTGCGTGAGATGGGAAAAGTGTGGATCGTGCTTCAGATTTCATCCAGACACTTTGAAATGACCAGTGTGTTGGTAATTATTTGCCATTTCCATGGCGTTTGGCACCTTAATAGTCATGAGGTCGGTCTCTGCATCCTGAAGCCTATGATGCTTTTTGCAGAGAAACCTCTGCTGAGGCCCAGGTAACTTGCTATTTCCCATAGCTGGCACAGGAGCCTTGGAAGATAGGATTGTTTTCAGTATTATTTCACCGTTTTTTGACCACTGTTTCAAGAACGGGAGCCCTTTTCAACCGTTAGCGGAAGAATCCTTCTTTGGAGATGAGATATTTTTCTGGGGTGGCAAGTGCAGGGCCTCTGTCAGTCCTGGGTTTGTTGGACTAGCGCCAGACATGAGAAGTGCGCCTTTGTGGGACAGGTGAATAGTGCGGATCCTGTTTCAGTCTAAAGACAGAACAGGATCCGCACTTTTCACCGTTCCTTTCAGAATCATTTGATTCATCAGCTGGGAATGGCGATTGCTTCACCAGACCAATCGAAGGCTAGGCCAAAGTAACTCGATCTTTCCAAGAGGTGTGTGGCCCAACTTTTGAAAGAACCGCTAAGTGGAGAACTATTTGGTATTTTTCCGAAGCACTTTTCACCGTAATTGTCATAAGGTGGGTCTCTGCATCCTTAAGCATACGAGAGTTTTCACAGACGAAACAGGCTGAGGCCCAGTAATCTTGGCATTTCCAATAGTTTGTCCTAGAGACTAGCAAGAAAGTGTTCTTTTAAGTATTATTCCGTTGTGGTTTCAGCATTATTTTCAGAACCCGAGCAGGGTTCTCGCATTAGCATAAGAATCCTGTCTGGTAGTTGAGATTTCTGGGGGGGGGTATAAGTTGGGGGATTCTGTCAGCCCTGCCTTTGATTTGTTTACCTCCAGAGTTGGAAAGTGCATAATTGCGTGAGATGGGAAAAGTGTAGATTGTGTTTCAGATTTCATACTGACATTTGAAATGATCAGTGTGTTGGTAATTATTTGCCATTTCCATGGCGTTTGGCACCGTAATAGTCATGAGGTCGGTCTCTGCATCCTGAAGCCTATGATGCTTTTTGCACAGAAACCTCTGCTGAGGCCCAGGTAACTTGCTATTTCCCATAGCTGGCACAGGAGCCTTGGAAGATAGGATTGTTTGCAGTATTATTTCACCATTTTTTGACCACTGTTTCAAGAACGGGAGCCCTTTTCAACCGTTAGCGGAAGAATCCTTCTTTGGAGATGAGATATTTTTCTGGGGTGGCAAGTGCAGGGCCTCTGTCAGTCCTGGGTTTGTTGGACTAGCGCCAGACATGAGAAGTGCGCCTTTGTGGGACAGGTGAATAGTGCGGATCCTGTTTCAGTCTAAAGACTGAAACAGGATCCGCACTTTTCACCGTTCCTTTCAGAATCATTTGATTCATCAGCTAGGAATGCCGATTGCTTCTCCAGACCAATCGAAGGCTAGGCCAAAGTACCTCGATCTTTCCCAGAGGTGTGTGGCCCAACTTTTGAAAGAACCGCTAAATGGAGAAGTGTTTGGTATTTTTCCTAAGCACTTTTCACCGTAATTGTCCTAAGGTTGGTCTCTGCATCCTTAAGCATACCAGAGTTTTCACAGACGAAACAGGCTGAGGCCCAGTAATCTTGGCATTTCCAATAGTTGGTCCTAGAGACTACCAAGAAAGTGTTCTTTTAAGTATTATTCTGTTGTGGTTTCAGCATTATTTTCAGAACCCGAGCAGGGTTCTCGTATTAGCATAAGAATTCTGCCTGGTAGTTGAGATTTCATGGTGGGGTGTAAGTGCGGGGCTTCTGTCAGCCCTGCCTTTGATTTGTTTACCTCCAGAGTTGGAAAGTGCATATTTGCGTGAGATGGGAAAAGTGTGGATCGTGCTTCAGATTTCATCCAGACACTTTGAAATGACCAGTGTGTTGGTAATTATTTGCCATTTCCATGGCGTTTGGCCCCGTAATAGTCATGAGGTCGGTCTCTGCATCCTGAAGCCTATGATGCTTTTTGCAGAGAAACCTCTGCTGAGGCCCAGGTAACTTGCTATTTCCCATAGCTGGCACAGGAGCCTTGGAAGATAGGATTGTTTTCAGTATTATTTCACCGTTTTTTGACCACTGTTTCAAGAACGGGAGCCCTTTTCAACCGGTAGCGGAAGAATCCTTCTTTGGAGATGAGATATTTTTCTGGGTTGGCAAGTGCAGGGCCTCTGTCAGTCCTGGGTTTGTTGGACTAGCGCCAGACATGAGAAGTGCGCCTTTGTGGGACAGGTGAATAGTGCGGATCCTGTTTCAGTCTAAAGACTGAAACAGGATCCGCACTTTTCACCGTTCCTTTCAGAATCATTTGATTCATCAGCTAGGAATGGCGATTGCTTCTCCAGACCAATCGAAGGCTAGGCCAAAGTACCTCGATCTTTCCAAGAGGTGTGTGGCCCAACTTTTGAAAGAACCGCTAAGTGGAGAACTATTTGGTATTTTTCCTAAGCACTTTTCACCGTAATTGTCCTAAGGTTGGTCTCTGCATCCTTAAGCATACCAGAGTTTTCACAGACGAAACAGGCTGAGGCCCATTAATCTTGGCATTTCCAATAGTTGGTCCTAGAGACTACCAAGAAAGTGTTCTTTTAAGTATTATTCTGTTGTGGTTTCAGCATTATTTTCAGAACCCGAGCAGGGTTCTCGTATTAGCATAAGAATTCTGCCTGGTAGTTGAGATTTCATGGTGGGGTGTAAGTGCGGGGCTTCTGTCAGCCCTGCCTTTGATTTGTTTACCTCCAGAGTTGGAAAGTGCATATTTGCGTGAGATGGGAAAAGTGTGGATCGTGCTTCAGATTTCATCCTGACACCTTGAAATGACCAGTGTGTTGGTACTTATTTGCCATTTCCATGGCGTTTGGCCCCGTAATAGTCATGAGGTCGGTCTCTGCATCCTGAAGGCTATGATGCTTTTTGCAGAGAAACCTCTGCTGAGGCCCAGGTAACTTGCTCTTTCCCATAGCTGGCACAGGAGCCTTGGAAGATAGGATTGTTTGCAGTATTATTTCACCATTTTTTCACCACTGTTTCAAGAACGGGAGCCCTTTTCAACCGGTAGCGGAAGAATCCTTCTTTGGAGATGAGATATTTTTCTGGGGTGGCAAGTGCAGGGCCTCTGTCAGTCCTGGGTTTGTTGGACTAGCGCCAGACATGAGAAGTGCGCCTTTGTGGGACAGGTGAATAGTGCGGATCCTGTTTCAGTCTAAAGACTGAAACAGGATCCGCACTTTTCACCGTTCCTTTCAGAATCATTTGATTCATCAGCTAGGAATGGCGATTGCTTCTCCAGACCAATCGAAGGCTAGGCCAAAGTACCTCGATCTTTCCAAGAGGTGTGTGGCCCAACTTTTGAAAGAACCGCTAAGTGGAGAACTATTTGGTATTTTTCCTAAGCACTTTTCACCGTAATTGTCCTAAGGTTGGTCTCTGCATCCTTAAGCATACCAGAGTTTTCACAGACGAAACAGGCTGAGGCCCATTAATCTTGGCATTTCCAATAGTTGGTCCTAGAGACTACCAAGAAAGTGTTCTTTTAAGTATTATTCTGTTGTGGTTTCAGCATTATTTTCAGAACCCGAGCAGGGTTCTCGTATTAGCATAAGAATTCTGCCTGGTAGTTGAGATTTCATGGTGGGGTGTAAGTGCGGGGCTTCTGTCAGCCCTGCCTTTGATTTGTTTACCTCCAGAGTTGGAAAGTGCATATTTGCGTGAGATGGGAAAAGTGTGGATCGTGCTTCAGATTTCATCCTGACACCTTGAAATGACCAGTGTGTTGGTAATTATTTGCCATTTCCATGGCGTTTGGCCCCGTAATAGTCATGAGGTCGGTCTCTGCATCCTGAAGGCTATGATGCTTTTTGCAGAGAAACCTCTGCTGAGGCCCAGGTAACTTGCTATTTCCCATAGCTGGCACAGGAGCCTTGGAAGATAGGATTGTTTTCAGTATTATTTCACCATTTTTTCACCACTGTTTCAAGAACGGGAGCCCTTTTCAACCGTTAGCGGAAAAATCCTTCTTTGGAGATGAGATATTTTTCTGGGGTGGCAAGTGCAGGGCCTCTGTCAGTCCTGGGTTTGTTGGACTAGCGACAGACATGAGAAGTGCGCCATTGTGGGACAGGTGAATAGTGCGGATCCTGTTTCAGTCTAAAGACTGAAACAGGATCCGCACTTTTCACCGTTCCTTTCAGAATCATTTGATTCATCAGCTAGGAATGGCGATTGCTTCTCCAGACCAATCGAAGGCTAGGCCAAAGTAACTCGATCTTTCAAAGAGGTGTGTGGCCCAACTTTTGAAAGAACCGCTAAGTGGAGAACTATTTGGTATTTTTCTTAAGCACTTTTCACCGTAATTGTCCTAAGGTTGGTCTCTGCATCCTTAAGCATACCAGAGTCTTCACAGACGAAACAGGCTGAGGCCCAGTAATCTTGGCATTTCCAATAGTAGGTCCTAGAGACTACCAAGAAAGTGTTCTTTTAAGTATTATTCCTTTGTGGTTTCAGCATTATTTTCAGTACCCGAGCAGGGTTCTCGCATTAGCATAAGAATCCTGCCTGGTAGTTGAGATTTCTGTGTGGGGTGTAAGTGTGGGGCTTCTATCAGCCCTGCCTTTGATTTGTTTACCTCCAGAGTTGGAAAGTGCATAGTTGCGTGAGATGGGAAAAGTGTGGATCGTGCTTCCGATTTCATCCAGACACTTTGAAATGAGCAGTGTGTTGGTAATTATTTGCCATTTCCATGGCGTTTGGCACCGTAATAGTCATGAGGTGGGTCTCTGCATCCTGAAACCTATGATGCTTTTTGCAGAGAAACCTCTGCTGAGGCCCAGGTAACTTGCTATTTCCCATAGCAGGCACAGGAGCCTTGGAAGATAGGATTGTTTTCAGTATTATTTCACCATTTTTTCACCACTGTTTCAAGAACGGGAGCCCTTTTCAACCGTTAGCGGAAGAATCCTTCTTTGGAGATGAGATATTTTTCTGGGGTGGCAAGTGCAGGGCCTCTGTCAGTCCTGGGTTTGTTGGACTAGCGCCAGACATGAGAAGTGCGCCATTGTGGGACAGGTGAATAGTGCGGATCCTGTTTCAGTCTAAAGACTGAAACAGGATCCGCACTTTTCACCGTACCTTTCAGAATCATTTGATTCATCAGCTAGGAATGGCGATTGCTTCTCCAGACCAATCGAAGGCTAGGCCAAAGTAACTCGATCTTTCCAAGAGGTGTGTGGCCCAACTTTTGAAAGAACTGATAAGTGGAGAACTATTTGGTATTTTTCCGAAGCATTTTTCACCGCAATTGTCATAAGGTTGGTCTCTGCATCCTTAAGCATACGAGAGTTTTCACAGACGAAACAGGCTGAGGCCCAGTAATCTTGGCATTTCCAATAGTTGGTCCTAGAGACTACCATGAAAGTGTTTTTTTAAATATTATTCCATTGTGGTTTCAGCATTATTTTCAGTACCCGAGCTGGGTTCTCGCATTAGCATAAGAATCCTGCCTGGTAGTTGAGATTTCTGGGTGGGGTGTAGGTGTGGGGCTTCTGTCAGCCCAGCCTTTGATTTGTTTACCTCCAGAGTTGGAAAGTGCATATTTGCGTGAGATGGGAAAAGTGTGGATCGTGCTTCAGATTTCATCCTGACACTTTGAAATGACCAGTGTGTTGGTAATTATTTGCCATTTCCATGGCGTTTGGCCCCGTAATAGTCATGAGGTCGGTCTCTGCATCCTGAAGGCTATGATGCTTTTTGCGGAGAAACCTCTGCTGAGGCCCAGGTAACTTGCTATTTCCCATAGCTGGCACAGGAGCCTTGGAAGATAGGATTGTTTTCAGTATTATTTCACCATTTTTTGACCACTGTTTCAAGAACGGGAGCCCTTTTCAACCGTTAGCGGAAGAATCCTTCTTTGGAGATGAGATATTTTTCTGGGGTGGCAAGTGCAGGGCCTCTCTCAGTCCTGGGTTTGTTGGACTAGCGCCAGACATGAGAAGTGCGCCTTTGTGGGACAGATGAATAGTGCGGATCCTGTTTCAGTCTAAAGACTGAAACAGGATCCGCACTTTTCACCGTTCCTTTCAGAATCATTTGATTCATCAGCTAGGAATGGCGATTGCTTCTCCAGACCAATCGAAGGCTAGGCCAAAGTAACTCGATCTTTCCAAGAGGTGTGTGGCCCAACTTTTGAAAGAACCGCTAAGTGGAGAACTATTTGGTATTTTTCCTAAGCACTTTTCACCGTAATTGTCCTAAGGTTGGTCTCTGCATCCTTAAGCATACCAGAGTCTTCACAGACGAAACAGGCTGAGGCCCAGTAATCTTGGCATTTCCAATAGTTGGTCCTAGAGACTACCAAGAAAGTGTTCTTTTAAGTATTATTCCTTTGTGGTTTCAGCATTATTTTCAGTACCCGAGCAGGGTTCTCGCATTAGCATAAGAATCCTGCCTGGTAGTTGAGATTTCTGTGTGGGGTGTAAGTGTGGGGCTTCTATCAGCCCTGCCTTTGATTTGTTTACCTCCAGAGTTGGAAAGTGCATAGTTGCGTGAGATGGGAAAAGTGTGGATCGTGCTTCCGATTTCATCCAGACACTTTGAAATGAGCAGTGTGTTGGTAATTATTTGCCATTTCCATGGCGTTTGGCACCGTAATAGTCATGAGGTCGGTCTCTGCATCCTGAAGCCTATGATGCTTTTTGCAGAGAAACCTCTGCTGAGGCCCAGGTAACTTGCTATTTCCCATAGCTGGCACAGGAGCCTTGGAAGATAGGATTGTTTTCAGTATTATTTCACCACTTTTTCACCACTGTTTCAAGAACGGGAGCCCTTTTCAACCGTTAGCGGAAGAATCCTTCTTTGGAGATGAGATATTTTTCTGGGGTGGCAAGTGCAGGGCCTCTGTCAGTCCTGGGTTTGTTGGACTAGCGCCAGACATGAGAAGTGCGCCTTTGTGGGACAGGTGAATAGTGCGGATCCTGTTTCAGTCTAAAGACTGAAACAGGATCCGCACTTTTCACCGTTCCTTTCAGAATCATTTGATTCATCAGCTAGGAATGGCGATTGCTTCTCCAGACCAATCGAAGGCTAGGCCAAAGTAACTCGATCTTTCCAAGAGGTGTGTTGCCCAACTTTTGAAAGAACCGCTAAGTGGAGAACTATTTGGTATTTTTCCTAAGCACTTTTCACCGTAATTGTCCTAAGGTTGGTCTTTGCATCCCTAAGCATATGAGAGTTTTCACAGATGAAACAGGCTGAGGCCCAGTAATCTTGGCATTTCCAATAGTTGGTCTTAGAGACTACCAAGAAAGTGTTCTTTTAAGTATTATTCCTTTGTGGTTTCAGCATTATTTTCAGTACCCGAGCTGGGTTTTCGCATTAGCATAAGAATCCTGCCTTGTAGTTGAGATTTCTGGGTGGGGTGTAAGTGCGGGGCTTCTGTCAGCCCTGCCTTTGATTTGTTAACCTCCAGAATTGGAAAGTGCATATTTGCGTGAGATGGGAAAAGTGTGGATGGTGCTTCAGATTTCATCCAGACACTTTGAAATGACCAGTGTGTTGGTAATTATTTGCCATTTCCATGGCGTTTGGCCCCGTAATAGTCATGAGGTCGGTCTCTGCATCCTGAAGCCTATGATGCTTTTTGCAGAGAAACCTCTGCTGAGGCCCAGGTAACTTGCTATTTCCCATACCTGGCACAGGAGCCTTGGAAGATAGGATTGTTTTCAGTATTATTTCACCGTTTTTTGACCACTGTTTCAAGAACGGGAGCCCTTTTCAACCGGTAGCGGAAGAATCCTTCTTTGGAGATGAGATATTTTTCTGGGGTGGCAAGTGCAGGGCCTCTGTCAGTCCTGGGTTTGTTGGACTAGCGCCAGACATGAGAAGTGCGCCTTTGTGGGACAGGTGAATAGTGCGGATCCTGTTTCAGTCTAAAGACAGAACAGGATCCGCACTTTTCACCGTTCCTTTCAGAATCATTTGATTCATCAGCTGGGAATGGCGATTGCTTCACCAGACCAATCGAAGGCTAGGCCAAAGTAACTCGATCTTTCCAAGAGGTGTGTGGCCCAACTTTTGAAAGAACCGCTAAGTGGAGAACTATTTGGTATTTTTCCGAAGCACTTTTCACCGTAATTGTCATAAGGTGGGTCTCTGCATCCTTAAGCATACGAGAGTTTTCACAGACGAAACAGGCTGAGGCCCAGTAATCTTGGCATTTCCAATAGTTTGTCCTAGAGACTAGCAAGAAAGTGTTCTTTTAAGTATTATTCCGTTGTGGTTTCAGCATTATTTTCAGAACCCGAGCAGGGTTCTCGCATTAGCATAAGAATCCTGTCTGGTAGTTGAGATTTCTGGGGGGGGGTATAAGTTGGGGGATTCTGTCAGCCCTGCCTTTGATTTGTTTACCTCCAGAGTTGGAAAGTGCATAATTGCGTGAGATGGGAAAAGTGTAGATTGTGTTTCAGATTTCATACTGACATTTGAAATGATCAGTGTGTTGGTAATTATTTGCCATTTCCATGGCGTTTGGCACCGTAATAGTCATGAGGTCGGTCTCTGCATCCTGAAGCCTATGATGCTTTTTGCACAGAAACCTCTGCTGAGGCCCAGGTAACTTGCTATTTCCCATAGCTGGCACAGGAGCCTTGGAAGATAGGATTGTTTGCAGTATTATTTCACCATTTTTTGACCACTGTTTCAAGAACGGGAGCCCTTTTCAACCGTTAGCGGAAGAATCCTTCTTTGGAGATGAGATATTTTTCTGGGGTGGCAAGTGCAGGGCCTCTGTCAGTCCTGGGTTTGTTGGACTAGCGCCAGACATGAGAAGTGCGCCTTTGTGGGACAGGTGAATAGTGCGGATCCTGTTTCAGTCTAAAGACTGAAACAGGATCCGCACTTTTCACCGTTCCTTTCAGAATCATTTGATTCATCAGCTAGGAATGCCGATTGCTTCTCCAGACCAATCGAAGGCTAGGCCAAAGTACCTCGATCTTTCCCAGAGGTGTGTGGCCCAACTTTTGAAAGAACCGCTAAATGGAGAAGTATTTGGTATTTTTCCTAAGCACTTTTCACCGTAATTGTCCTAAGGTTGGTCTCTGCATCCTTAAGCACACCAGAGTTTTCACAGACGAAACAGGCTGAGGCCCATTAATCTTGGCATTTCCAATAGTTGGTCCTAGAGACTACCAAGAAAGTGTTCTTTTAAGTATTATTCTGTTGTGGTTTCAGCATTATTTTCAGAACCCGAGCAGGGTTCTCGTATTAGCATAAGAATTCTGCCTGGTAGTTGAGATTTCATGGTGGGGTGTAAGTGCGGGGCTTCTGTCAGCCCTGCCTTTGATTTGTTTACCTCCAGAGTTGGAAAGTGCATAGTTGCGTGAGATGGGAAAAGTGTGGATCGTGCTTCCGATTTCATCCAGACACTTTGAAATGACCAGTGTGTTGGTAATTATTTGCCATTTCCATGGCGTTTGGCCCCGTAATAGTCATGAGGTCGGTCTCTGCATCCTGAAGCCTATGATGCTTTTTGCAGAGAAACCTCTGCTGAGGCCCAGGTAACTTGCTATTTCCCATAGCTGGCACAGGAGCCTTGGAAGATAGGATTGTTTTCAGTATTATTTCACCATTTTTTCACCACTGTTTCAAGAATCGGAGCCCTTTTCAACCGTTAGCGGAAGAATCCTTCTTTGGAGATGAGATATTTTTCTGGGGTGGCAAGTGCAGGGCCTCTGTCAGTCCTGGGTTTGTTGGACTAGCGCCAGACATGAGAAGTGCGCCTTTGTGGGACAGGTGAATAGTGCGGATCCTGTTTGCGTCTAAAGACTGAAAAAGGATCCGCACTTTTCACCGTTCCTTTCAGAATCATTTGATTCATCAGGTAGGAATGGCGATTGCTTCTCCAGACTAATCGAAGGCTAGGCCAAAGTACCTCGATCTTTCCAAGAGGTGTGTGACGCAACTTTTGAAAGATCCGCTAAGTGGAGACCTATTTGGTATTTTGCCGAAGCACTTTTCACCGTAATTGATATAAGGTGGGTCTCTGCATCCTTAAGCATACCAGAGTTTTCACAGACGAAACAGGCTGACGCCCATTAATCTTGGCATTTCCAATAGTTGGTCTGAGAGACTACCAAGAAAGTGTTCTTTTAAGTATTATTAAATTGTGGTTTCAGCATTATTTTCAGTACCCGAGCAGGGTTCTCGCATTAGCATAAGAATCCTGCCTGGTAGTTGATTTTTCATGGTGGGGTGTAAGTGCGGGGCTTCTGCCAGTCCTGCCTTTGATTTGTTTACCTCCAGAGTTGGAAAGTGCATATTTACGTGAGATGGGAAAAGTGTGGATCGTGCTTCAGATTTCATCCAGACACTTTGAAATGACCAGTGTGTTGGTAATTATTTGCCATTTCCATGGCGTTTGGCCCCGTAATGGTCATGAGGTCGGTCTCTGCATCCTGAAGCCTATGATGCTTTTTGCAGAGAAACCTCTGCTGAGGCCCAGGTAACTTGCTATTTCCCATAGCCGGCACAGGAGCCTTGAAAGATAGGATTGTTTTCAGTATTATTTCACCATTTTTTCACCACTGTTTCAGGAACGGGAGCCCTTTTCAACCGGTAGCGGAAGAATCCTTCTTTGGAGATGAGATATTTTTCTGGGGTGGCAAGTGCAGGGCCTCTGTCAGTGCTGGGTTCGTTGGACTAGCGCCAGACATGAGAAGTGCGCCTTTGTGGGACAGGTGAATAGTGCGGATCCTGTTTCAGTCTAAAGACTGAAACAGGATCCGCACTTTTCACCGTTCCTTTCAGAATCATTTGATTCATCAGCTAGGAATGGCGATTGCATCTCCAGACCAATCGAAGGCTAGGCCAAAGTAACTCGATCTTTCCAAGAGGTGTGTGGCCCAACTTTTGAAAGAACCGCTAAGTGGAGAACTATTTGGTATTTTTCGTAGGCACTTTTCACCGTAATTGTCCTAAGGTTGGTCTCTGCATCCTTAAGCATACCAGAGTTTTCACAGACGAAACAGGCTGAGGCCCAGTAATCTTGGCATTTCCAACACTTGGTCCTAGAGACTACCAAGAAAGTGTTCTTTTAAGTATTATTCCTTTGTGGTTTCAGCATTATTTTCAGTACCGGAGCAGGGTTCTCGCATTAGCATAGGAATCCTGCCTGGTAGTTGAGATTTCATGGTGGGGTGTAAGTGCGGGGCTTCTGTCAGCCCTGCCTTGATTTGTTTACCTCCAGAGTTGGAAAGTGCATATTTGCGTGAGATGGGAAAAGTGTGGATCGTGCTTCAGATTTCATCCAGACACTTTGAAATGACCAGTGTGTTGGTAAATACTTGCCATTTTCATGGCGTTTGGCACCGTAATAGTCATGAGGTCGGTCTCTGCATCCTGAAGCCTATGATGCTTTTTGCAGAGAAACCTCTGCTGAGGCCCAGGTAACTTGCTATTTCCCATAGCTGGCACAGGAGCCTTGGAAGATAGGATTGTTTTCAGTATTATTTCACCATTTTTTCACCACTGTTTCAGGAACGGGAGCCCTTTTCAACCGGTAGCGGAAGAATCCTTCTTTGGAGATGAGATATTTTTCTGGGGTGGCAAGTGCAGGGCCTCTGTCAGTGCTGGGTTCGTTGGACTAGCGCCAGACATGAGAAGTGCGCCTTTGTGGGACAGGTGAATAGTGCGGATCCTGTTTCAGTCTAAAGACTGAAACAGGATCCGCACTTTTCACCGTTCCTTTCAGAATCATTTGATTCATCAGCTAGGAATGGCGATTGCATCTCCAGACCAATCGAAGGCTAGGCCAAAGTAACTCGATCTTTCCAAGAGGTGTGTGGCCCAACTTTTGAAAGAACCGCTAAGTGGAGAACTATTTGGTATTTTTCGTAGGCACTTTTCACCGTAATTGTCCTAAGGTTGGTCTCTGCATCCTTAAGCATACCAGAGTTTTCACAGACGAAACAGGCTGAGGCCCATTAATCTTGGCATTTCCAACACTTGGTCCTAGAGACTACCAAGAAAGTGTTCTTTTAAGTATTATTCCTTTCTGGTTTCAGCATCATTTTCAGTACCGGAGCAGGGTTCTCGCATTAGCATAGGAATCCTGCCTGGTAGTTGAGATTTCATGGTGGGGTGAAAGTGCGGGGCTTCTGTCAGCCCTGCCTTGATTTGTTTACCTCCAGAGTTGGAAAGTGCATATTTGCGTGAGATGGGAAAAGTGTGGATCGTGCTTCAGATTTCATCCAGACACTTTGAAATGACCAGTGTGTTGGTAATTATTTGCCATTTCCATGGCGTTTGGCCCCGTAATAGTCATGAGGTCGGTCTCTGCATCCTGAAGCCCATGATGCTTTTTGCAGAGAAACCTCTGCTGAGGCCCAGGTAACTTGCTATTTCCCATAGCTGGCACAGGAGCCTTGGAAGATAGGATTGTTTTCAGTATTATTTCACCATTTTTTCACCACTGTTTCAAGAAAGGGAGACCTTTTCAACCGTTAGCGGAAGAATCCTTCTTTGGAGATGAGATATTTTTCTGGGGTGGCAAGTGCAGGGCCTCTGTCAGTCCTGGATTCATTGGACTAGCGCCAGACATGAGAAGTGCGCCTTTGTGGGACAGGTGAATAGTGCGGATCCTGTTTCAGTCTAAAGACTGAAACAGGATCCGCAGTTTTCACCGTTCCTTTCAGAATCATTTGATTCATCAGCTAGGAATGGCGATTGCTTCTCCAGACCAATCGAAGGCTAGGCCAAAGTAACTCGATCTTTCCAAGAGGTGTGTGGCCCAAATTTTGAAAGAACTGCTAAGTGGAGAACTATTTGGTATTTTGCCGAAGCACTTTTCACCGTAATTGATATAAGGTGGGTCTCTGCATCCTTAAGCATACCAGAGTTTTCACAGACGAAACAGGCTGAGGCCCAGTAATCTTGGCATTTCCAACAGTTGGTCCTAGAGACTACCAAGAAAGTGTTTTTTTAAGTATTATTCCATTGTGGTTTCAGCATTATTTTCAGAACCCGAGCTGGGTTGTCGCATTAGCATAAGAATCCTGCCTGGTAGTTGAGATTTCATGGTGGGGGGTAAGTGCCTGGCTTCTGTCAGCTCTTCCTTTGATTTGTTTACCTCCAGAGTTGGATAGTGCATATTGCGTGAGATGGGAAAAGTGTGGATCGTGATTCAGATTTCATCCTGACACTTTGAAATGACCAGTGTGTTGGTAATTATTTGCCATTTCCATGGCGTTTGGCACCGTAATAGTCATGAGGTCGGTCTCTGCATCCTGAAGCCTATGATGCTTTTTGCAGAGAAACCTCTGCTGAGGCCGAGGTAACTTGCTATTTCCCATAGCCGGCACAGGAGCCTTGGAAGATAGGATTGTTTTCAGTATTATTTCACCATTTTTTCACCACTGTTTCAAGAACGGGAGCCCTTTTCAACCGGTAGCGGAAGAATCCTTCTTTGGAGATGAGATATTTTTCTGGGGTGGCAAGTGCAGGGCCTCTGTCAGTCCTGGGTTTGTTGGACTAGCGCCAGACATGAGAAGTGCGCCCCTGTGGGACAGGTGAATAGTGCGGATCCTGTTTCAGTCTAAAGACTGAAACAGGATCCGCACTTTTCACCCTTCCTTTCAGAATCATTTGATTGATCAGCTAGGAATGTCGATTGCTTCTCCAGACCAATCGAAGGCTAGGCCAAAGTAACTGGATCTTTCCAAGAGGTGTGTGGCCCAAATTTTGAAAGAACCGTTAAGTGGAGAACTATTTGGTATTTTTCCGAAGCACTTTTCACCGTAATTGTCCTAAGGTTGGTCTCTGCATCCTTAAGCATACCAGAGTTTTCAAAGACGAAACAGGCTGAGGCCCAGTAATCTTGGCATTTCCAACAGTTGGTCCTAGAGACTACCAAGAAAGTGTTTTTTTAAGTATTATTCCATTGTGATTTCAGCATTATTTTCAGAACCCGAGCAGGGTAGTCGCATTAGCATAAGAATCCTGCCTGGTAGTTGAGATTTCTGGGTGCGGTGTAAGTGCGTGGCTTCTGTCAGCTCTTCCTTTGATTTGTTTACCTCCAGAGTTGGATAGTGCATATTGCGTGAGATGGGAAAAGTGCGGATCGTGATTCAGATTTCATCCTGACACTTTGAAATGACCAGTGTGTTGGTAATTATTTGCCATTTCCATGGCGTTTGGCACCGTAATAGTCATGAGGTCGGTCTCTGCATCCTGAAGCCTATGATGCTTTTTGCAGAGAAACCTCTGCTGAGGCCCAGGTAACTTGCTATTTCCCATAGCCGGCACAGGAGCCTTGAAAGATAGGATTGTTTTCAGTATTATTTCACCATTTTTTCACCACTGTTTCAGGAACGGGAGCCCTTTTCAACCGGTAGCGGAAGAATCCTTCTTTGGAGATGAGATATTTTTCTGGGGTGGCAAGTGCAGGGCCTCTGTCAGTGCTGGGTTCGTTGGACTAGCGCCAGACATGAGAAGTGCGCCTTTGTGGGACAGGTGAATAGTGCGGATCCTGTTTCAGTCTAAAGACTGAAACAGGATCCGCACTTTTCACCGTTCCTTTCAGAATCATTTGATTCATCAGCTAGGAATGGCGATTGCATCTCCAGACCAATCGAAGGCTAGGCCAAAGTAACTCGATCTTTCCAAGAGGTGTGTGGCCCAACTTTTGAAAGAACCGCTAAGTGGAGAAGTATTTGGTATTTTTCGTAGGCACTTTTCACCGTAATTGTCCTAAGGTTGGTCTCTGCATCCTTAAGCATACCAGAGTTTTCACAGACGAAACAGGCTGAGGCCCAGTAATCTTGGCATTTCCAACACTTGGTCCTAGAGACTACCAAGAAAGTGTTCTTTTAAGTATTATTCCGTTGTGGTTTCAGCATTATTTTCAGTACCGGAGCAGGGTTCTCGCATTAGCATAGGAATCCTGCCTGGTAGTTGAGATTTCATGGTGGGGTGTAAGTGCGGGGCTTCTGTCAGCCCTGCCTTGATTTGTTTACCTCCAGAGTTGGAAAGTGCATATTTGCGTGAGATGGGAAAAGTGTGGATCGTGCTTCAGATTTCATCCAGATACTTTGAAATGACCAGTGTGTTGGTAATTACTTGCCATTTTCATGGCGTTTGGCACCGTAATAGTCATGAGGTCGGTCTCTGCATCCTGAAGCCTATGATGCTTTTTGCACAGAAACCTCTGCTGAGGCCCAGGTAACTTGCTATTTCCCATAGCTGGCACAGGAGCCTTGGAAGATAGGATTGTTTTCAGTATTATTTCACCATTTTTTCACCACTGTTTC
The DNA here is from genome assembly GCF_020740605.2 of Lemur catta. Classification (NCBI taxonomy): domain Eukaryota; kingdom Metazoa; phylum Chordata; class Mammalia; order Primates; family Lemuridae; genus Lemur; species Lemur catta. Next base: position 82,527,992 of record NC_059132.1, on the reverse strand, counting down.
AAGAACGGGAGCCCTTTTCAACCGTTAGCGGAAGAATCCTTCTTTGGAGATGAGATATTTTTCTGGGGTGGCAAGTGCAGGGCCTCTGTCAGTCCTGGGTTTGTTGGACTAGCGCCAGACATGAGAAGTGTGCTTTTGTGGGACAGGTGAATAGTGCGGATCCTGTTTCAGTCTAAAGACTGAAACAGGATCCGCACTTTTCACCGTTCCTTTCAGAATCATTTGATTCATCAGCTAGGAATGGCGATTGCTTCTCCAGACCAATCGAAGGCTAGGCCAAAGTAACTCGATCTTTCCAAATGGTGTGTGGCCCAACTTTTAAAGAACCGCTAAGTGGAGAACTATTTGGTATTTTTCCGAAGCACTTTTCACCGTAATTGTCCTAAGGTTGGTCTCTGCATCCTTAAGCATACGAGAGTTTTCACAGACGAAACAGGCTGAGGCCCATTAATCTTGGCATTTCCAATAGTTGGTCCTAGAGACTACCAAGAAAGTGTTCTTTTAAGTATTATTCCGTTGTGGTTTCAGCATTATTTTCAGAACCCCAGCGGAGTTCTCGCATTAGCATAAGAATCCTGCCTGGTAGTTGAGATTTCATGGTGGGGTCTAAGTGCGGGGCTTCTGTCAGCCCTGCCTTTGATTTGTTTACCTCCACAGTTGGAAAGTGCATATTTGCGTGAGACGGGAAAAGTGTGGATCGTGCTTCAGATTTCATCCAGACACTTTGAAATGACCAGTGTGTTGGTAATTATTTGCCATTTCCATGGCGTTTGGCCCCGTAATAGTCATGAGGTCGGTCTCTGCATCCTGAAGCCCATGATGCTTTTTGCAGAGAAACCTCTGCTGAGGCCCAGGTAACTTGCTATTTCCCATAGCTGGCACAGGAGCCTTGGAAGATAGGATTGTTTTCAGTATTATTTCACCATTTTTTCACCACTGTTTCAAGAACCGGAGCCCTTTTCAACCGTTAGCGGAAGAATCCTTCTTTGGAGATGAGATATTTTTCTGGGGTGGCAAGTGCAGGGCCTCTGTCAGTCCTGGATTCGTTGGACTAGCGCCAGACATGAGAAGTGCGCCTTTGTGGGACAGGTGAATAGTGCGGATCCTGTTTCAGTCTAAAGACTGAAGCAGGATCCGCACTTTTCACCCTTCCTTTCAGAATCATTTCATTCATCAGCTAGGAATGGCGATTGCTTCTCCAGACCAATCGAAGGCTAGGCCAAAGTAACTCGATCTTTCCAAGAGGTGTGTGGCCCAAATTTTGAAAGAATCGTTAAGTGGAGAACTATTTGGTATTTTTCCGAAGCACTTTTCACCGTAATTTTCCTAAGGTTGGTCTCTGCATCCTTAAGCATACCAGAGTTTTCAAAGACGAAACAGGCTTTGGCCCGTTAATCTTGGCATTTCCAATAGTTGGTCCTAGAGACTACCAAGAAAGTGTTCTTTTAAGTATTATTCCGTTGTGGTTTCAGCATTATTTTCAGTACTCGAGCAGGGTTCTCCCATTAGCATAAGAATCCTGCCTGGTAGTTGAGATTTCTGTGTGGGGTGTCCGTGCGGGGCTTCTGTCAGCCCTGCCTTGATTTGTTTACCTCCAGAGTTGGGAAGTGCATATTTGCGTGAGATGGAAAAGTGGGGATCGTGCTTCAGATTTCATCCTGACAATTTGAAATGACCAGTGTGTTGGTAATTATTTGCCATTTCCATGGCGTTTGGCACCGTAATAATCATGAGGCCGGTCTCTGCATCCTGAAGCCTATGATGCTTTTTGCAGAGAAACCTCTGCTGAGGCCCAGGTAACTTGCTATTTCCCATAGCTGGCACAGGAGCCTTGGAAGATAGGATTGTTTGCAGTATTATTTCACCATTTTTTCACCACTGTTTCAAGAACGGGAGCCCTTTTCAACCGTTACCGGAAGAATCCTTCTTTGGAGATGAGATATTTTTCTGGGGTGGCAAGTGAAGGGCCTCTGTCAGTCCTGGCTTTGTTGGACTAGCGCCAGACATGAGAAGTGCGCCTTTGTGGGACAGGTGAATAGTGCGGATCCTGTTTCAGTCTAAAGACTGAAACAGGATCCCCACTTTTCACCGTTCCTTTCAGAATCATTTGATTCATGAGCTAGGAATGGCGATTGCTTCTCCAGACCAATCGAAGGCTAGACCAAAGTAACTCGATCTTTCCAAGAGGTGTGTGGCCCAACTTTTGAAAGAACCACTAAGTGGAGAACTATTTGGTATTTTTCCGAAGCACTTTTCACCGTAATTGTCATAAGGTTGGTCTCTGCATCCTTAAGCATACGAGAGTCTTCACAGACGAAACAGGCTGAGGCCCAGTAATCTTGGCATTTCCAATAGTTGGTCCTAGAGACTACAAAGAATGTGTTCTTTTTAGTATTATTCCGTTGTGGTTTCAGAATTATTTTCAGAACCCGAGCAGGGTTCTCGCATTAGCATAAGAACCCTGCCTGTTATTTGAGATTTGTGGGTGGCGATTAAGTGCGGGGCTTCAGTCAGCCCTGCCTTTGATTTGTTTACCTCCAGTGTTGGAAAGTGCATATTTGCGTGAGATGGGAAAAGTGTGGATCCTGCTTCAGATTTCATCCTGACACTTTGAAATGACCAGTGTGTGGGTAATTGTTCGCCATTTCCATGGCGTTTTGCACCGTAATAGTCATGAGGTCGGTCTCTGCAGCCTGAAGCCTATGATGCTTTTTGCAGAGAAACCTCTCCTGAGGCCCCGGTAACTTGCTATTTCCCATAGCTGGCACAGGAGCCTTGGAAGATACGATTGTTTTCAGTATTATTTCACCATTTTTTCACCACTGTTTCAAGAACGGCAGCCCTTTTCAACCGTTAGCGGAAGAATCCTTCTTTGGAGATGAGATATTTTTCTGGGGTGGCAAGTGCAGGGCCTCTGTCAGTCCTGGGTTTGTTGGACTAGCGCCAGACATGAGAAGTGCGCCTTTGTGGGACAGGTGAATAGTGCGGATCCTGTTTAAGTCTACAGACTGAAACAGGATCCGCACTTTTCACCGTTCCTTTCAGAATCATTTGATTCATCAGCTAGGAATGGCGATTGCTTCTCCAGACCAATCGAAGGCTAGGCCAAAGTAACTCGATGTTTCCAAGAGGTGTGTGGCCCAAGTTTTGAAAGAACCGCTAGGTGGAGAACTATTTGGTATTTTTCTGTAGCACTTTTCACCGTAATTGTCAAAAGGTTGGTCTCTGCATCGTTAAGCATACCAGAGTTTTCACAGACGAAACAGACTGAGGCCTAGTAAAGTTGACATTTCCAATAGTTGGTCTTAGAGACTACAAAGAAAATGTTCTTTTAAGTATTATTCCACTGTGGTTTCACCATTGTTTTCAGAACCACAGCAGGTTTCTCGCATTAGCATTAGAATCCTGCCTGGTAGTTGAGATGTCTGGGTGGGGTGTAAGTGCGGGGCTTCTGTCAGCCCTGCATTTGATTTGTTTACCTCCAGAGTTCGTAAGTGCATATTTGCGTGAGATGGGAAAAGTTGGATCGTGCTTCGGATTTCATCCTGACACTTTTGAAATCACCAGTGTGTTGGTAATTATTTGCCATTTCCATAGCGTTTTGCACCGTAAGAGTCCTGAGGTCGGTCTTTAAATCCTGAAGCCTATGATGCTTTTCGCAGAGAAACCTCTGCTGAGGCCCAGGTAACTTGCTGTTTCCCATAGCTGGCACAGGAGCCTTGGAAGAAAGGATTCTTTTCAGTATTATTTCACCATCCTTTCACCACTGTTTCAAGAAGGGGAGGCCTTGTCAACCGTTAGGGTAAGAATCCCTCTTTGGAGATGAGATATTTTTCTGGGGTGGCAAGTGCAGGGCCCCTGTCAGTCCTGGGTTTGTCGGACTAGCACCAGACATGAGAAGTGCGCCATTGTGGGACAGGTGAATAGTGCGGATCCTATTTCAGTCTAAGGACTGAAACAGGATCCGCACTTTTCACCATTCCTTTCAGAATCATTTGATTCATCAGCTAGGAATGGCAATTGCTTCTCCAGACCAATCGAAGGCTAGGCCAAAGTAACTCGATCTTTCCAAGAGTTGTGTGGCACAATTTTTGAAACAACCGCTAGGCGGAGAACTATTTGGCTTTTTTCCATAGCACTTTTCACCATAATCGTCATAAGGTTAGTCTCTGCACCCTTAAGCATACGAGAGTTTTCACAGACGAAAGCAGGCTGAGGCCTGGTAAACTTGGCATTTCCAATAGTTGGACTTAGAGACTACAAAGAAAGTGTTCTTTTAAGTATTATTCCACTGTGGTTTCACCAGTGTTTTCACAACCCGAGCTAGGTTCTCGTATTAGCATGAGAATCCTGCCTGGTAGTTGAGATTTCTGGGTGGGGTGTAATTGGGGGTTTCTGTCAGCCCTGCCTTTGATTTATTTACCTCCAGAGTTGGAAAGTGCATATTTGGGTGAGATGGGAAAAGTGTGGATCGTGCTTCAGATTTCATCCTGACACTTTTGAAATCACCAGTATGTTGGTAATTATGTGCCATTTCCATAGCGTTTTTCACTGTAATAGTGATAAGGTTAGTCTCTGCATCCCGAAGCCTATGATGCCTTTCGGTAGAGAAAACTCTACTGAGTCCCAGGTAACTTGGTATTTCTCAGAGCTGACACCGGAGCCTTGGAAAATGGGATTGTTTTCAGTATTATTTCACCATCCTTTCACCACTGTTTCAAGAATGGGAGTACTTTTCATGCGTTACCGTAAGAATCCTTCTTTGGAGATGAGATATTTTTCTGGGTGGCAAGTGCAGGGCCTCTGTGACTCCTGGGTTTGTTGGACTAGCGCCAGACATGAGAAGTGCGCCTTTTTGTGAGAGGCCGGCTCCTTTCTCATCAGAGAGAGTAAACCAGCAAAGGTGCCTTCTTCCTGTCTGTGAAGGATGTCACCGCCCAGGGGGAAATAGTCAAGCACTATAAGATCCGCTCCCTGGAGGAAGGGGGCTGCTACATCTCCCTCCGGGTCACCTTCCCCTCGCTCCAGGCCCTGGTGCAGCACTACTGCAAGAAAGGGGATTGTTTGTGCCAGAGGCTGACCGTGCCCTGCGTCAGCCTTGCTCCTCATAACCCCTGGGCCCAGGACAAGTGGGAGATCCCCCGGCAGTCTCTCAGGCTGGTCAGGAAACTCGGATCAGGGCAGTTTGGCGAAGTCTGGATGGGCTACTACAGAAACAATGTGAAGGTGGCCATCAAGACCTTGAATGAGGGAAGGATGTCTCCGGAAGCCTTCCTGGGTGAGGCGAACCTGATGAAGGCTCTGTAGCACGAGAGGCTGGTCTGGCTCTACACCATGGTCCCCAAGGAGCCCATCTATATTGTCACCGAGTATGTGGCCAGAGGGTGCCTGCTGGATTTCCTGAAGACAGACTACGGTGGCAGACTGTCCCTCCCGAGACTGATCGACATGTCAGCCCAGATCACCGAAGGGATGGCGTACATCGAGCACATGAATTCTATCCACCGCTACCTATGGGCGGCCAACATCCTGGTGTCTGAGACCTTGTGTGGCAAAATCGCTGACTTCGGTTTGGCCAGGATCATCGACAGTGAATACACTGCCCAGGAGGGTGAGCAGAGCCCCACAACTGCAGGGGAGACCTTGGGCCTTACCTCCCCGACTCCCCAAAGCCTCTTGACATTACATGGTACGGCCCCATGTGCAAAGACCTGAGAGCACTGTGGTTTCTACAATTCTAGACCAGCATTTCCCTAACTGTGTTCAGCAGAGTAGTAATGCCCCCAGACCTCCCACTGAGGAATGGCTTTAGGATAAGGTCAGTTTGGAGAAACTGCAGTTCATCACCCTTCCTGCCTTGGAGATTCCCAATGCACAGCAGCATAAAGGCACTGAGAAGTCCTGCAGCCAAGCAACAATTCACATTCACCTCACCTGGTGTCTCCTGAACTAGTTTCAGCCCCCAATACTATTTCCACCTGGGTCCTATTAATCTCCCACAGAACTAGGCTTTCACAGAGCACACTTTGGGAAACACAGCTCAAACGTGTGAGCAGCAAACCTTACACCTGAATTAGGGTCTGCACAGAGCTCTCAGTTTTCTCTGCTAATATAACTGAGGTACAAGTTGACTTCACAAGAGGATCCGAGGGGTCAAATACATTTGCCTGTGAGCCAGTGAGATTCGCCGAGCATATGAATCAGCCATGCAAAAGGGTAGATGCGGCTGGTTCCCTGGGGAACTTCAGGCTGGCTGGGCCACTGAGAGAGCCGGGCAAGGGGAGGGAGTGCCACTCGAGCCCTGTGCTCTCCTGGGAACGCCGACCAGGCCCCCCGCTGTCACAGGGCCTCATGGGGAATCAGGATGCAAGTCCATCTTCATCGTGATTCTAGGCGGTCCAGGAATACAAAAAAAAAAAAAAAAAAAGACTGAAAAAGGATCCAAACTTTTCATCGTTCCTTTCAGAATCATTTGATTCATCAGCTAGGAATGGCGATTCCTTCTCCAGACCAATCGAAGGCTAGGCCAAAGTAACTCCATCTTTCCAAGAGGTATGCGGCACAACTTTTGAAATAACTGCTAGGTTGAGAACTATTTGGTATTTTTCCATAGCACTTTTCACCATAATTGTCATAAGGTTGGTCTCTGCATCCTTAAGCATACGAAAGTTTTCACAGACAAAAGTATGCTGAGGCCCAGTAAACTTGGCATTTCCAATAGTTGCTACTAGAGACTATAAAGAAAGTGTTCTTTTAAGTATTACTCCATTGTGGTTTCACCATTATTTTCTGAACCAGAGCAGGTTTCATGCATTAGCATAAGAATCCTTCCTCCTAGTTGAGATTTCTGTGTGGGGTGTAAGTGCGGGGCTTCTGTCAGCCCTGTGTTTGATTTGTTTACCTCCAGAGTTGGTAAGTGCATATTTGCGTGAGATGGGAAAAGTGTGGATCATGCTTCAGATTTCATCCTGACACTTTTGACATAACCACTATGTTGGTAATTATGTGCCGTTTCCATAGCGTTTTTCACCGTAATAGTTATAAGCTTGGTCTCTGCATCCTTAAGCCTATGATGCCTTTCGCAGAGAAAACTCTACTGACGCCCAGGTAACTTGGTATTTCCCAGAGCTGGCACCAGAGCCTTTGAAGATACGATTGTTTTCAGTATTATTTCACTATCCTTTCACCACTGTTTCAAGAACGGGAGCACTATTCAACCGTTAGGATAAGAGTCCTTCTTTAGAGATGAGATATTTTTCTGGGGTGGCAAGTGCAGGGCCTCTGTCAGTCCTGGGTTTGTTGGACTAGCGCCAGACAGGAGAAGTGCGCCTTTGTGTGAGAGGTGAATAGTGTGGATCCTCTTTCAGTTTAAAGTGTCAGGTTGAAGTCAGAAGAACAATCCACACTGTTCCCATCACACGCAAATATGCACTTACCAACTCTGGAGGTAAACAAATCAAACACAGGGCTGACAGAAGCCCCACACTTACACCCCACACAGAAATCTCAACTAGGAGGAAGGATTCTTTTGCTAATGGATGAAATCTGCTCTGGTTGTGAATATAATAGTGAAACCACAGTGGAAGAAGGACTTGCATCCTGATTCCCCATGAGGCCCTGTGACAGTGGTGGGCCTGGTCGGAGTTCCCAGGAGAGCACAGGGCTCGAGTGGCACTCCCTCCCCTTGCCCAGCTCTCTCAGTGGCCCAGCCAGCCTGAAGTTCCCCAGGGAACCAGCCACATCTATCCTTTTGCATGGCTGATTCATATGCTCAGCGAACTTGCTTGCTTGCAGGGAAATGTATTTGACACCTCAGATCCTCTTGTAAAAGTGAATTTGTACCTCAGTTATATTAGCAGAGAAAACTGAGAGTTCTGTGCAGACCCTAATTCAGGTGTAAGTTTTACTGCTCGCACATTTGAGCTGTGTTTCCCAAAGTGTGCTCTGTGAAAGCCTAGTTCTGCGGGAGACTAATAGGACCCAGGTGGAAATAGTATTGGGGGCTGAAACTAGTTAAGGAGACACCAGTCTAAAGACTGAAACAGGATCCACACTTTTCACTGTTCTTCTCAAAATCATTTGATTCATCAGCGAGGAATGGCGATTCCTTCTCCAGACCAATCGAAGGCTAGGCCAAAGTAACTCCAGATTTCCAAGAGGTGTGTGGCAAAACTTTTGAAATAACTGCTAGGTTGAGAACTACTTGGTATTTTTTGGTAGCACTTCTCACCATAATTGTCATAAGGTTGGTCTCTGCATCCTTAAGCATACGATAGTTTTCAAGGACAAAAGTATGCTAAGGCCCAGTAAACTTGGCATTTCCAATAGCTGGTAATAGAGACTATAAAAAAAGTGTTCTTTTAAGTATTATTCCACTGTGGTTTCACTATTACTTTCAGAACCAGAACAGGTTTCTCTCATTAGCATAAGAATCCTGCCTGGTAGTTGAGATTTCTGTGTGGGGTGTAAGTGCCCGGCCTCTGTGAGCCCTGTGTTTGATTTGTTTACCTCCAAAGTTGGTAAGTGCATATTTGCATATGATGGGAACAGTGTGGATCGTGCTTCTGATTTCATCCTGACACTTTTCAAATAACCAGTATGTTGGTAATTATGTGCCATTTCCATAGCATTTTTAACCATAATAGTGATAAGGTTGGTGTCTGCATCCTTAAGCCTATGATGCTTTTCGCAGAGAAAACTCTACTGGGGCCCAGGTAAGTTGGTGTTTCCCATACCTGGCACCAGAGCCTTTGAAGATACGATTGTTTTCAGTATTATTTGACCATCCTTTCACCACTGTTTCAAGAATGGGAGTACTTTTCAATTGTTAGCATAAGAATCCTTCTTTGGAGATGAGAGATTTTTCTGGGTGGCAAGTGCAGGGCCTCTGTCAGTCCTGGGTTTGTTGGACTAGCGCCAGACATGAGAAGTGCGCATTTGTGGGACAGGTGAATAGTGCGGATCCTGTTTCAGAACTTGTAACTGTTCTTCTCAGAATCATTTGATTCATCAGTTAGGAATGACGATGCCTTCTCCAGACCAGTCGAAGGCTAGGCCAAAGTAACTCGATCTTTACAAGAGGTGTGTGGCAAAACTTTTGAAATAACCGCTAGGTTGAGAACTATTTGGTGTTTTTTCGTAGCACTTTTCACCATAATTTTCATAAGATTGTTCTCTTCATCCTTAAGAATAACGTAGTTTTCACAGACAGAAGTATGCTGAGGCCCAGTAAACTTGGCATTTCCAATAGTTGGTACTAGAGACTATAAAGAAAGTGTTCTTTTAAGTATTACTGCACTGTGGTTTCACCATTATTTTCAGAACCAGAGCAGGTTTAGCCAATTGGCGTAAGAATCCTTCCTCGTAGTTGAGATTTCTGTGTGGGGTGTAAGTGCGAGGCTTCCGTTAGCCCTGTTTTTGGTTTGTTTACCTCCACTGTTGGTAAGTGCATATTTGCCTGAAATGGGAAAAGGGTCGATCTTGCTTCAGATTTCATTCTGACCATTTGAAATAAGCAGTATGTTGGTAATTATTTGCCATTTCCATAGCGTTTTTCACAGTAATAGTGATAAGGTTGGTCTCTGCATACCTAAGGCTACGTTGTTTTTCACAGAGAAAACTCTACTGAGGCCCAGGTAACTTGGTATTTTTCAAACCTTGCACCAGAGCCTTTGAAGATACGATTGTTTTCAGTATTATTTCACCATCCTTTCACCACTGTTTCAACAACAGGAGCACTTTTCAAGCGTTAGCATAGGAAATCTTCTTTGGAGATGAGAATTTTTCTTTTTGGGGTGGCAAGTGCAGGGCCTCTGTCAGTCCTGGGTTTGTAGGACTAGCGCCAGACATGAGAAGTGCGCCTTTTCGTGAGAGGTGAATAGTGCGAATCCTGTTTCAGTCTAAAAGACTGAAACAGGATCCGCACTTTTAACTGTTCTTTTCAGAATCATTTGATTCATCAGCTAGGAATGGGGATTCCTTCTCCAGACCAATCGAAGGCTAGGCCAAAGTAACTCGATCTTTCCAAGGGGTGTGTGGCACAACGTTTGAAATAACCGCTAGGTTGAGAACTATTTCTTATTTTTTAATAGCACTTTTCACCATAATTGTCATAAGGTTGTTCTCCGCATCCTTAAGAAATCAATAGTTTTCACAGAGAGAAGCATGCTGAGGTCCAGTAAACTTGGCATTTCCAATAGTTGCTACTAGAGACTATAAAGAAAGTGTTCTTTTAAGTATTATTCCATTGTGGTTTCACCATTATTTTCAGAACCTGAGCAGGTTTTACGCATTAGCATAAGTATCCTTCCTCCTAATTTAGATTTCTGTGTGGAAATAACTGCGGGGCTTCTGTCAGGACTGTGTTTTATTTGTTTACCTCCAGAGTTGGTAAGTGCATATTTGCGTGAGATGGGAAAAGTGTGGGTCATGCTTCAGATTTCATCCTGACACTTTTGAAATCACCAGTATGTTGGTAATTTTTTGCCGTTTCCATAGCGTTTTTCAGCATAATAGTGGTTGGTGTCTGCATCGTTAAGCCTATGATGCTTATCGCACAGGAAACTTTACTGAGGCCCAGGTAACTTGGTATTTCCGGTACCTTGCACCAGAGCCTTTGAAGATACAATTGTTTTCAGCATTATTTCACCATCCTTTCACCAGTGTTTCAAGATTGGGATCACTTTTCAACCGTTAGCATAAGAATCCTTGTTTGGAGATGAGATATTTTTCTCAGGTGACAAGTGCAGGGCCTCTGTCAGTCCTGGGTTTGTTGGACTAGCTGCACACATGAGAAGTGTGCCTTTGTGTGTGGTGAATAGTGCGGATTCTGTTTCAGAACTTTTAACCGTTCTTTTCAGAATCATTTCATTCATCAGTTAGGAATGGCGATGCCTTCTCCAGACCAATCAAAGGCTAGGCCAAAGTAACTCGATCTTTCCAAGAGGCGTGTGGCACAACTTTTGAAATAACCACTAGGTTGAGAACTATTTGGTATTTTTTCCTAGCGCTTTTCACCATAATTGTCGTAAGGTTGATGTCTGCATCCTTAAGCATACAATAGATTTCTCAGACAAAAGATGCTGAGGCCCAGTAAACTTGGCATTTATAATATTTGGTACTAGAGACTGTAAAGAAAGTGTTCTTTTAAGTATTATTTCACTGTGGTTTCACGATTACTTTCAGATCCAGAGCAGGTTTCATGCATTAGCATAAGAGGCCTTCCTGTTAGTTGAGATTTCGGTGTGGGATGTAAATGCCGGGCTTCTGTCAGCCCTGTGTTTGATTTGTTTACTTCTAGACTTGGTAAGTGCCTATTGGTGTGAGAAGTTAAAAGTGTGGATCATGCTTCAGATTTCATCCTGACACTTTTCAAGTAACCAGTATGTTGGGAATTATTTCCCTTATCCATAGCGCTTTGTACCATAATAGTGATAAGGTTAGTCTCCGCATCCTTAAACCTATGATGCTTTTTGCAGAGAAAACTCTACTGAGGGCCAGGTAACTTAGTATTTCCCATACCTGGCACCAGTCTTTGAAGATACAATAGTTTTCAGTATTATTTCACCATCCTTTCACCATAGTTTCAAGAATGGGAGCACGTTTCAACCATTAGCATAAGCATCCTTCATTGTAGATGAAATAATTTTCTGGGTTGGCAAGTGCAGGGCCTCTGTCACTCCTGGATTTGTTGGACTAGCGGCAGACATGAGAAGTGCGCCTGTGTGTGAGAGTTGAATAGTGTCTAAAGATTGAAACAGGATCCGCACTTTTCACCGTTCCTTTCAGAATCATTTGATTCATCAGCTAGGAAGGGCGATTCCTTCTCCAGACCAATCTAATGTTGGTCAAAGTAACTCGATATTTCCAAGAGGTGTGTGGCACAACTTTTGAAATAACCGCTAGGTTGAGAGTTATTTGTATTTTTCCATAGCACTTTTCACCATAATTGTCATAAGGTTTGTGTCTGCATCCTTAAGTATACGATAGTTTTCACAGACAAAAGTATGCTGAGGCCCAGTAAACTTGGCATTTCCAATAGTTGGTACTAGAGACTATAAAGAAAGTGTTCTTTTAAGTTGTATTCCACTGTGGTTTCACCATTATTTTCATAACCAGAGCTGGTTTCTCGCATTAGCATAAGAATTTTTCCTCCTGGTTGAGATTTCTGTGTGGGGTGTAAGTGCGGGGCTTCTGTCAGCCCTGTGTTTGATATTTTACCTCTAGATTTGGTAAGTGCATATTTGCGTGAGAGGGGAAAAGTGTGGGTCATGCTTCAGATTTCATCCTGACACTTTTGAAATAACCAGTATGTTGGTAATTATTTCCCATTTCCATAGCAATTTGCACCGTAATAGTGGTTGGTCTCTGCATCCTTAAGCCTATGATGCTTTTTGCAGAGAAAACTCTACTGAGTCCTAGGAAACATGGTATTTCCAATACCTGGCATCAAAGCCTTTGAAGATACGATTGTTTTCAGTATTATTTCATCATCCTTTGACCACTGTTTCAAGAACGGGAGCACTTTTCAACCATCAGGCTAAGAATCCTTCTTTGGAGATGAGATATTTTTCTGGGGTGGCAAGTGCAGAGCCTCTGCCGGTCATGGGTTTGTTTGACTAGCGCCAAAAATGTGAAGTGGGCCTTTGTGTGAGAGGTGGATAGTGCGAATCCTGTTTCAAAACTTTTAAATGTTCTTTTCAGAATCATTGATTCATCAGCTACGAATGGCAATTCCTTCTCTAGACCAATGGAGTGCTAGGACAAAGTAACTCGATCTTTCCAACAGGTATGTGGCACAACTTTTGAAATAACTGCTAGGTTGAGAACTATTTGGTACTTTTTCGTACCACTTTTCACCATAATTGTCATAAAGTTGGTCTTTGCATCCTTAAGCCTATGATGCTTTTCGCATAGAAAACTCTACTAAGGCCCAGGTAACTTGGTATTTCCCATACCTGGCAACAGAGCCTTTGAAGATACGATTGTTTTCAGTATTATTTCACCATCCTTTCACCACTGTTTCAAGAATGGGAGCACTTTTCAACCATTAGCATAAGAATCCTATTTGGAGATGAGATATTTTACTGGGGTGGCAAGTGCAGGGCCTCTGTCAGTCCTGGGTTTTTTGGACTAGCGCCAGACATGAGAAGTGCGCCTTTGTGTCAGAGGTGAAAAATGCAGATCCTGTTTCACGCTTTTCACTGTTCCTTTCAGAATCATTTGATTTATCAGCTAGGAATAGCGACTCCTTCTCCAGACCAATCAAAGGCTTGGCCAAAGTAACTGGATCTTTCCAAGAGCTGTGTGGCACATCTTTTGAAATAACCACTATGTTGAGAACTATTTGGTATTTTTCTGTAGCACATTTGACCATAATTGTCATAAGGTTGGTCTCTGCATCCTTAAGCATAGGATAGTTTTCATAGACAAAAGTATGCTGAGGCCCAGTAAACTTGGCATTTCCAATAGTTGGTACGAGTGACTATAAAGAAAGTGTTCTTTTCAGTATTATTGCACTGTGTTTTCACGACTGTTTTCAGAACCAGAGCAGGTTTCACGCATTAGCATAAATATCCTTCTTCCTTGTTGAGATTTCTGTGTGGGGTGTAAGTGCGCGGCTTCTGGCAGCCCTGTGTTTGATTTGTTTACTTTCAGAGTTGGTAAGTGCATATTTGCGTGAGATGGGAAAAGTGTGGATCGTGCTTCAGATTTCATCCTGACACTTTTGCAATAACCAGTATGTTGCTAATTATTTTGCATTTCAATTGCGCTTTACACCATGATAGTAGTTGGTCTCTGCATCCTTAAGAGTATGATGCCTTTCGCAGAGAAAACTCTTCTCCAGCCCAGGTAACTTGGTGTTTCCCATACCTGGCACCAGAGCCTTTGAAGATACGATTAGTTTCAGTATTATTTCACCATCCTTTGACCACTATTTCAAGAAAGGGAGAACTTTTCAACCGTTAGCATAAGAATCCTTCTTTGGATATGAAATATTTTCCTGGGGAGGCACCTGCAGGACCACTGTCAGTCCTGTGTTTGTTTGACTAGGGCCAGACATGAGAAGTGCGCCATTGTGTGAGAGGTGAAAAATGCACATCCTGTTTCAGTCTTTAGACTGAAAAAGGATCTGCACTTTTCACCGTTCTTTTCAGAATCATTTGATTCATCAGCTAGGAATGGCGATTCATTCTCCAGACCAATCAAAGGCTAGGCCAAAGTAACTCGATCTTTCCAAGAGGTGTGTGGCACAACTTTTGAAACAACCGCTAGGTGTAGAACTATTTGGGGTTTTTCCGTAGCACATTTCACCGTAATTGTCATAAGGTTGGTCTCTGCATCCTTAAGCATACGAGAGTTTTCACAGACGAAAGCAGGCTGAGGCCCAGTAAACTTGGCATTTCCAATAGTTGGTCCTAAGGCTACAACGAAAGTGTTCTTTTAAGTAATATTCTACTGTGGTTTCACCATTGTTTTCACAACCCAAGCAGGGTTCTCGCATTTGCATAAGAATCCTCCCTAGTAGTTGAGACTTCTGGGTGGGGTGTAAGTGCAGGGCTTCTGTCAGCCCTGCCTTTGATTTGTTTACCTCCAGAATTGGTAAGTGCACGTTTGCGAGAGATGAGAAAAGTGTGGATCGTGCTTCAGATTTCATCCTGACAGTTTTGAAATCACCAGTATGTTGGTAAATATTTGCCATTACCATAGCGTTTTGCAACGTAATATTCATGAGGTCGGTCTACGAATCCTGAAGACTATAATGCTTTCTGCAGAGAAACCTCTGCTGAGGCCCAGGTAACTTGCTATTTCCCATAGCTGGCACAGGAGCCTTGGAAGATAGGATTGTTTTCAGTATTATTTCACCATCCTTTCACCACTTTTCAAGAACGGGAAACCTTTTCGACCGTTAGCGTAAGAATCCTTCTTTGGAGATGAGATATTTTTCTGGGGTGGCAAGTGCAGGGCCTCTGTCAGTCCTGGGTTTGTTGGACTAGCGCCAGACATGAGAAGTGCGCCTTTGTGGAAGAGATGAATAGTGCGGATCCCGTTTGAGTCTAAAGACTGAAACAGGATCCTCACTTTTCACCGTTCCGTTCAGAATGATTTGATTCATCAGCTAGGAATAGCGATTCCTTCTCCAGACCAATCGAAGGCTAGGCCAAAGTAACTCAATCTTTCAAAGAGGTGTGGCACAACTTTTGAAACAACCGCTAGATGGAGAACTATTTGGGATTTTTCCGTTGCACTTTTCCCAGTAATTGTCATAAGGTTGGTCTCTGGATCCTTAAGCATACGAGAGTTTTCACAGACGAAACAGGCTGAGGCCCATTAAACTTGGCATTTCCAATAGTTGGTCCTAGAGACTACCAAGAAAGTGTTTTTTTAAGTATTATTCCGTTGTGGTTTCAGCATTATTTTCAGAACCCGAGCAGGGTTCTCGCATTAGAATAAGAATCCTGCCTGGTAGTTGAGATTACTGGGTGGGGTGTAGGTGCGGGGCTTCTGTCAGCCCTGCCTTTGATTTGTTTACCTCCAGAATTGGAAAGTGCATATTTGCGTGAGATGGGAAAAGTGTGGATAGTGCTTCAGATTTCATCCAGACACTTTGAAATGACCAGTGTGTTGGTAATTATTTGCCATTTCCATGGCGTTTGGCACCTTAATAGTCATGAGGTCGGTCTCTGCATCCTGAAGCCTATGATGCTTTTTGCAGAGAAACCTCTGCTGAGGCCCAGGTAACTTGCTATTTCCCATAGCTGGCACAGGAGCCTTGGAAGATAGGATTGTTTTCAGTATTATTTCACCGTTTTTTGACCACTGTTTCAAGAACGGGAGCCCTTTTCAACCGTTAGCGGAAGAATCCTTCTTTGGAGATGAGATATTTTTCTGGGGTGGCAAGTGCAGGGCCTCTGTCAGTCCTGGGTTTGTTGGACTAGCGCCAGACATGAGAAGTGCGCCATTGTGGGACAGGTGAATAGTGCGGATCCTGTTTCAGTCTAAAGACTGAAACAGGATCCGCACTTTTCACCGTTCCTTTCAGAATCATTTGATTCATCAGCTAGGAATGGCGATTGCTTCTCCAGACCAATCGAAGGCTAGGCCAAAGTACCTCGATCTTTCCAAGAGGTGTGTGGCCCAACTTTTGAAAGAACCGCTAAGTGGAGAACTATTTGGTATTTTTCCTAAGCACTTTTCACCGTAATTGCCCTAAGGTTGGTCTCTGCATCCTTAAGCATACCAGAGTTTTCACAGACGAAACAGGCTGAGGCCCATTAATCTTGGCATTTCCAATAGTTGGTCCTAGAGACTACCAAGAAAGTGTTCTTTTAAGTATTATTCCTTTGTGGTTTCAGCATTATTTTCAGAACCCGAGCAGGGTTCTCGCATTAGCATAAGAATCCTGCCTGGTAGTTGAGATTTCATGGTGGGGTGTAAGTGCTGGGCTTCTGTCAGCCCTGCCTTTGATTTGTTTACCTCCAGAGTTGGAAAGTGCATATTTGCGTAAGATAGGAAAAGTGTGGATAGTGCTTCAGATTTCATCCTGACACTTTGAAATGACCAGTGTGTTGGTAATTATTTGCCATTTCCATGGCGTTTGGCACCGTAATAGTCAAGAGGTCGGTCTCTGCATCCTGAAGCCTATGATGCTTTTTGCAGAGAAACCTCTGCTGAGGCCCAGGTAACTTGCTCTTTCCCATAGCTGGCACAGGAGCCTTGGAAGATAGGATTGTTTTCAGTATTATTTCACCATTTTTTCACCACTGTTTCAAGAACGGGAGCCCTTTTCAACCGTTAGCGGAAGAATCCTTCTTTGGAGATGAGATATTTTTCTAGGGTGGCAAGTGTAGGGCCTCTGTCAGTCCGGGGTTTGTTGGACTAGCGCCAGACATGAGAAGTGCGCCTTTATGGAACAGGTGAATAGTGCGGATCCTGTTTCAGTCTAAAGACTGAAACAGGATCCGCACTTTTCACCGTTCCTTTCAGAATCATTTGATTCATCAGCTAGGAATGGCGATTGCTTCTCCAGACCAATCGAAGGCTAGGCCAAAGTACCTCGATCTTTCCAAGACGTGTGTGGCCGAACTTTTGAAAGAACCGCTAAGTGGAGAACTATTTGGTATTTTTCCTAAGCACTTTTCACCGTAATTTTCCTAAGGTTGGTCTCTGCATCCTTAAGCATACCAGAGTTTTCACAGACGAAACAGGCTGAGGCCCATTAATCTTGGCATTTCCAATAGTTGGTCCTAGAGACTACCAAGAAAGTGTTCTTTTAAGTATTATTCTGTTGTGGTTTCAGCATTATTTTCAGAACCCGAGCAGGGTTCTCGTATTAGCATAAGAATCCTGCCTGGTAGTTGAGATTTCTGGGTGGGGTATAAGTTGGCGGATTCTGTCAGCCCTGCCTTTGATTTCTTTACCTCCAGAGTTGGAAAGTGCATAATTGCGTGAGATGGGAAAAGTGAGGATCGTGTTTCAGATTTCATACTGACACTTTGAAATGACCAGTGTGTTGGTAATTATTTGCCATTTCCATGGCGTTTGGCCCCGTAATAGTCATGAGGTCGGTCTCTGCATCCTGAAGCCTATGATGCTTTTTGCAGAGAAACCTCTGCTGAGGCCCAGGTAACTTGCTATTTCCCATAGCTGGCACAGGAGCCTTGGAAGATAGGATTGTTTGCAGTATTATTTCACCATTTTTTCACCACTGTTTCAAGAACGGGAGCCCTTTTCAACCGTTAGCGGAAGAATCCTTCTTTGGAGATGAGATATTTTTCTGGGGTGGCAAGTGCAGGGCCTCTGTCAGTCCTGGGTTTGTTGGACTAGCGCCAGACATGAGAAGTGCGCCTTTGTGGGACAGGTGAATAGTGCGGATCCTGTTTCAGTCTAAAGACTGAAACAGGATCCGCACTTTTCACCGTTCCATTCAGAATCATTTGATTCATCAGCTAGGAATGGCGATTGCTTCTCCAGACCAATCGAAGGCTAGGCCAAAGTACCTCGATCTTTCCAAGAGGTGTGTGCCCCAACTTTTGAAAGAACCGCTAAGTGGAGAACTATTTGGTATTTTTCCTAAGCACTTTTCACCGTAATTGTCCTATGGTTGGTCTCTGCATCCTTAAGCATACCAGAGTTTTCACAGACGAAACAGGCTGAGGCCCATTAATCTTGGCATTTCCAATAGTTGGTCCTAGAGACTACCAAGAAAGTGTTCTTTTAAGTATTATTCTGTTGTGGTTTCAGCATTATTTTCAGAACCCGAGCAGGGTTCTCGTATTAGCATAAGAATCCTGCCTGGTAGTTGAGATTTCATGGTGGGGTGTAAGTGCGGGGCTTCTGTCAGCCCTGCCTTTGATTTGTTTACCTCCAGAGTTGGAAAGTGCATATTTGCGTGAGATGGGAAAAGTGTGGATCGTGCTTCAGATTTCATCCTGACACTTTGAAATGAGCAGTGTGTTGGTAATTATTTGCCATTTCCATGGCGTTTGGCACCGTAATAGTCATGAGGTCGGTCTCTGCATCCTGAAGCCTATGATGCTTTTTGCAGAAAAACCTCTGCTGAGGCCCAGGTAACTTGCTATTTCCCATTGCTGGCACAGGAGCCTTGGAAGATAGGATTGTTTTCAGTATTATTTCACCATTTTTTCACCACTGTTTCAAGAACCGGAGACCTTTTCCACTTTAGCGGAAGAATCCTTCTTTGGAGATGAGATATTTTTCTGGGGTGGCAAGTGCAGGGCCTCTGTCAGTCCTGGGTTTGTTGGACTAGCGCCAGACATGAGAAGTGCGCCTTTGTGGGACAGGTGAATAGTGCGGATCCTGTTTCAGTCTAAAGACTGAAACAGGGTCCGCACTTTTCACCGTTCCTTTCAGAATCATTTGATTCATCAGCTGGGAATGGCGATTGCTTCACCAGACCAATCGAAGGCTAGGCCAAACTACCTCGATCTTTCCAAGAGGTGTGTGGCCCAACTTTTGAAAGAACCGCTAAGTGGAGAACTATTTGGTATTTTTCCGAAGCACTTTTCACCGTAATTGTCCTAAGGTTGGTCTCTGCATCCTTAAGCATACGAGAGTTTTCACAGACGAAACAGTCTGAGGCCCAGTAATCTTGGCATTTCCAATAGTTTGTCCTAGAGACTAGCAAGAAAGTGTTCTTTTAAGTATTATTCCTTTGTGGTTTCAGCATTATTTTCAGAACCCGAGCAGGGTTCTTGCATTAGCATAAGAATCCTGTCTGGTAGTTGAGATTTCTGGGGGGGGGTATAAGTTGGGGGATTCTGTCAGCCCTGCCTTTGATTTGTTTACCTCCAGAGTTGGAAAGTGCATAATTGCGTGAGATGGGAAAAGTGTAGATTGTGTTTCAGATTTCATACTGACATTTGAAATGATCAGTGTGTTGGTAATTATTTGCCATTTCCATGGCGTTTGGCACCGTAATAGTCATGAGGTCGGTCTCTGCATCCTGAAGCCTATGATGCTTTTTGCACAGAAACCTCTGCTGAGGCCCAGGTAACTTGCTATTTCCCATAGCTGGCACAGGAGCCTTGGAAGATAGGATTGTTTGCAGTATTATTTCACCATTTTTTGACCACTGTTTCAAGAACGGGAGCCCTTTTCAACCGTTAGCGGAAGAATCCTTCTTTGGAGATGAGATATTTTTCTGGGGTGGCAAGTGCAGGGCCTGTGTCAGTCCTGGGTTTGTTGGACTAGCGCCAGACATTAGAAGTGCGCCTTTGTGGGACAGGTGAATAGTGCGGATCCTGTTTCAGTCTAAAGACTGAAACAGGATCCGCACTTTTCACCGTTCCTTTCAGAATCATTTGATTCATCAGCTAGGAATGCCGATTGCTTCTCCAGACCAATCGAAGGCTAGGCCAAAGTACCTCGATCTTTCCCAGAGGTGTGTGGCCCAACTTTTGAAAGAACCGCTAAATGGAGAAGTATTTGGTATTTTTCCTAAGCACTTTTCACCGTAATTGTCCTAAGGTTGGTCTCTGCATCCTTAAGCACACCAGAGTTTTCACAGACGAAACAGGCTGAGGCCCATTAATCTTGGCATTTCCAATAGTTGATCCTAGAGACTACCAAGAAAGTGTTTTTTTAAGTATTATTCTGTTGTGGTTTCAGCATTATTTTCAGAACCGGAGCAGGGTTCTGGCATTAGCATAAGAATCCTGCCTGGTAGTTGAGATTTCTGGGTGGGGTATAAGTTGGGGGATTCTGTCAGCCCTGCCTTTGATTTGTTTACCTCCAGAGTTGCAAAGTGCATAATTGCGTGAGATGGGAAAAGTGTGGATCGTGCTTCAGATTTCATCCTGACACTTTGAAATGACCAGTGTGTTGGTAATTATTTGCCATTTCCATGGCGTTTGGCCCCGTAATAGTCATGAGGTCGGTCTCTGCATCCTGAAGCCTATGATGCTTTTTGCAGAGAAACCTCTGCTGAGGCCCAGGTAACTTGCTATTTCCCATAGCTGGCACAGGATCCTTGGAAGATAGGATTGTTTTCAGTATTATTTCACCATTTTTTCACCACTGTTTCAAGAATCGGAGCCCTTTTCAACCGTTAGCGGAAGAATCCTTCTTTGGAGATGAGATATTTTTCTGGGGTGGCAAGTGCAGGGCCTCTGTCAGTCCTGGGTTTGTTGGACTAGCGCCAGACATGAGAAGTGCGCCTTTGTGGGACAGGTGAATAGTGCGGATCCTCTTTGCGTCTAAAGACTGAAAAAGGATCCGCACTTTTCACCGTTCCTTTCAGAATCATTTGATTCATCAGCTAGGAATGGCGATTGCTTCTCCAGACCAATCGAAGGCTAGGCCAAAGTACCTCGATCTTTCCAAGAGGTGTGTGACGCAACTTTTGAAAGAACCGCTAAGTGGAGAACTATTTGGTATTTTTCCGAAGCACTTTTCACCGTAATTGTCCTAAGGTTGGTCTCTGCATCCTTAAGTATACGAGAGTTTTCACAGACGAAACAGGCTGAGGCCCAGTAATCTTGGCATTTCCAATAGTTGGTCCTAGAGACTAAGAAGAAAGTGTTTTTTTAAGTATTATTCCGTTGTGGTTTCAGCATTATTTTCAGAACCCGAGCAGGGTTCTCGCATTAGCATAAGAATTCTGCCTGTTAGTTGAGATTTCATGGTGGGGTGTAAGTGCGGGGCTTCTGTCAGCCCTGCCTTTGATTTGTTTACCTCCAGAGTTGGAAAGTGCATATTTGCGTGAGATGGGAAAAGTGTGGATCGTGCTTCAGATTTCATCCTGACACCTTGAAATGACCAGTGTGTTGGTAATTATTTGCCATTTCCATGGCGTTTGGCCCCGTAATAGTCATGAGGTCGGTCTCTGCATCCTGAAGGCTATGATGCTTTTTGCAGAGAAACCTCTGCTGAAGCCCAGGTAACTTGCTATTTCCCATAGCTGGCACAGGAGCCTTGGAAGATAGGATTGTTTTCAGTATTATTTCACCATTTTTTCACCACTGTTTCAAGAACGGGAGCCCTTTTCAACCGTTAGCGGAAGAATCCTTCTTTGGAGATGAGATATTTTTCTGGGGTGGCAAGTGCAGGGCCTCTGTCAGTCCTGGGTTTGTTGGACTAGCGCCAGACATGAGAAGTGCGCCTTTGTGGGACAGATGAATAGTGCGGATCCTGTTTCAGTCTAAAGACTGAAACAGGATCCGCACTTTTCACCGTTCCTTTCAGAATCATTTGATTCATCAGCTAGGAATGGCGATTGCTTCTCCAGACCAATCGAAGGCTAGGCCAAAGTAACTCGATCTTTCAAAGAGGTGTGTGGCCCAACTTTTGAAAGAACCGCTAAGTGGAGAACTATTTGGTATTTTTCCTAAGCACTTTTCACCGTAATTGTCCTAAGGTTGGTCTCTGCATCCTTAAGCATACCAGAGTCTTCACAGACGAAACAGGCTGAGGCCCAGTAATCTTGGCATTTCCAATAGTTGGTCCTAGAGACTACCAAGAAAGTGTTCTTTTAAGTATTATTCCTTTGTGGTTTCAGCATTATTTTCAGTACCCGAGCAGGGTTCTCGCATTAGCATAAGAATCCTGCCTGGTAGTTGAGATTTCTGTGTGGGGTGTAAGTGTGGGGCTTCTATCAGCCCTGCCTTTGATTTGTTTACCTCCAGAGTTGGAAAGTGCATAGTTGCGTGAGATGGGAAAAGTGTGGATCGTGCTTCCGATTTCATCCAGACACTTTGAAATGAGCAGTGTGTTGGTAATTATTTGCCATTTCCATGGCGTTTGGCCCCGTAATAGTCATGAGGTGGGTCTCTGCATCCTGAAACCTATGATGCTTTTTGCAGAGAAACCTCTGCTGAGGCCCAGGTAACTTGCTATTTCCCATAGCAGGCACAGGAGCCTTGGAAGATAGGATTGTTTTCAGTATTATTTCACCATTTTTTCACCACTGTTTCAAGAACGGGAGCCCTTTTCAACCGTTAGCGGAAGAATCCTTCTTTGGAGATGAGATATTTTTCTGGGGTGGCAAGTGCAGGGCCTCTGTCAGTCCTGGGTTTGTTGGACTAGCGCCAGACATGAGAAGTGCGCCTTTGTGGGACAGGTGAATAGTGCGGATCCTGTTTCAGTCTAAAGACTGAAACAGGATCCGCACTTTTCACCGTTCCTTTCAGAATCATTTGATTCATCAGCTAGGAATGGCGATTGCTTCTCCAGACCAATCGAAGGCTAGGCCAAAGTACCTCGATCTTTCCAAGAGGTGTGTGGCCCAACTTTTGAAAGAACCGCTAAGTGGAGAACTATTTGGTATTTTTCCGAAGCACTTTTCACCGTAGTTGTCATAAGGTTGGTCTCTGCATCCTTAAGCATAGGAGAGTTTTCACAGACGAAACAGGCTGAGGCCCAGTAATCTTGGCATTTCCAATAGTTTGTCCTAGAGACTAGCAAGAAAGTGTTCTTTTAAGTATTATTTCGTTGTGGTTTCAGCATTATTTTCAGAACATGAGCAGGGTTCACGCATTAGCATAAGAATCCTGCCTGGTAGTTGAGATTTCTGGGTGGGGTATAAGTTGGGGGATTCTGTCAGCCCTGCCTTTGATTTGTTTACCTCCAGAGTTGCAAAGTGCATAATTGCGTGAGATGGGAAAAGTGTGGATCGTGCTTCAGATTTCATCCTGACACTTTGAAATGACCAGTGTGTTGGTAATTATTTGCCATTTCCATGGCGTCTGGCACCGTAATAGTCATGAGGTCGGTCTCTGCATCCTGAAGCCTATGATGCTTTTTGCAGAGAAACCTCTGCTGAGGCCCAGGTAACTTGCTATTTCCCATAGCTGGCACAGGAGCCTTGGAAGATAGGATTGTTTTCAGTATTATTTCACCATTTTTTCACCACTGTTTCAAGAACGGGAGCCCTTTTCAACCGTTAGCGGAAGAATCCTTCTTTGGAGATGAGATATTTTTCTGGGGTGGCAAGTGCAGGGCCTCTGTCAGTCCTGGGTTTGTTGGACTAGCGCCAGACATGAGAGGTGCGCCTTTGTGGGACAGGTGAATAGTGCGGATCCTGTTTGCGTCTAAAGACTGAAAAAGGATCCGCACTTTTCACCGTTCCTTTGAGAATCATTTGATTCATCAGCTAGGAATGGCGATTGCTTCTCCAGACCAATCGAAGGCTAGGCCAAAGTACCTCGATCTTTCCAAGAGGTGTGTGACGCAACTTTTGAAAGAACCGCTAAGTGGAGAACTATTTGGTATTTTTCCGAAGCACTTTTCACCGTAATTGTCCTAAGGTGGGTCTCTGCATCCTTAAGCATACGAGAGTTTTCACAGATGAAACAGGCTGAGGCCCAGTAATCTTGGCATTTCCAATAGTTGGTCCTAGAGACTAAGAAGAAAGTGTTTTTTTAAGTATTATTCCGTTGTGGTTTCAGCATTATTTTCAGAACCCGAGCAGGGTTCTCGCATTAGCATAAGAATCCTGCCTGGTAGTTGAGATTTCATGGTGGGGGGTAAGTGTGGGGCTTCTGTCAGCCCTGCCTTTGATTTGTTTACCTCCAGAGTTGGAAAGTGCATAGTTGCGTGAGATGGGAAAAGTGTGGATCGTGCTTCAGATTTCATCCTGACACTTTGAAATGACCAGTGTGTTGGTAATTATTTGCCATTTCCATGGCGTTTGGCCCCGTAATAGTCATGAGGTCGGTCTCTGCATCCTGAAGCCTATGATGCTTTTTGCAGAGAAACCTCTGCTGAGGCCCAGGTAACTTGCTGTTTCCCATAGCTGGCACAGGAGCCTTGGAAGATAGGATTGTTTGCAGTATTATTTCACCATTTTTTCACCACTGTTTCAAGAACGGGAGCCCTTTTCAACCGTTAGCGGAAGAATCCTTCTTTGGAGATGAGATATTTTTCTGGGTTGGCAAGTGCAGGGCCTCTGTCAGTCCTGGGTTTGTTGGACTAGCGCCAGACATGAGAAGTGCGCCTTTGTGGGACAGGTGAATAGTGCGGATCCTGTTTCAGTCTAAAGACTGAAACAGGATCTGCACTTTTCACCGTTCCTTTCAGAATCATTTGATTCATCAGCTAGGAATGGCGATTGCTTCTCCAGACCAATCGAAGGCTAGGCCAAAGTACCTCGATCTTTCCAAGAGGTGTGTGGCCCAACTTTTGAAAGAACCGCTAAGTGGAGAACTATTTGGTATTTTTCCTAAGCACTTTTCACCGTAATTGTCCTAAGGTTGGTCTCTGCATCCTTAAGCATACCAGAGTTTTCACAGACGAAACAGGCTGAGGCCCATTAATCTTGGCATTTCCAATAGTTGGTCCTAGAGACTACCAAGAAAGTGTTCTTTTAAGTATTATTCTGTTGTGGTTTCAGCATTATTTTCAGAACCCGAGCAGGGTTCTCGTATTAGCATAAGAATTCTGCCTGGTAGTTGAGATTTCATGGTGGGGTGTAAGTGCGGGGCTTCTGTCAGCCCTGCCTTTGATTTGTTTACCTCCAGAGTTGGAAAGTGCATATTTGCGTGAGATGGGAAAAGTGTGGATCGTGCTTCAGATTTCATCCTGACACCTTGAAATGACCAGTGTGTTGGTAATTATTTGCCATTTCCATGGCGTTTGGCACCGTAATAGTCATGAGGTCGGTCTCTGCATCCTGAAGCCTATGATGCTTTTTGCAGAGAAACCTCTGCTGAGGCCCAGGTAACTTGCTATTTCCCATAGCTGGCACAGGAGCCTTGGAAGATAGGATTGTTTTCAGTATTATTTCACCATTTTTTCACCACTGTTTCAAGAACGGGAGCCCTTTTCAACCGTTAGCGGAAAAATCCTTCTTTGGAGATGAGATATTTTTCTGGGGTGGCAAGTGCAGGGCCTCTGTCAGTCCTGGGTTTGTTGGACTAGCGCCAGACATGAGAAGTGCGCCTTTGTGGGACAGATGAATAGTGCGGATCCTGTTTCAGTCTAAAGACTGAAACAGGATCCGCAATTTTCACCGTTCCTTTCAGAATCATTTGATTCATCAGCTAGGAATGGCGATTGCTTCTCCAGACCAATCGAAGGCTAGGCCAAAGTAACTCGATCTTTCAAAGAGGTGTGTGGCCCAACTTTTGAAAGAACCGCTAAGTGGAGAACTATTTGGTATTTTTCCTAAGCACTTTTCACCGTAATTGTCCTAAGGTTGGTCTCTGCATCCTTAAGCATACCAGAGTCTTCACAGACGAAACAGGCTGAGGCCCAGTAATCTTGGCATTTCCAATAGTTGGTCCTAGAGACTACCAAGAAAGTGTTCTTTTAAGTATTATTCCTTTGTGGTTTCAGCATTATTTTCAGTACCCGAGCAGGGTTCTCGCATTAGCATAAGAATCCTGCCTGGTAGTTGAGATTTCTGTGTGGGGTGTAAGTGTGGGGCTTCTATCAGCCCTGCCTTTGATTTGTTTACCTCCAGAGTTGGAAAGTGCATAGTTGCGTGAGATGGGAAAAGTGTGGATCGTGCTTCCGATTTCATCCAGACACTTTGAAATGAGCAGTGTGTTGGTAATTATTTGCCATTTCCATGGCGTTTGGCACCGTAATAGTCATGAGGTGGGTCTCTGCATCCTGAAACCTATGATGCTTTTTGCAGAGAAACCTCTGCTGAGGCCCAGGTAACTTGCTATTTCCCATAGCAGGCACAGGAGCCTTGGAAGATAGGATTGTTTTCAGTATTATTTCACCATTTTTTCACCACTGTTTCAAGAACGGGAGCCCTTTTCAACCGTTAGCGGAAGAATCCTTCTTTGGAGATGAGATATTTTTCTGGGGTGGCAAGTGCAGGGCCTCTGTCAGTCCTGGGTTTGTTGGACTAGCGCCAGACATGAGAAGTGCGCCATTGTGGGACAGGTGAATAGTGCGGATCCTGTTTCAGTCTAAAGACTGAAACAGGATCCGCACTTTTCACCGTTCCTTTCAGAATCATTTGATTCATCAGCTAGGAATGGCGATTGCTTCTCCAGACCAATCGAAGGCTAGGCGAAAGTAACTCGATCTTTCCAAGAGGTGTGTGGCCCAACTTTTGAAAGAACCGCTAAGTGGAGAACTATTTGGTATTTTTCCGAAGCACTTTTCACCGCAATTGTCATAAGGTTGGTCTCTGCATACTTAAGCATACGAGAGTTTTCACAGACGAAACAGGCTGAGGCCCAGTATTCTTGGCATTTCCAATAGTTGGTCCTAGAGACTACCAAGATAGTGTTTTTTTAAATATTATTCCATTGTGGTTTCAGCATTATTTTCAGAACCCGAGCAGGGTTCTCGCATTAGCATAAGAATCCTGCCTGGTAGTTGAGATTTCATGGTGGGGGGTAAGTGCGGGGCTTCTGTCAGCCCTGCCTTTGATTTGTTTACCTCCAGAGTTGGAAAGTGCATAGTTGCGTGAGATGGGAAAAGTGTGGATCGTGCTTCAGATTTCATCCTGACACTTTGAAATGACCAGTGTGTTGGTAATTATTTGCCATTTCCATGGCGTTTGGCCCCGTAATAGTCATGAGGTCGGTCTCTGCATCCTGAAGCCTATGATGCTTTTTGCAGAGAAACCTCTGCTGAGGCCCAGGTAACTTGCTGTTTCCCATAGCTGGCACAGGAGCCTTGGAAGATAGGATTGTTTGCAGTATTATTTCACCATTTTTTCACCACTGTTTCAAGAACGGGAGCCCTTTTCAACCGTTAGCGGAAGAATCCTTCTTTGGAGATGAGATATTTTTCTGGGTTGGCAAGTGCAGGGCCTCTGTCAGTCCTGGGTTTGTTGGACTAGCGCCAGACATGAGAAGTGCGCCTTTGTGGGACAGGTGAATAGTGCGGATCCTGTTTCAGTCTAAAGACTGAAACAGGATCCGCACTTTTCACCGTTCCTTTCAGAATCATTTGATTCATCAGCTAGGAATGGCGATTGCTTCTCCAGACCAATCGAAGGCTAGGCCAAAGTACCTCGATCTTTCCAAGAGGTGTGTGGCCCAACTTTTGAAAGAACCGCTAAGTGGAGAACTATTTGGTATTTTTCCTAAGCACTTTTCACCGTAATTGTCCTAAGGTTGGTCTCTGCATCCTTAAGCATACCAGAGTTTTCACAGACGAAACAGGCTGAGGCCCATTAATCTTGGCATTTCCAATAGTTGGTCCTAGAGACTACCATGAAAGTGTTCTTTTAAGTATTATTCTGTTGTGGTTTCAGCATTATTTTCAGAACCCGAGCAGGGTTCTCGTATTAGCATAAGAATTCTGCCTGGTAGTTGAGATTTCATGGTGGGGTGTAAGTGCGGGGCTTCTGTCAGCCCTGCCTTTGATTTGTTTACCTCCAGAGTTGGAAAGTGCATATTTGCGTGAGATGGGAAAAGTGTGGATCGTGCTTCAGATTTCATCCTGACACCTTGAAATGACCAGTGTGTTGGTAATTATTTGCCATTTCCATGGCGTTTGGCCCCGTAATAGTCATGAGGTCGGTCTCTGCATCCTGAAGGCTATGATGCTTTTTGCAGAGAAACCTCTGCTGAGGCCCAGGTAACTTGCTATTTCCCATAGCTGGCACAGGAGCCTTGGAAGATAGGATTGTTTTCAGTATTATTTCACCATTTTTTCACCACTGTTTCAAGAACGGGAGCCCTTTTCAACCGTTAGCGGAAAAATCCTTCTTTGGAGATGAGATATTTTTCTGGGGTGGCAAGTGCAGGGCCTCTGTCAGTCCTGGGTTTGTTGGACTAGCGCCAGACATGAGAAGTGCGCCTTTGTGGGACAGATGAATAGTGCGGATCCTGTTTCAGTCTAAAGACTGAAACAGGATCCGCACTTTTCACCGTTCCTTTCAGAATCATTTGATTCATCAGCTAGGAATGGCGATTGCTTCTCCAGACCAATCGAAGGCTAGGCCAAAGTAACTCGATCTTTCAAAGAGGTGTGTGGCCCAACTTTTGAAAGAACTGCTAAGTGGAGAACTATTTGGTATTTTTCCTAAGCACTTTTCACCGTAATTGTCCTAAGGTTGGTCTCTGCATCCTTAAGCATACCAGAGTCTTCACAGACGAAACAGGCTGAGGCCCAGTAATCTTGGCATTTCCAATAGTTGGTCCTAGAGACTACCAAGAAAGTGTTCTTTTAAGTATTATTCCTTTGTGGTTTCAGCATTATTTTCAGTACCCGAGCAGGGTTCTCGCATTAGCATAAGAATCCTGCCTGGTAGTTGAGATTTCTGTGTGGGGTGTAAGTGTGGGGCTTCTATCAGCCCTGCCTTTGATTTGTTTACCTCCAGAGTTGGAAAGTGCATAGTTGCGTGAGATGGGAAAAGTGTGGATCGTGCTTCCGATTTCATCCAGACACTTTGAAATGAGCAGTGTGTTGGTAATTATTTGCCATTTCCATGGCGTTTGGCACCGTAATAGTCATGAGGTGGGTCTCTGCATCCTGAAACCTATGATGCTTTTTGCAGAGAAACCTCTGCTGAGGCCCAGGTAACTTGCTATTTCCCATAGCAGGCACAGGAGCCTTGGAAGATAGGATTGTTTTCAGTATTATTTCACCATTTTTTCACCACTGTTTCAAGAACGGGAGCCCTTTTCAACCGTTAGCGGAAGAATCCTTCTTTGGAGATGAGATATTTTTCTGGGGTGGCAAGTGCAGGGCCTCTGTCAGTCCTGGGTTTGTTGGACTAGCGCCAGACATGAGAAGTGCGCCATTGTGGGACAGGTGAATAGTGCGGATCCTGTTTCAGCCTAAAGACTGAAACAGGATCCGCACTTTTCACCGTTCCTTTCAGAATCATTTGATTCATCAGCTAGGAATGGCGATTGCTTCTCCAGACCAATCGAAGGCTAGGCGAAAGTAACTCGATCTTTCCAAGAGGTGTGTGGCCCAACTTTTGAAAGAACCGCTAAGTGGAGAACTATTTGGTATTTTTCCGAAGCACTTTTCACCGCAATTGTCATAAGGTTGGTCTCTGCATACTTAAGCATACGAGAGTTTTCACAGACGAAACAGGCTGAGGCCCAGTAATCTTGGCATTTCCAATAGTTGGTCCTAGAGACTACCAAGAAAGTGTTTTTTTAAATATTATTCCATTGTGGTTTCAGCATTATTTTCAGAACCCGAGCAGGGTTCTCGCATTAGCATAATAATCCTGCCTGGTAGTTGAGATTTCTGGGTGGGTTGTAGGTGTGGGGATTCTGTCAGCCCTGCCTTTGATTTGTTTACCTCTAGAGTGGGAAAGTGCATAGTTCCGTGAGATGGGAAAAGTGTGGATCGTGCTTCAGATTTCATCCTGACACTTTGAAATGACCAGTGTGTTGGTAATTATTTGCCATTTCCATGGCGTCTGGCACCGTAATAGTCATGAGGTCGGTCTCTGCATCCTGAAGCCTATGATGCTTTTTGCAGAGAAACCTCTGCTGAGGCCCAGGTAACTTGCTATTTCCCATAGCTGGCACAGGAGCCTTGGAAGATAGGATTGTTTTCAGTATTATTTCACCATTTTTTCACCACTGTTTCAAGAACGGGAGCCCTTTTCAACCGTTAGCGGAAGAATCCTTCTTTGGAGATGAGATATTTTTCTGGGGTGGCAAGTGCAGGGCCTCTGTCAGTCCTGGGTTTGTTGGACTAGCGCCAGACATGAGAAGTGCGCCTTTGTGGGACAGGTGAATAGTGCGGATCCTGTTTCAGTCTAAAGACTGAAACAGGATCGGCACTTTTCACCGTTCCTTTGAGAATCATTTGATTCATCAGCTAGGAATGGCGATTGCTTCTCCAGACCAATCGAAGGCTAGGCCAAAGTACCTCGATCTTTCCAAGAGGTGTGTGGCCCAACTTTTGAAAGAACCGCTAAGTGGAGAACTATTTGGTATTTTTCCGAAGCACTTTTCACCGTAGTTGTCATAAGGTTGGTCTCTGCATCCTTAAGCATACGAGAGTTTTCACAGACGAAACAGGCTGAGGCCCAGTAATCTTGGCATTTCCAATAGTTTGTCCTAGAGACTAGCAAGAAAGTGTTCTTTTAAGTATTATTTCGTTGTGGTTTCAGCATTATTTTCAGAACATGAGCAGGGTTCACGCATTAGCATAAGAATCCTGCCTGGTAGTTGAGATTTCTGGGTGGGGTATAAGTTGGGGGATTCTGTCAGCCCTGCCTTTGATTTGTTTACCTCCAGAGTTGCAAAGTGCATAATTGCGTGAGATGGGAAAAGTGTGGATCGTGCTTCAGATTTCATCCTGACACTTTGAAATGACCAGTGTGTTGGTAATTATTTGCCATTTCCATGGCGTTTGGCCCCGTAATAGTCATGAGGTCGGTCTCTGCATCCTGAAGCCTATGATGCTTTTTGCAGAGAAACCTCTGCTGAGGCCCAGGTAACTTGCTGTTTCCCATAGCTGGCACAGGAGCCTTGGAAGATAGGATTGTTTGCAGTATTATTTCACCATTTTTTCACCACTGTTTCAAGAACGGGAGCCCTTTTCAACCGTTAGCGGAAGAATCCTTCTTTGGAGATGAGATATTTTTCTGGGGTGGCAAGTGCAGGGCCTCTGTCAGTCCTGGGTTTGTTGGACTAGCGCCAGACATGAGAAGTGCGCCTTTGTGGGACAGGTGAATAGTGCGGATCCTGTTTCAGTCTAAAGACTGAAACAGGATCCGCACTTTTCACCGTTCCTTTGAGAATCATTTGATTCATCAGCTAGGAATGGCGATTGCTTCTCCAGACCAATCGAAGGCTAGGCCAAAGTACCTCGATCTTTCCAAGAGGTGTGTGACGCAACTTTTGAAAGAACCGCTAAGTGGAGAACTATTTGGTATTTTTCCGAAGCACTTTTCACCGTAATTGTCCTAAGGTTGGTCTCTGCATCCTTAAGTATACGAAAGTTTTCACAGACGAAACAGGCTGAGGCCCAGTAATCTTGGCATTTCCAATAGTTGGTCCTAGAGACTAAGAAGAAAGTGTTTTTTTAAGTATTATTCCGTTGTGGTTTCAGCATTATTTTCAGAACCGGAGCAGGGTTCTCGCATTAGCATAAGAATCCTGCCTGGTAGTTGAGATTTCATGGTGGGGGGTAAGTGCGGGGCTTCTGTCAGCCCTGCCTTTGATTTGTTTACCTCCAGAGTTGGAAAGTGCATAGTTGCGTGAGATGGGAAAAGTGTGGATCGTGCTTCAGATTTCATCCTGACACTTTGAAATGACCAGTGTGTTGGTAATTATTTGCCATTTCCATGGCGTTTGGCCCCGTAATAGTCATGAGGTCGGTCTCTGCATCCTGAAGCCTATGATGCTTTTTGCAGAGAAACCTCTGCTGAGGCCCAGGTAACTTGCTGTTTCCCATAGCTGGCACAGGAGCCTTGGAAGATAGGATTGTTTGCAGTATTATTTCACCATTTTTTGACCACTGTTTCAAGAACGGGAGCCCTTTTCAACCGTTAGCGGAAGAATCCTTCTTTGGAGATGAGATATTTTTCTGGGTTGGCAAGTGCAGGGCCTCTGTCAGTCCTGGGTTTGTTGGACTAGCGCCAGACATGAGAAGTGCGCCTTTGTGGGACAGGTGAATAGTGCGGATCCTGTTTCAGTCTAAAGACTGAAACAGGATCCGCACTTTTCACCGTTCCTTTCAGAATCATTTGATTCATCAGCTAGGAATGGCGATTGCTTCTCCAGACCAATCGAAGGCTAGGCCAAAGTACCTCGATCTTTCCAAGAGGTGTGTGGCCCAACTTTTGAAAGAACCGCTAAGTGGAGAACTATTTGGTATTTTTCCTAAGCACTTTTCACCGTAATTGTCCTAAGGTTGGTCTCTGCATCCTTAAGCATACCAGAGTTTTCACAGACGAAACAGGCTGAGGCCCATTAATCTTGGCATTTCCAATAGTTGGTCCTAGAGACTACCAAGAAAGTGTTCTTTTAAGTATTATTCTGTTGTGGTTTCAGCATTATTTTCAGAACCCGAGCAGGGTTCTCGTATTAGCATAAGAATTCTGCCTGGTAGTTGAGATTTCATGGTGGGGTGTAAGTGCGGGGCTTCTGTCAGCCCTGCCTTTGATTTGTTTACCTCCAGAGTTGGAAAGTGCATATTTGCGTGAGATGGGAAAAGTGTGGATGGTGCTTCAGATTTCATCCTGACACCTTGAAATGACCAGTGTGTTGGTAATTATTTGCCATTTCCATGGCGTTTGGCACCGTAATAGTCATGAGGTCGGTCTCTGCATCCTGAAGCCTATGATGCTTTTTGCAGAGAAACCTCTGCTGAGGCCCAGGTAACTTGCTATTTCCCATAGCTGGCACAGGAGCCTTGGAAGATAGGATTGTTTTCAGTATTATTTGACCATTTTTTCACCACTGTTTCAAGAACGGGAGCCCTTTTCAACCGTTAGCGGAAAAATCCTTCTTTGGAGATGAGATATTTTTCTGGGGTGGCAAGTGCAGGGCCTCTGTCAGTCCTGGGTTTGTTGGACTAGCGCCAGACATGAGAAGTGCGCCTTTGTGGGACAGATGAATAGTGCGGATCCTGTTTCAGTCTAAAGACTGAAACAGGATCCGCACTTTTCACCGTTCCTTTCAGAATCATTTGATTCATCAGCTAGGAATGGCGATTGCTTCTCCAGACCAATCGAAGGCTAGGCCAAAGTAACTCGATCTTTCAAAGAGGTGTGTGGCCCAACTTTTGAAAGAACCGCTAAGTGGAGAACTATTTGGTATTTTTCCTAAGCACTTTTCACCGTAATTGTCCTAAGGTTGGTCTCTGCATCCTTAAGCATACCAGAGTCTTCACAGACGAAACAGGCTGAGGCCCAGTAATCTTGGCATTTCCAATAGTTGGTCCTAGAGACTACCAAGAAAGTGTTCTTTTAAGTATTATTCCTTTGTGGTTTCAGCATTATTTTCAGTACCCGAGCAGGGTTCTCGCATTAGCATAAGAATCCTGCCTGGTAGTTGAGATTTCTGTGTGGGGTGTAAGTGTGGGGCTTCTATCAGCCCTGCCTTTGATTTGTTTACCTCCAGAGTTGGAAAGTGCATAGTTGCGTGAGATGGGAAAAGTGTGGATCGTGCTTCCGATTTCATCCAGACACTTTGAAATGAGCAGTGTGTTGGTAATTATTTGCCATTTCCATGGCGTTTGGCACCGTAATAGTCATGAGGTGGGTCTCTGCATCCTGAAACCTATGATGCTTTTTGCAGAGAAACCTCTGCTGAGGCCCAGGTAACTTGCTATTTCCCATAGCAGGCACAGGAGCCTTGGAAGATAGGATTGTTTTCAGTATTATTTCACCATTTTTTCACCACTGTTTCAAGAACGGGAGCCCTTTTCAACCGTTAGCGGAAGAATCCTTCTTTGGAGATGAGATATTTTTCTGGGTTGGCAAGTGCAGGGCCTCTGTCAGTCCTGCGTTTGTTGGACTAGCGCCAGACATGAGAAGTGCGCCTTTGTGGGACAGGTGAATAGTGCGGATCCTGTTTCAGTGTAAAGACTGAAACAGGATCCGCACTTTTCACCGTTCCTTTCAGAATCATTTGATTCATCAGCTAGGAATGGCGATTGCTTCTCCAGACCAATCGAAGGCTAGGCCAAAGTACCTCGATCTTTCCAAGAGGTGTGTGGCCCAACTTTTGAAAGAACCGCTAAGTGGAGAACTATTTGGTATTTTTCCGAAGCACTTTTCACCGTAGTTGTCATAAGGTTGGTCTCTGCATCCTTAAGCATACGAGAGTTTTCACAGACGAAACAGGCTGAGGCCCAGTAATCTTGGCATTTCCAATAGTTTGTCCTAGAGACTAGCAAGAAAGTGTTCTTTTAAGTATTATTTCGTTGTGGTTTCAGCATTATTTTCAGAACATGAGCAGGGTTCACGCATTAGCATAAGAATCCTGCCTGGTAGTTGAGATTTCTGGGTGGGGTATAAGTTGGGGGATTCTGTCAGCCCTGCCTTTGATTTGTTTACCTCCAGAGTTGCAAAGTGCATAATTGCGTGAGATGGGAAAAGTGTGGATCGTGCTTCAGATTTCATCCTGACACTTTGAAATGACCAGTGTGTTGGTAATTATTTGCCATTTCCATGGCGTTTGGCCCCGTAATAGTCATGAGGTCGGTCTCTGCATCCTGAAGCCTATGATGCTTTTTGCAGAGAAACCTCTGCTGAGGCCCAGGTAACTTGCTATTTCCCATAGCTGGCACAGGAGCCTTGGAAGATAGGATTGTTTTCAGTATTATTTCACCATTTTTTCACCACTGTTTCAAGAACGGGAGCCCTTTTCAACCGTTAGCGGAAGAATCCTTCTTTGGAGATGAGATATTTTTCTGGGGTGGCAAGTGCAGGGCCTCTGTCAGTCCTGGGTTTGTTGGACTAGCGCCAGACATGAGAAGTGCGCCTTTGTGGGACAGGTGAATATTGCGGATCATGTTTGCGTCTAAAGACTGAAAAAGGATCCGCACTTTTCACCGTTCCTTTGAGAATCATTTGATTCATCAGCTAGGAATGGCGATTGCTTCTCCAGACCAATCGAAGGCTAGGCCAAAGTACCTCGATCTTTCCAAGAGGTGTGTGACGCAACTTTTGAAAGAACCGCTAAGTGGAGAACTATTTGGTATTTTTCCGAAGCACTTTTCACCGTAATTGTCCTAAGGTTGGTCTCTGCATCCTTAAGTATACGAGAGTTTTCACAGACGAAACAGGCTGAGGCCCAGTAATCTTGGCATTTCCAATAGTTGGTCCTAGAGACTAAGAAGAAAGTGTTTTTTTAAGTATTATTCCGTTGTGGTTTCAGCATTATTTTCAGAACCCGAGCAGGGTTCTCGCATTAGCATAAGAATCCTGCCTGGTAGTTGAGATTTCATGGTGGGGGGTAAGTGCGGGGCTTCTGTCAGCTCTGCCTTTGATTTGTTTACCTCCAGAGTTGGAAAGTGCATAGTTGCGTGAGATGGGAAAAGTGTGGATCGTGCTTCAGATTTCATCCTGACACTTTGAAATGACCAGTGTGTTGGTAATTATTTGCCATTTCCATGGCGTTTGGCCCCGTAATAGTCATGAGGTCGGTCTCTGCATCCTGAAGCCTATGATGCTTTTTGCAGAGAAACCTCTGCTGAGGCCCAGGTAACTTGCTGTTTCCCATAGCTGGCACAGGAGCCTTGGAAGATAGGATTGTTTGCAGTATTATTTCACCATTTTTTGACCACTGTTTCAAGAACGGGAGCCCTTTTCAACCGTTAGCGGAAGAATCCTTCTTTGGAGATGAGATATTTTTCTGGGTTGGCAAGTGCAGGGCCTCTGTCAGTCCTGGGTTTGTTGGACTAGCGCCAGACATGAGAAGTGCGCCTTTGTGGGACAGGTGAATAGTGCGGATCCTGTTTCAGTCTAAAGACTGAAACAGGATCCGCACTTTTCACCGTTCCTTTCAGAATCATTTGATTCATCAGCTAGGAATGGCGATTGCTTCTCCAGACCAATCGAAGGCTAGGCCAAAGTACCTCG
Organism: Lemur catta; assembly: GCF_020740605.2. NCBI lineage: Eukaryota > Metazoa > Chordata > Mammalia > Primates > Lemuridae > Lemur > Lemur catta. The sequence goes on along the minus strand of NC_059132.1, from coordinate 82,492,054 downwards.
ATCTTTCCAAGAGGTGTGTGGCCCAACTTTTGAAAGAACCGCTAAGTGGAGAACTATTTGGTATTTTTCCTAAGCACTTTTCACCGTAATTGTCCTAAGGTTGGTCTCTGCATCCTTAAGCATACCAGAGTTTTCACAGACGAAACAGGCTGAGGCCCATTAATCTTGGCATTTCCAATAGTTGGTCCTAGAGACTACCAAGAAAGTGTTCTTTTAAGTATTATTCTGTTGTGGTTTCAGCATTATTTTCAGAACCCGAGCAGGGTTCTCGTATTAGCATAAGAATTCTGCCTGGTAGTTGAGATTTCATGGTGGGGTGTAAGTGCGGGGCTTCTGTCAGCCCTGCCTTTGATTTGTTTACCTCCAGAGTTGGAAAGTGCATATTTGCGGGAGATGGGAAAAGTGTGGATCGTGCTTCAGATTTCATCCTGACACCTTGAAATGACCAGTGTGTTGGTAATTATTTGCCATTTCCATGGCGTTTGGCACCGTAATAGTCATGAGGTCGGTCTCTGCATCCTGAAGCCTATGATGCTTTTTGCAGAGAAACCTCTGCTGAGGCCCAGGTAACTTGCTATTTCCCATAGCTGGCACAGGAGCCTTGGAAGATAGGATTGTTTTCAGTATTATTTGACCATTTTTTCACCACTGTTTCAAGAACGGGAGCCCTTTTCAACCGTTAGCGGAAAAATCCTTCTTTGGAGATGAGATATTTTTCTGGGGTGGCAAGTGCAGGGCCTCTGTCAGTCCTGGGTTTGTTGGACTAGCGCCAGACATGAGAAGTGCGCCTTTGTGGGACAGATGAATAGTGCGGATCCTGTTTCAGTCTAAAGACTGAAACAGGATCCGCACTTTTCACCGTTCCTTTCAGAATCATTTGATTCATCAGCTAGGAATGGCGATTGCTTCTCCAGACCAATCGAAGGCTAGGCCAAAGTAACTCGATCTTTCAAAGAGGTGTGTGGCCCAACTTTTGAAAGAACCGCTAAGTGGAGAACTATTTGGTATTTTTCCTAAGCACTTTTCACCGTAATTGTCCTAAGGTTGGTCTCTGCATCCTTAAGCATACCAGAGTCTTCACAGACGAAACAGGCTGAGGCCCAGTAATCTTGGCATTTCCAATAGTTGGTCCTAGAGACTACCAAGAAAGTGTTCTTTTAAGTATTATTCCTTTGTGGTTTCAGCATTATTTTCAGTACCCGAGCAGGGTTCTCGCATTAGCATAAGAATCCTGCCTGGTAGTTGAGATTTCTGTGTGGGGTGTAAGTGTGGGGCTTCTATCAGCCCTGCCTTTGATTTGTTTACCTCCAGAGTTGGAAAGTGCATAGTTGCGTGAGATGGGAAAAGTGTGGATCGTGCTTCCGATTTCATCCAGACACTTTGAAATGAGCAGTGTGTTGGTAATTATTTGCCATTTCCATGGCGTTTGGCACCGTAATAGTCATGAGGTGGGTCTCTGCATCCTGAAACCTATGATGCTTTTTGCAGAGAAACCTCTGCTGAGGCCCAGGTAACTTGCTATTTCCCATAGCAGGCACAGGAGCCTTGGAAGATAGGATTGTTTTCAGTATTATTTCACCATTTTTTCACCACTGTTTCAAGAACGGGAGCCCTTTTCAACCGTTAGCGGAAGAATCCTTCTTTGGAGATGAGATATTTTTCTGGGTTGGCAAGTGCAGGGCCTCTGTCAGTCCTGCGTTTGTTGGACTAGCGCCAGACATGAGAAGTGCGCCTTTGTGGGACAGGTGAATAGTGCGGATCCTGTTTCAGTGTAAAGACTGAAACAGGATCCGCACTTTTCACCGTTCCTTTCAGAATCATTTGATTCATCAGCTAGGAATGGCGATTGCTTCTCCAGACCAATCGAAGGCTAGGCCAAAGTACCTCGATCTTTCCAAGAGGTGTGTGGCCCAACTTTTGAAAGAACCGCTAAGTGGAGAACTATTTGGTATTTTTCCGAAGCACTTTTCACCGTAGTTGTCATAAGGTTGGTCTCTGCATCCTTAAGCATACGAGAGTTTTCACAGACGAAACAGGCTGAGGCCCAGTAATCTTGGCATTTCCAATAGTTTGTCCTAGAGACTAGCAAGAAAGTGTTCTTTTAAGTATTATTTCGTTGTGGTTTCAGCATTATTTTCAGAACATGAGCAGGGTTCACGCATTAGCATAAGAATCCTGCCTGGTAGTTGAGATTTCTGGGTGGGGTATAAGTTGGGGGATTCTGTCAGCCCTGCCTTTGATTTGTTTACCTCCAGAGTTGCAAAGTGCATAATTGCGTGAGATGGGAAAAGTGTGGATCGTGCTTCAGATTTCATCCTGACACTTTGAAATGACCAGTGTGTTGGTAATTATTTGCCATTTCCATGGCGTTTGGCCCCGTAATAGTCATGAGGTCGGTCTCTGCATCCTGAAGCCTATGATGCTTTTTGCAGAGAAACCTCTGCTGAGGCCCAGGTAACTTGCTATTTCCCATAGCTGGCACAGGAGCCTTGGAAGATAGGATTGTTTTCAGTATTATTTCACCATTTTTTCACCACTGTTTCAAGAATCGGAGCCCTTTTCAACCGTTAGCGGAAGAATCCTTCTTTGGAGATGAGATATTTTTCTGGGGTGGCAAGTGCAGGGCCTCTGTCAGTCCTGGGTTTGTTGGACTAGCGCCAGACATGAGAAGTGCGCCTTTGTGGGACAGGTGAATAGTGCGGATCCTGTTTGCGTCTAAAGACTGAAAAAGGATCTGCACTTTTCACCGTTCCTTTGAGAATCATTTGATTCATCAGCTAGGAATGGCGATTGCTTCTCCAGACCAATCGAAGGCTAGGCCAAAGTACCTCGATCTTTCCAAGAGGTGTGTGACGCAACTTTTGAAAGAACCGCTAAGTGGAGAACTATTTGGTATTTTTCCGAAGCACTTTTCACCGTAATTGTCCTAAGGTTGGTCTCTGCATCCTTAAGTATACGAGAGTTTTCACAGACGAAACAGGCTGAGGCCCAGTAATCTTGGCATTTCCAATAGTTGGTCCTAGAGACTAAGAAGAAAGTGTTTTTTTAAGTATTATTCCGTTGTGGTTTCAGCATTATTTTCAGAACCCGAGCAGGGTTCTCGCATTAGCATAAGAATCCTGCCTGGTAGTTGAGATTTCATGGTGGGGGGTAAGTGCGGGGCTTCTGTCAGCCCTGCCTTTGATTTGTTTACCTCCAGAGTTGGAAAGTGCATAGTTGCGTGAGATGGGAAAAGTGTGGATCGTGCTTCCGATTTCATCCAGACACTTTGAAATGAGCAGTGTGTTGGTAATTATTTGCCATTTCCATGGCGTTTGGCACCGTAATAGTCATGAGGTGGGTCTCTGCATCCTGAAACCTATGATGCTTTTTGCAGAGAAACCTCTGCTGAGGCCCAGGTAACTTGCTATTTCCCATAGCAGGCACAGGAGCCTTGGAAGATAGGATTGTTTTCAGTATTATTTCACCATTTTTTCACCACTGTTTCAAGAACGGGAGCCCTTTTCAACCGTTAGCGGAAGAATCCTTCTTTGGAGATGAGATATTTTTCTGGGGTGGCAAGTGCAGGGCCTCTGTCAGTCCTGGGTTTGTTGGACTAGCGCCAGACATGAGAAGTGCGCCTTTGTGGGACAGGTGAATAGTGCGGATCCTGTTTCAGTCTAAAGACTGAAACAGGTTCCGTACTTTTCACCGTTCCTTTCAGAGTCATTTGATTCATCAGCTAGGAATGGCGATTGCTTCTCCAGACCAATCGAAGGCTAGGCCAAAGTAACTCGATCTTTCCAAGAGGTGTGTGGCCCAACTTTTGAAAGAACCGCTAAGTGGAGAACTATTTGGTATTTTTCCTAAGCACTTTTCACCGTAATTGTCCTAAGGTTGGTCTCTGCATCCCTAAGCATACGAGAGTTTTCACAGATGAAACAGGCTGAGGCCCAGTAATCTTGGCATTTCCAATAGTTGGTCTTAGAGACTACCAAGAAAGTGTTCTTTTAAGTATTATTCCTTTGTGGTTTCAGCATTATTTTCAGTACCCGAGCTGGGTTTTCGCATTAGCATAAGAATCCTGCCTGGTAGTTGAGATTTCTGGGTGGGGTGTAAGTGCTGGGCTTCTGTCAGCCCTGCCTTTGATTTGTTAACCTCCAGAATTGGAAAGTGCATATTTGCGTGAGATGGGAAAAGTGTGGATCGTGCTTCAGATTTCATCCAGACACTTTGAAATGACCAGTGTGTTGGTAATTATTTGCCATTTCCATGGCGTTTGGCACCTTAATAGTCATGAGGTCGGTCTCTGCATCCTGAAGCCTATGATGCTTTTTGCAGAGAAACCTCTGCTGAGGCCCAGGTAACTTGCTATTTCCCATAGCTGGCACAGGAGCCTTGGAAGATAGCATTGTTTTCAGTATTATTTCACAGTTTTTTGACCACTGTTTCAAGAACGGGAGCCCTTTTCAAACGGTAGCGGAAGAATCCTTCTTTGGAGATGAGATATTTTTCTGGGGTGGCAAGTGCAGGGCCTCTGTCAGTCCTGGGTTTGTTGGACTAGCGCCAGACATGAGAAGTGCGCCTTTGTGGGACAGGTGAATAGTGCGGATCCTGTTTCAGTCTAAAGACAGAACAGGATCCGCACTTTTCACTGTTCCTTTCAGAATCATTTGATTCATAAGCTGGGAATGGCGATTGCTTCACCAGACCAATCGAAGGCTAGGCCAAAGTAACTCGATCTTTCCAAGAGGTGTGTGGCCCAACTTTTGAAAGAACCGCTAAGTGGAGAACTATTTGGTATTTTTCCGAAGCACTTTTCACCGTAGTTGTCATAAGGTTGGTCTCTGCATCCTTAAGCATACGAGAGTTTTCACAGACGAAACAGGCTGAGGCCCAGTAATCTTGGCATTTCCAATAGTTTGTCCTAGAGACTAGCAAGAAAGTGTTCTTTTAAGTATTATTCCGTTGTGGTTTCAGCATTATTTTCAGAACCCGAGCAGGGTTCTCGCATTAGCATAAGAATCCTGTCTGGTAGTTGAGATTTCTGGGGGGGGGGTATAAGTTGGGGGATTCTGTCAGCCCTGCCTTTGATTTGTTTACCTCCAGAGTTGGAAAGTGCATAATTGCGTGAGATGGGAAAAGTGTAGATTGTGTTTCAGATTTCATACTGACATTTGAAATGATCAGTGTGTTGCTAATTATTTGCCATTTCCATGGCGTTTGGCACCGTAATAGTCATGAGGTCGGTCTCTGCATCCTGAAGCCTATGATGCTTTTTGCACAGAAACCTCTGCTGAGGCCCTGATAACTTGCTATTTCCCATAGCTGGCACAGGAGCCTTGGAAGATAGGATTGTTTGCAGTATTATTTCACCATTTTTTGACCACTGTTTCAAGAACGGGAGCCCTTTTCAACCGTTAGCGGAAGAATCCTTCTTTGGAGATGAGATATTTTTCTGGGGTGGCAAGTGCAGGGCCTCTGTCAGTCCTGGGTTTGTTGGACTAGCGCCAGACATGAGAAGTGCGCCTTTGTGGGACAGGTGAATAGTGCGGATCCTGTTTCAGTCTAAAGACTGAAACAGGATCCGCACTTTTCACCGTTCCTTTCAGAATCATTTGATTCATCAGCTAGGAATGCCGATTGCTTCTCCAGACCAATCGAAGGCTAGGCCAAAGTAACTCGATCTTTCCCAGAGGTGTGTGGCCCAACTTTTGAAAGAACCGCTAAATGGAGAAGTATTTGGTATTTTTCCTAAGCACTTTTCACCGTAATTGTCCTAAGGTTGGTCTCTGCATCCTTAAGCACACCAGAGTTTTCACAGACGAAACAGGCTGAGGCCCATTAATCTTGGCATTTCCAATAGTTGATCCTAGAGACTACCAAGAATGTGTTCTTTTAAGTATTATTCTGTTGCGGTTTCAGCATTATTTTCAGAACCCGAGCAGGGTTCTTGTATTAGCATAAGAATTCTGCCTGGTAGTTGAGATTTCATGGTGGGGTCTAAGTGCGGGGCTTCTGTCAGCCCTGCCTTTGATTTGTTTACCTCCAGAGTTGGAAAGTGCATATTTGCGTGAGATGGGAAAAGTGTGGATCGTGCTTCAGATTTCATCCAGACACTTTGAAATGACCAGTGTGTTGGTAATTATTTGCCATTTCCATGGCGTTTGGCACCTTAATAGTCATGAGGTCGGTCTCTGCATCCTGAAGCCTATGATGCTTTTTGCAGAGAAACCTCTGCTGAGGCCCAGGTAACTTGCTATTTCCCATAGCTGGCACAGGAGCCTTGGAAGATAGGATTGTTTTCAGTATTATTTCACAGTTTTTTGACCACTGTTTCAAGAACGGGAGCCCTTTTCAAACGGTAGCGGAAGAATCCTTCTTTGGAGATGAGATATTTTTCTGGGGTGGCAAGTGCAGGGCCTCTGTCAGTCCTGGGTTTGTTGGACTAGCGCCAGACATGAGAAGTGCGCCTTTGTGGGACAGGTGAATAGTGCGGATCCTGTTTCAGTCTAAAGACAGAACAGGATCCGCACTTTTCACTGTTCCTTTCAGAATCATTTGATTCATAAGCTGGGAATGGCGATTGCTTCACCAGACCAATAGAAGGCTAATCCAAAGTAACTCGATCTTTCCAAGAGGTGTGTGGCCCAACTTTTGAAAGAACCGCTAAGTGGAGAACTATTTGGTATTTTTCCGAAGCACTTTTCACCGTAGTTGTCATAAGGTTGGTCTCTGCATCCTTAAGCATACGAGAGTTTTCACAGACGAAACAGGCTGAGGCCCAGTAATCTTGGCATTTCCAATAGTTTGTCCTAGAGACTAGCAAGAAAGTGTTCTTTTAAGTATTATTCCGTTGTGGTTTCAGCATTATTTTCAGAACCCGAGCAGGGTTCTCGCATTAGCATAAGAATCCTGTCTGGTAGTTGAGATTTCTGGGGGGGGGTATAAGTTGGGGGATTCTGTCAGCCCTGCCTTTGATTTGTTTACCTCCAGAGTTGGAAAGTGCATAATTGCGTGAGATGGGAAAAGTGTAGATTGTGTTTCAGATTTCATACTGACATTTGAAATGATCAGTGTGTTGGTAATTATTTGCCATTTCCATGGCGTTTGGCACCGTAATAGTCATGAGGTCGGTCTCTGCATCCTGAAGCCTATGATGCTTTTTGCACAGAAACCTCTGCTGAGGCCCTGATAACTTGCTATTTCCCATAGCTGGCACAGGAGCCTTGGAACATAGGATTGTTTGCAGTATTATTTCACCATTTTTTGACCACTGTTTCAAGAACGGGAGCCCTTTTCAACCGTTAGCGGAAGAATCCTTCTTTGGAGATGAGATATTTTTCTGGGGTGGCAAGTGCAGGGCCTCTGTCAGTCCTGGGTTTGTTGGACTAGCGCCAGACATGAGAAGTGCGCCTTTGTGGGACAGGTGAATAGTGCGGATCCTGTTTCAGTCTAAAGACTGAAACAGGATCCGCACTTTTCACCGTTCCTTTCAGAATCATTTGATTCATCAGCTAGGAATGCCGATTGCTTCTCCAGACCAATCGAAGGCTAGGCCAAAGTAACTCGATCTTTCCCAGAGGTGTGTGGCCCAACTTTTGAAAGAACCGCTAAATGGAGAAGTATTTGGTATTTTTCCTAAGCAATTTTCACCGTAATTGTCCTAAGGTTGGTCTCTGCATCCTTAAGCACACCAGAGTTTTCACAGACGAAACAGGCTGAGGCCCATTAATCTTGGCATTTCCAATAGTTGATCCTAGAGACTACCAAGAATGTGTTCTTTTAAGTATTATTCTGTTGCGGTTTCAGCATTATTTTCAGAACCCGAGCAGGGTTCTTGTATTAGCATAAGAATTCTGCCTGGTAGTTGAGATTTCATGGTGGGGTCTAAGTGCGGGGCTTCTGTCAGCCCTGCCTTTGATTTGTTTACCTCCAGAGTTGGAAAGTGCATATTTGCGTGAGATGGGAAAAGTGTGGATCGTGCTTCAGATTTCATCCAGACACTTTGAAATGACCAGTGTGTTGGTAATTATTTGCCATTTCCATGGCGTTTGGCACCGTAATAGTCATGAGGTCGGTCTCTGCATCCTGAAGCCTATGATGCTTTTTGCAGAGAAACCTCTGCTGAGGCCCAGGTAACTTGCTATTTCCCATAGCTGGCACAGGAGCCTTGGAAGATAGGATTGTTTTCAGTATTATTTCACAGTTTTTTGACCACTGTTTCAAGAACGGGAGCCCTTTTCAAACGGTAGCGGAAGAATCCTTCTTTGGAGATGAGATATTTTTCTGGGGTGGCAAGTGCAGGGCCTCTGTCAGTCCTGGGTTTGTTGGACTAGCGCCAGACATGAGAAGTGCGCCTTTGTGGGACAGGTGAATAGTGCGGATCCTGTTTCAGTCTAAAGACAGAACAGGATCCGCACTTTTCACTGTTCCTTTCAGAATCATTTGATTCATAAGCTGGGAATGGCGATTGCTTCACCAGACCAATCGAAGGCTAGGCCAAAGTAACTCGATCTTTCCAAGAGGTGTGTGGCCCAACTTTTGAAAGAACCGCTAAGTGGAGAACTATTTGGTATTTTTCCGAAGCACTTTTCACCGTAGTTGTCATAAGGTTGGTCTCTGCATCCTTAAGCATACGAGAGTTTTCACAGACGAAACAGGCTGAGGCCCAGTAATCTTGGCATTTCCAATAGTTTGTCCTAGAGACTAGCAAGAAAGTGTTCTTTTAAGTATTATTCCGTTGTGGTTTCAGTATTATTTTCAGAACCCGAGCAGGGTTCTCGCATTAGCATAAGAATCCTGTCTGGTAGTTGAGATTTCTGGGGGGGGGTATAAGTTGGGGGATTCTGTCAGCCCTGCCTTTGATTTGTTTACCTCCAGAGTTGGAAAGTGCATAATTGCGTGAGATGGGAAAAGTGTAGATTGTGTTTCAGATTTCATACTGACATTTGAAATGATCAGTGTGTTGGTAATTATTTGCCATTTCCATGGCGTTTGGCACCGTAATAGTCATGAGGTCGGTCTCTGCATCCTGAAGCCTATGATGCTTTTTGCACAGAAACCTCTGCTGAGGCCCTGATAACTTGCTATTTCCCATAGCTGGCACAGGAGCCTTGGAAGATAGGATTGTTTGCAGTATTATTTCACCATTTTTTGACCACTGTTTCAAGAACGGGAGCCCTTTTCAACCGTTAGCGGAAGAATCCTTCTTTGGAGATGAGATATTTTTCTGGGGTGGCAAGTGCAGGGCCTCTGTCAGTCCTGGGTTTGTTGGACTAGCGCCAGACATGAGAAGTGCGCCTTTGTGGGACAGGTGAATAGTGCGGATCCTGTTTCAGTCTAAAGACTGAAACAGGATCCGCACTTTTCACCGTTCCTTTCAGAATCATTTGATTCATCAGCTAGGAATGTCGATTGCTTCTCCAGACCAATCGAAGGCTAGGCCAAAGTAACTCGATCTTTCCCAGAGGTGTGTGGCCCAACTTTTGAAAGAACCGCTAAATGGAGAAGTATTTGGTATTTTTCCTAAGCACTTTTCACCGTAATTGTCCTAAGGTTGGTCTCTGCATCCTTAAGCACACCAGAGTTTTCACAGACGAAACAGGCTGAGGCCCATTAATCTTGGCATTTCCAATAGTTGATCCTAGAGACTACCAAGAATGTGTTCTTTTAAGTATTATTCTGTTGCGGTTTCAGCATTATTTTCAGAACCCGAGCAGGGTTCTTGTATTAGCATAAGAATTCTGCCTGGTAGTTGAGATTTCATGGTGGGGTCTAAGTGCGGGGCTTCTGTCAGCCCTGCCTTTGATTTGTTTACCTCCAGAGTTGGAAAGTGCATATTTGCGTGAGATGGGAAAAGTGTGGATCGTGCTTCAGATTTCATCCAGACACTTTGAAATGACCAGTGTGTTGGTAATTATTTGCCATTTCCATGGCGTTTGGCACCTTAATAGTCATGAGGTCGGTCTCTGCATCCTGAAGCCTATGATGCTTTTTGCAGAGAAACCTCTGCTGAGGCCCAGGTAACTTGCTATTTCCCATAGCTGGCACAGGAGCCTTGGAAGATAGGATTGTTTTCAGTATTATTTCACAGTTTTTTGACCACTGTTTCAAGAACGGGAGCCCTTTTCAAACGGTAGCGGAAGAATCCTTCTTTGGAGATGAGATATTTTTCTGGGGTGGCAAGTGCAGGGCCTCTGTCAGTCCTGGGTTTGTTGGACTAGCGCCAGACATGAGAAGTGCGCCTTTGTGGGACAGGTGAATAGTGCGGATCCTGTTTCAGTCTAAAGACAGAACAGGATCCGCACTTTTCACTGTTCCTTTCAGAATCATTTGATTCATAAGCTGGGAATGGCGATTGCTTCACCAGACCAATAGAAGGCTAGGCCAAAGTAACTCGATCTTTCCAAGAGGTGTGTGGCCCAACTTTTGAAAGAACCGCTAAGTGGAGAACTATTTGGTATTTTTCCGAAGCACTTTTCACCGTAGTTGTCATAAGGTTGGTCTCTGCATCCTTAAGCATACGAGAGTTTTCACAGACGAAACAGGCTGAGGCCCAGTAATCTTGGCATTTCCAATAGTTTGTCCTAGAGACTAGCAAGAAAGTGTTCTTTTAAGTATTATTCCGTTGTGGTTTCAGCATTATTTTCAGAACCCGAGCAGGGTTCTCGCATTAGCATAAGAATCCTGTCTGGTAGTTGAGATTTCTGGGGGGGGGTATAAGTTGGGGGATTCTGTCAGCCCTGCCTTTGATTTGTTTACCTCCAGAGTTGGAAAGTGCATAATTGCGTGAGATGGGAAAAGTGTAGATTGTGTTTCAGATTTCATACTGACATTTGAAATGATCAGTGTGTTGGTAATTATTTGCCATTTCCATGGCGTTTGGCACCGTAATAGTCATGAGGTCGGTCTCTGCATCCTGAAGCCTATGATGCTTTTTGCACAGAAACCTCTGCTGAGGCCCTGATAACTTGCTATTTCCCATAGCTGGCACAGGAGCCTTGGAAGATAGGATTGTTTGCAGTATTATTTCACCATTTTTTGACCACTGTTTCAAGAACGGGAGCCCTTTTCAACCGTTAGCGGAAGAATCCTTCTTTGGAGATGAGATATTTTTCTGGGGTGGCAAGTGCAGGGCCTCTGTCAGTCCTGGGTTTGTTGGACTAGCGCCAGACATGAGAAGTGCGCCTTTGTGGGACAGGTGAATAGTGCGGATCCTGTTTCAGTCTAAAGACTGAAACAGGATCCGCACTTTTCACCGTTCCTTTCAGAATCATTTGATTCATCAGCTAGGAATGCCGATTGCTTCTCCAGACCAATCGAAGGCTAGGCCAAAGTAACTCGATCTTTCCCAGAGGTGTGTGGCCCAACTTTTGAAAGAACCGCTAAATGGAGAAGTATTTGGTATTTTTCCTAAGCACTTTTCACCGTAATTGTCCTAAGGTTGGTCTCTGCATCCTTAAGCACACCAGAGTTTTCACAGACGAAACAGGCTGAGGCCCATTAATCTTGGCATTTCCAATAGTTGATCCTAGAGACTACCAAGAATGTGTTCTTTTAAGTATTATTCTGTTGCGGTTTCAGCATTATTTTCAGAACCCGAGCAGGGTTCTTGTATTAGCATAAGAATTCTGCCTGGTAGTTGAGATTTCATGGTGGGGTCTAAGTGCGGGGCTTCTGTCAGCCCTGCCTTTGATTTGTTTACCTCCAGAGTTGGAAAGTGCATATTTGCGTGAGATGGGAAAAGTGTGGATCGTGCTTCAGATTTCATCCTGACACTTTGAAATGACCAGTGTGTTGGTAATTATTTGCCATTTCCATGGCGTTTGGCACCGTAATAGTCATGAGGTCGGTCTCTGCATCCTGAAGCCTATGATGCTTTTTGCAGAGAAACCTCTGCTGAGGCCCAGGTAACTTGCTATTTCCCATAGCTGGCACAGGAGCCTTGGAAGATAGGATTGTTTTCAGTATTATTTCACAGTTTTTTGACCACTGTTTCAAGAACGGAAGCCCTTTTCAAACGGTAGCGGAAGAATCCTTCTTTTGGAGATGAGATATTTTTCTGGGGTGGCAAGTGCAGGGCCTCTGTCAGTCCTGGGTTTGTTGGACTAGCGCCAGACATGAGAAGTGCGCCTTTGTGGGACAGGTGAATAGTGCGGATCCTGTTTCAGTCTAAAGACAGAACAGGATCCGCACTTTTCACTGTTCCTTTCAGAATCATTTGATTCATAAGCTGGGAATGGCGATTGCTTCACCAGACCAATCGAAGGCTAGGCCAAAGTAACTCGATCTTTCCAAGAGGTGTGTGGCCCAACTTTTGAAAGAACCGCTAAGTGGAGAACTATTTGGTATTTTTCCGAAGCACTTTTCACCGTAGTTGTCATAAGGTTGGTCTCTGCATCCTTAAGCATACGAGAGTTTTCACAGACGAAACAGGCTGAGGCCCAGTAATCTTGGCATTTCCAATAGTTTGTCCTAGAGACTAGCAAGAAAGTGTTCTTTTAAGTATTATTCCGTTGTGGTTTCAGCATTATTTTCAGAACCCGAGCAGGGTTCTCGCATTAGCATAAGAATCCTGTCTGGTAGTTGAGATTTCTGGGGGGGGGGTATAAGTTGGGGGATTCTGTCAGCCCTGCCTTTGATTTGTTTACCTCCAGAGTTGGAAAGTGCATAATTGCGTGAGATGGGAAAAGTGTAGATTGTGTTTCAGATTTCATACTGACATTTGAAATGATCAGTGTGTTGGTAATTATTTGCCATTTCCATGGCGTTTGGCACCGTAATAGTCATGAGGTCGGTCTCTGCATCCTGAAGCCTATGATGCTTTTTGCACAGAAACCTCTGCTGAGGCCCTGATAACTTGCTATTTCCCATAGCTGGCACAGGAGCCTTGGAAGATAGGATTGTTTGCAGTATTATTTCACCATTTTTTGACCACTGTTTCAAGAACGGGAGCCCTTTTCAACCGTTAGCGGAAGAATCCTTCTTTGGAGATGAGATATTTTTCTGGGTTGGCAAGTGCAGGGCCTCTGTCAGTCCTGGGTTTGTTGGACTAGCGCCAGACATGAGAAGTGCGCCTTTGTGGGACAGGTGAATAGTGCGGATCCTGTTTCAGTCTAAAGACTGAAACAGGATCCGCACTTTTCACCGTTCCTTTCAGAATCATTTGATTCATCAGCTAGGAATGCCGATTGCTTCTCCAGACCAATCGAAGGCTAGGCCAAAGTAACTCGATCTTTCCCAGAGGTGTGTGGCCCAACTTTTGAAAGAACCGCTAAATGGAGAAGTATTTGGTATTTTTCCTAAGCACTTTTCACCGTAATTGTCCTAAGGTTGGTCTCTGCATCCTTAAGCACACCAGAGTTTTCACAGACGAAACAGGCTGAGGCCCATTAATCTTGGCATTTCCAATAGTTGATCCTAGAGACTACCAAGAATGTGTTCTTTTAAGTATTATTCTGTTGCGGTTTCAGCATTATTTTCAGAACCCGAGCAGGGTTCTTGTATTAGCATAAGAATTCTGCCTGGTAGTTGAGATTTCATGGTGGGGTCTAAGTGCGGGGCTTCTGTCAGCCCTGCCTTTGATTTGTTTACCTCCAGAGTTGGAAAGTGCATATTTGCGTGAGATGGGAAAAGTGTGGATCGTGCTTCAGATTTCATCCTGACACTTTGAAATGACCAGTGTGTTGGTAATTATTTGCCATTTCCATGGCGTTTGGCACCGTAATAGTCATGAGGTCGGTCTCTGCATCCTGAAGCCTATGATGCTTTTTGCAGAGAAACCTCTGCTGAGGCCCAGGTAACTTGCTATTTCCCATAGCTGGCACAGGAGCCTTGGAAGATAGGATTGTTTTCAGTATTAATTAACCATTTTTTCACCACTGTTTCAAGAACGGGAGCCCTTTTCCACCGTTAGCAGAAGAATCCTTCTTTGGAGATGAGATATTTTTCTGGGGTGGCAAGTGCAGGGCCTCTGTCAGTCCTGGGTTTGTTGGACTAGCGCCAGACATGAGAAGTGCGCCTTTGTGGGACAGGTGAATAGTGCGGATCCTGTTTCAGTCTAAAGACTGAAACAGGATCCGCACTTTTCACCGTTCCTTTCAGAATCATTTGATTCATCAGCTAGGAATGGCGATTGCTTCTCCAGACCAATCGAAGGCTAGGCCAAAGTAACTCGATCTTTCAAAGTGGTGTGTGGCCCAACTTTTGAAAGAACCGCTAAGTGGAGAACTATTTGGTATTTTTCCTAAGCACTTTTCACCGTAATTGTCCTAAGGTTGGTCTCTGCATCCTTAAGCATACCAGAGTCTTCACAGACGAAACAGGCTGAGGCCCAGTAATCTTGGCATTTCCAATAGTTGGTCCTACAGACTACCAAGAAAGTGTTCTTTTAAGTATTATTCCTTTGTGGTTTCAGCATTATTTTCAGTACCCGAGCAGGGTTCTCGCATTAGCATAAGAATCCTGCCTGGTAGTTGAGATTTCTGTGTGGGGTGTAAGTGTGGGGCTTCTATCAGCCCTGCCTTTGATTTGTTTACCTCCAGAGTTGGAAAGTGCATAGTTGCGTGAGATGGGAAAAGTGTGGATCGTGCTTCCGATTTCATCCAGACACTTTGAAATGAGCAGTGTGTTGGTAATTATTTGCCATTTCCATGGCGTTTGGCACCGTAATAGTCATGAGGTGGGTCTCTGCATCCTGAAACCTATGATGCTTTTTGCAGAGAAACCTCTGCTGAGGCCCAGGTAACTTGCTATTTCCCATAGCAGGCACAGGAGCCTTGGAAGATAGGATTGTTTTCAGTATTATTTCACCATTTTTTCACCACTGTTTCAAGAACGGGAGCCCTTTTCAACCGTTAGCGGAAGAATCCTTCTTTGGAGATGAGATATTTTTCTGGGGTGGCAAGTGCAGGGCCTCTGTCAGTCCTGGGTTTGTTGGACTAGCGCCAGACATGAGAAGTGCGCCATTGTGGGACAGGTGAATAGTGCGGATCCTGTTTCAGTCTAAAGACTGAAACAGGATCCGCACTTTTCACCGTACCTTTCAGAATCATTTGATTCATCAGCTAGGAATGGCGATTGCTTCTCCAGACCAATCGAAGGCTAGGCCAAAGTAACTCGATCTTTCCAAGAGGTGTGTGGCCCAACTTCTGAAAGAACTGATAAGTGGAGAACTATTTGGTATTTTTCCGAAGCACTTTTCACCGCAATTGTCATAAGGTTGATCTCTGCATCCTTAAGCATACGAGAGTTTTCACAGACGAAACAGGCTGAGGCCCAGTAATCTTGGCATTTCCAATAGTTGGTCCTAGAGACTACCAAGAAAGTGTTTTTTTAAATATTATTCCATTGTGGTTTCAGCATTATTTTCAGAACCCGAGCAGGGTTCTCGCATTAGCATAAGAATCCTGCCTGGTAGTTGAGATTTCTGGGTGGGTTGTAGGTGTGGGGATTCTGTCAGCCCTGCCTTTGATTTGTTTACCTCCAGAGTTGGAAAGTGCATAGTTCCGTGAGATGGGAAAACTGTGGATCGTGCTTCAGATTTCATCCTGACACCTTGAAATGACCAGTGTGTTGGTAATTATTTGCCATTTCCATGGCGTTTGGCACCGTAATAGTCATGAGGTCGGTCTCTGCATCCTGAAGCCTATGATGCTTTTTGCAGAGAAACCTCTGCTGAGGCCCAGGTAACTTGCTATTTCCCATAGCTGGCACAGGAGCCTTGGAAGATAGGATTGTTTTCAGTATTAATTAACCATTTTTTCACCACTGTTTCAAGAACGGGAGCCCTTTTCCACCGTTAGCGGAAGAATCCTTCTTTGGAGATGAGATATTTTTCTGGGGTGGCAAGTGCAGGGCCTCTGTCAGTCCTGGGTTTGTTGGACTAGCGCCAGACATGAGAAGTGCGCCTTTGTGGGACAGGTGAATAGTGCGGATCCTGTTTGAGTCTAAAGACTGAAACAGGATCCGCACTTTTCACCGTTCCTTTCAGAATCATTTGATTCATCAGCTAGGAATGGCGATTGCTTCTCCAGACCAATCGAAGGCTAGGCCAAAGTAACTCGATCTTTCCAAGAGGTGTGTGGCCCAACTTTTGAAAGAACCGCTAAGTGGAGAACTATTTGGTATATTTCCTAAGCACTTTTCACCGTAATTGTCCTAAGGTTGGTGTCTGCATCCTTAAGCACACCAGAGTTTTCACAGACGAAACACGCTGAGGCCCAGGAATCTTGGCATTTCCAATAGTTGGTCCTAGAGACTACCAAGAAAGTGTTTTTTTAAGTATTATTCCGTTGTGGTTTCAGCATTATTTTCAGAACCCGAGCAGGGTTCTCGCATTAGCATAAGAATCCTGCCTGGTAGTTGAGATTTCATGCTGGGGTGTAAGTGCGGGGCTTCTGTCAGCCCTGCCTTTGATTTTTTTACCTCCAGAGTTGGAAAGTGCATAGTTGCGTGAGATGGAAAAAGTGTGGATCGTGCTTCAGATTTCATCCTGACACTTTGAAATGACCAGTGTGTTGGTAATTATTTGCCATTTCCATGGCGTTTGGCCCCGTAATAGTCATGAGGTCGGTCTCTGCATCCTGAAGCCTATGATGCTTTTTGCAGAGAAACCTCTGCTGAGGCCCAGGTAACTTGCTATTTCCCATAGCTGGCACAGGAGCCTTGGAAGATAGGATTGTTTTCAGTATTATTTCACCATTTTTTCACCACTGTTTCAAGAACGGGAGCCCTTTTCAACCGTTAGCGGAAGAATCCTTCTTTGGAGATGAGATATTTTTCTGGGGTGGCAAGTGCAGGGCCTCTGTCAGTCCTGGGTTTATTGGACTAGCGCCAGACATGAGAAGGGCGCCTTTGTGGGACAGGTGAATAGGTCGGATCCTGTTTCAGTCTAAAGACTGAAACAGGATCCGCACTTTTCACCGTTCCTTTCAGAATCATTTGATTCATCAGCTAGGAATGGCGATTGCATCTCCAGACCAATCGAAGGCTAGGCCAAAGTACCTCGATCTTTCCAAGAGGTGTGTGGCCCAACTTTTGAAAGAACCGCTAAGTGGAGAACTATTTGGTATTTTTCCTAAGCACTTTTCACCGTAATTGTCCTAAGGTTGGTCTCTGCATCCTTAAGCATACCAGAGTTTTCACAGACGAAACAGGCTGAGGCCCATTAATCTTGGCATTTCCAATAGTTGGTCCTAGAGACTACCAAGAAAGTGTTCTTTTAAGTATTATTCCGTTGTGGTTTCAGCATTATTTTCAGAACCCGAGCAGGGTTCTCGCATTAGCATAAGAATCCTGCCTGGTAGTTGAGATTTCTGGGTGGGGTATAAGTTGGCAGATTCTGTCAGCCCTGCCTTTGATTTGTTTACCTCCAGATTTGGAAAGTGCATAATTGCGTGAGATGGGAAAAGTGTGGATCGTGCTTGAGATTTCATACTGACATTTGAAATGATCAGTGTGTTGGTAATTATTTGCCATTTCCATGGCGTTTGGCACGGTAATAGTCATGAGGTCGGTCTCTGCATCCTGAAGCCTATGATGCTTTTTGCAGAGAAACCTCTGCTGAGGCCCAGGTAACTTGCTATTTCCCATAGCTGGCACAGGAGCCTTGGAAGATAGGATTGTTTTCAGTATTATTTCACCATTTTTTCACCACTGTTTCAAGAATGGGAGCCCTTTTCAACCGTTAGCGGAAGAATCCTTCTTTGGAGATGAGATATTTTTCTGTGGTGACAAGTGCAGGGCCTCTGTCAGTCCTGGGTTTGTTGGACTAGCGCCAGACATGAGAAGTGCGCCTTTGTGGGACAGGTGAATAGTGCGGAACCTGTTTCAGTCTAAAGACTGAAACAGGATCCGCACTTTTCACCATTCCTTTCAGAATCATTTGATTCATCAGCTAGGAATGGCGATTGCTTCTCCAGACCAATCGAAGGCTAGGCCAAAGTAACTCGATCTTTCCAAGAGATGTGTGGCCCAACTTTTGAAAGAACCGCTAAGTAGAGAACTATTTGGTGTTTTTCCTAAGCACTTTTCACCGTAATTGTCCTAAGGTTGGTCTCTGCATCCTTAAGCATACCAGAGATTTCACAGACGAACCAGGCTGAGGCCCATTAATCTTGGCTTTTCCAATAGTTGGTGCTAGAGACTACCAAGAAACTGTTCTTTTAAGTATTATTCTGTTGTGGTTTCAGCATTAATTTCAGAACCCGAGCAGGGTTCTCGCATTAGCATAAGAATCCTGCCTGGTAGTTGAGATTTCATGGTGGGGTGTAAGTGGAGGGCTTCTGTCAGCCCTGCCTTTGATTTGTTTACCTCCAGAGTTGGAAAGTGCATAGTTGCGTGAGATGGGAAAAGTGTGGATCGTGCTTCAGATTTCATCCTGACACTTTGAAATGACCAGTGTGTTGGTAATTATTTGCCATTTCCATGGCGTTTGGCCCCGTAATAGTCATGAGGTCGGTCTCTGCATCCTGAAGCCTATGATGCTTTTTGCAGAGAAACCTCTGCTGAGGCCCAGGTAACTTGCTATTTCCCATAGCTGGCACAGGAGCCTTGGAAGATAGGATTGTTTTCAGTATTATTTCATCATTTTTTCACCACTGTTTCAAGAACGGGAGCCCTTTTCAACCGTTAGCGGAAGAATCCTTCTTTGGAGATGAGATATTTTTCTGGGGTGGCAAGTGCAGGGCCTCTGTCAGTCCTGGGTTTGTTGGACTACCGCCAGACATGAGAAGTGCCCCTTTGTGGGACAGGTGAATAGTGCGGATCCTGTTTCAGTGTAAAGACTGAAACAGGACCCGCACTTTTCACCGTTCCTTTCAGAATCATTTGATTCATCAGCTAGGAATGGCGATTGCTTCTCCAGACCAATCGAAGGCTAGGCCAAAGTAACTCGATCTTTCCAAGAGGTGTGTGGCCCAACTTTTGAAAGAACCGCTAAGTGGAGAACTATTTGTTATTTTTCCGAAGCACTTTTCACCGTAATTGTCATAAGGTTGGTCTCTGCATCCTTAAGCATACCAGTGTCTTCACAGACGAAACAGGCCGAGGCCCAGTAATCTTGGCATTTCCAATAGTTGGTCTTAGAGACTACCAAGAAAGTGTTCCTTTAAGTATTATTCCTTTGTGGTTTCAGCATTATTTTCAGTACCGGAGCAGGGTTCTCGCATTAGCATAAGAATCCTGCCTGGTAGTTGAGATTTCATGGTGGGGTGTAAGTGGGGGGCTTCTGTCAGCCCTGCCTTTGATTTGTTTACCTCCAGAGTTGGAAAGTGCATAGTTGCGTGAGATGGGAAAAGTGTGGATCGTGCTTCAGATTTCATCCTGACACTTTGAAATGACCAGTGTGTTGGTAATTATTTGCCATTTCCATGGCGTTTGGCCCCGTAATAGTCATGAGGTCGGTCTCTGCATCCTGAAGCCTATGATGCTTTTTGCAGAGAAACCTCTGCTGAGGCCCAGGTAACTTGCTATTTCCCATAGCTGGCACAGGAGCCTTGGAAGATAGGATTGTTTTCAGTATTATTTCACCATTTTTTCACCACTGTTTCAAGAACGGGAGCCCTTTTCAACCGTTATCGGAAGAATCCTTCTTTGGAAATGAGATATTTTTCTGGGGTGGCAAATGCAGGGCCTCTGTCAGTCCTGGGTTTGTTGCACTAGCGCCAGAAATGAGAAGTGCGCCTTTGTGGGACAGGTGAATAGTGCGGATCCTGTTTCAGTCTAAAGACTGAAACAGGATCCGCACTTTTCACCGTTCCTTTCAGAATCATTTGATTCATCAGCTAGGAATGGCGATTGCTTCTCCAGACCAATCGAAGGCTAGGCCTAAGTACCTCGATCTTTCCAAGAGGTGTGTGGCCCAACCTTTGAAAGAACCGCTAAGTGGAGAACTATTTGGTATTTTTCCTAAGCACTTTTCACCGTAATTGTCCTAAGGTTGGTCTCTGCATCCTTAAGCATACCAGAGTCTTCACAGACGAAACAGGCTGAGGCCCAGTAATCTTGGCATTTCCAATAGTTGGTCCTAGAGACTAACAAGAAAGTGTTCTTTTAAGTATTATTCCTTTGTGGTTTCAGCATTATTTTCAGTACCCGAGCAGGGTTCTCGCATTAGCATAAGAATCCTGCCTGGTAGTTGAGATTTCTGTGTGGGGTGTAAGTGTGGGGCTTCTATCAGCCCTGCCTTTGATTTGTTTACCTCCAGAGTTGGAAAGTGCATAGTTGCGTGAGATGGGAAAAGTGTGGATCGTGCTTCCGATTTCATCCAGACACTTTGAAATGAGCAGTGTGTTGGTAATTATTTGCCATTTCCATGGCGTTTGGCACCGTAATAGTCATGAGGTCGGTCTCTGCATCCTGAAACCTATGATGCTTTTTGCAGAGAAACCTCTGCTGAGGCCCAGGTAACTTGCTATTTCCCATAGCAGGCACAGGAGCCTTGGAAGATAGGATTGTTTTCAGTATTATTTCACCATTTTTTCACCACTGTTTCAAGAACGGGAGCCCTTTTCAACCGTTAGCGGAAGAATCCTTCTTTGGAGATGAGATATTTTTCTGGGGTGGCAAGTGCAGGGCCTCTGTCAGTCCTGGGTTTGTTGGACTAGCGCCAGACATGAGAAGTGCGCCATTGTGGGACAGGTGAATAGTGCGGATCCTGTTTCAGTCTAAAGACTGAAACAGGATCCGCACTTTTCACCGTACCTTTCAGAATCATTTGATTCATCAGCTAGGAATGGCGATTGCTTCTCCAGACCAATCGAAGGCTAGGCCAAAGTAACTCGATCTTTCCAAGAGGTGTGTGGCCCAACTTTTGAAAGAACTGATAAGTGGAGAACTATTTGGTATTTTTCCGAAGCACTTTTCACCGCAATTGTCATAAGGTTGGTCTCTGCATCCTTAAGCATACGAGAGTTTTCACAGACGAAACAGGCTGAGGCCCAGTAATCTTGGCATTTCCAATAGTTGGTCCTAGAGACTACCAAGAAAGTGTTCTTTTAAGTATTATTCCATTGTGGTTTCAGCATTATTTTCAGAACCCGAGCAGGGTTCTCGCATTAGCATAAGAATCCTGCCTGGTAGTTGAGATTTCTGGGTGGGTTGTAGGTGTGGGGATTCTGTCAGCCCTTCCTTTGATTTGTTTACCTCCAGAGTTGGAAAGTGCATAGTTCCGTGAGATGGGAAAAGTGTGGATCGTGCTTCAGATTTCATCCTGACACTTTGAAATGACCAGTGTGTTGGTAATTATTTGCCATTTCCATGGCGTTTGGCACCGTAATAGTCATGAGGTCGGTCTCTGCATCCTGAAGCCTATGATGCTTTTTGCAGAGAAACCTCTGCTGAGGCCCAGGTAACTTGCTATTTCCCATAGCTGGCACAGGAGCCTTGGAAGATAGGATTGTTTTCAGTATTATTTCACCGTTTTTTGACCACTGTTTCAAGAACGGGAGCCCTTTTCAACCGTTAGCGGAAGAATCCTTCTTTGGAGATGAGATATTTTTCTGGGGTGGCAAGTGCAGGGCCTCTGTCAGTCCTGGGTTTGTTGGATTGGCGCCAGACATGAGAAGTGCGCCTTTGTGGGACAGGTGAATAGTGCGGATCCTGTTTCAGTCTAAAGACTGAAACAGGATCCGCACTTTTCACCGTTCCTTTCAGAATCATTTGATTCATCAGCTAGGAATGGCGATTGCTTCTCCAGACCAATCGAAGGCTAGGCCAAAGTACCTCGATCTTTCCAAGAGGTGTGTGGCCCAACTTTTGAAAGAACCGCTAAGTGGAGAACTATTTGGTATTTTTCCTAAGCACTTTTCACCGTAATTGTCCTAAGGTTGGTCTCTGCATCCTTAAGCATACCAGTGTTTTCACAGACGAAACAGGCTGAGGCCCATTAATCTTGGCATTTCCAATAGTTGGTCCTAGAGACTACCAAGAAAGTGTTCTTTTAAGTATTATTCCTTTGTGGTTTCAGCATTATTTTCAGAACCCGAGCAGGGTTCTCGCATTAGCATAAGAATCCTGTCAGGTAGTTGAGATTTTTGGGGGGGGGGGGTTATAAGTTGGGGGATTCTGTCAGCCCTGCCTTTGATTTGTTTTCCTCCAGAGTTGGAAAGTGCATAATTGCGTGAGATGGGAAAAGTGTAGATTGTGTTTCAGATTTCATACTGACATTTGAAATGATCAGTGTGTTGGTAATTATTTGCGATTTCCATGGCGTTTGGCACGGTAATAGTCATGAGGTCGGTCTCTGCATCCTGAAGCCTATGATGCTTTTTGCACAGAAACCTCTGCTGAGGCCCAGGTAACTTGCTATTTCCCATAGCTGGCACAGGAGCCTTGGAAGATAGGATTGTTTGCAGTATTATTTCACAATTTTTTGACCACTGTTTCAAGAACGGGAGCCCTTTTCAACCGTTAGCGGAAGAATCCTTCTTTGGAGATGAGATATTTTTCTGGGGTGGCAAGTGCAGGGCCTCTGTCAGTCCTGGGTTTGTTGGACTAGCGCCAGACATGAGAAGTGCGCCTTTGTGGGACAGGTGAATAGTGCGGATCCTGTTTCAGTCTAAAGACTGAAACAGGATCCGCACTTTTCACCGTTCCTTTCAGAATCATTTGATTCATCAGCTAGGAATGCCGATTGCTTCTCCAGACCAATCGAAGGCTAGGCCAAAGTAACTCGATCTTTCCAAGAGATGTGTGGCCCAACTTTTGAAAGAACCGCTAAGTGGAGAACTATTTGGTGTTTTTCCTAAGCACTTTTCACCGTAATTGTCCTAAGGTTGGTCTCTGCATCCTTAAGCATACCAGAGATTTCACAGACGAACCAGGCTGAGGCCCATTAATCTTGGCTTTTCCAATAGTTGGTCCTAGAGACTACCAAGAAAGTGTTTTTTTAAGTATTATTCCGTTGTGGTTTCAGCATTATTTTCAGAACCCGAGCAGGGTTCTCGCATTAGCATAAGAATCCTGCCTGGTAGTTGAGATTTCTGGGTGGAGTGTAAGTGCAGGGCATCTGTCAGCCCTGCCTTTGATTTGTTTACCTCCAGAGTTGGAAAGTGCATACTTGCGTGAGATGGGAAAAGTGTGGATCGTGCTTCAGATTTCATACTGACATTTGAAATGATCAGTGTGTTGGTAATTATTTGCCATTTCCATGGCGTTTGGCACCGTAATAGTCATGAGGTCGGTCTCTGCATCCTGAAGCCTATGATGCTTTTTGCAGAGAAACCTCTGCTGAGGCCCAGGTAACTTGCTATTTCCCATAGCTGGCACAGGAGCCTTGGAAGATAGCATTGTTTTCAGTATTATTTCACCATTTTTTCACCACTGTTTCAAGAACGGGAGCCCTTTTCAACCGTTAGCTGAAGAATACTTCTTTGGAGATGAGATATTTTTCTGGGGTGGCAAGTGCAGGGCCTCTGTCAGTCCTGGGTTTTTTGGACTAGCGCCAGACATGAGAAGTGCGCCTTTGTGGGACAGGTGAATAGTGCGGATCCTGTTTCAGTCTAAAGACTTAAACAGGATCCGCACTTTGCACCGTTCCTTTCAGAATCATTTGATTCATCAGCTAGGAATGGCGATTGCTTCTCCAGACCAATCGAAGGCTAGGCCAAAGTACCTCGATCTTTCCACGAGGTGTGTGGCCCAACTTTTGAAAGAACCGCTAAGTGGAGAACTATTTGTTATTTTTCCGAAGCACTTTTCACCGTAATTGTCATAAGGTTGGTCTCTGCATCCTTAAGCATAGGAGAGTTTTCACAGATGAAACAGGCTGAGGCCCAGTAATCTTGGCATTTCCAATACTTGGTCCTGGAGACTACTAAGAAAGTGTTTTTTTAAGTATTATTCCGTTGTGGTTTCAGCATTATTTTCAGTACCTGAGCAGGGTTCTCACATTAGCCTAAGAATCCTGCCTGGTAGTTGAGATTTCATGGTGGGGTGTAAGTGCGGGGCTTCTGTCAGCCCTGCCTTTGATTTGTTTACCTCCAGAGTTGGAAAGTTCATAGTTGCGTGAGATGGGAAAAGTGTGGATCGTGCTTCAGATTTCATCCTGACACTTTGAAATGACCAGTGTGTTGGTAATTATTTGCCATTTCCATGGCGTTTGGCCCCGTAATAGTCATGAGGTCGGTCTCTGCATCCTGAAGCCTATGATGCTTTTTGCAGAGAAACCTCTGCTGAGGCCCAGGTAACTTGCTATTTCCCATAGATGGCACAGGAGCCTAGGAAGATATGACTGTTTTCAGTATTATTTCACCATTTTTTACCACTGTTTCAAGAACGGGAGCCCTTTTCAACCGTTAGCGGAAGAATCCTTCTTTGGAGATGAGATATTTTTCTGGGGTGGCAAGTGCAGGGCCTCTGTAAGTCCTGGGTTTGTTGGACTAGCGCCAGACATGAGAAGTGCGCCTTTGTGAGACAGGTGAATAGTGCGGATGCTGTTTCAGTCTAAAGACTGAAACAAGATCCGCACTTATCACGGTTCCATTCAGAATCATTTGATTCATCAGCTAGGAATGGCGATTGCTTCTCCAGACCAATCGAAGGCTAGGCCAAAATAACTCGATCTTTCCAAGAGGTGTGTGGCCCAACTTTTGAAAGAACCGCTAAGTGGAGAACTATTTGGTATTTTTGCTAAGCACTTTTCACCGTAATTGTCATAAGGTTTGTCTATGCATCCTTAAGCATACCAGAGTTTTCACAGACGAAACAGGCTGAGGCCCATTAATCTTGGCATTTCCAATAGTTGGTCTTAGAGACTACCAAGAAAGTGTTCTTTTAAGTATTATTAAATTGTGGTTTCAGCATTATTTTCAGTACCCGAGCAGGGTTCTCGCATTAGCATAAGAATCCTGCCTGGTAGTTGAGATTTCATGGTGGGGTGTAAGTGCGGGGCTTCTGTCAGCCCTCCCTTTGATTTGTTTACCTCCAGAGTTGGAAAGTGCATATTTGCGTGAGATGGGAAAAGTGTGGATCGTGCTTCAGATTTCATCCAGACACTTTGAAATGACCAGTGTGTTGGTAATTATTTGCCATTTCCATGGCGTTTGGCCCCGTAATAGTCATGAGGTCGGTCTCTGCATCCTGAAGCCTATGATGCTTTTTGCAGAGAAACCTCTGCTGAGGCCGAGGTAACTTGCTATTTCCCATAGATGGCACAGGAGCCTTGGAAGATAGGATTGTTTTCAGTATTATTTCACCATTTTTTCACCACTGTTTCAAGAACGGGAGCCCTTTTCAACCGTTAGCGGAAGAATCCTTCTTTGGAGATGAGATATTTTTCTGGGGTGGCAAGTGCAGGGCCTCTGTCAGTCCTCGGTTTGTTGGACTAGCGCCAGACCTGAGAAGTGCGCCTTTGTGGGACAGGTGAATAGTGCGGATCCTGTTTCAGTCTAAAGACTGAAACAGGATCCGCACTTTTCACCGTTCCTTTCAGAATCATTTGATTCACCAGCTAGGAATGGCGATTGCTTCTCCAGACCAATCGAAGGCTAGGCCAAAGTAACTCGATCTTTCCAAGAGGTGTGTGGCCCAACTTTTGAAAGAACTGCTAAGTGGAGAACTATTTGGTATTTTTCCGAAGCACTTTTCACCGTAATTGTCAAAAGGTTGGTCTCTGCATCCTTAAGCATACGAGAGTTTTCACAGACGAAACAGGCTGAGGCCCAGTAATGTTGGCATTTCCAATAGTTGGTCCTAGAGACTACCAAGAATGTGTTTTTTTAAGTATTATTCCATTGTGGTTTCAGCATTATTTTCAGAACCCGAGCAGGGTTCTCGCATTAGCAAAGAATCCTGCCTGGTAGTTGAGATTTCTGGGTGGGGTGTAAGTGCGGGGCTTCTGTCAGCCCTGCCTTTGATTTGTTTACCTCCAGAGTTGGAAAGTGCATAGTTGCGTGAGATGGGAAAAGTGTGGATCGTGCTTCAGATTTCATCCTGACACTTTGAAATGACCAGTGTGTTGGTAATTATTTGCCATTTCCATGGCGTTTGGCACCGTAATAGTCATGAGGTCGATCTCTGCATCCTGAAGCCTATGATGCTTTTTGCAGAGAAACCTCTGCTTAGGCCCAGGTAACTTGCTATTTCCCATAGCTGGCACAGGAGCCTTGGAAGATAGGATTGTTTTCAGTATTAATTCACCATTTTTTCACCACTGTTTCAAGAACGGGAGCCCTTTTCAACCGTTAGCGGAAGAATCCTTCTTTGGAGATGAGGTATTTTTCTGGGGTGGCAAGTGCAGGGCCTCTGTCAGTCCTGGGTTTGTTGGACTAGCGCCAGACATGAGAAGTGCGCCTTTGTGGGACAGGTGAATAGTGCGGATCCTGTTTCTGTCTAAAGACTGAAACAGGATCCGCACTTTTCACCGTTCCTTTCAGAATCATTTGATTCATCAGCTAGGAATGGCGATTGCTTTTCCAGACCAATCGAAGGCTAGGCCAAAGTAACTCGATCTTTCCACGAAGTGTGTGGCCCAACTTTTGAAAGAACCGCTAAGTGGAGAACTATTTGTTATTTTTCCGAAGCACTTTTCACCGTAATTGTCATAAGGTTGGTCTCTGCATCCTTAAGCATACGAGAGTTTTCACAGATGAAACAGGCTGAGGCCCAGTAATCTTGGCATTTCCAATAGTTGGTCCTAGAGACTACCAAGAAAGTGTTCTTTTAAGTATTATTCCGTTGTGGTTTCAGCATTATTTTCAGAACCCGAGCAGGGTTCTCGCATTAGCATAAGAATCCTGCCTGGTAGTTGAGATTTCTGGGTGGGGTGTAAGTGCAGGGCTTCTGTCAGCCCTGCTTTTGATTTGTTTACCTCCAGAGTTGGAAAGTGCATACTTGCGTGAGATGGGAAAAGTGTGGATCGTGCTTCAGATTTCATACTGACATTTGAAATGATCAGTGTGTTGGTAATTATTTGCCATTTCCATGGCGTTTGGCACCGTAATAGTCATGAGGTCGGTCTCTGCATCCTGAAGCCTATGATGCTTTTTGCAGAGAAACCTCTGCTGAGGCCCAGGTAACTTGCTATTTCCCATAGCTGGCACAGGAGCCTTGGAAGATAGGATTGTTTTCAGTATTATTTCACCATTTTTTCACCACTGTTTCAAGAACGGGAGCCCTTTTCAACCGTTAGCTGAAGAATACTTCTTTGGAGATGAGATATTTTTCTGGGGTGGCAAGTGCAGGGCCTCTGTCAGTCCTGGGTTTGTTGGACTAGCGCCAGACATGAGAAGTGCGCCTTTGTGGGACAGGTGAATAGTGCGGATCCTGTTTCAGTCTAAAGACTGAAACAGGATCCGCACTTTTCACCGTTCCTTTCAGAATCATTTGATTCATCAGCTAGTAATGGCGATTGCTTCTCCAGACCAATCGAAGGCTAGGCCAAAGTACCTCGATCTTTCCACGAGGTGTGTGGCCCAACTTTTGAAAGAACCGCTAAGTGGAGAACTATTTGGTATTTTTCCTAAGCACTTTTCACCGTAATTCTCCTAAGGTTGGTCTCTGCATCCTTAAGCATAGGAGAGTTTTCACAGACGAAACAGGCTGAGGCCCATTAATCTTGGCATTTCCAATAGTTGGTCCTGGAGACTACTAAGAAAGTGTTTTTTTAAGTATTATTCCGTTGTGGTTTCAGCATTATTTTCAGTACCCGAGCAGGGTTCTCACATTAGCATAAGAATCCTGCCTGGTAGTTGAGATTTCAAGGTGGGGTGTAAGTGCGGGGCTTCTGTCAGCCCTGCCTGTGATTTGTTTACCTCCAGAGTTGGAAAGTGCATAGTTGCGTGACATGGGAAAAGTGTGGATCGTGCTTCAGATTTCATCCTGACACTTTGAAATGACCAGTGTGTTGGTAATTATTTGCCATTTCCATGGCGTTTGGCCCCGTAAAAGTCATGAGGTCGGTCTCTGCATCCTGAAGCCTATGATGCTTTTTGCAGAGAAACCTCTGCTGAGGCCCAGGTAACTTGCTATTTCCCATAGTTGGCACAGGAGCCTTGGAAGATAGGATTGTTTTCAGTATTATTTCACCATTTTTTACCACTGTTTCAAGAACGGGAGACCTTTTCAACCGTTAGCGGAAGAATCCTTCTTTGGAGATGAGATATTTTTCTGGGGTGGCAAGTGCAGGGCCTCTGTAAGTCCTGGGTTTGTTGGACTAGCGCCAGACATGAGAAGTGCGCCTTTGTGAGACAGGTGAATAGTGCGGATCCTGTTTCAGGCTAAAGACTGAAACAGGATCCGCACTTATCACCGTTCCATTCAGAATCATTTGATTCATCAGCTAGGAATGGCGATTGCTTCTCCAGACCAATCGAAGGCTAGGCCAAAATAACTCGATCTTTCCAAGAGGTGTGTGGCCCAACTTTTGAAAGAACCGCTAAGTGGAGAACTATTTGGTATTTTTGCTAAGCACTTTTCACCGTAATTGTCATAAGGTTTGTCTCTGCATCCTTAAGCATACCACAGTTTTCACAGACGAAACAGGCTGAGGCCCATTAATCTTGGCATTTCCAATAGTTGGTCTTAGAGACTACCAAGAAAGTGTTCTTTTAAGTATTATTAAATTGTGGTTTCAGCATTATTTTCAGTACCCGAGCAGGGTTCTCGCATTAGCATAAGAATCCTGCCTGGTAGTTGAGATTTCATGGTGGGGTGTAAGTGCGGGGCTTCTGTCAGCCCTGCCTTTGATTTGTTTACCTCCAGAGTTGGAAAGTGCATATTTACGTGAGATGGGAAAAGTGTGGATCGTGCTTCAGATTTCATCCAGACACTTTGAAGTGACCAGTGTGTTGGTAATTATTTGCCATTTCCATGGCGTTTGGCCCCGTAATAGTCATGAGGTCGGTCTCTGCATCCTGAAGCCTATGATGCTTTTTGCAGAGAAACCTCTGCTGAGGCCCAGGTAACTTGCTATTTCCCATAGATGGCACAGGAGCCTTGGAAGATAGGATTGTTTTCAGTATTATTTCACCATTTTTTCACCACTGTTTCAAGAACGGGAGCCCTTTTCAACCGTTAGCGGAAGAATCCTTCTTTGGAGATGAGATATTTTTCTGGGGTGGCAAGTGCAGGGCCTCTGTCAGTCCTCGGTTTGTTGGACTAGCGCCAGACATGAGAAGTGCGCCTTTGTGGGACAGGTGAATAGTGCGGATCCTGTTTCAGTCTAAAGACTGAAACAGGATCCGCACTTTTCACCGTTCCTTTCAGAATCATTTGATTCACCAGCTAGGAATGGCGATTGCTTCTCCAGACCAATCGAAGGCTAGGCCAAAGTAACTCGATCTTTCCAAGAGGTGTGTGGCCCAACTTTTGAAAGAACTGCTAAGTGGAGAACTATTTGGTATTTTTCCGAAGCACTTTTCACCGTAATTGTCAAAAGGTTGGTCTCTGCATCCTTAAGCATACGAGAGTTTTCACAGACGAAACAGGCTGAGGCCCAGTAATGTTGGCATTTCCAATAGTTGGTCCTAGAGACTACCAAGAATGTGTTTTTTTAAGTATTATTCCATTGTGGTTTCAGCATTATTTTCAGTACTCGAGCAGGGTTCTCGCATTAGCATAAGAATCCTGCCTGGTAGTTGAGATTTCTGGGTGGGGTGTAAGTGCGGGGCTGTTGTCAGCCCTGCCTTTGATTTGTTTACCTCCAGAGTTGAAAAGTGCATATTTGCGTGAGATGGGAAAAGTGTGGATCATGATTCAGATTTCATCCAGACACTTTGAAATGACCAGTGTGTTGGTAATTATATGCCATTTCCATGGCGTTTGGCACCGTAATAGTCATGAGGTCGGTCTCTGCATCCTGAAGCCTATGATGCTTTTTGCAGAGAAAGCTCTGATGAGGCCCAGGTAACTTGCTATTTCCCATAGCTGGCACAGGAGCCTTGGAAGATAGGATGGTTTTCAGTATTATTTCACCATTTTTTCACCACTGTTTCAAGAACGGGAGCCCTTTTCAACCGTTAGCAGAAGAATCCTTCTTTGGAGATGAGATATTTTTCTGGGGTGGCAAGTGCAGGGCCTCTGTCAGTCCTGGGTTTGTTGGACTAGCGCCAGACATGGGAAGTGCGCCTTTGTGGGACAGGTGAATAGTGCGGATCCTGTTTCAGTCTAAAGACTGAAACAGGATCCGCACTTTTCACCGTTCCTTTCAGAATCATTTGATTCATCAGCTAGGAATGGCGATTGCTTCTCCAGAACAATCGAAGGCTAGGCCAAAGTAACTCGATCTTTCCAAGAGGTGTGTGGCCCAACTTTTGAAAGAACCGCTAAGTGGAGAACTATTTGGTATTTTTCCGAAGCACTTTTCACCGTAATTGTCCTAAGGTTGGTCTCTGCATCCTTAAGCATACGAGAGTTTTCACAGACGAAACAGACTGAGGCCCATTAATCTTGGCATTTCCAATAGTTGGTCCTCGAGACTACCAAGAAAGTGTTCTTTTAAGTATTATTCCGTTGTGGTTTCAGCATTATTTTCAGTACTCGAGCAGGGTTCTCGCATTAGCATAAGAATCCTGCCTGGTAGTTGAGATTTCTGTGTGGGGTGTAAGTGTGGGGCATCTGTCAGCCCTGCCTTGATTTGTTTACCTCCAGAGTTGGAAAGTGCATATTTGCGTGAGATGGGAAAAGTGTGGATCGTGCTTCAGATTTCATCCTGACATTTTGCAATGACCAGTGAGTTGGTAATTATTTGCCATTTCCATGGCATTTGGCACCGTAATGTTGATGAGGTCAGTCTCTGCATCCTGAGGCCTATGATGCTTTTTGCAGAGAAACCTCTGCTGAGGCCCAGGTAACTTGCTGTTTCCCATAGCTGGCACAGGAGCCTTGGAAGATAGGATTGTTTTCAGTATTATTTCACCATTTTTTCACCACCGTTTCAAGAACGGGAGCCCTTTTCAACCGGTAGCGGAAGAATCCTTCTTTGGAGATGAGATATTTTTCTGGGGGGGCAAGTGCAGGGCCTCTGTCAGTCCTGGGTTTGTTGGATTAGCGCCAGATATGAGAAGTGCGCCTTTGTGGGACAGGTGAATAGTGGCGATCCTGTTTCAGTCTAAAGACTGAAACAGGATCCGCACTTTTCACCGTTCCTTTCAGAATCATTTGATTCATCAGCTAGGAATGGCGATTGCTTCTCCAGACCAATTGAAGGCTAGGCCAAAGTAACTCGATCTTTCCAAGAGGTGTGTGGCCCAACTTTTGAAAGAACTGCTAAGTGGAGAACTATTTGGTATTTTTCCGAAGCACTTTTCACCGTAATTGATATAAGGTTGGTCTCTGCATCCTTAAGCATACCAGAGTTTTCAAAGACGAAACAGGCTGAGGCCCAGTAATCTTGGCATTTCCAACAGTTGGTCCTAGAGACTACCAAGAAAGTGTTTTTTTAAGTATTATTCCATTGTGGTTTCAGCATTATTTTCAGAACCGGAGCAGGGTTCTCGCATTAGCATAAGAATCCTGCCTGGTAGTTGAGATTTCTGGGTGGGGTGTAAGTTCTGGGCTTTTGTCAGCCCTGCCTTTGATTTGTTTACCTCCAGAGTTGGAAAGTGCATATTTGCGTGAGATGGGAAAAGTGTGGATCATGATTCAGATTTCATCCAGACACTTTGAAATGACCAGTGTGTTGGTAATTATATGCCATTTCCATGGCGTTTGGCACCGTAATAGTCATGAGGTCGGTCTCTGCATCCTGAAGCCTATGATGCTTTTTGCAGAGAAAGCTCTGCTGAGGCCCAGGTAACTTGCTATTTCCCATAGCTGGCACAGGAGCCTTGGAAGATAGGATGGTTTTCAGTATTATTTCACCATTTTTTCACCACTGTTTCAAGAACGGGAGCCCTTTTCAACCGTTAGCGGAAGAATCCTTCTTTGGAGATGAGATATTTTTCTGGGGTGGCAAGTGCAGGGCCTCTGTCAGTCCTCGGTTTGTTGGACTAGCGCCAGACCTGAGAAGTGCGCCTTTGTGGGACAGGTGAATAGTGCGGATCCTGTTTCAGTCTAAAGACTGAAACAGGATCCGCACTTTTCACCGTTCCTTTCAGAATCATTTGATTCACCAGCTAGGAATGGCGATTGCTTCTCCAGACCAATCGAAGGCTAGGCCAAAGTAACTCGATCTTTCCAAGAGGTGTGTGGCCCAACTTTTGAAAGAACTGCTAAGTGGAGAACTATTTGGTATTTTTCCGAAGCACTTTTCACCGTAATTGTCAAAAGGTTGGTCTCTGCATCCTTAAGCATACGAGAGTTTTCACAGACGAAACAGGCTGAGGCCCAGTAATGTTGGCATTTCCAATAGTTGGTCCTAGAGACTACCAAGAATGTGTTTTTTTAAGTATTATTCCATTGTGGTTTCAGCATTATTTTCAGAACCCGAGCAGGGTTCTCGCATTAGCAAAGAATCCTGCCTGGTAGTTGAGATTTCTGGGTGGGGTGTAAGTGCGGGGCTTCTGTCAGCCCTGCCTTTGATTTGTTTACCTCCAGAGTTGGAAAGTGCATAGTTGCGTGAGATGGGAAAAGTGTGGATCGTGCTTCAGATTTCATCCTGACACTTTGAAATGACCAGTGTGTTGGTAATTATTTGCCATTTCCATGGCGTTTGGCACCGTAATAGTCATGAGGTCGATCTCTGCATCCTGAAGCCTATGATGCTTTTTGCAGAGAAACCTCTGCTTAGGCCCAGGTAACTTGCTATTTCCCATAGCTGGCACAGGAGCCTTGGAAGATAGGATTGTTTTCAGTATTAATTCACCATTTTTTCACCACTGTTTCAAGAACGGGAGCCCTTTTCAACCGTTAGCGGAAGAATCCTTCTTTGGAGATGAGGTATTTTTCTGGGGTGGCAAGTGCAGGGCCTCTGTCAGTCCTGGGTTTGTTGGACTAGCGCCAGACATGAGAAGTGCGCCTTTGTGGGACAGGTGAATAGTGCGGATCCTGTTTCTGTCTAAAGACTGAAACAGGATCCGCACTTTTCACCGTTCCTTTCAGAATCATTTGATTCATCAGCTAGGAATGGCGATTGCTTTTCCAGACCAATCGAAGGCTAGGCCAAAGTAACTCGATCTTTCCACGAAGTGTGTGGCCCAACTTTTGAAAGAACCGCTAAGTGGAGAACTATTTGTTATTTTTCCGAAGCACTTTTCACCGTAATTGTCATAAGGTTGGTCTCTGCATCCTTAAGCATACGAGAGTTTTCACAGATGAAACAGGCTGAGGCCCAGTAATCTTGGCATTTCCAATAGTTGGTCCTAGAGACTACCAAGAAAGTGTTCTTTTAAGTATTATTCCGTTGTGGTTTCAGCATTATTTTCAGAACCCGAGCAGGGTTCTCGCATTAGCATAAGAATCCTGCCTGGTAGTTGAGATTTCTGGGTGGGGTGTAAGTGCAGGGCTTCTGTCAGCCCTGCTTTTGATTTGTTTACCTCCAGAGTTGGAAAGTGCATACTTGCGTGAGATGGGAAAAGTGTGGATCGTGCTTCAGATTTCATACTGACATTTGAAATGATCAGTGTGTTGGTAATTATTTGCCATTTCCATGGCGTTTGGCACCGTAATAGTCATGAGGTCGGTCTCTGCATCCTGAAGCCTATGATGCTTTTTGCAGAGAAACCTCTGCTGAGGCCCAGGTAACTTGCTATTTCCCATAGCTGGCACAGGAGCCTTGGAAGATAGGATTGTTTTCAGTATTATTTCACCATTTTTTCACCACTGTTTCAAGAACGGGAGCCCTTTTCAACCGTTAGCTGAAGAATACTTCTTTGGAGATGAGATATTTTTCTGGGGTGGCAAGTGCAGGGCCTCTGTCAGTCCTGGGTTTGTTGGACTAGCGCCAGACATGAGAAGTGCGCCTTTGTGGGACAGGTGAATAGTGCGGATCCTGTTTCAGTCTAAAGACTGAAACAGGATCCGCACTTTTCACCGTTCCTTTCAGAATCATTTGATTCATCAGCTAGTAATGGCGATTGCTTCTCCAGACCAATCGAAGGCTAGGCCAAAGTACCTCGATCTTTCCACGAGGTGTGTGGCCCAACTTTTGAAAGAACCGCTAAGTGGAGAACTATTTGGTATTTTTCCTAAGCACTTTTCACCGTAATTCTCCTAAGGTTGGTCTCTGCATCCTTAAGCATAGGAGAGTTTTCACAGACGAAACAGGCTGAGGCCCATTAATCTTGGCATTTCCAATAGTTGGTCCTGGAGACTACTAAGAAAGTGTTTTTTTAAGTATTATTCCGTTGTGGTTTCAGCATTATTTTCAGTACCCGAGCAGGGTTCTCACATTAGCATAAGAATCCTGCCTGGTAGTTGAGATTTCAAGGTGGGGTGTAAGTGCGGGGCTTCTGTCAGCCCTGCCTGTGATTTGTTTACCTCCAGAGTTGGAAAGTGCATAGTTGCGTGACATGGGAAAAGTGTGGATCGTGCTTCAGATTTCATCCTGACACTTTGAAATGACCAGTGTGTTGGTAATTATTTGCCATTTCCATGGCGTTTGGCCCCGTAAAAGTCATGAGGTCGGTCTCTGCATCCTGAAGCCTATGATGCTTTTTGCAGAGAAACCTCTGCTGAGGCCCAGGTAACTTGCTATTTCCCATAGTTGGCACAGGAGCCTTGGAAGATAGGATTGTTTTCAGTATTATTTCACCATTTTTTACCACTGTTTCAAGAACGGGAGACCTTTTCAACCGTTAGCGGAAGAATCCTTCTTTGGAGATGAGATATTTTTCTGGGGTGGCAAGTGCAGGGCCTCTGTAAGTCCTGGGTTTGTTGGACTAGCGCCAGACATGAGAAGTGCGCCTTTGTGAGACAGGTGAATAGTGCGGATCCTGTTTCAGGCTAAAGACTGAAACAGGATCCGCACTTATCACCGTTCCATTCAGAATCATTTGATTCATCAGCTAGGAATGGCGATTGCTTCTCCAGACCAATCGAAGGCTAGGCCAAAATAAC
This sequence comes from Lemur catta, assembly GCF_020740605.2. Lineage (NCBI taxonomy): Eukaryota > Metazoa > Chordata > Mammalia > Primates > Lemuridae > Lemur > Lemur catta. The sequence goes on along the minus strand of NC_059132.1, from coordinate 82,457,137 downwards.
TCGATCTTTCCAAGAGGTGTGTGGCCCAACTTTTGAAAGAACCGCTAAGTGGAGAACTATTTGGTATTTTTGCTAAGCACTTTTCACCGTAATTGTCATAAGGTTTGTCTCTGCATCCTTAAGCATACCACAGTTTTCACAGACGAAACAGGCTGAGGCCCATTAATCTTGGCATTTCCAATAGTTGGTCTTAGAGACTACCAAGAAAGTGTTCTTTTAAGTATTATTAAATTGTGGTTTCAGCATTATTTTCAGTACCCGAGCAGGGTTCTCGCATTAGCATAAGAATCCTGCCTGGTAGTTGAGATTTCATGGTGGGGTGTAAGTGCGGGGCTTCTGTCAGCCCTGCCTTTGATTTGTTTACCTCCAGAGTTGGAAAGTGCATATTTACGTGAGATGGGAAAAGTGTGGATCGTGCTTCAGATTTCATCCAGACACTTTGAAGTGACCAGTGTGTTGGTAATTATTTGCCATTTCCATGGCGTTTGGCCCCGTAATAGTCATGAGGTCGGTCTCTGCATCCTGAAGCCTATGATGCTTTTTGCAGAGAAACCTCTGCTGAGGCCCAGGTAACTTGCTATTTCCCATAGATGGCACAGGAGCCTTGGAAGATAGGATTGTTTTCAGTATTATTTCACCATTTTTTCACCACTGTTTCAAGAACGGGAGCCCTTTTCAACCGTTAGCGGAAGAATCCTTCTTTGGAGATGAGATATTTTTCTGGGGTGGCAAGTGCAGGGCCTCTGTCAGTCCTCGGTTTGTTGGACTAGCGCCAGACATGAGAAGTGCGCCTTTGTGGGACAGGTGAATAGTGCGGATCCTGTTTCAGTCTAAAGACTGAAACAGGATCCGCACTTTTCACCGTTCCTTTCAGAATCATTTGATTCACCAGCTAGGAATGGCGATTGCTTCTCCAGACCAATCGAAGGCTAGGCCAAAGTAACTCGATCTTTCCAAGAGGTGTGTGGCCCAACTTTTGAAAGAACTGATAAGTGGAGAACTATTTGGTATTTTTCCGAAGCACTTTTCACCGTAATTGTCAAAAGGTTGGTCTCTGCATCCTTAAGCATACGAGAGTTTTCACAGACGAAACAGGCTGAGGCCCAGTAATGTTGGCATTTCCAATAGTTGGTCCTAGAGACTACCAAGAATGTGTTTTTTTAAGTATTATTCCATTGTGGTTTCAGCATTATTTTCAGTACTCGAGCAGGGTTCTCGCATTAGCATAAGAATCCTGCCTGGTAGTTGAGATTTCTGGGTGGGGTGTAAGTGCGGGGCTGTTGTCAGCCCTGCCTTTGATTTGTTTACCTCCAGAGTTGAAAAGTGCATATTTGCGTGAGATGGGAAAAGTGTGGATCATGATTCAGATTTCATCCAGACACTTTGAAATGACCAGTGTGTTGGTAATTATATGCCATTTCCATGGCGTTTGGCACCGTAATAGTCATGAGGTCGGTCTCTGCATCCTGAAGCCTATGATGCTTTTTGCAGAGAAAGCTCTGATGAGGCCCAGGTAACTTGCTATTTCCCATAGCTGGCACAGGAGCCTTGGAAGATAGGATGGTTTTCAGTATTATTTCACCATTTTTTCACCACTGTTTCAAGAACGGGAGCCCTTTTCAACCGTTAGCAGAAGAATCCTTCTTTGGAGATGAGATATTTTTCTGGGGTGGCAAGTGCAGGGCCTCTGTCAGTCCTGGGTTTGTTGGACTAGCGCCAGACATGGGAAGTGCGCCTTTGTGGGACAGGTGAATAGTGCGGATCCTGTTTCAGTCTAAAGACTGAAACAGGATCCGCACTTTTCACCGTTCCTTTCAGAATCATTTGATTCATCAGCTAGGAATGGCGATTGCTTCTCCAGAACAATCGAAGGCTAGGCCAAAGTAACTCGATCTTTCCAAGAGGTGTGTGGCCCAACTTTTGAAAGAACCGCTAAGTGGAGAACTATTTGGTATTTTTCCGAAGCACTTTTCACCGTAATTGTCCTAAGGTTGGTCTCTGCATCCTTAAGCATACGAGAGTTTTCACAGACGAAACAGACTGAGGCCCATTAATCTTGGCATTTCCAATAGTTGGTCCTCGAGACTACCAAGAAAGTGTTCTTTTAAGTATTATTCCGTTGTGGTTTCAGCATTATTTTCAGTACTCGAGCAGGGTTCTCGCATTAGCATAAGAATCCTGCCTGGTAGTTGAGATTTCTGTGTGGGATGTAAGTGCGGGGCATCTGTCAGCCCTGCCTTGATTTGTTTACCTCCAGAGTTGGAAAGTGCATATTTGCGTGAGATGGGAAAAGTGTGGATCGTGCTTCAGATTTCATCCTGACATTTTGCAATGACCAGTGAGTTGGTAATTATTTGCCATTTCCATGGCATTTGGCACCGTAATGTTGATGAGGTCAGTCTCTGCATCCTGAGGCCTATGATGCTTTTTGCAGAGAAACCTCTGCTGAGGCCCAGGTAACTTGCTGTTTCCCATAGCTGGCACAGGAGCCTTGGAAGATAGGATTGTTTTCAGTATTATTTCACCATTTTTTCACCACCGTTTCAAGAACGGGAGCCCTTTTCAACCGGTAGCGGAAGAATCCTTCTTTGGAGATGAGATATTTTTCTGGGGGGGCAAGTGCAGGGCCTCTGTCAGTCCTGGGTTTGTTGGATTAGCGCCAGATATGAGAAGTGCGCCTTTGTGGGACAGGTGAATAGTGGCGATCCTGTTTCAGTCTAAAGACTGAAACAGGATCCGCACTTTTCACCGTTCCTTTCAGAATCATTTGATTCATCAGCTAGGAATGGCGATTGCTTCTCCAGACCAATTGAAGGCTAGGCCAAAGTAACTCGATCTTTCCAAGAGGTGTGTGGCCCAACTTTTGAAAGAACTGCTAAGTGGAGAACTATTTGGTATTTTTCCGAAGCACTTTTCACCGTAATTGATATAAGGTTGGTCTCTGCATCCTTAAGCATACCAGAGTTTTCAAAGACGAAACAGGCTGAGGCCCAGTAATCTTGGCATTTCCAACAGTTGGTCCTAGAGACTACCAAGAAAGTGTTTTTTTAAGTATTATTCCATTGTGGTTTCAGCATTATTTTCAGAACCGGAGCAGGGTTCTCGCATTAGCATAAGAATCCTGCCTGGTAGTTGAGATTTCTGGGTGGGGTGTAAGTTCTGGGCTTTTGTCAGCCCTGCCTTTGATTTGTTTACCTCCAGAGTTGGAAAGTGCATATTTGCGTGAGATGGGAAAAGTGTGGATCATGATTCAGATTTCATCCAGACACTTTGAAATGACCAGTGTGTTGGTAATTATATGCCATTTCCATGGCGTTTGGCACCGTAATAGTCATGAGGTCGGTCTCTGCATCCTGAAGCCTATGATGCTTTTTGCAGAGAAAGCTCTGCTGAGGCCCAGGTAACTTGCTATTTCCCATAGCTGGCACAGGAGCCTTGGAAGATAGGATTGTTTTCAGTATTATTTCACCATTTTTTCACCACTGTTTCAAGAACGGGAGCCCTTTTCAACCGTTAGCGGAAGAATCCTTCTTTGGAGATGAGATATTTTTCTGGGGTGGCAAGTGCAGGGCCTCTGTCAGTCCTCGGTTTGTTGGACTAGCGCCAGACCTGAGAAGTGCGCCTTTGTGGGACAGGTGAATAGTGCGGATCCTGTTTCAGTCTAAAGACTGAAACAGGATCCGCACTTTTCACCGTTCCTTTCAGAATCATTTGATTCACCAGCTAGGAATGGCGATTGCTTCTCCAGACCAATCGAAGGCTAGGCCAAAGTAACTCGATCTTTCCAAGAGGTGTGTGGCCCAACTTTTGAAAGAACTGCTAAGTGGAGAACTATTTGGTATTTTTCCGAAGCACTTTTCACCGTAATTGTCAAAAGGTTGGTCTCTGCATCCTTAAGCATACGAGAGTTTTCACAGACGAAACAGGCTGAGGCCCAGTAATGTTGGCATTTCCAATAGTTGGTCCTAGAGACTACCAAGAATGTGTTTTTTTAAGTATTATTCCATTGTGGTTTCAGCATTATTTTCAGAACCCGAGCAGGGTTCTCGCATTAGCAAAGAATCCTGCCTGGTAGTTGAGATTTCTGGGTGGGGTGTAAGTGCGGGGCTTCTGTCAGCCCTGCCTTTGATTTGTTTACCTCCAGAGTTGGAAAGTGCATAGTTGCGTGAGATGGGAAAAGTGTGGATCGTGCTTCAGATTTCATCCTGACACTTTGAAATGACCAGTGTGTTGGTAATTATTTGCCATTTCCATGGCGTTTGGCACCGTAATAGTCATGAGGTCGATCTCTGCATCCTGAAGCCTATGATGCTTTTTGCAGAGAAACCTCTGCTTAGGCCCAGGTAACTTGCTATTTCCCATAGCTGGCACAGGAGCCTTGGAAGATAGGATTGTTTTCAGTATTAATTCACCATTTTTTCACCACTGTTTCAAGAACGGGAGCCCTTTTCAACCGTTAGCGGAAGAATCCTTCTTTGGAGATGAGGTATTTTTCTGGGGTGGCAAGTGCAGGGCCTCTGTCAGTCCTGGGTTTGTTGGACTAGCGCCAGACATGAGAAGTGCGCCTTTGTGGGACAGGTGAATAGTGCGGATCCTGTTTCTGTCTAAAGACTGAAACAGGATCCGCACTTTTCACCGTTCCTTTCAGAATCATTTGATTCATCAGCTAGGAATGGCGATTGCTTTTCCAGACCAATCGAAGGCTAGGCCAAAGTAACTCGATCTTTCCACGAAGTGTGTGGCCCAACTTTTGAAAGAACCGCTAAGTGGAGAACTATTTGTTATTTTTCCGAAGCACTTTTCACCGTAATTGTCATAAGGTTGGTCTCTGCATCCTTAAGCATACGAGAGTTTTCACAGATGAAACAGGCTGAGGCCCAGTAATCTTGGCATTTCCAATAGTTGGTCCTAGAGACTACCAAGAAAGTGTTCTTTTAAGTATTATTCCGTTGTGGTTTCAGCATTATTTTCAGAACCCGAGCAGGGTTCTCGCATTAGCATAAGAATCCTGCCTGGTAGTTGAGATTTCTGGGTGGGGTGTAAGTGCAGGGCTTCTGTCAGCCCTGCTTTTGATTTGTTTACCTCCAGAGTTGGAAAGTGCATACTTGCGTGAGATGGGAAAAGTGTGGATCGTGCTTCAGATTTCATACTGACATTTGAAATGATCAGTGTGTTGGTAATTATTTGCCATTTCCATGGCGTTTGGCACCGTAATAGTCATGAGGTCGGTCTCTGCATCCTGAAGCCTATGATGCTTTTTGCAGAGAAACCTCTGCTGAGGCCCAGGTAACTTGCTATTTCCCATAGCTGGCACAGGAGCCTTGGAAGATAGGATTGTTTTCAGTATTATTTCACCATTTTTTCACCACTGTTTCAAGAACGGGAGCCCTTTTCAACCGTTAGCTGAAGAATACTTCTTTGGAGATGAGATATTTTTCTGGGGTGGCAAGTGCAGGGCCTCTGTCAGTCCTGGGTTTGTTGGACTAGCGCCAGACATGAGAAGTGCGCCTTTGTGGGACAGGTGAATAGTGCGGATCCTGTTTCAGTCTAAAGACTGAAACAGGATCCGCACTTTTCACCGTTCCTTTCAGAATCATTTGATTCATCAGCTAGTAATGGCGATTGCTTCTCCAGACCAATCGAAGGCTAGGCCAAAGTACCTCGATCTTTCCACGAGGTGTGTGGCCCAACTTTTGAAAGAACCGCTAAGTGGAGAACTATTTGGTATTTTTCCTAAGCACTTTTCACCGTAATTCTCCTAAGGTTGGTCTCTGCATCCTTAAGCATAGGAGAGTTTTCACAGACGAAACAGGCTGAGGCCCATTAATCTTGGCATTTCCAATAGTTGGTCCTGGAGACTACTAAGAAAGTGTTTTTTTAAGTATTATTCCGTTGTGGTTTCAGCATTATTTTCAGTACCCGAGCAGGGTTCTCACATTAGCATAAGAATCCTGCCTGGTAGTTGAGATTTCAAGGTGGGGTGTAAGTGCGGGGCTTCTGTCAGCCCTGCCTGTGATTTGTTTACCTCCAGAGTTGGAAAGTGCATAGTTGCGTGACATGGGAAAAGTGTGGATCGTGCTTCAGATTTCATCCTGACACTTTGAAATGACCAGTGTGTTGGTAATTATTTGCCATTTCCATGGCGTTTGGCCCCGTAAAAGTCATGAGGTCGGTCTCTGCATCCTGAAGCCTATGATGCTTTTTGCAGAGAAACCTCTGCTGAGGCCCAGGTAACTTGCTATTTCCCATAGTTGGCACAGGAGCCTTGGAAGATAGGATTGTTTTCAGTATTATTTCACCATTTTTTACCACTGTTTCAAGAACGGGAGACCTTTTCAACCGTTAGCGGAAGAATCCTTCTTTGGAGATGAGATATTTTTCTGGGGTGGCAAGTGCAGGGCCTCTGTAAGTCCTGGGTTTGTTGGACTAGCGCCAGACATGAGAAGTGCGCCTTTGTGAGACAGGTGAATAGTGCGGATCCTGTTTCAGGCTAAAGACTGAAACAGGATCCGCACTTATCACCGTTCCATTCAGAATCATTTGATTCATCAGCTAGGAATGGCGATTGCTTCTCCAGACCAATCGAAGGCTAGGCCAAAATAACTCGATCTTTCCAAGAGGTGTGTGGCCCAACTTTTGAAAGAACCGCTAAGTGGAGAACTATTTGGTATTTTTGCTAAGCACTTTTCACCGTAATTGTCATAAGGTTTGTCTCTGCATCCTTAAGCATACCACAGTTTTCACAGACGAAACAGGCTGAGGCCCATTAATCTTGGCATTTCCAATAGTTGGTCTTAGAGACTACCAAGAAAGTGTTCTTTTAAGTATTATTAAATTGTGGTTTCAGCATTATTTTCAGTACCCGAGCAGGGTTCTCGCATTAGCATAAGAATCCTGCCTGGTAGTTGAGATTTCATGGTGGGGTGTAAGTGCGGGGCTTCTGTCAGCCCTGCCTTTGATTTGTTTACCTCCAGAGTTGGAAAGTGCATATTTACGTGAGATGGGAAAAGTGTGGATCGTGCTTCAGATTTCATCCAGACACTTTGAAGTGACCAGTGTGTTGGTAATTATTTGCCATTTCCATGGCGTTTGGCCCCGTAATAGTCATGAGGTCGGTCTCTGCATCCTGAAGCCTATGATGCTTTTTGCAGAGAAACCTCTGCTGAGGCCCAGGTAACTTGCTATTTCCCATAGATGGCACAGGAGCCTTGGAAGATAGGATTGTTTTCAGTATTATTTCACCATTTTTTCACCACTGTTTCAAGAACGGGAGCCCTTTTCAACCGTTAGCGGAAGAATCCTTCTTTGGAGATGAGATATTTTTCTGGGGTGGCAAGTGCAGGGCCTCTGTCAGTCCTGGGTTTGTTGGACTAGCGCCAGACATGAGAAGTGCGCCTTTGTGGGACAGGTGAATAGTGCGGATCCTGTTTCAGTCTAAAGACTGAAACAGGATCCGCAGTTTTCACCGTTCCTTTCAGAATCATTTGATTCATCAGCTAGGAATGGCGATTGCTTCTCCAGACCAATCGAAGGCTAGGCCAAAGTAACTCGATCTTTCCAAGAGGTGTGTGGCCCAACTTTTGAAAGAACTGCTAAGTGGAGAACTATTTGGTATTTTGCCGAAGCACTTTTCACCGTAATTGATATAAGGTGGGTCTCTGCATCCTTAAGCATACCAGAGTTTTCACAGACGAAACAGGCTGAGGCCCAGTAATCTTGGCATTTCCAACAGTTGGTCCTAGAGACTACCAAGAAAGTGTTTTTTTAAGTATTATTCCATTGTGGTTTCAGCATTATTTTCAGAACCCGAGCTGGGTTGTCGCATTAGCATAAGAATCCTGCCTGGTAGTTGAGATTGCTGGGTGTGGTGTAAGTGCCTGGCTTCTGTCAGCTCTTCCTTTGATTTGTTTACCTCCAGAGTTGGAAAGTGCATATTTGCGTGAGATGGGAAAAGTGTGGATCGTGATTCAGATTTCATCCTGACACTTTGAAATGACCAGTGTGTTGGTAATTATTTGCCATTTCCATGGCGTTTGGCACCGTAATAGTCATGAGGTCGGTCTCTGCATCCTGAAGCCTATGATGCTTTTTGCAGAGAAACCTCTGCTGAGGCCGAGGTAACTTGCTATTTCCCATAGCCGGCACAGGAGCTTTGGAAGATAGGATTGTTTTCAGTATTATTTCACGATTTTTTCACCACTGTTTCAAGAACGGGAGCCCTTTTCAACCGGTAGCGGAAGAATCCTTCTTTGGAGATGAGATATTTTTCTGGGGTGGCAAGTGCAGGGCCTCTGTCAGTCCTGGGTTTGTTCGACTAGCGCCAGACATGAGAAGTGCGCCCCTGTGGGACAGGTGAATAGTGCGGATCCTGTTTCAGTCTAAAGACTGAAACAGGATCCGCACTTTTCACCCTTCCTTTCAGAATCATTTGATTGATCAGCTAGGAATGTCGATTGCTTCTCCAGACCAATCGAAGGCTAGGCCAAAGTAACTGGATCTTTCCAAGAGGTGTGTGGCCCAAATTTTGAAAGAACCGTTAAGTGGAGAACTATTTGGTATTTTTCCGAAGCACTTTTCACCGTAATTGTCCTAAGGTTGGTCTCTGCATCCTTAAGCATACCAGAGTTTTCAAAGACGAAACAGGCTGAGGCCCAGTAATCTTGGTATTTCCAACAGTTGGTCCTAGAGACTACCAAGAAAGTGTTTTTTTAAGTATTATTCCATTGTGGTTTCAGCATTATTTTCAGAACCCGAGCAGGGTAGTCGCATTAGCATAAGAATCCTGCCTGGTAGTTGAGATTTCTGGGTGCGGTGTAAGTGCGTGGCTTCTGTCAGCTCTTCCTTTGATTTGTTTACCTCCAGAGTTGGATAGTGCATATTGCGTGAGATGGGAAAAGTGCGGATCGTGATTCAGATTTCATCCTGACACTTTGAAATGACCAGTGTGTTGGTAATTATTTGCCATTTCCATGGCGTTTGGCACCGTAATAGTCATGAGGTCGGTCTCTGCATCCTGAAGCCTATGATGCTTTTTGCAGAGAAACCTCTGCTGAGGCCCAGGTAACTTGCTATTTCCCATAGCTGGCACAGGAGCCTTGAAAGATAGGATTGTTTTCAGTATTATTTCACCATTTTTTCACCACTGTTTCAGGAACGGGAGCCCTTTTCAACCGGTAGCGGAAGAATCCTTCTTTGGAGATGAGATATTTTTCTGGGGTGGCAAGTTCAGGGCCTCTGTCAGTCCTGGGTTCGTTGGACTAGCGCCAGACATGAGAAGTGCGCCTTTGTGGGACAGGTGAATAGTGCGGATCCTGTTTCAGTCTAAAGACTGAAACAGGATCCCCACTTTTCACCGTTCCTTTCAGAATCATTTGATTCATCAGCTAGGAATGGCGATTGCATCTCCAGACCAATCGAAGACTAGGCCAAAGTAACTCGATCTTTCCAAGAGGTGTGTGGCCCAACTTTTGAAAGAACCGCTAAGTGGAGAAGTATTTGGTATTTTTCGTAGGCACTTTTCACCGTAATTGTCCTAAGGTTGGTCTCTGCATCCTTAAGCATACCAGAGTTTTCACAGACGAAACAGGCTGAGGCCCAGTAATCTTGGCATTTCCAACAGTTGGTCCTAGAGACTACCAAGAAAGTGTTCTTTTAAGTATTATTCCTTTGTGGTTTCAGCATTATTTTCAGTACCGGAGCAGGGTTCTCGCATTAGCATAGGAATCCTGCCTGCTAGTTGAGATTTCATGGTGGGGTGTAAGTGCGGGGCTTCTGTCAGCCCTGCCTTGTTTTGTTTACATCCAGAGTTGGAAAGTGCATATTTGCGTGAGATGGGAAAAGTGTGGATCGTGCTTCAGATTTCATCCAGATACTTTGAAATGACCAGTGTGTTGGTAATTACTTGCCATTTTCATGGCGTTTGGCACCGTAATAGTCATGAGGTCGGTCTCTGCATCCTGAAGCCTATGATGCTTTTTGCAGAGAAACCTCTGCTGAGGCCCATCTAACTTGCTATTTCCCATAGCTGGCACAGGAGCCTTGGAAGATAGGATTGTTTTCAGTATTATTTCACTATTTTTTCACCACTGTTTCAAGAACGGGAGCACTTTTCAACCGTTAGCGGAAGAATCCTTATTTGGAGATGAGATATTTTTCTGGGGTGGCAAGTGCAGGGCCTCTGTCAGTCCTGGGTTTGTTGGACTAGCGCCAGACATGAGAAGTGTGCTTTTGTGGGACAGGTGGATAGTGCGGATCCTGTTTCAGTCTAAAGACTGAAACAGGATCCGCACTTTTCACCGTTCCTTTCAGAATCATTTGATTCATCAGCTAGGAATGGCGATTGCTTCTCCAGACCAATCGAAGGCTAGGCCAAAGTAACTCGATCTTTCCAAATGGTGTGTGGCCCAACTTTTAAAGAACCGCTAAGTGGAGAACTATTTGGTATTTTTCCGAAGCACTTTTCACCGTAATTGTCCTAAGGTTGGTCTCTGCATCCTTAAGCATACCAGAGTTTTCACAGACGAAACAGGCTGAGGCCCATTAATCTTGGCATTTCCAATAGTTGGTCCTAGAGACTACCAAGAAAGTGTTCTTTTAAGTGTTATTCCGTTGTGGTTTCAGCATTATTTTCAGAACCCCAGCGGAGTTCTCGCATTAGCATAAGAATCCTGCCTGGTAGTTGAGATTTCATGGTGGGGTCTAAGTGCGGGGCTTCTGTCAGCCCTGCCTTTGATTTGTTTACCTCCACAGTTGGAAAGTGCATATTTGCGTGAGACGGGAAAAGTGTGGATCGTGCTTCAGATTTCATCCAGACACTTTGAAATTACCAGTGTGTTGGTAATTATTTGCCATTTCCATGGCGTTTGGCCCCGTAATAGTCATGAGGTCGGTCTCTGCATCCTGAAGCCCATGATGCTTTTTGCAGAGAAACCTCTGCTGAGGCCCAGGTAACTTGCTATTTCCCATAGCTGGCACAGGAGCCTTGGAAGATAGGATTGTTTTCAGTATTATTTCACCATTTTTTCACCACTGTTTCAAGAACCGGAGCCCTTTTCAACCGTTAGCGGAAGAATCCTTCTTTGGAGATGAGATATTTTTCTGGGGTGGCAAGTGCAGGGCCTCTGTCAGTCCTGGATTCGTTGGACTAGCGCCAGACATGAGAAGTGCGCCTTTGTGGGACAGGTGAATAGTGCGGATCCTGTTTCAGTCTAAAGACTGAAGCAGGATCCGCACTTTTCACCCTTCCTTTCAGAATCATTTCATTCATCAGCTAGGAATGGCGATTGCTTCTCCAGACCAATCGAAGGCTAGGCCAAAGTAACTCGATCTTTCCAAGAGGTGTGTGGCCCAAATTTTGAAAGAATCGTTAAGTGGAGAACTATTTGGTATTTTTCCGAAGCACTTTTCACCGTAATTTTCCTAAGGTTGGTCTCTGCATCCTTAAGCATACCAGAGTTTTCAAAGACGAAACAGGCTTTGGCCCGTTAATCTTGGCATTTCCAATAGTTGGTCCTAGAGACTACCAAGAAAGTGTTCTTTTAAGTATTATTCCGTTGTGGTTTCAGCATTATTTTCAGTACTCGAGCAGGGTTCTCCCATTAGCATAAGAATCCTGCCTGGTAGTTGAGATTTCTGTGTGGGGTGTCCGTGCAGGGCTTCTGTCAGCCCTGCCTTGATTTGTTTACCTCCAGAGTTGGAAAGTGCATATTTGCGTGAGATGGGAAAAGTGTGGATCGTGCTTCAGGTTTCATCCTGACACTTTGCAATGACCAGTGAGTTGGTAATTATTTGCCATTTCCATGGCGTTTGGCACCGTAATGTTCATGAGGTCAGTCTCTGCATCCTGAAGCCTATGATGCTTTTTGCAGAGAAACCTCTGCTGAGGCCCAGGTAACTTGCTGTTTCCCATAGCTGGCACAGGAGCCTTGGAAGACAGGATTGTTTTCAGTATTATTTCACCATTTTTTCACCACTGTTTCAAGAACGGGAGCCCTTTTCAACCGTTAGCGGAAGAATCCTTCTTTGGAGATGAGATATTTTTCTGGGGTGGCAAGTGCAGGGCCTCTGTCAGTCCTGGGTTTGTTGGACTAGCGCCAGACATGAGAAGTGCGCCTTTGTGGGACAGGTGAATAGTGCGGATCCTGTTTCAGTCTAAAGACTGAAACAGGATCCGCAGTTTTCACCGTTCCTTTCAGAATCATTTGATTCATCAGCTAGGAATGGCGATTGCTTCTCCAGACCAATCGAAGGCTAGGCCAAAGTAACTCGATCTTTCCAAGAGGTGTGTGGCCCAACTTTTGAAAGAACTGCTAAGTGGAGAACTATTTGGTATTTTGCCGAAGCACTTTTCACCGTAATTGATATAAGGTGGGTCTCTGCATCCTTAAGCATACCAGAGTTTTCACAGACGAAACAGGCTGAGGCCCAGTAATCTTGGCATTTCCAACAGTTGGTCCTAGAGACTACCAAGAAAGTGTTTTTTTAAGTATTATTCCATTGTGGTTTCAGCATTATTTTCAGAACCCCAGCTGGGTTGTCGCATTAGCATAAGAATCCTGCCTGGTAGTTGAGATTGCTGGGTGTGGTGTAAGTGCCTGGCTTCTGTCAGCTCTTCCTTTGATTTGTTTACCTCCAGAGTTGGATAGTGCATATTGCGTGAGATGGGAAAAGTGTGGATCGTGATTCAGATTTCGTCCTGACACTTTGAAATGACCAGTGTGTTGGTAATTATTTGCCATTTCCATGGCGTTTGGCACCGTAATAGTCATGAGGTCGGTCTCTGCATCCTGAAGCCTATGATGCTTTTTGCAGAGAAACCTCTGCTGAGGCCGAGGTAACTTGCTATTTCCCATAGCCGGCACAGGAGCCTTGGAAGATAGGATTGTTTTCAGTATTATTTCACGATTTTTTCACCACTGTTTCAAGAACGGGAGCCCTTTTCAACCGGTAGCGGAAGAATCCTTCTTTGGAGATGAGATATTTTTCTGGGGTGGCAAGTGCAGGGCCTCTGTCAGTCCTGGGTTTGTTCGACTAGCGCCAGACATGAGAAGTGCGCCCCTGTGGGACAGGTGAATAGTGCGGATCCTGTTTCAGTCTAAAGACTGAAACAGGATCCGCACTTTTCACCCTTCCTTTCAGAATCATTTGATTGATCAGCTAGGAATGTCGATTGCTTCTCCAGACCAATCGAAGGCTAGGCCAAAGTAACTGGATCTTTCCAAGAGGTGTGTGGCCCAAATTTTGAAAGAACCGTTAAGTGGAGAACTATTTGGTATTTTTCCGAAGCACTTTTCACCGTAATTGTCCTAAGGTTGGTCTCTGCATCCTTAAGCATACCAGAGTTTTCAAAGACGAAACAGGCTGAGGCCCAGTAATCTTGGCATTTCCAACAGTTGGTCCTAGAGACTACCAAGAAAGTGTTTTTTTAAGTATTATTCCATTGTGGTTTCAGCATTATTTTCAGAACCCGAGCAGGGTAGTCGCATTAGCATAAGAATCCTGCCTGGTAGTTGAGATTTCTGGGTGCGGTGTAAGTGCGTGGCTTCTGTCAGCTCTTCCTTTGATTTGTTTACCTCCAGAGTTGGATAGTGCATATTGCGTGAGATGGGAAAAGTGCGGATCGTGATTCAGATTTCATCCTGACACTTTGAAATGACCAGTGTGTTGGTAATTATTTGCCATTTCCATGGCGTTTGGCACCGTAATAGTCATGTGGTCGGTCTCTGCATCCTGAAGCCTATGATGCTTTTTGCAGAGAAACCTCTGCTGAGGCCCAGGTAACTTGCTATTTCCCATAGCTGGCACAGGAGCCTTGAAAGATAGGATTGTTTTCAGTATTATTTCACCATTTTTTCACCACTGTTTCAGGAACGGGAGCCCTTTTCAACCGGTAGCGGAAGAATCCTTCTTTGGAGATGAGATATTTTTCTGGGGTGGCAAGTTCAGGGCCTCTGTCAGTCCTGGGTTCGTTGGACTAGCGCCAGACATGAGAAGTGCGCCTTTGTGGGACAGGTGAATAGTGCGGATCCTGTTTCAGTCTAAAGACTGAAACAGGATCCGCACTTTTCACCGTTCCTTTCAGAATCATTTGATTCATCAGCTAGGAATGGCGATTGCATCTCCAGACCAATCGAAGGCTAGGCCAAAGTAACTCGATCTTTCCAAGAGGTGTGTGGCCCAACTTTTGAAAGAACCGCTAAGTGGAGAAGTATTTGGTATTTTTCGTAGGCACTTTTCACCGTAATTGTCCTAAGGTTGGTCTCTGCATCCTTAAGCATACCAGAGTTTTCACAGACGAAACAGGCTGAGGCCCAGTAATCTTGGCATTTCCAACAGTTGGTCCTAGAGACTACCAAGAAAGTGTTCTTTTAAGTATTATTCCTTTGTGGTTTCAGCATTATTTTCAGTACCGGAGCAGGGTTCTCGCATTAGCATAGGAATCCTGCCTGCTAGTTGAGATTTCATGGTGGGGTGTAAGTGCGGGGCTTCTGTCAGCCCTGCCTTGATTTGTTTACCTCCAGAGTTGGAAAGTGCATATTTGCGTGAGATGGGAAAAGTGTGGATCGTGCTTCAGATTTCATCCAGATACTTTGAAATGACCAGTGTGTTGGTAATTACTTGCCATTTTCATGGCGTTTGGCACCGTAATAGTCATGAGGTCGGTCTCTGCATCCTGAAGCCTATGATGCTTTTTGCAGAGAAACCTCTGCTGAGGCCCATCTAACTTGCTATTTCCCATAGCTGGCACAGGAGCCTTGGAAGATAGGATTGTTTTCAGTATTATTTCACTATTTTTTCACCACTGTTTCAAGAACGGGAGCCCTTTTCAACCGTTAGCGGAAGAATCCTTCTTTGGAGATGAGATATTTTTCTGGGGTGGCAAGTGCAGGGCCTCTGTCAGTCCTGGGTTTGTTGGACTAGCGCCAGACATGAGAAGTGTGCTTTTGTGGGACAGGTGAATAGTGCGGATCCTGTTTCAGTCTAACAGGATCCGCACTTTTCACCGTTCCTTTCAGAATCATTTGATTCATCAGCTAGGAATGGCGATTGCTTCTCCAGACCAATCGAAGGCTAGGCCAAAGTACCTCGATCTTTCCAAGAGGTGTGTGGCCCAACTTTAGAAAGAACCGCTAAGTGGAGCACTTTTTGTTATTTTTCCGAAGCGCTTTTCACCGTAATTGTCATAAGGTTGGTCTCTGCATCCTTAAGCATACCAGAGTTTTCACAGATGAAACAGGCTGAGGCCCAGTAATCTTGGCATTTCCAATAGTTGGTCTTAGAGACTACCAAGAAAGTGTTCTTTTAAGTATTATTCAATTGTGGTTTCAGCATTATTTTCAGTACCCGAGCAGGGTTCTCGCATTAGCATAAGAATCCTGCCTGGTAGTTGAGATTTCATGGTGGGGTGTAAGTGCGGGGCTTCTGTCAGCCCTGCCTTTGATTTGTTTACCTCCAGAGTTGGAAAGTGCATACTTGCGTGAGATGGGAAAAGTGTGGATCGTGCTTCAGATTTCATCCTGACACTTTGAAATGACCAGTGTGTTGGTAATTATTTGCCATTTCCGTGGCGTTTGGCACCGTAATAGTCATGAGGTCGGTCTCTGCATCCTGAAGCCAATGATGCTTTTTGCAGAGAAACCTCTGCTGAGGCCCAGGTAACTTGCTATTTCCCATAGCTGGCACAGGAGCCTTGGAAGATAGGATTGTTTTCAGTATTATTTCACCATTTTTTCACCACTGTTTCAAGAACGGGAGCCCTTTTCAACCGTTAGCGCAGGAATCCTTCTTTGGAGATGAGATATTTTTCTGGGGTGGCAAGTGCAGGGCCTCTGTCAGTCCTGGGTTTGTTGGACTAGCGCCAGACATGAGAAGTGTGCTTTTGTGGGACAGGTGGATAGTGCGGATCCTGTTTCAGTCTAAAGACTGAAACAGGATCCGCACTTTTCACCGTTCCTTTCAGAATCATTTGATTCATCAGCTAGGAATGGCGATTGCTTCTCCAGACCAATCGAAGGCTAGGCCAAAGTAACTCGATCTTTCCAAATGGTGTGTGGCCCAACTTTTAAAGAACCGCTAAGTGGAGAACTATTTGGTATTTTTCCGAAGCACTTTTCACCGTAATTGTCCTAAGGTTGGTCTCTGCATCCTTAAGCATACCAGAGTTTTCACAGACGAAACAGACTGAGGCCCATTAATCTTGGCATTTCCAATAGTTGGTCCTAGAGACTACCAAGAAAGTGTTCTTTTAAGTGTTATTCCGTTGTGGTTTCAGCATTATTTTCAGAACCCCAGCGGAGTTCTCGCATTAGCATAAGAATCCTGCCTGGTAGTTGAGATTTCATGGTGGGGTCTAAGTGCGGGGCTTCTGTCAGCCCTGCCTTTGATTTGTTTACCTCCACAGTTGGAAAGTGCATATTTGCGTGAGACGGGAAAAGTGTGGATCGTGCTTCAGATTTCATCCAGACACTTTGAAATTACCAGTGTGTTGGTAATTATTTGCCATTTCCATGGCGTTTGGCCCCGTAATAGTCATGAGGTCGGTCTCTGCATCCTGAAGCCCATGATGCTTTTTGCAGAGAAACCTCTGCTGAGGCCCAGGTAACTTGCTATTTCCCATAGCTGGCACAGGAGCCTTGGAAGATAGGATTGTTTTCAGTATTATTTCACCATTTTTTCACCACTGTTTCAAGAACCGGAGCCCTTTTCAACCGTTAGCGGAAGAATCCTTCTTTGGAGATGAGATATTTTTCTGGGGTGGCAAGTGCAGGGCCTCTGTCAGTCCTGGATTCGTTGGACTAGCGCCAGACATGAGAAGTGCGCCTTTGTGGGACAGGTGAATAGTGCGGATCCTGTTTCAGTCTAAAGACTGAAGCAGGATCCGCACTTTTCACCCTTCCTTTCAGAATCATTTCATTCATCAGCTAGGAATGGCGATTGCTTCTCCAGACCAATCGAAGGCTAGGCCAAAGTAACTCGATCTTTCCAAGAGGTGTGTGGCCCAAATTTTGAAAGAATCGTTAAGTGGAGAACTATTTGGTATTTTTCCGAAGCACTTTTCACCGTAATTTTCCTAAGGTTGGTCTCTGCATCCTTAAGCATACCAGAGTTTTCAAAGACGAAACAGGCTTTGGCCCGTTAATCTTGGCATTTCCAATAGTTGGTCCTAGAGACTACCAAGAAAGTGTTCTTTTAAGTATTATTCCGTTGTGGTTTCAGCATTATTTTCAGTACTCGAGCAGGGTTCTCCCATTAGCATAAGAATCCTGCCTGGTAGTTGAGATTTCTGTGTGGGGTGTCCGTGCAGGGCTTCTGTCAGCCCTGCCTTGATTTGTTTACCTCCAGAGTTGGAAAGTGCATATTTGCGTGAGATGGGAAAAGTGTGGATCGTGCTTCAGGTTTCATCCTGACACTTTGCAATGACCAGTGAGTTGGTAATTATTTGCCATTTCCATGGCGTTTGGCACCGTAATGTTCATGAGGTCAGTCTCTGCATCCTGAAGCCTATGATGCTTTTTGCAGAGAAACCTCTGCTGAGGCCCAGGTAACTTGCTGTTTCCCATAGCTGGCACAGGAGCCTTGGAAGACAGGATTGTTTTCAGTATTATTTCACCATTTTTTCACCACTGTTTCAAGAACGGGAGCCCTTTTCAACCGTTAGCGGAAGAATCCTTCTTTGGAGATGAGATATTTTTCTGGGGTGGCAAGTGCAGGGCCTCTGTCAGTCCTGGGTTTGTTGGACTAGCGCCAGACATGAGAAGTGCGCCTTTGTGGGACAGGTGAATAGTGCGGATCCTGTTTCAGTCTAAAGACTGAAACAGGATCCGCAGTTTTCACCGTTCCTTTCAGAATCATTTGATTCATCAGCTAGGAATGGCGATTGCTTCTCCAGACCAATCGAAGGCTAGGCCAAAGTAACTCGATCTTTCCAAGAGGTGTGTGGCCCAACTTTTGAAAGAACTGCTAAGTGGAGAACTATTTGGTATTTTGCCGAAGCACTTTTCACCGTAATTGATATAAGGTGGGTCTCTGCATCCTTAAGCATACCAGAGTTTTCACAGACGAAACAGGCTGAGGCCCAGTAATCTTGGCATTTCCAACAGTTGGTCCTAGAGACTACCAAGAAAGTGTTTTTTTAAGTATTATTCCATTGTGGTTTCAGCATTATTTTCAGAACCCCAGCTGGGTTGTCGCATTAGCATAAGAATCCTGCCTGGTAGTTGAGATTGCTGGGTGTGGTGTAAGTGCCTGGCTTCTGTCAGCTCTTCCTTTGATTTGTTTACCTCCAGAGTTGGATAGTGCATATTGCGTGAGATGGGAAAAGTGTGGATCGTGATTCAGATTTCGTCCTGACACTTTGAAATGACCAGTGTGTTGGTAATTATTTGCCATTTCCATGGCGTTTGGCACCGTAATAGTCATGAGGTCGGTCTCTGCATCCTGAAGCCTATGATGCTTTTTGCAGAGAAACCTCTGCTGAGGCCGAGGTAACTTGCTATTTCCCATAGCCGGCACAGGAGCCTTGGAAGATAGGATTGTTTTCAGTATTATTTCACGATTTTTTCACCACTGTTTCAAGAACGGGAGCCCTTTTCAACCGGTAGCGGAAGAATCCTTCTTTGGAGATGAGATATTTTTCTGGGGTGGCAAGTGCAGGGCCTCTGTCAGTCCTGGGTTTGTTCGACTAGCGCCAGACATGAGAAGTGCGCCCCTGTGGGACAGGTGAATAGTGCGGATCCTGTTTCAGTCTAAAGACTGAAACAGGATCCGCACTTTTCACCCTTCCTTTCAGAATCATTTGATTGATCAGCTAGGAATGTCGATTGCTTCTCCAGACCAATCGAAGGCTAGGCCAAAGTAACTGGATCTTTCCAAGAGGTGTGTGGCCCAAATTTTGAAAGAACCGTTAAGTGGAGAACTATTTGGTATTTTTCCGAAGCACTTTTCACCGTAATTGTCCTAAGGTTGGTCTCTGCATCCTTAAGCATACCAGAGTTTTCAAAGACGAAACAGGCTGAGGCCCAGTAATCTTGGCATTTCCAACAGTTGGTCCTAGAGACTACCAAGAAAGTGTTTTTTTAAGTATTATTCCATTGTGGTTTCAGCATTATTTTCAGAACCCGAGCAGGGTAGTCGCATTAGCATAAGAATCCTGCCTGGTAGTTGAGATTTCTGGGTGCGGTGTAAGTGCGTGGCTTCTGTCAGCTCTTCCTTTGATTTGTTTACCTCCAGAGTTGGATAGTGCATATTGCGTGAGATGGGAAAAGTGCGGATCGTGATTCAGATTTCATCCTGACACTTTGAAATGACCAGTGTGTTGGTAATTATTTGCCATTTCCATGGCGTTTGGCACCGTAATAGTCATGTGGTCGGTCTCTGCATCCTGAAGCCTATGATGCTTTTTGCAGAGAAACCTCTGCTGAGGCCCAGGTAACTTGCTATTTCCCATAGCTGGCACAGGAGCCTTGAAAGATAGGATTGTTTTCAGTATTATTTCACCATTTTTTCACCACTGTTTCAGGAACGGGAGCCCTTTTCAACCGGTAGCGGAAGAATCCTTCTTTGGAGATGAGATATTTTTCTGGGGTGGCAAGTTCAGGGCCTCTGTCAGTCCTGGGTTCGTTGGACTAGCGCCAGACATGAGAAGTGCGCCTTTGTGGGACAGGTGAATAGTGCGGATCCTGTTTCAGTCTAAAGACTGAAACAGGATCCGCACTTTTCACCGTTCCTTTCAGAATCATTTGATTCATCAGCTAGGAATGGCGATTGCATCTCCAGACCAATCGAAGGCTAGGCCAAAGTAACTCGATCTTTCCAAGAGGTGTGTGGCCCAACTTTTGAAAGAACCGCTAAGTGGAGAAGTATTTGGTATTTTTCGTAGGCACTTTTCACCGTAATTGTCCTAAGGTTGGTCTCTGCATCCTTAAGCATACCAGAGTTTTCACAGACGAAACAGGCTGAGGCCCAGTAATCTTGGCATTTCCAACAGTTGGTCCTAGAGACTACCAAGAAAGTGTTCTTTTAAGTATTATTCCTTTGTGGTTTCAGCATTATTTTCAGTACCGGAGCAGGGTTCTCGCATTAGCATAGGAATCCTGCCTGCTAGTTGAGATTTCATGGTGGGGTGTAAGTGCGGGGCTTCTGTCAGCCCTGCCTTGATTTGTTTACCTCCAGAGTTGGAAAGTGCATATTTGCGTGAGATGGGAAAAGTGTGGATCGTGCTTCAGATTTCATCCAGATACTTTGAAATGACCAGTGTGTTGGTAATTACTTGCCATTTTCATGGCGTTTGGCACCGTAATAGTCATGAGGTCGGTCTCTGCATCCTGAAGCCTATGATGCTTTTTGCAGAGAAACCTCTGCTGAGGCCCATCTAACTTGCTATTTCCCATAGCTGGCACAGGAGCCTTGGAAGATAGGATTGTTTTCAGTATTATTTCACTATTTTTTCACCACTGTTTCAAGAACGGGAGCCCTTTTCAACCGTTAGCGGAAGAATCCTTCTTTGGAGATGAGATATTTTTCTGGGGTGGCAAGTGCAGGGCCTCTGTCAGTCCTGGGTTTGTTGGACTAGCGCCAGACATGAGAAGTGTGCTTTTGTGGGACAGGTGAATAGTGCGGATCCTGTTTCAGTCTAACAGGATCCGCACTTTTCACCGTTCCTTTCAGAATCATTTGATTCATCAGCTAGGAATGGCGATTGCTTCTCCAGACCAATCGAAGGCTAGGCCAAAGTACCTCGATCTTTCCAAGAGGTGTGTGGCCCAACTTTAGAAAGAACCGCTAAGTGGAGCACTTTTTGTTATTTTTCCGAAGCGCTTTTCACCGTAATTGTCATAAGGTTGGTCTCTGCATCCTTAAGCATACCAGAGTTTTCACAGATGAAACAGGCTGAGGCCCAGTAATCTTGGCATTTCCAATAGTTGGTCTTAGAGACTACCAAGAAAGTGTTCTTTTAAGTATTATTCAATTGTGGTTTCAGCATTATTTTCAGTACCCGAGCAGGGTTCTCGCATTAGCATAAGAATCCTGCCTGGTAGTTGAGATTTCATGGTGGGGTGTAAGTGCGGGGCTTCTGTCAGCCCTGCCTTTGATTTGTTTACCTCCAGAGTTGGAAAGTGCATACTTGCGTGAGATGGGAAAAGTGTGGATCGTGCTTCAGATTTCATCCTGACACTTTGAAATGACCAGTGTGTTGGTAATTATTTGCCATTTCCGTGGCGTTTGGCACCGTAATAGTCATGAGGTCGGTCTCTGCATCCTGAAGCCAATGATGCTTTTTGCAGAGAAACCTCTGCTGAGGCCCAGGTAACTTGCTATTTCCCATAGCTGGCACAGGAGCCTTGGAAGATAGGATTGTTTTCAGTATTATTTCACCATTTTTTCACCACTGTTTCAAGAACGGGAGCCCTTTTCAACCGTTAGCGCAGGAATCCTTCTTTGGAGATGAGATATTTTTCTGGGGTGGCAAGTGCAGGGCCTCTGTCAGTCCTGGGTTTGTTGGACTAGCGCCAGACATGAGAAGTGTGCTTTTGTGGGACAGGTGGATAGTGCGGATCCTGTTTCAGTCTAAAGACTGAAACAGGATCCGCACTTTTCACCGTTCCTTTCAGAATCATTTGATTCATCAGCTAGGAATGGCGATTGCTTCTCCAGACCAATCGAAGGCTAGGCCAAAGTAACTCGATCTTTCCAAATGGTGTGTGGCCCAACTTTTAAAGAACCGCTAAGTGGAGAACTATTTGGTATTTTTCCGAAGCACTTTTCACCGTAATTGTCCTAAGGTTGGTCTCTGCATCCTTAAGCATACCAGAGTTTTCACAGACGAAACAGACTGAGGCCCATTAATCTTGGCATTTCCAATAGTTGGTCCTAGAGACTACCAAGAAAGTGTTCTTTTAAGTGTTATTCCGTTGTGGTTTCAGCATTATTTTCAGAACCCCAGCGGAGTTCTCGCATTAGCATAAGAATCCTGCCTGGTAGTTGAGATTTCATGGTGGGGTCTAAGTGCGGGGCTTCTGTCAGCCCTGCCTTTGATTTGTTTACCTCCACAGTTGGAAAGTGCATATTTGCGTGAGACGGGAAAAGTGTGGATCGTGCTTCAGATTTCATCCAGACACTTTGAAATTACCAGTGTGTTGGTAATTATTTGCCATTTCCATGGCGTTTGGCCCCGTAATAGTCATGAGGTCGGTCTCTGCATCCTGAAGCCCATGATGCTTTTTGCAGAGAAACCTCTGCTGAGGCCCAGGTAACTTGCTATTTCCCATAGCTGGCACAGGAGCCTTGGAAGATAGGATTGTTTTCAGTATTATTTCACCATTTTTTCACCACTGTTTCAAGAACCGGAGCCCTTTTCAACCGTTAGCGGAAGAATCCTTCTTTGGAGATGAGATATTTTTCTGGGGTGGCAAGTGCAGGGCCTCTGTCAGTCCTGGATTCGTTGGACTAGCGCCAGACATGAGAAGTGCGCCTTTGTGGGACAGGTGAATAGTGCGGATCCTGTTTCAGTCTAAAGACTGAAGCAGGATCCGCACTTTTCACCCTTCCTTTCAGAATCATTTCATTCATCAGCTAGGAATGGCGATTGCTTCTCCAGACCAATCGAAGGCTAGGCCAAAGTAACTCGATCTTTCCAAGAGGTGTGTGGCCCAAATTTTGAAAGAATCGTTAAGTGGAGAACTATTTGGTATTTTTCCGAAGCACTTTTCACCGTAATTTTCCTAAGGTTGGTCTCTGCATCCTTAAGCATACCAGAGTTTTCAAAGACGAAACAGGCTTTGGCCCGTTAATCTTGGCATTTCCAATAGTTGGTCCTAGAGACTACCAAGAAAGTGTTCTTTTAAGTATTATTCCGTTGTGGTTTCAGCATTATTTTCAGTACTCGAGCAGGGTTCTCCCATTAGCATAAGAATCCTGCCTGGTAGTTGAGATTTCTGTGTGGGGTGTCCGTGCAGGGCTTCTGTCAGCCCTGCCTTGATTTGTTTACCTCCAGAGTTGGAAAGTGCATATTTGCGTGAGATGGGAAAAGTGTGGATCGTGCTTCAGGTTTCATCCTGACACTTTGCAATGACCAGTGAGTTGGTAATTATTTGCCATTTCCATGGCGTTTGGCACCGTAATGTTCATGAGGTCAGTCTCTGCATCCTGAAGCCTATGATGCTTTTTGCAGAGAAACCTCTGCTGAGGCCCAGGTAACTTGCTGTTTCCCATAGCTGGCACAGGAGCCTTGGAAGACAGGATTGTTTTCAGTATTATTTCACCATTTTTTCACCACTGTTTCAAGAACGGGAGCCCTTTTCAACCGTTAGCGGAAGAATCCTTCTTTGGAGATGAGATATTTTTCTGGGGTGGCAAGTGCAGGGCCTCTGTCAGTCCTGGGTTTGTTGGACTAGCGCCAGACATGAGAAGTGCGCCTTTGTGGGACAGGTGAATAGTGCGGATCCTGTTTCAGTCTAAAGACTGAAACAGGATCCGCAGTTTTCACCGTTCCTTTCAGAATCATTTGATTCATCAGCTAGGAATGGCGATTGCTTCTCCAGACCAATCGAAGGCTAGGCCAAAGTAACTCGATCTTTCCAAGAGGTGTGTGGCCCAACTTTTGAAAGAACTGCTAAGTGGAGAACTATTTGGTATTTTGCCGAAGCACTTTTCACCGTAATTGATATAAGGTGGGTCTCTGCATCCTTAAGCATACCAGAGTTTTCACAGACGAAACAGGCTGAGGCCCAGTAATCTTGGCATTTCCAACAGTTGGTCCTAGAGACTACCAAGAAAGTGTTTTTTTAAGTATTATTCCATTGTGGTTTCAGCATTATTTTCAGAACCCCAGCTGGGTTGTCGCATTAGCATAAGAATCCTGCCTGGTAGTTGAGATTGCTGGGTGTGGTGTAAGTGCCTGGCTTCTGTCAGCTCTTCCTTTGATTTGTTTACCTCCAGAGTTGGATAGTGCATATTGCGTGAGATGGGAAAAGTGTGGATCGTGATTCAGATTTCGTCCTGACACTTTGAAATGACCAGTGTGTTGGTAATTATTTGCCATTTCCATGGCGTTTGGCACCGTAATAGTCATGAGGTCGGTCTCTGCATCCTGAAGCCTATGATGCTTTTTGCAGAGAAACCTCTGCTGAGGCCGAGGTAACTTGCTATTTCCCATAGCCGGCACAGGAGCCTTGGAAGATAGGATTGTTTTCAGTATTATTTCACGATTTTTTCACCACTGTTTCAAGAACGGGAGCCCTTTTCAACCGGTAGCGGAAGAATCCTTCTTTGGAGATGAGATATTTTTCTGGGGTGGCAAGTGCAGGGCCTCTGTCAGTCCTGGGTTTGTTCGACTAGCGCCAGACATGAGAAGTGCGCCCCTGTGGGACAGGTGAATAGTGCGGATCCTGTTTCAGTCTAAAGACTGAAACAGGATCCGCACTTTTCACCCTTCCTTTCAGAATCATTTGATTGATCAGCTAGGAATGTCGATTGCTTCTCCAGACCAATCGAAGGCTAGGCCAAAGTAACTGGATCTTTCCAAGAGGTGTGTGGCCCAAATTTTGAAAGAACCGTTAAGTGGAGAACTATTTGGTATTTTTCCGAAGCACTTTTCACCGTAATTGTCCTAAGGTTGGTCTCTGCATCCTTAAGCATACCAGAGTTTTCAAAGACGAAACAGGCTGAGGCCCAGTAATCTTGGCATTTCCAACAGTTGGTCCTAGAGACTACCAAGAAAGTGTTTTTTTAAGTATTATTCCATTGTGGTTTCAGCATTATTTTCAGAACCCGAGCAGGGTAGTCGCATTAGCATAAGAATCCTGCCTGGTAGTTGAGATTTCTGGGTGCGGTGTAAGTGCGTGGCTTCTGTCAGCTCTTCCTTTGATTTGTTTACCTCCAGAGTTGGATAGTGCATATTGCGTGAGATGGGAAAAGTGCGGATCGTGATTCAGATTTCATCCTGACACTTTGAAATGACCAGTGTGTTGGTAATTATTTGCCATTTCCATGGCGTTTGGCACCGTAATAGTCATGTGGTCGGTCTCTGCATCCTGAAGCCTATGATGCTTTTTGCAGAGAAACCTCTGCTGAGGCCCAGGTAACTTGCTATTTCCCATAGCTGGCACAGGAGCCTTGAAAGATAGGATTGTTTTCAGTATTATTTCACCATTTTTTCACCACTGTTTCAGGAACGGGAGCCCTTTTCAACCGGTAGCGGAAGAATCCTTCTTTGGAGATGAGATATTTTTCTGGGGTGGCAAGTTCAGGGCCTCTGTCAGTCCTGGGTTCGTTGGACTAGCGCCAGACATGAGAAGTGCGCCTTTGTGGGACAGGTGAATAGTGCGGATCCTGTTTCAGTCTAAAGACTGAAACAGGATCCGCACTTTTCACCGTTCCTTTCAGAATCATTTGATTCATCAGCTAGGAATGGCGATTGCATCTCCAGACCAATCGAAGGCTAGGCCAAAGTAACTCGATCTTTCCAAGAGGTGTGTGGCCCAACTTTTGAAAGAACCGCTAAGTGGAGAAGTATTTGGTATTTTTCGTAGGCACTTTTCACCGTAATTGTCCTAAGGTTGGTCTCTGCATCCTTAAGCATACCAGAGTTTTCACAGACGAAACAGGCTGAGGCCCAGTAATCTTGGCATTTCCAACAGTTGGTCCTAGAGACTACCAAGAAAGTGTTCTTTTAAGTATTATTCCTTTGTGGTTTCAGCATTATTTTCAGTACCGGAGCAGGGTTCTCGCATTAGCATAGGAATCCTGCCTGCTAGTTGAGATTTCATGGTGGGGTGTAAGTGCGGGGCTTCTGTCAGCCCTGCCTTGATTTGTTTACCTCCAGAGTTGGAAAGTGCATATTTGCGTGAGATGGGAAAAGTGTGGATCGTGCTTCAGATTTCATCCAGATACTTTGAAATGACCAGTGTGTTGGTAATTACTTGCCATTTTCATGGCGTTTGGCACCGTAATAGTCATGAGGTCGGTCTCTGCATCCTGAAGCCTATGATGCTTTTTGCAGAGAAACCTCTGCTGAGGCCCATCTAACTTGCTATTTCCCATAGCTGGCACAGGAGCCTTGGAAGATAGGATTGTTTTCAGTATTATTTCACTATTTTTTCACCACTGTTTCAAGAACGGGAGCCCTTTTCAACCGTTAGCGGAAGAATCCTTCTTTGGAGATGAGATATTTTTCTGGGGTGGCAAGTGCAGGGCCTCTGTCAGTCCTGGGTTTGTTGGACTAGCGCCAGACATGAGAAGTGTGCTTTTGTGGGACAGGTGAATAGTGCGGATCCTGTTTCAGTCTAACAGGATCCGCACTTTTCACCGTTCCTTTCAGAATCATTTGATTCATCAGCTAGGAATGGCGATTGCTTCTCCAGACCAATCGAAGGCTAGGCCAAAGTACCTCGATCTTTCCAAGAGGTGTGTGGCCCAACTTTAGAAAGAACCGCTAAGTGGAGCACTTTTTGTTATTTTTCCGAAGCGCTTTTCACCGTAATTGTCATAAGGTTGGTCTCTGCATCCTTAAGCATACCAGAGTTTTCACAGATGAAACAGGCTGAGGCCCAGTAATCTTGGCATTTCCAATAGTTGGTCTTAGAGACTACCAAGAAAGTGTTCTTTTAAGTATTATTCAATTGTGGTTTCAGCATTATTTTCAGTACCCGAGCAGGGTTCTCGCATTAGCATAAGAATCCTGCCTGGTAGTTGAGATTTCATGGTGGGGTGTAAGTGCGGGGCTTCTGTCAGCCCTGCCTTTGATTTGTTTACCTCCAGAGTTGGAAAGTGCATACTTGCGTGAGATGGGAAAAGTGTGGATCGTGCTTCAGATTTCATCCTGACACTTTGAAATGACCAGTGTGTTGGTAATTATTTGCCATTTCCGTGGCGTTTGGCACCGTAATAGTCATGAGGTCGGTCTCTGCATCCTGAAGCCAATGATGCTTTTTGCAGAGAAACCTCTGCTGAGGCCCAGGTAACTTGCTATTTCCCATAGCTGGCACAGGAGCCTTGGAAGATAGGATTGTTTTCAGTATTATTTCACCATTTTTTCACCACTGTTTCAAGAACGGGAGCCCTTTTCAACCGTTAGCGCAGGAATCCTTCTTTGGAGATGAGATATTTTTCTGGGGTGGCAAGTGCAGGGCCTCTGTCAGTCGTGGGTTTGTTGGACTAGCGGCAGACATGAGAAGTGCGCC
This sequence comes from Lemur catta, assembly GCF_020740605.2. NCBI lineage: Eukaryota > Metazoa > Chordata > Mammalia > Primates > Lemuridae > Lemur > Lemur catta. The sequence continues at coordinate 82,429,961 of NC_059132.1, read as the reverse complement.
TTTGTTGGACAGGTGAATAGTGCGGATCCTGTTTCAGTCTAAAGACTGAAACAGGATCCGCACTTTTCACCGTTCTTTCAGAATCATTTGATTCATGAACTAGGAATGGCGATTGCTTCACCAGACCAATCGAAGGCTAGGCCAAAGTAACTCGATCTTTCCAAGAGATGTGTGGCTCAACTTTTGAAAGAACCGCTAAGTGGAGAACTATTTGGTATTTTTCCTAAGCACTTTTCACCGTAATTGTCCTAACGTTGGTCTCTGCATCCTTAAGCATACCAGAGTTTTCACAGACGAAACAGGCTGAGGCCCATTAATCTTGGCATTTCCAATAGTTGGTCCTAGAGACTACCAAGAAAGTGTTCTTTTAAGTATTATTCTGTTGTGGTTTCAGAATTATTTTCAGAACCCGAGCAGGGTTCTCGCATTAGCATAAGAATCCTGCCTGGTAGTTGAGATTTCATGGTGGTGTGTAAGTGCGGGGCTTCTGTCAGCCCTGCCTTTGATTTGTTTACCTCCAGAGTTGGAAAGCGCATAGTTGCGTGAGATGGGAAAAGTGTCGATCGTGCTTCAGATTTCATCCTGGCACTGAGAAATGACCAGTGTGTTGGTAATTATTTGCCATTTCCATGGCGTTTGGCACCGTAATAGTCATGAGGTCGGTCTCTGCATCCTGAAGCCTATGATGCTTTTTGCAGAGAAACCTCTGCTGAGGCCCAGGTAACTTGCTATTTCCCATAGCTGGCACAGGAGCCTTGGAAGATAGGATTGTTTTCAGTATTATTTCACCATTTTTTCACCACTGTTTCAAGAACGGGAGCCCTTTTCAACCGTTAGCGGAAGAATCCTTCTTTGGAGATGAGATATTTTTCTGGGGTGGCAAGTGCAGGGCCTCTGTCAGTCCTGGGTTTGTTGGACTACCACCAGATATGAGAAGTGCGCCTTTGTGGGACAGGTGAATAGTGCGGATCCTGTTTAAGTCTAAAGACTGAAACAGGATCCGCACTTTTCACCGTTCCTTTCAGAATCATTTGATTCATCAGCTAGGAATGGCGATTGCTTCTCCAGACCAATCGAAGGCTAGGCCAAAGTAACTCGATCTTTCCAAGAGGTGTGTGGCCCAACTTTTGAAAGAACCGCTAAGTGGAGAACTATTTGGTATTTTTCCTAAGCACTTTTCACCGTAATTGTCCTAAGGTTGGTCTCTGCATCCTTAAGCATACCAGAGTTTTCACAGGCGAAACAGGCTGAGGCCCATTAATCTTGGCATTTCCAATAGTTGGTCCTAGAGACTACCAAGAAAGTGTTCTTTTAAGTATTATTCTGTTGTGGTTTCAGCATTATTTTCAGAACCCGAGCAGGGTTCTCGCATAAGCATAAGAATCCTGCCTGGTAGTTGAGATTTCATGGTGGGGTGTAAGTGCGGGGCTTCTGTCAGCCCTGCCTTTGATTTGTTTACCTCCAGAGTTGGAAAGTGCATATTTGCGTGAGATGGGAAAAGTGTGGATCATGCTTCAGATTTCATCCAGACACTTTGAAATTACCAGTGTGTTGGTAATTATTTGCCATTTCCATGGCGTTTGGCCCCGTAATAGTCATGAGGTCGGTCTCTGCATCCTGAAGCCTATGATGCTTTTTGCAGAGAAACCTCTGCTGAGGCCCAGGTAACTTGCTATTTCCCATAGCTGGCACAGGAGCCTTGGAAGATAGGATTGTTTTCAGTATGATTTCACCATTTTTTCACCACTGTTTCAAGGACGGGAGCCCTTTTCAACCGTTACCGGAAGAATCCTTCTTTGGAGATGAGATATTTTACTGGGGTGGCAAGTGCAGGGCCTCTGTCAGTCCTGGGTTTGTTGGACTAGCGCCAGACATGAGAAGTGCGCCTTTGTGGGACAGGTGAATAGTGCGGATCCTGTTTCAGTCTAAAGACTGAAACAGGATCCGCACTTTTCACCGTTCTTTCAGAATCATTTGATTCATCAGCTAGGAATGTCGATTGCTTCTCCAGACCAATCGAAGGCTAGGCCAAAGTAACTCGATCTTTCCAAGAGGTGTGTGGCCCAACTTTTGAAAGAACCGCTAAATGGAGAACTATTTGTTATTTTTCCGAAGCACTTTTCACTGTAATTGTCCTAAGGTTGGTCTCTGCATCCTTAAGCATACCAGAGTTTTCACAGACGAAACAGTCTGAGGACCAGTAATCTTGGCATTTCCAATAGTTGGTCATAGAGACTACCAAGAAAGTGTTCTTTTAAGTATTATTCCGTTGTGGTTTCAGCATTATTTTCAGAACCCGAGCAGGGTTCTCGCATTAGCATAACAATCCTGCCTGGTAGTTGAGATTTCATGGTGGGGTGTAAGTTCCGGGCTTCTGTCAGCCCTGCCTTTGATTTGTTTACCTCCAGAGTTGGAAAGTGCATACTTGCGTGAGATGGGAAAAGTGTGGTCGTGCTTCAGATTTCATCCTGAAACTTTGAAATGACCAGTGTGTTGGTAATTATTTGCCATTTCCATGGCTTTTGGCCCCGTAATAGTCATGAGGTCAGTCTCTGCATCCTGAAGCCTATGGTGCTTTTTGCAGAGAAACCTCTGCTGAGGCCCAGGTAACTTGCTATTTCCCATAGCTGGCACAGGAGCCTTGGAAGATAGGATTGTTTTTAGTATTATTTCACCATTTTTTCACCACTGTTTCAAGAACGGGAGCCCTTTTCAACCGTTAGCGGAAGAATCCTTCTTTGGAGATGAGATATTTTTCTGGGGTGGCAAGTGCAGGGCCTCTGTCAGTCCTGGGTTTGTTGGACTAGCGCCAGACATGAGAAGTGCGCCTTTGTTGGACAGATGAATGGTGCGGATCCTGTTTCAGTCTAAAGACTGAAACAGGATCCGCACTTTTCACCGTTCCTTTCAGAATCATTTGATTCATCAGCTAGGAATGGCGATTGCTTCTCCAGACCAATCGAAGGCTAGGCCAAAGTAACTCTATCTTTCCAAGAGGTGTGTGGCCCAACTTTTGAAAGAACCGCTAAGTGGAGAACTATTTGGTATTTTTCCGAAGCACTTTTCACCGTAATTGTCATAAGGTTGGTCTCTGCATCCTTAAGCATACGAGAGTTTTCACAGACGAAACAGGCTGAGGCCCAGTAATCTTGGCATTTCCAATAGTTGGTCCTAGAGACTACCAAGAAAGTTTTTTTTTAGGTATTATTCCATTGTGGTTTCAGCATTATTTTTAGAACCGGAGCAGGGTTCTCGCATTAGCATAAGAATCCTGCCTGGTAGTTGAGATTTCTGGGTGGGGTGTAAGTGCCAGGCTTCTGTCAGCCCTGCCTTTGATTTGTTTACCTCCAGAGTTGGAAAGTGCATATTTGCGTGAGATGGGAAAAGTGTGGATCGTGCTTCAGATTTCATCCAGACACTTTGAAATGACCAGTGTGTTGGTAATTATTTGCATTTCCATGGCGTTTGGCACCTTAATAGTCATGAGGTCGGTCTCTGCATCCTGAAGCCTATGAAGCTTTTTGCAGAGAAACCTCTGCTGAGGCCCAGGTAACTTGCTATTTCCCATAGCTGGCACAGGAGCCTTGGAAGATAGGATTGTTTTCAGTATTATTTCACCATTTTTTCACCACTGTTTCAAGAACGGGAGCCCTTTTCAACCGTTAGCGGAAGAAGCCTTCTTTGGAGATGAGATATTTTTCTGCGGTGGCAAGTGCAGGGCCTCTGTCAGTCCTGGGTTTGTTGGACTAGCGCCAGAAATGAGAAGTGCGCCTTTGTGGGACAGGTGAATAGTGCGGATCCTGTTTCAGTCTAAAGACTGAAACAGGATCCGCACATTTCACCATTCCTTTCAGAATCATTTGATACATCAGCTAGGAATGGCGATTGCTTCTCCAGACCAATCGAAGGCTAGGCCAAAGTAACTCGATCTTTCCAAGAGGTGTGTGGCCCAACTTTTGAAAGAACCGCTCATTGGAGAACTATTTGTTATTTTTCCACAGCACTTTTCACCGAAATTGTCCTAAGGTTGGTCTCTGCATCCTTAAGCATACCAGAGTTTTCACAGACGAAACAGGCTGAGCCCCAGTAATCTTGGCATTTCCAATAGTTGGTCCTAGAGACTACCAAGAAAGTGTTCTTTTAAGTATTATTCTGTTGTGGTTTCAGCATTATTTTCAGAACCCGAGCAGGGTTCTCGCATTAGCATAAGAATTCTGCCTGGTAGTTGAAATTTCATGGTGGGGTGTAAGTGCGGGGCCTCTGTCAGCCCTGCCTTTGATTTGTTTACCTCCAGAGTTGGAAAGTGCATATTTGCGTGAGATGGGAAAAGTGTGGACCGTGCTTCAGATTTCATCCTGACACTTTGAAATGACCAGTGTGTTGGTAATTATTTGCCATTTCCATGGCGTTTGGCACCGTAATAGTCATGAGGTTGGTCTCCGCATCCTGAAGCCTATGATGCTTTTTGCAGAGAAACCTCTGCTGAGGCCCAGGTAACTCGCTATTTCCCATAGCTGGCAAAGGAGCCTTGGAAGATAGTATTGTTTTCAGTATTATTTCACCATTTTTTCACCACTGTTTCAAGAACCGGAGCCCTTTTCAACCGTTAGCGGAAGAATCCTTCTTTGGAGATGAGATATTTTTTTGGGGTGGCAAATGCAGGGCCTCTGTCAGTCCTGGGTTTGTTGGACTAGCGCCAGACATGAGAAGTGCGCCTTTGTGGGACAGGTGAATAGTGCGGATCCTGTTTCAGTCTAAAGACTGAAACAGGATCCGCACTTTTCACCGTTCCTTTCAGAATCATTTGATTCATCAGCTAGGAATGGCGATTGCTTCTCCAGACCAATCGAAGGCTACGCCAAAGTAACTCGATCTTTCCAAGAGGTGTGTGGCCCAACTTTCGAAAGAACCGCTAAGTGGAGAACTATTTGGTATTTTTCCTAAGCACTTTTCACCGTAATTGTCCTAAGGTTGGTCTCTGCATCCTTAAGCATACCAGAGTTTTCACAGACGAAACAGGCTGAGGCCCAGTAATCTTGGCATTTCCAATAGTTGGTCCTAGAGACTACCAAGAAAGTGTTCTTTTAAGTATTATTCTGTTGTGGTTTCAGCATTATTTTCAGAACCCGAGCAGGGTTCTCGCATTAGCATAAGAATCCTGCCTGGTAGTTGAGATTTCATGGTGGGGTGTAAGTGCGGGGCTTCTGTCAGCCCTGCCTTTGAATTGTTTACCTCCAGAGTTGGAAAGTGCATACTTGCGTGAGATGGGAAAAGTGTGGATCGTGCTTCAGATTTCATCCTGACACTTTGAAATGACCACTGTGTTGGTAATTATTTGCCATTTCCATGGCGTTTGGCCCCGTAATAGTCATGAGGTCGGTCTCTGCATCCTGAAGCCTATGATGCTTTTTGCAGAGAAACCTCTGCTGAGGCCCAGGTAACTTTCTATTTCCCATAGCTGGCACAGGAGCCTTGGAAGATAGGATTGTTTTCAGTACTATTTGACCATTTTTTCACCACTGTTTCAAGAACGGGAGCCCTTTTCAACCGTTAGCGGAAGAATCCTTCTTTGGAGATGAGATATTTTTCTGGGGTGGCAAGTGCAGGGCCTCTGTCAGTCCTGGGTTTGTTGGACTAGCGCCAGACATGAGAAGTGCGCCTTTGTGGGACAGGTGAATAGTGCGGATCCTGTTTCAGTCTAAAGACAGAAACAGGATCCGCACTTTTCACCGTTCCTTTCAGAATCATTTGATTCATCAGCTAGGAATGGCGATTGCTTCTCCAGACCAATCGAAGGCTAGGCCAAAGTAACTCGATCTTTCCAAGAGGTGTGGGGCCCAATTTTTGAAAGAACTGCTAAGTGGAGAACTATTTGGTATTTTTCCGAAGCACTTTTCACCGTAATTGTCATAAGGTTGGTCTCTGCATCCTTAAGCATACGAGAGTTTTCACAGACGAAACAGGCTGAGGCCCAGTAATCTTGGCATTTCCAATAGTTGGTCCTAGAGACTACCAAGAAAGTGTTACTTTAAGTATTATTCCGTTGTGATTTCAGCATTATTTTCAGAACCGGAGCAGGGTTCTCGCATTAGCATAAGAATCCTGCCTGGTAGTTGAGATTTCTGGGTGGGGTGTAGGTGCGGGGCTTCTGTCAGCCCTGCCTTTGATTTGTTTACCTCCAGAGTTGGAAAGTGCATATTTGCGTGAGATGGGAAAAGTGTGGATCGTGCTTCAGATTTCATTGTGACACTTTGAAATGACCAGTGTGTTGGTAATTATTTGCCATTTCCATGGCGTTTGGCACCGTAATAGTCATCAGGTCGGTCTCTACATCCTGAAGCCTATGATGCTTTTTGCAGAGAAACCTCTGCTGAGGCCCAGGTAACTTGCTATTTCCCATAGCTGGCACAGGAGCCTTGGAAGATAGGATTGTTTTCAGTATTATTTCACCATTTTTTCACCACTGTTTCAAGAACGGGAGCCCTTTTCAACCGTTAGCGGAAGAATCCTTCTTTGGAGATGAGATATTTTTCTGGGGTGGCAAGTGCAGGGCCTCTGTCAGTCCTGGGTTTGTTGGACTAGCGCCAGACATGAGAAGTGCGCCTTTGTGGGACATGTGAATAGTGCGGATCCTCTTTCAGTCTAAAGATTGAAACAGGATCCGCACTTTTCACCGTTCCTTTCAGAATCATTTGATTCATCAGCTAGGAATGGCGATTGCTTCTCCAGACCAATCGAAGGCTAGGCCAAAGTAACTCGATCTTTCCAAGAGGTGTGTGGCCCAGCTTTTGAAAGAACTGCTAAGTGGAGAATTATTTGGTATTTTTCCGAAGCACTTTTCAAGGTAATTGTCATAAGGTTGGTCTCTGCATCCTTAAGCATACGAGAGTTTTCACAGACGAGACAGGCTGAGGCCCAGTAATCTTGGCTTTTCCAATAGTTGGTCCTAGAGACTACCAAGAAAGTGTTTTTTTAAGTATTATTCCGTTGTGATTTCAGCATTATTTTCAGAACCCGAGCAGGGTTCTGGCATTAGCATAAGAATCCTGCCTGGTAGTTGAGATTTCATGCTGGGGTGTAAGTGCGGGGCTTCTGTCAGCCCTGCCTTTGAATTGTTTACCTCCAGACTTGGAAAGTGCATACTTGCGTGAGATGGGAAAAGTGTGGATCGTGCTTCAGATTTCATCCAGACTATTTGAAATGACCAGTGTGTTGGTAATTATTTGCCATTTCCATGGCGTTTGGCCCCGTAATAGTCATGAGGTCGGTCTCTGCATCCTGAAGCCTATGATGCTTTTTGCAGAGAAACCTCTGCTGAGGCCCAGGTAACTTTCTATTTCCCATAGCTGGCACAGGAGCCTTGGAAGATAGGATTGTTTTCAGTACTATTTGACCATTTTTTCACCACTGTTTCAAGAACGGGAGCCCTTTTCAACCGTTAGCGGAAGAATCCTTCTTTGGAGATGAGATATTTTTCTGGGGTGGCAAGTGCAGGGCCTCTGTCAGTCCTGGGTTTGTTGGACTAGCGCCAGACATGAGAAGTGCGCCTTTGTGGGACAGGTGAATAGTGCGGATCCTGTTTCAGTCTAAAGACAGAAACAGGATCCGCACTTTTCACCGTTCCTTTCAGAATCATTTGATTCATCAGCTAGGAATGGCGATTGCTTCTCCAGACCAATCGAAGGCTAGGCCAAAGTAACTCGATCTTTCCAAGACGTGTGGGGCCCAACTTTTGAAAGAACTGCTAAGTGGAGAACTATTTGGTATTTTTCCGAAGCACTTTTCACCGTAATTGTCATAAGGTTGGTCTCTGCATCCTTAAGCATACGAGAGTTTTCACAGACGAAACAGGCTGAGGCCCAGTAATCTTGGCATTTCCAATAGTTGGTCCTAGAGACTACCAAGAAAGTGTTACTTTAAGTATTATTCCGTTGTGATTTCAGCATTATTTTCAGAACCCGAGCAGGGTTCTCGCATTAGCATAAGAATCCTGCCTGGTAGTTGAGATTTCTGGGTGGGGTGTAGGTGCGGGGCTTTTGTCAGCCCTGCCTTTGATTTGTTTACCTCCAGAGTTGGAAAGTGCATATTTGCGTGAGATGGGAAAAGTGTGGATCGTGCTTCAGATTTCATTGTGACACTTTGAAATGACCAGTGTGTTGGTAATTATTTGCCATTTCCATGGCGTTTGGCACCGTAATAGTCATCAGGTCGGTCTCTACATCCTGAAGCCTATGATGCTTTTTGCAGAGAAACCTCTGCTGAGGCCCAGGTAACTTGCTATTTCCCATAGCTGGCACAGGAGCCTGGGAAGATAGGATTGTTTTCAGTATTATTTCACCATTTTTTCACCACTGTTTCAAGAACGGGAGCCCTTTTCAACCGTTAGCGGAAGAATCCTTCTTTGGAGATGAGATATTTTTCTGGGGTGGCAAGTGCAGGGCCTCTGTCAGTCCTGGGTTTGTTGGACTAGCGCCAGACATGAGAAGTGCGCCTTTGTGGGACATGTGAATAGTGCGGATCCTCTTTCAGTCTAAAGATTGAAACAGGATCCGCACTTTTCACCGTTCCTTTCAGAATCATTTGATTCATCAGCTAGGAATGGCGATTGCTTCTCCAGACCAATCGAAGGCTAGGCCAAAGTAACTCGATCTTTCCAAGAGGTGTGTGGCCCAGCTTTTGAAAGAACTGCTAAGTGGAGAATTATTTGGTATTTTTCCGAAGCACTTTTCAAGGTAATTGTCATAAGGTTGGTCTCTGCATCCTTAAGCATACGAGAGTTTTCACAGACGAGACAGGCTGAGGCCCAGTAATCTTGGCTTTTCCAATAGTTGGTCCTAGAGACTACCAAGAAAGTGTTTTTTTAAGTATTATTCCGTTGTGATTTCAGCATTATTTTCAGAACCCGAGCAGGGTTCTGGCATTAGCATAAGAATCCTGCCTGGTAGTTGAGATTTCATGCTGGGGTGTAAGTGCGGGGCTTCTGTCAGCCCTGCCTTTGATTTGTTTACCTCCAGAGTTGGAAAGTGCATATTTGCGTGAGATGGGAAAAGTGTGGATCGTGCTTCAGATTTCATCCAGACAATTTGAAATGACCAGTGTGTTGGTAATTATTTGCCATTTCCATGGCGTTTGGCACCGTAATAGTGATGAGGTCGGTCTCTGCATCCTGAAGCCTATGATGCTTTTTGCAGAGAAACCTCTGCTGAGGCCCAGGTAACTTGCTATTTCCCATAGCTGGCACAGTAGCCTTGGAAGATAGGATTGTTTTCAGTATTATTTCACCATTTTTTCACCACTGTTTCAAGAACGGGAGCCCTTTTCAACCGTTAGCGGAAGAATCCTTCTTTGGAGATGAGATATTTTTCTGGGGTGGCAAGTGCAGGGCCTCTGTCAGTCCTGGGTTTGTTGGACTAGCGCCAGACATGAGAAGTGCGCCTTTGTGGGACAGGTGAATAGTGCGGATCCTGTTTCAGTCTAAAGACTGAAACAGGATCCGCACTTTTCACCGTTCCTTTCAGAATCATTTGATTCATCAGCTAGGAATGGCGATTGCTTCTCTAGACCAATCGAAGGCTACGCCAAAGTAACTCGATCTTTCCAAGAGGTGTGTGGCCCAACTTTTGAAAGAACCGCTAAGTGGAGAACTATTTGGTATTTTTCCTAAGCACTTTTCACCGTAATTGTCCTAAGGTTGGTCTCTGCATCCTTAAGCATAACAGAGTTTTCACAGACGAAACAGGCTGAGGCCCATTAATCTTGGCATTTCCAATAGTTGGTGTTAGAGACTACCAAGAAAGTGTTCTTTTAAGTATTATTCCATTGTGGTTTCAGCATTATTTTCAGAACCGGAGCAGGGTTCTCGCATTAGCATAACAATCCTGCCTGGTAGTTGAGATTTCATGGTGGGGTGTAAGTTCGGGGCTTCTGTCAGCCCTGCCTTTGATTTGCTTACCTCCAGAGTTGGAAAGTGCATATTTGCGTGAGATGGGAAAAGTGTGGATCGTGCTTCAGATTTCATCCAGACACTTTGAAATGACCAGTGTGTTGGTAATTATTTGCATTTCCATGGCGTTTGGCACCGTAATAGTCATGAGGTCGGTCTCTGCATCCTGAAGCCTATGATGCTTTTTGCAGAGAAACCTCTGCTGAGGCCCAGGTAACTTGCTATTTCCCATAGCTGGCACAGGAGCCTGGGAAGATAGGATTGTTTTCAGTATTATTTCACCATTTTTTCACCACTGTTTCAAGGTCGGGAGCCCTTTTCAACCGTTAGCGGAAGAATCCCTCTTTGGAGATGAGATATTTTTCTGGGGGGGCAAGTGCAGGGCCTCTGTCAGTCCTGGGTTTGTTGGACTAGCGCCAGACATGAGAAGTGCCCCTTTGTGGGACAGGTGAATAGTGCGGATCCTGTTTCAGTCTAAAGACTGAAACAGGATCCGCACATTTCACCATTCCTTTCAGAATCATTTGATTCATCAGCTAGTAATGGCGATTGCTTCTCCAGACCAATCGAAGGCTAGGCCAAAGTAACTCGATCTTTCCAAGAGGTGTGTGGCCCAACTTTTGAAAGAACCGCTCATTGGAGAACTATTTGTTATTTTTCCACAGCACTTTTCACCGAAATTGTCCTAAGGTTGGTCTCTGCATCCTTAAGCATACCAGAGTTTTCACAGACGAAACAGGCTGAGGCCCAGTAATCTTGGCATTTCCAATAGTTGGTCCTAGAGACTACCAAGAAAGTGTTCTTTTAAGTATTATTCTGTTGTGGTTTCAGCATTATTTTCAGAACCTGAGCAGGGTTCTCGCGTTAGCATAAGAATTAAGCCTGGTAGTTGAAATTTCATGGTGGGGTGTAAGTGCGGGGCTTCTGTCAGCCCTGCCTTTGATTTGTTTACCTCCAGAGTTGGAAAGTGCATATTTGCGTGAGATGGGAAAAGTGTGGATCGTGCTTCAGATTTCATCCTGACACTTTGAAATGACCAGTGTGTTGGTAATTTTTTGCCATTTCCATGGCGTTTGTTACCGTAATAGTCATGAGGTTGGTCTCCGCATCCTGAAGCCTATGATGCTTTTTGCAGAGAAACCTCTGCTGAGGCCCAGGTAACTCGCTATTTCCCATAGCTGGCAAAGGAGCCTTGGAAGATAGTGTTGTTTTCAGTATTATTTCACCATTTTTTCACCACTGTTTCAAGAACGGGAGCCCTTTTCAACCGTTAGCGGAAGAATCCTTCTTTGGAGATGAGATATTTTTCTGGGGTGGCAAGTGCAGGGCCTCTGTCAGTCCTGGGTTTGTTGGACTAGCGCCAGACATGAGAAGTGCGCCTTTGTGGGACAGGTGAATAGTGCGGATCCTGTTTCAGTCTAAAGACTGAAACAGGATCCGCACTTTTCACCGTTCCTTTCAGAATCATTTGATTCATCAGCTAGGAATGGCGATTGCTTCTCCAGACCAATCGAAGGCTACGCCAAAGTAACTCGATCTTTCCAAGAGGTGTGTGGCCCAACTTTTGAAAGAACCGCTAAGTGGAGAACTATTTGGTATTTTTCCTAAGCACTTTTCACCGTAATTGTCCTAAGGTTGGTCTCTGCATCCTTAAGCATACCAGAGTTTTCAGAGACGAAACAGGCTGAGGCCCATTAATCTTGGCATTTCCAATAGTTGGTGTTAGAGACTACCAAGAAAGTGTTCTTTTAAGTATTATTCCATTGTGGTTTCAGCATTATTTTCAGAACCGGAGCAGGGTTCTCGCATTAGCATAACAATCCTGCCTGGTAGTTGAGATTTCATGGTGGGGTGTAAGTTCGGGGCTTCTGTCAGCCCTGCCTTTGATTTGCTTACCTCCAGAGTTGGAAAGTGCATATTTGCGTGAGATGGGAAAAGTGTGGATCGTGCTTCAGATTTCATCCAGACACTTTGAAATGACCAGTGTGTTGGTAATTATTTGCATTTCCATGGCGTTTGGCACCGTAATAGTCATGAGGTCGGTCTCTGCATCCTGAAGCCAATGATGCTTTTTGCAGAGAAACCTCTGCTGAGGCCCAGGTAACTTGCTATTTCCCATAGCTGGCACAGGAGCCTGGGAAGATAGGATTGTTTTCAGTATTATTTCACCATTTTTTCACCACTGTTTCAAGGACGGGAGCCCTTTTCAACCGTTAGCGGAAGAATCCTTCTTTGGAGATGAGATATTTTTCTGGGGTGGCAAGTGCAGGGCCTCTGTCAGTCCTGGGTTTGTTGGACTAGCGCCAGACATGAGAAGTGCCCCTTTGTGGGACAGGTGAATAGTGCGGATCCTGTTTCAGTCTAAAGACTGAAACAGGATCCGCACATTTCACCATTCCTTTCAGAATCATTTGATTCATCAGCTAGGAATGGCGATTGCTTCTCCAGACCAATCGAAGGCTAGGCCAAAGTAACTCGATCTTTCCAAGAGGTGTGTGGCCCAACTTTTGAAAGAATCGCTAAGTGGAGAACTATTTGGTATTTTTCCTAAGCACTTTTCACCGTAATTGTCCTAAGGTTGGTCTCTGCATCCTTAAGCATACCAGAGTTTTCACAGACGAAACAGGCTGAGGCCCATTAATCTTGGCATTTTCAATAGTTGGTCCTAGAGACTACCAAGAAAGTGTTCTTTTAAGTATTATTCTGTTGTGGTTTCAGCATTATTTTCAGAACCCGAGCATTGTTCTCGCATTAGCATAAGAATCCTGCCTGGTAGTTGAGATTTCATGGTGGGGTGTAAGTGCGGGGCTTCTGTCAGCCCTGCCTTTGATTTGTTTACCTCCAGAGTTGGAAAGTGCATAGTTGCGTGAGATGGGAAAACTGTGGATCGTGCTTCAGATTTCATCCTGACACTTTGAAATGACCAGTGTGTTGGTAATTATTTGCCATTTCCATGGCGTTTGGCACCGTAATAGTCATGAGGTCGGTCTCTGCATCCTGAAGCCTATGATGCTTTTTGCAGAGAAACCTCTGCTGAGGCCCAGGTAACTTGCTATTTCCCATAGCTGGCACAGGAGCCTTGGAAGATAGGATTGTTTTCAGTATTATTTCACCATTTTTTCACCACTGTTTCAAGAACGGGAGCCTTTTTCAACCGTTAGCGGAAGAATCCTTCTTTGGAGATGAGATATTTTTCTGGGGTGGCAAGTGCAGGGCCTCTGTCAGTCCTGGGTTTGTTGGACTAGCGCCAGACATGAGAAGTGCGCCTTTGTGGGACAGGTGAATAGTGCGGATCCTGTTTCAGTCTAAAGACTGAAACAGGATCCGCACTTTTCACCGTTCCTTTCAGAATCATTTGATTCATCAGCTAGGAATGGCGATTGCTTCTCTAGACCAATCGAAGGCTACGCCAAAGTAACTCGATCTTTCCAAGAGGTGTGTGGCCCAACTTTTGAAAGAACCGCTAAGTGGAGAACTATTTGGTATTTTTCCTAAGCACTTTTCACCGTAATTGTCCTAAGGTTGGTCTCTGCATCCTTAAGCATAACAGAGTTTTCACAGACGAAACAGGCTGAGGCCCATTAATCTTGGCATTTCCAATAGTTGGTGTTAGAGACTACCAAGAAAGTGTTCTTTTAAGTATTATTCCATTGTGGTTTCAGCATTATTTTCAGAACCGGAGCAGGGTTCTCGCATTAGCATAACAATCCTGCCTGGTAGTTGAGATTTCATGGTGGGGTGTAAGTTCGGGGCTTCTGTCAGCCCTGCCTTTGATTTGCTTACCTCCAGAGTTGGAAAGTGCATATTTGCGTGAGATGGGAAAAGTGTGGATCGTGCTTCAGATTTCATCCAGACACTTTGAAATGACCAGTGTGTTGGTAATTATTTGCATTTCCATGGCGTTTGGCACCGTAATAGTCATGAGGTCGGTCTCTGCATCCTGAAGCCTATGATGCTTTTTGCAGAGAAACCTGTGCTGAGGCCCAGGTAACTTGCTATTTCCCATAGCTGGCACAGGAGCCTGGGAAGATAGGATTGTTTTCAGTATTATTTCACCATTTTTTCACCACTGTTTCAAGGTCGGGAGCCCTTTTCAACCGTTAGCGGAAGAATCCCTCTTTGGAGATGAGATATTTTTCTGGGGTGGCAAGTGCAGGGCCTCTGTCAGTCCTGGGTTTGTTGGACTAGCGACAGACATGAGAAGTGCCCCTTTGTGGGACAGGTGAATAGTGCGGATCCTGTTTCAGTCTAAAGACTGAAACAGGATCCGCACATTTCACCATTCCTTTCAGAATCATTTGATTCATCAGCTAGTAATGGCGATTGCTTCTCCAGACCAATCGAAGGCTAGGCCAAAGTAACTCGATCTTTCCAAGAGGTGTGTGGCCCAACTTTTGAAAGAACCGCTCATTGGAGAACTATTTGTTATTTTTCCACAGCACTTTTCACCGAAATTGTCCTAAGGTTGGTCTCTGCATCCTTAAGCATACCAGAGTTTTCACAGACGAAACAGGCTGAGGCCCAGTAATCTTGGCATTTCCAATAGTTGGTCCTAGAGACTACCAAGAAAGTGTTCTTTTAAGTATTATTCTGTTGTGGTTTCAGCATTATTTTCAGAACCTGAGCAGGGTTCTCGCGTTAGCATAAGAATTAAGCCTGGTAGTTGAAATTTCATGGTGGGGTGTAAGTGCGGGGCTTCTGTCAGCCCTGCCTTTGATTTGTTTACCTCCAGAGTTGGAAAGTGCATATTTGCGTGAGATGGGAAAAGTGTGGATCGTGCTTCAGATTTCATCCTGACACTTTGAAATGACCAGTGTGTTGGTAATTTTTTGCCATTTCCATGGCGTTTGGCACCGTAATAGTCATGAGGTTGGTCTCCGCATCCTGAAGCCTATGATGCTTTTTGCAGAGAAACCTCTGCTGAGGCCCAGGTAACTCGCTATTTCCCATAGCTGGCAAAGGAGCCTTGGAAGATAGTGTTGTTTTCAGTATTATTTCACCATTTTTTCACCACTGTTTCAAGAACGGGAGCCCTTTTCAACCGTTAGCGGAAGAATCCTTCTTTGGAGATGAGATATTTTTCTGGGGTGGCAAGTGCAGGGCCTCTGTCAGTCCTGGGTTTGTTGGACTAGCGCCAGACATGAGAAGTGCGCCTTTGTGGGACAGGTGAATAGTGCGGATCCTGTTTCAGTCTAAAGACTGAAACAGGATCCGCACTTTTCACCGTTCCTTTCAGAATCATTTGATTCATCAGCTAGGAATGGCGATTGCTTCTCCAGACCAATCGAAGGCTACGCCAAAGTAACTCGATCTTTCCAAGAGGTGTGTGGCCCAACTTTTGAAAGAACCGCTAAGTGGAGAACTATTTGGTATTTTTCCTAAGCACTTTTCACCGTAATTGTCCTAAGGTTGGTCTCTGCATCCTTAAGCATACCAGAGTTTTCAGAGACGAAACAGGCTGAGGCCCATTAATCTTGGCATTTCCAATAGTTGGTGTTAGAGACTACCAAGAAAGTGTTCTTTTAAGTATTATTCCATTGTGGTTTCAGCATTATTTTCAGAACCGGAGCAGGGTTCTCGCATTAGCATAACAATCCTGCCTGGTAGTTGAGATTTCATGGTGGGGTGTAAGTTCGGGGCTTCTGTCAGCCCTGCCTTTGATTTGCTTACCTCCAGAGTTGGAAAGTGCATATTTGCGTGAGATGGGAAAAGTGTGGATCGTGCTTCAGATTTCATCCAGACACTTTGAAATGACCAGTGTGTTGGTAATTATTTGCCATTTCCATGGCGTTTGGCACCGTAATAGTCATGAGGTCGGTCTCTGCATCCTGAAGCCAATGATGCTTTTTGCAGAGAAACCTCTGCTGAGGCCCAGGTAACTTGCTATTTCCCATAGCTGGCACAGGAGACTGGGAAGATAGGATTGTTTTCAGTATTATTTCACCATTTTTTCACCACTGTTTCAAGGACGGGAGCCCTTTTCAACCGTTAGCGGAAGAATCCTTCTTTGGAGATGAGATATTTTTCTGGGGTGGCAAGTGCAGGGCCTCTGTCAGTCCTGGGTTTGTTGGACTAGCGCCAGACATGAGAAGTGCCCCTTTGTGGGACAGGTGAATAGTGCGGATCCTGTTTCAGTCTAAAGACTGAAACAGGATCCGCACATTTCACCATTCCTTTCAGAATCATTTGATTCATCAGCTAGGAATGGCGATTGCTTCTCCAGACCAATCGAAGGCTAGGCCAAAGTAACTCGATCTTTCCAAGAGGTGTGTGGCCCAACTTTTGAAAGAACCGCTAAGTGGAGAACTATTTGGTATTTTTCCTAAGCACTTTTCACCGTAATTGTCCTAAGGTTGGTCTCTGCATCCTTAAGCATACCAGAGTTTTCACAGACGAAACAGGCTGAGGCCCATTAATCTTGGCATTTTCAATAGTTGGTCCTAGAGACTACCAAGAAAGTGTTCTTTTAAGTATTATTCTGTTGTGGTTTCAGCATTATTTTCAGAACCCGAGCATTGTTCTCGCATTAGCATAAGAATCCTGCCTGGTAGTTGAGATTTCATGGTGGGGTGTAAGTGCGGGGCTTCTGTCAGCCCTGCCTTTGATTTGTTTACCTCCAGAGTTGGAAAGTGCATAGTTGCGTGAGATGGGAAAACTGTGGATCGTGCTTCAGATTTCATCCTGACACTTTGAAATGACCAGTGTGTTGGTAATTATTTGCCATTTCCATGGCGTTTGGCACCGTAATAGTCATGAGGTCGGTCTCTGCATCCTGAAGCCTATGATGCTTTTTGCAGAGAAACCTCTGCTGAGGCCCAGGTAACTTGCTATTTCCCATAGCTGGCACAGGAGCCTTGGAAGATAGGATTGTTTTCAGTATTATTTCACCATTTTTTCACCACTGTTTCAAGAACGGGAGCCTTTTTCAACCGTTAGCGGAAGAATCCTTCTTTGGAGATGAGATATTTTTCTGGGGTGGCAAGTGCAGGGCCTCTGTCAGTCCTGGGTTTGTTGGACTAGCGCCAGACATGAGAAGTGCGCCTTTGTGGGACAGGTGAATAGTGCGGATCCTGTTTCAGTCTAAAGACTGAAACAGGATCCGCACTTTTCACCGTTCCTTTCAGAATCATTTGATTCATCAGCTAGGAATGGCGATTGCTTCTCTAGACCAATCGAAGGCTACGCCAAAGTAACTCGATCTTTCCAAGAGGTGTGTGGCCCAACTTTTGAAAGAACCGCTAAGTGGAGAACTATTTGGTATTTTTCCTAAGCACTTTTCACCGTAATTGTCCTAAGGTTGGTCTCTGCATCCTTAAGCATAACAGAGTTTTCACAGACGAAACAGGCTGAGGCCCATTAATCTTGGCATTTCCAATAGTTGGTGTTAGAGACTACCAAGAAAGTGTTCTTTTAAGTATTATTCCATTGTGGTTTCAGCATTATTTTCAGAACCGGAGCAGGGTTCTCGCATTAGCATAACAATCCTGCCTGGTAGTTGAGATTTCATGGTGGGGTGTAAGTTCGGGGCTTCTGTCAGCCCTGCCTTTGATTTGCTTACCTCCAGAGTTGGAAAGTGCATATTTGCGTGAGATGGGAAAAGTGTGGATCGTGCTTCAGATTTCATCCAGACACTTTGAAATGACCAGTGTGTTGGTAATTATTTGCATTTCCATGGCGTTTGGCACCGTAATAGTCATGAGGTCGGTCTCTGCATCCTGAAGCCTATGATGCTTTTTGCAGAGAAACCTCTGCTGAGGCCCAGGTAACTTGCTATTTCCCATAGCTGGCACAGGAGCCTGGGAAGATAGGATTGTTTTCAGTATTATTTCACCATTTTTTCACCACTGTTTCAAGGTCGGGAGCCCTTTTCAACCGTTAGCGGAAGAATCCCTCTTTGGAGATGAGATATTTTTCTGGGGTGGCAAGTGCAGGGCCTCTGTCAGTCCTGGGTTTGTTGGACTAGCGCCAGACATGAGAAGTGCCCCTTTGTGGGACAGGTGAATAGTGCGGATCCTGTTTCAGTCTAAAGACTGAAACAGGATCCGCACATTTCACCATTCCTTTCAGAATCATTTGATTCATCAGCTAGTAATGGCGATTGCTTCTCCAGACCAATCGAAGGCTAGGCCAAAGTAACTCGATCTTTCCAAGAGGTGTGTGGCCCAACTTTTGAAAGAACCGCTCATTGGAGAACTATTTGTTATTTTTCCACAGCACTTTTCACCGAAATTGTCCTAAGGTTGGTCTCTGCATCCTTAAGCATACCAGAGTTTTCACAGACGAAACAGGCTGAGGCCCAGTAATCTTGGCATTTCCAATAGTTGGTCCTAGAGACTACCAAGAAAGTGTTCTTTTAAGTATTATTCTGTTGTGGTTTCAGCATTATTTTCAGAACCTGAGCAGGGTTCTCGCGTTAGCATAAGAATTAAGCCTGGTAGTTGAAATTTCATGGTGGGGTGTAAGTGCGGGGCTTCTGTCAGCCCTGCCTTTGATTTGTTTACCTCCAGAGTTGGAAAGTGCATATTTGCGTGAGATGGGAAAAGTGTGGATCGTGCTTCAGATTTCATCCTGACACTTTGAAATGACCAGTGTGTTGGTAATTTTTTGCCATTTCCATGGCGTTTGGCACCGTAATAGTCATGAGGTTGGTCTCCGCATCCTGAAGCCTATGATGCTTTTTGCAGAGAAACCTCTGCTGAGGCCCAGGTAACTCGCTATTTCCCATAGCTGGCAAAGGAGCCTTGGAAGATAGTGTTGTTTTCAGTATTATTTCACCATTTTTTCACCACTGTTTCAAGAACGGGAGCCCTTTTCAACCGTTAGCGGAAGAATCCTTCTTTGGAGATGAGATATTTTTCTGGGGTGGCAAGTGCAGGGCCTCTGTCAGTCCTGGGTTTGTTGGACTAGCGCCAGACATGAGAAGTGCGCCTTTGTGGGACAGGTGAATAGTGCGGATCCTGTTTCAGTCTAAAGACTGAAACAGGATCCGCACTTTTCACCGTTCCTTTCAGAATCATTTGATTCATCAGCTAGGAATGGCGATTGCTTCTCCAGACCAATCGAAGGCTACGCCAAAGTAACTCGATCTTTCCAAGAGGTGTGTGGCCCAACTTTTGAAAGAACCGCTAAGTGGAGAACTATTTGGTATTTTTCCTAAGCACTTTTCACCGTAATTGTCCTAAGGTTGGTCTCTGCATCCTTAAGCATACCAGAGTTTTCAGAGACGAAACAGGCTGAGGCCCATTAATCTTGGCATTTCCAATAGTTGGTGTTAGAGACTACCAAGAAAGTGTTCTTTTAAGTATTATTCCATTGTGGTTTCAGCATTATTTTCAGAACCGGAGCAGGGTTCTCGCATTAGCATAACAATCCTGCCTGGTAGTTGAGATTTCATGGTGGGGTGTAAGTTCGGGGCTTCTGTCAGCCCTGCCTTTGATTTGCTTACCTCCAGAGTTGGAAAGTGCATATTTGCGTGAGATGGGAAAAGTGTGGATCGTGCTTCAGATTTCATCCAGACACTTTGAAATGACCAGTGTGTTGGTAATTATTTGCCATTTCCATGGCGTTTGGCACCGTAATAGTCATGAGGTCGGTCTCTGCATCCTGAAGCCAATGATGCTTTTTGCAGAGAAACCTCTGCTGAGGCCCAGGTAACTTGCTATTTCCCATAGCTGGCACAGGAGACTGGGAAGATAGGATTGTTTTCAGTATTATTTCACCATTTTTTCACCACTGTTTCAAGGACGGGAGCCCTTTTCAACCGTTAGCGGAAGAATCCTTCTTTGGAGATGAGATATTTTTCTGGGGTGGCAAGTGCAGGGCCTCTGTCAGTCCTGGGTTTGTTGGACTAGCGCCAGACATGAGAAGTGCCCCTTTGTGGGACAGGTGAATAGTGCGGATCCTGTTTCAGTCTAAAGACTGAAACAGGATCCGCACATTTCACCATTCCTTTCAGAATCATTTGATTCATCAGCTAGGAATGGCGATTGCTTCTCCAGACCAATCGAAGGCTAGGCCAAAGTAACTCGATCTTTCCAAGAGGTGTGTGGCCCAACTTTTGAAAGAACCGCTAAGTGGAGAACTATTTGGTATTTTTCCTAAGCACTTTTCACCGTAATTGTCCTAAGGTTGGTCTCTGCATCCTTAAGCATACCAGAGTTTTCACAGACGAAACAGGCTGAGGCCCATTAATCTTGGCATTTTCAATAGTTGGTCCTAGAGACTACCAAGAAAGTGTTCTTTTAAGTATTATTCTGTTGTGGTTTCAGCATTATTTTCAGAACCCGAGCATTGTTCTCGCATTAGCATAAGAATCCTGCCTGGTAGTTGAGATTTCATGGTGGGGTGTAAGTGCGGGGCTTCTGTCAGCCCTGCCTTTGATTTGTTTACCTCCAGAGTTGGAAAGTGCATAGTTGCGTGAGATGGGAAAACTGTGGATCGTGCTTCAGATTTCATCCTGACACTTTGAAATGACCAGTGTGTTGGTAATTATTTGCCATTTCCATGGCGTTTGGCACCGTAATAGTCATGAGGTCGGTCTCTGCATCCTGAAGCCTATGATGCTTTTTGCAGAGAAACCTCTGCTGAGGCCCAGGTAACTTGCTATTTCCCATAGCTGGCACAGGAGCCTTGGAAGATAGGATTGTTTTCAGTATTATTTCACCATTTTTTCACCACTGTTTCAAGAACGGGAGCCTTTTTCAACCGTTAGCGGAAGAATCCTTCTTTGGAGATGAGATATTTTTCTGGGGTGGCAAGTGCAGGGCCTCTGTCAGTCCTGGGTTTGTTGGACTAGCGCCAGACATGAGAAGTGCGCCTTTGTGGGACAGGTGAATAGTGCGGATCCTGTTTCAGTCTAAAGACTGAAACAGGATCCGCACTTTTCACCGTTCCTTTCAGAATCATTTGATTCATCAGCTAGGAATGGCGATTGCTTCTCCAGACCAATCGAAGGCTAGGCTAAAGTAACTCGATCTTTCCAAGCGGTGTGTGGCCCAACTTTTGAAAGAACCGCTAAGTGGAGAACTATTTGGTATTTTTCCGAAGCACTTTTCATCATAATTTTCATAAGGTTGGTCTCTGCATCCTTAAGCATACGAGAGTTTTCACAGACGAAACAGGCTGAGGCCCAGTAATCTTGGCATTTCCAATAGTTGGTCCTAGAGACTACCAAGAAAGTGTTTTTTTAGGTATTATTCCATTGTGGTTTCAGCATTATTTTTAGAACCGGAGCAGGGTTCTCGCATTAGCATAAGAATCCTGCCTGGTAGTTGAGATTTCTGGGTGGGGTGTAAGTGCCAGGCTTCTGTCAGCCCTGCCTTTGATTTTTTTACCTCCAGAGTTGGAAAGTGCATATTTGGGTGAGATGGGAAAAGTGTGGATCGTGCTTCAGATTTCATCCAGAAACTTTGAAATGACCAGTGTGTTGGTAATTATTTGCCATTTCCATGGCGTTTGGCACCGTAATAGTCATGAGGTCGGTCTCTGCATCCTGAATCCTATGATGCTTTTTGCAGAGAAACCTCTGTTGAGGCCCAGGTAACTTGCTATTTCCCATAGCTGGCACAGGAGCCTTGGAAGATAGGATTGTTTTCAGTATTATTTCACCATTTTTTCACCACTGTTTCAAGAACGGGAGCCCTTTTCAACCGTTAGCGGAAGAATCCTTCTTTGGAGATGAGATATTTTTTGGGGTTGGCAAGTGCAGGGCCTCTGTCAGTCCTGGGTTTGTTGGACTAGCGCCAGACATGAGAAGTGCGCCTTTGTGGGACAGGTGAATAGTGCGGATCCTGTTTCAGTCTAAAGACTGAAACAGGATCCGCACTTTTCACCGTTCCTTTCAGAATCATTTGATTCATCAGCTAGGAATGGCGATTGCTTCTCCAGACCAATCGAAGGCTAGGCCAAAGTACCTCGATCTTTCCAAGAGGTGTGTGGCCCAACTTTTGAAAGAACCGCTAAGTGGAGAACTATTTGATATTTTTCCGAAGCACTTTTCACCGTAATTGTCCTAAGGTTGGTCTCTGCATCCTTAAGCATACGAGAGTTTTCACAGACGAAACAGGCTGAGGACCAGTAATCTTGGCATTTCCAATAGGTGGTCCTAGAGACTACCAAGAAAATGTTCTTTTAAGTATTATTCTGCTGTGGTTTCAGCATTATTTTCAGAACCCGAGCAGGGTTCTCGCATTAGCATAACAATCCTGCCTGGTAGTTGAGATTTCATGGTGGGGTGTAAGTGCGGGGCTTCTGTCAGCCCTGCCTTTGATTTGTTTACCTCCAGAGTTGGAAAGTGCATACTTGCGTGAGATGGGAAAAGTGTGGATGGTGCTTCAGATTTCATCCTGACACTTTGAAATGACCAGTGTGTTGGTAATTATTTGCCATTTCCATGGCGTTTGGCAATGTAATAGTCATGAGGTCGGTCTCTGCATCCTGAAGCCTATGATGCTTTTTGCAGAGAAACCTCTGCTGAGGCCCAGGTAACTTGCTATTTCCCATAGCTGGCACAGGAGCCTTGGAAGATAGGATTGTTTTCAGTATTATTTCACCATTTTTTCACCACTGTTTCAAGGACGGGAGCCCTTTTCAACCGTTAGCGGAAGAATCCTTCTTTGGAGATGAGATATTTTTCTGGGGTGGCAAGTGCAGGGCCTCTGTCAGTCCTGGGTTTGCTGGACTAGCGCCACACATGAGAAGTGCGCCTTTGTGGGACAGGTGAATAGTGCGGATCCTGTTTCAGTCTAAAGACTGAAACAGGATCCGCACTTTTCACCGTTCCTTTCAGAATCATTTGATTCATCAGCTAGGAATGGCGATTGCTTCTCCAGACCAATCGAAGGCTAGGCCAAAGTAACTCGATCTTTCCAAGAGGTGTGTGGCCCAACTTTTGAAAGAACCGCTAAGTGGAGAACTATTTGGTATTTTTCCTAAGCACTTTTCACCGTAATTTTCCTAAGGTTGGTCTCTGCATCCTTAAGCATACGAGAGTTTTCACAGACGAAACAGGCTGAGGCCCATTAATCTTGGCATTTCCAATAGTTGGTGTTACAGACTACCAAGAAAGTGTTCTTTTAAGTATTATTCCATTGTGGTTTCAGCATGATTTTCAGAACCCGAGCAGGGTTCTCGCATTAGCATAACAATCCTGCCTGGTAGTTGAGATTTCATGGTGGGGTGTAAGTTCGGGGCTTCTGTCAGCCCTGCCTTTGATTTGTTTACCTCCAGAGTTGGAAAGTGCATACTTGCGTGAGATGGGAAAAGTGTGGTCGTGCTTCAGATTTCATCCTGAAACTTTGAAATGACCAGTGTGTTGGTAATTATTTGCCATTTCCATGGCTTTTGGCCCCGTAATAGTCATGAGGTCAGTCTCTGCATCCTGAAGCCTATGGTGCTTTTTGCAGAGAAACCTCTGCTGAGGCCCAGGTAACTTGCTATTTCCCATAGCTGGCACAGGAGCCTTGGAAGATAGGATTGTTTTTAGTATTATTTCACCATTTTTTCACCACTGTTTCAAGAACGGGAGCCCTTTTCAACCGTTAGCGGAAGAATCCTTCTTTGGAGATGAGATATTTTTCTGGGGTGGCAAGTGCAGGGCCTCTGTCAGTCCTGGGTTTGTTGGACTAGCGCCAGACATGAGAAGTGCGCCTTTGTTGGACAGGTGAACGGTGCGGATCCTGTTTCAGTCTAAAGACTGAAACAGGATCCGCACTTTTCACCGTTCCTTTCAGAATCATTTGATTCATCAGCTAGGAATGGCGATTGCTTCTCCAGACCAATCGAAGGCTAGGCCAAAGTAACTCGATCTTTCCAAGAGGTGTGTGGCCCAACTTTTGAAAGAACCGCTAAGTGGAGAACTATTTGGTATTTTTCCGAAGCACTTTTCACCGTACTTGTCATAAGGTTGGTCTCTGCATCCTTAAGCATACGAGAGTTTTCACAGACGAAACAGGCTGAGGCCCAGTAATCTTGGCATTTCCAATAGTTGGTCCTAGAGACTACCAAGAAAGTTTTTTTTTAGGTATTATTCCATTGTGGTTTCAGCATTATTTTTAGAACCGGAGCAGGGTTCTCGCATTAGCATAAGAATCCTGCCTGGTAGTTGAGATTTCTGGGTGGGGTGTAAGTGCCAGGCTTCTGTCAGCCCTGCCTTTGATTTGTTTACCTCCAGAGTTGGAAAGTGCATATTTGCGTGAGATGGGAAAAGTGTGGATCGTGCTTCAGATTTCATCCAGACACTTTGAAATGACCAGTGTGTTGGTAATTATTTGCATTTCCATGGCTTTTGGCACCGTAATAGTCATGAGGTCGGTCTCTGCATCCTGAAGCCTATGAAGCTTTTTGCAGAGAAACCTCTGCTGAGGCCCAGGTAACTTGCTATTTCCCATAGCTGGCACAGGAGCCTTGGAAGATAGGATTGTTTTCAGTATTATTTCACCATTTTTTCACCACTGTTTCAAGAACGGGAGCCCTTTTCAACCGTTAGCGGAAGAAGCCTTCTTTGGAGATGAGATATTTTTCTGCGGTGGCAAGTGCAGGGCCTCTGTCAGTCCTGGGTTTGTTGGACTAGCGCCAGAAATGAGAAGTGCGCCTTTGTGGGACAGGTGAATAGTGCGGATCCTGTTTCAGTCTAAAGACTGAAACAGGATCCGCACATTTCACCATTCCTTTCAGAATCATTTGATACATCAGCTAGGAATGGCGATTGCTTCTCCAGACCAATCGAAGGCTAGGCCAAAGTAACTCGATCTTTCCAAGAGGTGTGTGGCCCCACTTTTGAAAGAACCGCTCATTGGAGAACTATTTGTTATTTTTCCACAGCACTTTTCACCGAAATTGTCCTAAGGTTGGTCTCTGCATCCTTAAGCATACCAAAGTTTTCACAGACGAAACAGGCTGAGCCCCAGTAATCTTGGCATTTCCAATAGTTGGTCCTAGAGACTACCAAGAAAGTGTTCTTTTAAGTATTATTCTGTTGTGGTTTCAGCATTATTTTCAGAACCCGAGCAGGGTTCTCGCATTAGCATAAGAATTCTGCCTGGTAGTTGAAATTTCATGGTGGGGTGTAAGTGCGGGGCTTCTGTCAGCCCTGCCTTTGATTTGTTTACCTCCAGAGTTGGAAAGTGCATATTTGCGTGAGATGGGAAAAGTGTGGACCGTGCTTCAGATTTCATCCTGACACTTTGAAATGACCAGTGTGTTGGTAATTATTTGCCATTTCCATGGCGTTTGGCACCGTAATAGTCATGAGGTTGGTCTCCGCATCCTGAAGCCTATGATGCTTTTTGCAGAGAAACCTCTGCTGAGGCCCAGGTAACTCGCTATTTCCCATAGCTGGCAAAGGAGCCTTGGAAGATAGTATTGTTTTCAGTATTATTTCACCATTTTTTCACCACTGTTTCAAGAACCGGAGCCCTTTTCAACCGTTAGCGGAAGAATCCTTCTTTGGAGATGAGATATTTTTTTGGGGTGGCAAATGCAGGGCCTCTGTCAGTCCTGGGTTTGTTGGACTAGCGCCAGACATGAGAAGTGCGCCTTTGTGGGACAGGTGAATAGTGCGGATCCTGTTTCAGTCTAAAGACTGAAACAGGATCCGCACTTTTCACCGTTCCTTTCAGAATCATTTGATTCATCAGCTAGGAATGGCGATTGCTTCTCCAGACCAATCGAAGGCTACGCCAAAGTAACTCGATCTTTCCAAGAGGTGTGTGGCCCAACTTTCGAAAGAACCGCTAAGTGGAGAACTATTTGGTATTTTTCCTAAGCACTTTTCACCGTAATTGTCCTAAGGTTGGTCTCTGCATCCTTAAGCATACCAGAGTTTTCACAGACGAAACAGGCTGAGGCCCAGTAATCTTGGCATTTCCAATAGTTGGTCCTAGAGACTACCAAGAAAGTGTTCTTTTAAGTATTATTCTGTTGTGATTTCAGCATTATTTTCAGAACCCGAGCAGGGTTCTCGCATTAGCCTAAGAATACTGCCTGGTAGTTGAGATTTCATGGTGGGGTGTAAGTGCGGGGCTTCTGTCAGCCCTGCCTTTGAATTGTTTACCTCCAGA
The DNA here is from genome assembly GCF_020740605.2 of Lemur catta. Lineage (NCBI taxonomy): Eukaryota > Metazoa > Chordata > Mammalia > Primates > Lemuridae > Lemur > Lemur catta. The sequence continues at coordinate 82,403,960 of NC_059132.1, read as the reverse complement.
GTTGGAAAGTGCATACTTGCGTGAGATGGGAAAAGTGTGGATCGTGCTTCAGATTTCATCCTGACACTTTGAAATGACCACTGTGTTGGTAATTATTTGCCATTTCCATGGCGTTTGGCCCCGTAATAGTCATGAGGTCGGTCTCTGCATCCTGAAGCCTATGATGCTTTTTGCAGAGAAACCTCTGCTGAGGCCCAGGTAACTTTCTATTTCCCATAGCTGGCACAGGAGCCTTGGAAGATAGGATTGTTTTCAGTACTATTTGACCATTTTTTCACCACTGTTTCAAGAACGGGAGCCCTTTTCAACCGTTAGCGGAAGAATCCTTCTTTGGAGATGAGATATTTTTCTGGGGTGGCAAGTGCAGGGCCTCTGTCAGTCCTGGGTTTGTTGGACTAGCGCCAGACATGAGAAGTGCGCCTTTGTGGGACAGGTGAATAGTGCGGATCCTGTTTCAGTCTAAAGACAGAAACAGGATCCGCACTTTTCACCGTTCCTTTCAGAATCATTTGATTCATCAGCTAGGAATGGCGATTGCTTCTCCAGACCAATCGAAGGCTAGGCCAAAGTAACTCGATCTTTCCAAGAGGTGTGGGGCCCAACTTTTGAAAGAACTGCTAAGTGGAGAACTATTTGGTATTTTTCCGAAGCACTTTTCACCGTAATTGTCATAAGGTTGGTCTCTGCATCCTTAAGCATACGAGAGTTTTCACAGACGAAACAGGCTGAGGCCCAGTAATCTTGGCATTTCCAATAGTTGGTCCTAGAGACTACCAAGAAAGTGTTACTTTAAGTATTATTCCGTTGTGATTTCAGCATTATTTTCAGAACCGGAGCAGGGTTCTCGCATTAGCATAAGAATCCTGCCTGGTAGTTGAGATTTCTGGGTGGGGTGTAGGTGCGGGGCTTCTGTCAGCCCTGCCTTTGATTTGTTTACCTCCAGAGTTGGAAAGTGCATATTTGCGTGAGATGGGAAAAGTGTGGATCGTGCTTCAGATTTCATTGTGACACTTTGAAATGACCAGTGTGTTGGTAATTATTTGCCATTTCCATGGCGTTTGGCACCGTAATAGTCATCAGGTCGGTCTCTACATCCTGAAGCCTATGATGCTTTTTGCAGAGAAACCTCTGCTGAGGCCCAGGTAACTTGCTATTTCCCATAGCTGGCACAGGAGCCTTGGAAGATAGGATTGTTTTCAGTATTATTTCACCATTTTTTCACCACTGTTTCAAGAACGGGAGCCCTTTTCAACCGTTAGCGGAAGAATCCTTCTTTGGAGATGAGATATTTTTCTGGGGTGGCAAGTGCAGGGCCTCTGTCAGTCCTGGGTTTGTTGGACTAGCGCCAGACATGAGAAGTGCGCCTTTGTGGGACATGTGAATAGTGCGGATCCTCTTTCAGTCTAAAGATTGAAACAGGATCCGCACTTTTCACCGTTCCTTTCAGAATCATTTGATTCATCAGCTAGGAATGGCGATTGCTTCTCCAGACCAATCGAAGGCTAGGCCAAAGTAACTCGATCTTTCCAAGAGGTGTGTGGCCCAGCTTTTGAAAGAACTGCTAAGTGGAGAATTATTTGGTATTTTTCCGAAGCACTTTTCAAGGTAATTGTCATAAGGTTGGTCTCTGCATCCTTAAGCATACGAGAGTTTTCACAGACGAGACAGGCTGAGGCCCAGTAATCTTGGCTTTTCCAATAGTTGGTCCTAGAGACTACCAAGAAAGTGTTTTTTTAAGTATTATTCCGTTGTGATTTCAGCATTATTTTCAGAACCCGAGCAGGGTTCTGGCATTAGCATAAGAATCCTGCCTGGTAGTTGAGATTTCATGCTGGGGTGTAAGTGCGGGGCTTCTGTCAGCCCTGCCTTTGATTTGTTTACCTCCAGAGTTGGAAAGTGCATATTTGCGTGAGATGGGAAAAGTGTGGATCGTGCTTCAGATTTCATCCAGACAATTTGAAATGACCAGTGTGTTGGTAATTATTTGCCATTTCCATGGCGTTTGGCACCGTAATAGTGATGAGGTCGGTCTCTGCATCCTGAAGCCTATGATGCTTTTTGCAGAGAAACCTCTGCTGAGGCCCAGGTAACTTGCTATTTCCCATAGCTGGCACAGTAGCCTTGGAAGATAGGATTGTTTTCAGTATTATTTCACCATTTTTTCACCACTGTTTCAAGAACGGGAGCCCTTTTCAACCGTTAGCGGAAGAATCCTTCTTTGGAGATGAGATATTTTTCTGGGGTGGCAAGTGCAGGGCCTCTGTCAGTCCTGGGTTTGTTGGACTAGCGCCAGACATGAGAAGTGCGCCTTTGTGGGACAGGTGAATAGTGCGGATCCTGTTTCAGTCTAAAGACTGAAACAGGATCCGCACTTTTCACCGTTCCTTTCAGAATCATTTGATTCATCAGCTAGGAATGGCGATTGCTTCTCTAGACCAATCGAAGGCTACGCCAAAGTAACTCGATCTTTCCAAGAGGTGTGTGGCCCAACTTTTGAAAGAACCGCTAAGTGGAGAACTATTTGGTATTTTTCCTAAGCACTTTTCACCGTAATTGTCCTAAGGTTGGTCTCTGCATCCTTAAGCATACCAGAGTTTTCACAGACGAAACAGGCTGAGGCCCAGTAATCTTGGCATTTCCAATAGTTGGTCCTAGAGACTACCAAGAAAGTGTTCTTTTAAGTATTATTCTGTTGTGGTTTCAGCATTATTTTCAGAACCCGAGCAGGGTTCTCGCATTAGCATAAGAATCCTGCCTGGTAGTTGAGATTTCATGGCGGGGTGTAAGTGCAGGGCTTCTGTCAGCCCTGCCTTTGAATTGTTTACCTCCAGAGTTGGAAAGTGCATACTTGCGTGAGATGGGAAAAGTGTGGATCGTGCTTCAGATTTCATCCTGACACTTTGAAATGACCAGTGTGTTGGTAATTATTTGCCATTTCCATGGCGTTTGGCCCCGTAATAGTCATGAGGTCGGTCTCTGCATCCTGAAGCCTATGATGCTTTTTGCAGAGAAACCTCTGCTGAGGCCCAGGTAACTTTCTATTTCCCATAGCTGGCACAGGAGCCTTGGAAGATAGGATTGTTTTCAGTACTATTTGACCATTTTTTCACCACTGTTTCAAGAACGGGAGCCCTTTTCAACCGTTAGCGGAAGAATCCTTCTTTGGAGATGAGATATTTTTCTGGGGTGGCAAGTGCAGGGCCTCTGTCAGTCCTGGGTTTGCTGGACTAGCGCCAGACATGAGAAGTGCGCCTTTGTGAGACAGGTGAATAGTGCGGATCCTGTTTCAGTCTAAAGACAGAAACAGGATCCGCACTTTTCACCGTTCCTTTCAGAATCATTTGATTCATCAGCTAGGAATGGCGATTGCTTCTCCAGACCAATCGAAGGCTAGGCCAAAGTAACTCGATCTTTCCAAGAGGTGTGGGGCCCAACTTTTGAAAGAACTGCTAAGTGGAGAACTATTTGGTATTTTTCCGAAGCACTTTTCACCGTAATTGTCATAAGGTTGGTCTCTGCATCCTTAAGCATACGAGAGTTTTCACAGACGAAACAGGCTGAGGCCCAGTAATCTTGGCATTTCCAATAGTTGGTCCTAGAGACTACCAAGAAAGTGTTACTTTAAGTATTATTCCGTTGTGATTTCAGCATTATTTTCAGAACCCGAGCAGGGTTCTCGCATTAGCATAAGAATCCTGCCTGGTAGTTGAGATTTCTGGGTGGGGTGTAGGTGCGGGGCTTTTGTCAGCCCTGCCTTTGATTTGTTTACCTCCAGAGTTGGAAAGTGCATATTTGCGTGAGATGGGAAAAGTGTGGATCGTGCTTCAGATTTCATTGTGACACTTTGAAATGACCAGTGTGTTGGTAATTATTTGCCATTTCCATGGCGTTTGGCACCGTAATAGTCATCAGGTCGGTCTCTACATCCTGAAGCCTATGATGCTTTTTGCAGAGAAACCTCTGCTGAGGCCCAGGTAACTTGCTATTTCCCATAGCTGGCACAGGAGCCTTGGAAGATAGGATTGTTTTCAGTATTATTTCACCATTTTTTCACCACTGTTTCAAGAACGGGAGCCCTTTTCAACCGTTAGCGGAAGAATCCTTCTTTGGAGATGAGATATTTTTCTGGGGTGGCAAGTGCAGGGCCTCTGTCAGTCCTGGGTTTGTTGGACTAGCGCCAGACATGAGAAGTGCGCCTTTGTGGGACATGTGAATAGTGCGGATCCTCTTTCAGTCTAAAGATTGAAACAGGATCCGCACTTTTCACCGTTCCTTTCAGAATCATTTGATTCATCAGCTAGGAATGGCGATTGCTTCTCCAGACCAATCGAAGGCTAGGCCAAAGTAACTCGATCTTTCCAAGAGGTGTGTGGCCCAGCTTTTGAAAGAACTGCTAAGTGGAGAATTATTTGGTATTTTTCCGAAGCACTTTTCAAGGTAATTGTCATAAGGTTGGTCTCTGCATCCTTAAGCATACGAGAGTTTTCACAGACGAGACAGGCTGAGGCCCAGTAATCTTGGCTTTTCCAATAGTTGGTCCTAGAGACTACCAAGAAAGTGTTTTTTTAAGTATTATTCCGTTGTGATTTCAGCATTATTTTCAGAACCCGAGCAGGGTTCTGGCATTAGCATAAGAATCCTGCCTGGTAGTTGAGATTTCATGCTGGGGTGTAAGTGCGGGGCTTCTGTCAGCCCTGCCTTTGATTTGTTTACCTCCAGAGTTGGAAAGTGCATATTTGCGTGAGATGGGAAAAGTGTGGATCGTGCTTCAGATTTCAACCAGACAATTTGAAATGACCAGTGTGTTGGTAATTATTTGCCATTTCCATGGCGTTTGGCACCGTAATAGTGATGAGGTCAGTCTCTGCATCCTGAAGCCTATGATGCTTTTTGCAGAGAAACCTCTGCTGAGGCCCAGGTAACTTGCTATTTCCCATAGCTGGCACAGTAGCCTTGGAAGATAGGATTGTTTTCAGTATTATTTCACCATTTTTTCACCACTGTTTCAAGAACGGGAGCCCTTTTCAACCGTTAGCGGAAGAATCCTTCTTTGGAGATGAGATATTTTTCTGGGGTGGCAAGTGCAGGGCCTCTGTCAGTCCTGGGTTTGTTGGACTAGCGCCAGACATGAGAAGTGCGCCTTTGTGGGACAGGTGAATAGTGCGGATCCTGTTTCAGTCTAAAGACTGAAACAGGATCCGCACTTTTCACCGTTCCTTTCAGAATCATTTGATTCATCAGCTAGGAATGGCGATTGCTTCTCTAGACCAATCGAAGGCTACGCCAAAGTAACTCGATCTTTCCAAGAGGTGTGTGGCCCAACTTTTGAAAGAACCGCTAAGTGGAGAACTATTTGGTATTTTTCCTAAGCACTTTTCACCGTAATTGTCCTAAGGTTGGTCTCTGCATCCTTAAGCATAACAGAGTTTTCACAGACGAAACAGGCTGAGGCCCATTAATCTTGGCATTTCCAATAGTTGGTGTTAGAGACTACCAAGAAAGTGTTCTTTTAAGTATTATTCCATTGTGGTTTCAGCATTATTTTCAGAACCGGAGCAGGGTTCTCGCATTAGCATAACAATCCTGCCTGGTAGTTGAGATTTCATGGTGGGGTGTAAGTTCGGGGCTTCTGTCAGCCCTGCCTTTGATTTGCTTACCTCCAGAGTTGGAAAGTGCATATTTGCGTGAGATGGGAAAAGTGTGGATCGTGCTTCAGATTTCATCCAGACACTTTGAAATGACCAGTGTGTTGGTAATTATTTGCATTTCCATGGCGTTTGGCACCGTAATAGTCATGAGGTCGGTCTCTGCATCCTGAAGCCTATGATGCTTTTTGCAGAGAAACCTCTGCTGAGGCCCAGGTAACTTGCTATTTCCCATAGCTGGCACAGGAGCCTGGGAAGATAGGATTGTTTTCAGTATTATTTCACCATTTTTTCACCACTGTTTCAAGGACGGGAGCCCTTTTCAACCGTTAGCGGAAGAATCCCTCTTTGGAGATGAGATATTTTTCTGGGGTGGCAAGTGCAGGGCCTCTGTCAGTCCTGGGTTTGTTGGACTAGCGCCAGACATGAGAAGTGCCCCTTTGTGGGACAGGTGAATAGTGCGGATCCTGTTTCAGTCTAAAGACTGAAACAGGATCCGCACATTTCACCATTCCTTTCAGAATCATTTGATTCATCAGCTAGGAATGGCGATTGCTTCTCCAGACCAATCGAAGGCTAGGCCAAAGTAACTCGATCTTTCCAAGAGGTGTGTGGCCCAACTTTTGAAAGAACCGCTCATTGGAGAACTATTTGTTATTTTTCCACAGCACTTTTCACCGAAATTGTCCTAAGGTTGGTCTCTGCATCCTTAAGCATACCAGAGTTTTCACAGACGAAACAGGCTGAGGCCCAGTAATCTTGGCATTTCCAATAGTTGGTCCTAGAGACTACCAAGAAAGTGTTCTTTTAAGTATTATTCTGTTGTGGTTTCAGCATTATTTTCAGAACCTGAGCAGGGTTCTCGCGTTAGCATAAGAATTAAGCCTGGTAGTTGAAATTTCATGGTGGGGTGTAAGTGCAGGGCTTCTGTCAGCCCTGCCTTTGATTTGTTTACCTCCAGAGTTGGAAAGTGCATATTTGCGTGAGATGGGAAAAGTGTGGATCGTGCTTCAGATTTCATCCTGACACTTTGAAATGACCAGTGTGTTGGTAATTTTTTGCCATTTCCATGGCGTTTGGCACCGTAATAGTCATGAGGTTGGTCTCCGCATCCTGAAGCCTATGATGCTTTTTGCAGAGAAACCTCTGCTGAGGCCCAGGTAACTCGCTATTTCCCATAGCTGGCAAAGGAGCCTTGGAAGATAGTGTTGTTTTCAGTATTATTTCACCATTTTTTCACCACTGTTTCAAGAACGGGAGCCCTTTTCAACCGTTAGCGGAAGAATCCTTCTTTGGAGATGAGATATTTTTCTGGGGTGGCAAGTGCAGGGCCTCTGTCAGTCCTGGGTTTGTTGGACTAGCGCCAGACATGAGAAGTGCGCCTTTGTGGGACAGGTGAATAGTGCGGATCCTGTTTCAGTCTAAAGACTGAAACAGGATCCGCACTTTTCACCGTTCCTTTCAGAATCATTTGATTCATCAGCTAGGAATGGCGATTGCTTCTCCAGACCAATCGAAGGCTACGCCAAAGTAACTCGATCTTTCCAAGAGGTGTGTGGCCCAACTTTTGAAAGAACCGCTAAGTGGAGAACTATTTGGTATTTTTCCTAAGCACTTTTCACCGTAATTGTCCTAAGGTTGGTCTCTGCATCCTTAAGCATACCAGAGTTTTCAGAGACGAAACAGGCTGAGGCCCATTAATCTTGGCATTTCCAATAGTTGGTCCTAGAGACTACCAAGAAAGTGTTCTTTTAAGTATTATTCCATTGTGGTTTCAGCATTATTTTCAGAACCGGAGCAGGGTTCTCGCATTAGCATAACAATCCTGCCTGGTAGTTGAGATTTCATGGTGGGGTGTAAGTTCGGGGCTTCTGTCAGCCCTGCCTTTGATTTGCTTACCTCCAGAGTTGGAAAGTGCATATTTGCGTGAGATGGGAAAAGTGTGGATCGTGCTTCAGATTTCATCCAGACACTTTGAAATGACCAGTGTGTTGGTAATTATTTGCATTTCCATGGCGTTTGGCACCGTAATAGTCATGAGGTCGGTCTCTGCATCCTGAAGCCAATGATGCTTTTTGCAGAGAAACCTCTGCTGAGGCCCAGGTAACTTGCTATTTCCCATAGCTGGCACAGGAGCCTGGGAAGATAGGATTGTTTTCAGTATTATTTCACCATTTTTTCACCACTGTTTCAAGGACGGGAGCCCTTTTCAACCGTTAGCGGAAGAATCCTTCTTTGGAGATGAGATATTTTTCTGGGGTGGCAAGTGCAGGGCCTCTGTCAGTCCTGGGTTTGTTGGACTAGCGCCAGACATGAGAAGTGCCCCTTTGTGGGACAGGTGAATAGTGCGGATCCTGTTTCAGTCTAAAGACTGAAACAGGATCCGCACATTTCACCATTCCTTTCAGAATCATTTGATTCATCAGCTAGGAATGGCGATTGCTTCTCCAGACCAATCGAAGGCTAGGCCAAAGTAACTCGATCTTTCCAAGAGGTGTGTGGCCCAACTTTTGAAAGAACCGCTCATTGGAGAACTATTTGTTATTTTTCCACAGCACTTTTCACCGAAATTGTCCTAAGGTTGGTCTCTGCATCCTTAAGCATACCAGAGTTTTCACAGACGAAACAGGCTGAGGCCCAGTAATCTTGGCATTTCCAATAGTTGGTCCTAGAGACTACCAAGAAAGTGTTCTTTTAAGTATTATTCTGTTGTGGTTTCAGCATTATTTTCAGAACCTGAGCAGGGTTCTCGCGTTAGCATAAGAATTAAGCCTGGTAGTTGAAATTTCATGGTGGGGTGTAAGTGCGGGGCTTCTGTCAGCCCTGCCTTTGATTTGCTTACCTCCAGAGTTGGAAAGTGCATATTTGCGTGAGATGGGAAAAGTGTGGATCGTGCTTCAGATTTCATCCAGACACTTTGAAATGACCAGTGTGTTGGTAATTATTTGCATTTCCATGGCGTTTGGCACCGTAATAGTCATGAGGTCGGTCTCTGCATCCTGAAGCCAATGATGCTTTTTGCAGAGAAACCTCTGCTGAGGCCCAGGTAACTTGCTATTTCCCATAGCTGGCACAGGAGCCTGGGAAGATAGGATTGTTTTCAGTATTATTTCACCATTTTTTCACCACTGTTTCAAGGACGGGAGCCCTTTTCAACCGTTAGCGGAAGAATCCTTCTTTGGAGATGAGATATTTTTCTGGGGTGGCAAGTGCAGGGCCTCTGTCAGTCCTGGGTTTGTTGGACTAGCGCCAGACATGAGAAGTGCCCCTTTGTGGGACAGGTGAATAGTGCGGATCCTGTTTCAGTCTAAAGACTGAAACAGGATCCGCACATTTCACCATTCCTTTCAGAATCATTTGATTCATCAGCTAGGAATGGCGATTGCTTCTCCAGACCAATCGAAGGCTAGGCCAAAGTAACTCGATCTTTCCAAGAGGTGTGTGGCCCAACTTTTGAAAGAACCGCTCATTGGAGAACTATTTGTTATTTTTCCACAGCACTTTTCACCGAAATTGTCCTAAGGTTGGTCTCTGCATCCTTAAGCATACCAGAGTTTTCACAGACGAAACAGGCTGAGGCCCAGTAATCTTGGCATTTCCAATAGTTGGTCCTAGAGACTACCAAGAAAGTGTTCTTTTAAGTATTATTCTGTTGTGGTTTCAGCATTATTTTCAGAACCTGAGCAGGGTTCTCGCGTTAGCATAAGAATTAAGCCTGGTAGTTGAAATTTCATGGTGGGGTGTAAGTGCGGGGCTTCTGTCAGCCCTGCCTTTGATTTGTTTACCTCCAGAGTTGGAAAGTGCATATTTGCGTGAGATGGGAAAAGTGTGGATCGTGCTTCAGATTTCATCCTGACACTTTGAAATGACCAGTGTGTTGGCAATTATTTGCCATTTCCATGGCGTTTGGCACCGTAATAGTCATGAGGTTGGTCTCCGCATCCTGAAGCCTATGATGCTTTTTGCAGAGAAACCTCTGCTGAGGCCCAGGTAACTCGCTATTTCCCATAGCTGGCAAAGGAGCCTTGGAAGATAGTATTGTTTTCAGTATTATTTCACCATTTTTTCACCACTGTTTCAAGAACCGGAGCCCTTTTCAACCGTTAGCGGAAGAATCCTTCTTTGGAGATGAGATATTTTTCTGGGGTGGCAAGTGCAGGGCCTCTGTCAGTCCTGGGTTTGTTGGACTAGCGCCAGACATGAGAAGTGCGCCTTTGTGGGACAGGTGAATAGTGCGGATCCTGTTTCAGTCTAAAGACTGAAACAGGATCCGCACTTTTCACCGTTCCTTTCAGAATCATTTGATTCATCAGCTAGGAATGGCGATTGCTTCTCCAGACCAATCGAAGGCTAGGCCAAAGTAACTCGATCTTTCCAAGAGGTGTGTGGCCCAACTTTTGAAAGAACCGCTAAGTGGAGAACTATTTGGTATTTTTCCTAAGCACTTTTCACCGTAATTGTCCTAAGGTTGGTCTCTGCATCCTTAAGCATACCAGAGTTTTCACAGACGAAACAGGCTGAGGCCCATTAATCTTGGCATTTTCAATAGTTGGTCCTAGAGACTACCAAGAAAGTGTTCTTTTAAGTATTATTCTGTTGTGGTTTCAGCATTATTTTCAGAACCCGAGCATTGTTCTCGCATTAGCATAAGAATCCTGCCTGGTAGTTGAGATTTCATGGTGGGGTGTAAGTGCGGGGCTTCTGTCAGCCCTGCCTTTGATTTGTTTACCTCCAGAGTTGGAAAGTGCATAGTTGCGTGAGATGGGAAAACTGTGGATCGTGCTTCAGATTTCATCCTGACACTTTGAAATGACCAGTGTGTTGGTAATTATTTGCCATTTCCATGGCGTTTGGCACCGTAATAGTCATGAGGTCGGTCTCTGCATCCTGAAGCCTATGATGCTTTTTGCAGAGAAACCTCTGCTGAGGCCCAGGTAACTTGCTATTTCCCATAGCTGGCACAGGAGCCTTGGAAGATAGGATTGTTTTCAGTATTATTTCACCATTTTTTCACCACTGTTTCAAGAACGGGAGCCCTTTTCAACCGTTAGCGGAAGAATCCTTCTTTGGAGATGAGATATTTTTCTGGGGTGGCAAGTGCAGGGCCTCTGTCAGTCCTGGGTTTGTTGGACTAGCGCCAGACATGAGAAGTGCGCCTTTGTGGGACAGGTGAATAGTGCGGATCCTGTTTCAGTCTAAAGACTGAAACAGGATCCGCACTTTTCACCGTTCCTTTCAGAATCATTTGATTCATCAGCTAGGAATGGCGATTGCTTCTCCAGACCAATCGAAGGCTAGGCCAAAGTAACTCGATCTTTCCAAGCGGTGTGTGGCCCAACTTTTGAAAGAACCGCTAAGTGGAGAACTATTTGGTATTTTTCCGAAGCACTTTTCATCATAATTTTCATAAGGTTGGTCTCTGCATCCTTAAGCATACGAGAGTTTTCACAGACGAAACAGGCTGAGGCCCAGTAATCTTGGCATTTCCAATAGTTGGTCCTAGAGACTACCAAGAAAGTGTTTTTTTAGGTATTATTCCATTGTGGTTTCAGCATTATTTTTAGAACCGGAGCAGGGTTCTCGCATTAGCATAAGAATCCTGCCTGGTAGTTGAGATTTCTGGGTGGGGTGTAAGTGCCAGGCTTCTGTCAGCCCTGCCTTTGATTTTTTTACCTCCAGAGTTGGAAAGTGCATATTTGGGTGAGATGGGAAAAGTGTGGATCGTGCTTCAGATTTCATCCAGAAACTTTGAAATGACCAGTGTGTTGGTAATTATTTGCCATTTCCATGGCGTTTGGCACCGTAATAGTCATGAGGTCGGTCTCTGCATCCTGAATCCTATGATGCTTTTTGCAGAGAAACCTCTGCTGAGGCCCAGGTAACTTGCTATTTCCCATAGCTGGCACAGGAGCCTTGGAAGATAGGATTGTTTTCAGTATTATTTCACCATTTTTTCACCACTGTTTCAAGAACGGGAGCCCTTTTCAACCGTTAGCGGAAGAATCCTTCTTTGGAGATGAGATATTTTTCTGGGTTGGCAAGTGCAGGGCCTCTGTCAGTCCTGGGTTTGTTGGACTAGCGCCAGACATGAGAAGTGCGCCTTTGTGGGACAGGTGAATAGTGCGGATCCTGTTTCAGTCTAAAGACTGAAACAGGATCCGCACTTTTCACCGTTCCTTTCAGAATCATTTGATTCATCAGCTAGGAATGGCGATTGCTTCTCCAGACCAATCGAAGGCTAGGCCAAAGTACCTCGATCTTTCCAAGAGGTGTGTGGCCCAACTTTTGAAAGAACCGCTAAGTGGAGAACTATTTGATATTTTTCCGAAGCACTTTTCACCGTAATTGTCCTAAGGTTGGTCTCTGCATCCTTAAGCATACGAGAGTTTTCACAGACGAAACAGGCTGAGGACCAGTAATCTTGGCATTTCCAATAGGTGGTCCTAGAGACTACCAAGAAAATGTTCTTTTAAGTATTATTCTGCTGTGGTTTCAGCATTATTTTCAGAACCCGAGCAGGGTTCTCGCATTAGCATAACAATCCTGCCTGGTAGTTGAGATTTCATGGTGGGGTGTAAGTGCGGGGCTTCTGTCAGCCCTGCCTTTGATTTGTTTACCTCCAGAGTTGGAAAGTGCATACTTGCGTGAGATGGGAAAAGTGTGGATGGTGCTTCAGATTTCATCCTGACACTTTGAAATGACCAGTGTGTTGGTAATTATTTGCCATTTCCATGGCGTTTGGCAATGTAATAGTCATGAGGTCGGTCTCTGCATCCTGAAGCCTATGATGCTTTTTGCAGAGAAACCTCTGCTGAGGCCCAGGTAACTTGCTATTTCCCATAGCTGGCACAGGAGCCTTGGAAGATAGGATTGTTTTCAGTATTATTTCACCATTTTTTCACCACTGTTTCAAGGACGGGAGCCCTTTTCAACCGTTAGCGGAAGAATCCTTCTTTGGAGATGAGATATTTTTCTGGGGTGGCAAGTGCAGGGCCTCTGTCAGTCCTGGGTTTGCTGGACTAGCGCCAGACATGAGAAGTGCGCCTTTGTGGGACAGGTGAATAGTGCGGATCCTGTTTCAGTCTAAAGACTGAAACAGGATCCGCACTTTTCACCGTTCCTTTCAGAATCATTTGATTCATCAGCTAGGAATGGCGATTGCTTCTCCAGACCAATCGAAGGCTAGGCCAAAGTAACTCGATCTTTCCAAGAGGTGTGTGGCCCAACTTTTGAAAGAACCGCTAAGTGGAGAACTATTTGGTATTTTTCCTAAGCACTTTTCACCGTAATTTTCCTAAGGTTGGTCTCTGCATCCTTAAGCATACGAGAGTTTTCACAGACGAAACAGGCTGAGGCCCATTAATCTTGGCATTTCCAATAGTTGGTGTTACAGACTACCAAGAAAGTGTTCTTTTAAGTATTATTCCATTGTGGTTTCAGCATGATTTTCAGAACCCGAGCAGGGTTCTCGCATTAGCATAACAATCCTGCCTGGTAGTTGAGATTTCATGGTGGGGTGTAAGTTCGGGGCTTCTGTCAGCCCTGCCTTTGATTTGTTTACCTCCAGAGTTGGAAAGTGCATACTTGCGTGAGATGGGAAAAGTGTCGATCGTGCTTCAGATTTCATCCTGAAACTTTGAAATGACCAGTGTGTTGGTAATTATTTGCCATTTCCATGGCTTTTGGCCCCGTAATAGTCATGAGGTCAGTCTCTGCATCCTGAAGCCTATGGTGCTTTTTGCAGAGAAACCTCTGCTGAGGCCCAGGTAACTTGCTATTTCCCATAGCTGGCACAGGAGCCTTGGAAGATAGGATTGTTTTTAGTATTATTTCACCATTTTTTCACCACTGTTTCAACAACGGGAGCCCTTTTCAACCGTTAGCGGAAGAATCCTTCTTTGGAGATGAGATATTTTTCTGGGGTGGCAAGTGCAGGGCCTCTGTCAGTCCTGGGTTTGTTGGACTAGCGCCAGACATGAGAAGTGCGCCTTTGTGGGACAGGTGAATAGTGCGGATCCTGTTTCAGTCTAAAGACTGAAACAGGATCCGCACTTTTCACCGTTCCTTTCAGAATCATTTGATTCATCAGCTAGGAATGGCGATTGCTTCTCCAGACCAATCGAAGGCTAGGCCAAAGTAACTCGATCTTTCCAAGCGGTGTGTGGCCCAACTTTTGAAAGAACCGCTAAGTGGAGAACTATTTGGTATTTTTCCGAAGCACTTTTCATCATAATTTTCATAAGGTTGGTCTCTGCATCCTTAAGCATATGAGAGTTTTCACAGACGAAACAGGCTGAGGCCCAGTAATCTTGGCATTTCCAATAGTTGGTCCTAGAGACTACCAAGAAAGTGTTTTTTTAGGTATTATTCCATTGTGGTTTCAGCATTATTTTTAGAACCGGAGCAGGGTTCTCGCATTAGCATAAGAATCCTGCCTGGTAGTTGAGATTTCATGGTGGGGTGTAAGTGCGGGGCTTCTGTCAGCCCTGCCTTTGATTTGTTTACCTCCAGAGTTGGAAAGTGCATACTTGCGTGAGATGGGAAAAGTGTGGATCGTGCTTCAGATTTCATCCTGACACTTTGAAATGACCAGTGTGTTGGTAATTATTTGCCATTTCCATGGCGTTTGGCACCGTAATAGTCATGAGGTCGGTCTCTGCATCCTGAATCCTATGATGCTTTTTGCAGAGAAACCTCTGCTGAGGCCCAGGTAACTTGCTATTTCCCATAGCTGGCACAGGAGCCTTGGAAGATAGGATTGTTTTCAGTATTATTTCACCATTTTTTCACCACTGTTTCAAGAACGGGAGCCCTTTTCAACCGTTAGCGGAAGAATCCTTCTTTGGAGATGAGATATTTTTCTGGGGTGGCAAGTGCAGGGCCTCTGTCAGTCCTGGGTTTGTTGGACTAGCGCCAGACATGAGAAGTGCGCCTTTGTGGGACAGGTGAATAGTGCGGATCCTGTTTCAGTCTAAAGACTGAAACAGGATCCGCACTTTTCACCGTTCCTTTCAGAATCATTTGATTCATCAGCTAGGAATGGCGATTGCTTCTCCAGACCAATCGAAGGCTAGGCCAAAGTAACTCGATCTTTCCAAGAGGTGTGTGGCCCAACTTTTGAAAGAACTGCTAAGTGGAGAACTATTTGGTATTTTTCCGAAGCACTTTTCACCGTAATTGTCATAAGGTTGGTCTCTGCATCCTTAAGCATACGAGAGTTTTCACAGACGAAACAGGCTGAGGCCCAGTAATCTTGGCATTTCCAATAGTTGGTCCTAGAGACTACCAAGAAAGTGTTTTTTTAAGTATTATTCCGTTGTGATTTCAGCATTATTTTCAGAACCCGAGCAGGGTTCTGGCATTAGCATAAGAATCCTGCCTGGTAGTTGAGATTTCATGCTGGGGTGTAAGTGCAGGGCTTCTGTCAGCCCTGCCTTTGATTTGTTTACCTCCAGAGTTGGAAAGTGCATATTTGCGTGAGATGGGAAAAGTGTGGATCGTGCTTCATATTTCATCCAGACAATTTGAAATGACCAGTGTGTTGGTAATTATTTGCCATTTCCATGGCGTTTGGCACCGTAATAGTCATGAGGTCGGTCTCTGCATCCTGAAGCCTATGATGCTTTTTGCAGAGAAACCTCTGCTGAGGCCCAGGTAACTTGCTATTTCCCATAGCTGGCACAGTAGCCTTGGAAGACAGGATTGTTTTCAGTATTATTTCACCATTTTTTCACCACTGTTTCAAGAACGGGAGCACTTTTCAACCGTTAGCGGAAGAATCCTTCTTTGGAGATGAGATATTTTTCTGGGGTGGCAAGTGCAGGGCCTCTGTCAGTCCTGGGTTTGTTGGACTAGCGCCAGACATGGGAAGTGCGCCTTTGTGGGACAGGTGAATAGTGCGGATCCTGTTTCAGTCTAAAGACTGAAACAGGATCCGCACTTTTCACCGTTCCTTTCAGAATCATTTGATTCATCAGCTAGGAATGGCGATTGCTTCTCCAGACCAATCGAAGGCTAGGCCAAAGTAACTCGATCTTTCCAAGAGGTGTGAGGCCCAACTTTTGAAAGAACCGCTAAGTGGAGAAATATTTGTTATTTTTCCAAAGCACTTTTCACCGTAATTGTCATAAGGTTGGTCTCTGCATCCTTAAGCATAGGAGAGTCTTCACAGACGAAACAGGCTGAGGCCCAGTAATCTTGGCATTTCCAATAGTTGGTCCTAGAGACTACCAAGAAAGTGTTCTTTTAAGTATTATTCCCTTGTGGTTTCAGCATTATTTTCAGAACCCCAGCAGGGTTCTCGCATTAGCATAAGAATTCTGCCTGGTAGTTGAGATTTCTAGGAGGAGTGTAAGCATGGGGCTTCTGTATGCCCTGCCTTTGATTTGTTTACCTCCAGAGTTTTAACGTGCATGTTTGCGGAAGATGGATAAAGTGTGGATCCTGCCTCAGATTTCATCCTGACACTTTGAAATGACCAGTGTGTTGGTAATTATTTGCCATTTCCATGGCGTTTGGCACCGTAATAGTCATGAGGTCAGTCTCTGCATCCTGAAGCCTATGATGCTTTTTGCAGAGAAACCTCTGCTGAGGCCCAGGTAACTTGCTATTTCCCATAACTGGCACAGGAGCTTTGGAAGATAGGATTGTTTTCAGTATTATTTCACCATTTTTTCACCACTGTTTCAAGAACGGGAGCCCTTTTCAACCATTAGCCGAAGAATCCTTCTTTGGAGATGAGATATTTTTCTGGGGTGGGAAGTGCAGGGCCTCTGTCAGTCCTGGGTTTGTTGGACTAGCGCCAGACATGAAAGTGCGCCTTTGTGGGACAGGTGAATAGTGCGGATCCTGTTTCAGTCTAAAGACTGAAACAGGATCCGCACTTTTCACCGTTCCTTTCAGAATCATTTGATTCATCAGCTAGGAATGGCGATTGCTTCTCCAGACCAATCGAAGGCTAGGCCAAAGTAACTCGATCATTCCAAGAGGTGTGTGGCCCAAGTTTTGAAAGAACCGCTAAGTGGAGAACTGTTTGTTATTTTTCCACAGCACTTTTCTCCGTAATTGTCATAAGGTTGGTCGCTGCATCCTTAAGCCTACCACAGTTTTAACAGAAGAAACTGGCTGAAGACCAGTAATCTTGGCATTTCCAATAGTGGGTCCTAGAGACTACCAAGAAAGTGTTCTTTTAAGTATTATTCCCTTGTGGTTTTAGCATTATTTTCAGAACCCCAGCAGGGGTCTCGCATTAGCATAAGAATTCTGCCTGGTAGTTGAGATTTCTGGGTGGAGTATAAGCTCAGGGCTTCTGTAGGCCCTGCCTTTGATTTGTTTACCTCCAGAGTTGGAAAGTGCATATTTGCGTGAGATGGGAAAAGAGTGGATCGTGCTTCAGATTTCATGCAGACACTTTGAAATGACCAGTGTGTTGGTAATTATTTGCCATTTCCATGGCGTTTGGCCCCGTAATAGTCATGAGGTCGGTCTCTGCATCCTGAAGCCTATGATGCTTTTTGCAGAGAAACCTCTGCTGAGGCCCAGGTAACTTGCTATTTCCCATAGCTGGCACAGGAGCCTTGGAAGATAGGATTGTTTTCAGTATTATTTCACCATTTTTTCACAACTGTTTCAAGACCGGGAGCCCTTTTCAACCGTTAGCGGAAGAATCCTTCTTTGGAGATGAGATATTTTTCTGGGGTGGCAAGTGCAGGGCCTCTGTCAGTCCTGGGTTTGTTGGACTAGCGCCAGACATGAGAAGTGCGCCTTTGTGGGACAGGTGAATAGTGCGGATCCTGTTTCAGTCTAAAGACTGAAACAGGATCCGCACTTTTCACCGTTCCTTTCAGAATCATTTGATTCATCAGCTAGGAATGGCGATTGCTTCTCCAGACCAATCGAAGGCTAGGCCAAAGTAACTCGATCTTTCCAAGAGGTGTGTGGCCCAACTTTTGAAAGAACCGCTAAGTGGAGAACTATTTGGTATTTTTCCTAAGCACTTTTCACCGTAATTGTCCTAAGGTTGGTCTCTGCATCCTTAAGCATACCAGAGTTTTCACAGACGAAACAGGCTGAGGCCCATTAATCTTGGCATTTCCAATAGTGGGTCCTAGAGAATACCAAGAAAGTGTTCTTTTAAGTATTATTCTGTTGTGGTTTCAGCATTATTTTCAGAACCCGAGCAGGGTTCTCGCATTAGCATAAGAATCCTGCCTGGTAGTTGAGATTTCATGGTGGGGTGTAAGTGCGGGGCTTCTGTCAGGCCTGCCTTTGATTTGTTTACCTCCAGAGTTGGAAAGTGCATATTTGCGTGAGATGGGAAAAGTGTGGATCGTGCTTCAGATTTCATCCTGACACTTTGAAATGACCAGTGTGTTGGTAATTATTTGCCATTTCCATGGCGTTTGGCCCCGTAATAGTCATGAGTTCGGTCTCTGCATCCTGAAGCCTATGATGCTTTTTGCAGAGAAACCTCTGCTGAGGCCCAGGTAACTTGCTATTTCCCATAGCTGGCACAGGAGCCTTGGAAGATAGGATTGTTTTCAGTATTATTTCACCATTTTTTCACCACTGTTTCAAGAACGGGAGCCCTTTTCAACCGTTAGCGGAAGAATCCTTCTTTGGAGAGGAGATATTTTTCTGGGGTGGCAAGTGCAGGGCCTCTGTCAGTCCTGGGTTTGTTGGACTAGCGCCAGACATGAGAAGTGCGCCTTTGTGGGACAGGTGAATAGTGCGGATCCTGTTTCAGTCTAAAGACTGAAACAGGATCCGCACTTTTCACCGTTCCTTTCAGAATCATTTGATTCATCAGCTAGGAATGGCGATTGCTTCTCCAGACCAATCGAAGGCTAGGCGAAAGTAAATCGATCTTTCCAACAGGTGTGTGGCCCAACTTTTGAAAGAACCGCTAAGTGGAGAACTATTTGTTATTTTTCCGAAGCACTTTTCACCGTAATTGTCATAAGGTTGGTCTCTGCATCCTTAAGCATACGAGAGTTTTCACAGACGAAACATTAATCTTGGCCCATTAATCATGGCATTTCCAATAGTTGGTCCTAGAGACTACCAAGAAAGTGTTCTCTTAGGTATTATTCCGTTGTGGTTTCAGCATTGTTTTCAGTACCCGAGCAGGGTTCTCGCATTAGCATAAGAATCCTGCCTGGTAGTTGAGATTTCATGGTGGGGTGTAAGTGCTGGGCTTCTGTCAGCCCTGCCTTTGATTTGTTTACCTCCAGAGTTGGAAAGTGCATAGTTGCGTGAGATTGGAAAAGTGTGGATCGTGCTTCAGATTTCCTCCTGACACTTTGAAATGACCAGCGTGTTGGTAATTATTTGCCATTTCCATGGCGTTTGGCACCGTAATAGTCATGAGGTCGGTCTCTGCATCCTGAAGCCTATGATGCTTTTTGCAGAGAAACCTCTGCTGAGGCCCAGGTACCTTGCTATATCCCATAGCTGGCACAAGAGCCTTGGAAGATAGGGTTGTTTTCAGTATCATTTCACCATTTTTTCACCACTGTTTCAAGAACGGGAGCCCTTTTCAACCGTTAGCGGAAGAATCCTTCTTTGGAGATGAGATATTTTTCTGGGGAGGCAAGTGCAGGGCCTCTGTCAGTCCTGGGTTTGTTGGACTAGCGCCAACCATGAGAAGTGCGCCTTTGTGGGACAGGTGAATAGTGCGGATCCTGTTTCAGTCTAAAGACTGAAACAGGATCCGCACTTTTCACCGTTCCTTTCAGAATCATTTGATTCATCAGCTAGGAATGGCGATTGCTTCTCCAGACCAATCGAAGGCTAGGCCAAAGTACCTCGATCTTTCCAAGAGGTGTGTGGCCCAACTTTTGAAAGAACCGCTAAGTGGAGAACTATTTGGTATTTTTCCGAAGCACTTTTCACCGTAATTGTCCTAAGGTTGGTCTCTGCATCCTTAAGCATACGAGAGTTTTCACAGACGAAACAGGCTGAGGCCCAGTAATCTTGGCATTTCCAATAGTTGGTCCTAGAGACTACCAAGAAAGTGTTCTTTTAAGTATTATTCCGTTGTGGTTTCAGCATTATTTTCAGTACCGGAGCAGGGTTCTCGCATTAGCATAAGAATCCTGCCTGGTAGTGGAGATTTCATGGTGGGGTGTAAGTGCGGGGCTTCTGTCAGCCCTGCCTTTGATTTGTTTACCTCCAGAGTTGGAAAGTGCATATTTGCGTGAGATGGGAAAAGTGTGGATCGTGCTTCAGATTTCATCCTGGCACTTTGAAATGACCAGTGTGTTGGTAATTATTTGCCATTTCCATGGCGTTTGGCACCGTAATAGTCATGAGGTCGGTCTCTGCATCCTGAAGCCTATGATGCTTTTTGCAGAGAAACCTCTGCTGAGGCCCAGGTAACTTGCTATTTCCCATAGCTGGCACAGGAGCCTTGGAAGATAGGACTGTTTTCAGTATTATTACATCATTTTTTCACCACTGTTTCAAGAACGGGAGCCCTTTTCAACCGTTAGCGGAAGAATCCTTCTTTGGAGATGAGGTATTTTTCTCCGGCGGCAAGTGCAGGGCCTCTGTCTGTCCTGGGTTTGTTGGACTAGCGCCAGACATGAGAAGTGCGCCTTTGTGGGACAGGTGAATAGTGCGGATCCTGTTTCAGTCTAAAGACTGAAACAGGATCCGCACTTTTCACCGTTCCTTTCAGAATCATTTGATTCATCAGCTAGGAATGGCGATTGCTTCTCCAGACCAATCGAAGGCTAGGCCAAAGTACCTCGATCTTTCCAAGAGGTGTGTGGCCCAACTTTTGAAAGAACCACTCAGTGGAGAACTATTTGGTATTTTTCCGAAGCACTTTTCACCGTAATTGTCCTAAGGTTGGTATCTGCATCCTTAAGCACACGAGAGTTTTCACAGACGAAACAGGCTGAGGCCCATTAATCTTGGCATTTCCAATAGTTGGTCCTAGAGACTACCAAGAAAGTGTTCTTTTAAGTATTATTCCGTTGTGGTTTCAGCATTATTTTCAGTACTGGAGCAGGGTTCTCGCATTAGCATAAGAATCCTGCCTGGTAGTTGAGATTTCATGGTGGGGTGTAAGTGCGGGGCTTCTGTCAGCCCTGCCTTTGATTTGTTTACCTGCAGAGTTGGAAAGTGCATATTTGCGTGAGATGGGAAAAGTGTGGATCGTGCTTCAGATTTCATCCTGGCATTTTGAAATGACCAGTGTGTTGGTAATTATTTGCCATTTCCATGGCGTTTGGCACCGTAATAGTCATGAGGTCGGTCTCTGCATCCTGAAGCCTATGATGCTTTTTGCAGAGAAACCTCTGCTGAGGCCCAGGTAACTTGCTATTTCCCATAGCTGGCACAGGAGCCTTGGAAGATAGGACTGTTTTCAGTATTATTTCATCATTTTTTCACCACTGTTTCAGGAACGGGAGCCCTTTTCAACCGTTAGCGGAAGAATCCTTCTTTGGAGATGAGGTATTATTCTGGGGCGGCAAGTGCAGGGCCTCTGTCAGTCCTGGGTTTGTTGGACTAGCGCCAGACATGAGAAGTGCGCCTTTGTGGGACAGGTGAATAGTGCGGATTCTGTTTCAGTCTAAAGACTGAAACAGGATCCGCACTTTTCATCGTTCCTTCCAGAATCATTTGATTCATCAGCTAGGAATGGCGATTGCTTCTCCAGACCAATCGAAGGCTAGGCCAAAGTACCTCGATCTTTCCAAGAGGTGTGTGGCCCAACTTTTGAAAGAACCGCTAAGTGGAGAAGTATTTGGTATTTTTCCGAAGCACTTTTCACCGTAATTGTCATAAGGTTGGTCTCTGCATCCTTAAGCATACCAGTGTCTTCACAGACGAAACAGGCTGAGGCCCATTAATCTTGGCATTTCCAATAGTTGGTCTTAGAGACTACCAAGAAAGTGTTCCTTTAAGTATTATTCCTTTGGTGTTTCAGCATTATTTTCAGTACCGGAGCAGGGTTCTCGCATTAGCATAAGAATCCTGCCTGTTAGTTGAGATTTCATGGTGGGGTGTAAGTGCGGGGCTTCTGTCAGCCCTGCCTTTGATTTGTTTACCTCCAGAGTTGGAAAGTGCATATTTGCGTGAGATGGGAAAAGTGTGGATCGTACTTCAGATTTCATCCTGACACTTCGAATTGACCAGTGTGTTGGTAATTATTTTCCATTTCCATGGCGTTTGGCCCCGTAATAGTCATGAGGTCGGTCTCTGCATCCTGAAGCCTATGATGCTTTTTGCAGAGAAACCTCTGCTGAGGCCCAGGTAACTTGCTATTTCCCATAGCTGGCACAGGAGCCTTGGAAGATAGGATTGTTTTCAGTATTATTTCACCATTTTTTCACCACTGTTTCAAGAACGGGAGCCCTTTTCAACCGTTAGCGGAAGAATCCTTCTTTGGAGATGAGATATTTTTCTGGGGTGGCAAGTGCAGGGCCTCTGTCAGTCCTGGGTTTGTTGGACTAGCGCCAGACATGAGAAGTGCGCCTTTGTGGGACAGGTGAATAGTGCGGATCCTCTTTCAGTCTAAAGACTGAAACAGGATCCGCACTTTTCACCGTTCCTTTCAGAATCATTTGATTCATCAGCTAGGAATGGCGATTGCTTCTCCAGACCAATCGAAGGCTAGGCCAAAGTAACTCGATCTTTCCAAGAGGTGTGTGGCCCAACTTTTGAAAGAACTGCTAAGTGGAGAACTATTTGGTATTTTTCCGAAGCACTTTTCACCGTAATTGTCATAAGGTTGGTCTCTGCATCCTTAAGCATACGAGAGTTTTCACAGACGAAACAGGCTGAGGCCCAGTAATCTTGGCATTTCCAATAGTTGGTCCTAGAGACTACCAAGAAAGTGTTTTTTTAAGTATTATTCCGTTGTGATTTCAGCATTATTTTCAGAACCCGAGCAGGGTTCTGGCATTAGCATAAGAATCCTGCCTGGTAGTTGAGATTTCATGCTGGGGTGTAAGTGCAGGGCTTCTGTCAGCCCTGCCTTTGATTTGTTTACCTCCAGAGTTGGAAAGTGCATATTTGCGTGAGATGGGAAAAGTGTGGATCGTGCTTCATATTTCATCCAGACAATTTGAAATGACCAGTGTGTTGGTAATTATTTGCCATTTCCATGGCGTTTGGCCCCGTAATAGTCATGAGTTCGGTCTCTGCATCCTGAAGCCTATGATGCTTTTTGCAGAGAAACCTCTGCTGAGGCCCAGGTAACTTGCTATTTCCCATAGCTGGCACAGTAGCCTTGGAAGACAGGATTGTTTTCAGTATTATTTCACCATTTTTTCACCACTGTTTCAAGAACGGGAGCACTTTTCAACCGTTAGCGGAAGAATCCTTCTTTGGAGATGAGATATTTTTCTGGGGTGGCAAGTGCAGGGCCTCTGTCAGTCCTGGGTTTGTTGGACTAGCGCCAGACATGGGAAGTGCGCCTTTGTGGGACAGGTGAATAGTGCGGATCCTGTTTCAGTCTAAAGACTGAAACAGGATCCGCACTTTTCACCGTTCCTTTCAGAATCATTTGATTCATCAGCTAGGAATGGCGATTGCTTCTCCAGACCAATCGAAGGCTAGGCCAAAGTAACTCGATCTTTCCAAGAGGTGTGAGGCCCAACTTTTGAAAGAACCGCTAAGTGGAGAAATATTTGTTATTTTTCCAAAGCACTTTTCACCGTAATTGTCATAAGGTTGGTCTCTGCATCCTTAAGCATAGGAGAGTCTTCACAGACGAAACAGGCTGAGGCCCAGTAATCTTGGCATTTCCAATAGTTGGTCCTAGAGACTACCAAGAAAGTGTTCTTTTAAGTATTATTCCCTTGTGGTTTCAGCATTATTTTCAGAACCCCAGCAGGGTTCTCGCATTAGCATAAGAATTCTGCCTGGTAGTTGAGATTTCTAGGAGGAGTGTAAGCATGGGGCTTCTGTATGCCCTGCCTTTGATTTGTTTACCTCCAGAGTTTTAACGTGCATGTTTGCGGAAGATGGGAAAAGTGTGGATCCTGCCTCAGATTTCATCCTGACACTTTGAAATGACCAGTGTGTTGGTAATTATTTGCCATTTCCATGGCGTTTGGCACCGTAATAGTCATGCGGTCGGTCTCTGCATCCTGAAGGCTATGATGCTTTTTGCAGAGAAACCTCTGCTGAGGCCCAGGTAACTTGCTATTTCCCATAACTGGCACAGGAGCTTTGGGAGATAGGATTGTTTTCAGTATTATTACACCATTTTTTCACCACTGTTTCAAGAACGGGAGCCCTTTTCAACCATTAGCCGAAGAATCCTTCTTTGGAGATGAGATATTTTTCTGGGGTGGGAAGTGCAGGGCCTCTGTCAGTCCTGGGTTTGTTGGACTAGCGCCAGACATGAAAGTGCGCCTTTGTGGGACAGGTGAATAGTGCGGATCCTGTTTCAGTCTAAAGACTGAAACAGGATCCGCACTTTTCACCGTTCCTTTCAGAATCATTTGATTCATCAGCTAGGAATGGCGATTGCTTCTCCAGACCAATCGAAGGCTAGGCCAAAGTAACTCGATCATTCCAAGAGGTGTGTGGCCCAAGTTTTGAAAGAACCGCTAAGTGGAGAACTGTTTGTTATTTTTCCACAGCACTTTTCTCCGTAATTGTCATAAGGTTGGTCGCGGCATCCTTAAGCCTACCACAGTTTTAACAGACGAAACTGGCTGAAGACCAGTAATCTTGGCATTTCCAATAGTGGGTCCTAGAGACTACCAAGAAAGTGTTCTTTTAAGTATTATTCCCTTGTGGTTTCAGCATTATTTTCAGAACCCCAGCAGGGGTCTCGCATTAGCATAAGAATTCTGCCTGGTAGTTGAGATTTCTGGGTGGAGTATAAGCTCAGGGCTTCTGTAGGCCCTGCCTTTGATTTGTTTACCTCCAGAGTTGGAAAGTGCATATTTGCGTGAGATGGGAAAAGTGTGGATCGTGCTTCAGATTTCATGCAGACACTTTGAAATGACCAGTGTGTTGGTAATTATTTGCCATTTCCATGGCGTTTGGCCCCGTAATAGTCATGAGGTCGGTCTCTGCATCCTGAAGCCTATGATGCTTTTTGCAGAGAAACCTCTGCTGAGGCCCAGGTAACTTGCTATTTCCCATAGCTGGCACAGGAGCCTTGGAAGATAGGATTGTTTTCAGTATTATTTCACCATTTTTTCACAACTGTTTCAAGACCGGGAGCCCTTTTCAACCGTTAGCGGAAGAATCCTTCTTTGGAGATGAGATATTTTTCTGGGGTGGCAAGTGCAGGGCCTCTGTCAGTCCTGGGTTTGTTGGACTAGCGCCAGACATGAGAAGTGCGCCTTTGTGGGACAGGTGAATAGTGCGGATCCTGTTTCAGTCTAAAGACTGAAACAGGATCCGCACTTTTCACCGTTCCTTTCAGAATCATTTGATTCATCAGCTAGGAATGGCGATTGCTTCTCCAGCCCAATCGAAGGCTAGGCCAAAGTAACTCGATCTTTCCAAGAGGTGTGTGGCCCAACTTTTGAAAGAACCGCTAAGTGGAGAACTATTTGGTATTTTTCCTAAGCACTTTTCACCGTAATTGTCCTAAGGTTGGTCTCTGCATCCTTAAGCATACCAGAGTTTTCACAGACGAAACAGGCTGAGGCCCATTAATCTTGGCATTTCCAATAGTTGGTCCTAGAGATTACCAAGAAAGTGTTCTTTTTAGTATTATTCCGTTGTGGTTTCAGCATTATTTTCAGTACCGGAGCAGGGTTCTCGCATTAGCATAAGAATCCTGCCTGGTAGTGGAGATTTCATGGTGGGGTGTAAGTGCGGGGCTTCTGTCAGCCCTGCCTTTGATTTGTTTACCTCCAGAGTTGGAAAGTGCATATTTGCGTGAGATGGGAAAAGTGTGGATCGTGCTTCAGATTTCATCCTGGCACTTTGAAATGACCAGTGTGTTGGTAATTATTTGCCATTTCCATGGCGTTTGGCACCGTAATAGTCATGAGGTCGGTCTCTGCATCCTGAAGCCTATGATGCTTTTTGCAGAGAAACCTCTGCTGAGGCCCAGGTAACTTGCTATTTCCCATAGCTGGCACAGGAGCCTTGGAAGATAGGACTGTTTTCAGTATTATTACATCATTTTTTCACCACTGTTTCAAGAACGGGAGCCCTTTTCAACCGTTAGCGGAAGAATCCTTCTTTGGAGATGAGGTATTTTTCTCCGGCGGCAAGTGCAGGGCCTCTGTCTGTCCTGGGTTTGTTGGACTAGCGCCAGACATGAGAAGTGCGCCTTTGTGGGACAGGTGAATAGTGCGGATTCTGTTTCAGTCTAAAGACTGAAACAGGATCCGCACTTTTCATCGTTCCTTCCAGAATCATTTGATTCATCAGCTAGGAATGGCGATTGCTTCTCCAGACCAATCGAAGGCTAGGCCAAAGTACCTCGATCTTTCCAAGAGGTGTGTGGCCCAACTTTTGAAAGAACCGCTAAGTGGAGAAGTATTTGGTATTTTTCCGAAGCACTTTTCACCGTAATTGTCATAAGGTTGGTCTCTGCATCCTTAAGCATACCAGTGTCTTCACAGACGAAACAGGCTGAGGCCCATTAATCTTGGCATTTCCAATAGTTGGTCTTAGAGACTACCAAGAAAGTGTTCCTTTAAGTATTATTCCTTTGGTGTTTCAGCATTATTTTCAGTACCGGAGCAGGGTTCTCGCATTAGCATAAGAATCCTGCCTGGTAGTTGAGATTTCATGGTGGGGTGTAAGTGCGGGGCTTCTGTCAGCCCTGCCTTTGATTTGTTTACCTCCAGAGTTGGAAAGTGCATATTTGCGTGAGATGGGAAAAGTGTGGATCGTACTTCAGATTTCATCCTGACACTTCGAATTGACCAGCGTGTTGGTAATTATTTTCCATTTCCATGGCGTTTGGCCCCGTAATAGTCATGAGGTCGGTCTCTGCATCCTGAAGCCTATGATGCTTTTTGCAGAGAAACCTCTGCTGAGGCCCAGGTAACTTGCTATTTCCCATAGCTGGCACAGGAGCCTTGGAAGATAGGATTGTTTTCAGTATTATTTCACCATTTTTTCACCACTGTTTCAAGAACGGGAGCCCTTTTCAACCGTTAGCGAAAGAATCCATCTTTGGAGATGAGATATTTTTCTGGGGTGGCAAGTGCAGGGCCTCTGTCAGTCCTGGGTTTGTTGGACTAGCGCCAGACATGAGAAGTGCGTCTTTGTGGGACAGGTGAATAGTGCGGATCCTGTTTCAGTCTAAAGACTGTAACAGGATCCGCACTTTTCACCATTCCTTTCAGAATCATTTGATTCATCAGCTAGGAATGGCGATTGCTTCTCCAGACCAATCGAATGCTAGGCCAAAGTAACTCGATCTTTCCAAGAGATGTGTGGCCCAACTTTTGAAAGAACCGCTAAGTGGAGAACTATTTGGTATTTTTCCTAAGCACTTTTCACCTTAATTGTCCTAACGTTGGTCTCTGCATCCTTAAGCATACCAGAGTTTTCACAGACGAAACAGGCTGAGGCCCAGTAATCTTGGCATTTCCAATAGTTGGTCCTAGAGACTACCAAGAAAGTGTTCTTTTAAGTATTATTCTGTTGTGGTTTCAGCATTATTTTCAGAAAGCGAGCAGGGTTCTCGCATTAGCATAAGAATCCTGCCTGGTAGTTGAGATTTCATGGTGGGGTGTAAGTGCGGGGCTTCTGTCAGCCCTGCCTTTGATTTGTTTACCTCCAGAGTTGGAAAGCGCATAGTTGCGTGAGATGGGAAAAGTGTCGATCGTGCTTCAGATTTCATCCTGGCACTTAGAAATGACCAGTGTGTTGGTAATTATTTGCCATTTCCATGGCGTTTGGCACCGTAATAGTCATGAGGTCGGTCTCTGCATCCTGAAGCCTATGATGCTTTTTGCAGAGAAACCTCTGCTGAGGCCCAGGTAACTTGCTATTTCCCATAGCTGGCACAGGAGCCTTGGAAGATAGGATAGTTTTCAGTATTATTTCACCATTTTTTCACCACTGTTTCAAGAACGGGAGCCCTTTTCATCCGTTAGCGGAAGAATCCTTCTTTGGAGATGAGATATTTTTCTGGGGTGGCAAGTGCAGGGCCTCTGTCAGTCCTGGGTTTGTTGGACTAGCACCAGACATGAGAAGTGCGCCTTTGTGGGACAGGTGAATAGTGCGGATCCTGTTTAAGTCTAAAGACTGAAACAGGATCCGCACTTTTCACCTTTCCTTTCAGAATCATTTGATTCATCAGCTAGGAATGGCGATTGCTTCTCCAGACCAATCGAAGGCTAGGCCAAAGTAACTCGATCTTTCCAAGAGGTGTGTGGCCCAACTTTTGAAAGAACCGCTAAGTGGAGAACTATTTGGTATTTTTCCTAAGCACTTTTCACCGTAATTGTCCTAACGTTGGTCTCTGCATCCTTAAGCATACCAGAGTTTTCACAGACGAAACAGGCTGAGGCCCATTAATCTTGGCATTTCCAATAGTTGGTCCTAGAGACTACCAAGAACGTGTTCTTTTAAGTATTATTCTGTTGTGGTTTCAGCATTATTTTCAGAACCCGAGCAGGGTTCTCGCATTAGCATAAGAATCCTGCCTGGTAGTTGAGATTTCATGGTGGGGTGTAAGTGCGGGGCTTCTGTCAGCCCTGCCTTTGATTTGTTTACCTCCAGAGTTGGAAAGTGCATATTTGCGTGAGATGGGAAAAGTGTGGATCATGCTTCAGATTTCATCCAGAAACTTTGAAATTACCAGTGTGTTGGTAATTATTTGCCATTTCCATGGCGTTTGGCCCCGTAATAGTCATGAGGTCGGTCTCTGCATCCTGAAGCCTATGATGCTTTTTGCAGAGAAACCTCTGCTGAGGCCCAGGTAACTTGCTATTTCCCATAGCTGGCACAGGAGCCTTGGAAGATAGGATTGTTTTCAGTATTATTTCACCATTTTTTCACCACTGTTTCAAGGACGGGAGCCCTTTTCAACCGTTACCGGAAGAATCCTTCTTTGGAGATGAGATATTTTTCTGGGGTGGCAAGTGCAGGGCCTCTGTCAGTCCTGGGTTTGTTGGACTAGCGCCAGACATGAGAAGTGCGTCTTTGTGGGACAGGTGAATAGTGCGGATCCTGTTTCAGTCTAAAGACTGTAACAGGATCCGCACTTTTCACCATTCCTTTCAGAATCATTTGATTCATCAGCTAGGAATGGCGATTGCTTCTCCAGACCAATCGAAGGCTAGGCCAAAGTAACTCGATCTTTCCAAGAGATGTGTGGCCCAACTTTTGAAAGAACCGCTAAGTGGAGAACTATTTGGTATTTTTCCTAAGCACTTTTCACCTTAATTGTCCTAACGTTGGTCTCTGCATCCTTAAGCATACGAGCGTTTTCACAGACGAAACAGGCTGAGGCCCAGTAATCTTGGCATTTCCAATAGTTGGTCCTAGAGACTACCAAGAAAGTGTTCTTTTAAGTATTATTCTGTTGTGGTTTCAGCATTATTTTCAGAACCCGAGCAGGGTTCTCGCATTAGCATAAGAATCCTGCCTGGTAGTTGAGATTTCATGGTGGGGTGTAAGTGCGGGGCTTCTGTCAGCCCTGCCTTTGATTTGTTTACCTCCAGAGTTGGAAAGCGCATAGTTGCGTGAGATGGGAAAACTGTCGATCGTGCTTCAGATTTCATCCTGGCACTTAGAAATGACCAGTGTGTTGGTAATTATTTGCCATTTCCATGGCGTTTGGCACCGTAATAGTCATGAGGTCGGTCTCTGCATCCTGAAGCCTATGATGCTTTTTGCAGAGAAACCTCTGCTGAGGCCCAGGTAACTTGCTATTTCCCATAGCTGGCACAGGAGCCTTGGAAGATAGGATTGTTTTCAGTATTATTTCACCATTTTTTCACCACTGTTTCAAGAACGGGAGCCCTTTTCATCCGTTAGCGGAAGAATCCTTCTTTGGAGATGAGATATTTTTCTGGGGTGGCAAGTGCAGGGCCTCTGTCAGTCCTGGGTTTGTTGGACTAGCACCAGACATGAGAAGTGCGCCTTTGTGGGACAGGTGAATAGTGCGGATCCTGTTTCAGTCTAAAGACTGAAACAGGATCCGCACTTTTCACCTTTCCTTTCAGAATCATTTGATTCATCAGCTAGGAATGGCGATTGCTTCTCCAGACCAATCGAAGGCTAGGCCAAAGTAACTCGATCTTTCCAAGAGATGTGTGGCCCAACTTTTGAAAGAACCGCTAAGTGGAGAACTATTTGGTATTTTTCCTAAGCACTTTTCACCGTAATTGTCCTAACGTTGGTCTCTGCATCCTTAAGCATACCAGAGTTTTCACAGACGAAACAGGCTGAGGCCCAGTAATCTTGGCATTTCCAATAGTTGGTCCTAGAGACTACCAAGAAAGTGTTCTTTTAAGTATTATTCTGTTGTGGTTTCAGCATTATTTTCAGAAAGCGAGCAGGGTTCTCGCATTAGCATAAGAATCCTGCCTGGTAGTTGAGATTTCATGGTGGGGTGTAAGTTCGGGGCTTCTGTCAGCCCTGCCTTTGATTTGTTTACCTCCAGAGTTGGAAAGCGCATAGTTGCGTGAGATGGGAAAAGTGTGGATGGTGCTTCAGATTTCATCCTGGCACTTAGAAATGACCAGTGTGTTGGTAATTATTTGCCATTTCCATGGCGTTTGGCACCGTAATAGTCATGAGGTCGGTCTCTGCATGCTGAAGCCTATGATGCTTTTTGCAGAGAAACCTCTGCTGAGGCCCAGGTAACTTGCTATTTCCCATAGCTGGCACAGGAGCCTTGGAAGATAGGATTGTTTTCAGTATTATTTCACCATTTTTTCACCACTGTTTCAAGAACGGGAGTCCTTTTCATCCGTTAGCGGAAGAATCCTTCTTTGGAGATGAGATATTTTTCTGGGGTGGCAAGTGCAGGGCCTCTGTCAGTCCTGGGTTTGTTGGACTAGCACCAGACATGAGAAGTGCGCCTTTGTGGGACAGGTGAATAGTGCGGATCCTGTTTCAGTCTAAAGACTGAAACAGGATCCGCACTTTTCACCTTTCCTTTCAGAATCATTTGATTCATCAGCTAGGAATGGCGATTGCTTCTCCAGACCAATCGAAGGCTAGGCCAAAGTAACTCGATCTTTCCAAGAGGTGTGTGGCCCAACTTTTGAAAGAACCGCTAAGTGGAGAACTATTTGGTATTTTTCCTAAGCACTTTTCACCGTAATTGTCCTAACGTTGGTCTCTGCATCCTTAAGCATACCAGAGTTTTCACAGACGAAACAGGCTGAGGCCCATTAATCTTGGCATTTCCAATAGTTGGTCCTAGAGACTACCAAGAACGTGTTCTTTTAAGTATTATTCTGTTGTGGTTTCAGCATTATTTTCAGAACCCGAGCAGGGTTCTCGCATTAGCATAAGAATCCTGCCTGGTAGTTGAGATTTCATGGTGGGGTGTAAGTGCGGGGCTTCTGTCAGCCCTGCCTTTGATTTGTTTACCTCCAGAGTTGGAAAGTGCATATTTGCGTGAGATGGGAAAAGTGTGGATCATGCTTCAGATTTCATCCAGAAACTTTGAAATTACCAGTGTGTTGGTAATTATTTGCCATTTCCATGGCGTTTGGCCCCGTAATAGTCATGAGGTCGGTCTCTGCATCCTGAAGCCTATGATGCTTTTTGCAGAGAAACCTCTGCTGAGGCCCAAGTAACTTGCTATTTCCCATAGCTGGCACAGGAGCCTTGGAAGATAGGATTGTTTTCAGTATTATTTCACCATTTTTTCACCACTGTTTCAAGGACGGGAGCCCTTTTCAACCGCTACCGGAAGAATCCTTCTTTGGAGATGAGATATTTTTCTGGGGTGGCAAGTGCAGGGCCTCTGTCAGTCCTGGGTTTGTTGGACTAGCGCCAGACATGAGAAGTGCGCCTTTGTGGGACAGGTGAATAGTGGCGATCCTGTTTCAGTCTAAAGACTGAAACAGGATCCGCACTTTTCACCGTTCTTTCAGAATCATTTGATTCATCAGCTAGGAATGTCGATTGCTTCTCCAGACCAATCGAAGGCTAGGCCAAAGTAACTCGATCTTTCCAAGAGATGTGTGGCCCAACTTTTGAAAGAACCGCTAAGTGGAGAACTATTTGGTATTTTTCCTAAGCACTTTTCACCGTAATTGTCCTAACGTTGGTCTCTGCATCCTTAAGCATACCAGAGTTTTCACAGACGAAACAGGCTGAGGCCCAGTAATCTTGGCATTTCCAATAGTTGGTCCTAGAGTCTACCAAGAAAGTGTTCTTTTAAGTATTATTCTGTTGTGGTTTCAGCATTATTTTCAGAAAGCGAGCAGGGTTCTCGCATTAGCATAAGAATCCTGCCTGGTAGTTGAGATTTCATGGTGGGGTGTAAGTTCGGGGCTTCTGTCAGCCCTGCCTTTGATTTGTTTACCTCCAGAGTTGGAAAGCGCATAGTTGCGTGAGATGGGAAAAGTGTCGATCGTGCTTCAGATTTCATCCTGGCACTTAGAAATGACCAGTGTGTTGGTAATTATTTGCCATTTCCATGGCGTTTGGCACCGTAATAGTCATGAGGTCGGTCTCTGCATGCTGAAGCCTATGATGCTTTTTGCAGAGAAACCTCTGCTGAGGCCCAGGTAACTTGCTATTTCCCATAGCTGGCACAGGAGCCTTGGAAGATAAGATTGTTTTCAGTATTATTTCACCATTTTTTCACCACTGTTTCAAGAACGGGAGTCCTTTTCATCCGTTAGCGGAAGAATCCTTCTTTGGAGATGAGATATTTTTCTGGGGTGGCAAGTGCAGGGCCTCTGTCAGTCCTGGGTTTGTTGGACTAGCACCAGACATGAGAAGTGCGCCTTTGTGGGACAGGTGAATAGTGCGGATCCTGTTTCAGTCTAAAGACTGAAACAGGATCCGCACTTTTCACCTTTCCTTTCAGAATCATTTGATTCATCAGCTAGGAATGGCGATTGCTTCTCCAGACCAATCGAAGGCTAGGCCAAAGTAACTCGATCTTTCCAAGAGGTGTGTGGCCCAACTTTTGAAAGAACCGCTAAGTGGAGAACTATTTGGTATTTTTCCTAAGCACTTTTCACCGTAATTGTCCTAACGTTGGTCTCTGCATCCTTAAGCATACCAGAGTTTTCACAGACGAAACAGGCTGAGGCCCATTAATCTTGGCATTTCCAATAGTTGGTCCTAGAGACTACCAAGAACGTGTTCTTTTAAGTATTATTCTGTTGTGGTTTCAGCATTATTTTCAGAACCCGAGCAGGGTTCTCGCATTAGCATAAGAATCCTGCCTGGTAGTTGAGATTTCATGGTGGGGTGTAAGTGCGGGGCTTCTGTCAGCCCTGCCTTTGATTTGTTTACCTCCAGAGTTGGAAAGTGCATATTTGCGTGAGATGGGAAAAGTGTGGATCATGCTTCAGATTTCATCCAGAAACTTTGAAATTACCAGTGTGTTGGTAATTATTTGCCATTTCCATGGCGTTTGGCCCCGTAATAGTCATGAGGTCGGTCTCTGCATCCTGAAGCCTATGATGCTTTTTGCAGAGAAACCTCTGCTGAGGCCCAAGTAACTTGCTATTTCCCATAGCTGGCACAGGAGCCTTGGAAGATAGGATTGTTTTCAGTATTATTTCACCATTTTTTCACCACTGTTTCAAGGACGGGAGCCCTTTTCAACCGCTACCGGAAGAATCCTTCTTTGGAGATGAGATATTTTTCTGGGGTGGCAAGTGCAGGGCCTCTGTCAGTCCTGGGTTTGTTGGACTAGCGCCAGACATGAGAAGTGCGCCTTTGTGGGACAGGTGAATAGTGGCGATCCTGTTTCAGTCTAAAGACTGAAACAGGATCCGCACTTTTCACCGTTCTTTCAGAATCATTTGATTCATCAGCTAGGAATGTCGATTGCTTCTCCAGACCAATCGAAGGCTAGGCCAAAGTAACTCGAACTTTCCAAGAGGTGTGTGGCCCAACTTTTGAAAGAACCGCTAAATGGAGAACTATTTGTTATTTTTCCGAAGCACTTTTCACCATAATTGTCCTAAGGTTGGTCTCTGCATCCTTAAGCATACGAGCGTTTTCACAGACGAAACAGGCTGAGGACCAGTAATATTGGCATTTCCAATAGTTGGTCCTAGAGACTACCAAGAAAGTGTTCTTTTAAGTATTATTCTGTTGTGGTTTCAGCATTATTTTCAGAACCCGAGCAGGGTTCTCGCATTAGCATAAGAATCCTGCCTGGTAGTTGAGATTTCATGGTGGGGTGTAAGTGCAGGGCTTCTGTCAGCCCTGCCTTTGATTTGTTTACCTCCAGAGTTGGAAAGTGCATATTTGCGTGAGATGGGAAAAGTGTGGATCATGCTTCAGATTTCATCCAGACACTTTGAAATGACCAGTGTGTTGGTAATTATTTGCCATTTCCATGGCGTTTGGCACGGTAATAGTCATGAGGTCGGTCTCTGCATCCTGAAGCCTATGATGCTTTTTGCAGAGAAACCTCTGCTGAGGCCCAGGTAACTTGCTATTTCCCATAGCTGGCACAGGAGCCTTGGAAGATAGGATTGTTTTCAGTATTATTTCTCCATTTTTTCACCACTGTTTCAAGAACGGGAGCCCTTTTCAACCGTTAGCGGAAGAATCCTTCTTTGGAGATGAGATATTTTTCTGGGGTGGCAAGTGCAGGGCCTCTGTCAGTCCTGGGTTTGTTGGACTAGCGCCAGACATGAGAAGTGCCCCTTTGTGGGACAGGTGAATAGTGCGGATCCTGTTTCAGTCTTTAGACATTTCACCATTCCTTTCAGAATCATTTGATACATCAGCTAGGATTGGCGATTGCTTCTCCAGACCAATCGAAGGCTAGGCCAAAGTAACTCGATCTTTCCAAGAGGTGTGTGGCCCAACTTTTGAAAGAACCGCTCATTGGAGAACTATTTGTTATTTTTCCACAGCACTTTTCACCGAAATTGTCCTAAGGTTGGTCTCTGCATCCTTAAGCATACCAGAGTTTTCACAGACGAAACAGGCTGAGGCCCAGTAATCTTGGCATTTCCAATAGTTGGTCCTAGAGACTACCAAGAAAGTGTTCTTTTAAGTATTATTCTGTTGTGGTTTCAGCATTATTTTCAGAAGCCGAGCAGGGTTCTCGCATTAGCATAAGAATTCTGCCTGGTAGTTGAGATTTCATGGTGGGGTGTAAGTGCGGGGCTTCTGTCAGCCCTGCCTTTGATTTGTTTACCTCCAGAGTTGGAAAGTGCATATTTGCGTGAGATGGGAAAAGTGTGGATCGTGCTTCAGATTTCATCCTGACACTTTGAAATGACCAGTGTGTTGGTAGTTATTTGCCATTTCCATGGCGTTTGGCACCGTAATAGTCATGAGGTTGGTCTCCGCATCCTGAAGCCTATGATGCTTTTTGCAGAGAAACCTCTGCTGAGGCCCAGGTAGCTTGTTATTTCCCATAGCTGGCACAGGAGCCTTGGTAGATAGGATTGTTTTCAGTACTATTTCACCATTTTTTCACCACTGTTTCAAGAACGGGAGCCCTTTTCAACCGTTAGCGGAAGAATCCTTCTTTGGAGATGAGATATTTTTCTGGGGTGGCAAGTGCAGGGGCACTGTCAGTCCTGGGTTTTTTGGACTAGCGCCAGACATGAGAAGTGCGCCTTTGTGGGACAGGTGAATAGTGCGGATCCTGTTTCAGTCTAAAGACTGAAAGTGCGTCCGCACTTTTCACCTTTCCATTCAGAATCATTTGATTCATCAGCTAGGAATGGCGATTGCTTCTCCAGACCAATCGAAGGCTAGGCCAAAGTAACTCGATCTTTCCAAAGGTGTATGGTCCAACTTTTGAAAGAACCACTAAGTGGAGAACTATTTGGTATTTTTCCGAAACACTTTTCACCGTAATTGTCATAACGTTGATCTCTGCATCCTTAAGCATACGAGAGTTTTCACAGACGAAACATTAATCTTGGCCCATTAATCTTGGCATTTCCAATAGCTGGTCCTAGAGACTACCAAGAAAGTGTTCTTTTAAGTATTATTCCGTTGTGGTTTCAGCATTATTTTCAGAACCTGAGCAGGGGTCTCGCATTAGCATAAGAATCCTGCCCGGTAGTTGAGATTTCATGGTGGGGTATAAGTGCAGGACCCCTGTTAGCCCTGCCTTTGATTTGTTTACCTCCAGAGTTGGAAAGTGCATATTTGCGTGAGATGGGAAAAATGTGGATCGTGTTTCAGATTTGATCCTGACACTTTGAAATGACCAGTGTGTTGGTAATTATTTGCCATTTCCATGGCGTTTGGCACCGTAATAGTCATGAGGTCGGTCTCTGCATCCTGAAGCCTATGATGCTTTTTGCAGAGAAACCTCTGCTGAGGCCCAGGTAACTTGCTGTTTCCCATAGCTGGCACAGGAGCCTTGGAAGATAGGATTGTTTTCAGTATTATTTCACCATTTTTTCACCACTCTTTCAAGAACGGGAGCCCTTTTCAACCGTTAGCGGAAGAATCCTTCTTTGGAGATGAGATATTTTTAAGGGGTGGCAAGTGCAGGGCCTCTGTCAGTCCTGGGTTTGTTGGACTAGCACCAGACATGAGAAGTGCGCCTTTGTGGGACAGGTGAATAGTGCGGATCCTGTTTTAGTCTAAAGACTTAAACAGGATCCGCACTTTTCACCGTTTCTTTCAGAATCATTTGATTCAACAGCTAGGAATTGTGATTGCTTCTCCAGACCAATCGAAGGCTAGGCCAAAGTAACTCGATCTTTCCAAGAGGTCTGTGGCCCAACTTTTGAAAGAACCGCTAAGTGGAGATCTATTTGGTATTTTTCCGAAGCACTTTTCACCGTAATTGTCCTAAGGTTGGTCTCTGCATCCTTAAGCATACCAGAGTTTTCACAGACGAAACAGGCTGAGGCCCATTAATCTTGGCATTTCCAATAGTTGGTCCTAGAGACTACCAAGAAAGTGTTTATTTGAGTATTATTCCATTGTGTTTTCAGCATTATTTTCAGAACCCGAGCAGGGTTCTCGCATTAGCATAAGAATCCTGCCTGGTAGTTGAGATTTCTGGGTGGGGTGTAAGTGCGGGGCTTCTGTAGGCCCCGCCTTTGATTTGTTCACCTCCAGAGTTGGAAAGTGCATATTTGCGTGAGATGGGAAAAGTGTGGATCGTGTTTCAGATTTCATCCAGACACTTTGAAATTACCAGTGTGTTGGTAATTATTTGCCATTTCCATGGCGTTTGGCACCGTAATAGTCATGAGGTCGGTCTCTGCATCCTGAAGCCTATGATGCTTTTTGCAGAGAAACCTCTGCTGAGGCTCAGGTAACTTGCTATTTCCCATAGCTGGCACAGGAGCCTTGGAAGATAGGATTGTTGTCAGTATTATTTCACCATTTTTTCACCAGTGTTTCAAGAACGGGAGACCTTATCAATCGTTAGCGGAAGAATCGTTCTTTGGAGATGAGGTATTTTTCTGGGGGGGCAAGTACAGGGCCTCTGTCAGCCCTGGGTTTGTTGGACTAGCGCCAGACATGAGAAGTGCGCCTTTGTGGGACAGGTGAATAGTGCGGATCCTCTTTCAGTCTAAAGACTGAAACAGGATCCGCACTTTTCACCGTTCCTTTCAGAATCATTTGATTCATCAGCTAGGAATGGCGATTGCTTCTCCAGACCAATCGAAGGCTAGGCCAAAGTAACTCGATCTTTCCAAGAGGTGTGTGGCCCAACTTTTGAAAGAACTGCTAAGTGGAGAACTATTTGGTATTTTTCCGAAGCACTTTTCACCGTAATTGTCATAAGGTTGGTCTCTGCATCCTTAAGCATACGAGAGTTTTCACAGACGAAACAGGCTGAGGCCCAGTAATCTTGGCATTTCCAATAGTTGGTCCTAGAGACTACCAAGAAAGTGTTTTTTTAAGTATTATTCCGTTGTGATTTCAGCATTATTTTCAGAACCCGAGCAGGGTTCTGGCATTAGCATAAGAATCCTGCCTGGTAGTTGAGATTTCATGCTGGGGTGTAAGTGCAGGGCTTCTGTCAGCCCTGCCTTTGATTTGTTTACCTCCAGAGTTGGAAAGTGCATATTTGCGTGAGATGGGAAAAGTGTCGATCGTGCTTCATATTTCATCCAGACAATTGAAATGACCAGTGTGTTGGTAATTATTTGCCATTTCCATGGCGTTTGGCCCCGTAATAGTCATGAGTTCGGTCTCTGCATCCTGAAGCCTATGATGCTTTTTGCAGAGAAACCTCTGCTGAGGCCCAGGTAACTTGCTATTTCCCATAGCTGGCACAGTAGCCTTGGAAGACAGGATTGTTTTCAGTATTATTTCACCATTTTTTCACCACTGTTTCAAGAACGGGAGCACTTTTCAACCGTTAGCGGAAGAATCCTTCTTTGGAGATGAGATATTTTTCTGGGGTGGCAAGTGCAGGGCCTCTGTCAGTCCTGGGTTTGTTGGACTAGCGCCAGACATGGGAAGTGCGCCTTTGTGGGACAGGTGAATAGTGCGGATCCTGTTTCAGTCTAAAGACTGAAACAGGATCCGCACTTTTCACCGTTCCTTTCAGAATCATTTGATTCATCAGCTAGGAATGGCGATTGCTTCTCCAGACCAATCGAAGGCTAGGCCAAAGTAACTCGATCTTTCCAAGAGGTGTGAGGCCCAACTTTTGAAAGAACCGCTAAGTGGAGAAATATTTGTTATTTTTCCAAAGCACTTTTCACCGTAATTGTCATAAGGTTGGTCTCTGCATCCTTAAGCATAGGAGAGTCTTCACAGACGAAACAGGCTGAGGCCCAGTAATCTTGGCATTTCCAATAGTTGGTCCTAGAGACTACCAAGAAAGTGTTCTTTTAAGTATTATTCCCTTGTGGTTTCAGCATTATTTTCAGAACCCCAGCAGGGGTCTCGCATTAGCATAAGAATTCTGCCTGGTAGTTGAGATTTCTGGGTGGAGTATAAGCTCAGGGCTTCTGTAGGCCCTGCCTTTGATTTGTTTACCTCCAGAGTTGGAAAGTGCATATTTGCGTGAGATGGGAAAAGTGTGGATCGTGCTTCAGATTTCATGCAGACACTTTGAAATGACCAGTGTGTTGGTAATTATTTGCCATTTCCATGGCGTTTGGCCCCGTAATAGTCATGAGGTCGGTCTCTGCATCCTGAAGCCTATGATGCTTTTTGCAGAGAAACCTCTGCTGAGGCCCAGGTAACTTGCTATTTCCCATAGCTGGCACAGGAGCCTTGGAAGATAGGATTGTTTTCAGTATTATTTCACCATTTTTTCACAACTGTTTCAAGACCGGGAGCCCTTTTCAACCGTTAGCGGAAGAATCCTTCTTTGGAGATGAGATATTTTTCTGGGGTGGCAAGTGCAGGGCCTCTGTCAGTCCTGGGTTTGTTGGACTAGCGCCAGACATGAGAAGTGCGCCTTTGTGGGACAGGTGAATAGTGCGGATCCTGTTTCAGTCTAAAGACTGAAACAGGATCCGCACTTTTCACCGTTCCTTTCAGAATCATTTGATTCATCAGCTAGGAATGGCGATTGCTTCTCCAGCCCAATCGAAGGCTAGGCCAAAGTAACTCGATCTTTCCAAGAGGTGTGTGGCCCAACTTTTGAAAGAACCGCTAAGTGGAGAACTATTTGGTATTTTTCCTAAGCACTTTTCACCGTAATTGTCCTAAGGTTGGTCTCTGCATCCTTAAGCATACCAGAGTTTTCACAGACGAAACAGGCTGAGGCCCATTAATCTTGGCATTTCCAATAGTGGGTCCTAGAGACTACCAAGAAAGTGTTCTTTTAAGTATTATTCTGTTGTGGTTTCAGCATTATTTTCAGAACCCGAGCAGGGTTCT
This sequence comes from Lemur catta, assembly GCF_020740605.2. Lineage (NCBI taxonomy): Eukaryota > Metazoa > Chordata > Mammalia > Primates > Lemuridae > Lemur > Lemur catta. The sequence continues at coordinate 82,364,433 of NC_059132.1, read as the reverse complement.
CGCATTAGCATAAGAATCCTGCCTGGTAGTTGAGATTTCATGGTGGGGTGTAAGTGCGGGGCTTCTGTCAGGCCTGCCTTTGATTTGTTTACCTCCAGAGTTGGAAAGTGCATATTTGCGTGAGATGGGAAAAGTGTGGATCGTGCTTCAGATTTCATCCTGACACTTTGAAATGACCAGTGTGTTGGTAATTATTTGCCATTTCCATGGCGTTTGGCCCCGTAATAGTCATGAGGTCGGTCTCTGCATCCTGAAGCCTATGATGCTTTTTGCAGAGAAACCTCTGCTGAGGCCCAGGTAACTTGCTATTTCCCATAGCTGGCACAGGAGCCTTGGAAGATAGGATTGTTTTCAGTATTATTTCACCATTTTTTCACCACTGTTTCAAGAACGGGAGCCCTTTTCAACCGTTAGCGGAAGAATCCTTCTTTGGAGAGGAGATATTTTTCTGGGGCGGCAAGTGCAGGGCCTCTGTCAGTCCTGGGTTTGTTGGACTAGCGCCAGACATGAGAAGTGCGCCTTTGTGGGACAGGTGAATAGTGCGGATCCTGTTTCAGTCTAAAGACTGAAACAGGATCCGCACTTTTCACCGTTCCTTTCAGAATCATTTGATTCATCAGCTAGGAATGGCGATTGCTTCTCCAGACCAATCGAAGGCTAGGCGAAAGTAAATCGATCTTTCCAACAGGTCTGTGGCCCAACTTTTGAAAGAACCGCTAAGTGGAGAACTATTTGTTATTTTTCCGAAGCACTTTTCACCGTAATTGTCATAAGGTTGGTCTCTGCATCCTTAAGCATACGAGAGTTTTCACAGACGAAACATTAATCTTGGCCCATTAATCATGGCATTTCCAATAGTTGGTCCTAGAGACTACCAAGAAAGTGTTCTCTTAGGTATTATTCCGTTGTGGTTTCAGCATTGTTTTCAGTACCCGAGCAGGGTTCTCGCATTAGCATAAGAATCCTGCCTGGTAGTTGAGATTTCATGGTGGGGTGTAAGTGCGGGGCTTCTGTCAGCCCTGCCTTTGATTTGTTTACCTCCAGAGTTGGAAAGTGCATAGTTGCGTGAGATTGGAAAAGTGTGGATCGTGCTTCAGATTTCCTCCTGACACTTTGAAATGACCAGTGTGTTGGTAATTATTTGCCATTTCCATGGCGTTTGGCACCGTAATAGTCATGAGGTCGGTCTCTGCATCCTGAAGCCTATGATGCTTTTTGCAGAGAAACCTCTGCTGAGGCCCAGGTAACTTGCTATATCCCATAGCTGGCACAAGAGCCTTGGAAGATAGGGTTGTTTTCAGTATCATTTCACCATTTTTTCACCACTGTTTCAAGAACGGGAGCCCTTTTCAACCGTTAGCGGAAGAATCCTTCTTTGGAGATGAGATATTTTTCTGGGGAGGCAAGTGCAGGGCCTCTGTCAGTCCTGGGTTTGTTGGACTAGCGCCAACAATGAGAAGTGCGCCTTTGTGGGACAGGTGAATAGTGCGGATCCTGTTTCAGTCTAAAGACTGAAACAGGATCCGCACTTTTCACCGTTCCTTTCAGAATCATTTGATTCATCAGCTAGGAATGGCGATTGCTTCTCCAGACCAATCGAAGGCTAGGCCAAAGTACCTCGATCTTTCCAAGAGGTGTGTGGCCCAACTTTTGAAAGAACCGCTAAATGGAGAAGTATTTGGTATTTTTCCGAAGCACTTTTCACCGTAATTGTCCTAAGGTTGGTCTCTGCATCCTTAAGCATACGAGAGTTTTCACAGACGAAACAGGCTGAGGCCCATTAATCTTGGCATTTCCAATAGTTGGTCCTAGAGATTACCAAGAAAGTGTTCTTTTAAGTATTATTCCGTTGTGGTTTCAGCATTATTTTCAGTACCGGAGCAGGGTTCTCGCATTAGCATAAGAATCCTGCCTGGTAGTGGAGATTTCATGGTGGGGTGTAAGTGCGGGGCTTCTGTCAGCCCTGCCTTTGATTTGTTTACCTCCAGAGTTGGAAAGTGCATATTTGCGTGAGATGGGAAAAGTGTGGATCGTGCTTCAGATTTCATCCTGGCACTTTGAAATGACCAGTGTGTTGGTAATTATTTGCCATTTCCATGGCGTTTGGCCCCGTAATAGTCATGAGGTCGGTCTCTGCATCCTGAAGCCTATGATGCTTTTTGCAGAGAAACCTCTGCTGAGGCCCAGGTAACTTGCTATTTCCCAAAGCTGGCACAGGAGCCTTGGAAGATAGGACTGTTTTCAGTATTATTACATCATTTTTTCACCACTGTTTCAAGAACGGGAGCCCTTTTCAACCGTTAGCGGAAGAATCCTTCTTTGGAGATGAGGTATTTTTCTCCGGCGGCAAGTGCAGGGCCTCTGTCTGTCCTGGGTTTGTTGGACTAGCGCCAGACATGAGAAGTGCGCCTTTGTGGGACAGGTGAATAGTGCGGATTCTGTTTCAGTCTAAAGACTGAAACAGGATCCGCACTTTTCATCGTTCCTTCCAGAATCATTTGATTCATCAGCTAGGAATGGCGATTGCTTCTCCAGACCAATCGAAGGCTAGGCCAAAGTACCTCGATCTTTCCAAGAGGTGTGTGGCCCAACTTTTGAAAGAACCGCTAAGTGGAGAAGTATTTGGTATTTTTCCGAAGCACTTTTCACCGTAATTGTCATAAGGTTGGTCTCTGCATCCTTAAGCATACCAGTGTCTTCACAGACGAAACAGGCTGAGGCCCATTAATCTTGGCATTTCCAATAGTTGGTCTTAGAGACTACCAAGAAAGTGTTCCTTTAAGTATTATTCCTTTGGTGTTTCAGCATTATTTTCAGTACCGGAGCAGGGTTCTCGCATTAGCATAAGAATCCTGCCTGGTAGTTGAGATTTCATGGTGGGGTGTAAGTGCGGGGCTTCTGTCAGCCCTGCCTTTGATTTGTTTACCTCCAGAGTTGGAAAGTGCATATTTGCGTGAGATGGGAAAAGTGTGGATCGTACTTCAGATTTCATCCTGACACTTCGAATTGACCAGCGTGTTGGTAATTATTTTCCATTTCCATGGCGTTTGGCCCCGTAATAGTCATGAGGTCGGTCTCTGCATCCTGAAGCCTATGATGCTTTTTGCAGAGAAACCTCTGCTGAGGCCCAGGTAACTTGCTATTTCCCATAGCTGGCACAGGAGCCTTGGAAGATAGGATTGTTTTCAGTATTATTTCACCATTTTTTCACCACTGTTTCAAGAACGGGAGCCCTTTTCAACCGTTAGCGAAAGAATCCATCTTTGGAGATGAGATATTTTTCTGGGGTGGCAAGTGCAGGGCCTCTGTCAGTCCTGGGTTTGTTGGACTAGCGCCAGACATGAGAAGTGCGTCTTTGTGGGACAGGTGAATAGTGCGGATCCTGTTTCAGTCTAAAGACTGTAACAGGATCCGCACTTTTCACCATTCCTTTCAGAATCATTTGATTCATCAGCTAGGAATGGCGATTGCTTCTCCAGACCAATCGAATGCTAGGCCAAAGTAACTCGATCTTTCCAAGAGATGTGTGGCCCAACTTTTGAAAGAACCGCTAAGTGGAGAACTATTTGGTATTTTTCCTAAGCACTTTTCACCTTAATTGTCCTAACGTTGGTCTCTGCATCCTTAAGCATACCAGAGTTTTCACAGACGAAACAGGCTGAGGCCCAGTAATCTTGGCATTTCCAATAGTTGGTCCTAGAGACTACCAAGAAAGTGTTCTTTTAAGTATTATTCTGTTGTGGTTTCAGCATTATTTTCAGAAAGCGAGCAGGGTTCTCGCATTAGCATAAGAATCCTGCCTGGTAGTTGAGATTTCATGGTGGGGTGTAAGTGCGGGGCTTCTGTCAGCCCTGCCTTTGATTTGTTTACCTCCAGAGTTGGAAAGCGCATAGTTGCGTGAGATGGGAAAAGTGTCGATCGTGCTTCAGATTTCATCCTGGCACTTAGAAATGACCAGTGTGTTGGTAATTATTTGCCATTTCCATGGCGTTTGGCACCGTAATAGTCATGAGGTCGGTCTCTGCATCCTGAAGCCTATGATGCTTTTTGCAGAGAAACCTCTGCTGAGGCCCAGGTAACTTGCTATTTCCCATAGCTGGCACAGGAGCCTTGGAAGATAGGATAGTTTTCAGTATTATTTCACCATTTTTTCACCACTGTTTCAAGAACGGGAGCCCTTTTCATCCGTTAGCGGAAGAATCCTTCTTTGGAGATGAGATATTTTTCTGGGGTGGCAAGTGCAGGGCCTCTGTCAGTCCTGGGTTTGTTGGACTAGCACCAGACATGAGAAGTGCGCCTTTGTGGGACAGGTGAATAGTGCGGATCCTGTTTAAGTCTAAAGACTGAAACAGGATCCGCACTTTTCACCTTTCCTTTCAGAATCATTTGATTCATCAGCTAGGAATGGCGATTGCTTCTCCAGACCAATCGAAGGCTAGGCCAAAGTAACTCGATCTTTCCAAGAGGTGTGTGGCCCAACTTTTGAAAGAACCGCTAAGTGGAGAACTATTTGGTATTTTTCCTAAGCACTTTTCACCGTAATTTTCCTAACGTTGGTCTCTGCATCCTTAAGCATACCAGAGTTTTCACAGACGAAACAGGCTGAGGCCCATTAATCTTGGCATTTCCAATAGTTGGTCCTAGAGACTACCAAGAACGTGTTCTTTTAAGTATTATTCTGTTGTGGTTTCAGCATTATTTTCAGAACCCGAGCAGGGTTCTCGCATTAGCATAAGAATCCTGCCTGGTAGTTGAGATTTCATGGTGGGGTGTAAGTGCGGGGCTTCTGTCAGCCCTGCCTTTGATTTGTTTACCTCCAGAGTTGGAAAGTGCATATTTGCGTGAGATGGGAAAAGTGTGGATCATGCTTCAGATTTCATCCAGAAACTTTGAAATTACCAGTGTGTTGGTAATTATTTGCCATTTCCATGGCGTTTGGCCCCGTAATAGTCATGAGGTCGGTCTCTGCATCCTGAAGCCTATGATGCTTTTTGCAGAGAAACCTCTGCTGAGGCCCAGGTAACTTGCTATTTCCCATAGCTGGCACAGGAGCCTTGGAAGATAGGATTGTTTTCAGTATTATTTCACCATTTTTTCACCACTGTTTCAAGGACGGGAGCCCTTTTCAACCGTTACCGGAAGAATCCTTCTTTGGAGATGAGATATTTTTCTGGGGTGGCAAGTGCAGGGCCTCTGTCAGTCCTGGGTTTGTTGGACTAGCGCCAGACATGAGAAGTGCGTCTTTGTGGGACAGGTGAATAGTGCGGATCCTGTTTCAGTCTAAAGACTGTAACAGGATCCGCACTTTTCACCATTCCTTTCAGAATCATTTGATTCATCAGCTAGGAATGGCGATTGCTTCTCCAGACCAATCGAAGGCTAGGCCAAAGTAACTCGATCTTTCCAAGAGATGTGTGGCCCAACTTTTGAAAGAACCGCTAAGTGGAGAACTATTTGGTATTTTTCCTAAGCACTTTTCACCTTAATTGTCCTAACGTTGGTCTCTGCATCCTTAAGCATACGAGCGTTTTCACAGACGAAACAGGCTGAGGCCCAGTAATCTTGGCATTTCCAATAGTTGGTCCTAGAGACTACCAAGAAAGTGTTCTTTTAAGTATTATTCTGTTGTGGTTTCAGCATTATTTTCAGAACCCGAGCAGGGTTCTCGCATTAGCATAAGAATCCTGCCTGGTAGTTGAGATTTCATGGTGGGGTGTAAGTGCGGGGCTTCTGTCAGCCCTGCCTTTGATTTGTTTACCTCCAGAGTTGGAAAGCGCATAGTTGCGTGAGATGGGAAAACTGTCGATCGTGCTTCAGATTTCATCCTGGCACTTAGAAATGACCAGTGTGTTGGTAATTATTTGCCATTTCCATGGCGTTTGGCACCGTAATAGTCATGAGGTCGGTCTCTGCATCCTGAAGCCTATGATGCTTTTTGCAGAGAAACCTCTGCTGAGGCCCAGGTAACTTGCTATTTCCCATAGCTGGCACAGGAGCCTTGGAAGATAGGATTGTTTTCAGTATTATTTCACCATTTTTTCACCACTGTTTCAAGAACGGGAGCCCTTTTCATCCGTTAGCGGAAGAATCCTTCTTTGGAGATGAGATATTTTTCTGGGGTGGCAAGTGCAGGGCCTCTGTCAGTCCTGGGTTTGTTGGACTAGCACCAGACATGAGAAGTGCGCCTTTGTGGGACAGGTGAATAGTGCGGATCTTGTTTAAGTCTAAAGACTGTAACAGGATCCGCACTTTTCACCATTCCTTTCAGAATCATTTGATTCATCAGCTAGGAATGGCGATTGCTTCTCCAGACCAATCGAAGGCTAGGCCAAAGTAACTCGATCTTTCCAAGAGATGTGTGGCCCAACTTTTGAAAGAACCGCTAAGTGGAGAACTATTTGGTATTTTTCCTAAGCACTTTTCACCGTAATTGTCCTAACGTTGGTCTCTGCATCCTTAAGCATACCAGAGTTTTCACAGACGAAACAGGCTGAGGCCCAGTAATCTTGGCATTTCCAATAGTTGGTCCTAGAGACTACCAAGAAAGTGTTCTTTTAAGTATTATTCTGTTGTGGTTTCAGCATTATTTTCAGAAAGCGAGCAGGGTTCTCGCATTAGCATAAGAATCCTGCCTGGTAGTTGAGATTTCATGGTGGGGTGTAAGTTCGGGGCTTCTGTCAGCCCTGCCTTTGATTTGTTTACCTCCAGAGTTGGAAAGCGCATAGTTGCGTGAGATGGGAAAAGTGTGGATGGTGCTTCAGATTTCATCCTGGCACTTAGAAATGACCAGTGTGTTGGTAATTATTTGCCATTTCCATGGCGTTTGGCACCGTAATAGTCATGAGGTCGGTCTCTGCATGCTGAAGCCTATGATGCTTTTTGCAGAGAAACCTCTGCTGAGGCCCAGGTAACTTGCTATTTCCCATAGCTGGCACAGGAGCCTTGGAAGATAGGATTGTTTTCAGTATTATTTCACCATTTTTTCACCACTGTTTCAAGAACGGGAGTCCTTTTCATCCGTTAGCGGAAGAATCCTTCTTTGGAGATGAGATATTTTTCTGGGGTGGCAAGTGCAGGGCCTCTGTCAGTCCTGGGTTTGTTGGACTAGCACCAGACATGAGAAGTGCGCCTTTGTGGGACAGGTGAATAGTGCGGATCCTGTTTCAGTCTAAAGACTGAAACAGGATCCGCACTTTTCACCTTTCCTTTCAGAATCATTTGATTCATCAGCTAGGAATGGCGATTGCTTCTCCAGACCAATCGAAGGCTTGGCCAAAGTAACTCGATCTTTCCAAGAGGTGTGTGGCCCAACTTTTGAAAGAACCGCTAAGTGGAGAACTATTTGGTATTTTTCCTAAGCACTTTTCACCGTAATTGTCCTAACGTTGGTCTCTGCATCCTTAAGCATACCAGAGTTTTCACAGACGAAACAGGCTGAGGCCCATTAATCTTGGCATTTCCAATAGTTGGTCCTAGAGACTACCAAGAACGTGTTCTTTTAAGTATTATTCTGTTGTGGTTTCAGCATTATTTTCAGAACCCGAGCAGGGTTCTCGCATTAGCATAAGAATCCTGCCTGGTAGTTGAGATTTCATGGTGGGGTGTAAGTGCGGGGCTTCTGTCAGCCCTGCCTTTGATTTGTTTACCTCCAGAGTTGGAAAGTGCATATTTGCGTGAGATGGGAAAAGTGTGGATCATGCTTCAGATTTCATCCAGAAACTTTGAAATTACCAGTGTGTTGGTAATTATTTGCCATTTCCATGGCGTTTGGCCCCGTAATAGTCATGAGGTCGGTCTCTGCATCCTGAAGCCTATGATGCTTTTTGCAGAGAAACCTCTGCTGAGGCCCAAGTAACTTGCTATTTCCCATAGCTGGCACAGGAGCCTTGGAAGATAGGATTGTTTTCAGTATTATTTCACCATTTTTTCACCACTGTTTCAAGGACGGGAGCCCTTTTCAACCGCTACCGGAAGAATCCTTCTTTGGAGATGAGATATTTTTCTGGGGTGGCAAGTGCAGGGCCTCTGTCAGTCCTGGGTTTGTTGGACTAGCGCCAGACATGAGAAGTGCGCCTTTGTGGGACAGGTGAATAGTGGCGATCCTGTTTCAGTCTAAAGACTGAAACAGGATCCGCACTTTTCACCGTTCTTTCAGAATCATTTGATTCATCAGCTAGGAATGTCGATTGCTTCTCCAGACCAATCGAAGGCTAGGCCAAAGTAACTCGAACTTTCCAAGAGGTGTGTGGCCCAACTTTTGAAAGAACCGCTAAATGGAGAACTATTTGTTATTTTTCCGAAGCACTTTTCACCGTAATTGTCCTAAGGTTGGTCTCTGCATCCTTAAGCATACGAGCGTTTTCACAGACGAAACAGGCTGAGGACCAGTAATATTGGCATTTCCAATAGTTGGTCCTAGAGACTACCAAGAAAGTGTTCTTTTAAGTATTATTCTGTTGTGGTTTCAGCATTATTTTCAGAACCCGAGCAGGGTTCTCGCATTAGCATAAGAATCCTGCCTGGTAGTTGAGATTTCATGGTGGGGTGTAAGTGCAGGGCTTCTGTCAGCCCTGCCTTTGATTTGTTTACCTCCAGAGTTGGAAAGTGCATATTTGCGTGAGATGGGAAAAGTGTGGATCATGCTTCAGATTTCATCCAGACACTTTGAAATGACCAGTGTGTTGGTAATTATTTGCCATTTCCATGGCGTTTGGCACGGTAATAGTCATGAGGTCGGTCTCTGCATCCTGAAGCCTATGATGCTTTTTGCAGAGAAACCTCTGCTGAGGCCCAGGTAACTTGCTATTTCCCATAGCTGGCACAGGAGCCTTGGAAGATAGGATTGTTTTCAGTATTATTTCTCCATTTTTTCACCACTGTTTCAAGAACGGGAGCCCTTTTCAACCGTTAGCGGAAGAATCCTTCTTTGGAGATGAGATATTTTTCTGGGGTGGCAAGTGCAGGGCCTCTGTCAGTCCTGGGTTTGTTGGACTAGCGCCAGACATGAGAAGTGCCCCTTTGTGGGACAGGTGAATAGTGCGGATCCTGTTTCAGTCTTTAGACATTTCACCATTCCTTTCAGAATCATTTGATACATCAGCTAGGATTGGCGATTGCTTCTCCAGACCAATCGAAGGCTAGGCCAAAGTAACTCGATCTTTCCAAGAGGTGTGTGGCCCAACTTTTGAAAGAACCGCTCATTGGAGAACTATTTGTTATTTTTCCACAGCACTTTTCACCGAAATTGTCCTAAGGTTGGTCTCTGCATCCTTAAGCATACCAGAGTTTTCACAGACGAAACAGGCTGAGGCCCAGTAATCTTGGCATTTCCAATAGTTGGTCCTAGAGACTACCAAGAAAGTGTTCTTTTAAGTATTATTCTGTTGTGGTTTCAGCATTATTTTCAGAAGCCGAGCAGGGTTCTCGCATTAGCATAAGAATTCTGCCTGGTAGTTGAGATTTCATGGTGGGGTGTAAGTGCGGGGCTTCTGTCAGCCCTGCCTTTGATTTGTTTACCTCCAGAGTTGGAAAGTGCATATTTGCGTGAGATGGGAAAAGTGTGGATCGTGCTTCAGATTTCATCCTGACACTTTGAAATGACCAGTGTGTTGGTAGTTATTTGCCATTTCCATGGCGTTTGGCACCGTAATAGTCATGAGGTTGGTCTCCGCATCCTGAAGCCTATGATGCTTTTTGCAGAGAAACCTCTGCTGAGGCCCAGGTAGCTTGTTATTTCCCATAGCTGGCACAGGAGCCTTGGTAGATAGGATTGTTTTCAGTACTATTTCACCATTTTTTCACCACTGTTTCAAGAACGGGAGCCCTTTTCAACCGTTAGCGGAAGAATCCTTCTTTGGAGATGAGATATTTTTCTGGGGTGGCAAGTGCAGGGGCACTGTCAGTCCTGGGTTTTTTGGACTAGCGCCAGACATGAGAAGTGCGCCTTTGTGGGACAGGTGAATAGTGCGGATCCTGTTTCAGTCTAAAGACTGAAAGTGCGTCCGCACTTTTCACCTTTCCATTCAGAATCATTTGATTCATCAGCTAGGAATGGCGATTGCTTCTCCAGACCAATCGAAGGCTAGGCCAAAGTAACTCGATCTTTCCAAAGGTGTATGGTCCAACTTTTGAAAGAACCACTAAGTGGAGAACTATTTGGTATTTTTCCGAAACACTTTTCACCGTAATTGTCATAACGTTGATCTCTGCATCCTTAAGCATACGAGAGTTTTCACAGACGAAACATTAATCTTGGCCCATTAATCTTGGCATTTCCAATAGCTGGTCCTAGAGACTACCAAGAAAGTGTTCTTTTAAGTATTATTCCGTTGTGGTTTCAGCATTATTTTCAGAACCTGAGCAGGGGTCTCGCATTAGCATAAGAATCCTGCCCGGTAGTTGAGATTTCATGGTGGGGTATCAGTGCAGGACCCCTGTTAGCCCTGCCTTTGATTTGTTTACCTCCAGAGTTGGAAAGTGCATATTTGCGTGAGATGGGAAAAATGTGGATCGTGTTTCAGATTTGATCCTGACACTTTGAAATGACCAGTGTGTTGGTAATTATTTGCCATTTCCATGGCGTTTGGCACCGTAATAGTCATGAGGTCGGTCTCTGCATCCTGAAGCCTATGATGCTTTTTGCAGAGAAACCTCTGCTGAGGCCCAGGTAACTTGCTATTTCCCATAGCTGGCACAGGAGCCTTGGAAGATAGGATTGTTTTCAGTATTATTTCACCATTTTTTCACCACTCTTTCAAGAACGGGAGCCCTTTTCAACCGTTAGCGGAAGAATCCTTCTTTGGAGATGAGATATTTTTAAGGGGTGGCAAGTGCAGGGCCTCTGTCAGTCCTGGGTTTGTTGGACTAGCACCAGACATGAGAAGTGCGCCTTTGTGGGACAGGTGAATAGTGCGGATCCTGTTTTAGTCTAAAGACTTAAACAGGATCCGCACTTTTCACCGTTTCTTTCAGAATCATTTGATTCAACAGCTAGGAATTGTGATTGCTTCTCCAGACCAATCGAAGGCTAGGCCAAAGTAACTCAATCTTTCCAAGAGGTCTGTGGCCCAACTTTTGAAAGAACCGCTAAGTGGAGATCTATTTGGTATTTTTCCGAAGCACTTTTCACCGTAATTGTCCTAAGGTTGGTCTCTGCATCCTTAAGCATACCAGAGTTTTCACAGACGAAACAGGCTGAGGCCCATTAATCTTGGCATTTCCAATAGTTGGTCCTAGAGACTACCAAGAAAGTGTTTATTTGAGTATTATTCCATTGTGTTTTCAGCATTATTTTCAGAACCCGAGCAGGGTTCTCGCATTAGCATAAGAATCCTGCCTGGTAGTTGAGATTTCTGGGTGGGGTGTAAGTGCGGGGCTTCTGTAGGCCCCGCCTTTGATTTGTTCACCTCCAGAGTTGGAAAGTGCATATTTGCGTGAGATGGGAAAAGTGTGGATCGTGTTTCAGATTTCATCCAGACACTTTGAAATTACCAGTGTGTTGGTAATTATTTGCCATTTCCATGGCGTTTCGCACCGTAATAGTCATGAGGTCGGTCTCTGCATCCTGAAGCCTATGATGCTTTTTGCAGAGAAACCTCTGCTGAGGCTCAGGTAACTTGCTATTTCCCATAGCTGGCACAGGAGCCTTGGAAGATAGGATTGTTGTCAGTATTATTTCACCATTTTTTCACCAGTGTTTCAAGAACGGGAGACCTTATCAATCGTTAGCGGAAGAATCGTTCTTTGGAGATGAGGTATTTTTCTGGGGGGGCAAGTACAGGGCCTCTGTCAGCCCTGGGTTTGTTGGACTAGCGCCAAACATGAGAAGTGCGCCTTTGTGGGACAGGTGAATAGTGCGGATCCTGTTTCAGTCTAAAGACTGAAACAGGATCCGCACTTTTCACCGTTCCTTTCAGAATCATTTGATTCATCAGCTAGGAATGGAGATTGCTTCTCCAGACCAATCGAAGGCTAGGCCAAAGTAACTCGATCTTTCCAAGAGGTGTGTGGCCCAACTTTTGAAAGAACCGCTAAGTGGAGAACTATTTGGTATTTTTCCGAAGCACTTTTCACCGTAATTGTCCTAAGGTTGTTCTCTGCATCCTTAAGCATACCAGAGTATTCACAGACGAAACAGGCTGAGGCCCAGTAATCTTGGCAGATCCAATAGTTGGTCCTAGAGACTACCAAGAAAGTGTTCTTTTAAGTATTATTCTGTTGTGGTTTCAGGATTATTTTCAGAACCCGAGCAGGGTTCTCGCATTAGAATAAGAATCCTGCCTGGTAGTTGAGAGTTCTGGGTGGGGTGTAAGTGTGGGGCTTCTGTCAGCCCTGCCTTTGATTTGTTTTCCTCCAGAGTTGGAAAGTGCATAATTGCGTGAGATGGGAAAAGTGTAGATCGTGCTTCAGATTTCATCCTGACACTTTGAAATGACCAGTGTGTTGGTAATTATTTGCCATTTCCATGGTGTTTGGCACCGTAATAGTCATGAGGTCGGTCTCTGCATCCTGAAGCCTATGATGCATTTTGCAGAGAAACCTCTGCTGAGGCCCAGGTAACCTGCTATTTCCCATAGCTGGCACAGGAGCCTTGGAAGATAGGATTGTTTTCAGTATTATTTCACCATTTTTTCACCACTGTTTCAAGAACGGGAGCCCTTTTCAACCGTTAGCGGAAGAATCCTTCTTTGGAGATGAGATATTTTTCTGGGGTGGCAAGGGCAGGGCCTCTGTCAGTCCTGGGTTTGTTGGACTAGCGGCAGACATGAGAAGTGCACCTTTGTTGGACAGGTGAATAGTGCGGATCCTGTTTCAGTCTAAAGACTGAAACAGGATCCGCACTTTTTACCGTTCCTTTCAGAATCATTTGATTCATGAGCTAGGAATGGCGATTGCTTCACCAGACCAACGAAGGCTAGGCCAAAGTAACTCGATCTTTCCAAGAGGTGTGTGGCCCAACTTTTGAAAGAACCGCTAAGTGGAGCACTTTTTGTTATTTTTCCGAAGCGCTTTTCACCGTAATTGTCATAAGGTTGGTCTCTGCATCCTTAAGCATACCAGAGTTTTCACAGATGAAACAGGCTGAGGCCCAGTAATCTTGGCATTTCCAATAGTTGGTCTTAGAGACTACCAAGAAAGTGTTCTTTTAAGTATTATTCAATTGTGGTTTCAGCATTATTTTCAGTACCCGAGCAGGGTTCTCGCATTAGCATAAGAATCCTGCCTGGTAGTTGAGATTTCATGGTGGGGTGTAAGTGCGGGGCTTCTGTCAGCCCTGCCTTTGATTTGTTTACCTTCAGAGTTGGAAAGTGCATACTTGCGTGAGATGGGAAAAGTGTGGATCGTGCTTCAGATTTCATCCTGACACTTTGAAATGACCAGTGTGTTGGTAATTATTTGCCATTTCCATGGCGTTTGGCACCGTAATAGTCATGAGGTCGGTCTCTGCATCCTGAAGCCTATGATGCTTTTTGCAGAGAAACCTCTGCTGAGGCCCAGGTAACTTGCTATTTCCCATAGCTGGCACAGGAGCCTTGAAGATAGGATTGTTTTCAGTATTATTTCACCATTTTTTCACCACTGTTTCAAGAACGGGAGCCCTTTTCAACCGTTAGCGCAGGAATCCTTCTTTGGAGATGAGATATTTTTCTGGGGTGGCAAGTGCAGGGCCTCTGTCAGTCCTGGGTTTGTTGGACTAGCGGCAGACATGAGAAGTGCGCCTTTGTTGGACAGGTGAATAGTGCGGATCCTGTTTCAGTCTAAAGACTGAAACAGGATCCGCACTTTTCACCGCTCTTTCAGAATCATTTGATTCATGAACTAGGAATGGCGATTGCTTCACCAGACCAATCGAAGGCTAGGCCAAAGTAACTCGATCTTTCCAAGAGGTGTGTGGCCCAACTTTAGAAAGAACCGCTAAGTGGAGCACTTTTTGTTATTTTTCCGAAGCGCTTTTCACCGTAATTGTCATAAGGTTGGTCTCTGCATCCTTAAGCATACCAGAGTTTTCACAGATGAAACAGGCTGAGGCCCAGTAATCTTGGCATTTCCAATAGTTGGTCTTAGAGACTACCAAGAAAGTGTTCTTTTAAGTATTATTCAATTGTGGTTTCAGCATTATTTTCAGTACCCGAGCAGGGTTCTCGCATTAGCATAAGAATCCTGCCTGGTAGTTGAGATTTCATGCTGGGGTGTAAGTGCGGGGCTTCTGTCAGCCCTGCCTTTGATTTGTTTACCTCCGGAGTTGGAAAGTGCATACTTGCCTGAGATGGGAAAAGTGTGGATCGTGCTTCAGATTTCATCCTGACACTTTGAAATGACCAGTGTGTTGGTAATTATTTGCCATTTCCGTGGCGTTTGGCACCGTAATAGTCATGAGGTCGGTCTCTGCATCCTGAAGCCTATGATGCTTTTTGCAGAGAAACCTCTGCTGAGGCCCAGGTAACTTGCTATTTCCCATAGCTGGCACAGGAGCCTTGGAAGATAGGATTGTTTTCAGTATTATTTCACCATTTTTTCACCACTGTTTCAAGAACGGGAGCCCTTTTCAACCGTTAGCGCAGGAATCCTTCTTTGGAGATGAGATATTTTTCTGGGGTGGCAAGTGCAGGGCCTCTGTCAGTCCTGGGTTTGTTGGACTAGCGGCAGACATGAGAAGTGCGCCTTTGTTGGACAGGTGAATAGTGCGGATCCTGTTTCAGTCTAAAGACTGAAACAGGATCCGCACTTTTCACCGTTCTTTCAGAATCATTTGATTCATGAACTAGGAATGGCGATTGCTTCACCAGACCAATCGAAGGCTAGGCCAAAGTAACTCGATCTTTCCAAGAGATGTGTGGCTCAACTTTTGAAAGAACCGCTAAGTGGAGAACTATTTGGTATTTTTCCTAAGCACTTTTCACCGTAATTGTCCTAACGTTGGTCTCTGCATCCTTAAGCATACCAGAGTTTTCACAGACGAAACAGGCTGAGGCCCATTAATCTTGGCATTTCCAATAGTTGGTCCTAGAGACTACCAAGAAAGTGTTCTTTTAAGTATTATTCTGTTGTGGTTTCAGAATTATTTTCAGAACCCGAGCAGGGTTCTCGCATTAGCATAAGAATCCTGCCTGGTAGTTGAGATTTCATGGTGGGGTGTAAGTGCGGGGCTTCTGTCAGCCCTGCCTTTGATTTGTTTACCTCCAGAGTTGGAAAGCGCATAGTTGCGTGAGATGGGAAAAGTGTCGATCGTGCTTCAGATTTCATCCTGGCACTGAGAAATGACCAGTGTGTTGGTAATTATTTGCCATTTCCATGGCGTTTGGCACCGTAATAGTCATGAGGTCGGTCTCTGCATCCTGAAGCCTATGATGCTTTTTGCAGAGAAACCTCTGCTGAGGCCCAGGTAACTTGCTATTTCCCATAGCTGGCACAGGAGCCTTGGAAGATAGGATTGTTTTCAGTATTATTTCACCATTTTTTCACCACTGTTTCAAGAACGGGAGCCCTTTTCAACCGTTAGCGGAAGAATCCTTCTTTGGAGATGAGATATTTTTCTGGGGTGGCAAGTGCAGGGCCTCTGTCAGTCCTGGGTTTGTTGGACTACCACCAGATATGAGAAGTGCGCCTTTGTGGGACAGGTGAATAGTGCGGATCCTGTTTAAGTCTAAAGACTGAAACAGGATCCGCACTTTTCACCGTTCCTTTCAGAATCATTTGATTCATCAGCTAGGAATGGCGATTGCTTCTCCAGACCAATCGAAGGCTAGGCCAGAGTAACTCGATCTTTCCAAGAGGTGTGTGGCCCAACGTTTGAAAGAACCGCTAAGTGGAGAACTATTTGGTATTTTTCCTAAGCACTTTTCACCGTAATTGTCCTAAGGTTGGTCTCTGCATCCTTAAGCATACCAGAGTTTTCACAGGCGAAACAGGCTGAGGCCCATTAGTCTTGGCATTTCCAATAGTTGGTCCTAGAGACTACCAAGAAAGTGTTCTTTTAAGTATTATTCCGTTGTGGTTTCAGCATTATTTTCAGAACCCGAGCAGGGTTCTCGCATTAGCATAAGAATCCTGCCTGGTAGTTGAGATTTCATGGTGGGGTGTAAGTGCGGGGCTTCTGTCAGCCCTGCCTTTGATTTGTTTACCTCCAGAGTTGGAAAGTGCATATTTGCGTGAGATGGGAAAAGTGTGGATCATGCTTCAGATTTCATCCAGACACTTTGAAATTACCAGTGTGTTGGTAATTATTTGCCATTTCCATGGCGTTTGGCCCCGTAATAGTCATGAGGTCGGTCTCTGCATCCTGAAGCCTATGATGCTTTTTGCAGAGAAACCTCTGCTGAGGCCCAGGTAACTTGCTATTTCCCATAGCTGGCACAGGAGCCTTGGAAGATAGGATTGTTTTCAGTATTATTTCACCATTTTTTCACCACTGTTTCAAGGACGGGAGCCCTTTTCAACCGTTACCGGAAGAATCCTTCTTTGGAGATGAGATATTTTACTGGGGTGGCAAGTGCAGGGCCTCTGTCAGTCCTGGGTTTGTTGGACTAGCGCCAGACATGAGAAGTGCGCCTTTGTGTGACAGGTGAATAGTGCGGATCCTGTTTCAGTCTAAAGACTGAAACAGGATCCGCACTTTTCACCGTTCTTTCAGAATCATTTGATTCATCAGCTAGGAATGTCGATTGCTTCTCCAGACCAATCGAAGGCTAGGCCAAAGTAACTCGAACTTTCCAAGAGGTGTGTGGCCCAACTTTTGAAAGAACCGCTAAATGGAGAACTATTTGTTATTTTTCCGAAGCACTTTTCACTGTAATTGTCCTAAGGTTGGTCTCTGCATCCTTAAGCATACCAGAGTTTTCACAGACGAAACAGGCTGAGGCCCAGTAATCTTGGCATTTCCAATAGTTGGTCCTAGAGACTACCAAGAAAGTGTTCTTTTAAGTATTATTCCGTTGTGGTTTCAGCATTATTTTCAGAACCCGAGCAGGGTTCTCGCATTAGCATAACAATCCTGCCTGGTAGTTGAGATTTCATGGTGGGGTGTAAGTTCGGGGCTTCTGTCAGCCCTGCCTTTGATTTGTTTACCTCCAGAGTTGGAAAGTGCATACTTGCGTGAGATGGGAAAAGTGTGGTCGTGCTTCAGATTTCATCCTGAAACTTTGAAATGACCAGTGTGTTGGTAATTATTTGCCATTTCCATGGCTTTTGACCCCGTAATAGTCATGAGGTCAGTCTCTGCATCCTGAAGCCTATGGTGCTTTTTGCAGAGAAACCTCTGCTGAGGCCCAGGTAACTTGCTATTTCCCATAGCTGGCACAGGAGCCTTGGAAGATAGGATTGTTTTTAGTATTATTTCACCATTTTTTCACCACTGTTTCAAGAACGGGAGCCCTTTTCAACCGTTAGCGGAAGAATCCTTCTTTGGAGATGAGATATTTTTCTGGGGTGGCAAGTGCAGGGCCTCTGTCAGTCCTGGGTTTGTTGGACTAGCGCCAGACATGAGAAGTGCGCCTTTGTTGGACAGGTGAATGGTGCGGATCCTGTTTCAGTCTAAAGACTGAAACAGGATCCGCACTTTTCACCGTTCCTTTCAGAATCATTTGATTCATCAGCTAGGAATGGCGATTGCTTCTCCAGACCAATCGAAGGCTAGGCCAAAGTAACTCGATCTTTCCAAGAGGTGTGTGGCCCAACTTTTGAAAGAACCGCTAAGTGGAGAACTATTTGGTATTTTTCCGAAGCACTTTTCACCGTAATTGTCATAAGGTTGGTCTCTGCATCCTTAAGCATACGAGAGTTTTCACAGACGAAACATGCTGAGGCCCAGTAATCTTGGCATTTCCAATAGTTGGTCCTAGAGACTACCAAGAAAGTTTTTTTTTAGGTATTATTCCATTGTGGTTTCAGCATTATTTTTAGAACCGGAGCAGGGTTCTCGCATTAGCATAAGAATCCTGCCTGGTAGTTGAGATTTCTGGGTGGGGTGTAAGTGCCAGGCTTCTGTCAGCCCTGCCTTTGATATGTTTACCTCCAGAGTTGGAAAGTGCATATTTGCGTGAGATGGGAAAAGTGTGGATCGTGCTTCAGATTTCATCCAGACACTTTGAAATGACCAGTGTGTTGGTAATTATTTGCATTTCCATGGCGTTTGGCACCGTAATAGTCATGAGGTCGGTCTCTGCATCCTGAAGCCTATGAAGCTTTTTGCAGAGAAACCTCTGCTGAGGCCCAGGTAACTTGCTATTTCCCATAGCTGGCACAGGAGCCTTGGAAGATAGGATTGTTTTCAGTATTATTTCACCATTTTTTCACCACTGTTTCAAGAACGGGAGCCCTTTTCAACCGTTAGCGGAAGAAGCCTTCTTTGGAGATGAGATATTTTTCTGCGGTGGCAAGTGCAGGGCCTCTGTCAGTCCTGGGTTTGTTGGACTAGCGCCAGAAATGAGAAGTGCGCCTTTGTGGGACAGGTGAATAGTGCGGATCCTGTTTCAGTCTAAAGACTGAAACAGGATCCGCACATTTCACCATTCCTTTCAGAATCATTTGATACATCAGCTAGGAATGGCGATTGCTTCTCCAGACCAATCGAAGGCTAGGCCAAAGTAACTCGATCTTTCCAAGAGGTGTGTGGCCCAACTTTTGAAAGAACCGCTCATTGGAGAACTATTTGTTATTTTTCCACAGCACTTTTCACCGAAATTGTCCTAAGGTTGGTCTCTGCATCCTTAAGCATTCCAGAGTTTTCACAGACGAAACAGGCTGAGCCCCAGTAATCTTGGCATTTCCAATAGTTGGTCCTAGAGACTACCAAGAAAGTGTTCTTTTAAGTATTATTCTGTTGTGGTTTCAGCATTATTTTCAGAACCCGAGCAGGGTTCTCGCATTAGCATAAGAATTCTTCCTGGTAGTTGAAATTTCATGGTGGGGTGTAAGTGCGGGGCTTCTGTCAGCCCTGCCTTTGATTTGTTTACCTCCAGAGTTGGAAAGTGCATATTTGCGTGAGATGGGAAAAGTGTGGACCGTGCTTCAGATTTCATCCTGACACTTTGAAATGACCAGTGTGTTGGTAATTATTTGCCATTTCCATGGCGTTTGGCACCGTAATAGTCATGAGGTTGGTCTCCGCATCCTGAAGCCTATGATGCTTTTTGCAGAGAAACCTCTGCTGAGGCCCAGGTAACTCGCTATTTCCCATAGCTGGCAAAGGAGCCTTGGAAGATAGTATTGTTTTCAGTATTATTTCACCATTTTTTCACCACTGTTTCAAGAACCGGAGCCCTTTTCAACCGTTAGCGGAAGAATCCTTCTTTGGAGATGAGATATTTTTTTGGGGTGGCAAATGCAGGGCCTCTGTCAGTCCTGGGTTTGTTGGACTAGCGCCAGACATGAGAAGTGCGCCTTTGTGGGACAGGTGAATAGTGCGGATCCTGTTTCAGTCTAAAGACTGAAACAGGATCCGCACTTTTCACCGTTCCTTTCAGAATCATTTGATTCATCAGCTAGGAATGGCGATTGCTTCTCCAGACCAATCGAAGGCTACGCCAAAGTAACTCGATCTTTCCAAGAGGTGTGTGGCCCAACTTTCGAAAGAACCGCTAAGTGGAGAACTATTTGGTATTTTTCCTAAGCACTTTTCACCGTAATTGTCCTAAGGTTGGTCTCTGCATCCTTAAGCATACCAGAGTTTTCACAGACGAAACAGGCTGAGGCCCAGTAATCTTGGCATTTTCAATAGTTGGTCCTAGAGACTACCAAGAAAGTGTTCTTTTAAGTATTATTCTGTTGTGGTTTCAGCATTATTTTCAGAACCCGAGCATTGTTCTCGCATTAGCATAAGAATCCTGCCTGGTAGTTGAGATTTCATGGTGGGGTGTAAGTGCGGGGCTTCTGTCAGCCCTGCCTTTGATTTGTTTACCTCCAGAGTTGGAAAGTGCATATTTGCGTGAGATGGGAAAAGTGTGGATCGTGCTTCAGATTTCATCCAGACACTTTGAAATGACCAGTGTGTTGGTAATTATTTGCATTTCCATGGCGTTTGGCACCGTAATAGTCATGAGGTCGGTCTCTGCATCCTGAAGCCTATGAAGCTTTTTGCAGAGAAACCTCTGCTGAGGCCCAGGTAACTTGCTATTTCCCATAGCTGGCACAGGAGCCTTGGAAGATAGGATTGTTTTCAGTATTATTTCACCATTTTTTCACCACTGTTTCAAGAACGGGAGCCCTTTTCAACCGTTAGCGGAAGAAGCCTTCTTTGGAGATGAGATATTTTTCTGCGGTGGCAAGTGCAGGGCCTCTGTCAGTCCTGGGTTTGTTGGACTAGCGCCAGAAATGAGAAGTGCGCCTTTGTGGGACAGGTGAATAGTGCGGATCCTGTTTCAGTCTAAAGACTGAAACAGGATCCGCACATTTCACCATTCCTTTCAGAATCATTTGATACATCAGCTAGGAATGGCGATTGCTTCTCCAGACCAATCGAAGGCTAGGCCAAAGTAACTCGATCTTTCCAAGAGGTGTGTGGCCCAACTTTTGAAAGAACCGCTCATTGGAGAACTATTTGTTATTTTTCCACAGCACTTTTCACCGAAATTGTCCTAAGGTTGGTCTCTGCATCCTTAAGCATACCAGAGTTTTCACAGACGAAACAGGCTGAGCCCCAGTAATCTTGGCATTTCCAATAGTTGGTCCTAGAGACTACCAAGAAAGTGTTCTTTTAAGTATTATTCTGTTGTGGTTTCAGCATTATTTTCAGAACCCGAGCAGGGTTCTCGCATTAGCATAAGAATTCTGCCTGGTAGTTGAAATTTCATGGTGGGGTGTAAGTGCGGGGCTTCTGTCAGCCCTGCCTTTGATTTGTTTACCTCCAGAGTTGGAAAGTGCATATTTGCGTGAGATGGGAAAAGTGTGGACCGTGCTTCAGATTTCATCCTGACACTTTGAAATGACCAGTGTGTTGGTAATTATTTGCCATTTCCATGGCGTTTGGCACCGTAATAGTCATGAGGTTGGTCTCCGCATCCTGAAGCCTATGATGCTTTTTGCAGAGAAACCTCTGCTGAGGCCCAGGTAACTCGCTATTTCCCATAGCTGGCAAAGGAGCCTTGGAAGATAGTATTGTTTTCAGTATTATTTCACCATTTTTTCACCACTGTTTCAAGAACCGGAGCCCTTTTCAACCGTTAGCGGAAGAATCCTTCTTTGGAGATGAGATATTTTTTTGGGGTGGCAAATGCAGGGCCTCTGTCAGTCCTGGGTTTGTTGGACTAGCGCCAGACATGAGAAGTGCGCCTTTGTGGGACAGGTGAATAGTGCGGATCCTGTTTCAGTCTAAAGACTGAAACAGGATCCGCACTTTTCACCGTTCCTTTCAGAATCATTTGATTCATCAGCTAGGAATGGCGATTGCTTCTCCAGACCAATCGAAGGCTACGCCAAAGTAACTCGATCTTTCCAAGAGGTGTGTGGCCCAACTTTCGAAAGAACCGCTAAGTGGAGAACTATTTGGTATTTTTCCTAAGCACTTTTCACCGTAATTGTCCTAAGGTTGGTCTCTGCATCCTTAAGCATACCAGAGTTTTCACAGACGAAACAGGCTGAGGCCCAGTAATCTTGGCATTTTCAATAGTTGGTCCTAGAGACTACCAAGAAAGTGTTCTTTTAAGTATTATTCTGTTGTGGTTTCAGCATTATTTTCAGAACCCGAGCATTGTTCTCGCATTAGCATAAGAATCCTGCCTGGTAGTTGAGATTTCATGGTGGGGTGTAAGTGCGGGGCTTCTGTCAGCCCTGCCTTTGATTTGTTTACCTCCAGAGTTGGAAAGTGCATATTTGCGTGAGATGGGAAAAGTGTGGATCGTGCTTCAGATTTCATCCAGACACTTTGAAATGACCAGTGTGTTGGTAATTATTTGCATTTCCATGGCGTTTGGCACCGTAATAGTCATGAGGTCGGTCTCTGCATCCTGAAGCCTATGAAGCTTTTTGCAGAGAAACCTCTGCTGAGGCCCAGGTAACTTGCTATTTCCCATAGCTGGCACAGGAGCCTTGGAAGATAGGATTGTTTTCAGTATTATTTCACCATTTTTTCACCACTGTTTCAAGAACGGGAGCCCTTTTCAACCGTTAGCGGAAGAAGCCTTCTTTGGAGATGAGATATTTTTCTGCGGTGGCAAGTGCAGGGCCTCTGTCAGTCCTGGGTTTGTTGGACTAGCGCCAGAAATGAGAAGTGCGCCTTTGTGGGACAGGTGAATAGTGCGGATCCTGTTTCAGTCTAAAGACTGAAACAGGATCCGCACATTTCACCATTCCTTTCAGAATCATTTGATACATCAGCTAGGAATGGCGATTGCTTCTCCAGACCAATCGAAGGCTAGGCCAAAGTAACTCGATCTTTCCAAGAGGTGTGTGGCCCAACTTTTGAAAGAACCGCTCATTGGAGAACTATTTGTTATTTTTCCACAGCACTTTTCACCGAAATTGTCCTAAGGTTGGTCTCTGCATCCTTAAGCATACCAGAGTTTTCACAGACGAAACAGGCTGAGCCCCAGTAATCTTGGCATTTCCAATAGTTGGTCCTAGAGACTACCAAGAAAGTGTTCTTTTAAGTATTATTCTGTTGTGGTTTCAGCATTATTTTCAGAACCCGAGCAGGGTTCTCGCATTAGCATAAGAATTCTGCCTGGTAGTTGAAATTTCATGGTGGGGTGTAAGTGCGGGGCTTCTGTCAGCCCTGCCTTTGATTTGTTTACCTCCAGAGTTGGAAAGTGCATATTTGCGTGAGATGGGAAAAGTGTGGACCGTGCTTCAGATTTCATCCTGACACCTTGAAATGACCAGTGTGTTGGTAATTATTTGCCATTTCCATGGCGTTTGGCACCGTAATAGTCATGAGGTTGGTCTCCGCATCCTGAAGCCTATGATGCTTTTTGCAGAGAAACCTCTGCTGAGGCCCAGGTAACTCGCTATTTCCCATAGCTGGCAAAGGAGCCTTGGAAGATAGTATTGTTTTCAGTATTATTTCACCATTTTTTCACCACTGTTTCAAGAACCGGAGCCCTTTTCAACCGTTAGCGGAAGAATCCTTCTTTGGAGATGAGATATTTTTTTGGGGTGGCAAATGCAGGGCCTCTGTCAGTCCTGGGTTTGTTGGACTAGCGCCAGACATGAGAAGTGCGCCTTTGTGGGACAGGTGAATAGTGCGGATCCTGTTTCAGTCTAAAGACTGAAACAGGATCCGCACTTTTCACCGTTCCTTTCAGAATCATTTGATTCATCAGCTAGGAATGGCGATTGCTTCTCCAGACCAATCGAAGGCTACGCCAAAGTAACTCGATCTTTCCAAGAGGTGTGTGGCCCAACTTTCGAAAGAACCGCTAAGTGGAGAACTATTTGGTATTTTTCCTAAGCACTTTTCACCGTAATTGTCCTAAGGTTGGTCTCTGCATCCTTAAGCATACGAGAGTTTTCACAGACGAAACAGGCTGAGGCCCAGTAATCTTGGCATTTTCAATAGTTTGTCCTAGAGACTACCAAGAAAGTGTTCTTTTAAGTATTATTCTGTTGTGGTTTCAGCATTATTTTCAGAACCCGAGCATTGTTCTCGCATTAGCATAAGAATCCTGCCTGGTAGTTGAGATTTCATGGTGGGGTGTAAGTGCGGGGCTTCTGTCAGCCCTGCCTTTGATTTGTTTACCTCCAGAGTTGGAAAGTGCATAGTTGCGTGAGATGGGAAAACTGTGGATCGTGCTTCAGATTTCATCCTGACACTTTGAAATGACCAGTGTGTTGGTAATTATTTGCCATTTCCATGGCGTTTGGCACCGTAATAGTCATGAGGTCGGTCTCTGCATCCTGAAGCCTATGATGCTTTTTGCAGAGAAACCTCTGCTGAGGCCCAGGTAACTTGCTATTTCCCATAGCTGGCACAGGAGCCTTGGAAGATAGGATTGTTTTCAGTATTATTTCACCATTTTTTCACCACTGTTTCAAGAACGGGAGCCCTTTTCAACCGTTAGCGGAAGAATCCTTCTTTGGAGATGAGATATTTTTCTGGGGTGGCAAGTGCAGGGCCTCTGTCAGTCCTGGGTTTGTTGGACTAGCGCCAGACATGAGAAGTGCGCCTTTGTGGGACAGGTGAATAGTGCGGATCCTGTTTCAGTCTAAAGACTGAAACAGGATCCGCACTTTTCACCGTTCCTTTCAGAATCATTTGATTCATCAGCTAGGAATGGCGATTGCTTCTCCAGACCAATCGAAGGCTAGGCCAAAGTAACTCGATCTTTCCAAGCGGTGTGTGGCCCAACTTTTGAAAGAACCGCTAAGTGGAGAACTATTTGGTATTTTTCCGAAGCACTTTTCATCATAATTTTCATAAGGTTGGTCTCTGCATCCTTAAGCATACGAGAGTTTTCACAGACGAAACAGGCTGAGGCCCAGTAATCTTGGCATTTCCAATAGTTGGTCCTAGAGACTACCAAGAAAGTGTTTTTTTAGGTATTATTCCATTGTGGTTTCAGCATTATTTTTAGAACCGGAGCAGGGTTCTCGCATTAGCATAAGAATCCTGCCTGGTAGTTGAGATTTCTGGGTGGGGTGTAAGTGCCAGGCTTCTGTCAGCCCTGCCTTTGATTTTTTTACCTCCAGAGTTGGAAAGTGCATATTTGGGTGAGATGGGAAAAGTGTGGATCGTGCTTCAGATTTCATCCAGAAACTTTGAAATGACCAGTGTGTTGGTAATTATTTGCCATTTCCATGGCGTTTGGCACCGTAATAGTCATGAGGTCGGTCTCTGCATCCTGAATCCTATGATGCTTTTTGCAGAGAAACCTCTGCTGAGGCCCAGGTAACTTGCTATTTCCCATAGCTGGCACAGGAGCCTTGGAAGATAGGATTGTTTTCAGTATTATTTCACCATTTTTTCACCACTGTTTCAAGAACGGGAGCCCTTTTCAACCGTTAGCGGAAGAATCCTTCTTTGGAGATGAGATATTTTTCTGGGGTGGCAAGTGCAGGGCCTCTGTCAGTCCTGGGTTTGTTGGACTAGCGCCAGACATGAGAAGTGCGCCTTTGTGGGACAGGTGAATAGTGCGGATCCTGTTTCAGTCTAAAGACTGAAACAGGATCCGCACTTTTCACCGTTCCTTTCAGAATCATTTGATTCATCAGCTAGGAATGGCGATTGCTTCTCCAGACCAATCGAAGGCTAGGCCAAAGTACCTCGATCTTTCCAAGAGGTGTGTGGCCCAACTTTTGAAAGAACCGCTAAGTGGAGAACTATTTGATATTTTTCCGAAGCACTTTTCACCGTAATTGTCCTAAGGTTGGTCTCTGCATCCTTAAGCATACGAGAGTTTTCACAGACGAAACAGGCTGAGGACCAGTAATCTTGGCATTTCCAATAGGTGGTCCTAGAGACTACCAAGAAAATGTTCTTTTAAGTATTATTCTGCTGTGGTTTCAGCATTATTTTCAGAACCCGAGCAGGGTTCTCGCATTAGCATAACAATCCTGCCTGGTAGTTGAGATTTCATGGTGGGGTGTAAGTGCGGGGCTTCTGTCAGCCCTGCCTTTGATTTGTTTACCTCCAGAGTTGGAAAGTGCATACTTGCGTGAGATGGGAAAAGTGTGGATGGTGCTTCAGATTTCATCCTGACACTTTGAAATGACCAGTGTGTTGGTAATTATTTGCCATTTCCATGGCGTTTGGCAATGTAATAGTCATGAGGTCGGTCTCTGCATCCTGAAGCCTATGATGCTTTTTGCAGAGAAACCTCTGCTGAGGCCCAGGTAACTTGCTATTTCCCATAGCTGGCACAGGAGCCTTGGAAGATAGGATTGTTTTCAGTATTATTTCACCATTTTTTCACCACTGTTTCAAGGACGGGAGCCCTTTTCAACCGGTAGCGGAAGAATCCTTCTTTGGAGATGAGATATTTTTCTGGGGTGGCAAGTGCAGGGCCTCTGTCAGTCCTGGGTTTGCTGGACTAGCGCCAGACATGAGAAGTGCGCCTTTGTGGGACAGGTGAATAGTGCGGATCCTGTTTCAGTCTAAAGACTGAAACAGGATCCGCACTTTTCACCGTTCCTTTCAGAATCATTTGATTCATCAGCTAGGAATGGCGATTGCTTCTCCAGACCAATCGAAGGCTAGGCCAAAGTAACTCGATCTTTCCAAGAGGTGTGTGGCCCAACTTTTGAAAGAACCGCTAAGTGGAGAACTATTTGGTATTTTTCCTAAGCACTTTTCACCGTAATTTTCCTAAGGTTGGTCTCTGCATCCTTAAGCATACGAGAGTTTTCACAGACGAAACAGGCTGAGGCCCATTAATCTTGGCATTTCCAATAGTTGGTGTTACAGACTACCAAGAAAGTGTTCTTTTAAGTATTATTCCATTGTGGTTTCAGCATGATTTTCAGAACCCGAGCAGGGTTCTCGCATTAGCATAACAATCCTGCCTGGTAGTTGAGATTTCATGGTGGGGTGTAAGTTCGGGGCTTCTGTCAGCCCTGCCTTTGATTTGTTTACCTCCAGAGTTGGAAAGTGCATACTTGCGTGAGATGGGAAAAGTGTCGATCGTGCTTCAGATTTCATCCTGAAACTTTGAAATGACCAGTGTGTTGGTAATTATTTGCCATTTCCATGGCTTTTGGCCCCGTAATAGTCATGAGGTCAGTCTCTGCATCCTGAAGCCTATGGTGCTTTTTGCAGAGAAACCTCTGCTGAGGCCCAGGTAACTTGCTATTTCCCATAGCTGGCACAGGAGCCTTGGAAGATAGGATTGTTTTTAGTATTATTTCACCATTTTTTCACCACTGTTTCAACAACGGGAGCCCTTTTCAACCGTTAGCGGAAGAATCCTTCTTTGGAGATGAGATATTTTTCTGGGGTGGCAAGTGCAGGGCCTCTGTCAGTCCTGGGTTTGTTGGACTAGCGCCAGACATGAGAAGTGCGCCTTTGTGGGACAGGTGAATAGTGCGGATCCTGTTTCAGTCTAAAGACTGAAACAGGATCCGCACTTTTCACCGTTCCTTTCAGAATCATTTGATTCATCAGCTAGGAATGGCGATTGCTTCTCCAGACCAATCGAAGGCTAGGCCAAAGTAACTCGATCTTTCCAAGCGGTGTGTGGCCCAACTTTTGAAAGAACCGCTAAGTGGAGAACTATTTGGTATTTTTCCGAAGCACTTTTCATCATAATTTTCATAAGGTTGGTCTCTGCATCCTTAAGCATACGAGAGTTTTCACAGACGAAACAGGCTGAGGCCCAGTAATCTTGGCATTTCCAATAGTTGGTCCTAGAGACTACCAAGAAAGTGTTTTTTTAGGTATTATTCCATTGTGGTTTCAGCATTATTTTTAGAACCGGAGCAGGGTTCTCGCATTAGCATAAGAATCCTGCCTGGTAGTTGAGATTTCATGGTGGGGTGTAAGTGCGGGGCTTCTGTCAGCCCTGCCTTTGATTTGTTTACCTCCAGAGTTGGAAAGTGCATACTTGCGTGAGATGGGAAAAGTGTGGATCGTGCTTCAGATTTCATCCTGACACTTTGAAATGACCAGTGTGTTGGTAATTATTTGCCATTTCCATGGTGTTTGGCACCGTAATAGTCATGAGGTCGGTCTCTGCATCCTGAAGCCTATGATGCTTTTTGCAGAGAAACCTCTGCTGAGGCCCAGGTAACTTGCTATTTCCCATAGCTGGCACAGTAGCCTTGGAAGACAGGATTGTTTTCAGTATTATTTCACCACTGTTTCAAGAACGGGAGCACTTTTCAACCGTTAGCAGAAGAATCCTTCTTTGGAGATGAGATATTTTTCTGGGGTGGCAAGTGCAGGGCCTCTGTCAGTCCTGGGTTTGTTGGACTAGCGCCAGACATGGGAAGTGCGCCTTTGTGGGACAGGTGAATAGTGCAGATCCTGTTTCAGTCTAAAGACTGAAACAGGATCCGCACTTTTCACCGTTCCTTTCAGAATCATTTGATTCATCAGCTAGGAATGGCGATTGCTTCTCCAGACCAATCGAAGGCTAGGCCAAAGTAACTCGATCTTTCCAAGAGGTGTGAGGCCCAACTTTTGAAAGAACCGCTAAGTGGAGAAATATTTGTTATTTTTCCAAAGCACTTTTCACCGTAATTGTCATAAGGTTGGTCTCTGCATCCTTAAGCATAGGAGAGTCTTCACAGACGAAACAGGCTGAGGCCCAGTAATCTTGGCATTTCCAATAGTTGGTCCTAGAGACTACCAAGAAAGTGTTCTTTTAAGTATTATTCCCTTGTGGTTTCAGCATTATTTTCAGAACCCCAGCAGGGTTCTCGCATTAGCATAAGAATTCTGCCTGGTAGTTGAGATTTCTAGGAGGAGTGTAAGCATGGGGCTTCTGTATGCCCTGCCTTTGATTTGTTTACCTCCGGAGTTTTAACGTGCATGTTTGCGGAAGATGGATAAAGTGTGGATCCTGCCTCAGATTTCATCCTGACACTTTGAAATGACCAGTGTGTTGGTAATTATTTGCCATTTCCATGGCGTTTGGCACCGTAATAGTCATGAGGTCAGTCTCTGCATCCTGAAGCCTATGATGCTTTTTGCAGAGAAACCTCTGCTGAGGCCCAGGTAACTTGCTATTTCCCATAACTGGCACAGGAGCTTTGGAAGATAGGATTGTTTTCAGTATTATTTCACCATTTTTTCACCACTGTTTCAAGAACGGGAGCCCTTTTCAACCATTAGCCGAAGAATCCTTCTTTGGAGATGAGATATTTTTCTGGGGTGGGAAGTGCAGGGCCTCTGTCAGTCCTGGGTTTGTTGGACTAGCGCCAGACATGAAAGTGCGCCTTTGTGGGACAGGTGAATAGTGCGGATCCTGTTTCAGTCTAAAGACTGAAACAGGATCCGCACTTTTCACCGTTCCTTTCAGAATCATTTGATTCATCAGCTAGGAATGGCGATTGCTTCTCCAGACCAATCGAAGGCTAGGCCAAAGTAACTCGATCATTCCAAGAGGTGTGTGGCCCAAGTTTTGAAAGAACCGCTAAGTGGAGAACTGTTTGTTATTTTTCCACAGCACTTTTCTCCGTAATTGTCATAAGGTTGGTCGCTGCATCCTTAAGCCTACCACAGTTTTAACAGAAGAAACTGGCTGAAGACCAGTAATCTTGGCATTTCCAATAGTGGGTCCTAGAGACTACCAAGAAAGTGTTCTTTTAAGTATTATTCCCTTGTGGTTTTAGCATTATTTTCAGAACCCCAGCAGGGGTCTCGCATTAGCATAAGAATTCTGCCTGGTAGTTGAGATTTCTGGGTGGAGTATAAGCTCAGGGCTTCTGTAGGCCCTGCCTTTGATTTGTTTACCTCCAGAGTTGGAAAGTGCATATTTGCGTGAGATGGGAAAAGTGTGGATCGTGCTTCAGATTTCATGCAGACACTTTGAAATGACCAGTGTGTTGGTAATTATTTGCCATTTCCATGGCGTTTGGCCCCGTAATAGTCATGAGGTCGGTCTCTGCATCCTGAAGCCTATGATGCTTTTTGCAGAGAAACCTCTGCTGAGGCCCAGGTAACTTGCTATTTCCCATAGCTGGCACAGGAGCCTTGGAAGATAGGATTGTTTTCAGTATTATTTCACCATTTTTTCACAACTGTTTCAAGACCGGGAGCCCTTTTCAACCGTTAGCGGAAGAATCCTTCTTTGGAGATGAGATATTTTTCTGGGGTGGCAAGTGCAGGGCCTCTGTCAGTCCTGGGTTTGTTGGACTAGCGCCAGACATGAGAAGTGCGCCTTTGTGGGACAGGTGAATAGTGCGGATCCTGTTTCAGTCTAAAGACTGAAACAGGATCCGCACTTTTCACCATTCCTTTCAGAATCATTTGATTCATCAGCTAGGAATGGCGATTGCTTCTCCAGCCCAATCGAAGGCTAGGCCAAAGTAACTCGATCTTTCCAAGAGGTGTGTGGCCCAACTTTTGAAAGAACCGCTAAGTGGAGAACTATTTGGTATTTTTCCTAAGCACTTTTCACCGTAATTGTCCTAAGGTTGGTCTCTGCATCCTTAAGCATACCAGAGTTTTCACAGACGAAACAGGCTGAGGCCCATTAATCTTGGCATTTCCAATAGTGGGTCCTAGAGACTACCAAGAAAGTGTTCTTTTAAGTATTATTCTGTTGTGGTTTCAGCATTATTTTCAGAACCCGAGCAGGGTTCTCGCATTAGCATAAGAATCCTGCCTGGTAGTTGAGATTTCATGGTGGGGTGTAAGTGCGGGGCTTCTGTCAGGCCTGCCTTTGATTTGTTTACCTCCAGAGTTGGAAAGTGCATATTTGCGTGAGATGGGAAAAGTGTGGATCGTGCTTCAGATTTCATCCTGACACTTTGAAATGACCAGTGTGTTGGTAATTATTTGCCATTTCCATGGCGTTTGGCCCCGTAATAGTCATGAGTTCGGTCTCTGCATCCTGAAGCCTATGATGCTTTTTGCAGAGAAACCTCTGCTGAGGCCCAGGTAACTTGCTATTTCCCATAGCTGGCACAGGAGCCTTGGAAGATAGGATTGTTTTCAGTATTATTTTACCATTTTTTCACCACTGTTTCAAGAACGGGAGCCCTTTTCAACCGTTAGCGGAAGAATCCTTCTTTGGAGAGGAGATATTTTTCTGGGGTGGCAAGTGCAGGGCCTCTGTCAGTCCTGGGTTTGTTGGACTAGCGCCAGACATGAGAAGTGCGCCTTTGTGGGACAGGTGAATAGTGCGGATCCTGTTTCAGTCTAAAGACTGAAACAGGATCCGCACTTTTCACCGTTCCTTTCAGAATCATTTGATTCATCAGCTAGGAATGGCGATTGCTTCTCCAGACCAATCGAAGGCTAGGCGAAAGTAAATCGATCTTTCCAACAGGTGTGTGGCCCAACTTTTGAAAGAACCGCTAAGTGGAGAACTATTTGTTATTTTTCCGAAGCACTTTTCACCGTAATTGTCATAAGGTTGGTCTCTGCATCCTTAAGCATACGAGAGTTTTCACAGACGAAACATTAATCTTGGCCCATTAATCATGGCATTTCCAATAGTTGGTCCTAGAGACTACCAAGAAAGTGTTCTCTTAGGTATTATTCCGTTGTGGTTTCAGCATTGTTTTCAGTACCCGAGCAGGGTTCTCGCATTAGCATAAGAATCCTGCCTGGTAGTTGAGATTTCATGGTGGGGTGTAAGTGCGGGGCTTCTGTCAGCCCTGCCTTTGATTTGTTTACCTCCAGAGTTGGAAAGTGCATAGTTGCGTGAGATTGGAAAAGTGTGGATCCTGCTTCAGATTTCCTCCTGACACTTTGAAATGACCAGTGTGTTGGTAATTATTTGCCATTTCCATGGCGTTTGGCACCGTAATAGTCATGAGGTCGGTCTCTGCATCCTGAAGCCTATGATGCTTTTTGCAGAGAAACCTCTGCTGAGGCCCAGGTAACTTGCTATATCCCATAGCTGGCACAAGAGCCTTGGAAGATAGGGTTGTTTTCAGTATCATTTCACCATTTTTTCACCACTGTTTCAAGAACGGGAGCCCTTTTCAACCGTTAGCGGAAGAATCCTTCTTTGGAGATGAGATATTTTTCTGGGGAGGCAAGTGCAGGGCCTCTGTCAGTCCTGGGTTTGTTGGACTAGCGCCAACCATGAGAAGTGCGCCTTTGTGGGACAGGTGAATAGTGCGGATCCTGTTTCAGTCTAAAGACTGAAACAGGATCCGCACTTTTCACCGTTCCTTTCAGAATCATTTGATTCATCAGCTAGGAATGGCGATTGCTTCTCCAGACCAATCGAAGGCTAGGCCAAAGTACCTCGATCTTTCCAAGAGGTGTGTGGCCCAACTTTTGAAAGAACCGTTAAGGGGAGAACTATTTGGTATTTTTCCGAAGCACTTTTCACCGTAATTGTCCTAAGGTTGGTCTCTGCATCCTTAAGCATACGAGAGTTTTCACAGACGAAACAGGCTGAGGCCCAGTAATCTTGGCATTTCCAATAGTTGGTCCTAGAGACTACCAAGAAAGTGTTCTTTTAAGTATTATTCCGTTGTGGTTTCAGCATTATTTTCAGTACCGGAGCAGGGTTCTCGCATTAGCATAAGAATCCTGCCTGGTAGTGGAGATTTCATGGTGGGGTGTAAGTGCGGGGCTTCTGTCAGCCCTGCCTTTGATTTGTTTACCTCCAGAGTTGGAAAGTGCATATTTGCGTGAGATGGGAAAAGTGTGGATCGTGCTTCAGATTTCATCCTGGCACTTTGAAATGACCAGTGTGTTGGTAATTATTTGCCATTTCCATGGCGTTTGGCACCGTAATAGTCATGAGGTCGGTCTCTGCATCCTGAAGCCTATGATGCTTTTTGCAGAGAAACCTCTGCTGAGGCCCAGGTAACTTGCTATTTCCCATAGCTGGCACAGGAGCCTTGGAAGATAGGACTGTTTTCAGTATTATTACATCATTTTTTCACCACTGTTTCAAGAACGGGAGCCCTTTTCAACCGTTAGCGGAAGAATCCTTCTTTGGAGATGAGGTATTTTTCTCCGGCGGCAAGTGCAGGGCCTCTGTCTGTCCTGGGTTTGTTGGACTAGCGCCAGACATGAGAAGTGCGCCTTTGTGGGACAGGTAAATAGTGCGGATCCTGTTTCAGTCTACAGACTGAAACAGGATCCGCACTTTTCACCGTTCCTTTCAGAATCATTTGATTCATCAGCTAGGAATGGCGATTGCTTCTCCAGACCAATCGAAGGCTAGGCCAAAGTACCTCGATCTTTCCAAGAGGTGTGTGGCCCAACTTTTGAAAGAACCACTCAGTG
This sequence comes from Lemur catta, assembly GCF_020740605.2. Classification (NCBI taxonomy): domain Eukaryota; kingdom Metazoa; phylum Chordata; class Mammalia; order Primates; family Lemuridae; genus Lemur; species Lemur catta. Next base: position 82,331,648 of record NC_059132.1, on the reverse strand, counting down.
GAGAACTATTTGGTATTTTTCCGAAGCACTTTTCACCGTAATTGTCCTAAGGTTGGTATCTGCATCCTTAAGCATACGAGAGTTTTCACAGACGAAACAGGCTGAGGCCCATTAATCTTGGCATTTCCAATAGTTGGTCCTAGAGACTACCAAGAAAGTGTTCTTTTAAGTATTATTCCGTTGTGGTTTCAGCATTATTTTCAGTACTGGAGCAGGGTTCTCGCATTAGCATAAGAATCCTGCCTGGTAGTTGAGATTTCATGGTGGGGTGTAAGTGCGGGGCTTCTGTCAGCCCTGCCTTTGATTTGTTTACCTGCAGAGTTGGAAAGTGCATATTTGCGTGAGATGGGAAAAGTGTGGATCGTGCTTCAGATTTCATCCTGGCATTTTGAAATGACCAGTGTGTTGGTAATTATTTGCCATTTCCATGGCGTTTGGCACCGTAATAGTCATGAGGTCGGTCTCTGCATCCTGAAGCCTATGATGCTTTTTGCACAGAAACCTCTGCTGAGGCCCAGGTAACTTGCTATTTCCCATAGCTGGCACAGGAGCCTTGGAAGATAGGACTGTTTTCAGTATTATTTCATCATTTTTTCACCACTGTTTCAGGAACGGGAGCCCTTTTCAACCGTTAGCGGAAGAATCCTTCTTTGGAGATGAGGTATTATTCTGGGGCGGCAAGTGCAGGGCCTCTGTCAGTCCTGGGTTTGTTGGACTAGCGCCAGACATGAGAAGTGCGCCTTTGTGGGACAGGTGAATAGTGCGGATTCTGTTTCAGTCTAAAGACTGAAACGGGATCCGCACTTTTCATCGTTCCTTCCAGAATCATTTGATTCATCAGCTAGGAATGGCGATTGCTTCTCCAGACCAATCGAAGGCTAGGCCAAAGTACCTCGATCTTTCCAAGAGGTGTGTGGCCCAACTTTTGAAAGAACCGCTAAGTGGAGAAGTATTTGGTATTTTTCCGAAGCACTTTTCACCGTAATTGTCATAAGGTTGGTCTCTGCATCCTTAAGCATACCAGTGTCTTCACAGACGAAACAGGCTGAGGCCCATTAATCTTGGCATTTCCAATAGTTGGTCTTAGAGACTACCAAGAAAGTGTTCCTTTAAGTATTATTCCTTTGGTGTTTCAGCATTATTTTCAGTACCGGAGCAGGGTTCTCGCATTAGCATAAGAATCCTGCCTGTTAGTTGAGATTTCATGGTGGGGTGTAAGTGCGGGGCTTCTGTCAGCCCTGCCTTTGATTTGTTTACCTCCAGAGTTGGAAAGTGCATATTTGCGTGAGATGGGAAAAGTGTGGATCGTGCTTCAGATTTCATCCTGGCATTTTGAAATGACCAGTGTGTTGGTAATTATTTTCCATTTCCATGGCGTTTGGCCCCGTAATAGTCATGAGGTCGGTCTCTGCATCCTGAAGCCTATGATGCTTTTTGCAGAGAAACCTCTGCTGAGGCCCAGGTAACTTGCTATTTCCCATAGCTGGCACAGGAGCCTTGGAAGATAGGATTGTTTTCAGTATTATTTCACCATTTTTTCACCACTGTTTCAAGAACGGGAGCCCTTTTCAACCGTTAGCGGAAGAATCCTTCTTTGGAGATGAGATATTTTTCTGGGGTGGCAAGTGCAGGGCCTCTGTCAGTCCTGGGTTTGTTGGACTAGCGCCAGACATGAGAAGTGCGCCTTTGTGGGACAGGTGAATAGTGCGGATCCTCTTTCAGTCTAAAGACTGAAACAGGATCCGCACTTTTCACCGTTCCTTTCAGAATCATTTGATTCATCAGCTAGGAATGGCGATTGCTTCTCCAGACCAATCGAAGGCTAGGCCAAAGTAACTCGATCTTTCCAAGAGGTGTGTGGCCCAACTTTTGAAAGAACTGCTAAGTGGAGAACTATTTGGTATTTTTCCGAAGCACTTTTCACCGTAATTGTCATAAGGTTGGTCTCTGCATCCTTAAGCATACGAGAGTTTTCACAGACGAAACAGGCTGAGGCCCAGTAATCTTGGCATTTCCAATAGTTGGTCCTAGAGACTACCAAGAAAGTGTTTTTTTAAGTATTATTCCGTTGTGATTTCAGCATTATTTTCAGAACCCGAGCAGGGTTCTGGCATTAGCATAAGAATCCTGCCTGGTAGTTGAGATTTCATGCTGGGGTGTAAGTGCAGGGCTTCTGTCAGCCCTGCCTTTGATTTGTTTACCTCCAGAGTTGGAAAGTGCATATTTGCGTGAGATGGGAAAAGTGTGGATCGTGCTTCATATTTCATCCAGACAATTTGAAATGACCAGTGTGTTGGTAATTATTTGCCATTTCCATGGCGTTTGGCCCCGTAATAGGCATGAGTTCGGTCTCTGCATCCTGAAGCCTATGATGCTTTTTGCAGAGAAAGCTCTGCTGAGGCCCAGGTAACTTGCTATTTCCCATAGCTGGCACAGTAGCCTTGGAAGACAGGATTGTTTTCAGTATTATTTCACCATTTTTTCACCACTGTTTCAAGAACGGGAGCACTTTTCAACCGTTAGCGGAAGAATCCTTCTTTGGAGATGAGATATTTTTCTGGGGTGGCAAGTGCAGGGCCTCTGTCAGTCCTGGGTTTGTTGGACTAGCGCCAGACATGGGAAGTGCGCCTTTGTGGGACAGGTGAATAGTGCGGATCCTGTTTCAGTCTAAAGACTGAAACAGGATCCGCACTTTTCACCGTTCCTTTCAGAATCATTTGATTCATCAGCTAGGAATGGCGATTGCTTCTCCAGACCAATCGAAGGCTAGGCCAAAGTAACTCGATCTTTCCAAGAGGTGTGAGGCCCAACTTTTGAAAGAACCGCTAAGTGGAGAAATATTTGTTATTTTTCCAAAGCACTTTTCACCGTAATTGTCATAAGGTTGGTCTCTGCATCCTTAAGCATAGGAGAGTCTTCACAGACGAAACAGGCTGAGGCCCAGTAATCTTGGCATTTCCAATAGTTGGTCCTAGAGACTACCAAGAAAGTGTTCTTTTAAGTATTATTCCCTTGTGGTTTCAGCATTATTTTCAGAACCCCAGCAGGGTTCTCGCATTAGCATAAGAATTCTGCCTGGTAGTTGAGATTTCTAGGAGGAGTGTAAGCATGGGGCTTCTGTATGCCCTGCCTTTGATTTGTTTACCTCCAGAGTTTTAACGTGCATGTTTGCGGAAGATCGGAAAAGTGTGGATCCTGCCTCAGATTTCATCCTGACACTTTGAAATGACCAGTGTGTTGGTAATTATTTGCCATTTCCATGGCGTTTGGCACCGTAATAGTCATGCGGTCGGTCTCTGCATCCTGAAGGCTATGATGCTTTTTGCAGAGAAACCTCTGCTGAGGCCCAGGTAACTTGCTATTTCCCATAACTGGCACAGGAGCTTTGGTAGATAGGATTGTTTTCAGTATTATTACACCATTTTTTCACCACTGTTTCAAGAACGGGAGCCCTTTTCAACCATTAGCCGAAGAATCCTTCTTTGGAGATGAGATATTTTTCTGGGGTGGGAAGTGCAGGGCCTCTGTCAGTCCTGGGTTTGTTGGACTAGCGCCAGACATGAGAAGTGCGCCTTTGTGGGACAGGTGAATAGTGCGGATCCTGTTTCAGTCTAAAGACTGAAACAGGATCCGCACTTTTCACCGTTCCTTTCAGAATCATTTGATTCATCAGCTAGGAATGGCGATTGCTTCTCCAGACCAATCGAAGGCTAGGCCAAAGTAACTCGATCATTCCAAGAGGTGTGTGGCCCAAGTTTTGAAAGAACCGCTAAGTGGAGAACTGTTTGTTATTTTTCCACAGCACTTTTCTCCGTAATTGTCATAAGGTTGGTCGCTGCATCCTTAAGCCTACCACAGTTTTAACAGACGAAACTGGCTGAAGACCAGTAATCTTGGCATTTCCAATAGTGGGTCCTTGAGACTACCAAGAAAGTGTTCTTTTAAGTATTATTCCCTTGTGGTTTCAGCATTATTTTCAGAACCCCAGCAGGGGTCTCGCATTAGCATAAGAATTCTGCCTGGTAGTTGAGATTTCTGGGTGGAGTATAAGCTCAGGGCTTCTGTAGGCCCTGCCTTTGATTTGTTTACCTCCAGAGTTGGAAAGTGCATATTTGCGTGAGATGGGAAAAGTGTGGATCGTGCTTCAGATTTCATGCAGACACTTTGAAATGACCAGTGTGTTGGTAATTATTTGCCATTTCCATGGCGTTTGGCCCCGTAATAGTCATGAGGTCGGTCTCTGCATCCTGAAGCCTATGATGCTTTTTGCAGAGAAACCTCTGCTGAGGCCCAGGTAACTTGCTATTTCCCATAGCTGGCACAGGAGCCTTGGAAGATAGGATTGTTTTCAGTATTATTTCACCATTTTTTCACAACTGTTTCAAGACCGGGAGCCCTTTTCAACCGTTAGCGGAAGAATCCTTCTTTGGAGATGAGATATTTTTCTGGGGTGGCAAGTGCAGGGCCTCTGTCAGTCCTGGGTTTGTTGGACTAGCGCCAGACATGAGAAGTGCGCCTTTGTGGGACAGGTGAATATTGCGGATCCTGTTTCAGTCTAAAGACTGAAACAGGATCCGCACTTTTCACCGTTCCTTTCAGAATCATTTGATTCATCAGCTAGGAATGGCGATTGCTTCTCCAGACCAATCGAAGGCTAGGCCAAAGTAACTCGATCTTTCCAAGAGGTGTGTGGCCCAACTTTTGAAAGAACCGCTAAGTGGAGAACTATTTGGTATTTTTCCTAAGCACTTTTCACCGTAATTGTCCTAAGGTTGGTCTCTGCATCCTTAAGCATACCAGAGTTTTCACAGACGAAACAGGCTGAGGCCCATTAATCTTGGCATTTCCAATAGTGGGTCCTAGAGACTACCAAGAAAGTGTTCTTTTAAGTATTATTCTGTTGTGGTTTCAGCATTATTTTCAGAACCCGAGCAGGGTTCTCGCATTAGCATAAGAATCCTGCCTGGTAGTTGAGATTTCATGGTGGGGTGTAAGTGCGGGGCTTCTGTCAGGCCTGCCTTTGATTTGTTTACCTCCAGAGTTGGAAAGTGCATATTTGCGTGAGATGGGAAAAGTGTGGATCGTGCTTCAGATTTCATCCTGACACTTTGAAATGACCAGTGGGTTGGTAATTATTTGCCATTTCCATGGCGTTTGGCCCCGTAATAGTCATGAGGTCGGTCTCTGCATCCTGAAGCCTATGATGCTTTTTGCAGAGAAACCTCTGCTGAGGCCCAGGTAACTTGCTATTTCCCATAGCTGGCACAGGACCCTTGGAAGATAGGATTGTTTTCAGTATTATTTCACCATTTTTTCACCACTGTTTCAAGAACGGGAGCCCTTTTCAACCGTTAGCGGAAGAATCCTTCTTTGGAGAGGAGATATTTTTCTGGGGCGGCAAGTGCAGGGCCTCTGTCAGTCCTGGGTTTGTTGGACTAGCGCCAGACATGAGAAGTGCGCCTTTGTGGGACAGGTGAATAGTGCGGATCCTGTTTCAGTCTAAAGACTGAAACAGGATCCGCACTTTTCACCGTTCCTTTCAGAATCATTTGATTCATCAGCTAGGAATGGCGATTGCTTCTCCAGACCAATCGAAGGCTAGGCGAAAGTAAATCGATCTTTCCAACAGGTGTGTGGCCCAACTTTTGAAAGAACCGCTAAGTGGAGAACTATTTGTTATTTTTCCGAAGCACTTTTCACCGTAATTGTCATAAGGTTGGTCTCTGCATCCTTAAGCATACGAGAGTTTTCACAGACGAAACATTAATCTTGGCCCATTAATCATGGCATTTCCAATAGTTGGTCCTAGAGACTACCAAGAAAGTGTTCTCTTAGGTATTATTCCGTTGTGGTTTCAGCATTGTTTTCAGTACCCGAGCAGGGTTCTCGCATTAGCATAAGAATCCTGCCTGGTAGTTGAGATTTCATGGTGGGGTGTAAGTGCGGGGCTTCTGTCAGCCCTGCCTTTGATTTGTTTACCTCCAGAGTTGGAAAGTGCATAGTTGCGTGAGATTGGAAAAGTGTGGATCGTGCTTCAGATTTCCTCCTGACACTTTGAAATGACCAGTGTGTTGGTAATTATTTGCCATTTCCATGGCGTTTGGCACCGTAATAGTCATGAGGTCGGTCTCTGCATCCTGAAGCCTATGATGCTTTTTGCAGAGAAACCTCTGCTGAGGCCCAGGTAACTTGCTATATCCCATAGCTGGCACAAGAGCCTTGGAAGATAGGGTTGTTTTCAGTATCATTTCACCATTTTTTCACCACTGTTTCAAGAACGGGAGCCCTTTTCAACCGTTAGCGGAAGAATCCTTCTTTGGAGATGAGATATTTTTCTGGGGAGGCAAGTGCAGGGCCTCTGTCAGTCCTGGGTTTGTTGGACTAGCGCCAACCATGAGAAGTGCGCCTTTGTGGGACAGGTGAATAGTGCGGATCCTGTTTCAGTCTAAAGACTGAAACAGGATCCGCACTTTTCACCGTTCCTTTCAGAATCATTTGATTCATCAGCTAGGAATGGCGATTGCTTCTCCAGACCAATCGAAGGCTAGGCCAAAGTACCTCGATCTTTCCAAGAGGTGTGTGGCCCAACTTTTGAAAGAACCGCTAAGTGGAGAACTATTTGGTATTTTTCCGAAGCACTTTTCACCGTAATTGTCCTAAGGTTGGTCTCTGCATCCTTAAGCATACGAGAGTTTTCACAGACGAAACAGGCTGAGGCCCATTAATCTTGGCATTTCCAATAGTTGGTCCTAGAGATTACCAAGAAAGTGTTCTTTTAAGTATTATTCCGTTGTGGTTTCAGCATTATTTTCAGTACCGGAGCAGGGTTCTCGCATTAGCATAAGAATCCTGCCTGGTAGTGGAGATTTCATGGTGGGGTGTAAGTGCGGGGCTTCTGTCAGCCCTGCCTTTGATTTGTTTACCTCCAGAGTTGGAAAGTGCATATTTGCGTGAGATGGGAAAAGTGTGGATCGTGCTTCAGATTTCATCCTGGCACTTTGAAATGACCAGTGTGTTGGTAATTATTTGCCATTTCCATGGCGTTTGGAACCGTAATAGTCATGAGGTCGGTCTCTGCATCCTGAAGCCTATGATGCTTTTTGCAGAGAAACCTCTGCTGAGGCCCAGGTAACTTGCTATTTCCCATAGCTGGCACAGGAGCCTTGGAAGATAGGACTGTTTTCAGTATTATTACATCATTTTTTCACCACTGTTTCAAGAACGGGAGCCCTTTTCAACCGTTAGCGGAAGAATCCTTCTTTGGAGATGAGGTATTTTTCTCCGGCGGCAAGTGCAGGGCCTCTGTCTGTCCTGGGTTTGTTGGACTAGCGCCAGACATGAGAAGTGCGCCTTTGTGGGACAGGTGAATAGTGCGGATTCTGTTTCAGTCTAAAGACTGAAACAGGATCCGCACTTTTCATCGTTCCTTCCAGAATCATTTGATTCATCAGCTAGGAATGGCGATTGCTTCTCCAGACCAATCGAAGGCTAGGCCAAAGTACCTCGATCTTTCCAAGAGGTGTGTGGCCCAACTTTTGAAAGAACCGCTAAGTGGAGAAGTATTTGGTATTTTTCCGAAGCACTTTTCACCGTAATTGTCATAAGGTTGGTCTCTGCATCCTTAAGCATACCAGTGTCTTCACAGACGAAACAGGCTGAGGCCCATTAATCTTGGCATTTCCAATAGTTGGTCTTAGAGACTACCAAGAAAGTGTTCCTTTAAGTATTATTCCTTTGGTGTTTCAGCATTATTTTCAGTACCGGAGCAGGGTTCTCGCATTAGCATAAGAATCCTGCCTGGTAGTTGAGATTTCATGGTGGGGTGTAAGTGCGGGGCTTCTGTCAGCCCTGCCTTTGATTTGTTTACCTCCAGAGTTGGAAAGTGCATATTTGCGTGAGATGGGAAAAGTGTGGATCGTACTTCAGATTTCATCCTGACACTTCGAGTTGACCAGCGTGTTGGTAATTATTTTCCATTTCCATGGCGTTTGGCCCCGTAATAGTCATGAGGTCGGTCTCTGCATCCTGAAGCCTATGATGCTTTTTGCAGAGAAACCTCTGCTGAGGCCCAGGTAACTTGCTATTTCCCATAGCTGGCACAGGAGCCTTGGAAGATAGGATTGTTTTCAGTATTATTTCACCATTTTTTCACCACTGTTTCAAGGACGGGAGCCCTTTTCAACCGTTAGCGAAAGAATCCATCTTTGGAGATGAGATATTTTTCTGGGGTGGCAAGTGCAGGGCCTCTGTCAGTCCTGGGTTTGTTGGACTAGCGCCAGACATGAGAAGTGCGTCTTTGTGGGACAGGTGAATAGTGCGGATCCTGTTTCAGTCTAAAGACTGTAACAGGATCCGCACTTTTCACCATTCCTTTCAGAATCATTTGATTCATCAGCTAGGAATGGCGATTGCTTCTCCAGCCCAATCGAATGCTAGGCCAAAGTAACTCGATCTTTCCAAGAGATGTGTGGCCCAACTTTTGAAAGAACCGCTAAGTGGAGAACTATTTGGTATTTTTCCTAAGCACTTTTCACCTTAATTGTCCTAACGTTGGTCTCTGCATCCTTAAGCATACCAGAGTTTTCACAGACGAAACAGGCTGAGGCCCAGTAATCTTGGCATTTCCAATAGTTGGTCCTAGAGACTACCAAGAAAGTGTTCTTTTAAGTATTATTCTGTTGTGGTTTCAGCATTATTTTCAGAAAGCGAGCAGGGTTCTCGCATTAGCATAAGAATCCTGCCTGGTAGTTGAGATTTCATGGTGGGGTGTAAGTGCGGGGCTTCTGTCAGCCCTGCCTTTGATTTGTTTACCTCCAGAGTTGGAAAGCGCATAGTTGCGTGAGATGGGAAAAGTGTCGATCGTGCTTCAGATTTCATCCTGGCACTTAGAAATGACCAGTGTGTTGGTAATTATTTGCCATTTCCATGGCGTTTGGCACCGTAATAGTCATGAGGTCGGTCTCTGCATCCTGAAGCCTATGATGCTTTTTGCAGAGAAACCTCTGCTGAGGCCCAGGTAACTTGCTATTTCCCATAGCTGGCACAGGAGCCTTGGAAGATAGGATTGTTTTCAGTATTATTTCACCATTTTTTCACCACTGTTTCAAGAACGGGAGCCCTTTTCATCCGTTAGCGGAAGAATCCTTCTTTGGAGATGAGATATTTTTCTGGGGTGGCAAGTGCAGGGCCTCTGTCAGTCCTGGGTTTGTTGGACTAGCACCAGACATGAGAAGTGCGCCTTTGTGGGACAGGTGAATAGTGCGGATCCTGTTTAAGTCTAAAGACTGAAACAGGATCCGCACTTTTCACCTTTCCTTTCAGAATCATTTGATTCATCAGCTAGGAATGGCGATTGCTTCTCCAGACCAATCGAAGGCTAGGCCAAAGTAACTCGATCTTTCCAAGAGGTGTGTGGCCCAACTTTTGAAAGAACCGCTAAGTGGAGAACTATTTGGTATTTTTCCTAAGCACTTTTCACCGTAATTGTCCTAACGTTGGTCTCTGCATCCTTAAGCATACCAGAGTTTTCACAGACGAAACAGGCTGAGGCCCATTAATCTTGGCATTTCCAATAGTTGGTCCTAGAGACTACCAAGAACGTGTTCTTTTAAGTATTATTCTGTTGTGGTTTCAGCATTATTTTCAGAACCCGAGCAGGGTTCTCGCATTAGCATAAGAATCCTGCCTGGTAGTTGAGATTTCATGGTGGGGTGTAAGTGCGGGGCTTCTGTCAGCCCTGCCTTTGATTTGTTTACCTCCAGAGTTGGAAAGTGCATATTTGCGTGAGATGGGAAAAGTGTGGATCATGCTTCAGATTTCATCCAGAAACTTTGAAATTACCAGTGTGTTGGTAATTATTTGCCATTTCCATGGCGTTTGGCCCCGTAATAGTCATGAGGTCGGTCTCTGCATCCTGAAGCCTATGATGCTTTTTGCAGAGAAACCTCTGCTGAGGCCCAGGTAACTTGCTATTTCCCATAGCTGGCACAGGAGCCTTGGAAGATAGGATTGTTTTCAGTATTATTTCACCATTTTTTCACCACTGTTTCAAGGACGGGAGCCCTTTTCAACCGTTACCGGAAGAATCCTTCTTTGGAGATGAGATATTTTTCTGGGGTGGCAAGTGCAGGGCCTCTGTCAGTCCTGGGTTTGTTGGACTAGCGCCAGACATGAGAAGTGCGTCTTTGTGGGACAGGTGAATAGTGCGGATCCTGTTTCAGTCTAAAGACTGTAACAGGATCCGCACTTTTCACCATTCCTTTCAGAATCATTTGATTCATCAGCTAGGAATGGCGGTTGCTTCTCCAGACCAATCGAAGGCTAGGCCAAAGTAACTCGATCTTTCCAAGAGATGTGTGGCCCAACTTTTGAAAGAACCACTAAGTGGAGAACTATTTGGTATTTTTCCTAAGCACTTTTCACCTTAATTGTCCTAACGTTGGTCTCTGCATCCTTAAGCATACGAGCGTTTTCACAGACGAAACAGGCTGAGGCCCAGTAATCTTGGCATTTCCAATAGTTGGTCCTAGAGACTACCAAGAAAGTGTTCTTTTAAGTATTATTCTGTTGTGGTTTCAGCATTATTTTCAGAACCCGAGCAGGGTTCTCGCATTAGCATAAGAATCCTGCCTGGTAGTTGAGATTTCATGGTGGGGTGTAAGTGCAGGGCTTCTGTCAGCCCTGCCTTTGATTTGTTTACCTCCAGAGTTGGAAAGCGCATAGTTGCGTGAGATGGGAAAACTGTCGATCGTGCTTCAGATTTCATCCTGGCACTTAGAAATGACCAGTGTGTTGGTAATTATTTGCCATTTCCATGGCGTTTGGCACCGTAATAGTCATGAGGTCGGTCTCTGCATCCTGAAGCCTATGATGCTTTTTGCAGAGAAACCTCTGCTGAGGCCCAGGTAACTTGCTATTTCCCATAGCTGGCACAGGAGCCTTGGAAGATAGGATTGTTTTCAGTATTATTTCACCATTTTTTCACCACTGTTTCAAGAACGGGAGCCCTTTTCATCCGTTAGCGGAAGAATCCTTCTTTGGAGATGAGATATTTTTCTGGGGTGGCAAGTGCAGGGCCTCTGTCAGTCCTGGGTTTGTTGGACTAGCACCAGACATGAGAAGTGCGCCTTTGTGGGACAGGTGAATAGTGCGGATCTTGTTTAAGTCTAAAGACTGAAACAGGATCCGCACTTTTCACCGTTCCTTTCAGAATCATTTGATTCATCAGCTAGGAATGGCGATTGCTTCTCCAGACCAATCGAAGGCTAGGCCAAAGTACCTCGATCTTTCCAAGATGTGTGTGGCCCAACTCCTGAAAGAACCGCTAAGTGGAGAACTATTTGGTATTTTTCCGAAGCACTTTTCACCGTAATTGTCCTAAGGTTGGTCTCTGCATCCTTAAGCATACGAGAGTTTTCACAGACGAAACATTAATCTTGGCCCATTAATCATGGCATTTCCAATAGTTGGTCCTAGAGACTACCAAGAAAGTGTTCTCTTAGGTATTATTCCGTTGTGGTTTCAGCATTGTTTTCAGTACCCGAGCAGCCTTCTCGCATTAGCATAAGAATCCTGCCTGGTAGTGGAGATTTCATGGTGGGGTGTAAGTGCGGGGCTTCTGTCAGCCCTGCCTTTGATTTGTTTACCTCCAGAGTTGGAAAGTGCATATTTGCGTGAGATGGGAAAAGTGTGGATCGTGCTTCAGATTTCATCCTGGCACTTTGAAATGACCAGTGTGTTGGTAATTATTTGCCATTTCCATGGCGTTTGGCACCGTAATAGTCATGAGGTCGGTCTCTGCATCCTGAAGCCTATGATGCTTTTTGCAGAGAAACCTCTGCTGAGGCCCAGGTAACTTGCTATTTCCCATAGCTGGCACAGGAGCCTTGGAAGATAGGGTTGTTTTCAGTATTATTTCACCATTTTTTCACCACTGCTTCAAGAACGGGAGCCCTTTTCAACCGTTAGCGGAAGAATCCTTCTTTGGAGATGAGATATTTTTCTGGGGAGGCAAGTGCAGGGCCTCTGTCAGTCCTGGGTTTGTTGGACTAGCGCCAGACATGAGAAGTGCGCCTTTGTGGGACAGGTGAATAGTGCGGATCCTCTTTCAGTCTAAAGACTGAAACAGGATCCGCACTTTTCACCGTTCCTTTCAGAATCATTTGATTCATCAGCTAGGAATGGCGATTGTTTCTCCAGACCAATCGAAGGCTAGGCCAAAGTACCTCGATCTTTCCAAGAGTTGTGTGGCCCAACTTTTGAAAGAACCGCTAAGTGGAGAACTATTTGGTATTTTTCCGAAGCACTTTTCACCGTAATTGTCATAAGGTTGGTCTCTGCATCCTTAAGCATACCAGTGTCTTCACAGACGAAACAGGCTGAGGCCCAGTAATCTTTGCATTTCCAATAGTTGGTCTTAGAGACTACCAAGAAAGTGTTCTTTTAAGTATTATTCCTTTGTGGTTTCAGCATTATTTTCAGTACCGGAGCAGGGTTCTCGCATTAGCATAAGAATGCTGCCTGGTAGTTGAGATTTCATGGTGGGGTGTAAGTGCGGGGCTTCTGTCAGCCCTGCCTTTGATTTGTTTACCTCCAGAGTTGGAAAGTGCATATTTGTGTGAGATGGGAAAAGTGTGGATCGTGCTTCAGATTTCCTCCTGACACTTCGAATTGACCAGTGTGTTGGTAATTATTTGCCATTTCCTTGGCGTTTGGCCCCGTAATAGTCATGAGGTTGGTCTCTGCATCCTGAAGCCTATGAGGCTTTTTGCAGAGAAACCTCTGCTGAGGCCCAGGTAACTTGCTATTTCCCATAGCTGGCACAGGAGCCTTGGAAGATAGGGTTGTTTTCAGTATCATTTCACCATTTTTTCACCACTGTTTCAAGACCGGGAGCCCTTTTCAACCGTTATCGGAAGAATCCCTCTTTGGAGAGGAGATATTTTTCTGGGTTGGCAAGGGCAGGGCCTCTGTCAGTCCTGGGTTGGTTGGACTAGCGCCAGACATGAGAAGTGCGCCTTTGTGGGACAGGTGAATAGTGCGGATCCTGTTTCAGTCTAAAGACTGAAACAGGATCCGCACTTTTCACCGTTCCTTTCAGAATCATTTGATTCATCAGCTAGGAATGGCGATTGCTTCTCCAGACCAATCGAAGGCTAGGCCAAAGTACCTCGATCTTTCCAAGAGGTGTGTGGCCCAACTTTTGAAAGAACCGCTAAGTGGAGAAGTATTTGGTATTTTTCCGAAGCACTTTTCACCGTAATTGTCATAAGGTTGGTCTCTGCATCCTTATGCATACGAGAGTTTTCACAGACGAAACAGGCTGAGGCCCAGTAATCTTGGTATATCCAATAGTTGCTCCTAGAGACTACCAAGAAAGTGTTTTTTTAAGTATTATTCCATTGTGGCTTCAGCATTATTTTCAGAACCCGAGCAGGGTTCTTGCATTAGCATAAGAATCCTGCCTGGTAGTTGAGATTTCTGGGTGGGGTGTAAGTGCGGGGCTTCTGTCAGCCCTGCCTTTGATTTGTTTACCTCCAGAGTTGGAAAGTGCATATTTGCGTGAGATGGGAAAAGTGTGGATCGTGCTTCAGATTTCATCCTGACACTTTGAAATGGCCAGTGTGTTGGTAATTATTTGCCATTTCCATGGCGTTTGGCACCGTAATAGTCATGAGGTCGGTCTCTGCATCCTGAAGCCTATGATGCTTTTTGCAGAGAAACCTCTGCTGAGGCCCAGGTAACTTGCTATTTCCCATAGCTGGCACAGGAGCCTTGGAAGATAGGGTTGTTTTCAGTATTATTTCACCATTTTTTCACCACTGTTTCAAGACCGGGAGCCCTTTTCAACCGTTAGCGGAAGAATCCTTCTTTGGAGACGAGATATTTTTCTGGGGAGGAAAGTGCAGGGCTTCTGTCAGTCCTGGGTTTGTTGGACTAGCGCCAGACATGAGAAGTGCGCCTTTGTGGGACAGGTGAATAGTGCGGATCCTGTTTCAGTCTAAAGACTGAAACAGGATCCGCAGTTTTCACCCTTCCTTTCAGAATCATTTGATTAATCAGCTAGGAATGGCAATTGCTTCACCAGACCAATCGAAGGCTAGGCCAAAGTAACTCGATCTTTCCAAGAGGTGTGTGGCCCAACTTTTGAAAGAACCGCTAAGTGGAGAACTATTTGGTATTGTTCCGAAGCACTTTTCACCGTAATTGTCCTAAGGTTAGTCTCTGCTTCCTTAAGCATACGACAGTTTTCACAGGCGAAACAGGCTGAGGCCCAGTAATCTTGGCATTTCCAATAGTTGGTCCTAGAGACTACCAAGAAATTGTTCTTTTAAGTATTATTCCATTGTGGTTTCAGCATTATTTTCAGTACCGGAGCAGGGTTCTCGCATTAGCATAAGAATCCTGCCTGGTAGTTGAGATTTCATGGTGGGGTGTAAGTGTGGGGCTTCTGTCAGCCCTGCCTTTGATTTGATTACCTCCAGAGTTGGAAAGTGCATATTTGCATGAGTTGTTAAAAGTGTGGATCGTGCTTCACATTTCATCCTGACATTTGAAATGATCAGTGTGTTGGTAATTATTTGCCATTTCCATGGCGTTTGGCACCGTAATAGTAATGAGGTCGGTCTCTGCATCCTGAAGGCTATCATGCTTTTTGCAGAGAAATCTCTGCTGCGGCCCAGGTAACTTGCTATTTCCCATAGCTGGCACAGGAGCCTTGGAAGATAGGATTGTTTTCAGTATTATTTCACCATTTTTTCACCACTGTTTCAAGAACGGGAGCCCTTTTCAACCGTTAGCGGAAGAATCCTTCTTTGCAGATGAGATATTTTTCTGGGGTGGCAAGTGCAGGGCCTCTGTCAGTCCTGGGTTTGTTGGACTAGCGTCGGACATGAGAAGTGCGCCTTTGTGGGACAGGTGAATAGTTCGGATCCTGTTTCAGTCTAAAGACTGAAACAACATCCGCACTTTTCACCGTTCCTTTCAGAATCATTTGATTCATCAGCTAGGAATGGCGATTGCTTCTCCAGACCAATCGAAGGCTAGGCCTAAGTAACTCGATCTTTCCAAGAGGTGTGTGGCCCAACTTTTGAAAGAACCGCTAAGTGGAGAACTATTTGGTATTTTTCCGAAGCACTTTCACGGTAATTGTCATAAGGTTTGTCTCTGCATCCTTAAGCATACGAGAGTTTTCACAGACGAAACAGGCTGAGGCCCAGTAATCTTGGCATTTCCAATAGTTGGTCCTAGAGACTACCAAGAAAGTTTTTTTTAAGTATTATCCCGTTGTGGTTTCAGCATTATTTTCAGAACCCGAGCAGGGTTCTCGCATTAGCATAAGAATCCTGCCTGGTAGTTGAGATTTCTTGGTGGGGTGTAAGTGCGGGGCTTCTGTCAGACCTGCCTTGATTTGTTTACCTCCAGAGTTGGAAAGTGCATATTTGCGTGAGTTGGGAAAAGTGTGGATCGTGCTTCACATTTCATCCTGACATTTGAAATGATCAGTGTGTTGGTAATTATTTGCCATTTCCATGGCGTTTGGCACCGTAATAGTCATGAGGTCGGTCTCTGCATCCTGAAGCCAATGATGCTTTTTGCAGAGAAACCTCTGCTGAGGCCCAGGTAACTTGCTGTTTCCCATAGCTGGCAAAGGAGCATTGGAAGATAGGATTGTTTTCAGTATTATTTCACCATTTTTTCACCACTGTTTCAAGAACGGGAGCACTTTTCAACCGTTAGCGGAAGAATCCGTCTTTGGAGATGAGATATTTTTCTGGGGTGGCAAGTGCAGGGCCTCTGTCAGTCCTGGGTTTGTTGGACTAGCGCCAGACATGAGAAGTGCGCCTTTGTGGGACAGGTGAATAGTGCGGATCCTGTTTCAGTCTAAAGACTGAAACAGGATCCGCACTTTTCACCATTCCTTTCAGAATCATTTGATTCATCAGCTAGGATTGGCGATTGCTTCTCCAGACCAATCGAAGGCTAGGCCAAAGTAACTGGATCTTTCCAAGAGGTGTGTGGCCCAACTTTTGAAAGAACCGCTAAGTGGAGAACTATTTGGTATTTTTCCGAAGCACTTTTCACCGTAATTGTCCTAAGGTTGGTCTCTGCATCCTTAAGCATACCAGAGTTTTCACAGACGAAACAGGCTGAGGCCCATTAATCTTGGCATTTCCAATAGTTGGTCCTAGAGATTATCAAGAAAGTGTTTTTTTTTAAGTATTATTCCATTGTGGTTTCAGCATTATTTTCAGAACCCGAGCAGGGTTCTCGCATTAGCATAAGAATCCTGCCTGGTAGTTGAGATTTCTGGGTGAGGTGGAAGTGCGGGGCTTCTGTAGGCCCTGCCTTTGATTTGTTTACCTCCAGAGTTGGAAAGTGCATATTTGCATGAGTTGTTAAAAGTGTGGATCGTGCTTCACATTTCATCCTGACATTTGAAATGATCAGTGTGTTGGTAATTATTTGCCATTTCCATGGCGTTTGGCACCGTAATAGTAATGAGGTCGGTCTCTGCATCCTGAAGGCTATCATGCTTTTTGCAGAGAAATCTCTGCTGCGGCCCAGGTAACTTGCTATTTCCCATAGCTGGCACAGGAGCCTTGGAAGATAGGATTGTTTTCAGTATTATTTCACCATTTTTTCACCACTGTTTCAAGAACGGGAGCCCTTTTCAACCGTTAGCGGAAGAATCCTTCTTTGCAGATGAGATATTTTTCTGGGGTGGCAAGTGCAGGGCCTCTGTCAGTCCTGGGTTTGTTGGACTAGCGTCGGACATGAGAAGTGCGCCTTTGTGGGACAGGTGAATAGTGCGGATCCTGTTTCAGTCTAAAGACTGAAACAACATCCGCACTTTTCACCGTTCCTTTCAGAATCATTTGATTCATCAGCTAGGAATGGCGATTGCTTCTCCAGACCAATCGAAGGCTAGGCCTAAGTAACTCGATCTTTCCAAGAGGTGTGTGGCCCAACTTTTGAAAGAACCGCTAAGTGGAGAACTATTTGGTATTTTTCCGAAGCACTTTCACGGTAATTGTCATAAGGTTTGTCTCTGCATCCTTAAGCATACGAGAGTTTTCACAGACGAAACAGGCTGAGGCCCAGTAATCTTGGCATTTCCAATAGTTGGTCCTAGAGACTACCAAGAAAGTTTTTTTTAAGTATTATTCCGTTGTGGTTTCAGCATTATTTTCAGAACCCGAGCAGGGTTCTCGCATTAGCATAAGAATCCTGCCTGGTAGTTGAGATTTCATGGTGGGGTGTAAGTGCGGGGCTTCTGTCAGCCCTGCCTTTGATTTGTTTACCTCCAGAGTTGGAAAGCGCATAGTTGCGTGAGATGGGAAAACTGTCGATCGTGCTTCAGATTTCATCCTGGCACTTAGAAATGACCAGTGTGTTGGTAATTATTTGCCATTTCCATGGCGTTTGGCACCGTAATAGTCATGAGGTCGGTCTCTGCATCCTGAAGCCTATGATGCTTTTTGCAGAGAAACCTCTGCTGAGGCCCAGGTAACTTGCTATTTCCCATAGCTGGCACAGGAGCCTTGGAAGATAGGATTGTTTTCAGTATTATTTCACCATTTTTTCACCACTGTTTCAAGAACGGGAGCCCTTTTCATCCGTTAGCGGAAGAATCCTTCTTTGGAGATGAGATATTTTTCTGGGGTGGCAAGTGCAGGGCCTCTGTCAGTCCTGGGTTTGTTGGACTAGCACCAGACATGAGAAGTGCGCCTTTGTGGGACAGGTGAATAGTGCGGATCTTGTTTAAGTCTAAAGACTGAAACAGGATCCGCACTTTTCACCGTTCCTTTCAGAATCATTTGATTCATCAGCTAGGAATGGCGATTGCTTCTCCAGACCAATCGAAGGCTAGGCCAAAGTACCTCGATCTTTCCAAGAGGTGTGTGGCCCAACTCCTGAAAGAACCGCTAAGTGGAGAACTATTTGGTATTTTTCCGAAGCACTTTTCACCGTAATTGTCATAACGTTGGTCTCTGCATCCTTAAGCATACGAGAGTTTTCACAGACGAAACATTAATCTTGGCCCATTAATCATGGCATTTCCAATAGTTGGTCCTAGAGACTACCAAGAAAGTGTTCTCTTAGGTATTATTCCGTTGTGGTTTCAGCATTGTTTTCAGTACCCGAGCAGCGTTCTCGCATTAGCATAAGAATCCTGCCTGGTAGTGGAGATTTCATGGTGGGGTGTAAGTGCGGGGCTTCTGTCAGCCCTGCCTTTGATTTGTTTACCTCCAGAGTTGGAAAGTGCATATTTGCGTGAGATGGGAAAAGTGTGGATCGTGCTTCAGATTTCATCCTGACACTTTGAAATGACCAGTGTGTTGGTAATTATTTGCCATTTCCATGGCGTTTGGCACCGTAATAGTCATGAGGTCGGTCTCTGCATCCTGAAGCCTATGATGCTTTTTGCAGAGAAACCTCTGCTGAGGCCCAGGTAACTTGCTATTTCCCATAGCTGGCACAGGAGCCTTGGAAGATAGGGTTGTTTTCAGTATTATTTCACCATTTTTTCACCACTGCTTCAAGAACGGGAGCCCTTTTCAACCGTTAGCGGAAGAATCCTTCTTTGGAGATGAGATATTTTTCTGGGGAGGCAAGTGCAGGGCCTCTGTCAGTCCTGGGTTTGTTGGACTAGCGCCAGACATGAGAAGTGCGCCTTTGTGGGACAGGTGAATAGTGCGGATCCTGTTTCAGTCTAAAGACTGAAACAGGATCCGCACTTTTCACCGTTCCTTTCAGAATCATTTGATTCATCAGCTAGGAATGGCGATTGTTTCTCCAGACCAATCGAAGGCTAGGCCAAAGTACCTCGATCTTTCCAAGAGTTGTGTGGCCCAACTTTTGAAAGAACCGCTAAGTGGAGAACTATTTGGTATTTTTCCGAAGCACTTTTCACCGTAATTGTCATAAGGTTGGTCTCTGCATCCTTAAGCATACCAGTGTCTTCACAGACGAAACAGGCTGAGGCCCAGTAATCTTTGCATTTCCAATAGTTGGTCTTAGAGACTACCAAGAAAGTGTTCTTTTAAGTATTATTCCTTTGTGGTTTCAGCATTATTTTCAGTACCGGAGCAGGGTTCTCGCATTAGCATAAGAATCCTGCCTGGTAGTTGAGATTTCATGGTGGGGTGTAAGTGCGGGGCTTCTGTCAGCCCTGCCTTTGATTTGTTTACCTCCAGAGTTGGAAAGTGCATATTTGTGTGAGATGGGAAAAGTGTGGATCGTGCTTCAGATTTCCTCCTGACACTTCGAATTGACCAGTGTGTTGGTAATTATTTGCCATTTCCTTGGCGTTTGGCCCCGTAATAGTCATGAGGTTGGTCTCTGCATCCTGAAGCCTATGAGGCTTTTTGCAGAGAAACCTCTGCTGAGGCCCAGGTAACTTGCTATTTCCCATAGCTGGCACAGGAGCCTTGGAAGATAGGGTTGTTTTCAGTATCATTTCACCATTTTTTCACCACTGTTTCAAGACCGGGAGCCCTTTTCAACCGTTATCGGAAGAATCCCTCTTTGGAGAGGAGATATTTTTCTGGGTTGGCAAGTGCAGGGCCTCTGTCAGTCCTGGGTTGGTTGGACTAGCGCCAGACATGAGAAGTGCGCCTTTGTGGGACAGGTGAATAGTGCGGATCCTGTTTCAGTCTAAAGACTGAAACAGGATCCGCACTTTTCACCGTTCCTTTCAGAATCATTTGATTCATCAGCTAGGAATGGCGATTGCTTCTCCAGACCAATCGAAGGCTAGGCCAAAGTACCTCGATCTTTCCAAGAGGTGTGTGGCCCAACTTTTGAAAGAACCGCTAAGTGGAGAACTATTTGGTATTTTTCCGAAGCACTTTTCACCGTAATTGTCATAAGGTTGGTCTCTGCATCCTTATGCATACGAGAGTTTTCACAGACGAAACAGGCTGAGGCCCAGTAATCTTGGTATATCCAATAGTTGCTCCTAGAGACTACCAAGAAAGTGTTTTTTTAAGTATTATTCCATTGTGGCTTCAGCATTATTTTCAGAACCCGAGCAGGGTTCTTGCATTAGCATAAGAATCCTGCCTGGTAGTTGAGATTTCTGGGTGGGGTGTAAGTGCGGGGCTTCTGTCAGCCCTGCCTTTGATTTGTTTACCTCCAGAGTTGGAAAGTGCATATTTGCGTGAGATGAGAAAAGTGTGGATCGTGCTTCACATTTCATCCTGACACTTTGAAATGGCCAGTGTGTTGGTAATTATTTGCCATTTCCATGGCGTTTGGCACCGTAATAGTCATGAGGTCGGTCTCTGCATCCTGAAGCCTATGATGCTTTTTGCAGAGAAACCTCTGCTGAGGCCCAGGTAACTTGCTATTTCCCATAGCTGGCACAGGAGCCTTGGAAGATAGGGTTGTTTTCAGTATTATTTCACCATTTTTTCACCACTGTTTCAAGACCGGGAGCCCTTTTCAACCGTTAGCGGAAGAATCCTTCTTTGGAGACGAGATATTTTTCTGGGGAGGAAAGTGCAGGGCCTCTGTCAGTCCTGGGTTTGTTGGACTAGCGCCAGACATGAGAAGTGCGCCTTTGTGGGACAGGTGAATAGTGCGGATCCTGTTTCAGTCTAAAGACTGAAACAGGATCCGCACTTTTCACCGTTCCTTTCAGAATCATTTGATTCATCAGCTAGGAATGGCGATTGCTTCACCAGACCAATCGAAGGCTAGGCCAAAGTAACTCGATCTTTCCAAGAGGTGTGTGGCCCAACTTTTGAAAGAACCGCTAAGTGGAGAACTATTTGGTATTGTTCCGAAGCACTTTTCACCGTAATTGTCCTAAGGTTAGTCTCTGCATCCTTAAGCATACGACAGTTTTCACAGGCGAAACAGGCTGAGGCCCAGTAATCTTGGCATTTCCAATAGTTGGTCCTAGAGACTACCAAGAAATTGTTCTTTTAAGTATTATTCCATTGTGGTTTCAGCATTATTTTCAGTACCGGAGCAGGGTTCTCGCATTAGCATAAGAATCCTGCCTGGTAGTTGAGATTTCATGGTGGGGTGTAAGTGTGGGGCTTCTGTCAGCCCTGCCTTTGATTTGTTTACCTCCAGAGTTGGAAAGTGCATATTTGCATGAGTTGTTAAAAGTGTGGATCGTGCTTCACATTTCATCCTGACATTTGAAATGATCAGTGTGTTGGTAATTATTTGCCATTTCCATGGCGTTTGGCACCGTAATAGTAATGAGGTCGGTCTCTGCATCCTGAAGGCTATCATGCTTTTTGCAGAGAAATCTCTGCTGCGGCCCAGGTAACTTGCTATTTCCCATAGCTGGCACAGGAGCCTTGGAAGATAGGATTGTTTTCAGTATTATTTCACCATTTTTTCACCACTGTTTCAAGAACGGGAGCCCTTTTCAACCGTTAGCGGAAGAATCCTTCTTTGCAGATGAGATATTTTTCTGGGGTGGCAAGTGCAGGGCCTCTGTCAGTCCTGGGTTTGTTGGACTAGCGTCGGACATGAGAAGTGCGCCTTTGTGGGACAGGTGAATAGTTCGGATCCTGTTTCAGTCTAAAGACTGAAACAACATCCGCACTTTTCACCGTTCCTTTCAGAATCATTTGATTCATCAGCTAGGAATGGCGATTGCTTCTCCAGACCAATCGAAGGCTAGGCCTAAGTAACTCGATCTTTCCAAGAGGTGTGTGGCCCAACTTTTGAAAGAACCGCTAAGTGGAGAACTATTTGGTATTTTTCCGAAGCACTTTTCACCGTAATTGTCATAAGGTTAGTCTCTGCATCCTTAAGCATACGACAGTTTTCACAGGCGAAACAGGCTGAGGCCCAGTAATCTTGGCATTTCCAATAGTTGGTCCTAGAGACTACCAAGAAATTGTTCTTTTAAGTATTATTCCATTGTGGTTTCAGCATTATTTTCAGAACCCGAGCAGGGTTCTCGCATTAGCATAAGAATCCTGCCTGGTAGTTGAGATTTCTGGGTGAGGTGGAAGTGCGGGGCTTCTGTAGGCCCTGCCTTTGATTTGTTTACCTCCAGAGTTGGAAAGTGCATATTTGCATGAGTTGTTAAAAGTGTGGATCGTGCTTCACATTTCATCCTGACATTTGAAATGATCAGTGTGTTGGTAATTATTTGCCATTTCCATGGCGTTTGGCACCGTAATAGTCATGAGGTCGGTCTCTGCATCCTGAAGCCTATGATGCTTTTTGCAGAGAAACCTCTGCTGAGGCCCAGGTAACTTGCTGTTTCCCATAGCTGGCACAGGAGCATTGGAAGATAGGATTATTTTCAGTATTATTTCACCATTTTTTCACCACTGTTTCAAGAACGGGAGCCCTTTTCAACCGTTAGCGGAAGAATCCTTCTTTGCAGATGAGATATTTTTCTGGGGTGGCAAGTGCAGGGCCTCTGTCAGTCCTGGGTTTGTTGGACTAGCGTCGGACATGAGAAGTGCGCCTTTGTGGGACAGGTGAATACTGCGGATCCTGTTTCAGTCTAAAGACTGAAACAACATCCGCACTTTTCACCGTTCCTTTCAGAATCATTTGATTCATCAGCTAGGAATGGCGATTGCTTCTCCAGACAAATCGAAGGCTAGGCCAAAGTAACTCGATCTTTCCAAGAGGTGTGTGGCCCAACTTTTGAAAGAACTGATAAGTGGAGAACTATTTGGTATTTTTCCGAAGCACTTTTCACCCTAATTGTCATAAGGTTGGTCTCTGCATGCTTAAGCATACGAGAGTTTTCACAGACGAAACAGTCTGAGGCCCAGTAATCTTGGCATTTCCAATAGTTGGTCCTAGAGACTACCAAGAAAGTGTTCTTTTAAGTATGATTCCGTTGTGGTTTCAGCATTATTTTCAGAACCCGAGCAGGGTTCTCGCATTAGCATAAGAATCCTGCCTGGTAGTTGTGATTTCATGGTGGGGTGTAAGTGCGGGGCTTCTGTCAGCCCTGCCTTGATTTGTTTACCTCCAGAGTTGGAAAGTGCATATTTGCGTGAGATGGGAAGAGTGTGGATCGTGCTTCAGATTTCATCCTGACACTTTGAAATAACCAGTGTGTTGGTAATTATTTGCCATTTCCATGGCTTTTGGCACCGTAATAGTCATGAGGTCGGTCTCTGCATCCTGAAGCCAATGATGCTTTTTGCAGAGAAACCTCTGCTGAGGCCCAGGTAACTTGCTGTTTCCCATAGCTGGCAAAGGAGCATTGGAAGATAGGATTGTTTTCAGTATTATTTCACCATTTTTTCACCACTGTTTCAAGAACGGGAGCCCTTTTCAACCGTTAGCGGAAGAATCCTTCTTTGGAGATGAGATATTTTTCTGTGGTGGCAAGTGCAGGGCCTCTGTCAGTCCTGGGTTTGTTGGACTAGTGCCGGACATGAGAAGTGCGCCTTTGTGGGACAGGTGAATAGTGCGGATCCTGTTTCAGTCTAAAGACTGAAACAGGATCCGCACTTTTCTCCGTTCCTTTCAGAATCATTTCATTCATCAGCTAGGAATGGCGATTGCTTCTCCAGACCAATCGAAGGCTAGGCCGAAGTAACTCGATCTTTCCAAGAGGTGTGTGGCCCAACTTTTGAAAGAACCGCTAGAGTGGAGAACTATTTGGTATTTTTCCTAAGCACTTTTCACCGTAATTGTCATAAGGTTGGTCTCTGCATCCTTAAGCATACGAGAGTTTTCACAGACGAAACAGGCTGAGGCCCAGTAATCTTGGCATTTCCAATAGTTGGTCCTAGAGACTACCAAGAAAGTGTTCTTTTAAGTATTATTCCGTTGTGGTTTCAGCATTATTTTCAGTACCGGAGCAGGGTTCTCGCATTAGCATAAGAATCCTGCCTGGTAGTTGAGATTTCATGGTGGGGTGTAAGTGTGGGGCTTCTGTCAGCCCTGCCTTTGATTTGTTTACCTCCAGAGTTGGAAAGTGCATATTTGCGTGAGATGGGAACAGTGTGGATCGTGCTTCAGATTTCATCCTGACACTTTGAAATGACCAGTGTGTTGGTAATTATTTGCCATTTCCATGGCGTTTGGCACCGTAATAGTCATGAGGTCGGGCTCTGCATCCTGAAGCCTATGATGCTTTTTGCAGAGAAATATCTGCTGAGGCCCAGGTAACTTGCTATTTCCCATAGCTGGCACAGGAGCCTTGGAAGATAGGATTGTTTTCAGTATTTTTTCACCATTTTTTCACCACTGTTTCAAGAACGGGAGCACTTTTCAACCGTTAGCGGAAGAATCCGTCTTTGGAGATGAGATATTTTTCTGGGGTGGCAAGTGCAGGGCCTCTGTCAGTCCTGGGTTTGTTGGACTAGCGCCAGACATGAGAAGTGCGCCTTTGTGGGACAGGTGAATAGTGCGGATCCTGTTTCAGTCTAAAGACTGAAACAGGATCCGCACTTTTCACCATTCCTTTCAGAATCATTTGATACATCAGCTAGGAATGGCGATTGCTTCTCCAGACCAATCGAAGGCTAGGCCAAAGTAACTGGATCTTTCCAAGAGGTGTGTGGCCCAACTTTTGAAAGAACCGCTAAGTGGAGAACTATTTGGTATTTTTCCGAAGCACTTTTCTCCGTAATTGTCCTAAGGTTGGTCTCTGCATCCTTAAGCATACCAGAGTTTTCACAGACGAAACAGGCTGAGGCCCATTAATCTTGGCATTTCCAATAGTTGGTCCTAGAGATTATCAAGAAAGTGTTTTTTTTTAAGTATTATTCCATTGTGGTTTCAGCATTATTTTCAGAACCCGAGCAGGGTTCTAGCATTAGCATAAGAATCCTGCCTGGTAGTTGAGATTTCTGGGTGAGGTGGAAGTGCGGGGCTTCTGTAGGCCCTGCCTTTGATTTGTTTACCTCCAGAGTTGGAAAGTGCATATTTGCATGAGTTGTTAAAAGTGTGGATCGTGCTTCACATTTCATCCTGACATTTGAAATGATCAGTGTGTTGGTAATTATTTGCCATTTCCATGGCGTTTGGCACCGTAATAGTAATGAGGTCGGTCTCTGCATCCTGAAGGCTATCATGCTTTTTGCAGAGAAATCTCTGCTGCGGCCCAGGTAACTTGCTATTTCCCATAGCTGGCACAGGAGCCTTGGAAGATAGGATTGTTTTCAGTATTATTTCACCATTTTTTCACCACTGTTTCAAGAACGGGAGCCCTTTTCAACCGTTAGCGGAAGAATCCTTCTTTGCAGATGAGACATTTTTCTGGGGTGGCAAGTGCAGGGCCTCTGTCAGTCCTGGGTTTGTTGGACTAGCGCCAGACATGAGAAGTGCGCCTTTGTGGGACAGGTGAATAGTGCGGATCCTGTTTCAGTCTAAAGACTGAAACAGGATCCGCACTTTTCACCGTTCCTTTCAGAATCATTTGATTCATCAGCTAGGAATGGCGATTGCTTCTCCAGACCAATCGAAGGCTAGGCCAAAGTAACTCGATCTTTCCAAGAGGTGTGTGGCCCAACTTTTGAAAGAACCGCTAAGTGGAGAACTATTTGGTATTTTTCCGAAGCACTTTTCACCGTAAATGTCCTAAGGTTGGTCTCTGCATCCTTAAGCATAGGACAGTTTTCACAGGCGAAAAGGCTGAGGCCCAGTAATCTTGGCATTTCCAATAGTTGGTCCTAGAGACTACCAAGAAAGTGTTCTTTTAAGTATTATTCCATTGTGGTTTCAGCATTATTTTCAGTACCCGAGCGGGGTTCTCGCATTAGCATAAGAATCCTGCCTGGTAGTTGAGATTTCATGGTGGGGTGTAAGTGCGGGGCTTCTGTCAGCCCTGCCTCTGATTTGTTTACCTCCAGAGTTGGAAAGTGCATATTTGCGTGAGATGGGAAAAGTGTGGATCGTGCTTCAGAATTCATCCTGACACTTTGAAATGACCAGTGTGTTGGTAATTATTTGCCATTTCCATGGCGTTTGGCACCGTAATAGTCATGAGGTCGGTCTCTGCATCCTGAAGCCTATGATGCTTTTTGCAGAGAAACCTCTGCTGAGGCCAAGGTAACTTGCTATTTCCCATAGCTGGCACAGGAGCCTTGGAAGATAGGATTGTTTTCAGTATTATTTCACCATTTTTTCACCACTGTTTCAAGAACGGGAGCCCTTTTCAACCGTTAGCGGAAGAATCCTTCTTTGGAGATGAGATATTTTTCTGGGGTGGCAAGTGCAGGGCATCTGTCAGTCCTGGGTTTGTTGGACTAGCGCCAGACATGAGAAGTGCGTCTTTGTGGGACAGGAGAATAGTGCGGATCCTGTTTCAGTCTAAAGACTGAAACAGGATCCGCACTTTTCACCCTTCCTATCAGAATCATTTGATTCCTCAGCTAGGAATGGCGATTGCTTCTCCAGACCAATCGAAGGCTAGGCCAAAGTAACTCGATCTTTCCAAGAGGTGTGTGGCCCAACTTTTGAAAGAACCGCTAAGTGGAGAACTATTTGGTATTTTTCCCAAGCACTTTTCACCTTAATTGTCCTAAGGTTGGTCTCTGCATCCTTAGGCATACCAGAGTTTTCACAGACGAAACAGGCTGAGGCCCATTAATCTTGGCATTTCCAATAGTTGGTCCTAGAGACTACCAAGAAAGTGTTCTTTTAAGTACTATTCCGTTGTGGTTTCAGCATTATTTTCAGTACCCGGGCAGGGTTCTCGCATTAGCATAAGAATTCTGCCTGGTAGTTGAGATTTCATGGTGGGTTGTAAGTGCGGGGCTTCTGTCAGCCCTGCCTTTGATTTGTTTACCTTCAGAGTTGGAAAGTGCATATTTGCGTGAGATGGGAAAAGTGTGGATCGTGCTTCAGATTTCATTCTGACACTTTGCAATGACCAGTGTGTTGGTAATTATTTGCCATTTCCATGGCGTTTGGCCCCGTAATAGTCATGAGGTCGGTCTCTGCATCCTGAAGCCTATGATGGTTTTTGCAGAGAAACCTCTGCTGAGGCCCACGTAACTTGCTATTTCCCATAGCTGGCACAGGAGCCTTGGAAGATAGGATTGTTTTCAGTATTATTTCACCATTTTTTCACCACTGTTTCAAGAACGGGAGCCCTTTTCAACCGTTAGCGGAAGAATCCTTCTTTGGAGATGAGACATTTTTCTGGGGGGGCAAGTGCAGGGCCTCTGTCATTCCTGGGTTCGTTGGACTAGCGCCAGACATGAGAAGTGCGCCTTTGAGGGACAGGTGAATAGTGCGGATCCTGTTTCAGTCTAAAGACTGAAACAGGATCCGCACTTTTCACCGTTCCTTTCAGAATCATTTGATTCATCAGCTAGGAATGGCGATTGCTTCTCCAGACCAATCGAAGGCTAGGCCAAAGTAACTCGATCTTTCCAAGAGGTGTGTGGCCCAACTTTTGAAAGAACCGCTAAGTGGAGAACTATGTGTTATTTTTCCACAGCACTTTTCACCGTAATTGTCATAAGGTTGGTCACTGCATCCTTAAGCCTACCAGAGTTTTGACAGACGAAACAAGCTGAGACCCATTAATCTTGGCATTTCCAATAGTTGGTCCTACAGACTCCCAAGAAAGTGTTCTTTTAAGTATTATTCCGTTGTGGTTTCAGCATTATTTTCAGACCCCGAGCAGGGGTCTCGCATTAGCATAAGAATTCTGCCTGGTAGTTGAGATTTCAGGGTGGGGTGTAAGTGCGGGTCTTTTGTAGGCCCTGCCTTTGATTTGTTTACCTCCAGAGTTTTAAAGTGCATATTTGCTTGAGATGAGAAAAGTGTGGATCGTGCTTCAGATTTCATCCTGACACTTTGAAATGACCAGTGTGTTGGTAATTATTTGCCATTTCCATGGCGTTTGGCACCGTAATAGTCATGAGGTCGGTCTCTGCATCCTGAAGCCTATGATGCTTTTTGCAGAGAAACCTCTGCTGAGGCCCAGGTAACTTGCTATTTCCCATAGCTGGCACAGGAGCCTTGGAAGATAGGATTGTTTTCAGTATTATTTCACCATTTTTTCACCACTGTTTCAAGAACGGGAGCCCTTTTCAACCGTTAGCGGAAGAATCCTTCCTTGGAGATGAGATATTTTTCTGGGGTGGCAAGTGCAGGGCCTCTGTCATCCTGGGTTTGTTGGACTAGCGCCAGACATGAGAAGTGCGCCTTTGTGGGACAGGGGAATAGTGCGGATCCTGTTTCAGTCTTTAGACTGAAACAGGATCCGCACTTTTCACCGTTTATTTCAGAATCATTTGATTCATCAGATAGGAATGGCGATTGCTTCTCCAGACCAATCGAAGGCTAGGCCAAAGTAACTCGATCTTTCCAAGAGGTGTGTGGCCCAAGTTTTGAAAGAACCGCTAAGTGGAGAACTATTTGGTATTTTTCCACAGCACTTTTCTCCGTAATTGTCATAAGGTTGGTCGCTGCATCCTTAAGCCTACCAGAGTTTTCACAGACGAAACTGGCTGAGGACCAGTAATCTTGGCATTTCCAATAGTTGGTCCTAGAGACTACCAAGAAAGTGTTCTTTTAAGTATTATTCCCTTGTGGTTTCAGCATTATTTTCAGAACCCCAGCAGGGTTCTCGCATTAGCATAAGAATTCTGCCTGGTAGTTGAGATTTCTGGGTGGAGTGTAAGCTCAGGGCTTCTGTAGGCCCTGCCTTTGATTTGTTTACCTCCAGAGTTGGAAAGTGCATATTTGCGTGAGATGGGAAAAGTGTGGATCATGCTTCAGATTTCATCCAGACACTTTGAAATGACCAGTGTGTTGGTAATTATTTGCCATTTCCATGGCGTTTGGCACCGTAATAGTCATGAGGTCGGGCTCTGCATCCTGAAGCCTATGATGCTTTTTGCAGAGAAACCTCTGCTGAGGCCCAGGTAACTTGCTATTTCCCATAGCTGGCACAGGAGCCTTGGAAGATAGGATTGTTTTCAGTATTATTTCACCATTTTTTCACCACTGTTTCAAGAACGGGAGCCCTTTTCAACCGTTAGCGGAAGAATCCTTCTTTGGAGATGAGATATTTTTCTGGGGTGGCAAGTGCAGGGCCTCTGTCAGTCCTGGGTTTGTTGGACTAGCGCCAGACAAGAGAAGTGCGCCTTTGTGGGACAGGTGAATAGTGCGGATCCTGTTTCAGTCTAAAGACTGAAACAGGATCCGCACTTTTCACCGTTCCTTTCAGAATCATTTGATTCATCAGCTAGGAATGGCGATTGTTTCTCCAGACCAATCGAAGGCTAGGCCTAAGTAACTCGATCTTTCCAAGAGGTGTGTGGCCCACCTTTTGAAAGAACCGCTAAGTGGAGAAATATTTGTTATTTTTCCAAAGCACTTTTCACCGTAATTGTCATAAGGTTGGTCTCTGCATCCTTAAGCATAGGAGAGTCTTCACAGACGAAACAGGCTGAGGCCCAGTAATCTTGGCATTTCAAATAGTTGGTCCTAGAGACTACCAAGAAAGTGTTCTTTTAAGTATTATTCCCTTGTGGTTTCAGCATTATTTTCAGAACCCCAGCAGGGTTCTCGCAATAGCATAAGAATTCTGCCTGGTAGTGGAGATTTCTAGGAGGAGTGTAAGCATGGGGCTTCTGTATGCTCTGCCTTTGATTTGTTTACCTCCAGAGTTTTAAAGTGCATGTTTGCGGAAGATGGGAAAAGTGTGGATCGTGCTTCAGATTTCATCCTGACACTTTGAAATGACCAGTGTGTTGGTAATTATTTGCCATTTCCATGGCGTTTGGCACCGTAATAGTCATGCGGTCTGTCTCTGCATCCTGAAGGCTATGATGCTTTTTGCAGAGAAACCTCTGCTGAGGCCCAGGTAACTTGCTATTTCCCATAGCTGGCACAGGAGCTTTGGAAGATAGGATTGTTTTCAGTATTATTTCACCATTTTTTCACCACTGTTTCAAGAACGGGAGCCCTTTTCAACCGTTAGCCGAAGAATGCTTCTTTGGAGATGAGATATTTTTCTGGGGTGGCAAGTGCAGGGCCTCTGTCAGTCCTGGGTTTGTTGGACTAGCGCCAGACATGAAAGTGCGCCTTTGTGGGACAGGAGAATAGTGCGGATCCTGTTTCAGTCTAAAGACTGAAACAGGATACGCACTTTTCACCGTTTCTTTCAGAATCATTTGATTCATAAGCTAGGAATGGCGATTGCTTCTCCAGACCAATCGAAGGCTACGCCAAAGTAACTCGATCTTTCCAAGAGGTGTGTGGCTCAAGTTTTGAAAGAACCGCTAAGTGGAGAACTGTTTGTTATTTTTCCACAGCACTTTTCTCCGTAATTGTCATAAGGTTGGTCGCTGCATCCTTAAGCATACCAGAGTTTTCACAGATGAAACAGGCTGAGGCCCAGTAATCTTGGCATTTCCAATAGTTGGTCCTAGAGACTACCAAGAAAGTGTTATTTTAAGTATTATTCCATTGTGGTTTCAGCATTATTTTCAGAACCCGAGCAGGGTTCTCGCATTAGCATAAGAATCCTGCCTGGTAGTTGAGATTTCATGGTGGGGTGTAAGTTCGGGGCTTCTGTGAGCCCTGCCTTTGATTTGTTTACCTCCAGAGTTGGAAAGTGCATATTTGCGTGAGATGGGAACAGTGTGGATCGTGCTTCAGATTTCATCCTGACACTTTGAAATGACCAGTGTGTTGGTAATTATTTGCCAATTCCATGGCGTTTGGCACCGTAATAGTCATGAGGTCGGGCTCTGCATCCTGAAGCCTATGACGCTTTTTGCAGAGAAACCTCTGCTGAGGCCCAGGTAACTTGCTATTTCCCATAGCTGGCACAGGAGCCTTGGAAGATAGGATTGTTTTCAGTATTATTTCACCATTTTTTCACCAGTGTTTCAAGGACGGGAGCCCTTTTCAACCGTTAGCGGAAGAATCCTTCTTTGGAGATGAGATATTTTTCTGGGGTGGCAAGTGCAGGGCCTCTGTCAGTCCTGGGTTTGTTGGACTAGCGCCAGAGATGAGAAGTGCCCCTTTGTGGGACAGGTGAATAGTGCGGATCCTGTTTCAGTCTAAAGACTGAAACAGGATCCGCACATTTCACCATTCCTTTCAGAATCATTTGATTCATCAGCTAGGAATGGCGATTGCTTCTCCAGACCAATCGAAGGCTAGGCCAAAGTAACTCGATCTTTCCAAGAGGTGTGTGGCCCAACTTTTGAAAGAACCGCTCATTGGAGAACTATTTGTTATTTTTGCACAGCACTTTTCACCGAAATTGTCCTAAGGTTGGTCTCTGCATCCTTAAGCATACCAGAGTTTTCACAGACGAAACAGGCTGAGGCCCAGTAATCTTGGCATTTCCAATAGTTGGTCCTAGAGACTACCAAGAAAGTGTTCTTTTAAGTATTATTCTGTTGTGGTTTCAGCATTATTTTCAGAACCCGAGCAGGGTTCTCGCATTAGCATAAGAATCCTGCCTGGTAGTTGAGATTTCATGGTGGGGTGTAAGTGCGGGGCTTCTGTCAGCCCTGCCTTTGATTTGTTTACCTCCAGAGTTGGAAAGTGCATATTTGGGTGAGATGGGAAAACTGTGGATCGTGCTTCAGATTTCATCCTGACACTTTGAAATGACCAGTGTGTTGGTAATTATTTGCCATTTCCATGGCGTTTGGCACCGTAATAGTCATGAGGTCGGTCTCTGCATCCTGAATCCTATGATGCTTTTTGCAGAGAAACCTCTGCTGAGGCCCAGGTAACTTGCTATTTCCCATAGCTGGCACAGGAGCCTTGGAAGATAGGATTGTTTTCAGTATTATTTCACCATTTTTTCACCACTGTTTCAAGAACGGGAGCCCTTTTCAACCGTTAGCGGAAGAATCCTTCTTTGGAGATGAGATATTTTTCTGGGGTGGCAAGTGCAGGGCCTCTGTCAGTCCTGGGTTTGTTGGACTAGCGCCAGACATGAGAAGTGCGCCTTTGTGGGACAGGTGAATAGTGCGGATCCTGTTTCAGTCTAAAGACTGAAACAGGATCCGCACTTTTCACCGTTCCTTTCAGAATCATTTGATTCATCAGCTAGGAATGGCGATTGCTTCTCCAGACCAATCGAAGGCTAGGCCAAAGTAACTCGATCTTTCCAAGAGGTGTGTGGCCCAACTTTTGAAAGAACTGCTAAGTGGAGAACTATTTGGTATTTTTCCGAAGCACTTTTCACCGTAATTGTCATAAGGTTGGTCTCTGCATCCTTAAGCATACGAGAGTTTTCACAGACGAAACAGGCTGAGGCCCAGTAATCTTGGCATTTCCAATAGTTGGTCCTAGAGACTACCAAGAAAGTGTTTTTTTAAGTATTATTCCGTTGTGATTTCAGCATTATTTTCAGAACCCGAGCAGGGTTCTGGCATTAGCATAAGAATCCTGCCTGGTAGTTGAGATTTCATGCTGGGGTGTAAGTGCAGGGCTTCTGTCAGCCCTGCCTTTGATTTGTTTACCTCCAGAGTTGGAAAGTGCATATTTGCGTGAGATGGGAAAAGTGTGGATCGTGCTTCATATTTCATCCAGACAATTTGAAATGACCAGTGTGTTGGTAATTATTTGCCATTTCCATGGCGTTTGGCACCGTAATAGTCATGAGGTCGGTCTCTGCATCCTGAAGCCTATGATGCTTTTTGCAGAGAAACCTCTGCTGAGGCCCAGGTAACTTGCTATTTCCCATAGCTGGCACAGTAGCCTTGGAAGACAGGATTGTTTTCAGTATTATTTCACCATTTTTTCACCACTGTTTCAAGAACGGGAGCACTTTTCAACCGTTAGCGGAAGAATCCTTCTTTGGAGATGAGATATTTTTCTGGGGTGGCAAGTGCAGGGCCTCTGTCAGTCCTGGGTTTGTTGGACTAGCGCCAGACATGGGAAGTGCGCCTTTGTGGGACAGGTGAATAGTGCGGATCCTGTTTCAGTCTAAAGACTGAAACAGGATCCGCACTTTTCACCGTTCCTTTCAGAATCATTTGATTCATCAGCTAGGAATGGCGATTGCTTCTCCAGACCAATCGAAGGCTAGGCCAAAGTAACTCGATCTTTCCAAGAGGTGTGAGGCCCAACTTTTGAAAGAACCGCTAAGTGGAGAAATATTTGTTATTTTTCCAAAGCACTTTTCACCGTAATTGTCATAAGGTTGGTCTCTGCATCCTTAAGCATAGGAGAGTCTTCACAGACGAAACAGGCTGAGGCCCAGTAATCTTGGCATTTCCAATAGTTGGTCCTAGAGACTACCAAGAAAGTGTTCTTTTAAGTATTATTCCCTTGTGGTTTCAGCATTATTTTCAGAACCCCAGCAGGGTTCTCGCATTAGCATAAGAATTCTGCCTGGTAGTTGAGATTTCTAGGAGGAGTGTAAGCATGGGGCTTCTGTATGCCCTGCCTTTGATTTGTTTACCTCCAGAGTTTTAACGTGCATGTTTGCGGAAGATGGATAAAGTGTGGATCCTGCCTCAGATTTCATCCTGACACTTTGAAATGACCAGTGTGTTGGTAATTATTTGCCATTTCCATGGCGTTTGGCACCGTAATAGTCATGAGGTCGGTCTCTGCATCCTGAAGCCTATGATGCTTTTTGCAGAGAAACCTCTGCTGAGGCCCAGGTAACTTGCTATTTCCCATAACTGGCACAGGAGCTTTGGAAGATAGGATTGTTTTCAGTATTATTTCACCATTTTTTCACCACTGTTTCAAGAACGGGAGCCCTTTTCAACCATTAGCCGAAGAATCCTTCTTTGGAGATGAGATATTTTTCTGGGGTGGGAAGTGCAGGGCCTCTGTCAGTCCTGGGTTTGTTGGACTAGCGCCAGACATGAAAGTGCGCCTTTGTGGGACAGGTGAATAGTGCGGATCCTGTTTCAGTCTAAAGACTGAAACAGGATCCGCACTTTTCACCGTTCCTTTCAGAATCATTTGATTCATCAGCTAGGAATGGCGATTGCTTCTCCAGACCAATCGAAGGCTAGGCCAAAGTAACTCGATCATTCCAAGAGGTGTGTGGCCCAAGTTTTGAAAGAACCGCTAAGTGGAGAACTGTTTGTTATTTTTCCACAGCACTTTTCTCCGTAATTGTCATAAGGTTGGTCGCTGCATCCTTAAGCCTACCACAGTTTTAACAGAAGAAACTGGCTGAAGACCAGTAATCTTGGCATTTCCAATAGTGGGTCCTAGAGACTACCAAGAAAGTGTTCTTTTAAGTATTATTCCCTTGTGGTTTTAGCATTATTTTCAGAACCCCAGCAGGGGTCTCGCATTAGCATAAGAATTCTGCCTGGTAGTTGAGATTTCTGGGTGGAGTATAAGCTCAGGGCTTCTGTAGGCCCTGCCTTTGATTTGTTTACCTCCAGAGTTGGAAAGTGCATATTTGTGTGAGATGGGAAAAGTGTGGATCGTGCTTCAGATTTCATGCAGACACTTTGAAATGACCAGTGTGTTGGTAATTATTTGCCATTTCCATGGCGTTTGGCCCCGTAATAGTCATGAGGTCGGTCTCTGCATCCTGAAGCCTATGATGCTTTTTGCAGAGAAACCTCTGCTGAGGCCCAGGTAACTTGCTATTTCCCATAGCTGGCACAGGAGCCTTGGAAGATAGGATTGTTTTCAGTATTATTTCACCATTTTTTCACAACTGTTTCAAGACCGGGAGCCCTTTTCAAACGTTAGCGGAAGAATCCTTCTTTGGAGATGAGATATTTTTCTGGGGTGGCAAGTGCAGGGCCTCTGTCAGTCCTGGGTTTGTTGGACTAGCGCCAGACATGAGAAGTGCGCCTTTGTGGGACAGGTGAATAGTGCGGATCCTGTTTCAGTCTAAAGACTGAAACAGGATCCGCACTTTTCACCGTTCCTTTCAGAATCATTTGATTCATCAGCTAGGAATGGCGATTGCTTCTCCAGCCCAATCGAAGGCTAGGCCAAAGTAACTCGATCTTTCCAAGAGGTGTGTGGCCCAACTTTTGAAAGAACCGCTAAGTGGAGAACTATTTGGTATTTTTCCTAAGCACTTTTCACCGTAATTGTCCTAAGGTTGGTCTCTGCATCCTTAAGCATACCAGAGTTTTCACAGACGAAACAGGCTGAGGCCCATTAATCTTGGCATTTCCAATAGTGGGTCCTAGAGACTACCAAGAAAGTGTTCTTTTAAGTATTATTCTGTTGTGGTTTCAGCATTATTTTCAGAACCCGAGCAGGGTTCTCGCATTAGCATAAGAATCCTGCCTGGTAGTTGAGATTTCATGGTGGGGTGTAAGTGCGGGGCTTCTGTCAGGCCTGCCTTTGATTTGTTTACCTCCAGAGTTGGAAAGTGCATATTTGCGTGAGATGGGAAAAGTGTGGATCGTGCTTCAGATTTCATCCTGACTCTTTGAAATGACCAGTGTGTTGGTAATTATTTGCCATTTCCATGGCGTTTGGCCCCGTAATAGTCATGAGTTCGGTCTCTGCATCCTGAAGCCTATGATGCTTTTTGCAGAGAAACCTCTGCTGAGGCCCAGGTAACTTGCTATTTCCCATAGCTGGCACAGGAGCCTTGGAAGATAGGATTGTTTTCAGTATTATTTCACCATTTTTTCACCACTGTTTCAAGAACGGGAGCCCTTTTCAACCGTTAGCGGAAGAATCCTTCTTTGGAGATGAGATATTTTTCTGGGGTGGCAAGTGCAGGGCCTCTGTCAGTCCTGGGTTTGTTGGACTAGCGCCACACATGAGAAGTGCGCCTTTGTGGGACAGGTGAATAGTGCGGATCCTGTTTCAGTCTAAAGACTGAAACAGGATCCGCACTTTTCACCGTTCCTTTCAGAATCATTTGATTCATCAGCTAGGAATGGCGATTGCTTCTCCAGACCAATCGAAGGCTAGGCGAAAGTAAATCGATCTTTCCAACAGGTGTGTGGCCCAACTTTTGAAAGAACCGCTAAGTGGAGAACTATTTGTTATTTTTCCGAAGCACTTTTCACCGTAATTGTCATAAGGTTGGTCTCTGCATCCTTAAGCATACGAGAGTTTTCACAGACGAAACATTAATCTTGGCCCATTAATCATGGCATTTCCAATAGTTGGTCCTAGAGACTACCAAGAAAGTGTTCTCTTAGGTATTATTCCGTTGTGGTTTCAGCATTGTTTTCAGTACCCGAGCAGGGTTCTCGCATTAGCATAAGAATCCTGCCTGGTAGTTGAGATTTCATGGTGGGGTGTAAGTGCGGGGCTTCTGTCAGCCCTGCCTTTGATTTGTTTACCTCCAGAGTTGGAAAGTGCATATTTGCGTGAGATGGGAAAAGTGTGGATCGTGCTTCAGATTTCATCCTGGCACTTTGAAATGACCAGTGTGTTGGTAATTATTTGCCATTTCCATGGCGTTTGGCACCGTAATAGTCATGAGGTCGGTCTCTGCATCCTGAAGCCTATGATGCTTTTTGCAGAGAAACCTCTGCTGAGGCCCAGGTAACTTGCTATTTCCCATAGCTGGCACAGGAGCCTTGGAAGATAGGACTGTTTTCAGTATTATTACATCATTTTTTCACCACTGTTTCAAGAACGGGAGCCCTTTTCAACCGTTAGCGGAAGAATCCTTCTTTGGAGATGAGGTATTTTTCTCCGGCGGCAAGTGCAGGGCCTCTGTCTGTCCTGGGTTTGTTGGACTAGCGCCAGACATGAGAAGTGCGCCTTTGTGGGACAGGTGAATAGTGCGGATCCTGTTTCAGTCTAAAGACTGAAACAGGATCCGCACTTTTCACCGTTCCTTTCAGAATCATTTGATTCATCAGCTAGGAATGGCGATTGCTTCTCCAGACCAATCGAAGGCTAGGCCAAAGTACCTCGATCTTTCCAAGAGGTGTGTGGCCCAACTTTTGAAAGAACCGCTAAGTGGAGAACTATTTGGTATTTTTCCGAAGCACTTTTCACCGTAATTGTCCTAAGGTTGGTCTCTGCATCCTTAAGCATACGAGAGTTTTCACAGACGAAACAGGCTGAGGCCCATTAATCTTGGCATTTCCAATAGTTGGTCCTAGAGACTACCAAGAAAGTGTTCTTTTAAGTATTATTCCGTTGTGGTTTCAGCATTATTTTCAGTACCGGAGCAGGGTTCTCGCATTAGCATAAGAATCCTGCCTGGTAGTTGAGATTTCATGGTGGGGTGTAAGTGCGGGGCTTCTGTCAGCCCTGCCTTTGATTTGTTTACCTCCAGAGTTGGAAAGTGCATAATTGCGTGAGATGGGAAAAGTGTGGATCGTGCTTCAGATTTCATCCTGACACTTTGAAATGACCAGTGTGTTGGTAATTATTTGCCATTTCCATGGCGTTTGGCTCCATAATAGTCATGAGGTCGGTCTCTGCATCCTGAAGCCTATGATGCTTTTTGCAGAGAAACCTCTGCTGAGGCCCAGGTAACTTGCTATTTCCCATAGCTGGCACAGGAGCATTGGAAGATAGGGTTGTTTTCAGTATTATTTCACCATTTTTTCACCACTGTTTCAAGACCGGGAGCCCTTTTCAACCGTTAGCGGAAGAATCCTTCTTTGGAGATGAGATATTTTTCTGGGGAGGCAAGTGCAGGGCCTCTGTCAGTCCTGGGTTTGTTGGACTAGCGCCAGACATGAGAAGTGCGCCTTTGTGGGACAGGTGAATAGTGCGGATCATGTTTCAGTCTAAAGACTGAAACAGGATCCGCACTTTTCACCGTTCCTTTCAGAATCATTTGATTCATCAGCTAGGAATGGCGATTGCTTCTCCAGACCAATCGAAGGCTAGGCCAAAGTACCTCGATCTTTCCAAGAGGTGTGTGGCCCAACTTTTGAAAGAACCGCTAAGTGGAGAACTATTTGGTATTTTTCCGAAGCACTTTTCACCGTAATTGTCATAAGGTTGGTCTCTGCATCCTTAAGCATACGAGAGTTTTCACAGACGAAACAGGCTGAGGCCCAGTAATCTTGGCATTTCCAATAGTTTGTCCTAGAGACTACCAAGAAAGTGTTCCTTTAAGTATTATTCCTTTGTGGTTTCAGCATTATTTTCAGTACCGGAGCAGGGTTCTCGCATTAGCATAAGAATCCTGCCTGGTAGTTGAGATTTCATGGTGGGGTGTAAGTGCGGGGCTTCTGTCAGCCTTGCCTTTGATTTGTTTACCTCCAGAGTTGGAAAGTGCATATTTGCGTGAGATGGGAAAAGTGTGGATCGTGCTTCAGATTTCATCCTGACACTTTGAAATGACCAGTGTGTTGGTAATTATTTGCCATTTCCATGGCGATTGGCCCCGTAATAGTCATGAGGTCGGTCTCTGCATCCTGAAGCCTATGATGCTTTTTGCAGAGAAACCTCTGCTGAGGCCCAGGTAACTTGCTATTTCCCATAGCTGGCACAGGAGCCTTGGAAGATAGGACTGTTTTCAGTATTATTTCATCATTTTTTCACCACTGTTTCAAGAACGGGAGCCCTTTTCAACCGTTAGCGGAAGAATCCTTCTTTGGAGATGAGGTATTTTTCTGGGGCGGCAAGTGCAGGGCCTCTGTCAGTCCTGGGTTTGTTGGACTAGCGCCAAACATGAGAAGTGTGCCTTTGTGGGACAGGTGAATAGTGCGGATTCTGTTTCAGTCTAAAGACTGAAACAGGATCCGCACTTTTCACCGTTCCTTTCAGAATCATTTGATTCATCAGCTAGGAATGGCGATTGCTTCTCCAGACTAATCGAAGGCTATGCCAAAGTACCTCGATCTTTCCAAGAGGTGTGTGGCCCAACTTTTGAAAGAACCGCTAAGTGGAGAACTATTTGGTATTTTTCCGAAGCACTTTTCACCTTAATTGTCATAAGGTTGGTCTCTGCATCCTTATGCATACGAGAGTTTTCACAGACGAAACAGGCTGAGGCCCAGTAATCTTGGCATTTCCAATAGTTGGTCCTAGAGACTACCAAGAAAGTGTTCCTTTAAGTATTATTCCTTTGTGGTTTCAGCATTATTTTCAGAACCCGAGCAGGGTTCTCGCATTAGCATAAGAATCCTGCCTGGTAGTTGAGATTTCATGGTGGGGTGTAAGTGCGGGGCTTCTGTCAGCCCTGCCTTTGATTTGTTTACCTCCAGAGTTGGAAAGTGCATACTTGCGTGAGATGGGAAAAGTGTGGATCGTGCTTCAGATTTCATCCTGACACTTTGAAATGACCAGTGTGTTGGTAATTATTTGCCATTTCCATGGCGTTTGGCACCGTAATAGTCAGGAGGTCGGTCTCTGCATCCTGAAGCCTATGATGCTTTTTGCAGAGAAACCTCTGCTGAGGCCCAGGTAACTTGCTATTTCCCATAGCTGGCACAGGAGCCTTGGAAGATAGGGTTGTTTTCAGTATTATTTCACCATTTTTTCACCACTGTTTCAAGAACGGGAGCCCTTTTCAACCGTTAGCGGAAGAATCCTTCTTTGGAGATGAGATATTTTTCTGGGGAGGCAAGTGCAGGGCCTCTGTCAGTCCTGGGTTTGTTGGACTAGCGCCAGACATGAGAAGTGCGCCTTTGTGGGACAGGTGAATAGTGCGGATCCTGTTTCAGTCTAAAGACTGAAACAGGATCCGCACTTTTGACCGTTCCTTTCAGAATCATTTGATTCATCAGCTAGGAATAGCGATTCCTTCTCCAGACCAATCGAAGGCTAGGCCAAAGTACCTCGATCTTTCCAAGAGGTGTGTGGCCCAACTTTTGAAAGAACCGCTAAGTGGAGAACTATTTGGCATTTTTCCGAAGCACTTTTCACCGTAATTGCCCTAAGGTTGGTCTCTGCATCGTTAAGCATACGAGAGTTTTCACAGACGAAACAGGCTGAGGCCCATTAATCTTGGCATTTCCAATAGTTGGTCCTAGAGACTACCAAGAAAGTGTTCTTTTAAGTATTATTCCGTTGTGGCTTCAGCATTATTTTCAGAACCCGAGCAGGGTTCTCGCATTAGCATAAGAATCCTGCCTGGTAGTTGAGATTTCTGGGTGGGGTGTAAGTGCGGGGCTTCTGTCAGCCCTGCCTTTGATTTGTTTACCTCCAGAGTTGGAAAGTGCATACTTGCGTGAGATGGGAAAAGTGTGGATCGTGCTTCAGATTTCATCCTGACACTTTGAAATGACCAGTGTGTTGGTAATTATTTGCCATTTCCATGGCGTTTGGCACCGTAATAGTCATGAGGTCGGTCTCTGCATCCTGAAGCCTATGATGCTTTTTGCAGAGAAACCTCTGCTGAGGCCCAGGTAACTTGCTATTTCCCATAGCTGGCACAGGAGCCTTGGAAGATAGGGTTGTTTTCAGTATCATTTCACCATTTTTTCACCACTGTTTCAAGACCGGGAGCCCTTTTCAACCGTTAGCGGAAGAATCCTTCTTTGGAGAGGAGATATTTTTCTGGGGTGGCAAGTGCAGGGCCTCTGTCAGTCCTGGGTTGGTTGGACTAGCGCCAGACATGAGAAGTGCGCCTTTGTGGGACAGGTGAATAGTGCGGATCCTGTTTCAGTCTAAAGACTGAAACAGGATACGCACTTTTCACCGTTCCTTTCAGAATCATTTGATTCATCAGCTAGGAATGGCGATTGCTTCTCCAGACCAATCGAAGGCTAGGCCAAAGTACCTCGATCTTTCCAAGAGGTGTGTGGCCCAACTTTTGAAAGAACCGCTAAGTGGAGAACTATTTGGTATTTTTCCGAAGCACTTTTCACCGTAATTGTCATAAGGTTGGTCTCTGCATCCTTATGCATACGAGAGTTTTCACAGACGAAACAGGCTGAGGCCCAGTAATCTTGGTATATCCAATAGTTGCTCCTAGAGACTACCAAGAAAGTGTTTTTTTAAGTATTATTCCATTGTGGCTTCAGCATTATTTTCAGAACCTGAGCAGGGTTCTTGCATTAGCATAAGAATCCTGCCTGGTAGTTGAGATTTCTGGGTGGGGTGTAAGTGCGGGGCTTCTGTCAGCCCTGCCTTTGATTTGTTTACCTCCAGAGTTGGAAAGTGCATATTTGCGTGAGATGGGAAAAGTGTGGATCGTGCTTCAGATTTCATCCTGACACTTTGAAATGGCCAGTGTGTTGGTAATTATTTGCCATTTCCATGGCGTTTGGCACCGTAATAGTCATGAGGTCGGTCTCTGCATCCTGAAGCCTATGATGCTTTTTGCAGAGAAACCTCTGCTGAGGCCCAGGTAACTTGCTATTTCCCATAGCTGGCACAGGAGCCTTGGAAGATAGGGTTGTTTTCAGTATTATTTCACCATTTTTTGACCACTGTTTCAAGACCGGGAGCCCTTTTCAACCGTTAGCGGAAGAATCCTTCTTTGGAGATGAGATATTTTTCTGGGGAGGCAAGTGCAGGGCCTCTGTCAGTCCTGGGTTTGTTGGACTAGCGCCAGACATGAGAAGTGCGCCTTTGTGGGACAGGTGAATAGTGCGGATCCTGTTTCAGTCTAAAGACTGAAACAGGATCCGCACTTTTCACCGTTCCTTTCAGAATCATTTGATTCATCAGCTAGGAATGGCGATTGCTTCTCCAGACCAATCGAAGGCTAGGCCAAAGTACCTCGATCTTTCCAAGAGGTGTGTGGCCCAAGTTTTGAAAGAACCGCTAAGTGGAGAACTATTTGGTATTTTTCCGAAGCACTTTTCACCGTAATTGTCATAAGGTTGGTCTCTGCATCCTTAAGCATACGAGAGTTTTCACAGACGAAACAGGCTGAGGCCCAGTAATCTTGGTATTTCCAATAGTTGCTCCTAGAGACTACCAAGAAAGTGTTTTTTTAAGTATTATTCCCTTGTGGTTTCAGCATTATTTTCAGAACCCGAGCAGGGGTCTCGCATTAGCATAAGAATTCTGCCTGGTAGTTGAGATTTCTGGGTGGAGTATAAGCTCAGGGCTTCTGTAGGCCCTGCCTTTGATTTGTTTACCTCCAGAGTTGGAAAGTGCATATTTGCGTGAGATGGGAAAAGTGTGGATCGTGCTTCAGATTTCATGCAGACACTTTGAAATGACCAGTGTGTTGGTAATTATTTGCCATTTCCATGGCGTTTGGCCCCGTAATAGTCATGAGGTCGGTCTCTGCATCCTGAAGCCTATGATGCTTTTTGCAGAGAAACCTCTGCTGAGGCCCAGGTAACTTGCTATTTCCCATAGCTGGCACAGGAGCCTTGGAAGATAGGATTGTTTTCAGTATTATTTCACCATTTTTTCACAACTGTTTCAAGACCGGGAGCCCTTTTCAACCGTTAGCGGAAGAATCCTTCTTTGGAGATGAGATAATTTTCTGGGGTGGCAAGTGCAGGGCCTCTGTCAGTCCTGGGTTTGTTGGACTAGCGCCAGACATGAGAAGTGCGCCTTTGTGGGACAGGTGAATAGTGCGGATCCTGTTTCAGTCTAAAGACTGAAACAGGATCCGCACTTTTCACCGTTCCTTTCAGAATCATTTGATTCATCAGCTAGGAATGGCGATTGCTTCTCCAGCCCAATCGAAGGCTAGGCCAAAGTAACTCGATCTTTCAAAGAGGTGTGTTGCCCAACTTTTGAAAGAACCGCTAAGTGGAGAACTATTTGGTATTTTTCCTAAGCACTTTTCACCGTAATTGTCCTAAGGTTGGTCTCTGCATCCTTAAGCATACCAGAGTTTTCACAGACGAAACAGGCTGAGGCCCATTAATCTTGGCATTTCCAATAGTGGGTCCTAGAGACTACCAAGAAAGTGTTCTTTTAAGTATTATTCTGTTGTGGTTTCAGCATTATTTTCAGAACCCGAGCAGGGTTCTCGCATTAGCATAAGAATCCTGCCTGGTAGTTGAGATTTCATGGTGGGGTGTAAGTGCGGGGCTTCTGTCAGGCCTGCCTTTGATTTGTTTACCTCCAGAGTTGGAAAGTGCATATTTGCGTGAGATGGGAAAAGTGTGGATCGTGCTTCAGATTTCATCCTGGCACTTTGAAATGACCAGTGTGTTGGTAATTATTTGTCATTTCCATGGCGTTTGGCCCCGTAATAGTCATGA
The DNA here is from genome assembly GCF_020740605.2 of Lemur catta. Classification (NCBI taxonomy): domain Eukaryota; kingdom Metazoa; phylum Chordata; class Mammalia; order Primates; family Lemuridae; genus Lemur; species Lemur catta. The sequence continues at coordinate 82,288,716 of NC_059132.1, read as the reverse complement.
GGTCGGTCTCTGCATCCTGAAGCCTATGATGCTTTTTGCAGAGAAACCTCTGCTGAGGCCCAGGTAACTTGCTATTTCCCATAGGTGGCACAGGAGCCTTGGAAGATAGGGTTGTTTTCATTATTATTTCACCATTTTTTCACCACTGTTTCAAGACCGGGAGCCCTTTTCAACCGTTAGCGGAAGAATCCTTCTTTGGAGATGAGATATTTTTCTGGGGAGGCAAGTGCAGGGACTCTGTCAGTCCTGGGTTTGTTGGACTAGCGCCAGACATGAGAAGTGCGCCTTTGTGGGACAGGTGAATAGTGGGGATCCTGTTTCAGTCTAAAGACTGAAACAGGATCCGCACTTTTCACCGTTCCTTTCAGAATCATTTGATTCATCAGCTAGGAATGGCGATTGCTTCTCCAGACCAATCGAAGGCTACGCCAAAGTAACTCGATCGTTCCAAGAGGTGTGTGGCCCAACTCTTGAAAGAACCGCTAAGTGGAGAACTATTTGGTATTTTTCCGAGGCACTTTTCACCGTAATTGTCCTAAGGTTGGTCTCTGCATCCTTAAGCATACTAGAGTTTTCACAGACGAAACAGGCTGAGGCCCAGTAATATTGGCATTTCCAATAGTTGGTCCTAGAGACTACCAAGAAAGTGTTCTTTTAAGTATTACTCTGTTGTGGTTTCAGCATTATTTTCAGAACCCGAGCAGGGTTCTCGCATTAGCATAAGAATCCTGCCTGGTAGTTGAGATTTCATGGTGGGGTGTAAGTGCGGGGCTTCTGTCAGCCCTGCCTTTGATTTGTTTACCTCCAGAGTTGGAAAGTGCATATTTGCGTGAGATGGGAAAAGTGTGGATCGTGCTTCAGATTTCATCCAGACACTTTGAAATGACCAGTGTGTTGGTAAGTATTTGTCATTTCCATGGCGTTTGGCCCCGTAATAGTCATGAGGTCGGTCTCTGCATCCTGAAGCCTATGATGCTTTTTGCAGGGAAACCGCTGCTGAGGCCCAGGTAACTTGCTATTTCCCATAGCTGGCACAGGAGCCTTGGAAGATAGGATTGTTTTCAGTATTATTTCACCATTTTTTCACCACTGTTTCAAGACCGGGAGCCCTTTTCAACCGTTAGCGGAAGAATCCTTCTTTGGAGAGGAGATATTTTTCTGGGGTGGCAAGTGCAGGGCCTCTGTCAGTCCTGGGTTTGTTGGACTAGCGCCAGACATGAGAAGTGCGCCTTTGTGGGACAGGTGAATAGTGCGGATCCTGTTTCAGTCTAAAGACTGAAACAGGATCCGCACTTTTCACCGTTCCTTTCAGAATCATTTGATTCATCAGCTAGGAATGGCGATTGCTTCTCCAGACCAATCGAAGGCTAGGCCAAAGTACCTCGGTCTTTCCAAGAGGTGTGTGGCCCAACTTTTGAAAGAACCGCTAAGTGGAGAACTATTTGGTATTTTTCCGAAGCAATTATCACCCTAGTTGTCATAAGGTTGGTCTCTGCAACCTTAAGCATACGAGAGTTTTCACAGACGAAACAGGCTGAGGACCATTAATCTTGGCATTTCCAATAGTTGGTCCTAGAGACTACCAAGAAAGTGTTTTTTTAAGTATTATTCCATTGTGGTTTCAGCATTATTTTCAGAACTCTAGCAGGGTTCTCGCATTAGCATAAGAATCCTGCCTGGTAGTTGAGATTTCTGGGTGGGGTGTAAGTGCAGGGGCTTCTGTCAGCCCAGCCTTTGATTTGTTTACCTCCAGAGTTGGAAAGTGCATAGTTGCGTGAGATGGGAAAAGTGTGGATCGTGCTTCAGATTTCATCCTGACACTTTGAAATGACCAGTGTGTTGGTAATTATTTGCCATTTACATGGCGTTTGGCCCCCTAATAGTCATGAGGTCGGTCTCTGCATCCTGAAGCCTATGATGCTTTTTGCAGAGAAACCTCTGCTGAGGCCCAGGTAACTTGCTATTTCCCATAGCTGGCACAGGAGACTTGGAAGATAGGATTGTTTTCAGTATTACTTCACCATTTTTTCACCACTGTATCAAGAACGGGAGCCCTTTTTAACCGTTAGCGGAAGAATCCTTCTTTGGAGATGAGATATTTTTCTCGGGTGGCAAGTGCAGGGCCTCTGTCAGTCCTGGGTTTGTTGGACTAGCGCCAGACATGAGAAGTGCGCCTTTGTGGGACAGGTGAATAGTGCGGATCCTGTTTCAGTCTAAAGACTGAAACAGGATCCGCACTTTTCACCGTTCCTTTCAGAATCATTTGATTCATCAGCTAGGAATGGCGATTGCTTCTCCAGACCAATCGAAGGCTAGGCCAAAGTACCTCGATCTTTCCAAGAGGTGTGTGGCCCAACTTTTGAAAGAACCGCTAAGTGGAGAACTATTTGGTATTTTTCCGAAGCACTTTTCACCGTTGTTTTCATAAGGTTGGTCTCTGCATCCTTAAGCATACCAGTGTCTTCACAGACGAAAAAGGCTGAGGCCCAGTAATCTTGGCATTTCCAATAGTTGGTCTTAGAGACTACCAGGAAAGTTTTCCTTTAAGTATTATTCTTTGTGGTTTCAGCATTATTTTCAGAACCCGAGCAAGGTTCTCGCATTAGAGTAAGAATCCTGCCTGGTAGTTGAGATTTCATGGTGGGGTGTAAGTGCGGGGCTTCTGTCAGCCCCGCCTTTGATTTGTTTACCTCCAGAGTTGGAAAGTGCATAGTTGCGTGAGATGGGAAAAGTGTGGATCGTGCTTCAGATTTCATCCAGACACTTTGAAATGACCAGTGTGTTGGTAATTATTTGCCATTTCCATGGCGTTTGGCACCGTAATAGTCATGAGGTCGGTCTCTGCATCCTGAAGCCTATGATGCTTTTTGCAGAGAAACCTCTGCTGAGGCCCAGGTAACTTGCTATTTCCCATAGCTGGCACAGGAGCCTTGGAAGATAGGATTGTTTTCAGTATTATTTCACCATTTTTTCACCACTGTTTCAAGAGCGGGAGCCCTTTTCAACCGTTAGCGGAAGAATCCTTCTTTGGAGATGAGATATTTTTCTGGGGTGGCAAGTGCAGGGCCTCTGTCAGTCCTGGGTTTGTTGGACTAGCACCAGACATGAGAATTGCGCCTTTGTGGGACAGGTGAATAGTGCGGATCCTGTTTCAGTCTAAAGACTGAAACAGGATCCGCACTTTTCACCGTTCCTTTCAGAATCATTTGATTCATCAGCTAGGAATGGCGATTGCTTCTCCAGACCAATCGAAGGCTAGGCCAAAGTACCTCGATCTTTCCAAGAGGTGTGTGGCCCAACTTTTGAAAGAACCGCTAAGTGGAGAACTATTTGGTATTTTTCCGAAGCACTTTTCACCGTTGTTGTCATAAGGTTGGTCTCTGCACCCTTAAGCATACGAGAGTTTTCACAGACGAAACAGGCTGAGGCCCAGTAATCTTGGCATTTCCAATGGTTTGTCCTAGAGACAACCAAGAAAGTGTTCTTTTAAGTATTATTCCGTTGTGGTTTCAGCATTATTTTCAGAACCCGAGCAGGGTTCTCACATTAGCATAAGAATCCTCCCTGGTAGTTGAGATTTCTGGGTGGGGTATAAGTTGGGGGATTCTGTCTGCCCTGCCTTTGATTTGTTTACCTCCAGAGTTGGAAAGTGCATAATTGCGTGAGATGGGAAAAGTGTGGATCGTGCTTCAGATTTCATTCTGACATTTGAAATGATCAGTATGTTGGTAATTATTTGCCATTTCCATGGCGTTTGGCACCGTAATAGTCATGAGGTCGGTCTCTGCATCCTGAAGCCTATGATGCTTTTTGCAGAGAAACCTCTGCTGAGGCCCAGGTAACTTGCTCTTTTCCATAGCTGGCACAGGAGCCTTGGAAGATAGGATTGTTTTCAGTATTATTTCACCATTTTTTCACCACTGTTTCAAGAACGGGAGCCCTTTTCAACCGTTAGCGGAAGAATCCTTCTTTGGAGATGAGATATTTTTCTGGGGTGGCAAGTGCAGGGCCTCTGTCAGTCCTGGGTTTGTTGGAGTAGCGCCAGACATGAGAAGTGCGCCTTTGTGGGAGAGGTGAATAGTGCGGATCCTGTTTCAGTCTAAAGACTGAAACAGGATCCGCACTTTTCACCGTTCCTTTCAGAATCATTTGATTCATCAGCTAGGAATGGCGATTGCTTCTCCAGACCAATCGAAGGCTAGGCCAAAGTAACTCGATTTTCCAAGAGGTTTGTGGCCCAACTTTTGAAAGAACCGCTAAGTGGAGAACTATTTGGTATTTTTCCTAAGCACTTTTCACCGTAATTGTCCTAAGGTTGGTCTCTGCGTCCTTAAGCATACCAGTGTCTTCACAGACGAAACAGGCTGAGGCCCAGTAATCCTGGCATTTCCAATAGTTGGTCTTAGAGACTGCTAAGAAAGTGTTCTTTTAAGTATTATTCCTTTGCCATTTTACCATTATTTTCAGTACCCGAGGAGGGCTCTCGCATTACCATAAGAATCCTGCCTGGTAGTTGAGATTTCATGGTGGGGTGTAAGTGCGGGGCTTCTGTCAGCCCTGCCTTTGATTTGTTTACCTCCAGAGTTGGAAAGTGCATATTTGCGTGAGATGGGAAAAGTGTGGATCGTGCTTCAGATTTCATCCTGACACTTTGAAATGACCAGTGTGTTGGTAATTATTTGCCATTTCCATGGCGTTTGGCCCCGTAATAGTCATGAGGTCGGTCTCTGCATCCTGAAGCCTATGATGCTTTTTGCAGGGAAACCTCTGCTGAGGCCCAGGTAACTTGCTATTTCCCATAGCTGGCACAGGAGCCTTGGAAGATAGGATTGTTTTCAGTATTATTTCACCATTTTTTCACCACTGTTTCAAGAACGGGAGCCCTTTTCAACCGTTAGCGGAAGAATCCTTCTTTGGAGATGAGATATTTTTCTGGGGTGGCAAGTGCAGGGCCTCTGTCAGTCCTGGGTTTGTTGGACTAGCGCCAGACATGAGAAGTGCGCCTTTGTGGGACAGGTGAATAGTGCGGATCCTGTTTCAGTCTAAAGACTGAAACAGGATTAGCACTTTTCACCGTTCCTTTCAGAATCATTTGATTCATCAGCTAGGAATGGCGATTGCTTCTCCAGACCAATCGAAGGCTAGGCCAAAGTACCTCGATCTTTCCAAGAGGTGTGTGGCCCAACTTTTGAAAGAACCGCTAAGTGGAGAACTATTTGGTATTTTTCCGAAGCACTTTTCACCGTAGTTTTCATAAGGTTGGTCTCTGCATCCTTAAGCTTACGAGAGTTTTCACAGACGAAACAGGCTGAGGCCCATTAATCTTGGCATTTCCAATAGTTGGTCCTAGAGACTAGCAAGAAAGTGTTCTTTTAAGTATTATTCCGTTGCGGTTTCAGCATTATTTTCAGAACCCGAGCAGGGTTCTCGCATTAGCATAAGAATCCTGCCTGGTAGTTGAGATTTCTGGGTGGAGTATAAGTTGGGGGATTCTGTCACCCCTGCCTTTGATTTGTTTACCTCCAGAGGTGGAAAGTGCATAATTGCGTGAGATGGGAAAAGTGTGGATCGTGCTTCAGATTTCATACTGACATTTGAAATGATCAGTGTGTTGGTAATTATTTGCCATTTCCATGGCGTTTGGCCCCGTAATAGTCATGAGGTCGGTCTCTGCATCCAGAAGCCTATGATGCTTTTTGCAGAGAAAGCTCTGCTGAGGCCCAGGTAACTTGCTATTTCCCATAGCTGGCACAGGAGCCTTGGAAGATAGGATTGTTTTCAGTATTATTTCACCATTTTTTCACCACTGTTTCAAGAACGGGAGCCCTTTTCAACCGTTAGCGGAAGAATCCTTCTTTGGAGATGAGATATTTTTCTGGGGTGGCAAGTGCAGGGCCTCTGTCAGTCCTGGGTTTGTTGGACTAGCGCCAGACATGAGAAGTGCGCCTTTGTGGGACAGGTGAATAGTGCGGATCCTGTTTCAGTCTAAAGACTGAAACAGGATCTGCACTTTTCACCGTTCCTTTCAGAATCATTTGATTCATCAGCTAGGAATGGCGATTGCTTCTCCAGACCAATCGAAGGCTAGGCCAAAGTACCTCGATCTTTCCAAGAGGTTTGTGGCCCAACTTTTGAAAGAACCGCTAAGTGGAGAACTATTTGGTATTTTTCCTAAGCACTTTTCACCGTAATTGTCCTAAGGTTGGTCTCTGCGTCCTTAAGCATACCAGTGTCTTCACAGACGAAACAGGCTGAGGCCCAGTAATCTTGGCATTTCCAATAGTTGGTCTTAGAGACTGCCAAGAAAGTGTTCTTTTAAGTATTATTCCTTTGTGGTTTCACCATTATTTTCAGTACCCGAGGAGGGTTCTCGCATTAGCATAAGAATCCTGCCTGGTAGTTGAGATTTCATGGTGGGGTGTAAGTGCGGGGCTTCTGTCAGCCCTGCCTTTGATTTGTTTACCTCCAGAGTTGGAAAGTGCATATTTGCGTGAGATGGGAAAAGTGTGGATCGTGCTTCAGATTTCATCCTGACACTTTGAAATGACCAGTGTGTTGGTAATTATTTGCCATTTCCATGGCGTTTGGCCCCGTAATAGTCATGAGGTCGGTCTCTGCATCCTGAAGCCTATGATGCTTTTTGCAGGGAAACCTCTGCTGAGGCCCAGGTAACTTGCTATTTCCCATAGCTGGCACAGGAGCCTTGGAAGATAGGATTGTTTTCAGTATTATTTCCCCATTTTTTCACCACTGTTTCAAGAACGGGAGCCCTTTTCAACCGTTAGCGGAAGAATCCGTCTTTGGAGATGAGATATTTTTCTGGGGTGGCAAGTGCAGGTCCTCTGTCAGTCCTGGGTTTGTTGGACTAGCGCCAGACATGAGAAGTGCGCCTTTGTGGGACAGGTGAATAGTGCGGATCCTGTTTCAGTCTAAAGACTGAAACAGGATCCGCACTTTTCACCGTTCCTTTCAGAATCATTTGATTCATCAGCTAGGAATGGCGATTGCTTCTCCAGACCAATCGAAGGCTAGACCACAGTAACTCGATCTTTCCAAGAGGTGTGTGGCCCAACTTTTGAAAGAACCGCTAAGTGGAGAACTATTTGGTATTTTTCCTAAGCACTTTTCACCGTAATTGTCCTAAGGTTGGTCTCTGCATCCTTAAGCATACCAGAGTTTTCACAGACGAAACAGGCTGAGGCCCATTAATGTTGGCATTTCCAATAGTTTGTCCTAGAGACTACCAAGAAAGTGTTCTTTTAAGTATTATTCTGTTGTGGTTTCAGCATTATTTTCAGAACCCGAGCAGGGTTCTCGCACTAGCATAAGAATCCTGCCTGGTAGTTGAGATTTCTGGGAGGGGTGTACGTGCGGGGCTTCTGTCAGCCCTGCCTTTGATTTGTTTACCTCCAGAGTTGGACAGTGCATATGTGCGTGAGATGGGAAAAGTGTGGATCGTGCTTCAGATTTCATCCAGTCACTTTGAAATGACCAGTGTGTTGGTAATTATTTGCCATTTCCATGGTGTTTGGCACCGTAATAGTCTTGAGGTCGGTCTCTGCATCCTGAAGCCTATGATGCTTTTCGCAGAGAAACCTCTGCTGAGGCCCAGGTAACTTGTTATTTCCCATAGCTGGCACAGGAGCCTTGGAAGATAGGATTGTTTTCAGTATTATTTCACCATTTTTTCACCACTGTTTCAAGAACGGGAGCCCTTTTCAACCGCTAGCGGAAGAATCCTTCCTTGTAGATGGGATATTTTTCTGGGGTGGCAAGTGCAGGGCCTCTGTCAGTCCTGGGTTTGTTGGACTAGCGCCAGACATGAGAAGTGAGCCTTTGTGGGACAGGTGAATAGTGCGGATCCTGTTTCAGTCTAAAGACTGAAACAGGATCCGCACTTTTCACCGTTCCTTTCAGAATCATTTGATTCTTCAGCTAGGAATGGCGATTTCTTCTCCAGACCAATCGAAGGCTAGGCCAAAGTACCTCGATCTTTCCAAGAGGTGTGTGGCCCAACTTTTGAAAGAACCGCTAAGTGGAGAACTATTTGGTATTTTTCCTAAGCACTTTTCACCGTAATTGTCCTAAGGTTGGTCTCTGCATCCTTAAGCATACCAGAGTTTTCACAGAGGAAACAGGCTGAGGCCCATTAAATTTGGCATTTCCAATAGTTGGTCCTAGAGACTAGCAAGAAAGTGTTCTTTTAAGTATTATTCTGTTGTGGTTTCAGCATTATTTTCAGAACCCGAGCAGGGTTCTCGCATTAGCATAGGAATCCTGCCTGGTAGTTGAGATTTCTTGGAGGGGTGTACGTGGGGGGCTTCTGTCAGCCCTGCCTTTGATTTGTTTACCTCCAGAGGTGGAAAGTGCATATGTGCGTGAGATGGGAAAAGTGCGGATCGTGCTTCAGATTACATCCAGTCACTTTGAAATGACCAGTGTGTTGGTAATTATTTGCCATTTCCATGGTGATTGGCACCGTAATAGTCTTGAGGTCGGTCTCTGCATCCTGAAGCCTATGATGCTTTTTGCAGAGAAACCTCTGCTGAGGCCCAGGTAACTTGCTATTTCCCATAGCTGGCACAGGAGCCTTGGAAGATAGGATTGTTTTCAGTATTATTTCACCATTTTTTCAAAACTGTTTCAAGAACCGGAGCCCTTTTCAACCGTTAGTTGAAGAATCCTTCTTTGGAGATGAGATATTTTTCTGGGGTGGCAAGTGCATGGCCTCTGTCAGTCCTGGGTTTGTTGGACTAGCGCCAGACATGAGAAGTGCGCCTTTGTGGGACAGGTGAATAGTGCGGATCCTGTTTCAGGTAAAGACTGAAACAGGATCCGCACTTTTCACCGTTCCTTTCAGAATCATTTGATTCATCAGCTAGGAATGCCGATTGCTTCTCCAGACCAATCGAAGGCTAGGCCAAAGTAACTCGATCTTTCCAAGAGGTGTGTGGCCCAACTTTTGAAAGAACTGCTAAGTGGAGAACTATTTGGTATTTTTCGGAAGCACTTTTCACCGTAATTGTCATAGGGTTGGTCTCTGCATCCTTAAGCATACGAGAGTTTTCAGAGACGAAACAGGCTGAGGCCCAGTAATCTTGGCATTTCCAATAGTTCGTCCTAGAGACTACCAAGAAAGTGTTTTTTTAAGTATTATTCCGTTGTGCTTTCAGCGTTATTTTCAGAACCCGAGCAGGTTTCTCGCATTAGCATAAGAATCCTGCCTGTTAGTTGAGATTTCATGGTGGGGTTTAAGTGCGGGGCATCTGTCAGCCCTGCCTTTGATTTGTTTACCTCCAGAGCTGGAAAGTGCATATTTGCGTGAGATGAGAAAAGTGTGGATCGTGCTTCAGATTTCATCCTGACACTTTGAAATGACCAGTGTGTTGGTAATTATTTGCCATTTCCATGGCGTTTGGCACCGTAATAGTCATGAGGTCGGTCTCTGCATCCTGAAGCCTATGATGCTTTTTGCAGAGAAACCTCTGCTGAGGCCCAGGTAACTTGGTATTTCCCATAGCTGGCACAGGAGCCTTGGAAGGTAGGATTGTTTTCAGTATTATTTCACCATTTTTTCACCACTGTTTCAAGAACCGGAGCCCTTTTCAACCGTTAGCAGAAGAATCCTTCTTTGGAGATGAGATATTTTTCTGGGGTGGCAAGTGCATGGCCTCTGTCAGTCCTGGGTTTGTTGGACTAGCGCCAGACATGAGAAGTGCGCCTTTGTGGGACAGGTGAATAGTGCGGATCCTGTTTCAGTCTAAAGACTGAAACAGGATTAGCACTTTTCACCGTTCCTTTCAGAATCATTTGATTCATCAGCTAGGAATGGCGATTGCTTCTCCAGACCAATTGAAGGCTAGGCCAAAGTAACTCGATCTTTCCAAGAGGTGTGTGGCCCAACTTTTGAAAGAACCGCTAAGTGGAGAACTATTTGGTATTTTTCCGAAGCACTTTTCACCGTAGTTTTCATAAGGTTGGTCTCTGCATCCTTAAGCTTACGAGAGTTTTCACAGACGAAACAGGCTGAGGCCCAGTAATCTTGGTATTTCCAATAGTTGGTCCTAGAGACTAGCAAGAAAGTGTTCTTTTAAGTATTATTCCATTGCGGTTTCAGCATTATTTTCAGAACCCGAGCAGGGTTCTCGCATTAGCATAAGAATCCTGCCTGGTAGTTGAGATTTCTGGGTGGAGTATAAGTTGGGGGATTCTGTCACCCCTGCCTTTGATTTGTTTACCTCCAGAGTTGGAAAGTGCATAATTGCGTGAGATGGGAAAAGTGTGGATCGTGCTTCAGATTTCATACTGACATTTGAAATGATCAGTGTGTTGGTAATTATTTGCCATTTCCATGGCGTTTGGCCCCGTAATAGTCATGAGGTCGGTCTCTGCATCCTGAAGCCTATGATGCTTTTTGCAGAGAAACCTCTGCTGAGGCCCAGGTAACTTGCTATTTCCCATAGCTGGCACAGGAGCCTTGGAAGATAGGATTGTTTTCAGTATTATTTCACCATTTTTTCACCACTGTTTCAAGAACGGGAGCCCTTTTCAACCGTTAGCGGAAGAATCCTTCTTTGGAGATGAGATATTTTTCTGGGGTGGCAAGTGCAGGGCCTCTGTCAGTCCTGGGTTTGTTGGACTAGCGCCAGACATGAGAAGTGTGCCTTTGTGGGACAGGTGAATAGTGTGGATCCTGTTTCAGTCTAAAGACTGAAACAGGATCCGCACTTTTCACCGTTCCTTTCAGAATCATTTGATTCATCAGCTAGGAATGGCGATTGCTTCTCCAGACCAATCGAAGGCTAGGCCAAAGTACCTCGATCTTTCCAAGAGGTGTGTGGCCCAACTTTTGAAAGAACCGCTAAGTGGAGAACTATTTGGTATTTTTCCGAGCACTTTTCACCGTAGTTGTCATAAGGTTGGTCTCTGCATCCTTAAGCATACCAGAGTTTTCACAGAGGAAACAGGCTGAGGCCCATTAAATTTGGCCTCTCCAATAGTTGATCCTAGAGACTAGCAAGAAAGTGTTCTTTTAAGTATTATTCTGTTGTGGTTTCAGCATTATTTTCAGAACCCGAGCAGGGTTCTCGCATTAACATAAGAATCCTGGCTGGTAGTTGAGATTTCTGGGTGGGGTATAAGTTGGGGGATTCTGTCAGCCCTGCCTTTGATTTGTTTACCTCCAGAGTTGAAAAGTGCATAATTGCGTGAGATGGGCAAAGTGTGGATCGTGTTTCAGATTTCATACTGACATTTGAAATGATCAGTGTGTTGGTAATTATTTGCCATTTCCATGTCGTTTGGCACCGTAATAGTCATGAGGTCGGTCTCTGCATCCTGAAGCCTATGATGCTTTTTGCAGAGAAACCTCTGCTGAGGCCCAGGTAACTTGCTATTTCCCATAGCTGGCACAGGAGCCTTGGAAGATAGGATTGTTTTCAGTATTATTTCACCATTTTTTCAAAACTGTTTCAAGAACCGGAGCACTTTTCAACCGTTAGCGGAAAAAAAATCCTTCTTTGGAGATGAGATATTTTTCTGGGGTGGCAAGTGCAGGGCCTCTGTCAGTCCTGGGTTTGTTGGACTAGCGCCAGACATGAGAAGTGCGCCTTTGTGGGACAGGTGAATAGTGCGGATCCTGTTTCAGTCTAAAGACTGAAACAGGATCCGCACTTTTCACCGTTCCTTTCAGAATCATTTGATTCTTCAGCTTGGAATGGCGATTGCTTCTCCAGACCAATCGAAGGCTAGTCCAATGTACCTCGATCTTTCCAAGAGGTGTGTGGCCCAACTTTTGAAAGAACCGCTAAGTGGAGAACTATTTGGTATTTTTCCTAAGCACTTTTCACCGTAATTGTCCTAAGGTTGGTCTCTGCGTCCTTAAGCATACCAGTGTCTTCACAGACGAAACAGGCTGAGGCCCAGTAATCTTGGCATTTCCAATAGTTGGTCTTAGAGACTGCCAAGAAAGTGTTCTTTTAAGTATTATTCCTTTGTGGTTTCACCATTATTTTCAGTACCCGAGGAGGGTTCTCGCATTAGCATAAGAATCCTGCCTGGTAGTTGAGATTTCATGGTGGGGTGTAAGTGCGGGGCTTCTGTCAGCCCTGCCTTTGATTTGTTTACCTCCAGAGTTGGAAAGTGCATATTTGCGTGAGATGGGAAAAGTGTGGATCGTGCTTCAGATTTCATCCTGACACTTTGAAATGACCAGTGTGTTGGTAATTATTTGCCATTTCCATGGCGTTTGGCCCCGTAATAGTCATGAGGTCGGTCTCTGCATCCTGAAGCCTATGATGCTTTTTGCAGGGAAACCTCTGCTGAGGCCCAGGTAACTTGCTATTTCCCATAGCTGGCACAGGAGCCTTGGAAGATAGGATTGTTTTCAGTATTATTTCACCATTTTTTCACCACTGTTTCAAGAACCGGAGCCCTTTTCAACCGTTAGCGGAAAAATCCTTCTTTGGAGATGAGATATTTTTCTGGGGTGGCAAGTGCAGGGCCTCTGTCAGTCCTGGGTTTGTTGGACTAGCGCCAGACATGAGAAGTGCGCCTTTGTGGGACAGGTGAATAGTGCGGATCCTGTTTCAGTCTAAAGACTGAAACAGGATCCGCACTTTTCACCGTTCGTTTCAGAATCATTTGATTCATCAGCTAGGAATGGCGATTGCTTCTCCAGACCAATCAAAGGCTACGCCAAAGTAACCCGATCTTTCCAAGAGGTGTGTGGCCCAACTTTTGAAAGAACCGCTAAGTGGAGAACTGTTTGGTATTTTTCCTAAGCACTTTTCACCGTAATTGTCCTAAGGTTGGTCTCTGCATCCTTAAGCATACCAGAGTTTTCACAGACGAAACAGGCTGAGGCCCAGTAATCTTGGTATTTCCAATAGTTGGTCCTAGAGACTAGCAAGAAAGTGTTCTTTTAAGTATTATTCCGTTGCGGTTTCAGCATTATTTTCAGAACCCGAGCAGGGTTCTCGCATTAGCATAAGAATCCTGCCTGGTAGTTGAGATTTCTGGGTGGAGTATAAGTTGGGGGATTCTGTCACCCCTGCCTTTGATTTGTTTACCTCCAGAGTTGGAAAGTGCATAATTGCGTGAGATGGGAAAAGTGTGGATCGTGCTTCAGATTTCATACTGACATTTGAAATGATCAGTGTGTTGGTAATTATTTGCCATTTCCATGGCGTTTGGCCCCGTAATAGTCATGAGGTCGGTCTCTGCATCCTGAAGCCTATGATGCTTTTTGCAGAGAAACCTCTGCTGAGGCCCAGGTAACTTGCTATTTCCCATAGCTGGCACAGGAGCCTTGGAAGATAGGATTGTTTTCAGTATTATTTCACCATTTTTTCACCACTGTTTCAAGAACGGGAGCCCTTTTCAACCGTTAGCGGAAGAATCCTTCTTTGGAGATGAGATATTTTTCTGGGGTGGCAAGTGCAGGGCCTCTGTCAGTCCTGGGTTTGTTGGACTAGCGCCAGACATGAGAAGTGCGCCTTTGTGGGACAGGTGAATAGTGCGGATCCTGTTTCAGTCTAAAGACTGAAACAGGATCCGCACTTTTCACCGTTCCTTTCAGAATCATTTGATTCATCAGCTAGGAATGGCGATTGCTTCTCCAGACCAATCGAAGGCTAGACCAAAGTAACTCGATCTTTCCAAGAGGTGTGTGGCCCAACTTTTGAAAGAACCGCTAAGTGGAGAACTATTTGGTATTTTTCCGAATCACTTTTCACCGTAATTGTCCTAAGGTTGGTCTCTGCATCCTTAAGCATACCAGAGTTTTCACAGACGAAACAGGCTGAGGCCCATTAATGTTGGCATTTCCAATAGTTTGTCCTAGAGACTACCAAGAAAGTGTTCTTTTAAGTATTATTCTGTTGTGGTTTCAGCATTATTTTCAGAACCCGAGCAGGGTTCTCGCATTAGCATAAGAATCCTGCCTGGCAATTGAGATTTCTGGGTCGGGTGTAAGTGCGGGGCTTCTGTCAGCCCTGCCTTTGATTTGTTTACCTCCAGAGTTGGAAAGTGCATATTTGCGTGAGATGGGAAAAGTGTGGATCGTGCTTTACATTTCATCCTGACACTTTAAAATGACCAGTGTGTTGGTAATTATTTGCCATTTCCATGGCGTTTGGCACCGTAATAGTCATGAGGTCGGTCTCTGCATCCTGAAGCCTATGATGCTTTTTGCAGAGAAACCTCTGCTGAGGCCCAGGTAACTTGGTATTTCCCATAGCTGGCACAGGAGCCTTGGAAGATAGGATTGTTTTCAGTATTATTTCACCATTTTTTCACCACTGTTTCAAGAACCGGAGCCCTTTTCAACCGTTAGCGGAAAAATCCTTCTTTGGAGATGAGATATTTTTCTGGGGTGGCAAGTGCAGGGCCTCTGTCAGTCCTGGGTTTGTTGGACTAGCGCCAGACATGAGAAGTGCGCCTTTGTGGGGCAGGTGAATAGTGCGGATCCTGTTTCAGTCTAAAGACTGAAACAGGATCCGCACTTTTCACCGTTCCTTTCAGAATCATTTGATTCTTCAGCTAGGAATGGCGATTGCTTCTCCAGACCAATCGAAGGCTAGGCCAAAGTAACTCGATCTTTCCAAGAGGTGTGTGGCCCAACTTTTGAAAGAACCGCTAAGTGGAGAACTATTTGGTATTTTTCCTAAGCACTTTTCACCGTAATTGTCCTAAGGTTGGTCTCTGCATCCTTAAGCATACCAGAGTTTTCACAGAGGAAACAGGCTGAGGCCCATTAAATTTGGCATTTCCAATAGTTGGTCCTAGAGACTAGCAAGAAAGTGTTCTTTTAAGTATTATTCTGTTGTGGTTTCAGCATTATTTTCAGAACCCGAGCAGGGTTCTCGCATTAGCATAAGAATCCTGCCTGGTAGTTGAGATTTCTGGGAGGGGTGTACGTGGGGGGCTTCTGTCAGCCCTGCCTTTGATTTGTTTACCTCCAGAGGTGGAAAGTGCATATGTGCGTGAGATGGGAAAAGTGCGGATCGTGCTTCAGATTACATCCAGTCACTTTGAAATGACCAGTGTGTTGGTAATTATTTGCCATTTCCATGGTGTTTGGCACCGTAATAGTCTTGAGGTCCGTCTCTGCATCCTGAAGCCTATGATGCTTTTCGCAGAGAAACCTCTGCTGAGGCCCAGGTAACTTGCTATTTCCCATAGCTGGCACAGGAGCCTTGGAAGATAGGATTGTTTTCAGTATTATTTCACCATTTTTTCACCACTGTTTCAAGAACGGGAGCCCTTTTCAACCGCTAGCGGAAGAATCCTTCCTTGTAGATGAGATATTTTTCTGGGGTGGCAAGTGCAGGGCCTCTGTCAGTCCTGGGTTTCTTGGACTAGCGCCAGACATGAGAAGTGCGCCTTTGTGGGACAGGTG
This sequence comes from Lemur catta, assembly GCF_020740605.2. Taxonomy (NCBI): domain Eukaryota; kingdom Metazoa; phylum Chordata; class Mammalia; order Primates; family Lemuridae; genus Lemur; species Lemur catta. The sequence goes on along the minus strand of NC_059132.1, from coordinate 82,273,316 downwards.
AATAGTGCGGATCCTGTTTCAGTCTAAAGACTGAAACAGGATCCGCACTTTTCACCGTTCCTTTCAGAATCATTTGCTTCATCAGCTAGGAATGGCGATTGCTTCTCCAGACCAATCGAAGGCTAGGCCAAAGTAACTTGATCTTTCCAAGAGGTGTGTGGCCCAACTTTTGAAAGAACCGCTAAGTGGAGAACTATTTGGTATTTTTCCTAAGCACTTTTCACCGTAATTGTCCTAAGGTTGGTCTCTGCATCCTTAAGCTTACGAGAGTATTCACAGACGAAACAGGCTGAGGCCCATTAATCTTGGCATTTCCAATAGTTGGTCCTAGAGACTACCAAGAAAGTGTTCTTTTAAGTATTATTCTGTTGTGGTTTCAGCATTATTTTCAGAACCCGAGCAGGGTTCTCGCATTAGCATAAGAATCCTGCCTGGCAGTTGAGATTTCTGGGTGGGGTGTAAGTGCGGGGCTTCTGTCAGCCCTGCCTTTGATTTGTTTACCTCCAGAGTTGGAAAGTGCATATTTGCGTGAGATGGGAAAAGTGTGGATCGTGCTTTAGATATCATCCTGACACTTTAAAATGACCAGTGTGTTGGTAATTATTTGCCATTTCCATGGCGTTTGGCACCGTAATAGTCATGAGGTCGGTCTCTCCATCCTGAAGCCTATGATGCTTTTTGCAGAGAAACCTCTGCTGAGGCCCAGGTAACTTGCTATTTCCCATAGCTGGCACAGGAGCCTTGGAAGATAGGATTGTTTTCAGTATTATTTCACCATTTTTTCAACACTGTTTCAAGAACCGGTGCCCTTTTCAACCGTTAGAGGAAGAATCCTTCTTTGGAGATGAGATATTTTTCTTGGGTGGCAACTGCAGGGCCTCTGTCAGTCCTGGGTTTGTTGGACTAGCGCCAGACATGAGAAGTGTGCCTTTGTGGGACAGGTGAATAGTGTGGATCCTGTTTCAGTCTAAAGACTGAAACAGGATCCGCACTTTTCACCGTTCCTTTCAGAATCATTTGATTCATCAGCTAGGAATGGCGATTGCTTCTCCAGACCAATCGAAGGCTAGGCCAAAGTACCTCGATCTTTCCAAGAGGTGTGTGGCCCAACTTTTGAAAGAACCGCTAAGTGGAGAACTATTTGGTATTTTTCCGAGCACTTTTCACCGTAGTTGTCATAAGGTTGGTCTCTGCATCCTTAAGCATACCAGAGTTTTCACAGAGGAAACAGGCTGAGGCCCATTAAATTTGGCATCTCCAATAGTTGGTCCTAGAGACTAGCAAGAAAGTGTTCTTTTAAGTATTATTCTGTTGTGGTTTCAGCATTATTTTCAGAACCCGAGCAGGGTTCTCGCACTAGCATAAGAATCCTGCCTGGTAGTTGAGATTTCTGGGTGGGGTGTACGTGCGGGGCTTCTGTCAGCCCTGCCTTTGATTTGTTTACCTCCAGAGTTGGACAGTGCATATGTGCGTGAGATGGGAAAAGTGTGGATCGTGCTTCAGATTTCATCCAGTCACTTTGAAATGACCAGTGTGTTGGTAATTATTTGCCATTTCCATGGTGTTTGGCACCGTAATAGTCTTGAGGTCGGTCTCTGCATCCTGAAGCCTATGATGCTTTTCGCAGAGAAACCTCTGCTGAGGCCCAGGTAACTTGTTATTTCCCATAGCTGGCACAGGAGCCTTGGAAGATAGGATTGTTTTCAGTATTATTTCACCATTTTTTCACCACTGTTTCAAGAACGGGAGCCCTTTTCAACCGCTAGCGGAAGAATCCTTCCTTGTAGATGGGATATTTTTCTGGGGTGGCAAGTGCAGGGCCTCTGTCAGTCCTGGGTTTGTTGGACTAGCGCCAGACATGAGAAGTGAGCCTTTGTGGGACAGGTGAATAGTGCGGATCCAGTTTCAGTCTAAAGACTGAAACAGGATCCGCACTTTTCACCGTTCCTTTCAGAATCATTTGATTCATCAGCTAGGAATGGCGATTGCTTCTCCAGACCAATCGAAGGCTAGGCTAAAGTAACTCGATCTTTCCAAGAGGTGTGTGGCCCAACTTTTGAAAGAACCGCTAAGTGGAGAACTATTTGGTATTTTTCCTAAGCACTTTTCACCGTAATTTTCCTAAGGTTGGTCTCTGCATCCTTAAGCATACGAGAGTTTTCACAGAAGAAACAGGCTGAGGCCCCGTAATCTTGGCATTTCCAATAGTTCGTCCTAGAGACTACCAAGAAAGTGTTTTTTTAAGTATTATTCCGTTGTGGTTTCAGCATTATTTTCAGAACCCGAGCAGGTTTCTCGCATTAGCATAAGAATCCTGCCTGTTAGTTGAGATTTCATGGTGGGGTTTAAGTGCGGGGCTTCTGTCAGCCCTGCCTTTGATTTGTTTACCTCCAGAGCTGGAAAGTGCATATTTGCGTGAGATGAGAAAAGTGTGGATCGTGCTTCAGATTTCATCCTGACACTTTGAAATGACCAGTGTGTTGGTAATTATTTGCCATTTCCATGGCGTTTGGCACCGTAATAGTCATGAGGTCGGTCTCTGCATCCTGAAGCCTATGATGCTTTTTGCAGAGAAACCTCTGCTGAGGCCCAGGTAACTTGGTATTTCCCATAGCTGGCACAGGAGCCTTGGAAGATAGGATTGTTTTCAGTATTATTTCACCATTTTTTCACCACTGTTTCAAGAACCGGAGCCCTTTTCAACCGTTAGCGGAAACATCCTTCTTTGGAGATGAGATATTTTTCTGGGGTGGCAAGTGCAGGGCCTCTGTCAGTCCTGGGTTTGTTGGACTAGCGCCAGACATGAGAAGTGCGCCTTTGTGGGACAGGTGAATAGTGCGGATCCTGTTTCAGTCTAAAGACTGAAACAGGATCCGCACTTTTCACCGTTCCTTTCAGAATCATTTGATTCTTCAGCTAGGAATGGCGATTGCTTCTCCAGACCAATCGAAGGCTAGGCCAAAGTACCTCGATCTTTCCAAGAGGTGTGTGGCCCAACTTTTGAAAGAACCGCTAAGTGGAGAACTATTTGGTATTTTTCCTAAGCACTTTTCATCGTAATTGTCCTAAGGTTGGTCTCTGCATCCTTAAGTATACCAGAGTTTTCACAGAGGAAACAGGCTGAGGCCCATTAAATTTGGCATTTCCAAAAGTTGGTCCTAGAGACTAGCAAGAAAGTGTTCTTTTAAGTATTATTCTGTTGTGGTTTCAGCATTATTTTCAGAACCCGAGCAGGGTTCTCGCATTAGCATAAGAATCCTGCCTGGTAGTTGAGATTTCTGGGTGGGGTGTACGTGGGGGGCTTCTGTCAGCCCTGCCTTTGATTTGTTTACCTCCAGAGTTGGAAAGTGCATATGTGCGTGAGATGGGAAAAGTGCGGATCGTGCTTCAGATTACATCCAGTCACTTTGAAATGACCAGTGTGTTGGTAATTATTTGCCATTTCCATGGTGTTTGGCACCGTAATAGTCTTGAGGTCGGTCTCTGCATCCTGAAGCCTATGATGCTTTTCGCAGAGAAACCTCTGCTGAGGCCCAGGTAACTTGCTATTTCCCATAGCTGGCACAGGAGCCTTGGAAGATAGGATTGTTTTCAGTATTATTTCACCGTTTTTTCACCACTGTTTCAAGAACCGGAGCCCTTTTCAACCGCTAGCGGAAGAATCCTTCCTTGTAGATGAGATATTTATCTGGGGTGGCAAGTGCAGGGCCTCTGTCAGTCCTGGGTTTGTTGGACTAGCGCCAGACATGAGAAGTGCGCCTTTGTGGGACAGGTGAATAGTGCGGATCCTGTTTCAGTCTAAAGACTGAAACAGGATCCGCACTTTTCACCGTTCCTTTCAGAATCATTTGATTCTTCAGCTAGGAATGGCGATTGCTTCTCCAGACCAATCGAAGGCTAGGCCAAAGTAACTTGATCTTTCCAAGAGGTGTGTGGCCCAACTTTTGAAAGAACCGCTAAGTGGAGAACTATTTGGTATTTTTCCTAAGCACTTTTCACCGTAATTGTCCTAAGGTTGGTCTCTGCATCCTTAAGCTTACGAGAGTATTCACAGACGAAACAGGCTGAGGCCCATTAATCTTGGCATTTCCAATAGTTGGTCCTAGAGACTACCAAGAATGTGTTAATTAAGTATTATTCTGTTGTGGTTTCAGCATTATTTTCAGAACCCGAGCAGGGTTCTCGCATTAGCAAAGAATCCTGCCTGGCAGTTGAGATTTCTGGGTGGGGTGTAAGTGCGGGGCTTCTGTCAGCCCTGCCTTTGATTTCTTTACCTCCAGAGTTGGAAAGTGCATATTTGCGTGAGATGGGAAAAGTGTGGATCGTGCTTCAGATTTCATCCAGTCACTTTGAAATGACCAGTGTGTTGGTAATTATTTGCCATTTCCATGGTGTTTGGCACCGTAATAGTCTTGAGGACGATCTCTGCATCCTGAAGCCTATGATGCTTTTCGCAGAGAAACCTCTGCTGAGGCCCAGGTAACTTGTTATTTCCCATAGCTGGCACAGGAGCCTTGGAAGATAGGATTGTTTTCAGTATTATTTCACCATTTTTTCACCACTGTTTCAAGAACGGGAGCCCTTTTCAACCGCTAGCGGAAGAATCCTTCCTTGAAGATGAGATATTTTTCTGGGGTGGCAAGTGCAGGGCCTCTGTCAGTCCTGGGTTTGTTGGACTATCGCCAGACATGAGAAGTGTGCCTTTGTGGGACAGGTGAATAGTGCGGATCCTGTTTCAGTCTAAAGACTGAAACAGGATCCGCACTTTTCACCGTTCCTTTCAGAATCATTTGATTCATCAGCTAGGAATGGCGATTGCTTCTCCAGACCAATCGAAGGCTAGGCCAAAGTACCTCGATCTTTCCAAGAGGTGTGTGGCCCAACTTTTGAAAGAACCGCTAAGTGGAGAACTATTTGGTATTTTTTCTAAGCACTTTTCACCGTAATTGTCCTAAGGTTGGTCTCTGCATCCTTAAGCATACCAGAGTTTTCACAGACGAAACAGGCTGAGGCCCATTAATCTTGGCATTTCCAATAGTTGGTCCTAGAGACTACCAAGAAAGTGTTCTTTTAAGTATTATTCTGCTGTGGTTTCAGCATTATTTTCAGAACCCGTGCAGGGTTCTCGCATTAGCATAAGAATCCTGCCTGTTTGTTGAGATTTCATGGTGGGGTGTAAGTGCGGGGCTTCTGTCAGCCCTGCCTTTGATTTGTTTACCTCCAGAGCTGGAAAGTGCATATTTGCGTGAGATGGGAAAAGTGTGGATCGTGCTTCAGATTTCATCCTGACACTTTGAAATGACCAGTGTGTTGGTAATTATTTGCCATTTCCATGGCGTTTGGCACCGTAATAGTCATGAGGTCGGTCTCTGCATCCTGAAGCCTATGATGCTTTTTGCAGAGAAACCTCTGCTGAGGCCCAGGTAACTTGCTATTTCCCATAGCTGGCACAGGAGCCTTGGAAGATAGGATTGTTTTCAGTATTATTTCACCATTTTTTCTACACTGTTTCAAGAACCGGAGCACTTTTCAACCGTTAGTGGAAGAATCCTTCTTTGGAGATGAGATATTTTTCTGGGGTGGCAAGTGCAGGGCCTCTGTCAGTCCTGGGTTTGTTGGACTAGCGCCAGACATGAGAAGTGCGCCTTTGTGGGACAGGTGAATAGTGCGGATCCTGTTTGAGTCTAAAGACTGAAACAGGATCCGCACTTTTCACCGTTCCTTTCAGAATCATTTGATTCATCAGCTAGGAATGGCGATTGCTTCTCCAGACCAATCGAAGGCTAGGTCTAAGTACCTCGATCTTTCCAAGAGGTGTGTGGCCCAACTTTTGAAAGAACCGCTAAGTGGAGAACTATTTGGTATTTTTCCGAAGCACTTTTCACCGTAATTGTCATAGGGGTGGTCTCTGCATCCTTAAGTATACGAGAGTTTTCACAGACGAAACAGGCTGAGGCCCAGTAATCTTGGCATTTCCAATAGTTCGTCCTAGAGACTACCAAGAAAGTGTTTTTATAAGTATTATTCCGTTGTGGTTTCAGCATTATTTTCAGAACCCGAGCAGGTTTCTCGCATTAGCATAAGAATCCTGCCTGGTAGTTGAGATTTCTGGGTGGGGTGTAGGTGTGGGGCTTCTGTCAGCCCTGTCTTTGATTTGTTTAGCTCCAGAGTTGGAAAGTGCATATTTGCGTGAGATGGGAAAAGTGTGGATCGTGCTTCAGATTTCATCCAGACACTTTGAAATGACCAGTGTGTTGGTAATTATTTGCCATTTCCATGGCGTTTGGCACGGTAATAGTCATGAGGTCGGTCTCTGCATCCTGAAGCCTATGATGCTTTTTGCAGACAAACCTCTGCTGAGGCCCAGGTAACTTGCTATTTCCCATAGCTGACACAGGAGCCTTGGAAAATAGGATTGTTTTCAGTATTATTTCACCATTTTTTCACCACTGTTTCAAGAACGGGAGCCCTTTTCAACCGTTAGCGGAAGAATCCTTCTTTGGAGATGAGATATTTTTCTGGGGTGGGAAGTGCAGGGCCTCTGTCAGTCCTGGGTTTGTTGGACTAGCGCCAGACATGAGAAGTGCGCCTTTGTGGGACAGGTGAATAGAGCGGATCCTGTTTCAGTCTAAAGACTGAAACAGGATCCGCAGTTTTCACCGTTCCTTTCAGAATCATTTGATTCATCAGCTAGGAATGGCGACTGCTTCTCCAGACCAATCGAAGGCTAGGCCAAAGTAACTCGATCTTTTCAAGAGGTGTGTGGCCCAACTTTTGAAAGAACCGCTAAGTGGAGAACTATTTGGTATTTTTCCGAAGCACTTTTCACCGTAATTGTCCTAAGGTTGGTCTCTGCATCCTTAAGCATACCAGAGTTTTCACAGACGAAACAGACTGAGGCCCATTAATCTTGGCATTTCCAATAGTTGGTCCTAGAGACTACCAAGAAAGTGTTCTTTTAAGTATTATTCTGTTGTGGTTTCAGCATTATTTTCAGAAACCGAGCAGCGTTCTCGCATTAGCATAAGAATCCTGCCTGTTAGTTGAGATTTCATGGTGGGGTGTAAGTGCGGGGCTTCTGTCAGCCCTGCCTTTGATTTGTTTACCTCCAGAGCTGGAAAGTGCATATTTGCGTGAGATGAGAAAAGTGTGGATCGTGCTTCAGATTTCATCCTGACACTTTGAAATGACCAGTGTGTTGGTAATTATTTGCCATTTCCATGACGTTTGGCACCGTAATAGTCATGAGGTCGGTCTCTGCATCCTGAAGCCTATGATGCTTTTTGCAGAGAAACCTCTGCTGAGGCCCAGGTAACTTGCTATTTCCCATAGCTGGCACAGGAGCCTTGGAAGATAGGATTGTTTTCAGTATTATTTCACCATTTTTTCACCACTGTTTCAAGAACGGGAGCCCTTTTCCACCATTAGCGGAAGAATCTTTCTTTGGAGATGAGATATTTTTCTGGGGTGGCAAGTGCAGGGCCTCTGTCAGTCTTGGGTTTGTTGCACTAGTGCCAGACATGAGAAGTGCGCCTTTGTGGGACAGGTGAATAGTGCGGATCCTGTTTCAGTCTAAAAACTGAAACAGGATCCGCACTTTTCACCGTTCCTTTCAGAATCATTTGATTCATCAGCTAGGAATGGCGATTGCTTCTCCAGACCAATCGAAGGCTAGGCCAAAGTACCTCGATCTTTCCAAGAGGTGTGTGGCCCAACTTTAGAAAGAACCGCTAAGTGGAGAACTATTTGGTATTTTTCCTAAGCACTTTTCACCGTAATTTTCCTAAGGTTGGTCTCTGCATCCTTAAGCATACCAGAGTTTTGACAGACGAAACAGGCTGAGGCCCATTAATCTTGGCATTTCCAGTAGTTGGTCCTAGAGACTACCAAGAAAGTGTTCTTTTAAGTATTATTCCGTTGTGCTTTCAGCATTATTTTCAGAACCCGAGCAGGGTTCTCGCATTAGCATAAGAATGCTGCCTGGTAGTTGAGATTTCATGGTGGGGTGTAAGTGCGGGGCCTCTGTAAGCCCTGCCTTTGATTTGTTTACCTCCAGAGTTGGAAAGTGCATATTTGCGTGAGATGGGAAAAGTGTGGATCGTGCTTCAGATTTCATCCTGACACTTTGAAATGACCAGTGTGTTGGTAATTATTTGCCATTTCCATGGCGTTTGGCACCGTAATAGTCATGAGGTCGGTCTCTGCATCCTGAAGCCTATGATGCTTTTTGCAGAGAAACCTCTGCTGAGGCCCAGGTAACTTGCTATTTCCCATAGCTGGCACAGGAGCCTTGGAAGATAGGATTGTTTTCAGTATTATTTCACCATTTTTTCACCACTGTTTCAAGAACGGGAGCCCTTTTCAACCGTTAGCGGAAGAATCCTTCTTTGGAGATGAGATATTTTTCTGGGGTGGCAAGTGCAGGGCCTCTGTCAGTCCTGGGTTTGTTGGACTAGCGCCAGACATGAGAAGTGCGCCTTTGTGGGACAGGTGAATAGAGCGGATCCTGCTTCAGTCTAAAGACTGAAACAGGATCCGCACTTTTCACCGTTCCTTTCAGAATCATTTGATTCATCAGCTAGGAATGGCGATTGCTTCTCCAGACCAATCGAAGGCTAGGCCAAAGTACCTCGATCTTTCCAAGACGTGTGTGGCCCAAGTTTTGAAAGAACCGCTAAGTGGAGAACTATTTGGTATTTTTCCGAAGCACTTTTCACCGTAGTTATCATAAGGTTGGTCTCTGCATCCTTAAGCATACGAGAGTTTTCACAGACGAAACAGGCTGAGGCCCAGTAATCTTGGCATTTCCAATAGTTTGTCCTAGAGACTAGCAAGAAAGTGTTCTTTTAAGTATTATTCCGTTGTGGTTTCAGCATTATTTTCAGAACCCGAGCAGGGTTCTCGCATTAGCATAAGAATCCTGCCTGGTAGTTGAGATTTCTGGGTGGGGTGTAGGTTTGGGGCTTCTGTCAGCCCTGCCTTTGATTTGTTTACCTCCAGAGTTGGAAAGTGCATATTTGCGTGAGATGGGAAAAGTGTGGATCGTGCTTCAGATTTCATCCAGACACTTTGAAATGACCAGTGTGTTGGTAATTATTTGCCATTTCCATGGCGTTTGGAACGGTAATCGTCATGAGGTCGGTCTCTGCATCCTGAAGCCTATGATGCTTTTTGCAGAGAAACCTCTGCTGAGGCCCAGGTAACTTGCTATTTCCCATAGCTGGCACAGGAGCCTTGGAAGATAGGATTGTTTTCAGTATTATTTCACCATTTTTTCACCACTGTTTCAAGAACGGGAGCCCTTTTCAACCGTTAGCGGAAGAATCCTTCTTTGGAGAGGAGATATTTTTCTGGGGTGGCAAGTGCAGGGCCTCTGTCAGTCCTGGGTTTGTTGGACTAGCGCCAGACATGAGAAGTGCGCCTTTGTGGGACAGGGGAATAGTGCGGATCCTGTTTCAGTCTAAAGACTGAAACAGGATCCGCACTTTTCACCGTTCCTTTCAGAATCATTTGGTTCATCAGCTAGGAATGGCGATTGCTTCTCCAGACCAATCGAAGGCTAGGCCAAAGTAACTCGATCTTTCCAAGAGGTGTGTGGCCCAACTTTTGAAAGAACCGCTAAGTGGAGAACTATTTGGTATTTTTCCTAAGCACTTTTCACCGTAGTTTTCCTAAGGTTGGTCTCTGCATCCTTAAGCATACCAGAGTTTTCACAGACGAAACAGGCTGAGGCCCATTAATGTTGGCATTTCCAAGAGTTGGTCCTAGAGACTAACCAAGAAAGTGTTCTTTTAAGTATTATTCTGTTGTGGTTTCAGCATTATTTTCAGAACCTGAGCAGGGTTCTCGCATTAGCATAAGAATCCTGCCTGGTAGTTGAGATTTCTGGGTGGGGTGTAAGTGCGGGGCTTCTGTCAGCCCTGCCTTTGATTTGTTTACCTCCAGAGTTGGAAAGTGCATAATTGCGTGAGATGGGAAAAGTGTGGATCGTGTTTCAGATTTCATACTGACATTTGAAATGATCAGTGTGTTGGTAATTATTTGCCATTTCCATGGCGTTTGGCACCGTAATAGTCATGAGGTCGGTCTCTGCATCCTGAAGCCTATGATGCTTTTTGCAGAGAAACCTCTGCTGAGTCACAGGTAACTTGCTATTTCCCATAGCTGGCACAGGAGCCTTGGAAGATAGGATTGTTTTCAGTATTATTTCACCATTTTTTCACCACTGTTTCAAGAACGGGAGCCCTTTTCAACGGTTACCGGAAGAATCCTACTTTGGAGAAGAGATATTTTTCTGGGGTGGCAAGTGCAGGGCCTCTGTCAGTCCTGGGTTTGTTGGACTAGCGCCAGACATGAGAAGTGCGCCTTTGTGGGACAGGTGAATATTGCGGATCCTGTTTCCTTCTAAAGACTGAAACAGGATCCGCACTTTTCACCGTTCCTTTCAGAATCATTTGGTTCATCAGCTAGGAATGGCGATTGCTTCTCCAGACCAATCGAAGGCTAGGCCAAAGTAACTCGATCTTTCCAAGAGGTGTGTGGCCCAACTTTTGAAAGAACCGCTAAGTGGAGAACTATTTGGTATTTTTCCTAAGCGCTTTTCACCGTAATTTTCCTAAGGTTGGTCTCTGCATCCTTAAGCATACGAGAGTTTTCACAGACGAAACAGGCTGAGGCCCATTAATCTTGGCATTTCCAATAGTTGGTCCTAGAGACTACCAAGAAAGTGTTCTTTTAAGTATTATTCTGTTGTGGTTTCAGCATTATTTTCAGAACCCGAGCAGGGTTCTCGCATTAGCATAAGAATCCTGCCTGGTAGTTGAGATTTCTGGGTGGGGTGTAAGTGCGGGGCTTCTGTCAGCCCTGCCTTTGATTTGTTTACCTCCAGAGTTGGAAAGTGCACAGTTGCGTGAGATGGGAAAAGTGTGGATCGTGTTTCAGATTTCATACTGACATTTGAAATGATCAGTGTGTTGGTAATTATTTGCCATTTCCATGGCGTTTGGCACCGTAATAGTCATGAGGTCGGTCTCTGCATCCTGAAGCGTATGATGCTTTTTGCAGAGAAACCTATGCTGAGGCCCAGGTAACTTGCTATTTCCCATAGCTGGCACAGGAGCCTTGGAAGATAGGATTGTTTTCAGTATTATTTCACGATTTTTTGACCACTGTTTCAAGAACGGGAGCCCTTTTCAACCGTTAGCGGAAGAATTCTTCTTTGGAGATGAGATATTTTTCTGGGGTGGCAAGTGCAGGGCCTCTGTCAGTCCTGGGTTTGTTGGACTAGCGCCAGACATGAGAAGTGCGCCTTTGTGGGACAGGTGAATAGTGCGGATCCTGTTTCAGTCTAAAGACTGAAACAGAATCCGCACCTTTCACCGTTCCCTTCAGAATCATTTGATTCATCAGCTAGGAATGGCGATTGCTTCTCCAGAGCAATCGAAGGCTAGGCCAAAGTACCTCGATCTTTCCAAGAGGTGTGTGGCCCTACTTTTGAAAGAACCGCTAAGTGGAGAACTATTTGGTATTTTTCCGAAGCACTTTTCACCGTAATTGTCATAAGGTTGGTCTCTGCATCCTTAAGCATACCAGAGTTTTCACAGACGAAACAGGCTGAGGCCCATTAATGTTGGCATTTCCAATAGTTGGTCCTAGAGACTACCAAGAAAGTGTTCTTTTAAGTATTATTCTGTTGTGGTTTCAGCATTATTTTCAGAACCCGAGCAGGGTTCTGGCATTAGCATAAGAATCCTGCCTGGTAGTTGAGATTTCTGAGTGGGGTGTAAGTGCGGGGCTTCTGTCAGCCCTGCCTTTGATTTGTTTACCTCCAGAGTTGGAAAGTGCATAGTTGCGTGAGATGGGAAAAGTGTGGATCGTGTTTCAAATTTCATACTGACATTTGAAATGATCAGTGTGTTGGTAATTATTTGCCATTTCCATGGCGTTTGGCACCGTAATAGTCATGAGGTCGGTCTCTGCATCCTGAAGCCTATGATGCTTTTTGCAGAGAAACCTATGCTGAGGCCCAGGTAACTTGCTATTTCCCATAGCTGGCACAGGAGCCTTGGAAGATAGGATTGTTTTCAGTATTATTTCACGATTTTTTGACCAGTGTTTCAAGAACAGGAGCCCTTTTCAACCGTTAGCGGAAGAATCCTTCTTTGGAGATGAGATATTTTTCTGGGGTGGCAAGTGCAGGGCCTCTGTCAGTCCTGGGTTTGTTGGACTAGCGCCAGACATGAGAAGTGCGCCTTTGTGGGACAGGTGAAAAGTGCGGATCCTGTTTCAGTCTAAAGACTGAAACAGGATCCGCACCTTTCACCGTTCCTTTCAGAATCATTTGATTCATCAGCTAGGAATGGCGATTGCTTCTCCAGACCAATCGAAGGCTAGGCCAAAGTACCTCGATCTTTCCAAGAGGTGTGTGGCCCAACTTTTGAAAGAACCGCTAAGTGGAGAACTATTTGGTATTTTTCCTAAGCACTTTTCACCGTAATTTTCCTAAGGTTGGTCTCTGCATCCTTAAGCATACGAGAGTTTTCACAGACGAAACAGGCTGAGGCCCATTAATGTTGGCATTTCCAATAGTTGGTCCTAGAGACTACCAAGAAAGTGTTCTTTTAAGTATTATTCTGTTGTGGTTTCAGCATTATTTTCAGAACCCGAGCAGGGTTCTCGCATTAGCATAAGAATCCTGCCTGGTAGTTGAGATTTCTGGGTGGGGTGTAAGTGCGGAGCTTCTGTCAGCCCTGCCTTTGATTTGTTTACCTCCAGAGTTGGAAAGTGCATAATTGGGTGAGATGGGAAAAGTGTGGATCGTGTTTCAGATTTCATACTGACATTTGAAATGATCAGTGTGTTGGTAATTATTTGCCATTTCCATGGCGTTTGGCAGGGTAATAGTCATGAGGTCGGTCTCTGCATCCTGAAGCCTATGATGCTTTTTGCAGAGAAACCTCTGCTGAGGCCCAGGTAACTTGCTATTTCCCATAGCTGGCACAGGAGCCTTGGAAGATAGGATTGTTTTCAGTATTATTTCACCATTTTTTCACCACTGTTTCAAGAACGGGAGCCCTTTTCAACCGTTAGCGGAAGAATCCTTCTTTGGAGATGAGATATTTTTCTGGGGTGGCAAGTGCAGGGCCTCTGTCAGTCCTGGGTTTGTTGGAAGGCGCCAGACCTGAGAAGTGCGCCTTTGTGGGATAGGTGAATAGTGCAGATCCTGTTTCAGTCTAAACACTGAAACAGGATCCGCACTTTTTACCGTTCCTTTCAGAATCATTTGATTCATCAGCTAGGAATGGCGATTGCTTCTCCAGACCAATCGAAGGCTAGGCCAAAGTACCTCGATCTTTCCAAGATTGTGTGGCCGAACTTTTGAAAGAACCGCTAAGTGGAGAACTATTTGGTATTTTTCCTAAGCACTTTTCACCGTAATTTTCCTAAGGTTGGTCTCTGCATCTTTAAGCATACCAGAGTTTTCACAGACGAAACAGGCTGAGGCCCATTAATGTTGGCATTTCCAATAGTTGGTCCTAGAGACTACCAAGAAAGTGTTCTTTTAAGTATTATTCTGTTGTGGTTTCAGCATTATTTTCAGAACCCGAGCAGGGTTCTCGCATTAGCATAAGAATCCTGCCTGGTAGTTGAGATTTCTGGGTGGGGTGTAAGTGCAGGGCTTCTGTCAGCCCTGCCTTTGATTTGTTTACCTCCAGAGTTGGAAAGTGCATATTTGCTTGAGATGGGAAAAGTGTGGATCGTGCTTCAGGTTTCATCCTGACACTTTAAAATGACCAGTGTGTTGGTAATTATTTGCCATTTCCATGGCGTTTGGCACCGTAATAGTCATGAGGTCGGTCTCTGCATCCTGAAGCCTATGATGCTTTTTGCAGAGAAACCTATGCCGAGGCCCAGGTAACTTGCTATTTCCCATAGCTGGCACAGGAGCCTTGGAAGATAGGATTGTTTTCAGTATTATTTCACCATTTTTTCACCACTGTTTCAAGAACCGGAGCCCTTTTCAACCTTTAGCGGAAGAATCCTTCTTTGGAGATGAGATATTTTTCTGGGGTGGCAAGTGCAGGGCCTCTGTCAGTCCTGGGTTTGTTGGACTAGCGCCAGACATGAGAAGTGCGCCTTTGTGGGACAGGTGAATAGTGCGGATCCTGTTTCAGTCTAAAGACTGAAACAGGATCCGCACTTTTCACCGTTCCTTTCAGAATCATTTGGTTCATCAGCTAGGAATGGCGATTGCTTCTCCAGACCAATCGAAGGCTAGGCCAAAGTAACTCGATCTTTCCAAGAGGTGTGTGGCCCAACTTTTGAAAGAACCGCTAAGTGGAGAACTATTTGGTATTTTTCCTAAGCACTTTTCACCGTAATTTTCCTAAGGTTGGTCTCTGCATCCTTAAGCATACGAGAGTTTTCACAGACGAAACAGGCTGAGGCCCATTAATGTTGGCATTTCCAATAGTTGGTCCTAGAGACTACCAAGAAAGTGTTCTTTTAAGTATTATTGTGTTGTGGTTTCAGCATTATTTTCAGAACCCGAGCAGGGTTCTCGCATTAGCATAAGAATCCTGCCTGGTAGTTGAGATTTCTGGGTGGGGTGTAAGTGCGGGGCTTCTGTCAGCGCTGCCTTTGATTTGTTTACCTCCAGAGTTGGAAAGTGCATAGTTGCGTGAGATGGGAAACGTGTGGATCGTGTTTCAGATTTCATACTGACATTTGAAATGATCAGTGTGTTGGTAATTATTTGCCATTTCCATGGCGTTTGGCACCGTAATAGTCATGAGGTCGGTCTCTGCATCCTGAAGCCTATGATGCTTTTTGCAGAGAAACCTCTGCTGAGGCCCAGGTAACTTGCTATTTCCCATAGCTGGCACAGGAGCCTTGGAAGATAGGATTGTTTTCAGTATTATTTCACCATTTTTTCACCACTGTTTCAAGAACGGGAGCCCTTTTCAACCGTTAGCGGAAGAATCCTTCTTTGGAGATGAGATATTTTTCTGGGGTGGCAAGTGCAGGGCCTCTGTCAGTCCTGGGTTTGTTGGACTAGCGCCAGACATGAGAAGTGCGCCTTTGTGGGACAGGTGAATAGTGCGGATCCTGTTTCAGTCTAAAGACTGAAACAGGATCCGCACCTTTCACCGTTCCTTTCAGAATCATTTGATTCATCAGCTAGGAATGGCGATTGCTTCTCCAGACCAATCGAAGGCTAGGCCAAAGTACCTCGATCTTTCCAAGAGGTGTGTGGCCCAACTTTAGAAAGAACCGCTAAGTGGAGAACTATTTGGTATTTTTCCGAAGCACTTTTCACCGTAATTGTCATAAGGTTGGTCTCTGCATCCTTAAGCATACCAGAGTTTTCACAGACGGAACAGGCTGAGGCCCATTAATGTTGGCATTTCCAATAGTTGGTCCTAGAGACTACCAAGAAAGTGTTCTTTTAAGTATTATTCTGTTGTGGTTTCAGCATTATTTTCTGAACCCGAGCAGGGTTCTCGCATTAGCATAAGAATCCTGCCTGGTAGTTGAGATTTCTGGGTGGGGTGTAAGTGCGGGGCTTCTGTCAGCCCTGCCTTTGATTTGTTTACCTCCAGAGTTGGAAAGTGCATAATTGCGTGAGATGGGAAAAGTGTGGATCGTGTTTCAGATTTCATACTGACATTTGAAATGATCAGTGTGTTGGTAATTATTTGCCATTTCCATGGCGTTTGGCAGGGTAACAGTCATGAGGTCGGTCTCTGCATCCTGAAGCCTATGATGCTTTTTGCAGAGAAACCTCTGCTGAGGCCCAGGTAACTTGCTATTTCCCATAGCTGGCACAGGAGCCTTGGAAGATAGGATTGTTTTCAGTATTATTTCACCATTTTTTCACCACTCTTTCAAGAACGGGAGCCCTTTTCAACCGGTAGCGGAAGAATCCTTCTTTGGAGATGAGATATTTTTCTGGGGTGGCAAGTGCAGGGCCTCTGTCAGTCCTGGGTTTGTTGGATTGGCGCCAGACATGAGAAGTGCGCCTTTGTGGGACAGGTGAATAGTGCGGATCCTGTTTCAGTCTAAAGACTGAAACAGGATCTGCACTTTTCACCGTTCCTTTCAGAATCATTTGATTCATCAGCTAGGAATGGCGATTGCTTCTCCAGACCAATCGAAGGCTAGGCCAAAGTACCTCGATCTTTCCAAGAGGTGTGTGGCCCAACTTTTGAAAGAACCGCTAAGTGGAGAACAATTTGGTATTTTTCCTAAGCACTTTTCACCGTAATTGTCCTAAGGTTGGTCTCTGCATCCTTAAGCACACCAGAGTTTTCACAGACGAAACAGGCTGAGGCCCATTAATCTTGGCATTTCCAATAGTTGGTCCTAGAGACTACCAAGAAAGTGTTCTTTTAAGTATTATTCTGTTGTGGTTTCAGCATTATTTTCAGAACCCGAGCAGGGTTCTCGCATTAGCATAAGAATCCTGCCTGGTAGTTGAGATTTCATACTGGGGTGTTAGTGCGGGGCTTCTGTCAGCCCTGCCTTTGATTTGTTTACCTCCAGAGTTGGAAAGTGCATATTTGCGTGAGATAGGAAAAGTGTGGATTGTGCTTCAGATTTCATCCAGACACTTTGAAATGACCAGTGTGTTGGTAATTATTTGCCATTTCCATGGCGTTTGGCCCCGTAATAGTCATGAGGTCGGTCTCTGCATCCTGAAGCCTATGATGCTTTTTGCAGAGAAATCTCTGCTGAGGCCCAGGTAACTTGCTATTTCCCATTGCTGGCACAGGAGCCTTGGAAGATAGGATTGTTTTCAGTATTATTTCACCATTTTTTCACCACTGTTTCAAGAATCGGAACCCTTTTCAACCGTTAGCGGAAGAATCCTTCTTTGGAGATGAGATATTTTTCTGGGGTGGCAAGTGCAGGGCCTCTGTCAGTCCTGGGTTTGTTGGACTAGCGCCAGACATGAGAAGTGCGCCTTTGTGGGACAGGTGAATAGTGCGGATCCTGTTTCAGTCTAAAGACTGAAACAGGGTCCGCACTTTTCACCGTTCCTTTCAGAATCATTTGATTCATCAGCTGGGAATGGCGACTGCTTCTCCAGACCAATCGAAGGCTAGGCCAAAGTAACTCGATCTTTCGAAGAGGTGTGTGGCCCAACTTTTGAAACAACCGCTAAGTGGAGAACTATTTGGTATTTTTCCGAAGCACTTTTCACCGTAATTGTCCTAAGGTGGGTCTCTGCATCCTTAAGCATACCAGAGTTTTCACAGACGAAACAGGCTGAGGCGCAGTAATCTTGGCATTTCCAATAGTTTGTCCTAGAGACCACCAAGAAAGTGTTTTTTTAAGTATTATTCCGTTGTGGTTTCAGCATTATTTTCAGAACCCGAGCAGGGTTCTCGCATTCGCATAAGAATCCTGCCTGGTAGTTTAGATTTCTGGGTGGGGTATAAGTTGGGGGATTCTGTCAGCCCTGCCTTTGATTTGTTTACCTCCAGAGTTGGAAAGTGCATAATTGCATGAGATGGGAAAAGTGTGGATCGTGTTTCAGATTTCATACTGACATTTGAAATGATCAGTGTGTTGGTATTTATTTGCCATTTCCATGGCGTTTGGCACCGTATTAGTCATGAGGTCGGTCTCTGCGTCCTGAAGCCTATGATGCTTTTTGCAGAGAAACCTCTGCTGAGGCCCAGGTAACTTGCTATTTCCCATAGCTGGCACAGGAGCCTTGGAAGATAGGATTGTTTTCAGTATTAATTGACCATTTTTTCACCACTGTTTCAAGAACGGGAGCCCTTTTCAACCGTTAGTGGAAGAATCCTTCTTTGGAGATGAGATATTTTTCTGGGGTGGCAAGTGCAGGGCCTCTGTCAGTCCTGGGTTTGTTGGACTAGCGCCAGACATGAGAAGTGCGCCTTTGTGGGACAGGTGAATAGTGCGGATCCTGTTTCCTTCTAAAGACTGAAACAGGATCCGCACTTTTCACCGTTCCTTTCAGAATCATTTGATTCATCAGCTAGGAATGGCGATTGCTTCTCCAGACCAATCGAAGGCTAGGCCAAAGTACCTCGATCTTTCCAAGAGGTGTGTGGCCCAACTTTTAAAAGAACTGCTAAATGGAGAACTATTTGGTATTTTTCCGAAGCACTTTTCACCGCAATTGTCATAAGGTTGGTCTCTGCATCCTTAAGCATACGAGAGTTTTCACAGACGAAACAGGCTGAGGCCCAGTAATCTTGGCATTTCCAATAGTTGGTCCTAGAGACTACCATGAAAGTGTTTTTTTAAATATTATTCCATTGTGGTTTCAGCATTATTTTCAGTACCCGAGCTGGGTTCTCGCATTAGCATAAGAATCCTGCCTGGTAGTTGAGATTTCTGGGTGGGGTGTAGGTTCGGGGCTTCTGTCAGCCCTGCCTTTGATTTGTTTACCTCCAGAGTTGGAAAGTGCATATTTGCGTGAGATTGGAAAAGTGTGGATCGTGCTTCAGATTTCATCCTGACACTTTGAAATGACCAGTGTGTAGGTAATTATTTGCCATTTCCATGGCGTTTGGCCCCGTAATAGTCATGAGGTCGGTCTCTGCATCCTGAAGCCTATGATGCTTTTTGCAGAGAAACCTCTGCTGAGGCCCAGGTAACTTGCTATTTCCCATAGCTGGCACAGGAGCCTTGGAAGATAGGATTGTTTTCAGTATTATTTCAAGATTTTTTCACCACTGTTTCAAGCACGGGAGCCCTTTTGAACCGTTAGCGGAAGAATCCTTCTTTGGAGATGAGATATTTTTCTGGGGTGGCAAGTGCAGGGCCTCTCTCAGTCCTGGGTTTGTTGGACTAGCGCCAGACATGAGAAGTGCGCCTTTGTGGGACAGATGAATAGTGCGGATCCTGTTTCCGTCTAAAGACTGAAACAGGATCCGCACTTTTCACCGTTCCTTTCAGAATCATTTGATTCATCAGCTAGGAATGGCGATTGCTTCTCCAGACCAATCGAAGGCTAGGCCAAAGTAACTCGATCTTTCCAAGAGGTGTGTGGCCCAACTTTTGAAAGAACCGCTAAGTGGAGAACTATTTGGTATTTTTCCGAAGCACTTTTCACCGTAGTTGTCATAAGGTTGGTCTCTGCATCCTTAAGCATACGAGAGTTTTCACAGACGATACAGGCTGAGGCACAGTAATCTTGGCATTTCCAATAGTTTGTCCTAGAGACTAGCAAGAAAGTGTTCTTTTAAGTATTATTTCGTTGTGGTTTCAGCATTATTTTCAGAACATGAGCAGGGTTCTCGCATTAGCATAAGAATCCTGCCTGGTAGTTGAGATTTCTGGATGGGGTATAAGTTGGGGGCTTCTGTCAGCCCTGCCTTTGATTTGTTTACCTCCAGAGTTGCAAAGTGCATAATTGCGTGAGATGGGAAAAGTGTGGATCGTGTTTCAGATTTCATCCAGACACTTTGAAATGACCAGTGTGTTGGTAATTATTTGCCATTTCCATGGCGTTTGGCACCTTAATAGTCATGAGGTCGGTCTCTGCATCCTGAAGCCTATGATGCTTTTTGCAGAGAAACCTCTGCTGAGGCCCAGGTAACTTGCTATTTCCCATAGCTGGCACAGGAGCCTTGGAAGATAGGATTGTTTTCAGTATTATTTCACCGTTTTTTGACCACTGTTTCAAGAACGGGAGCCCTTTTCAACCGGTAGCGGAAGAATCCTTCCTTGGAGATGAGATATTTTTCTGGGGTGGCAAGTGCAGGGCCTCTGTCAGTCCTGGGTTTGTTGGATTGGCGCCAGACATGGGAAGTGCGCCTTTGTGGGACAGGTGAATAGTGCGGATCCTGTTTCAGTCTAAAGACTGAAACAGGATCCGCACTTTTCACCGTTCCTTTCAGAATCATTTGATTCATCAGCTAGGAATGGCGATTCCTTCTCCAGACCAATCGAAGGCTAGGCCAAAGTACCTCGATCTTTCCAAGAGGTGTGTGGCCCAACTTTTGAAAGAACTGCTAAGAGGAGAACTATTTGGTATTTTTCCTAAGCACTTTTCACCGTAATTGTCCTAAGGTTTTTCTCTGCATCCTTAAGTATACCAGAGTTTTCACAGACGAAACAGGCTGAGGCCCATTAATCTTGGCATTTCCAATAGTTAGTCCTAGAGACTACCAAGAAAGTGTTCTTTTAAGTATTATTCCTTTGTGGTTTCAGCATTATTTTCAGAACCCGAGCAGGGTTCTCGCATTAGCATAAGAATCCTGCCTGGTAGTTGAGATTTCATGGTGGGGTGTAAGTGCTGGGCTTCTGTCAGCGCTGCCTTTGATTTGTTTACCTCCAGAGTTGGAAAGTGCATATTTGCGTAAGACAGGAAAAGTGTGGATAGTGCTTCAGATTTCATCCTGACACTTTGAAATGACCAGTGTGTTGGTAATTATTTGCCATTTCCATGGCGTTTGGCACCGTAATAGTCAAGAGGTCGGTCTCTGCATCCTGAAGCCTATGATGCTTTTTGCAGAGAAACCTCTGCTGAGGCCCAGGTAACTTGCTCTTTCCCATAGCTGGCACAGGAGCCTTGGAAGATAGGATTGTTTTCAGTATTATTTCACCATTTTTTCACCACTGTTTCAAGAACGGGAGCCCTTTTCAACCGTTAGCGGAAGAATCCTTCTTTGGAGATGAGATATTTTTCTGGGGTGGCAAGTGTAGGGCCTCTGTCAGTCCGGGGTTTGTTGGACTAGCGCCAGACATGAGAAGTGCGCCTTTGTGGGACAGGTGAATAGTGCGGATCCTGTTTCAGTCTAAAGACTGAAACAGGATCCGCACTTTTCACCGTTCCTTTCAGAATCATTTGATTCATCAGCTAGGAATGGCGATTGCTTCTCCAGACCAATCGAAGGCTAGGCCAAAGTACCTCGATCTTTCCAAGAGGTGTGTCGCCCAACTTTTGAAAGAACCGCTAAGTGGAGAACTATTTGGTATTTTTCCGAAGCACTTTTCACCATAATTTTCCTAAGGTTGGTCTCTGCATCCTTAAGCATACCAGAGTTTTCACAGACGAAACAGGCTGAGGCCCATTAATGTTGGCATTTCCAATAGTTGGTCCTAGAGACTACCAAGAAAGTGTTCTTTTAAGTATTATTCTGTTGTGGTTTCAGCATTATTTTCAGAACCCGAGCAGGGTTCTCGCATTAGCAAAAGAATCCTGTAAGGTAGTTGAGATTTCTGGGGGGGGGGTATAAGTTGGGGGATTCTGTCAGCCCTGCCTTTGATTTGTTTACCTCCAGAGTTGGAAAGTGCATAATTGCGTGAGATGGGAAAAGTGTAGATTGTGTTTCAGATTTCATACTGACATTTGAAATGATCAGTGTGTTGGTAATTATTTGCGATTTCCATGGCGTTTGGCACCGTAATAGTCATGAGGTCGGTCTCTGCATCCTGAAGCCTATGATGCTTTTTGCACAGAAACCTCTGCTGAGGCCCAGGTAACTTGCTATTTCCCATAGCTGGCACAGGAGCCTTGGAAGATAGGATTGTTTGCAGTATTATTTCACCATTTTTTCACCACTGTTTCAAGAACGGGAGCCCTTTTCAACCGTTAGCGGAAGAATCCTTCTTTGGAGATGAGATATTTTTCTGGGGTGGCCAGTGCAGGGCCTCTGTCAGTCCTGGGTTTGTTGGACTAGCGCCAGACATGAGAAGTGCGCCTTTGTGGGACAGGAGAATAGTGCGGATCCTGTTTCAGTCTAAAGACTGAAACAGGATCCGCACTTTTCACCGTTCCTTTCAGAATCATTTGATTCATCAGCTAGGAATGCCGATTGCTTCTCCAGACCAATCGAAGGCTAGGCCAAAGTACCTCGATCTTTCCCAGAGGTGTGTGGCCCAACTTTTGAAAGAACCGCTAAGTGGAGAAGTATTTGGTATTTTTCCTAAGCACTTTTCACCGTAATTGTCCTAAGGTTGGTCTCTGCATCCTTAAGCACACCAGAATTTTCACAGACGAAACAGGCTGAGGCCCATTAATCTTGGCATTTCCAATAGTTGGTCCTAGAGACTACCAAGAAAGTGTTCTTTTAAGTATTATTCTGTTGTGGTTTCAGCATTATTTTCAGAACCCGAGCAGGGTTCTGGCATTAGCATAAGAATCCTGCCTGGTAGTTGAGATTTCATGGTGGGGTGTAAGTGCGGGGCTTCTGTCAGCCCTGCCTTTGATTTGTTTACCTCCAGAGTTGGAAAGTGCATAGTTGCGTGAGATGGGAAAAGTGTGGATCGTGCTTCAGATTTCATCGTGACACTTTGAAATGACCAGTGTGTTGGTAATTATTTGCCATTTCCATGGCGTTTGGCCCCGTAATAGTCATGAGGTCGGTCTCTGCATCCTGAAGGCTATGATGCATTTTGCAGAGAAACCTCTGCTGAGGCCCAGGTAACTTGCTATTTCCCATAGCTGGCACAGGAGCCTTGGAAGATAGGATTGTTTGCAGTATTATTTCACCATTTTTTCACCACTGTTTCAAGAACGGGAACCCTTTTCAACCGTTAGCGGAAGAATCCTTCTTTGGAGATGAGATATTTTTCTGGGGTGGCAAGTGCAGGGCCTCTGTCAGTCCTGGGTTTGTTGGACTAGCGCCAGACATGAGAAGTGCGCCTTTATGGGACAGGTGAATAGTGCGGATCCTGTTTCAGTCTAAAGACTGAAACAGGATCCGCACTTTTCACCGTTTCTTTCAGAATCATTTGATTCATCAGCTAGGAATGGCGATTGCTTCTCCAGACCAATCGAAGGCTAGGCCAAAGTACCTCGATCTTTCCAAGAGGTGTGTGGCCGAACTTTTGAAAGAACCGCTAAGTGGAGAACTATTTGGTATTTTTCCGAAGCACTTTTCACCGTAATTGTCCTAAGGTTGGTCTCTGCATCCTTAAGCATACCAGAGTTTTCACAGACGAAACAGGCTGAGGCCCATTAATGTTGGCATTTCCAATAGTTGGTCCTAGAGACTACCAAGAAAGTGTTCTTTTAAGTATTATTCTGTTGTGTTTTCAGCATTATTTTCAGAACCCGAGCAGGGTTCTTGCATTAGCATAAGAATCCTGTCAGGTAGTTGAGATTTCTGGGGGGGGGTATAAGTTGGGGGATTCTGTCAGCCCTGCCTTTGATTTGTTTACCTCCAGAGTTGGAAAGTGCATAATTGCGTGAGACGGGAAAAGTGTAGATTGTGTTTCAGATTTCATACTGACATTTGAAATGATCAGTGTGTTGGTAATTATTTGCGATTTCCATGGCGTTTGGCACCGTAATAGTCATGAGGTCGGTCTCTGCATCCTGAAGCCTATGATGCTTTTTGCACAGAAACCTCTGCTGAGGCCCAGGTAACTTGCTATTTCCCATAGCTGGCACAGGAGCCTTGGAAGATAGGATTGTTTGCAGTATTATTTCACCATTTTTTGACCACTGTTTCAAGAACGGGAGCCCTTTTCAACCGTTAGCGGAAGAATCCTTCTTTGGAGATGAGATATTTTTCTGGGGTGGCCAGTGCAGGGCCTCTGTCAGTCCTGGGTTTGTTGGACTAGCGCCAGACATGAGAAGTGCGCCTTTGTGGGACAGGAGAATAGTGCGGATCCTGTTTCAGTCTAAAGACTGAAACAGGATCCGCACTTTTCACCGTTCCTTTCAGAATCATTTGATTCATCAGCTAGGAATGGCGATTGCTTCTCCAGACCAATCGAAGGCTAGGCCAAAGTACCTCGATCTTTCCCAGAGGTGTGTGGCCCAACTTTTGAAAGAACCGCTAAGTGGAGAAGTATTTGGTATTTTTCCTAAGCACTTTTCACCGTAATTGTCCTAAGGTTGGTCTCTGCATCCTTAAGCACACCAGAGTTTTCACAGACGAAACAGGCTGAGGCCCATTAATCTTGGCATTTCCAATAGTTGGTCCTAGAGACTACCAAGAAAGTGTTCTTTTAAGTATTATTCTGTTGTGGTTTCAGCATTATTTTCAGAACCCCAGCAGGGTTCTGGCATTAGCATAAGAATCCTGCCTGGTAGTTGAGATTTCATGCTGGGGTGTAAGTGCGGGGCTTCTGGCAGCCCTGCCTTTGATTTGTTTACCTCCAGAGTTGGAAAGTGCATATTTGCGTGAGATGGGAAAAGTGTGGATCGTGCTTCAGATTTCATCCTGACACTTTGAAATGACCAGTGTGTTGGTAATTATTTGCCATTTCCATGGCGTTTGGCACCGTAATAGTCAAGAGGTCGGTCTCTGCATCCTGAAGCCTATGATGCTTTTTGCAGAGAAACCTCTGCTGAGGCCCAGGTAACTTGCTCTTTCCCATAGCTGGCACAGGAGCCTTGGAAGATAGGATTGTTTTCAGTATTATTTCACCATTTTTTCACCACTGTTTCAAGAACGGGAGCCCTTTTCAACCGTTAGCGGAAGAATCCTTCTTTGGAGATGAGATATTTTTCTGGGGTGGCAAGTGTAGGGCCTCTGTCAGTCCGGGGTTTGTTGGACTAGCGCCAGACATGAGAAGTGCGCCTTTATGGGACAGGTGAATAGTGCGGATCCTGTTTCAGTCTAAAGACTGAAACAGGATCCGCACTTTTCACCGTTCCTTTCAGAATCATTTGATTCATCAGCTAGGAATGGCGATTGCTTCTCCAGACCAATCGAAGGCTAGGCCAAAGTACCTCGATCTTTCCAAGAGGTGTGTCGCCCAACTTTTGAAAGAACCGCTAAGTGGAGAACTATTTGGTATTTTTCCGAAGCACTTTTCACCGTAATTGTCCTAAGGTTGGTCTCTGCATCCTTAAGCATACCAGAGTTTTCACAGACGAAACAGGCTGAGGCCCATTAATGTTGGCATTTCCAATAGTTGGTCCTAGAGACTACCAAGAAAGTGTTCTTTTAAGTATTATTCTGTTGTGGTTTCAGCATTATTTTCAGAACCCGAGCAGGGTTCTCGCATTAGCAAAAGAATCCTGTCAGGTAGTTGAGATTTCTGGGGGGGGGGTATAAGTTGGGGGATTCTGTCAGCCCTGCCTTTGATTTGTTTACCTCCAGAGGTGGAAAGTGCATAATTGCGTGAGATGGGAAAAGTGTAGATTGTGTTTCAGATTTCATACTGACATTTGAAATGATCAGTGTGTTGGTAATTATTTGCGATTTCCATGGCGTTTGGCACCGTAATAGTCATGAGGTCGGTCTCTGCATCCTGAAGCCTATGATGCTTTTTGCACAGAAACCTCTGCTGAGGCCCAGGTAACTTGCTATTTCCCATAGCTGGCACAGGAGCCTTGGAAGATAGGATTGTTTGCAGTATTATTTCACCATTTTTTCACCACTGTTTCAAGAACGGGAGCCCTTTTCAACCGTTAGCGGAAGAATCCTTCTTTGGAGATGAGATATTTTTCTGGGGTGGCCAGTGCAGGGCCTCTGTCAGTCCTGGGTTTGTTGGACTAGCGCCAGACATGAGAAGTGCGCCTTTGTGGGACAGGAGAATAGTGCGGATCCTGTTTCAGTCTAAAGACTGAAACAGGATCCGCACTTTTCACCGTTCCTTTCAGAATCATTTGATTCATCAGCTAGGAATGGCGATTGCTTCTCCAGACCAATCGAAGGCTAGGCCAAAGTACCTCGATCTTTCCCAGAGGTGTGTGGCCCAACTTTTGAAAGAACCGCTAAGTGGAGAAGTATTTGGTATTTTTCCTAAGCACTTTTCACCGTAATTGTCCTAAGGTTGGTCTCTGCATCCTTAAGCACACCAGAGTTTTCACAGACGAAACAGGCTGAGGCCCATTAATCTTGGCATTTCCAATAGTTGGTCCTAGAGACTACCAAGAAAGTGTTCTTTTAAGTATTATTCTGTTGTGGTTTCAGCATTATTTTCAGAACCCGAGCAGGGTTCTGGCATTAGCATAAGAATCCTGCCTGGTAGTTGAGATTTCATGGTGGGGTGTAAGTGCGGGGCTTCTGTCAGCCCTGCCTTTGATTTGTTTACCTCCAGAGTTGGAAAGTGCATAGTTGCGTGAGATGGGAAAAGTGTGGATCGTGCTTCAGATTTCATCGTGACACTTTGAAATGACCAGTGTGTTGGTAATTATTTGCCATTTCCATGGCGTTTGGCCCCGTAATAGTCATGAGGTCGGTCTCTGCATCCTGAAGGCTATGATGCATTTTGCAGAGAAACCTCTGCTGAGGCCCAGGTAACTTGCTATTTCCCATAGCTGGCACAGGAGCCTTGGAAGATAGGATTGTTTGCAGTATTATTTCACCATTTTTTCACCACTGTTTCAAGAACGGGAACCCTTTTCAACCGTTAGCGGAAGAATCCTTCTTTGGAGATGAGATATTTTTCTGGGGTGGCAAGTGCAGGGCCTCTGTCAGTCCTGGGTTTGTTGGACTAGCGCCAGACATGAGAAGTGCGCCTTTATGGGACAGGTGAATAGTGCGGATCCTGTTTCAGTCTAAAGACTGAAACAGGATCCGCACTTTTCACCGTTTCTTTCAGAATCATTTGATTCATCAGCTAGGAATGGCGATTGCTTCTCCAGACCAATCGAAGGCTAGGCCAAAGTACCTCGATCTTTCCAAGAGGTGTGTGGCCGAACTTTTGAAAGAACCGCTAAGTGGAGAACTATTTGGTATTTTTCCGAAGCACTTTTCACCGTAATTGTCCTAAGGTTGGTCTCTGCATCCTTAAGCATACCAGAGTTTTCACAGACGAAACAGGCTGAGGCCCATTAATGTTGGCATTTCCAATAGTTGGTCCTAGAGACTACCAAGAAAGTGTTCTTTTAAGTATTATTCTGTTGTGTTTTCAGCATTATTTTCAGAACCCGAGCAGGGTTCTTGCATTAGCATAAGAATCTTGTCAGGTAGTTGAGATTTCTGGGGGGGGGTATAAGTTGGGGGATTCTGTCAGCCCTGCCTTTGATTTGTTTACCTCCAGAGTTGGAAAGTGCATAATTGCGTGAGACGGGAAAAGTGTAGATTGTGTTTCAGATTTCATACTGACATTTGAAATGATCAGTGTGTTGGTAATTATTTGCGATTTCCATGGCGTTTGGCACCGTAATAGTCATGAGGTCGGTCTCTGCATCCTGAAGCCTATGATGCTTTTTGCACAGAAACCTCTGCTGAGGCCCAGGTAACTTGCTATTTCCCATAGCTGGCACAGGAGCCTTGGAAGATAGGATTGTTTGCAGTATTATTTCACCATTTTTTGACCACTGTTTGAAGAACGGGAGCCCTTTTCAACCGTTAGCGGAAGAATCCTTCTTTGGAGATGAGATATTTTTCTGGGGTGGCCAGTGCAGGGCCTCTGTCAGTCCTGGGTTTGTTGGACTAGCGCCAGACATGAGAAGTGCGCCTTTGTGGGACAGGAGAATAGTGCGGATCCTGTTTCAGTCTAAAGACTGAAACAGGATCCGCACTTTTCACCGTTCCTTTCAGAATCATTTGATTCATCAGCTAGGAATGGCGATTGCTTCTCCAGACCAATCGAAGGCTAGGCCAAAGTACCTCGATCTTTCCCAGAGGTGTGTGGCCCAACTTTTGAAAGAACCGCTAAGTGGAGAAGTATTTGGTATTTTTCCTAAGCACTTTTCACCGTAATTGTCCTAAGGTTGGTCTCTGCATCCTTAAGCACACCAGAGTTTTCACAGACGAAACAGGCTGAGGCCCATTAATCTTGGCATTTCCAATAGTTGGTCCTAGAGACTACCAAGAAAGTGTTCTTTTAAGTATTATTCTGTTGTGGTTTCAGCATTATTTTCAGAACCCCAGCAGGGTTCTGGCATTAGCATAAGAATCCTGCCTGGTAGTTGAGATTTCATGCTGGGGTGTAAGTGCGGGGCTTCTGGCAGCCCTGCCTTTGATTTGTTTACCTCCAGAGTTGGAAAGTGCATATTTGCCTGAGATGGGAAAAGTGTGGATCGTGCTTCAGATTTCATCCTGACACTTTGAAATGACCAGTGTGTTGGTAATTATTTGCCATTTCCATGGCGTTTGGCACCGTAATAGTCATGAGGTCGGTCTCTGCATCCTGAAGCCTATGATGCTTTTTGCAGAGAATCCTCTGCTGAGACCCAGGTAACTTGCTATTTCCCATTGCTGGCACAGGAGCCCTGGAAGATAGGATTGTTTTCAGTATTATTTCACCATTTTTTCACCACTGTTTCAAGAACCGGAGCCCTTTTCAACCGTTAGCGGAAAAATCCTTCTTTGGAGATGAGATATTTATTCCGGGGTGGCAAGTGCAGGGCCTCTGTCAGTCCTGGGTTTGTTGGACTAGCGCCAGACATGAGAAGTGCGCCTTTGTGGGACAGGTGAATAGTGCGGATCCTGTTTCAGTCTAAAGACTGAAACAGGATCCGCACCTTTCACCGTTCCTTTCAGAATCATTTGATTCATCAGCTAGGAATGGCGATTGCTTCTCCAGACCAATCGAAGGCTAGGCCAAAGTACCTCGATCTTTCCAAGAGGTGTGTGGCCCAACTTTTGAAAGAACTGCTAAGAGGAGAACTATTTGGTATTTTTCCTAAGCACTTTTCACCGTAATTGTCCTAAGGTTTTTCTCTGCATCCTTAAGCATACCAGAGTTTTCACAGACGAAACAGGCTGAGGCCCATTAATCTTGGCATTTCCAATAGTTGGTCCTAGAGACTACCAAGAAAGTGTTCTTTTAAGTATTATTCCTTTGTGGTTTCAGCATTATTTTCAGAACCCGAGCAGGGTTCTCGCATTAGCATAAGAATCCTGCCTGGTAGTTGAGATTTCATGGTGGGGTGTAAGTGCTGGGCTTCTGTCAGCGCTGCCTTTGATTTGTTTACCTCCAGAGTTGGAAAGTGCATATTTGCGTAAGATAGGAAAAGTGTGGATAGTGCTTCAGATTTCATCCTGACTCTTTGAAATGACCAGTGTGTTGGTAATTATTTGCCATTTCCATGGCGTTTGGCACCGTAATAGTCAAGAGGTCGGTCTCTGCATCCTGAAGCCTATGATGCTTTTTGCAGAGAAACCTCTGCTGAGGCCCAGGTAACTTGCTCTTTCCCATAGCTGGCACAGGAGCCTTGGAAGATAGGATTGTTTTCAGTATTATTTCACCATTTTTTCACCACTGTTTCAAGAACGGGAGCCCTTTTCAACCGTTAGCGGAAGAATCCTTCTTTGGAGATGAGATACTTTTCTGGGGTGGCAAGTGTAGGGCCTCTGTCAGTCCGGGGTTTGTTGGACTAGCGCCAGACATGAGAAGTGCGCCTTTATGGGACAGGTGAATAGTGCGGATCCTGTTTCAGTCTAAAGACTGAAACAGGATCCGCACTTTTCACCGTTCCTTTCAGAATCATTTGATTCATCAGCTAGGAATGGCGATTGCTTCTCCAGACCAATCGAAGGCTAGGCCAAAGTACCTCGATCTTTCCAAGAGGTGTGTCGCCCAACTTTTGAAAGAACCGCTAAGTGGAGAACTATTTGGTATTTTTCCGAAGCACTTTTCACCGTAATTTTCCTAAGGTTGGTCTCTGCATCCTTAAGCATACCAGAGTTTTCACAGACGAAACAGGCTGAGGCCCATTAATGTTGGCATTTCCAATAGTTGGTCCTAGAGACTACCAAGAAAGTGTTCTTTTAAGTATTATTCTGTTGTGGTTTCAGCATTATTTTCAGAACCCGAGCAGGGTTCTCGCATTAGCAAAAGAATCCTGTCAGGTAGTTGAGATTTCTGGGGGGGGGGTATAAGTTGGGGGATTCTGTCAGCCCTGCCTTTGATTTGTTTACCTCCAGAGTTGGAAAGTGCATAATTGCGTGAGATGGGAAAAGTGTAGATTGTGTTTCAGATTTCATACTGACATTTGAAATGATCAGTGTGTTGGTAATTATTTGCGATTTCCATGGCGTTTGGCACCGTAATAGTCATGAGGTCGGTCTCTGCATCCTGAAGCCTATGATGCTTTTTGCACAGAAACCTCTGCTGAGGCCCAGGTAACTTGCTATTTCCCATAGCTGGCACAGGAGCCTTGGAAGATAGGATTGTTTGCAGTATTATTTCACCATTTTTTCACCACTGTTTCAAGAACGGGAGCCCTTTTCAACCGTTAGCGGAAGAATCCTTCTTTGGAGATGAGATATTTTTCTGGGGTGGCCAGTGCAGGGCCTCTGTCAGTCCTGGGTTTGTTGGACTAGCGCCAGACATGAGAAGTGCGCCTTTGTGGGACAGGAGAATAGTGCGGATCCTGTTTCAGTCTAAAGACTGAAACAGGATCCGCACTTTTCACCGTTCCTTTCAGAATCATTTGATTCATCAGCTAGGAATGCCGATTGCTTCTCCAGACCAATCGAAGGCTAGGCCAAAGTACCTCGATCTTTCCCAGAGGTGTGTGGCCCAACTTTTGAAAGAACCGCTAAGTGGAGAACTATTTGGTATTTTTCCGAAGCACTTTTCACCGTAATTGTCCTAAGGTTGGTCTCTGCATCCTTAAGCACACCAGAGTTTTCACAGACGAAACAGGCTGAGGCCCATTAATCTTGGCATTTCCAATAGTTGGTCCTAGAGACTACCAAGAAAGTGTTCTTTTAAGTATTATTCTGTTGTGGTTTCAGCATTATTTTCAGAACCCGAGCAGGGTTCTGGCATTAGCATAAGAATCCTGCCTGGTAGTTGAGATTTCATGGTGGGGTGTAAGTGCGGGGCTTCTGTCAGCCCTGCCTTTGATTTGTTTACCTCC
The DNA here is from genome assembly GCF_020740605.2 of Lemur catta. Taxonomy (NCBI): domain Eukaryota; kingdom Metazoa; phylum Chordata; class Mammalia; order Primates; family Lemuridae; genus Lemur; species Lemur catta. The sequence continues at coordinate 82,242,610 of NC_059132.1, read as the reverse complement.
AGAGTTGGAAAGTGCATAGTTGCGTGAGATGGGAAAAGTGTGGATCGTGCTTCAGATTTCATCCTGACACTTTGAAATGACCAGTGTGTTGGTAATTATTTGCCATTTCCATGGCGTTTGGCACCGTAATAGTCATGAGGTCGGTCTCTGCATCCTGAAGCCTATGATGGTTTTTGCAGAGAATCCTCTGCTGAGACCCAGGTAACTTGCTATTTCCCATTGCTGGCACAGGAGCCCTGGAAGATAGGATTGTTTTCAGTATTATTTCACCATTTTTTCACCACTGTTTCAAGAACCGGAGCCCTTTTCAACCGTTAGCGGAAAAATCCTTCTTTGGAGATGAGATATTTATTCCGGGGTGGCAAGTGCAGGGCCTCTGTCAGTCCTGGGTTTGTTGGACTAGCGCCAGACATGAGAAGTGCGCCTTTGTGGGACAGGTGAATAGTGCGGATCCTGTTTCAGTCTAAAGACTGAAACAGGATCCGCACCTTTCACCGTTCCTTTCAGAATCATTTGATTCATCAGCTAGGAATGGCGATTGCTTCTCCAGACCAATCGAAGGCTAGGCCAAAGTACCTCGATCTTTCCAAGAGGTGTGTGGCCCAACTTTTGAAAGAACTGCTAAGAGGAGAACTATTTGGTATTTTTCCTAAGCACTTTTCACCGTAATTTTCCTAAGGTTTTTCTCTGCATCCTTAAGCATACCAGAGTTTTCACAGACGAAACAGGCTGAGGCCCATTAATCTTGGCATTTCCAATAGTTGGTCCTAGAGACTACCAAGAAAGTGTTCTTTTAAGTATTATTCCTTTGTGGTTTCAGCATTATTTTCAGAACCCGAGCAGGGTTCTCGCATTAGCATAAGAATCCTGCCTGGTAGTTGAGATTTCATGGTGGGGTGTAAGTGCTGGGCTTCTGTCAGCGCTGCCTTTGATTTGTTTACCTCCAGAGTTGGAAAGTGCATATTTGCGTAAGATAGGAAAAGTGTGGATAGTGCTTCAGATTTCATCCTGACTCTTTGAAATGACCAGTGTGTTGGTAATTATTTGCCATTTCCATGGCGTTTGGCACCGTAATAGTCAAGAGGTCGGTCTCTGCATCCTGAAGCCTATGATGCTTTTTGCAGAGAAACCTCTGCTGAGGCCCAGGTAACTTGCTCTTTCCCATAGCTGGCACAGGAGCCTTGGAAGATAGGATTGTTTTCAGTATTATTTCACCATTTTTTCACCACTGTTTCAAGAACGGGAGCCCTTTTCAACCGTTAGCGGAAGAATCCTTCTTTGGAGATGAGATACTTTTCTGGGGTGGCAAGTGTAGGGCCTCTGTCAGTCCGGGGTTTGTTGGACTAGCGCCAGACATGAGAAGTGCGCCTTTATGGGACAGGTGAATAGTGCGGATCCTGTTTCAGTCTAAAGACTGAAACAGGATCCGCACTTTTCACCGTTCCTTTCAGAATCATTTGATTCATCAGCTAGGAATGGCGATTGCTTCTCCAGACCAATCGAAGGCTAGGCCAAAGTACCTCGATCTTTCCAAGAGGTGTGTCGCCCAACTTTTGAAAGAACCGCTAAGTGGAGAACTATTTGGTATTTTTCCGAAGCACTTTTCACCGTAATTTTCCTAAGGTTGGTCTCTGCATCCTTAAGCATACCAGAGTTTTCACAGACGAAACAGGCTGAGGCCCATTAATGTTGGCATTTCCAATAGTTGGTCCTAGAGACTACCAAGAAAGTGTTCTTTTAAGTATAATTCTGTTGTGGTTTCAGCATTATTTTCAGAACCCGAGCAGGGTTCTCGCATTAGCAAAAGAATCCTGTCAGGTAGTTGAGATTTCTGGGGGGGGGGTATAAGTTGGGGGATTCTGTCAGCCCTGCCTTTGATTTGTTTACCTCCAGAGTTGGAAAGTGCATAATTGCGTGAGATGGGAAAAGTGTAGATTGTGTTTCAGATTTCATACTGACATTTGAAATGATCAGTGTGTTGGTAATTATTTGCGATTTCCATGGCGTTTGGCACCGTAATAGTCATGAGGTCGGTCTCTGCATCCTGAAGCCTATGATGCTTTTTGCACAGAAACCTCTGCTGAGGCCCAGGTAACTTGCTATTTCCCATAGCTGGCACAGGAGCCTTGGAAGATAGGATTGTTTGCAGTATTATTTCACCATTTTTTCACCACTGTTTCAAGAACGGGAGCCCTTTTCAACCGTTAGCGGAAGAATCCTTCTTTGGAGATGAGATATTTTTCTGGGGTGGCCAGTGCAGGGCCTCTGTCAGTCCTGGGTTTGTTGGACTAGCGCCAGACATGAGAAGTGCGCCTTTGTGGGACAGGAGAATAGTGCGGATCCTGTTTCAGTCTAAAGACTGAAACAGGATCCGCACTTTTCACCGTTCCTTTCAGAATCATTTGATTCATCAGCTAGGAATGCCGATTGCTTCTCCAGACCAATCGAAGGCTAGGCCAAAGTACCTCGATCTTTCCCAGAGGTGTGTGGCCCAACTTTTGAAAGAACCGCTAAGTGGAGAAGTATTTGGTATTTTTCCGAAGCACTTTTCACCGTAATTGTCCTAAGGTTGGTCTCTGCATCCTTAAGCACACCAGAGTTTTCACAGACGAAACAGGCTGAGGCCCATTAATCTTGGCATTTCCAATAGTTGGTCCTAGAGACTACCAAGAAAGTGTTCTTTTAAGTATTATTCTGTTGTGGTTTCAGCATTATTTTCAGAACCCGAGCAGGGTTCTGGCATTAGCATAAGAATCCTGCCTGGTAGTTGAGATTTCATGGTGGGGTGTAAGTGCGGGGCTTCTGTCAGCCCTGCCTTTGATTTGTTTACCTCCAGAGTTGGAAAGTGCATAGTTGCGTGAGATGGGAAAAGTGTGGATCGTGCTTCAGATTTCATCCTGACACTTTGAAATGACCAGTGTGTTGGTAATTATTTGCCATTTCCATGGCGTTTGGCACCGTAATAGTCATGAGGTCGGTCTCTGCATCCTGAAGGCTATGATGCATTTTGCAGAGAAACCTCTGCTGAGGCCCAGGTAACTTGCTATTTCCCATAGCTGGCACAGGAGCCTTGGAAGATAGGATTGTTTGCAGTATTATTTCACCATTTTTTCACCACTGTTTCAAGAACGGGAACCCTTTTCAACCGTTAGCGGAAGAATCCTTCTTTGGAGATGAGATATTTTTCTGGGGTGGCAAGTGCAGGGCCTCTGTCAGTCCTGGGTTTGTTGGACTAGCGCCATACATGAGAAGTGCGCCTTTATGGGACAGGTGAATAGTGCGGATCCTGTTTCAGTCTAAAGACTGAAACAGGATCCGCACTTTTCACCGTTTCTTTCAGAATCATTTGATTCATCAGCTAGGAATGGCGATTGCTTCTCCAGACCAATCGAAGGCTAGGCCAAAGTACCTCGATCTTTCCAAGAGGTGTGTGGCCGAACTTTTGAAAGAACCGCTAAGTGGAGAACTATTTGGTATTTTTCCGAAGCACTTTTCACCGTAATTGTCCTAAGGTTGGTCTCTGCATCCTTAAGCATACCAGAGTTTTCACAGACGAAACAGGCTGAGGCCCATTAATGTTGGCATTTCCAATAGTTGGTCCTAGAGACTACCAAGAAAGTGTTCTTTTAAGTATTATTCTGTTGTGTTTTCAGCATTATTTTCAGAACCCGAGCAGGGTTCTTGCATTAGCATAAGAATCCTGTCAGGTAGTTGAGATTTCTGGGGGGGGGTATAAGTTGGGGGATTCTGTCAGCCCTGCCTTTGATTTGTTTACCTCCAGAGTTGGAAAGTGCATAATTGCGTGAGACGGGAAAAGTGTAGATTGTGTTTCAGATTTCATACTGACATTTGAAATGATCAGTGTGTTGGTAATTATTTGCGATTTCCATGGCGTTTGGCACCGTAATAGTCATGAGGTCGGTCTCTGCATCCTGAAGCCTATGATGCTTTTTGCACAGAAACCTCTGCTGAGGCCCAGGTAACTTGCTATTTCCCATAGCTGGCACAGGAGCCTTGGAAGATAGGATTGTTTGCAGTATTATTTCACCATTTTTTGACCACTGTTTCAAGAACGGGAGCCCTTTTCAACCGTTAGCGGAAGAATCCTTCTTTGGAGATGAGATATTTTTCTGGGGTGGCCAGTGCAGGGCCTCTGTCAGTCCTGGGTTTGTTGGACTAGCGCCAGACATGAGAAGTGCGCCTTTGTGGGACAGGAGAATAGTGCGGATCCTGTTTCAGTCTAAAGACTGAAACAGGATCCGCACTTTTCACCGTTCCTTTCAGAATCATTTGATTCATCAGCTAGGAATGCCGATTGCTTCTCCAGACCAATCGAAGGCTAGGCCAAAGTACCTCGATCTTTCCCAGAGGTGTGTGGCCCAACTTTTGAAAGAACCGCTAAGTGGAGAAGTATTTGGTATTTTTCCTAAGCACTTTTCACCGTAATTTTCCTAAGGTTGGTCTCTGCATCCTTAAGCACACCAGAGTTTTCACAGACGAAACAGGCTGAGGCCCATTAATCTTGGCATTTCCAATAGTTGGTCCTAGAGACTACCAAGAAAGTGTTCTTTTAAGTATTATTCCGTTGTGGTTTCAGCATTATTTTCAGAACCCCAGCAGGGTTCTGGCATTAGCATAAGAATCCTGCCTGGTAGTTGAGATTTCATGCTGGGGTGTAAGTGCGGGGCTTCTGGCAGCCCTGCCTTTGATTTGTTTACCTCCAGAGTTGGAAAGTGCATATTTGCGTGAGATGGGAAAAGTGTGGATCGTGCTTCAGATTTCATCGTGACACTTTGAAATGACCAGTGTGTTGGTAATTATTTGCCATTTCCATGGCGTTTGGCACCGTAATAGTCATGAGGTCGGTCTCTGCATCCTGAAGCCTATGATGCTTTTTGCAGAGAAACCTCTGCTGAGACCCAGGTAACTTGCTATTTCCCATTGCTGGCACAGGAGCCCTGGAAGATAGGATTGTTTTCAGTATTATTTCACCATTTTTTCACCACTGTTTCAAGAACCGGAGCCCTTTTCAACCGTTAGCGGAAAAATCCTTCTTTGGAGATGAGATATTTATTCCGGGGTGGCAAGTGCAGGGCCTCTGTCAGTCCTGGGTTTGTTGGACTAGCACCAGACATGAGAAGTGCGCCTTTGTGGGACAGGTGAATAGTGCGGATCCTGTTTCAGTCTAAAGACTGAAACAGGATCCGCACCTTTCACCGTTCCTTTCAGAATCATTTGATTCATCAGCTAGGAATGGCGATTGCTTCTCCAGACCAATCGAAGGCTAGGCCAAAGTACCTCGATCTTTCCAAGAGGTGTGTGGCCCAACTTTTGAAAGAACTGCTAAGAGGAGAACTATTTGGTATTTTTCCTAAGCACTTTTCACCGTAATTGTCCTAAGGTTTTTCTCTGCATCCTTAAGCATACCAGAGTTTTCACAGACGAAACAGGCTGAGGCCCATTAATCTTGGCATTTCCAATAGTTGGTCCTAGAGACTACCAAGAAAGTGTTCTTTTAAGTATTATTCCTTTGTGGTTTCAGCATTATTTTCAGAACCCGAGCAGGGTTCTCGCATTAGCATAAGAATCCTGCCTGGTAGTTGAGATTTCATGGTGGGGTGTAAGTGCTGGGCTTCTGTCAGCGCTGCCTTTGATTTGTTTACCTCCAGAGTTGGAAAGTGCATATTTGCGTAAGATAGGAAAAGTGTGGATAGTGCTTCAGATTTCATCCTGACTCTTTGAAATGACCAGTGTGTTGGTAATTATTTGCCATTTCCATGGCGTTTGGCACCGTAATAGTCAAGAGGTCGGTCTCTGCATCCTGAAGCCTATGATGCTTTTTGCAGAGAAACCTCTGCTGAGGCCCAGGTAACTTGCTCTTTCCCATAGCTGGCACAGGAGCCTTGGAAGATAGGATTGTTTTCAGTATTATTTCACCATTTTTTCACCACTGTTTCAAGAACGGGAGCCCTTTTCAACCGTTAGCGGAAGAATCCTTCTTTGGAGATGAGATATTTTTCTGGGGTGGCAAGTGTAGGGCCTCTGTCAGTCCGGGGTTTGTTGGACTAGCGCCAGACATGAGAAGTGCGCCTTTATGGGACAGGTGAATAGTGCGGATCCTGTTTCAGTCTAAAGACTGAAACAGGATCCGCACTTTTCACCGTTCCTTTCAGAATCATTTGATTCATCAGCTAGGAATGGCGATTGCTTCTCCAGACCAATCGAAGGCTAGGCCAAAGTACCTCGATCTTTCCAAGAGGTGTGTCGCCCAACTTTTGAAAGAACCGCTAAGTGGAGAACTATTTGGTATTTTTCCGAAGCACTTTTCACCGTAATTTTCCTAAGGTTGGTCTCTGCATCCTTAAGCATACCAGAGTTTTCACAGACGAAACAGGCTGAGGCCCATTAATGTTGGCATTTCCAATAGTTGGTCCTAGAGACTACCAAGAAAGTGTTCTTTTAAGTATTATTCTGTTGTGGTTTCAGCATTATTTTCAGAACCCGAGCAGGGTTCTCGCATTAGCATAAGAATCCTGTCAGGTAGTTGAGATTTCCGGGGGGGGGGTATAAGTTGGGGGATTCTGTCAGCCCTGCCTTTGATTTGTTTACCTCCAGAGTTGGAAAGTGCATAATTGCGTGAGATGGGAAAAGTGTAGATTGTGTTTCAGATTTCATACTGACATTTGAAATGATCAGTGTGTTGGTAATTATTTGCGATTTCCATGGCGTTTGGCACCGTAATAGTCATGAGGTCGGTCTCTGCATCCTGAAGCCTATGATGCTTTTTGCACAGAAACCTCTGCTGAGGCCCAGGTAACTTGCTATTTCCCATAGCTGGCACAGGAGCCTTGGAAGATAGGATTGTTTGCAGTATTATTTCACCATTTTTTCACCACTGTTTCAAGAACGGGAGCCCTTTTCAACCGTTAGCGGAAGAATCCTTCTTTGGAGATGAGATATTTTTCTGGGGTGGCCAGTGCAGGGCCTCTGTCAGTCCTGGGTTTGTTGGACTAGCGCCAGACATGAGAAGTGCGCCTTTGTGGGACAGGAGAATAGTGCGGATCCTGTTTCAGTCTAAAGACTGAAACAGGATCCGCACTTTTCCCCGTTCCTTTCAGAATCATTTGATTCATCAGCTAGGAATGCCGATTGCTTCTCCAGACAAATCGAAGGCTAGGCCAAAGTACCTCGATCTTTCCCAGAGGTGTGTGGCCCAACTTTTGAAAGAACCGCTAAGTGGAGAAGTATTTGGTATTTTTCCTAAGCACTTTTCACCGTAATTGTCCTAAGGTTGGTCTCTGCATCCTTAAGCACACCAGAGTTTTCACAGACGAAACAGGCTGAGGCCCATTAATCTTGGCATTTCCAATAGTTGGTCCTAGAGACTACCAAGAAAGTGTTCTTTTAAGTATTATTCTGTTGTGGTTTCAGCATTATTTTCAGAACCCCAGCAGGGTTCTGGCATTAGCATAAGAATCCTGCCTGGTAGTTGAGATTTCATGCTGGGGTGTAAGTGCAGGGCTTCTGGCAGCCCTGCCTTTGATTTGTTTACCTCCAGAGTTGGAAAGTGCATATTTGCGTGAGATGGGAAAAGTGTGGATCGTGCTTCAGATTTCATCCTGACACTTTGAAATGACCAGTGTGTTGGTAATTATTTGCCATTTCCATGGCGTTTGGCACCGTAATAGTCATGAAGTCGGTCTCTGCATCCTGAAGCCTATGATGCTTTTTGCAGAGAAACCTCTGCTGAGACCCAGGTAACTTGCTATTTCCCATTGCTGGCACAGGAGCCTTGGAAGATAGGATTGTTTTCAGTATTATTTCACCATTTTTTAACCACTGTTTCAAGAACGGGAGCCCTTTTCAACCGTTAGCGGAAGAATCCTTCTTTGGAGATGAGATATTTTTCTGGGGTGGCAAGTGCAGGGCCTCTGTCAGTCCTGGGTTTGTTGGACTAGCGCCAGACATGAGAAGTGCGCCTTTGTGGGACAGGTGAATAGTGCGGATCCTGTTTCAGTCTAAAGACTGAAACAGGATCCGCACTTTTCACCGTTCCTTTCAGAATCATTTGATTCATCAGCTAGGAATGGCGATTGCTTCTCCAGACCAATCGAAGGCTAGGCCAAAGTACCTCGATCTTTCCAAGAGGTGTGTGGCCCAACTTTTGAAAGAACCGCTAAGTGGAGAACTATTTGGTATTTTTCCGAAGCAATTTTCACCGTAGTTGTCATAAGGTTGGTCTCTGCATCCTTAAGCATACGAGAGTTTTCACAGACGAAACAGGCTGAGGCCCAGTAATCTTGGCATTTCCAATAGTTTGTCCTAGAGACTAGCAAGAAAGTGTTCTTTTAAGTATTATTTCGTTGTGGTTTCAGCATTATTTTCAGAACATGAGCAGGATTCTCGCATTAGCGTAAGAATCCTGCCTGGTAGTTGAGATTTCTGGGTGGGGTATAAGTTGGGGGATTCTGTCAGCCCTGCCTTTGATTTGTTTACCTCCAGAGTTGCAAAGTGCATAATTGCGTGAGATGGGAAAACTGTGGATCGTGTTTCAGATTTCATACTGACATTTGAAATGATCAGTGTGTTGGTAATTATTTGCCATTTCCATGGCGTTTGGCACCGTAATAGTCATGAGGTCGGTCTCTGCATCCTGAAGCCTATGATGCTTTTTGCAGAGAAACCTCTGCTGAGGCCCAGGTAACTTGCTATTTCCCATAGCTGGCACAGGAGCCTTGGAAGATAGGATTGTTTTCAGTATTATTTCATCATTTTTTCACCACTGTTTCAAGAACGGGAGCCCTTTTCAACCGGTAGCGGAAGAATCCTTCTTTGGAGATGAGATATTTTTCTGGGGTGGCCAGTGCAGGGCCTCTGTCAGTCCTGGGTTTGTTGGACTAGCGCCAGACATGAGAATTGCGCCTTTGTGGGACGGGTGAATAGTGCGGATCCTGTTTCAGTCTAAAGACTGAAACAGGGTCCGCACTTTTCACCGTTCCTTTCAGAATCATTTGATTCATCAGCTAGGAATGGCGATTGCTTTTCCAGAAAAATCGATGGCTAGGCCAAAGTAACTCGATCTTTCCAAGAGGTGTGTGGCCCAACATTTGAAAGAACCGCTAAGTGGAAAACTATTTGGTATTTTTCCTAAGCACTTTTCACCGTAGTTGCCATAAGGTTGGTCTCTGCATCCTTAAGCATACCAGAGTTTTCACAGACGAAACAGGCTGAGGCCCAGTAATCTTGGCATTTCCAATAGTTGGTCCTAGAGACTACCAAGAAAGTGTTCTTTTAAGTATTATTCTGTTGTGGTTTCAGCATTATTTTCAGAACCCGAGCAGGGTTCTCGCATTAGCATAAGAATCCTGCCTGGTAGTTGAGATTTCATGGTGGGGTGTAAGTGCCGGGCTTCTGTCAGCCCTGCCTTTGATTTGTTTACCTCCAGTGTCGGAAAGTGCATATTTGCGTGAGATGGGAAAAGTGTGGACCGTGCTTCAGATTTCATCCTGACACTTTGAAATTACCAGTGTGTTGGTAATTATTTGCCATTTCCATGGCGTTTGGCACCGTAATAGTCATGAGGTCGGTCTCTGCATCCTGAAGCCTATGATGCTTTTTGCAGAGAAGCCTCTGCTGAGGCCCAGGTAACTTGCTATTTCCCATAGCTGGCACAGGAGCCTTGGAAGACAGGATTGTTTTCAGTGCTATTTCACCATTTTTTCACCACTGTTTGAAGAACGGAGCACTTTTCAACCGTTAGGTGAAGAATCCTTCTTTGGAGATGAGATATTTTTGGGGGTGGCAAGTGCAGGGCCTCTGTTAGTCCTGGGTATGTTGGAGTAGCGCCAGACATGAGAAGTACGCCTTTGTGGGACAGGTGAATACTGCGGATCCTGTTTCAGTCTAAAGACTGAAACAGGATCCGCACTTTTCACCGTTCCTTTCAGAATCATTTGATTCATGAGCTAGGAATGGCGATTGCTTCTCCAGACCAATCGAAGGCTAGGCCAAAGTAACTCGATCTTTCCAAGAGTTGTGTGGCAGAACTTTTGAAAGAACCGCTAGGTGGAAAATTATTTGGTATTTTTCCGAAGCTCTTTTCACCGTAATTGTCATAAGGTTGTTCTCTGCATCCTTAAGCATACCAAAGTTTTCACAGACGAAACAGGCTGAGGACCAATAAAATTGGCATTTCCAATAGTTCGGCCTAGAGAATACCAAGACAGTGTTCTTTTAAGTATTATTCCGTTGTGGTTTCAGCATTATTTTCAGAACCCGAGCAGGGTTCTTGCATTAGCATAAGAATCCTGCGTGGTAGTTGAGAATTCTGAGTGGGGTGTAAGTGCGGGGCTTCTATCAGCCTTGCCTTTGATTTGTTTACCTCCAGAGTTGGGAAGTGCATATTTGCGTGAGATGGAAAAGTGGGGATCGTGCTTCAGATTTCATCCTGACACTTTGAAATGACCAGTGTGTGGGTAATTGTTTGCCATTTCCATGGCGTTTGGCACCGTAATAGTCATGAGGTGGGTCTCTGCATCCTGAAGCCTATGATGCTTTTTGCAGAGAAACCTCTGCTGAGGCCCTGGTAACTTGCTATTTCCCATAGCTGGCACAGGAGCCTTGGAAGATAGGATTGTTTTCAGTATTATTTCACCATTTTTTCACCACTGTTTCAAGAACGGGAGCCCTTTTCAACCGTTAGCGGAAGAATCCTTCTTTGGAGATGAGATATTTTTCTGGGGTGGCAAGTGCAGGGCCTCTGTCAGTCCTGGGTTTGTTGGACTAGCGCCAGACATGAGAAGTGCGCCTTTGTGGGACAGGTGAATAGTGCGGATCCTGTTTCAGTCTAAAGACTGAAACAGGATCCGCACTTTTCACCGTTCCTTTCAGAATCATTTGATTCATCAGCTAGGAATGGCGATTGCTTCTCCAGACCAATCGAAGGCTAGGCCAAAGTAACTCGATCTTTCCAAGAGGTGTGTGGCCCAAGTTTTGAAAGAACCGCTAGGTGGAGAACTATTTGGTATTTTTCTGTAGCACTTTTCACCGTAATTGTCCTAAGGTTGGTCTCTGCATCGTTAAGCATACCAGAGTTTTCACAGACGAAACAGACTGAGGCCTAGTAAAGTTGACATTTCCAATAGTTGGTCCTAGAGACTACAAAGAAAATGTTCTTTTAAGTATTATTCCACTGTGGTTTCACCATTGTTTTCAGAACCACAGCAGGTTTCTCGCATTAGCATTAGAATCCTGCCTGGTAGTTGAGATGTCTGGGTGGGGTGTAAGTGCGGGGCTTCTGTCAGCCCTGCATTTGATTTGTTTACCTCCAGAGTTGGTAAGTGCATATTTGCGTGAGATGGGAAAAGTTGGATCGTGCTTCGGATTTCATCCTGACACTTTTGAAATCACCAGTGTGTTGGTAATTATTTGCCATTTCCATAGCGTTTTGCACCGTAAGAGTCCTGAGGTCAGTCTTTAAATCCTGAAGCCTATGATGCTTTTCGCAGAGAAACCTCTGCTGAGGCCCAGGTAACTTGCTTTTTCCCATAGCTGGCACAGGAGCCTTGGAAGAAAGGATTCTTTTCAGTATTATTTCACCATCCTTTCACCACTGTTTCAAGAAGGGGGGGCCTTGTCAACCGTTAGCGTAAGAATCCTTCTTTGGAGATGAGATATTTTTCTGGGGTGGCAAGTGCAGGGCCCCTGTCAGTCCTGGGTTTGTCAGACTAGCACCAGACATGAGAAGTGCGCCATTGTGGGACAGGTGAATAGTGCGGATCCTGTTTCAGTCTAAAGACTGAAACAGGATCCGCACTTTTCACCGTTCCTTTCAGAATCATTTGATTCATCAGCTACGAATGGCAATTGCTTCTCCAGACCAATCGAAGGCTAGGCCAAAGTAACTCGATCTTTCCAAGAGTTGTGTGGCACAATTTTTGAAACAACCGCTAGGCGGAGAACTATTTGGCTTTTTTCCATAGCACTTTTCACCATAATCGTCATAAGGTTAGTCTCTGCACCCTTAAGCATACGAGAGTTTTCACAGACGAAAGCAGGCTGAGGCCTGGTAAACTTGGCATTTCCAATAGTTGGACTTAGAGACTACAAAGAAAGTGTTCTTTTAAGTATTATTCCACTGTGGTTTCACCAGTGTTTTCACAACCCGAGCTAGGTTCTCGTATTAGCATGAGAATCCTGCCTGGTAGTTGAGATTTCTGGGTGGGGTGTAATTGGGGGTTTCTGTCAGCCCTGCCTTTGATTTATTTACCTCCAGAGTTGGAAAGTGCATATTTGGGTGAGATGGGAAAAGTGTGGATCGTGCTTCAGATTTCATCCTGACACTTTTGAAATCACCAGTATGTTGGTAATTATGTGCCATTTCCATAGCGTTTTTCACTGTAATAGTGATAAGGTTAGTCTCTGCATCCCGAAGCCTATGATGCCTTTCGGTAGAGAAAACTCTACTGAGTCCCAGGTAACTTGGTATTTCTCAGAGCTGACACCGGAGCCTTGGAAAATGGGATTGTTTTCAGTATTATTTCACCATCCTTTCACCACTGTTTCAAGAATGGGAGTACTTTTCATGCGTTACCGTAAGAATCCTTCTTTGGAGATGAGATATTTTTCTGGGTGGCAAGTGCAGGGCCTCTGTGACTCCTGGGTTTGTTGGACTAGCGCCAGACATGAGAAGTGCGCCTTTTTGTGAGAGGCCGGCTCCTTTCTCATCAGAGAGAGTAAACCAGCAAAGGTGCCTTCTTCCTGTCTGTGAAGGATGTCACCGCCCAGGGGGAAATAGTCAAGCACTATAAGATCCGCTCCCTGGAGGAAGGGGGCTGCTACATCTCCCTCCGGGTCACCTTCCCCTCGCTCCAGGCCCTGGTGCAGCACTACTGCAAGAAAGGGGATTGTTTGTGCCAGAGGCTGACCGTGCCCTGCGTCAGCCTTGCTCCTCATAACCCCTGGGCCCAGGACAAGTGGGAGATCCCCCGGCAGTCTCTCAGGCTGGTCAGGAAACTCGGATCAGGGCAGTTTGGCGAAGTCTGGATGGGCTACTACAGAAACAATGTGAAGGTGGCCATCAAGACCTTGAATGAGGGAAGGATGTCTCCGGAAGCCTTCCTGGGTGAGGCGAACCTGATGAAGGCTCTGTAGCACGAGAGGCTGGTCTGGCTCTACACCATGGTCCCCAAGGAGCCCATCTATATTGTCACCGAGTATGTGGCCAGAGGGTGCCTGCTGGATTTCCTGAAGACAGACTACGGTGGCAGACTGTCCCTCCCGAGACTGATCGACATGTCAGCCCAGATCACCGAAGGGATGGCGTACATCGAGCACATGAATTCTATCCACCGCTACCTATGGGCGGCCAACATCCTGGTGTCTGAGACCTTGTGTTGCAAAATCGCTGACTTCGGTTTGGCCAGGATCATCGACAGTGAATACACTGCCCAGGAGGGTGAGCAGAGCCCCACAACTGCAGGGGAGACCTTGGGCCTTACCTCCCCGACTCCCCAAAGCCTCTTGACATTACATGGTACGGCCCCATGTGCAAAGACCTGAGAGCACTGTGGTTTCTACAATTCTAGACCAGCATTTCCCTAACTGTGTTCAGCAGAGTAGTAATGCCCCCAGACCTCCCACTGAGGAATGGCTTTAGGATAAGGTCAGTTTGGAGAAACTGCAGTTCATCACCCTTCCTGCCTTGGAGATTCCCAATGCACAGCAGCATAAAGGCACTGAGAAGTCCTGCAGCCAAGCAACAATTCACATTCACCTCACCTGGTGTCTCCTGAACTAGTTTCAGCCCCCAATACTATTTCCACCTGGGTCCTAGTAATCTCCCACAGAACTAGGCTTTCACAGAGCACACTTTGGGAAACACAGCTCAAACGTGTGAGCAGCAAACCTTACACCTGAATTAGGGTCTGCACAGAGCTCTCAGTTTTCTCTGCTAATATAACTGAGGTACAAGTTGACTTCACAAGAGGATCCGAGGGGTCAAATACATTTGCCTGTGAGCCAGTGAGATTCGCCGAGCATATGAATCAGCCATGCAAAAGGGTAGATGCGGCTGGTTCCCTGGGGAACTTCAGGCTGGCTGGGCCACTGAGAGAGCTGGGCAAGGGGAGGGAGTGCCACTCGAGCCCTGTGCTCTCCTGGGAACGCCGACCAGGCCCCCCGCTGTCACAGGGCCTCATGGGGAATCAGGATGCAAGTCCATCTTCATCGTGATTCTAGGCGGTCCAGGAATACAAAAAAAAAAAAAAAAAAAGACTGAAAAAGGATCCAAACTTTTCATCGTTCCTTTCAGAATCATTTGATTCATCAGCTAGGAATGGCGATTCCTTCTCCAGACCAATCGAAGGCTAGGCCAAAGTAACTCCATCTTTCCAAGAGGTATGCGGCACAACTTTTGAAATAACTGCTAGGTTGAGAACTATTTGGTATTTTTCCATAGCACTTTTCACCATAATTGTCATAAGGTTGGTCTCTGCATCCTTAAGCATACGAAAGTTTTCACAGACAAAAGTATGCTGAGGCCCAGTAAACTTGGCATTTCCAATAGTTGCTACTAGAGACTATAAAGAAAGTGTTCTTTTAAGTATTACTCCATTGTGGTTTCACCATTATTTTCTGAACCAGAGCAGGTTTCATGCATTAGCATAAGAATCCTTCCTCCTAGTTGAGATTTCTGTGTGGGGTGTAAGTGCGGGGCTTCTGTCAGCCCTGTGTTTGATTTGTTTACCTCCAGAGTTGGTAAGTGCATATTTGCGTGAGATGGGAAAAGTGTGGATCATGCTTCAGATTTCATCCTGACACTTTTGACATAACCACTATGTTGGTAATTATGTGCCGTTTCCATAGCGTTTTTCACCGTAATAGTTATAAGCTTGGTCTCTGCATCCTTAAGCCTATGATGCCTTTCGCAGAGAAAACTCTACTGACGCCCAGGTAACTTGGTATTTCCCAGAGCTGGCACCAGAGCCTTTGAAGATACGATTGTTTTCAGTATTATTTCACTATCCTTTCACCACTGTTTCAAGAACGGGAGCACTATTCAACCGTTAGGATAAGAGTCCTTCTTTAGAGATGAGATATTTTTCTGGGGTGGCAAGTGCAGGGCCTCTGTCAGTCCTGGGTTTGTTGGACTAGCGCCAGACAGGAGAAGTGCGCCTTTGTGTGAGAGGTGAATAGTGTGGATCCTCTTTCAGTTTAAAGTGTCAGGTTGAAGTCAGAAGAACAATCCACACTGTTCCCATCACACGCAAATATGCACTTACCAACTCTGGAGGTAAACAAATCAAACACAGGGCTGACAGAAGCCCCACACTTACACCCCACACAGAAATCTCAACTAGGAGGAAGGATTCTTTTGCTAATGGATGAAATCTGCTCTGGTTGTGAATATAATAGTGAAACCACAGTGGAAGAAGGACTTGCATCCTGATTCCCCATGAGGCCCTGTGACAGTGGTGGGCCTGGTCGGAGTTCCCAGGAGAGCACAGGGCTCGAGTGGCACTCCCTCCCCTTGCCCAGCTCTCTCAGTGGCCCAGCCAGCCTGAAGTTCCCCAGGGAACCAGCCACATCTATCCTTTTGCATGGCTGATTCATATGCTCAGCGAACTTGCTTGCTTGCAGGGAAATGTATTTGACACCTCAGATCCTCTTGTAAAAGTGAATTTGTACCTCAGTTATATTAGCAGAGAAAACTGAGAGTTCTGTGCAGACCCTAATTCAGGTGTAAGTTTTACTGCTCGCACATTTGAGCTGTGTTTCCCAAAGTGTGCTCTGTGAAAGCCTAGTTCTGCGGGAGACTAATAGGACCCAGGTGGAAATAGTATTGGGGGCTGAAACTAGTTAAGGAGACACCAGTCTAAAGACTGAAACAGGATCCACACTTTTCACTGTTCTTCTCAAAATCATTTGATTCATCAGCGAGGAATGGCGATTCCTTCTCCAGACCAATCGAAGGCTAGGCCAAAGTAACTCCAGATTTCCAAGAGGTGTGTGGCAAAACTTTTGAAATAACTGCTAGGTTGAGAACTACTTGGTATTTTTTGGTAGCACTTCTCACCATAATTGTCATAAGGTTGGTCTCTGCATCCTTAAGCATACGAGAGTTTTCAAGGACAAAAGTATGCTAAGGCCCAGTAAACTTGGCATTTCCAATAGCTGGTAATAGAGAGTATAAAAAAAGTGTTCTTTTAAGTATTATTCCACTGTGGTTTCACTATTACTTTCAGAACCAGAACAGGTTTCTCTCATTAGCATAAGAATCCTGCCTGGTAGTTGAGATTTCTGTGTGGGGTGTAAGTGCCCGGCCTCTGTGAGCCCTGTGTTTGATTTGTTTACCTCCAAAGTTGGTAAGTGCATATTTGCATATGATGGGAACAGTGTGGATCGTGCTTCTGATTTCATCCTGACACTTTTCAAATAACCAGTATGTTGGTAATTATGTGCCATTTCCATAGCATTTTTAACCATAATAGTGATAAGGTTGGTGTCTGCATCCTTAAGCCTATGATGCTTTTCGCAGAGAAAACTCTACTGGGGCCCAGGTAAGTTGGTGTTTCCCATACCTGGCACCAGAGCCTTTGAAGATACGATTGTTTTCAGTATTATTTGACCATCCTTTCACCACTGTTTCAAGAATGGGAGTACTTTTCAATTGTTAGCATAAGAATCCTTCTTTGGAGATGAGAGATTTTTCTGGGTGGCAAGTGCAGGGCCTCTGTCAGTCCTGGGTTTGTTGGACTAGCGCCAGACATGAGAAGTGCGCATTTGTGGGACAGGTGAATAGTGCGGATCCTGTTTCAGAACTTGTAACTGTTCTTCTCAGAATCATTTGATTCATCAGTTAGGAATGACGATGCCTTCTCCAGACCAATCGAAGGCTAGGCCAAAGTAACTCGATCTTTACAAGAGGTGTGTGGCAAAACTTTTGAAATAACCGCTAGGTTGAGAACTATTTGGTGTTTTTTCGTAGCACTTTTCACCATAATTTTCATAAGATTGTTCTCTTCATCCTTAAGAATAACGTAGTTTTCACAGACAGAAGTATGCTGAGGCCCAGTAAACTTGGCATTTCCAATAGTTGGTACTAGAGACTATAAAGAAAGTGTTCTTTTAAGTATTACTGCACTGTGGTTTCACCATTATTTTCAGAACCAGAGCAGGTTTAGCCAATTGGCGTAAGAATCCTTCCTCGTAGTTGAGATTTCTGTGTGGGGTGTAAGTGCGAGGCTTCCGTTAGCCCTGTTTTTGGTTTGTTTACCTCCACTGTTGGTAAGTGCATATTTGCCTGAAATGGGAAAAGGGTCGATCTTGCTTCAGATTTCATTCTGACCATTTGAAATAAGCAGTATGTTGGTAATTATTTGCCATTTCCATAGCGTTTTTCACAGTAATAGTGATAAGGTTGGTCTCTGCATACCTAAGGCTACGTTGTTTTTCACAGAGAAAACTCTACTGAGGCCCAGGTAACTTGGTATTTTTCAAACCTTGCACCAGAGCCTTTGAAGATACGATTGTTTTCAGTATTATTTCACCATCCTTTCACCACTGTTTCAACAACAGGAGCACTTTTCAAGCGTTAGCATAGGAAATCTTCTTTGGAGATGAGAATTTTTCTTTTTGGGGTGGCAAGTGCAGGGCCTCTGTCAGTCCTGGGTTTGTAGGACTAGCGCCAGACATGAGAAGTGCGCCTTTTCGTGAGAGGTGAATAGTGCGAATCCTGTTTCAGTCTAAAAGACTGAAACAGGATCCGCACTTTTAACTGTTCTTTTCAGAATCATTTGATTCATCAGCTAGGAATGGGGATTCCTTCTCCAGACCAATCGAAGGCTAGGCCAAAGTAACTCGATCTTTCCAAGGGGTGTGTGGCACAACGTTTGAAATAACCGCTAGGTTGAGAACTATTTCTTATTTTTTAATAGCACTTTTCACCATAATTGTCATAAGGTTGTTCTCCGCATCCTTAAGAAATCAATAGTTTTCACAGAGAGAAGCATGCTGAGGTCCAGTAAACTTGGCATTTCCAATAGTTGCTACTAGAGACTATAAAGAAAGTGTTCTTTTAAGTATTATTCCATTGTGGTTTCACCATTATTTTCAGAACCTGAGCAGGTTTTACGCATTAGCATAAGTATCCTTCCTCCTAATTTAGATTTCTGTGTGGAAATAACTGCGGGGCTTCTGTCAGGACTGTGTTTTATTTGTTTACCTCCAGAGTTGGTAAGTGCATATTTGCGTGAGATGGGAAAAGTGTGGGTCATGCTTCAGATTTCATCCTGACACTTTTGAAATCACCAGTATGTTGGTAATTTTTTGCCGTTTCCATAGCGTTTTTCAGCATAATAGTGGTTGGTGTCTGCATCGTTAAGCCTATGATGCTTATCGCACAGGAAACTTTACTGAGGCCCAGGTAACTTGGTATTTCCGGTACCTTGCACCAGAGCCTTTGAAGATACAATTGTTTTCAGCATTATTTCACCATCCTTTCACCAGTGTTTCAAGATTGGGATCACTTTTCAACCGTTAGCATAAGAATCCTTGTTTGGAGATGAGATATTTTTCTCAGGTGACAAGTGCAGGGCCTCTGTCAGTCCTGGGTTTGTTGGACTAGCTGCACACATGAGAAGTGTGCCTTTGTGTGTGGTGAATAGTGCGGATTCTGTTTCAGAACTTTTAACCGTTCTTTTCAGAATCATTTCATTCATCAGTTAGGAATGGCGATGCCTTCTCCAGACCAATCAAAGGCTAGGCCAAAGTAACTCGATCTTTCCAAGAGGCGTGTGGCACAACTTTTGAAATAACCACTAGGTTGAGAACTATTTGGTATTTTTTCCTAGCGCTTTTCACCATAATTGTCGTAAGGTTGATGTCTGCATCCTTAAGCATACAATAGATTTCTCAGACAAAAGATGCTGAGGCCCAGTAAACTTGGCATTTATAATATTTGGTACTAGAGACTGTAAAGAAAGTGTTCTTTTAAGTATTATTTCACTGTGGTTTCACGATTACTTTCAGATCCAGAGCAGGTTTCATGCATTAGCATAAGAGGCCTTCCTGTTAGTTGAGATTTCGGTGTGGGATGTAAATGCCGGGCTTCTGTCAGCCCTGTGTTTGATTTGTTTACTTCTAGACTTGGTAAGTGCCTATTGGTGTGAGAAGTTAAAAGTGTGGATCATGCTTCAGATTTCATCCTGACACTTTTCAAGTAACCAGTATGTTGGGAATTATTTCCCTTATCCATAGCGCTTTGTACCATAATAGTGATAAGGTTAGTCTCCGCATCCTTAAACCTATGATGCTTTTTGCAGAGAAAACTCTACTGAGGGCCAGGTAACTTAGTATTTCCCATACCTGGCACCAGTCTTTGAAGATACAATAGTTTTCAGTATTATTTCACCATCCTTTCACCATAGTTTCAAGAATGGGAGCACGTTTCAACCATTAGCATAAGCATCCTTCATTGTAGATGAAATAATTTTCTGGGTTGGCAAGTGCAGGGCCTCTGTCACTCCTGGATTTGTTGGACTAGCGGCAGACATGAGAAGTGCGCCTGTGTGTGAGAGTTGAATAGTGTCTAAAGATTGAAACAGGATCCGCACTTTTCACCGTTCCTTTCAGAATCATTTGATTCATCAGCTAGGAAGGGCGATTCCTTCTCCAGACCAATCTAATGTTGGTCAAAGTAACTCGATATTTCCAAGAGGTGTGTGGCACAACTTTTGAAATAACCGCTAGGTTGAGAGTTATTTGTATTTTTCCATAGCACTTTTCACCATAATTGTCATAAGGTTTGTGTCTGCATCCTTAAGTATACGATAGTTTTCACAGACAAAAGTATGCTGAGGCCCAGTAAACTTGGCATTTCCAATAGTTGGTACTAGAGACTATAAAGAAAGTGTTCTTTTAAGTTGTATTCCACTGTGGTTTCACCATTATTTTCATAACCAGAGCTGGTTTCTCGCATTAGCATAAGAATTTTTCCTCCTGGTTGAGATTTCTGTGTGGGGTGTAAGTGCGGGGCTTCTGTCAGCCCTGTGTTTGATATTTTACCTCTAGATTTGGTAAGTGCATATTTGCGTGAGAGGGGAAAAGTGTGGGTCATGCTTCAGATTTCATCCTGACACTTTTGAAATAACCAGTATGTTGGTAATTATTTCCCATTTCCATAGCAATTTGCACCGTAATAGTGGTTGGTCTCTGCATCCTTAAACCTATGATGCTTTTTGCAGAGAAAACTCTACTGAGTCCTAGGAAACATGGTATTTCCAATACCTGGCATCAAAGCCTTTGAAGATACGATTGTTTTCAGTATTATTTCATCATCCTTTGACCACTGTTTCAAGAACGGGAGCACTTTTCAACCATCAGGCTAAGAATCCTTCTTTGGAGATGAGATATTTTTCTGGGGTGGCAAGTGCAGAGCCTCTGCCGGTCATGGGTTTGTTTGACTAGCGCCAAAAATGTGAAGTGGGCCTTTGTGTGAGAGGTGGATAGTGCGAATCCTGTTTCAAAACTTTTAAATGTTCTTTTCAGAATCATTGATTCATCAGCTACGAATGGCAATTCCTTCTCTAGACCAATGGAGTGCTAGGACAAAGTAACTCGATCTTTCCAACAGGTATGTGGCACAACTTTTGAAATAACTGCTAGGTTGAGAACTATTTGGTACTTTTTCGTACCACTTTTCACCATAATTGTCATAAAGTTGGTCTTTGCATCCTTAAGCCTATGATGCTTTTCGCATAGAAAACTCTACTAAGGCCCAGGTAACTTGGTATTTCCCATACCTGGCAACAGAGCCTTTGAAGATACGATTGTTTTCAGTATTATTTCACCATCCTTTCACCACTGTTTCAAGAATGGGAGCACTTTTCAACCATTAGCATAAGAATCCTATTTGGAGATGAGATATTTTACTGGGGTGGCAAGTGCAGGGCCTCTGTCAGTCCTGGGTTTTTTGGACTAGCGCCAGACATGAGAAGTGCGCCTTTGTGTCAGAGGTGAAAAATGCAGATCCTGTTTCACGCTTTTCACTGTTCCTTTCAGAATCATTTGATTTATCAGCTAGGAATAGCGACTCCTTCTCCAGACCAATCAAAGGCTTGGCCAAAGTAACTGGATCTTTCCAAGAGCTGTGTGGCACATCTTTTGAAATAACCACTATGTTGAGAACTATTTGGTATTTTTCTGTAGCACATTTGACCATAATTGTCATAAGGTTGGTCTCTGCATCCTTAAGCATAGGATAGTTTTCACAGACAAAAGTATGCTGAGGCCCAGTAAACTTGGCATTTCCAATAGTTGGTACGAGTGACTATAAAGAAAGTGTTCTTTTCAGTATTATTGCACTGTGTTTTCACCACTGTTTTCAGAACCAGAGCAGGTTTCACGCATTAGCATAAATATCCTTCTTCCTTGTTGAGATTTCTGTGTGGGGTGTAAGTGCGCGGCTTCTGGCAGCCCTGTGTTTGATTTGTTTACTTTCAGAGTTGGTAAGTGCATATTTGCGTGAGATGGGAAAAGTGTGGATCGTGCTTCAGATTTCATCCTGACACTTTTGCAATAACCAGTATGTTGCTAATTATTTTGCATTTCAATTGCGCTTTACACCATGATAGTAGTTGGTCTCTGCATCCTTAAGAGTATGATGCCTTTCGCAGAGAAAACTCTTCTCCAGCCCAGGTAACTTGGTGTTTCCCATACCTGGCACCAGAGCCTTTGAAGATACGATTAGTTTCAGTATTATTTCACCATCCTTTGACCACTATTCCAAGAAAGGGAGAACTTTTCAACCGTTAGCATAAGAATCCTTCTTTGGATATGAAATATTTTCCTGGGGAGGCACCTGCAGGACCACTGTCAGTCCTGTGTTTGTTTGACTAGGGCCAGACATGAGAAGTGCGCCATTGTGTGAGAGGTGAAAAATGCACATCCTGTTTCAGTCTTTAGACTGAAACAGGATCTGCACTTTTCACCGTTCTTTTCAGAATCATTTGATTCATCAGCTAGGAATGGCGATTCATTCTCCAGACCAATCAAAGGCTAGGCCAAAGTAACTCGATCTTTCCAAGAGGTGTGTGGCACAACTTTTGAAACAACCGCTAGGTGTAGAACTATTTGGGGTTTTTCCGTAGCACATTTCACCGTAATTGTCATAAGGTTGGTCTCTGCATCCTTAAGCATACGAGAGTTTTCACAGACGAAAGCAGGCTGAGGCCCAGTAAACTTGGCATTTCCAATAGTTGGTCCTAAGGCTACAACGAAAGTGTTCTTTTAAGTAATATTCTACTGTGGTTTCACCATTGTTTTCACAACCCAAGCAGGGTTCTCGCATTTGCATAAGAATCCTCCCTAGTAGTTGAGACTTCTGGGTGGGGTGTAAGTGCAGGGCTTCTGTCAGCCCTGCCTTTGATTTGTTTACCTCCAGAATTGGTAAGTGCACGTTTGCGAGAGATGAGAAAAGTGTGGATCGTGCTTCAGATTTCATCCTGACAGTTTTGAAATCACCAGTATGTTGGTAAATATTTGCCATTACCATAGCGTTTTGCAACGTAATATTCATGAGGTCGGTCTACGAATCCTGAAGACTATAATGCTTTCTGCAGAGAAACCTCTGCTGAGGCCCAGGTAACTTGCTATTTCCCATAGCTGGCACAGGAGCCTTGGAAGATAGGATTGTTTTCAGTATTATTTCACCATCCTTTCACCACTTTTCAAGAACGGGAAACCTTTTCGACCGTTAGCGTAAGAATCCTTCTTTGGAGATGAGATATTTTTCTGGGGTGGCAAGTGCAGGGCCTCTGTCAGTCCTGGGTTTGTTGGACTAGCGCCAGACATGAGAAGTGCGCCTTTGTGGAAGAGATGAATAGTGCGGATCCCGTTTGAGTCTAAAGACTGAAACAGGATCCTCACTTTTCACCGTTCCGTTCAGAATGATTTGATTCATCAGCTAGGAATAGCGATTCCTTCTCCAGACCAATCGAAGGCTAGGCCAAAGTAACTCAATCTTTCAAAGAGGTGTGGCACAACTTTTGAAACAACCGCTAGATGGAGAACTATTTGGGATTTTTCCGTTGCACTTTTCCCAGTAATTGTCATAAGGTTGGTCTCTGGATCCTTAAGCATACGAGAGTTTTCACAGACGAAACAGGCTGAGGCCCATTAATCTTGGCATTTCCAATAGTTGGTCCTAGAGACTACCAAGAAAGTGTTTTTTTAAGTGTTATTCCGTTGTGGTTTCAGCATTATTTTCAGAACCCGAGCAGGGTTCTCGCATTAGAATAAGAATCCTGCCTGGTAGTTGAGATTACTGGGTGGGGTGTAGGTGCGGGGCTTCTGTCAGCCCTGCCTTTGATTTGTTTACCTCCAGAATTGGAAAGTGCATATTTGCGTGAGATGGGAAAAGTGTGGATAGTGCTTCAGATTTCATCCAGACACTTTGAAATGACCAGTGTGTTGGTAATTATTTGCCATTTCCATGGCGTTTGGCACCTTAATAGTCATGAGGTCGGTCTCTGCATCCTGAAGCCTATGATGCTTTTTGCAGAGAAACCTCTGCTGAGGCCCAGGTAACTTGCTATTTCCCATAGCTGGCACAGGAGCCTTGGAAGATAGGATTGTTTTCAGTATTATTTCACCGTTTTTTGACCACTGTTTCAAGAACGGGAGCCCTTTTCAACCGTTAGCGGAAGAATCCTTCTTTGGAGATGAGATATTTTTCTGGGGTGGCAAGTGCAGGGCCTCTGTCAGTCCTGGGTTTGTTGGATTGGCGCCAGACATGAGAAGTGCGCCTTTGTGGGACAGGTGAATAGTGCGGATCCTGTTTCAGTCTAAAGACTGGAACAGGATCCGCACTTTTCACCGTTCCTTTCAGAATCATTTGATTCATCAGCTAGGAATGGCGATTGCTTCTCCAGACCAATCGAAGGCTAGGCCAAAGTACCTCGATCTTTCCAAGAGGTGTGGCCCAACTTTTGAAAGAACCGCTAAGTGGAGAACTATTTGGTATTTTTCCTAAGCACTTTTCACCGTAATTGCCCTAAGGTTGGTCTCTGCATCCTTAAGCATACCAGAGTTTTCACAGACGAAACAGGCTGAGGCCCATTAATCTTGGCATTTCCAATAGTTGGTCCTAGAGACTACCAAGAAAGTGTTCTTTTAAGTAGTATTCCTTTGTGGTTTCAGCATTATTTTCAGAACCCGAGCAGGGTTCTCGCATTAGCATAAGAATCCTGCCTGGTAGTTGAGATTTCATGGTGGGGTGTAAGTGCTGGGCTTCTGTCAGCCCTGCCTTTGATTTGTTTACCTCCAGAGTTGGAAAGTGCATATTTGCGTAAGATAGGAAAAGTGTGGATAGTGCTTCAGATTTCATCCTGACACTTTGAAATGACCAGTGTGTTGGTAATTATTTGCCATTTCCATGGCGTTTGGCACCGTAATAGTCAAGAGGTCGGTCTCTGCATCCTGAAGCCTATGATGCTTTTTGCAGAGAAACCTCTGCTGAGGCCCAGGTAACTTGCTCTTTCCCACAGCTGGCACAGGAGCCTTGGAAGATAGGATTGTTTTCAGTATTATTTCACCATTTTTTCACCACTGTTTCAAGAACGGGAGCCCTTTTCAACCGTTAGCGGAAGAATCCTTCTTTGGAGATGAGATATTTTTCTAGGGTGGCAAGTGTAGGGCCTCTGTCAGTCCGGGGTTTGTTGGACTAGCGCCAGACATGAGAAGTGCGCCTTTATGGAACAGGTGAATAGTGCGGATCCTGTTTCAGTCTAAAGACTGAAACAGGATCCGCACTTTTCACCGTTCCTTTCAGAATCATTTGATTCATCAGCTAGGAATGGCGATTGCTTCTCCAGACCAATCGAAGGCTAGGCCAAAGTACCTCGATCTTTCCAAGAGGTGTGTGGCCCAACTTTTGAAAGAACCGCTAAGTGGAGAACTATTTGGTATTTTTCCTAAGCACTTTTCACCGTAATTTTCCTAAGGTTGGTCTCTGCATCCTTAAGCATACCAGAGTTTTCACAGACGAAACAGGCTGAGGCCCATTAATGTTGGCATTTCCAATAGTTGGTCTTAGAGACTACCAAGAAAGTGTTCTTTTAAGTATTATTCTGTTGTGGTTTCAGCATTATTTTCAGAACCCGAGCAGGGTTCTCGCATTAGCATAAGAATCCTGTCAGGTAGTTGAGATTTCTGGGGGGGGGGTATAAGTTGGGGGATTCTGTCAGCCCTGCCTTTGATTTGTTTACCTCCAGAGTTGGAAAGTGCATAATTGCGTGAGATGGGAAAAGTGTAGATTGTGTTTCAGATTTCATACTGACATTTGAAATGATAAGTGTGTTGGTAATTATTTGCGATTTCCATGGCGTTTGGCACCGTAATAGTCATCAGGTCGGTCTCTGCATCCTGAAGCCTATGATGATTTTTGCACAGATACCTCTGCTGAGGCCCAGGTAACTTGCTATTTCCCATAGCTGGCACAGGAGCCTTGGAAGATAGGATTGTTTGCAGTATTATTTCACCATTTTTTGACCACTGTTTCAAGAACGGGAGCCCTTTTCAACCGTTAGCGGAAGAATCCTTCTTTGGAGATGAGATATTTTTCTGGGGTGGCAAGTGCAGGGCCTCTGTCAGTCCTGGGTTTGTTGGACAAGCGCCAGACATGAGAATTGCGCCTTTGTGGGACGGGTGAATAGTGCGGATCCTGTTTCAGTCTAAAGACTGAAACAGGGTCCGCACTTTTCACCGTTCCTTTCAGAATCATTTGATTCATCAGCTAGGAATAGCGATTGCTTCTCCAGACCAATCGAAGGCTAGGCCTAAGTACCTCGATCTTTCCAAGAGGTGTGTGGCCCAACCTTAGAAGGAACCGCTAAGTGGAGAACTATTTGGTATTTTTCCGAAGCACTTTTCACCGTAGTTGTCATAACGTTGGTCTCCGCATCCTTAAGCATACGAGAGTTTTCACAGACGAAACAGGCTGAGGCCCAGTAATCTTGGCATTTCCAATAGTTGGTCCTAGAGACTACCAAGAAAGTGTTCTTTTAAGTATTATTCTGTTGTGGTTTCAGCATTATTTTCAGAACCCGAGCAGAGTTCTCGCATTAGCATAAGAATCCTGCCTGGTAGTTGAGATTTCATGGTGGGGTGTAAGTGTGGGGCTTCTGTCAGCCCTGCCTTTGATTTGTTTACCTCCAGAGTTGGAAAGTGCATATTTGCGTGAGATGGGAAAAGTGTGGATCATGCTTCAGATTTCATCCTGACACTTTGAAATGACCAATTTGTTGGTAATTATTTGCCATTTCCATGGCGTTTGGCCCTGTAATAGTCATGAGGTCGGTCTCTGCATCCTGAAGCCTATGATGGTTTTTGCAGAGAAACCTCTGCTGAGGCCCAGGTAACTTGCTCTTTCCCATAGCTGGCACAGGAGCCTTGGAAGATAGGATTGTTTTCAGTATTATTTCATCATTTTTTCACCACTGTTTCAAGAACGGGAGCCCTTTTCAACCGTTATCGGAAGAATCCTTCTTTGGAAATGAGATATTTTTCTGGGGTGGCAAGTGCAGGGCCTCTGTCAGTCCTGGGTTTGTTGCACTAGGGCCAGACATGAGAAGTGCGCATTTGTGGGACAGGTGAATAGTGCGGATCCTGTTTCAGTCTAAAGACTGTAACAGGATCCGCACTTTTCACCGTTCCTTTCAGAATCATTTGATTCATCAGCTAGGAATGGCGATTGCTTCTCCAGACCAATCGAAGGCTAGACCAAAGTAACTCGATCTTTCCAAGAGGTGTGTGGCCCAACTTTTGAAAGAACCGCTAAGTGGAGAACTATTTGGTATATTTCCTAAGCACTTTTCACCGTAATTGTCCTAAGGTTGGTCTCTGCATCCTTAAGCATACCAGAGTTTTCACAGACGAAACAGCCTGAGGCCCATTAATCTTGGCATTTCCAATAGTTGGTCCTAGAGACTACCAAGAAAGTGTTCTTTTAAGTATTATTCCGTTGTGGTTTCAGCATTATTTTCAGAACCCGAGCAGGGTTCTCGCATTAGCATAAGAATCCTGCCTGGTAGTTGAGATTTCTGGGTGGGGTATAAGTTGGCAGATTCTGTCAGCCCTGCCTTTGATTTGTTTACCTCCAGAGTTGGAAAGTGCATAATTGCGTGAGATCGGAAAAGTGTGGATCGTGCTTCAGATTTCATACTGACATTTGAAATGATCAGTGTGTTGGTAATTATTTGCCATTTCCATGGCGTTTGGCACGGTAATAGTCATGAGGTCGGTCTCTGCATCCTGAAGCCTATGATGCTTTTTGCAGAGAAACCTCTGCTGAGGCCCAGGTAACTTGCTATTTCCCATAGCTGGCACAGGAGCCTTGGAAGATAGCATTGTTTTCAGTATTATTTCACCATTTTTTCACCACTGTTTCAAGAACGGGAGCCCTTTTCAACCGTTAGCGGAAGAATCCTTCTTTGGAGATGAGATATTTTTCTGGGGTGACAAGTGCAGGGCCTCTGTCAGTCCTGGGTTTGTTGGACTAGCGCCAGACATGAGAAGTGCGCCTTTGTGGGACAAGAGAATAGTGCGGATCCTGTTTCAGTCTAAAGACTGAAACAGGATCCGCACTTTTCACCGTTCCTTTCAGAATCATTTGATTCATCAGCTAGGAATGGCGATTGCTTCTCCAGACCAACCGAAGGCTAGGCCAAAGTAACTCGATCTTTCCAAGAGATGTGTGGCCCAACTTTTGAAAGAATCGCTAAGTGGAGAACTATTTGGTATTTTTCCGAAGCACTTTTCACCGTAATTGTCATAAGGTTGGTCTCTGCATCCTTAAGCATACCAGTGTCTTCACAGACGAAACAGGCCGAGGCCCAGTAATCTTGGCATTTCCAATAGTTGGTCTTAGAGACTACCAAGAAAGTGTTCCTTTAAGTATTATTCCTTTGTGGTTTCAGCATTATTTTCAGTACCGGAGCAGGGTTCTCGCATTAGCATAAGAATCCTGCCTGGTATTTGAGATTTCATGGTGGGGTGTAAGTGGGGGGCTTCTGTCAGCCCTGCCTTTGATTTGTTTACCTCCAGAGTTGGAAAGTGCATAGTTGGGTGAGATGGGAAAAGTGTGGATCGTGCTTCAGATTTCATCCTGACACTTTGAAATGACCAGTGTGTTGCTAATTATTTGCCATTTCCATGGCGTTTGGCCCCGTAATAGTCATGAGGTCGGTCTCTGCATCCTGAAGCCTATGATGCTTTTTGCAGAGAAACTTCTGCTGAGGCCCAGGTAACTTGCTATTTCCCATAGCTGGCACAGGAGCCTTGGAAGATAGGATTGTTTTCAGTATTATTTCACCATTTTCTCACCGCTGTTTCAAGAACGGGAGCACTTTTCAACTGGTAGCGGAAGAATCCTTCTTTGGAGATGAGATATTTTTCTGGGTTGCCAAGTGCAGGGCATCTGTCAGTCCTGGGTTTGTTGGACTAGCGCCAGACATGAGAAGTGCGCCTTTGTGGGACAGGTGAATATTGCGGATCCTGTTTCTGTCTAAAGACTGAAACAGGATCCGAACTTTTCACCGTTCCTTTCAGAATCATTTGATTCGTCAGCTAGGAATGGCGATTGCTTCACCAGACCAATCGAAGGATAGGCCAAAGTAACTCGATCTTTCCAAGAGGTGTGTGGCCCAACTTTTGAAAGAACTGCTAAGTGGATAACTATTTGGTATTTTTCCGAAGCACTTTTCACCGTAATTGTCATAAGGTTCGTCTCTGCATCCTTAAGCATACCAGAGTTTTCACAGACGAAACAGGCTGAGGCCCATTAATCTTGGCATTTCCAATAGTTGGTCCTAGAGACTACCAAGAAAGTGTTCTTTTAAGTATTATTCTGTTGTGGTTTCAGCATTATTTTCAGAACCCGAGCAGGCTTCTCGCATTAGCATAAGAATCCTGCCTGGTAGTTGAGATTTCATGGTGGGGTGTAAGTGCGGGGCTTCTGTCAGCCCTGCCTTTGATTTGTTTACCTCCAGAGTTGGAAAGTGCATAGTTGCGTGAGATGGGAAAAGTGTGGATCGTGCTTCAGATTTCATCCTGACACTTTGAAATGACCAGTGTGTTGGTAATTATATGCCATTTCCATGGCGTTTGGCACCGTAATAGTCATGAGGTCGATCTCTGCATCCTGAAGCCTATGATGCTTTTCGCAGAGAAACCTCTGCTGAGGCCCAGGTAACTTGCTATTTCCCATAGCTGGCACAGGAGCCTTGGAAGATAGGATTGTTTTCAGTATTATTTCACCATTTTTTCACCACTGTTTCAAGAACGGGAGCCCTTTTCAACCGTTAGCGGAAGAATCCTTCTTTGGAGATGAGGTATTTTTCTGGGGTGGCAAGTGCAGGGCCTCTGTCAGTCCTGGGTTTGTTGGACTAGCGCCAGACATGAGAAGTGCGCCTTTGTGGGACAGGTGAATAGTGCGGATCCTGTTTCAGTCTAAAGACTGAAACAGGATCCGCACTTTTCACCGTTCCTTTCAGAATCATTTGATTCATCAGCTAGGAATGGCGATTGCTTTTCCAGACAAATCGATGGCTAGGCCAAAGTAACTCGATCTTTCCAAGAGGTGTGTGGCCCAACATTTGAAAGAACCGCTAAGTGGAAAACTATTTGGTATTTTTCCTAAGCACTTTTCACCGTAGTTGCCATAAGTTTGGTCTCTGCATCCTTAAGCATACCAGAGTTTTCACAGACGAAACAGGCTGAGGCCCAGTAATCTTGGCATTTCCAATAGTTGGTCCTAGAGACTAGTAAGAAAGTGTTCTTTTAAGTATTATTCCGTTGTGGTTTCAGCATTATTTTCAGAACCCGAGCAGGGTTCTCGCATTAGCATAAGAATCCTGCCTGGTAGTTGAGATATCTGGGTTGGGTGTAGGTGCCGGGCTTCTGTCAGCCCTGCCTTTGATTTGTTTACCTCCAGAGTTGGAAAGTGCATATTTGCGTGAGATGGGAAAAGTGTGGATCGTGCTTCAGATTTCATCCAGACACTTTGAAATGACCAGTGTGTTGGTAGTTATTTGCCATTTCCATGGCGTTTGGCACCGTAGTAGTCATGAGGTCGGTCTCTGCATCTTGAAGCCTATGATGCTTTTTGCAGAGAAACCTCTGCTGAGGCCCAGGTAACTTGCTATTTCCCATAGCTGGCACAGGAGCCTTGGAAGATAGGATTGTTTTCAGTATTATTTCACCATATTTTCACCACTGTTTCAAGAATCGGAGCCCTTTTCAACCGTTATCGGAAGAATCCTTTGGAGATGAGATATTTTTCTGGGGTGGCAAGTGCAGGGCCTCTGTCAGTCCTGGGTTTGTTGGACTAGCGCCAGACATGAGAAGTGCGCCTTTGTGGGACAGGTGAATAGTGCGGATCCTGTTTCTGTCTAAAGACTGAAACAGGATCCGCACTTTTCACCGTTCCTTTCAGAATCATTTGATTCATCAGCTAGGAATGGCGATTGCTTCTCCAGACCAATCGAAGGTTGGCCAAAGTAACTCGATCTTTCCAAGAGGTGTGTGGCCCAACTTTTGAAAGAACCGCTAAGTGGAGAACTATTTGGTATTTTTCCGAAGCACTTTTCACCGTAATTGTCATAAGGTTGGTCTCTGCATCCTTAAGCATACCAGAGTTTTCACAGACGAAACAGGCTGAGGCCCATTAATCTTGGCATTTCCAATAGTTGGTCCTAGAGACTACCAAGAAAGTGTTCTTTTAAGTATTATTCCGTTGTGGTTTCAGCATTATTTTCAGAACCCGAGCAGGGTTCTCGCATTAGCATAAGAATCCTGCCTGGTAGTTGAGATTTCATGGTGGGGTGTAAGTGCGGGGCTTCTGTCAGCCCTGCCTTTGATTTGTTTACCTCCAGAGTTGGAAAGTGCATACTTGCGTGAGATGGGAAAAGTGTGGATCGTACTTCAGATTTCATCCAGACACTTTGCAATGACCAGTGTGTTCGTAATTACTTGCCATTTCCATGGCGTTTGGCACCGTAATAGTCATGAGGTCGGTCTCTGCATCCTGAAGCCTATGATGCTTTTTGCAGAGAAACCTCTGCTGAGGCCCAGGTAACTTGCTTTTTCCCATAGCTGGCACAGGAGCCTTGGAAGATAGGATTGTTTTCAGTATTATTTCACCATCCTTTCACCACTGTGTCAAGAACGGGAGCCCTTTTAAACCGGTAGCAGAAGAATCCTTCTTTGGAGATGAGATATTTTTCTGGGGTGGCAAGTGCAGGGCCTCTGTCAGTCCTGGGTTCGTTGGACTAGAGCCAGACATGAGAAGTGCGCCTTTGTGGGACAGGTGAATAGTGCGGATCCTGTTTCAGTCTAAAGAC
The DNA here is from genome assembly GCF_020740605.2 of Lemur catta. Lineage (NCBI taxonomy): Eukaryota > Metazoa > Chordata > Mammalia > Primates > Lemuridae > Lemur > Lemur catta. The sequence goes on along the minus strand of NC_059132.1, from coordinate 82,211,213 downwards.
TGAAACAGGATCCGCACTTTTCACCGTTCCTTTCAGAATCATTTGATTCATCAGCTAGGAATGGCGATTGCTTCTCCAGACCAATCGAAGGCTAGGCCAAAGTACCTCGATCATTCCAAGACGTGTGTGGCCCAACTTTTAAAGAACCGCTAAGTTAAGAACTATTGGGTATTTTTCCGAAGCACTTTTCACCGTAATTGTCCTAAGGTTGGTCTCTGCATCCTTAAGCATACGAGAGTTTTCACAGACGAAACAGGCTGAGGCCCATTAATCTTGGCATTTCCAATAGTTGGTGTTAGAGACTACCAAGAAAGTGTTCTTTTAAGTATTATTCCGTTGTGGTTTCAGCATTATTTTCAGAACCCGAGCAGAGTTCTCGCATTAGCATAAGAATCCTGCCTGGTAGTTGAGTTTTCATGGTGGGGTGTAAGTGCGGGGCTTCTGTCAGCCCTGCCTTTGATTTGTTTACCTCCAGAGTTGGAAAGTGCATACTTGCGTGAGATGGGAAAAGTGTGGTCGTGCTTCCGATTTCATCCTGACACTTTGAAATGACCAGTGTGTTGGTAATTATTTGCCATTTCCATGGCGTTTGGCCCCGTAATAGTCATGAGGTCAGTCTCTGCATCCTGAAGCCTATGATGCTTTTTGCAGAGAAACCTCTGCTGAGGCCCAGGTAACTTGCTATTTCCCATAGCTGGCACAGGAGCCTTGGAAGATAGGATTGTTTTCAGTATTATTTCACCATTTTTTCACCACTGTTTCAAGAACGGGAGCCCTTTTCAACCGTTAGCGGAAGAATCCTTCTTTGGAGAGGAGATATTTTTCTGGGGTGGCAAGTGCAGGGCCTCTGTCAGTCCTGGGTTTGTTGGACTAGCGCCAGACATGAGTAGTGCGCCTTTGTGGGACAGGTGAATAGTGCGGATCCTGTTTCAGTCTAAAGACTGAAACAGGATCCGCACTTTTCACCGTTCCTTTCAGAATCATTTGATTCATCAGCTAGGAATGGCGATTGCTTCTCCAGACCAATCGAAGGCTAGGCCAAAGTAACTCGATCTTTCCAAGAGGTGTGTGGCCCAACTTTTGAAAGAACCGCTAAGTGGAGAACTATTTGGTATTTTTCCTAAGCACTTTTCACCGTAATTGTCCTAAGGTTGGTCTCTGCATCCTTAAGCATACCAGAGTTTTCACAGACGAAACAGGCTGAGGCCCAGTAATCTTGGCATTTCCAATAGTTGGTCCTAGAGACTACCAAGAAAGTGTTCTTTTAAGTATTATTCTGTTGTGGTTTCAGCATTATTTTCAGAACCCGAGCAGGGTTCTCGCATTAGCATAAGAATCCTGCCTGGTAGTTGAGATTTCATGGTGGGGTGTAAGTGCCGGGCTTCTGTCAGCCCTGCCTTTGATTTGTTTACCTCCAGTGTCGGAAAGTGCATATTTGCGTGAGATGGGAAAAGTGTGGACCGTGCTTCAGATTTCATCCTGACACTTTGAAATTACCAGTGTGTTGGTAATTATTTGCCATTTCCATGGCGTTTGGCACCGTAATAGTCATGAGGTCGGTCTCTGCATCCTGAAGCCTATGATGCTTTTTGCAGAGAAGCCTCTGCTGAGGCCCAGGTAACTTGCTATTTCCCATAGCTGGCACAGGAGCCTTGGAAGACAGGATTGTTTTCAGTGCTATTTCACCATTTTTTCACCACTGTTTGAAGAACGGAGCACTTTTCAACCGTTAGGTGAAGAATCCTTCTTTGGAGATGAGATATTTTTGGGGGTGGCAAGTGCAGGGCCTCTGTTAGTCCTGGGTATGTTGGAGTAGCGCCAGACATGAGAAGTACGCCTTTGTGGGACAGGTGAATACTGCGGATCCTGTTTCAGTCTAAAGACTGAAACAGGATCCGCACTTTTCACCGTTCCTTTCAGAATCATTTGATTCATGAGCTAGGAATGGCGATTGCTTCTCCAGACCAATCGAAGGCTAGGCCAAAGTAACTCGATCTTTCCAAGAGTTGTGTGGCAGAACTTTTGAAAGAACCGCTAGGTGGAAAATTATTTGGTATTTTTCCGAAGCTCTTTTCACCGTAATTGTCATAAGGTTGTTCTCTGCATCCTTAAGCATACCAAAGTTTTCACAGACGAAACAGGCTGAGGACCAATAAAATTGGCATTTCCAATAGTTCGGCCTAGAGAATACCAAGACAGTGTTCTTTTAAGTATTATTCCGTTGTGGTTTCAGCATTATTTTCAGAACCCGAGCAGGGTTCTTGCATTAGCATAAGAATCCTGCGTGGTAGTTGAGAATTCTGAGTGGGGTGTAAGTGCGGGGCTTCTATCAGCCTTGCCTTTGATTTGTTTACCTCCAGAGTTGGGAAGTGCATATTTGCGTGAGATGGAAAAGTGGGGATCGTGCTTCAGATTTCATCCTGACACTTTGAAATGACCAGTGTGTGGGTAATTGTTTGCCATTTCCATGGCGTTTGGCACCGTAATAGTCATGAGGTGGGTCTCTGCATCCTGAAGCCTATGATGCTTTTTGCAGAGAAACCTCTGCTGAGGCCCTGGTAACTTGCTATTTCCCATAGCTGGCACAGGAGCCTTGGAAGATAGGATTGTTTTCAGTATTATTTCACCATTTTTTCACCACTGTTTCAAGAACGGGAGCCCTTTTCAACCGTTAGCGGAAGAATCCTTCTTTGGAGATGAGATATTTTTCTGGGGTGGCAAGTGCAGGGCCTCTGTCAGTCCTGGGTTTGTTGGACTAGCGCCAGACATGAGAAGTGCGCCTTTGTGGGACAGGTGAATAGTGCGGATCCTGTTTCAGTCTAAAGACTGAAACAGGATCCGCACTTTTCACCGTTCCTTTCAGAATCATTTGATTCATCAGCTAGGAATGGCGATTGCTTCTCCAGACCAATCGAAGGCTAGGCCAAAGTAACTCGATCTTTCCAAGAGGTGTGTGGCCCAAGTTTTGAAAGAACCGCTAGGTGGAGAACTATTTGGTATTTTTCTGTAGCACTTTTCACGGTAATTGTCCTAAGGTTGGTCTCTGCATCGTTAAGCATACCAGAGTTTTCACAGACGAAACAGACTGAGGCCTAGTAAAGTTGACATTTCCAATAGTTGGTCCTAGAGACTACAAAGAAAATGTTCTTTTAAGTATTATTCCACTGTGGTTTCACCATTGTTTTCAGAACCACAGCAGGTTTCTCGCATTAGCATTAGAATCCTGCCTGGTAGTTGAGATGTCTGGGTGGGGTGTAAGTGCGGGGCTTCTGTCAGCCCTGCATTTGATTTGTTTACCTCCAGAGTTGGTAAGTGCATATTTGCGTGAGATGGGAAAAGTTGGATCGTGCTTCGGATTTCATCCTGACACTTTTGAAATCACCAGTGTGTTGGTAAATATTTGCCATTTCCATAGCGTTTTGCACCGTAAGAGTCCTGAGGTCAGTCTTTAAATCCTGAAGCCTATGATGCTTTTCGCAGAGAAACCTCTGCTGAGGCCCAGGTAACTTGCTTTTTCCCATAGCTGGCACAGGAGCCTTGGAAGAAAGGATTCTTTTCAGTATTATTTCACCATCCTTTCACCACTGTTTCAAGAAGGGGGGGCCTTGTCAACCGTTAGCGTAAGAATCCTTCTTTGGAGATGAGATATTTTTCTGGGGTGGCAAGTGCAGGGCCCCTGTCAGTCCTGGGTTTGTCAGACTAGCACCAGACATGAGAAGTGCGCCATTGTGGGACAGGTGAATAGTGCGGATCCTGTTTCAGTCTAAAGACTGAAACAGGATCCGCACTTTTCACCGTTCCTTTCAGAATCATTTGATTCATCAGCTACGAATGGCAATTGCTTCTCCAGACCAATCGAAGGCTAGGCCAAAGTAACTCGATCTTTCCAAGAGTTGTGTGGCACAATTTTTGAAACAACCGCTAGGCGGAGAACTATTTGGCTTTTTTCCATAGCACTTTTCACCATAATCGTCATAAGGTTAGTCTCTGCACCCTTAAGCATACGAGAGTTTTCACAGACGAAAGCAGGCTGAGGCCTGGTAAACTTGGCATTTCCAATAGTTGGACTTAGAGACTACAAAGAAAGTGTTCTTTTAAGTATTATTCCACTGTGGTTTCACCAGTGTTTTCACAACCCGAGCTAGGTTCTCGTATTAGCATGAGAATCCTGCCTGGTAGTTGAGATTTCTGGGTGGGGTGTAATTGGGGGTTTCTGTCAGCCCTGCCTTTGATTTATTTACCTCCAGAGTTGGAAAGTGCATATTTGGGTGAGATGGGAAAAGTGTGGATCGTGCTTCAGATTTCATCCTGACACTTTTGAAATCACCAGTATGTTGGTAATTATGTGCCATTTCCATAGCGTTTTTCACTGTAATAGTGATAAGGTTAGTCTCTGCATCCCGAAGCCTATGATGCCTTTCGGTAGAGAAAACTCTACTGAGTCCCAGGTAACTTGGTATTTCTCAGAGCTGACACCGGAGCCTTGGAAAATGGGATTGTTTTCAGTATTATTTCACCATCCTTTCACCACTGTTTCAAGAATGGGAGTACTTTTCATGCGTTACCGTAAGAATCCTTCTTTGGAGATGAGATATTTTTCTGGGTGGCAAGTGCAGGGCCTCTGTGACTCCTGGGTTTGTTGGACTAGCGCCAGACATGAGAAGTGCGCCTTTTTGTGAGAGGCCGGCTCCTTTCTCATCAGAGAGAGTAAACCAGCAAAGGTGCCTTCTTCCTGTCTGTGAAGGATGTCACCGCCCAGGGGGAAATAGTCAAGCACTATAAGATCCGCTCCCTGGAGGAAGGGGGCTGCTACATCTCCCTCCGGGTCACCTTCCCCTCGCTCCAGGCCCTGGTGCAGCACTACTGCAAGAAAGGGGATTGTTTGTGCCAGAGGCTGACCGTGCCCTGCGTCAGCCTTGCTCCTCATAACCCCTGGGCCCAGGACAAGTGGGAGATCCCCCGGCAGTCTCTCAGGCTGGTCAGGAAACTCGGATCAGGGCAGTTTGGCGAAGTCTGGATGGGCTACTACAGAAACAATGTGAAGGTGGCCATCAAGACCTTGAATGAGGGAAGGATGTCTCCGGAAGCCTTCCTGGGTGAGGCGAACCTGATGAAGGCTCTGTAGCACGAGAGGCTGGTCTGGCTCTACACCATGGTCCCCAAGGAGCCCATCTATATTGTCACCGAGTATGTGGCCAGAGGGTGCCTGCTGGATTTCCTGAAGACAGACTACGGTGGCAGACTGTCCCTCCCGAGACTGATCGACATGTCAGCCCAGATCACCGAAGGGATGGCGTACATCGAGCACATGAATTCTATCCACCGCTACCTATGGGCGGCCAACATCCTGGTGTCTGAGACCTTGTGTTGCAAAATCGCTGACTTCGGTTTGGCCAGGATCATCGACAGTGAATACACTGCCCAGGAGGGTGAGCAGAGCCCCACAACTGCAGGGGAGACCTTGGGCCTTACCTCCCCGACTCCCCAAAGCCTCTTGACATTACATGGTACGGCCCCATGTGCAAAGACCTGAGAGCACTGTGGTTTCTACAATTCTAGACCAGCATTTCCCTAACTGTGTTCAGCAGAGTAGTAATGCCCCCAGACCTCCCACTGAGGAATGGCTTTAGGATAAGGTCAGTTTGGAGAAACTGCAGTTCATCACCCTTCCTGCCTTGGAGATTCCCAATGCACAGCAGCATAAAGGCACTGAGAAGTCCTGCAGCCAAGCAACAATTCACATTCACCTCACCTGGTGTCTCCTGAACTAGTTTCAGCCCCCAATACTATTTCCACCTGGGTCCTATTAATCTCCCACAGAACTAGGCTTTCACAGAGCACACTTTGGGAAACACAGCTCAAACGTGTGAGCAGCAAACCTTACACCTGAATTAGGGTCTGCACAGAGCTCTCAGTTTTCTCTGCTAATATAACTGAGGTACAAGTTGACTTCACAAGAGGATCCGAGGGGTCAAATACATTTGCCTGTGAGCCAGTGAGATTCGCCGAGCATATGAATCAGCCATGCAAAAGGGTAGATGCGGCTGGTTCCCTGGGGAACTTCAGGCTGGCTGGGCCACTGAGAGAGCCGGGCAAGGGGAGGGAGTGCCACTCGAGCCCTGTGCTCTCCTGGGAACGCCGACCAGGCCCACCGCTGTCACAGGGCCTCATGGGGAATCAGGATGCAAGTCCATCTTCATCGTGATTCTAGGTGGTCCAGGAATACAAAAAAAAAAAAAAAAAAAGACTGAAAAAGGATCCAAACTTTTCATCGTTCCTTTCAGAATCATTTGATTCATCAGCTAGGAATGGCGATTCCTTCTCCAGACCAATCGAAGGCTAGGCCAAAGTAACTCCATCTTTCCAAGAGGTATGCGGCACAACTTTTGAAATAACTGCTAGGTTGAGAACTATTTGGTATTTTTCCATAGCACTTTTCACCATAATTGTCATAAGGTTGGTCTCTGCATCCTTAAGCATACGAAAGTTTTCACAGACAAAAGTATGCTGAGGCCCAGTAAACTTGGCATTTCCAATAGTTGCTACTAGAGACTATAAAGAAAGTGTTCTTTTAAGTATTACTCCATTGTGGTTTCACCATTATTTTCTGAACCAGAGCAGGTTTCATGCATTAGCATAAGAATCCTTCCTCCTAGTTGAGATTTCTGTGTGGGGTGTAAGTGCGGGGCTTCTGTCAGCCCTGTGTTTGATTTGTTTACCTCCAGAGTTGGTAAGTGCATATTTGCGTGAGATGGGAAAAGTGTGGATCATGCTTCAGATTTCATCCTGACACTTTTGACATAACCACTATGTTGGTAATTATGTGCTGTTTCCATAGCGGTTTTCACCGTAATAGTTATAAGCTTGGTCTCTGCATCCTTAAGCCTATGATGCCTTTCGCAGAGAAAACTCTACTGACGCCCAGGTAACTTGGTATTTCCCAGAGCTGGCACCAGAGCCTTTGAAGATACGATTGTTTTCAGTATTATTTCACTATCCTTTCACCACTGTTTCAAGAACGGGAGCACTATTCAACCGTTAGGATAAGAGTCCTTCTTTAGAGATGAGATATTTTTCTGGGGTGGCAAGTGCAGGGCCTCTGTCAGTCCTGGGTTTGTTGGACTAGCGCCAGACAGGAGAAGTGCGCCTTTGTGTGAGAGGTGAATAGTGTGGATCCTCTTTCAGTTTAAAGTGTCAGGTTGAAGTCAGAAGAACAATCCACACTGTTCCCATCACACGCAAATATGCACTTACCAACTCTGGAGGTAAACAAATCAAACACAGGGCTGACAGAACCCCACACTTACACCCCACACAGAAATCTCAACTAGGAGGAAGGATTCTTTTGCTAATGGATGAAATCTGCTCTGGTTGTGAATATAATAGTGAAACCACAGTGGAAGAAGGACTTGCATCCTGATTCCCCATGAGGCCCTGTGACAGTGGTGGGCCTGGTCGGAGTTCCCAGGAGAGCACAGGGCTCGAGTGGCACTCCCTCCCCTTGCCCGGCTCTCTCAGTGGCCCAGCCAGCCTGAAGTTCCCCAGGGAACCAGCCACATCTATCCTTTTGCATGGCTGATTCATATGCTCAGCGAACTTGCTTGCTTGCAGGGAAATGTATTTGACACCTCAGATCCTCTTGTAAAAGTGAATTTGTACCTCAGTTATATTAGCAGAGAAAACTGAGAGTTCTGTGCAGACCCTAATTCAGGTGTAAGGTTTACTGCTCGCACATTTGAGCTGTGTTTCCCACAGTGTGCTCTGTGAAAGCCTAGTTCTGCGGGAGACTAATAGGACCCAGGTGGAAATACTATTGGGGGCTGAAACTAGTTAAGGAGACACCAGTCTAAAGACTGAAACAGGATCCACACTTTTCACTGTTCTTCTCAAAATCATTTGATTCATCAGCGAGGAATGGCGATTCCTTCTCCAGACCAATCGAAGGCTAGGCCAAAGTAACTCCAGATTTCCAAGAGGTGTGTGGCAAAACTTTTGAAATAACTGCTAGGTTGAGAACTACTTGGTATTTTTTGGTAGCACTTCTCACCATAATTGTCATAAGGTTGGTCTCTGCATCCTTAAGCATACGATAGTTTTCAAGGACAAAAGTATGCTAAGGCCCAGTAAACTTGGCATTTCCAATAGCTGGTAATAGAGACTATAAAAAAAGTGTTCTTTTAAGTATTATTCCACTGTGGTTTCACTATTACTTTCAGAACCAGAACAGGTTTCTCTCATTAGCATAAGAATCCTGCCTGGTAGTTGAGATTTCTGTGTGGGGTGTAAGTGCCCGGCCTCTGTGAGCCCTGTGTTTGATTTGTTTACCTCCAAAGTTGGTAAGTGCATATTTGCATATGATGGGAACAGTGTGGATCGTGCTTCTGATTTCATCCTGACACTTTTCAAATAACCAGTATGTTGGTAATTATGTGCCATTTCCATAGCATTTTTAACCATAATAGTGATAAGGTTGGTGTCTGCATCCTTAAGCCTATGATGCTTTTCGCAGAGAAAACTCTACTGGGGCCCAGGTAAGTTGGTGTTTCCCATACCTGGCACCAGAGCCTTTGAAGATACGATTGTTTTCAGTATTATTTGACCATCCTTTCACCACTGTTTCAAGAATGGGAGTACTTTTCAATTGTTAGCATAAGAATCCTTCTTTGGAGATGAGAGATTTTTCTGGGTGGCAAGTGCAGGGCCTCTGTCAGTCCTGGGTTTGTTGGACTAGCGCCAGACATGAGAAGTGCGCATTTGTGTGAGAGGTGAATAGTGCGGATCCTGTTTCAGAACTTGTAACTGTTCTTCTCAGAATCATTTGATTCATCAGTTAGGAATGACGATGCCTTCTCCAGACCAATCGAAGGCTAGGCCAAAGTAACTCGATCTTTACAAGAGGTGTGTGGCAAAACTTTTGAAATAACCGCTAGGTTGAGAACTATTTGGTGTTTTTTCGTAGCACTTTTCACCATAATTTTCATAAGATTGTTCTCTTCATCCTTAAGAATAACGTAGTTTTCACAGACAGAAGTATGCTGAGGCCCAGTAAACTTGGCATTTCCAATAGTTGGTACTAGAGACTATAAAGAAAGTGTTCTTTTAAGTATTACTGCACTGTGGTTTCACCATTATTTTCAGAACCAGAGCAGGTTTAGCCAATTGGCGTAAGAATCCTTCCTCGTAGTTGAGATTTCTGTGTGGGGTGTAAGTGCGAGGCTTCCGTTAGCCCTGTTTTTGGTTTGTTTACCTCCACTGTTGGTAAGTGCATATTTGCCTGAAATGGGAAAAGGGTCGATCTTGCTTCAGATTTCATTCTGACCATTTGAAATAAGCAGTATGTTGGTAATTATTTGCCATTTCCATAGCGTTTTTCACAGTAATAGTGATAAGGTTGGTCTCTGCATACCTAAGGCTACGTTGTTTTTCACAGAGAAAACTCTACTGAGGCCCAGGTAACTTGGTATTTTTCAAACCTTGCACCAGAGCCTTTGAAGATACGATTGTTTTCAGTATTATTTCACCATCCTTTCACCACTGTTTCAACAACAGGAGCACTTTTCAAGCGTTAGCATAGGAAATCTTCTTTGGAGATGAGAATTTTTCTTTTTGGGGTGGCAAGTGCAGGGCCTCTGTCAGTCCTGGGTTTGTAGGACTAGCGCCAGACATGAGAAGTGCGCCTTTTCGTGAGAGGTGAATAGTGCGAATCCTGTTTCAGTCTAAAAGACTGAAACAGGATCCGCACTTTTAACTGTTCATTTCAGAATCATTTGATTCATCAGCTAGGAATGGGGATTCCTTCTCCAGACCAATCGAAGGCTAGGCCAAAGTAACTCGATCTTTCCAAGGGGTGTGTGGCACAACGTTTGAAATAACCGCTAGGTTGAGAACTATTTCTTATTTTTTCATAGCACTTTTCACCATAATTGTCATAAGGTTGTTCTCCGCATCCTTAAGAAATCAATAGTTTTCACAGAGAGAAGCATGCTGAGGTCCAGTAAACTTGGCATTTCCAATAGTTGCTACTAGAGACTATAAAGAAAGTGTTCTTTTAAGTATTATTCCATTGTGGTTTCACCATTATTTTCAGAACCTGAGCAGGTTTTACGCATTAGCATAAGTATCCTTCCTCCTAATTTAGATTTCTGTGTGGAAATAACTGCGGGGCTTCTGTCAGGACTGTGTTTTATTTGTTTACCTCCAGAGTTGGTAAGTGCATATTTGCGTGAGATGGGAAAAGTGTGGGTCATGCTTCAGATTTCATCCTGACACTTTTGAAATCACCAGTATGTTGGTAATTTTTTGCCGTTTCCATAGCGTTTTTCAGCATAATAGTGGTTGGTGTCTGCATCGTTAAGCCTATGATGCTTATCGCACAGGAAACTTTACTGAGGCCCAGGTAACTTGGTATTTCCGGTACCTTGCACCAGAGCCTTTGAAGATACAATTGTTTTCAGCATTATTTCACCATCCTTTCACCAGTGTTTCAAGATTGGGATCACTTTTCAACCGTTAGCATAAGAATCCTTGTTTGGAGATGAGATATTTTTCTCAGGTGACAAGTGCAGGGCCTCTGTCAGTCCTGGGTTTGTTGGACTAGCTGCACACATGAGAAGTGTGCCTTTGTGTGTGGTGAATAGTGCGGATTCTGTTTCAGAACTTTTAACCGTTCTTTTCAGAATCATTTCATTCATCAGTTAGGAATGGCGATGCCTTCTCCAGACCAATCAAAGGCTAGGCCAAAGTAACTTGATCTTCCCAAGAGGTGTGTGGCACAACTTTTGAAATAACCACTAGGTTGAGAACTATTTGGTATTTTTTCCTAGCGCTTTTCACCATAATTGTCATAAGGTTGATGTCTGCATCCTTAAGCATACAATAGATTTCTCAGACAAAAGATGCTGAGGCCCAGTAAACTTGGCATTTATAATATTTGGTACTAGAGACTGTAAAGAAAGTGTTCTTTTAAGTATTATTTCACTGTGGTTTCACGATTACTTTCAGATCCAGAGCAGGTTTCATGCATTAGCATAAGAGGCCTTCCTGTTAGTTGAGATTTCGGTGTGGGATGTAAATGCCGGGCTTCTGTCAGCCCTGTGTTTGATTTGTTTACTTCTAGACTTGGTAAGTGCCTATTGGTGTGAGAAGTTAAAAGTGTGGATCATGCTTCAGATTTCATCCTGACACTTTTCAAGTAACCAGTATGTTGGGAATTATTTCCCTTATCCATAGCGCTTTGTACCATAATAGTGATAAGGTTAGTCTCCGCATCCTTAAACCTATGATGCTTTTTGCAGAGAAAACTCTACTGAGGGCCAGGTAACTTAGTATTTCCCATACCTGGCACCAGTCTTTGAAGATACAATAGTTTTCAGTATTATTTCACAATCCTTTCACCATAGTTTCAAGAATGGGAGCACGTTTCAACCATTAGCATAAGCATCCTTCATTGTAGATGAAATAATTTTCTGGGTTGGCAAGTGCAGGGCCTCTGTCACTCCTGGATTTGTTGGACTAGCGGCAGACATGAGAAGTGCGCCTGTGTGTGAGAGTTGAATAGTGTCTAAAGATTGAAACAGGATCCGCACTTTTCACCGTTCCTTTCAGAATCATTTGATTCATCAGCTAGGAAGGGCGATTCCTTCTCCAGACCAATCTAATGTTGGTCAAAGTAACTCGATATTTCCAAGAGGTGTGTGGCACAACTTTTGAAATAACCGCTAGGTTGAGAGTTATTTGTATTTTTCCATAGCACTTTTCACCATAATTGTCATAAGGTTGGTGTCTGCATCCTTAAGTATACGATAGTTTTCACAGACAAAAGTATGCTGAGGCCCAGTAAACTTGGCATTTCCAATAGTTGGTACTAGAGACTATAAAGAAAGTGTTCTTTTAAGTTGTATTCCACTGTGGTTTCACCATTATTTTCATAACCAGAGCTGGTTTCTCGCATTAGCATAAGAATTTTTCCTCCTGGTTGAGATTTCTGTGTGGGGTGTAAGTGCGGGGCTTCTGTCAGCCCTGTGTTTGATATTTTACCTCTAGATTTGGTAAGTGCATATTTGCGTGAGAGGGGAAAAGTGTGGGTCATGCTTCAGATTTCATCCTGACACTTTTGAAATAACCAGTATGTTGGTAATTATTTCCCATTTCCATAGCAATTTGGACCGTAATAGTGGTTGTTCTCTGCATCCTTAAGCCTATGATGCTTTTTGCAGAGAAAACTCTACTGAGGCCTAGGACACATGGTATTTCCAATACCTGGCATCAAAGCCTTTGAAGATACGATTGTTTTCAGTATTATTTCATCATCCTTTGACCACTGTTTCAAGAACGGGAGCACTTTTCAACCATCAGGCTAAGAATCCTTCTTTGGAGATGAGATATTTTTCTGGGGTGGCAAGTGCAGAGCCTCTGCCGGTCATGGGTTTGTTTGACTAGCGCCAAAAATGTGAAGTGGGCCTTTGTGTGAGAGGTGGATAGTGCGAATCCTGTTTCAAAACTTTTAAATGTTCTTTTCAGAATCATTGATTCATCAGCTACGAATGGCAATTCCTTCTCTAGACCAATGGAGGGCTAGGACAAAGTAACTCGATCTTTCCAAGAGGTATGTGGCACAACTTTTGAAATAACTGCTAGGTTGAGAACTATTTGGTACTTTTTCGTACCACTTTTCACCATAATTGTCATAAAGTTGGTCTTTGCATCCTTAAGCCTATGATGCTTTTCGCATAGAAAACTCTACTAAGGCCCAGGTAACTTGGTATTTCCCATACCTGGCAACAGAGCCTTTGAAGATACGATTGTTTTCAGTATTATTTCACAATCCTTTCACCACTGTTTCAAGAATGGGAGCACTTTTCAACCATTAGCATAAGAATCCTATTTGGAGATGAGATATTTTACTGGGGTGGCAAGTGCAGGGCCTCTTTGAGTCCTGGGTTTTTTGGCCTAGCGCCAGACATGAGAAGTGCGCCTTTGTGTCAGAGGTGAAAAATGCAGATCCTGTTTCACGCTTTTCACTGTTCCTTTCAGAATCATTTGATTTATCAGCTAGGAATAGCGACTCCTTCTCCAGACCAATCAAAGGCTTGGCCAAAGTAACTGGATCTTTCCAAGAGCTGTGTGGCACATCTTTTGAAATAACCACTATGTTGAGAACTATTTGGTATTTTTCTGTAGCACGTTTGACCATAATTGTCATAAGGTTGGTCTCTGCATCCTTAAGCATAGGATAGTTTTCACAGACAAAAGTATGCTGAGGCCCAGTAAACTTGGCATTTCCAATAGTTGGTACGAGTGACTATAAAGAAAGTGTTCTTTTCAGTATTATTGCACTGTGTTTTCACCACTGTTTTCAGAACCAGAGCAGGTTTCACGCATTAGCATAAATATCCTTCTTCCTTGTTGAGATTTCTGTGTGGGGTGTAAGTGCGCGGCTTCTGGCAGCCCTGTGTTTGATTTGTTTACTTTCAGAGTTGGTAAGTGCATATTTGCGTGAGATGGGAAAAGTGTGGATCGTGCTTCAGATTTCATCCTGACACTTTTGCAATAACCAGTATGTTGCTAATTATTTTGCATTTCAATTGCGCTTTACACCATGATAGTAGTTGGTCTCTGCATCCTTAAGAGTATGATGCCTTTCGCAGAGAAAACTCTTCTCCAGCCCAGGTAACTTGGTGTTTCCCATACCTGGCACCAGAGCCTTTGAAGATACGATTAGTTTCAGTATTATTTCACCATCCTTTGACCACTATTTCAAGAAAGGGAGAACTTTTCAACCGTTAGCATAAGAATCCTTCTTTGGATATGAAATATTTTCCTGGGGAGGCACCTGCAGGACCACTGTCAGTCCTGTGTTTGTTTGACTAGGGCCAGACATGAGAAGTGCGCCATTGTGTGAGAGGTGAAAAATGCACATCCTGTTTCAGTCTTTAGACTGAAACAGGATCTGCACTTTTCACCGTTCTTTTCAGAATCATTTGATTCATCAGCTAGGAATGGCGATTCATTCTCCAGACCAATCAAAGGCTAGGCCAAAGTAACTCGATCTTTCCAAGAGGTGTGTGGCACAACTTTTGAAACAACCGCTAGGTGTAGAACTATTTGGGGTTTTTCCGTAGCACATTTCACCGTAATTGTCATAAGGTTGGTCTCTGCATCCTTAAGCATACGAGAGTTTTCACAGACGAAAGCAGGCTGAGGCCCAGTAAACTTGGCATTTCCAATAGTTGGTCCTAAGGCTACAACGAAAGTGTTCTTTTAAGTATTATTCTACTGTGGTTTCACCATTGTTTTCACAACCCAAGCAGGGTGCTCGCATTTGCATAAGAATCCTCCCTAGTAGTTGAGACTTCTGGGTGGGGTGTAAGTGCAGGACTTCTGTCAGCCCTGCCTTTGATTTGTTTACCTCCAGAATTGGTAAGTGCACGTTTGCGCGAGATGAGAAAAGTGTGGATCGTGCTTCAGATTTCATCCTGACAGTTTTGAAATCACCAGTATGTTGGTAAATATTTGCCGTTACCATAGCGTTTTGCAACGTAATATTCATGAGGTCGGTCTACGAATCCTGAAGACTATAATGCTTTCTGCAGAGAAACCTCTGCTGAGACCCAGGTAACTTGCTATTTCCCATAGCTGGCACAGGAGCCTTGGAAGATAGGATTGTTTTCAGTATTATTTCACCATCCTTTCTCCACTTTTCAAGAACGGGAAACCTTTTCGACCGTTAGCGTAAGAATCCTTCTTTGGAGATGAGATATTTTTCTGGGGTGGCAAGTGCAGGGCCTCTGTCAGTCCTGGGTTTGTTGGACTAGCGCCAGACATGAGAAGTGCGCCTTTGTGGAAGAGATGAATAGTGCGGATCCCGTTTGTGTCTAAAGACTGAAACAGGATCCTCACTTTTCACCATTCCGTTCAGAATGATTTGATTCATCAGCTAGGAATAGCGATTCCTTCTCCAGACCAATCGAAGGCTAGGCCAAAGTAACTCCATCTTTCAAAGAGGTGTGGCACAACTTTTGAAACAACCGCTAGATGGAGAACTATTTGGGATTTTTCCGTTGCACTTTTCATCGTAAATGTCATAAGGTTGCACTCTGCATCCTTAAGCATACGAGAATTTTCACAGACGAAAGCAGGCTGAGGCCCAGTAAACTTGGCATTTCCAATAATTGGCCCTAGAGACTACAAAGAATGTGTTCTTCTAAGTATTATTCCACTGTGGTTTCACCATTGTTTTCAGAACCCGAGCAGGTTTCTCGCATTAGCATAAGAATCCTGCCTGGTAGTTGAGATTTCTGGGTACGGTGTAAGTGGGGGGCTTCTGTTAGACCTGCGTTTGATTTGTTTACCTCCAGAGCTGGTAAGTGCATATTTGCATGAGATGGGAAAAGTGTGGATCGAGCTTTAGATTTCATCCTGACAGTTTTTAAATCACCAGTATGGTGGTAATTATTTGCTATTACTATAGCGTTTTGGAACATAATACTCCTGAGGTCGGTCTGTGCATCCTGAAGCCTATGATGCCTTGTGCAGAGAAACCTCTGCTGAGGCCCAGGTAACTTGCTATCTCCCATAGCTGGCACCAGAGCCTTGGAAGATAGCATTGATTTCAGTATTATTTCACCATCCTTTCACCACTGTTTCAAGAACGGGAGCCCTTTTCAACGGTTAGCGTAAGAATCCTTCTTTGGAGATGAGATATTTTTCTGGGGTGGCAAGTGCAGGGCCTCAGTCAGTCCTGGGTTTGTTGGACTAGCCCCAGACATGAGAAGTGAGCCTTTGTTTGACAGGTGAATAGTGCGGATCCTGTTTCAGTCTAAAGACTGAAACAGGATACGCACTTTTCACCGTTCCTTTCAGAATCATTTGATTCATCAGCTAGGAATGGCGATTCTTTACCCAGACCAAGCGAAGGCTAGGCCAAAGTAACTCGATCTTTCCAAGAGGTGTGTGGCACAACTTTTGAAACAACCACTAGGTGGAGAACTATTTGGTATTTTTCCGTAGCACTTTTCACCGTAATTGTCATAAGGTTGATCTCTGCACCCTTAAGCATACGAGAGTTTTCACAGACGAAAGCAGGTTGTGGCCCAGTAAACTTGGCATTTCCAATAGTTGGTCCTAAGGCTACAACGAAAGTGTTCTTTTAAGTATTGTTCCACTGTGGTTTCACCATTGTTTTCACAACCTGAGCAGGGTTCTCGCATTAGCATAAGAATCCTGCCTGGTAGTTGAGATTTCTGGGTGGGGTGTAAGTGGGGGGCTTCTGTCAGACCTGCGTTTGATTTGTTTACCTCCAGAGCTTGTAAGTGCATATCTGCATGAGATGGGAAAAGTGTGGATCGTGCTTCATATTTCATCCTGGGAGTTTTGAAATCACCAGTATGTTGGTAATTATTTGCCATTTCCATGGCATTTTGCACCGTAATGGTCACGAGGTCGGTCTCTGCATTCTGAAGCCTATGATGCTTTTCGCAGAGAAACCTCTGCTGTGGTCGAGGTAACTTGCTATTTCCCATAGCTGGCACCGGAGCCTTGGAAGATAGTATTGTATTCAGTATTATTTCGCCATCCTTTCACCACTGTTTCAAGATCGGGAGCCCTTTTCAACCGTTAGCGGAGGAATCCTTCTTTGGAGATGAGATATTTTTCTGGGGTGGCAAGTGCAGGGCTTCTGTCAGTCCTGGGTTTGTTGGACTAGCGCCAGACATGAGAAGTGCGCCTTTGTGGTACACGTGAATAGTGCGGATCCTGTTTCAGTCTAAAGACTGAAACAGGATCTGCACTTTTCACCGTTCCTTTCAGAATCATTTGATTCATCAGCTAGGAATGGCGATTCCTTCTCCAGACCAATAGGAGGCTAGGCCAAAGTAACTCGATCTTTCCAAGAGGTGTGTGGCCCAACTTTTGAAACAACCGCTAGGTGGAGAACTATTTGGCATTTTTCCGTAGCACTTTTCACCGCAATTGTCATAATGTTGGTCTCTGCATCCTTAAGCGTACGAGAGTTTTCACAGATGAAACAGGCAGAGGCCCAGTAAGCATTTCCAATAATTGGTCCTAAGGCTACAACGAAAATGTTCTTTTAAGTATTATTCCACTGTGTTTTCACCATTATTTTCACAACCCGAGCAGGGTTCTCGCATTTGCATAAGAATCCTGACTGGTAGTAGAGATTTCTGGGTGGGGTGTAAGTGGGGGGCTTCTCTCAGCCCTGCGTTTATTTGTTTACCTCCAGAGCTTGTAAGTGCATATTTGCGTGGGATGGGAAAAGTATGGATCGTGCTTCAGTTTTCATCCTGACAGTTTTGAAATCACCAGTATGTTGGTAATTTTTTGCCATTACCATAGCGTTTTGCACCATAATATTCATGAGGTCGGTCTCTGCATCCTGAGGTCTATGATGCTTTCTGCAGAGAAACCTCTGCTGAGTCCCAGGTAACTTGCTATTTCCCATAGCTGGCACAGGAGCCTTGGAAGATAGGATTGTTTTCAGTATTAATTCATCATTTTTTCACCACTGTTTCAAGAACGGGAGCCCTTTTCAACCATTAGCGGAAGAATCCTTCTTCGGAGATGAGATATTTTTCTGGGGTGGCAAGTGCAGGGCCTCTGTCAGTCCTGGGTTTGTTGGACTAGCGCCAGACATGAGAAGTGCGCCTTTGTGGGACAGGTGAATAGTGCGGATGCTGTTTCAGTCCAAAGACTGAAACAGGATCGGCACTTTTCACCATTCCTTTCAGAATAATTTGATTCATCAGCTAGGAATGGCGATTGCTTCTCCAGACCAATCGAAGGCTAGGCCAAAGTAACTCGATCTTTCCAAGAGGTGTGTGGCCTAACTTTTCAAAGAACCGCTAAGTGGAGAACTATTTGTTATTTTTGCGAAGCACTTTTCACAGTAATTGTCATAAGTTTGGTCTCTGCATCCTTAAGCATACAAGAGTCTTCACACACGAAACAGGCTGAGGCCCAGTAATCTTGGCATTTCCAATAGTTGGTCCTTGAGACTACCAAGAAAGTGTTCTTTTAAGTAATATTCCATTGTGGTTTCAACATTATTTTCAGAACCCGAGCAGGGTTCTCGCATTAGCATAACAATCCTGCCTGGTAGTTGAGATTTCATGGTGGGGTGTAAGTGCAGGGCTTCTGTCGGCCCTGCCTTTGATTTGTTTACCTCCAGAGTTGGTAAGTGCATTTTTGCGTGAGATGTGATAAGTGTGGATCGTGCTTCAGATTTCATCCTGACACGTTGAAATGACCAGTGTGTTCGTAATTATTTGCCATTTCCATGGCGTTTGGCACCGTAATAGTCATGAGGTCCGTCTCTGCATACTGAAGCCTATGATGCTTTTTGCAGCGAAAACTCTGCTGAGGCCCAGGTAGCTTGTTATTTCCCATAGCTGGCACAGGAGCCTTGGTAGATAGGATTGTTTTCAGTACTATTTCACCATTTTTTCACCACTGTTTCAAGAACGGGAGCAATTTTCAACCGTTAGCGGAAGAATCCTTCTTTGGAGATGAGATATTTTTCTGGGGTGGCAAGTGCAGGGGCACTGTCAGTCCTGGGTTTGTTGGACTAGCGCCAGACATCAGAAGTGCGCCTTTGTGGGACAGGTGAATAGTGCGGATCCTGTTTCAGTCTAAAGACTGAAAGAGCGTCCGCACTTTTCACCGTTCCATTCAGAATCATTTGATTCATCAGCTAGGAATGGCGGTTGCTTCTCCAGACCAATCGAAGGCTAGACCAAAGTAACTCGATCTTTCCAAAGGTGTGTGGTCCAACTTTTGAAAGAACCACTAAGTGGAGAACTATTTGGTATTTTTCCGAAACACTTTTCACCGTAATTGTCATAACGTTGGTCTCTGCATCCTTAAGCATACGAGAGTTTTCACAGACAAAACATTAATCTTGGCCCATTAATCTTGGCATTTCCTATAGTTGGTCCTAGAGACTACCAAGAAAGTGTTCTTTTAAGTATTATTCCGTTGTGGTTTCAGCATTATTTTCAGAACCCGAGCAGGGGTCTCGCATTAGCATAAGAATCCTGCCCGGTAGTTGAGATTTCATGGTGGGGTGTAAGTGCAGGACCCCTGTTAGCCCTGCCTTTGATTTGTTTACCTCCAGAGTTGGAAAGTGCATATTTGCGTGAGATGGGAAAAGTGTGGATCGTGCTTCAGATTTCATCCTGACACTTTGAAATGACCAGTGTGTTGGTAATTATTTGCCATTTCCATGGCGTTTGGCACCGTAATAGTCATGAGGTCGGTCTCTGCATCCTGAAGCCTATGATGCTTTTTGCTGAGAAACCTCTGCTGAGGCCCAGGTAACTTGCTATTTCCCATAGCTGGCACAGGAGCCTTGGAAGATAGGATTGTTTTCAGTATTATTTCACCATTTTTTCACCACTGTTTCAAGAACGGGAGCCGTTTTCAACCGTTAGCGGAAGAATCCTTCTTTGGAGATGAGATATTTTTCAGGGGTGGCAAGTGCAGGGCCTCTGTCAGTCCTGGGTTTGTTGGACTAGCACCAGACATGAGAAGTGCGCCTTTGTGGGACAGGTGAATAGTGCGGATCCTGTTTTAGTCTAAAGACTTAAACAGGATCCGCACTTTTCACCGTTTCTTTCAGAATCATTTGATTCAACAGCTAGGAATGGCGATTGCTTCTCCAGACCAATCGAAGGCTAGGCCAAAGTTACTCGATCTTTCCAAGAGGTCTGTGGCCCAACTTTTGAAAGAACCGCAAGTGGAGATCTATTTGGTATTTTTCCGAAGCACTTTTCACCGTAATTGTCCCAAGGTTGGTCTCTGCATCCTTAAGCATACCAGAGTTTTCACAGACGAAACAGGCTGAGGCCCATTAATCTTGGCATTTCCAATAGTTGGTCCTAGAGACTACCAAGAAAGTGTTCTTTTAAGTATTATTCTGTTGTGGTTTCAGCATTATTTTCAGAACCCGAGCAGGGTTGTCGCATTAGCATAAGAATCCTGCCTGGTAGTTGAGAGTTCTGGGTGGGGTGTAAGTGTGGGGCTTCTGTCAGCCCTGCCTTTGATTTGTTTTCCTCCAGAGTTGGAAAGTGCATAATTGCGTGAGATGGGAAAAGTGTAGATCGTGCTTCAGATTTCATCCTGACACTTTGAAATGACCAGTGTGTTGGTAATTATTTGCCATTTCCATGGTGTTTGGCACCGTAATAGTCATGAGGTCGGTCTCTGCATCCTGAAGCCTATGATGCTTTTTGCAGAGAAACCTCTGCTGAGGCCCAGGTAACCTGCTATTTCCCATAGCTGGCACAGGAGCCTTGGAAGATAGGATTGTTTTCAGTATTATTTCACCATTTTTTCACCACTGTTTCAAGAACGGGAGCCCTTTTCAACCGTTAGCGGAAGAATCCTTCTTTGGAGATGAGATATTTTTCTGGGGTGGCAAGGGCAGGGCCTCTGTCAGTCCTGGGTTTGCTGGACTAGCGGCAGACATGAGAAGTGCGCCTTTGTTGGACAGGTGAATAGTGCGGATCCTGTTTCAGTCTAAAGACTGAAACAGGATCCGCACTTTTCACCGTTCCTTTCAGAATCA
Source organism: Lemur catta (assembly GCF_020740605.2). NCBI lineage: Eukaryota > Metazoa > Chordata > Mammalia > Primates > Lemuridae > Lemur > Lemur catta. The sequence continues at coordinate 82,190,632 of NC_059132.1, read as the reverse complement.
TTTGATTCATGAGCTAGGAATGGCGATTGCTTCACCAGACCAATCGAAGGCTAGGCCAAAGTAACTCGATCTTTCCAAGAGGTGTGTGGCCCAACTTTTGAAAGAACCACTAAGTGGAGCACTTTTTGTTATTTTTCCGTAGCGCTTTTCACCGTAATTGTCATAAGGTTGGTCTCTGCATCCTTAAGCATACCAGAGTTTTCACAGATGAAACAGGCTGAGGCCCAGTAATCTTGGCATTTCCAATAGTTGGTCTTAGAGACTACCAAGAAAGTGTTCTTTTAAGTATTATTCAATTGTGGTTTCAGCATTATTTTCAGTACCCGAGCAGGGTTCTCGCATTAGCATAAGAATCCTGCCTGGTAGTTGAGATTTCATGGCGGGGTGTAAGTGCGGGGCTTCTGTCAGCCCTGCCTTTGATTTGTTTACCTCCAGAGTTGGAAAGTGCATACTTGCGTGAGATGGGAAAAGTGTGGATCGTGCTTCAGATTTCATGCTGACACTTTGAAATGACCAGTGTGTTGGTAATTATTTGCCATTTCCATGGCGTTTGGCACCGTAATAGTCATGAGGTCGGTCTCTGCATCCTGAAGCCTATGATGCTTTTTGCAGAGAAACCTCTGCTGAGGCCCAGTTAACTTGCTATTTCCCATAGCTGGCACAGGAGCCTTGGAAGATAGGATTGTTTTCAGTATTATTTCACCATTTTTTCACCACTGTTTCAAGAACGGGAGCCCTTTTCAACCGTTAGCGGAAGAATCCTTCTTTGGAGATGAGATATTTTTCTGGGGTGGCAAGTGCAGGGCCTCTGTCAGTCCTGGGTTTGTTGGACTAGCGCCAGACATGAGAAGTGCGTCTTTGTGGGACAGGTGAATAGTGCGGATCCTGTTTCAGTCTAAAGACTGTAACAGGATCCGCACTTTTCACCATTCCTTTCAGAATCATTTGATTCATCAGCTAGGAATGGCGATTGCTTCTCCAGACCAATCGAAGGCTAGGCCAAAGTAACTCGATCTTTCCAAGAGATGTGTGGCCCAACTTTTGAAAGAACCGCTAAGTGGAGAACTATTTGGTATTTTTCCTAAGCACTTTTCACCGTAATTGTCCTAAGGTTGGTCTCTGCATCCTTAAGCATACGAGAGTTTTCACAGACGAGACAGGCTGAGGCCCAGTAATCTTGGCATTTCCAATAGTTGGTCCTAGAGACTACCAAGAAAGTGTTCTTTTAAGTATTATTCTGTTGTGGTTTCAGCATTATTTTCAGAACCCGAGCAGGGTTCTCGCATTAGCATAAGAATCCTGCCTGGTAGTTGAGATTTCATGGTGGGGTGTAAGTGCGGGGCTTCTGTCAGCCCTGCCTTTGATTTGTTTACCTCCAGAGTTGGAAAGCGCATAGTTGCGTGAGATGGGAAAAGTGTCGATCGTGCTTCAGATTTCATCCTGGCACTTAGAAAAGACCAGTGTGTTGGTAATTATTTGCCATTTCCATGGCGTTTGGCACGGTAATAGTCATGAGGTCGGTCTCTGCATCCTGAAGCCTATGATGCTTTTTGCAGAGAAACCTCTGCTGAGGCCCAGGTAACTTGCTATTTCCCATAGCTGGCACAGGAGCCTTGGAAGATAGGATTGTTTTCAGTATTATTTCACCATTTTTTCACCACTGTTTCAAGGACGGGAGCCCTTTTCAACCGTTACCGGAAGAATCCTTCTTTGGAGATGAGATATTTTTCTGGGGTGGCAAGTGCAGGGCCTCTGTCAGTCCTGGGTTTGTTGGACTAGCGCCAGACATGAGAAGTGCGCCTTTGTGGGACAGGTGAATAGTGCGGATCCTGTTTCAGTCTAAAGACTGAAACAGGATCCGCACTTTTCACCGTTCTTTCAGAATCATTTGATTCATCAGCTAGGAATGTCGATTGCTTCTCCAGACCAATCGAAGGCTAGGCCAAAGTAACTCGAACTTTCCAAGAGGTGTGTGGCCCAACTTTTGAAAGAACCGCTAAATGGAGAACTATTTGTTATTTTTCCGAAGCACTTTTCACCGTAATTGTCCTAAGGTTGGTCTCTGCATCCTTAAGCATACGAGAGTTTTCACAGACGAAACAGGCTGAGGCCCAGTAATCTTGGCATTTCCAATAGTTGGTCTTAGAGACTACCAAGAAAGTGTTCTTTTAAGTATTATTCAATTGTGGTTTCAGCATTATTTTCAGTACCCGAGCAGGGTTCTTGCATTAGCATAAGAATCCTGCCTGGTAGTTGAGATTTCATGGTGGGGTGTAAGTGCGGGGCTTCTGTCAGCCCTGCCTTTGATTTGTTTACCTCCAGAGTTGGAAAGTGCATACTTGCGTGAGATGGGAAAAGTGTGGATCGTGCTTCAGATTTCATCCTGACACTTTGAAATGACCAGTGTGTTGGTAATTATTTGCCATTTCCATGGCGTTTGGCACCGTAATAGTCATGAGGTCGGTCTCTGTATCCTGAAGCCTATGATGCTTTTTGCAGAGAAACCTCTGCTGAGGCCCAGGTAACTTGCTATTTCCCATAGCTGGCACAGGAGCCTTGGAAGATAGGATTGTTTTCAGTATTATCTCACCATTTTTTCACCACTGTTTCAAGAACGGGAGCCCTTTTCAACCGTTAGCGGAAGAATCCTTCTTTGGAGATGAGATATTTTTCTGGGGTGGCAAGTGCAGGGCCTCTGTCAGTCCTGGGTTTGTTGGACTAGCGCCAGACATGAGAAGTGCGTCTTTGTGGGACAGGTGAATAGTGCGGATCCTGTTTCAGTCTAAAGACTGTAACAGGATCCGCACTTTTCACCATTCCTTTCAGAATCATTTGATTCATCAGCTAGGAATGGCGATTGCTTCTCCAGACCAATCGAAGGCTAGGCCAAAGTAACTCGATCTTTCCAAGAGATGTGTGGCCCAACTTTTGAAAGAACCGCTAAGTGGAGAACTATTTGATATTTTTCCGAAGCACTTTTCACCGTAATTGTCCTAAGGTTGGTCTCTGCATCCTTAAGCATACGAGAGTTTTCACAGACGAAACAGGCTGAGGACCAGTAATCTTGGCATTTCCAATAGTTGGTCCTAGAGACTACCAAGAAAATGTTCTTTTAAGTATTATTCTGCTGTGGTTTAACATTATTTTCAGAACCCGAGAAGGGTTCTCGCATTAGCATAAGAATCCTGCCTGGTAGTTGAGATTTCATGGTGGGTTGTAAGTGCGGGGCTTCTGTCAGCCCTGCCTTTGATTTGTTTACCTCCAGAGTTGGAAAGCGCATAGTTGCGTGAGATGGGAAAAGTGTCGATCGTGCTTCAGATTTCATCCTGGCACTTAGAAATGACCAGTGTGTTGGTAATTATTTGCCATTTCCATGGCGTTTGGCACCGTAATAGTCATGAGGTCGGTCTCTGCATCCTGAAGCCTATGATGCTTTTTGCAGAGAAACCTCTGCTGAGGCCCAGGTAACTTGCTATTTCCCATAGCTGGCACAGGAGCCTTGGAAGATAGGATTGTTTTCAGTATTATTTCACCATTTTTTCACCACTGTTTCAAGAACGGGAGCCCTTTTCAACCGTTAGCGGAAGAATCCTTCTTTGGAGATGATATATTTTTCTGGGGTGGCAAGTGCAGGGCCTCTGTCAGTCCTGGGTTTGTTGGAGTAGCACCAGACATGAGAAGTGCGCCTTTGTGGGACAGGTGAATAGTGCGGATCCTGTTTCAGTCTAAAGACTGAAACAGGATCCGCACTTTTCACCGTTCTTTCAGAATCATTTGATTCATCAGCTAGGAATGGCGATTGCTTCTCCAGACCAATCGAAGGCTAGGCCAAAGTAACTGGATCTTTCCAAGAGGTGTGTGGCCCAACTTTTGAAAGAACCGCTAAGTGGAGAACTATTTGGTATTTTTCCTAAGCACTTTTCACCGTAATTGTCCTAAGGTTGGTCTCTGCATCCTTAAGCATACCAGAGTTTTCACAGACGAAACAGGGTGAGGCTCATTAATCTTGGCATTTCCAAAAGGTGGTCCTAGAGACTACCAAGAAAGTGTTCTTTTAAGTATTATTCTGTTGTGGTTTCAGCATTATTTTCAGAACCCGAGCAGGGTTCTCGCATTAGCATAAGAATCCTGCCTGGTAGTTGAGATTTCTGGGTGGGGTATAAGTTGGGGGATTCTGTCAGCCCTGCCTTTGATTTGTTTACCTCCAGAGTTGGAAAGTGCCTAATTGCGTGAGATGGGAAAATTGTGGATCGTGCTTCAGATTTCATCCTGACACTTTGAAATGACCAGTATGTTGGTAGTTATTTGCCATTTCCATGGCGTTTGGCACCGTAATAGTCATGAGGTCGGTCTCTGCATCTTGAAGCCTATGATGCTTTTTGCAGAGAAACCTCTGCTGAGGCCCAGGTAACTTGCTATTTCCCATAGCTGGCACAGGAGCCTTGGAAGATAGGATTGTTTTCGGTATTATTTCACCATTTTTTCACCACTGTTTCAAGAACGGGAGCCCTTTTCAACCGTTAGCGGAAGAATCCTTCTTTGGAGATGAGATACTTTTCTGGGGTGGCAAGTGCAGGTCCTCTGTCAGTCCTGGGTTTGTTGGACAAGCGCCAGACATGAGAAGTGCGCCTTTGTGGGACAGGTGAATAGTGCGGATCCTGTTTCAGTCTAAAGACTGTAACAGGATCCGCACTTTTCACCGTTCCTTTCAGAGTCATTTGATTCATCAGCTAGGAATGGCGATTGCTTCTCCAGACCAATCGAAGGCTAGGCCAAAGTAACTCGATCTTTCCAAGAGGTGTGTGGCCCAACTTTTGAAAGAACCGCTAAGTGGAGAACTATTTGGTATTTTTCCGAAGCACTTTTCACCGTAATTGTCCTAAGGTTGGTCTCTGCATCCTTAAGCATACCAGAGTCTTCACAGACGAAACAGGCTGAGGCCCATTAATCTTGGCATTTCCAATAGTTGGTCCTAGAGACTACCAAGAAAGTGTTCTTTTAAGTATTATTCTGTTGTGGTTTCAGCATTATTTTCAGAACCCGAGCAGGGTTCTCGCATTAGCATAAGAATTCTGCCTGGTAGTTGAGATTTCTGGGTGGAGTGTAAGTGCGGGGCTTCTGTCAGCCCTGCCTTTGATTTGTTTACCTCCAGAGTTGGAAAGTGCATAGTTGCGTGAGATGGGAAAAGTGTGGATCATGCTTCAGATTTCATCCTGACACTTTGAAATGACCAGTGTGTTGGTAATTATTTGCCATTTCCATGGCGTTTGGCACCGTAATAGTCATGAGGTCGGACTCTGCATCCTGAAGCCTATGATGCTTTTTGCAGAGAAACCTCTGCTGAGGCCCAGGTAACTTGCTATTTCCCATAGCTGGCACAGGAGCCTTGGAAGATAGGATTGTTTTCAGTATTATTTCACCATATTTTCACCACTGTTTCAAGAACGGGAGCCCTTTTCAACCGTTAGCGGAAGAATCCTTCTTTGGAGATGAGATATTTTTCTGGGGTGGCAAGTGCAGGGCCTCTGTCAGTCCTGGGTTTGTTAGACTAGCGCCGGACATGAGAAGTGCGCCTTTGTGGGACAGGTGAATAGTGCGGATCCTGTTTCAGTCTAAAGACTGAAACAGGATCCACACTTTTCACCGTTTCTTTCAGAATCATTTGATTCATCAGTTAGGAATGCCGATTGCTTCTCCAGACCAATCGAAGGCTAGGCCAAAGTAACTCGATCTTTCCAAGAGGTGTGTGGCCCAACATTTGAAAGAACCGCTAAGTGGAGAACTATTTGGTATTTTTCGTAAGCACTTTTCACCGTAATTGTCCTAAGGTTGGTCTCTGCATCCTTAAGCATACGAGAGTTTTCACAGACGAAACAGGCTGAGGCCCATTAATCTTGGCATTTCCAATACTTGGTCCTAGAGACTACCAAGAAAGTGTTCTTTTAAGTATTATTCTGTTGTGGTTTCAGCATTATTTTCAGAACCCGAGCAGGGTTCTCGCATTAGCATAAGAATCCTGCCTGGTAGTTGAGATTTCATGGTGGGGTGTAGGTGCGGGGCGTCTGTCAGCCCTGCCTTTGATTTGTTTACCTCCAGAGTTGGAAAGTGCATAGTTGCGTGAGATGGGAAAAGTGTGGATCGTGCTTCAGATTTCATCCTGACACTTTGAAATGACCAGTGTGTTGGTAATTATTTGCCATTTCCATGGCGTTTGGCACCGTAATAGTCATGAGGTCGGACTCTGCATCCTGAAGCCTATGATGCTTTTTGCAGAGAAACCTCTGCTGAGGCCCAGGTAACTTGCTATTTCCCACAGCTGGCACAGGAGCCTTGGAAGATAGGATTGTTTCAGTATTATTTCACCATTTTTTCACCACTCTTTCAAGAACCGGAGACCTTTTCAACCGTTAGCGGAAGAATCCTTCTTTGGAGATGAGATATTTTTCTGGGGTGGCACGTGCAGCGCCTCTGTCAGTCCTGGGTTTGTTGGACTAGCGCCAGACATGAGAAGTGCGCCTTTGTGGGACAGGTGAATAGTGCGGATCCTGTTTCAGTCTAAGGACTGAAACAGGATCCTCACTTTTCACCGTTCCTTTCAGAATCATTTGATTCATCAGCTAGGAATGGCGATTGCTTCTCCAGACCAATCGAAGGCTAGGCCAAAGTAACTCGATCTTTCCAAGAGGTGTGTGGCCCAACTTTTGAAAGAACCGCTAAGTGGAGAATTATTTGGTATTTTTCCGAAGCACTTTTCACCGTAATTGTCCTAAGGTTGGTCTCTGCATCCTTCAGCATACCAGAGTCTTCACAGACGAAACGGGCTGAGGCCCATTAATCTTGGCATTTCCAATAGTTGGTCCTAGAGACTACCAAGAAAGTGTTCTTTTAAGTATTATTCTGTTGTGGTTTCAGCATTATTTTCAGAACCCGAGCAGGGTTCTCGCATTAGCATAAGAATCCTGCCTGGTAGTTGAGATTTCATGGTGGGGTGTAAGTGTGGGGCTTCTGTCAGCCCTGCCTTTGATTTGTTTACCTCCAGAGTTGGAAAGTGCATATTTGCGTGAGATGGGAAAAGTGTGGATCATGCTTCAGATTTCATCCTGACACTTTGAAATGACCAGTATGTTGGTAGTTATTTGCCATTTCCTTGGCGTTTGGCACCGTAATAGTCATGAGGTCGGTCTCTCCATCTTGAAGCCTATGATGCTTTTTGCAGAGAAACCTCTGCTGAGGCCCAGGTAACTTGCTATTTCCCATAGCTGGCACAGGAGCCTTGGAAGATAGGATTGTTTTCAGTATTATTTCACCATATTTTCACCACTGTTTCAAGAACGGGAGCCCTTTTCAACCGTTAGCGGAAGAATCCTTCTTTGGAGATGAGATATTTTTCTGGGGTGGCAAGTGCAGGGCCTCTGTCAGTCCTAGGTTTGTTGCACTAGCGCCAGACATGAGAAGTGTGCCTTTGTGGGACAGGTGAATAGTGCGGATCCTGTTTCAGTCTAAAGACTGAAACAGGATCCGCACTTTTCACCGTTCCTTTCAGAATCATTTGATTCATCAGCTAGGAATGGCGATTGCTTCTCCAGACCAACCGAAGGCTAGGCCAAAGTACCTCGATCTTTCCAAGAGGTGTGTGGCCCAACTTTTGAAAGAACCGCTAAGTCGAGAACTATTTGGTATTTTTCCTAAGCACTTTTCACCGTAATTGTCCTAATGTTGGTCTCTGCATCCTTAAGCATACCAGTGTTTTCACAGACGAAACAGGCTGAGGCCCAGTAATCTTGGAATTTCCAATAGTTGGTCTTAGAGACTACCAAGAAAGTGTTCTTTTAAGTGTTATTCCTTTGTGGTTTCAGCATTATTTTCAGAACCCGAGCAGGGTTCTCGCATTAGCATAAGAATCCTGCCTGGTAGTTGAGATTTCTGGGTGGGGTGTAAGTGTGGGGCTTCTGTCAGCCCTGCCTTTGATTTGTTTACCTCCAGAGTTGGAAAGTGCATATTTGCGTGAGATGGGAAAAGTGTGGATCGTGCTTTACATTTCATCCTGACACTTTAAAATGACCAGTGTGTTGGTAATTATTTGCCATTTCCATGGCGTTTGGCACCGTAATAGTCATGAGTTCGGTCTGTGCATCCTGAAGCCTATGATGCTTTTTGCAGAGAAACCTCTGCTGAGGCCCAGGTAACTTGCTATTTCCCATAGCTGGCACAGGAGCCTTGGAAGATAGGATTGTTTTCAGTATTATTTCACCATTTTTTCACCACTGTTTCAAGAACGGGAGCCCTTTTCAACCGTTAGCGGAAGAATCCTTCTTTGGAGATGAGATATTTTTCTGGGGTGGCAAGTGCAGGGCCTCTGTCAGTCCTGGGTTTGTTGGACTAGCGCCAGACATGAGAAGTGCGCCTTTGTGGGACAGGTGAATAGTGCGGATCCTGTTTCAGTCTTAAAGACTGAAACAGGATCCACACTTTTCACCGTTCCTTTCAGAATCATTTGATTCATCAGTTAGGAATGCCGATTGCTTCTCCAGACAAATCGAAGGCTAGGCCAAAGTAACTCGATCTTTCCAAGAGGTGTGTGGCCCAACTTTGAAAGAACCGCTAAGTGGAGAACTATTTGGTATTTTTCCTAAGCACTTTTCACCGTAATTGTCCTAAGGTTGGTCTCTGCATCCTTAAGCATACCAGAGTTTTCAAAGACGAAACAGGCTGAGGCCCATTAATCTTGGCATTTCCAATAGTTGGTCCTAGAGACTACCAAGAAAGTGTTCTTTTAAGTATTATTCTGTTGTGGTTTCAGCATTATTTTCAGAACCCGAGCAGGGTTCTCGCATTAGCATAAGAATCCTGCCTGGTAGTTGAGATTTCATGGTGGGGTGTAAGTGCGGGGCTTCTGTCAGCCCTGCCTTTGATTTGTTTACCTCCAGAGTTGGAAAGTGCATAGTTGCGTGAGATGGGAAAAGTGTGGATAATGTTTCAAATTTCATCCTGACACTTTGAAATGACCAGTGTGTTGGTAATTATTTGCCATTTCCATGCCGTTTGTCACCGTAATAGTCATGAGGTCGGTCTGTGCATCCTGAAGCCTATGATGCTTTTTGCAGAGAAACCTCGGCTGAGGCCCAGGTAACTTGCTATTTCCCATAGCTGGCACAGGAGCCTTGGAAGATAGGATTGTTTTCAGTATTATTTCACCATTTTTTTACCACTGTTTCAAGAACCGGAGCCCTTTTCAACCGTTAGCGGAAGAATCCTTCTTTGGAGATGAGATATTTTTCTGGGGTGGCAAGTGCAGGGCCTCTGTCAGTCCTGGGTTTGTTGGACTAGCGCCAGACATGAGAAGTGCGCCTTTGTGGGACAGGTGAATAGTGCGGATCCTGTTTCATTCTAAAGCCTGAAACAGGATCCGCACTTTTCACCGTTCCTTTCAGAATCATTTGATTCATCAGCTAGGAATGGCGATTGCTTCTCCAGACCAATCGAAGGCTAGGCCAAAGTACCTCGATCTTTCCAAGAGGTGTGTGGCCCAACTTTTGAAAGAACCGCTAAGTGGAGAACTATTTGGTATTTTTCCTAAGAACTTTTCACCGTAATTGTCCTAATGTTGGTCTCTGCATCCTTAAGCATACCAGTGTTTTCACAGACGAAACAGGCTGAGGCCCAGTAATCTTGGCATTTCCAATAGTTGGTCCTAGAGACTACCAAGAAAGTGTTCTTTTAAGTATTATTCCTTTGTGGTTTCAGCATTATTTTCAGAACCCGAGCAGGGTTCTCGCATTAGCATAAGAATCCTGCCTGGTAGTTGAGATTTCATGGTGGGGTGTAAGTGCGGGGCTTCTGTCAGCCATGCCTTTGATTTGTTTACCTCCAGAGTTGGAAAGTGCATAGTTGCGTGAGATGGGAAAAGTGTGGATCGTGCTTCAGATTTCATCCTGACACTTTGAAATGACCAGTGTGTTGGTAATTATTTGCCATTTCCATGGCGTTTGGCCCCGTAATAGTCATGAGGTCGGTCTCTGCATCCTGAAGCCTATGATGCTTTTTGCTGAGAAACCTCTGCTGAGGCCCAGGTAACTTGCTATTTCCCATAGCTGGCACAGGAGCCTTGGAAGATAGGATTGTTTTCAGTATTATTTCACCATTTTTTCACCACTGTTTCAAGAACGGGATCCCTTTTCAACCATTAGCGGAAGAATCCTTCTTTGGAGATGAGATATTTTTCTGGGGTGGCAAGTGCAGGGCCTCTGTCAGTCCTGGGTTTGTTGGACTAGCGCCAGACATGAGAAGTGTGCCTTTGTGGGACAGGTGAATAGTGCGGATCCTGTTTCAGTCTAAAGACTGAAACAGGATCCGCACTTTTCACCGTTCCTTTCAGAATCATTTGCTTCATCAGCTAGGAATGGCGATTGCTTCTCCAGACCAATCGAAGGCTAGGCCAAAGTACCTCGATCTTTCCAAGAGGTGTGTGGCCCAACTTTTGAAAGAACCGCTAAGTGGAGAACTATTTGGTATTTTTCCTAAGCACTTTTCACCGTAATTGTCCTAAGGTTGGTCTCTGCATCCTTAAGCATACCAGAGTTTTCACAGACGAAACAGGCTGAGGCCCATTAATCTTGGCATTTCCAATAGTTGGTCCTAGAGACTACAAAGAAAGTGTTCTTTTAAGTATTATTCTGTTGTGGTTTCAACATTATTTTCAGAACCCGAGCAGGGTTCTCGCATTAGCATAAGAATTCTGCCTGGTAGTTGAGATTTCTGGGTGGAGTGTAAGTGCGGGGCTTCTGTCAGCCCTGCCTTTGATTTGTTTACCTCCAGAGTTGGAAAGCGCATAGTTGCGTGAGATGGGAAAAGTGTGGATCGTGCTTCAGATTTCATCCTGACATTTGAAATGATCAGTGTGTTGGTAATTATTTGCCATTTCCATGGCGCTTGGCACCGTAATAGTCATGAGGTCGGTCTCTGCATCCTGAAGCCTATGATGCTTTTTGCAGAGAAACCTCTGCTGAGGCCCAGGTAACTTGCTATTTCCCATAGCTGGCACAGGAGCCATGGAAGATAGGATTGTTTTCAGTATTATTTCACCATTTTTTCACCACTGTTTCAATAACGGGAGCCCTTTTCAACCGTTAGCGGAAGAATCCTTCTTTGAAGATGAGATATTTTTCTGGGGTGGCAAGTGCAGGGCCTCTGTCAGTCCTGGGTTTGTTGGACTAGCACCAGACATGAGAAGTGCGCCTTTGTGGGACAGGTGAATAGTGCGGATCCTGTTTCAGTCTAAAGACTGAAACAGGATCCGCACTTTTCACCGAACTTTCAGAATCATTTGATTCATCAGCTAGGAATGGCGATTGCTTCTCCAGACCAATCGAAGGCTAGGCCAAAGTACCTCGATCTTTCCAAGAGGTGTGTGGCCCAACTTTTGAAAGAACCGCTAAGTGGAGAACTATTTGGTATTTTTCCTAAGCACTTTTCACCGTAATTGTCCTAAGGTTGGTCTCTGCATCCTTAAACATACCAGAGTTTTCACAGACGAAACAGGCTGAGGCCCATTAATCTTGGCATTTCCAATAGTTGGTCCTAGAGACTACAAAGAAAGTGTTCTTTTAAGTATTATTCTGTTGTGGTTTCAACATTATTTTCAGAACCCGAGCAGGGTTCTCGCATTAGCATAAGAATTCTGCCTGGTAGTTGAGATTTCTGGGTGGAGTGTAAGTGCGGGGCTTCTGTCAGCCCTGCCTTTGATTTGTTTACCTCCAGAGTTGGAAAGTGCATAGTTGCGTGAGATGGGAAAAGTGTGGATCGTGCTTCAGATTTCATCCTGACACTTTGAAATGACCAGTGTGTTGGTAATTATTTGCCATTTCCATGGCGTTTGGCACCGTAATAGTCATGAGGTCGGACTCTGCATCCTGAAGCCAATGATGCTTTTTGCAGAGAAACCTCTGCTGAGGCCCAGGTAACTTGCTATTTCCCATAGCTGGCATAGGAGCCTTGGAAGATAGGATTGTTTTCAGTATTATTTCACCATATTTTCACGACTGTTTCAAGAACGGGAGCCCTTTTCAACCGTTAGCGGAAGAATCCTTCTTTGGAGATGAGATATTTTTTTGGGGTGGCAAGTGCAGGGCCTCTGTCAGTCCTAGGTTTGTTGCACTAGCGCCAGACATGAGAAGTGCGCCTTTGTGGGACAGGTGAATAGTGCGGATCCTGTTTCAGTCTAAAGACTGAAACAGGATCCGGACTTTTCACCGTTCCTTTCAGAATCATTTGATTCATCAGCTAGGAATGGCGATTGCTTCTCCAGACCAATCGAAGGCTAGGCCAAAGTACCTCGATCTTTCCAAGAGGTGTGTGGCCCAACTTTTGAAAGAACCGCTAAGTGGAGAACTATTTGGTATTTTTCCTAAGCACTTTTCACCGTAATTGTCCTAAGGTTGGTCTCTGCATCCTTAAACATACCAGAGTTTTCACAGACGAAACAGGCTGAGGCCCATTAATCTTGGCATTTCCAATAGTTGGTCCTAGAGACTACCAAGAAAGTGTTCTTTTAAGTATTATTCTGTTGTGGTTTCAGCATTATTTTCAGAACCCGAGCAGGGTTCTCGCATTAGCATAAGAATTCTGCCTTGTAGTTGAGATTTCTGGGTGGAGTGTAAGTGCGGGGCTTCTGTCAGCCCTGCCTTTGATTTGTTTACCTCCAGAGTTGGAAAGTGCATAGTTGCGTGAGATGGGAAAAGTGTGGATCGTGCTTCAGATTTCATCCTGACACTTTGAAATGACCAGTGTGTTGGTAATTATTTGCCATTTCCATGGCGTTTGGCCCCGTAATAGTCATGAGGTCGGTCTCTGCATCCTGAAGCCTATGATGCTTTTTGCAGAGAAACCTCTGCTGAGGCCCAGGTAACTTGCTATTTCCCATAGCTGGCACAGGGCCTTGGAAGATAGGATTGTTTTCAGTATTATTTCACCATTTTTTCACCACTGTTTCAAGAACGGGAGCCCTTTTCAACCGTTACCGGAAGAATCCTTCTTTGGAGATGAGATATTTTCATGGGGTGGCAAGTGCAGTGCCTCTGTCAGTCCTGGGTTTGTTGGGCTAGCGCCAGACATGAGAAGTGCGCCTTTGTGGGACAGGTGAATAGTGCGGATCCTGTTTCAGTCTAAAGACTGAAACAGGATCCGCACTTTTCACCGTACTTTCAGAATCATTTGATTCATCAGCTAGGAATGGCGATTGCTTCTCCAGACCAATCGAAGGCTAGGCCAAAGTAACTCGATCTTTCCAACAGGTGTGTGGCCCAACTTTTGAAAGAACCGCTAAGTGGAGAACTATTTGGTATATTTCCTAAGCACTTTTCACCGTAATTGTCCTAAGGTTGGTCTCTGCATCCTTAAGCATACCAGTGTCTTCACAGACGAAACAGGCTGAGGCCCAGTAATCTTGGCATTTCCAATAGTTGGTCTTAGAGACTACAAAGAAAGTGTTCTTTTAAGTATTATACCTTTGTGGTTTCAGCATTATTTTCAGTACCCGAGCAGGGTTATCGCATTAGCATAAGAATCCTGCCTGGTAGTTGAGATTTCATGGTGGGGTGTAAGTGCGGGGCTTCTGTCTGCCCTGCCTTTGCTTTGTTTACCTCCAGAGTTGGAAAGTGCATAGTTGCGTGAGATGGGAAAAGTGTGGATCGTGCTTCAGATTTCATCCTGACACTTTGAAATGACCAGTGTGTTGGTAATTATTTGCCATTTCCATGGCGTTTGGCCCCGTAATAGTCATGAGGTCGGTCTCTGCATCCTGAAGCCTATGATGCTTTTTGCAGAGAAACCTCTGCTGAGGCCCAGGTAACTTGCTATTTCCCACAGCTGGCACAGGGGCCTTGGAAGATAGGATTGTTTTCAGTATTATTTCATCATTTTTTCACCACTGTTTCAAGAACGGGAGCCCTTTTCAACCATTAGCGGAAGAATCCTTCATTGGAGATGAGATATTTTTCTGGGGTGGCAAGTGCAGGGCCTCTGTCAGTCCTGTGTTTGTTGGACTAGCGCCAGACATGAGAAGTGTGCCTTTGTGGGACAGGTGAATAGTGCGGATCCTGTTTCAGTCTAAAGACTGAAACGGGATCCGCACTTTTCACCGTTCCTTTCAGAATCATTTGATTCATCAGCTAGGAATGGCGATTGCTTCTCCAGACCAATCGAAGGCTAGGCCAAAGTAACTCGACCTTTCCAAGAGGTGTGTGGCCCAACTTTTGAAAGAACCGCTAAGTGGAGAACTATTTGGTATTTTTCCTAAGCACTTTTCACCGTAATTGTCCTAAGGTTGGTCTCTGCATCCTTAAGCATACCAGAGTTTTCACAGACGAAACAGGCTGAGGCTCATTAATCTTGGCATTTCCAAAAGGTGGTCCTAGAGACTACCAAGAAAGTGTTCTTTTAAGTATTATTCTGTTGTGGTTTCAGCATTATTTTCAGAACCCGAGCAGGGTTCTCGCATTAGCATAAGAATCCTGCCTGGTAGTTGAGATTTCTGGGTGGGGTATAAGTTGGGGGATTCTGTCAGCCCTGCCTTTGATTTGTTTACCTCCAGAGTTGGAAAGTGCCTAATTGCGTGAGATGGGAAAATTGTGGATCGTGCTTCAGATTTCATCCTGACACTTTGAAATGACCAGTATGTTGGTAGTTATTTGCCATTTCCATGGCGTTTGGCACCGTAATAGTCATGAGGTCGGTCTCTGCATCTTGAAGCCTATGATGCTTTTTGCAGAGAAACCTCTGCTGAGGCCCAGGTAACTTGCTATTTCCCATAGCTGGCACAGGAGCCTTGGAAGATAGGATTGTTTTCGGTATTATTTCACCATTTTTTCACCACTGTTTCAAGAACGGGAGCCCTTTTCAACCGTTAGCGGAAGAATCCTTCTTTGGAGATGAGATACTTTTCTGGGGTGGCAAGTGCAGGTCCTCTGTCAGTACTGGGTTTGTTGGACAAGCGCCAGACATGAGAAGTGCGCCTTTGGGGACAGGTGAATAGTGCGGATCCTGTTTCAGTCTATAGAGTGAAACAGGATCCGCACTTTTCACCGTTCCTTTCAGAGTCATTTGATTCATCAGCTAGGAATGGCGATTGCTTCTCCAGACCAATCGAAGGCTAGGCCAAAGTAACTCGATCTTTCCAAGAGGTGTGTGGCCCAACTTTTGAAAGAACCGCTAAGTGGAGAACTATTTGGTATTTTTCCGAAGCACTTTTCACCGTAATTGTCCTAAGGTTGGTCTCTGCATCCTTAAGCATACCAGAGTCTTCACAGACGAAACAGGCTGAGGCCCATTAATCTTGGCATTTCCAATAGTTGGTCCTAGAGACTACCAAGAAAGTGTTCTTTTAAGTATTATTCTGTTGTGGTTTCAGCATTATTTTCAGAACCCGAGCAGGGTTCTCGCATTAGCATAAGAATTCTGCCTGGTAGTTGAGATTTCTGGGTGGAGTGTAAGTGCGGGTCTTCTGTCAGCCCTGCCTTTGATTTGTTTACATCCAGAGTTGGAAAGTGCATAGTTGCGTGAGATGGGAAAAGTGTGGATCGTGCTTCAGATTTCATCCTGACACTTTGAAATGACCAGTGTGTTGGTAATTATTTGCCATTTCCATGGCGTTTGGCACCGTAATAGTCATGAGGTCGGACTCTGCATCCTGAAGCCTATGATGCTTTTTGCAGAGAAACCTCTGCTGAGGCCCAGGTAACTTGCTATTTCCCATAGCTGGCACAGGAGCCTTGGAAGATAGGATTGTTTTCAGTATTATTTCACCATATTTTCACCACTGTTTCAAGAACGGGAGCCCTTTTCAACCGTTAGCGGAAGAATCCTTCTTTGGAGATGAGATATTTTTTTGGGGTGGCAAGTGCAGGGCCTCTGTCAGTCCTAGGTTTGTTGCACTAGCGCCAGACATGAGAAGTGCGCCTTTGTGGGACAGGTGAATAGTGCGGATCCTGTTTCAGTCTAAAGACTGAAACAGGATCCACACTTTTCACCGTTCCTTTCAGAATCATTTGATTCATCAGTTAGGAATGCCGATTGCTTCTCCAGACCAATCGAAGGCTAGGCCAAAGTAACTCGATCTTTCCAAGAGGTGTGTGGCCCAACATTTGAAAGAACCGCTAAGTGGAGAACTATTTGGTATTTTTCGTAAGCACTTTTCACCGTAATTGTCCTAAGGTTGGTCTCTGCATCCTTAAGCATACGAGAGTTTTCACAGACGAAACAGGCTGAGGCCCATTAATCTTGGCATTTCCAATAGTTGGTCCTAGAGACTACCAAGAAAGTGTTCTTTTAAGTATTATTCCTTTGTGGTTTCAGCATTATTTTCAGAACCCGAGCAGGGTTCTCGCATTAGCATAAGAATCCTGCCTGGTAGTTGAGATTTCATGGTGGGGTGTAAGTGTGGGGCTTCTGTCAGCCCTGCCTTTGATTTGTTTACCTCCAGAGTTGGAAAGTGCATATTTGCGTGAGATGGGAAAAGTGTGGATCGTGCTTCAGATTTCATCCTGACACTCTGAAATGACCAGTATGTTGGTAGTTATTTGCCATTTCCATGGCGTTTGGCACCGTAATAGTCATGAGGTCGGTCTCTCCATCTTGAAGCCTATGATGCTTTTTGCAGAGAAACCTCTGCTGAGGCCCAGGTAACTTGCTATTTCCCATAGCTGGCACAGGAGCCTTGGAAGATAGGATTGTTTTCAGTATTATTTCACCATATTTTCACCACTGTTTCAAGAACCGGAGGCCTTTTCAACCGTTAGCGGAAGAATCCTTCTTTGGAGATGAGATATTTTTCTGGGGTGGCAAGTGCAGGGCCTCTGTCAGTCCCAGGTTTGTTGCACTAGCGCCAGACATGAGAAGTGCGCCTTTGTGGGACAGGTGAATAGTGCGGATCCTGTTTCAGTCTAAAGACTGAAACAGGATCCGCACTTTTCACCGTTCCTTTCAGAATCATTTGATTCATCAGCTAGGAATGGCGATTGCTTCTCCAGACCAATCGAAGGCTAGGCCAAAGTAACTCGACCTTTCCAAGAGGTGTGTGGCCCAACTTTTGAAAGAACCGCTAAGTGGAGAACTATTTGGTATTTTTCCTAAGCACTTTTCACCGTAATTGTCCTAAGGTTGGTCTCTGCATCCTTAAGCATACCAGAGTTTTCACAGACGAAACAGGCTGAGGCTCATTAATCTTGGCATTTCCAAAAGGTGGTCCTAGAGACTACCAAGAAAGTGTTCTTTTAAGTATTATTCTGTTGTGGTTTCAGCATTATTTTCAGAACCCGAGCAGGGTTCTCGCATTAGCATAAGAATCCTGCCTGGTAGTTGAGATTTCTGGGTGGGGTATAAGTTGGGGGATTCTGTCAGCCCTGCCTTTCATTTGTTTACCTCCAGAGTTGGAAAGTGCCTAATTGCGTGAGATGGGAAAATTGTGGATCGTGCTTCAGATTTCATCCTGACACTTTGAAATGACCAGTATGTTGGTAGTTATTTGCCATTTCCATGGCGTTTGGCACCGTAATAGTCATGAGGTCGGTCTCTGCATCTTGAAGCCTATGATGCTTTTTGCAGAGAAACCTCTGCTGAGGCCCAGGTAACTTGCTATTTCCCATAGCTGGCACAGGAGCCTTGGAAGATAGGATTGTTTTCGGTATTATTTCACCATTTTTTCACCACTGTTTCAAGAACGGGAGCCCTTTTCAACCGTTAGCGGAAGAATCCTTCTTTGGAGATGAGATACTTTTCTGGGGTGGCAAGTGCAGGTCCTCTGTCAGTACTGGGTTTGTTGGACAAGCGCCAGACATGAGAAGTGCGCCTTTGTGGGACAGGTGAATAGTGCGGATCCTGTTTCAGTCTATAGAGTGAAACAGGATCCGCACTTTTCACCGTTCCTTTCAGAGTCATTTGATTCATCAGCTAGGAATGGCGATTGCTTCTCCAGACCAATCGAAGGCTAGGCCAAAGTAACTCGATCTTTCCAAGAGGTGTGTGGCCCAACTTTTGAAAGAACCGCTAAGTGGAGAACTATTTGGTATTTTTCCGAAGCACTTTTCACCGTAATTGTCCTAAGGTTGGTCTCTGCATCCTTAAGCATACCAGAGTCTTCACAGACGAAACAGGCTGAGGCCCATTAATCTTGGCATTTCCAATAGTTGGTCCTAGAGACTACCAAGAAAGTGTTCTTTTAAGTATTATTCTGTTGTGGTTTCAGCATTATTTTCAGAACCCGAGCAGGGTTCTCGCATTAGCATAAGAATTCTGCCTGGTAGTTGAGATTTCTGGGTGGAGTGTAAGTGCGGGGCTTCTGTCAGCCCTGCCTTTGATTTGTTTACATCCAGAGTTGGAAAGTGCATAGTTGCGTGAGATGGGAAAAGTGTGGATCGTGCTTCAGATTTCATCCTGACACTTTGAAATGACCAGTGTGTTGGTAATTATTTGCCATTTCCATGGCGTTTGGCACCGTAATAGTCATGAGGTCGGACTCTGCATCCTGAAGCCTATGATGCTTTTTGCAGAGAAACCTCTGCTGAGGCCCAGGTAACTTGCTATTTCCCATAGCTGGCACAGGAGCCTTGGAAGATAGGATTGTTTTCAGTATTATTTCACCATATTTTCACCACTGTTTCAAGAACGGGAGCCCTTTTCAACCGTTAGCGGAAGAATCCTTCTTTGGAGATGAGATATTTTTTTGGGGTGGCAAGTGCAGGGCCTCTGTCAGTCCTAGGTTTGTTGCACTAGCGCCAGACATGAGAAGTGCGCCTTTGTGGGACAGGTGAATAGTGCGGATCCTGTTTCAGTCTAAAGACTGAAACAGGATCCACACTTTTCACCGTTCCTTTCAGAATCATTTGATTCATCAGTTAGGAATGCCGATTGCTTCTCCAGACCAATCGAAGGCTAGGCCAAAGTAACTCGATCTTTCCAAGAGGTGTGTGGCCCAACATTTGAAAGAACCGCTAAGTGGAGAACTATTTGGTATTTTTCGTAAGCACTTTTCACCGTAATTGTCCTAAGGTTGGTCTCTGCATCCTTAAGCATACGAGAGTTTTCACAGACGAAACAGGCTGAGGCCCATTAATCTTGGCATTTCCAATAGTTGGTCCTAGAGACTACCAAGAAAGTGTTCTTTTAAGTATTATTCCTTTGTGGTTTCAGCATTATTTTCAGAACCCGAGCAGGGTTCTCGCATTAGCATAAGAATCCTGCCTGGTAGTTGAGATTTCATGGTGGGGTGTAAGTGTGGGGCTTCTGTCAGCCCTGCCTTTGATTTGTTTACCTCCAGAGTTGGAAAGTGCATATTTGCGTGAGATGGGAAAAGTGTGGATCGTGCTTCAGATTTCATCCTGACACTTTGAAATGACCAGTATGTTGGTAGTTATTTGCCATTTCCATGGCGTTTGGCACCGTAATAGTCATGAGGTCGGTCTCTCCATCTTGAAGCCTATGATGCTTTTTGCAGAGAAACCTCTGCTGAGGCCCAGGTAACTTGCTATTTCCCATAGCTGGCACAGGAGCCTTGGAAGATAGGATTGTTTTCAGTATTATTTCACCATATTTTCACCACTGTTTCAAGAACCGGAGCCCTTTTCAACCGTTAGCGGAAGAATCCTTCTTTGAAGATGAGATATTTTTCTGGGGTGGCAAGTGCAGGGCCTCTGTCAGTCCCAGGTTTGTTGCACTAGCGCCAGACATGAGAAGTGCGCCTTTGTGGGACAGGTGAATAGTGCGGATCCTGTTTCAGTCTAAAGACTGAAACAGGATCCGCACTTTTCACCGTTCCTTTCAGAATCATTTGATTCATCAGCTAGGAATGGCGATTGCTTCTCCAGACCAATCGAAGGCTAGGCCAAAGTACCTCGATCTTTCCAAGAGGTGTGTGGCCCAACTTTTGAAAGAACCGCTAAGTCGAGAACTATTTGGTATTTTTCCTAAGCACTTTTCACCGTAATTGTCCTAATGTTGGTCTCTGCATCCTTAAGCATACCAGTGTTTTCACAGACGAAACAGGCTGAGGCCCAGTAATCTTGGAATTTCCAATAGTTGGTCTTAGAGACTACCAAGAAAGTGTTCTTTTAAGTGTTATTCCTTTGTGGTTTCAGCATTATTTTCAGAACCCGAGCAGGGTTCTCGCATTAGCATAAGTATCCTGCCTGGTAGTTGAGATTTCATGGTGGGGTGTAAGTGCGGGGCTTCTGTCTGCCCTGCCTTTGATTTGTTTACCTCCAGAGTTGGAAAGTGCATAGTTGCGTGAGATTGGAAAAGTGTGGATCGTGCTTCAGATTTCATCCTGACACTTTGAAATGACCAGTGTGTTTTTAATTATTTGCCATTTCCATGGCGTTTGGCACCCTAATAGTCATGAGGTCGGTCTCTGCATCCTGAAGCCTATGATGCTTTTTGCAGAGAAACCTCTGCTGAGGCCCAGGTAACTTGCTATTTCCCATAGCTGGCACAGTAGCCTTGGAAGATAGGATTGTTTTCAGTATTATTTCACCATTTTTTCACCACTGTATCAAGAACCGGAGCCCTTTTCAACTGTTAGCGGAAGAATCCTTCTTTGGAGATGAGATATTTTTCTGGGATGGCAAGTGCAGGGCCTCTGTCAGTCCTGGGTTTGTTGGACTAGCGCCAGACATGAGAAGTGCGCCTTTGTGGGACAGGTGAATAGTGCGGATCCTGTTTCACTCTAAAGACTGAAACAGGATCCGCACTTTTCACCGTTCCTTTCAGAATCATTTGATTCATCAGCTAGGAATGGCGATTGCTTCTCCAGACCAATCGAACGCTAGACCAAAGTACCTCGATCTTTCCAAGAGGTGTGTGGCCCAACTTTTGAAAGAACCGCTAAGTGGAGAACTATTTGGTATTTTTCCTAAGCACTTTTCACCGTAATTGTCCTAAGGTTGGTCTCTGCATCCTTAAGCATACCAGTGTTTTCACAGACGAAACAGGCTGAGGCCCAGTAATCTTGGCATTTCCAATAGTTGGTCCTAGAGACTACCAAGAAAGTGTTCTTTTAAGTATTATTCCTTTGTGGTTTCAGCATTATTTTCAGAACCCGAGCAGGGTTCTCGCATTAGCATAAGAATCCTGCCTGGTAGTTGAGATTTCATGGTGGGGTGTAAGTGCGGGGCTTCTGTCAGCCATGCCTTTGATTTGTTTACCTCCAGAGTTGGAAAGTGCATAGTTGCGTGAGATGGGAAAAGTGTGGATCGTGCTTCAGATTTCATCCTGACACTTTGAAATGACCAGTGTGTTGGTAATTATTTGCCATTTCCATGGCGTTTGGCCCCGTAATAGTCATGAGGTCGGTCTCTGCATCGTGAAGCCTATGATGCTTTTTGCTGAGAAACCTCTGCTGAGGCCCAGGTAACTTGCTATTTCCCATAGCTGGCACAGGAGCCTTGGAAGATAGGATTGTTTTCAGTATTATTTCACCATTTTTTCACCACTGTTTCAAGAACGGGAGCCCTTTTCAACCATTAGCGGAAGAATCCTTCTTTGGAGATGAGATATTTTTCTGGGGTGGCAAGCGCAGGGCCTCTGTCAGTCCTGGGTTTGTTGGACTAGCGCCAGACATGAGAAGTGTGCCTTTGTGGGACAGGTGAATAGTGCGGATCCTGTTTCAGTCTAAAGACTGAAACAGGATCCGCACTTTTCACCGTTCCTTTCAGAATCATTTGCTTCATCAGCTAGGAATGGCGATTGCTTCTCCAGACCAATCGAAGGCTAGGCCAAAGTAACTCGATCTTTCCAAGAGGTGTGTGGCCCAACTTTTGAAAGAACCGCTAAGTGGAGAACTATTTGGTATTTTTCCTAAGCACTTTTCACCGTAATTGTCCTAAGGTTGGTCTCTGCATCCTTAAGCATACCAGAGTTTTCACAGACGAAACAGGCTGAGGCCCATTAATCTTGGCATTTCCAATAGTTGGTCCTAGAGACTACCAAGAAAGTGTTCTTTTAAGTATTATTCTGTTGTGGTTTCAGCATTATTTTCAGAACCCGAGCAGGGTTCTCGCATTAGCATAAGAATCCTGTCAGGTAGTTGAGATTTCTGGGGGGGGGGTATAAGTTGGGGGATTCTGTCAGCCCTGCCTTTGATTTGTTTACCTCCAGAGTTGGAAAGTGCATAATTGCGTGAGATGTGAAAAGTGTGGATCGTGCTTCAGATTTCATCCTGACATTTGAAATGATCAGTGTGTTGGTAATTATTTGCCATTTCCATAGCGCTGGGCACCGTAATAGTCATGAGGTCGGTCTCTGCATCCTGAAGCCTATGATGCTTTTTGCAGAGAAACCTCTGCTGAGGCCCAGGTAACTTGCTATTTCCCATAGCTGGCACAGGAGCCATGGAAGATAGGATTGTTTTCAGTATTATTTCACCATTTTTTCACCACTGTTTCGAGAACGGGAGCCCTTTTCAACCGTTAGCGGAAGAATCCTTCTTTGAAGATGAGATATTTTTCTGGGGTGGCAAGTGCAGGGCCTCTGTCAGTCCTGGGTTTGTTGGACTAGCACCAGACATGAGAAGTGCGCCTTTGTGGGACAGGTGAATAGTGCGGATCCTGTTTCAGTCCAAAGACTGAAACAGGATCCGCACTTTTCACCGTACTTTCAGAATCATTTGATTCATCAGCTAGGAATGGCGATTGCTTCTCCAGACCAATCGAAGGCTAGGCCAAAGTAACTCGATCTTTCCAACAGGTGTGTGGCCCAACTTTTGAAAGAACCGCTAAGTGGAGAACTATTTGGTATATTTCCTAAGCACTTTTCACCGTAATTGTCCTAAGGTTGGTCTCTGCATCCTTAAGCATACCAGTGTCTTCACAGACGAAACAGGCTGAGGCCCAGTAATCTTGGCATTTCCAATAGTTGGTCTTAGAGACTACAAAGAAAGTGTTCTTTTAAGTATTATACCTTTGTGGTTTCAGCATTATTTTCAGTACCCGAGCAGGGTTATCGCATTAGCATAAGAATCCTGCCTGGTAGTTGAGATTTCATGGTGGGGTGTAAGTGCGGGGCTTCTGTCTGCCCTGCCTTTGATTTGTTTACCTCCAGAGTTGGAAAGTGCATAGTTGCGTGAGATGGGAAAAGTGTGGATCGTGCTTCAGATTTCATCCTGACACTTTGAAATGACCAGTGTGTTGGTAATTATTTGCCATTTCCATGGCGTTTGGCCCCGTAATAGTCATGAGGTCGGTCTCTGCGTCCTGAAGCCTATGATGCTTTTTGCAGAGAAACCTCTGCTGAGGCCCAGGTAACTTGCTATTTCCCATAGCTGGCACAGGGGCCTTGGAAGATAGGATTGTTTTCAGTATTATTTCATCATTTTTTCACCACTGTTTCAAGAACGGGAGTCCTTTTCAACCATTAGCGGAAGAATCCTTCTTTGGAGATGAGATATTTTTCTGGGGTGGCAAGTGCAGGGCCTCTGTCAGTCCTGTGTTTGTTGGACTAGCGCCAGACATGAGAAGTGTGCCTTTGTGGGACAGGTGAATAGTGCGGATCCTGTTTCAGTCTAAAGACTGAAACGGGATCCGCACTTTTCACCGTTCCTTTCAGAATCATTTGATTCATCAGATAGGAATGGCGATTGCTTCTCCAGACCAATCGAAGGCTAGGCCAAAGTAACTCGACCTTTCCAAGAGGTGTGTGGCCAACTTTTGAAAGAACCGCTAAGTGGAGAACTATTTGGTATTTTTCCTAAGCACTTTTCACCGTAATTGTCCTAAGGTTGGTCTCTGCATCCTTAAGCATACCATAGTTTTCACAGACGAAACAGGCTGAGGCTCATTAATCTTGGCATTTCCAAAAGGTGGTCCTAGAGACTACCAAGAAAGTGTTCTTTTAAGTATTATTCTGTTGTGGTTTCAGCATTATTTTCAGAACCCGAGCAGGGTTCTCGCATTAGCATAAGAATCCTGCCTGGTAGTTGAGATTTCTGGGTGGGGTATAAGTTGGGGGATTCTGTCAGCCCTGCCTTTGATTTGTTTACCTCCAGAGTTGGAAAGTGCCTAATTGCGTGAGATGGGAAAATTGTGGATCGTGCTTCAGATTTCATCCTGACACTTTGAAATGACCAGTATGTTGGTAGTTATTTGCCATTTCCATGGCGTTTGGCACCGTAATAGTCATGAGGTCGGTCTCTGCATCTTGAAGCCTATGATGCTTTTTGCAGAGAAACCTCTGCTGAGGCCCAGGTAACTTGCTATTTCCCATAGCTGGCACAGGAGCCTTGGAAGATAGGATTGTTTTCGGTATTATTTCACCATTTTTTCACCACTGTTTCAAGAACGGGAGCCCTTTTCAACCGTTAGCGGAAGAATCCTTCTTTGGAGATGAGATACTTTTCTGGGGTGGCAAGTGCAGGTCCTCTGTCAGTCCTGGGTTTGTTGGACAAGCGCCAGACATGAGAAGTGCGCCTTTGTGGGACTGGTGAATAGTGCGGATCCTGTGTCAGTCTATAGAGTGAAACAGGATCCGCACTTTTCACCGTTCCTTTCAGAGTCATTTGATTCATCAGCTAGGAATGGCGATTGCTTCTCCAGACCAATCGAAGGCTAGGCCAAAGTAACTCGATCTTTCCAAGAGGTGTGTGGCCCAACTTTTGAAAGAACCGCTAAGTGGAGAACTATTTGGTATTTTTCCGAAGCACTTTTCACCGTAATTGTCCTAAGGTTGGTCTCTGCATCCTTAAGCATACCAGAGTCTTCACAGACGAAACAGGCTGAGGCCCATTAATCTTGGCATTTCCAATAGTTGGTCCTAGAGACTACCAAGAAAGTGTTCTTTTAAGTATTATTCTGTTGTGGTTTCAGCATTATTTTCAGAACCCGAGCAGGGTTCTCGCATTAGCATAAGAATTCTGCCTGGTAGTTGAGATTTCTGGGTGGAGTGTAAGTGCGGGGCTTCTGTCAGCCCTGCCTTTGATTTGTTTACCTCCAGAGTTGGAAAGTGCATAGTTGAGTGAGATGGGAAAAGTGTGGATCGCGCTTCAGATTTCATCCTGACACTTTGAAATGACCAGTGTGTTGGTAATTATTTGCCATTTCCATGGCGTTTGGCACCGTAATAGTCATGAGGTCGGTCTCTGCATCCTGAAGCCTATGATGCTTTTGGCAGAGAAACCTCTGCTGAGGCCCAGGTAACTTGCTATTTCCCATAGCTGGCCCAGGAGCCTTGGAAGATAGGATTGTTTTCAGTATTATTTCACCATATTTTCACCACTGTTTCAAGAACGGGAGCCCTTTTCAACCGTTAGCGGAAAAATCCTTCTTTGGAGATGAGATATTTTTTTGGGGTGGCAAGTGCAGGGCCTCTGTCAGTCCTAGGTTTGTTGCACTAGCGCCAGACATGAGAAGTGCGCCTTTGTGGGACAGGTGAATAGTGCGGATCCTGTTTCAGTCTAAAGACTGAAACAGGATCCGGACTTTTCACCGTTCCTTTCAGAATCATTTGATTCATCAGCTAGGAATGGCGATTGCTTCTCCAGACCAATCGAAGGCTAGGCCAAAGTACCTCGATCTTTCCAAGAGGTGTGTGGCCCAACTTTTGAAAGAACCGCTAAGTGGAGAACTATTTGGTATTTTTCCTAAGCACTTTTCACCGTAATTGTCCTAAGGTTGGTCTCTGCATCCTTAAGCATACCAGAGTCTTCACAGACGAAACAGGCTGAGGCCCATTAATCTTGGCATTTCCAATAGTTGGTCCTAGAGACTACCAAGAAAGTGTTCTTTTAAGTATTATTCTGTTGTGGTTTCAGCATTATTTTCAGAACCCGAGCAGGGTTCTCGCATTAGCATAAGAATCCTGCCTGGTAGTTGAGATTTCATGGTGGGGTGTAAGTGTGGGGCTTCTGTCAGCCCTGCCTTTGATTTGTTTACCTCCAGATTTGGAAAGTGCATATTTGCGTGAGATGGGAAAAGTGTGGATCGTGCTTCAGATTTCATCCTGACACTTTGAAATGACCAGTGTGTTTTTAATTATTTGCCATTTCCATGGCGTTTGGCACCCTAATAGTCATGAAGTCGGTCTCTGCATCCTGAAGCCTATGATGCTTTTTGCAGAGAAACCTTTGCTGAGGCCCAGGTAACTTGCTATTTCCCATAGCTGGCACAGTAGCCTTTGAAGATAGGATTGTTTTCAGTATTATTTCACCATTTTTTCACCACTGTATCAAGAACGGGAGCCCTTTTCAACTGTTAGCGGCAGAATCCTTCTTTGGAGATGAGATATTTTTCTGGGATGGCAAGTGCAGGGCCTCTGTCAGTCCTGGGTTTGTTGGACTAGCGCCAGACATGAGAAGTGCGCCTTTGTGGGACAGGTGAATAGTGCGGATCCTGTTTCAGTCTAAAGACTGAAACAGGATCCGCACTTTTCACCGTTCCTTTCAGAATCATTTGATTCATCAGCTAGGAATGGCGATTGCTTCTCCAGACCAATCGAAGGCTAGGCCAAAGTACCTCGATCTTTCCAAGAGGTGTGTGGCCCACCTTTTGAAAGAACCGCTAAGTGGAGAACTATTTGTTATTTTTCCGAAGCACTTTTCACCGTAATTGTCCTAAGGTTGGTCTCTGCATCCTTAAGCATAGGAGAGTTTTCACAGAGGAAACAGCCTGAGGCCCAGTAATCTTGGCATTTCCAATAGTTGGTCCTAGAGACTACCAAGAAAGTGTTCTTTTAAGTATTATTCTGTTGTGGTTTCAGCATTATTTTCAGAACCCGAGCAGGGTTCTCGCATTAGCATAAGAATTCTGCCTGGTAGTTGAGATTTCTGGGTGGGGTGTAAGTGTGGGGCTTCTGTCAGCCCTGCCTTTGATTTGTTTACCTCCAGAGTTGGAAAGTGCATATTTGCGTGAGATGGGAAAAGTGTGGATCGTGCTTCAGATTTCATCCTGACACTTTGAAATGACCAGTGTGTTGGTAATTATTTGCCATTTCCATGGCGTTTGGCCCCGTAATTGTCATGAGGTCGGTCTCTGCATCCTGAATCCTATGATGCTTTTTGCAGAGAAACCTCTGCTGAGGCCCAGGTAACTTGCTATTTCCCATAGCTGGCACAGGAGCCTTGGAAGATAGGATTTTTTTCAGTATTATTTCACTATTTTTTCACCACTGTTTCAAGAACGGGAGCCCTTTTCAACCGTTAGCGGAAGAATCCTTCTTTGGAGATGAGATATTTTTCTGGGGTGGCAAGTGCAGGGCCTCTGTCAGTCCTGGGTTTGTTGGACTAGCGCCAGACATGAGAAGTGCGCCTTTGTGGGACAGGTGAATAGTGCGGATCCTGTTTCAGTCTAAAGACTGAAACAGGATCCGCACTTTTCACCGTTCGTTTCAGAATCATTTGATTCATCAGCTAGGAATGGCGATTGCTTCTCCAGACCAATCAAAGGCTACGCCAAAGTAACACGATCTTTCCAAGAGGTGTGTGGCCCAACTTTTGAAAGAACCGCTAAGTGGAGAACTGTTTGGTATTTTTCCTAAGCACTTTTCACCGTAATTGTCCTAAGGTTGGTCTCTGCATCCTTAAGCATACCAGAGTTTTCACAGACGAAACAGGCTGAGGCCCAGTGATCTTGGCATTTCCAATAGTTGGTCCTAGAGACTACCAAGAAAGTGTTCTTTTAAGTATTATTCTGTTGTGGTTTCAGCATTGTTTTCAGAACCCGAGCAGGGTTCTCGCATTAGAATAAGAATTCTGCCTGGTAGTTGAGATTTCATGGTGGGGTGTAAGTGCGGGGCTTCTGTCAGCCCTGCCTTTGATTTGTTTACCTCCAGAGTTGGAAAGTGCATATTTGCTTGAGATGGGAAAAGTGTTGATCGTGCTTCAGATTTCATCCTGACACTTTGAAATGACCAGTGTGTTGGTAATTATTTGCCATTTCCATGGCGTTTGGCACCGTAATAGTCATGAGGTCGGTCTCTGCATCCTGAAGCCTATGATGCTTTTTGCAGAGAAACCTCTGCTGAGGCCCAGGTAACTTGCTATTTCCCATAGCTGGCACAGGAGCCTTGGAAGATAGGATTGTTTTCAGTATTATTTCAAAATTTTTTCACCACTGTTTCAAGAACGGGAACCCTTTTCAACCGTTAGCGGAAGAATCCTTCTTTGGAGATGAGATATTTTTCTGGGGTGGCAAGTGCAGGGCCTCTGTCAGTCCTGGGTTTGTTGGACTAGCGCCAGACATGAGAAGTGCGCCTTTGTGGGACAGGTGAATAGTGCGGATCCTGTTTCAGTCTAAAGACTGAAACAGGATCCGCACTTTTCACCGTTCCTTTCAGAATCATTTGATTCATCAGCTAGGAATGGCGATTGCTTCTCCAGACCAATCGAAGGCTAGGCCAAAGTACCTCGATCTTTCCAAGAGGTGTGTGGCCCAACTTTTGAAAGAACCGCTAAGTGGAGAACTATTTGGTATTTTTCCTAAGCACTTTTCACCGTAATTGTCCTAAGGTTGGTCTCTGCATCCTTAAGCATACCAGAGTTTTCACAGACGAAACAGGCTGAGGACCATTAATCTTGGCATTTCCAATAGTTGGTCCTAGAGACTACCAAGAAAGTGTTCTTTTAAGTATAATTCTGTTTTGCTTTCAGCATTATTTTCAGAACCCGAGCAGGGTTCTCGCATTAGCGTAAGAATCCTGCCTGGTAGTTGAGATATCATGGTGGGGTGTAAGTGCGGGGCTTCTGTCAGCCCTGCCTTTGATTTGTTTACCTCCAGAGTTGGAAAGTGCATATTTGCGTGAGATGGGAAAAGTGTGGATCGTGCTTCAGATTTCATCCTGACACTTTGAAATGACCAGTGTGTTGGTAATTATTTGCCATTTCCATGGCGTTTGGCACCGTAATAGTCATGAGGTCAGTCTCTGCATCCTGAAGCCTATGATGCTTTTTGCAGAGAAACCTCTGCTGAGGCCCAGGTAACTTGCTATTTCCCATAGCTGGCACAGGAGCCTTGGTAGATAGGATTGTTTTCAGTACTATTTCACCATTTTTTCACCACTGTTTCAAGAACGGGAGCCCTTTTCAACCGTTAGCGGAAGAATCCTTCTTTGGAGATGAGATATTTTTCTGGGGTGGCAAGTGCAGGGCCTTTGTCAGTCCTGGGTTTGTTGGACTAGCGCCAGACATGAGAAGTGCGCCTTTGTGGGACAGGTGAATAGTGCGGATCCTGTTTCAGTCTAAAGACTGAAAGAGTGTCCGCACTTTTCACCGTTCCATTCAGAATCATTTGATTCATCAGCTAGGAATGGCGATTGCTTCTCCAGACCAATCGAAGGCTAGGCCAAAGTAACTCGATCTTTCCAAAGGTGTGTGGTCCAACTTTTGTAAGAACCACTAAGTGGAGAACTATTTGGTATTTTTCCGAAACACTTTTCACCGTAATTGTCATAACGTTGGTCTCTGCATCCTTAAGCATACGAGAGTTTTCACAGACGAAACATTAATCTTGGCCCATTAATCTTGGCATTTCCAATAGTTGGTCCTAGAGACTACCAAGAAAGTGTTCTTTTAAGTATTATTCCGTTGTGGTTTCAGCATTATTTTCAGAACCCGAGCAGGGGTCTCGCATTAGCATAAGAATCCTGCCTGGTAGTTGAGATTTCATAGTGGGGTGTAAGTGCAGGACCCCTGTTAGCCCTGCCTTTGATTTGTTTACCTCCAGAGTTGGAAAGTGCATATTTGCGTGAGATGGGAAAAGTGTGGATCGTGTTTCAGATTTCATCCTCACACTTTGAAATGACCAGTGTGTTGGTAATTATTTGCCATTTCCATGGCGTTTGGCACCGTAATAGTCATGAGGTCGGTCTCTGCATCCTGAAGCCTATGATGCTTTTTGCAGAGAAACCTCTGCTGAGGCCCAGGTAACTTGCTATTTCCCATAGCTGGCACCGGAGCCTTGGAAGATAGGATTGTTTTCAGTATTATTTCACCATTTTTTCACCACTGTTTCAAGAACGGGAGCCCTTTTCAACCGTTAGCGGAAGAATCCTTCTTTGGAGATGAGATATTTTTCTGGGGTGGCAAGGGCAGGGCCTCTGTCAGTCCTGGGTTTGTTGGACTAGCGGCAGACATGAGAAGTGCGCCTTTGTTGGACAGGTGAATAGTGCGGATCCTGTTTCAGTCTAAAGACTGAAACAGGATCCGCACTTTTCACCGTTCCTTTCAGAATCATTTGATTCATGAGCTAGTAATGGCGATTGCTTCATCAGACCAATCGAAGGCTAGGCCAAAGTAACTCGATCTTTCCAAGAGGTGTGTGGCCCAACTTTTGAAAGAACCGCTAAGTGGAGCACTTTTTGTTATTTTTCCGAAGCGCTTTTCACCGTAATTGTCATAAGGTTGGTCTCTGCATCCTTAAGCATACCAGAGTTTTCACAGATGAAACAGGCTGAGGCCCAGTAATCTTGGCATTTCCAATAGTTGGTCTTAGAGACTACCAAGAAATTGTTCTTTTAAGTATTATTCAATTGTGGTTTCAGCATTATTTTCAGTACCCGAGCAGGGTTCTCGCATTAGCATAAGAATCCTGCCTGGTAGTTGAGATTTCATGGTGGGGTGTAAGTGCGGGGCTTCTGTCAGCCCTGCCTTTGATTTGTTTACCTCCAGAGTTGGAAAGTGCATACTTGCGTGAGATGGGAAAAGTGTGGATCGTGCTTCAGATTTCATCCTGACACTTTGAAATGACCAGTGTGTTGGTAATTATTTGCCATTTCCATGGCGTTTGGCCCCGTAATAGTCATGAGGTCGGTCTCTGCATCCTGAAGCCTATGATGCTTTTTGCAGAGAAACCTCTGCTGAGGCCCAGGTAACTTGCTATTTCCCATAGCTGGCACAGGAGCCTTGGAAGATAGGATTGTTTTCAGTATTATTTCACCATTTTTTCACCACTGTTTCAAGAACGGGAGCCCTTTTCAACCATTAGCGGAAGAATCCTTCTTTGGAGATGAGATATTTTTCTGGGGTGGCAAGTGCAGGGCCTCTGTCAGTCCTGGGTTTGTTGGACTAGCGCCAGACATGAGAAGTGTGCCTTTGTCGGACAGGTGAATAGTGCGGATCCTGTTTCAGTCTAAAGACTGAAACAGGATCCGCACTTTTCACCGTTCCTTTCAGAATCATTTGCTTCATCAGCTAGGAATGGCGATTGCTTCTCCAGACCAATCGAAGGCTAGGCCAAAGTACCTCGATCTTTCCAAGAGGTGTGTGGCCCAACTTTTGAAAGAACCGCTAAGTGGAGAACTATTTGGTATTTTTCCTAAGCACTTTTCACCGTAATTGTCCTAAGGTTGGTCTCTGCATCCTTAAGCATACCAGAGTTTTCACAGACGAAACAGGCTGAGGCCCATTAATCTTGGCATTTCCAATAGTTGGTCCTAGAGACTACCAAGAAAGTGTTCCTTTAAGTATTATTCTGTTGTGGTTTCAGCATTATTTTCAGAACCCGAGCAGGGTTCTCGCATTAGCATAAGAATCCTGTCAGGTAGTTGAGATTTCTGGGGGGGGGTATAAGTTGGGGGATTCTGTCAGCCCTGCCTTTGATTTGTTTACCTCCAGAGTTGGAAAGTGCATAATTGCGTGAAATGTGAAAAGTGTGGATCGTGCTTCAGATTTCATCCTGACACTTTGAAATGACCAGTGTGTTGGTAATTATTTGCCATTTCCATGGCGTTTGGCACCGTAATAGTCATGAGGTCGGTCTCTGCATCCTGAAGCCTATGATGCTTTTTGCAGAGAAACCTCTGCTGAGGCCCAGGTAACTTGCTATTTCCCATAGCTGGCACAGGAACCTTGAAAGATAGGATTGTTTTCAGTATTATTTCACCATTTTTTCACCACTGTTTCAAGAACGGGAGCCCTTTTCAACCGCTAGCGGAAGAATACTTCTTTGGAGATGAGATATTTTTCTGGGGTGGCAAGTGCAGGGCCTCTGTCAGTCCTGGGTTTGTTGGACTAGCGCCAGACATGAGAAGTGCGCCTTTGTGGGACAGGTGAATAGTGCGGATCCTGTTTCAGTCTAAAGACTGAAACACGATCCGCACTTTTCACCGTTCCTTTCAGAATCATTTGATTCATCAGCTAGGAATGGCGATTGCTTCTCCAGACCAATCGAAGGCTAGGCCAAAGTAACTCGATCTTTCCAAGAGGTGTGTGGCCCAACTTTTGAAAGAACCGCTAAGTGGAGAACTATTTGGTATTTTTCCGAAGCACTTTTCACCGTAATTGTCCTAAGGTTGGTCTCTGCATCCTTAAGCATACCAGAGTTTTCACAGACGAAACAGGCTGAGGCCCATTAACCTTGGCATTTCAAATAGTTGGTCCTAGAGACTACCAAGAAAGTGTTCTTTTAAGTATTATTTTGTTGTGGTTTCAGCATTATTTTCAGAACCCGAGCAGGGTTCTCGCATTAGCATAAGAATCCTGCCTGGTAGTTGAGATTTCATGGTGGGGTGTAAGTGCTGGGCTTCTGTCAGCCCTGCCTTTGATTTGTTTACCTCCAGAGTTGGAAAGTGCATATTTGCGTGAGATGGGAAAAGTGTGGATCGTGCTTCAGATTTCATCCTGACACTTTGAAATGACCAGTGTGTTGGTAATTATTTGCCATTTCCATGGCGTTTGGCCCCGTAATTGTCATGAGGTCGGTCTCTGCATCCTGAAGCCTATGATGCTTTTTGCAGAGAAACCTCTGCTGAGGCCCAGGTAACTTGCTATTTCCCATAGCTGGCACAGGAGCCTTGGAAGATAGGATTTTTTTCAGTATTATTTCACTATTTTTTCACCACTGTTTCAAGAACGGGAGCCCTTTTCAACCGTTAGCGGAAGAATCCTTCTTTGGAGATGAGATATTTTTCTGGGGTGGCAAGTGCAGGGCCTCTGTCAGTCCTGGGTTTGTTGGACTAGGGCCAGACATGAGAAGTGCGCCTTTGTGGGACAGGTGAATAGTGCGGATCCTGTTTCAGTCTAAAGACTGAAACAGGATCCGCACTTTTCACCGTTCGTTTCAGAATCATTTGATTCATCAGCTAGGAATGGCGATTGCTTCTCCAGACCAATCAAAGGCTACGCCAAAGTAACACGATCTTTCCAAGAGGTGTGTGGCCCAACTTTTGAAAGAACCGCTAAGTGGAGAACTGTTTGTTATTTTTCCGAAGCACTTTTCACCGTAATTGTCCTAAGGTTGGTCTCTGCATCCTTAAGCATACCAGAGTTTTCACAGACGAAACAGGCTGAGGCCCAGTA
This sequence comes from Lemur catta, assembly GCF_020740605.2. Classification (NCBI taxonomy): domain Eukaryota; kingdom Metazoa; phylum Chordata; class Mammalia; order Primates; family Lemuridae; genus Lemur; species Lemur catta. Next base: position 82,157,370 of record NC_059132.1, on the reverse strand, counting down.
ATCTTGGCATTTCCAATAGTTGGTCCTAGAGACTACCAAGAAAGTGTTCTTTTAAGTATTATTCTGTTGTGGTTTCAGCATTGTTTTCAGAACCCGAGCAGGGTTCTCGCATTAGAATAAGAGTTCTGCCTGGTAGTTGAGATTTCATGGTGGGGTGTAAGTGCGGGGCTTCTGTCAGCCCTGCCTTTGATTTGTTTACCTCCAGAGTTGGAAAGTGCATATTTGCGTGAGATGGGAAAAGTGTTGATCGTGCTTCAGATTTCATCCTGACACTTTGAAATGACCAGTGTGTTGGTAATTATTTGCCATTTCCATGGCGTTTGGCACCGTAATAATCATGAGGTCGGTCTCTGCATCCTGAAGCCTATGATGCTTTTTGCAGAGAAACCTCTGCTGAGGCCCAGGTAACTTGCTATTTCCCATAGCTGGCACAGGAGCCTTGGAAGATAGGATTGTTTTCAGTATTATTTCAAAATTTTTTCACCACTGTTTCAAGAACGGGAGCCCTTTTCAACCGTTAGCGGAAGAATCCTTCTTTGGAGATGAGATATTTTTCTGGGGTGGCAAGTGCAGGGCCTCTGTCAGTCCTGGGTTTGTTGGACTAGCGCCAGACATGAGAAGTGCGCCTTTGTGGGACAGGTGAATAGTGCGGATCCTGTTTCAGTCTAAAGACTGAAACAGGATCCGCACTTTTCACCGTTCCTTTCAGAATCATTTGATTCATCAGCTAGGAATGGCGATTGCTTCTCCAGACCAATCGAAGGCTAGGCCAAAGTACCTCGATCTTTCCAAGAGGTGTGTGGCCCAACTTTTGAAAGAACCGCTAAGTGGAGAACTATTTGGTATTTTTCCTAAGCACTTTTCACCGTAATTGTCCTAAGGTTGGTCTCTGCATCCTTAAGCATACCAGAGTTTTCACAGACGAAACAGGCTGAGGACCATTAATCTTGGCATTTCCAATAGTTGGTCCTAGAGACTACCAAGAAAGTGTTCTTTTAAGTATAATTCTGTTTTGCTTTCAGCATTATTTTCAGAACCCGAGCAGGGTTCTCGCATTAGCGTAAGAATCCTGCCTGGTAGTTGAGATATCATGGTGGGGTGTAAGTGCGGGGCTTCTGTCAGCCCTGCCTTTGATTTGTTTACCTCCAGAGTTGGAAAGTGCATATTTGCGTGAGATGGGAAAAGTGTGGATCGTGCTTCAGATTTCATCCTGACACTTTGAAATGACCAGTGTGTTGGTAATTATTTGCCATTTCCATGGCGTTTGGCACCGTAATAGTCATGAGGTCAGTCTCTGCATCCTGAAGCCTATGATGCTTTTTGCAGAGAAACCTCTGCTGAGGCCCAGGTAACTTGCTATTTCCCATAGCTGGCACAGGAGCCTTGGTAGATAGGATTGTTTTCAGTACTATTTCACCATTTTTTCACCACTGTTTCAAGAACGGGAGCCCTTTTCAACCGTTAGCGGAAGAATCCTTCTTTGGAGATGAGATATTTTTCTGGGGTGGCAAGTGCAGGGCCTTTGTCAGTCCTGGGTTTGTTGGACTAGCGCCAGACATGAGAAGTGCGCCTTTGTGGGACAGGTGAATAGTGCGGATCCTGTTTCAGTCTAAAGACTGAAAGAGTGTCCGCACTTTTCACCGTTCCATTCAGAATCATTTGATTCATCAGCTAGGAATGGCGATTGCTTCTCCAGACCAATCGAAGGCTAGGCCAAAGTAACTCGATCTTTCCAAAGGTGTGTGGTCCAACTTTTGTAAGAACCACTAAGTGGAGAACTATTTGGTATTTTTCCGAAACACTTTTCACCGTAATTGTCATAACGTTGGTCTCTGCATCCTTAAGCATACGAGAGTTTTCACAGACGAAACATTAATCTTGGCCCATTAATCTTGGCATTTCCAATAGTTGGTCCTAGAGACTACCAAGAAAGTGTTCTTTTAAGTATTATTCCGTTGTGGTTTCAGCATTATTTTCAGAACCCGAGCAGGGGTCTCGCATTAGCATAAGAATCCTGCCCGGTAGTTGAGATTTCATAGTGGGGTGTAAGTGCAGGACCCCTGTTAGCCCTGCCTTTGATTTGTTTACCTCCAGAGTTGGAAAGTGCATATTTGCGTGAGATGGGAAAAGTGTGGATCGTGTTTCAGATTTCATCCTCACACTTTGAAATGACCAGTGTGTTGGTAATTATTTGCCGTTTCCATGGCGTTTGGCACCGTAATAGTCATGAGGTCGGTCTCTGCATCCTGAAGCCTATGATGCTTTTTGCAGAGAAACCTCTGCTGAGGCCCAGGTAACTTGCTATTTCCCATAGCTGGCACCGGAGCCTTGGAAGATAGGATTGTTTTCAGTATTATTTCACCATTTTTTCACCACTGTTTCAAGAACGGGAGCCCTTTTCAACCGTTAGCGGAAGAATCCTTCTTTGGAGATGAGATATTTTTCTGGGGTGGCAAGGGCAGGGCCTCTGTCAGTCCTGGGTTTGTTGGACTAGCGGCAGACATGAGAAGTGCGCCTTTGTTGGACAGGTGAATAGTGCGGATCCTGTTTCAGTCTAAAGACTGAAACAGGATCCGCACTTTTCACCGTTCCTTTCAGAATCATTTGATTCATGAGCTAGTAATGGCGATTGCTTCATCAGACCAATCGAAGGCTAGGCCAAAGTAACTCGATCTTTCCAAGAGGTGTGTGGCCCAACTTTTGAAAGAACCGCTAAGTGGAGCACTTTTTGTTATTTTTCCGAAGCGCTTTTCACCGTAATTGTCATAAGGTTGGTCTCTGCATCCTTAAGCATACCAGAGTTTTCACAGATGAAACAGGCTGAGGCCCAGTAATCTTGGCATTTCCAATAGTTGGTCTTAGAGACTACCAAGAAAGTGTTCTTTTAAGTATTATTCAATTGTGGTTTCAGCATTATTTTCAGTACCCGAGCAGGGTTCTCGCATTAGCATAAGAATCCTGCCTGGTAGTTGAGATTTCATGGTGGGGTGTAAGTGCGGGGCTTCTGTCAGCCCTGCCTTTGATTTGTTTACCTCCAGAGTTGGAAAGTGCATACTTGCGTGAGATGGGAAAAGTGTGGATCGTGCTTCAGATTTCATCCTGACACTTTGAAATGACCAGTGTGTTGGTAATTATTTGCCATTTCCATGGCGTTTGGCCCCGTAATAGTCATGAGGTCGGTCTCTGCATCCTGAAGCCTATGATGCTTTTTGCAGAGAAACCTCTGCTGAGGCCCAGGTAACTTGCTATTTCCCATAGCTGGCACAGGAGCCTTGGAAGATAGGATTGTTTTCAGTATTATTTCACCATTTTTTCACCACTGTTTCAAGAACGGGAGCCCTTTTCAACCATTAGCGGAAGAATCCTTCTTTGGAGATGAGATATTTTTCTGGGGTGGCAAGTGCAGGGCCTCTGTCAGTCCTGGGTTTGTTGGACTAGCGCCAGACATGAGAAGTGTGCCTTTGTCGGACAGGTGAATAGTGCGGATCCTGTTTCAGTCTAAAGACTGAAACAGGATCCGCACTTTTCACCGTTCCTTTCAGAATCATTTGCTTCATCAGCTAGGAATGGCGATTGCTTCTCCAGACCAATCGAAGGCTAGGCCAAAGTACCTCGATCTTTCCAAGAGGTGTGTGGCCCAACTTTTGAAAGAACCGCTAAGTGGAGAACTATTTGGTATTTTTCCTAAGCACTTTTCACCGTAATTGTCCTAAGGTTGGTCTCTGCATCCTTAAGCATACCAGAGTTTTCACAGACGAAACAGGCTGAGGCCCATTAATCTTGGCATTTCCAATAGTTGGTCCTAGAGACTACCAAGAAAGTGTTCTTTTAAGTATTATTCTGTTGTGGTTTCAGCATTATTTTCAGAACCCGAGCAGGGTTCTCGCATTAGCATAAGAATCCTGTCAGGTAGTTGAGATTTCTGGGGGGGGGTATAAGTTGGGGGATTCTGTCAGCCCTGCCTTTGATTTGTTTACCTCCAGAGTTGGAAAGTGCATAATTGCGTGAAATGTGAAAAGTGTGGATCGTGCTTCAGATTTCATCCTGACACTTTGAAATGACCAGTGTGTTGGTAATTATTTGCCATTTCCATGGCGTTTGGCACCGTAATAGTCATGAGGTCGGTCTCTGCATCCTGAAGCCTATGATGCTTTTTGCAGAGAAACCTCTGCTGAGGCCCAGGTAACTTGCTATTTCCCATAGCTGGCACAGGAACCTTGAAAGATAGGATTGTTTTCAGTATTATTTCACCATTTTTTCACCACTGTTTCAAGAACGGGAGCCCTTTTCAACCGCTAGCGGAAGAATACTTCTTTGGAGATGAGATATTTTTCTGGGGTGGCAAGTGCAGGGCCTCTGTCAGTCCTGGGTTTGTTGGACTAGCGCCAGACATGAGAAGTGCGCCTTTGTGGGACAGGTGAATAGTGCGGATCCTGTTTCAGTCTAAAGACTGAAACACGATCCGCACTTTTCACCGTTCCTTTCAGAATCATTTGATTCATCAGCTAGGAATGGCGATTGCTTCTCCAGACCAATCGAAGGCTAGGCCAAAGTAACTCGATCTTTCCAAGAGGTGTGTGGCCCAACTTTTGAAAGAACCGCTAAGTGGAGAACTATTTGGTATTTTTCCGAAGCACTTTTCACCGTAATTGTCATAAGGTTGGTCTCTGCATCCTTAAGCATACCAGAGTTTTCACAGACGAAACAGGCTGAGGCCCATTAACCTTGGCATTTCAAATAGTTGGTCCTAGAGACTACCAAGAAAGTGTTCTTTTAAGTATTATTTTGTTGTGGTTTCAGCATTATTTTCAGAACCCGAGCAGGGTTCTCGCATTAGCATAAGAATCCTGCCTGGTAGTTGAGATTTCATGGTGGGGTGTAAGTGCTGGGCTTCTGTCAGCCCTGCCTTTGATTTGTTTACCTCCAGAGTTGGAAAGTGCATATTTGCGTGAGATGGGAAAAGTGTGGATCGTGCTTCAGATTTCATCCTGACACTTTGAAATGACCAGTGTGTTGGTAATTATTTGCCATTTCCATGGCGTTTGGCCCCGTAATTGTCATGAGGTCGGTCTCTGCATCCTGAAGCCTATGATGCTTTTTGCAGAGAAACCTCTGCTGAGGCCCAGGTAACTTGCTATTTCCCATAGCTGGCACAGGAGCCTTGGAAGATAGGATTTTTTTCAGTATTATTTCACTATTTTTTCACCACTGTTTCAAGAACGGGAGCCCTTTTCAACCGTTAGCGGAAGAATCCTTCTTTGGAGATGAGATATTTTTCTGGGGTGGCAAGTGCAGGGCCTCTGTCAGTCCTGGGTTTGTTGGACTAGGGCCAGACATGAGAAGTGCGCCTTTGTGGGACAGGTGAATAGTGCGGATCCTGTTTCAGTCTAAAGACTGAAACAGGATCCGCACTTTTCACCGTTCGTTTCAGAATCATTTGATTCATCAGCTAGGAATGGCGATTGCTTCTCCAGACCAATCAAAGGCTACGCCAAAGTAACACGATCTTTCCAAGAGGTGTGTGGCCCAACTTTTGAAAGAACCGCTAAGTGGAGAACTGTTTGTTATTTTTCCGAAGCACTTTTCACCGTAATTGTCCTAAGGTTGGTCTCTGCATCCTTAAGCATACCAGAGTTTTCACAGACGAAACAGGCTGAGGCCCAGTAATCTTGGCATTTCCAATAGTTGGTCCTAGAGACTACCAAGAAAGTGTTCTTTTAAGTATTATTCTGTTGTGGTTTCAGCATTGTTTTCAGAACCCGAGCAGGGTTCTCGCATTAGAATAAGAGTTCTGCCTGGTAGTTGAGATTTCATGGTGGGGTGTAAGTGCGGGGCTTCTGTCAGCCCTGCCTTTGATTTGTTTACCTCCAGAGTTGGAAAGTGCATATTTGCGTGAGATGGGAAAAGTGTTGATCGTGCTTCAGATTTCATCCTGACACTTTGAAATGACCAGTGTGTTGGTAATTATTTGCCATTTCCATGGCGTTTGGCACCGTAATAGTCATGAGGTCGGTCTCTGCATCCTGAAGCCTATGATGCTTTTTGCAGAGAAACCTCTGCTGAGGCCCAGGTAACTTGCTATTTCCCATAGCTGGCATAGGAGCCTTGGAAGATAGGATTGTTTTCAGTATTATTTCAAAATTTTTTCACCACTGTTTCAAGAACGGGAGCCCTTTTCAACCGTTAGCGGAAGAATCCTTCTTTGGAGATGAGATATTTTTCTGGGGTGGCAAGTGCAGGGCCTCTGTCAGTCCTGGGTTTGTTGGACTAGCGCCAGACATGAGAAGTGCGCCTTTGTGGGACAGGTGAATAGTGCGGATCCTGTTTCAGTCTAAAGACTGAAACAGGATCCGCACTTTTCACCGTTCCTTTCAGAATCATTTGATTCATCAGCTAGGAATGGCGATTGCTTCTCCAGACCAATCGAAGGCTAGGCCAAAGTACCTCGATCTTTCCAAGAGGTGTGTGGCCCAACTTTTGAAAGAACCGCTAAGTGGAGAACTATTTGGTATTTTTCCGAAGCACTTTTCACCGTAATTGTCCTAAGGTTGGTCTCTGCATCCTTAAGCATACCAGAGTTTTCACAGACGAAACAGGCTGAGGACCATTAATCTTGGCATTTCCAATAGTTGGTCCTAGAGACTACCAAGAAAGTGTTCTTTTAAGTATAATTCTGTTTTGCTTTCAGCATTATTTTCAGAACCCGAGCAGCGTTCTCGCATTAGCATAAGAATCCTGCCTGGTAGTTGAGATATCATGGTGGGGTGTAAGTGCGGGGCTTCTGTCAGCCCTGCCTTTGATTTGTTTACCTCCAGAGTTGGAAAGTGCATATTTGCGTGAGATGGGAAAAGTGTGGATCGTGCTTCAGATTTCATCCTGACACTTTGAAATGACCAGTGTGTTGGTAATTATTTGCCATTTCCATGGCGTTTGGCACCGTAATAGTCATGAGGTCAGTCTCTGCATCCTGAAGCCTATGATGCTTTTTGCAGAGAAACCTCTGCTGAGGCCCAGGTAGCTTGTTATTTCCCATAGCTGGCACAGGAGCCTTGGTAGATAGGATTGTTTTCAGTACTATTTCACCATTTTTTCACCACTGTTTCAAGAACGGGAGCCCTTTTCAACCGTTAGCGGAAGAATCCTTCTTTGGAGATGAGATATTTTTCTGGGGTGGCAAGTGCAGGGCCTTTGTCAGTCCTGGGTTTGTTGGACTAGCGCCAGACATGAGAAGTGCGCCTTTGTGGGACAGGTGAATAGTGCGGATCCTGTTTCAGTCTAAAGACTGAAAGAGTGTCCGCACTTTTCACCGTTCCATTCAGAATCATTTGATTCATCAGCTAGGAATGGCGATTGCTTCTCCAGACCAATCGAAGGCTAGGCCAAAGTAACTCGATCTTTCCAAAGGTGTGTGGTCCAACTTTTGAAAGAACCACTAAGTGGAGAACTATTTGGTATTTTTCCGAAACACTTTTCACCGTAATTGTCATAACGTTGGTCTCTGCATCCTTAAGCATACGAGAGTTTTCACAGACGAAACATTAATCTTGGCCCATTAATCTTGGCATTTCCAATAGTTGGTCCTAGAGACTACCAAGAAAGTGTTCTTTTAAGTATTATTCCGTTGTGGTTTCAGCATTATTTTCAGAACCCGAGCAGGGGTCTCGCATTAGCATAAGAATCCTGCCCGGTAGTTGAGATTTCATAGTGGGGTGTAAGTGCAGGACCCCTGTTAGCCCTGCCTTTGATTTGTTTACCTCCAGAGTTGGAAAGTGCATATTTGCGTGAGATGGGAAAAGTGTGGATCGTGTTTCAGATTTCATCCTCACACTTTGAAATGACCAGTGTGTTGGTAATTATTTGCCGTTTCCATGGCGTTTGGCACCGTAATAGTCATGAGGTCGGTCTCTGCATCCTGAAGCCTATGATGCTTTTTGCAGAGAAACCTCTGCTGAGGCCCAGGTAACTTGCTATTTCCCATAGCTGGCACCGGAGCCTTGGAAGATAGGATTGTTTTCAGTATTAATTCACCATTTTTTCACCACTGTTTCAAGAACGGGAGCCCTTTTCAACCGTTAGCGGAAGAATCCTTCTTTGGAGATGAGATATTTTTCTGGGGTGGCAAGGGCAGGGCCTCTGTCAGTCCTGGGTTTGTTGGACTAGCGGCAGACATGAGAAGTGCGCCTTTGTTGGACAGGTGAATAGTGCGGATCCTGTTTCAGTCTAAAGACTGAAACACGATCCGCACTTTTCACCGTTCCTTTCAGAATCATTTGATTCATCAGCTAGGAATGGCGATTGCTTCTCCAGACCAATCGAAGGCTAGGCCAAAGTAACTCGATCTTTCCAAGAGGTGTGTGGCCCAACTTTTGAAAGAACCGCTAAGTGGAGAACTATTTGGTATTTTTCCGAAGCACTTTTCACCGTAGTTGTCATAAGGTTGGTCTCTGCATCCTTAAGCATACCAGAGTTTTCACAGACGAAACAGGCTGAGGCCCATTAACCTTGGCATTTCAAATAGTTGGTCCTAGAGACTACCAAGAAAGTGTTCTTTTAAGTATTATTTTGTTGTGGTTTCAGCATTATTTTCAGAACCCGAGCAGGGTTCTCGCATTAGCATAAGAATCCTGCCTGGTAGTTGAGATTTCATGGTGGGGTGTAAGTGCTGGGCTTCTGTCAGCCCTGCCTTTGATTTGTTTACCTCCAGAGTTGGAAAGTGCATATTTGCGTGAGATGGGAAAAGTGTGGATCGTGCTTCAGATTTCATCCTGACACTTTGAAATGACCAGTGTGTTGGTAATTATTTGCCATTTCCATGGCGTTTGGCCCCGTAATTGTCATGAGTTCGGTCTCTGCATCCTGAAGCCTATGATGCTTTTTGCAGAGAAACCTCTGCTGAGGCCCAGGTAACTTGCTATTTCCCATAGCTGGCACAGGAGCCTTGGAAGATAGGATTTTTTTCAGTATTATTTCACTATTTTTTCACCACTGTTTCAAGAACGGGAGCCCTTTTCAACCGTTAGTGGAAGAATCCTTCTTTGGAGATGAGATATTTTTCTGGGGTGGCAAGTGCAGGGCCTCTGTCAGTCCTGGGTTTGTTGGACTAGCGCCAGACATGAGAAGTGCGCCTTTGTGGGACAGGTGAATAGTGCGGATCCTGTTTCAGTCTAAAGACTGAAACAGGATCCGCACTTTTCACCGTTCGTTTCAGAATCATTTGATTCATCAGCTAGGAATGGCGATTGCTTCTCCAGACCAATCAAAGGCTACGCCAAAGTAACACGATCTTTCCAAGAGGTGTGTGGCCCAACTTTTGAAAGAACCGCTAAGTGGAGAACTGTTTGTTATTTTTCCGAAGCACTTTTCACCGTAATTGTCCTAAGGTTGGTCTCTGCATCCTTAAGCATACCAGAGTTTTCACAGACGAAACAGGCTGAGGCCCAGTAATCTTGGCATTTCCAATAGTTGGTCCTAGAGACTACCAAGAAAGTGTTCTTTTAAGTATAATTCTGTTTTGCTTTCAGCATTATTTTCAGAACCCGAGCAGGGTTCTCGCATTAGCATAAGAATCCTGCCTGGTAGTTGAGATATCATGGTGGGGTGTAAGTGCGGGGCTTCTGTCAGCCCTGCCTTTGATTTGTTTACCTCCAGAGTTGGAAAGTGCATATTTGCGTGAGATGGGAAAAGTGTGGATCGTGCTTCAGATTTCATCCTGACACTTTGAAATGACCAGTGTGTTGGTAATTATTTGCCATTTCCATGGCGTTTGGCACCGTAATAGTCATGAGGTCAGTCTCTGCATCCTGAAGCCTATGATGCTTTTTGCAGAGAAACCTCTGCTGAGGCCCAGGTAGCTTGTTATTTCCCATAGCTGGCACAGGAGCCTTGGTAGATAGGATTGTTTTCAGTACTATTTCACCATTTTTTCACCACTGTTTCAAGAACGGGAGCCCTTTTCAACCGTTAGCGGAAGAATCCTTCTTTGGAGATGAGATATTTTTCTGGGGTGGCAAGTGCAGGGCCTTTGTCAGTCCTGGGTTTGTTGGACTAGCGCCAGACATGAGAAGTGCGCCTTTGTGGGACAGGTGAATAGTGCGGATCCTGTTTCAGTCTAAAGACTGAAAGAGTGTCCGCACTTTTCACCGTTCCATTCAGAATCATTTGATTCATCAGCTAGGAATGGCGATTGCTTCTCCAGACCAATCGAAGGCTAGGCCAAAGTAACTCGATCTTTCCAAAGGTGTGTGGTCCAACTTTTGAAAGAACCACTAAGTGGAGAACTATTTGGTATTTTTCCGAAACACTTTTCACCGTAATTGTCATAACGTTGGTCTCTGCATCCTTAAGCATACGAGAGTTTTCACAGACGAAACATTAATCTTGGCCCATTAATCTTGGCATTTCCAATAGTTGGTCCTAGAGACTACCAAGAAAGTGTTCTTTTAAGTATTATTCCGTTGTGGTTTCAGCATTATTTTCAGAACCCGAGCAGGGGTCTCGCATTAGCATAAGAATCCTGCCCGGTAGTTGAGATTTCATAGTGGGGTGTAAGTGCAGGACCCCTGTTAGCCCTGCCTTTGATTTGTTTACCTCCAGAGTTGGAAAGTGCATATTTGCGTGAGATGGGAAAAGTGTGGATCGTGTTTCAGATTTCATCCTCACACTTTGAAATGACCAGTGTGTTGGTAATTATTTGCCGTTTCCATGGCGTTTGGCACCGTAATAGTCATGAGGTCGGTCTCTGCATCCTGAAGCCTATGATGCTTTTTGCAGAGAAACCTCTGCTGAGGCCCAGGTAACTTGCTATTTCCCATAGCTGGTACCGGAGCCTTGGAAGATAGGATTGTTTTCAGTATTATTTCACCATTTTTTCACCACTGTTTCAAGAACGGGAGCCCTTTTCAACCGTTAGCGGAAGAATCCTTCTTTGGAGATGAGATATTTTTCTGGGGTGGCAAGGGCAGGGCCTCTGTCAGTCCTGGGTTTGTTGGACTAGCGGCAGACATGAGAAGTGCGCCTTTGTTGGACAGGTGAATAGTGCGGATCCTGTTTCAGTCTAAAGACTGAAACACGATCCGCACTTTTCACCGTTCCTTTCAGAATCATTTGATTCATGAGCTAGGAATGGCGATTGCTTCACCAGACCAATCGAAGGCTAGGCCAAAGTAACTCGATCTTTCCAAGAGGTGTGTGGCCCAACTTTTGAGAGAACCGCTAAGTGGAGCACTTTTTGTTATTTTTCCGAAGCGCTTTTCACCGTAATTGTCATAAGGTTGGTCTCTGCATCCTTAAGCATACCAGAGTTTTCACAGATGAAACAGGCTGAGGCCCAGTAATCTTGGCATTTCCAACAGTTGGTCTTAGAGACTACCAAGAAAGTGTTCTTTTAAGTATTATTCAATTGTGGTTTCAGCATTATTTTCAGTACCCGAGCAGGGTTCTCGCATTAGCATAAGAATCCTGCCTGGTAGTTGAGATTTCATGGTGGGGTGTAAGTGCCGGGCTTCTGTCTGCCCTGCCTTTGATTTGTTTACCTCCAGAGTTGGAAAGTGCATAGTTGCGTGAGATGGGAAAAGTGTGGATCGTGCTTCAGATTTCATCCTGACACTTTGAAATGACCAGTGTGTTGGTAATTATTTGCCATTTCCATGGCGTTTGGCCCCGTAATAGTCATGAGGTCGGTCTCTGCATCCTGAAGCCTATGATGCTTTTTGCAGAGAAACCTCTGCTGAGGCCCAGGTAACTTGCTATTTCCCATAGCTGGCACAGGAGCCTTGGAAGATAGGATTGTTTTCAGTATTATTTCACCATTTTTTCACCACTGTTTCAAGAACGGGAGCCCTTTTCAACCATTAGCGGAAGAATCCTTCTTTGGAGATGAGATATTTTTCTGGGGTGGCAAGTGCAGGGCCTCTGTCAGTCCTGGGTTTGTTGGACTAGCGCCAGACATGAGAAGTGTGCCTTTGTGGGACAGGTGAATAGTGCGGATCCTGTTTCAGTCTAAAGACTGAAACAGGATCCGCACTTTTCACCGTTCCTTTCAGAATCATTTGCTTCATCAGCTAGGAATGGCGATTGCTTCTCCAGACCAATCGAAGGCTAGGCCAAAGTACCTCGATCTTTCCAAGAGGTGTGTGGCCCAACTTTTGAAAGAACCGCTAAGTGGAGAACTATTTGGTATTTTTCCGAAGCACTTTTCACCGTAATTGTCCTAAGGTTGGTCTCTGCATCCTTAAGCATACCAGAGTTTTCACAGACGAAACAGGCTGAGGCCCATTAATCTTGGCATTTCCAATAGTTGGTCCTAGAGACTACCAAGAAAGTGTTCTTTTAAGTATTATTCTGTTGTGGTTTCAGCATTATTTTCAGAACCCGAGCAGGGTTCTCGCATTAGCGTAAGAATCCTGCCTGGTAGTTGAGATTTCATGGTGGGGTGTAAGTGCGGGGCTTCTGTCAGCCCTGCCTTTGATTTGTTTACCTCCAGAGTTGGAATGCGCATAGTTGCGTGAGATGGGAAAAGTGTCGATCGTGCTTCAGATTTCATCCTGGCACTTAGAAATGACCAGTGTGTTGGTAATTATTTGCCATTTCCATGGTGTTTGGCACCGTAATAGTCATGAGGTCGGTCTCTGCATCCTGAAGCCTATGATGCTTTTTGCAGAGAAACCTCTGCTGAGGCCCAGGTAACTTGCTATTTCCCATAGCTGGCACCGGAGCCTTGGAAGATAGGATTGTTTTCAGTATTATTTCACCATTTTTTCACCACTGTTTCAAGAACGGGAGCCCTTTTCAACCGTTAGCGGAAGAATCCTTCTTTGGAGATGAGATATTTTTCTGGGGTGGCAAGGGCAGGGCCTCTGTCAGTCCTGGGTTTGTTGGACTAGCGGCAGACATGAGAAGTGCGCCTTTGTTGGACAGGTGAATAGTGCGGATCCTGTTTCAGTCTAAAGACTGAAACACGATCCGCACTTTTCACCGTTCCTTTCAGAATCATTTGATTCATGAGCTAGGAATGGCGATTGCTTCACCAGACCAATCGAAGGCTAGGCCAAAGTAACTCGATCTTTCCAAGAGGTGTGTGGCCCAACTTTTGAGAGAACCGCTAAGTGGAGCACTTTTTGTTATTTTTCCGAAGCGCTTTTCACCGTAATTGTCATAAGGTTGGTCTCTGCATCCTTAAGCATACCAGAGTTTTCACAGATGAAACAGGCTGAGGCCCAGTAATCTTGGCATTTCCAACAGTTGGTCTTAGAGACTACCAAGAAAGTGTTCTTTTAAGTATTATTCAATTGTGGTTTCAGCATTATTTTCAGTACCCGAGCAGGGTTCTCGCATTAGCATAAGAATCCTGCCTGGTAGTTGAGATTTCATGGTGGGGTGTAAGTGCCGGGCTTCTGTCTGCCCTGCCTTTGATTTGTTTACCTCCAGAGTTGGAAAGTGCATAGTTGCGTGAGATGGGAAAAGTGTGGATCGTGCTTCAGATTTCATCCTGACACTTTGAAATGACCAGTGTGTTGGTAATTATTTGCCATTTCCATGGCGTTTGGCCCCGTAATAGTCATGAGGTCGGTCTCTGCATCCTGAAGCCTATGATGCTTTTTGCAGAGAAACCTCTGCTGAGGCCCAGGTAACTTGCTATTTCCCATAGCTGGCACAGGAGCCTTGGAAGATAGGATTGTTTTCAGTATTATTTCACCATTTTTTCACCACTGTTTCAAGAACGGGAGCCCTTTTCAACCATTAGCGGAAGAATCCTTCTTTGGAGATGAGATATTTTTCTGGGGTGGCAAGTGCAGGGCCTCTGTCAGTCCTGGGTTTGTTGGACTAGCGCCAGACATGAGAAGTGTGCCTTTGTGGGACAGGTGAATAGTGCGGATCCTGTTTCAGTCTAAAGACTGAAACAGGATCCGCACTTTTCACCGTTCCTTTCAGAATCATTTGCTTCATCAGCTAGGAATGGCGATTGCTTCTCCAGACCAATCGAAGGCTAGGCCAAAGTACCTCGATCTTTCCAAGAGGTGTGTGGCCCAACTTTTGAAAGAACCGCTAAGTGGAGAACTATTTGGTATTTTTCCTAAGCACTTTTCACCGTAATTGTCCTAAGGTTGGTCTCTGCATCCTTAAGCATACCAGAGTTTTCACAGACGAAACAGGCTGAGGCCCATTAATCTTGGCATTTCCAATAGTTGGTCCTAGAGACTACCAAGAAAGTGTTCTTTTAAGTATTATTCTGTTGTGGTTTCAGCATTATTTTCAGAACCCGAGCAGGGTTCTCGCATTAGCATAAGAATCCTGCCTGGTAGTTGAGATTTCATGGTGGGGTGTAAGTGCGGGGCTTCTGTCAGCCCTGCCTTTGATTTGTTTACCTCCAGAGTTGGAATGCGCATAGTTGCGTGAGATGGGAAAAGTGTCGATCGTGCTTCAGATTTCATCCTGGCACTTAGAAATGACCAGTGTGTTGGTAATTATTTGCCATTTCCATGGTGTTTGGCACCGTAATAGTCATGAGGTCGGTCTCTGCATCCTGAAGCCTATGATGCTTTTTGCAGAGAAACCTCTGCTGAGGCCCAGGTAACTTGCTATTTCCCATAGCTGGCACAGGAGCCTTGGAAGATAGGATTGTTTTCAGTATTATTTCACCATTTTTTCACCACTGTTTCAAGAACGGGAGCCCTTTTCATCCGTTAGCGGAAGAATCCTTCTTTGGAGATGAGATATTTTTCTGGGGTGGCAAGTGCAGGGCCTCTGTCAGTCCTGGGTTTGTTGGACTAGCAGCAGACATGAGAAGTGCGCCTTTGTGGGACAGGTGAATAGTGCGGATCCTGTTTAAGTCTAAAGACTGAAACAGGATCCGCACTTTTCACCGTTCCTTTCAGAATCATTTGATTCATCAGCTAGGAATGGCGATTGCTTCTCCAGACCAATCGAAGGCTAGGCCAAAGTAACTCGATCTTTCCAAGAGGTGTGTGGCCCAACTTTTGAAAGAACCGCTAAGTGGAGAACTATTTGGTATTTTTCCGAAGCACTTTTCACCGTAATTGTCCTAAGGTTGTTCTCTGCATCCTTAAGCATACCAGAGTTTTCACAGACGAAACAGGCTGAGGCCCATTAATCTTGGCATTTCCAATAGTTGGTCCTAGAGACTACCAAGAAAGTGTTCTTTTAAGTATTATTCTGTTGTGGTTTCAGCATTATTTTCAGAACCCGAGCAGGGTTCTCGCATTAGCATAAGAATCCTGCCTGGTAGTTGAGAGTTCTGGGTGGGGTGTAAGTGTGGGGCTTCTGTCAGCCCTGCCTTTGATTTGTTTTCCTCCAGAGTTGGAAAGTACATAATTGCGTGAGATGGGAAAAGTGTGGATCGTGCTTCAGATTTCATCCTGACACTTTGAAATGACCAGTGTGTTGGTAATTATTTGCCATTTCCATGGCGTTTGGCACCGTAATAGTCATGAGGTCGGTCTCTGCATTCTGAAGCCTATGATGCTTTTTGCAGAGAAACCTCTGCTGAGGCCCAGGTAACTTGCTATTTCCCATAGCTGGCACAGGAGCCTTGGAAGATAGGATTGTTTTCAGTATTATTTCACCATTTTTTCACCAATGTTTCAAGGACGGGAGCCCTTTTCAACCGTTACCGGAAGAATCCTTCTTTGGAGATGAGATATTTTTCTGGGATGGCAAGTGCAGGGCCTCTGTCAGTCCTGGGTTTGTTGGACTAGCGCCAGACATGAGAAGTGCGCCTTTGTGGGACAGGTGAATAGTGCAGATCCTGTTTCAGTCTAAAGACTGAAACAGGATCCGCACTTTTCACCGTTCTTTCAGAATCATTTGATTCATCAGCTAGGAATGTCGATTGCTTCTCCAGACCAATCGAAGGCTAGGCCAAAGTAACTCGAACTTTCCAAGAGGTGTGTGGCCCAACTTTTGAAAGAACCGCTAAATGGAGAACTATTTGTTATTTTTCCGAAGCACTTTTCACCGTAATTGTCCTAAGGTTGGTCTCTGCATCCTTAAGCATACCAGAGTTTTCACAGATGAAACAGGCTGAGGCCCAGTAATCTTGGCATTTCCAATAGTTGGTTTTAGAGACTACCAAGAAAGTGTTCTTTTAAGTATTATTCAATTGTGGTTTCAGCATTATTTTCAGTACCCGAGCAGGGTTCTCGCATTAGCATAAGAATCCTGCCTGGTAGTTGAGATTTCATGGTGGGGTGTAAGTGCGGGGCTTCTGTCAGCCCTGCCTTTGATTTGTTTACCTCCAGAGTTGGAAAGTGCATACTTGCGTGAGATGGGAAAAGTGTGGATCGTGCTTCAGATTTCATCCTGACACTTTGAAATGACCAGTGTGTTGGTAATTATTTGCCATTTCCATGGCGTTTGGCACCGTAATAGTCATGAGGTCGGTCTCTGCATCCTGAAGCCTATGATGCTTTTTGCAGAGAAACCTCTGCTGAGGCCCAGGTAACTTGCTATTTCCCATAGCTGGCACAGGAGCCTTGGAAGATAGGATTGTTTTCAGTATTATTTCACCATTTTTTCACCACTGTTTCAAGAACGGGAGCCCTTTTCAACTGTTAGCGGAGGAATCCTTCTTTGGAGATGAGATATTTTTCTGGGGTGGCAAGTCCAGGGCCTCTGTCAGTCCTGGGTTTGTTGGACTAGCGCCAGACATGAGAAGTGCGCCTTTGTTGGACAGGTGAATAGTGCGGATCCTGTTTCAGTCTAAAGACTGAAACAGGATCCGCACTTCTCACCGTTCCTTTCAGAATCATTTGATTCATGAACTAGGAATGGCGATTGCTTCACCAGACCAATCGAAGGCTAGGCCAAAGTAACTCGATCTTTCCAAGAGGTGTGTGGCCCAACTTTTGAAAGAACCGCTAAGTGGAGCACTTTTTGTTATTTTTCCAAAGCGCTTTTCACCGTAATTGTCATAAGGTTGATCTCTGCATCCTTAAGCATACCAGAGTTTTCACAGATGAAACAGGCTGAGGCCCAGTAATCTTGGCATTTCCAATAGTTGGTCTTAGAGACTACCAAGAAAGTGTTCTTTTAAGTATTATTCAATTGTGGTTTCAGCATTATTTTCAGTACCTGAGCAGGGTTCTCGCATTAGCATAAGAATCCTGCCTGGTAGTTGAGATTTCATGGTGGGATGTAAGTGCGGGGCTTCTGTCAGCCCTGCCTTTGATTTGTTTACCTCCAGAGTTGGAAAGTGCATACTTGCGTGAGATGGGAAAAGTGTGGATCGTGCTTCAGATTTCATCCTGACACTTTGAAATGACCAGTGTGTTGGTAATTATTTGCCATTTCCATGGCGTTTGGCACCGTAATAGTCATGAGGTCGGTCTCTGCATCCTGAAGCCTATGATGCTTTTTGCAGAGAAACCTCTGCTGAGGCCCAGGTAACTTGCTATTTCCCATAGCTGGCACAGGAGCCTTGGAAGATAGGATTGTTTTCAGTATTATTTCACCATTTTTTCACCACTGTTTCAAGAACGGGAGCCCTTTTCAACCGTTAGCGGAAGAATCCTTCTTTGGAGATGAGATATTTTTCTGGGGTGGCAAGTGCAGGGCCTCTGTCAGTCCTGGGTTTGTTGGACTAGCGCCAGACATGAGAAGTGCGTCTTTGTGGGACAGGTGAATAGTGCGGATCCTGTTTCAGTCTAAAGACTGTAACAGGATCCGCACTTTTCACCATTCCTTTCAGAATCATTTGATTCATCAGCTAGGAATGGCGATTGCTTCTCCAGACCAATCGAAGGCTAGGCCAAAGTAACTGGAACTTTCCAAGAGGTGTGTGGCCCAACTTTTGAAAGAACCGCTCAATGGAGAACTATTTGTTATTTTTCCGAAGCACTTTTCACCGTAATTGTCCTAAGGTTGGTCTCTGCATCCTTAAGCATACGAGAGTTTTCACAGACGAAACAGGCTGAGGACCAGTAATCTTGGCATTTCCAATAGTTCGTCCTAGAGACTACCAAGAAAATGTTCTTTTAAGTATTATTCTGCTGTGGTTTCAGCATTATTTTCAGAACCCGAGCAGGGTTCTCGCATTAGCATAAGAATCCTGCCTGGTAGTTGAGATTTCATGGTGGGGTGTAAGTGCGGGGCTTCTGTCAGCCCTGCCTTTGATTTGTTTACCTCCAGAGTTGGAAAGCGCATAGTTGCGTGAGATGGGAAAAGTGTCGATCGTGCTTCAGATTTCATCCTGACACTTAGAAATGACCAGTGTGTTGGTAATTATTTGCCATTTCCATGGCGTTTGGCACCGTAATAGTCATGAGGTCGGTCTCTGCATCCTGAAGCCTATGATGCTTTTTGCAGAGAAACCTCTGCTGAGGCCCAGGTAACTTGCTATTTCCCATAGCTGGCACAGGAGCCTTGGAAGATAGGATTGTTTTCAGTATTATTTCACCATTTTTTCACCACTGTTTCAAGAACGGGAGCCCTTTTCAACCGTTAGCGGAAGAATCCTTCTTTGGAGATGATATATTTTTCTGGGGTGGCAAGTGCAGGGCCTCTGTCAGTCCTGGGTTTGTTGGACTAGCACCAGACATGAGAAGTGCACCTTTGTAGGACAGGTGAATAGTGCGGATCCTGTTTCAGTCTAAAGACTGAAACAGGATCCGCACTTTTCACCGTTCCTTCAGAATCATTTGATTCATCAGCTAGGAATGTCGATTGCTTCTCCAGACCAATCGAAGGCTAGGCCAAAGTAACTGGAACTTTCCAAGAGGTGTGTGGCCCAACTTTTGAAAGAACCGCTAAATGGAGAACTATTTGTTATTTTTCCGAAGCACTTTTCACCGTAATTGTCCTAAGGTTGGTCTCTGCATCCTTAAGCATACGAGAGTTTTCACAGACGAAACAGGCTGAGGACCAGTAATCTTGGCATTTCCAATAGTTGGTCCTAGAGACTACCAAGAAAGTGTTCTTTTAAGTATTATTCCGTTGTGGTTTCAGCATTATTTTCAGTACCCGAGCAGGGTTCTCGCATTAGCATAAGAATCCTGCCTGGTAGTTGAGATTTCATGGTGGGGTGTAAGTGCGGGGCTTCTGTCAGCCCTGCCTTTGATTTGTTTACCTCCAGAGTTGGAAAGTGCATACTTGCGTGAGATGGGAAAAGTGTGGATCGTGCTTCAGATTTCATCCTGACACTTTGAAATGACCAGTGTGTTGGTAATTATTTGCCATTTCCATGGCGTTTGGCACCGTAATAGTCATGAGGTCGGTCTCTGCATCCTGAAGCCTATGATGCTTTTTGCAGAGAAACCTCTGCTGAGGCCCAGGTAACTTGCTATTTCCCATAGCTGGCACAGGAGCCTTGGAAGATAGGATTGTTTTCAGTATTATTTCACCATTTTTTCACCACTGTTTCAAGAACGGGAGCCCTTTTCAACTGTTAGCGGAGGAATCCTTCTTTGGAGATGAGATATTTTTCTGGGGTGGCAAGTCCAGGGCCTCTGTCAGTCCTGGGTTTGTTGGACTAGCGCCAGACATGAGAAGTGCGCCTTTGTTGGACAGGTGAATAGTGCGGATCCTGTTTCAGTCTAAAGACTGAAACAGGATCCGCACTTTTCACCGTTCCTTTCAGAATCATTTGATTCATTAACTAGGAATGGTGATTGCTTCACCAGACCATTCGAAGGCTAGGCCAAAGTAACTCGATCTTTCCAAGAGGTGTGTGGCCCAACTTTTGAAAGAACCGCTAAGTGGAGCACTTTTTGTTATTTTTCCGAAGCGCTTTTCACCGTAATTGTCATAAGGTTGGTCTCTGCATCCTTAAGCATACCAGAGTTTTCACAGATGAAACAGGCTGAGGCCCAGTAATCTTGGCATTTCCAATAGTTGGTCTTAGAGACTACCAAGAAAGTGTTCTTTTAAGTATTATTCAATTGTGGTTTCAGCATTATTTTCAGTACCCGAGCAGGGTTCTCGCATTAGCATAAGAATCCTGCCTGGTAGTTGAGATTTCATGGTGGGGTGTAAGTGCGGGGCTACTGTCAGCCCTGCCTTTGATTTGTTTACCTCCAGAGTTGGAAAGTGCATACTTGCGTGAGATGGGAAAAGTGTGGATCGTGCTTCAGATTTCATCCTGACACTTTGAAATGACCAGTGTGTTGGTAATTATTTGCCATTTCCATGGCGTTTGGCACCGTAATAGTCATGAGGTCGGTCTCTGCATCCTGAAGCCTATGATGCTTTTTGCAGAGAAACCTCTGCTGAGGCCCAGGTAACTTGCTATTTCCCATAGCTGGCACAGGAGCCTTGGAAGATTGGATTGTTTTCAGTATTATTTCACCATTTTTTCACCACTGTTTCAAGAACGGGAGCCCTTTTCAACCGTTAGCGGAAGAATCCTTCTTTGGAGATGAGATATTTTTCTGGGGTGGCAAGTGCAGGGCCTCTGTCAGTCCTGGGTTTGTTGGACTAGCACCAGACATGAGAAGTGCGTCTTTGTGGGACAGGTGAATAGTGCGGATCCTGTTTCAGTCTAAAGACTGTAACAGGATCCGCACTTTTCACCATTCCTTTCAGAATCATTTGATTCATCAGCTAGGAATGGCGATTGCTTCTCCAGACCAATCGAAGGCTAGGCCAAAGTAACTCGATCTTTCCAAGAGATGTGTGGCCCAACTTTTGAAAGAACCGCTAAGTGGAGAACTATTTGGTATTTTTCCTAAGCACTTTTAACCGTAATTGTCCTAACGTTGGTCTCTGCATCCTTAAGCATACCAGAGTTTTCACAGACGAAACAGGCTGAGGCCCATTAATCTTGGCATTTCCAATAGTTGGTCCTAGAGACTACCAAGAAAGTGTTCTTTTAAGTATTATTCTGTTGTGGTTTCAGCATTATTTTCAGAACCCGAGCAGGGTTCTCGCATTAGCGTAAGAATCCTGCCTGGTAGTTGAGATTTCATGGTGGGGTGTAAGTGCGGGGCTTCTGTCAGCCCTGCCTTTGATTTGTTTACCTCCAGAGTTGGAAAGCGCATAGTTGCGTGAGATGGGAAAAGTGTCGATCGTGCTTCAGATTTCATCCTGGCACTTAGAAATGACCAGTGTGTTGGTAATTATTTGGCATTTCCATGGTGTTTGGCACCGTAATAGTCATGAGGTCGGTCTCTGCATCCTGAAGCCTATGATGCTTTTTGCAGAGAAACCTCTGCTGAGGCCCAGGTAACTTGCTATTTCCCATAGCTGGCACAGGAGCCTTGGAAGATAGGATTGTTTTCAGTATTATTTCACCATTTTTTCACCACTGTTTCAAGAACGGGAGCCCTTTTCATCCGTTAGCGGAAGAATCCTTCTTTGGAGATGAGATATTTTTCTGGGGTGGCAAGTGCAGGGCCTCTGTCAGTCCTGGGTTTGTTGGACTAGCAGCAGACATGAGAAGAGCGCCTTTGTGGGACAGGTGAATAGTGCGGATCCTGTTTCAGTCTAAAGACTGAAACAGGATCCGCACTTTTCACCGTTCCTTTCAGAATCATTTGATTCATCAGCTAGGAATGGCGATTGCTTCTCCAGACCAATCGAAGGCTAGGCCAAAGTAACTCGATCTTTCCAAGAGGTGTGTGGCCCAACTTTTGAAAGAACCGCTAAGTGGAGAACTATTTGGTATTTTTCCGAAGCACTTTTCACCGTAATTGTCCTAAGGTTGTTCTCTGCATCCTTAAGCATACCAGAGTTTTCACAGACGAAACAGGCTGAGGCCCATTAATCTTGGCATTTCCAATAGTTGGTCCTAGAGACTACCAAGAAAGTGTTCTTTTAAGTATTATTCTGTTGTGGTTTCAGCATTATTTTCAGAACCCGAGCAGGGTTCTCGCATTAGCATAAGAATCCTGCCTGGTAGTTGAGAGTTCTGGGTGGGGTGTAAGTGTGGGGCTTCTGTCAGCCCTGCCTTTGATTTGTTTTCCTCCAGAGTTGGAAAGTGCATAATTGCGTGAGATGGGAAAAGTGTAGATCGTGCTTCAGATTTCATCCTGACACTTTGAAATGACCAGTGTGTTGGTAATTATTTGCCATTTCCATGGTGTTTGGCACCGTAATAGTCATGAGGTCGGTCTCTGCATCCTGAAGCCTATGATGCTTTTTGCAGAGAAACCTCTGCTGAGGCCCAGGTAACCTGCTATTTCCCATAGCTGGCACAGGAGCCTTGGAAGATAGGATTGTTTTCAGTATTATTTCACCATTTTTTCACCACTGTTTCAAGAATGGGAGCCCTTTTCAACCCTTAGCGGAAGAATCCTTCTTTGGAGATGAGATATTTTTCTGGGGTGGCAAGGGCAGGGCCTCTGTCAGTCCTTGGTTTTTTGGACTAGCGCCAGACATGAGAAGTGCGCCTTTGTGGGACAGGTGAATAGTGCGGATCCTGTTTCAGTCTAAAGACTGAAACAGGATCCGCACTTTTCACCGTTCCTTTCAGAATCATTTGATTCATCAGCTAGGAATGGCGATTGCTTCACCAGACCAATCGAAGTCTAGGCCAAAGTAACTCGATCTTTCCAAGAGGTGTGTGGCCCAACTTTTGAAAGAACCGCTAAGTGGAGCTCTTTTTGTTATTTTTCCGAAGCGCTTTTCACCGTAATTGTCATAAGGTTGGTCTCTGCATCCTTAAGCATACCAGAGTTTTCACAGATGAAACAGGCTGAGGCCCAGTAATCTTGGCATTTCCAATAGTTGGTCTTAGAGACTACCAAGAAAGTGTTCTTTTAAGTATTATTCAATTGTGGTTTCAGCATTATTTTCAGTACCCTAGGAGGGTTCTCGCATTAGCATAAGAATCCTGCCTGGTAGTTGAGATTTCATTGTGGGGTGTAAGTGCGGGGCTTCTGTCAGCCCTGCCTTTGATTTGTTTACCTCCAGAGTTGTAAAGTGCATACTTGCGTGAGATGGGAAAAGTGTGGATCGTGCTTCAGATTTCATCCTGACACTTTGAAATGACCAGTGTGTTGGTAATTATTTGCCATTTCCATGGCGTTTGGCATCGTAATAGTCATGAGGTCGGTCTCTGCATCCTGAAGCCTATGATGCTTTTTGCAGAGAAACCTCTGCTGAGGCCCAGGTAACTTGCTATTTCCCATAGCTGGCACAGGAGCCTTGGAAGATAGGATTGTTTTCAGTATTATTTCACCATTTTTTCCCCACTGTTTCAAGAACGGGAGCCGTTTTCAACTGTTAGCGGAGGAATCCTTCTTTGGAGATGAGATATTTTTCTGGGGTGGCAAGTGCAGGGCCTCTGTCAGTCCTGGGTTTGTTGGACTAGCGCCAGACATGAGAAGTGCGCCTTTGTGGGACAGGTGAATAGTGCGGATCCTGTTTCAGTCTAAAGACTGAAACAGGATCCGCACTTTTCACCGTTCCTTTCAGAATCATTTGATTCATGAACTAGGAATGGCGATTGCTTCACCAGACCAATCGAAGGCTAGGCCAAAGTAACTCGAACTTTCCAAGAGGTGTGTGGCCCAACTTTTGAAAGAACCGCTAAGTGGAGCACTTTTTGTTATTTTTCCGAAGCGCTTTTCACCGTAATTGTCATAAGGTTGGTCTCTGCATCCTTAAGCATACCAGAGTTTTCACAGATGAAACAGGCTGAGGCCCAGTAATCTTGGCATTTCCAATAGTTGGTCTTAGAGACTACCAAGAAACTGTTCTTTCAAGTATTATTCAATTGTGGTTTCAGCATTATTTTCAGTACCCGAGCAGGGTTCTCGCATTAGCATAAGAATCCTGCCTGGTAGTTGAGATTTCATGGTGGGGTGTAAGTGCGGGGCTTCTGTCAGCCCTGCCTTTGATTTGTTTACCTCCAGAGTTGGAAAGTGCATACTTGCGTGAGATGGGAAAAGTGTGGATCGTGCTTCAGATTTCATCCTGACACTTTGAAATGACCAGTGTGTTGGTAATTATTTGCCATTTCCATGGCGTTTGGCACCGTAATAGTCATGAGGTCGGTCTCTGCATCCTGAAGCCTATGATGCTTTTTGCAGAGAAACCTCTGCTGAGGCCCAGGTAACTTGCTATTTCCCATAGCTGGCACAGGAGCCTTGGAAGATAGGATTGTTTTCAGTATTATTTCACCATTTTTTCACCACTGTTTCAAGAAGGGGAGCCCTTTTCAACTGTTAGCGGAGGAATCCTTCTTTGGAGATGAGATATTTTTCTGGGGTGGCAAGTCCAGGGCCTCTGTCAGTCCTGGGTTTGTTGGACTAGCGCCAGACATGAGAAGTGCGCCTTTGTTGGACAGGTGAATAGTGCGGATCCTGTTTCAGTCTAAAGACTGAAACAGGATCCGCACTTCTCACCGTTCCTTTCAGAATCATTTGATTCATGAACTAGGAATGGCGATTGCTTCACCAGACCAATCGAAGGCTAGGCCAAAGTAACTCGATCTTTCCAAGAGGTGTGTGGCCCAACTTTTGAAAGAACCGCTAAGTGGAGCACTTTTTGTTATTTTTCCGAAGCGCTTTTCACCGTAATTGTCATAAGGTTGATCTCTGCATCCTTAAGCATACCAGAGTTTTCACAGATGAAACAGGCTGAGGCCCAGTAATCTTGGCATTTCCAATAGTTGGTCTTAGAGACTACCAAGAAAGTGTTCTTTTAAGTATTATTCAATTGTGGTTTCAGCATTATTTTCAGTACCCGAGCAGGGTTCTCGCATTATCATAAGAATCCTGCCTGGTAGTTGAGATTTCATGGTGGGGTGTAAGTGCGGGGCTTCTGTCATCCCTGCCTTTGATTTGTTTACCTCCAGAGTTGGAAAGTGCATACTTGCGTGAGATGGGAAAAGTGTGGATCGTGCTTCAGATTTCATCCTGACACTTTGAAATGACCAGTGTGTTGGTAATTATTTGCCATTTCCATGGCGTTTGGCACCGTAATAGTCATGAGGTCGGTCTCTGCATCCTGAAGCCTATGATGCTTTTTGCAGAGAAACCTCTGCTGAGGCCCAGGTAACTTGCTATTTCCCATAGCTGGCACAGGAGCCTTGGAAGATAGGATTGTTTTCAGTATTATTTCACCATTTTTTCACCACTGTTTCAAGAACCGGAGCCCTTTTCAACCGTTAGCGGAAGAATCCTTCTTTGGAGATGAGATATTTTTCTGGGGTGGCAAGTGCAGGGCCTCTGTCAGTCCTGGGTTTGTTGGACTAGCGCCAGACATGAGAAGTGCGTCTTTGTGGGACAGGTGAATAGTGCGGATCCTGTTTCAGTCTAAAGACTGTAACAGGATCCGCACTTTTCACCATTCCTTTCAGAATCATTTGATTCATCAGCTAGGAATGGCGATTGCTTCTCCAGACCAATCGAAGGCTAGGCCAAAGTAACTCGATCTTTCCAAGAGGTGTGTGGCCCAACTTTTGAAAGAACCGCTAAGTGGAGAACTATTTGGTATTTTTCCTAAGCACTTTTCACCGTAATTGTCCTAAGGTTGGTCTCTGCATCCTTAAGCATACCAGAGTTTTCACAGACGAAACAGGCTGAGGCCCATTAATCTTGCCATTTCCAATAGTTGGTCCTAGAGACTACCAAGAAAGTGTTCTTTTAAGTATTATTCTGCTGTGGTTTCAGCATTATTTTCAGAACCGGAGCAGGGTTCTCGCATTAGCATAAGAATCCTGCCTGGTAGTTGAGATTTCATGGTGGGGTGTAAGTGCGGGGCTTCTGTCAGCACTGCCTTTGATTTGTTTACCTCCAGAGTTGGAAAGTGCATATTTGCGTGAGATGGGAAAAGTGTGGATCATGCTTCAGATTTCATCCAGACACTTTGAAATTACCAGTGTGTTGGTAATTATTTGTCATTTCCATGGCGTTTGGCCCCGTAATAGTCATGAGGTCGGTCTCTGCATCCTGAAGCCTATGATGCTTTTTGCAGAGAAACCTCTGCTGAGGCCCAGGTAACTTGCTATTTCCCATAGCTGGCACAGGAGCCTTGGAAGATAGGATTGTTTTCAGTATTATTTCACCATTTTTTCACCACTGTTTCAAGGACGGGTGCCCTTTTCAACCGTTAGCGAAAGAATCCATCTTTGGAGATGAGATATTTTTCTGGGGTGGCAAGTGCAGGGCCTCTGTCAGTCCTGGGTTTGTTGGACTAGCGCCAGAAATGAGAAGTGCGCCTTTGTGGGACAGGTGAATAGTGCGGATCCTGTTTCAGTCTAAAGACTGAAACAGGATCCGCACTTTTCACCGTTCCTTTCAGAATCATTTGATTCATCAGCTAGGAATGTCGATTGCTTCTCCAGACCAATCGAAGGCTAGGTCAAAGTAACTCGATCTTTCCAAGAGGTGTGTGGCCCAACTTTCGAAAGAACCGCTAAGTGGAGAACTATTTGGTATTTTTCCTAAGCACTTTTCACCGTAATTGTCCTAAGGTTGGTCTCTGCATCCTTAAGCATACCAGAGTTTTCACAGACGAAACAGGCTGAGGCCCAGTAATCTTGGCATTTCCAATAGTTGGTCCTAGAGACTACCAAGAAAATGTTCTTTTAAGTATTATTCTGCTGTGGTTTCAGCATTATTTTCAGAACCCGAGCAGGGTTCTCGCATTAGCATAACAATCCTGCCTGGTAGTTGAGATTTCATGGTGGGGTGTAAGTGCGGGGCTTCTGTCAGCCCTGCCTTTGATTTGTTTACCTCCAGAGTTGGAAAGTGCATATTTGCGTGAGATGGGAAAAGTGTGGATCGTGCTTCAGATTTCATCCTGACACTTTGAAATGACCAGTGTGTTGGTAATTATTTGCCATTTCCATGGCGTTTGGCACCGTAATACTCATGAGGTTGGTCTCCGCATCCTGAAGCCTATGATGCTTTTTGCAGAGAAACCTCTGCTGAGGCCCAGGTAACTCGCTATTTCCCATAGCTGGCAAAGGAGCCTTGGAAGATAGTATTGTTTTCAGTACTATTTCACCATTTTTTCACCACTGTTTCAAGAACCGGAGCCCTTTTCAACTGTTAGCGGAAGAATCCTTCTTTGGAGATGAGATATTTTTTTGGGGTGGCAAGTGCAGGGCCTCTGTCAGTCCTGGGTTTGTTGGACTAGCGCCAGACATGAGAAGTGCGCCTTTGTGGGACAGGTGAATAGTGCGGATCCTGTTTCAGTCTAAAGACTGAAACAGGATCCGCACTATTCACCGTTCCTTTCAGAATCATTTGATTCATCAGCTAGGAATGTCGATTGCTTCTCCAGACCAATCGAAGGCTAGGTCAAAGTAACTCGATCTTTCCAAGAGGTGTGTGGCCGAACTTTCGAAAGAACCGCTAAGTGGAGAACTATTTGGTATTTTTCCTAAGCACTTTTCACCGTAATTGTCCTAAGGTTGGTCTCTGCATCCTTAAGCATACCAGAGTTTTCACAGACGAAACAGGCTGAGGCCCAGTAATCTTGACATTTCCAATAGTTGGTCCTAGAGACTACCAAGAAAATGTTCTTTTAAGTATTATTCTGCTGTGGTTTCAGCATTATTTTCAGAACCCAAGCAGGGTTCTCGCATTAGCATAAGAATCCTGCCTGGTAGTTGAGATTTCATGGTGGGGTGTAAGTGCGGGGCTTCTGTCAGCCCTGCCTTTGATTTGTTTACCTCCAGAGTTGGAAAGCGCATAGTTGCGTGAGATGGGAAAAGTGTGGATCGTGCTTCAGATTTCATCCTGACACTTTGAAATGACCAGTGTGTTGGTAATTATTTGCCATTTCCATGGCGTTTGGCACCGTAATACTCATGAGGTTGGTCTCCGCATCCTGAAGCCTATGATGCTTTTTGCAGAGAAACCTCTGCTGAGGCCCAGGTAACTTGCTATTTCCCATAGCTGGCACAGGAGCCTTGGAAGATAGGATTGTTTTCAGTATTATTTCACCATTTTTTCACCACTGTTTCAAGAACCGGAGCCCTTTTCAACCGTTAGCGGAAGAATCCTTCTTTGGAGATGAGATATTTTTTTGGGGTGGCAAGTGCAGGGCCTCTGTCAGTCCTGGGTTTGTTGGACTAGCGCCAGACATGAGAAGTGCGCCTTTGTGGGACAGGTGAATAGTGCGGATCCTGTTTCAGTCTAAAGACTGAAACAGGATCCGCACTTTTCACCGTTCCTTTCAGAATCATTTGATTCATCAGCTAGGAATGGCGATTGCTTCTCCAGACCAATCGAAGGCTAGGCCAAAGTAACTCGATCTTTGCAAGAGGTGTGTGGCCCAACTTTCGAAAGAACCGCTAAGTGGAGAACTATTTGGTATTTTTCCTAAGCACTTTTCACCGTAATTGTCCTAAGGTTGGTCTCTGCATCCTTAAGCATACCAGAGTTTTCACAGACGAAACAGGCTGAGGCCCATTAATCTTGGCATTTCCAAAAGTTGGTCCTAGAGACTACCAAGAAAGTGTTCTTTTAAGTATTATTCTGTTGTGGTTTCAGCATTATTTTCAGAACCCGAGCAGGGTTCTCGCATTAGCATAAGAATCCTGCCTGGTAGTTGAGATTTCATGGTGGGGTGTAAGTGCGGGGCTTCTGTCAGCCCTGCCTTTGATTTGTTTACCTCCAGAGTTGGAAAGCGCATAGTTGCGTGAGATGGGAAAAGTGTCGATCGTGCTTCAGATTTCATCCTGGCACTTAGAAATGACCAGTGTGTTGGTAATTATTTGCCATTTCCATGGTGTTTGGCACCGTAATAGTCATGAGGTCGGTCTCTGCATCCTGAAGCCTATGATGCTTTTTGCAGAGAAACCTCTGCTGAGGCCCAGGTAACTTGCTATTTCCCATAGCTGGCACAGGAGCCTTGGAAGATAGGATTGTTTTCAGTATTATTTCACCATTTTTTCACCACTGTTTCAAGAACGGGAGCCCTTTTCATCCGTTAGCGGAAGAATCCTTCTTTGGAGATGAGATATTTTTCTGGGGTGGCAAGTGCAGGGCCTCTGTCAGTCCTGGGTTTGTTGGACTAGCACCAGACATGAGAAGTGCGCCTTTGTGGGACAGGTGAATAGTGCGGATCCTGTTTCAGTCTAAAGACTGAAACAGGATCCGCACTTTTCACCGTTCCTTTCAGAATCATTTGATTCATCAGCTAGGAATGGCGATTGCTTCTCCAGACCAATCGAAGGCTAGGCCAAAGTAACTCGATCTTTCCAAGAGGTGTGTGGCCCAACTTTTGAAAGAACCGCTAAGTGGAGAACTATTTGTTATTTTTCCGAAGCACTTTTCACCGTAATTGTCCTAAGGTTGGTCTCTGCATCCTTAAGCATACGAGAGTTTTCACAGACGAAACAGGCTGAGGCCCATTAATCTTGGCATTTCCAATAGTTGGTCCTAGAGACTACCAAGAAAGTGTTCTTTTAAGTATTATTCTGTTGTGGTTTCAGCATTATTTTCAGAACCCGAGCAGGGTTCTCGCATTAGCATAAGAATCCTGCCTGGTAGTTGAGATTTCATGGTGGGGTGTAAGTGCGGGGCTTCTGTCAGTCCTGCCTTTGATTTGTTTACCTCCAGAGTTGGAAAGTGCATATTTGCGTGAGATGGGAAAAGTGTGGATCGTGCTTCAGATTTCATCCAGACAATTTGAAATGACCAGTGTGTTGGTAATTATTTGCCATTTCCATGGCGTTTGGCACCGTAATAGTCATGACGTCGGTCTCTGCATCCTGAAGCCTATGATGCTTTTTGCAGAGAAACCTCTGCTGAGGCCCAGGTAACTTGCTATTTCCCATAGCTGGCACAGTAGCCTTGGAAGATAGGATTGTTTTCAGTATTATTTCACCATTTTTTCACCACTGTTTCAAGAACGGGAGCACTTTTCAACCGTTAGCGGAAGAATCCTTCTTTGGAGATGAGATATTTTTCTGGGGTGGCAAGTGCAGGGCCTCTGTCAGTCCTGGGTTTGTTGGACTAGCGCCAGACATGAGAAGTGCGCCTTTGTGGGAGAGGTGAATAGTGCGGATCCTGTTTCAGTCTAAAGACTGAAACAGGATCCGCACTTTTCACCGTTCCTTTCAGAATCATTTGATTCATCAGCTAGGAATGGCGATTGCTTCTCCAGACCAATCGAAGGTTACGCCAAAGTAACTCGATCTTTGCAAGAGGTGTGTGGCCCAACTTTTGAAAGAACCGCTAAGTGGAGAACTATTTGGTATTTTTCCTAAGCACTTTTCACCGTAATTGTCCTAAGGTTGGTCTCTGCATCCTTAAGCATACCAGAGTTTTCACAGACGAAACAGGCTGAGGCCCATTAATCTTGGCATTTCCAATAGTTGGTCCTAGAGACTACCAAGAAAGTGTTCTTTTAAGTATTATTCCGTTGTGGTTTCAGCATTATTTTCAGAACCCGAGCAGGGTTCTCGCATTAGCATAAGAATCCTGCCTGGTAGTTGAGATTTCATGGTGGGGTGTAAGTGCGGGGCTTCTGTCAGCCCTGCCTTTGATTTGTTTACCTCCAGAGTTGGAAAGTGCATATTTGCGTGAGATGGGAAAAGTGTGGATCGTGCTTCAGATTTCATCCAGACACTTTGAAATGACCAGTGTGTTGGTAATTATTTGCCATTTCCATGGCGTTTGGCCCCGTAATAGTCATGAGGTCGGTCTCTGCATCCTGAAGCCTATGATGCTTTTTGCAGAGAAACCTCTGCTGAGGCCCAGGAAACTTGCTATTTCCCATAGCTGGCACAGGAGCCTTGGAAGATAGGATTGTTTTCAGTATTATTTCACCATTTTTTCACCACTGTTTCAAGAACGGGAGCCCTTTTCAACCGTTAGCGGAAGAATCCTTCTTTGGAGATGAGATAATTTTCTGGGGTGGCAAGTGAAGGGCCTCTGTCAGTCCTGGGTTGGTTGGACTAGCGCCAGACATGAGAAGTGCGCCTTTGTGGGACAGGTGAATAGTGCGGATCCTGTTTCAGTCTAAAGACTGAAACAGGATCCGCACTTTTCACCGTTCCTTTCAGAATCATTTGACTCATCAGCTAGGAATGGCGATTCCTTCTCCAGACCAATCGAAGGCTAGGCCAAAGTACCTCGATCTTTCCAAGAGGTGTGTGGCCCAACTTTTGAAAGAACCGCTAAGTGGAGAACTATTTGGTATTTTTCCTAAGCACTTTTCACCGTAATTGTCCTAAGGTTGGTATCTGCATCCTTAAGCATACCAGAGTTTTTCACAGTCGAAACAGGCTGAGGCCCATTAATCTTGACATTTCCAAAAGTTGGTCCTAGAGACTACCAAGAAAGTGTTCTTTTAAGTATTATTCTGCTGTGGGTTCAGCATTATTTTCAGAACCCGAGCCGGGTTCTTGCATTAGCATAAGAATCTTGCCTGGTAGTTGAGATTTCATGGTGGGGTGTAAGTGCGGGGCTTCTGTCAGCCCTGCCTTTGATTTGTTTACCTCCAGAGTTGGAAAGTGCATAGTTGCGTGAGATGGGAAAACTGTGGATCGTGCTTCAGATTTCATCCTGACACTTTGAAATGACCAGTGTGTTGGTAATTATTTGCCATTTCCATGGCATTTCGCACCGTAATAGTCATGAGGTCGGTCTCTGCATCCTGAACCCTATGATGCTTTTTGCAGAGAAACCTCTGCTGAGGCCCAGGTAACTTGCTATTTCCCATAGCTGGCACAGGAGCCTTGGAAGATAGGATTGTTTTCAGTATTATTTCACCATTTTTTCACCACTGTTTCAAGAGCCGGAGCCCTTTTCAACCGTTATCGGAAGAATCCTTCTTTGGAGATGAGATATTTTTCTGGGGTGGCAAGTGCAGGGCCTCTGTCAGTCCTGGGTTTGTTGGACTAGCGCCAGACATGAGAAGTGCGCCTTTGTGGGACAGGTGAATAGTGCGGATCCTGTTTCAGTCTAAAGACTGAAACAGGATCCGCACTTTTCACCGTTCCTTTCAGAATCATTTGATTCATCAGCTTGTTATGGCGATTGCTTCTCGAGACAAATCGAAGGCTAGGCCAAAGTACCTCGATCTTTCCAAGAGGTGTGTGGCCCAACTTTTTAAAGAACCGCTAAGTGGAGAACTATTTGTTATTTTTCCGAAGCACTTTTCACCGTAATTGTCCTAAGGTTGGTCTCTGCATCCTTAAGCATACCAGTGTCTTCACAGACGAAACAGGCTGAGGCCCAGTAATCTTGGCATTTCCAGTAGTTGGTCTTAGAGACTACCAAGAAAATTTTCCTTTAAGTATTATTCCTTTGTGGTTTCAGCATTATTTTCAGTACCGGAGCAGGCTTCTCGCATTAGCATAAGAATCCTGCCTGGTAGTTGAGATTTCTGGGTGGGGTATAAGTTGGGGGATTCTGTCAGCCCTGCCTTTGATTTGTTTACCTCCAGAGTTGGAAAGTGCATATTTGCGTGAGATGGGAAAAGTGTGGATCGTGCTTCAGATTTCATCCTGACACTTTGAAATGACCAGTATGTTGGTAGTTATTTGCCATTTCCATGGCGTTTAGCACCGTAATAGTCATGAAGTCGGTCTCTGCATCTTGAAGCCTATGATGCTTTTTGCAGAGAAGCCTCTGCTGAGGCCCAGGTAACTTGCTATTTCCCATAGCTGGCACAGGAGCCTTGGAAGATAGGATTGTTTTCGGTATTATTTCACCATTTTTTCACCACTGTTTCAAGAACGGGAGCCCTTTTCAACCGTTAGCGGAAGAATCCTTCTTTGGAGATGAGATATTTTTCTGGGGTGGCAAGTGCAGGTCCTCTGTCAGTCCTGGGTTTGTTGGACAAGCGCCAGACATGAGAAGTGCGCCTTTGTGGGACAGGTGAATAGTGCGGATCCTGTTTCAGTCTATAGAGTGAAACAGGATCCGCACTTTTCACCGTTCCTTTCAGAGTCATTTGATTCATCAGCTAGGAATGGCGATTGCTTCTCCAGACCAATCGAAGGCTAGGCCAAAGTAACTCGATCTTTCCAAGAGGTGTGTGGCCCAACTTTTGAAAGAACCGCTAAGTGGAGAACTATTTGGTATTTTTCCGAAGCACTTTTCACCGTAATTGTCCTAAGGTTGGTCTCTGCATCCTTAAGCATACCAGAGTCTTCACAGACGAAACAGGCTGAGGCCCATTAATCTTGGCATTTCCAATAGTTGGTCCTAGAGACTACCAAGAAAGTGTTGTTTTAAGTATTATTCTGTTATGGTTTCAGCATTATTTTCAGAACCCGAGCAGGGTTCTCGCATTAGCAAAAGAATTCTGCCTGGTAGTTGAGATTTCTGGGTGGAGTGTAAGTGCGGGTCTTCTGTCAGCCCTGCCTTTGATTTGTTTACCTCCAGAGTTGGAAAGTGCATAGTTGCGTGAGATGGGAAAAGTGTGGATCGTGCTTCAGATTTCATCCTGACACTTTGAAAAGACCAGTGTGTTGGTAATTATTTGCCATTTCCATGGCGTTTGGCACCGTAATAGTCATGAGGTCGGACTCTGCATCCTGAAGCCTATGATGCTTTTTGCAGAGAAACCTCTGCTGAGGCCCAGGTAACTTGCTATTTCCCATAGCTGGCACAGGAGCCTTGGAAGATAGGATTGTTTTCAGTATTATTTCACCATTTTTTCACCACTGTTTGAAGAACGGGAGCCCTTTTCAACCGTTAGCGGAAGAATCCTTCTTTGGAGATGAGATATTTTTCTGGGGTGGCAAGTGCAGGGCCTCTGTCAGTCCTGGGTTTGTTGGACTAGCGCCAGACATGAGAAGTGCGCCTTTGTGGGACAGGTGAATAGTGCGGATCCTGTTTCAGTCTAAAGACTGAAACAGGATCCGCACTATTCACCGTTCCTTTCAGAATCATTTGATTCATCAGCTAGGAATGGCGATTGCTTCTCCAGACCAATCGAAGGCTAGGCCAAAGTAACTCGATCTTTCCAAGAGGTGTGTGGCCCAACTTTTGAAAGAACCGCTAAGTGGAGAACTATTTGGTATTTTTCCTAAGCACTTTTCAACGTAATTGTCCTAAGGTTGGTCTCTGCATCCTTAAGCATACCAGAGTTTTCACAGACGAAACAGGCTGAGGGCCATTAATCTTGGCATTTCCAATAGTTGGTCCTAGAGACTACCAAGAAAGTGTTCTTTTAAGTATTATTCCTTTGTGGTTTCAGCGTTATTTTCAGTACCCGAGCTGGGTTCTCGCATTAGCATAAGAATCCTGCCTGGTAGTTGAGATTTCATGGTGGGGTGTAAGTGCGGGGCTTCTGTCAGCCCTGCCTTTGATTTGTTTACCTCCAGAGTTGGAAAGTGCATAGTTGCATGAGATGGGAAAAGTGTGGATCGTGCTTCAGATTTCATCCTGACACTTTGAAATGTCCAGTG
Source organism: Lemur catta (assembly GCF_020740605.2). Classification (NCBI taxonomy): domain Eukaryota; kingdom Metazoa; phylum Chordata; class Mammalia; order Primates; family Lemuridae; genus Lemur; species Lemur catta. Next base: position 82,123,094 of record NC_059132.1, on the reverse strand, counting down.
TGTTGGTAATTATTTGCCATTTCCATGGCGTTTGGCCCCGTAATAGTCATGAGGTCGGTCTCTGCATACTCAAGCCTATGATGCTTTTTGCAGAGAAACCTCTGCTGAGGCCCAGGTAACTTGCTATTTCCCATAGCTGGCACAGGAGCCTTGGAAGATAGGATTGTTTTCAGTATTATTTCACCATCCTTTCACCACTGTGTCAAGAACGGGAGCCCTTTTCAACCGTTAGCGGAAGAATCATTCTTTGGAGATGAGATATTTTTCTGGGGTGGCAAGTGCAGGGCCTCTGTCAGTCCTGGGTTTGTTGGACTAGCGCCAGACATGAGAAGTGCGCCTTTGTGGGACAGGTGAATAGTGCGGATCCTGTTTCAGTCTAAAGACTGAAACAGGATCCGCACTTTTCACCGTTCCTTTCAGAATCATTTGATTCATCAGCTAGGAATGGCGATTGCTTCTCCAGACCAATCGAAGGCTAGGCCAAAGTTACTCGATGTTTCCAAGAGGTGTGTGGCCCAACTTTTGAAAGAACCGCTAAGTGGAGAACTATTTGTTATTTTTCCGAAGCACTTTTCACCGTAATTGTCATAAGGTTGGTCTCTGCATCCTTAAGCATCCAGTGTCTTCACAGACGAAACAGGCTGAGGCCCAGTAATCTTGCCATTTCCAATAGTTGGTCTTAGAGACTACAAAGAAAGTGTTCTTTTAAGTATTATTCCATTGTGGTTTCAGCATTATTTTCTGAACCAGAGCAGGGTTCTCGCATTAGCATAAGAATCCTGCCTGGTAGTTGAGATTTCTGGGTGGGGTGTAAGTGCAGGGCTTCTGTCAGCCCTGCCTTTGATTTGTTTACCTCCAGAGTTGGAAAATGCATATTTGCGTGAGATGGGAAAAGTGTGGATCGTGCTTCAGATTTCATCCAGACACTTTGAAATGACCAGTGTGTTGGTAATTATTTGCCATTTCCATGGCGTTTGGCCCCGTAATAGTCATGAGGTCGGTCCCTGCATCCTGAAGCCTATGATGCTTTTTGCAGAGAAACCTCTGCTGAGGCCCAGGTAACTTGCTATTTCCCATAGCTGGCACAGGAGCCTTGGAAGATAGGATTGTTTTCAGTATTATTTCACCATTTTTTCACCACTGTTTCAAGAACGGGAGCCCTTTTCAACCGTTAGCGGAAGAATCCTTCTTTGGAGATGAGATATTTTTCTGGGGTGGCAAGTGCAGGGCCTCTGTCAGTCCTGGGTTTGTTGGACTAGCGCCAGACATGAGAAGTGCGCCTTTGTGGGACAGGTGAATAGTGCGGATCCTGTTTCAGTCTAAAGACTGAAGCAGGATCCGCACTTTTCACCGTTCCTTTCAGAATCATTTGATTCATCAGCTAGGAATGGCGATTGCTTCTCCAGACCAATCGAAGGCTATGCCAAAGTAACTCGAACTTTCCAAGACGTGTGTGGCCCAACTTTTGAAAGAACCGCTAAGTGGAGAACTATTTGGTATTTTTCCGAAGCACTTTTCACCGTAATTGTCCTAAGGTTGGTCTCTGCATCCTTAAGCATACGAGAGTTTTCACAGACGAAACAGGCTGAGGACCAGTAATCTTGGCATTTCCAATAGTTGGTCCTAGAGACTACCAAGAAAGTGTTCTTTTAAGTATTATTCCGTTGTGGTTTCAGCATTATTTTCAGAACCCGAGCAGGGTTCTCGCATTACCATAAGAATTCTGCCTGGTAGTTGAGATTTCTGGGTGGGGTGTAAGTGCCAGGCTTCTGTCAGCCCTGCCTTTGATTTGTTTACCTCCAGAGTTGGAAAGTGCATATTTGCGTGAGATGGGAAAAGTGTGGATCGTGCTTCAGATTTCATGCAGACACTTTGAAATTACCAGTGTGTTGGTAATTATTTGCCATTTCCATGGCGTTTGGCACCGTAATAGTCATGAGGTCGGTCTCTGCATCCTGAAGCCTATGATGCTTTTTGCAGAGAAACCTCTGCTGAAGCCCAGGTAACTTGCTATTTCCCATAGCTGGCACAGGAGCCTTGGAAGATAGGATTGTTTTCAGTATTATTTCACCATTTTTTCACCACTGTTTCAAGAATCGGAGCCCTTTTCAACCGTTAGCGGAAGAATCCTTCTTTGGAGATGAGATATTTTTCTGGGGTGGCAAGTGCAGGGCCTCTGTCAGTCCTGGGTTTGTTGGACTAGCGCCAGACATGAGAAGTGCGCCTTTGTGGGACAGGTGAATAGTGCGGATCCTGTTTCAATCTAAAGACTGGAACAGGACCCGCACTTTTCAACGTTCCTTTCAGAATCATTTGATTCATCAGCTAGGAATGGCGATTGCTTCTCCAGACCAATCGAAGGCCAGGCCAAAGTAACTCGATCTTTCCAAGAGGTGTGTGGCCCAACTTTTGAAAGAACCGCTAAGTGGAGAACTATTTGGTATTTTTTCTAAGCACTTTTCACCGTAATTGTCCTAAGGTTGGTCTCTGCATCCTTAAGCATACCAGAGTTTTCACAGACGAAACAGGCTGAGGCCCCTTAATCTTGGCATTTCCAATAGTTGGTCCTAGAGACTACCAAGAAAGTGTTCTTTTAAGTATTATTCTGTTGTGGTTTCAGCATTATTTTCAGTACCCGAGCAGGGTTCTCGCATTAGCATAAGAATCCTGCCTGGTAGTTGAGATTTCATGGTGGGGTGTAAGTGCGGGGCTTCTGTCAGCCCTGCCTTTGATTTGTTTACCTCCAGAGTTGGAAAGTGCATACTTGCGTGAGATGGGAAACGTGTGGATCGTGCTTCAGATTTCATCCTGACATTTGAAATGATCAGTGTGTTGGTAATTATTGGCCATTTCCATGGCGTTTGGCCCCGTAATAGTCATGAAGTCGGTCTCTGCATCCTGAAGCCTATGATGCTTTTTGCAGAGAAACCTCTGCTGAGGCCCAGGTAACTTGCTACTTCCCATAGCTGGCACAGGAGCCTTGGAAGATAGGATTGTTTTCAGTATTATTTCACCATCCCTTCACCACTGTTTCAAGAACGGGAGCCCTTTTCAACCGTTAGCGGAAGAATCCTTCTTTGGAGATGAGATATTTTTCTGGGGTGGCAAGTGCAGGGCCTCTGTCAGTCCTGGGTTTGTTGGACTAGCGCCAGACATGAGAAGTGCGCCTTTGTGGGACAGGTGAATAGTGCGGATCCTGTTTCAGTCTAAAGACTGAAACAGGATCCACACTTTTCACCGTTCCTTTCAGAATCATTTGATTCATGAGCTAGGAATGGCGATTGCTTCTCCAAACCAATCGAAGGCTAGGCCAAAGTAACTCGATCTTTCCAAGAGGTGTGTGGCCCAACTTTTGAAAGAACCGCTAAGTGGAGAACTATTTGGTATTTTCCCTAAGCACTTTTCACTGTAATTGTCATAAGGTTGGTCTCTGCATCCTTAAGCATACGAGAGTTTTCACAGACGAAACAGGCTGAGGCACATTAATCTTGGCATTTCCAAAAGTTGGTCCTAGAGACTACCAAGAAAGGGTTTTTTTAAGTATTATTCCATTGTGGTTTTAGCATTATTTTCAGAACCCGAGCAGGGTTCTCGCATTAGCATAAGAATCCTGCCTGGTAGTTGAGATTTCATGGTGGGGTGTAAGTGCGGGGCTTCTGTCAGCCCTGCCTTTGATTTGTTTACCTCCAGAGTTGGAAAGTGCATATTTGCGTGAGATGGGTAAAGTGTGGATCGTGCTTCAGATTTCATCCAGACACTTTGAAATGACCAGTGTGTTCGTAATTATTTGCCATTTCCATGGCGTTTGGCACCGTAATAGTCATGAGGTCGGTCTCTGCATCCTGAAGCCTATGATGCTTTTTGCAGAGAAACCTCTGCTGAGGCCCAGGTAACTTGCTATTTCCCATAGCTGGCACAGGAGCCTTGGAAGATAGGATTGTTTTCAGTATTATTTCACCATTTTTTCACCACTGTTTCAAGAACGGGAGCCCTTTTCAACCGTTAGTGGAAGAATCCTTCTTTGGAGATGAGATATTTTTCTGGGGTGGCAAGTGCAGGGACTCTGTCAGTCCTGGGTTTGTTGGACTAGCGCCAGACATGAGAAGTGCGCCTTTGTGGGACAGGTGAATAGTGCGGATCCTGTTTCAGTCTAAAGACTGAAACAGGATCCGCACTTTTCACCGTTCCTTTCAGAATCATTTGATTCATCAGCTAGGAATGGCGATTGCTTCTCCAGACCAATCGAAGGCTAGGCCAAAGTAACTCGATCTTTCCAAGAGGTGTGTGGCCCAACTTTTGAAAGAACCGCTAAGTGGAGAACTATTTGTTATTTTTCCGAAGCACTTTTCACCGTAATTGTCCTAAGGTTGGTCTCTGCATCCTTAAGCATACCAGTGTCTTCACAGACGAAACAGGCTGAGGCCCAGTAATCTTGGCATTTCCAATAGTTGGTCTTAGAGACTACAAAGAAAGTGTTCTTTTAAGTATTATTCCATTGTGGTTTCTGCATTATTTTCTGAACCCGAGCGGGGTTCTCCCATTAGCATAAGAATCCTGCCTGGTAGTTGAGATTTCTGGGTGGGTTGTAAATGCAGGGCTTCTGTCAGCCCTGCCTTTGATTTGTTTACCTCCAGAGTTGGAAAGTGCATATTTGCGTGAGATGGGAAAAGTGTGGATCGTGCTTCCGATTTCATCCAGACACTTTGAAATGTCCAGTGTGTTGGTAATTATTTGCCATTTCCATGGCGTTGGCACCATAATAGTCATGAGGTCGGTCCCTGCATCCTGAAGCCTATGATGCTTTTTGCAGAGAAACCTCTGCTGAGGCCCAGGTAACTTGCTATTTCCCATAGCTGGCACAGGAGCCTTGGAAGATAGCATTGTTTTCAGTATTATTTCACCATTTTTTCACCACTGTTTCAAGAACGGGAGCCCTTTTCAACCGTTAGCGGAAGAATCCTTCTTTGGAGATGAGATATTTTTCTGGGGTGGCAAGTGCAGGGCCTCTGTCAGTCCTGGGTTTGTTGGACTAGCGCCAGACATGAGAAGTGCGCCTTTGTGGGACAGGTGAATAGTGCGGATCCTGTTTCAGTCTAAAGACTGAAACAGGATCCACACTTTTCACCGTTCCTTTCAGAATCATTTGATTCATCAGCTAGGAATGGCGATTGCTTCTCCAGACCAATCGAAGGCTGGGCCAAAGTATCTTGATCTTTCCAAGAGGTGTGTGGCCCAACTTTTGAAAGAACCGCTAAGTGGAGAACTATTTGGTATTTTTCCTAAGCACTTTTCACCGTAATTGTCCTAAGGTTGGTCTCTGCATCCTTAAGCATACGAGAGTTTTCACAGACGAAACAGGCTGAGGCCCAGTAATCTTGGCATTTCCAATAGTTGATCTTAGAGACTACAAAGAAAGTGTTCTTTTAAGTATTTTTCCATTGTGGTTTCAGCATTATTTTCTGAACCCGAGCAGGGTTCTCCCATTAGCATAAGAATCCTGCCTGGTAGTTGAGATTTCTGGGTGGGGTGTAAGTGCAGGGCTCTGTCAGCCCTGCCTTTGATTTGTTTACCTCCAGAGTTGGAAAGTGCATAGTTGCGTGAGATGGGAAAAGTGTGGATCGTGCTTCAGATTTCATCCTGACACTTTGAAATGACCAGTGTGTTGGTAATTATTTGCCATTTCCATGGCGTTTGGCCCCGTAATAGTCATGAGGTCGGTCTCTGCATCCTGAAGCCTATGATGCTTTTTGCAGAGAAACCTCTGCTGAGGCCCAGGTAACTTGCTATTTCCCATAGCTGGCACAGGAGCCTTGGAAGATAGGATTGTTTTCAGTATTATTTCACCATTTTGTCACCACTGTTTCAAGAACCGGAGCCCTTTTCAACCGTTAGCGGAAAAATCCTTCTTTGGAGATGAGATATTTTTCTGGGGTGGCAAGTGCAGGGCCTCTGTCAGTCCTGGGTTTGTTGGACTAGCGCCAGACATGAGAAGTGCGCCTTTGTGGGACAGGTGAATAGTGCCGATCCTGTTTCAGTCTAAAGACTGAAACAGGATCCGCACTTTTCACCGTTCCTTTCAGAATCATTTGATTCATCAGCTAAGAATGGCGATTGCTTCTCCAGACAAATCGAAGGCTAGGCCAAAGTAACTCGATCTTTCCAAGAGGTGTGTGGCCCAACTTTTGAAAGAACCGCTAAGTGGAGAACTATTTGGTATTTTTCCGAAGCACTTTTCACTGTAATTGTCATAAGGTTGGTCTCTGCATCCTTAAGCATACGAGAGTTTTCACAGACGAAACAGGCTGAGGCCCATTAATCTTGGCATTTCCAAAAGTTGGTCCTAGAGACTACCAAGAAAGGGTTTTTTTAAGTATTATTCCATTGTGGTTTTAGCATTATTTTCAGAACCCGAGCAGGGTTCTCGCATTAGCATAAGAATCCTGCCTGGTAGTTGAGATTTCATGGTGGGGTGTAAGTGCGGGGCTTCTGTCAGCCCTGCCTTTGATTTGTTTACCTCCAGAGTTGGAAAGTGCATATTTGCGTGAGATGGGAAAAGTGTGGATCGTGCTTCAGATTTCATCGAAACACTTTGAAATGACCAGTGTGTTCGTAATTATTTGCCATTTCCATGGCGTTTGGCACCGTAATAGTCATGAGGTCGGTCTCTGCACCCTGAAGCCTATGATGCTTTTTGCAGAGAAACTCTGCTGAGGCCCAGGTAACTTGCTATTTCACATAGCTGGCACAGGAGCCTTGGAAGATAGCATTGTTTTCAGTATTATTTCACCATTTTTTCACCACTGTTTCAAGAACGGGAGCCCTTTTCAACCGTTAGCTGAAGAATACTTCTTTGGAGATGAGATATTTTTCTGGGGTGGCAAGTGCAGGGCCTCTGTCAGTCCTGGGTTTGTTGGACTAGCGCCAGACATGAGAAGTGCGCCTTTGTGGGACAGGTGAATAGTGCGCATCCTGTTTCAGTCTAAAGACTGAAACAGGATCCGCACTTTTCACGGTTCCTTTCAGAATCATTTGATTCATCAGCTAGGAATGGTGATTGCTTCTCCAGACCAATCGAAGGCTAGGCCAAAGTAACTCGATCTTTCCAAGAGGTGTGTGGCCCAACTTTTGAAAGAACCGCTAAGTGGAGAAATATTTGGTATTTTTCCTAAGCACTTTTCACCGTAATTGTCCTGAGGTTGGTCTCTGCAACCTTAAGCATACCAGAGTTTTCACAGACGAAACAGGCTGAGGCCCATTAATCTTGGCATTTCCAATAGTTTGTCCTAGAGACTACCAAGAAAGTGTTCTTTTAAGTATTATTCTGTTGTGGTTTCAGCATTATTTTCAGTACCCGAGCAGGCTTCTCGCATTAGGATAAAAATCCTGCCTGGTAGTTGAGATTTCATGGTGGGGTGTAAGAGCGGGGCTTCTGTCAGCCCTGCCTTTGATTTGTTTACCTCCAGAGTTGGAAAGTGCATAGTTGCGAGAGATGGGAAAAGTGTGGATCGTGCTTCAGATTTCATCCTGACACTTTGAAATGTCCAGTGTGTTGGTAATTATTTGCCATTTCCATGGCGTTTGGCCCCGTAATAGTCATGAGGTCGGTCTCTGCATACTGAAGCCTATGATGCTTTTTGCCGAGAAACCTGTGCTGAGGCCCAGGTAACTTGCTATTTCCCATAGCTGGCACAGGAGCCTTGGAAGATAGGATTGTTTTCAGTATTATTTCATCATTTTTTCACCACTGTTTCAAGAACGGGAGCCCTTTTCAACTGGTAGCGGAAGAATCCTTCTTTGGATATGAGATATTTTTCTGGGGTGGCAAGTGCAGGGCCTCTGTCAGTCCTGGGTTTGTTGGACTAGCGCCAGACATGAGAAGTGCGCCTTCGTGGGACAGGTGAATAGTGCGCACCCTGTTTCAGTCTAAAGACTGAAACAGGATCTGCACTTTTCACCGTTCCTTTCAGAATCATTTGATTCATCAGCTAGGAATGGCGATTGCTTCTCCAGACCAACCGAAGGCTAGGCCAAAGTAACTCGATCTTTCCAAGAGGTGTGTGGCCCAACTTTTGAAAGAACCGCTAAGTGGAGAACTATTTGGTATTTTTCCTAAGCACTTTTCACCGTAATTGTCCTAAGGTTGGTCTCTGCATCCTTAAGCATACCAGAGTTTTCACAGACGAAACAGGCTGAGGCACATTATTCTTGGCATTTCCAATAGTTTCTCCTAGAGGCTAGCAAGAAAGTGTTCTTTTAAGTATTATTCCGTTGTGGTTTCAGCATTATTTTCAGAACCCGAGCAGGGTTCTCGCATTAGCATAAGAATCCTGCCTGGTAGTTGAGATTTCTGAGTGGGGTATAAGTTGGGGGATTCTGTTAGCCCTGCCTTTGATTTGTTTACCTCCAGAGTTGGAAAGTGCATAATTGCGTGAGATGGGAAAAGTGTGGATCGTGTTTCAGATTTCATACTGACATTTGAAATGATCAGTGTGTTGGTAATTATTTGCCATTTCCATGGCGTTTGGCACCGTAATAGTCATGAGGTCGGTCTCTGCATCCTGAAGCCTATGATGCTTTTTGCAGAGAAACCTCTGCTGAGGCCCAGGTAACTTGCTATTTCCCATAGCTGGCACAGGAGCCTTGGAAGATAGCATTGTTTTCAGTATTATTTCACCATTTTTTCACCACTGTTTCAAGAACGGGAGCCCTTTTCAACCGTTAGCGGAAGAATCCTTGTTTGGAGATGAGATATTTTTCTGGGGTGGCAAGTGCAGGGCCTCTGTCAGTCCTGGGTTTGTTGGACTAGCGCCAGACATGAGAAGTGCGCCTTTGTGGGACAGGTGAATAGTGCGGATCCTGTTTCAGTCTAAAGAATGAAACAGGATGTACACTTTTCACCGTTCCTTTCAGAATCATTTGATTCATCAGCTAGGAATGGCGATTGCTTCTCCAGACCAATCGAAGGCTGGGCCAAAGTAACTCGATCTTTCCAAGAGGTGTGTGGCCCAACTTTTGAAAGAACCGCTAAGTGGAGAACTATTTGGTATTTTTCCTAAGCACTTTTCACCGTAATTGTCCTAAGGTAGGTCTCTGCATCCTTAAGCATACCAGAGTTTTCAGAGACGAAACAGGCTGAGGCCCAGTAATCTTGGCATTTCCAATAGTTGGTCCTAGAGACTACCAAGAAAGTGTTCTTTTAAGTATTATTCTGTTGTGGTTTCAGCATTATTTTCAGAACCCGAGCAGGGTTCTCGCATTACCATAAGAATCCTGCCTGGTAGTTGAGATTTCATGGTGGGGTGTAAGTGTCGGGCTTCTGTCAGCCCTGCCTTTGATTTGTTTACCTCCAGAGTTGGAAAGTGCATAGTTGCGTGAGATGGGAAAAGTGTGGATCGTGCTTCAGATTTCATCCTGACACTTTGAAATGACCAGTGTGTTGGTAATTATTTGCCATTTCCATGGCGTTCGGCCCCGTAATAGTCATGAGGTCGGTCTCTGCATCCTGAAGCCTATGATGCTTTTTGCAGAGAAACCTCTGCTGAGGCCCAGGTAACTTGCTATTTCCCATAGCTGGCACAGGAGCCTTGGAAGACAGCATTGTTTTCAGTATTATTTCACCATTTTTTCACCACTGTTTCAGGAACGGGAGCCCTTTTCAACCGTTAGCGGAAGAATCCTTGTTTGGAGATGAGATATTTTTCTGGGGTGGCAAGTGCAGGGCCTCTGTCAGTCCTGGGTTTGTTGGACTAGCGCCAGACATGAGAAGTGCGCCTTTGTGGGACAGATGAATAGTGCGGATCCTGTTTCAGTCTAAAGACTGAAACAGGATCCGCACTTTTCACCGTTCCTTTCAGAATCATTTGATTCATCAGCTAGGAATGGTGATTGCTTCTCCAGACCAATCGAAGGCTAGGCCAAAGTAACTCGATCTTTCCAAGAGGTGTGTGGCCCAACTTTTGAAAGAACCGCTAAGTGGAGAACTATTTGGTATTTTTCCTAAGCACTTTTCACCGTAATTGTCCTAAGGTTGGTCTCTGCAACCTTAAGCATACCAGAGTTTTCACAGACGAAACAGGCTGAGGCCCATTAATCTTGGCATTTCCAATAGTTGGTCCTAGAGACTACCAAGAAAGTGTTCTTTTAACTATTATTCTGTTGTGGTTTCAGCATTATTTTCAGTACCCGAGCAGGCTTCTCACATTAGGATAAGAATCCTGCCTGGTAGTTGAAATTTCATGGTGGGGTGTAAGAGCGGGGCTTCTGTCAGCCCTGCCTTTGATTTGTTTACCTCCAGAGTTGGAAAGTGCATATTTGCGTGAGATGGGAAAAGTGTGGATCGTGCTTCAGATTTCATCCTGACACTTTGAAATGTCCAGTGTGTTGGTAATTATTTGCCATTTCCATGGCGTTTGGCCGCGTAATAGTCATGAGGTCGGTCTCTGCATCCTGAAGCCTATGATGCTTTTTGCAGAGAAACCTGTGCTGAGGCCCAGGTAACTTGCTATTTCCCATAGCTGGCACAGGAGCCTTGGAAGATAGGATTGTTTTCAGTATTATTTCATCATTTTTTCACCACTGTTTCAAGAAAGGGAGCCCTTTTCAACTGGTAGCGGAAGAATCCTTCTTTGGAGATGAGATATTTTTCTGGGGTGGCAAGTGCAGGGCCTCTGTCAGTCCTGGGTTTGTTGGACTAGCGCCAGACATGAGAAGTGCGCCTTTGTGGGACAGGTGAATAGTGCGCATCCTGTTTCAGTCTAAAGACTGAAACAGGATCCGCACTTTTCACCGTTCCTTTCAGAATCATTTGATTCATCAGCTAGGAATGGCGATTGCTTCTCCAGACAAATCGAAGGCTAGGCCAAAGTAACTCGATCTTTCCAAGAGGTGTGTGGCCCAACTTTTGAAAGAACCGCTAAGTGGAGAACTATCTGGTATTTTTCCTAAGCACTTTTCACCGTAATTGTCCTAAGGTTGGTCTCTGCATCCTTAAGCATACGAGAGTTTTCACAGACGAAACAGGCTGAGGACCAGTAATCTTGGCATTTCCAATAGTTTGTCCTAGAGACTAGCAAGAAAGTGTTCTTTTAAGTATTATTCCGTTGTGGTTTCAGCATTATTTTCAGAACCCGAGCAGGGTTCTCGCATTAGCATAAGAATCCTGCCTGGTAGTTGAGATTTCTGAGTGGGGTATAAGTTGGGGGATTCTGTCAGCCCTGCCTTTGATTTGTTTACCTCCAGAGTTGGAAAGTGCATAATTGCGTGAGATGGGAAAAGTGTGGATCGTGTTTCAGATTTCATACTGACATTTGAAATGATCAGTGTGTTGGTAATTATTTGCCATTTCCATGGCGTTTGGCACCGTAATAGTCATGAGGTCGGTCTCTGCATCCTGAAGCCTATGATGCTTTTTGCAGAGAAACCTGTGCTGAGGCCCAGGTAACTTGCTATTTCCCATAGCTGGCACAGGAGCCTTGGAAGATAGGATTGTTTGCAGTATTATTTCACCATTTTTTCACCACTGTTTCAAGAACGGGAGCCCTTTTCAACCGTTAGCGGAAGAATCCTTCTTTGGAGATGAGATATTTTTCTGGGGTGGCAAGTGCAGGGCCTCTGTCAGTCCTGGGTTTGTTGGACTAGCGCCAGACATGAGAAGTCGGCCTTTGTGGGACAGGTGAATAGTGCGGATCCTGTTTCAGTCTAAAGACTGAAACAGGATCCGCACTTTTCACCGTTCCTTTCAGAATCATTTGATTCATCAGCTAGGAATGGCGATTGCTTCACCAGACCAATCGAAGGCTAGGCCAAAGTAACTCGATCTTTCCAAGAGGTGTGTGGCCCAACTTTTGAAAGAACCGCTAAGTGGAGAACTATTTGTTATTTTTCCGAAGCACTTTTCACCGTAATTGTCATAAGGTTGGTCTCTGCATCCTTAAGCATACCAGTGTCTTCACAGACGAAACAGGCTGAGGCCCAGTAATCTTGGCATTTCCAATAGTTGGTCTTAGAGACTACCAAGAAAGTGTTTTTTTAAGTATTATTCCATTGTGGTTTCAGCATTATTTTCAGTACCCAAGCAGGGTTCTCGCATTAGCATAAGAATCCTGCCTGGTAGTTGAGATTTCTGGGTGGGGTGTAAGTGCAGGGCTTCTGTCAGCCCTGCCTTTGATTTGTTTACCTCCAGAGTTGGAAAGTGCATATTTGCGTGAGATGTGTAAAGTGTGGATCGTGCTTCAGATTTCATCCAGACACTTTGAAATGACCAGTGTGTTCGTAATTATTTGCCATTTCCATGGCGTTTGGCACCGTAATAGTCATGAGGTCGGTCTCTGCATCCTGAAGCCTAGGATGCTTTTTGCAGAGAAACCTCTGATGAGGCCCAGGTAACTTGCTATTTCCCATAGCTGGCACAGGAGCCTTGGAAGATAGGATTGTTTTCAGTATTATTTCACCATTTTTTCACCACTGTTTCAAGAACGGGAGCCCTTTTCAACTGGTAGCGGAAGAATCCTTCTTTGGAGATGAGATATTTTTCTGGAGTGGCAAGTGCAGGGCCTCTGTCAGTCCTGGGTTTGTTGGACTAGCGCCAGACATGAGAAGTGCGCCTTTGTGGGACAGGTGAATAGTGCGGATCCTGTTTCAGTCTAAAGACTGAAACAGGATCCGCACTTTTCACCGTTCCTTTCAGAATCATTTGATTCATCAGCTAGGAATGGCGATTGCTTCTCCAGACCAATCGAAGGCTAGGCCAAAGTAACTCGATCTTTCCAAGAGGTGTGTGGCCCAACTTTTGAAAGAACCGCTAAGTGGAGAACTATTTGGTATTTTTCCGAAGCACTTTTCACCGCAATTGTCCTAAGGTTGGTCTCTGCATCCTTAAGCATACGAGAGTTTTCACAGACGAAACAGGCTGAGGCCCAGTAATCTTGGCATTTCCAATAGTTGGTCCTAGAGACTAGCAAGAGAGTGTTCTTTTAAGTATTATTCCGTTGTGGTTTCAGCATTATATTCAGAACCCGAGCAGGGTTCTCGCATTAGCATAAGCATCCTGCCTGGTAGTTGAGATTTCTGGGTGGGGTATAAGTTGGGGGACTCTGTCAGCCCTGCCTTTGATTTGTTTACCTCCAGAGTTGGAAAGTGCATAATTGCGTGAGATGGGAAAAGTGTGGATCGTGTTTCAGATTTCATACTGAAATTTGAAATGATCAGTGTGTTGGTAATTATTTGCCATTTCCATGGCGTTTGGCCCCGTAATAGTCATGAGGTCGGTCTCTGCATCCTGAAGCCTATGATGCTTTTTGCAGAGAAACCTCTGCTGAGGCCCAGGTAACTTGGTATTTCCCATAGCTGGCACAGGAGCCTTGGAAGATAGGATTGTTTTCAGTATTATTTCACCATTTTTTCACCACTGTTTCAAGAACCGGAGCCCTTTTCAACCGTTAGCGGAAGAATCCTTCTTTGGAGATGAGATATTTTTCTGGGGTGGCAAGTGCAGGGCCTCTGTCAGTCCTGGGTTTGTTGGACTAGCGCCAGACATGAGAAGTGCGCCTTTGTGGGACAGGTGAATAGTGCGCATCCTGTTTCAGTCTAAAGACTGAAACAGGATCCGCACTTTTCACCGTTCCTTTCAGAATCATTTGATTCATCAGCTAGGAATGGCGATTGCTTCTCCAGACCAATCGAAGGCTAGGCCAAAGTAACTCGATCTTTCCAAGAGGTGTGTGGCCCAACCTTTGAAAGAACCGCTAAGTGGAGCACTTTTTGTTATTTTTCCGAAGCGCTTTTCACCGTAATTGTCATAAGGTTGATCTCTGCATCCTTAAGCATACCAGAGTTTTCACAGATGAAACAGGCTGAGGCCCAGTAATCTTGGCATTTCCAATAGTTGGTCTTAGAGACTACCAAGAAAGTGTTCTTTTAAGTATTATACCTTTGTGGTTTCAGCATTATTTTCAGAACCCGAGCAGGGCTCTCACAATAGCATAAGAATCCTGCCTGGTAGTTGAGATTTCTGGGTGGGGTGTAGGTGCAGGGCTTCTGTCAGCCCTGCCTTTGATTTGTTTACCTCAAGAGTTGGAAAGTGCATATTTGCGTGAGATGGGAAAAGTGTGGATCGTGCTTCAGATTTCATCCTGACACTTAGAAATGACCAGTGTGTTGGTAATTTTTTGCCATTTCCATGGCGTTTGGCACCGTAATAGTCATGAGGTCGGTCTCTGCATCCTGAAGCCTATGATGCTTTTTGCAGAGAAACCTGTGCTGAGGCCCAGGTAACTTGCTATTTCCCATAGCTGGCACAGGAGCCTTGGAAGATAGGATTGTTTGCAGTATTATTTCACCATTTTTTCACCACTGTTTCAAGAACGGGAGCCCTTTTCAACCGTTAGCGGAAGAATCCTTCTTTGGAGATGAGATATTTTTCTGGGGTGGCAAGTGCAGGGCCTCTGTCAGTCCTGGGTTTGTTGGACTAGCCCCAGACATGAGAAGTGCGCCTTTGTGGGACAGGTGAATAGTGCGGATCCTGTTTCAGTCTAAAGACTGAAACAGGATCCACACTTTTCACCGTTCCTTTCAGAATCATTTGATTCATCAGCTAGGAATGGCGATTGCTTCTCCAGACCAATCGAAGGCTGGGCCAAAGTAACTCGATCTTTCCAAGAGGTGTGTGGCCCAACTTTTGAAAGAACCGCTAAGTGGAGAACTGTTTGGTATTTTTCCTAAGCACTTTTCACCGTAATTGTCCTAAGGTTGGTCTCTGCATCCTTAAGCATACCAGAGTTTTCAGAGACGAAACAGGCTGAGGCCCAGTAATCTTGGCATTTCCAATAGTTGGTCCTAGAGACTACCAAGAAAGTGTTCTTTTAAGTATTATTCTGTTGTGGTTTCAGCATTATTTTCAGAACCCGAGCAGGGTTCTCGCATTACCATAAGAATCCTGCCTGGTAGTTGCGATTTCATGGTGGGGTGTAAGTGCCGGGCTTCTGTCAGCCCTGCCTTTGATTTGTTTACCTCCAGAATTGGAAAGTGCATAGTTGCGTGAGATGGGAAAAGTGTGGATCGTGCTTCAGATTTCATCCTGACACTTTGAAATGACCAGTGTGTTGGTAATTATTTGCCATTTCCATGGCGTTTGGCACCGTAATAGTCATGAGGTCGGTCTCTGCATCCTGAAGCCTATGATGCTTTTTGCAGAGAAACCTCTGCTGAGGCCCAGGTAACTTGCTATTTCCCATAGCTGGCACAGGAGCCTTGGAAGATAGGATTGTTTTCAGTATTATTTCACCATTTTTTCACCACTGTTTCAAGAACGGGAGCCCTTTTCAACCGTTAGCGGAAGAATCCTTCTTTGGAGATGAGATATTTTTCTGGGGTGGCAAGTGCAGGGCCTCTGTCAGTCCTGGGTTTGTTGGACTAGCGCCAGACATGAGAAGTGCGTCTTTGTGGGACAGTCTAAAGACTGAAACAGGATCCGCACTTTCCACCGTTCCTTTCAGAATCATTTGATTCATCAGCTAGGAATGGCGATTGCTTTTCCAGACCAATCGAAGGCTAGGCCAAAGTAACTCGATCTTTCCAAGAGGTGTGTGGCCCAACTTTTGAAAGAACTGCTAAGTGGAGAACTATTTGGTATTTTTCCGAAGCACTTTTCACTGTAATTGTCATAAGGTTGGTCTCTGCATCCTTAAGCATACGAGTGTTTTCACAGACGAAACAGGCTGAGGCCCATTAATCTTGGCATTTCCAAAAGTTGGTCCTAGAGACTACCAAGAAAGGGTTTTTTTAAGTATTATTCCATTGTGGTTTTAGCATTATTTTCAGAACCCGAGCAGGGTTCTCGCATTAGCATAAGAATCCTGCCTGGTAGTTGAGATTTCATGGTGGGGTGTAAGTGCGGGGCTTCTGTCAGCCCTGCCTTTGATTTGTTTACCTCCAGAGTTGGAAAGTGCATACTTGCGTGAGATGGGAAAAGTGTGGATCGTGCTTCAGATTTCATCCAGACACTTTGAAATGACCAGTGTGTTCGTAATTATTTGCCATTTCCATGGCGTTTGGCACCGTAATAGTCATGAGGTCGGTCTCTGCATCCTGAAGCCTATGATGCATTTTGCAGAGAAACCTCTGCTGAGGCCCAGGTAACTTGCTATTTCCCATAGCTGGCACAGGAGCCTTGGAAGATAGGATTGTTTTCAGTATTATTTCACCATTTTTTCACCACTGTTTCAGGAACGGGAGCCCTTTTCAACCGTTAGCGGAAGAATCCTTCTTTGGAGATGAGATATTTTTCTGGGGTGGCAAGTGCAGGGCCTCTGTCAGTCCTGGGTTTGTTGGACTAGCGCCAGACATGAGAAGTGCGCCTTTGTGGGACAGGTGCATAGTGCGGATCCTGTTTCAGTCTAAAGGCTGAAACAGGATCCCCACTTTTCACCGTTCCTTTCAGAATCATTTGATTCATCAGCTAGGAATGGCGATTGCTTCACCAGACTAGTCGAAGGCTAGGCCAAAGTAACTCGATCTTTCCACGAGGTGTGTGGCCCAACTTTTGAAAGAACCGCTAAGTGGAGAACTATTTGTTATTTTTCCGAAGCACTTTTCACCGTAATTGTCATAAGGTTGGTCTCTGCATCCTTAAGCGTACGAGAGTTTTCACAGATGAAACAGGCTGAGGCCCAGTAATCTTGGCATTTCCAATAGTTGGTCCTAGAGACTACCAAGAAAGTGTTTTTTTAAGTATTATTCCGTTGTGGTTTCAGCATTATTTTCAGTACCCGAGCAGGGTTCTCGCATTAGCATAAGAATCCTGCCTGGTAGTTGAGATTTCATGGTGGGGTGTAAGTGCGGGGCTTCTGTCAGCCCTGCCTTTGATTTGTTTACCTCCACAGTTGGAAAGTGCATAGTTGCGTGAGATGGGAAAAGTGTGGATCGTGCTTCAGATTTCATCCTGACACTTTGAAATGACCAGTGTGTTGGTAATTATTTGCCATTTCCATGGCGTTTGGCCCCGTAATAGTCATGAGGTCGGCCTCTGCATCCTGAAGCCTATGATGCTTTTTGCAGAGAAACCTCTGCTGAGGCCCAGGTAACTTGCTCTTTCCCATAGATGGCACAGGAGCCTTGGAAGATAGGATTGTTTTCAGTATTATTTCACCATTTTTTACCACTGTTTCAAGAACGGGAGCCCTTTTCAACCGGTAGCGGAAGAATCCTTCTTTGGAGATGAGATATTTTTCTGGGGTGGCAAGTGCAGGGCCTCTGTAAGTCCTGGGTTTGTTGGACTAGCGCCAGACATGAGAAGTGCTCCTTTGTGGGACAGGTGAATGTGCGGATCCTGTTTCAGTCTAAAGACTGAAACAGGATCCGCACTTATCACCGTTCCATTCAGAATCATTTGATTCATCAGCTAGGAATGGCGATTGCTTCTCCAGACCAATCGAAGGCTAGGCCAAAATAACTTGATCTTTCCAAGAGGTGTGTGGCCCAACTTTTGAAAGAACCGCTAAGTGGAGAACTATTTGGTATTTTTCCTAAGCACTTTTCACCGTAATTGTCATAAGGTTTGTCTCTGCATCCTTAAGCATACCAGAGTTTTCACAGACGAAACAGGCTGAGGCCCGTTAATCTTGGCATTTCCAATAGTTGGTCCTAGAGACTAGCAAGAAAGTGTTCTTTTAAGTATTATTCCGTTGTGGTTTCAGCATTATTTTCAGTACCCGAGCAGGGTTCTCGCATTAGCATAAGAATCCTGCCTGGTAGTTGAGATTTCATGGTGGGGTGTAAGTGCGGGGCTTCTGTCAGCCCTGCCTTTGATTTGTTTACCTCCAGAGTTGGAAAGTGCATATTTGCGTGAGATGGGAAAAGTGTGGATCGTGCTTCAGATTTCATCCGGACACTTTGAAATGACCAGTGTGTTGGTAATTATTTGCCATTTCCATGGCGTTTGGCCCCGTAATAGTCATGAGGTCGGTCTCTGCATCCTGAAGGCTATGATGCTTTTTGCAGAGAAACCTCTGCTGAGGCCCAGGTAACTTGCTATTTCCCATAGCTGGCACAGGAGCCTTGGAAGATAGGATTGTTTTCAGTATTATTTCACCATTTTTTCACCACTGTTTCAAGAACGGGAGCCCTTTTCAACCGTTAGCGGAAGAATCCTTCTTTGGAGATGAGATATTTTTCTGGGGTGGCAAGTGCAGGGCCTCTCTCAGTCCTGGGTTTGTTGGACTAGCGCCAGACATGAGAAGTGCGCCTTTGTGGGACAGATGAATAGTGCGGATCCTGTTTCAGTCTGAAGACTGAAACAGGATCCGCACTTTTCACCGTTCCTTTCAGAATCATTTGATTCATCAGCTAGGAATGGCGATTGCTTCTCCAGACCAATCGAAGGCTAGGCCAAAGTAACTCGATCTTTCCAAGAGGTGTGTGGCCCAACTTTTGAAAGAACCCCTAAGTGGAGAACTATTTGGTATTTTTCCTAAGCACTTTTCACCGTAATTGTCCTAAGGTTGGTCTCTGCATCCTTAAGCATACCAGAGTCTTCACAGACGAAACAGGCTGAGGCCCAGTAATCTTGGCATTTCCAATAGTTTGTCCTAGAGACTAGCAAGAAAGTGTTCTTTTAAGTATTATTTCGTTGTGGTTTCAGCATTATTTTCAGAACATGAGCAGGGTTCTCGCATTAGCATAAGAATCCTGCCTCGTAGTTGAGATTTCTGTGTGGGGTGTAAGTGCGGGGCTTCTATCAGCCCTGCCTTTGATTTGTTTACCTCCAGAGTTGGAAAGTGCATAGTTGCGTGAGATGGGAAAAGTGTGGATCGTGCCTCCGATTTCATCCAGACACTTTGAAATGAGCAGTGTGTTGGTAATTATTTGCCATTTCCATGGCGTTTGGCACCGTAATAGTCATGAGGTGGGTCTCTGCATCCTGAAACCTATGATGCTTTTTGCAGAGAAACCTCTGCTGAGGCCCAGGTAACTTGCTATTTCCCATAGCAGGCACAGGAGCCTTGGAAGATAGGATTGTTTTCAGTATTATTTCACCATTTTTTCACCACTATTTCAAGAAAGGGAGCCCTTTTCAACCGTTATCGGAAGAATCCTTCTTTGGAGATGAGATATTTTTCTGGGGTGGCAAGTGCAGGGCCTCTGTCAGTCCTGGGTTTGTTGGACTAGCGCCAGACATGAGAAGTGCGCCTTTGTGGGACAGGTCAATAGTGCGGATCCTGTTTCAGTCTAAAGACTGAAACAGGATCCGCACTTTTCACCGTTCCTTTCAGAATCATTTGATTCATCAGCTAGGAATGGCGATTGCTTCTCCAGACCAATCGAAGGCTAGGCCAAAATAACTCGATCTTTCCAAGAGGTGTGTGGCCCAACTTTTGAAAGAACTGCTAAGTGGAGAACTATTTCGTATTTTTCTGAAGCACTTTTCACCGCAATTGTCATAAGGTTGGTCTCTGCATCCTTAAGCATACGAGAGTTTTCACAGACGAAACATGCTGAGGCCCAGTAATCTTGGCATTTACAATAGTTGGTCCTAGAGACTACCAAGAAAGTGTTTTTTTAAATATTATTCCATTGTGGTTTCAGCATTATTTTCAGAACCCGAGCAGGCTTCTCGCATTAGCATAAGAATCCTGCCTGGTAGTTGAGATTTCTGGGTGGGTTGTAGGTGTGGGGATTCTGTCAGCCCTGCCTTTGATTTGTTTACCTCCAGAGTTGGAAAGTGCATAGTTGCGTGAGATGGGAAAAGTGTGGATCGTGCTTCAGATTTCATCCTGACACTTTGAAATGACCAGTGTGTTGGTAATTATTTTCCATTTCCATGGCGTCTGTCACCGTAATAGTCATGAGGTCGGTCTCTGCATCCTGAAGCCTATGATGCTTTTTGCAGAGAAACCTCTGCTGAGGCCCAGGTAACTTGCTATTTCCCATAGCTGGCACAGGAGCCTTGGAAGATAGGATTGTTTTCAGTATTATGTCACCATTTTTTCACCACTGTTTCAAGAACGGGAGCCCTTTTCAACCGTTAGCGGAAGAATCCTTCTTTGGAGATGAGATATTTTTCTGGGGTGGCAAGTGCAGGGCCTCTGTCAGTCCTGGGTTTGTTGGACTAGCGCCAGACATGAGAAGTGCGCCTTTGTGGGACAGGTGAATAGTGCGGATCCTGTTTCAGTCTAAAGACTGAAACAGGATCCGCACTTTTCACCGTTCCTTTCAGAATCATTTGATTCATCAGCTAGGAATGGCGATTGCTTCTCCAGACCAATCGAAGGCTAGGCCAAAGTACCTCGATCTTTCCAAGAGGTGTGTGGCCCAACTTTTGAAAGAACCGCTAAGTGGAGAACTATTTGGTATTTTTCCGAAGCACTTTTCACCGTAGTTGTCATAAGGTTGGTCTCTGCATCCTTAAGCATACGAGAGTTTTCACAGACGAAACAGGCTGAGGCCCAGTAATCTTGGCATTTCCAATAGTTTGTCCTAGAGACTAGCAAGAAAGTGTTCTTTTAAGTATTATTTCGTTGTGGTTTCAGCATTATTTTCAGAACATGAGCAGGGTTCTCGCATTAGCATAAGAATCCTGCCTCGTAGTTGAGATTTCTGGGTGGGGTATAAGTTGGGGGCTTCTGTCAGCCCTGCCTTTGATTTGTTTACCTCCAGAGTTGCAAAGTGCATAATTGCGTGAGATGGGAAAAGTGTGGATCGTGTTTCAGATTTCATCCAGACACTTTGAAATGACCAGTGTGTTGGTAATTATTTGCCATTTCCATGGCGTTTGGCACCTTAATAGTCATGAGGTCGGTCTCTGCATCCTGAAGCCTATGATGCTTTTTGCAGAGAAACCTCTGCTGAGGCCCAGGTAACTTGCTATTTCCCATAGCTGGCACAAGATCCTTGGAAGATAGGATTGTTTTCAGTATTATTTCACCGTTTTTTCACCACTGTTTCAATAACGGGAGCCCTTTTCAACCGTTAGCGGAAGAATCCTTCTTTGGAGATGAGATATTTTTCTGGGGTGGCAAGTGCAGGGCCTCTGTCAGTCCTGGGTTTGTTGGACTAGCTCCAGACATGAGAAGTGCGCCTTTGTGGGACAGGTGAATAGTGCGGATCCTGTTTCAGTCTAAAGACTGAAACAGGATCCGCACTTTTCACCGTTCCTTTCAGAATCATTTGATTCATCAGCTAGGAATGGCGATTGCTTCTCCAGACCAATCGAAGGCTAGGCCAAAGTAACTCGATCTTTCCAAGAGGTGTGTGGCCCAACTTTTGAAAGAACCGCTAAGTGGAGAACTATTTGGTATTTTTCCTAAGCACTTTTCACCGTAATTGTCCTAAGGTTGGTCTCTGCATCCTTAAGCATACCAGAGTTTTCACAGACGAAACAGGCTGAGGCCCATTAATCTTGGCATTTCCAATAGTTGGTCCTAGAGACTACCAAGAAAGTGTTCTTTTAAGTATTATTCCGTTGTGGTTTCAGCATTATTTTCAGAACCCGAGCAGGGTTCTCGCATTAGCATAAGAATCCTGCCTGGTAGTTGAGATTTCTGGGTGGGGTATAAGTTGGGGGCTTCTGTCAGCCCTGCCTTTGATTTGTTTACCTGCAGAGTTGCAAAGTGCATAATTTTGTGAGATGGGAAAAGTGTGGATCGTGTTTCAGATTTCATCCAGACACTTTGAAATGACCAGTGTGTTGGTAATTATTTGCCATTTCCATGGCGTTTGGCACCTTAATAGTCATGAGGTCGGTCTCTGCATCCTGAAGCCTATGATGCTTTTTGCAGAGAAACCTCTGCTGAGGCCTAGGGAACTTGCTATTTCCCATAGCTGGCACAGGAGCCTTGGAAGATAGCATTGTTTTCAGTATTATTTCATAATTTTTTCACCACTGTTTCAAGAACGGGAGCCCTTTTCAACCGTTAGCGGAAGAATCCTTCTTTGGAGATGAGATATTTTTCTGGGGTGGCAAGTACAGGGCCTCTGTCAGTCCTGGGTTTGTTGGACTAGCGCCAGACATGAGAAGTGCGCCTTTGTGGGACAGGTGAATAGTGTGGATCCTGTTTCAGTCTAAAGACTGAAACAGGACCCGCACTTTTCACCGTTCCTTTCAGAATCATTTGATTCATCAGCTAGGAATGGCGATTGCTTCTCCAGACCAATCGAAGGCTTGACCAAAGTAACTCGATCTTTCCAAGAGGTGTGTGGCCCAACTTTTGAAAGAACCGCTAAGTGGAGAACTATTTGTTATTTTTCCGAAGCACTTTTCACCGTAGTTGTCATAAGGTTGGTCTCTGCATCCTTAAGCATACCAGAGTTTTCACAGACGAAACAGGCTGAGGCCCAGTAATCTTGGCATTTCCAATAGTTTGTCCTAGAGACTACCAAGAAAGTGTTCTTTTAAGTATTATTCTGTTGTGGTTTCAGCATTATTTTCAGAACCCGAGCAGAGTTCTCGCATTAGCATAAGAATCCTGCCTGGTAGTTGAGATTTCATGGTGGGGTGTAAGTGCGGGGCTTCTGTCAGCCCTGCCTTTGATTTGTTTACCTCCAGAGTTGGAAAGTGCATAATTGCGTGAGATGGGAAAAGTGTGGATCGTGCTTCAGATTTCATACTGACATTTGAAATGATCAGTGTGTTGGTAATTATTTGCCATTTCCATGGCGTTTGGCACGGTAATAGTCATGAGGTCGGTCTCTGCATCCTGAAGTCTATGATGCTTTTTGCAGAGAAACCTCTGCTGAGGCCCAGGTAACTTGCTATTTCCCATAGCTGGCACAGGAGCCTTGGAAGATAGCATTGTTTTCAGTATTATTTCACCATTTTTTCACCACTGTTTCAAGAACGGGAGCCCTTTTCAACCGTTAGCGGAAGAATCCTTCTTTGGAGATGAGATATTTTTCTGGGGTGGCAAGTGCAGGGCCTCTGTCAGTCCTGGGTTTGTTGGACTAGCGCCAGACATGAGAAGTGCGCCTTTGTGGGACAGGAGAATAGTGCGGATCCTGTTTCAGTCTAAAGACTGAAACAGGATCCGCACTTTTCACCGTTCCTTTCAGAATCATTTGATTCATCAGCTAGGAATGGCGATTGCTTCTCCAGACCAATCGAAGGCTAGGCCAAAGTAACTCGATCTTTCCAAGAGATGTGTGGCCCAACTTTTGAAAGAACCGCTAAGTGGAGAACTATTTGGTATTTTTCCTAAGCACTTTTCACCGTAATTGTCCTAAGGTTGGTCTCTGCATCCTTAAGCATACCAGAGATTTCACAGACGAACCAGGCTGAGGCCCATTAATCTTGGCATTTCCAATAGTTGGTCCTAGAGACTACCAAGAAACTGTTCTTTTAAGTATTATTCTGTTGTGGTTTCTGCATTAATTTCAGAACCCGAGCAGGTTTCTCGCATTAGCATAAGAATCCTGCCTGGTAGTTGAGATTTCATGGTGGGGTGTAAGTGGGGGGCTTCTGTCACCCCTGCCTTTGATTTGTTTACCTCCAGAGTTGGAAAGTGCATAGTTGCGTGAGATGGGAAAAGTGTGGATCGTGCTTCAGATTTCATCCTGACTCTTTGAAATGACCAGTGTGTTGGTAATTATTTGCCATTTCCATGGCGTTTGGCCCCGTAATAGTCATGAGGTCGGTCTCTGCATCCTGAAGCCTATGATGCTTTTTGCAGAGAAACCTCTGCTGAGGCCCAGGTAACTTGCTATTTCCCATAGCTGGCACAGGAGCCTTGGAAGATAGGATTGTTTTCAGTATTATTTCATCATTTTTTCACCACTGTTTCAAGAACGGGAGCCCTTTTCAACCGTTAGCGGAAGGATCCTTCTTTGGAGATGAGATATTTTTCTGGGGTGGCAAGTGCAGGGCCTCTGTCAGTCCTGGGTTCGTTGGACTAGCGCCAGACATGAGAAGTGCGCCTTTGTGGGACAGGTGAATAGTGCGGATCCTGTTTCAGTCTAAAGACTGAAACAGGACCCGCACTTTTCACCGTTCCTTTCAGAATCATTTGATTCATCAGCTAGGAATGGCGATTGCTTCTCCAGACCAATCGAAGGCTAGGCCAAAGTAACTCGATCTTTCCAAGAGGTGTGTGGCCCAACTTTTGAAAGAACCGCTAAGTGGAGAACTATTTGTTATTTTTCCGAAGCACTTTTCACCGTAATTGTCATAAGGTTGGTCTCTGCATCCTTAAGCATACCAGTGTCTTCACAGACGAAACAGGCCGAGGCCCAGTAATCTTGGCATTTCCAATAGTTGGTCTTAGAGACTACCAAGAAAGTGTTCCTTTAAGTATTATTCCTTTGTGGTTTCAGCATTATTTTCAGTACCGGAGCAGGGTTCTCGCATTAGCATAAGAATCCTGCCTGGTAGTTGAGATTTCATGGTGGGGTGTAAGTGGGGGGCTTCTGTCAGCCCTGCCTGTGATTTGTTTACCTCCAGAGTTGGAAAGTGCATAGTTGGGTGAGATGAGAAAAGTGTGGATCGTGCTTCAGATTTCATCCTGACACTTTGAAATGACCAGTGTGTTGGTAATTATTTGCCATTTCCATGGCGTTTGGCCCCGTAATAGTCATGAGGTCGGTCTCTGCATCCTGAAGCCTATGATGCTTTTTGCAGAGAAACCTCTGCTGAGGCCCAGGTAACTTGCTATTTCCCATAGCTGGCACAGGAGCCTTGGAAGATAGGATTGTTTTCAGTATTATTTCACCATTTCTTCACCACTGTTTCAAGAACGGGAGCCCTTTTCAACCGTTATCGGAAGAATCCTTCTTTGGAAATGAGATATTTTTCTGGGGTGGCAAATGCAGGGCCTCTGTCAGTCCTGGGTTTGTTGCACTAGCGCCAGAAATGAGAAGTGCGCCTTTGTGGGACAGGTGAATAATGCGGATCCTGTTTCAGTCTAAAGACTGAAACAGGATCCGCACTTTTCACCGTTCCTTTCAGAATCATTTGATTCATCAGCTAGGAATGGCGATTGCTTCTCCAGACCAATCGAAGGCTAGGCCGAAGTACCTCGATCTTTCCAAGAGGTGTGTGGCCCAACCTTTGAAAGAACCGCTAAGTGGAGAACTATTTGGTATTTTTCTGAAGCACTTTTCACCGTAGTTGTCATTAGGTTGGTCTCTGCATCCTTAAGCATACCAGAGTTTTCACAGACGAAACATGCTGAGGCCCATTAATCTTGGCATTTCCAATAGTTGGTCCTAGAGACTACCAAGAAAGTGTTCTTTTAAGTATTATTCCATTGTGGTTTCAGCATTATTTTCAGAACCCGAGCAGGGTTCTCGCATTAGCATAAGAATCCTGCCTGGTAGTTGAGATTTCATGGTGGGGTGTAAGTGCGGGGCTTCTGTCAGCCCTGCCTTTGATTTGTTTACCTCCAGAGTTGGAAAGTGCATATTTGCGTGAGATGGGAAAAGTGTGGATCGTGCTTCAGATTTCATCCTGACACTTTGAAACGACCAGTGTGTTGGTAATTATTTGCCATTTCCATGTCGTTTGGCACCGTAATAGTCATGAGGTCGGTCTCTGCATCCTGAAGCCTATGATGCTTTTTGCAGAGAAACCTCTGCTGAGGCCCAGGTAACTTGCTATTTCCCATAGCTGGCACAGGAGCCTTGGAAGATAGGATTGTTTTCAGTATTATTTCACCATTTTTTCACCACTGTTTCAAGAACGGGAGCCCTTTTCAACCGTTAGCGGAAGAATCCTTCTTTGGAGATGAGATATTTTTCTGGGGTGGCAAGTGCAGGGCCTCTGTCAGTCCTGGGTTTGTTGGACTAGCGCCAGACATGAGAAGTGCGCCTTTGTGGGACAGGAGAATAGTGCGGATCCTGTTTCAGTCTAAAGACTGAAACAGGATCCGCACTTTTCACCGTTCCTTTCAGAATCATTTGATTCATCAGCTAGGAATGGCGATTGCGTCTCCAGACCAATCGAAGGCTAGGCCAAAGTAACTCGACCTTTCCAAGAGGTGTGTGGCCCAACTTTTGAAAGAACCGCTAAGTGGAGAACTATTTGGTATTTTTCCTAAGCACTTTTCACCGTAATTGTTCTAAGGTTGGTCTCTGCATCCTTAAGCATACCAGAGTTTTCACAGACGAAACAGGCTGAGGCCCATTAATCTTGGCATTTCCAAAAGTTGGTCCTAGAGACTACCAAGAAAGTGTTCTTTTAAGTATTATTGTGTTGTGGTTTCAGCATTATTTTCAAAACCCGAGCAGGGTTCTCTCATTAGCATAAGAATCCTGCCTGGTAGTTGAGATTTCATCGTGGGGTGAAAGTGCGGGGCTTCTGTCAGCCCTGCCTTTGATTTGTTTATCTCCAGAGTTGGAAAGTGCATAGTTGCGTGAGATGGGTAAAGTGTGGATCGTGCTTCCGATTTCATCCTGACACTTTGAAATGACCAGTGTGTTGGTAGTTATTTGCCCTTTCCATGGCGTTTGGCACCGTAATAGTCATGAGGTCGGTCTCTGCATCTTGAAGCCTATGATGCTTTTTGCAGAGAAACCTCTGCTGAGGCCCAGGTAACTTGCTATTTCCCATAGCTGGCACAGGAGCCTTTGGAAGATAGGATTGTTTTCAGTATTATTTCACCATTTTTTCACCACTGTTTCAAGAACGGGAGCCCTTTTCAACCGTTATCGGAAGAATCCTTCTTTGGAGATGAGATATTTTTCTGGGGTGGCAAGTGCAGGGCCTCTGTCAGTCCTGGGTTTGTTGGACTAGCGCCAGACATGAGAAGTGCGCCTTTGTGGGACAGGTGAATAGTGCGGATCCTGTTTCAGTCTAAAGACTGAAACAGGATCCGCACTTTTCACCGTTCCTTTCAGAATCATTTGATTCATCAGCTAGGAATGGCGATTGCTTCTGCAGACCAATCGAAGGCTAGACCAAAGTAACTCGATCTTTCCAAGAGGTGTGTGGCCCAACTTTTGAAAGAACCGCTAAGTGGAGAACTATTTGGTATTTTTCCGAAGCACTTTTCACCGTAGTTGTCATAAGGTTGGTCTCTGCATCCTTACGCATACCAGAGTTTTCACAGACGAAACAGGCTGAGGCCCAGTAATCTTGGCATTTTCAATAGTTGGTCTTAGAGACTACAAGAAAGTGTTCTTTTAAGTATTATTCCTTTGTGGTTTCAGCATTATTTTCAGAACCCAAGCAGGGTTCTCGCATTAGCATAAGAATCCTGCCTGGTAGTTGAGATTTCATGGTGGGGTGTAAGTGCGGGGCTTCTGTCAGCCCTGCCTTTGATTTGTTTACCTCCAGAGTTGGAAAGTGCATATTTGCGTGAGATGGGAAAAGTGTGGATCGTGCTTCAGATTTCATCCAGACACTTTGAAATGACCAGTGTGTTGGTAGTTATTTGCCATTTCCATGGCGTTTGGCACCGTAGTAGTCATGAGGTCGGTCTCTGCATCTTGAAGCCTATGATGCTTTTTGCAGAGAAACCTCTGCTGAGGCCCAGGTAACTTGCTATTTCCCATACATGGCACAGGAGCCTTGGAAGATAGGATTGTTTTCAGTATTATTTCACCATATTTTCACCACTGTTTCAAGAATCGGAGCCCTTTTCAACCGTTATCGGAAGAATCCTTTGGAGATGAGATATTTTTCTGGGGTGGCAAGTGCAGGGCCTCTGTCAGTCCTGGGTTTGTTGGACTAGCGCCAGACATGAGAAGTGCGCCTTTGTGGGACAGGTGAATAGTGCGGATCCTGTTTCAGTGTAAAGACTGAAACAGGATCCGCACTTTTCACCGTTCCTTTCAGAATCATTTGATTCATCAGCTAGGAATGGCGATTGCTTCTCCAGACCAATCGAAGGCTAGGCCAAAATAACTCGATCTTTCCAAGAGGTGTGTGGCCCAACTTTTGAAAGAACTGCTAAGTGGAGAACTATTTCGTATTTTTCCGAAGCACTTTTCACCGCAATTGTCATAAGGTTGGTCTCTGCATCCTTAAGCATACGAGAGTTTTCACAGACGAAACATGCTGAGGCCCAGTAATCTTGGCATTTACAATAGTTGGTCCTAGAGACTACCAAGAAAGTGTTTTTTTAAATATTATTCCATTGTGGTTTCAGCATTATTTTCAGAACCCGAGCAGGCTTCTCGCATTAGCATAAGAATCCTGCCTGGTAGTTGAGATTTCTGGGTGGGTTGTAGGTGTGGGGATTCTGTCAGCCTTGCCTTTGATTTGTTTACCTCCAGAGTTGGAAAGTGCATAGTTGCGTGAGATGGGAAAAGTGTGGATCGTGCTTCAGATTTCATCCTGACACTTTGAAATGACCAGTGTGTTGGTAATTATTTTCCATTTCCATGGCGTCTGGCACCGTAATAGTCATGAGGTTGGTCTCTGCATCCTGAAGCCTATGATGCTTTTTGCAGAGAAACCTCTGCTGAGGCCCAGGTAACTTGCTATTTCCCATAGCTGGCACAGGAGCCTTGGAAGATAGGATTGTTTTCAGTATTATTTCACCATTTTTTCACCACTGTTTCAAGAACGGGAGCCCTTTTCAACCGTTAGCGGAAGAATCCTTCTTTGGAGATGAGATATTTTTCTGGGGTGGCAAGTGCAGGGCCTCTGTCAGTCCTGGGTTTGTTGGACTAGCGCCAGACATGAGAAGTGCGCCTTTGTGGGACAGGTCAATAGTGCGGATCCTGTTTCAGTCTAAAGACTGAAACAGGATCCGCACTTTTCACCGTTCCTTTCAGAATCATTTGATTCATCAGCTAGGAATGGCGATTGCTTCTCCAGACCAATCGAAGGCTAGGCTAAAATAACTCGATCTTTCCAAGAGGTGTGTGGCCCAACTTTTGAAAGAACTGCTAAGTGGAGAACTATTTCGTATTTTTCCGAAGCACTTTTCACCGCAATTGTCATAAGGTTGGTCTCTGCATCCTTAAGCATACGAGAGTTTTCACAGACGAAACATGCTGAGGCCCAGTAATCTTGGCATTTACAATAGTTGGTCCTAGAGACTACCAAGAAAGTGTTTTTTTAAATATTATTCCATTGTGGTTTCAGCATTATTTTCAGTACCCGAGCAGGCTTCTCGCATTAGCATAAGAATCCTGCCTGGTAGTTGAGATTTCTGGGTGGGTTGTAGGTGTGGGGATTCTGTCAGCCTTGCCTTTGATTTGTTTACCTCCAGAGTTGGAAAGTGCATAGTTGCGTGAGATGGGAAAAGTGTGGATCGTGCTTCAGATTTCATCCTGACACTTTGAAATGACCAGTGTGTTGGTAATTATTTTCCATTTCCATGGCGTCTGGCACCGTAATAGTCATGAGGTCGGTCTCTGCATCCTGAAGCCTATGATGCTTTTTGCAGAGAAACCTCTGCTGAGGCCCAGGTAACTTGCTATTTCCCATAGCTGGCACAGGAGCCTTGGAAGATAGGATTGTTTTCAGTATTATTTCACCATTTTTTCACCACTGTTTCAAGAACGGGAGCCCTTTTCAACCGTTAGCGGAAGAATCCTTCTTTGGAGATGAGATATTTTTCTGGGGTGGCAAGTGCAGGGCCTCTGTCAGTCCTGGGTTTGTTGGACTAGCGCCAGACATGAGAAGTGCGCCTTTGTGGGACAGGTGAATAGTGCGGATCCTGTTTCAGTCTAAAGACTGAAACAGGATCCGCACTTTTCACCGTTCCTTTCAGAATCATTTGATTCATCAGTAGGAATAGCGATTGCTTCTCCAGACCAATCGAAGGCTAGGCCAAAGTACCTCGATCTTTCCAAGAGGTGTGTGGCCCAACTTTTGAAAGAACCGCTAAGTGGAGAACTATTTGGTATTTTTCCGAAGCACTTTTCACCGTAGTTGTCATAAGGTTGGTCTCTGCATCCTTAAGCATACGAGAGTTTTCACAGACGAAACAGGCTGAGGCCCAGTAATCTTGGCATTTCCAATAGTTTGTCCTAGAGACTAGCAAGAAAGTGTTCTTTTAAGTATTATTTCGTTGTGGTTTCAGCATTATTTTCAGAACATGAGCAGGGTTCTCGCATTAGCATAAGAATCCTGCCTCGTAGTTGAGATTTCTGGGTGGGGTATAAGTTGGGGGCTTCTGTCAGCCCTGCCTTTGATTTGTTTACCTGCAGAGTTGCAAAGTGCATAATTTTGTGAGATGGGAAAAGTGTGGATCGTGTTTCAGATTTCATCCAGACACTTTGAAATGACCAGTGTGTTGGTAATTATTTGCCATTTCCATGGCGTTTGGCACCTTAATAGTCATGAGGTCGGTCTCTGCATCCTGAAGCCTATGATGCTTTTTGCAGAGAAACCTCTGCTGAGGCCCAGGTAACTTGCTATTTCCCATAGCTGGCACAAGATCCTTGGAAGATAGGATTGTTTTCAGTATTATTTCACCGTTTTTTGACCACTGTTTGAAGAACGGGAGCCCTTTTCAACCGGTAGCGGAAGAATCCTTCTTTGGAGATGAGATATTTTTCTGGGGTGGCAAGTGCAGGGCCTCTGTCAGTCCTGGGTTTGTTGGACTGGCGCCAGACATGGGAAGTGCGCCTTTGTGGGACAGGTGAATAGTGCGGATCCTGTTTCAGTCTAAAGACTGAAACAGGATCCGCACTTTTCACCGTTCCTTTCAGAATCATTTGATTCATCAGCTAGGAATGGCGATTGCTTCTGGAGACCAATCGAAGGCTACACCAAAGTAACTCGGTCTTTCCAAGAGGTGTGTGGCCCAACTTTTGAAAGAACCGCTAAGTGGAGAACTATTTGGTATTTTTCCGAAGCACTTTTCACCGTAATTGTCATAAGGTTGGTCTCTGCATCCTTACGCATACCAATGTCTTCACAGTCGAAACAGGCTGAGGCCCAGTAATCTTGGCATTTTCAATAGTTGGTCTTAGAGACTACCAAGAAAGTGTTCTTTTAAGTATTATTCAATTGTGGTTTCAGCATTATTTTCAGAACCCGAGCAGGGTTCTTGCATTAGCATAAGAATCCTGCCTGGTAGTTGAGATTTCATGGTGGGGTGTAAGTGCGGGGCTTCTGTCAGCCCTGCCTTTGATTTGTTTACCTCCAGAGTTGGAAAGTGCATATTTGCGTGAGATGGGAAAAGTGTGGATCGTGCTTCAGATTTCATCCTGACACTTTGAAATGACCAGTGTGTTGGTAATTATTTGCCATTTCCATGGCGTTTGGCACCGTAATAGTCATGAGGTCGGTCTCTGCATCCTGAAGCCTATGATGCTTTTTGCAGAGAAACCTCTGCTGAGGCCCAGGTAACTTGCTATTTCCCATAGCTGGCACAGGAGCCTTGGAAGATAGGATTGTTTTCAGTATTATTTCACCATTTTTTCACCACTGTTTCAAGAACGGGAGCCCTTTTCAACCGTTAGCGGAAGAATCCTTCTTTGGAGATGAGATATTTTTCTGGGGTGGCAAGTGCAGGGCCTCTGTCAGTCCTGGGTTTGTTGGACTAGCGCCAGACATGAGAAGTGCGCCTTTGTGGGACAGGTGAATAGTGCGGATCCTGTTTCAGTCTAAAGACTCAAACAGGATCCGCACTTTTCACCGTTCTTTCAGAATCATTTGATTCATCAGCTAGGAATGTCGATTGCTTCTCCAGACCAATCGAAGGCTAGGCCAAAGTAACTCGAACTTTCCAAAAGGTGTGTGGCCCAACTTTTGAAAGAACCGCTAAATGGAGAACTATTTGTTATTTTTCCGAAGCACTTTTCACCGTAATTGTCCTAAGGTTGGTCTCTGCATCCTTAAGCATACCAGAGTTTTCACAGACGAAACAGGCTGAGGACCAGTAATCTTGGCATTTCCAATAGTTGGTCCTAGAGACTACCAAGAAAGTGTTCTTTTAAGTATTATTCCGTTGTGGTTTCAGCATTATTTTCAGAACCCGAGCAGGGTTCTCGCATTAGCATAAGAATCCTGCCTGGTAGTTGAGATTTCATGGTGGGGTGTAAGTGCGGGGCTTCTGTCAGCCCTGCCTTTGATTTGTTTACCTCCAGAGTTGGAAAGTGCATATTTGCGTGAGATGGGAAAAGTGTGGATCAGGCTTCAGATTTCATCCAGACAGTTTGAAATGACCAGTGTGTTGGTAATTATTTGCCATTTCCATGGCGTTTGGCCCCGTAATAGTCATGAGGTCGGTCTCTGCATCCTGAAGCCTATGATGCTTTTTGCAGAGAAACCTCTGCTGAGGCCCAGGTAACTTGCTATTTCCCATAGCTGGCACAGGAGCCTTGGAAGATAGGATTGTTTTCAGTATTATTTCACCATTTTTTCCCCACTGTTTCAAGGACGGGAGCCCTTTTCAACCGTTAGCGAAAGAATCCATCTTTGGAGATGAGATATTTTTCTGGGGTGGCAAGTGCAGGGCCTCTGTCAGTCCTGGGTTTGTTGGACTAGCGCCAGACATGAGAAGTGCGCCTTTGTGGGACAGGTGAATAGTGCGGATCCTGTTTCAGTCTAAAGACTGAAACAGGATCCGCACTTTTCACCGTTCCTTTCAGAATCATTTGATTCATCAGCTAGGAATGGCGATTGCTTCTCCAGACCAATCGAAGGCTAGGCCAAAGTAACTCGATCTTTCCAAGAGGTGAGTGGCCCAACTTTTGAAAGAACCGCTAAGTGGAAAACTATTTGATATTTTTCCGAAGCACTTTTCACCGTAATTGCCCTAAGGTTGGTCTCTGCATCCTTAAGCATACCAGAGTTTTCACAGACGAAACAGGCTGAGGACCAGTAATCTTGGCATTTCCAATAGTTGGTCCTAGAGACTACCAAGAAAATGTTCTTTTAAGTATTATTCTGCTGTGGTTTCAGCATTATTTTCAGAACCCGAGCAGGGTTCTCGCATTAGCATAACAATCCTGCCTGGTAGTTGAGATTTCATGGTGGGGTGTAAGTGAGGGGCTTCTGTCAGCCCTGCCTTTGATTTGTTTACCCCCAGAGTTGGAAAGTGCATATTTGCGTGAGATGGGAAAAGTGTGGATCGTGCTTCAGATTTCATCCTGACACTTTGAAATGACCAGTGTGTTGGTAATTATTTGCCATTTCCATGGCGCTTGGCACCGTAATAGTCATGAGGTTGGTCTCCGCATCTTGAAGCCTATGATGCTTTTTGCAGAGAAACCTCTGCTGAGGCCCAGGTAACTCGCTATTTCCCATAGCTGGCAAAGGAGCCTTGGAAGATAGTATTGTTTTCAGTATTATTTCACCATTTTTTCACCACTGTTTCAAGAACCGGAGCCCTTTTAAACCGTTAGAGGAAGAATCCTTCTTTGGAGATGAGATATTTTTTTGGGGTGGCAAGTGCAGGGCCTCTGTCAGTCCTGGGTTTGTTGGACTAGCGCCAGACATCAGAAGTGCGCCTTTGTGGGACAGGTGAATAGTGCGGATCCTGTTTCAGTCTAAAGACTGAAACAGGATCCGCACTTTTCACCGTTCCTTTCAGAATCATTTGATTCATCAGCTAGGAATGGCGATTGCTTCTCCAGACCAATCGAAGGCTAGGCCAAAGTAACTCGATCTTTCCAAGAGGTGTGTGGCCCAACTTTCGAAAGAACCGCTAAGTGGAGAACTATTTGGTATTTTTCCTAAGCACTTTTCACCGTAATTGTCCTAAGGTTGGTCTCTGCATCCTTAAGCATACCAGAGTTTTCACAGACGAAACAGGCTGAGGCCCATTAATCTTGGCATTTCCAAAAGTTGGTCCTAAAGACTACCAAGAAAGTGTTCTTTTAAGTATTATTCTGTTGTGGTTTCAGCATTATTTTCAGAACCCGAGCAGGGTTCTCGCATTAGCATAAGAATCCTGCCTGGTAGTTGAGATTTCATGGTGGGGTGTAAGTGCGGGGCTACTGTCAGCCCTGCCTTTGATTTGTTTACCTCCAGAGTTGGAAAGCGCATAGTTGCGTGAGATGGGAAAAGTGTCGATCGTGCTTCAGATTTCATCCTGGCACTTAGAAATGACCAGTGTGTTGGTAATTATTTGCCATTTCCATGGTGTTTGGCACCGTAATAGTCATGAGGTCGGTCTCTGCATCCTGAAGCCTATGATGCTTTTTGCAGAGAAACCTCTGCTGAGGCCCAGGTAACTTGCTATTTCCCATAGCTGGCACAGGAGCCTTGGAAGATAGGATTGTTTTCAGTATTATTTCACCATTTTTTCACCACTGTTTCAAGAACGGGAGCCCTTTTCATCCGTTAGCGGAAGAATCCTTCTTTGGAGATGAGATATTTTTCTGGGGTGGCAAGTGCAGGGCCTCTGTCAGTCCTGGGTTTGTTGGACTAGCGCCAGACATGAGAAGTGCGCCTTTGTGGGACAGGTGAATAGTGCGGATCCTGTTTCAGTCTAAAGACTTAAACAGGATCCGAACTTTTCACCGTTCTTTCAGAATCATTTGATTCATCAGCTAGGAATGTCGATTGCTTCTCCAGACCAATCGAAGGCTATGCCAAAGTGTCTCGAACTTTCCAAGAGGTGTGTGGCCCAACTTTTGAAAGAACCGCTAAATGGAGAACTATTTGTTATTTTTCCGAAGCACTTTTCACCGTAATTGTCCTAAGGTTGGTCTCTGCATCCTTAAGCATACGAGAGTTTTCACAGACGAAACAGGCTGAGGACCAGTAATCTTGGCATTTCCAATAGTTGGTCCTAGAGACTACCAAGAAAGCGTTCTTTTAAGTATTATTCCGTTGTGGTTTCAGCATTATTTTCAGAACCCGAGCAGGGTTCTCGCATTAGCATAAGAATCCTTCCTGGTAGTTGAGATTTCATGGTGGGGTGTAAGTGCGGGGCTTCTGTCAGCCCTGCCTTTGATTTGTTTACCTCCAGAGTTGGAAAGTGCATATTTGCGTGAGATGGGAAAAGTGTGGATCATGCTTCAGATTTCATCCAGACACTTTGAAATGACCAGTGTGTTGGTAATTATTTGCCATTTCCATGGCGTTTGGCCCCGTAATAGTCATGAGGTCGGTCTCTGCATCTTGAAGCCTATGATGCTTTTTGCAGAGAAACCTCTGCTGAGGCCCAGGTAACTTGCTATTTCCCATAGCTGGCACAGGAGCCTTGGAAGATAGGGTTGTTTTCAGTATTATTTCACCATTTTTTCACCACTGTTTCAAGAACGGGAGCCCTTTTCAACCGTTAGCGGAAGAATCCTTCTTTGGAGATGATATATTTTTCTGGGGTGGCAAGTGCAGTGCCTCTGTCAGTCCTGGGTTTGTTGGACTAGCACCAGACATGAGAAGTGCGCCTTTGTGGGACAGGTGAATAGTGCGGATCCTGTTTCAGTCTAAAGACTGAAACAGGATCCGCACTTTTCACCGTTCTTTCAGAATCATTTGATTCATCAGCTAGGAATGTCGATTGCTTCTCCAGACCAATCGAAGGCTAGGCCAAAGTAACTCGAACTTTCCAAGAGGTGTGTGGCCCAACTTTTGAAAGAACCGCTAAATGGTGAACTATTTGTTATTTTTCCGAAGCACTTTTCACCGTAATTGTCCTAAGGTTGGTCTCTGCATCCTTAGGCATACGAGAGTTTTCACAGACGAAACAGGCTGAGGACAGTAATCTTGGCATTTCCAATAGTTGGTCCTAGAGACTACCAAGAAAGTGTTCTTTTAAGTATTATTCCGTTGTGGTTTCAGCATTATTTTCAGAACCCGAGCAGGGTTCTCGCATTAGCATAAGAATCCTGCCTAGTAGTTGAGATTTCATGGTGGGGTGTAAGTGCGGGGCTTCTGTCAGCCCTGCCTTTGATTTGTTTACCTCCAGAGTTGGAAAGTGCATATTTGCGTGAGATGGGAAAAGTGTGGATCGTGCTTCAGATTTCATCCAGACACTTTGAAATGACCAGTGTGTTGGTAGTTATTTGCCATTTCCATGGTGTTTGGCACCGTAGTAGTCATGAGGTCGGTCTCTGCATCTTGAAGCCTATGATGCTTTTTGCAGAGAAACCTCTGCTGAGGCCCAGGTAACTTGCTATTTCCCATAGCTGGCACAGGAGCCTTGGAAGATAGGATTGTTTTCATTATTATTTCACCATATTTTCACCACTGTTTCAAGAACGGGAGCCCTTTTCAACCGTTAGCGGAAGAATCCTTCTTTGGAGATGAGATATTTTTTTGGGGTGGCAAGTGCAGGGCCTCTGTCAGTCCTAGGTTTGTTGCACTAGCGCCAGACATGAGAAGTGCGCCTTTGTGGGACAGGTGAATAGTGCGGATCCTGTTTCAGTCTAAAGACTGAAACAGGATCCGCACTTTTCACCGTTCCTTCAGAATCATTTGATTCATCAGCTAGGAATGGCGATTGCTTCTCCAGACCAATCGAAGGCTAGGCCAAAGTAACTCGATCTTTCCAAGAGGTGTGTGGCCCAACTTTTGAAAGAACCGCTAAGTGGAGCACTTTTTGTTATTTTTCCGAAGCGCTTTTCAACGTAATTGTCATAAGGTTGGTCTCTGCATCCTTAAGCATACCAGAGTTTTCACAGATGAAACAGGCTGAGGCCCAGTAATCTTGGCATTTCCAATAGTTGGTCTTAGAGACTACCAAGAAAGTGTTCTTTTAAGTATTATTCAATTGTGGTTTCAGCATTATTTTCAGTACCCGAGCAGGGTTCTCGCATTAGCATAAGAATCCTGCCTGGTAGTTGAGATTTCATGGTGGGGTGTAAGTGCGGGGCTGCTGTCAGCCCTGCCTTTGATTTGTTTACCTCCAGAG
Source organism: Lemur catta (assembly GCF_020740605.2). Classification (NCBI taxonomy): domain Eukaryota; kingdom Metazoa; phylum Chordata; class Mammalia; order Primates; family Lemuridae; genus Lemur; species Lemur catta. The sequence goes on along the minus strand of NC_059132.1, from coordinate 82,086,405 downwards.
TTGGAAAGTGCATACTTGCGTGAGATGGGAAAAGTGTGGATCGTGCTTCAGATTTCATCCTGACACTTTGAAATGACCAGTGTGTTGGTAATTATTTGCCATTTCCATGGCGTTTGGCACCGTAATAGTCATGAGGTCGGTCTCTGCATCCTGAAGCCTATGATGCTTTTTGCAGAGAAACCTCTGCTGAGGCCCAGGTAACTTGCTATTTCCCATAGCTGGCACAGGAGCCTTGGAAGATAGGAATGTTTTCAGTATTATTTCACCATTTTTTCACCACTGTTTCAAGAACGGGAGCCCTTTTCAACTGTTAGCGGAGGAATCCTTCTTTGGAGATGAGATATTTTTCTGGGGTGGCAAGTGCAGGGCCTCTGTCAGTCCTGGGTTTGTTGGACTAGCACCAGACATGAGAAGTGCGACTTTGTGGGACAGGTGAATAGTGCGGATCCTGTTTCAGTCTAAAGACTGAAACAGGATCCGCACTTTTCACCGTTCCTTTCAGAATCATTTGATTCATCAGCTAGGAATGGCGAATGCTTCTCCAGACCAATCGAAGGCTAGGCCAAAGTAACTCGATCTTTCCAAGAGGTGTGTGGCCCAACTTTTGAAAGAACCGCTAAGTGGAGAACTATTTGGTATTTTTCCTAAGCACTTTTCACCGTAATTGTCCTAAGGTTGGTCTCTGCATCCTTAAGCATACCAGAATTTTCACAGACGAAACAGGCTGAGGCCCATTAATCTTGGCATTTCCAATAGTTGGTCCTAGAGACTACCAAGAAAGTGTTCTTTTAAGTATTATTCTGTTGTGGTTTCAGCATTATTTTCAGAACCCAAGCAGGGTTCTCGCATTAGCATAAGAATCCTGCCTGGTAGTTGAGATTTCATGGTGGGGTGTAAGTGCGGGGCTTCTGTCAGCCCTGCCTTTGATTTGTTTACCTCCAGAGTTGGAAAGTGCATAGTTGCGTGAGATGGGAAAAGTGTGGATCGTGCTTCAGATTTCATCCTGACACTTTGAAATGACCAGTGTGTTGGTAATTATTTGCCATTTCCATGGCGTTTGGCCCCGTAATAGTCATGAGGTCGGTCTCTGCATCCTGAAGCCTATGATGCTTTTTGCAGAGAAACCTCTGCTGAGGCCCAGGTAACTTGCTATTTCCCATAGCTGGCACAGGAGCCTTGGAAGATAGGATTGTTTTCAGTATTATTTCACCATTTTTTCACCACTGTTTCAAGGACGGGAGCCCTTTTCAACCGTTACCGGAAGAATCCTTCTTTGGAGATGAGATATTTTTCTGGGGTGGCAAGTGCAGGGCCTCTGTCAGTCCTGGGTTTGTTGGACTAGCGCCAGACATGAGAAGTGCGCCTTTGTGGGACAGGTGAATAGTGCGGATCCTGTTTCAGTCTAAAGACTGAAACAGGATCCGCACTTTTCACCGTTCTTTCAGAATCATTTGATTCATCAGCTAGGAATGTCGATTGCTTCTCCAGACCAATCGAAGGCTAGGCCAAAGTAACTCGAACTTTCCAAGAGGTGTGTGGCCCAACTTTTGAAAGAACTGCTAAATGGAGAACTATTTGTTATTTTTCCGAAGCACTTTTCACCGTAATTGTCCTAAGGTTGGTCTCTGCATCCTTAAGCATACGAGAGTTTTCACAGACGAAACAGGCTGAGGCCCAGTAATCTTGGCATTTCCAATAGTTGGTCTTAGAGACTACCAAGAAAGTGTTCTTTTAAGTATTATTCCTTTGTGGTTTCAGCATTATTTTCAGAACCCGAGCAGGGTTCTTGCATTAGCATAAGAATCCTGCCTGTTAGTTGAGATTTCATGGTGGGGTGTAAGTGCGGGGCTTCTGTCAGCCCTGCCTTTGATTTGTTTACCTCCAGAGTTGGAAAGTGCATATTTGCGTGAGATGGGAAAAGTGTGGATCGTGCTTCAGATTTCATCCTGACACTTTGAAATGACCAGTGTGTTGGTAATTATTTGCCATTTCCATGGCGTTTGGCACCGTAATAGTCATGAGGTCGGTCTCTGCATCCTGAAGCCTATGATGCTTTTTGCAGAGAAACCTCTGCTGAGGCCCAGGTAACTTGCTATTTCCCATAGCTGGCACAGGAGCCTTGGAAGATAGGATTGTTTTCAGTATTATTTCACCATTTTTTAACCACTGTTTCAAGAACGGGAGCCCTTTTCAACCGTTAGCGGAAGAATCCTTCTTTGGAGATGAGATATTTTTCTGGGGCGGCAAGTGCAGGGCCTCTGTCAGTCCTGGGTTTGTTGGACTAGCGCCAGACATGAGAAGTGCGCCTTTGTGGGACAGGTGAATAGTGCGGATCCTGTTTCAGTCTAAAGACTCAAACAGGATCCGCACTTTTCACCGTTCTTTCAGAATCATTTGATTCATCAGCTAGGAATGTCGATTGCTTCTCCAGACCAATCGAAGGCTAGGCCAAAGTAACTCGAACTTTCCAAAAGGTGTGTGGCCCAACTTTTGAAAGAACCGCTAAATGGAGAACTATTTGTTATTTTTCCGAAGCACTTTTCACCGTAATTTTCCTAAGGTTGGTCTCTGCATCCTTAAGCATACCAGAGTTTTCACAGACGAAACAGGCTGAGGACCAGTAATCTTGGCATTTCCAATAGTTGGTCCTAGAGACTACCAAGAAAGTGTTCTTTTAAGTATTATTCCGTTGTGGTTTCAGCATTATTTTAAGAACCCGAGCAGGGTTCTCGCATTAGCATAAGAATCCTGCCTGGTAGTTGAGATTTCATGGTGGGGTGTAAGTGCGGGGCTTCTGTCAGCCCTGCCTTTGATTTGTTTACCTCCAGAGTTGGAAAGTGCATATTTGCGTGAGATGGGAAAAGTGTGGATCAGGCTTCAGATTTCATCCAGACAGTTTGAAATGACCAGTGTGTTGGTAATTATTTGCCATTTCCATGGCGTTTGGCCCCGTAATAGTCATGAGGTCGGTCTCTGCATCCTGAAGCCTATGATGCTTTTTGCAGAGAAACCTCTGCTGAGGCCCAGGTAACTTGCTATTTCCCATAGCTGGCACAGGAGCCTTGGAAGATAGGATTGTTTTCAGTATTATTTCACCATTTTTTCCCCACTGTTTCAAGGACGGGAGCCCTTTTCAACCGTTAGCGAAAGAATCCATCTTTGGAGATGAGATATTTTTCTGGGGTGGCAAGTGCAGGGCCTCTGTCAGTCCTGGGTTTGTTGGACTAGCGCCAGACATGAGAAGTGCGCCTTTGTGGGACAGGTGAATAGTGCGGATCCTGTTTCAGTCTAAAGACTGAAACAGGATCCGCACTTTTCACCGTTCCTTTCAGAATCATTTGATTCATCAGCTAGGAATGGCGATTGCTTCTCCAGACCAATCGAAGGCTAGGCCAAAGTAACTCGATCTTTCCAAGAGGTGAGTGGCCCAACTTTTGAAAGAACCGCTAAGTGGAAAACTATTTGATATTTTTCCGAAGCACTTTTCACCGTAATTGCCCTAAGGTTGGTCTCTGCATCCTTAAGCATACCAGAGTTTTCACAGACGAAACAGGCTGAGGACCAGTAATCTTGGCATTTCCAATAGTTGGTCCTAGAGACTACCAAGAAAATGTTCTTTTAAGTATTATTCTGCTGTGGTTTCAGCATTATTTTCAGAACCCGAGCAGGGTTCTCGCATTAGCATAACAATCCTGCCTGGTAGTTGAGATTTCATGGTGGGGTGTAAGTGAGGGGCTTCTGTCAGCCCTGCCTTTGATTTGTTTACCCCCAGAGTTGGAAAGTGCATATTTGCGTGAGATGGGAAAAGTGTGGATCGTGCTTCAGATTTCATCCTGACACTTTGAAATGACCAGTGTGTTGGTAATTATTTGCCATTTCCATGGCGTTTGGCACCGTAATAGTCATGAGGTCGGTCTCTGAATCCTGAAGCCTATGATGCTTTTTGCAGAGAAACCTCTGCTGAGGCCCAGGTAACTTGCTATTTCCCATAGCTGGCACAGGAGCCTTGGAAGATAGGATTGTTTTCCGTATTATTTCACCATTTTTTCACCACTGTTTCAAGAATCGGAGCCCTTTTCAACCGTTAGCGGAAGAATCCTTCTTTGGAGATGAGATATTTTTCTGGGGTGGCAAGTGCAGGGCCTCTGTCAGTCCTGGGTTTGTTGGACTAGCGCCAGACATGAGAAGTGCGCCTTTGTGGGACAGGTGAATAGTGCGGATCCTGTTTCAATCTAAAGACTGGAACAGGACCCTCACTTTTCAACGTTCCTTTCAGAATCATTTGATTCATCAGCTAGGAATGGCGATTGCTTCTCCAGACCAATCGAACGCCAGGCCAAAGTAACTCGATCTTTCCAAGAGGTGTGTGGCCCAACTTTTGAAAGAACCGCTAAGTGGAGAACTATTTGGTATTTTTCCTAAGCACTTTTCACCGTAATTGTCCTAAGGTTGGTCTCTGCATCCTTAAGCATACCAGAGTTTTCACAGACGAAACAGGCTGAGGCCCATTAATCTTGGCATTTCCAATAGTTGGTCCTAGAGACTACCAAGAAAGTGTTCTTTTAAGAATTATTCTGTTGTGGTTTCAGCATTATATTCAGTACCCGAGCAGGGTTCTCGCATTAGCATAAGAATCCTGCCTGGTAGTTGAGATTTCTGGGTGGGGTATAAGTTGGGGGATTCTGTCAGCCCTGCCTTTGATTTGTTTACCTCCAGAGTTGGAAAGTGCATAATTGCGTGAGATGGGAAAAGTGTGGATCGTGCTTCAGATTTCATCCTGACATTTGAAATGATCAGTGTGTTGGTAATTATTGGCCATTTCCATGGCGTTTGGCCCCGTAATAGTCATGAGGTCGGTCTCTGCATCCTGAAGCCTATGATGCTTTTTCCAGAGAAACCTCTGCTGAGGCCCAGGTAACTTGCTACTTCCCATAGCTGGCACAGGAGCCTTGGAAGATAGGATTGTTTTCAGTATTATTTCACCATCCCTTCACCACTGTTTCAAGAACGGGAGCCCTTTTCAACCGTTAGCGGAAGAATCCTTCTTTGGAGATGAGATATTTTTCTGGGGTGGCAAGTGCAGGGCCTCTGTCAGTCCTGGGTTTCTTGGACTAGCGCCAGACATGAGAAGTGCGCCTTTGTGGGACAGGTGAATAGTGCGGATCCTGTTTCAGTCTAAAGACTGAAACAGGATCCACACTTTTCACCGTTCCTTTCAGAATCATTTGATTCATCAGCTAGGAATGGCGATTGCTTCTCCAGACCAATCGAAGGCTAGGCCAAAGTAACTCGATCTTTCCAAGAGGTGTGTGGCCCAACTTTTGAAAGAACCGCTAAGTGGAGAACTATTTGGTATTTTTCCGAAGCACTTTTCAACGTAATTGTCCTAAGGTTGGTCTCTGCATCCTTAAGCATACCAGAGTTTTCACAGACGAAACAGGCTGAGGCCCAGTAATCTTGGCATTTCCAATAGTTGGTCCTAGAGACTACCAAGAAAGTGTTCTTTTAAGTATTATTCTGTTGTGGTTTCAGCATTATTTTCAGAACCTGAGCAGGGTTCTCGCATTAGCATAAGAATCCTGCCTGGTAGTTGAGATTTCATGGTGGGGTGTAATTGCGGGGCTTCTGTCAGCCCTGCCTTTGATTTGTTTACCTCCAGTGTTGGAAAGTGCATATTTGCGTGAGATGGGAAAAGTGTGGATCGTGCTTCAGATTTCATCCTGACACTTTGAAATGACCAGTGTGTTGCTAATTATTTGCCATTTCCATGGCGTTTGGCACGGTAATAGTCATGAGGTCGGTCTCTGCATCCTGAAGCCTATGATGCTTTTTGCAGAGAAACCTCTGCTGTGGCCCTGATAACTTGCTATTTCCCATAGCTGGCACAGGAGCCTTGGAAGATAGGATTGTTTTCCGTATTATTTCACCATTTTTTCACCACTGTTTCAAGAACGGGAGCCCTTTTCAACCGTTAGCGGAAGAAGCCTTCTTTGGAGATGAGATATTTTTCTGGGGTGGCAAGTGCAGGTCCTCTGTCAGTCCTGGGTTTGTTGGGCTAGCGCCAGACATGAGAAGTGCGCCTTTGTGGGACAGGTGAATAGTGCGGATCCTGTTTCAGTCTGGATACGCACTTTTCACCGTTCCTTTCAGAATCATTTGATTCATCAGCTAGGAATGCCGATTGCTTCTCCAGACCAATCGAAGGCTAGGCCAAAGTAACTCGATCTTTCCAAGAGGTGTGTGGCCCAACTTTTGAAAGAACCGCTAAGTGGAGAACTATTTGTTATTTTTCCGAAGCACTTTTCACCGTAATTGTCATAAGGTTGGTCTCTGCATCCTTAAGCATACCAGTGTCTTCACAGACGAAACAGGCTGAGGCCCAGTAATCTTGGCATTTCCAGTAGTTGGTCTTAGAGACTACCAAGAAAATTTTCCTTTATGTATTATTCCTTTGTGGTTTCAGCATTATTTTCAGAACCCGAGTAGGGTTCTCGCATTAGCATAAGAATCCTGCCTGGTAGTTGAGATTTCTGGGTGGGGTGTAAGTGCGGGGCTTCTGTCAGCCCTGCCTTTGATTTGTTTACCTCCAGAGTTGGAAAGTGCATATTTGCGTGAGATGGGTAAAGTGTGGATCGCGCTTCAGATTTCATCCAGACACTTTGAAATTACCAGTGTGTTGGTAATTATTTGCCATTTCCATGGCGTTTGGCACCGTAATAGTCATGAGGTCGGTCTCTGCATCCTGAAGCCTATGATGCTTTTTGCAGAGAAACCTCTGCTGAGGCCCAGGTAACTTGCTATTTCCCATAGCTGGCACAGGAGCCTTGGAAGATAGGATTGTTTTCAGTATTATTTCACCATTTTTTCACCACTGTTTCAAGGACGGGAGCCCTTTTCAACCGTTAGCGGAAGAATCCTTCTTTGGAGATGAGATATTATTCTGGGGTGGCAAGTGCAGGGCCTCTGTCAGTCCTGGGTTTGTTGGACTAGCGCCAGACATGAGAAGTGCGCCTTTGTGGGACAGGTGAATAGTGCGGATCCTGTTTCAGTCTAAAGACTGAGACAGGATCCGCACTTTTCACCGTTCCTTTCAGAATCATTTGATTCATCAGCTAGGAATGGCGATTGCTTCTCCAGAACAATCGAAGGCTAGGCCAAAGTAACTCGATCTTTCCAAGAGGTGTGTGGCCCAACTTTTGAAAGAACCGCTAAGTGGAGAACTATTTGGTATTTTTCCTAAGCACTTTTCACCGTAATTGTCCTAAGGTTGGTCTCTGCATCCTTAAGCATACCAGAGTTTTCACAGACGAAACAGGCTGAGGCCCATTAGTCTTGGCATTTCCAATAGTTGGTCCTAGAGACTACCAAGAAAGTGTTCTTTTAAGTATTATTCTGTTGTGGTTTCAGCATTATTTTCAGAACCCGAGCAGGGTTCTCGCATTAGCATAAGAATCCTGCCTGGTAGTTGAGATTTCTGGGTGGGGTATAAGTTGGGGGATTCTGTCAGCCCTGCCTTTGATTTCTTTACCTCCAGAGTTGGAAAGTGCATAATTGCGTGAGATGGGAAAAGTGTGGATTGTGTTTCAGATTTCATACTGACATTTGAAATGATCAGTGTGTTGGTAATTATTTGCCATTTCCATGGCGTTTGGCACCTTAATAGTCATGAGGTCGGTCTCTGCATCCTGAAGCCTATGATGCCTTTTGCAGAGAAACCTCTGTTGAGGCCCAGGAAACTTGCTATTTCCCATAGCTGTCACAGGAGCCTTGGAAGATAGGATTGTTTTCAGTATTATTTCACCATTTTTTCACCACTGTTTCAAGGACGGGAGCCCTTTTCAACCGTTAGCGGAAGAATCCTTCTTTGGAGATGAGATATTTTTCTGGGGTGGCAAATGCAGGGCCTCTGTCAGTCCTTGGTTTGTTGGACTAGCGCCAGACATGAGAAGTGCGCCTTTGTGGCACAGGTGAATAGTGCGGATCCTGTTTCAGTCTAAAGACTGAAACAGCATCCGCACTTTTCACCGTTCCTTTCAGAATCATTTGACTCATCAGCTAGGAATGGCGATTGCTTCTCCAGACCAATCGAAGGCTAGGCCAAAGTACCTCGATCTTTCCAAGAGGTGTGTGGCCCAACTTTTGATAGAACCGCTAAGTGGAGAACTATTTGGTATTTCTCCTAAGCACTTTTCACCGTAATTGTCCTAAGGTTGGTATCTGCATCCTTAAGCATACCAGAGTTTTTCACAGACGAAACAGGCTGAGGCCCATTAATCTTGACATTTCCAAAAGTTGGTCCTAGAGACTACCAAGAAAGTGGTCTTTAAGTATTATTCTGTTGTGGTTTCAGCATTATTTTCAGAACCCGAGCAGGGTTCTCGCATTAGCATAAGAATCCTGCCTGGTAGTTGAGATTTCATGGTGGGGTGTAAGTGCGGGGCTTCTGTCAGCCCTGCCTTTGATTTGTTTACCTACAGAGTTGGAAAGTGGATAGTTGCGTGAGATGGGAAAAGTGTGGATCGTGCTTCAGATTTCATCCTGACACTTTGAAATGACCAGTGTGTTGGTAATTATTTGCCAATTCCATGGCGTTTGGCCCCGTAATAGTCATGAGGTCGGTCTGTGCATCCTGAAGCCTATGATGCTTTTTGCAGAGAAACCTCTGCTGAGGCCCAGGTAACTTGCTATTTCCCATAGCTGGCACAGGAGCCTTGGAAGATAGGAGTGTTTTCAGTATTATTTCACCATTTTTTCACCACTGTTTCAAGAACGGGAGCCCTTTTCAACCGTTAGCGGAAGAATCCTTCTTTGGAGATGAGATATTTTCCTGGGGTGGCAAGTGCAGGGCCTCTGTCAGTCCTGGGTTTGTTGGACTAGCGGCAGACATGAGAAGTGCGCCTTTGTGGGACAGGTGAATAGTGCGGATCTTGTTTCAGTCTAAAGACTGAAACAGGATCCGCACTTTTCACCGTTCCTTTCAGAATCATTTGATTCATCAGCTAGGAATGCCGATTGCTTCTCCAGACCAATCGAAGGCTAGGCCAAAGTAACTCGATCTTTCCAAGAGGTGTGTGGCCCAACTTTTGAAAGAACCGCTAAGTGGAGAACTATTTGTTATTTTTCCGAAGCACTTTTCACCGTAATTGTCATAAGGTTGGTCTCTGCATCCTTAAGCATACCAGTGTCTTCACAGACGAAACAGGCTGAGGCCCAGTAATCTTGGCATTTCCAATAGTTGGTCTTAGAGACTACCAAGAAAATTTTCCTTTAAGTATTATTCCTTTGTGGTTTCATCATTATTTTCAGTACCGGAGCAGGGTTCTCGCATTAGCATAAGAATCCTGCCTGGTAGTTGAGATTTCTGGGTGGGGTGTAAGTGCGGGGCTTCTGTCAGCCCTGCCTTTGATTTGTTTACCTCCAGAGTTGGAAAGTGCATAGTTGCGTGAGATGGGAAAAGTGTAGATCGTGCTTCAGATTTCATCCTGACACTTTGAAATGACCAGTGTGTTGGTAATTATTTGCCATTTCCATGGCGTTTGGCACCGTAATAGTCATGAGGTCGGTCTCTGCATCCTGAAGCCTATGATGCTTTTTGCAGAGAAACCTCTGCTGAGGCCCAGGTAACTTGCTATTTCCCATAGCTGGCACAGGAGCCTTGGAAGATAGGATTGTTTTCAGTATTATTTCACCATTTTTTCACCACTGTTTCAAGGACGGGAGCCCTTTTCAACCGTTAGCGGAAGAATCCTTCTTTGGAGATGAGATATTTATCTGGGGTGGCAAGTGCAGGGCCTCTGTCAGTCCTGGGTTTGTTGGACTAGCGCCAGACATGAGAAGTGCGCCTTTGTGGGACAGGTGAATAGTGCGGATCCTGTTTCAGTCTACAGACTGAAACAGGATCCGCACTTTTCACCGTTCCTTTCAGAATCATTTGATTCATCAGCTAGGAATGGCGATTGCTTCTCCAGACCAATCGAAGGCTAGGCCAAAGTACCTCGATCTTTCCAAGAGGTGTGTGGCCCAACTTTTGAAAGAACCGCTAAGTGGAGAACTATTTGGTATATTTCCTAAGCACTTTTCACCGTAATTGTCCTAAGGTTGGTCTCTGCATCCTTAAGCATACCAGTGTCTTCACAGACGAAACAGGCTGAGGCCCAGTAATCTTGGCATTTCCAATAGTTGGTCTTAGAGACTACCAAGAAAGTGTTCTTTTAAGTATTATACCTTAGTGGTTTCAGCATTATTTTCAGTACCCGAGCAGGGTTATCGCATTAGCATAAGAATCCTGCCTGGTAGTTGAGATTTCATGGTGGGGTGTAAGTGCGGGGCTTCTGTCTGCCCTGCCTTTGATTTGTTTACCTCCAGAGTTGGAAAGTGCATATTTGCGTGAGATGGGAAAAGTGTGGATCGTGCTTCAGATTTCATCCTGGCACTTTGAAATGACCAGTGTGTTGGTAATTATTTGCCATTTCCATGGCGTTTGGCCCCGTAATAGTCATGAGGTCGGTCTCTGCATCCTGAAGCCTATGATGCTTTTTGCAGAGAAACCTCCGCGGAGGCCTAGGTAACTTGCTATTTCCCATAGCTGGCACAGGGGCCTTGGAAGATAGGATTGTTTTCAGTATTATTTCATCATTTTTTCACCACTGTTTCAAGAACGGGAGCCCTTTTCAACCGTTAGCGGAAGAATCCTTCTTTGGAGATGAGATATTTTTCTGGGGTGGCAAGTGCAGGGCCTCTGTCAGTCCTGGGTTTGTTGGACTAGCGCCAGACATGAGAAGTGCGCCTTTGTGGGACAGGTGAATAGTGCGGATCCTGTTTCAGTCTAAAGACTGAAACAGGATCCGCACTTTTCACCGTTCCTTTCAGAATCATTTGATTCATCAGCTAGGAATGGCGATTGCTTCTCCAGACCAATCGAAGGCTAGGCCAAAGTACCTCGATCTTTCCAAGAGGTGTGTGGCGCAACTTTTGAAAGAACCGCTAAGTGGAGAACTATTTGTTATTTTTCCGAAGCACTTTTCACCGTAATTGTCATCAGGTTGGTCTCTGCATCCTTAAGCATACCAGTGTCTTCACAGACGAAACAGGCTGAGGCCCAGTAATCTTGGCATTTCCAATAGTTGGTCTTAGAGACTACCAAGAAAGTGTTCTTTTAAGTATTATACCTTAGTGGTTTCAGCATTATTTTCAGTACCCGAGCAGGGTTATCGCATTAGCATAAGAATCCTGCCTGGTAGTTGAGATTTCTGGGTGGGGTATAAGTTGGGGCATTCTGTCAGCCCTGCCTTTGATTTGTTTACCTCCAGAGTTGGAAAGTGCATAATTGCGTGAGATGTGAAAAGTGTGGATCGTGCTTCAGATTTCATCCTGACATTTGAAATGATCAGTGTGTTGGTAATTATTTGCCATTTCCATGGCGCTTGGCACCGTAATAGTCATGAGGTCGGTCTCTGCATCCTGAAGCCTATGATGCTTTTTGCAGAGAAACCTCTGCTGAGGCCCAGGTAACTTGCTATTTCCCATAGCTGGCACAGGAGCCTTGGAAGATAGGATTGTTTTCAGTATTATTTCACCATTTTTTCACCACTGTTTCAAGAACGGGAGCCCTTTTCAACCGTTAGCGGAAGAATCCTTCTTTGGAGATGAGATATTTTTCTGGGGTGGCAAGTGCAGGGCCTCTGTCAGTCCTGGGTTTGTTGGACTAGCGCCAGACATGAGAAGTGCGCCTTTGTGGGACAGGTGAATAGTGCGGATCCTGTTTCAGTCTAAAGACTGAAACAGGATCCGCACTTTACACCGTACTTTCAGAATCATTTGATTCATCATCTAGGAATGGCGATTGCTTCTCCAGACCAATCGAAGGCTAGGCCAAAGTAACTCGATCTTTCCAAGAGGTGTGTGGCCCAACTTTTGAAAAAACCGCTAAGTGGAGAACTATTTGGTATATTTCCTAAGCACTTTTCACCGTAATTGTCCTAAGGTTGGTCTCTGCATCCTTAAGCATACCAGTGTCTTCACAGACGAAACAGGCTGAGGCCCAGTAATCTTGGCATTTCCAATAGTTGGTCTTAGAGACTACCAAGAAAGTGTTCTTTTAAGTATCATACCTTTGTGGTTTCAGCATTATTTTCAGTACCCGAGCAGGGTTATCGCATTAGCATAAGAATCCTGCCTGGTAGTTGAGATTTCATGGTGGGGTGTAAGTGCGGGGCTTCTGTCTGCCCTGCCTTTGATTTGTTTACCTCCAGAGTTGGAAAGTGCATAGTTGCGTGAGATGGGAAAAGTGTGGATCGTGCTTCAGATTTCATCCTGACACTTTGAAATGACCAGTGTGTTGGTAATTATTTGCCATTTCCATGGCGTTTGGCCCCGTAATAGTCATGAGGTCGGTCTCTGCATCCTGAAGCCTATGATGCTTTTTGCAGAGAAACCTCTGCGGAGGCCCAGGTAACTTGCTATTTCCCATAGCTGGCACAGGGGCCTTGGAAGATAGGATTGTTTTCAGTATTATTTCATCATTTTTTCACCACTGTTTCAAGAACGGGAGCCCTTTTCAACCATTAGCGGAAGAATCCTTCTTTGGAGATGAGATATTTTTCTGGGGTGGCAAGTGCAGGGCCTCTGTCAGTCTTGTGTTTGTTGGACTAGCGCCAGACATGAGAAGTGTGCCTTTGTGGGACAGGTGAATAGTGCGGATCCTGTTTCAGTCTAAAGACTGAAACAGGATCCGCACTTTTCACCGTTCCTTTCAGAATCATTTGATTCATCAGCTAGGAATGGCGATTGCTTCTCCAGACCAATCGAAGGCTAGGCCAAAGTAACTCGATCTTTCCAAGAGGTGTGTTGCCCAACTTTTGAAAGAACCGCTAAGTGGAGAACTATTTGGTATTTTTCCTAAGCACTTTTCACCGTAATTGTCCTAAGGTTGGTATCTGCATCCTTAAGCATACCAGAGTTTTTCACAGACGAAACAGGCTGAGGCCCATTAATCTTGACATTTCCAAAAGTTGGTCCTAGAGACTACCAAGAAAGTGTTCTTTTAAGTATTATTCTGTTGTGGTTTCAGCATTATTTTCAGAACCCGAGCAGGGTTCTCGCATTAGCATAAGAATCCTGCCTGGTAGTTGAGATTTCATGGTGGGGTGTAAGTTCGGGGCTTCTGTCAGCCCTGCCTTTGATTTGTTTACCTACAGAGTTGGAAAGTGCATAGTTGCGTGAGATGGGAAAAGTGTGGATCGTGCTTCAGATTTCATCCTGACACTTTGAAATGACCAGTGTGTTGGTAATTATTTGCCAATTCCATGGCGTTTGGCCCCGTAATAGTCATGAGGTCGGTCTCTGCATCCTGAAGCCTATGATGCTTTTTGCAGAGAAACCTCTGCTGAGGCCCAGGTAACTTGCTATTTCCCATAGCTGGCACAGGAGCCTTGGAAGATAGGATTGTTTTCAGTATTATTTCACCATTTTTTCACCACTGTTTCAAGAACGGGAGCCCTTTTCAACCGTTATCGGAAGAATCCTTCTTTGGAGATGAGATATTTTCCTGGGGTGGCAAGTGCAGGGCCTCTGTCAGTCCTGGGTTTGTTGGGCTAGCGCCAGACATGAGAAGTGCGCCTTTGTGGGACAGGTGAATAGTGCGGATCCTGTTTCAGTCTAAAGACTGAAACAGGATCCGCACTTTTCACCGTTCCTTTCAGAATCATTTGATTCATCAGCTAGGAATGCCGATTGCTTCTCCAGACCAATCGAAGGCTAGGCCAAAGTAACTCGATCTTTCCAAGAGGTGTGTGGCCCAACTTTTGAAAGAACCGCTAAGTGGAGAACTATTTGGTATTTTTCCTAAGCACTTTTCACCGTAATTGTCCTAATGTTACTCTCTGCATCCGTAAGCATACCAGAGTTTTCACAGACGAAACAGGCTGAGGCCCATTAATCTTGGCATTTCCAAAAGTTTGTCCTAGAGACTACCAAGAAAGTGTTCTCTTAAGTATTATTCTGTTGTGGTTTCAGCATTATTTTCAGAACCCGAGCAGGGTTCTCGCATTAGCATAAGAATCCTGCCTGGTAGTTGAGATTTCATGGTGGGGTGTAAGTGCGGGGCTTCTGTCAGCCCTGCCTTTGATTTGTTTACCTCCAGAGTTGGAAAGTGCATAGTTGCGTGAGATGGGAAAACTGTGGATCGTGCTTCAGATTTCATCCTGACACTTTGAAATGACCAGTGTGTTGGTAATTATTTGCCATTTCCATGGCGTTTGGCACCGTAATAGTCATGAGGTCGGTCTCTGCATCCTGAAGCCTATGATGCTTTTTGCAGAGAAACCTCTGCTGAGGCCCAGGTAACTTGCTATTTCCCATAGCTGGCACAGGAGCCTTGGAAGATAGGATTGTTTTCAGTATTATTTCACCATTTTTTCACCACTGTTTCAAGAACGGGAGCCCTTTTCAACGGTTAGCGGAAGAATCCTTCTTTGGAGATGAGATATTTTTCTGGGGTGGCAAGTGCAGGGCCTCTGTCAGTCCTGGGTTTGTTGGACTAGCGCCAGACATGAGAAGTGCGCCTTTGTGGGACAGGTGAATAGTGCGGATCCTGTTTCAGTCTAAAGACTGAAACAGGATCCGCACTTTTCACCGTACCTTTCAGAATCATTTGATTCATCAGCTAGGAATGGCGATTGCTTCTCCAGACCAATCGAAGGCTAGGCCAAAGTAACTCGATCTTTCCAAGAGGTGTGTGGCCCAACTTTTGAAAGAACCGCTAAGTGGAGAACTATTTGGTATTTTTCCGAAGCACTTTTCACCGTAATTGTCGTAAGGTTGGTCTCTGCATCCTTAAGCATACCAGTGTCTTCACAGACGAAACAGGCTGAGGCCCAGTAATCTTGGCATTTCCAGTAGTTGGTCTTAGAGACTACCAAAAAAATTTTCCTTTAAGTATTATTCCTTTGTGGTTTCAGCATTATTTTCAGTACCGGAGCAGGGTTCTCGCATTAGCATAAGAATCCTGCCTGGTAGTTGAGATTTCATGGTGGGGTGTAAGTGCGGGGCTTCTGTCAGCCCTGCCTTTGATTTGTTTACCTCCAGAGTTGGAAAGTGCATAGTTGCGTGAGATGGGAAAAGTGTGGATCGTGCTTCAGATTTCATCCTGACACTTTGAAATGACCAGTGTGTTGGTAATTATTTGCCATTTCCATGGCGTTTGGCCCCGTAATAGTCATGAGGTCGGTCTATGCATCCTGAAGCCTATGATGCTTTTTGCAGAGACACCTCTGCTGAGGCCCAGGTAACTTGCTATTTCCCATAGCTAGCACAGGAGCCTTGGAAGATAGGATTGTTTTCAGTATTATTTCACCATTTTTTCACCACTGTTTCAAGAACGGGAGCCCTTTTCAACCGTTAGCGGAAGAATCCTTCTTTGGAGATGAGATATTTTCATGGGGTGGCAAGTGCAGTGCCTCTGTCAGTCCTGGGTTTGTTGGGCTAGCGCCAGACATGAGAAGTGCGCCTTTGTGGGACAGGTGAATAGTGCGGATCCTGTTTCAGTCTAAAGACTGAAACAGGATCCGCACTTTTCACCGTTCCTTTCAGAATCATTTGATTCATCAGCTAGGAATGGCGATTGCTTCTCCAGACCAATCGAAGGCTAGGCCAAAGTAACTCGATCTTTCCAAGAGGTGTGTGGCCCAACTTTTGAAAGAACCGCTAAGTGGAGAACTATTTGGTATTTTTCCTAAGCACTTTTCACCGTAATTGTCCTAATGTTACTCTCTGCATCCGTAAGCATACCAGAGTTTTCACAGACGAAACAGGCTGAGGCCCATTAATCTTGGCATTCCCAAAAGTTGGTCCTAGAGACTAAGAAGAAAGTGTTTTTTTAAGTATTATTCTGTTGTGGTTTCAGCATTATTTTCAGAACCCGAGCAGGGTTCTCGCATTAGCATAAGAATCCTGCCTGGTAGTTGAGATTTCATGGTGGGGTGTAAGTGCGGGGCTTCTGTCAGCCCTGCCTTTGATTTGTTTACCTCCAGAGTTGGAAAGTGCATAGTTGCGTGAGATGGGAAAACTGTGGATCGTGCTTCAGATTTCATCCTGACAATTTGAAATGACCAGTGTGTTGGTAATTATTTGCCATTTCCATGGCGTTTGGCACCGTAATAGTCATGAGGTCGGTCTCTGCATCCTGAACCCTATGATGCTTTTTGCAGAGAAACCTCTGCTGAGGCCCAGGTAACTTGCTATTTCCCATAGCTGGCACAGGAGCCTTGGAAGATAGGATTGTTTTCAGTATTATTTCACCATTTTTTCACCACTGTTTCAAGAACGGGAGCCCTTTTCAACCGTTAGCTGAAGAATCCTTCTTTGGAGATGAGATATTTTTCTGGGGTGGCAAGTGCAGGGCCTCTGTCAGTCCTGGGTTTGTTGGACTAGCGCCAGACATGAGAAGTGCGCCTTTGTGGGACAGGTGAATAGTGCGGATCCTGTTTCAGTCTAAAGACTGAAACAGGATCCGCACTTTTCACCGTTCCTTTCAGAATCATTTGATTCATCAGCTAGGAATGGCGATTGCTTCTCCAGACCAATCGAATGCTAGGCCAAAGTAACTCGATCTTTCCAAGAGGTGTGTGGCCCAACTTTTGAAAGAACCGCTAAGTGGAGAACTATTTGGTATTTTTCCTAAGCACTTTTCACCGTAATTGTCCTAATGTTACTCTCTGCATCCGTAAGCATACCAGAGTTTTCACAGACGAAACAGGCTGAGGCCCATTAATCTTGGCATTTCCAAAAGTTTGTCCTAGAGACTACCAAGAAAGTGTTCTCTTAAGTATTATTCTGTTGTGGTTTCAGCATTATTTTCAGAACCCGAGCAGGGTTCTCGCATTAGCATAAGAATCCTGCCTGGTAGTTGAGATTTCATGGTGGGGTGTAAGTGCGGGGCTTCTGTCAGCCCTGCCTTTGATTTGTTTACCTCCAGAGTTGGAAAGTGCATAGTTGCGTGAGATGGGAAAACTGTGGATCGTGCTTCAGATTTCATCCTGACAATTTGAAATGACCAGTGTGTTGGTAATTATTTGCCATTTCCATGGCGTTTGGCACCGTAATAGTCATGAGGTCGGTCTCTGCATCCTGAACCCTATGATGCTTTTTGCAGAGAAACCTCTGCTGAGGCCCAGGTAACTTGCTATTTCCCATAGCTGGCACAGGAGCCTTGGAAGATAGGATTGTTTTCAGTATTATTTCACCATTTTTTCACCACTGTTTCAAGAACGGGAGCCCTTTTCAACCGTTAGCTGAAGAATCCTTCTTTGGAGATGAGATATTTTTCTGGGGTGGCAAGTGCAGGGCCTCTGTCAGTCCTGGGTTTGTTGGACTAGCGCCAGACATGAGAAGTGCGCCTTTGTGGGACAGGTGAATAGTGTGGATCCTGTTTCAGTCTAAAGACTGAAACAGGATCCGCACTTTTCACCGTTCCTTTCAGAATCATTTGATTCATCAGCTAGGAATGGCGATTGCTTCTCCAGACCAATCGAAGGCTAGGCCAAAGTACCTCGATCTTTCCAAGAAGTGTGTGGCCCAACTTTTGAAAGAACCGCTAAGTGGAGAACTATTTGGTATTTTTCCTAAGCACTTTTCACCGTAATTGTCCTAAGGTTGGTCTCTGCATCCTTAAGCATACGAGAGTATTCACAGACGAAACAGGCTGAGGCCCATTAATCTTGGCATTTCCAATAGTTGGTCCTAGAGACTACCAAGAAAGTGTTCTTTTAAGTATTATTCTGTTGTGGTTTCAGCATTATTTTCAGAACCCGAGCAGGGTTCTCGCATTAGCATAAGAATCCTGCCTGGTAGTTGAGATTTCTGGGTGGGGTATAAGTTGGGGCATTCTGTCAGCCCTGCCTTTGATTTGTTTACCTCCAGAGTTGGAAAGTGCATAATTGCGTGAGATGTGAAAAGTGTGGATCGTGCTTCAGATTTCATCCTGACATTTGAAATGATCAGTGTGTTGGTAATTATTTGCCATTTCCATGGCGCTTGGCACCGTAATAGTCATGAGGTCGGTCTCTGCATCCTGAAGCCTATGATGCTTTTTGCAGAGAAACCTCTGCTGAGGCCCAGGTAACTTGCTATTTCCCATAGCTGGCACAGGAGCCTTGGAAGATAGGATTGTTTTCAGTATTATTTCACCATTTTTTCACCACTGTTTCAAGAACGGGAGCCCTTTTCAACCGTTAGCGGAAGAATCCTTCTTTGGAGATGAGATATTTTTCTGGGGTGGCAAGTGCAGGGCCTCTGTCAGTCCTGGGTTTGTTGGACTAGCACCAGACATGAGAAGTGCGCCTTTGTGGGACAGGTGAATAGTGCGGATCCTGTTTCAGTCTAACGACTGAAACAGGATCCGCACTTTTCACCGTTCCTTTCAGAATCATTTGATTCATCATCTAGGAATGGCGATTGCTTCTCAGGACCAATCGAAGGCTAGGCCAAAGTAACTCGATCTTTCCAAGAGGTGTGTGGCCCAACTTTTGAAAGAACCGCTAAGTGGAGAACTATTTGGTATATTTCCTAAGCACTTTTCACCGTAATTGTCCTAAGGTTGGTCTCTGCATCCTTAAGCATACCAGTGTCTTCACAGACGAAACAGGCTGAGGCCCAGTAATCTTGGCATTTCCAATAGTTGGTCTTAGAGACTACCAAGAAAGTGTTCTTTTAAGTATTATACCTTTGTGGTTTCAGCATTATTTTCAGTACCCGAGCAGGGTTATCGCATTAGCATAAGAATCCTGCCTGGTAGTTGAGATTTCATGGTGGGGTGTAAGTGCGGGGCTTCTGTCTGCCCTGCCTTTGATTTGTTTACCTCCAGAGTTGGAAAGTGCATAGTTGCGTGAGATGGGAAAAGTGTGGATCGTGCTTCAGATTTCATCCTGACACTTTGAAATGACCAGTGTGTTGGTAATTATTTGCCATTTCCATGGCGTTTGGCCCCGTAATAGTCATGAGGTCGGTCTCTGCATCCTGAAGCCTATGATGCTTTTTGCAGAGAAACCTCGGCTGAGGCCCAGGTAACTTGCTATTTCCCATAGCTGGCACAGGGGCCTTGGAAGATAGGATTGTTTTCAGTATTATTTCATCATTTTTTCACCACTGTTTCAAGAACGGGAGCCCTTTTCAACCATTAGCGGAAGAATCCTTCTTTGGAGATGAGATATTTTTCTGGGGTGGCAAGTGCAGGGCCTCTGTCAGTCCTGTGTTTGTTGGACTAGCGCCAGACATGAGAAGTGCGCCTTTGTGGGACAGGTGAATAGTGCGGATCCTGTTTCAGTCTAAAGACTGAAACAGGATCCGCACTTTTCACCGTTCCTTTCAGAATCATTTGATTCATCAGCTAGGAATGCCGATTGCTTCTCCAGACCAATCGAAGGCTAGGCCAAAGTAACTCGATCTTTCCAAGAGGTGTGTGGCCCAACTTTTGAAAGAACCGCTAAGTGGAGAACTATTTGGTATTTTTCCTAAGCACTTTTCACCGTAATTGTCCTAATGTTACTCTCTGCATCCGTAAGCATACCAGAGTTTTCACAGACGAAACAGGCTGAGGCCCATTAATCTTGGCATTTCCAAAAGTTTGTCCTAGAGACTACCAAGAAAGTGTTCTCTTAAGTATTATTCTGTTGTGGTTTCAGCATTATTTTCAGAACCCGAGCAGGGTTCTCGCATTAGCATAAGAATCCTGCCTGGTAGTTGAGATTTCATGGTGGGGTGTAAGTGCGGGGCTTCTGTCAGCCCTGCCTTTGATATGTTTACTCCAGAGTTGGAAAGTGCATAGTTGCGTGAGATGGGAAAACTGTGGATCGTGCTTCAGATTTCATCCTGACACTTTGAAATGACCAGTGTGTTGGTAATTATTTGCCATTTCCATGGCGTTTGGCCCCGTAATAGTCATGAGGTCGGTCTCTGCATCCTGAAGCCTATGATGCTTTTTGCAGAGAAACCTCTGCTGAGGCCCAGGTAACTTGCTATTTCCCATAGCTGGCACAGGAGCCTTGGGAGATAGGATTGTTTTCACTATTATTTCACCATTTTTTCACCACTGTTTCAAGAACGGAAGCCCTTTTCAACCGTTAGCGGAAGAATCCTTCTTTGGAGATGAGATATTTTTCTGGGGTGGCAAGTGAGGGCCTCTGTCAGTCCTGGGTTTGTTGGACTAGCGCCAGACATGAGAAGTGCACCTTTGTGGGACAGGTGAATAGTGCGGATCCTGTTTCAGTCTAAAGACTGAAACAGGATCCGCACTTTTCACCGTTCCTTTCAGAATCATATGATTCATCAGCTAGGAATGGCGATTGCTTCTCCAGACCAATCGAAGGCTAGGCCAAAGTAACTCGATCTTTCCAAGAGGTGTGTGGCCCAACTTTTGAAAGAACCGCTAAATGGAGAACTATTTGGTATTTTTCCGAAGCACTTTTCACCGTAATTGTCATAAGGTTGGTCTCTGCATCCTTAAGCATACGAGAGTTTTCACAGACCAAACAGGCTGAGGCCCAGTAATCTTGGCATTTCCAATAGTTGGTCCTAGAGACTACCAAGAAAGTGTTTTTTTAAGTATTATTCTGTTGTGGTTTCAGCATCATTTTCAGAACCCGAGCAGGGTTCTCGCATTGGCATAAGAATCCTGCCTGGTAGTTGAGATTTCATGGTGGGGTGTAAGTGTGGGGGTTCTGTAGGCCCTGCCTTTGATTTGTTTACCTCCAGAGTTGGAAAGTGGATATTTGCGTCAGATGGGAAAGTGTGGATCGTGCTTCAGATTTCATCCAGACACTTTGAAATGACCAGTGTGTTGGTAATTATTTGCCATTTCCATGGCGTTTGGCACCGTAATATTCATGAGGTCGGTCTCTGTATCCTGAAGCCTATGATGCTTTTTGCAGAGAAACCTCTGCTGAGGCCCAGGTAACTTGCTATTTCCCATAGCTGGCACAGGAGCCTTGGAAGATAGGATTGTTTTCAGTATTATTTCACCATTTTTTCACCACTGTTTCAAGAACGGGAGCCCTTTTCAACCGTTAGCGGAAGAATCCTTCTTTGGAGATGAGATACTTTTCTGGGGTGGCAAGTGCAGGGCCTCTGTCAGTCCTGGGTTTGTTGGACTAGCGCCAGACATGAGAAGTGCGCCTTTGTGGGACAGGTGAATTGTGCGGATCCTGTTTCAGTCTAAAGACTGAAACAGGATCCGCACTTTTCACCGTTCCTTTCAGAATCATTTGATTCATCAGCTAGGAATGGCGATTGCTTCTCCAGACCAATCGAAGGCTAGGCCAAAGTAACTCGATCTTTCCAAGAGGTGTGTGGCCCAACTTTTGAAAGAACCGCTAAGTGGAGAACTATTTGGTATATTTCCTAAGCACTTTTCACCGTAATTGTCCTAAGGTTGGTCTCTGCATCCTTAAGCATACCAGAGTTTTCACAGACGAAACAGGCTGAGCCCCATTAATCTTGGCATTTTCAATAGTTGGTCCTAGAGACTACCAAGAAAGTGTTCTTTTAAGTATTATTTTGTTGTGGTTTCAGCATTATTTTCAGAGCCCGAGCAGGGTTCTAGCATTAGCATAAGAATCCTGCCTGGTAGTTGAGATTTCATGGTGGGGTGTAAGTGCGGGGCTTCTGTCAGCCCTGCCTTTGATTTGCTTACCTCCAGAGTTGGAAAGTGCATATTTGCGTGAGATGGGAAAAGTGTGGATCGTGCTTCAGATTTCATCCTGACACTTTGAAATGACCAGTGTGTTGGTAATTATTTGCCATTTCCATGGCGTTTGGCACCGTAATAGTCATGAAGTCGGTCTCTGCATCCTGAAGCCTACGATGCTTTTTGCAGAGAAACCTCTGCTGAGGCCCAGGTAACTTGCTGTTTCCCATAGCTGGCACAGGAGCCTTGGAAGATAGGATTGTTTTCAGTATTCTTTCACCATTTTTTCACCACTGTTTCCAGAACGGGAGCCCTTTTCAACCGTTAGCCCAAGAATCCTTCGTTGGGGATGAGATATTTTTCTGGGGTGGCAAGTGCAGGGCCTCTGTCCGTCCTGGGTTTGTTGGACTATCGCCAGACATGAGAAGTGCGCCTTTGTGGGACAGGTGAATAGTGGGGATCCTGTTTCAGTCTAAAGACAGAAACAGGATCCGCACTTTTCACGGTTCCTTTCAGAATCATTTGATTCATCAGCTAGGAATGGCGATTGCTTCTCCAGACCAATCGAAGGCTAGGCCAAAGTAACTCGATCTTGTCAAGAGGTGTGTGGCCCAACTTTTGAAAGAACCGCTAAGTGGAGAACTATTTGTTATTTTTCCGAAGCACTTTTCACCGTAATTGTCATAAGGTTGGTCTCTGCATCCTTAAGCATACGAGAGTTTTCACAGACGAAACAGGCTGAGGCCCAGTAATCTTGGCATTTCCAATAGTTTGTCCTAGAGACTACCAAGAAAGTGTTCTTTTAAGTATTATTCCATTGTGGTTTCAGCATTATTTTCAGAACCCGAGCAGGGTTCTCGCATTAGCATAATAATCCTGCCTGGTAGTTGAGATTTCTTGGTGGGGTATAAGTTGGGGGATTCTGTCAGCCCTACCTTTGATTTGTTTACCTCCAGAGGTGCAAAGTGCATAATTGCGTGTGATGAGAAAAGTGTGGATCGTGTTTCAGATTTCATACTGACATTTGAAATGATCAGTGTGTTGGTAATTATTTGCCATTTCCATGGCGTTTGTCACCGTAATAGTCATGAGGTCGGTCTCTGCATCCTGAAGCCTATGATGCTTTTTGCAGAGAAACCTCTGCTGAGGCCCAGGTAACTTGCTATTTCCCATAGCTGGCACAGGAGCCTTGGAAGATAGGATTGTTTTCAGTATGATTTCACCATTTTTTCACCACTGTTTCAAGAACGGGAGCCCTTTTCAAACGTTAGCGGAAGAATCCTTCTTTGGAGATGAGATATTTTTCTGGGGTGGCAAGTGCAGGGCCTCTGTCAGTCCTGGGTTTGTTGGACTAGCGCCAGACATGAGAAGTGCGCCTTTGTGGGACAGGTGAATAGTGCGGATCCTGTTTCAGTCTAAAGACTGAAACAGGATCCGCACTTTTCACCGTTCCTTTCAGAATCATTTGATTCATCAGCTAGGAATGGCGATTGCTTCTCCAGACCAATCGAAGGCTAGGCCAAAGTACCTCGATCTTTCCCAGAGGTGTGTGGCCCAACTTTTGAAAGAACCGCTAAGTGGAGAACTATTTGGTATTTTTCCGAAGCACTTTTCACCGTAATTGTCCTAAGGTTGGTCTCTGCATCCTTAAGCATACCAGTGTTTTCACAGACGAAACAGGCTGAGGCCCAGTAATCTTGGCATTTCCAATAGTTGGTCTTAGAGACTACCAAGAAAGTGTTCTTTTAAGTATTATTCCTTTGTGGTTTCAGCATTATTTTCAGAACCCGAGCAGGGTTCTCGCATTAGCATAAGAATCCTGCCTGGTAGTTGAGATTTCATGGTGGGGTGTAAGTGCGGGGCTTCTGTCAGCCCTGCCTTTGATTTGTTTACCTCCAGAGTTGGAAAGTGCATATTTGCGTGAGATGGGAAAAGTGTGGATCGTGCTTCAGATTTCATCCTGACACTTTGAAATGACCAGTGTGTTGGTAATTATTTGCCATTTCCATGGGGTTTGGCACCGTAATAGTCATGAGGTCGGTCTCTGCATCCTGAAGCCTATGATGCTTTTTGCAGAGAAACCTCTGCTGAGGCCCAGGTAACTTGCTATTTCCCATAGCTGGCACAGGAGCCTTGGAAGATAGGATTGTTTTCAGTATTATTTCACCATTTTTTCACCACTGTTTCAAGAACGGGAGCCCTTTTCAACCGTTAGCAGAAGAATCCTTCTTTGGAGATGAGATATTTTTCTGGGGTGGCAAGTGCAGCGCCTCTGTCAGTCCTGGGTTTGTTGGACTAGCGCCAGACATGAGAAGTGCGCCTTTGTGGGACAGGTGAATAGTGCGGATCCTGTTTCAGTCTAAAGACTGAAACAGGATCCGCACTTTTCACCGTTCCTTTCAGAATCATTTGATTCATCAGCTAGGAATGGCGATTGCTTCTCCAGACCAATCGAAGGCTACGCCAAAGTAACTCGATCTTTCCAATAGGTGTGTGGCCCAACTTTTGAAAGAACCGCTAAGTGGAGAACTATTTGGTATTTTTCCGAAGCACTTTTCACCGTAATTGTCCTAAGGTTGGTCACTGCATCCTTAAGCATACCAGAGTTTTCACAGACGAAACAGGCTGAGCCCCATTAATCTTGGCATTTCCAATAGTTGGTCCTAGAGACTACCAAGAAAGTGTTCTTTTAAGTATTATTCTGTTGTGGTTTCAGCATTATTTTCAGAGCCCGAGCAGGGTTCTAGCATTAGCATAAGAATCCTGCCTGGTAGTTGAGATTTCATGGTGGGGTGTAAGTGCGGGGCTTCTGTCAGCCCTGCCTTTGATTTGCTTACCTCCAGAGTTGGAAAGTGCATATTTGCGTGAGATGGGAAAAGTGTGGATCGTGCTTCAGATTTCATCCTGACACTTTGAAATGACCAGTGTGTTGGTAATTATTTGCCATTTCCATGGCGTTTGGCCCCGTAATAGTCATGAGGTCGGTCTCTGCATCCTGAAGCCTATGATGCTTTTTGCAGAGAAACCTCTGCTGAGGCCCAGGTAACTTGCTATTTCTCATAGCTGGCACAGGAGCCTTGGAAGATACTATTGTTTTCAGTATTATTTCACCCTTTTTTCACCACTGTTTCAAGAACGGGAGCCCTTTTCAACCGTTAGCCGAAGAATCCTTCTTTGGAGATGAGATATTTTTCTGGGGTGGCAAGTGCAGGGCCTCTGTCAGTCCTGGGTTTGTTGGACAAGCGCCAGACATGAGAAGTGCGCCTTTGTGGGACAGGTGAATAGTGCGGATCCTGTTTCAGTCTAAAGACTGAAACAGGATCCGCACTTTTCACCGTTCCTTTCAGAATCATTTGATTCATCAGCTAGGAATGGCGATTGCTTCTGCAGACCAATCGAAGGCTGGGCCAAAGTAACTCGATCTTTCCAAGAGGTGTGTGGCCCAACTTTTGAAAGAACCGCTAAGTGGAGAACTATTTGGTATTTTTCCTAAGCACTTTTCACCGTAATTGTCCTAAGGTTGGTCTCTGCATCCTTAAGCATACCAGAGTCTTCACAGACGAAACAGGCTGAGGCCCATTAATCTTGGCATTTCCAAAAGTTGGTCCTAGAGACTACCAAGAAAGTGTTCTTTTAAGTATTATTCTGTTGTGGTTTCAGCATTATTTTCAGAACCCGAGCAGGGTTCTCGCATTAGCATAAGAATCCTGCCTGGTAGTTGAGATTTCATGGTGGGGTGTAAGTGCGGGGCTTCTGTCAGCCCTGCCTTTGATTTGTTTACCTCCAGAGATGGAAAGTGCATAGTTGCGTGAGATGGGAAAAGTGTGGATCGTGCTTCAGATTTCATCCTGACACTTTGAAAGGACCAGTGTGTTGGTAGTTATTTGCCATTTCCATGCCGTTTGGCACCGTAATAGTCATGAGGTCGGTCTCTGCATCCTGAAGCCTATGATGCTTTTTGCAGCGAAACCTCTGCTGAGGCCCAGGTAACTTGCTATTTCCCATAGCTGGCACAGGAGCCATGGAAGATAGGATTGTTTTCAGTATTATTTCACCATTTTTTGACCACTGTTTCAAGAACGGGAGCCCTTTTCAACCGTTAGCGGAAGAATCCTTCTTTGGAGATGAGATATTTTTCTGGGGTGGCAAGTGCAGGGCATCTGTCAGTCCTGGGTTTGTTGGACGAGCGCCAGACATGAGAAGTGCGCCTTTGGGGGACAGGTGAATATTGCGGATCCTGTTTCAGTCTAAAGACTGAAACAGGATCCGCACTTTTCACCGTTCCTTTCAGAATCATTTGATTCATCAGCTAGGAATGGCGATTGCTTCTCCAGACCAATCGAAGGCTAGGCCAAAGTACCTCGATCTTTCCCAGAGGTGTGTGGCCCAACTTTTGAAAGAACCGCTAAGTGGAGAACTATTTGGTATTTTTCCTAAGCACTTTTCACCGTAATTGTCCTAAGGTTGGTCTCTGCATCCTTAAGCATACCAGTGTTTTCACAGACGAAACAGGCTGAGGCCCAGTAATCTTGGCATTTCCAATAGTTGGTCTTAGAGACTACCAAGAAAGTGTTCTTTTAAGTATTATTCCTTTGTGGTTTCAGCATTATTTTCAGAACCCGAGCAGGGTTCTCGCATTAGCATAAGAATCCTGCCTGGTAGTTGAGATTTCATGGTGGGGTGTAAGTGCGGGGCTTCTGTCAGCCCTGCCTTTGATTTGTTTACCTCCAGAGTTGGAAAGTGCATATTTGCGTGAGATGGGAAAAGTGTGGATCGTGCTTCAGATTTCATCCTAACACTTTGAAATGACCAGTGTGTTGGTAATTATTTGCCATTTCCATGGCGTTTGGCACCGTAATAGTCATGAGGTCGGTCTCTGCATCCTGAAGCCTATGATGCTTTTTGCAGAGAAACCTCTGCTGAGGCCCAGGTAACTTGCTATTTCCCATAGCTGGCACAGGAGCCTTGAAAGATAGGATTGTTTTCAGTATTATTTCACCATTTTTTCACCACTGTTTCAAGAACGGGAGCCCTTTTCAACCGTTAGCGGAAGAATCCTTCTTTGGAGATGAGATATTTTTCTGGGGTGGCAAGTGCAGGGCCTCTGTCAGTCCTGGGTTTGTTGGACGAGCGCCAGACATGAGAAGTGCGCCTTTGTGGGACAGGTGAATAGTGCGGATCCTGTTTCAGTCTAAAGACTGAAACAGGATCCGCACTTTTCACCGTTCCTTTCAGAATCATTTGATTCATCAGCTAGGAATGGCGATTGCTTCTCCAGACCAAACGAAGGCTAGGCGAAAGTACCTCGATCTTTCCCAGAGGTGTGTGGCCCAACTTTTGAAAGAACCGCTAAGTGGAGAACTATTTGGTATTTTTCCTAAGCACTTTTCACCGTAATTGTCCTAAGGTTGGTCTCTGCATCCTTAAGCATACCAGTGTTTTCACAGACGAAACAGGCTGAGACCCAGTAAACTTGGCATTTCCAATAGTTGGTACTAGAGACTACCAAGAAAGTGTTCTTTTAAGTATTATTCCTTTGTGGTTTCAGCATTATTTTCAGAACCCGAGCAGGGTTCTCGCATTAGCATAAGAATCCTGCCTGGTAGTTGAGATTTCATGGTGGGGTGTAAGTGCGGGGCTTCTGTCTGCCCTGCCTTTGATTTGTTTACCTCCAGAGTTGGAAAGTGCATAGTTGCGTGAGATGGGAAAAGTGTGGATCGTGCTTCAGATTTCATCCTGACACTTTGAAATGACCAGTGTGTTGGTAATTATTTGCCATTTCCATGGCGTTTGGCACCGTAATAGTCATGAGGTCGGTCTCTGCATCCTGAAGCCTATGATGCTTTTTGCAGAGAAACCTCTGCTGAGGCCCAGGTAACTTGCTATTTCCCATAGCTGGCACAGTAGCCTTGGAAGATAGGATTGTTTTCAGTATTATTTCACCATTTTTTCACCACTGTTTCAAGAACGGGAGCCCTTTTCAACCGTTAGCGGAAGAATCCTTCTTTGGAGATGAGATATTTTTCTGGGGTGGCAAGTGCAGTGCCTCTGTCAGTCCTGGGTTTGTTGGACTAGCGCCAGACATGAGAAGTGCGCCTTTGTGTGACAGGTGAATAGTGCGGATCCTGTTTCAGTCTAAAGACTGAAACAGGATCCGCAGTTTTCACCGTTCCTTTCAGAATCATTTGATTCATCAGCTAGAAATGGCGATTGCTTCTGCAGACCAATCGAAGGCTAGGCCAAAGTAACTCGATCTTTCCAAGAGGTGTGTGGCCCAACTTTTGAAAGAACCGCTAAGTGGAGAACTATTTGGTATTTTTCCTAAGCACTTTTCACCGTAATTGTCCTAAGGTTGGTCTCTGCATCCTTAAGCATACCAGAGTTTTCACAGACGAAACAGGCTGAGGCCCATTAATCTTGGCATTTCCAATAGTTGGTCCTAGAGACTACCAAGAAAGTGTTCTTTTAAGTATTATTCCTTTGTGGTTTCAGCATTATGTTCAGAACCCGAGCAGGGTTCTCGCATTAGCATAAGAATCCTGCCTGGTAGTTGAGATTTCATGGTGGGGTGTTAGTGCGGGGCTTCTGTCAGCCCTGCCTTTGATTTGTTTACCTCCAGAGTTGGAAAGTGCATATTTGCGTGAGATGGGAAAAGTGTGGATCGTGCTTCAGATTTCATCCTGACACTTTGAAATGACCAGTGTGCTGGTAATTATTTGCCATTTCCATGGCGTTTGGCCCCGTAATAGTCATGAGGTCGGTCTCTGCATCCTGAAGCCTATGATGCTTTTCGCAGAGAAACCTCTGCTGAGGCCCAGGTAACTTGCTATTTCCCATAGCTGGCACAGGAGCCTTGGAAGATAGGATTGTTTTCAGTATTATTTCACCATTTTTTGACCACTGTTTCAAGAACGGGAGCCCTTTTCAACCGTTAGCGGAAGAATCCTTCTTTGGAGATGAGATATTTTTCTGGGGTGGCAAGTGCAGGGCCTCTGTCAGTCCTGGGTTTGTTGGACTAGCGCCAGACATGAGAAGTGCGCCTTTGTGGGACAGGTGAATAGTGCGGATCCTGTTTCAGTCTAAAGACTGAAACAGGATCCGCACTTTTCACCGTTCCTTTCAGAATCATTTGATTCATCAGCTAGGAATGGCGATTGCTTCTCCAGACCAATCGAAGGCTAGGCCAAAGTAACTCGATCGTTCTAAGAGGTGTGTGGCCCAACTTTTGAAAGAACCGCTAAGTGGAGAACTATTTGGTATTTTTCCGAAGCACTTTTCACCGTAATTGTCCTAAGGTTGGTCTCTGCATCCTTAAGCATACCAGAGTTTTCACAGACGAAACAGGCTGAGGCCCAGTAATCTTGGCATTTCCAATAGTTGTTCCTAGAGACTACCAAGAAAATGTTCTTTTAAGTATTATTCTGTTGTGGTTTCAGCATTATTTTCAGAACCCGAGCAGGGTTCTCGCATTAGCATAAGAATCCTGCCTGGTAGTTGAGATTTCATGGTGGGGTGTAAGTGCGGGGCTTCTGTCAGCACTGCCTTTGATTTGTTTACCTCCAGAGTTGGAAAGTGCATATTTGCGTGAGATGGGAAAAGTGTGGATCGTGCTTCAGATTTCATCCTGACACTTTGAAATGACCAGTGTGTTGGTAATTATTTGCCATTTCCATGGCGTTTGGCCCCGTAATAGTCATGAGGTCGGTCTCTGCATCCTGAAGCCTATGATGCTTTTTGCAGAGAAACCTCTGCTGAGGCCCAGGTAACTTGCGGTTTCCCATAGCTGGCACAGGAGCCTTGGAAGATAGGATTGTTTTCAGTATTCTTTCACCATTTTTTCACCACTGTTTCAAGAACGGGAGCCCTTTTCAACCGTTAGCGGAAGAATCCTTCTTTGGAGATGAGATAATTTTCTGGGGTGGCAAGTGCAGGGCCTCTGTCAGTCCTGGGTTTGTTGGACTAGCGCCAGACATGAGAAGTGCGCCTTTGTGGGACAGGTGAATAGTGCGGATCCTGTTTCAGTCTAAAGACTGAAACAGGATCCGCACTTTTCACCGTTCCTTTCAGAATCATTTGATTCATCAGCTAGGAATGGCGATTGCTTCTCCAGACCAATCGAAGGCTACGCCAAAGTAACTCGATCGTTCCAAGAGGTGTGTGGCCCAACTTTTGAAAGAACCGCTAAGTGGAGAACTATTTGGTATTTTTCCGAAGCACTTTTCACCGTAATTGTCCTAAGGTTGGTCTCTGCATCCTTAAGCATACCAGAGTTTTCACAGACGAAACAGGCTGAGGCCCAGTAATCTTGGCATTTCCAATAGTTGGTCCTGGAGACTACCAAGAAAGTGTTCTTTTAAGTATTATTCTGTTGTGGTTTCAGCATTATTTTCAGAACCCGAGCAGGGTTCTCGCATTAGCATAAGAATCCTGCCTGGTAGTTGAGATTTCATGGTGGGGTGTAAGTGCGGGGCTTCTGTCAGCCCTGCCTTTGATTTGTTTACCTCCAGAGTTGGAAAGTGCATATTTGCGTGAGATGGGAAAAGTGTGGATCGTGCTTCAGATTTCATCCTGACACTTTGAAATGACCAGTGTGTTGGTAATTATTTGCCATTTCCATGGCGTTTGGCCCCGTAATAGTCATGAGGTCGGTCTCTGCATCCTGAAGCCTATGATGCTTTTTGCAGAGAAACCTCTGCTGAGGCCCAGGTAACTTGCTATTTCCCATAGCTGGCACAGGAGCCTTGGAAGATAGGATTGTTTTCAGTATTATTTCACCATTTTTTGACCACTGTTTCAAGAACGGGAGCCCTTTTCAACCGTTAGCGGAAGAATCCTTCTTTGGAGATGAGATATTTTTCTGGGGTGGCAAGTGCAGGGCCTCTGTCAGTCCTGGGTTTGTTGGACTAGCGCCAGACATGAGAAGTGCGCCTTTGTGGGACAGGTGAATAGTGCGGATCCTGTTTCATTCTAAAGACTGAAAACAGGATCCGCACTTTTCACCGTTCCTTTCAGAATCATTTGATTCATCAGCTAGGAATGGCGATTGCTTCTCCAGACCAATCGAAGGCTAGGCCAAAGTAACTCGATCTTTCCAAGAGGTGTGTGGCCCAACTTTTCAAAGAACCGCTAAGTGGAGAACTATTTGGTATTTTTCCGAAGCACTTTTCACCGTAATTGTCCTAAGGTTGGTCTCTGCATCCTTAAGCATACCAGAGTTTTCACAGACGAAACAGGCTGAGCCCCATTAATCTTGGCATTTCCAATAGTTGGTCCTAGAGACTACCAAGAAAGTGTTCTTTTAAGTATTATTTTGTTGTGGTTTCAGCATTATTTTCAGAACCCGAGCAGGGTTCTCGCATTAGCATAAGAATCCTGCCTGGTAGTTGAGATTTCATGGTGGGGTGTAAGTGCGGGGCTTCTGTCAGCCCTGCCTTTGATTTGTTTACCTCCAGTGTTGGAAAGTGCATATTTGCGTGAGATGGGAAAAGTGTGGATCGTGCTTCAGATTTCATCCTGACACTTTGAAATGACCAGTGTGTTGGTAATTATTTGCCATTTCCATGGCGTTTGGCCCCGTAATAGTCATGAGGTCGGTCTCTGCATCCTGAAGCCTATGATGCTTTTTGCAGAGAAACCTCTGCTGAGGCCCAGGTAACTTGCTATTTCCCATAGCTGGCACAGGAGCCTTGGAAGATAGGATTGTTTTCAGTATTATTTCACCATTTTTTGACCACTGTTTCAAGAACGGGAGCCCTTTTCAACCGTTAGCGGAAGAATCCTTCTTTGGAGATGAGATATTTTTCTGGGGTGCCAAGTGCAGGGCCTCTGTCAGTCCTGGGTTTGTTGGACTAGCGCCAGACATGAGAAGTGCGCCTTTGTGGGACAGGTGAATAGTGCGGATCCTGTTTCAGTCTAAAGACTGAAACAGGATACGCACTTTTCACCGTTCCTTTCAGAATCATTTGATTCATCAGCTAGGAATGGCGATTGCTTCTCCAGACCAATCGAAGGCTAAGTCAAAGTAACTCGATCTTTCCCAGAGGTGTGTGGCCCAACTTTTGAAAGAACCGCTAAGTGGAGAACTATTTGGTATTTTTCCTAAGCACTTTTCACCGTAATTGTCATAAGGTTGGTCTCTGCATCCTTAAGCATACCAGTGTCTTCACAGACGAAACAGGCTGAGGCCCAGTAATCTTGGCATTTCCAATAGTTGGTCTTAGAGACTACCAAGAAAGTGTTCCTATAAGTATTATTCCTTTGTGGTTTCAGCATTATTTTCAATACCGGAGCAGGGTTCTCGCATTAGCATAAGAATCCTGCCTGGTAGTTGAGATTTCATGGTGGGGTGTAAGTGCGGGGCTTCTTTCAGCCCTGCCTTTGATTTGTTTACCTCCAGAGTTGGAAAGTGCATAGTTGCGTGAGATGGGAAAATTGTGGATCGTGCTTCAGATTTCATCCTGACACTTTGAAATGACCAGTGTGTTGGTAATTATTTGCCATTTCCATGGCGTTTGGCACCGTAATAGTCATGAGGTCGGTCTCTGCATCTTGAAGCCTATGATGCTTTTTGCAGAGAAACCTCTGCTGAGGCGCAGGTAACTTGCTATTTCCCATAGCTGGCACAGGAGCCTTGGAAGATACTATTGTTTTCAGTATTATTTCACCATTTTTTCACCACTGTTTCAAGAACGGGAGCCCTTTTCAACCGTTAGCGGAAGAATCCTTCTTTGGAGATGAGATATTTTTCTGGGGTGGCAAGTGCAGGGCCTCTGTCAGTCCTGGGTTTGTTGGACTAGCGCCAGACATGAGAAGTGCGCCTTTGTGGGACAGGTGAATAGTGCGGATCCTGTTTCAGTCTAAAGACTAAAACAGGATCCGCACTTTTCACCGTTCCTTTCAGAATCATTTGATTCATCAGCTAGGAATGGCGATTGCTTCTCCAGACCAATTGAAGGCTACGCCAAAGTAACTCGATCTTTCCAAGAGGTGTGGGGCCCAACTTTTGAAAGAACCGCTAAGTGGAGAACTATTTGGTATTTTTCCGAGGCACTTTTCACCGTAATTGTCCTAAGGTTGGTCTCTGCATCCTTAAGCATACCAGAGTTTTCACAGACGAAACAGGCTGAGGCCCAGTAATCTTGGCATTTCCAATAGTTGGTCCTAGAGACTACCAAGAAAGTGTTCTTTTAAGTATTATTCTGTTGTGGTTTCAGCATTATTTTCAGAACCCGAGCAGGGTTCTCGCATTAGCATAAGAATTCTGCCTGGTAGTTGAGATTTCATGGTGGGGTGTAAGTGCGGGGCTTCTGTCAGCCCTGCCTTTGATTTGTTTACCTCCAGAGTTGGAAAGTGCATATTTGTGTGAGATGGGAAAAGTGTGGATCGTGCTTCAGATTTCATCCTCACACTTTGAAATGACCAGTGTGTTGGTAATTATTTGCCATTTCCATGGCGTTTGGCACCGTAATAGTCATGAGGTCGGTCTCTGCATCCTGAAGCCTATGATGCTTTTTGCAGAGAAACCTCTGCTGAGGCCCAGGTAACTTGCTATTTCCCATAGCTTGCACAGGAGCCTTGGAAGATAGGATTGTTTTCAGTATTATTTCACCATTTTTTGACCACTGTTTCAAGAACGGGAGCCCTTTTCAACCGTTAGCGGAAGAATCCTTCTTTGGAGATGAGATATTTTTCTGGGGTGCCAAGTGCAGGGCCTCTGTCAGTCCTGGGTTTGTTGGACTAGCGCCAGACATGAGAAGTGCGCCTTTGTGGGACAGGTGAATAGTGCGGATCCTGTTTCAGTCTAAAGACTGAAACAGGATCCGCACTTTTCACCGTTCCTTTCAGAATCATTTGATTCATCAGCTAGGAATGGCGATTGCTTCTCCAGACCAATCGAAGGCTAGGCCAAAGTAACTCGATCTTTCCAAGAGGTGTGTGGTCCAACTTTTGAAAGAAAGGCTAAGTGGAGAACTATTTGGTATTTTTCCGAAGCACTTTTCACCGTAATTGTCCTAAGGTTGGTCTCTGCATCCTTAAGCATACCAGAGTTTTCACAGACGAAACAGGCTGAGGCCCAGTAATCTTGGCATTTCCAATAGTTGGTCCTAGAGACTACCAAGAAAGTGTTCTTTTAAGTATTATTCTGTTGTGGTTTCAGCATTATTTTCAGAACCCGAGCAGGGTTCTCGCATTAGCATAAGAATTCTGCCTGGTAGTTGAGATTTCATGGTGGGGTGTAAGTGCGGGGCTTCTGTCAGCTCTGCCTTTGATTTGTTTACCTCCAGAGTTGGAAAGTGCATATTTGCGTGAGATGGGAAAAGTGTGGATCGTGCTTCAGATTTCATCCTGACACTTTGAAATGACCAGTGTGTTGGTAATTATTTGCCATTTCCATGGCGTTTGGCCCCGTAATAGTCATGAGGTCGGTCTCTGCATCCTGAAGCCTATGATGCTTTTTGCAGAGAAACCTCTGCTGAGGCCCAGGTAACTTGCTATTTCCCATAGCTGGCACAGGAGCCTTGGAAGATAGGATTGTTTTCAGTATTATTTCACCATTTTTTCACCACTGTTTCAAGAACGGGAACCCTTTTCAACCGTTAGCGGAAGAATCCTTCTTTGGAGATGAGATATTTTTCTGGGGTGGCAAGTGCAGGGCCTCTGTCAGTCCTGGGTTTGTTGGACTGGCGCCAGACATGAGAAGTGCGCCTTTGTGGGACAGGTGAATAGTGCGGATCCTGTTTCAGTCTAAAGACTGAAACAGGATCCGCACTTTTCACCGTTCCTTTCAGAATCATTTGATTCATCAGCTAGGAATGGCGATTGCTTCTCCAGACCAATCGAAGGCTAAGCCAAAGTAACTCGATCTTTCCCAGAGATGTGTGGCCCAACTTTTGAAAGAACCGCTAAGTGGAGAACTATTTGGTATTTTTCCTAAGCACTTTTCACCGTAATTGTCATAAGGTTGGTCTCTGCATCCTTAAGCATACCAGTGTCTTCACAGACGTAACAGGCTGAGGCCCAGTAATCTTGGCATTTCCAATAGTTGGTCTTAGAGACTACCAAGAAAGTGTTCCTATAAGTATTATTCCTTTGTGGTTTCAGCATTATTTTCAGTACCGGAGCAGGGTTCTCGCATTAGCATAAGAATCCTGCCTGGTAGTTGAGATTTCATGGTGGGGTGTAAATGCGGGGCTTCTGTCAGCCCTGCCTTTGATTTGTTTACCTCCAGAGTTGGAAAGTGCATAGTTGCGTGAGATGGGAAAATTGTGGATCGTGCTTCAGATTTCATCCTGACACTTTGAAATGACCAGTGTGTTGGTAATTATTTGCCATTTCCATGGCGTTTGGCACCGTAATAATCATGAGGTCGGTCTCTGCATCTTGAAGCCTATGATGCTTTTGGCAGAGAAACCTCTTCTGAGGCGCAGGTAACTTGCTATTTCCCATAGCTGGAACAGGAGCCTTGGAAGATAGGATTGTTTTCAGTATTATTTCACCATTTTTTCACCACTGTTTCAAGAACGGGAGCCCTTTTCAACCGTTAGCGGAAGAATCCTTCTTTGGAGATGAGATATTTTTCTGGGGTGGCAAGTGCAGGGCCTCTGTCAGTCCTGGGTTTGTTGGACGAGCGCCAGACATGAGAAGTGCGCCTTTGTGGGACAGGTGAATAGTGCGGATCCTGTTTCAGTCTAAAGACTGAAACAGGATCCACACTTTTCACCGTTCCTTTCAGAATCATTTGATTCATCAGTTAGGAATGCCGATTACTTCTCCAGACCAATCGAAGGCTAGTCCAAAGTACCTCGATCTTTCGAAGAGGTGTGTGGCCCAACTTTTGAAAGAACCGCTAAGTGGAGAAGTATTTGGTATTTTTCCGAAGCACTTTTCACCGTAATTGTCATAAGGTTGGTCTCTGCATCCTTAAGCATACGAGAGTTTTCACAGATGAAACAGGCTGAGGCCCAGTAATCTTGGCATTTCCAATAGTTTGTCCTAGAGACTACCAAGAATTTGTTCTTTTAAGTATTATTCCATTGTGGTTTCAGCATTATTTTCAGAACCGGAGCAGGGTTCTCGCATTAGCATAAGAATCCTGCCTGGTAGTTGAGATTTCTGGGTGGGGTATAAGTTGGGGGATTCTGTCAGCCCTGCCTTTGATTTGTTTACCTCCAGAGTTGGAAAGTGCATATTTGGGTGAGATGGGAAAAGTGTGGATCGTGCTTCAGATTTCATCCTCACACTTTGAAATGACCAGTGTGTTGGTAATTATTTGCCATTTCCATGGCGTTTGGCACCGTAATAGTCATGAGGTCCGTCTCTGCATCCTGAAGCCTATGATGCTTTTTGCAGAGAAACCTCTGCTGAGGCCCAGGTAACTTGCTATTTCCCATAGCTGGCACAGGAACCTTGAAAGATAGGATTGTTTTCAGTATTATTTCACCATTTTTTCACCACTGCTTCAAGAACGGGAGCCCTTTTCAACCGCTAGCGTAAGAATCCTTCTTTGGAGATGAGATATTTTTCTGGGGTGGCAAGTGCAGGGCCTCTGTCAGTCCTGGGTTTGTTGGACTAGCGCCAGACATGAGAAGTGCGCCTTTGTGGGACAGGTGAATAGTGCGGATCCTGTTTCAGTCTAAAGACTGAAACAGTATCCGCACTTTTCACCGTTCCTTTCAGAATCATTTGATTCATCAGATAGGAATGGCGATTGCTTCTCCCGACCAATCGAAGGCTACGCCAAAGTAACTCGATCTTTCCAAAGGGGTGTGGCCCAACTTTTGAAAGAACCGCTAAGTGGAGAATTATTTGGTATTTTTCCTAAGCACTTTTCACCGTAATTGTCCTAAGGTTGGTCTCTGCATCCTTAAGCATACCAGAGTTTTCACAGACGAAACAGGCTGAGGCCCAGTAATCTTGGCATTTCCAATAGTTGGTCCTAGAGACTACCAAGAAAGTGTTCTTTTAAGTATTACTCTGTTGTGGTTTCAGCATTATTTTCAGAACCCAAGCAGGGTTCTCGCATTAGCATAAGAATCCTGCCTGGTACTTGAGATTTCATGGTGGGGTGTAAGTGCGGGGCTTCTGTCAGTCCTGCCTTTGATTTGTTTACCTCCAGGGTTGGAAAGTGCATATTTGTGTGAGATGGGAAAAGTGTGGATCGTGCTTCAGATTTCATCCTCACACTTTGAAATGACCAGTGTGTTGGTAATTATTTGCCATTTCCATGGCGTTTGGCACCGTAATAGTCATGAGGTCGGTCTCTGCATCCTGAAGCCTATGATGCTTTTTGCAGAGAAACCGGTGCTGAGGCCCAGGTAACTTGCTGTTTCCCATAGCTTGCACAGGAGCCTTGGAAGATAGGATTGTTTTCAGTATTATTTCACCATTTTTTGACCACTGTTTCAAGAACGGGAGCCCTTTTCAACCGTTAGCGGAAGAATCCTTCTTTGGAGATGAGATATTTTTCTGGGGTGCCAAGTGCAGGGCCTCTGTCAGTCCTGGGTATGTTGGACTAGCGCCAGACATGAGAAGTGCGCCTTTGTGGGACAGGTGAATAGTGCGGATCCTGTTTCAGTCTAAAGACTGAAACAGGATCCGCACTTTTCACCGTTCCTTTCAGAATCATTTGATTCATCAGCTAGGAATGGCGATTGCTTCTCCAGACCAATGGAAGGCTAGGCCAAAGTAACTCGATCTTTCCAAGAGGTGTGTGGTCCAACTTTTGAAAGAACCGCTAAGTGGAGAACTATTTGGTATTTTTCCGAAGCACTTTTCACCGTAATTGTCCTAAGGTTGGTCTCTGCATCCTTAAGCATACCAGAGTTTTCACAGACGAAACAGGCTGAGGCCCAGTAATCTTGGCATTTCCAATAGTTGGTCCTAGAGACTACCAAGAAAGTGTTCTTTTAAGTATTATTCTGTTGTGGTTTCAGCATTATTTTCAGAACCCGAGCAGGGTTCTCGCATTAGCATAAGAATTCTGCCTGGTAGTTGAGATTTCATGGTGGGGTGTAAGTGCGGGGCTTCTGTCAGCTCTGCCTTTGATTTGTTTACCTCCAGAGTTGGAAAGTGCATATTTGCGTGAGATGGGAAAAGTGTGGATCGTGCTTCAGATTTCATCCTGACACTTTGAAATGACCAGTGTGTTGGTAATTATTTGCCATTTCCATGGCGTTTGGCCCCGTAATAGTCATGAGGTCGGTCTCTGCATCCTGAAGCCTATGATGCTTTTTGCAGAGAAACCTCTGCTGAGGCCCAGGTAACTTGCTATTTCCCATAGCTGGCACAGGAGCCTTGGAAGATAGGATTGTTTTCAGTATTATTTCACCATTTTTTCACCACTGTTTCAAGAACGGGAACCCTTTTCAACCGTTAGCGGAAGAATCCTTCTTTGGAGATGAGATATTTTTCTGGGGTGGCAAGTGCAGGGCCTCTGTCAGTCCTGGGTTTGTTGGACTAGCGCCAGACATGAGAAGTGCGCCTTTGTGGGACAGGTGAATAGTGCGGATCCTGTTTCAGTCTAAAGACTGAAACAGGATCCGCACTTTTCACCGTTCCTTTCAGAATCATTTGATTCATCAGCTAGGAATGGCGATTGCTTCTCCAGACCAATCGAAGGCTAAGCCAAAGTAACTCGATCTTTCCCAGAGATGTGTGGCCCAACTTTTGAAAGAACCGCTAAGTGGAGAACTATTTGGTATTTTTCCTAAGCACTTTTCACCGTAATTGTCATAAGGTTGGTCTCTGCATCCTTAAGCATACCAGTGTCTTCACAGACGTAACAGGCTGAGGCCCAGTAATCTTGGCATTTCCAATAGTTGGTCTTAGAGACTACCAAGAAAGTGTTCCTATAAGTATTATTCCTTTGTGGTTTCAGCATTATTTTCAGTACCGGAGCAGGGTTCTCGCATTAGCATAAGAATCCTGCCTGGTAGTTGAGATTTCATGGTGGGGTGTAAATGCGGGGCTTCTGTCAGCCCTGCCTTTGATTTGTTTACCTCCAGAGGTGGAAAGTGCATAGTTGCGTGAGATGGGAAAATTGTGGATCGTGCTTCAGATTTCATCCTGACACTTTGAAATGACCAGTGTGTTGGTAATTATTTGCCATTTCCATGGCGTTTGGCACCGTAATAATCATGAGGTCGGTCTCTGCATCTTGAAGCCTATGATGCTTTTTGCAGAGAAACCTCTTCTGAGGCGCAGGTAACTTGCTATTTCCCATAGCTGGAACAGGAGCCTTGGAAGATAGGATTGTTTTCAGTATTATTTCACCATTTTTTCACCACTGTTTCAAGAACGGGAGCCCTTTTCAACCGTTAGCGGAAGAATCCTTCTTTGGAGATGAGATATTTTTCTGGGGTGGCAAGTGCAGGGCCTCTGTCAGTCCTGGGTTTGTTGGACGAGCGCCAGACATGAGAAGTGCGCCTTTGTGGGACAGGTGAATAGTGCGGATCCTGTTTCAGTCTAAAGACTGAAACAGGATCCACACTTTTCACCGTTCCTTTCAGAATCATTTGATTCATCAGTTAGGAATGCCTATTACTTCTCCAGACCAATCGAAGGCTAGTCCAAAGTACCTCGATCTTTCGAAGAGGTGTGTGGCCCAACTTTTGAAAGAACCGCTAAGTGGAGAAGTATTTGGTATTTTTCCGAAGCACTTTTCACCGTAATTGTCATAAGGTTGGTCTCTGCATCCTTAAGCATACGAGAGTTTTCACAGATGAAACAGGCTGAGGCCCAGTAATCTTGGCATTTCCAATAGTTTGTCCTAGAGACTACCAAGAATTTGTTCTTTTAAGTATTATTCCATTGTGGTTTCAGCATTATTTTCAGAACCGGAGCAGGGTTCTCGCATTAGCATAAGAATCCTGCCTGGTAGTTGAGATTTCTGGGTGGGGTATAAGTTGGGGGATTCTGTCAGCCCTGCCTTTGATTTGTTTACCTCCAGAGTTGGAAAGTGCATATTTGGGTGAGATGGGAAAAGTGTGGATCGTGCTTCAGATTTCATCCTCACACTTTGAAATGACCAGTGTGTTGGTAATTATTTGCCATTTCCATGGCGTTTGGCACCGTAATAGTCATGAGGTCCGTCTCTGCATCCTGAAGCCTATGATGCTTTTTGCAGAGAAACCTCTGCTGAGGCCCAGGTAACTTGCTATTTCCCATAGCTGGCACAGGAACCTTGAAAGATAGGATTGTTTTCAGTATTATTTCACCATTTTTTCACCACTGCTTCAAGAACGGGAGCCCTTTTCAACCGCTAGCGTAAGAATCCTTCTTTGGAGATGAGATATTTTTCTGGGGTGGCAAGTGCAGGGCCTCTGTCAGTCCTGGGTTTGTTGGACTAGCGCCAGACATGAGAAGTGCGCCTTTGTGGGACAGGTGAATAGTGCGGATCCTGTTTCAGTCTAAAGACTGAAACAGTATCCGCACTTTTCACCGTTCCTTTCAGAATCATTTGATTCATCAGATAGGAATGGCGATTGCTTCTCCCGACCAATCGAAGGCTACGCCAAAGTAACTCGATCTTTCCAAAGGGGTGTGGCCCAACTTTTGAAAGAACCGCTAAGTGGAGAATTATTTGGTATTTTTCCTAAGCACTTTTCACCGTAATTGTCCTAAGGTTGGTCTCTGCATCCTTAAGCATACCAGAGCTTTCACAGACGAAACAGGCTGAGGCCCAGTAATCTTGGCATTTCCAATAGTTGGTCCTAGAGACTACCAAGAAAGTGTTCTTTTAAGTATTACTCTGTTGTGGTTTCAGCATTATTTTCAGAACCCAAGCAGGGTTCTCGCATTAGCATAAGAATCCTGCCTGGTACTTGAGATTTCATGGTGGGGTGTAAGTGCGGGGCTTCTGTCAGTCCTGCCTTTGATTTGTTTACCTCCAGGGTTGGAAAGTGCATATTTGTGTGAGATGGGAAAAGTGTGGATCGTGCTTCAGATTTCATCCTCACACTTTGAAATGACCAGTGTGTTGGTAATTATTTGCCATTTCCATGGCGTTTGGCACCGTAATAGTCATGAGGTCGGTCTCTGCATCCTGAAGCCTATGATGCTTTTTGCAGAGAAACCGGTGCTGAGGCCCAGGTAACTTGCTGTTTCCCATAGCTGGCACAGGAGCCTTGGAAGATAGGATTGTTTTCAGTATTATTTCACCATTTTTTCACCACTGTTTCAAGAACGGGACCCTTTTCAACCGTTAGCAGAAGAATTCTTCTTTGGAGATGAGATATTTTTCTGGGGTGGCAAGTGCATGGCCTCTGTCAGTCCTGGGTTTATTGGACTAGCGCCAGACATGAGAAGTGCGCCTTTGTGGGACAGGTGAATAGTGCGGATCCTGTTTCAGTCTAAAGACTGAAACAGGATCCGCACTTTTCACCGTTCCTTTCAGAATCATTTGATTCATCAGCTAGGAATGGCGATTGCTTCTCCAGACCAATCGAAAGCTAGGCCAAAGTAACTCGATCTTTCCAAGAGGTGTGTGGCCCAACTTTTGAAAGAACCGCTAAGTGGAGAAGTATTTGGTATTTTTCCGAGGCACTTTTCACCGTAATTGTCCTAAGGTTGGACTCTGCATCCTTAAGCATACCAGAGTTTTCACAGACGAAACAGGCTGAGGCCCATTAATCTTGGCATTTCCAATAGTTGGTCCTAGAGACTACCAAGAAAGTGTTCTTTTAAGTATTATTCTGTTGTGGTTTCAGCATTATTTTCAGAACCCGAGCAGGGTTCTCGCATTAGCATAAGAATCCTGCCTGGTAGTTGAGATTTCATGGTGGGGTGTAAGTGCGGGGCTTCTGTCAGCCCTGCCTTTGATTTGTTTACCTCCAGAGTTGGAAAGTGCATATTTGCGTGAGATGGGAAAAGTGTGGATCGTACTTCAGATTTCATCCTGACACTTTGAAATGACCAGTGTGTTGGTAATTATTTGCCATTTCCATGGCGTTTGGCACCGTAATAGTCATGAGGTCTGTCTTTGCATCCTGAAGCCTATGATGCTTTTTGCAGAGAAACCTCTGCTGAGGCCCAGGTAACTTGCTGTTTCCCATAGCTGGCAAAGGAGCCTTGGAAGATAGGATTGTTTTCAGTATTATTTCACCATTTTTTCACCACTGTTTCAAGAACGGGAGCCCTTTTCAACCGATAGCGGAAGAATCCTTCTTTGGAGATGAGATATTTTTCTGGGGTGGCAAGTGCAGGGCCTCTGTCAGTCCTGGGTTTGTTGGACTAGCGCCAGACATGAGAAGTGCGCCTTTGTGGGACAGGTGAATAGTGCGGATCCTGTTTCAGTCTAAAGACTGAAACAGGATCCGCACTTTTCACCGTTCCTTTCAGAATCATTTGATTCATCAGCTAGGAATGGCGATTGCTTCTCCAGACCAATCGAAGGCTAGGCCAAAGTACCTCGATCTTTCCAAGACGTGTGTGGCCCAACTTTTGAAAGAACCGCTAAGTGGAGAAGTATTTGGTATTTTTCCTAAGCACTTTTCACCGTAATTGTCCTAAGGTTGGTCTCTGCATCCTTAAGCATACCAGAGTTTTCACAGACGAAACAGGCTGAGGCCCATTAATCTTGGCATTTCCAATAGTTGGTCCTAGAGACTACAAAGAAAGTGTTCTTTTAAGTATTATTCTTTTGTGGTTTCAGCATTATTTTCAGAACCCGAGCAGGGTTCTCGCATTAGCATAAGAATCCTGCCTGGTAGTTGAGATTTCATGGTGGGGTGTTATTGCGGGGCTTCTGTCAGCCCTGCCTTTGATTTGTTTACCTCCAGAGTTGGAAAGTGCATAGTTGCGTGAGATGGGAAAAGTGTGGATCGTGCTTCAGATTTCATCCTGACACTTTGAAATGACCAGTGTGTTGGTAATTATTTGCCATTTCCATGGCGTTTGGCACCGTAATAGTCATGAGGTCCGTCTCTGCATCCTGAAGCCTATGATGCTTTTTGCAGAGAAACCTCTGCTGAGGCCCAGGTAACTCGCTATTTCCCATAGCTGGCACAGGAACCTTGAAAGATAGGATTGTTTTCAGTATTATTTCACCATTTTTTCACCACTGTTTCAAGAACGGGAGCCCTTTTCAACCGCTAGCGTAAGAATCTTTCTTTGGAGATGAGATATTTTTCTGGGGTGGCAAGTGCAGGGCCTCTGTCAGTCCTGGGTTTGTTGGACTAGCGCCAGACATGAGAAGTGCGCCTTTGTGGGACAGGTGAATAGTGCGGATCCTGTTTCAGTCTAAAGACTGAAACAGTATCCGCACTTTTCACCGTTCCTTTCAGAATCATTTGATTCATCAGCTAGGAATGGCGATTGCTTCTCCAGACCAATCGAAGGCTACGCCAAAGTAACTCGATCTTTCCAAGAGGTGTGGGGCCCAACTTTTGAAAGAACCGCTAAGTGGAGAACTATTTGGTATTTTTCCTAAGCACTTTTCACCGTAATTGTCCTAAGGTTGGTCTCTGCATCCTTAAGCATACCAGAGTTTTCACAGACGAAACAGGCTGAGGCCCAGTAATCTTGGCATTTCCAATAGTTGGTCCTAGAGACTACCAAGAAAGTGTTCTTTTAAGTATTATTCTTTTGTGGTTTCAGCATTATTTTCAGAACCCGAGCAGGGTTCTCGCATTAGCATAAGAATCCTGCCTGGTAGTTGAGATTTCATGGTGGGATGTTATTGCGGGGCTTCTGTCAGCCCTGCCTTTGATTTGTTTACCTCCAGAGTTAGAAAGTGCATATTTGGGTGAGATGGGAAAAGTGTGGATCGTGCTTCAGATTTCATCCTGACACTTTGAAATGACCAGTGTGTTGGTAATTATTTGCCATTTCCATGGCGTTTGGCACCGTAATAGTCATGAGGTCCGTCTCTGCATCCTGAAGCCTATGATGCTTTTTGCAGAGAAACCTCTGCTGAGGCCCAGGTAACTTGCTATTTCCCATAGCTGGCACAGGAACCTTGAAAGATAGGATTGTTTTCAGTATTATTTCACCATTTTTTCACCACTGTTTCAAGAACGGGAGCCCTTTTCAACCGCTAGCGTAAGAATCCTTCTTTGGAGATGAGATATTTTTCTGGGGTGGCAAGTGCAGGGCCTCTGTCAGTCCTGGGTTTGTTGGACTAGCGCCAGACATGAGAAGTGCGCCTTTGTGGGACAGGTGAATAGTGGGGATCCTGTTTCAGTCTAAAGACTGAAACAGGATCCGCACTTTTCACCGTTCCTTTCAGAATCATTTGATTCATCAGCTAGGAATGGCGATTGCTTCTCCAGACCAATCGAAGGCTACGCCAAAGTAACTCGATCGTTCCAAGAGGTGTGTGGCCCAACTCTTGAAAGAACCGCTAAGTGGAGAACTATTTGGTATTTTTCCGAGGCACTTTTCACCGTAATTGTCCTAAGGTTGGTCTCTGCATCCTTAAGCATACTAGAGTTTTCACAGACGAAACAGGCTGAGGCCCAGTAATATTGGCATTTCCAATAGTTGGTCCTAGAGACTACCAAGAAAGTGTTCTTTTAAGTATTACTCTGTTGTGGTTTCAGCATTATTTTCAGAACCCGAGCA
Organism: Lemur catta; assembly: GCF_020740605.2. NCBI lineage: Eukaryota > Metazoa > Chordata > Mammalia > Primates > Lemuridae > Lemur > Lemur catta. The sequence goes on along the minus strand of NC_059132.1, from coordinate 82,042,169 downwards.
GGGTTCTCGCATTAGCATAAGAATCCTGCCTGGTAGTTGAGATTTCATGGTGGGGTGTAAGTGCGGGGCTTCTGTCAGCCCTGCCTTTGATTTGTTTACCTCCAGAGTTGGAAAGTGCATATTTGCGTGAGATGGGAAAAGTGTGGATCGTGCTTCAGATTTCATCCAGACACTTTGAAATGACCAGTGTGTTGGTAATTATTTGCCATTTCCATGGCGTTTGGCACCGTAATAGTCATGAGGTCGGTCTCTGCATCCTGAAGCCTATGATGCTTTTTGCAGAGAAACCTCTGCTGAGGCGCAGGTAACTTGCTATTTCCCATAGCTGGAACAGGAGCCTTGGAAGATAGGATTGTTTTCAGTATTATTTCACCATTTTTTCACCACTGTTTCAAGAACGGGACCCTTTTCAACCGTTAGCAGAAGAATCCTTCTTTGGAGATGAGATATTTTTCTGGGGTGGCAAGTGCAGGGCCTCTGTCAGTCCTGGGTTTATTGGACTAGCGCCAGACATGAGAAGTGCGCCTTTGTGGGACAGGTGAATAGTGCGGATCCTGTTTCAGTCTAAAGACTGTAACAGGATCCGCACTTTTCACCGTTCCTTTCAGAATCATTTGATTCATCAGCTAGGAATGGCGATTGCTTCTCCAGACCAATCGAAGGCTAGGCCAAAGTAACTCGATCTTTCCAAGAGGTGTGTGGCCCAACTTTTGAAAGAACCGCTAAGTGGAGAAGTATTTGGTATTTTTCCGAGGCACTTTTCACCGTAATTGTCCTAAGGTTGGTCTCTGCATCCTTAAGCATACCAGAGTTTTCACAGACGAAACAGGCTGAGGCCCATTAATCTTGGCATTTCCAATAGTTGGTCCTAGAGACTACCAAGAAAGTGTTCTTTTAAGTATTATTCTGTTGTGGTTTCAGCATTATTTTCAGAACCCGAGCAGGGTTCTCGCATTAGCATAAGAATCCTGCCTGGTAGTTGAGATTTCATGGTGGGGTGTAAGTGCGGGGCTTCTGTCAGCCCTGCCTTTGATTTGTTTACCTCCAGAGTTGGAAAGTGCATATTTGCGTGAGATGGGAAAAGTGTGGATCGTGCTTCAGATTTCATCCTGACACTTTGAAATGACCAGTGTGTTGGGAATTATTTGCCATTTCCATGGCGTTTGGCACCGTAATAGTCATGAGGTCGGTCTTTGCATCCTGAAGCCTATGATGCTTTTTGCAGAGAAACCTGTGCTGAGGCCCAGGTAACTTGCTGTTTCCCATAGCTGGCAAAGGAGCCTTGGAAGATAGGATTGTTTTCAGTATTATTTCACCATTTTTTCACCACTGTTTCAAGAACGGGAGCCCTTTTCAACCGATAGCGGAAGAATCCTTCTTTGGAGATGAGATATTTTTCTGGGGTGGCAAGTGCAGGGCCTCTGTCAGTCCTGGGTTTGTTGGACTAGCGCCAGACATGAGAAGTGCGCCTTTGTGGGACAGGTGAATAGTGCGGATCCTGTTTCAGTCTAAAGACTGAAACAGGATCCGCACTTTTCACCGTTCCTTTCAGAATCATTTGATTCATCAGCTAGGAATGGCGATTGCTTCTCCAGACCAATCGAAGGCTAGGCCAAAGTACCTCGATCTTTCCAAGACGTGTGTGGCCCAACTTTTGAAAGAACCGCTAAGTGGAGAAGTATTTGGTATTTTTCCTAAGCACTTTTCACCGTAATTGTCCTAAGGTTGGTCTCTGCATCCTTAAGCATACCAGAGTTTTCACAGACGAAACAGGCTGAGGCCCATTAATCTTGGCATTTCCAATAGTTGGTCCTAGAGACTACAAAGAAAGTGTTCTTTTAAGTATTATTCTTTTGTGGTTTCAGCATTATTTTCAGAACCCGAGCAGGGTTCTCGCATTAGCATAAGAATCCTGCCTGGTAGTTGAGATTTCATGGTGGGGTGTTATTGCGGGGCTTCTGTCAGCCCTGCCTTTGATTTGTTTACCTCCAGAGTTGGAAAGTGCATAGTTGCGTGAGATGGGAAAAGTGTGGATCGTGCTTCAGATTTCATCCTGACACTTTGAAATGACCAGTGTGTTGGTAATTATTTGCCATTTCCATGGCGTTTGGCACCGTAATAGTCATGAGGTCCGTCTCTGCATCCTGAAGCCTATGATGCTTTTTGCAGAGAAACCTCTGCTGAGGCCCAGGTAACTTGCTATTTCCCATAGCTGGCACAGGAACCTTGAAAGATAGGATTGTTTTCAGTATTATTTCACCATTTTTTCACCACTGTTTCAAGAACGGGAGCCCTTTTCAACCGCTAGCGTAAGAATCTTTCTTTGGAGATGAGATATTTTTCTGGGGTGGCAAGTGCAGGGCCTCTGTCAGTCCTGGGTTTGTTGGACTAGCGCCAGACATGAGAAGTGCGCCTTTGTGGGACAGGTGAATAGTGCGGATCCTGTTTCAGTCTAAAGACTGAAACAGTATCCGCACTTTTCACCGTTCCTTTCAGAATCATTTGATTCATCAGCTAGGAATGGCGATTGCTTCTCCAGACCAATCGAAGGCTACGCCAAAGTAACTCGATCTTTCCAAGAGGTGTGGGGCCCAACTTTTGAAAGAACCGCTAAGTGGAGAACTATTTGGTATTTTTCCTAAGCACTTTTCACCGTAATTGTCCTAAGGTTGGTCTCTGCATCCTTAAGCATACCAGAGTTTTCACAGACGAAACAGGCTGAGGCCCAGTAATCTTGGCATTTCCAATAGTTGGTCCTAGAGACTACCAAGAAAGTGTTCTTTTAAGTATTATTCTTTTGTGGTTTCAGCATTATTTTCAGAACCCGAGCAGGGTTCTCGCATTAGCATAAGAATCCTGCCTGGTAGTTGAGATTTCATGGTGGGATGTTATTGCGGGGCTTCTGTCAGCCCTGCCTTTGATTTGTTTACCTCCAGAGTTAGAAAGTGCATATTTGGGTGAGATGGGAAAAGTGTGGATCGTGCTTCAGATTTCATCCTGACACTTTGAAATGACCAGTGTGTTGGTAATTATTTGCCATTTCCATGGCGTTTGGCACCGTAATAGTCATGAGGTCCGTCTCTGCATCCTGAAGCCTATGATGCTTTTTGCAGAGAAACCTCTGCTGAGGCCCAGGTAACTTGCTATTTCCCATAGCTGGCACAGGAACCTTGAAAGATAGGATTGTTTTCAGTATTATTTCACCATTTTTTCACCACTGTTTCAAGAACGGGAGCCCTTTTCAACCGCTAGCGTAAGAATCCTTCTTTGGAGATGAGATATTTTTCTGGGGTGGCAAGTGCAGGGCCTCTGTCAGTCCTGGGTTTGTTGGACTAGCGCCAGACATGAGAAGTGCGCCTTTGTGGGACAGGTGAATAGTGGGGATCCTGTTTCAGTCTAAAGACTGAAACAGGATCCGCACTTTTCACCGTTCCTTTCAGAATCATTTGATTCATCAGCTAGGAATGGCGATTGCTTCTCCAGACCAATCGAAGGCTACGCCAAAGTAACTCGATCGTTCCAAGAGGTGTGTGGCCCAACTCTTGAAAGAACCGCTAAGTGGAGAACTATTTGGTATTTTTCCGAGGCACTTTTCACCGTAATTGTCCTAAGGTTGGTCTCTGCATCCTTAAGCATACTAGAGTTTTCACAGACGAAACAGGCTGAGGCCCAGTAATATTGGCATTTCCAATAGTTGGTCCTAGAGACTACCAAGAAAGTGTTCTTTTAAGTATTACTCTGTTGTGGTTTCAGCATTATTTTCAGAACCCGAGCAGGGTTCTCGCATTAGCATAAGAATCCTGCCTGGTAGTTGAGATTTCATGGTGGGGTGTAAGTGCGGGGCTTCTGTCAGCCCTGCCTTTGATTTGTTTACCTCCAGAGTTGGAAAGTGCATATTTGCGTGAGATGGGAAAAGTGTGGATCGTGCTTCAGATTTCATCCAGACACTTTGAAATGACCAGTGTGTTGGTAATTATTTGCCATTTCCATGGCGTTTGGCACCGTAATAGTCATGAGGTCGGTCTCTGCATCCTGAAGCCTATGATGCTTTTTGCAGAGAAACCTCTGCTGAGGCGCAGGTAACTTGCTATTTCCCATAGCTGGAACAGGAGCCTTGGAAGATAGGATTGTTTTCAGTATTATTTCACCATTTTTTCACCACTGTTTCAAGAACGGGACCCTTTTCAACCGTTAGCAGAAGAATCCTTCTTTGGAGATGAGATATTTTTCTGGGGTGGCAAGTGCAGGGCCTCTGTCAGTCCTGGGTTTATTGGACTAGCGCCAGACATGAGAAGTGCGCCTTTGTGGGACAGGTGAATAGTGCGGATCCTGTTTCAGTCTAAAGACTGTAACAGGATCCGCACTTTTCACCGTTCCTTTCAGAATCATTTGATTCATCAGCTAGGAATGGCGATTGCTTCTCCAGACCAATCGAAGGCTAGGCCAAAGTAACTCGATCTTTCCAAGAGGTGTGTGGCCCAACTTTTGAAAGAACCGCTAAGTGGAGAAGTATTTGGTATTTTTCCGAGGCACTTTTCACCGTAATTGTCCTAAGGTTGGTCTCTGCATCCTTAAGCATACCAGAGTTTTCACAGACGAAACAGGCTGAGGCACATTAATCTTGGCATTTCCAATAGTTGGTCCTAGAGACTACCAAGAAAGTGTTCTTTTAAGTATTATTCTGTTGTGGTTTCAGCATTATTTTCAGAACCCGAGCAGGGTTCTCGCATTAGCATAAGAATCCTGCCTGGTAGTTGAGATTTCATGGTGGGGTGTAAGTGCGGGGCTTCTGTCAGCCCTGCCTTTGATTTGTTTACCTCCAGAGTTGGAAAGTGCATATTTGCGTGAGATGGGAAAAGTGTGGATCGTGCTTCAGATTTCATCCTGACACTTTGAAATGACCAGTGTGTTGGGAATTATTTGCCATTTCCATGGCGTTTGGCACCGTAATAGTCATGAGGTCGGTCTTTGCATCCTGAAGCCTATGATGCTTTTTGCAGAGAAACCTCTGCTGAGGCCCAGGTAACTTGCTGTTTCCCATAGCTGGCAAAGGAGCCTTGGAAGATAGGATTGTTTTCAGTATTATTTCACCATTTTTTCACCACTGTTTCAAGAACGGGAGCCCTTTTCAACCGATAGCGGAAGAATCCTTCTTTGGAGATGAGATATTTTTCTGGGGTGGCAAGTGCAGGGCCTCTGTCAGTCCTGGGTTTGTTGGACTAGCGCCAGACATGAGAAGTGCGCCTTTGTGGGACAGGTGAATAGTGCGGATCCTGTTTCAGTCTAAAGACTGAAACAGGATCCGCACTTTTCACCGTTCCTTTCAGAATCATTTGATTCATCAGCTAGGAATGGCGATTGCTTCTCCAGACCAATCAAAGGCTAGGCCAAAGTACCTCGATCTTTCCAAGACGTGTGTGGCCCAACTTTTGAAAGAACCGCTAAGTGGAGAAGTATTTGGTATTTTTCCTAAGCACTTTTCACCGTAATTGTCCTAAGGTTGGTCTCTGCATCCTTAAGCATACCAGAGTTTTCACAGACGAAACAGGCTGAGGCCCATTAATCTTGGCATTTCCAATAGTTGGTCCTAGAGACTACCAAGAAAGTGTTCTTTTAAGTATTATTCTTTTGTGGTTTCAGCATTATTTTCAGAACCCGAGCAGGGTTCTCGCATTAGCATAAGAATCCTGCCTGGTAGTTGAGATTTCATGGTGGGGTGTTATTGCGGGGCTTCTGTCAGCCCTGCCTTTGATTTGTTTACCTCCAGAGTTGGAAAGTGCATAGTTGCGTGAGATGGGAAAAGTGTGGATCGTGCTTCAGATTTCATCCTGACACTTTGAAATGACCAGTGTGTTGGTAATTATTTGCCATTTCCATGGCGTTTGGCACCGTAATAGTCATGAGTTCCGTCTCTGCATCCTGAAGCCTATGATGCTTTTTGCAGAGAAACCTCTGCTGAGGCCCAGGTAACTTGCTATTTCCCATAGCTGGCACAGGAACCTTGAAAGATAGGATTGTTTTCAGTATTATTTCACCATTTTTTCACCACTGTTTCAAGAACGGGAGCCCTTTTCAACCGCTAGCGTAAGAATCTTTCTTTGGAGATGAGATATTTTTCTGGGGTGGCAAGTGCAGGGCCTCTGTCAGTCCTGGGTTTGTTGGACTAGCGCCAGACATGAGAAGTGCGCCTTTGTGGGACAGGTGAATAGTGCGGATCCTGTTTCAGTCTAAAGACTGAAACAGTATCCGCACTTTTCACCGTTCCTTTCAGAATCATTTGGTTCATCAGCTAGGAATGGCGATTGCTTCTCCAGACCAATCGAAGGCTACGCCAAAGTAACTCGATCTTTCCAAGAGGTGTGGGGCCCAACTTTTGAAAGAACCGCTAAGTGGAGAACTATTTGGTATTTTTCCTAAGCACTTTTCACCGTAATTGTCCTAAGGTTGGTCTCTGCATCCTTAAGCATACCAGAGTTTTCACAGACGAAACAGGCTGAGGCCCAGTAATCTTGGCATTTCCAATAGTTGGTCCTAGAGACTACCAAGAAAGTGTTCTTTTAAGTATTATTCTTTTGTGGTTTCAGCATTGTTTTCAGAACCCGAGCAGGGTTCTCGCATTAGCATAAGAATCCTGCCTGGTAGTTGAGATTTCATGGTGGGATGTTATTGCGGGGCTTCTGTCAGCCCTGCCTTTGATTTGTTTACCTCCAGAGTTAGAAAGTGCATATTTGGGTGAGATGGGAAAAGTGTGGATCGTGCTTCAGATTTCATCCTGACACTTTGAAATGACCAGTGTGTTGGTAATTATTTGCCATTTCCATGGCGTTTGGCACCGTAATAGTCATGAGGTCCGTCTCTGCATCCTGAAGCCTATGATGCTTTTTGCAGAGAAACCTCTGCTGAGGCCCAGGTAACTTGCTATTTCCCATAGCTGGCACAGGAACCTTGAAAGATAGGATTGTTTTCAGTATTATTTCACCATTTTTTCACCACTGTTTCAAGAACGGGAGCCCTTTTCAACCGCTAGCGTAAGAATCCTTCTTTGGAGATGAGATATTTTTCTGGGGTGGCAAGTGCAGGGCCTCTGTCAGTCCTGGGTTTGTTGGACTAGCGCCAGACATGAGAAGTGCGCCTTTGTGGGACAGGTGAATAGTGGGGATCCTGTTTCAGTCTAAAGACTGAAACAGGATCCGCACTTTTCACCGTTCCTTTCAGAATCATTTGATTCATCAGCTAGGAATGGCGATTGCTTCTCCAGACCAATCGAAGGCTACGCCAAAGTAACTCGATCGTTCCAAGAGGTGTGTGGCCCAACTCTTGAAAGAACCGCTAAGTGGAGAACTATTTGGTATTTTTCCGAGGCACTTTTCACCGTAATTGTCCTAAGGTTGGTCTCTGCATCCTTAAGCATACCAGAGTTTTCACAGACGAAACAGGCTGAGGCCCAGTAATATTGGCATTTCCAATAGTTGGTCCTAGAGACTACCAAGAAAGTGTTCTTTTAAGTATTACTCTGTTGTGGTTTCAGCATTATTTTCAGAACCCGAGCAGGGTTCTCGCATTAGCATAAGAATCCTGCCTGGTAGTTGAGATTTCATGGTGGGGTGTAAGTGCGGGGCTTCTGTCAGCCCTGCCTTTGATTTGTTTACCTCCAGAGTTGGAAAGTGCATATTTGCGTGAGATGGGAAAAGTGTGGATCGTGCTTCAGATTTCATCCAGACACTTTGAAATGACCAGTGTGTTGGTAATTATTTGCCATTTCCATGGCGTTTGGCACCGTAATAGTCATGAGGTCGGTCTCTGCATCCTGAAGCCTATGATGCTTTTTGCAGAGAAACCTCTGCTGAGGCGCAGGTAACTTGCTATTTCCCATAGCTGGCACAGGAGCCTTGGAAGATAGGATTGTTTTCAGTATTATTTCACCATTTTTTCACCACTGTTTCAAGAACGGGACCCTTTTCAACCGTTAGCAGAAGAATCCTTCTTTGGAGATGAGATATTTTTCTGGGGTGGCAAGTGCAGGGCCTCTGTCAGTCCTGGGTTTATTGGACTAGCGACAGACATGAGAAGTGCGCCTTTGTGGGACAGGTGAATAGTGCGGATCCTGTTTCAGTCTAAAGACTGTAACAGGATCCGCACTTTTCACCGTTCCTTTCAGAATCATTTGATTCATCAGCTAGGAATGGCGATTGCTTCTCCAGACCAATCGAAGGCTAGGCCAAAGTAACTCGATCTTTCCAAGAGGTGTGTGGCCCAACTTTTGAAAGAACCGCTAAGTGGAGAAGTATTTGGTATTTTTCCGAGGCACTTTTCACCGTAATTGTCCTAAGGTTGGTCTCTGCATCCTTAAGCATACCAGAGTTTTCACAGACGAAACAGGCTGAGGCCCATTAATCTTGGCATTTCCAATAGTTGGTCCTAGAGACTACCAAGAAAGTGTTCTTTTAAGTATTATTCTGTTGTGGTTTCAGCATTATTTTCAGAACCCGAGCAGGGTTCTCGCATTAGCATAAGAATCCTGCCTGGTAGTTGAGATTTCATGGTGGGGTGTAAGTGCGGGGCTTCTGTCAGCCCTGCCTTTGATTTGTTTACCTCCAGAGTTGGAAAGTGCATATTTGCGTGAGATGGGAAAAGTGTGGATCGTGCTTCAGATTTCATCCTGACACTTTGAAATGACCAGTGTGTTGGGAATTATTTGCCATTTCCATGGCGTTTGGCACCGTAATAGTCATGAGGTCGGTCTTTGCATCCTGAAGCCTATGATGCTTTTTGCAGAGAAACCTGTGCTGAGGCCCAGGTAACTTGCTGTTTCCCATAGCTGGCAAAGGAGCCTTGGAAGATAGGATTGTTTTCAGTATTATTTCACCATTTTTTCACCACTGTTTCAAGAACGGGAGCCCTTTTCAACCGATAGCGGAAGAATCCTTCTTTGGAGATGAGATATTTTTCTGGGGTGGCAAGTGCAGGGCCTCTGTCAGTCCTGGGTTTGTTGGACTAGCGCCAGACATGAGAAGTGCGCCTTTGTGGGACAGGTGAATAGTGTGGATCCTGTTTCAGTCTAAAGACTGAAACAGGATCCGCACTTTTCACCGTTCCTTTCAGAATCATTTGATTCATCAGCTAGGAATGGCGATTGCTTCTCCAGACCAATCGAAGGCTAGGCCAAAGTAACTCGATCTTTCCAAGAGGTGTGTGGCCCAACTTTTGAAAGAACCGCTAAGTGGAGAACTATTTGGTATTTTTCCGAAGCACTTTTCACCGTAATTGTCCTAAGGTTGGTCTCTGCATCCTTAAGCATACCAGAGTTTTCACAGACGAAACAGGCTGAGCCCCATTAATCTTGGCATTTCCAATAGTTGGTCCTAGAGACTACCAAGAAAGTGTTCTTTTAAGTATTATTTTGTTGTGGTTTCAGCATTATTTTCAGAACCCCAGCAGGGTTCTCGCATTAGCATAAGAATCCTGCCTGGTAGTTGAGATTTCATGGTGGGGTGTAAGTGCGGGGCTTCTGTCAGCCCTGCCTTTGATTTGTTTACCTCCAGAGTTGGAAAGTGCATATTTGCGTGAGATGGGAAAAGTGTGGATCGTGCTTCAGATTTCATCCTGACACTTTGAAATGACCAGTGTGTTGGTAATTATTTGCCATTTCCATGGCGTTTGGCACCGTAATAGTCATGAGGTCGGTCTTTGCATCCTGAAGCCTATGATGCTTTTTGCAGAGAAACCTCTGCTGAGGCCCAGGTAACTTGCTATTTCCCATAGCTGGCACAGGAGCCTTGGAAGATAGGATTGTTTTCAGTATTATTTCAACATTTTTTCACCACTGTTTCAAGAACGGGACCCTTTTCAACCGTTAGTGGAAGAATCCTTCTTTGGAGATGAGATATTTTTCTGGGATGGCAAGTGCAGGGCCTCTGTCAGTCCTGGGTTTGTTGGACTAGCGCCAGACATGAGAAGTGCGACTTTGTGGGACAGGTGAATAGTGCGGATCCTGTTTCAGTCTAAACTGAAACAGGATCCGCACTTTTCACCGTTCCTTTCAGAATCATTTGATTCATCAGCTAGGAATGGCGATTGCTTCTCCAGACCAATCGAAGGCTAGGCCAAAGTAACTCGATCTTTCCAAGAGGTGTGTGGCCCAACTTTTGAAAGAACCGCTAAGTGGAGAACTATGTGGTATTTTTCCTAAGCACTTTTCACCGTAATTGTCCTAAGGTTGGTCTCTGCATCCTTAAGCATACCAGAGTTTTCACAGAGGAAACAGGCTGAGGCCCATTAATCTTGGCATTTCCAATAGTTGGTCCTAGAGACGACCAAGAAAGTGTTCTTTTAAGTATTATTCTGTTGTGGTTTCAGCATTATTTTCAGAACCCGAGCAGGGTTCTCGCATTAGCATAAGAATCCTGCCAGGTAGTTGAGATTTCATGATGGGGTGTAAGTGCGGGGCTTCTGTCAGCCCTGCCTTTGATTTGTTTACCTCCAGAGTTGGAAAGTGCATATTTGCCTGAGATGGGAAAAGTGTGGATCGTGCTTCAGATTTCATCCTGACACTTTGAAATGACCAGTGTGTTGGTAATTATTTGCCATTTCCATGGCGTTTGGCCCCGTAATAGTCATGAGGTCGCTCTCTGCATCCTGAAGCCTATGATGCTTTTTGCAGAGAAACCTCTGCTGAGGCCCAGGTAACTTGCTGTTTCCCATAGCTGGCACAGGAGCCTTGGAAGATAGGATTGTTTTCAGTATTATTTCACCATTTTTTCACCACTGTTTCAAGAACGGGAGCCCTTTTCAACCGTTAGCGGAAGAATCCTTCTTTGGAGATGAGATATTTTTCTGGGGTGGCAAGTGCAGGGCCTCTGTCAGTCCTGGGTTTGTTGGACTAGCGCCAGACATGAGAAGTGCGCCTTTGTGGGACAGGTGAATAGTGGGGATCCTGTTTCAGTCTAAAGACTGAAACAGGATCCGCACTTTTCACCGTTCCTTTCAGAATCATTTGATTCATCAGCTAGGAATGGCGATTGCTTCTCCAGACCAATCGAAGGCTACGCCAAAGTAACTCGATCGTTCCAAGAGGTGTGTGGCCCAACTCTTGAAAGAACCGCTAAGTGGAGAACTATTTGGTATTTTTCCGAAGCACTTTTCACCGTAATTGTCCTAAGGTTGGTCTCTGCATCCTTAAGCATACCAGAGTTTTCACAGACGAAACAGGCTGAGGCCCATTAATCTTGGCTTTTCCAATAGTTGGCCCTAGAGACTACCAAGAAAGTGTTCTTTTAAGTATTATTCCTTTGTGGTTTCAGCATTATTTTCAGAACCCGAGCAGGGTTCTCGCATTAGCATAAGAATCCTGCCTGGTAGTTGAGATTTCATGGTGGGGTGTAAGTGCGGGGCTTCTGTCAGCCCTGCCTTTGATTTGTTTACCTCCAGAGTTGGAAAGTGCATATTTGCGTGAGATGGGAAAAGTGTGGATCGTGCTTCAGATTTCATCCTGACACTTTGAAATGACCAGTGTGTTGGTAATTATTTGCCATTTCCATGGCGTTTGGCCCCGTAATAGTCATGAGGTCGCTCTCTGCATCCTGAAGCCTATGATGCTTTTTGCAGAGAAACCTCTGCTGAGGCCCAGGTAACTTGCTGTTTCCCATAGCTGGCACAGGAGCCTTGGAAGATAGGATTGTTTTCAGTATTATTTCACCATTTTTTCACCACTGTTTCAAGAACGGGAGCCCTTTTCAACCGTTAGCTGAAGAATCCTTCTTTGGAGATGAGATATTTTTCTGGGGTGGCAAGTGCAGGGCCTCTGCCAGTCCTGGGTTTGTTGGACTAGCGCCAGACATGAGAAGTGCGCCTTTGTGGGACAGGTGAATAGTGCGGATCCTGTTTCAGTCTAAAGACTGAAACAGGATCCGCACTTTTCACCGTTCCTTTCGGAATCATTTGATTCATCAGCTAGGAATGGCGATTGCTTCTCCAGACCAATCGAAGGCTACGCCAAAGTAACTCGATCTTTCCAAGAGGTGTGTGGCCCAACTTTTGAAAGAACCGCTAAGTGGAGAACTATTTGGTATTTTTCCGAAGCACTTTTCACCGTAATTGTCCTAAGGTTGGTCTCTGCATCCTTAAGCATACCAGAGTTTTCACAGACGAAACAGGCTGAGGCCCAGTAATCTTGGCATTTCCAATAGTTGGTCCTAGAGACTACCAAGAAAATGTTCTTTTAAGTATTATTCTGTTGTGGTTTCAGCATTATTTTCAGAACCCGAGCAGGGTTCTCGCATTAGCATAAGAACCCTGCCTGGTAGTTGAGATTTCATGGTGGGGTGTAAGTGCGGGGCTTCTGTCAGCCCTGCCTTTGATTTGTTTACCTCCAGAGTTGGAAAGTGCATATTTGCCTGAGATGGGAAAAGTGTGGATCGTGCTTCAGATTTCATCCTGACACTTTGAAATGACCAGTGTGTTGGTAATTATTTGCCATTTCCATGGCGTTTGGCCCCGTAATAGTCATGAGGTCGGTCTCTGCATCCTGAAGCCTATGATGCTTTTTGCAGAGAAACCTCTGCTGAGGCCCAGGTAACTTGCTATTTCCCATAGCTGGCACAGGAGCCTTGGAAGATAAGATTGTTTTCAGTATTATTTCACCATTTTTTCACCACTGTTTCAAGAACGGGACCCTTTTCAACCGTTAGTGGAAGAATCCTTCTTTGGAGATGAGATATTTTTCTGGGATGGCAAGTGCAGGGCCTCTGTCAGTCCTGGGTTTGTTGGACGAGCGCCAGACATGAGAAGTGCGACTTTGTGGGACAGGTGAATAGTGCGGATCCTGTTTCAGTCTAAAGACTGAAACAGGATCCGCACTTTTCACCGTTCCTTTCAGAATCATTTGATTCATCAGCTAGGAATGGCGATTGCTTCTCCAGACCAATCGAAGGCTAGGCCAAAGTAACTCGATCTTTCCAAGAGGTGTGTGGCCCAGCTTTTGAAAGAACCGCTAAGTGGAGAACTATTTGGTATTTTTCCTAAGCACTTTTCACCGTAATTGTCCTAAGGTTGGTCTCTGCATCCTTAAGCATACCAGAGTTTTCACAGACGAAACAGGCTGAGCCCCATTAATCTTGGCATTTCCAATAGTTGGTCCTAGAGACTACCAAGAAAGTGTTCTTTTAAGTATTATTTTGTTGTGGTTTCAGCATTATTTTCAGAACCCGAGCAGGGTTCTCGCATTAGCATAAGAATCCTGCCTGGTAGTTGAGATTTCATGGTGGGGTGTAAGTGCGGGGCTTCTGTCAGCCCTGAAATTGATTTGTTTACCTCCAGAATTGGAAAGTGCATATTTGCGTGAGATGGGAAAAGTGTGGATCGTGCTTCAGATTTCATCCTGACACTTTGAAATGACCAGAGTGTTGGTAATTATTTGCCATTTCCATGGCGTTTGGCCCCGTAATAGTCATGAGGTCGCTCTCTGCATCCTGAAGCCTATGATGCTTTTTGCAGAGAAACCTCTGCTGAGGCCCAGGTAACATGCTGTTTCCCATAGCTGGCACAGGAGCCTTGGAAGATAGGATTGTTTTCAGTATTATTTCACCATTTTTTCACCACTGTTTCAAGAACGGGAGCCCTTTTCAACCGTTAGCTGAAGAATCCTTCTTTGGAGATGAGATATTTTTCTGGGGTGGCAAGTGCAGGGCCTCTGCCAGTCCTGGGTTTGTTGGACTAGCGCCAGACATGAGAAGTGCGCCTTTGTGGGACAGGTGAATAGTGCGGATCCTGTTTCAGTCTAAAGACTGAAACAGGATCCGCACTTTTCACCGTTCCTTTCGGAATCATTTGATTCATCAGCTAGGAATGGCGATTGCTTCTCCAGACCAATCGAAGGCTAGGCCAAAGTAACTCGATCTTTCCAACAGGTGTGTGGCCCAACTTTTGAAAGAAACGCTAAGTGGAGAACTATTTGGTATTTTTCCGAAGCACTTTTCACCGTAATTGTCCTAAGGTTGGTCTCTGCATCCTTAAGCATAGCAGAGTTTTCACAGATGAAACAGGCTGAGGCCCAGTAATCTTGGCATTTCCAATAGTTGGTCCTAGAGACTACCAAGAAAATGTTCTTTTAAGTATTATTCTGTTGTGGTTTCAGCATTATTTTCAGAACCCGAGCAGGGTTCTCGCATTAGCATAAGAATCCTGCCTGGTAGTTGAGATTTCATGGTGGGGTGTAAGTGCGGGGCTTCTGTCAGCCCTGCCTTTGATTTGTTTACCTCAAGAGTTGGAAAGTGCATATTTGCGTGAGATGGGAAAAGTGTGGATCGTGCTTCAGATTTCATCCTGACACTTTGAAATGACCAGTGTGTTGGTAATTATTTGCCATTTCCATGGCGTTTGGCACCGTAATAGTCATGAGGTCGGTCTCTGCATCCTGAAGCCTATGATGCTTTTTGCAGAGAAACCTCTGCTGAGGCCCAGGTAACTTGCTATTTCCCATAGCTGGCACAGGAGCCTTGGAAGATAGGATTGTTTTCAGTATTATTTCACCATTTTTTCACCACTGTTTCAAGAACGGGACCCTTTTCAACCGTTAGTGGAAGAATCCTTCTTTGGAGATGAGATATTTTTCTGGGATGGCAAGTGCAGGGCCTCTGTCAGTCCTGGGTTTGTTGGACGAGCGCCAGACATGAGAAGTGCGACTTTGTGGGACAGGTGAATAGTGCGGATCCTGTTTCAGTCTAAAGACTGAAACAGGATCCGCACTTTTCACCGTTCCTTTCAGAATCATTTGATTCATCAGCTAGGAATGGCGATTGCTTCTCCAGACCAATCGAAGGCTAGGCCAAAGTAACTCGATCTTTCCAAGAGGTGTGTGGCCCAGCTTTTGAAAGAACCGCTAAGTGGAGAACTATGTGGTATTTTTCCTAAGCACTTTTCACCGTAATTGTCCTAAGGTTGGTCTCTGCATCCTTAAGCATACCAGAGTTTTCACAGACGAAACAGGCTGAGGCCCATTAATCTTGGCATTTCCAATAGTTGGTCCTAGAGACTACCAAGAAAGTGTTCTTTTAAGTATTATTCTGTTGTGGTTTCAGCATTATTTTCAGAACCCGAGCAGGATTCTCGCATTAGCATAAGAATCCTGCCTGGTAGTTGAGATTTCATGGTGGGGTGTAAGTGCGGGGCTTCTGTCAGCCCTGCCTTTGATTTGTTTACCTCCAGAGTTGGAAAGTGCATATTTGCGTGAGATGGGAAAATTGTGGATCGTGCTTCAGATTTCATCCTGACACTTTGAAATGACCAGGTGTTGGTAATTATTTGCCATTTCCATGGCGTTTGGCACCGTAATAGTCATGAGTCGGTCTCTGCATCCTGAAGCCTATGATGCTTTTTGCAGAGAAACCTCTGCTGAGGCCCAGGTAACTTGCTGTTTCCCATAGCTGGCACAGGAGCCTTGGAAGATAGGATTGTTTTCAGTATTATTTCACCATTTTTTCACCACTGTTTCAAGAACGGGAGCCCTTTTCAACCGTTAGCGGAAGAATCCTTCTTTGGAGATGAGATATTTTTCTGGGGTGGCAAGTGCAGGGCCTGTGTCAGTCCTGGGTTTGTTGGACTAGCGCCAGACATGAGAAGTGCGCCTTTGTGGGACAGGTGAATAGTGGGGATCCTGTTTCAGTCTAAAGACTGAAACAGGATCCGCACTTTTCACCGTTCCTTTCAGAATCATTTGATTCATCAGCTAGGAATGGCGATTGCTTCTCCAGACCAATCGAAGGCTACGCCAAAGTAACTCGATCGTTCCAAGAGGTGTGTGGCCCAACTCTTGAAAGAACCGCTAAGTGGAGAACTATTTGGTATTTTTCCAAAGCACTTTTCACCGTAATTGTCCTAAGGTTGGTCTCTGCATCCTTAAGCATACCAGAGTTTTCACAGACGAAACAGGCTGAGGCCCATTAATCTTGGCATTTCCAATAGTTGGTCCTAGAGACTACCAAGAAAGTGTTCTTTTAATTATTATTCTGTTGTGGTTTCAGCATTATTTTCAGAACCCGAGCAGGGTTCTCGCATTAGCATAAGAATCCTTCCTGGTAGTTGAGATTTCATGGTGGGGTGTAAGTGCGGGGCTTCTGTCAGCCCTGCCTTTGATTTGTTTACCTCCAGAGTTGGAAAGTGCATATTTGCGTGAGATGGGAAAAGTGTGGATCGTGCTTCAGATTTCATCCTGACACTTTGAAATGACCAGTGTGTTGGTAATTATTTGCCATTTCCATGGCGTTTGGCACCGTAATAGTCATGAGGTCCGTCTCTGCATCCTGAAGCCTATGATGCTTTTTGCAGAGAAACCTCTGCTGAGGCCCAGGTAACTTGCTATTTCCCATAGCTGGCACAGGAACCTTGAAAGATAGGATTGTTTTCAGTATTATTTCACCATTTTTTCACCACTGTTTCAAGAACGGGAGCCCTTTTCAACCGCTAGCGTAAGAATCCTTCTTTGGAGATGAGATATTTTTCTGGGGTGGCAAGTGCAGGGCCTCTGTCAGTCCTGGGTTTGTTGGACTAGAGCCAGACATGAGAAGTGCGCCTTTGTGGGACAGGTGAATAGTGCGGATCCTGTTTCAGTCTAAAGACTGACACAGTATCTGCACTTTTCACCGTTCCTTTCAGAATCATTTGATTCATCAGCTAGGAATGGCGATTGCTTCTCCAGACCAATCGAAGGCTACGCCAAAGTAACTCGATCTTTCCAAGAGGTGTGTGGCCCAACTTTTGAAACAACCGCTAAGTGGAGAACTATTTGGTATTTTTCCTAAGCACTTTTCACCGTAATTGTCCTAAGGTTGGTCTCTGCATCCTTAAGCATACCAGAGTTTTCACAGACGAAACAGGCTGAGGCCCAGTAATCTTGGCATTTCCAATAGTTGGTCCTAGAGACTACCAAGAAAGTGTTCTTTTAAGTATTACTCTGTTGTGGTTTCAGCATTATTTTTAGAACCCGAGCAGGGTTCTCGCATTAGCATAAGAATCCTGCCTGGTAGTTGAGATTTCATGGTGGGGTGTAAGTGCGGGGCTTCTGTCAGCCCTGCCTTTGATTTGTTTACCTCCAGAGTTGGAAAGTGCATATTTGCGTGAGATGGGAAAAGTGTGGATCGTGCTTCAGATTTCATCCAGACACTTTGAAATGACCAGTGTGTTGGTAATTATTTGCCATTTCTATGGCGTTTGGCACCGTAATAGCCATGAGGTCGGTCTCTGCATCCTGAAGCCTATGATGCTTTTGGCAGAGAAACCTCTGCTGAGGCCCAGGTAACTTGCTATTTCCCATAGCTGGCACAGGAGCCTTGGAAGATAGGATTGTTTTCAGTATTATTTCACCATTTTTTCACCACTGTTTCAAGAACGGGACCCTTTTCAACCGTTAGCAGAAGAATCCTTCCTTGGAGATGAGATATTTTTCTGGGGTGGCAAGTGCAGGGCCTCTGTCAGTCCTGGGTTTATTGGACTAGCGCCAGACATGAGAAGTGCGCCTTTGTGGGACAGGTGAATAGTGCGGATCCTGTTTCAGTCTAAAGACTGAAACAGGATCCGCACTTTTCACCGTTCCTTTCAGAATCATTTGATTCATCAGCTAGGAATGGCGATTGCTTCTCCAGACCAATCGAAGGCTAGGCCAAAGTAACTCGATCTTTCCAAGAGGTGTGTGGCCCAACTTTTGAAAGAACCGCTAAGTGGAGAAGTATTTGGTATTTTTCCGAGGCACTTTTCACCGTAATTGTCCTAAGGTTGGTCTCTGCATCCTTAAGCATACCAGAGTTTTCACAGACGAAACAGGCTGAGGCCCATTAATCTTGGCATTTCCAATAGTTGGTCCTAGAGACTACCAAGAAAGTGTTCTTTTAAGTATTATTCTTTTGTGGTTTCAGCATTATTTTCAGAACCCGAGCAGGGTTCTCGCATTAGCATAAGAATCCTGCCTGGTAGTTGAGATTTCATGGTGTGGTGTAAGTGCGGGGCTTCTGTCAGCCCTGCCTTTGATTTGTTTACCTCCAGAATTGGAAAGTGCATATTTGCGTGAGATGGGAAAAGTGTGGATCGTGCTTCAGATTTCATCCTGACACTTTGAAATGACCAGTGTGTTGGTAAATATTTGCCATTTCCATGGCGTTTGGCGCCGTAATAGTCATGAGGTCGCTCTCTGCATCCTGAAGCCTATGATGCTTTTTGCAGAGAAACCTCTGCTGAGGCCCAGGTAACTTGCTGTTTCCCATAGCTGGCACAGGAGCCTTGGAAGATAGGATTGTTTTCAGTATTATTTCACCATTTTTTCACCACTGTTTCAAGAACGGGAGCCCTTTTCAACCGTTAGCTGAAGAATCCTTCTTTGGAGATGAGATATTTTTCTGGGGTGGCAAGTGCAGGGCCTCTGCCAGTCCTGGGTTTGTTGGACTAGCGCCAGACATGAGAAGTGCGCCTTTGTGGGACAGGTGAATAGTGCGGATCCTGTTTCAGTCTAAAGACTGAAACAGGATCCGCACTTTTCACCGTTCCTTTCGGAATCATTTGATTCATCAGCTAGGAATGGCGATTGCTTCTCCAGACCAATCGAAGGCTACGCCAAAGTAACTCGATCTTTCCAAGAGGTGTGTGCCCCAACTTTTGAAAGAACCGCTAAGTGGAGAACTATTTGGTATTTTTCCGAAGCACTTTTCACCGTAATTGTCCTAAGGTTGGTCTCTGCATCCTTAAGCATACCAGAGTTTTCACAGATGAAACAGGCTGAGGCCCAGTAATCTTGGCATTTCCAATAGTTGGTCCTAGAGACTACCAAGAAAATGTTCTTTTAAGTATTATTCTGTTGTGGTTTCAGCATTATTTTCAGAACCCGAGCAGGGTTCTCGCATTAGCATAAGAATCTTGCCTGGTAGTTGAGATTTCATGGTGGGGTGTAAGTGCGGGGCTTCTGTCAGCCCTGCCTTTGATTTGTTTACCTCAAGAGTTGGAAAGTGCATATTTGCGTGAGATGGGAAAAGTGTGGATCGTGCTTCAGATTTCATCCTGACACTTTGAAATGACCAGTGTGTTGGTAATTATTTGCCATTTCCATGGCGTTTGGCACCGTAATAGTCATGAGGTCGGTCTCTGCATCCTGAAGCCTATGATGCTTTTTGCAGAGAAACCTCTGCTGAGGCCCAGGTAACTTGCTATTTCCCATAGCTGGCACAGGAGCCTTGGAAGATAGGATTGTTTTCAGTATTATTTCACCATTTTTTCACCACTGTTTCAAGAACGGGACCCTTTTCAACCGTTAGTGGAAGAATCCTTCTTTGGAGATGAGATATTTTTCTGGGATGGCAAGTGCAGGGCCTCTGTCAGTCCTGGGTTTGTTGGACGAGCGCCAGACATGAGAAGTGCGACTTTGTGGGACAGGTGAATAGTGCGGATCCTGTTTCAGTCTAAAGACTGAAACAGGATCCGCACTTTTCACCGTTCCTTTCAGAATCATTTGATTCATCAGCTAGGAATGGCGATTGCTTCTCCAGACCAATCGAAGGCTAGGCCAAAGTAACTCGATCTTTCCAAGAGGTGTGTGGCCCAGCTTTTGAAAGAACCGCTAAGTGGAGAACTATGTGGTATTTTTCCTAAGCACTTTTCACCGTAATTGTCCTAAGGTTGGTCTCTGCATCCTTAAGCATACCAGAGTTTTCACAGACGAAACAGGCTGAGGCCCATTAATCTTGGCATTTCCAATAGTTGGTCCTAGAGACTACCAAGAAAGTGTTCTTTTAAGTATTATTCTGTTGTGGTTTCAGCATTATTTTCAGAACCCGAGCAGGGTTCTCGCATTAGCATAAGAATCCTGCCTGGTAGTTGAGATTTCATGGTGGGGTGTAAGTGCGGGGCTTCTGTCAGCCCTGCCTTTGATTTGTTTACCTCCAGAGTTAGAAAGTGCATATTTGCGTGAGATGGGAAAAGTGTGGATCGTGCTTCAGATTTCATCCTGACACTTTGAAATGACCAGGTGTTGGTAATTATTTGCCATTTCCATGGCGTTTGGCACCGTAATAGTCATGAGTCGGTCTCTGCATCCTGAAGCCTATGATGCTTTTTGCAGAGAAACCTCTGCTGAGGCCCAGGTAACTTGCTGTTTCCCATAGCTGGCACAGGAGCCTTGGACGATAGGATTGTTTTCAGTATTATTTCACCATTTTTTCACCACTGTTTCAAGAACGGGAGCCCTTTTCAACCGCTAACGTAAGAATCCTTCTTTGGAGATGAGATATTTTTCTGGGGTGGCAAGTGCAGGGCCTCTGTCAGTCCTGGGTTTGTTGGACTAGAGCCAGACATGAGAAGTGCGCCTTTGTGGGACAGGTGAATAGTGCGGATCCTGTTTCAGTCTAAAGACTGAAACAGTATCTGCACTTTTCACCGTTCCTTTCAGAATCATTTGATTCATCAGGTAGGAATGGCGATTGCTTCTCCAGACCAATCGAAGGCTAGGCCAAAGTAACTCGATCTTTCCAAGAGGTGTGTGGCCCAACTTTTGAAAGAACCGCTAAGTGGAGAACTATTTGGTATTTTTCCGAGGCACTTTTCATCGTAATTGTCCTAAGGTTGGTCTCTGCATCCTTAAGCATACCAGAGTTTTCACAGACGAAACAGGCTGAGGCCCATTAATCTTGGCATTTCCAATAGTTGGCCCTAGAGACTACCAAGAAAGTGTTCTTTTAAGTATTATTCTTTTGTGGTTTCAGCATTATTTTCAGAACCCGAGCAGGGTTCTCGCATTAGCATAAGAATCCTGCCTGGTAGTTGAGATTTCATGGTGGGGTGTAAGTGCGGGGCTTCTGTCAGCCCTGCCTTTGATTTGTTTACCTCCAGAGTTGGAAAGTGCATATTTGCGTGAGATGGGAAAAGTGTGGATCGTGCTTCAGATTTCATCCTGACACTTTGAAATGACCAGTGTGTTGGTAATTATTTGCCATTTCCATGGCGTTTGGCACCGTAATAGTCATGAGGTCCGTCTCTGCATCCTGAAGCCTATGATGCTTTTTGCAGAGAAACCTCTGCTGAGGCCCAGGTAACTTGCTATTTCCCATAGCTGGCACAGGAACCTTGAAAGATAGGATTGTTTTCAGTATTATTTCACCATTTTTTCACCACTGTTTCAAGAACGGGAGCCCTTTTCAACCGCTAGCGTAAGAATCCTTCTTTGGAGATGAGATATTTTTCTGGGGTGGCAAGTGCAGGGCCTCTGTCAGTCCTGGGTTTGTTGGACTAGCGCCAGACATGAGAAGTGCGCCTTTGTGGGACAGGTGAATAGTGCGGATCCTGTTTCAGTCTAAAGACTGAAACAGGATCCGCACTTTTCACCATTCCTTTCAGAATCATTTGATTCATCAGCTAGGAATGGCGATTGCTTCTCCAGACCAATCGAAGGCTAGGCCAAAGTAACTCGATCTTTCCAAGAGGTGTGTGGCCCAACTTTTGAAAGAACCGCTAAGTGGAGAGCTATTTGGTATTTTTCCGAAGCACTTTTCACCGTAATTGTCCTAAGGTTGGTCTCTGCATCCTTAAGCATACCAGAGTTTTCACAGACGAAACAGGCTGAGCCCCATTAATCTTGGCATTTCCAATAGTTGGTCCTAGAGACTACCAAGAAAGTGTTCTTTTAAGTATTATTTAGTTGTGGTTTCAGCATTATTTTCAGAACCCGAGCAGGGTTCTCGCATTAGCATAAGAATCCTGCCTGGTAGTTGAGATTTCATGGTGGGGTGTAAGTGCGGGCCTTCTGTCAGCCCTGCCTTTGATTTGTTTACCTCCAGAGTTGGAAAGTGCATATTTGCGTGAGATGGGAAAAGTGTGGATCGTGCTTCAGATTTCATCCTGACACTTTGAAATGACCAGTGTGTTGGTAATTATTTGCCATTTCCATGGCGTTTGGCACCGTAATAGTCATGAGGTCCGTCTCTGCATCCTGAAGCCTATGATGCTTTTTGCAGAGAAACCTCTGCTGAGGCCCAGGTAACTTGCTATTTCCCATAGCTGGCACAGGAACCTTGAAAGATAGGATTGTTTTCAGTATTATTTCACCATTTTTTCACCACTGTTTCAAGAACGGGAGCCCTTTTCAACCGCTAGCGTAAGAATCCTTCTTTGGAGATGAGATATTTTTCTGGGGTGGCAAGTGCAGGGCCTCTGTCAGTCCTGGGTTTGTTGGACTAGAGCCAGACATGAGAAGTGCGCCTTTGTGGGACAGGTGAATAGTGCGGATCCTGTTTCAGTCTAAAGACTGAAACAGTACCTGCACTTTTCACCGTTCCTTTCAGAATCATTTGATTCATCAGCTAGGAATGGCGATTGCTTCTCCAGAACAATCGAAGGCTACGCCAAAGTAACTCGATCTTTCCAAGAGGTGTGTGGCCCAACTTTTGAAACAACCGCTAAGTGGAGAACTATTTGGTATTTTTCCTAAGCACTTTTCACCATAATTGTCCTAAGGTTGGTCTCTGCATCCTTAAGCATACCAGAGTTTTCACAGACGAAACAGGCTGAGGCCCAGTAATCTTGGCATTTCCAATAGTTGGTCCTAGAGACTACCAAGAAAGTGTTCTTTTAAGTATTACTCTGTTGTGGTTTCAGCATTATTTTCAGAACCCGAGCAGGGTTCTCGCATTAGCATAAGAATCCTGCCTGGTAGTTGAGATTTCATGGTGGGGTGTAAGTGCGGGGCTTCTGTCAGCCCTGCCTTTGATTTGTTTACCTCCAGAGTTGAAAAGTGCATATTTGCGTGAGATGGGAAAAGTGTGGATCGTGCTTCAGATTTCATCCAGACACTTTGAAATGACCAGTGTGTTGGTAATTATTTGCCATTTCTATGGCGTTTGGCACCGTAATAGCCATGAGGTCGGTCTCTGCATCCTGAAGCCTATGATGCTTTTGGCAGAGAAACCTCTGCTGAGGCCCAGGTAACTTGCTGTTTCCCATAGCTGGCACAGGAGCCTTGGAAGATAGGATTGTTTTCAGTATTATTTCACCATTTTTTCACCACTGTTTCAAGAACGGGACACTTTTCAACCGTTAGCAGAAGAATCCTTCCTTGGAGATGAGATATTTTTCTGGGGTGGCAAGTGCAGGGCCTCTGTCAGTCCTGGGTTTATTGGACTAGCGCCAGACATGAGAAGTGCGCCTTTGTGGGACAGGTGAATAGTGCGGATCCTGTTTCAGTCTAAAGACTGAAACAGGATCCGCACTTTTCACCATTCCTTTCAGAATAATTTGATTCATCAGCTAGGAATGGCGATTGCTTCTCCAGACCAATCGAAGGCTAGGCCAAAGTAACTCGATCTTTCCAAGAGGTGTGTGGCCCAACTTTTGAAAGAACCGCTAAGTGGAGAGCTATTTGGTATTTTTCCGAAGCACTTTTCACCGTAATTGTCCTAAGGTTGGTCTCTGCATCCTTAAGCATACCAGAGTTTTCACAGACGAAACAGGCTGAGCCCCATTAATCTTGGCATTTCCAATAGTTGGTCCTAGAGACTACCAAGAAAGTGTTCTTTTAAGTATTATTTAGTTGTGGTTTCAGCATTATTTTCAGAACCCGAGCAGGGTTCTCGCATTAGCATAAGAATCCTGCCTGGTAGTTGAGATTTCATGGTGGGGTGTAAGTGCTGGGCTTCTGTCAGCCCTGCCTTTGATTTGTTTACCTCCAGAGTTGGAAAGTGCATATTTGCGTGAGTTGGGAAAAGTGTGGATCGTGCTTCAGATTTCATCCTGACACTTTGAAATGACCAGTGTGTTGGTAATTATTTGCCATTTGCATGGCGTTTGGCCCCGTAATAGTCATGAGGTCGGTCTCTGCATCCTGAAGCCTATGATGCTTTTTGCAGAGAAACCTCTGCTGAGGCCCAGGTAACTTGCTGTTTCCCATAGCTGGCACAGGAGCCTTGGAAGATAGGATTGTTTTCAGTATTATTTCACCATTTTTTCACCACTGTTTCAAGAACGGGACCCTTTTCAACCGTTAGCAGAAGAATCCTTCTTTGGAGATGAGATATTTTTCTCGGGTGGCAAGTGCAGGGCCTCTGTCAGTCCTGGGTTTATTGGACTAGCGCCAGACATGAGAAGTGCGCCTTTGTGGGACAGGTGAATAGTGCGGATCCTGTTTCAGTCTAAAGACTGAAACAGGATCCACACTTTTCACCGTTCCTTTCAGAATCATTTGATTCATCAGCTAGGAATGGCGATTGCTTCTCCAGACCAATCGAAGGCTAGGCCCAAGTAACTCGATCTTTCCAAGAGGTGTGTGGCCCAACTTTTGAAAGAACCGCTAAGTGGAGAAGTATTTGGTATTTTTCCGAGGCACTTTTCACCGTAATTGTCCTAAGGTTGGTCTCTGCATCCTTAAGCATACCAGAGTTTTCACAGACGAAACAGGCTGAGGCCCATTAATCTTGGCATTTCCAATAGTTGGCCCTAGAGACTACCAAGAAAGTGTTCTTTTAAGTATTATTCTTTTGTGGTTTCAGCATTATTTTCAGAACCCGAGCAGGGTTCTCGCATTAGCATAAGAATCCTGCCTGGTAGTTGAGATTTCATGGTGGGGTGTAAGTGCGGGGCTTCTGTCAGCCCTGCCTTTGATTTGTTTTCCTCCAGAGTTGGAAAGTGCATATTTGCGTGAGATGGGAAAAGTGTGGATCGTGCTTCAGATTTCATCCTGACACTTTGAAATGACCAGTGTGTTGGTAATTATTTGCCATTTCCATGGCGTTTGGCCCCGTAATAGTCATGAGGTCGCTCTCTGAATCCTGAAGCCTATGATGCTTTTTGCAGAGAAACCTCTGCTGAGGCCCAGGTAACTTGCTGTTTCCCATAGCTGGCACAGGAGCCTTGGAAGATAGGATTGTTTTCAGTATTATTTCACCATTTTTTCACCACTGTTTCAAGAACGGGAGCCCTTTTCAACCGTTAGCGGAAGAATCCTTCTTTGGAGATGAGATATTTTTCTGGGGTGGCAAGTGCAGGGCCTCTGTCAGTCCTGGGTTTGTTGGACTAGCGCCAGACATGAGAAGTGCGCCTTTGTGGGACAGGTGAATAGTGCGGATCCTGTTTCTGTCTAAAGACTGAAACAGGATCCGCACTTTTCACCATTCCTTTCAGAATCATTTGATTCATCAGCTAGGAATGGCGATTGCTTCTCCAGACCAATCGAAGGCTAGGCCAAAGTAACTCGATCTTTCCAAGAGGTGTGTGGCCCAACTTTTGAAAGAACCGCTAAGTGGAGAACTATTTGGTATTTTTCCGAAGCACTTTTCACCGTAATTGTCCTAAGGTTGGTCTCTGCATCCTTAAGGATACCAGAGTTTTCACAGACGAAACAGGCTGAGCCCCATTAATCTTGGCATTTCCAATAGTTGTTCCTAGAGACTACCAAGAAAGTGTTCTTTTAAGTATTATTTAGTTGTGGTTTCTGCATTATTTTCAGAACCCGAGCAGGGTTCTCGCATTAGCATAAGAATCCTGCCTGGTAGTTGAGATTTCATGGTGGGGTGTAAGTGCGGGGCTTCTGTCAGCCCTGCCTTTGATTTGTTTACCTCCAGAGTTGGAAAGTGCATATTTGCGTGAGATGGGAAAAGTGTGGATCGTGCTTCAGATTTCATCCTGACACTTTGAAATGACCAGTGTGTTGGTAATTATTTGCCATTTCCATGGCGTTTGGCCCCGTAATAATCATGAGGTCGCTCTCTGCATCCTGAAGCCTATGATGCTTTTTGCAGAGAAACCTCTGCTGAGGCCCAGGTAACTTGCTGTTTCCCATAGCTGGCACAGGAGCCTTGGAAGATAGGATTGTTTTCAGTATTATTTCACCATTCTTTCACCACTGTTTCAAGAACGGGAGCCCTTTTCAACCGTTAGCGGAAGAATCCTTCTTTGGAGATGAGATATTTTTCTGGGGTGGCAAGTGCAGGGCCTCTGTCAGTCCTGGGTTTGTTGGACTAGCGCCAGACATGAGAAGTGCGTCTTTGTGGGACAGGTGAATAGTGCGGATCCTGTTTCAGTCTAAAGACTGAAACAGGATCCGCACTTTTCACCGTTCCTTTCAGAATCATTTGATTCATCAGCTAGGAATGGCGATTGCTTCTCCAGACCAATCAAAGGCTAGGCCAAAGTAACTCGATCTTTCCAAGAGGTGTGTGGGAAACTTTTGAAAGAACCGCTAAGTGGAGAACTATTAGGTATTTTTCCGAAGCACTTTTCACCGTAATTGTCCTAAGGTTGGTCTCTGCATCCTTAAGCATACCAGAGTTTTCACAGACGTAACAGGCTGAGCCCCATTAATCTTGGCATTTCCAATAGTTGGTCCTAGAGACTACCAAGAAAGTGTTCTTTTAAGTATTATTTTGTTGTGGTTTCAGCATTATTTTCAGAACCCGAGCAGGGTTCTCGCATTAGCATAAGAATCCTGCCTGGTAGTTGAGATTTCATGGTGGGGTGTAAGTGCGGGGCTTCTGTCAGCCCTGCCTTTGATTTGTTTACCTCCAGAGTTGGAAAGTGCATATTTGCGTGAGATGGGAAAAGTGTGGATCGTGCTTCAGATTTCATCCTGACACTTTGAAATGACCAGTGTGTTGGTAATTATTTGCCATTTGCATGGCGTTTGGCCCCGTAATAGTCATGAGGTCGGTCTCTGCATCCTGAAGCCTATGATGCTTTTTGCAGAGAAACCTCTGCTGAGGCCCAGGTTACTTGCTGTTTCCCATAGCTGGCACAGGAGCCTTGGAAGATAGGATTGTTTTCAGTATTATTTCACCATTTTTTCACCACTGTTTCAAGAACGGGAGCCCTTTTCAACCGTTAGCGGAAGAATCCTTCTTTGGAGATGAGATATTTTTCTGGGGTGGCAAGTGCAGGGCCTCTGTCAGTCCTGGGTTTGTTGGACTAGCGCCAGACATGAGAAGTGCGCCTTTGTGGGACAGGTGAATAGTGCGGATCCTGTTTCAGTCTAAAGACTGAAACAGGATCCGCACTTTTCACCGTTCCTTTCAGAATCATTTGATTCATCAGCTAGGAATGGCGATTGCTTCTCCAGACCAATCGAAGGCTAGGCCAAAGTAACTCGATCTTTCCAAGAGGTGTGTGGCCCAACTTTTGAAAGAACCGCTAAGTGGAGAACTATTTGGTATTTTTCCGAAGCACTTTTCACCGTAATTGTCCTAAGGTTGGTCTCTGCATCCTTAAGCATACCAGAGTTTTCACAGACGAAACAGGCTGAGCCCCATTAATCTTGGCATTTCCAATAGTTGGTCCTAGAGACTACCAAGAAAGTGTTCTTTTAAGTATTATTTTGTTGTGGTTTCAGCATTATTTTCAGAACCCGAGCAGGGTTCTCGCATTAGCATAAGAATCCTGCCTGGTAGTTGAGATTTCATGGTGGGGTGTAAGTGCGGGGCTTCTGTCAGCCCTGCCTTTGATTTGTTTTCCTCCAGAGTTGGAAAGTGCATATTTGCGTGAGATGGGAAAAGTGTGGATCGTGCTTCAGATTTCATCCTGACACTTTGAAATGACCAGTGTGTTGGTAATTATTTGCCATTTCCATGGCGTTTGGCCCAGTAATAGTCATGAGGTCGGTCTCTGCATCCTGAAGCCTATGATGCTTTTTGCAGAGAAACCTCTGCTGAGGCCCAGGTAACTTGCTGTTTCCCATAGCTGGCACAGGAGCCTTGGAAGATAGGATTGTTTTCAGTATTATTTCACCATTTTTTCACCACTGTTTCAAGAACGGGAGCCCTTTTCAACCGTTAGCGGAAGAATCCTTCTTTGGAGATGAGATATTTTTCTGGGGTGGCAAGTGCAGGGCCTCTGTCAGTCCTGGGTTTGTTGGACTAGCGCCAGACATGAGAAGTGCGCCTTTGTGGGACAGGTGAATAGTGCGGATCCTGTTTCAGTCTAAAGACTGAAACAGGATCCGCTCTTTTCACCGTTCCTTTCAGAATCATTTGATTCATCAGCTAGGAATGGCGATTGCTTCTCCAGACCAATCGAAGGCTAGGCCAAAGTAACTCGATCTTTCCAAGAGGTGTGTGGCCCAACTTTTGAAAGAACCGCTAAGTGGAGAACTATTTGGTATTTTTCCGAAGCACTTTTCACCGTAATTGTCCTAAGGTTGGTCTCTGCATCCTTAAGCATACCAGAGTTTTCACAGACGAAACAGGCTGAGGCCCAGTAATCTTGGCATTTCCAATAGTTGGTCCTAGAGACTACCAAGAAAATGTTCTTTTAAGTATTATTCTGTTGTGGTTTCAGCATTATTTTCAGAACCCGAGCAGGGTTCTCGCATTAGCATAAGAATCCTGCCTGGTAGTTGAGATTTCATGGTGGGGTGTAAGTGCGGGGCTTCTGTCAGCCCTGCCTTTGATTTGTTTACCTCCAGAGTTGGAAAGTGCATATTTGCGTGAGACGGGAAAAGTGTGGATCGTGCTTCAGATTTCATCCTGACACTTTGAAATGACCAGTGTGTTGGTAATTATTTGCCATTTCCATGGCGTTTGGCCCCGTAATAGTCATGAGGTCGGTCTCTGCATCCTGAAGCCTATGATGCTTTTTGCAGAGAAACCTCTGCTGAGGCCCAGGTAACTTGCTCTTTCCCATAGCTGGCACAGGAGCCTTGGAAGATAGGATTGTTTTCAGTATTATTTCACCATTTTTTCACCACTGTTTCAAGAACGGGACCCTTTTCAACCGTTAGTGGAAGAATCCTTCTTTGGAGATGAGATATTTTTCTGGGACGGCAAGTGCAGGGCCTCTGTCAGTCCTGGGTTTGTTGGACTAGCGCCAGACATGAGAAGTGCGACTTTGTGGGACAGGTGAATAGTGCGGATCCTGTTTCAGTCTAAAGACTGAAACAGGATCCACACTTTTCACCGTTCCTTTCAGAATCATTTGATTCATCAGCTAGGAATGGCGATTGCTTCTCCAGACCAATCGAAGGCTAGGCCCAAGTAACTCGATCTTTCCAAGAGGTGTGTGGCCCAACTTTTGAAAGAACCGCTAAGTGGAGAAGTATTTGGTATTTTTCCGAGGCACTTTTCACCGTAATTGTCCTAAGGTTGGTCTCTGCATCCTTAAGCATACCAGAGTTTTCACAGACGAAACAGGCTGAGGCCCATTAATCTTGGCATTTCCAATAGTTGGCCCTAGAGACTACCAAGAAAGTGTTCTTTTAAGTATTATTCTTTTGTGGTTTCAGCATTATTTTCAGAACCCGAGCAGGGTTCTCGCATTAGCATAAGAATCCTGCCTGGTAGTTGAGATTTCATGGTGGGGTGTAAGTGCGGGGCTTCTGTCAGCCCTGCCTTTGATTTGTTTTCCTCCAGAGTTGGAAAGTGCATATTTGCGTGAGATGGGAAAAGTGTGGATCGTGCTTCAGATTTCATCCTGACACTTTGAAATGACCAGTGTGTTGGTAATTATTTGCCATTTCCATGGCGTTTGGCCCCGTAATAATCATGAGGTCGCTCTCTGCATCCTGAAGCCTATGATGCTTTTTGCAGAGAAACCTCTGCTGAGGCCCAGGTAACTTGCTGTTTCCCATAGCTGGCACAGGAGCCTTGGAAGATAGGATTGTTTTCAGTATTATTTCACCATTCTTTCACCACTGTTTCAAGAACGGGAGCCCTTTTCAACCGTTAGCGGAAGAATCCTTCTTTGGAGATGAGATATTTTTCTGGGGTGGCAAGTGCAGGGCCTCTGTCAGTCCTGGGTTTGTTGGACTAGCGCCAGACATGAGAAGTGCGTCTTTGTGGGACAGGTGAATAGTGCGGATCCTGTTTCAGTCTAAAGACTGAAACAGGATCCGCACTTTTCACCGTTCCTTTCAGAATCATTTGATTCATCAGCTAGGAATGGCGATTGCTTCTCCAGACCAATCAAAGGCTAGGCCAAAGTAACTCGATCTTTCCAAGAGGTGTGTGGGAAACTTTTGAAAGAACCGCTAAGTGGAGAACTATTAGGTATTTTTCCGAAGCACTTTTCACCGTAATTGTCCTAAGGTTGGTCTCTGCATCCTTAAGCATACCAGAGTTTTCACAGACGTAACAGGCTGAGCCCCATTAATCTTGGCATTTCCAATAGTTGGTCCTAGAGACTACCAAGAAAGTGTTCTTTTAAGTATTATTTTGTTGTGGTTTCAGCATTATTTTCAGAACCCGAGCAGGGTTCTCGCATTAGCATAAGAATCCTGCCTGGTAGTTGAGATTTCATGGTGGGGTGTAAGTGCGGGGCTTCTGTCAGCCCTGCCTTTGATTTGTTTACCTCCAGAGTTGGAAAGTGCATATTTGCGTGAGATGGGAAAAGTGTGGATCGTGCTTCAGATTTCATCCTGACACTTTGAAATGACCAGTGTGTTGGTAATTATTTGCCATTTGCATGGCGTTTGGCCCCGTAATAGTCATGAGGTCGGTCTCTGCATCCTGAAGCCTATGATGCTTTTTGCAGAGAAACCTCTGCTGAGGCCCAGGTAACTTGCTGTTTCCCATAGCTGGCACAGGAGCCTTGGAAGATAGGATTGTTTTCAGTATTATTTCACCATTTTTTCACCACTGTTTCAAGAACGGGAGCCCTTTTCAACCGTTAGCGGAAGAATCCTTCTTTGGAGATGAGATATTTTTCTGGGGTGGCAAGTGCAGGGCCTCTGTCAGTCCTGGGTTTGTTGGACTAGCGCCAGACATGAGAAGTGCGCCTTTGTGGGACACGTGAATAGTGCGGATCCTGTTTCAGTCTAAAGACTGAAACAGGATCCGCACTTTTCACCGTTCCTTTCAGAATCATTTGATTCATCAGCTAGGAATGGCGATTGCTTCTCCAGACCAATCGAAGGCTAGGCCAAAGTAACTCGATCTTTCCAAGAGGTGTGTGGCCCAACTTTTGAAAGAACCGCTAAGTGGAGAACTATTTGGTATTTTTCCGAAGCACTTTTCACCGTAATTGTCCTAAGGTTGGTCTCTGCATCCTTAAGCATACCAGAGTTTTCACAGACGAAACAGGCTGAGCCCCATTAATCTTGGCATTTCCAATAGTTGGTCCTAGAGACTACCAAGAAAGTGTTCTTTTAAGTATTATTTTGTTGTGGTTTCAGCATTATTTTCAGAACCCGAGCAGGGTTCTCGCATTAGCATAAGAATCCTGCCTGGTAGTTGAGATTTCATGGTGGGGTGTAAGTGCGGGGCTTCTGTCAGCCCTGCCTTTGATTTGTTTTCCTCCAGAGTTGGAAAGTGCATATTTGCGTGAGATGGGAAAAGTGTGGATCGTGCTTCAGATTTCATCCTGACACTTTGAAATGACCAGTGTGTTGGTAATTATTTGCCATTTCCATGGCGTTTGGCCCCGTAATAGTCATGAGGTCGCTCTCTGAATCCTGAAGCCTATGATGCTTTTTGCAGAGAAACCTCTGCTGAGGCCCAGGTAACTTGCTGTTTCCCATAGCTGGCACAGGAGCCTTGGAAGATAGGATTGTTTTCAGTATTATTTCACCATTTTTTCACCACTGTTTCAAGAACGGGAGCCCTTTTCAACCGTTAGCGGAAGAATCCTTCTTTGGAGATGAGATATTTTTCTGGGGTGGCAAGTGCAGGGCCTCTGTCAGTCCTGGGTTTGTTGGACTAGCGCCAGACATGAGAAGTGCGCCTTTGTGGGACAGGTGAATAGTGCGGATCCTGTTTCAGTCTAAAGACTGAAACAGGATCCGCACTTTTCACCGTTCCTTTCAGAATCATTTGATTCATCAGCTAGGAATGGCGATTGCTTCTCCAGACCAATCGAAGGCTAGGCCTAAGTAACTCAATCGTTCCAAGAGGTGTGTGGCCAACTTTTGAAAGAACCGCTAAGTGGAGAACTATTTGGTATTTTTCCTAAGCACTTTTCACCGTAATTGTCCTAAGGTTGGTCTCTGCATCCTTAAGCATACCAGAGTTTTCACAGACGAAACAGGCTGAGCCCCATTAATCTTGGCATTTCCAATAGTTGGTCCTAGAGACTACCAAGAAAGTGTTCTTTTAAGTATTATTTTGTTGTGGTTTCAGCATTATTTTCAGAACCCGAGCAGGGTTCTCGCATTAGCATAAGAATCCTGCCTGGTAGTTGAGATTTCATGGTGGGGTGTAAGTGCGGGGCTTCTGTCAGCCCTGCCTTTGATTTGTTTTCCTCCAGAGTTGGAAAGTGCATATTTGCGTGAGATGGGAAAAGTGTGGATCGTGCTTCAGATTTCATCCTGACACTTTGAAATGACCAGTGTGTTGGTAATTATTTGCCATTTCCATGGCGTTTGGCCCCGTAATAGTCATGAGGTCGGTCTCTGCATCCTGAAGCCTATGATGCTTTTTGCAGAGAAACCTCTGCTGAGGCCCAGGTAACTTGCTGTTTCCCATAGCTGGCACAGGAGCCTTGGAAGATAGGATTGTTTTCAGTATTATTTCACCATTTTTTCACCACTGTTTCAAGAACGGGAGCCCTTTTCAACCGTTAGCGGAAGAATCCTTCTTTGGAGATGAGATATTTTTCTGGGGTGGCAAGTGCAGGGCCTCTGTCAGTCCTGGGTTTGTTGGACTAGCGCCAGACATGAGAAGTGCGCCTTTGTGGGACAGGTGAATAGTGCGGATCCTGTTTCAGTCTAAAGACTGAAACAGGATCCGCACTTTTCACCGTTCCTTTCAGAATCATTTGATTCATCAGCTAGGAATGGCGATTGCTTCTCCAGACCAATCGAAGGCTAGGCCAAAGTAACTCGATCTTTCCAAGAGGTGTGTGGCCCAACTTTTGAAAGAACCGCTAAGTGGAGAAGTATTTGGTATTTTTCCGAAGCACTTTTCACCGTAATTGTCCTAAGGTTGGTCTCTGCATCCTTAAGCATACCAGAGTTTTCACAGACGAAACAGGCTGAGCCCCATTAATCTTGGCATTTCCAATAGTTGGTCCTAGAGACTACCAAGAAAGTGTTCTTTTAAGTATTATTTTGTTGTGGTTTCAGCATTATTTTCAGAACCCGAGCAGGGTTCTCGCATTAGCATAAGAATCCTGCCTGGTAGTTGAGATTTCATGGTGGGGTGTAAGTGCGGGGCTTCTGTCAGCCCTGCCTTTGATTTGTTTACCTCCAGAGTTGGAAAGTGCATATTTGCGTGAGATGGGAAAAGTGTGGATCGTGCTTCAGATTTCATCCTGACACTTTGAAATGACCAGTGTGTTGGTAATTATTTGCCATTTGCATGGCGTTTGGCCCCGTAATAGTCATGAGGTCGGTCTCTGCATCCTGAAGCCTATGATGCTTTTTGCAGAGAAACCTCTGCTGAGGCCCAGGTAACTTGCTGTTTCCCATAGCTGGCACAGGAGCCTTGGAATATAGGATTGTTTTCAGTATTATTTCACCATTTTTTCACCACTGTTTCAAGAACGGGAGCCCTTTTCAACCGTTAGCGGAAGAATCCTTCTTTGGAGATGAGATATTTTTCTGGGGTGGCAAGTGCAGGGCCTCTGTCAGTCCTGGGTTTGTTGGACTAGCGCCAGACATGAGAAGTGCGCCTTTGTGGGACAGGTGAATAGTGCGGATCCTGTTTCAGTCTAAAGACTGAAACAGGATCCGCACTTTTCACCGTTCCTTTCAGAATCATTTGATTCATCAGCTAGGAATGGCGATTGCTTCTCCAGACCAATCGAAGGCTAGGCCTAAGTAACTCAATCGTTCCAAGAGGTGTGTGGCCCAACTTTTGAAAGAACCGCTAAGTGGAGAACTATTTGGTATTTTTCCTAAGCACTTTTCACCGTAATTGTCCTAAGGTTGGTCTCTGCATCCTTAAGCATACCAGAGTTTTCACAGACGAAACAGGCTGAGCCCCATTAATCTTGGCATTTCCAATAGTTGGTCCTAGAGACTACCAAGAAAGTGTTCTTTTAAGTATTATTTTGTTGTGGTTTCAGCATTATTTTCAGAACCCGAGCAGGGTTCTCGCATTAGCATAAGAATCCTGCCTGGTAGTTGAGATTTCATGGTGGGGTGTAAGTGCGGGGCTTCTGTCAGCCCTGCCTTTGATTTGTTTTCCTCCAGAGTTGGAAAGTGCATATTTGCGTGAGATGGGAAAAGTGTGGATCGTGCTTCAGATTTCATCCTGACACTTTCAAATGACCAGTGTGTTGGTAATTATTTGCCATTTCCATGGCGTTTGGCCCCGTAATAGTCATGAGGTCGCTCTCTGCATCCTGAAGCCTATGATGCTTTTTGCAGAGAAACCTCTGCTGAGGCCCAGGTAACTTGCTGTTTCCCATAGCTGGCACAGGAGCCTTGGAAGATAGGATTGTTTTCAGTATTATTTCACCATTTTTTCACCACTGTTTCAAGAACGGGAGCCCTTTTCAACCGTTAGCGGAAGAATCCTTCTTTGGAGATGAGATATTTTTCTGGGGTGGCAAGTGCAGGGCCTCTGTCAGTCCTGGGTTTGTTGGACTAGCGCCAGACATGAGAAGTGCGCCT
The DNA here is from genome assembly GCF_020740605.2 of Lemur catta. NCBI lineage: Eukaryota > Metazoa > Chordata > Mammalia > Primates > Lemuridae > Lemur > Lemur catta. The sequence continues at coordinate 82,007,677 of NC_059132.1, read as the reverse complement.
TTGTGGGACAGGTGAATAGTGCGGATCCTGTTTCAGTCTAAAGACTGAAACAGGATCCGCACTTTTCACCGTTCCTTTCAGAATCATTTGATTCATCAGCTAGGAATGGCGATTGCTTCTCCAGACCAATCGAAGGCTAGGCCAAAGTAACTCGATCTTTCCAAGAGGTGTGTGGCCCAACTTTTGAAAGAACCGCTAAGTGGAGAAGTATTTGGTATTTTTCCGAAGCACTTTTCACCGTAATTGTCCTAAGGTTGGTCTCTGCATCCTTAAGCATACCAGAGTTTTCACAGACGAAACAGGCTGAGCCCCATTAATCTTGGCATTTCCAATAGTTGGTCCTAGAGACTACCAAGAAAGTGTTCTTTTAAGTATTATTTTGTTGTGGTTTCAGCATTATTTTCAGAACCCGAGCAGGGTTCTCGCATTAGCATAAGAATCCTGCCTGGTAGTTGAGATTTCATGGTGGGGTGTAAGTGCGGGGCTTCTGTCAGCCCTGCCTTTGATTTGTTTACCTCCAGAGTTGGAAAGTGCATATTTCCGTGAGATGGGAAAAGTGTGGATCGTGCTTCAGATTTCATCCTGACACTTTGAAATGACCATTGTGTTGGTAATTATTTGCCATTTCCATGGCGTTTGGCACCGTAATAGTCATGAGGTCCGTCTCTGCATCCTGAAGCCTATGATGCTTTTTGCAGAGAAACCTCTGCTGAGGCCCAGGTAACTTGCTATTTCCCATAGCTGGCACAGGAACCTTGAAAGATAGGATTGTTTTCAGTATTATTTCACCATTTTTTCACCACTGTTTCAAGAACGGGAGCCCTTTTCAACCGCTAGCGTAAGAATCCTTCTTTGGAGATGAGATATTTTTCTGGGGTGGCAAGTGCAGGGCCTCTGTCAGTCCTGGGTTTGTTGGACTAGCGCCAGACATGAGAAGTGCGCCTTTGTGGGACAGGTGAATAGTGCGGATCCTGTTTCAGTCTAAAGACTGAAACAGGATCCGCACTTTTCACCATTCCTTTCAGAATCATTTGATTCATCAGCTAGGAATGGCGATTGCTTCTCCAGACCAATCGAAGGCTAGGCCAAAGTAACTCGATCTTTCCAAGAGGTGTGTGGCCCAACTTTTGAAAGAACCGCTTAGTGGAGAACTATTTGGTATTTTTCCGAAGCACTTTTCACCGTAATTGTCCTAAGGTTGGTCTCTGCATCCTTAAGGATACCAGAGTTTTCACAGACGAAACAGGCTGAGCCCCATTAATCTTGGCATTTCCAATAGTTGGTCCTAGAGACTACCAAGAAAGTGTTCTTTTAAGTATTATTTAGTTGTGGTTTCAGCATTATTTTCAGAACCCGAGCAGGGTTCTCGCATTAGCATAAGAATCCTGCCTGGTAGTTGAGATTTCATGGTGGGGTGTAAGTGCGGGGCTTCTGTCAGCCCTGCCTTTGATTTGTTTACCTCCAGAGTTGGAAAGTGCATATTTGCGTGAGATGGGAAAAGTGTGGATCGTGCTTCAGATTTCATCCTGACACTTTGAAATGACCAGTGTGTTGGTAATTATTTGCCATTTCCATGGCGTTTGGCCCCTTAATAGTCATGAGGTCGCTCTCTGCATCCTGAAGCCTATGATGCTTTTTGCAGAGAAACCTCTGCTGAGGCCCAGGTAACTTGCTGTTTCCCATAGCTGGCACAGGAGCCTTGGAAGATAGGATTGTTTTCAGTATTATTTCACCATTTTTTCACCACTGTTTCAAGAACGGGAGCCCTTTTCAACTGTTAGCGGAAGAATCCTTCTTTGGAGATGAGATATTTTTCTGGGGTGGCAAGTGCAGGGCCTCTGTCAGTCCTGGGTTTGTTGGACTAGCGCCAGACATGAGAAGTGCGCCTTTGTGGGACAGGTGAATAGTGCGGATCCTGTTTCAGTCTAAAGACTGAAACAGGATCCGCACTTTTCACCGTTCCTTTCAGAATCATTTGATTCATCAGCTAGGAATGGCGATTGCTTCTCCAGACCAATCGAAGGCTAGGCCAAAGTAACTCGATCTTTCCAAGAGGTGTGTGGCCCAACTTTTGAAAGAACCGCTAAGTGGAGAACTATTTGGTATTTTTCCGAAGCACTTTTCACCTTAATTGTCCTAAGGTTGGTCTCTGCATCCTTAAGCATACCAGAGTTTTCACAGACGAAACAGGCTGAGCCCCATTAATCTTGGCATTTCCAATAGTTGGTCCTAGAGACTACCAAGAAAGTGTTCTTTTAAGTATTATTTTGTTGTGGTTTCAGCATTATTTTCAGAACCCGAGCAGGGTTCTCGCATTAGCATAAGAATCCTGCCTGGTAGTTGAGATTTCATGGTGGGGTGTAAGTGCGGGGCTTCTGTCAGCCCTGCCTTTGATTTGTTTACCTCCAGAGTTGGAAAGTGTATAGTTGCGTGAGATGGGAAAAGTGTGGATCGTGCTTCAGATTTCATCCTGACACTTTGAAATGACCAGTGTGTTGGTAATTATTTGCCATTTCCATGGCGTTTGACCCCGTAATAGTCATGAGGTCGCTCTCTGCATCCTGAAGCCTATGATGCTTTTTGCAGAGAAACCTCTGCTGAGGCCCAGGTAACTTGCTGTTTCCCATAGCTGGCACAGGAGCCTTGGAAGATAGGATTGTTTTCAGTATTATTTCACCATTTTTTCACCACTGTTTCAAGAACGGGAGCCCTTTTCAACCGTTAGCGGAAGAATCCTTCTTTGGAGATGAGATATTTTTCTGGGGTGGCAAGTGCAGGGCCTCTGTCAGTCCTGGGTTTGTTGGACTAGCGCCAGACATGAGAAGTGCGCCTTTGTGGGACAGGTGAATAGTGCGGATCCTGTTTCAGTCTAAAGACTGAAACAGGATCCGCACTTTTCACCGTTCTTTTCAGAATCATTTGATTCATCAGCTAGGAATGGCGATTGCTTCTCCAGACCAATCGAAGGCTAGGCCAAAGTAACTCGATCTTTCCAAGAGGTGTGTGGCCCAACTTTTGAAAGAACCGCTAAGTGGAGAACTATTTGGTATTTTTCCGAAGCACTTTTCACCGTAATTGTCCTAAGGTTGGTCTCTGCATCCTTAAGCATACCAGAGTTTTCACAGACGAAACAGGCTGAGCCCCATTAATCTTGGCATTTCCAATAGTTGTTCCTAGAGACTACCAAGAAAGTGTTCTTTTAAGTATTATTTTGTTGTGGTTTCAGCATTATTTTCAGAACCCGAGCAGGGTTCTCGCATTAGCATAAGAATCCTGCCTGGTAGTTGAGATTTCATGGTGGGGTGTAAGTGCGGGGCTTCTGTCAGCCCTGCCTTTGATTTGTTTACCTCCAGAGTTGGAAAGTGCATATTTGCGTGAGATGGGAAAAGTGTGGATCGTGCTTCAGATTTCATCCTGACACTTTGAAATGACCAGTGTGTTGGTAATTATTTGCCATTTCCATGGCGTTTGGCCCCGTAATAGTCATGAGGTCGGTCTCTGCATCCTGAAGCCTATGATGCTTTTTGCAGAGAAACCTCTGCTGAGGCCCAGGTAACTTGCTGTTTCCCATAGCTGGCACAGGAGCCTTGGAAGATAGGATTGTTTTCAGTATTATTTCACCATTTTTTCACCACTGTTTCAAGAACGGGAGCCCTTTTCAACCGTTAGCGGAAGAATCCTTCTTTGGAGATGAGATATTTTTCTGGGGTGGCAAGTGCAGGGCCTCTGTCAGTCCTGGGTTTGTTGGACTAGCGCCAGACATGAGAAGTGCGCCTTTGTGGGACAGGTGAATAGTGGGGATCCTGTTTCAGTCTAAAGACTGAAACAGGATCCGCACTTTTCACCGTTCCTTTCAGAATCATTTGATTCATCAGCTAGGAATGGCGATTGCTTCTCCAGACCAATCGAAGGCTACGCCAAAGTAACTCGATCATTCCAAGAGGTGTGTGGCCCAACTCTTGAAAGAACCGCTAAGTGGAGAACTATTTGGTATTTTTCCGAAGCACTTTTCACCGTAATTGTCCTAAGGTTGGTCTCTGCATCCTTAAGCATACCAGAGTTTTCACAGACGAAACAGGCTGAGGCCCATTAATCTTGGCATTTCCAATAGTTGGTCCTAGAGACTACCAAGAAAGTGTTCTTTTAAGTATTATTCTCTTGTGGTTTCAGCATTATTTTCAGAACCCAAGCAGGGTTCTCGCATTAGCATAAGAATCCTGCCTGGTAGTTGAGATTTCATGGTGGGGTGTAAGTGCGTGGCTTCTGTCAGCCCTGCCTTTGATTTGTTTACCTCCAGAGTTGGAAAGTGCATATTTGCGTGAGATGGGAAAAGTGTGGATCGTGCTTCAGATTTCATCCTGACACTTTGAAATGACCAGTGTGTTGGTAATTATTTGCCATTTCCATGGCGTTTGGCACCGTAATAGTCATGAGGTCCGTCTCTGCATCCTGAAGCCTATGATGCTTTTTGCAGAGAAACCTCTGCTGAGGTCCAGGTAACTTGCTGTTTCCCATAGCTGGCACAGGAGCCTTGGAAGATAGGATTGTTTTCAGTATTATTTCACCATTTTTTGACCACTGTTTCAAGAACGGGAGCCTTTTTCAACCGTTAGCGGAAGAATCCTTCTTTGGAGATGAGATATTTTTCTGGGGTGGCAAGTGCAGGGCCTCTGTCAGTCCTGGGTTTGTTGGACTAGCGCCAGACATGAGAAGTGCGCCTTTGTGGGACAGGTGAATAGTGCGGATCCTGTTTCAGTCTAAAGACTGAAACAGGATCCGCACTTTTCACCGTTCCTTTCAGAATCATTTGATTCATCAGCTAGGAATGGCGATTGCTTCTCCAGACCAATCGAAAGCTAGGCCAAAGTAACTCGATCTTTCCAAGAGGTGTGTGGCCCAACTTTTGAAAGAACCGCTAAGTGGAGAACTATTTGGTATTTTTCCTAAGCACTTTTCACCGTAATTGTCCTAAGGTTGGTCTCTGCATCCTTAAGCATACCAGAGTTTTCACAGACGAAACAGGCTGAGCCCCATTAATCTTGGCATTTCCAATAGTTGGTCCTAGAGACTACCAAGAAAGTGTTCTTTTAAGTATTATTTTGTTGTGGTTTCAGCATTATTTTCAGAACCCGAGCAGGGTTCTCGCATTAGCATAAGAATCCTGCCTGGTAGTTGAGATTTCATGGTGGGGTGTAAGTGCGGGGCTTCTGTCAGCCCTGCCTTTGATTTGTTTACCTCCAGAGTTGGAAAGTGCATATTTGCGTGAGATGGGAAAAGTGTGGATCGTGCTTCAGATTTCATCCTGACACTTTGAAATGACCAGTGTGTTGGTAATTATTTGCCATTTCCATGGCGTTTGGCCCCGTAATAGTCATGAGGTCGGTCTCTGCATCCTGAAGCCTATGATGCTTTTTGCAGAGAAACCTCTGCTGAGGCCCAGGTAACTTGCTGTTTCCCATAGCTGGCACAGGAGCCTTGGAAGATAGGATTGTTTTCAGTATTATTTCACCATTTTTTCACCACTGTTTCAAGAACGGGAGCACTTTTCAACCGTTAGCGGAAGAATCCTTCTTTGTAGATGAGATATTTTTCTGGGGTGGCAAGTGCAGGGCCTCTGTCAGTCCTGGGTTTGTTGGACTAGCGCCAGACATGAGAAGTGCGCCTTTGTGGGACAGGTGAATAGTGCGGATCCTGTTTCAGTCTGAAGACTGAAACAGGATCCGCACTTTTCACCGTTCCTTTCAGAATCATTTGATTCATCAGCTAGGAATGGCGATTGCTTCTCCAGACCAATCGAAGGCTAGGCCAAAGTAACTCGATCTTTCCAAGAGGTGTGTGGCCCAACTTTTGAAAGAACCGCTAAGTGGAGAAGTATTTGGTATTTTTCCGAAGCACTTTTCACCGTAATTGTCCTAAGGTTGGTCTCTGCATCCTTAAGCATACCAGAGTTTTCACAGACGAAACAGGCTGAGCACCATTAATCTTGGCATTTCCAATAGTTGGTCCTAGAGACTACCAAGAAAGTGTTCTTTTAAGTATTATTTTGTTGTGGTTTCAGCATTATTTTCAGAACCCGAGCAGGGTTCTCGCATTAGCATAAGAATCCTGCCTGGTAGTTGAGATTTCATGGTGGGGTGTAAGTGCGGGGCTTCTGTCAGCCCTGCCTTTGATTTGTTTACCTCCAGAGTTGGAAAGTGCATATTTGCGTGAGATGGGAAAAGTGTGGATCGTGCTTCAGATTTCATCCTGACACTTTGAAATGACCAGTGTGTTGGTAATTATTTGCCATTTCCATGGCGTTTGGCCCCGTAATAGTCATGAGGTCGCTCTCTGCATCCTGAAGCCTATGATGCTTTTTGCAGAGAAACCTCTGCTGAGGCCCAGGTAACTTGCTGTTACCCATAGCTGGCACAGGAGCCTTGGAAGATAGGATTGTTTTCAGTATTATTTCACCATTTTTTCACCACTGTTTCAAGAACGGGAGCCCTTTTCAACCGTTAGCGGAAGAATCCTTCTTTGGAGATGAGATATTTTTCTGGGGTGGCAAGTGCAGGGCCTCTGTCAGTCCTGGGTTTGTTGGACTAGCGCCAGACATGAGAAGTGCGCCTTTGTGGGACAGGTGAATAGTGCGGATCCTGTTTCAGTCTAAAGACTGAAACAGGATCCGCACTTTTCACCGTTCCTTTCAGAATCATTTGATTCATCAGCTAGGAATGGCGATTGCTTCTCCAGACCAATCGAAGGCTAGGCCAAAGTAACTCAATCGTTCCAAGAGGTGTGTGGCCCAACTTTTGAAAGAACCGCTAAGTGGAGAACTATTTGGTATTTTTCCTAAGCTCTTTTCACCGTAATTGTCCTAAGGTTGGTCTCTGCATCCTTAAGCATACCAGAGTTTTCACAGACGAAACAGGCTGAGCCCCATTAATCTTGGCATTTCCAATAGTTGGTCCTAGAGACTACCAAGAAAGTGTTCTTTTAAGTATTATTTTGTTGTGGTTTCAGCATTATTTTCAGAACCCGAGCAGGGTTCTCGCATTAGCATAAGAATCCTGCCTGGTAGTTGAGATTTCATGGTGGGGTGTAAGTGCGGGGCTTCTGTCAGCCCTGCCTTTGATTTGTTTACCTACAGAGTTGGAAAGTGCATATTTGCGTGAGATGGGAAAAGTGTGGATCGTGCTTCAGATTTCATCCTGACACTTTGAAATGACCAGTGTGTTGGTAATTATTTGCCATTTCCATGGCGTTTGGCCCCGTAATAGTCATGAGGTCGGTCTCTGCATCCTGAAGCCTATGATGCTTTTTGCAGAGAAACCTCTGCTGAGGCCCAGGTAACTTGCTGTTTCCCATAGCTGGCACAGGAGCCTTGGAAGATAGGATTGTTTTCAGTATTATTTCACCATTTTTTCACCACTGTTTCAAGAACGGGAGCCCTTTTCAACCGTTAGCGGAAGAATCCTTCTTTGGAGATGAGATATTTTTCTGGGGTGGCAAGTGCAGGGCCTCTGTCAGTCCTGGGTTTGTTGGACTAGCGCCAGACATGAGAAGTGCGCCTTTGTGGGACAGGTGAATAGTGCGGATCCTGTTTCAGTCTAAAGACTGAAACAGGATCCGCACTTTTCACCGTTCCTTTCAGAATCATTTGATTCATCAGCTAGGAATGGCGATTGCTTCTCCAGACCAATCGAAGGCTAGGCCAAAGTAACTCGATCTTTCCAAGAGGTGTGTGGCCCAACTTTTGAAAGAACTGCTAAGTGGAGAACTATTTGGTATTTTTCCGAAGCACTTTTCACCGTAATTGTCCTAAGGTTGGTCTCTGCATCCTTAAGCATACCAGAGTTTTCACAGACGAAACAGGCTGAGCCCCATTAATCTTGGCATTTCCAATAGTTGGTCCTAGAGACTACTAAGAAAGTGTTCTTTTAAGTATTATTTTGTTGTGGTTTCAGCATTATTTTCAGAACCCGAGCAGGGTTCTCGCATTAGCATAAGAATCCTGCCTGGTAGTTGAGATTTCATGGTGGGGTGTAAGTGCGGGGCTTCTGTCAGCCCTGCCTTTGATGTGTTTACCTCCAGAGTTGGAAAGTGCATATTTGCGTGAGATGGGGAAAGTGTGGATCGTGCTTCAGATTTCATCCTGACACTTTGAAATGACCAGTGTGTTGGTAATTATTTGCCATTTCCATGGCGTTTGGCACCGTAATAGTCATGAGGTCGGTCTCTGCATCCTGAAGCCTATGATGCTTTTTGCAGAGAAACCTCTGCTGAGGCCCAGGTAACTTGCTGTTTCCCATAGCTGGCACAGGAGCCTTGGAAGATAGGATTGTTTTCAGTATTATTTCACCATTTTTTCACCACTGTTTCAAGAACGGGAGCCCTTTTCAACCGTTAGCGGAAGAATCCTTCTTTGGAGATGAGATATTTTTCTGGGGTGGCAAGTGCAGGGCCTCTGTCAGTCCTGGGTTTGTTGGACTAGCGCCAGACATGAGAAGTGCGCCTTTGTGGGACAGGTGAATAGTGCGGATCCTGTTTCAGTCTAAAGACTGAAACAGGATCCGCACTTTTCACCGTTCCTTTCAGAATCATTTGATTCATCAGCTAGGAATGGCGATTGCTTCTCCAGACCAATCGAAGGCTAGGCCAAAGTAACTCGATCTTTCCAAGAGGTCTGTGGCCCAACTTTTGAAAGAACCGCTAAGTGGAGAAGTATTTGGTATTTTTCCGAGGCACTTTTCACCGTAATTGTCCTAAGGTTGGTCTCTGCATCCTTAAGCATACCAGAGTTTTCACAGACGAAACAGGCTGAGGCCCATTAATCTTGGCATTTCCAATAGTTGGTCCTAGAGACTACCAAGAAAGTATTCTTTTAAGTATTATTTTGTTGTGGTTTCAGCATTATTTTCAGAACCCGAGCAGGGTTCTCGCATTAGCATAAGAATCCTGCCTGGTAGTTGAGATTTCATGGTGGGGTGTAAGTGCGGGGCTTCTGTCAGCCCTGCCTTTGATTTGTTTACCTCCAGAGTTGGAAAGTGCATATTTGCGTGAGATGGGAAAAGTGTGGATCGTGCTTCAGATTTCATCCTGACACTTTGAAATGACCAGTGTGTTGGTAATTATTTGCCATTTCCATGGCGTTTGGCACCGTAATAGTCATGAGGTCCGTCTCTGCATCCTGAAGCCTATGATGCTTTTTGCAGAGAAACCTCTGCTGAGGCCCAGGTAACTTGCTATTTCCCATAGCTGGCACAGGAACCTTGAAAGATAGGATTGGTCTCAGTATTATTTCACCATTTTTTCACCACTGTTTCAAGAACGGGAGCCCTTTTCAACCGCTAGCGTAAGAATCCTTCTTTGGAGATGAGATATTTTTCTGGGGTGGCAAGTGCAGGGCCTCTGTCAGTCCTGGGTTTGTTGGACTAGCGCCAGACATGAGAAGTGCGCCTTTGTGGGACAGGTGATAGTGCGGATCCTGTTTCAGTCTAAAGACTGAATCAGGATCCGCACTTTTCACCATTCCTTTCAGAATCATTTGATTCATCAGCTAGGAATGGCGATTGCTTCTCCAGACCAATCGAAGGCTAGGCCAAAGTAACTCGATCTTTCCAAGAGGTGTGTGGCCCAACTTTTGAAAGAACCGCTTAGTGGAGAACTATTTGGTATTTTTCCGAAGCACTTTTCACCGTAATTGTCCTAAGGTTGGTCTCTGCATCCTTAAGGATACCAGAGTTTTCACAGACGAAACAGGCTGAGCCCCGTTAATCTTGGCATTTCCAATAGTTGGTCCTAGAGACTACCAAGAAAGTGTTCTTTTAAGTATTATTTAGTTGTGGTTTCAGCATTATTTTCAGAACCCGAGCAGGGTTCTCGCATTAGCATAAGAATCCTGCCTGGTAGTTGAGATTTCATGGTGGGGTGTAAGTGCGGGGCTTCTGTCAGCCCTGCCTTTGATTTGTTTACCTCCAGAGTTGGAAAGTGCATATTTGCGTGAGATGGGAAAAGTGTGGATCGTGCTTCAGATTTCATCCTGACACTTTGAAATGACCAGTGTGTTGGTAATTATTTGCCATTTCCATGGCGTTTGGCACCGTAATAGTCATGAGGTCCGTCTCTGCATCCTGAAGCCTATGATGCTTTTTGCAGAGAAACCTCTGCTGAGGTCCAGGTAACTTGCTGTTTCCCATAGCTGGCACAGGAGCCTTGGAAGATAGGATTGTTTTCAGTATTATTTCACCATTTTTTGACCACTGTTTCAAGAACGGGAGCCTTTTTCAACCGTTAGCGGAAGAATCCTTCTTTGGAGATGAGATATTTTTCTGGGGTGGCAAGTGCAGGGCCTCTGTCAGTCCTGGGTTTGTTGGACTAGCGCCAGACATGAGAAGTGCGCCTTTGTGGGACAGGTGAATAGTGCGGATCCTGTTTCAGTCTAAAGACTGAAACAGGATCCGCACTTTTCACCGTTCCTTTCAGAATCATTTGATTCATCAGCTAGGAATGGCGATTGCTTCTCCAGACCAATCGAACGCTAGGCCAAAGTAACTCGATCTTTCCAAGAGGTGTGTGGCCCAACTTTTGAAAGAACCGCTAAGTGGAGAACTATTTGGTATTTTTCCGAAGCACTTTTCACCGTAATTGTCCTAAGGTTGGTCTCTGCATCCTTAAGCATACCAGAGTTTTCACAGACGAAACAGGCTGAGCCCCATTAATCTTGGCATTTCCAATAGTTGGTCCTAGAGACTACCAAGAAAGTGTTCTTTTAAGTATTATTTTGTTGTGGTTTCAGCATTATTTTCAGAACCCGAGCAGGGTTCTCGCATTAGCATAAGAATCCTGCCTGGTAGTTGAGATTTCATGGTGGGGTGTAAGTGCGGGGCTTCTGTCAGCCCTGCCTTTGATTTGTTTACCTCCAGAGTTGGAAAGTGCATATTTGCGTGAGATGGGAAAAGTGTGGATCGTGCTTCAGATTTCATCCTGACACTTTGAAATGACCAGTGTGTTGGTAATTATTTGCCATTTCCATGGCGTTTGGCCCCGTAATAGTCATGAGGTCGGTCTCTGCATCCTGAAGCCTATGATGCTTTTTGCAGAGAAACCTCTGCTGAGGCCCAGGTAACTTGCTGTTTCCCATAGCTGGCACAGGAGCCTTGGAAGATAGGATTGTTTTCAGTATTATTTCACCATTTTTTCACCACTGTTTAAAGAACGGTAGCACTTTTCAACCGTTAGCGGAAGAATCCTTCTTTGGAGATGAGATATTTTTCTGGGGTGGCAAGTGCAGGGCCTCTGTCAGTCCTGGGTTTGTTGGACTAGCGCCAGACATGAGAAGTGCGCCTTTGTGGGACAGGTGAATAGTGCGGATCCTGTTTCAGTCTGAAGACTGAAACAGGATCCGCACTTCTCACCGTTCCTTTCAGAATCATTTGATTCATCAGCTAGGAATGGCGATTGCTTCTCCAGACCAATCGAAGGCTAGGCCAAAGTAACTCAATCGTTCCAAGAGGTGTGTGGCCCAACTTTTGAAAGAACCGCTAAGTGGAGAACTATTTGGTATTTTTCCTAAGCTCTTTTCACCGTAATTGTCCTAAGGTTGGTCTCTGCATCCTTAAGCATACCAGAGTTTTCACAGACGAAACAGGCTGAGCCCCATTAATCTTGGCATTTCCAATAGTTGGTCCTAGAGACTACCAAGAAAGTGTTCTTTTAAGTATTATTTTGTTGTGGTTTCAGCATTATTTTCAGAACCCGAGCAGGGTTCTCGCATTAGCATAAGAATCCTGCCTGGTAGTTGAGATTTCATGGTGGGGTGTAAGTGCGGGGCTTCTGTCAGCCCTGCCTTTGATTTGTTTACCTACAGAGTTGGAAAGTGCATATTTGCGTGAGATGGGAAAAGTGTGGATCGTGCTTCAGATTTCATCCTGACACTTTGAAATGACCAGTGTGTTGGTAATTATTTGCCATTTCCATGGCGTTTGGCCCCGTAATAGTCATGAGGTCGGTCTCTGCATCCTGAAGCCTATGATGCTTTTTGCAGAGAAACCTCTGCTGAGGCCCAGGTAACTTGCTGTTTCCCATAGCTGGCACAGGAGCCTTGGAAGATAGGATTGTTTTCAGTATTATTTCACCATTTTTTCACCACTGTTTCAAGAACGGGAGCCCTTTTCAACCGTTTTCAATCCTTCTTTGGAGATGAGATATTTTTCTGGGGTGGCAAGTGCAGGGCCTCTGTCAGTCCTGGGTTTGTTGGACTAGCGCCAGACATGAGAAGTGCGCCTTTGTGGGACAGGTGAATAGTGCGGATCCTGTTTCAGTCTAAAGACTGAAACAGGATCCGCACTTTTCACCGTTCCTTTCAGAATCATTTGATTCATCAGCTAGGAATGGCGATTGCTTCTCCAGACCAATCGAAGGCTAGGCCAAAGTAACTCGATCTTTCCAAGAGGTGTGTGGCCCAACTTTTGAAAGAACCGCTAAGTGGAGAACTATTTGGTATTTTTCCGAAGCACTTTTCACCGTAATTGTCCTAAGGTTGGTCTCTGCATCCTTAAGCATACCAGAGTTTTCACAGACGAAACAGGCTGAGCCCCATTAATCTTGGCATTTCCAATAGTTGGTCCTAGAGACTACTAAGAAAGTGTTCTTTTAAGTATTATTTTGTTGTGGTTTCAGCATTATTTTCAGAACCCGAGCAGGGTTCTCGCATTAGCATAAGAATCCTGCCTGGTAGTTGAGATTTCATGGTGGGGTGTAAGTGCGGGGCTTCTGTCAGCCCTGCCTTTGATGTGTTTACCTCCAGAGTTGGAAAGTGCATATTTGCGTGAGATGGGGAAAGTGTGGATCGTGCTTCAGACTTCATCCTGACACTTTGAAATGACCAGTGTGTTGGTAATTATTTGCCATTTCCATGGCGTTTGGCACCGTAATAGTCATGAGGTCGGTCTCTGCATCCTGAAGCCTATGATGCTTTTTGCAGAGAAACCTCTGCTGAGGCCCAGGTAACTTGCTGTTTCCCATAGCTGGCACAGGAGCCTTGGAAGATAGGATTGTTTTCAGTATTATTTCACCATTTTTTGACCACTGTGTCAAGAACGGGAGCCCTTTTCAACCGTTAGCGGAAGAATCCTTCTTTGGAGATGAGATATTTTTCTGGGGTGGCAAGTGCAGGGCCTCTGTCAGTCCTGGGTTTGTTGGACTAGCGCCAGACATGAGAAGTGCGCCTTTGTGGGACAGGTGAATAGTGCGGATCCTGTTTCAGTCTAAAGACTGAAACAGGATCCGCACTTTTCACCGTTCCTTTCAGAATCATTTGATTCATCAGCTAGGAATGGCGATTGCTTCTCCAGACCAATCGAAGGCTAGGCCAAAGTAACTCGATCTTTCCAAGAGGTGTGTGGCCCAACTTTTGAAAGAACCGCTAAGTGGAGAACTATTTGGTATTTTTCCGAAGCACTTTTCACCGTAATTGTCCTAAGGTTGGTCTCTGCATCCTTAAGCATACCAGAGTTTTCACAGACGAAACAGGCTGAGCCCCATTAATCTTGGCATTTCCAATAGTTGGTCCTAGAGACTACCAAGAAAGTGTTCTTTTAAGTATTATTTTGTTGTGGTTTCAGCATTATTTTCAGAACCCGAGCAGGGTTCTCGCATTAGCATAAGAATCCTGCCTGGTAGTTGAGATTTCATGGTGGGGTGTAAGTGCGGGGCTTCTGTCAGCCCTGCCTTTGATTTGTTTACCTCCAGAGTTGGAAAGTGCATATTTGCGTGAGATGGGAAAAGTGTGGATCGTGCTTCAGATTTCATCCTGACACTTTGAAATGACCAGTGTGTTGGTAATTATTTGCCATTTCCATGGCGTTTGGCCCCGTAATAGTCATGAGGTCGGTCTCTGCATCCTGAAGCCTATGATGCTTTTTGCAGAGAAACCTCTGCTGAGGTCCAGGTAACTTGCTGTTTCCCATAGCTGGCACAGGAGCCTTGGAAGATAGGATTGTTTTCAGTATTATTTCACCATTTTTTGACCACTGTTTCAAGAACGGGAGCCTTTTTCAACCGTTAGCGGAAGAATCCTTCTTTGGAGATGAGATATTTTTCTGGGGTGGCAAGTGCAGGGCCTCTGTCAGTCCTGGGTTTGTTGGACTAGCGCCAGACATGAGAAGTGCGCCTTTGTGGGACAGGTGAATAGTGCGGATCCTGTTTCAGTCTAAAGACTGAAACAGGATCCGCACTTTTCACCGTTCCTTTCAGAATCATTTGATTCATCAGCTAGGAATGGCGATTGCTTCTCCAGACCAATCGAAGGCTAGGCCAAAGTAACTCGATCTTTCCAAGAGGTGTGTGGCCCAACTTTTGAAAGAACCGCTAAGTGGAGAACTATTTGGTATTTTTCCGAAGCACTTTTCACCGTAATTGTCCTAAGGTTGGTCTCTGCATCCTTAAGCATACCAGAGTTTTCACAGACGAAACAGGCTGAGCCCCATTAATCTTGGCATTTCCAATAGTTGGTCCTAGAGACTACCAAGAAAGTGTTCTTTTAAGTATTATTTTGTTGTGGTTTCAGCATTATTTTCAGAACCCGAGCAGGGTTCTCGCATTAGCATAAGAATCCTGCCTGGTAGTTGAGATTTCATGGTGGGGTGTAAGTGCGGGGCTTCTGTCAGCCCTGCCTTTGATTTGTTTACATCCAGAGTTGGAAAGTGCATATTTGCGTGAGATGGGAAAAGTGTGGATCGTGCTTCAGATTTCATCCTGACACTTTGAAATGACCAGTGTGTTGGTAATTATTTGCCATTTCCATGGCGTTTGGCCCCGTAATAGTCATGAGGTCGGTCTCTGCATCCTGAAGCCTATGATGCTTTTTGCAGAGAAACCTCTGCTGAGGCCCAGGTAACTTGCTGTTTCCCATAGCTGGCACAGGAGCCTTGGAAGATAGGATTGTTTTCAGTATTATTTCACCATTTTTTCACCACTGTTTCAAGAACGGGAGCCCTTTTCAACCGTTAGCGGAAGAATCCTTCTTTGGAGATGAGATATTTTTCTGGGGTGGCAAGTGCAGGGCCTCTGTCAGTCCTGGGTTTGTTGGACTAGCGCCAGACATGAGAAGTGCGCCTTTGTGGGACAGGTGAATAGTGCGGATCCTGTTTCAGTCTAAAGACTGAAACAGGATCCGCACTTTTCACCGTTCCTTTCAGAATCATTTGATTCATCAGCTAGGAATGGCGATTGCTTCTCCAGACCAATCGAAGTCTAGGCCAAAGTAACTCGATCTTTCCAAGAGGTGTGTGGCCCAACTTTTGAAAGAACCGCTAAGTGGAGAACTATTTGGTATTTTTCCGAAGCACTTTTCACCGTAATTGTCATAAGGTTGGTCTCTGCATCCTTAAGCATACCAGAGTTTTCACAGACGAAACAGGCTGAGGCCCAGTAATCTTGGCATTTCCAATAGTTGGTCCTAGAGACTACCAAGAATGTGTTCTTTTAAGTATTATTTTGTTGTGGTTTCAGCATTATTTTCAGAACCCGAGCAGGGTTCTCGCATTAGCATAAGAATCCTGCCTGGTAGTTGAGATTTCATGGTGGGGTGTAAGTGCCGGGCTTCTGTCAGCCCTGCCTTTGATTTGTTTACCTCCAGAGTTGGAAAGTGCATATTTGCGTGAGATGGGAAAAGTGTGGATCGTGCTTCAGATTTCATCCAGACACTTTGAAATGACCAGTGTGTTGGTAATTATTTGCCATTTCTATGGCGTTTGGCACCGTAATAGCCATGAGGTCGGTCTCTGCATCCTGAAGCCTATGATGCTTTTTGCAGAGAAACCTCTGCTGAGGCCCAGGTAACTTGCTATTTCCCATAGCTGGCACAGGAGCCTTGGAAGATAGGATTGTTTTCAGTATTATTTCACCATTTCTTCACCACTGTTTCAAGAACGGGACCCTTTTCAACCGTTAGCAGAAGAATCCTTCTTTGGAGATGAGATATTTTTCTGGGGTGGCAAGTGCAGGGCCTCTGTCAGTCCTGGGTTTATTGGACTAGCGCCAGACATGAGAAGTGCGCCTTTGTGGGACAGGTGAATAGTGCGGATCCTGTTTCAGTCTAAAGACTGAAACAGGATCCGCACTTTTCACCGTTCCTTTCAGAATCATTTGATTCATCAGCGAGGAATGGCGATTGCTTCTCCAGACCAATCGAAGGCTAGGCCAAAGTAACTCGATCTTTCCAAGAGGTGTGTGGCCCAACTTTTGAAAGAACCGCTAAGTGGAGAAGTATTTGGTATTTTTCCGAGGCACTTTTCACCGTAATTGTCCTAAGGTTGGTCTCTGCATCCTTAAGCATACCAGAGTTTTCACAGACGAAACAGGCTGAGGCCCATTAATCTTGGCATTTCCAATAGTTCGTCCTAGAGACTACCAAGAAAGTGTTCTTTTAAGTATTATTCTTTTGTGGTTTCAGCATTATTTTCAGAACCCGAGCAGGGTTCTCGCATTAGCATAAGAATCCTGCCTGGTAGTTGAGATTTCATGGTGGGGTGTAAGTGCGGGGCTTCTGTCAGCCCTGCCTTTGATTTGTTTACCTCCAGAGTTGGAAAGTGCATATTTGCGTGAGATGGGAAAAGTGTGGATCGTGCTTCAGATTTCATCCTGACACTTTGAAATGACCAGTGTGTTGGTAATTATTTGCCATTTCCATGGCGTTTGGCCCCGTAATAGTCATGAGGTCGGTCTCTGCATCCTGAAGCCTATGATGCTTTTTGCAGAGAAACCTCTGCTGAGGCCCAGGTAACTTGCTGTTTCCCATAGCTGGCACAGGAGCCTTGGAAGATAGGATTGTTTTCAGTATTATTTCACCATTTTTTCACCACTGTTTAAAGAACGGTAGCACTTTTCAACCGTTAGCGGAAGAATCCTTCTTTGGAGATGAGATATTTTTCTGGGGTGGCAAGTGCAGGGCCTCTGTCAGTCCTGGGTTTGTTGGACTAGCGCCAGACATGAGAAGTGCGCCTTTGTGGGACAGGTGAATAGTGCGGATCCTGTTTCAGTCTGAAGACTGAAACAGGATCCGCACTTCTCACCGTTCCTTTCAGAATCATTTGATTCATCAGCTAGGAATGGCGATTGCTTCTCCAGACCAATCGAAGGCTAGGCCAAAGTAACTCAATCGTTCCAAGAGGTGTGTGGCCCAACTTTTGAAAGAACCGCTAAGTGGAGAACTATTTGGTATTTTTCCTAAGCTCTTTTCACCGTAATTGTCCTAAGGTTGGTCTCTGCATCCTTAAGCATACCAGAGTTTTCACAGACGAAACAGGCTGAGCCCCATTAATCTTGGCATTTCCAATAGTTGGTCCTAGAGACTACCAAGAAAGTGTTCTTTTAAGTATTATTTTGTTGTGGTTTCAGCATTATTTTCAGAACCCGAGCAGGGTTCTCGCATTAGCATAAGAATCCTGCCTGGTAGTTGAGATTTCATGGTGGGGTGTAAGTGCGGGGCTTCTGTCAGCCCTGCCTTTGATTTGTTTACCTCCAGAGTTGGAAAGTGCATATTTGCGTGAGATGGGAAAAGTGTGGATCGTGCTTCAGATTTCATCCTGACACTTTGAAATGACCAGTGTGTTGGTAATTATTTGCCATTTGCATGGCGTTTGGCCCCGTAATAGTCATGAGGTCGGTCTCTGCATCCTGAAGCCTATGATGCTTTTTGCAGAGAAACCTCTGCTGAGGCCCAGGTAACTTGCTGTTTCCCATAGCTGGCACAGGAGCCTTGGAAGATAGGATTGTTTTCAGTATTATTTCACCATTTTTTCACCACTGTTTCAAGAACGGGAGCCCTTTTCAACCGTTAGCGGAAGAATCCTTCTTTGGAGATGAGATATTTTTCTGGGGTGGCAAGTGCAGGGCCTCTGTCAGTCCTGGGTTTGTTGGACTAGCGCCAGACATGAGAAGTGCGCCTTTGTGGGACAGGTGAATAGTGCGGATCCTGTTTCAGTCTAAAGACTGAAACAGGATCCGCACTTTTCACCGTTCCTTTCAGAATCATTTGATTCATCAGCTAGGAATGGCGATTGCTTCTCCAGACCAATCGAAGGCTAGGCCAAAGTAACTCGATCTTTCCAAGAGGTGTGTGGCCCAACTTTTGAAAGAACCGCTAAGTGGAGAACTATTTGGTATTTTTCCGAAGCACTTTTCACCGTAATTGTCCTAAGGTTGGTCTCTGCATCCTTAAGCATACCAGAGTTTTCACAGACGAAACAGGCTGAGCCCCATTAATCTTGGCATTTCCAATAGTTGGTCCTAGAGACTACTAAGAAAGTGTTCTTTTAAGTATTATTTTGTTGTGGTTTCAGCATTATTTTCAGAACCCGAGCAGGGTTCTCGCATTAGCATAAGAATCCTGCCTGGTAGTTGAGATTTCATGGTGGGGTGTAAGTGCGGGGCTTCTGTCAGCCCTGCCTTTGATGTGTTTACCTCCAGAGTTGGAAAGTGCATATTTGCGTGAGATGGGGAAAGTGTGGATCGTGCTTCAGACTTCATCCTGACACTTTGAAATGACCAGTGTGTTGGTAATTATTTGCCATTTCCATGGCGTTTGGCACCGTAATAGTCATGAGGTCGGTCTCTGCATCCTGAAGCCTATGATGCTTTTTGCAGAGAAACCTCTGCTGAGGCCCAGGTAACTTGCTGTTTCCCATAGCTGGCACAGGAGCCTTGGAAGATAGGATTGTTTTCAGTATTATTTCACCATTTTTTGACCACTGTGTCAAGAACGGGAGCCCTTTTCAACCGTTAGCGGAAGAATCCTTCTTTGGAGATGAGATATTTTTCTGGGGTGGCAAGTGCAGGGCCTCTGTCAGTCCTGGGTTTGTTGGACTAGCGCCAGACATGAGAAGTGCGCCTTTGTGGGACAGGTGAATAGTGCGGATCCTGTTTCAGTCTAAAGACTGAAACAGGATCCGCACTTTTCACCGTTCCTTTCAGAATCATTTGATTCATCAGCTAGGAATGGCGATTGCTTCTCCAGACCAATCGAAGGCTAGGCCAAAGTAACTCGATCTTTCCAAGAGGTGTGTGGCCCAACTTTTGAAAGAACCGCTAAGTGGAGAACTATTTGGTATTTTTCCTAAGCACTTTTCACCGTAATTGTCCTAAGGTTGGTCTCTGCATCCTTAAGCATACCAGAGTTTTCACAGACGAAACAGGCTGAGCCCCATTAATCTTGGCATTTCCAATAGTTGGTCCTAGAGACTACCAAGAAAGTGTTCTTTTAAGTATTATTTTGTTGTGGTTTCAGCATTATTTTCAGAACCCGAGCAGGGTTCTCGCATTAGCATAAGAATCCTGCCTGGTAGTTGAGATTTCATGGTGGGGTGTAAGTGCGGGGCTTCTGTCAGCCCTGCCTTTGATTTGTTTACCTCCAGAGTTGGAAAGTGCATATTTGCGTGAGATGGGAAAAGTGTGGATCGTGCTTCAGATTTCATCCTGACACTTTGAAATGACCAGTGTGTTGGTAATTATTTGCCATTTCCATGGCGTTTGGCCCCGAAATAGTCATGAGGTCGCTCTCTGCATCCTGAAACCTATGATGCTTTTTGCAGAGAAACCTCTGCTGAGGCCCAGGTAACTTGCTGTTTCCCATAGCTGGCACAGGAGCCTTGGAAGATAGGATTGTTTTCAGTATTATTTCACCATTTTTTCACCACTGTGTCAAGAACGGGAGCCCTTTTCAACCGTTAGCGGAAGAATCCTTCTTTGGAGATGAGATATTTTTCTGGGGTGGCAAGTGCAGGGCCTCTGTCAGTCCTGGGTTTGTTGGACTAGCGCCAGACATGAGAAGTGCGCCTTTGTGGGACAGGTGAATAGTGCGGATCCTGTTTCAGTCTAAAGACTGAAACAGGATCCGCACTTTTCACCGTTCCTTTCAGAATCATTTGATTCATCAGCTAGGAATGGCGATTGCTTCTCCAGACCAATCGAAGGCTAGGCCAAAGTAACTCGATCTTTCCAAGAGGTGTGTGGCCCAACTTTTGAAAGAACCGCTAAGTGGAGAACTATTTGGTATTTTTCCGAAGTACTTTTCACCGTAATTGTCCTAAGGTTGGTCTCTGCATCCTTAAGCATACCAGAGTTTTCACAGACGAAACAGGCTGAGCACCATTAATCTTGGCATTTCCAATAGTTGGTCCTAGAGACTACCAAGAAAGTGTTCTTTTAAGTATTATTTTGTTGTGATTTCAGCATTATTTTCAGAACCCGAGCAGGGTTCTCGCATTAGCATAAGAATCCTGCCTGGTAGTTGAGATTTCATGGTGGGGTGTAAGTGCGGGGCTTCTGTCAGCCCTGCCTTTGATTTGTTTACCTCCAGAGTTGGAAAGTGCATATTTGCGTGAGATGGGAAAAGTGTGGATCGTGCTTCAGATTTCATCCTGACACTTTGAAATGACCAGTGTGTTGGTAATTATTTGCCATTTCCATGGGGTTTGGCCCCGTAATAGTCATGAGGTCGCTCTCTGCATCCTGAAACCTATGATGCTTTTTGCAGAGAAACCTCTGCTGAGGCCCAGGTAACTTGCTGTTTCCCATAGCTGGCACAGGAGCCTTGGAAGATAGGATTGTTTTCAGTATTATTTCACCATTTTTTCACCACTGTTTGAAGAACGGGAGCCCTTTTGAACCGTTAGCGGAAGAATCCTTCTTTGGAGATGAGATATTTTTCTGGGGTGGCAAGTGCAGGGCCTCTGTCAGTCCTGGGTTTGTTGGACTAGCGCCAGACATGAGAAGTGCGCCTTTGTGGGACAGGTGAATAGTGCGGATCCTGTTTCAGTCTAAAGACTGAAACAGGATCCGCACTTTTCACCGTTCCTTTCAGAATCATTTGATTCATCAGCTAGGAATGGCGATTGCTTCTCCAGACCAATCGAAGGCTAGGCCAAAGTAACTCGATCTTTCCAAGAGGTGTGTGGCCCAACTTTTGAAAGAACCGCTAAGTGGAGAACTATTTGGTATTTTTCCGAAGCACTTTTCACCGTAATTGTCCTAAGGTTGGTCTCTGCATCCTTAAGCATACCAGAGTTTTCACAGACGAAACAGGCTGAGCCCCATTAATCTTGGCATTTCCAATAGTTGGTCCTAGAGACTACCAAGAAAGTGTTCTTTTAAGTATTATTTAGTTGTGGTTTCAGCATTATTTTCAGAACCCGAGCAGGGTTCTCGCATTAGCATAAGAATCCTGCCTGGTAGTTGAGATTTCATGGTGGGGTGTAAGTGCGGGGCTTCTGTCAGCCCTGCCTTTGATTTGTTTACCTCCAGAGTTGGAAAGTGCATATTTGCGTGAGATGGGAAAAGTGTGGATCGTGCTTCAGATTTCATCCTGACACTTTGAAATGACCAGTGTGTTGGTAATTATTTGCCATTTCCATGGCGTTTGGCCCCGTAATAGTCATGAGGTCGGTCTCTGCATCCTGAAGCCTATGATGCTTTTTGCAGAGAAACCTCTGCTGAGGCCCAGGTAACTTGCTGTTTCCCATAGCTGGCACAGGAGCCTTGGAAGATAGGATTGTTTTCAGTATTATTTCACCATTTTTTGACCACTGTTTCAAGAACGGGAGCCCTTTTCAACCGTTAGCGGAAGAATCCTTCTTTGGAGATGAGATATTTTTCTGGGGTGGCAAGTGCAGGGCCTCTGTCAGTCCTGGGTTTGTTGGACTAGCGCCAGACATGAGAAGTGCGCCTTTGTGGGACAGGTGAATAGTGCGGATCCTGTTTCAGTCTAAAGACTGAAACAGGATCCGCACTTTTCACCGTTCCTTTCAGAATCATTTGATTCATCAGCTAGGAATGGCGATTGCTTCTCCAGACCAATCGAAGGCTAGGCCAAAGTAACTCGATCTTTCCAAGAGGTGTGTGGCCCAACTTTTGAAAGAACCGCTAAGTGGAGAACTATTTGGTATTTTTCCGAAGCACTTTTCACCGTAATTGTCCTAAGGTTGGTCTCTGCATCCTTAAGCATACCAGAGTTTTCACAGACGAAACAGGCTGAGCCCCATTAATCTTGGCATTTCCAATAGTTGGTCCTAGAGACTACCAAGAAAGTGTTCTTTTAAGTATTATTTTGTTGTGGTTTCAGCATTATTTTCAGAACCCGAGCAGGGTTCTCGCATTAGCATAAGAATCCTGCCTGGTAGTTGAGATTTCATGGTGGGGTGTAAGTGCGGGGCTTCTGTCAGCCCTGCCTTTGATTTGTTTACCTCCAGAGTTGGAAAGTGCATATTTGCGTGAGATGGGAAAAGTGTGGATCGTGCTTCAGATTTCATCCTGACACTTTGAAATGACCAGTGTGTTGGTAATTATTTGCCATTTCCATGGCGTTTCTCCCCGTAATAGTCATGAGGTCGGTCTCTGCATCCTGAAGCCTATGATGCTTTTTGCAGAGAAACCTCTGCTGAGGCCCAGGTAACTTGCTGTTTCCCATAGCTGGCACAGGAGCCTTGGAAGATAGGATTGTTTTCAGTATTATTTCACCATTTTTTCACCACTGTTTCAAGATCGGGAGCCCTTTTCAACCGTTAGCGGAAGAATCCTTCTTTGGAGATGAGATATTTTTCTGGGGTGGCAAGTGCAGGGCCTCTGTCAGTCCTGGATTTGTTGGACTAGCGCCAGACATGAGAAGTGTGCCTTTGTGGGACAGGTGAATAGTGCGGATCCTGTTTCAGTCTAAAGACTGAAACAGGATCCGCACTTTTCACCGTTCCTTTCAGAATCATTTGATTCATCAGCTAGGAATGGCGATTGCTTCTCCAGACCAATCGAAGGCTAGGCCAAAGTAACTCGATGTTTCCAAGAGGTGTGTGGCCCAACTTTTGAAAGAACCGCTAAGTGGAGAACTATTTGGTATTTTTCCGAAGCACTTTTCACCGTAATTGTCCTAAGGTTGGTCTCTGCATCCTTAAGCATACCAGAGTTTTCACAGACGAAACAGGCTGAGCCCCATTAATCTTGGCATTTCCAATAGTTGTTCCTAGAGACTACCAAGAAAGTGTTCTTTTAAGTATTATTTTGTTGTGGTTTCAGCATTATTTTCAGAACCCGAGCAGGGTTCTCGCATTAGCATAAGAATCCTGCCTGGTAGTTGAGATTTCATGGTGGGGTGTAAGTGCGGGGCTTCTGTCAGCCCTGCCTTTGATTTGTTTACCTCCAGAGTTGGAAAGTGCATATTTGCGTGAGATGGGAAAAGTGTGGATCGTGCTTCAGATTTCATCCTGACACTTTGAAATGACCAGTGTGTTGGTAATTATTTGCCATTTCCATGGCGTTTGGCCCCGTAATAGTCATGAGGTCGGTCTCTGCATCCTGAAGCCTATGATGCTTTTTGAAGAGAAACCTCTGCTGATGTCCAGGTAACTTGCTGTTTCCCATAGCTGGCACAGGAGCCTTGGAAGATAGGATTGTTTTCAGTATTATTTCACCATTTTTTCACCACTGTTTCAAGAACGGGAGCCCTTTTCAACCGTTAGCGGAAGAATCCTTCTTTGGAGATGAGATATTTTTCTGGGGTGGCAAGTGCAGGGCCTCTGTCAGTCCTGGGTTTGTTGGACTAGCGCCAGACATGAGAAGTGCGCCTTTGTGGGACAGGTGAATAGTGCGGATCCTGTTTCAGTCTAAAGACTGAAACAGGATCCGCACTTTTCACCGTTCCTTTCAGAATCATTTGATTCATCAGATAGGAATGGCGATTGCTTCTCCAGACCAATCGAAGGCTAGGCCAAAGTAACTCGATCTTTCCAAGAGGTGTGTGGCCCAACTTTTGAAAGAACCGCTAAGTGGAGAACTATTTGGTATTTTTCCGAAGCACTTTTCACCGTAATTGTCCTAAGGTTGGTCTCTGCATCCTTAAGCATACGAGAGTTTTCACAGACGAAACAGGCTGAGCCCCATTAATCTTGGCATTTCCAATAGTTGGTCCTAGAGACTACCAAGAAAGTGTTCTTTTAAGTATTATTTTGTTGTGGTTTCAGCATTATTTTCAGAACGCGAGCAGGGTTCTCGCATTAGCATAAGAATCCTGCCTGGTAGTTGAGATTTCATGGTGGGGTGTAAGTGCGGGGCTTCTGTCAGCCCTGCCTTTGATTTGTTTACCTCCAGAGTTGGAAAGTGCATATTTGCGTGAGATGGGAAAAGTGTGGATCGTGCTTCAGATTTCATCCTGACACTTTGAAATGACCAGTGTGTTGGTAATTATTTGCCATTTCCATGGCGTTTGGCCCCGTAATAGTCATGAGGTCGGTCTCTGCATCCTGAAGCCTATGATGCTTTTTGCAGAGAAACCTCTGCTGAGGCCCAGGTAACTTGCTGTTTCCCATAGCTGGCACAGGAGCCTTGGAAGATAGGATTGTTTTCAGTATTATTTCACAATTTTTTCACCACTGTTTCAAGAACGGGAGCCCTTTTCAACCGTTAGCGGAAGAATCCTTCTTTGGAGATGAGATATTTTTCTGGGGTGGCAAGTGCAGGGCCTCTGTCAGTCCTGGGTTTGTTGGACTAGTGCCAGACATGAGAAGTGCGCCTTTGTGGGACAGGTGAATAGTGCGGATCCTGTTTCAGTCTAAAGACTGAAACAGGATCCGCACTTTTCACCGTTCCTTTCAGAATCATTTGATTCATCAGCTAGGAATGGCGATTGCTTCTCCAGACCAATCGAAGGCTACGCCAAAGTAACTCGATCGTTCCAAGAGGTGTGTGGCCCAACTTTTGAAAGAACCGCTAAGTGGAGAACTATTTGGTATTTTTCCGAAGCACTTTTCACCGTAATTGTCCTAAGGTTGGTCTCTGCATCCTTAAGCATACCAGTGTCTTCACAGACGAAACAGGCTGAGGCCCAGTAATCTTGGCATTTCCAATAGTTGGTCTTAGAGACTACCAAGAATGTGGTCCTATAAGTATTATTCCTTTGTGGTTTCAGCATTATTTTCAGTACCGGAGCAGGGTTCTCGCATTAGCATAAGAATCCTGCCTGGTAGTTGAGATTTCATGGTGGGGTGTAAGTGCGGGGCTTCTGTCAGCCCTGCCTTTGATTTGTTTACCTCCAGAGTTGGAAAGTGCATAGTTGCGTGAGATGGGAAAATTGTGGATCGTGCTTCAGATTTCATCCTGACACTTTGAAATGACCAGTGTGTTGGTAATTATTTGCCATTTCCATGGCGTTTGGCACCGTAATAGTCATGAGGTCGGTCTCTGCATCTTGAAGCCTATGATGCTTTTTGCAGAGAAACCTCTGCTGAGGCGCAGGTAACTTGGTATTTCCCATAGCTGGAACAGGAGCCTTGGAAGATAGGATTGTTTTCAGTATTATTTCACCATTTTTTCACCACTGTTTCAAGAACGGGAGCCCTTTTCAACCGTTAGCGGAAGAATCCTTCTTTGGAGATGAGATATTTTTCTGGGGTGGCAAGTGCAGGGCCTCTGTAATTCCTGGGTTTGTTGGACGAGCGCCAGACATGAGAAGTGCGCCTTTGTGGGACAGGTGAATAGTGCGGATCCTGTTTCAGTCTAAAGACTGAAACAGGATCCACACTTTTCACCGTTCCTTTCAGAATCATTTGATTCATCAGTTAGGAATGCCGATTGCTTCTCCAGACCAATCGAAGGCTAGTCCAAAGTACCTCTATCTTTCCAAGAGGTGTGTGGCCCAACTTTTGAAAGAACCGCTAAGTGGAGAAGTATTTGGTATTGTTCCGAAGCACTTTTCACCGTAATTGTCCTAAGGTTGGTCTCTGCATCCTTAAGCATACCAGAGTTTTCACAGACGAAACAGGCTGAGCCCCATTAATCTTGGCATTTCCAATAGTTGGTCCTAGAGACTACCAAGAAAGTGTTCTTTTAAGTATTATTTTGTTGTGGTTTCAGCATTATTTTCAGAACCCGAGCAGGGTTCTCGCATTAGCATAAGAATCCTGCCTGGTAGTTGAGATTTCATGGTGGGGTGTAAGTGCGGGGCTTCTGTCAGCCCTGCCTTTGATTTGTTTACCTGCAGAGTTGGAAAGTGCATATTTGCGTGAGATGGGAAAAGTGTGGATCGTGCTTCAGATTTCATCCTGACACTTTGAAATGACCAGTGTGTTGGTAATTATTTGCCATTTCCATGGCGTTTGGCCCCGTAATAGTCATGAGGTCGGTCTCTGCATCCTGAAGCCTATGATGCTTTTTGCAGAGAAACCTCTGCTGAGGCCCAGGTAACTTGCTGTTTCCCATAGCTGGCACAGGAGCCTTGGAAGATAGGATTGTTTTCAGTATTATTTCACCATTTTTTGACCACTGTTTCAAGAACGGGAGCCCTTTTCAACCGTTAGCGGAAGAATCCTTCTTTGGAGATGAGATATTTTTCTGGGGTGGCAAGTGCAGGGCCTCTGTGAGTCCTGGGTTTGTTGGACTAGCGCCAGACATGAGAAGTGCGCCTTTGTGGGACAGGTGAATAGTGCGGATCCTGTTTCAGTCTAAAGACTGAAACAGGATCCGCACTTTTCACCGTTCCTTTCAGAATCATTTGATTCATCAGCTAGGAATGGCGATTGCTTCTCCAGACCAATCGAAGGCTACGCCAAAGTAACTCGATCGTTCCAAGAGGTGTGTGGCCCAACTTTTGAAAGAACCGCTAAGTGGAGAACTATTTGGTATTTTTCCGAAGCACTTTTCACCGTAATTGTCCTAAGGTTGGTCTCTGCATCCTTAAGCATACCAGAGTTTTCACAGACGAAACAGGCTGAGCCCCATTAATCTTGGCATTTCCAATAGTTGGTCCTAGAGACTACCAAGAAAGTGTTCTTTTAAGTATTATTTTGTTGTGGTTTCAGCATTATTTTCAGAACCCGAGCAGGGTTCTCGCATTAGCATAAGAATCCTGCCTGGTAGTTGAGATTTCATGGTGGGGTGTAAGTGCGGGGCTTCTGTCAGCCCTGCCTTTGATTTGTTTACCTCCAGAGTTGGAAAGTGCATATTTGCGTGAGATGGGAAAAGTGTGGATTGTGCTTCAGATTTCATCCTGACACTTTGAAATGACCAGTGTGTTGGTAATTATTTGCCATTTCCATGGCGTTTGGCCCCGTAATAGTCATGAGGTCGGTCTCTGCATCCTGAAGCCTATGATGCTTTTTGCAGAGAAACCTCTGCTGAGGCCCAGGTAACTTGCTATTTCCTATAGCTGGCACAGGAGCCTTGGAAGATACTATTGTTTTCAGTATTATTTCACCATTTTTTCACCACTGTTTCAAGAACGGGAGCCCTTTTCAACCGTTAGCGGAAGAATCCTTCTTTGGAGATGAGATATTTTTCTGGGGTGGCAAGTGCAGGGCCTCTGTCAGTCCTGGGTTTGTTGGACTAGCGCCAGACATGAGAAGTGCGCCTTTGTGGGACAGGTGAATAGTGCGGATCCTGTTTCAGTCTAAAGACTGAAACAGGATCCGCACTTTTCACCGTTCCTTTCAGAGTCATTTGATTCATCAGCTAGGAATGGCGATTGCTTCTGCAGACCAATCGAAGGCTAGGCCAAAGTAACTCGATCTTTCCAAGAGGTGTGTGGCCGAACTTTTGAAAGAACCGCTAAGTGGAGAACTATTTGGTATTTTTCCTAAGCACTTTTCACCGTAATTGTCCTAAGGTTGGTCTCTGCATCCTTAAGCATACCAGAGTCTTCACAGACGAAACAGGCTGAGGCCCATTATTCTTGGCATTTCCAAAAGTTGGTCCTAGAGACTACCAAAAAAGTGTTCTTTTAAGTATTATTCTGTTGTGGTTTCAGCATTATTTTCAGAACCCGAGCAGGGTTCTCGCATTAGCATAAGAATCCTGCCTGGTAGTTGAGATTTCATGGTGGGGTGTAAGTGCGGGGCTTCTGTCAGCCCTGCCTTTGATTTGTTTACCTCCAGAGTAGGAAAGTGCATATTTGCGTTAGTTGGGAAAAGTGTGGATCGTGCTTCAGATTTCATCCTGACACTTTGAAATGACCAGTGTGTTGGTAGTTATTTGCCATTTCCATGGCGTTTGGCACCGTAATAGTCATGAGGTCGGTCTCTGCATCTTGAAGCCTATGATGCTTTTTGCAGAGAAACCTCTGCTGAGGCCCAGGTAACTTGCTGTTTCCCATAGCTGGCACAGGAGCCTTGGAAGATAGGATTGTTTTCAGTATTATTTCACCATTTTTTCACCACTGTTTCAAGAACGGGAGCCCTTTTCAACCGTTAGCGGAAGAATCCTTCTTTGGAGATGAGATATTTTTCTGGGGTGGCAAGTGCAGGGCCTCTGTCAGTCCTGGGTTTGTTGGACTAGCGCCAGACATGAGAAGTGCGCCTTTGTGGGACAGGTGAATAGTGCGGATCCTGTTTCAGTGTAAAGACTGACACAGGATCCGCACTTTTCACCGTTCCTTTCAGAATCATTTGATTCATCAGCGAGGAATGGCGATTGCTTCTCCAGACCAATCGAAGGCTAGGCCAAAGTAACTCGATCTTTCCAAGAGGTGTGTGGCCCAACTTTTGAAAGAACCGCTAAGTGGAGAACTATTTGGTATTTTTCCGAAGCACTTTTCACCGTAATTGTCCTAAGGTTGGTCTCTGCATCCTTAAGCATACCAGAGATTTCACAGACGAAACAGGCTGAGGCCCAGTAATCTTGGCATTTCCAATAGTTGGTCCTAGAGACTACCAAGAAAGTGTTCTTTTAAGTATTATTCTGTTGTGGTTTCAGCATTATTTTCAGAACCCGAGCAGGGTTCTCGCATTAGCATAAGAATCCTGCCTGGTAGTTGAGATTTCATGGTGGGGTGTAAGTGCGGGGCTTCTGTCAGCCCTGCCTTTGATTTGTTTACCTCCAGAGTTGGAAAGTGCATATTTGCGTGAGATGGGAAAAGTGTGGATCGTGCTTCAGATTTCATCCTGACACTTTGAAATGACCAGTGTGTTGGTAATTATTTGCCATTTCCATGGCGTTTGGCCCCGTAATAGTCATGAGGTCGGTCTCTGCATCCTGAAGCCTATGATGCTTTTTGCAGAGAAACCTCTGCTGAGGCCCAGGTAACTTGCTGTTTCCCATAGCTGGCACAGGAGCCTTGGAAGATAGGATTGTTTTCAGTATTATTTCACCATTTTTTGACCACTGTTTCAAGAACGGGAGCCCTTTTCAACCGTTAGCGGAAGAATCCTTCTTTGGAGATGAGATATTTTTCTGGGGTGGCAAGTGCAGGGCCTCTGTGAGTCCTGGGTTTGTTGGACTAGCGCCAGACATGAGAAGTGCGCCTTTGTGGGACAGGTGAATAGTGCGGATCCTGTTTCAGTCTAAAGACTGAAACAGGATCCGCACTTTTCACCGTTCCTTTCAGAATCATTTGATTCATCAGCTAGGAATGGCGATTGCTTCTCCAGACCAATCGAAGGCTACGCCAAAGTAACTCGATCGTTCCAAGAGGTGTGTGGCCCAACTTTTGAAAGAACCGCTAAGTGGAGAACTATTTGGTATTTTTCCGAAGCACTTTTCACCGTAATTGTCCTAAGGTTGGTCTCTGCATCCTTAAGCATACCAGAGTTTTCACAGACGAAACAGGCTGAGCCCCATTAATCTTGGCATTTCCAATAGTTGGTCCTAGAGACTACCAAGAAAGTGTTCTTTTAAGTATTATTTTGTTGTGGTTTCAGCATTATTTTCAGAACCCGAGCAGGGTTCTCGCATTAGCATAAGAATCCTGCCTGGTAGTTGAGATTTCATGGTGGGGTGTAAGTGCGGGGCTTCTGTCAGCCCTGCCTTTGATTTGTTTACCTCCAGAGTTGGAAAGTGCATATTTGCGTGAGATGGGAAAAGTGTGGATTGTGCTTCAGATTTCATCCTGACACTTTGAAATGACCAGTGTGTTGGTAATTATTTGCCATTTCCATGGCGTTTGGCCCCGTAATAGTCATGAGGTCGGTCTCTGCATCCTGAAGCCTATGATGCTTTTTGCAGAGAAACCTCTGCTGAGGCCCAGGTAACTTGCTATTTCCTATAGCTGGCACAGGAGCCTTGGAAGATACTATTGTTTTCAGTATTATTTCACCATTTTTTCACCACTGTTTCAAGAACGGGAGCCCTTTTCAACCGTTAGCGGAAGAATCCTTCTTTGGAGATGAGATATTTTTCTGGGGTGGCAAGTGCAGGGCCTCTGTCAGTCCTGGGTTTGTTGGACTAGCGCCAGACATGAGAAGTGCGCCTTTGTGGGACAGGTGAATAGTGCGGATCCTGTTTCAGTCTAAAGACTGAAACAGGATCCGCACTTTTCACCGTTCCTTTCAGAGTCATTTGATTCATCAGCTAGGAATGGCGATTGCTTCTGCAGACCAATCGAAGGCTAGGCCAAAGTAACTCGATCTTTCCAAGAGGTGTGTGGCCGAACTTTTGAAAGAACCGCTAAGTGGAGAACTATTTGGTATTTTTCCTAAGCACTTTTCACCGTAATTGTCCTAAGGTTGGTCTCTGCATCCTTAAGCATACCAGAGTCTTCACAGACGAAACAGGCTGAGGCCCATTATTCTTGGCATTTCCAAAAGTTGGTCCTAGAGACTACCAAAAAAGTGTTCTTTTAAGTATTATTCTGTTGTGGTTTCAGCATTATTTTCAGAACCCGAGCAGGGTTCTCGCATTAGCATAAGAATCCTGCCTGGTAGTTGAGATTTCATGGTGGGGTGTAAGTGCGGGGCTTCTGTCAGCCCTGCCTTTGATTTGTTTACCTCCAGAGTAGGAAAGTGCATATTTGTGTTAGTTGGGAAAAGTGTGGATCGTGCTTCAGATTTCATCCTGACACTTTGAAATGACCAGTGTGTTGGTAGTTATTTGCCATTTCCATGGCGTTTGGCACCGTAATAGTCATGAGGTCGGTCTCTGCATCTTGAAGCCTATGATGCTTTTTGCAGAGAAACCTCTGCTGAGGCCCAGGTAACTTGCTGTTTCCCATAGCTGGCACAGGAGCCTTGGAAGATAGGATTGTTTTCAGTATTATTTCACCATTTTTTCACCACTGTTTCAAGAACGGGAGCCCTTTTCAACCGTTAGCGGAAGAATCCTTCTTTGGAGATGAGATATTTTTCTGGGGTGGCAAGTGCAGGGCCTCTGTCAGTCCTGGGTTTGTTGGACTAGCGCCAGACATGAGAAGTGCGCCTTTGTGGGACAGGTGAATAGTGCGGATCCTGTTTCAGTGTAAAGACTGACACAGGATCCGCACTTTTCACCGTTCCTTTCAGAATCATTTGATTCATCAGCGAGGAATGGCGATTGCTTCTCCAGACCAATCGAAGGCTAGGCAAAAGTAACTCGATCTTTCCAAGAGGTGTGTGGCCCAACTTTTGAAAGAACCGCTAAGTGGAGAACTATTTGGTATTTTTCCGAAGCACTTTTCACCGTAATTGTCCTAAGGTTGGTCTCTGCATCCTTAAGCATACCAGAGTTTTCACAGACGAAACAGGCTGAGCCCCATTAATCTTGGCATTTCCAATAGTTGGTCCTAGAGACTACCAAGAAAGTGTTCTTTTAAGTATTATTCTGTTGTGGTTTCAGCATTATTTTCAGAACCCGAGCAGGGTTCTCGCATTAGCATAAGAATCCTGCCTGGTAGTTGAGATTTCATGGTGGGGTGTAAGTGCGGGGCTTCTGTCAGCCCTGCCTTTGATTTGTTTACCTCCAGAGTTGGAAAGTGCATATTTGCGTGAGATGGGAAAAGTGTGGATCGTGCTTCAGATTTCATCCTGACACTTTGAAATGACCAGTGTGTTGGTAATTTTTTGCCATTTCCATGGCGTTTGGCCCCGTAATAGTCATCAGGTCGGACTCTGCATCCTGAAGCCTATGATGCTTTTTGCAGAGAAACCTCTGCTGAGGCCCAGGTAACTTGCTGTTTCCCATAGCTGGCACAGGAGCCTTGGAAGATAGGATTGTTTTCAGTAGTATTTCACCATTTTTTCACCACTGTTTCAAGAACGGGAGCCCTTTTCAACCGTTAGCGGAAGAATCCTTCTTTGGAGATGAGATATTTTTCTGGGGTGGCAAGTGCAGGGCCTCTGTCAGTCCTGGGTTTGTTGGACTAGCGCCAGACATGAGAAGTGCGCCTTTGTGGGACAGGTGAATAGTGCGGATCTGTTTCAGTCTAAAGACTGAAACAGGATCCGCACTTTTCACCGTTCCTTTCAGAATCATTTGAATCATCAGCTAGGAATGGCGATTGCTTCTCCAGACCAATCGAAGGCTAGGCCAAAGTAACTCGATCTTTCCAAGAGGTGTGTGGCCCAACTTTTGAAAGAACCGCTAAGTGGAGAACTATTTGGTATTTTTCCGAAGCACTTTTCACCGTAATTGTCCTAAGGTTGGTCTCTGCATCCTTAAGCATACCAGAGTTTTCACAGACGAAACAGGCTGAGGCCCAGTAATCTTGGCATTTCCAATAGTTGGTCCTAGAGACTACCAAGAAAGTGTTCTTTTAAGTATTATTCTGTTGTGGTTTCAGCATTATTTTCAGAACCCGAGCAGGGTTCTCGCATTAGCATAAGAATCCTGCCTGGTAGTTGAGATTTCATGGTGGGGTGTAAGTGCGGGGCTTCTGTCAGCCCTGCCTTTGATTTGTTTACCTCCAGAGTTGGAAAGTGCATATTTGCGTGAGATGGGAAAAGTGTGGATCGTGCTTCAGATTTCATCCTGACACTTTGAAATGACCAGTGTGTTGGTAATTATTTGCCATTTCCATGGCGTTTGGCACCGCAGTAGTCATGAGGTCGGTCTCTGCATCCTAAAGCCTATGATGCTTTTTGCAGAGAAACCTCTGCTGAGGCCCAGGTAACTTGCTGTTTCCCATAGCTGGCACAGGAGCCTTGGAAGATAGGATTGTTTTCAGTATTATTTCACCATTTTTTCACCACTGTTCCAAGAACAGGAGCCCTTTTCAACCGTTAGCGGAAGAATCCTTCTTTGGAGATGAGATATTTTTCTGGGGTGGCAAGTGCAGGGCCTCTGTCAGTCCTGGGTTTGTTGGACTAGCGCCAGACATGAGAAGTGCGCCTTTGTGGGACAGGTGAATAGTGCGGATCCTGTTTCAGTCTAAAGACTGAAACAGGATCCGCACTTTTCACCGTTCCTTTCAGAATCATTTGATTCATCAGCTAGGAATGGGGATTGCTTCTCCAGACCAATCGAAGGCTAGGCCAAAGTAACTCGATCTTTCCAAGAGGTGTGTGGCCCAACTTTTGAAAGAACCGCTAAGTGGAGAACTATTTGGTATTTTTCCGAAGCACTTTTCACCGTAATTGTCCTAAGGTTGGTCTCTGCATCCTTAAGCATACCAGAGTTTTCACAGACGAAACAGGCTGAGGCCCATTAATCTTGGCATTTCCCATAGTTGCTCCTAGAGACTACCAAGAAAGTGTTCTTTTAAGTATTATTCCGTTGTGGTTTCAGCATTATTTTCAGAACCCGAGCAGGGTTCTCGCATTAGCATAAGAATCCTGCCTGGTAGTTGAGATTTCATGGTGGGGTGTAAGTGCGGGGCTTCTGTCAGCCCTGCCTTTGATTTGTTTACCTCCAGAGTTGGAAAGTGCATATTTGCGTGAGATGGGAAAAGTGTGGATCGTGCTTCAGATTTCATCCTGACACTTTGAAATGACCAGTGTGTTGGTAATTATTTGCCATTTCCATGGCGTTTGGCACCGTAATAGTCATGAGGTCGGTCTCTGCATCCTGAAGCCTATGATGCTTTTTGCAGAGAAACCTCTGCTGAGGCCCAGGTAACTTGCTGTTTCCCATAGCTGGCACAGGAGCCTTGGAAGATAGGATTGTTTTCAGTATTATTTCACCATTTTTTCACCACTGTTTCAAGAACGGGAGCCCTTTTCAACCGTTAGCGGAAGAATCCTTCTTTGGAGATGAGATATTTTTCTGGGGTGGCAAGTGCAGGGCCTCTGTCAGTCCTGGGTTTGTTGGACTAGCGCCAGACATGAGAAGTGCGCCTTTGTGGGACAGGTGAATAGTGCGGATCCTGTTTCAGTCTAAAGACTGAAACAGGATCCGCACTTTACACCGTTCCTTTCAGAATCATTTGATTCATCAGCTAGGAATGGCGATTGCTTCTCCAGACCAATCGAAGGCTAGGCCAAAGTAACTCGATCTTTCCAAGAGGTGTGTGGCCCAACTTTTGAAAGAACCGCTAAGTGGAGAACTATTTGGTATTTTTCCGAAGCACTTTTCACCGTAATTGTCCTAAGGTTGGTCTCTGCATCCTTAAGCATAGCAGAGTTTTCACAGACGAAACAGGCTGAGGCCCATTAATCTTGGCATTTCCAATAGTTGGTCCTAGAGACTACCAAGAAAGTGTTCTTTTAAGTATTATTCCGTTGTGGTTTCAGCATTATTTTCAGAACCCGAGCAGGGTTCTCGCATTAGCATAAGAATCCTGCCTGGTAGTTGAGATTTCATGGTGGGGTGTAAGTGCGTGGCTTCTGTCAGCCCTGCCTTTGATTTGTTTACCTCCAGAGTTGGAAAGTGCATATTTGCGTGAGATGGGAAAAGTGTGGATCGTGCTTCAGATTTCATCCTGACACTTTGAAATGACCAGTGTGTTGGTAATTATTTGCCATTTCCATGGCGTTTGGCACCGTAATAGTCATGAGGTCGGTCTCTGCATCCTGAAGCCTATGATGCTTTTTGCAGAGAAACCTGTGCTGAGGCCCAGGTAACTTGCTGTTTCCCATAGCTGGCACAGGAGCCTTGGAAGATAGGATTGTTTTCAGTATTATTTCACCATTTTTTCACCACTGTTTCAAGAACGGGAGCCCTTTTCAACCGTTAGCGGAAGAATCCTTCTTTGGAGATGAGATATTTTTCTGGGGTGGCAAGTGCAGGGCCTCTGTCAGTCCTGGGTTTGTTGGACTAACGCCAGACATGAGAAGTGCGCCTTTGTGGGACAGGTGAATAGTGCGGATCCTGTTTCAGTCTAAAGACTGAAACAGGATCCGCACTTTTCACCGTTCCTTTCAGAATCATTTGCTTCATCAGCTAGGAATGGCGATTGCTTCTCCAGACCAATCGAAGGCTAGGCCAAAGTAACTCGATCTTTCCAAGAGGTGTGTGGCCCAACATTTGAAAGAACCGCTAAGTGGAGAACTATTTGATATTTTTCCGAAGCACTTTTCACCGTAATTGTCCTAAGGTTTTTCTCTGCATCCTTAAGCATACCAGAGTTTTCACAGACGAAACAGGCTGAGCCCCATTAATCTTGGCATTTCCAATAGTTGGTCCTAGAGACTACCAAGAAAGTGTTCTTTTAAGTATTATTCCGTTGTGGTTTCAGCATTATTTTCAGAACCCGAGCAGGGTTCTCGCATTAGCATAAGAATCCTGCCTGGTAGTTGAGATTTCATGGTGGGGTGTAAGTGCGGGGCTTCTGTCAGCCCTGCCTTTGATTTGTTTACCTCCAGAGTTGGAAAGTGCATATTTGCGTGAGATGGGAAAAGTGTGGATCGTGCTTCAGATTTCATCCTGACACTTTGAAATGACCAGTGTGTTGGTAATTATTTGCCATTTCCATGGCGTTTGGCACCGTAATAGTCATGAGGTCGGTCTCTGCATCCTGAAGCCTATGATGCTTTTTGCAGAGAAACCTCTGCTGAGGCCCAGGTAACTTGCTGTTTCCCATAGCTGGCACAGGAGCCTTGGAAAATAGGATTGTTTTCAGTATTATTTCACCATTTTTTCACCACTGTTTCAAGAACGGGAGCCCTTTTCAACCGTTAGCGGAAGAATCCTTCTTTGGAGATGAGATATTTTTCTGGGGTGGCAAGTGCAGGGCCTCTGTCAGTCCTGGGTTTGTTGGACTAGCGCCAGACATGAGAAGTGCGCCTTTGTGGGACAGGTGAATAGTGCGGATCCTGTTTCAGTCTAAAGACTGAAACAGGATCCGCACTTTACACCGTTCCTTTCAGAATCATTTGATTCATCAGCTAGGAATGGCGATTGCTTCTCCAGACCAATCGAAGGCTAGGCCAAAGTAACTCGATCTTTCCAAGAGGTGTGTGGCCCAACTTTTGAAAGAACCGCTAAGTGGAGAACTATTTGGTATTTTTCCGAAGCACTTTTCACCGTAATTGTCCTAAGGTTGGTCTCTGCATCCTTAAGCATACCAGAGTTTTCACAGACGAAACAGGCTGAGGCCCATTAATCTTGGCATTTCCAATAGTTGGTCCTAGAGACTACCAAGAAAGTGTTCTTTTAAGTATTATTCCGTTGTGGTTTCAGCATTATTTTCAGAACCCGAGCAGGGTTCTCGCATTAGCATAAGAATCCTGCCTGGTAGTTGAGATTTCATGGTGGGGTGTAAGTGCGGGGCTTCTGTCAGCCCTGCCTTTGATTTGTTTACCTCCAGAGTTGGAAAGTGCATATTTGCGTGAGATGGGAAAAGTGTGGATCGTGCTTCAGATTTCATCCTGACACTTTGAAATGACCAGTGTGTTGGTAATTATTTGCCATTTCCATGGCGTTTGGCACCGTAATAGTCATGAGGTCGGTCTCTGCATCCTGAAGCCTATGATGCTTTTTGCAGAGAAACCTCTGCTGAGGCCCAGGTAACTTGCTGTTTCCCATAGCTGGCACAGGAGCCTTGGAAGATAGGATTGTTTTCAGTATTATTTCACCATTTTTTCACCACTGTTTCAAGAACGGGAGCCCTTTTCAACCGTTAGCGGAAGAATCCTTCTTTGGAGATGA
This sequence comes from Lemur catta, assembly GCF_020740605.2. Taxonomy (NCBI): domain Eukaryota; kingdom Metazoa; phylum Chordata; class Mammalia; order Primates; family Lemuridae; genus Lemur; species Lemur catta. The sequence continues at coordinate 81,970,951 of NC_059132.1, read as the reverse complement.
GATATTTTTCTGGGGTGGCAAGTGCAGGGCCTCTGTCAGTCCTGGGTTTGTTGGACTAGCGCCAGACATGAGAAGTGCGCCTTTGTGGGACAGGTGAATAGTGCGGATCCTGTTTCAGTCTAAAGACTGAAACAGGATCCGCACTTTACACCGTTCCTTTCAGAATCATTTGATTCATCAGCTAGGAATGGCGATTGCTTCTCCAGACCAATCGAAGGCTAGGCCAAAGTAACTCGATCTTTCCAAGAGGTGTGTGGCCCAACTTTTGAAAGAACCGCTAAGTGGAGAACTATTTGGTATTTTTCCGAAGCACTTTTCACCGTAATTGTCCTAAGGTTGGTCTCTGCATCCTTAAGCATAGCAGAGTTTTCACAGACGAAACAGGCTGAGGCCCATTAATCTTGGCATTTCCAATAGTTGGTCCTAGAGACTACCAAGAAAGTGTTCTTTTAAGTATTATTCCGTTGTGGTTTCAGCATTATTTTCAGAACCCGAGCAGGGTTCTCGCATTAGCATAAGAATCCTGCCTGGTAGTTGAGATTTCATGGTGGGGTGTAAGTGCGTGGCTTCTGTCAGCCCTGCCTTTGATTTGTTTACCTCCAGAGTTGGAAAGTGCATATTTGCGTGAGATGGGAAAAGTGTGGATCGTGCTTCAGATTTCATCCTGACACTTTGAAATGACCAGTGTGTTGGTAATTATTTGCCATTTCCATGGCGTTTGGCACCGTAATAGTCATGAGGTCGGTCTCTGCATCCTGAAGCCTATGATGCTTTTTGCAGAGAAACCTGTGCTGAGGCCCAGGTAACTTGCTGTTTCCCATAGCTGGCACAGGAGCCTTGGAAGATAGGATTGTTTTCAGTATTATTTCACCATTTTTTCACCACTGTTTCAAGAACGGGAGCCCTTTTCAACCGTTAGCGGAAGAATCCTTCTTTGGAGATGAGATATTTTTCTGGGGTGGCAAGTGCAGGGCCTCTGTCAGTCCTGGGTTTGTTGGACTAACGCCAGACATGAGAAGTGCGCCTTTGTGGGACAGGTGAATAGTGCGGATCCTGTTTCAGTCTAAAGACTGAAACAGGATCCGCACTTTTCACCGTTCCTTTCAGAATCATTTGCTTCATCAGCTAGGAATGGCGATTGCTTCTCCAGACCAATCGAAGGCTAGGCCAAAGTAACTCGATCTTTCCAAGAGGTGTGTGGCCCAACATTTGAAAGAACCGCTAAGTGGAGAACTATTTGATATTTTTCCGAAGCACTTTTCACCGTAATTGTCCTAAGGTTTTTCTCTGCATCCTTAAGCATACCAGAGTTTTCACAGACGAAACAGGCTGAGCCCCATTAATCTTGGCATTTCCAATAGTTGGTCCTAGAGACTACCAAGAAAGTGTTCTTTTAAGTATTATTCCGTTGTGGTTTCAGCATTATTTTCAGAACCCGAGCAGGGTTCTCGCATTAGCATAAGAATCCTGCCTGGTAGTTGAGATTTCATGGTGGGGTGTAAGTGCGGGCTTCTGTCAGCCCTGCCTTTGATTTGTTTACCTCCAGAGTTGGAAAGTGCATATTTGCGTGAGATGGGAAAAGTGTGGATCGTGCTTCAGATTTCATCCTGACACTTTGAAATGACCAGTGTGTTGGTAATTATTTGCCATTTCCATGGCGTTTGGCACCGTAATAGTCATGAGGTCGGTCTCTGCATCCTGAAGCCTATGATGCTTTTTGCAGAGAAACCTCTGCTGAGGCCCAGGTAACTTGCTGTTTCCCATAGCTGGCACAGGAGCCTTGGAAAATAGGATTGTTTTCAGTATTATTTCACCATTTTTTCACCACTGTTTCAAGAACGGGAGCCCTTTTCAACCGTTAGCGGAAGAATCCTTCTTTGGAGATGAGATATTTTTCTGGGGTGGCAAGTGCAGGGCCTCTGTCAGTCCTGGGTTTGTTGGACTAGCGCCAGACATGAGAAGTGCGCCTTTGTGGGACAGGTGAATAGTGCGGATCCTGTTTCAGTCTAAAGACTGAAACAGGATCCGCACTTTACACCGTTCCTTTCAGAATCATTTGATTCATCAGCTAGGAATGGCGATTGCTTCTCCAGACCAATCGAAGGCTAGGCCAAAGTAACTCGATCTTTCCAAGAGGTGTGTGGCCCAACTTTTGAAAGAACCGCTAAGTGGAGAACTATTTGGTATTTTTCCGAAGCACTTTTCACCGTAATTGTCCTAAGGTTGGTCTCTGCATCCTTAAGCATACCAGAGTTTTCACAGACGAAACAGGCTGAGGCCCATTAATCTTGGCATTTCCAATAGTTGGTCCTAGAGACTACCAAGAAAGTGTTCTTTTAAGTATTATTCCGTTGTGGTTTCAGCATTATTTTCAGAACCCGAGCAGGGTTCTCGCATTAGCATAAGAATCCTGCCTGGTAGTTGAGATTTCATGGTGGGGTGTAAGTGCGGGGCTTCTGTCAGCCCTGCCTTTGATTTGTTTACCTCCAGAGTTGGAAAGTGCATATTTGCGTGAGATGGGAAAAGTGTGGATCGTGCTTCAGATTTCATCCTGACACTTTGAAATGACCAGTGTGTTGGTAATTATTTGCCATTTCCATGGCGTTTGACACCGTAATAGTCATGAGGTCGGTCTCTGCATCCTGAAGCCTATGATGCTTTTTGCAGAGAAACCTGTGCTGAGGCCCAGGTAACTTGCTGTTTCCCATAGCTGGCACAGGAGCCTTGGAAGATAGGATTGTTTTCAGTATTATTTCACCATTTTTTCACCACTGTTTCAAGAACGGGAGCCCTTTTCAACCGTTAGCGGAAGAATCCTTCTTTGGAGATGAGATATTTTTCTGGGGTGGCAAGTGCAGGGCCTCTGTCAGTCCTGGGTTTGTTGGACTAACGCCAGACATGAGAAGTGCGCCTTTGTGGGACAGGTGAATAGTGCGGATCCTGTTTCAGTCTAAAGACTGAAACAGGATCCGCACTTTTCACCATTCCTTTCAGAATCATTTGCTTCATCAGCTAGGAATGGCGATTGCTTCTCCAGACCAATCGAAGGCTAGGCCAAAGTAACTCGATCTTTCCAAGAGGTGTGTGGCCCAACATTTGAAAGAACCGCTAAGTGGAGAACTATTTGATATTTTTCCGAAGCACTTTTCACCGTAATTGTCCTAAGGTTTTTCTCTGCATCCTTAAGCATACCAGAGTTTTCACAGACGAAACAGGCTGAGCCCCATTAATCTTGGCATTTCCAATAGTTGGTCCTAGAGACTACCAAGAAAGTGTTCTTTTAAGTATTATTCCGTTGTGGTTTCAGCATTATTTTCAGAACCCGAGCAGGGTTCTCGCATTAGCATAAGAATCCTGCCTGGTAGTTGAGATTTCATGGTGGGGTGTAAGTGCGTGGCTTCTGTCAGCCCTGCCTTTGATTTGTTTACCTCCAGAGTTGGAAAGTGCATATTTGCGTGAGATGGGAAAAGTGTGGATCGTGCTTCAGATTTCATCCTGACACTTTGAAATGAGCAGTGTGTTGGTAATTATTTGCCATTTCCATGGCGTTTGGCACCGTAATAGTCATGAGGTCGGTCTCTGCATCCTGAAGCCTATGATGCTTTTTGCAGAGAAACCTCTGCTGAGGCCCAGGTAACTTGCTGTTTCCCATAGCTGGCACAGGAGCCTTGGAAGATAGGATTGTTTTCAGTATTATTTCACCATTTTTTCACCACTGTTTCAAGAACGGGAGCCCTTTCCAACCGTTAGCGGAAGAATCCTTCTTTGGAGATGAGATATTTTTCTGGGGTGGCAAGTGCAGGGCCTCTGTCAGTCCTGGGTTTGTTGGACTAACGCCAGACATGAGAAGTGCGCCTTTGTGGGACAGGTGAATAGTGCGGATCCTGTTTCAGTCTAAAGACTGAAACAGGATCCGCACTTTTCACCGTTCCTTTCAGAATCATTTGATTCATCAGCTAGGAATGGCGATTGCTTCTCCAGAACAATCGAAGGCTAGGCCAAAGTAACTCGATCTTTCCAAGAGGTGTGTGGCCCAACTTTTGAAAGAACCGCTAAGTGGAGAACTATTTGGTATTTTTCCGAAGCACTTTTCACCGTAATTGTCCTAAGGTTGGTCTCTGCATCCTTAAGCATACCAGAGTTTTCACAGACGAAACAGGCTGAGCCCCATTAATCTTGGCATTTCCAATAGTTGGTCCTAGAGACTACCAAGAAAGTGTTCTTTTAAGTATTATTCTGTTGTGGTTTCAGCATTATTTTCAGAACCCGAGCAGGGTTCTCACATTAGCATAAGAATCCTGCCTGGTAGTTGAGATTTCTGGGTGGGGTATAAGTTGGGGGATTCTGTCAGCCCTGCCTTTGATTTGTTTACCTCCAGAGTTGTAAAGTGCATAGTTGCGTGAGATGGGAAAAGTGTGGATCGTGCTTCAGATTTCATCCTGACACTTTGAAATGATCAGTGTGTTGGTAATTATTTGCCATTTCCATGGCGTTTGGCACCGTAATAGTCATGAGGTCGGTCTCTGCATCCTGAAGCCTATGATGCTTTTTGCAGAGAAACCTCTGCTGAGGCCCAGGTAACTTGCTATTTCCCAAAGCTGGCACAGGAGCCTTGGAAGATAGGATTGTTTTCAGTATTATTTCACCATTTTTTCACCACTGTTTCAAGAACGGGAGCCCTTTTCAACCGTTAGTGGAAGAATCCTTGTTTGGAGATGAGATATTTTTCTGGGGTGACAAGTGCAGTGCCTCTGTCAGTCCTGGGTTTGTTGGACTAGCGCCAGAATGAGAAGTGCGCCTTTGTGGGACAGGAGAATAGTGCGGATCCTGTTTCAGTCTAAAGACTGAAACAGGATCCGCACTTTTCACCGTTCCTTTCAGAATCATTTGATTCATCAGCTAGGAATGGCGATTGCTTCTCCAGACCAATCGAAGGCTAGGCCTAAGTACCTCGATCTTTCCAAGAGGTGTGTGGCCCAACCTTTGAAAGAACCGCTAATTGGAGAACTATTTGGTATTTTTCCGAAGCACTTTTCAACGTAGTTGTCATAAGGTTGGTCTCTGCATCCTTAAGCATACGAGAATTTTCACAGACGAAACAGACTGAGGTCCAGTAATCTTGGCATTTCCAATAGTTGGTCCTAGAGACTACCAAGAAAGTGTTCTTTTAAGTATTATTCCGTTGTGGTTTCAGCATTATTTTCAGAACCCGAGCAGGGTTCTCGCATTAGCATAAGAATCCTGCCTGGCAGTTGAGATTTCATGGTGGGGTGTAAGTGCGGGGCTTCTGTCAGCCCTGCCTTTGATTTGTTTACCTCCAGAGTTGGAAAGTGCATATTTGCGTGAGATGGGAAAAGTGTGGATCGTGCTTCAGATTTCATCCTGCCACTTTGAAATGACCAGTGTGTTGGTAATTATTTGCCATTCCGATGGCGTTTGGCACCGTAATAGTCATGAGGTCGGTCTCTGCATCCTGAAGCCTATGATGCTTTTTGCAGAGAAACCTCTGCTGAGGCCCAGGTAACTTGCTATTTCCCATAGCTGGAACAGGAGCCTTGGAAGATAGGATTGTTTTCAGTATTATTTCACCATTTTTTCACCACTGTTTCAAGAACGGGAGCCCTTTTCAACCGTTATCGGAAGAATCCTTCTTTGGAGATGAGATATTTTTCTGGGGTGGCAAGTGCAGGGCCTCTGTCAGGCCTGGGTTTGTTGGACTAGCGCCACACATGAGAAGTACGCCTTTGTGGGACAGGTGAATAGTGCGGATCCTTTCAGAATCATTTGATTCATCAGCTAGGAAAGGCGATTGCTTCACCAGACCAATCGAAGGCTAGGCCAAAGTAACTCGATGTTTCCAAGAGGTGTGTGGCCCAACTTTTGAAAGAACCGCTAAGTGGAGATCTATTTGGTATTTTTCCGAGGCACTTTTCACCGTAATTGTCATAAGGTTGGTCTCTGCATCCTTAAGCATACCAGTGTCTTCACAGACGAAACAGGCTGAGGCCCAGTAATCTTGGCATTTCCAATAGTTGGTCTTAGAGACTATCAAGAAAGTGTTCTTTTAAGTATTATACCTTTGTGGTTTCACCATTATTTTCAGTACCCGAGCAGGGTTCTCGCATTAGCATAAGAATCCTGCCTGGTAGTTGAGATTTCATGGTGGGGTGTAAGTGCGGGGCTTCTGTCAACCCTGCCTTTGATTTCTTTACCTCCAGTGTTGGAAAGTGCATAGTTGCGTGAGATGGGAAAAGTGTGGATCGTGCTTCAGATTTCATCCTGACACTTTGAAATGACCACTGTGTTGGTAATTATTTGCCATTTCCATGGCGTTTGGCACCGTAATAGTCATGAGGTCGGTCTCTGCATCCTGAAGCCTATGATGCTTTTTGCAGAGAAACCTCTGCTGAGGCCCAGGTAACTTGCTATTTCCCATAGCTGGCACAGGAGCCTTGGAAGATAGGATTGTTTTCAGTATTATTTCACCATTTTTTCACCACTGTTTCAAGAACGGGAGCCCTTTTCAACTGTTAGCGGAAGAATCCTTCTTTGGAGATGAGATATTTTTCTCGGGTGGCAAGTGCAGGGCCTCTGTCAGTCCTGCGTTTGTTGGACTAGCGCCAGACATGAGAAGTGCGCCTTTGTGGGACAGGAGAATAGTGCGGATCCTGTTTCAGTCTAAAGACTGAAACAGGATCCGCACTTTTCACCGTTCCTTTCAGAATCATTTGATTCATCAGCTAGGAATGGCGATTGCTTCTCCAGACCAATCGAAGGCTAGACCAAAGTAACTCGATCTTTCCAAGAGGTGTGTGGCCCAACTTTTGAAAGAACCGCTAAGTGGAGAACTATTTGGTATTTTTCCTAAGCACTTTTCACCGTAATTGTCCTAAGGTTGGTCTCTGCATCCTTAAGCATACCAGAGTTTTCACAGAAGAAACAGGCTGAGGCCCATTAATCTTGGCATTTCCAATAGTTGGTCCTAGAGACTACCAAGAAAGTGTTCTTTTAAGTATTATTCTGTTGTGGTTTCAGCATTATTTTCAGAACCCGAGCAGGGTTCTCGCATTAGCATAAGAATCCTGCCTGGTAGTTGATATTTCATGGTGGGGTGTAAGTGCGGGGCTTCTGTCAGTCCTGCCTTTGATTTGTTTACCTCCAGAGTTGGAAAGTGCATATTTGCGTGAGATGGGAAAAGTGTGGATCGTGCTTCAGATTTCATCCTGACACTTTGAAATGACCAGTGTGTTGGTAATTATTTGCCATTCCGATGGCGTTTGGCACCGTAATAGTCATGAGGTCGGTCTCTGCATCCTGAAGCCTATGATGCTTTTTGCAGAGAAACCTCTGCTGAGGCCCAGGTAACTTGCTATTTCCCATAGCTGGCACTGGAGCCTTGGAAGATAGGATTGTTTTCAGTATTAATTCACCATTTTTTCACCACTGTTTCAAGAACGGGAGCCCTTTTCAACCGTTAGAGGAAGAATCCTTCTTTGGAGATGAGATATTTTTCTGGGGTGGCAAGTGCAGGGCCTCTGTCAGTCCTGGGTTTGTTGGACTAGCGCCAGACATGAGAAGTGCGCCTTTGCGGGACAGGTGAATAGTGCGGATCCTGTTTCAGTCTGAAGACTGAAACAGGATCCGCACTTTTCACCGTTCCTTTCAGAATCATTTGATTCATCAGCTAGGAATGGCGATTGCTTCTCCAGACCAATCGAAGGATATGCCAAAGTAACTCGATCTTTCCAAGAGGTGTGTGTCCCAACTTTTGAAAGAACCGCTACGTGGAGAACTATTTGGTATTTTTCCTAAGCACTTTTCACCGTAATTGTCCTAATGTTGGTCTCTGCATCCTTAAGCATACGAGAGTTTTCACAGACGAAACAGGCTGAGGCCCATTAATCTTGGCATTTCCAATAGTTGGTCCTAGAGACTAGCAAGAAAGTGTTCTTTTAAGTATTATTCTGTTGTGGTTTCAGCATTATTTTCAGAACCCGAGCAGGGTTCTCGCATTAGCATAAGAATCCTGCCTGGTAGTTGAGATTTCATGGTGGGGTGTAAGTGCGGGGCTTCTGTCAGCCCTGCCTTTGATTTGTTTACCTCCAGAGTTGGAAAGTGCATATTTGCGTGAGATGGGTAATTTAGTGGATCGTGCTTCAGATTTCATCCTGACACTTTGAAATGACCAGTGTGTTGGTAGTTATTTGCCCTTTCCATGGCGTTTGGCACCGTAATAGTCATGAGGTCGGTCTCTGCATCCTGAAGCCTATGATGCTTTTTGCAGAGAAACCTCTGCTGAGGCCCAGGTAACTTGCTATTTCCCATAGCTGGCACAGGAGCCTTGGAAGATAGGATTGTTTTCAGTATTATTTCACCATATTTTCACCACTGTTTCAAGAACGGGAGCCCTTTTCAACCGTTATCGGAAGAATCCTTCTTTGGAGATGAGATATTTTTCTGGGGTGGCAAGTGCAGGGCCTCTGTCAGTCCTGGGTTTGTTGCACTAGCGCCAGACATGAGAAGTGCGCCTTTGTGGGACAGGTGAATAGTGCGGATCCTGTGTCAGTCTAAAGACTGAAACAGGATCCGCACTTTTCACCGTTCCTTTCAGAATCATTTGATTCATCAGCTAGGAATGGCGATTGCTTCTCCAGACCAATCGAAGGCTAGACCAAAGTAACTCGATCTTTCCAAGAGGTGTGTGGCCCAACTTTTGAAAGAACCGCTAAGTGGAGAACTATTTGGTATTTTTCCGAAGCACTTTTCACCGTACTTGTCCTAAGGTTGGTCTCTGCATTCTTAAGCATACCAGAGTTTTCACAGACGAAACAGGCTGAGGCCCATTAATCTTGGCATTTCCAGTAGTTGGTGTTAGAGACTACCAATAAAGTGTTCTTATAAGTATTATTCCGTTGTGGTTTCAGCATTATTTTCAGAACCCGAGCAGGGTTCTCACATTAGCATAAGAATCCTGCCTGGTAGTTGAGATTTCTGGGTGGGGTATAAGTTGGGGGATTCTGTCAGCCCTGCCTTTGATTTGTTTACCTCCAGAGTTGTAAAGGGCATATTTGCGTGAGATGGGAAAAGTGTGGATCGTGCTTCAGAGATCATCCTGACACTTTGAAATGACCAGTGTGTTGGTAGTTATTTGCCCTTTCCATGGCGTTTGGCACCGTAATAGTCATGAGGTCGGTCTCTGCATCTTGAAGCCTATGATGCTTTTTGCAGAGAAACCTCTGCTGAGGCCCAGGTAACTTGCTATTTCCCATAGCTGGCACAGGAGCCTTGGAAGATAGGATTGTTTTCAGTATTATTTCACCATATTTTCACCACTGTTTCAAGAACGGGAGCCCTTTTCAACCGTTATCGGAAGAATCCTTCTTTGGAGATGAGATATTTTTCTGGCGTGGCAAGTGCAGGGCCTCTGTCAGTCCTGGGTTTGTTGCACTAGCGCCAGACATGAGAAGTGCGCCTTTGTGGGACAGGTGAATAGTGCGGATCCTGTTTCAGTCTAAAGACTGAAACAGGATCCGCACTTTTCACCGTTCCTTTCAGAATCATTTGATTCATCAGCTAGGAATGGCGATTGCTTCTCCAGACCAATCGAAAGCTAGACCAAAGTAACTCGATCTTTCCAAGAGGTGTGTGGCCCAACTTTTGAAAGAACCGCTAAGTGGAGAACTATTTGGTATTTTTCCGAAGCACTTTTCACCGTAATTGTCCTAAGGTTGGTCTCTGCATCCTTAAGCACACCAGAGTTTTCACAGACGAAACAGGCTGAGGCCCATTAATCTTGGCATTTCCAATAGTTGGTCCTAGAGACTACCAAGAAAGTGTTCTTTTAAGTATTATTCCGTTGTGGTTTCAGCATTATTTTCAGAACCCGAGCAGGGTTCTCGCATTAGCATAAGAATCCTGCCTGGTAGTTGAGATTTCATGGTGGGGTGTAAGTGCGGGGCTTCTGTCAGCCCTGCCTTTGATTTGTTTACCTCCAGAGTTGGAAAGTGCATATTTGCGTGAGATGGGAAAAGTGTGGATCGTGCTTCAGATTTCATCCTGACACTTTGAAATGACCAGTGTGTTGGTAATTATTTGCCATTCCGATGGCGTTTGGCACCGTAATAGTCATGAGGTCGGTCTCTGCATCCTGAAGCCTATGATGCTTTTTGCAGAGAAACCTCTGCTGAGGCCCAGGTAACTTGCTATTTCCCATAGCTGGCACAGGAGCCTTGGAAGATAGGATTGTTTTCAGTATTATTTCACCATTTTTTCACCACTGTTTCAAGAACGGGAGCCCTTTTCAACCGTTATCGGAAGAATCCTTCTTTGGAGATGAGATATTATCCTGGGGTGGCAAGTGCAGGGCCTCTGTCCGTCCTGGGTTTGTTGGACTAGCGCCAGACATGAGAAGTACGCCTTTGTGGGACAGGTGAATAGTGCGGATCCTGTTTCAGTCTAAGGACTGAAACAGGATCCGCACTTTTCACCGTTCATTTCAGAATCATTTGATTCATCAGTTAGGAATGGCGATTGCTTCACCAGACCAATCGAAGGCTAGGCCAAAGTAACTCGATCTTTGAAGAGGTTTGTGTCCCAACTTTTGAAAGAACCGCTAAGTGGAGAACTATTTGGTATTTTTCCGAGGCACTTTTCACCGTAATTGTCCTAAGGTTGGTCTCTGCATCCTTAAGCATACCAGAGTTTTCACAGACGAAACAGGCTGAGGCCCATTAATGTTGGCATTTCCAATAGTTGGTCCTAGAGACTAGCAAGAAAGTGTTCTTTTAAGTATTATTCCGTTGTGGTTTCAGCATTATTTTCAGAACCTGAGCAGGGTTCTCGCATTAGCATAAGAATCCTGCCTGGTAGTTCAGATTTCATGGTGGGGTGTAAGTGCGGGGCTTCTGTCAGCCCTGCCTTTGATTTGTTTACCTCCAGAGTTGGAAAGTGCATATTTGCGTCAGATGGGTAATTTAGTGGATCGTGCTTCAGATTTCATCCTGGCACTTAGAAATGACCAGTGTGTTGGTAATTATTTGCCATTTCCATGGCGTTTGGCCCCGTAATAGTCATGAGGTCGGTCTCTGCATCCTGAAGCCTATGATGCTTTTTGCAGAGAAACCTCTACTGAGGCCCAGGTAACTTGCTATTTCCCATAGCTGGCACAGGAGCCTTGGAAGATAGGATTGTTTTCAGTATTATTTCATCATTTTTTCACCACTGTTTCAAGAACGTGAGCCCTTTTCAACCGGTAGCGGAAGAATCCTTCTTTGGAGATGAGATATTTTTCTGGGGTGGCAAGTGCAGGGCCTCTGTCAGTCCTGGGTTTGTTGGACTAGCGCCAGACATGAGAAGTGCGCCTTTGTGGGACAGGTGAATAGTGCGGATCCTGTTTCAGTCTAAAGACTGAAACAGGATCCGCACTTTTCACTGTTCCTTTCAGAATCATTTGATTCATCAGCTAGGAATGGCGATTGCTTCTCCAGACCAATCGAAGGCTACGCCAAAGTAACTCGATCTTTCCAAGAGGTGTGTGGCCCAACTTTTGAAAGAACTGCTAAGTGGAGAACTATTTGGTATTTTTCCGAAGCACTTTTCACCGCAATTGTCATAAGGTTGGTCTCTGCATCCTTAAGCATACGAGAGTTTTCACAGACGAAACAGGCTGAGGCCCAGTAATCTTGGCATTTCCAATAGTTGGTCCTAGAGACTACCAAGAAAGTGTTTTTTTAAATATTATTCCATTGTGGTTTCAGCATTATTTTCAGAACCCGAGCAGGGTTCTCGCATTAGCATAAGAATCCTGGCTGGTAGTTGAGATATCTGGGTAGGGTGTAGGTGTGGGGCTTCTGTCAGCCCTGCCTTTGATTTGTTTACCTCCAGAGTTGGAAAGTGCATATTTGCGTGAGATGGGAAAAGTGTGGATCGTGCTTCAGATTTCATCCTGACACTTAGTAATGACTAGTGTGTTGGTAATTATTTGCCATTTCCATGGCGTTTGGCACCATAATAGTCATGAGGTCGGTCTCTGCATCCTGAAGCCTATGATGCTTTTTGCAGAGAAACCTCTGCTGAGGCCCAGGTAACTTGCTATTTCCCATAGCTGGCACAGTAGCCTTGGAAGATAGGATTGTTTTCAGTATTATTTCACCATTTTTTCACCACTGTTTCAAGAACGGGAGCCCTTTTCCACCGTTAGCGGAAGAATCCTTCTTTGGAGATGAGATATTTTTCTGGGGTGGCAAGTGCAGGGCCTCTGTCAGTCCTGGGTTTGTTGGACTAGCGCCAGACATGAGAAGTGGGCCTTTGTAGGACAGGTGAATAGTGCGGATCCTGTTTCAGTCTAAAGACTGAAACAGGATCCTCACTTTTCACCGTTCCTTTCAGAATCATTTGATTCATCAGCTAGGAATGGCGATTGCTTCACCAGACCAATCGAAGGCTAGGCCAAAGTAACTCGATCTTTCCAAGAGGTGTGTGGCCCAACTTTTGAAAGAACCGCTAAGTGGAGAACTATTTGTTATTTTTCCGAAGCACTTTTCACCGTAATTGTCATAAGGTTCGTCTCTGCATCATTAAGCATACGAGAGTTTTCACAGACGAAACAGGCTGAGGCCCAGTAATCTTGGCATTTCCAATAGTTGGTCCTAGAGAATACCAAGAAAGTGTTCTTTTAAGTATTTTTCTGTTGTGGTTTCAGCATTATTTTCAGAACCCGAGCAGGGTTCTCGCATTAGCATAAGAATCCTGCCTGGTAGTTGAGATTTCATGGTGGGGTGTAAGTGCGGGGCTTCTGTCAGCCCTGCCTTTGATTTGTTTACCTCCAGAGTAGGAAAGTGCATATTTGCGTGAGATGGGAAAAGTGTGGATCGTGCTTCAGATTTCATACTGACACTTTGAAATGACCAGTGTGTTGGTAATTATTTGCCATTCCGATGGCGTTTGGCACCGTAATAGTCATGAGGTCGGTCTCTGCATCCTGAAGCCTATGATGCTTTTTGCAGAGAAACCTCTGCTGAGGCCCAGGTAACTTGCTATTTCCCATAGCTGGCACAGGAGCCTTGGAAGATAGGATTGTTTTCAGTATTATTTCACCATTTTTTCACCACTGTTTCAAGAACGGGAGCCCTTTTCAACCGTTATCGGAAGAATCCTTCTTTGGAGATGAGATATTTTTCTGGGGTGGCAAGTGCAGGGCCTCTGTCCGTCCTGGGTTTGTTGGACTAGCGCCAGACATGAGAAGTACGCCTTTGTGGGACAGGTGAATAGTGCGGATCCTGTTTCAGTCTAAGGACTGAAACAGGATCCGCACTTTTCACCGTTCCTTTCAGAATCATTTGATTCATCAGTTAGGAATGGCGATTGCTTCACCAGACCAATCGAAGGCTAGGCCAAAGTAACTCGATCTTTGAAGAGGTTTGTGTCCCAACTTTTGAAAGAACCGCTAAGTGGAGAACTATTTGGTATTTTTCCGAGGCACTTTTCACCGTAATTGTCCTAAGGTTGGTCTCTGCATCCTTAAGCATACCAGAGTTTTCACAGACGAAACAGGCTGAGGCCCATTAATGTTGGCATTTCCAATAGTTGGTCCTAGAGACTAGCAAGAAAGTGTTCTTTTAAGTATTATTCCGTTGTGGTTTCAGCATTATTTTCAGAACCTGAGCAGGGTTCTCGCATTAGCATAAGAATCCTGCCTGGTAGTTCAGATTTCATGGTGGGGTGTAAGTGCGGGGCTTCTGTCAGCCCTGCCTTTGATTTGTTTACCTCCAGAGTTGGAAAGTGCATATTTGCGTCAGATGGGTAATTTAGTGGATCGTGCTTCAGATTTCATCCTGACACTTTGAAATGACCAGTGTGTTGGTAATTATTTGCCATTTCCATGGCGTTTGGCCCCGTAATAGTCATGAGGTCGGTCTCTGCATCCTGAAGCCTATGATGCTTTTTGCAGAGAAACCTCTACTGAGGCCCAGGTAACTTGCTATTTCCCATAGCTGGCACAGGAGCCTTGGAAGATAGGATTGTTTTCAGTATTATTTCATCATTTTTTCACCACTGTTTCAAGAACGTGAGCCCTTTTCCACCGGTAGCGGAAGAATCCTTCTTTGGAGATGAGATATTTTTCTGGGGTGGCAAGTGTAGGGCCTCTGTCAGTCCTGGGTTTGTTGGACTAGCGCCAGACATGAGAAGTGCGCCTTTGTGGGACAGGTGAATAGTGCGGATCCTGTTTCAGTCTAAAGACTGAAACAGGATCCGCACTTTTCACCGTTCCTTTCAGAATCATTTGATTCATCAGCTAGGAATGGCGATTGCTTCTCCAGACCAATCGAAGGCTACGCCAAAGTAACTCGATCTTTCCAAGAGGTGTGTGGCCCAACTTTTGAAAGAACTGCTAAGTGGAGAACTATTTGTTATTTTTCCGAAGCACTTTTCACCGCAATTGTCATAAGGTTGGTCTCTGCATCCTTAAGCATACGAGAGTTTTCACAGACGAAACAGGCTGAGGCCCAGTAATCTTGGCATTTCCAATAGTTGGTCCTAGAGACTACCAAGAAAGTGTTTTTTTAAATATTATTCCATTGTGGTTTCAGCATTATTTTCAGAACCCGAGCAGGGTTCTCGCATTAGCATAAGAATCCTGGCTGGTAGTTGAGATTTCTGGGTAGGGTGTAGGTGCGGGGCTTCTGTCAGCCCTGCCTTTGATTTGTTTACCTCCAGAGTTGGAAAGTGCATATTTGCGTGAGATGGGAAAAGTGTGGATCGTGCTTCAGATTTCATCCTGACACTTAGAAATGACCAGTGTGTTGGTAATTATTTGCCATTTCCATGGCGTTTGGCACCGTAATAGTCATGAGGTCGGTCTCTGCATCCTGAAGCCTATGATGCTTTTTGCAGAGAAACCTCTGCTGAGGCCCAGGTAACTTGCTATTTCCCATAGCTGGCACAGGAGCCTTGGAAGATAGGATTGTTTTCAGTATTATTTCACCATTTTTTCACCACTGTTTCAAGAATGGGAGCCCTTTTCCACCGTTAGCGGAAGAATCCTTCTTTGGAGATGAGATATTTTTTTGGGGTGGCAAGTGCAGGGCCTCTGTCAGTCCTGGGTTTGTTGGACTAGCGCCAGACATGAGAAGTGCGCCTTTGTGGGACAGGTGAATAGTGCGGATCCTGTTTCAGTCTAAAGACTGAAACAGGATCCGCACTTTTCACCGTTCCTTTCAGAATCATTTGATTCATCAGCTAGGAATGTCGATTGCTTCTCCAGACCAATCGAAGGCTAGGCCAAAGTAACTCGATCTTTCCAAGAGGTGTGTGGCCCAACTTTTGAAAGAACCGCTAAGTGGAGAACTATTTGGTATTTTTCCTAAGCACTTTTCACCGTAATTGTCCTAAGGTTGGTCTCTGCATCCTTAAGCATACCAGAGTCTTCACAGACGAAACAGGCTAAGGCCCAATAATCTTGGCATTTCCAATAGTTGGTCCTAGAGGCTACCAAGAAAGTGTTCTTTTAAGTATTATTCCTTTGTGGTTTCAGCATTATTTTCAGTACCCGAGCAGGGTTCTCGCATTAGCATAAGAATCCTGCCTGGTAGTTGAGATTTCATGGTGGGGTGTAAGTGCGGGGCTTCTGTCAGCCCTGCCTTTGGTTTGTTTACCTCCAGAGTTGGAAAGTGCATAGTTGCGTGAGATGGGAAAAGTGTGGATCGTGCTTCCGATTTCATCCAGACACTTTGAAATGAGCAGTGTGTTGGTAATTATTTGCCATTTCCATGGCGTTTGGCACCGTAATAGTCATGAGGTCGGTCTCTGCATCCTGAAGCCTATGATGCTTTTTGCAGAGAAACCTCTGCTGAGGCCCAGGTAACTTGCTATTTCCCATAGCTGGCACAGGAGTCTTGGAAGATAGGATTGTTTTCAGTATTATTTCACCATTTTTTCACCACTGTTTCAAGAACGGGAGCCCTTTTCCACCGTTAGCGGAAGAATCCTTCTTTGGAGATGAGATATTTTTCTGGGGTGGCAAGTGCAGGGCCTCTGTCAGTCCTGGGTTTGTTGGACTAGCGCCAGACATGAGAAGTGGGCCTTTGTAGGACAGGTGAATAGTGCGGATCCTGTTTCAGTCTAAAGACTGAAACAGGATCCTCACTTTTCACCGTTCCTTTCAGAATCATTTGATTCATCAGCTAGGAATGGCGATTGCTTCACCAGACCAATCGAAGGCTAGGCCAAAGTAACTCGATCTTTCCAAGAGGTGTGTGGCCCAACTTTTGAAAGAACCGCTAAGTGGAGAACTATTTGTTATTTTTCCGAAGCACTTTTCACCGTAATTGTCATAAGGTTCGTCTCTGCATCCTTAAGCATACGAGAGTTTTCACAGACGAAACAGGCTGAGGCCCAGTAATCTTGGCATTTCCAATAGTTGGTCTTAGAGACTACCAAGAAAGTGTTTTTTTAAGTATTATTCCATTGTGGTTTCAGCATTATTTTCAGAACCCGAGCAGGTTTCTCGCATTAGCATAAGAATCCTGCCTGGTAGTTGAGATTTCATGGTGGGGTGTAAGTGCCGGGCTTCTGTCAGCCCTGCCTTTGATTTGTTTACCTCCAGAGTTGGAAAGTGCATATTTGCGTGAGATGGGAAAAGTGTGGATCGTGTTTCAGATTTCATCCTGACACTTTGAAATGACCAGCGTGTTGGTAATTATTTGCCATTTCCATGGCGTTTGGCCCCGTAATAGTCATGAGGTCGGTCTCTGCATCCTGAAGCCTATGATGCTTTTTGCAGAGAAACCTCTGCTGAGGCCCAGGTAACTTGCTATTTCCCATAGCTGGCACAGGAGCCTTGGAAGATAGGATTGTTTTCAGTATTATTTCACCATTTCTCCACCACTGTTTCAAGAACCGGAGCCCTTTTCAACCGGTAGCGGAAGAATCCTTCTTTGGAGATGAGATATTTTTCTGGGGTGGCAAGTGCAGGGCCTCTGCCAGTCCTGGGTTTGTTGGACTAGCGCCAGACATGAGAAGTGCGCCTTTGTGGGACAGGTGAATAGTGCGGATCCTGTTTCAGTCTAAACACTGAAACAGGATCCGCACTTTTCACCGTTCCTTTCAGAATCATTTGATTCATCAGCTAGGAATGGCGATTGCTTCACCAGAAAAATCGAAGGCTAGGCCAAAGTAACTCGATCTTTCCAAGAGGTGTGTGGCCCAACTTTTGAAAGAACCGCTAAGTGGAGAACTATTTGGTATTTTTCCGAAGCACTTTTCACCGTAATTGTCCTAAGGTTGGTCTCTGCATCCTTAAGCATACCAGTGTCTTCACAGACGAAACAGGCTGAGGCCCATTAATCTTGGCATTTCCAATAGTTGGTCCTAGAGACTACCAAGAAAGTGTTCTTTTAAGTATTATTCTGTTGTGGTTTCAGCATTATTTTCAGAACATGAGCAGGGTTCTCGCATTAGCATAAGAATCCTGCCTGGTAGTTGAGATTTCTGGGTGGGGTGTAAGTGCGGGGCTTCTGTCAGCCCTGCCTTTGATTTGTTTACCTCCAGAGTTGCAAAGTGCATAATTGCGTGAGATGGGACAAGTGTGGATCGTGTTTCAGATTTCATACTGACATTTGAAATGATCAGTGTGTTGGTAATTATTTGCCATTTCCATGGCGTTTGGCACCGTAATAGTCATGAGGTCGGTCTCTGCATCCTGAAGCCTATGATGCTTTTTGCAGAGAAACCTCTGCTGAGGCCCAGGTAACTTGCTATTTCCCATAGCTGGCACAGGAGCCTTGGAAGATAGGATATTTTCAGTATTATTTCACCATTTTTTCACCACTGTTTCAAGAACCGGAGCCCTTTTCAACCGTTAGCGGAAGAATCCTTCTTTGGAGATGAGATATTTTTCTGGGGTGGCAAGTGCAGGGCCTCTGTCAGTCCTGGGTTTGTTGCACTAGCGCCAGACATGAGAAGTGCGCCTTTGTGGGACAGGTGAATAGTGCGGATCCTGTTTCAGTCTAAAGACTGAAACAGGATCCGCACTTTTCACCGTTCCTTTCAGAATCATTTGATTCATCAGCTAGGAATGGCGATTGCTTCTCCAGACCAATCGAAGGCTAGGCCAAAGTAACTCGATCTTTCCAAGAGGTGTGTGTCCCAACTTTTGAAAGAACCGCTAAGTGGAGAACTATTTGGTATTTTTCCTAAGCACTTTTCACCGTAATTGTCCTAAGGTTGGTCTCTGCATCCTTAAGCATACGAGAGTTTTCACAGATGAAACAGGCTGAGGCCCTGTAATCTTGGCATTTGCAATAGTTGGTCTTAGAGACTACCAAGAAAGTGTTCTTTTAAGTATTATTCCTTTGTGGTTTCAGCATTATTTTCAGTACCCGAGCTGGGTTCTCGCATTAGCATAAGAATCCTGCCTGGTAGTTGAGATTTCATGGTGGGGTGTAAGTGTGGGGCTTTTGTCAGTCCTGCCTTTGATTTGTTTACCTCCAGAGTTGGAAAGTGCATAGTTGCGTGAGATGGGAAAAGTGTGGTTCGTGCTTCAGATTTCATCCTGACACTTTGAAATGACCAGCGTGTTGGTAATTATTTGCCATTTCCATGGCGTTTGGCCCCGTAATAGTCATGAGGTCGGTCTCTGCATCCTGAAGCCTATGATGCTTTTTGCAGAGAAACCTCTGCTGAGGCCCAGGTAACTTGCTATTTCCCATAGCTGGCACAGGAGCCTTGGAAGATAGGATTGTTTTCAGTATTATTTCATCATTTTTTCACCACTGTTTCAAGAACGTGAGCCCTTTTCAACCGGTAGCGGAAGAATCCTTCTTTGGAGATGAGATATTTTTCTGGGGTGGCAAGTGCAGGGCCTCTGTCAGTCCTGGGTTTGTTGGACTAGCGCCAGACATGAGAAGTGCGCCTTTGTGGGACAGGTGAATAGTGCGGATCCTGTTTCAGTCTAAAGACTGAAACAGGATCCGCACTTTTCACCGTTCCTTTCAGAATCATTTGATTCATCAGCTAGGAATGGCGATTGCTTCACCAGAAAAATCGAAGGCTACGCCAAAGTAACTCGATCTTTCCAAGAGGTGTGTGTCCCAACTTTTGAAAGAACCGCTAAGTGGAGAACTATTTGTTATTTTTCCGAAGCACTTTTCACCGTAATTGTCATAAGGTTCGTCTCTGCATCCTTAAGCATACGAGAGTTTTCACAGACGAAACAGGCTGAGGCCCAGTAATGTTGGCATTTCCAATAGTTGGTCTTAGAGACTACCAAGAAAGTGTTTTTTTAAGTATTATTCCGTTGTGGTTTCAGCATTATTTTCAGAACCCGAGCTGGGTTCTCCCATTAGCATAAGAATCCTGCCTGGTAGTTGAGATTTCTGGGTGGGGTGTAGGTGCGGGGCTTCTGTCAGCCCTGCCTTTGATTTGTTTACCTCCAGAGTTGGAAAGTGCATATTTGCGTGAGATGGGAAAAGTGTGGATCGTGCTTCAGATTCATCCTGACACTTAGAAATGACCAGTGTGTTGGTAATTATTTGCCATTTCCATGGCGTTTGGCACCGTAATAGTCATGAGGTCGGTCTCTGCATCCTGAAGCCTATGATGGTTTTTGCAGAGAAACCTCTGCTGAGGCCCAGGTAACTTGCTATTTCCCATAGCTGGCACAGGAGCCTTGGAAGATAGGATTGTTTTCAGTATTATTTCATCATTTTTTCACCACTGTTTCAAGAACGGGAGCCCTTTTCAACCGGTAGCGGAAGAATCCTTCTTTGGAGATGAGATATTTTTCTGGGGTGGCAAGTGCAGGGCCTCTGTCAGTCCTGGGTTTGTTGGACTAGAGTCAGACATGAGAAGTGCGCCTTTGTGGGACAGGTGAATAGTGCGGATCCTGTTTGAGTCTAAAGACTGAAACAGGATCCGCACTTTTCACCGTTCCTTTCAGAATCATTTGATTCATCAGCTAGGAATGGCGATTGCTTCTCCAGACCAATCGAAGGCTAGGCCAAAGTAACTCGATCTTTCCAAGAGGTGTGTGGCCCAACCTTTGAAAGAACCGCTAAGTGGAGAACTATTTGGTATTTTTCCTAAGCACTTTTCACAATAATTGTCCTAAGGTTGGTCTCTGCATCCTTAAGCATACCAGAGTTTTCACAGACGAAACATTCTGAGGCCCATTAATCTTGGCATTTCCAATAGTTGGTCCTAGAGACTACCAAGAAAGTGTTCTTTTAAGTATTATTCTGTTGTGGTTTCAGCATTATTTTCAGAACCCGAGCAGGGTTCTCGCATTAGCATAAGAATCCTGCCTGGTAGTTGAGATTTCATGGTGGGGTGTAAGTGCGGGGCTTCTGTCAGCCCTGCCTTTGATTTGTTTACCTCCAGAGTTGGAAAGTGCATAGTTGCGTGAGATGGGAAAAGTGTGGATCGTGCTTCAGATTTCATCCTGACACTTTGAAATGACCAGTGTGTTGGTAATTATTTGCCATTTCCATGGCGTTTGGCCCCGTAATAGTCATGAGGTCGGTCTCTGCATCCTGAAGCCTATGATGCTTTTTTGCAGAGAAACCTCTGCTGAGGCCCAGGTAACTTGCTATTTCCCATAGCTGGCACAGGAGCCTTGGAAGATAGGATTGTTTTCAGTATTATTTCATCATTTTTTCACCACTGTTTCAAGAACGGGAGCCCTTTTCAACCAGTAGCGGAAGAATCCTTCTTTGGAGATGAGATATTTTTCTGGGGTGGCAAGTGCAGGGCCTCTGTCAGTCCTGGGTTTGTTGGTCTAGCGCCAGACATGAGAAGTGCGCCTTTGTGGGACAGGTGAATAGTGCGGATCCTGTTTCAGTCTAAAGACTGAAACAGGATCCGCACTTTTCACCGTTCCTTTCAGAATCATTTGATTCATCAGCTAGGAATGGCGATTGCTTCTCCAGACCAATCGAAGGCTAGGCCAAAGTACCTCGATCTTTCCAAGAGGTGTGTGGCCAACTTTTGATAGAACCGCTAAGTGGAGAACTATTTGGTATTTTTCCGAAGCGCTTTTCACCGTAGTTGTCATAAGGTTGGTCTCTGCATCCTTAAGGATACGAGAGTTTTCACAGACGAAACAGGCTGAGGCCCAGTAATCTTGGCATTTCCAATAGTTTGTCCAAGAGACTAGCAAGAAAGTGTTCTTTTAAGTATCATTCCGTTGTGGTTTCAGCATTATTTTCAGAACCCGAGCAGGTTTCTCGCATTACCATAAGAATCCTGCCTGGTAGTTGAGTTTTCTGGGTGGGGTATAAGTTGTGGGATTCTGTCAGCCCTGCCTTTGATTTGTTTACCTCCAGAGTAGGAAAGTGCATAATTGCGTGAGATGGGAAAAGTGTGGATCGTGTTTCAGATTTCATCCTGACACTTTGAAATGACCAGTGTGTTGGTAATTATTTGCCATTTCCATGGCGTTTGGCCCCGTAATAGTCATGAGGTCGGTCTCTGCATCCTGAAGGCTATGATGCTTTTTGCAGAGAAACCTCTGCTGAGGCCCAGGTAACTTGCTATTTCCCATAGCTGGCACAGGAGCCTTGGAAGATAGGATTGTTTTCAGTATTATTTCACCATTTTTTCACCACTGTTTCAAGAACGGGAGCCCTTTTCAACCAGTAGCGGAAGAATCCTTCTTTGGAGATGAGATATTTTTCTGGGGTGGCAAGTGCAGGGCCTCTGTCAGTCCTGGGTTTGTTGGTCTAGCGCCAGACATGAGAAGTGCGCCTTTGTGGGACAGGTGAATAGTGCGGATCCTGTTTCAGTCTAAAGACTGAAACAGGATCCGCACTTTTCACCGTTCCTTTCAGAATCATTTGATTCATCAGCTAGGAATGGCGATTGCTTCTCCAGACCAATCGAAGGCTAGGCCAAAGTACCTCGATCTTTCCAAGAGGTGTGTGGCCAACTTTTGATAGAACCGCTAAGTGGAGAACTATTTGGTATTTTTCCGAAGCGCTTTTCACCGTAGTTGTCATAAGGTTGGTCTCTGCATCCTTAAGGATACGAGAGTTTTCACAGACGAAACAGGCTGAGGCCCAGTAATCTTGGCATTTCCAATAGTTTGTCCAAGAGACTAGCAAGAAAGTGTTCTTTTAAGTATCATTCCGTTGTGGTTTCAGCATTATTTTCAGAACCCGAGCAGGTTTCTCGCATTACCATAAGAATCCTGCCTGGTAGTTGAGTTTTCTGGGTGGGGTATAAGTTGTGGGATTCTGTCAGCCCTGCCTTTGATTTGTTTACCTCCAGAGTAGGAAAGTGCATAATTGCGTGAGATGGGAAAAGTGTGGATCGTGTTTCAGATTTCATCCTGACACTTTGAAATGACCAGTGTGTTGGTAATTATTTGCCATTTCCATGGCGTTTGGCCCCGTAATAGTCATGAGGTCGGTCTCTGCATCCTGAAGGCTATGATGCTTTTTGCAGAGAAACCTCTGCTGAGGCCCAGGTAACTTGCTATTTCCCATAGCTGGCACAGGAGCCTTGGAAGATAGGATTGTTTTCAGTATTATTTCACCATTTTTTCACCACTGTTTCAAGAACGGGAGCCCTTTTCAACCGTTAGCGGAAGAATCGTTCTTTGGAGATTAGATATTTTTCTGGGGTGGCAAGTGCAGGGCCTCTGTCAGTCCTGGGTTTGTTGCACTAGCGCCAGACATGAGAAGTGCGCCTTTGTGGGACAGGTGAATAGTGCGGATCCTGTTTCAGTCTAAAGACTGAAACAGGATCCGCACTTTTCACCGTTCCTTTCAGAATCATTTGATTCATCAGCTAGGAATGGCGATTGCTTCTCCAGACCAATCGAAGGCTAGGCCAAAGTAACTCGATCTTTCCAAGAGGTGTGTGGCCCAACTTTTGAAAGAACCGCTAAGTGGAGAACTATTTGGTATTTTTCCTAAGCACTTTTCACCGTAATTGTCCTAAGGTTGGTCTCTGCATCCTTAAGCATACCAGAGTCTTCACAGACGAAACAGGCTGAGGCCCAGTAATCTTGGCATTTCCAATAGTTGGTCATAGAGACTACCAAGAAAGTGTTCTTTTAAGTATTATTCCTTTGTGGTTTCAGCATTATTTTCAGTACCCGAGCAGGGTTCTCGCATTAGCATAAGAATCCTGCCTGGTAGTTGAGATTTCTGTGTGGGGTGTAAGTGCGGGGCTTCTATCAGCCCTGCCTTTGACTTGTTTACCTCCAGAGTTGGAAAGTGCATAGTTGCGTGAGATGGGAAATGTGTGGATCGTGCTTCCGATTTCATCCAGACACTTTGAAATGAGCAGTGTGTTGGTAATTATTTGCCATTTCCATGGCGTTTGGCACCGTAATAGTCATGAGGTCGGTCTCTGCATCCTGAAGCCTATGATGCTTTTTGCAGAGAAACCTCTGCTGAGGCCCAGGTAACTTGCTATTTCCCATAGCTGGCACAGGAGCCTTGGAAGATAGGATTGTTTTCAGTATTATTTCACCATTTCTCCACCACTGTTTCAAGAACCGGAGCCCTTTTCAACCGGTAGCGGAAGAATCCTTCTTTGGAGATGAGATATTTTTCTGGGGTGGCAAGTGCAGGGCCTCTGCCAGTCCTGGGTTTGTTGGACTAGCGCCAGACATGAGAAGTGCGCCTTTGTGGGACAGGTGAATAGTGCGGATCCTGTTTCAGTCTAAACACTGAAACAGGATCCGCACTTTTCACCGTTCCTTTCAGAATCATTTGATTCATCAGCTAGGAATGGCGATTGCTTCACCAGAAAAATCGAAGGCTAGGCCAAAGTAACTCGATCTTTCCAAGAGGTGTGTGGCCCAACTTTTGAAAGAACCGCTAAGTGGAGAACTATTTGGTATTTTTCCGAAGCACTTTTCACCGTAATTGTCCTAAGGTTGGTCTCTGCATCCTTAAGCATACCAGTGTCTTCACAGACGAAACAGGCTGAGGCCCATTAATCTTGGCATTTCCAATAGTTGGTCCTAGAGACTACCAAGAAAGTGTTCTTTTAAGTATTATTCTGTTGTGGTTTCAGCATTATTTTCAGAACATGAGCAGGGTTCTCGCATTAGCATAAGAATCCTGCCTGGTAGTTGAGATTTCTGGGTGGGGTGTAAGTGCGGGGCTTCTGTCAGCCCTGCCTTTGATTTGTTTACCTCCAGAGTTGCAAAGTGCATAATTGCGTGAGATGGGACAAGTGTGGATCGTGTTTCAGATTTCATACTGACATTTGAAATGATCAGTGTGTTGGTAATTATTTGCCATTTCCATGGCGTTTGGCACCGTAATAGTCATGAGGTCGGTCTCTGCATCCTGAAGCCTATGATGCTTTTTGCAGAGAAACCTCTGCTGAGGCCCAGGTAACTTGCTATTTCCCATAGCTGGCACAGGAGCCTTGGAAGATAGGATATTTTCAGTATTATTTCACCATTTTTTCACCACTGTTTCAAGAACCGGAGCCCTTTTCAACCGTTAGCGGAAGAATCCTTCTTTGGAGATGAGATATTTTTCTGGGGTGGCAAGTGCAGGGCCTCTGTCAGTCCTGGGTTTGTTGCACTAGCGCCAGACATGAGAAGTGCGCCTTTGTGGGACAGGTGAATAGTGCGGATCCTGTTTCAGTCTAAAGACTGAAACAGGATCCGCACTTTTCACCGTTCCTTTCAGAATCATTTGATTCATCAGCTAGGAATGGCGATTGCTTCTCCAGACCAATCGAAGGCTAGGCCAAAGTAACTCGATCTTTCCAAGAGGTGTGTGTCCCAACTTTTGAAAGAACCGCTAAGTGGAGAACTATTTGGTATTTTTCCTAAGCACTTTTCACCGTAATTGTCCTAAGGTTGGTCTCTGCATCCTTAAGCATACGAGAGTTTTCACAGATGAAACAGGCTGAGGCCCTGTAATCTTGGCATTTGCAATAGTTGGTCTTAGAGACTACCAAGAAAGTGTTCTTTTAAGTATTATTCCTTTGTGGTTTCAGCATTATTTTCAGTACCCGAGCTGGGTTCTCGCATTAGCATAAGAATCCTGCCTGGTAGTTGAGATTTCATGGTGGGGTGTAAGTGTGGGGCTTTTGTCAGTCCTGCCTTTGATTTGTTTACCTCCAGAGTTGGAAAGTGCATAGTTGCGTGAGATGGGAAAAGTGTGGTTCGTGCTTCAGATTTCATCCTGACACTTTGAAATGACCAGCGTGTTGGTAATTATTTGCCATTTCCATGGCGTTTGGCCCCGTAATAGTCATGAGGTCGGTCTCTGCATCCTGAAGCCTATGATGCTTTTTGCAGAGAAACCTCTGCTGAGGCCCAGGTAACTTGCTATTTCCCATAGCTGGCACAGGAGCCTTGGAAGATAGGATTGTTTTCAGTATTATTTCATCATTTTTTCACCACTGTTTCAAGAACGTGAGCCCTTTTCAACCGGTAGCGGAAGAATCCTTCTTTGGAGATGAGATATTTTTCTGGGGTGGCAAGTGCAGGGCCTCTGTCAGTCCTGGGTTTGTTGGACTAGCGCCAGACATGAGAAGTGCGCCTTTGTGGGACAGGTGAATAGTGCGGATCCTGTTTCAGTCTAAAGACTGAAACAGGATCCGCACTTTTCACCGTTCCTTTCAGAATCATTTGATTCATCAGCTAGGAATGGCGATTGCTTCACCAGAAAAATCGAAGGCTAGGCCAAAGTAACTCGATCTTTCCAAGAGGTGTGTGTCCCAACTTTTGAAAGAACCGCTAAGTGGAGAACTATTTGTTATTTTTCCGAAGCACTTTTCACCGTAATTGTCATAAGGTTCGTCTCTGCATCCTTAAGCATACGAGAGTTTTCACAGACGAAACAGGCTGAGGCCCAGTAATGTTGGCATTTCCAATAGTTGGTCTTAGAGACTACCAAGAAAGTGTTTTTTTAAGTATTATTCCGTTGTGGTTTCAGCATTATTTTCAGAACCCGAGCTGGGTTCTCCCATTAGCATAAGAATCCTGCCTGGTAGTTGAGATTTCTGGGTGGGGTGTAGGTGCGGGGCTTCTGTCAGCCCTGCCTTTGATTTGTTTACCTCCAGAGTTGGAAAGTGCATATTTGCGTGAGATGGGAAAAGTGTGGATCGTGCTTCAGATTCATCCTGACACTTAGAAATGACCAGTGTGTTGGTAATTATTTGCCATTTCCATGGCGTTTGGCACCGTAATAGTCATGAGGTCGGTCTCTGCATCCTGAAGCCTATGATGGTTTTTGCAGAGAAACCTCTGCTGAGGCCCAGGTAACTTGCTATTTCCCATAGCTGGCACAGGAGCCTTGGAAGATAGGATTGTTTTCAGTATTATTTCATCATTTTTTCACCACTGTTTCAAGAACGGGAGCCCTTTTCAACCGGTAGCGGAAGAATCCTTCTTTGGAGATGAGATATTTTTCTGGGGTGGCAACTGCAGGGCCTCTGTCAGTCCTGGGTTTGTTGGACTAGAGTCAGACATGAGAAGTGCGCCTTTGTGGGACAGGTGAATAGTGCGGATCCTGTTTGAGTCTAAAGACTGAAACAGGATCCGCACTTTTCACCGTTCCTTTCAGAATCATTTGATTCATCAGCTAGGAATGGCGATTGCTTCTCCAGACCAATCGAAGGCTAGGCCAAAGTAACTCGATCTTTCCAAGAGGTGTGTGGCCCAACCTTTGAAAGAACCGCTAAGTGGAGAACTATTTGGTATTTTTCCTAAGCACTTTTCACAATAATTGTCCTAAGGTTGGTCTCTGCATCCTTAAGCATACCAGAGTTTTCACAGACGAAACATTCTGAGGCCCATTAATCTTGGCATTTCCAATAGTTGGTCCTAGAGACTACCAAGAAAGTGTTCTTTTAAGTATTATTCTGTTGTGGTTTCAGCATTATTTTCAGAACCCGAGCAGGGTTCTCGCATTAGCATAAGAATCCTGCCTGGTAGTTGAGATTTCATGGTGGGGTGTAAGTGCGGGGCTTCTGTCAGCCCTGCCTTTGATTTGTTTACCTCCAGAGTTGGAAAGTGCATAGTTGCGTGAGATGGGAAAAGTGTGGATCGTGCTTCAGATTTCATCCTGACACTTTGAAATGACCAGTGTGTTGGTAATTATTTGCCATTTCCATGGCGTTTGGCCCCGTAATAGTCATGAGGTCGGTCTCTGCATCCTGAAGCCTATGATGCTTTTTTGCAGAGAAACCTCTGCTGAGGCCCAGGTAACTTGCTATTTCCCATAGCTGGCACAGGAGCCTTGGAAGATAGGATTGTTTTCAGTATTATTTCATCATTTTTTCACCACTGTTTCAAGAACGGGAGCCCTTTTCAACCAGTAGCGGAAGAATCCTTCTTTGGAGATGAGATATTTTTCTGGGGTGGCAAGTGCAGGGCCTCTGTCAGTCCTGGGTTTGTTGGTCTAGCGCCAGACATGAGAAGTGCGCCTTTGTGGGACAGGTGAATAGTGCGGATCCTGTTTCAGTCTAAAGACTGAAACAGGATCCGCACTTTTCACCGTTCCTTTCAGAATCATTTGATTCATCAGCTAGGAATGGCGATTGCTTCTCCAGACCAATCGAAGGCTAGGCCAAAGTACCTCGATCTTTCCAAGAGGTGTGTGGCCAACTTTTGATAGAACCGCTAAGTGGAGAACTATTTGGTATTTTTCCGAAGCGCTTTTCACCGTAGTTGTCATAAGGTTGGTCTCTGCATCCTTAAGGATACGAGAGTTTTCACAGACGAAACAGGCTGAGGCCCAGTAATCTTGGCATTTCCAATAGTTTGTCCAAGAGACTAGCAAGAAAGTGTTCTTTTAAGTATCATTCCGTTGTGGTTTCAGCATTATTTTCAGAACCCGAGCAGGTTTCTCGCATTACCATAAGAATCCTGCCTGGTAGTTGAGTTTTCTGGGTGGGGTATAAGTTGTGGGATTCTGTCAGCCCTGCCTTTGATTTGTTTACCTCCAGAGTAGGAAAGTGCATAATTGCGTGAGATGGGAAAAGTGTGGATCGTGTTTCAGATTTCATCCTGACACTTTGAAATGACCAGTGTGTTGGTAATTATTTGCCATTTCCATGGCGTTTGGCCCCGTAATAGTCATGAGGTCGGTCTCTGCATCCTGAAGGCTATGATGCTTTTTGCAGAGAAACCTCTGCTGAGGCCCAGGTAACTTGCTATTTCCCATAGCTGGCACAGGAGCCTTGGAAGATAGGATTGTTTTCAGTATTATTTCACCATTTTTTCACCACTGTTTCAAGAACGGGAGCCCTTTTCAACCAGTAGCGGAAGAATCCTTCTTTGGAGATGAGATATTTTTCTGGGGTGGCAAGTGCAGGGCCTCTGTCAGTCCTGGGTTTGTTGGTCTAGCGCCAGACATGAGAAGTGCGCCTTTGTGGGACAGGTGAATAGTGCGGATCCTGTTTCAGTCTAAAGACTGAAACAGGATCCGCACTTTTCACCGTTCCTTTCAGAATCATTTGATTCATCAGCTAGGAATGGCGATTGCTTCTCCAGACCAATCGAAGGCTAGGCCAAAGTACCTCGATCTTTCCAAGAGGTGTGTGGCCAACTTTTGATAGAACCGCTAAGTGGAGAACTATTTGGTATTTTTCCGAAGCGCTTTTCACCGTAGTTGTCATAAGGTTGGTCTCTGCATCCTTAAGGATACGAGAGTTTTCACAGACGAAACAGGCTGAGGCCCAGTAATCTTGGCATTTCCAATAGTTTGTCCAAGAGACTAGCAAGAAAGTGTTCTTTTAAGTATCATTCCGTTGTGGTTTCAGCATTATTTTCAGAACCCGAGCAGGTTTCTCGCATTACCATAAGAATCCTGCCTGGTAGTTGAGTTTTCTGGGTGGGGTATAAGTTGTGGGATTCTGTCAGCCCTGCCTTTGATTTGTTTACCTCCAGAGTAGGAAAGTGCATAATTGCGTGAGATGGGAAAAGTGTGGATCGTGTTTCAGATTTCATCCTGACACTTTGAAATGACCAGTGTGTTGGTAATTATTTGCCATTTCCATGGCGTTTGGCCCCGTAATAGTCATGAGGTCGGTCTCTGCATCCTGAAGGCTATGATGCTTTTTGCAGAGAAACCTCTGCTGAGGCCCAGGTAACTTGCTATTTCCCATAGCTGGCACAGGAGCCTTGGAAGATAGGATTGTTTTCAGTATTATTTCACCATTTTTTCACCACTGTTTCAAGAACGGGAGCCCTTTTCAACCAGTAGCGGAAGAATCCTTCTTTGGAGATGAGATATTTTTCTGGGGTGGCAAGTGCAGGGCCTCTGTCAGTCCTGGGTTTGTTGGTCTAGCGCCAGACATGAGAAGTGCGCCTTTGTGGGACAGGTGAATAGTGCGGATCCTGTTTCAGTCTAAAGACTGAAACAGGATCCGCACTTTTCACCGTTCCTTTCAGAATCATTTGATTCATCAGCTAGGAATGGCGATTGCTTCTCCAGACCAATCGAAGGCTAGGCCAAAGTACCTCGATCTTTCCAAGAGGTGTGTGGCCAACTTTTGATAGAACCGCTAAGTGGAGAACTATTTGGTATTTTTCCGAAGCGCTTTTCACCGTAGTTGTCATAAGGTTGGTCTCTGCATCCTTAAGGATACGAGAGTTTTCACAGACGAAACAGGCTGAGGCCCAGTAATCTTGGCATTTCCAATAGTTTGTCCAAGAGACTAGCAAGAAAGTGTTCTTTTAAGTATCATTCCGTTGTGGTTTCAGCATTATTTTCAGAACCCGAGCAGGTTTCTCGCATTACCATAAGAATCCTGCCTGGTAGTTGAGTTTTCTGGGTGGGGTATAAGTTGTGGGATTCTGTCAGCCCTGCCTTTGATTTGTTTACCTCCAGAGTAGGAAAGTGCATAATTGCGTGAGATGGGAAAAGTGTGGATCGTGTTTCAGATTTCATCCTGACACTTTGAAATGACCAGTGTGTTGGTAATTATTTGCCATTTCCATGGCGTTTGGCCCCGTAATAGTCATGAGGTCGGTCTCTGCATCCTGAAGGCTATGATGCTTTTTGCAGAGAAACCTCTGCTGAGGCCCAGGTAACTTGCTATTTCCCATAGCTGGCACAGGAGCCTTGGAAGATAGGATTGTTTTCAGTATTATTTCACCATTTTTTCACCACTGTTTCAAGAACGGGAGCCCTTTTCAACCGTTAGCGGAAGAATCGTTCTTTGGAGATTAGATATTTTTCTGGGGTGGCAAGTGCAGGGCCTCTGTCAGTCCTGGGTTTGTTGCACTAGCGCCAGACATGAGAAGTGCGCCTTTGTGGGACAGGTGAATAGTGCGGATCCTGTTTCAGTCTAAAGACTGAAACAGGATCCGCACTTTTCACCGTTCCTTTCAGAATCATTTGATTCATCAGCTAGGAATGGCGATTGCTTCTCCAGACCAATCGAAGGCTAGGCCAAAGTAACTCGATCTTTCCAAGAGGTGTGTGGCCCAACTTTTGAAAGAACCGCTAAGTGGAGAACTATTTGGTATTTTTCCTAAGCACTTTTCACCGTAATTGTCCTAAGGTTGGTCTCTGCATCCTTAAGCATACCAGAGTCTTCACAGACGAAACAGGCTGAGGCCCAGTAATCTTGGCATTTCCAATAGTTGGTCATAGAGACTACCAAGAAAGTGTTCTTTTAAGTATTATTCCTTTGTGGTTTCAGCATTATTTTCAGTACCCGAGCAGGGTTCTCGCATTAGCATAAGAATCCTGCCTGGTAGTTGAGATTTCTGTGTGGGGTGTAAGTGCGGGGCTTCTATCAGCCCTGCCTTTGACTTGTTTACCTCCAGAGTTGGAAAGTGCATAGTTGCGTGAGATGGGAAATGTGTGGATCGTGCTTCCGATTTCATCCAGACACTTTGAAATGAGCAGTGTGTTGGTAATTATTTGCCATTTCCATGGCGTTTGGCACCGTAATAGTCATGAGGTCGGTCTCTGCATCCTGAAGCCTATGATGCTTTTTGCAGAGAAACCTCTGCTGAGGCCCAGGTAACTTGCTATTTCCCATAGCTGGCACAGGAGCCTTGGAAGATAGGATTGTTTTCAGTATTATTTCATCAATTTTTCACCACTGTTTCAAGAACGGGAGCCCTTTTCAACCGTTAGCGGAAGAATCCTTCTTTGGAGATTAGATATTTTTCTGGGGTGGCAAGTGCAGGGCCTCTGTCAGTCCTGGGTTTGTTGCACTAGCGCCAGACATGAGAAGTGCGCCTTTGTGGGACAGATGAATAGTGCGGATCCTGTTTCAGTCTAAAGACTGACACAGGATCCGCACTTTTCACCGTTCCTTTCAGAATCATTTGATTCATCAGCTAGGAATGGCGATTGCTTCTCCAGACCAATCGAAGGCTAGGCCAAAGTAACTCGATCTTTCCAAGAGGTGTGTGGCCCAACCTTTGAAAGAACCGCTAAGTGGAGAACTATTTGGTATTTTTCCGAAGCACTTTTCACAATAATTGTCCTAAGGTTGGTCTCTGCATCCTTAAGCATACCAGAGTTTTCACAGACGAAACAGGCTGAGCCCCATTAATCTTGGCATTTCCAATAGTTGGTCCTAGAGACTACCAAGAAAGTGTTCTTTTAAGTATTATTCTGTTGTGGTTTCAGCATTATTTTCAGTACCAGAGCAGGCTTCTCGCATTAGCATAAGAATCCTGCCTGGTAGTTGAGATTTCATGGTGGGGTGTAAGTGCGGGGCTTCTGTCAGCCCTGCCTTTGATTTGTTTACCTCCAGAGTTGGAAAGTGCATATTTGCGTGAGATGGGAAAAGTGTGGATCGTGCTTCAGATTTCATCCTGACACTTAGAAATGACCAGTGTGTTGGTAATTATTTGCCATTTCCATGGCGTTTGGCACCGTAATAGTCATGAGGTCGGTCTCTGCATCCTGAAGCCTATGATGGTTTTTGCAGAGAAACCTCTGCTGAGGCCCAGGTAACTTGCTATTTCCCATAGCTGGCACAGGAGCCTTGGAAGATAGGATTGTTTTCAGTATTATTTCATCAATTTGTCACCACTATTTCAAGAACGGTAGCCCTTTTCAACCGTTAGTGGAAGAATCCTTCTTTGGAGATGAGATATTTTTCTGGGGTGGCAAGTGCAGGGCCTCTGTCAGTCCTGGGTTTGTTGGACTAGCGCCAGACATGAGAAGTGCGCCTTTGCGGGACAGGTGAATAGTGCGGATCCTGTTTCATTCTAAAGACTGAAACAGGATCCGCACTTTTCACCGTTCCTTTCAGAATCATTTGATTCATCAGCTAGGAATGGCGATTGCTTCTCCAGACCAATCGAAGGCTAGGCCAAAGTACCTCGATCTTTCCAAGAGGTGTGTGGCCCAACTTTTGAAAGAACCGCTAAGTGGAGAACTATTTGGTATTTTTCCGAAGCGCTTTTCACCGTAGTTGTCATAAGGTTGGTCTCTGCATCCTTAAGGATACGAGAGTTTTCACAGACGAAACAGGCTGAGGCCCAGTAATCTTGGCATTTCCAATAGTTTGTCCAAGAGACTAGCAAGAAAGTGTTCTTTTAAGTATCATTCCGTTGTGGTTTCAGCATTATTTTCAGAACCCGAGCAGGTTTCTCGCATTACCATAAGAATCCTGCCTGGTAGTTGAGTTTTCTGGGTGGGGTATAAGTTGTGGGATTCTGTCAGCCCTGCCTTTGATTTGTTTACCTCCAGAGTAGGAAAGTGCATAATTGCGTGAGATGGGAAAAGTGTGGATCGTGTTTCAGATTTCATCCTGACACTTTGAAATGACCAGTGTGTTGGTAATTATTTGCCATTTCCATGGCGTTTGGCCCCGTAATAGTCATGAGGTCGGTCTCTGCATCCTGAAGGCTATGATGCTTTTTGCAGAGAAACCTCTGCTGAGGCCCAGGTAACTTGCTATTTCCCATAGCTGGCACAGGAGCCTTGGAAGATAGGATTGTTTTCAGTATTATTTCACCATTTTTTCACCACTGTTTCAAGAACGGGAGCCCTTTTCAACCAGTAGCGGAAGAATCCTTCTTTGGAGATGAGATATTTTTCTGGGGTGGCAAGTGCAGGGCCTCTGTCAGTCCTGGGTTTGTTGGTCTAGCGCCAGACATGAGAAGTGCGCCTTTGTGGGACAGGTGAATAGTGCGGATCCTGTTTCAGTCTAAAGACTGAAACAGGATCCGCACTTTTCACCGTTCCTTTCAGAATCATTTGATTCATCAGCTAGGAATGGCGATTGCTTCTCCAGACCAATCGAAGGCTAGGCCAAAGTACCTCGATCTTTCCAAGAGGTGTGTGGCCAACTTTTGATAGAACCGCTAAGTGGAGAACTATTTGGTATTTTTCCGAAGCGCTTTTCACCGTAGTTGTCATAAGGTTGGTCTCTGCATCCTTAAGGATACGAGAGTTTTCACAGACGAAACAGGCTGAGGCCCA
The DNA here is from genome assembly GCF_020740605.2 of Lemur catta. Taxonomy (NCBI): domain Eukaryota; kingdom Metazoa; phylum Chordata; class Mammalia; order Primates; family Lemuridae; genus Lemur; species Lemur catta. The sequence goes on along the minus strand of NC_059132.1, from coordinate 81,937,574 downwards.
GTAATCTTGGCATTTCCAATAGTTTGTCCAAGAGACTAGCAAGAAAGTGTTCTTTTAAGTATCATTCCGTTGTGGTTTCAGCATTATTTTCAGAACCCGAGCAGGTTTCTCGCATTACCATAAGAATCCTGCCTGGTAGTTGAGTTTTCTGGGTGGGGTATAAGTTGTGGGATTCTGTCAGCCCTGCCTTTGATTTGTTTACCTCCAGAGTAGGAAAGTGCATAATTGCGTGAGATGGGAAAAGTGTGGATCGTGTTTCAGATTTCATCCTGACACTTTGAAATGACCAGTGTGTTGGTAATTATTTGCCATTTCCATGGCGTTTGGCCCCGTAATAGTCATGAGGTCGGTCTCTGCATCCTGAAGGCTATGATGCTTTTTGCAGAGAAACCTCTGCTGAGGCCCAGGTAACTTGCTATTTCCCATAGCTGGCACAGGAGCCTTGGAAGATAGGATTGTTTTCAGTATTATTTCACCATTTTTTCACCACTGTTTCAAGAACGGGAGCCCTTTTCAACCGTTAGCGGAAGAATCGTTCTTTGGAGATTAGATATTTTTCTGGGGTGGCAAGTGCAGGGCCTCTGTCAGTCCTGGGTTTGTTGCACTAGCGCCAGACATGAGAAGTGCGCCTTTGTGGGACAGGTGAATAGTGCGGATCCTGTTTCAGTCTAAAGACTGAAACAGGATCCGCACTTTTCACCGTTCCTTTCAGAATCATTTGATTCATCAGCTAGGAATGGCGATTGCTTCTCCAGACCAATCGAAGGCTAGGCCAAAGTAACTCGATCTTTCCAAGAGGTGTGTGGCCCAACCTTTGAAAGAACCGCTAAGTGGAGAACTATTTGGTATTTTTCCTAAGCACTTTTCACAATAATTGTCCTAAGGTTGGTCTCTGCATCCTTAAGCATACCAGAGTTTTCACAGACGAAACAGGCTGAGCCCCATTAATCTTGGCATTTCCAATAGTTGGTCCTAGAGACTACCAAGAAAGTGTTCTTTTAAGTATTATTCTGTTGTGGTTTCAGCATTATTTTCAGTACCAGAGCAGGCTTCTCGCATTAGCATAAGAATCCTGCCTGGTAGTTGAGATTTCATGGTGGGGTGTAAGTGCGGGGCTTCTGTCAGCCCTGCCTTTGATTTGTTTACCTCCAGAGTTGGAAAGTGCATATTTGCGTGAGATGGGAAAAGTGTGGATCGTGCTTCAGATTTCATCCTGACACTTAGAAATGACCAGTGTGTTGGTAATTATTTGCCATTTCCATGGCGTTTGGCACCGTAATAGTCATGAGGTCGGTCTCTGCATCCTGAAGCCTATGATGGTTTTTGCAGAGAAACCTCTGCTGAGGCCCAGGTAACTTGCTATTTCCCATAGCTGGCACAGGAGCCTTGGAAGATAGGATTGTTTTCAGTATTATTTCATCAATTTGTCACCACTATTTCAAGAACGGTAGCCCTTTTCAACCGTTAGTGGAAGAATCCTTCTTTGGAGATGAGATATTTTTCTGGGGTGGCAAGTGCAGGGCCTCTGTCAGTCCTGGGTTTGTTGGACTAGCGCCAGACATGAGAAGTGCGCCTTTGCGGGACAGGTGAATAGTGCGGATCCTGTTTCATTCTAAAGACTGAAACAGGATCCGCACTTTTCACCGTTCCTTTCAGAATCATTTGATTCATCAGCTAGGAATGGCGATTGCTTCTCCAGACCAATCGAAGGCTAGGCCAAAGTACCTCGATCTTTCCAAGAGGTGTGTGGCCCAACTTTTGAAAGAACCGCTAAGTGGAGAACTATTTGGTATTTTTCCGAAGCACTTTTCACCGTAGTTGTCATAAGGTTGGTCTCTGCATCCTTAAGCATACGAGAGTTTTCACAGACGAAACAGGCTGAGGCCCAGTAATCTTGGCATTTCCAATAGTTTCTCCAAGAGACTAGCAAGAAAGTGTTCTTTTAAGTATTATTCAGTTGTGGTTTCAGCATTATTTTCAGAACCCGAGCAGGGTTCTCGCATTAGCATAAGAATCCTGCCTGGTAGTTGAGATTTCTCGGTGGGGTGTAGGTGCGGGGCTTCTGTCAGCCCTGCCTTTGATTTGTTTACCTCCAGAGTTGGAAAGTGCATATTTGCGTGAGATGGGAAAAGTGTGGATCCTGCTTCAGATTTCATCCTGACACTTAGTAATGACTAGTGTGTTGGTAATTATTTGCCATTTCCATGGCGTTTGGCACCATAATAGTCATGAGGTCGGTCTCTGCATCCTGAAGCCTATGATGCTTTTTGCAGAGAAACCTCTGCTGAGGCCCAGGTAACTTGCTATTTCCCATAGCTGGCACAGGAGCCTTGGAAGATAGGATTGTTTTCAGTATTATTTCACCATTTTTTCACCACTGTTTGAAGAACGGGAGCCCTTTTCAACCGTTAGCGGAAGAATCCTTCTTTGGAGATGAGATATTTTTCTGGGGTGGCAAGTGCAGGGCCTCTGTCAGTCCTGGGTTTGTTGGACTAGCGCCAGACATGAGAAGTGCGCCTTTGTGGGACAGGTGAATAGTGCGGATCCTGTTTCAGCCTAAAGACTGAAACAGGATCCGCACTTTTCACCGTTCCTTTCAGAATCATTTGATTCATCAGCTAGGAATGGCGATTGCTTCTCCAGACCAATCGAAGGCTAGGCCGAAGTACCTCGATCTTTCCAAGAGGTGTGTGGCCCAACTTTTGAAAGAACCGCTAAGTGGAGAACTATTTGGTATTTTTCCTAAGCACTTTTCACCGTAATTGTCCTAAGGTTGGTCTCTGCATCCTTAAGCATACGAGAGTTTTCACAGACGAAACAGGCTGAGGCCCATTAATCTTGGCATTTCCAATAGTTGGTCCTAGAGACTACCAAGAAAGTGTTCTTTTAAGTATTATTCTGTTGTGGTTTCAGCATTATTTTCAGTACCCGAGCAGGGTTCTCGCATTAGCATAAGAATCCTGCCTGGTAGTTGAGATTTCTGGGTGGGGTGTAAGTGCGGGGTTTCTGTCAGCCCTGCCTTTGATTTGTTTACCTCCAGAGTTGGAAAGTGCATATTTGCGTGAGATGGGAAAAGTGTGGATCGTGCTTCAGATTTCATCCTGACACTTTGAAATGGCAAGTGTGTTTGTAATTATTTGCCATTTCCATGGCGTTTGGCCCCGTAATAGTCATGAGGTCGGTCTCTGCATCCTGAAACCTATGATGCTTTTTGCAGAGAAACCTCTGCTGAGGCCCAGGTAACTTGCTATTTCCCATAGCTGGCACAGGAGCCTTGGAAGATAGGATTGTTTTCAGTATTATTTCATCATTTTTTCACCACTGTTTCAAGAACGTGAGCCCTTTTCAACCGGTAGCGGAAGAATCCTTCTTTGGAGATGAGATATTTTTCTGGGGTGGCAAGTGCAGGGCCTCTGTCAGTCCTGGGTTTGTTGGACTAGCGCCAGACATGAGAAGTGCGCCTTTGTGGGACAGGTGAATAGTGCGGATCCTGTTTCAGTCTAAAGACTGAAACAGGATCCGCACTTTTCACCGTTCCTTTCAGAATCATTTGATTCATCAGCTAGGAATGGCGATTGCTTCACCAGAAAAATCGAAGGCTAGGCCAAAGTAACTCGATCTTTCCAAGAGGTGTGTGTCCCAACTTTTGAAAGAACCGCTAAGTGGAGAACTATTTGTTATTTTTCCGAAGCACTTTTCACCGTAATTGTCATAAGGTTCGTCTCTGCATCCTTAAGCATACGAGAGTTTTCACAGACGAAACAGGCTGAGGCCCAGTAATGTTGGCATTTCCAATAGTTGGTCTTAGAGACTACCAAGAAAGTGTTTTTTTAAGTATTATTCCGTTGTGGTTTCAGCATTATTTTCAGAACCCGAGCTGGGTTCTCCCATTAGCATAAGAATCCTGCCTGGTAGTTGAGATTTTTGGGTGGGGTGTAGGTGCGGGGCTTCTGTCAGCCCTGCCTTTGATTTGTTTACCTCCAGAGTTGGAAAGTGCATATTTGCGTGAGATGGGAAAAGTGTGGATCGTGCTTCAGATTCATCCTGACACTTAGAAATGACCAGTGTGTTGGTAATTATTTGCCATTTCCATGGCGTTTGGCACCGTAATAGTCATGAGGTCGGTCTCTGCATCCTGAAGCCTATGATGGTTTTTGCAGAGAAACCTCTGCTGAGGCCCAGGTAACTTGCTATTTCCCATAGCTGGCACAGGAGCCTTGGAAGATAGGATTGTTTTCAGTATTATTTCATCATTTTTTCACCACTGTTTCAAGAACGGGAGCCCTTTTCAACCGGTAGCGGAAGAATCCTTCTTTGGAGATGAGATATTTTTCTGGGGTGGCAAGTGCAGGGCCTCTGTCAGTCCTGGGTTTGTTGGACTAGAGTCAGACATGAGAAGTGCGCCTTTGTGGGACAGGTGAATAGTGCGGATCCTGTTTGAGTCTAAAGACTGAAACAGGATCCGCACTTTTCACCGTTCCTTTCAGAATCATTTGATTCATCAGCTAGGAATGGCGATTGCTTCTCCAGACCAATCGAAGGCTAGGCCAAAGTAACTCGATCTTTCCAAGAGGTGTGTGGCCCAACCTTTGAAAGAACCGCTAAGTGGAGAACTATTTGGTATTTTTCCTAAGCACTTTTCACAATAATTGTCCTAAGGTTGGTCTCTGCATCCTTAAGCATACCAGAGTTTTCACAGACGAAACATTCTGAGGCCCATTAATCTTGGCATTTCCAATAGTTGGTCCTAGAGACTACCAAGAAAGTGTTCTTTTAAGTATTATTCTGTTGTGGTTTCAGCATTATTTTAAGAACCCGAGCAGGGTTCTCGCATTAGCATAAGAATCCTGCCTGGTAGTTGAGATTTCATGGTGGGGTGTAAGTGCGGGGCTTCTGTCAGCCCTGCCTTTGATTTGTTTACCTCCAGAGTTGGAAAGTGCATAGTTGCGTGAGATGGGAAAAGTGTGGATCGTGCTTCAGATTTCATCCTGACACTTTGAAATGACCAGTGTGTTGGTAATTATTTGCCATTTCCATGGCGTTTGGCCCCGTAATAGTCATGAGGTCGGTCTCTGCATCCTGAAGCCTATGATGCTTTTTTGCAGAGAAACCTCTGCTGAGGCCCAGGTAACTTGCTATTTCCCATAGCTGGCACAGGAGCCTTGGAAGATAGGATTGTTTTCAGTATTATTTCATCATTTTTTCACCACTGTTTCAAGAACGGGAGCCCTTTTCAACCAGTAGCGGAAGAATCCTTCTTTGGAGATGAGATATTTTTCTGGGGTGGCAAGTGCAGGGCCTCTGTCAGTCCTGGGTTTGTTGGTCTAGCGCCAGACATGAGAAGTGCGCCTTTGTGGGACAGGTGAATAGTGCGGATCCTGTTTCAGTCTAAAGACTGAAACAGGATCCGCACTTTTCACCGTTCCTTTCAGAATCATTTGATTCATCAGCTAGGAATGGCGATTGCTTCTCCAGACCAATCGAAGGCTAGGCCAAAGTACCTCGATCTTTCCAAGAGGTGTGTGGCCAACTTTTGATAGAACCGCTAAGTGGAGAACTATTTGGTATTTTTCCGAAGCGCTTTTCACCGTAGTTGTCATAAGGTTGGTCTCTGCATCCTTAAGGATACGAGAGTTTTCACAGACGAAACAGGCTGAGGCCCAGTAATCTTGGCATTTCCAATAGTTTGTCCAAGAGACTAGCAAGAAAGTGTTCTTTTAAGTATCATTCCGTTGTGGTTTCAGCATTATTTTCAGAACCCGAGCAGGTTTCTCGCATTACCATAAGAATCCTGCCTGGTAGTTGAGTTTTCTGGGTGGGGTATAAGTTGTGGGATTCTGTCAGCCCTGCCTTTGATTTGTTTACCTCCAGAGTAGGAAAGTGCATAATTGCGTGAGATGGGAAAAGTGTGGATCGTGTTTCAGATTTCATCCTGACACTTTGAAATGACCAGTGTGTTGGTAATTATTTGCCATTTCCATGGCGTTTGGCCCCGTAATAGTCATGAGGTCGGTCTCTGCATCCTGAAGGCTATGATGCTTTTTGCAGAGAAACCTCTGCTGAGGCCCAGGTAACTTGCTATTTCCCATAGCTGGCACAGGAGCCTTGGAAGATAGGATTGTTTTCAGTATTATTTCACCATTTTTTCACCACTGTTTCAAGAACGGGAGCCCTTTTCAACCAGTAGCGGAAGAATCCTTCTTTGGAGATGAGATATTTTTCTGGGGTGGCAAGTGCAGGGCCTCTGTCAGTCCTGGGTTTGTTGGTCTAGCGCCAGACATGAGAAGTGCGCCTTTGTGGGACAGGTGAATAGTGCGGATCCTGTTTCAGTCTAAAGACTGAAACAGGATCCGCACTTTTCACCGTTCCTTTCAGAATCATTTGATTCATCAGCTAGGAATGGCGATTGCTTCTCCAGACCAATCGAAGGCTAGGCCAAAGTACCTCGATCTTTCCAAGAGGTGTGTGGCCAACTTTTGATAGAACCGCTAAGTGGAGAACTATTTGGTATTTTTCCGAAGCGCTTTTCACCGTAGTTGTCATAAGGTTGGTCTCTGCATCCTTAAGGGTACGAGAGTTTTCACAGACGAAACAGGCTGAGGCCCAGTAATCTTGGCATTTCCAATAGTTTGTCCAAGAGACTAGCAAGAAAGTGTTCTTTTAAGTATCATTCCGTTGTGGTTTCAGCATTATTTTCAGAACCCGAGCAGGTTTCTCGCATTACCATAAGAATCCTGCCTGGTAGTTGAGTTTTCTGGGTGGGGTATAAGTTGTGGGATTCTGTCAGCCCTGCCTTTGATTTGTTTACCTCCAGAGTAGGAAAGTGCATAATTGCGTGAGATGGGAAAAGTGTGGATCGTGTTTCAGATTTCATCCTGACACTTTGAAATGACCAGTGTGTTGGTAATTATTTGCCATTTCCATGGCGTTTGGCCCCGTAATAGTCATGAGGTCGGTCTCTGCATCCTGAAGGCTATGATGCTTTTTGCAGAGAAACCTCTGCTGAGGCCCAGGTAACTTGCTATTTCCCATAGCTGGCACAGGAGCCTTGGAAGATAGGATTGTTTTCAGTATTATTTCACCATTTTTTCACCACTGTTTCAAGAACGGGAGCCCTTTTCAACCGTTAGCGGAAGAATCGTTCTTTGGAGATTAGATATTTTTCTGGGGTGGCAAGTGCAGGGCCTCTGTCAGTCCTGGGTTTGTTGCACTAGCGCCAGACATGAGAAGTGCGCCTTTGTGGGACAGATGAATAGTGCGGATCCTGTTTCAGTCTAAAGACTGAAACAGGATCCGCACTTTTCACCGTTCCTTTCAGAATCATTTGATTCATCAGCTAGGAATGGCGATTGCTTCTCCAGACCAATCGAAGGCTAGGCCAAAGTAACTCGATCTTTCCAAGAGGTGTGTGGCCCAACTTTTGAAAGAACCGCTAAGTGGAGAACTATTTGGTATTTTTCCTAAGCACTTTTCACCGTAATTGTCCTAAGGTTGGTCTCTGCATCCTTAAGCATACCAGAGTCTTCACAGACGAAACAGGCTGAGGCCCAGTAATCTTGGCATTTCCAATAGTTGGTCATAGAGACTACCAAGAAAGTGTTCTTTTAAGTATTATTCCTTTGTGGTTTCAGCATTATTTTCAGTACCCGAGCAGGGTTCTCGCATTAGCATAAGAATCCTGCCTGGTAGTTGAGATTTCTGTGTGGGGTGTAAGTGCGGGGCTTCTATCAGCCCTGCCTTTGATTTGTTTACCTCCAGAGTTGGAAAGTGCATAGTTGCGTGAGATGGGAAATGTGTGGATCGTGCTTCCGATTTCATCCAGACACTTTGAAATGAGCAGTGTGTTGGTAATTATTTGCCATTTCCATGGCGTTTGGCACCGTAATAGTCATGAGGTCGGTCTCTGCATCCTGAAGCCTATGATGCTTTTTGCAGAGAAACCTCTGCTGAGGCCCAGGTAACTTGCTATTTCCCATAGCTGGCACAGGAGCCTTGGAAGATAGGATTGTTTTCAGTATTATTTCATCAATTTTTCACCACTGTTTCAAGAACGGGAGCCCTTTTCAACCGTTAGCGGAAGAATCCTTCTTTGGAGATGAGATATTTTTCTGGGGTGGCAAGTGCAGGGCCTCTGTCAGTCCTGGGTTTGTTGGACTAGCGCCAGACATGAGAAGTGCGCCTTTGTGGGACAGGTGAATAGTGCGGATCCTGTTTCAGTCTAAAGACTGACACAGGATCCGCACTTTTCACCGTTCCTTTCAGAATCATTTGATTCATCAGCTAGGAATGGCGATTGCTTCTCCAGACCAATCGAAGGCTAGGCCAAAGTAACTCGATCTTTCCAAGAGGTGTGTGGCCCAACCTTTGAAAGAACCGCTAAGTGGAGAACTATTTGGTATTTTTCCTAAGCACTTTTCACAATAATTGTCCTAAGGTTGGTCTCTGCATCCTTAAGCATACCAGAGTTTTCACAGACGAAACAGGCTGAGGCCCATTAATCTTGGCATTTCCAATAGTTGGTCCTAGAGACTACCAAGAAAGTGTTCTTTTAAGTATTATTCTGTTGTGGTTTCAGCATTATTTTCAGTACCAGAGCAGGCTTCTCGCATTAGCATAAGAATCCTGCCTGGTAGTTGAGATTTCATGGTGGGGTGTAAGTGCAGGGCTTCTGTCAGCCCTGCCTTTGATTTGTTTACCTCCAGAGTTGGAAAGTGCATATTTGCGTGAGATGGGAAAAGTGTGGATCGTGCTTCAGATTTCATCCTGACACTTAGAAATGACCAGTGTGTTGGTAATTATTTGCCATTTCCATGGCGTTTGGCACCGTAATAGTCATGAGGTCGGTCTCTGCATCCTGAAGCCTATGATGGTTTTTGCAGAGAAACCTCTGCTGAGGCCCAGGTAACTTGCTATTTCCCATAGCTGGCACAGGAGCCTTGGAAGATAGGATTGTTTTCAGTATTATTTCATCAATTTGTCACCACTATTTCAAGAACGGGAGCCCTTTTCAACCGTTAGTGGAAGAATCCTTCTTTGGAGATGAGATATTTTTCTGGGGTGGCAAGTGCAGGGCCTCTGTCAGTCCTGGGTTTGTTGGACTAGCGCCAGACATGAGAAGTGCGCCTTTGCGGGACAGGTGAATAGTGCGGATCCTGTTTCATTCTAAAGACTGAAACAGGATCCGCACTTTTCACCGTTCCTTTCAGAATCATTTGATTCATCAGCTAGGAATGGCGATTGCTTCTCCAGACCAATCGAAGGCTAGGCCAAAGTACCTCGATCTTTCCAAGAGGTGTGTGGCCCAACTTTTGAAAGAACCGCTAAGTGGAGAACTATTTGGTATTTTTCCGAAGCACTTTTCACCGTAGTTGTCATAAGGTTGGTCTCTGCATCCTTAAGCATACGAGAGTTTTCACAGACGAAACAGGCTGAGGCCCAGTAATCTTGGCATTTCCAATAGTTTCTCCAAGAGACTAGCAAGAAAGTGTTCTTTTAAGTATTATTCAGTTGTGGTTTCAGCATTATTTTCAGAACCCGAGCAGGGTTCTCGCATTAGCATAAGAATCCTGCCTGGTAGTTGAGATTTCTGGGTGGGGTGTAGGTGCGGGGCTTCTGTCAGCCCTGCCTTTGATTTGTTTACCTCCAGAGTTGGAAAGTGCATATTTGCGTGAGATGGGAAAAGTGTGGATCGTGCTTCAGATTTCATCCTGACACTTAGTAATGACTAGTGTGTTGGTAATTATTTGCCATTTCCATGGCGTTTGGCACCATAATAGTCATGAGGTCGGTCTCTGCATCCTGAAGCCTATGATGCTTTTTGCAGAGAAACCTCTGCTGAGGCCCAGGTAACTTGCTATTTCCCATAGCTGGCACAGGAGCCTTGGAAGATAGGATTGTTTTCAGTATTATTTCACCATTTTTTCACCACTGTTTGAAGAACGGGAGCCCTTTTCAACCGTTAGCGGAAGAATCCTTCTTTGGAGATGAGATATTTTTCTGGGGTGGCAAGTGCAGGGCCTCTGTCAGTCCTGGGTTTGTTGGACTAGCGCCAGACATGAGAAGTGCGCCTTTGTGGGACAGGTGAATAGTGCGGATCCTGTTTCAGCCTAAAGACTGAAACAGGATCCGCACTTTTCACCGTTCCTTTCAGAATCATTTGATTCATCAGCTAGGAATGGCGATTGCTTCTCCAGACCAATCGAAGGCTAGGCCGAAGTACCTCGATCTTTCCAAGAGGTGTGTGGCCCAACTTTTGAAAGAACCGCTAAGTGGAGAACTATTTGGTATTTTTCCTAAGCACTTTTCACCGTAATTGTCCTAAGGTTGGTCTCTGCATCCTTAAGCATACGAGAGTTTTCACAGACGAAACAGGCTGAGGCCCATTAATCTTGGCATTTCCAATAGTTGGTCCTAGAGACTACCAAGAAAGTGTTCTTTTAAGTATTATTCTGTTGTGGTTTCAGCATTATTTTCAGTACCCGAGCAGGGTTCTCGCATTAGCATAAGAATCCTGCCTGGTAGTTGAGATTTCTGGGTGGGGTGTAAGTGCGGGGTTTCTGTCAGCCCTGCCTTTGATTTGTTTACCTCCAGAGTTGGAAAGTGCATATTTGCGTGAGATGGGAAAAGTGTGGATCGTGCTTCAGATTTCATCCTGACACTTTGAAATGGCAAGTGTGTTGGTAATTATTTGCCATTTCCATGGCGTTTGGCCCCGTAATAGTCATGAGGTCGGTCTCTGCATCCTGAAACCTATGATGCTTTTTGCAGAGAAACCTCTGCTGAGGCCCAGGTAACTTGCTATTTCCCATAGCTGGCACAGGAGCCTTGGAAGATAGGATTGTTTTCAGTATTATTTCATCATTTTTTCACCACTGTTTCAAGAACGTGAGCCCTTTTCAACCGGTAGCGGAAGAATCCTTCTTTGGAGATGAGATATTTTTCTGGGGTGGCAAGTGCAGGGCCTCTGTCAGTCCTGGGTTTGTTGGACTAGCGCCAGACATGAGAAGTGCGCCTTTGTGGGACAGGTGAATAGTGCGGATCCTGTTTCAGTCTAAAGACTGAAACAGGATCCGCACTTTTCACCGTTCCTTTCAGAATCATTTGATTCATCAGCTAGGAATGGCGATTGCTTCACCAGAAAAATCGAAGGCTAGGCCAAAGTAACTCGATCTTTCCAAGAGGTGTGTGTCCCAACTTTTGAAAGAACCGCTAAGTGGAGAACTATTTGTTATTTTTCCGAAGCACTTTTCACCGTAATTGTCATAAGGTTCGTCTCTGCATCCTTAAGCATACGAGAGTTTTCACAGACGAAACAGGCTGAGGCCCAGTAATGTTGGCATTTCCAATAGTTGGTCTTAGAGACTACCAAGAAAGTGTTTTTTTAAGTATTATTCCGTTGTGGTTTCAGCATTATTTTCAGAACCCGAGCTGGGTTCTCCCATTAGCATAAGAATCCTGCCTGGTAGTTGAGATTTCTGGGTGGGGTGTAGGTGCGGGGCTTCTGTCAGCCCTGCCTTTGATTTGTTTACCTCCAGAGTTGGAAAGTGCATATTTGCGTGAGATGGGAAAAGTGTGGATCGTGCTTCAGATTCATCCTGACACTTAGAAATGACCAGTGTGTTGGTAATTATTTGCCATTTCCATGGCGTTTGGCACCGTAATAGTCATGAGGTCGGTCTCTGCATCCTGAAGCCTATGATGGTTTTTGCAGAGAAACCTCTGCTGAGGCCCAGGTAACTTGCTATTTCCCATAGCTGGCACAGGAGCCTTGGAAGATAGGATTGTTTTCAGTATTATTTCATCATTTTTTCACCACTGTTTCAAGAACGGGAGCCCTTTTCAACCGGTAGCGGAAGAATCCTTCTTTGGAGATGAGATATTTTTCTGGGGTGGCAAGTGCAGGGCCTCTGTCAGTCCTGGGTTTGTTGGACTAGAGTCAGACATGAGAAGTGCGCCTTTGTGGGACAGGTGAATAGTGCGGAACCTGTTTGAGTCTAAAGACTGAAACAGGATCCGCACTTTTCACCGTTCCTTTCAGAATCATTTGATTCATCAGCTAGGAATGGCGATTGCTTCTCCAGACCAATCGAAGGCTAGGCCAAAGTAACTCGATCTTTCCAAGAGGTGTGTGGCCCAACTTTTGAAAGAACCGCTAAGTGGAGAACTATTTGGTATTTTTCCTAAGCACTTTTCACCGTAATTGTCCTAAGGTTGGTCTCTGCATCCTTAAGCATACCAGAGTCTTCACAGACGAAACAGGCTGAGGCCCAGTAATCTTGGCATTTCCAATAGTTGGTCATAGAGACTACCAAGAAAGTGTTCTTTTAAGTATTATTCCTTTGTGGTTTCAGCATTATTTTCAGTACCCGAGCAGGGTTCTCGCATTAGCATAAGAATCCTGCCTGGTAGTTGAGATTTCTGTGTGGGGTGTAAGTGCGGGGCTTCTATCAGCCCTGCCTTTGATTTGTTTACCTCCAGAGTTGGAAAGTGCATAGTTGCGTGAGATGGGAAATGTGTGGATCGTGCTTCCGATTTCATCCAGACACTTTGAAATGAGCAGTGTGTTGGTAATTATTTGCCATTTCCATGGCGTTTGGCACCGTAATAGTCATGAGGTCGGTCTCTGCATCCTGAAGCCTATGATGCTTTTTGCAGAGAAACCTCTGCTGAGGCCCAGGTAACTTGCTATTTCCCATAGCTGGCACAGGAGCCTTGGAAGATAGGATTGTTTTCAGTATTATTTCATCAATTTTTCACCACTGTTTCAAGAACGGGAGCCCTTTTCAACCGTTAGCGGAAGAATCCTTCTTTGGAGATGAGATATTTTTCTGGGGTGGCAAGTGCAGGGCCTCTGTCAGTCCTGGGTTTGTTGGACTAGCGCCAGACATGAGAAGTGCGCCTTTGTGGGACAGGTGAATAGTGCGGATCCTGTTTCAGTCTAAAGACTGACACAGGATCCGCACTTTTCACCGTTCCTTTCAGAATCATTTGATTCATCAGCTAGGAATGGCGATTGCTTCTCCAGACCAATCGAAGGCTAGGCCAAAGTAACTCGATCTTTCCAAGAGGTGTGTGGCCCAACCTTTGAAAGAACCGCTAAGTGGAGAACTATTTGGTATTTTTCCTAAGCACTTTTCACAATAATTGTCCTAAGGTTGGTCTCTGCATCCTTAAGCATACCAGAGTTTTCACAGACGAAACAGGCTGAGGCCCATTAATCTTGGCATTTCCAATAGTTGGTCCTAGAGACTACCAAGAAAGTGTTCTTTTAAGTATTATTCTGTTGTGGTTTCAGCATTATTTTCAGTACCAGAGCAGGCTTCTCGCATTAGCATAAGAATCCTGCCTGGTAGTTGAGATTTCATGGTGGCGTGTAAGTGCGGGGCTTCTGTCAGCCCTGCCTTTGATTTGTTTACCTCCAGAGTTGGAAAGTGCATATTTGCGTGAGATGGGAAAAGTGTGGATCGTGCTTCAGATTTCATCCTGACACTTAGAAATGACCAGTGTGTTGGTAATTATTTGCCATTTCCATGGCGTTTGGCACCGTAATAGTCATGAGGTCGGTCTCTGCATCCTGAAGCCTATGATGGTTTTTGCAGAGAAACCTCTGCTGAGGCCCAGGTAACTTGCTATTTCCCATAGCTGGCACAGGAGCCTTGGAAGATAGGATTGTTTTCAGTATTATTTCATCAATTTGTCACCACTATTTCAAGAACGGGAGCCCTTTTCAACCGTTAGTGGAAGAATCCTTCTTTGGAGATGAGATATTTTTCTGGGGTGGCAAGTGCAGGGCCTCTGTCAGTCCTGGGTTTGTTGGACTAGCGCCAGACATCAGAAGTGCGCCTTTGTGGGACAGGTGAATAGTGCGGATCCTGTTTCATTCTAAAGACTGAAACAGGATCCGCACTTTTCACCGTTCCTTTCAGAATCATTTGATTCATCAGCTAGGAATGGCGATTGCTTCTCCAGACCAATCGAAGGCTAGGCCAAAGTACCTCGATCTTTCCAAGAGGTGTGTGGCCCAACTTTTGAAAGAACCGCTAAGTGGAGAACTATTTGGTATTTTTCCGAAGCACTTTTCACCGTAGTTGTCATAAGGTTGGTCTCTGCATCCTTAAGCATACGAGAGTTTTCACAGACGAAACAGGCTGAGGCCCAGTAATCTTGGCATTTCCAATAGTTTCTCCAAGAGACTAGCAAGAAAGTGTTCTTTTAAGTATTATTCAGTTGTGGTTTCAGCATTATTTTCAGAACCCGAGCAGGGTTCTCGCATTAGCATAAGAATCCTGCCTGGTAGTTGAGATTTCTGGGTGGGGTGTAGGTGCGGGGCTTCTGTCAGCCCTGCCTTTGATTTGTTTACCTCCAGAGTTGGAAAGTGCATATTTGCGTGAGATGGGAAAAGTGTGGATTGTGCTTCAGATTTCATCCTGACACTTAGTAATGACTAGTGTGTTGGTAATTATTTGCCATTTCCATGGCGTTTGGCACCATAATAGTCATGAGGTCGGTCTCTGCATCCTGAAGCCTATGATGCTTTTTGCAGAGAAACCTCTGCTGAGGCCCAGGTAACTTGCTATTTCCCATAGCTGGCACAGGAGCCTTGGAAGATAGGATTGTTTTCAGTATTATTTCACCATTTTTTCACCACTGTTTGAAGAACGGGAGCCCTTTTCAACCAGTAGCGGAAGAATCCTTCTTTGGAGATGAGATATTTTTCTGGGGTGGCAAGTGCAGGGCCTCTGTCAGTCCTGGGTTTGTTGGACTAGCGCCAGACATGAGAAGTGCGCCTTTGTGGGACAGGTGAATAGTGCGGATCCTGTTTCAGCCTAAAGACTGAAACAGGATCCGCACTTTTCACCGTTCCTTTCAGAATCATTTGATTCATCAGCTAGGAATGGCGATTGCTTCTCCAGACCAATCGAAGGCTAGGCCGAAGTACCTCGATCTTTCCAAGAGGTGTGTGGCCCAACTTTTGAAAGAACCGCTAAGTGGAGAACTATTTGGTATTTTTCCTAAGCACTTTTCACCGTAATTGTCCTAAGGTTGGTCTCTGCATCCTTAAGCATACGAGAGTTTTCACAGACGAAACAGGCTGAGGCCCATTAATCTTGGCATTTCCAATAGTTGGTCCTAGAGACTACCAAGAAAGTGTTCTTTTAAGTATTATTCTGTTGTGGTTTCAGCATTATTTTCAGTACCCGAGCAGGGTTCTCGCATTAGCATAAGAATCCTGCCTGGTAGTTGAGATTTCTGGGTGGGGTGTAAGTGCGGGGTTTCTGTCAGCCCTGCCTTTGATTTGTTTACCTCCAGAGTTGGAAAGTGCATATTTGCGTGAGATGGGAAAAGTGTGGATCGTGCTTCAGATTTCATCCTGACACTTTGAAATGGCAAGTGTGTTGGTAATTATTTGCCATTTCCATGGCGTTTGGCCCCGTAATAGTCATGAGGTCGGTCTCTGCATCCTGAAACCTATGATGCTTTTTGCAGAGAAACCTCTGCTGAGGCCCAGGTAACTTGCTATTTCCCATAGCTGGCACAGGAGCCTTGGAAGATAGGATTGTTTTCAGTATTATTTCATCATTTTTTCACCACTGTTTTAAGAACGTGAGCCCTTTTCAACCGGTAGCGGAAGAATCCTTCTTTGGAGATGAGATATTTTTCTGGGGTGGCAAGTGCAGGGCCTCTGTCAGTCCTGGGTTTGTTGGACTAGCGCCAGACATGAGAAGTGCGCCTTTGTGGGACAGGTGAATAGTGCGGATCCTGTTTCAGTCTAAAGACTGAAACAGGATCCGCACTTTTCACCGTTCCTTTCAGAATCATTTGATTCATCAGCTAGGAATGGCGATTGCTTCACCAGAAAAATCGAAGGCTAGGCCAAAGTAACTCGATCTTTCCAAGAGGTGTGTGTCCCAACTTTTGAAAGAACCGCTAAGTGGAGAACTATTTGTTATTTTTCCGAAGCACTTTTCACCGTAATTGTCATAAGGTTCGTCTCTGCATCCTTAAGCATACGAGAGTTTTCACAGACGAAACAGGCTGAGGCCCAGTAATGTTGGCATTTCCAATAGTTGGTCTTAGAGACTACCAAGAAAGTGTTTTTTTAAGTATTATTCCGTTGTGGTTTCAGCATTATTTTCAGAACCCGAGCTGGGTTCTCCCATTAGCATAAGAATCCTGCCTGGTAGTTGAGATTTCTGGGTGGGGTGTAGGTGCGGGGCTTCTGTCAGCCCTGCCTTTGATTTGTTTACCTCCAGAGTTGGAAAGTGCATATTTGCGTGAGATGGGAAAAGTGTGGATCGTGCTTCAGATTCATCCTGACACTTAGAAATGACCAGTGTGTTGGTAATTATTTGCCATTTCCATGGCGTTTGGCACCGTAATAGTCATGAGGTCGGTCTCTGCATCCTGAAGCCTATGATGGTTTTTGCAGAGAAACCTCTGCTGAGGCCCAGGTAACTTGCTATTTCCCATAGCTGGCACAGGAGCCTTGGAAGATAGGATTGTTTTCAGTATTATTTCATCATTTTTTCACCACTGTTTCAAGAACGGGAGCCCTTTTCAACCGGTAGCGGAAGAATCCTTCTTTGGAGATGAGATATTTTTCTGGGGTGGCAAGTGCAGGGCCTCTGTCAGTCCTGGGTTTGTTGGACTAGAGTCAGACATGAGAAGTGCGCCTTTGTGGGACAGGTGAATAGTGCGGATCCTGTTTGAGTCTAAAGACTGAAACAGGATCCGCACTTTTCACCGTTCCTTTCAGAATCATTTGATTCATCAGCTAGGAATGGCGATTGCTTCTCCAGACCAATCGAAGGCTAGGCCAAAGTAACTCGATCTTTCCAAGAGGTGTGTGGCCCAACCTTTGAAAGAACCGCTAAGTGGAGAACTATTTGGTATTTTTCCTAAGCACTTTTCACAATAATTGTCCTAAGGTTGGTCTCTGCATCCTTAAGCATACCAGAGTTTTCACAGACGAAACATTCTGAGGCCCATTAATCTTGGCATTTCCAATAGTTGGTCCTAGAGACTACCAAGAAAGTGTTCTTTTAAGTATTATTCTGTTGTGGTTTCAGCATTATTTTCAGAACCCGAGCAGGGTTCTCGCATTAGCATAAGAATCCTGCCTGGTAGTTGAGATTTCATGGTGGGGTGTAAGTGCGGGGCTTCTGTCAGCCCTGCCTTTGATTTGTTTACCTCCAGAGTTGGAAAGTGCATAGTTGCGTGAGATGGGAAAAGTGTGGATCGTGCTTCAGATTTCATCCTGACACTTTGAAATGACCAGTGTGTTGGTAATTATTTGCCATTTCCATGGCATTTGGCCCCGTAACAGTCATGAGGTCGGTCTCTGCATCCTGAAACCTATGATGCTTTTTGCAGAGAAACCTCTGCTGAGGCCCAGGTAACTTGCTATTTCCCATAGCTGGCACAGGAGCCTTGGAAGATAGGATTGTTTTCAGTATTATTTCATCATTTTTTCACCACTGTTTCAAGAACGGGAGCCCTTTTCAACCAGTAGCGGAAGAATCCTTCTTTGGAGATGAGATATTTTTCTGGGGTGGCAAGTGCAGGGCCTCTGTCAGTCCTGGGTTTGTTGGTCTAGCGCCAGACATGAGAAGTGCGCCTTTGTGGGACAGGTGAATAGTGCGGATCCTGTTTCAGTCTAAAGACTGAAACAGGATCCGCACTTTTCACCGTTCCTTTCAGAATCATTTGATTCATCAGCTAGGAATGGCGATTGCTTCTCCAGACAAATCGAAGGCTAGGCCAAAGTACCTCGATCTTTCCAAGAGGTGTGTGGCCAACTTTTGATAGAACCGCTAAGTGGAGAACTATTTGGTATTTTTCCGAAGCGCTTTTCACCGTAGTTGTCATAAGGTTGGTCTCTGCATCCTTAAGGATACGAGAGTTTTCACAGACGAAACAGGCTGAGGCCCAGTAATCTTGGCATTTCCAATAGTTTGTCCAAGAGACTAGCAAGAAAGTGTTCTTTTAAGTATCATTCCGTTGTGGTTTCAGCATTATTTTCAGAACCCGAGCAGGTTTCTCGCATTACCATAAGAATCCTGCCTGGTAGTTGAGTTTTCTGGGTGGGGTATAAGTTGTGGGATTCTGTCAGCCCTGCCTTTGATTTGTTTACCTCCAGAGTAGGAAAGTGCATAATTGCGTGAGATGGGAAAAGTGTGGATCGTGTTTCAGATTTCATCCTGACACTTTGAAATGACCAGTGTGTTGGTAATTATTTGCCATTTCCATGGCGTTTGGCCCCGTAATAGTCATGAGGTCGGTCTCTGCATCCTGAAGGCTATGATGCTTTTTGCAGAGAAACCTCTGCTGAGGCCCAGGTAACTTGCTATTTCCCATAGCTGGCACAGGAGCCTTGGAAGATAGGATTGTTTTCAGTATTATTTCACCATTTTTTCACCACTGTTTCAAGAACGGGAGCCCTTTTCAACCAGTAGCGGAAGAATCCTTCTTTGGAGATGAGATATTTTTCTGGGGTGGCAAGTGCAGGGCCTCTGTCAGTCCTGGGTTTGTTGGTCTAGCGCCAGACATGAGAAGTGCGCCTTTGTGGGACAGGTGAATAGTGCGGATCCTGTTTCAGTCTAAAGACTGAAACAGGATCCGCACTTTTTACCGTTCCTTTCAGAATCATTTGATTCATCAGCTAGGAATGGCGATTGCTTCTCCAGACCAATCGAAGGCTAGGCCAAAGTACCTCGATCTTTCCAAGAGGTGTGTGGCCAACTTTTGATAGAACCGCTAAGTGGAGAACTATTTGGTATTTTTCCGAAGCGCTTTTCACCGTAGTTGTCATAAGGTTGGTCTCTGCATCCTTAAGGATACGAGAGTTTTCACAGACGAAACAGGCTGAGGCCCAGTAATCTTGGCATTTCCAATAGTTGGTCATAGAGACTACCAAGAAAGTGTTCTTTTAAGTATTATTCCTTTGTGGTTTCAGCATTATTTTCAGTACCCGAGCAGGGTTCTCGCATTAGCATAAGAATCCTGCCTGGTAGTTGAGATTTCTGTGTGGGGTGTAAGTGCGGGGCTTCTATCAGCCCTGCCTTTGATTTGTTTACCTCCAGAGTTGGAAAGTGCATAGTTGCGTGAGATGGGAAATGTGTGGATCGTGCTTCCGATTTCATCCAGACACTTTGAAATGAGCAGTGTGTTGGTAATTATTTGCCATTTCCATGGCGTTTGGCACCGTAATAGTCATGAGGTCGGTCTCTGCATCCTGAAGCCTATGATGCTTTTTGCAGAGAAACCTCTGCTGAGGCCCAGGTAACTTGCTATTTCCCATAGCTGGCACAGGAGCCTTGGAAGATAGGATTGTTTTCAGTATTATTTCATCAATTTTTCACCACTGTTTCAAGAACGGGAGCCCTTTTCAACCGTTAGCGGAAGAATCCTTCTTTGGAGATGAGATATTTTTCTGGGGTGGCAAGTGCAGGGCCTCTGTCAGTCCTGGGTTTGTTGGACTAGCGCCAGACATGAGAAGTGCGCCTTTGTGGGACAGGTGAATAGTGCGGATCCTGTTTCAGTCTAAAGACTGACGCAGGATCCGCACTTTTCACCGTTCCTTTCAGAATCATTTGATTCATCAGCTAGGAATGGCGATTGCTTCTCCAGACCAATCGAAGGCTAGGCCAAAGTAACTCGATCTTTCCAAGAGGTGTGTGGCCCAACCTTTGAAAGAACCGCTAAGTGGAGAACTATTTGGTATTTTTCCTAAGCACTTTTCACAATAATTGTCCTAAGGTTGGTCTCTGCATCCTTAAGCATACCAGAGTTTTCACAGACGAAACAGGCTGAGGCCCATTAATCTTGGCATTTCCAATAGTTGGTCCTAGAGACTACCAAGAAAGTGTTCTTTTAAGTATTATTCTGTTGTGGTTTCAGCATTATTTTCAGTACCAGAGCAGGCTTCTCCCATTAGCATAAGAATCCTGCCTGGTAGTTGAGATTTCATGGTGGGGTGTAAGTGCGGGGCTTCTGTCAGCCCTGCCTTTGATTTGTTTACCTCCAGAGTTGGAAAGTGCATATTTGCGTGAGATGGGAAAAGTGTGGATCGTGCTTCAGATTTCATCCTGACACTTAGAAATGACCAGTGTGTTGGTAATTATTTGCCATTTCCATGGCGTTTGGCACCGTAATAGTCATGAGGTCGGTCTCTGCATCCTGAAGCCTATGATGGTTTTTGCAGAGAAACCTCTGCTGAGGCCCAGGTAACTTGCTATTTCCCATAGCTGGCACAGGAGCCTTGGAAGATAGGATTGTTTTCAGTATTATTTCATCAATTTGTCACCACTATTTCAAGAACGGGAGCCCTTTTCAACCGTTAGTGGAAGAATCCTTCTTTGGAGATGAGATATTTTTCTGGGGTGGCAAGTGCAGGGCCTCTGTCAGTCCTGGGTTTGTTGGACTAGCGCCAGACATGAGAAGTGCGCCTTTCCGGGACAGGTGAATAGTGCGGATCCTGTTTCATTCTAAAGACTGAAACAGGATCCGCACTTTTCACCGTTCCTTTCAGAATCATTTGATTCATCAGCTAGGAATGGCGATTGCTTCTCCAGACCAATCGAAGGCTAGGCCAAAGTACCTCGATCTTTCCAAGAGGTGTGTGGCCCAACTTTTGAAAGAACCGCTAAGTGGAGAACTATTTGGTATTTTTCCGAAGCACTTTTCACCGTAGTTGTCATAAGGTTGGTCTCTGCATCCTTAAGCATACGAGAGTTTTCACAGACGAAACAGGCTGAGGCCCAGTAATCTTGGCATTTCCAATAGTTTCTCCAAGAGACTAGCAAGAAATTGTTCTTTTAAGTATTATTCAGTTGTGGTTTCAGCATTATTTTCAGAACCCGAGCAGGGTTCTCGCATTAGCATAAGAATCCTGCCTGGTAGTTGAGATTTCTGGGTGGGGTGTAGGTGCGGGGCTTCTGTCAGCCCTGCCTTTGATTTGTTTACCTCCAGAGTTGGAAAGTGCATATTTGCGTGAGATGGGAAAAGTGTGGATCGTGCTTCAGATTTCATCCTGACACTTAGTAATGACTAGTGTGTTGGTAATTATTTGCCATTTCCATGGCGTTTGGCACCATAATAGTCATGAGGTCGGTCTCTGCATCCTGAAGCCTATGATGCTTTTTGCAGAGAAACCTCTGCTGAGGCCTAGGTAACTTGCTATTTCCCATAGCTGGCACAGGAGCCTTGGAAGATAGGATTGTTTTCAGTATTATTTCACCATTTTTTCACCACTGTTTCAAGAACGGGAGCCCTTTTCAACCGTTAGCGGAAGAATCCTTCTTTGGAGATGAGATATTTTTCTGGGGTGGCAAGTGCAGGGCCTCTGTCAGTCCTGGGTTTGTTGGACTAGCGCCAGACATGAGAAGTGCGCCTTTGTGGGACAGGTGAATAGTGCGGATCCTGTTTCAGCCTAAAGACTGAAACAGGATCCGCACTTTTCACCGTTCCTTTCAGAATCATTTGATTCATCAGCTAGGAATGGCGATTGCTTCTCCAGACCAATCGAAGGCTAGGCCGAAGTACCTCGATCTTTCCAAGAGGTGTGTGGCCCAACTTTTGAAAGAACCGCTAAGTGGAGAACTATTTGGTATTTTTCCTAAGCACTTTTCACCGTAATTGTCCTAAGGTTGGTCTCTGCATCCTTAAGCATACGAGAGTTTTCACAGACGAAACAGGCTGAGGCCCAGTAATCTTGGCATTTCCAATAGTTGGTCCTAGAGACTACCAAGAAAGTGTTCTTTTAAGTATTATTCTGTTGTGGTTTCAGCATTATTTTCAGTACCCGAGCAGGGTTCTCGCATTAGCATAAGAATCCTGCCTGGTAGTTGAGATTTCTGGGTGGGGTGTAAGTGCGGGGTTTCTGTCAGCCCTGCCTTTGATTTGTTTACCTCCAGAGTTGGAAAGTGCATATTTGCGTGAGATGGGAAAAGTGTGGATCGTGCTTCAGATTTCATCCTGACACTTTGAAATGGCAAGTGTGTTGGTAATTATTTGCCATTTCCATGGCGTTTGGCCCCGTAATAGTCATGAGGTCGGTCTCTGCATCCTGAAACCTATGATGCTTTTTGCAGAGAAACCTCTGCTGAGGCCCAGGTAACTTGCTATTTCCCATAGCTGGCACAGGAGCCTTGGAAGATAGGATTGTTTTCAGTATTATTTCACCATTTTTTCACCACTGTTTGAAGAACGGGAGCCCTTTTCAACCGTTAGCAGAAGAATCCTTCTTTGGAGATGAGATATTTTTCTGGGGTGGCAAGTGCAGGGCCTCTGTCAGTCCTGGGTTTGTTGGACTAGCGCCAGACATGAGAAGTGTGCCTTTGTGGGACAGGTGAATAGTGCGGATCCTGTTTCAGTCTAAAGACTGAAACAGGATCCGCACTTTTCACCGTTCCTTTCAGAATCATTTGATTCATCAGCTAGGAATGGCGATTGCTTCTCCAGACCAATCCAAGGCTAGGCCAAAGTACCTCGATCTTTCCAAGAGGTGTGTGGCCCAACTTCTGAAAGAACCGCTAAGTGGAGAACTATTTGGTATTTTTCCTAAGCACTTTTCACCGTAATTGTCCTAAGGTTGGTCTCTGCATCCTTAAGCATACGAGAGTTTTCACAGATGAAACAGGCTGAGGCCCAGTAATCTTGGCATTTCCAATAGTTGGTCTTAGAGACTACCAAGAAAGTGTTCTTTTAAGTATTATTCCTTTGTGGTTTCTGCATTATTTTCAGTACCCGAGCAGGGTTCTCGCTTTAGCATAAGAATCCTGCCTGGTAGTTGACATTTCATGGTGGGGTGTAAGTGCGGGGCTTCTGTCAGCCCTGCCTTTGATTTGTTTACCTCCAGAGTTGGAAAGTGCATAGTTGCGTGAGATGGGAAAAGTGTGGATCGTGCTTCAGATTTCATCCTGACACTTTGAAATGACCAGTGTGTTGGTAATTATTTGCCATTTCCATGGCGTTTGGCACCGTAATAGTCATGATGTCGGTCTCTGCATCCTGAAGCCTATGATGTTTTTGCAGAGAAACCTCTGCTGAGGCCCAGGTAACTTGCTATTTCCCATAGGTGGCACAGGAGCCTTGGAAGATAGGATTGTTTTCAGTATTATTTCACCCTTTTTTCACCACTGTTTCAAGAGACGGGAGCCCTTTTCAACCGTTAGCGGAAGAATCCTTCTTTGGAGATGAGGTATTTTTCTGGGGTGGCAAGTGCAGGGCCTCTGTCAGTCCTGGGTTTGTTGGACTAGCGCCAGACATGAGAAGTGCGCCTTTGTGGGACAGGTGAATAGTGCGGATCCTGTTTCAGTCTAAAGACTGAAACAGGATCCGCACTTTTCACCGTTCCTTTCAGAATCATTTGATTCATCAGCTAGGAATGGCGATTGCTTCTCCAGACCAATCGAAGGCTAGGCCAAAGTAACTCGATCTTTCCAAGAGGTGTGTGGCCCAACTTTTGAAAGAACCGCTAAGTGGAGAACTATTTGGTATTTTTCCGAAGCACTTTTCACCGTAGTTGTCATAAGGTTGGTGTCTGCATCCTTAAGCATACGAGAGTTTTCACAGAGGAAACAGGCTGGGGCCCAGTAATCTTGGCATTTCCAATAGTTTCTCCTAGAGACTAGCAAGAAAGTGTTCTTTTAAGTATTATTCCGTTGTGGTTTCAGCATTATTTTCAGAACATGAGCAGGGTTCTCGCGTTAGCATAAGAATCCTGCCTGGTAGTTGAGATTTCTGGGTGGGGTGTAAGTTGGGGGATTCTGTCAGCCCAGCCTTTGATTTGTTTACCTCCAGAGTTGGAAAGTGCATAATTGCGTGAGATGGGAAAAGTGTGGATCGTGTTTCAGATTTCATACTGACATTTGAAATGATCAGTGTGGTGGTAATTATTTGCCATTTCCATGGCGTTTGGCACCGTAATAGTCATGAGGTCGGTCTCTGCATCCTGAAGCCTATGATGCTTTTTGCAGAGAAACCTCTGCTGAGGCCCAGGTAACTTGCTATTTCCCATAGCTGGCACAGGAGCCTTGGAAGATAGGATTGTTTTCAGTATTATTTCACCATTTTTTGACCACTGTTTCAAGAACAGGAGCTCTTTTCAACCGTTAGTGGAAGAATCCTTCTTTGGAGATGAGATATTTTTCTGGGGTGGCAAGTGCAGGGCCTCTGTCAGTCCTGGGTTTGTTGGACTAGCGCCAGACATGAGAAGTGCGCCTTTGTGGGACAGGTGAATAGTGCGGATCCTGTTTCAGTCTAAAGACTGAAACAGGATCCGCACTTTTCACCGTTCCTTTCAGAATCATTTGATTCATCAGCTAGGAATGGCGATTGCTTCTCCAGACCAATCGAAGGCTAGGCCAAAGTAACTCGATCTTTCCAAGAGGTGTGTGGCCCAACTTTTGAAAGAACTGCTAAATGGAGAACTATTTGGTATTTTTCCGAAGCACTTTTCACCGCAATTGTCATAAGGTTGGTCTCTGCATCCTTAAGCATACGAGAGTTTCACAGACGAAACAGGCTGAGGCCCATTAATCTTGGCATTTCCAATAGTTGGTCCTAGAGACTACCAAGAAAGTGTTTTTTTAAATATTATTCCATTGTGGTTTCAGCATTATTTTCAGAACCTGAGCAGGGTTCTCACATTAGCATAAGAATCCTGCCTGGTAGTTGAGATTTCTGGGTGGGGTGTAGGTGCGGGGCTTCTGTCAGCCCTGCCTTTGATTTGTTTACCTCCAGAGTTGGAAAGTGCATATTTGCGTGAGATGGGAAAAGTGTGGATCGTGCTTCAGATTTCATCCTGACACTTAGAAATGACCAGTGTGTTGGTAATTATTTGCCATTTCCATGGCGTTTGGCACCGTAATAGTCATGAGTTCGGTCTCTGCATCCTGAAGCCTATGATGCTTTTTGCAGAGAAACCTCTGCTGAGGCCCAGGTAACTTGCTATTTCCCATAGCTGGCACAGGAGCCTTGGAAGATAGGATTGTTTTCAGTATTATTTCACCATTTTTTCACCACTGTTTCACGAACGGGAGCACTTTTCAACCGTTAGCGGAAGAATCCTTCTTTGGAGATGAGATATTTTTCTGGGGTGGCAAGTGCAGGGCCTCTGTCAGTCCTGGGTTTGTTGGACTAGCGCCAGACATGAGAAGTGAGCCTTTGTGGGACAGGTGAATAGTGCGGATCCTGTTTCAGTCTAAAGACTGAAACAGAATCCGCACTTTTCACCGTTCCTTTCAGAATCATTTGATTCATCAGCTAGGAATGGCGATTGCTTCTCCAGACCAACCGAAGGCTAGGCCAAAGTACCTCGATCTTTCCAAGAGGTGTGTGGCCCAACTTTTGAAAGAACCGCTAAGTGGAGAACTATTTGGTATTTTTCCGAAGCACTTTTCACCGTAGTTGTCATAAGGTTGGTCTCTGCATCCTTAAGCATACGAGAGTTTTCACAGACGAAACAGGCTGAGGCCCAGTAATCTTGGCATTTCCAATAGTTGGTCCTAGAGACTACCAAGAAAGTGTTTTTTTAAGTATTATTCCGTTGTGGTTTCACCATTATTTTCAGAACCCGAGCAGGGTTCTTGCATTAGCATAAGAATCCTGCCTGGTACTTGAGATTTCTGTGTGGGGTGTAAGGGCGGGGCTTCTGTCAGCCCTGCCTTTGATTTGTTTACCTCCAGAGTTGGAAAGTGCATAGTTGCGTGAGATGGGAAAAGTGTGGATCGTGCTTCCGATTTCATCCAGACACTTTGAAATGAGCAGTGTGTTGGTAATTATTTGCCATTTCCATGGCGTTTGGCACCGTAATAGTCATGAGGTGGGTCTCTGCATCCTGAAGCCTATGATGCTTTTTGCAGAGAAACCTCTGCTGAGGCCCAGGTAACTTGCTATTTCCCATAGCTGGCACAGGAGCCTTGGAAGATAGGATTGTTTTCAGTATTATTTCACCATTTTTTCACCACGGTTTCAAGAACGGGAGCCCTTTTCAACCGTTAGCGGAAGAATCCTTCTTTGGAGATGAGATACTTTTCTGGGGTGGCAAGTGCAGGGCCTCTGTCAGTCCTGGGTTTGTTGGACTAGCGCTAGACATGAGAAGTGCGCCTTTGTGGGACAGGTGAATAGTGCGGATCCTGTTTCAGTCTAAAGACTGAAACAGGATCCTCACTTTTCACCGTTCCTTTCAGAATCATTTGATTCATCAGATAGGAATGGCGATTGCTTCTCCAGACCAATCGAAGGCTAGGCCAAAGTAACTCGATCTTTCCAAGAGGTGTGTGGCCCAACTTTTGAAAGAACCGCTAAGTGGAGAACTATTTGGTATTTTTCCTAATCACTTTTCACCGTAATTGTCATAAGGTTGGTCTCTGCATCCTTAAGCATACGAGAGTTTTCACAGATGAAAGAGGCTGAGGCCCAGTAATCTTGGCATTTCCAATAGTTGGTCTTAGAGACTACCAAGAAAGTGTTCTTTTAAGTATTATTCCTTTGTGGTTTCAGCATTATTTTCAGTACCCGAGCTGGGTTCTCGCATTAGCATAAGAATCCTGCCTGGTAGTTGAGATTTCATGGTGGGGTGTAATTGCGGGGCTTCTGTCAGCCCTGCCTTTGATTTGTTTACCTCCAGAGTTGGAAAGTGCATAGTTGCATGAGATGGGAAAAGTGTGGATCGTGCTTCAGATTTCATCCTGACACTTTGAAATGACCAGTGTGTTGGTAATTATTTGCCATTTCCATGGCGTTTGGCACCGTAATAGTCATGAGGTCGGTCTCTGCATCCTGAAGCCTATGATGCTTTTTGCAGAGAAACCTCTGCTGAGGCCCAGGTAACTTGCTATTTCCCATAGCTGGCACAGGAGCCTTGGAAGATAGGATTGTTTTCAGTATTATTTCACCATTTTTTCACCACTGTTTCAAGAACGGGACCCTTTTCAACCGTTAGCGGAAGAATCCTTCTTTAGAGATGAGATATTTTTCTGGGGTGGCAAGTGCAGGGCCTCTGTCAGTCCTGGGTTTGTTGGACTAGCGCCACACATGAGAAGTGCGCCTTTGTGGGACAGGTGAATAGTGCGGATCCTGTTTCAGTCTAAAGACTGAAACAGGATCCGCACTTTTCACCGTTCCTTTCAGAATCATTTGATTCATCAGCTAGGAATGGCGATTGCTTCTCCAGACCAATCGAAGGCTAGGCCAAAGTAACTCGATCTTTCCAAGAGGTGTGTGGCCCAACTTTTGAAACAACCGCTAAGTGGAGAACTATTTGGTATTTTTCCGAAGCACTTTTCACCATAATTGTCCTAAGGTTGGTCTCTGCATCCTTAAGCATACCAGAGTTTTCACAGACGAAACAGGCTGAGGCCCATTAATCTTGGCATTTCCAATAGTTGGTCCTAGAGACTACCAAGAAAGTGTTCTTTTAAGTATTATTCCGTTGTGGTTTCAGCATTATTTTCAGAACCCGAGCAGGGTTCTCGCATTAGCATAAGAATCCTGCCTGGTAGTTGAGATTTCATGGTGGGGTGTAAGTGCGGGGCTTCTGTCAGGCCTGCCTTTGATTTGTTTACCTCCAGAGGTGGAAAGTGCATACTTGCGTGAGACGGGAAAAGTGTGGTCGTGCTTCCGATTTCATCCTGACACTTTGAAATGACCAGTGTGTTGGTAATTATTTGCCATTTCCATGGCGTTTGGCACCGTAATAGTCATGAGGTCGGTCTCTGCATCCTGAAGCCTATGATGCTTTTTGCAGAGAAACCTCTGCTGAGGCCCAGGTAACTTGCTATTTCCCATAGCTGGCACAGGAGCCTTGGAAGATAGGATTGTTTTCAGTATTATTTCACCATTTTTTCACCACTGTTTCAAGAACGGGAGCCCTTTTCAACCGTTAGCGGAAGAATCCTTCTTTGGAGATGAGATATTTTTCTGGGGTGGCAAGTGCAGGGCCTCTGTCAGTCCTGGGTTTGTTGGACTAGCGCCAGACATGAGAAGTGCGCCTTTGTGGGACAGGTGAATTGTGCGGATCCTGTTTCAGTCTAAAGACTGAAACAGGATCCGCACTTTTCACCGTTCCTTTCAGAATCATTTGATTCATCAGCTAGGAATGCCGATTGATTCTCCAGACCAATCGAAGGCTAGGCCAAAGTAACTCGATCTTTCCAAGAGGTGTGTGGCCCAACTTTTGAAAGAACCGCTAAGTGGAGAACTATTTGGTATTTTTCCGAAGCACTTTTCACCATAATTGTCCTAAGGTTGGTCTCTGCATCCTTAAGCATACCAGAGTTTTCACAGACGAAACAGGCTGAGGCCCATTAATCTTGGCATTTCCAATAGTTGGTCATAGAGACTACCAAGAAAGTGTTCTTTTAAGTATTATTCCGTTGTGGTTTCAGCATTATTTTCAGAACCCGAGCAGGGTTCTCGCGTTAGCATAACAATCCTGCCTGGTAGTTGAGATTTCATGGTGGGGTGTAAGTGCAGGGCTTCTGTCAGGCCTGCCTTTGATTTGTTTACCTCCAGAGTTGGAAAGTGCATACTTGCATGAGATGGGAAAAGTGTGGTCGTGCTTCAGATTTCATCCAGACACTTTGAAATGACCAGTGTGTTGGTAATTATTTGCCATTTCCATGGCGTTTGGCACCGTAATAGTCATGAGGTCGGTCTCTGCATCCTGAAGCCTATGATGCTTTTTGCAGAGAAACCTCTGCTGAGGCCCAGGTAACTTGCTATTTCCCATAGCTGGCACAGGAGCCTTGGAAGATAGGATTGTTTTCAGTATTATTTCACCATTTTTTCCCCACTGTTTCAAGAACGGGAGCCCTTTTCAACCGTTAGCGGAAGAATCCTTCTTTGGAGATGAGATATTTTTCTGGGGTGGCAAGTGCAGGGCCTCTGTCAGTCCTGGGTTTGTTGGACTAGCGCCAGACATGAGAAGTGCGCCTTTGTGGGACAGGTGAATAGTGCGGATCCTGTTTCAGTCTAAAGACTGAAACAGGATCCGCACTTTTCACCGTTCCTTTCAGAATCATTTGATTCATCAGCTAGGAATGGCGATTGCTTCACCAGACCAATCGAAGGCTAGGCCAAAGTAACTCGATCTTTCCAAGAGGTGTGTGGCCCAACTTTTGAAAGAACCGCTAAGTGGAGAACTATTTGGTATTTTTCCTAAGCACTTTTCACCGTAATTGTCCTAAGGTTGGTCTCTGCATCCTTAAGCATACCAGTGTCTTCACAGACGAAACAGGCTGAGGCCCATTAATCTTGGCATTTCCAATAGTTGGTCTTAGAGACTACCAAGAAAGGGTTCTTTTAAGTATTATTCCTTTGTGGTTTCAGCATTATTTTCAGTACCCGAGCAGGGTTCTCGCATTAGCATAAGAATCCTGCCTGGTAGTTGAGATTTCATGGTGGGGTGTAAGTGCGGGGCTTCTGTCAGCCCTGTCTTTGATTTGTTTACCTCCAGAGTTGGAAAGTGCATAGTTGCGTGAGATGGGAAAAGTGTGGATCGTGCTTCAGATTTCATCCTGACACTTTGAAATGACCAGTGTGTTGGTAATTATTTACCATTTCCATGGCGTTTGGCACCGTAATAGTCATGAGGTCGGTCTCTGCATCCTGAAGCCTATGATGCTTTTTGCAGAGAAACCTCTGCTGAGGCCCAGGTAACTTGCTATTTCCCATAGCTGGCACAGGAGCCTTGGAAGATAGGATTGTTTTCAGTATTATTTCACCATTTTTTCACCACTGTTTCAAGAACGGGAACCCTTTTCAACCGTTAGCGGAAGAATCCTTCTTTGGAGATGAGATATTTTTCTGGGGTGGCAAGTGCAGGGCCTCTGTCAGTCCTGGGTTTGTTGGACTAGCGCCAGACATGAGAAGTGCGCCTTTGTGGGACAGGTGAATAGTGCGGATCCTGTTTCAGTCTTTAGACTGAAACCGGATCCGCACTTTTCACCGTTCCTTTCAGAATCATTTGATTCATCAGCTAGGAATGGCGATTGCTTCTCCAGACCAATCGAAGGCTAGGCCAAAGTAACTCGATCTTTCCAAGAGGTGTGTGGCCCAACTTTTGAAAGAACTGCTAAGTGGAGAACTATTTGGTATTTTTCCTAAGCACTTTTGACCGTAATTGTCCTAAGGTTGGTCTCTGCATCATTAAGCATACGAGAGTTTTCACAGATGAAACAGGCTGAGGCCCAGTAATCTTGGCATTTCCAATAGTTGGTCCTAGAGACTACCAAGAAAGTGTTTTTTTAAGTATTATTCTGTTGTGGTTTCAGCATTATTTTCAGAACCCGAGCAGGGTTCTCGCATTAGCATAAGAATGCTGCCTGGTAGTTAAGTTTTCTGGGTGGGGTGTAAGTGGGGGGCTTCTGTCCGGCCTGCCTTTGATTTGTTTACCTCCAGAGTTGGAAAGTGCATATTTGCGTGAGATGGGAAAAGTGTGGATCGTGCTTCAGATTTCATCCAGACACTTTGAAATTACCAGTGTGTTGGTAATTATTTGCCATTTCCATGGCGTTTGGCACCGTAATAGTCATGAGGTCGGTCTCTGCATCCTGAAGCCTATGATGCTTTTTGCAGAGAAACCTCAGCTGAGCTCCAGGTAACTTCCTATTTCCCATAGCTGGCACAGGAGCCTTGGAAGATATTATTGTTTTCAGTATTATTTCACCATTTTTTTCCCACTGTTTCAAGAACGGGAGCCCTTTTCAACCGTTAGCGGAAGAATCCTTCTTTGGAGATGAGATATTTTTCTGGGGTGGCAAGTGCAGGGCCTCTGTCAGTCCTGGGTTTGTTGGACTAGCGCCAGACATGGGAAGTGCGCCTTTGTGGGACAGGTGAATAGTCCGGATCCTGTTTCAGTCTAAAGACTGAAACAGGATCCGCACTTTTCACCGTTCCTTTCAGAATCATTTGATTCATCAGCTAGGAATGGCGATTGCTTCTCCAGACCAATCGAAGGCTAGGCCAAAGTAACTCGATCTTTCCAAGAGGTGTGTGGCCCAAATTTTGAAAGAACCGCTAAGTGGAGAACTATTTGGTATTTTTACGAAGCACTTTTCACCGTAATTGTCCTAAGGTTGGTCTCTGCATCCTTAAGCATACCAGTGTTTTCACAGACGAAACAGGCTGAGGCCGATTAATCTTGGCATTTCCAATAGTTGGTCCTAGAGACTACCAAGAAAGTGTTCTTTTAAGTATTATTCCGTTGTGGTTTCAGCATTATTTTCAGAACCCGAGCAGGGTTCTCGCATTAGCATAAGAATCCTGCCTGGTAGTTGAGATTTCATGGTGGGGTGTAAGTGCGGGGCTTCTGTCAGGCCTGCCTTTGATTTGTTTACCTCCAGAGGTGGAAAGTGCATACTTGCGTGAGACGGGAAAAGTGTGGTCGTGCTTCGGATTTCATCCTGACACTTTGAAATGACCAGTGTGTTGGTAATTATTTGCCATTTCCATGGCGTTTGGCACCGTAATAGTCATGAGGTCGGTCTCTGCATCCTGAAGCCTATGATGCTTTTTGCAGAGAAACCTCTGCTGAGGCCCAGGTAACTTGCTATTTCCCATAGCTGGCACAGGAGCCTTGGAAGATAGGATTGTTTTCAGTATTATTTCACCATTTTTTCACCACTGTTTCAAGAACGGGAGCCCTTTTCAACCGTTAGCGGAAGAATCCTTCTTTGGAGATGAGATATTTTTCTGGGGTGGCAAGTGCAGGGCCTCTGTCAGTCCTGGGTTTGTTGGATTAGCGCCAGACATGAGAAGTGCGCCTTTGTGGGACAGGTGAATTGTGCGGATCCTGTTTCAGTCTAAAGACTGAAACAGGATCCGCACTTTTCACCGTTCCTTTCAGAATCATTTGATTCATCAGCTAGGAATGGCGATTGCTTCTCCAGACCAATCGAAGGCTAGGCCAAAGTAACTCGATCTTTCCAAGAGGTGTGTGGCCCAACTTTTGAAACAACCGCTAAGTGGAGAACTATTTGGTATTTTTCCGAAGCACTTTTCACCATAATTGTCCTAAGGTTGGTCTCTGCATCCTTAAGCATACCAGAGTTTTCACAGACGAAACAGGCTGAGGCCCATTAATCTTGGCATTTCCAATAGTTGGTCCTAGAGACTACCAAGAAAGTGTTCTTTTAAGTATTATTCCGTTGTGGTTTCAGCATTATTTTCAGAACCCGAGCAGGGTTCTCGCGTTAGCATAACAATCCTGCCTGGTAGTTGAGATTTCATGGTGGGGTGTAAGTGCGGGGCTTCTGTCAGGCCTGCCTTTGATTTGTTTACCTCCAGAGGTGGAAAGTGCATACTTGCGTGAGACGGGAAAAGTGTGGTCGTGCTTCAGATTTCATCCAGACACTTTGAAATGACCAGTGTGTTGGTAATTATTTGCCATTTCCATGGCGTTTGGCACCGTAATAGTCATGAGGTCGGTCTCTGCATCCTGAAGCCTATGATGCTTTTTGCAGAGAAACCTCTGCTGAGGCCCAGGTAACTTGCTATTTCCCATAGCTGGCACAGGAGCCTTGGAAGATAGGATTGTTTTCAGTATTATTTCACCATTTTTTCCCCACTGTTTCAAGAACGGGAGCCCTTTTCAACCGTTAGCGGAAGAATCCTTCTTTTGAGATGAGATATTTTTCTGGGGTGGCAAGTGCAGGGCCTCTGTCAGTCCTGGGTTTGTTGGACTAGCGCCAGACATGAGAAGTGCGCCTTTGTGGGACAGGTGAATAGTGCGGATCCTGTTTCAGTCTAAAGACTGAAACAGGATCCGCACTTTTCACCGTTCCTTTCAGAATCATTTGATTCATCAGCTAGGAATGGCGATTGCTTCACCAGACCAATCGAAGGCTAGGCCAAAGTAACTCGATCTTTCCAAGAGGTGTGTGGCCCAACTTTTGAAAGAACCGCTAAGTGGAGAACTATTTGGTATTTTTCCGAAGCACTTTTCACCGTAATTGTCCTAAGGCTGGTCTCTGCATCCTTAAGTATACCAGAGTTTTCACAGACGAAACAGGCTGAGGCCCATTAATCTTGGCATTTCCAATAGTTGGTCCTAGAGACTACCAAGAAACTGTTCTTTTAAGTATTATTCCGTTGTGGTTTCAGCATTATTTTCAGAACCCGAGCAGGGTTCTCGCATTAGCATAAGAATCCTGCCTGGTAGTTGAGATTTCATGGTGGGGTGTAAGTGCGGGGCTTCTGTAGGCCCTGCCTTTGATTTGTTTACCTCCAGAGTTGGAAAGTGCATATTTGCGTGAGATGGGAAAAGTGTGGATCGTGCTTCAGATTTCATCCTGACACTTTGAAATGAGCAGTGTGTTGGTAATTATTTGCCATTTCCATGGCGTTTGGCACCGTAATAGTCATGAGGTGGGTCTCTGTATCCTGAAGCCTATGATGCTTTTTGCAGAGAAACCTCTGCTGAGGCCCAGGTAACTTGCTATTTCCCATAGCTGGCACAGGAGCCTTGGAAGATAGGATTGTTTTCAGTATTATTTCACCATTTTTTCACCACTGTTTCAAGAACGGGAGCCCTTTTCAACCGTTAGCGGAAGAATCCTTCTTTGGAGATGAGATATTTTTCTGGGGTGGCAAGTGCAGGGCCTCTGTCAGTCCTGGGTTTGTTGGACTAGCGCCAGACATGAGAAGTGCGCCTTTGTGGGACAGGTGAATAGTGCGGATCCTGTTTCAGTCTAAAGACTTTAACAGGATCCGCACTTTTCACCGTTCCTTTCAGAATCATTTGATTCATCAGCTAGGAATGGCGATTGCTTCTCCAGACCAATCGAAGGCTAGGCCAAAGTAACTCAATCTTTCCAAGAGGTGTGTGGCCCAACTTTTGAAAGAACCGCTAAGTGGAGAACTATTTGGTATTTTTCCAAAGCACTTTTCACCGTAATTGTCATAAGGTTCGTCTCTGCATCCTTAAGCATACGAGAGTTTTCACAGACGAAACAGGCTGAGGCCCAGTAATCTTAGCATTTCCAATAGTTGGTCTTAGAGACTACCAAGAAAGTGTTTTTTTAAGTATTATTCCATTGTGGTTTCAGCATTATTATCAGAACCCGAACAGGTTTCTCGCATTAGCATAAGAATCCTGCCTGGTAGTTGAGATTTCATGGTGGGGTGAAAGTGCAGGGCTTCTGTCAGCCCTGCCTTTGATTTGTTTACCTCCAGAGTTGGAAAGTGCATAGTTGCGTGAGATGGGAAAAGTGTGGATCGTGCTTCCGATTTCATCCTGACACTTTGAAATGAGCAGTGTGTTGGTAATTATTTGCCATTTCCATGGCGTTTGGCCCCGTAATAGTCATGAGGTCGGTCTCTGCATCCTGAAGCATATGATGCTTTTTGCAGAGAAACCTCTGCTGAGGCCCAGGTAACTTGCTATTTCCCATAGCTGGCACAGGAGCCTTGGAAGATAGGATTGTTTTCAGTATTATTTCACCATTTTTTCACCACTGTTTCAAGAACGGGAGCCCTTTTCAACCGTTAGCGGAAGAATCCTTCTTTGGAGATGAGATATTTTTCTGGGGTGGCAAGTGCAGGGCCTCTGTCAGTCCTGGGTTTGTTGGACTAGCGCCAGACATGAGAAGTGCGCCTTTGTGGGACAGGTGAATAGTGCGGATCCAGGATCCGCACTTTTCACCGTTCCTTTCAGAATCATTTGATTCATCAGCTAGGAATGGCGATTGCTTCTCCAGACCAATCGAAGGCTAGGCCAAAGTAACTCGATCTTTCCAAGAGGTGTGTGGCCCAACTTTTGAAAGAACCGCTAAGTAGAGAACTATTTGGTATTTTTCCGAAGCATTTTTCACCGTAGTTGTCATAAGGTTGGTCTCTGCATCCTTAAGCATACGAGAGTTTTCACAGACGAAACAGGCTGAGGCCCAGTAATCTTGGCATTTCCAATAGTTTGTCCTAGAGACTAGCAAGAAAGTGTTCTTTTAAGTATTATTCCGTTGTGGTTTCAGCATTATTTTCAGAAACCGAGCAGGGTTCTCGCATTAGCATAAGCAAACTGCCTGGTAGTTGAGATTTCTGGGTGGGGTATAAGTTGGGGGATTCTGTCAGCCCTGCCTTTGATTTGTTTACCTCCAGAGTTGGAAAGTGCATAATTGCGTGAGATGGGAAAAGTGTGGATCCTGTTTCAGATTTCATACTGACATTTGAAATGATCAGTGTGGTGGTAATTCTTTGCCATTTCCATGGCCTTGGCACCGTAATAGTCATGAGGTCGGTCTCTGCATCCTGAAGCCTATGATGCTTTTTGCAGAGAAACCTCTGCTCAGGCCCAGGTAACTTGCTATTTCCCATAGCTGGCACAGGAGCCTTGGAAGATAGGATTGTTTTCAGTATTATTTCACCATTTTTTCACCACTGTTTCAAGAACGGGAGCCCTTTTCAACCGTTAGCGGAAGAATCCTTCTTTGGAGATGAGATATTTTTCTGGGGTGGCAAGTGCAGGGCCTCTGTCAGTCCTGGGTTTGTTGGACTAGCGCCAGACATGAGAAGTGAGCCTTTGTGGGACAGGTGAATAGTGCGGATCCTGTTTCAGTCTAAAGACTGAAACAGGATCCGCACTTTTCACCGTTCCTTTCAGAATCATTTGATTCATCAGCTAGGAATGGCGATTGCTTCTCCAGACCAATCGAAGGCTAGGCCAAAGTACCTCGATCTTTCCAAGAGGTGTGTGGCCCAACTTTTGAAAGAACCGCTAAGTGGAGAACTATTTGGTATTTTTCCTAAGCACTTTTCACCGTAATTGTCCTAAGGTTGGTCTCTGCATCCTTAAGCATACCAGAGTCTTCACAGACGAAACAGGCTGAGGCCCAGTAATCTTGGCATTTCCAATAGTTGGTCCTAGAGACTACCAAGAAAGTGTTCTTTTAAGTATTATTCCTTTGTGGTTTCAGCATTATTTTCAGTACCCGATCAGTGCTCTCGCATTAGCATAAGAATCCTGCCTGGTAGTTGAGATTTCTGTGTGGGGTGTAAGTGCGGGGCTTCTGTCAGCCCTGTCTTTGATTTGTTTACCTCCAGAGTTGGAAAGTGCATAGTTGCGTGAGATGGGAAAAGTGTGGATCGTGCTTCCGATTTCATCCAGACACTTTGAAATGAGCAGTGTGTTGGTAATTATTTGCCATTTCCATGGCGTTTGGCCCCGTAATAGTCATGAGGTGGGTCTCTGCATCCTGAAGCCTATGATGCTTTTTGCAGAGAAACCTCTGCTGAGGCCCAGGTAACTTGCTATTTCCCATAGCTGGCACAGGAGCCTTGGAAGATAGGATTGTTTTCAGTATTATTTCACCATTTTTTCACCACTGTTTCAAGAACGGGAGCCCTTTTCAACCGTTAGCGGAAGAATCCTTCTTTGGAGATGAGATATTTTTCTGGGGTGGCAAGTGCAGGGCCTCTGTCAGTCCTGGGTTTGTTGGACTAGCGACAGACATGAGAAGTGCGCCTTTGTGGGACAGGTGAATAGTGCGGATCCTGTTTCAGTCTAAAGACTGAAACAGGATCCACACTTTTCACCGTTCCTTTCAGAATCATTTGACTCATCAGCTAGGAATGGCGATTGCTTCTCCAGACCAATCGAAGGCTAGGCCAAAGTAACTCGATCTTTCCAAGAGGTGTGTGGCCCAACTTTTGAAAGAACCGCTAAGTGGAGAACTATTTGGTATTTTTCCGAAGCACTTTTCACCGTAGTTGTCATAAGGTTGGTCTCTGCATCCTTAAGCATACCAGAGTTTTCACAGACGAAACAGGCTGAGGCCCAGTAATCTTGGCATTTCCAATAGTTTGTCCAAGAGACTAGCAAGAAAGTGTTCTTTTAAGTATTATTCCGTTGTGATTTCAGCATTATTTTCAGAACCCGAGCAGGGTTCTCGGATTAGCATAAGAATCCTGCCTCGTAATTGAGATTTCTGGGTGGGGTGTAGGTGCGGGGCTTCTGTCAGCCCTGCCTTTGATTTGTTTACCTCCAGAGTTGGAAAGTGCATATTTGCGTGAGATGGGAAAAGTGTGGATCGTGCTTCAGATTTCATCCTGACACTTAGAAATGACCAGTGTGTTGGTAATTATTTGCCATTTCCATGGCGTTTGGCACCGTAATAGTCATGAGGTCGGTCTCTGCATCCTGAAGCCTATGATGCTTTTTGCAGAGAAACCTCTGCTGAGGCCCAGGTAACTTGCTATTTCCCGTAGCTGGCACAGGAGCCTTGGAAGATAGGATTGTTTTCAGTATTATTTCACCATTTTTTCACCACTGTTTGAAGAACGGGAGCCCTTTTCAACCTTTAGCAGAAGAATCCTTCTTTGGAGATGAGATATTTTTCTGGGGTGGCAAGTGCAGGGCCTCTGTCAGTCCTGGGTTTGTTGGACTAGTGCCAGACATGAGAAGTGCGCCTTTGTGGGACAGGTGAATAGTGCGGATCCAGGATCTGCACTTTTCACCGTTCCTTTCAGAATCATTTGATTCATCAGCTAGGAATGGCGATTGCTTCTCCAGACCAATCGAAGGCTAGGTCAAAGTACCTCGATCTTTCCAAGAGGTGTGTGGCCCAACTTTTGAAAGAACCGCTAAGTGGAGAACTATTTGGTATTTTTCCGAAGCACTTTTCACCGTAGTTGTCATAAGGTTGGTCTCTGCATCCTTAAGCATACGAGAGTTTTCACAGACGAAACAGGCTGAGGCCCAGTAATCTTGGCATTTCCAATAGTTTGTCCTAGAGACTAGCAAGAAAGTGTTCTTTTAAGTATTATTCCGTTGTGGTTTCAGCATTATTTTCAGAACCCGAGCAGGGTTCTCGCATTAGCATAAGCATCCTGCCTGGTAGTTGAGCTTTCTGGGTGGGGTATAAGTTGGGGGATTCTGTCATCCCTGCCTTTGATTTGTTTACCTCCAGAGTTGGAAAGTGCATAATTGCGTGAGATGGGAAAAGTGTGGATCGTGTTTCAGATTTCATACTGACATTTGAAATGATCAGTGTGGTGGTAATTCTTTGCCATTTCCATGGCCTTGGCACCGTAATAGTCATGAGGTCGGTCTCTGCATCCTGAAGCCTATGATGCTTTTTGCAGAGAAACCTCTGCTGAGGCCCAGGTAACTTGCTATTTCCCATAGCTGGCACAGGAGCCTTGGAAGATAGGATTGTTTTCAGTATTATTTCACCATTTTTTCACCACTGTTTGAAGAACGGGAGCCCTTTTCAACCGTTAGCGGAAGAATCCTTCTTTGGAGATGAGATATTTTTCTGGGCTGGCAAGTGCAGGGCCTCTGTCAGTCCTGGGTTTGTTGGACTAGCGCCAGACATGAGAAGTGCGCCTTTGTGGGACAGGTGAATAGTGCGGATCCTGTTTCAGTCTAAAGACTGAAACAGGATCCGCACTTTTCACCGTTCCTTTCAGAATCATTTGATTCATCAGCTAGGAATGGCGATTGCTTCTCCAGACCAATCGAAGGCTAGGCCAAAGTTACTCGATGTTTCCAAGAGGTGTGTGGCCCAACTTTTGAAAGAACCGCTAAGTGGAGAACTATTTGTTATTTTTCCGAAGCACTTTTCACCTTAATTGTCATAAGGTTGGTCTCTGCATCCTTAAGCATACCAGTGTCTTCACAGACGAAACAGGCTGAGGCCCATTAATCTTGGCATTTCCAATAGTTGGTCCTGGAGACTACTAAGAAAGTGTTTTTTTAAGTATTATTCCGTTGTGGTTTCAGCATTATTTTCAGTACCCGAGCAGGGTTCTCGCATTAGCATGAGAATCCTGCCTGGTAGTTGAGATTTCATGGTGGGGTGTAAGTGCGGGGCTTCTGTCAGCCCTGCCTTTGATTTGTTTACCTCCAGAGTTGGAAAGTGCATAGCTGCGTGAGATGGGAAAAGTGTGGATCGTGCTTCAGATTTCATCCTGACACTTTGAAATGACCAGTGTGTTGGTAATTATTTGCCATTTCCATGGCGTTTGGCCCCGTAATAGTCATGAGGTCGGTCTCTGCATCCTGAAGCCTATGATGCTTTTTGCAGAGAAACCTCTGCTGAGGCCCAGGTAACTTGCTATTTCCCATAGATGGCACAGGAGCCTTGGAAGATAGGATTGTTTTCAGTATTATTTCACCATTTTTTCACCACTGTTTGAAGAACGGGAGCCCTTTTCCACCGTTAGCGGAAGAATCCTTCTTTGGAGATGAGATATTTTTCTGGGCTGGCAAGTGCAGGGCCTCTGTCAGTCCTGGGTTTGTTGGACTAGCGCCAGACATGAGAAGTGCGCCTTTGTGGGACAGGTGAATAGTGCGGATCCTGTTTCAGTCTAAAGACTGAAACAGGATCCGCACTTTTCACCGTTCCTTTCAGAATCATTTGATTCATCAGCTAGGAATGCCGATTGCTTCTCCAGACCAATCGAAGGCTAGGCCAAAGTAACTCGATCTTTCCAAGAGGTGTGTGGCCCAACTTTTGAAAGAACCGCTAAGTGAAGAACTATTTGGTATTTTTCCGAAGCGCTTTTCACCGTAATTGTCATAAGGTTGGTCTCTGCATCCTTAAGCATACCAGTGTCTTCACAGACGAAACAGGCTGAGGCCCAGTAATCTTGGCATTTCCAATAGTTGGTCTTAGAGACTACAAAGAAAGTGTTCTTTTAAGTATTATTCCATTGTGGTTTCAGCATTATTTTCTGAACCCGAGCAGGGTTCTCGCATTAGCATAAGAATCCTGCCTGGTAGTTGAGATTTCTAGGTGGGGTGTAAGTACAGGGCTTCTGTCAGCCCTGCCTTTGATTTGTTTACCTCCAGAGTTGGAAAGTGCATAGTTGCGTGAGATGGGAAAACTGTGGATCGTGCTTCAGATTTCATCCTGACACTTTGAAATGACCAGTGTGTTGGTAATTATTTGCCATTTCCATGGCGTTTGGCCCCGTAATAGTCATGAGGTCGGTCTCTGCATCCTGAAGCCTATGATGCTTTTTGCAGAGAAACCTCTGCTGAGGCCCAGGTAACTTGCTATTTCCCATAGATGGCACAGGAGCCTTGGAAGATAGGATTGTTTTCAGTATTATTTCACCATTTTTTCACCACTGTTTGAAGAACGGGAGCCCTTTTCAACCGTTAGCGGAAGAATCCTTCTTTGGAGATGAGATATTTTTCTGGGGTGGCAAGTGCAGGGCCTCTGTCAGTCCTGGGTTTGTTGGACTAGCGCCAGACATGAGAAGTGTG
Organism: Lemur catta; assembly: GCF_020740605.2. Taxonomy (NCBI): domain Eukaryota; kingdom Metazoa; phylum Chordata; class Mammalia; order Primates; family Lemuridae; genus Lemur; species Lemur catta. The sequence continues at coordinate 81,897,361 of NC_059132.1, read as the reverse complement.
CCTTTGTGGGACAGGTGAATAGTGCGGATCCTGTTTCAGTCTAAAGACTGAAACAGGATCCGCACTTTTCACCGTTCCTTTCAGAATCATTTGATTCACCAGCTAGGAATGGCGATTGCTTCTCCAGACCAATCGAAGGCTAGGCCAAAGTAACTCGATCTTTCCAAGAGGTGTGTGGCCCAACTTTTGAAAGAACTGCTAAGTGGAGAACTATTTGGTATTTTTCCTAAGCACTTTTCACCGTAATTGTCATAAGGTTGGTCTCTGCATCCTTAAGCATACGAGAGTTTTCACAGACGAAACAGGCTGAGGCACAGTAATGTTGGCATTTCCAATAGTTGGTCCTAGAGACTACCAAGAATGTGTTTTTTTAAGCATTATTCCATTGTGGTTTCAGCATTATTTTCAGAACCCGAGCAGGGTTCTCGCATTAGCATAAGAATCCTGCCTGGTAGTTGAGATTTCTGGGTGGGGTGTAAGTGCAGGGCTTCTGTCAGCCCTGCCTTTGATTTGTTTACCTCCAGAGTTGGAAAGTGCATATTTGCGTGAGATGGGAAAAGTGTGGATCGTGCTTCAGATTTAATCCAGACACTTTGAAATGACCATTGTGTTGGTAATTATATGCCATTTCCATGGCGTTTGGCACCGTAATAGTCATGAGGTCGGTCTGTGCATCCTGAAGCCTATGATGCTTATTGCAGAGAAACCTCTGCTGAGGCCCAGGTAACTTGCTATTTCCCATAGCTGGCACAGGAGTCTTGGAACATAGGATGGTTTTCAGTATTATTTGACCATTTTTTCACCACTGTTTCAAGAACGGGAGCCCTTTTCAACCGTTAGCGGAAGAATCCTTCTTTGGAGATGAGATATTTTTCTGGGGTGGCAAGTGCAGGGCCTCTGTCAGTCCTGGGTTTGTTGGACTAGCGCCAGACATGGGAAGTGCGCCTTTGTGGGACAGGTGAATAGTCCGGATCCTGTTTCAGTCTAAAGACTGAAACAGGATCCGCACTTTTCACCGTTCCTTTCAGAATCATTTGATTCATCAGCTAGGAATGGCGATTGTTTCTCCAGAGCAATCGAAGGCTAGGCCAAAGTAACTCGATCTTTCCAAGAGGTGTGTGGCCCAACTTTTGAAAGAACCGCTAAGTGGAGAACTATTTGGTATTTTTCCGAAGCGCTTTTCACCGTAATTGTCATAAGGTTGGTCTCTGCATCCTTAAGCATACCAGTGTCTTCACAGACGAAACTGGCTGAGGCCCAGTAATCTTGGCATTTCCAATAGTTGGTCTTAGAGACTACAAAGAAAGTGTTCTTTTAAGTATTATTCCATTGTGGTTTCAGCATTATTTTCTGAACCCGAGCAGGGTTCTCGCATTAGCATAAGAATCCTGCCTGGTAGTTGAGATTTCTGGGTGCGGTGTAAGTGCAGGGCTTCTGTCAGCCCTGCCTTTGATTTGTTTACCTCCAGAGTTGGAAAGTGCATATTTGCGTGAGATGGGAAAAGTGTGGATCGTGCTTCAGATTTCATCCAGACACTTTGAAATGACCAGTGTGTTGGTAATTATTTGCCATTTCCATGGCGTTTGGCACCATAATAGTCATGAGGTCGGTCCCTGCATCCTGAAGCCTATGATGCTTTTTGCAGAGAAACCTCTGCTGAGGCCCAGGTAACTTGCTATTTCCCATAGCTGGCACAGGAGCCTTGGAAGATAGGATTGTTTTCAGTATTATTTCACCATTTTTTCACCACTGTTTGAAGAACGGGAGCCCTTTTCAACCGTTAGCGGAAGAATCCTTCTTTGCAGATGAGATATTTTTCTGGGGTGGCAAGTGCAGGGCCTCTGTCAGTCCTGGGTTTGTTGGACTAGCGCCAGACATGAGAAGTGCGCCTTTGTGGGACAGGTGAATAGTGCGGATCCTGTTTCAGTCTAAAGACTGAAACAGGATCCGCACTTTTCACCGTTCCTTTCAGAATCATTTGATTCATCAGCTAGGAATGGCGATTGCTTCTCCAGACCAATCGAAGGCTAGGCCAAAGTAACTCGATCTTTCCAAGAGGTGTGTGGCCCAACTTTTGAAAGAACCGCTAAGTGAAGAACTATTTGGTATTTTTCCGAAGCGCTTTTCACCGTAATTGTCATAAGGTTGGTCTCTGCATCCTTAAGCATACCAGTGTCTTCACAGACGAAACAGGCTGAGGCCCAGTAATCTTGGCATTTCCAATAGTTGGTCTTAGAGACTACAAAGAAAGTGTTCTTTTAAGTATTATTCCATTGTGGTTTCAGCATTATTTTCTGAACCCGAGCAGGGTTCTCGCATTAGCATAAGAATCCTGCCTGGTAGTTGAGATTTCTAGGTGGGGTGTAAGTGCAGGGCTTCTGTCAGCCCTGCCTTTGATTTGTTTACCTCCAGAGTTGGAAAGTGCATATTTGCGTGAGATGGGAAAAGTGTGGATCGTGCTTCCGATTTCATCCTGACACTTTGAAATGACCAGTGTGTTGGAAATTATTTGCCATTTCCATGGCGTTTGGCCCCGTAATAGTCATGAGGTCGGTCTCTGCATCCTGAAGCCTATGATGCTTTTTGCAGAGAAACCTCTGCTGAGGCCCAGGTAACTTGCTATTTCCCATAGATGGCACAGGAGCCTTGGAAGATAGGATTGTTTTCAGTATTATTTCACCATTTTTTCACCACTGTTTGAAGAACGGGAGCCCTTTTCAACCGTTAGCGGAAGAATCCTTCTTTGGAGATGAGATATTTTTCTGGGGTGGCAAGTGCAGGGCCTCTGTCAGTCCTGGGTTTGTTGGACTAGCGCCAGACATGAGAAGTGTGCCTTTGTGGGACAGGTGAATAGTGCGGATCCTGTTTCAGTCTAAAGACTTTCCAAGAGGTGTGTGGCCCAACTTTTGAAAGAACCGCTAAGTGGAGAACTATTTGGTATTTTTCCTAAGCACTTTTCACCGTAATTGTCCTAAGGTTGGTCTCTGCATCCTTAAGCATACGAGAGTTTTCACAGACGAAACAGGCTGAGGCACAGTAATGTTGGCATTTCCAATAGTTGGTCCTAGAGACTGCCAAGAATGTGTTTTTTTAAGCATTATTCCATTGTGGTTTCAGCATTATTTTCAGAACCCGAGCAGGGTTCTCGCATTAGCATAAGAATCCTGCCTGGTAGTTGAGATTTCTGGGTGGGGTGTAAGTGCAGGGCTTCTGTCAGCCCTGCCTTTGATTTGTTTACCTCCAGAGTTGGAAAGTGCATATTTGCGTGAGATGGGAAAAGTGTGGATCGTGCTTCAGATTTAATCCAGACACTTTGAAATGACCAGTGTGTTGGTAATTATATGCCATTTCCATGGCGTTTGGCACCGTAATAGTCATGAGGTCGGTCTCTGCATCCTGAAGCCTATGATGCTTATTGCAGAGAAACCTCTGCTGAGGCCCAGGTAACTTGCTATTTCCCATAGCTGGCACAGGAGTCTTGGAACATAGGATGGTTTTCAGTATTATTTCACCATTTTTTCACCACTGTTTCAAGAACGGGAGCCCTTTTCAACCGTTAGCGGAAGAATCTTTCTTTGGAGATGAGATATTTTTCTGGGGTGGCAAGTGCAGGGCCTCTGTCAGTCCTGGGTTTGTTGGACTAGCGCCAGACATGGGAAGTGCGCCTTTGTGGGACAGGTGAATAGTCCGGATCCTGTTTCAGTCTAAAGACTGAAACAGGATCCGCACTTTTCACCGTTCCTTTCAGAATCATTTGATTCATCAGCTAGGAATGGCGATTGCTTCTCCAGACCAATCGAAGGCTAGGCCAAAGTAACTCGATCTTTCCAAGAGGTGTGTGGCCCAACTTTTGAAAGAACCGCTAAGTGGAGAACTATTTGGTATTTTTCCGAAGCGCTTTTCACCGTAATTGTCATAAGGTTGGTCTCTGCATCCTTAAGCATACCAGTGTCTTCACAGACGAAACTGGCTGAGGCCCAGTAATCTTGGCATTTCCAATAGTTGGTCTTAGAGACTACAAAGAAAGTGTTCTTTTAAGTATTATTCCTTTGTGGTTTCAGCATTATTTTCTGAACCCGAGCAGGGTTCTCGCATTAGCAAAAGAATCCTGCCTGGTAGTTGAGATTTCTGGGTGCGGTGTAAGTGCAGGGCTTCTGTCAGCCCTGCCTTTGATTTGTATACCTCCAGAGTTGGAAAGTGCATATTTGCGTGAGATGGGAAAAGTGTGGATCGTGCTTCAGATTTCATCCAGACACTTTGAAATGACCAGTGTGTTGGTAATTATTTGCCATTTCCATGGCGTTTGGCACCATAATAGTCATGAGGTCGGTCCCTGCATCCTGAAGCCTATGATGCTTTTTGTAGAGAAACCTCTGCTGAGGCCCAGGTAACTTGCTATTTCCCATAGCTGGCACAGGAGCCTTGGAAGATAGGATTGTTTTCAGTATTATTTCACCATTTTTTCACCACTGTTTCAAGAACAGGAGCCCTTTTCAACCGTTAGCAGAAGAATCCTTCTTTGGAGATGAGATATTTTTCTGGGGTGGCAAGTGCAGGGCCTCTGTCAGTCCTGGGTTTGTTGGACTAGCGCCAGACATGAGAAGTGCGCCTTTGTGGGACAGGTGAATAGTGCGGATCCTGTTTCAGTCTAAAGACTGAAACAGGTTCCACACTTTTCACCGTTCCTTTCAGAATCATTTGATTCATCAGCTAGGAATGGCGATTGCTTCTCCAGACCAATCGAAGGCTAGGCCAAAGTAACTCGATCTTTCCAAGAGGTGTGTGGCCCAACTTTTGAAAGAACCGCTAAGTGGAGAACTATTTGGTATTTTTCCGAAGCACTTTTCACCGTAGTTGTCATAAGGTTGGTCTCTGCATCCTTAAGCATACCAGTGTCTTCACAGACGAAACAGGCTGAGGCCCAGTAATCTTGGCATTTCCAATAGTTTGTCCAAGAGACTAGCAAGACAGTGTTCTTTTAAGTATTATTCTGTTGTGATTTCAGCATTATTTTCAGAACCCGAGCAGGGTTCTCGCATTAGCTTAAGAATCCTGCCTGGTAGTTGAGATTTCTGGGTGGGGTGTAGGTGCGGGGCTTCTGTCAGCCCTGCCTTTGATTTGTTTACCTCCAGAGTTGGAAAGTGCATATTTGCGTGAGATGGGAAAAGTGTGGATCGTGCTTCAGATTTCATCCAGACACTTTGAAATGACCAGTGTGTTGGTAATTATTTGCCATTTCCATGGCGTTTGGCCCCGTAATAGTCATGAGGTCGGTCTCTGCATCCTGAAGCCTATGATGCTTTTTGCAGAGAAACCTCTGCTGAGGCCCAGGTAACTTGCTATTTCCCATAGCTGGCACAGGAGCCTTGGAAGATATTATTGTTTTCAGTATTATTTCAACATTTTTTCACCACTGTTTGAAGAACGGAGCCCTTTTCAACCGTTAGCGGAAGAATCCTTCTTTGGAGATGAGATATTTTTCTGGGGTGACAAGTGCAGGGCCTCTGTCAGTCCTGGGTTTGTTTGACTAGCGCCAGATATGAGAAGTGCGCCTTTGTGGGACAGGTGAATAGTGCGGATCCTGTTTCAGTCTAAAGACTGTAACAGGATCTGCACTTTTCACCGTTCCTTTCAGAATCATTTGATTCATCAGCTAGGAATGGCGATTGCTTCTCCAGACCAATCGAAGGCTAGGCCAAAGTAACTCGATCTTTCCAAGAGGTGTGTGGCCAAACTTTTGAAAGAACCGCTAAGTGGAGAACTATTTGGTATTTTTCCGAAGCACTTTTCACCGTAATTGTCCTAAGGTTGGTCTCTGCATCCTTAAGCATACCAGAGTTTTCACAGACGAAACAGGCTGAGGCCCATTAATCTTGGCATTTCCAGTAGTTGATCATAGAGACTACCAAGAAAGTGTTCTTTTAAGTATTATTCTCTTGTGGTTTCAGCATTATTTTCAGAACCGGAGCAGGGTTCTCGCATTAGCATAAGAATCCTGCCTGGTAGTTGAGATTTCATGGTGGGGTGTAAGTGCGGGGCTTCTGTCAGCCCTGCCTTTGATTTGTTTACCTCCAGAGTTGGAAAGTGCATAGTTGCGTGAGATGGGAAAACTGTGGATCGTGCTTCAGATTTCATCCTGACACTTTGAAATGACCAGTGTGTTGGTAATTATTTGCCATTTCCATGGCGTTTGGCCCCGTAATAGTCATGAGGTCGGTCTCTGCATCCTGAAGCCTATGATGCTTTTTGCAGAGAAACCTCTGCTGAGGCCCAGGTAACTTGCTATTTCCCATAGCTGGCACAGGAGCCTTGGAAGATAGGATTGTTTTCAGTATTATTTCACCATTTTTTCACCACTGTTTGAAGAACGGGAGCCCTTTTCAACCGTTAGCGGAAGAATCCTTCTTTGGAGATGAGATATTTTTCTGGGGTGGCAAGTGCAGGGCCTCTGTCAGCCCTGGGTTTGTTGGACTAGCGCCAGACATGAGAAGTGCGCCTTTGTGGGACAGGTGAATAGTGCGGATCCTGGTTCAGTCTAAAGACTGAAACAGGATCCGCACTTTTCACCGTTCCTTTCAGAATCATTTGATTCACCAGCTAGGAATGGCGATTGCTTCTCCAGACCAATCGAAGGCTAGGCCAAAGTAACTCGATCTTTCCAAGAGGTGTGTGGCCCAACTTTTGAAAGAACTGCTAAGTGGAGAACTATTTGGTATTTTTCCTAAGCACTTTTCACCGTAATTGTCCTAAGGTTGGTCTCTGCATCCTTAAGCATACGAGAGTTTTCACAGACGAAACAGGCTGAGGCCCAGTAATGTTGGCATTTCCAATAGTTGGTCCTAGAGACTACCAAGAATGTGTTTTTTTAAGTATTATTCCATTGTGGTTTCAGCATTATTTTCAGAACCCGAGCAGGGTTCTCGCATTAGCATAAGAATCCTGCAGGGTAGTTGAGATTTCTGGGTGGGGTGTAAGTGCGGGGCTTCTGTCAGCCCTGCCTTTGATTTGTTTACCTCCAGAGTTGGAAAGTGCATAGTTGCGTGAGATGGGAAAAGTGTGGATCGTGCTTCAGATTTCATCCAGACACTTTGAAATGACCAGTGTGTTGGTAATTATATGCCATTTCCATGGCGTTTGGCACCGTAATAGTCATGAGGTCGGTCTCTGCATCCGGAAGCCTATGATGCTTATTGCAGAGAAACCTCTGCTGAGGCCCAGGTAACTTGCTATTTCCCATAGCTGGCACAGGAGCCTTGGAACATAGGATAGTTTTCAGTATTATTTCACCATTTTTTCACCACTGTTTCAAGAACGGGAGCCCTTTTCAACCGTTAGCGGCAGATTCCTTCTTTGGAGATGAGATATTTTTCTGGGGTGGCAAGTGCAGGGCCTCTGTCAGTCCTGGGTTTGTTGGACTAGCGCCAGACATGGGAAGTGCGCCTTTGTGGGACAGGTGAATAGTCCGGATCCTGTTTCAGTCTAAAGACTGAAACAGGATCCGCACTTTTCACCGTTCCTTTCAGAACCATTTGATTCATCAGCTAGGAATGGTGATTGCTTCTCCAGACCAATCGAAGGCTAGGCCAAAGTAACTCCATCTTTCCAAGAGGTGTGTGGCCCAACTTTTGAAAGAACCGCTAAGTGGAGAACTATTTGGTATTTTTCCGAAGCACTTTTCACCGTAATTGTCATAAGGTTGGTCTCTGCATCCTTAAGCATACCAGTGTCTTCACAGACGAAACAGGCTGAGGCCCAGTAATCTTGGCATTTCCAATAGTTGGTCTTAGAGACTACAAAGAAAGTGTTCTTTTAAGTATTATTCCATTGTGGTTTCAGCATTATTTTCTGAACCCAAGCAGGGTTCTCGCATTAGCATAAGAATCCTGCCTGGTAGTTGAGATTTCTGGGTGGGGTGTAAGTGCAGGGCTTCTGTCAGCCCTGCCTTTGATTTGTTTACCTCCAGAGTTGGAAAGTGCATATTTGTGTGAGATGGGAAAAGTGTGGATCGTGCTTCAGATTTCATCCAGACACTTTGAAATGACCAGTGTGTTGGTAATTATTTGCCATTTCCATGGCGTTTGGCACCATAATAGTCATGAGGTCGGTCCCTGCATCCTGAAGCCTATGATGCTTTTTGCAGAGAAACCTCTGCTGAGGCCCAGGTAACTTGCTATTTCCCATAGCTGGCACAGGAGCCTTGGAAGATAGGATTGTTTTCAGTATTATTTCACCATTTTTTCACCACTGTTTCAAGAACGGGAGCCCTTTTCAAACGTTAGCGGAAGAATCCTTCTTTGGAGATGAGATATTTTTCTGGGGTGGCAAGTGCAGGGCCTCTGTCAGTCCTGGGTTTGTTGGACTAGCGCCAGACATTAGAAGTGCGCCTTTGTGGGACAGGTGAATAGTGCGGATCCTGCTTCAGTCTAAAGACTGAAACAGGATCCACACTTTTCACCGTTCCTTTCAGAATCATTTGATTCATCAGCTAGGAATGGCGATTGCTTCTCCAGACCAATCGAAGGCTAGGCCAAAGTAACTCGATCTTTCCAAGAGGTGTGTGGCCCAACTTTTGAAAGAACCGCTAAGTGGAGAACTATTTGGTATTTTTCCGAAGCACTTTTCACCGTAATTGTCATAAGGTTGGTCTCTGCATCCTTAAGCATACCAGTGTCTTCACAGACGAAACAGGCTGAGGCCCAGTAATCTTGGCATTTCCAATAGTTGGTCTTAGAGACTACCAAGAAAGTGTTCTTTTAAGTATTATTCCTTTGTGGTTTCAGCATTATTTTCAGTACCCGAGCAGGGTTCTCGCATTACCATAAGAATCCTGCCTGGTAGTTGAGATTTCATGGTGGGGTGTAAGTGCGGGGCTTCTGTCAGCCCTGCCTTTGATTTGTTTACCTCCAGAGTTGGAAAGTGCATACTTGCGTGAGATGGGAAAAGTGTGGATCGTGCTTCAGATTTCATACTGACATTTGAAATGATCAGTGTGTTGGTAATTATTTGCCATTTCCATGGCGTTTGGCACCGTAATAGTCATGAGGTCGGTCTCTGCATCCTGAAGCCTATGATGCTTTTTGCAGAGAAACTTCTGCTGAGGCCCAGGTAACTTGCTGTTTCCCATAGCTGGCACAGGAGCCTTGGAAGATAGGATTGTTTTCAGTATTATTTCACCATCCTTTCAACACTGTTTCAAGAACGGGAGCCCTTTTCAACCGTTAGCGGAAGAATCCTACTGTGGAGATGAGATATTTTTCTGGGGTGGCAAGTGCAGGGCCTCTGTCAGTCCTGGGTTTGTTGGACTAGCGCCAGACATGAGAAGTGCGCCTTTGTGGGACAGGTGAATAGCGCGGATCCTGTTTCAGTCTAAAGACTGAAACAGGATCCACACTTTTCACCGTTCCTTTCAGAATCATTTGATTCATCAGCTAGGAATGGCGATTGCTTCTCCAGACCAATCGAAGGCTAGGCCAAAGTAACTCGATCTTTCCAAGAGGTGTGTGGCCCAACTTTTGAAAGAACCGCTAAGTGGAGAACTATTTGGTATTTTTCCGAAGCACTTTTCACCGTAATTGTCATAAGGTTGGTCTCTGCATCCTTAAGCATACCAGTGTCTTCACAGACGAAACAGGCTGAGGCCCAGTAATCTTGGCATTTCCAATAGTTGGTCTTAGAGACTACCAAGAAAGTGTTCTTTTAAGTATTATTCCTTTGTGGTTTCAGCATTATTTTCAGTACCCGAGCAGGGTTCTCGCATTACCATAAGAATCCTGCCTGGTAGTTGAGATTTCATGGTGGGGTGTAAGTGCGGGGCTTCTGTCAGCCCTGCCTTTGATTTGTTTACCTCCAGAGTTGGAAAGTGCATAGTTGCTTGAGATGGGAAAAGTGTGGATCGTGCTTCAGATTTCATCCTGACACTTTGAAATGACCAGTGTGTTGGTAATTATTTTCCATTTCCATGGCGTTTGGCACCATAATAGTCATGAGGTCGGTCCCTGCATCCTGAAGCCTATGATGGTTTTTGCAGAGAAACCTCTGCTGAGGCCCAGGTAACTTGCTATTTCCCATAGCTGGCACAGGAGCCTTGGAAGATAGGATTGTTTTCAGTATTATTTCACCATTTTTTCACCACTGTTTCAAGAACGGGAGCCCTTTTCAACCGTTAGCGGAAGAATCCTTCTTTGGAGATGAGATATTTTTCTGGGGTGGCAAGTGCAGGGACTCTGTCAGTCCTGGGTTTGTTGGACTAGCGCCAGACATGAGAAGTGCGCCTTTGTGGGACAGGTGAATAGTGCGGATCCTGTTTCAGTCTAAAGACTGAAACAGAATCCACACTTTTCACCGTTCCTTTCAGAATCATTTGATTCATCAGCTAGGAATGGCGATTGCTTCTCCAGACCAATCGAAGGCTAGGCCAAAGTAACTCGATCTTTCCAAGAGGTGTGTGGCCCAACTTTTGAAGGAACTGCTAAGTGGAGAACTATTTGGTATTTTTCCGAAGCACTTTTCACCGTAGTTGTCATAAGGTTGGTCTCTGCATCCTTAAGCATACGAGAGTTTTCACAGACGAAACAGGCTGAGGCCCAGTATTCTTGGCATTTCCAATAGTTTGTCCAAGAGACTAGCAAGAAAGTGTTCTTTTAAGTATTATTCCGTTGTGATTTCAGCATTATTTTCAGAACCCGAGCAGGGTTCTCGCATTAGCATAAGAATCCTGCCTGGTAGTTGAGATTTCTGGGTGGGGTGTAGGTGCGGGGCTACTGTCAGCCCTGCCTTTGATTTGTTTACCTCCAGAGTTGGAAAGTGCATATTTGCGTGAGATGGGAAAAGTGTGGATCGTGCTTCAGATTTCATCCTGACACTTAGAAATGACCAGTGTGTTGGTAATTATTTGCCATTTCCATGGCGTTTGGCACCGTAATAGTCATGAGGTCGGTCTCTGCATCCTGAAGCCTATGATGCTTTTTGCAGAGAAACCTCTGCTGAGGCCCAGGTAACTTGCTATTTCCCATAGCTGGCACAGGAGCCTTGGAAGATAGGATTGTTTTCAGTATTATTTCACCATTTTTTCACCACTGTTTGAAGAACGGGAGCCCTTTTCAACCCTTAGCGGAAGAATCCTTCTTTGGAGATGAGATATTTTTCTGGGGTGGCAAGTGCAGGGCCTCTGTCAGTCCTGGGTTTGTTGGACTAGCGCCAGACATGAGAAGTGCGCCTTTGTGGGACAGGTGAATAGTGCGGATCCAGGATCCGCACTTTTCACCGTTCCTTTCAGAATCATTTGATTCATCAGCTAGGAATGGCGATTGCTTCTCCAGACCAATCGAAGGCTAGGCCAAAGTACCTCGATCTTTCCAAGAGGTGTGTGGCCCAACTTTTGAAAGAACCGCTAAGTGGAGAACTATTTGGTATTTTTCCGAAGCACTTTTCACCGTAGTTGTCATAAGGTTGGTCTCTGCATCCTTAAGCATACGAGAGTTTTCACAGACGAAACAGGCTGAGGCCCAGTAATCTTGGCATTTCCAATAGTTGGTCCTAGAGACTAGCAAGAAAGTGTTCTTTTAAGTATTATTCCGTTGTGGTTTCAGCATTATTTTCAGAACCCGAGCAGGGTTCTCGCATTAGCATAAGCATCCTGCATGGTAGTTGAGATTTCTGGGTGGGGTATAAGTTGGGGGATTCTGTCAGCCCTGCCTTTGATTTGTTTACCTCCAGAGTTGGAAAGTGCATAATTGCGTGAGATGGGAAAAGTGTGGATCGTGTTTCAGATTTCATACTGACATTTGAAATGATCAGTGTGGTGGTAATTCTTTGCCATTTCCATGGCCTTGGCACCGTAATAGTCATGAGGTCGGTCTCTGCATCCTGAAGCCTATGATGCTTTTTGCAGAGAAACCTCTGCTGAGGCCCAGGTAACTTGCTATTTCCCATAGCTGGCACAGGAGCCTTGGAACATAGGATGGTTTTCAGTATTATTTCACCATTTTTTCACCACTGTTTCAAGAACGGCAGCCCTTTTCAACCGTTAGCGGAAGAATCCTTCTTTGGAGATGAGATATTTTTCTGGGGTGGCAAGTGCAGGGCCTCTGTCAGTCCTGGGTTTGTTGGACTAGCGCCAGACATGGGAAGTGCGCCTTTGTGGGACAGGTGAATAGTCCGGATCCTGTTTCAGTCTAAAGACTGAAACAGGATCCGCACTTTTCACCGTTCCTTTCAGAATCATTTGATTCATCAGCTAGGAATGGCGATTGCTTCTCCAGACCAATCGAAGGCTAGGCCAAAGTAACTCGATCTTTCCAAGAGGTGTGTGGCCCAACTTTTGAAAGAACCGCTAAGTGGAGAACTATTTGGTATTTTTCCTAAGCACTTTTCACCGTAATTGTCATAAGGTTGGTCTCTGCATCCTTAAGCATACCAGTGTCTTCACAGACGAAACAGGCTGAGGCCCAGTAATCTTGGCATTTCCAAGAGTTGGTCTTAGAGACTACAAAGAAAGTGTTCTTTTAAGTATTATTCCATTGTGGTTTCAGCATTATTTTCTGAACCCAAGCAGGGTTCTCGCATTAGCATAAGAATCCTGCCTGGTAGTTGAGATTTCTGGGTGGGGTGTAAGTGCAGGGCTTCTGTCAGCCCTGCCTTTGATTTGTATACCTCCAGAGTTGGAAAGTGCATATTTGCGTGAGATGGGAAAAGTGTGGATCGTGCTTCAGATTTCATCCAGACACTTTGAAATGACCAGTGTGTTGGTAATTATTTGCCATTTCCATGGCGTTTGGCACCATAATAGTCATGAGGTCGGTCCCTGCATCCTGAAGCCTATGATGCTTTTTGTAGAGAAACCTCTGCTGAGGCCCAGGTAACTTGCTATTTCCCATAGCTGGCACAGGAGCCTTGGAAGATAGGATTGTTTTCAGTATTATTTCACCATTTTTTCACCACTGTTTCAAGAACGGGAGCCCTTTTCAACCGTTAGCAGAAGAATCCTTCTTTGGAGATGAGATATTTTTCTGGGGTGGCAAGTGCAGGGCCTCTGTCAGCCCTGGGTTTGTTGGACTAGCGCCAGACATGAGAAGTGCGCCTTTGTGGGACAGGTGAATAGTGCGGATCCTGTTTCAGTCTAAAGACTGAAACAGGTTCCACACTTTTCACCGTTCCTTTCAGAATCATTTGATTCATCAGCTAGGAATGGCGATTGCTTCTCCAGACCAATCGAAGGCTAGGCCAAAGTAACTCGATCTTTCCAAGAGGTGTGTGGCCCAACTTTTGAAAGAACCGCTAAGTGGAGAACTATTTGGTATTTTTCCGAAGCACTTTTCACCGTAGTTGTCATAAGGTTGGTCTCTGCATCCTTAAGCATACCAGTGTCTTCACAGACGAAACAGGCTGAGGCCCAGTAATCTTGGCATTTCCAATAGTTTGTCCAAGAGACTAGCAAGACAGTGTTCTTTTAAGTATTATTCTGTTGTGATTTCAGCATTATTTTCAGAACCCGAGCAGGGTTCTCGCATTAGCTTAAGAATCCTGCCTGGTAGTTGAGATTTCTGGGTGGGGTGTAGGTGCGGGGCTTCTGTCAGCCCTGCCTTTGATTTGTTTACCTCCAGAGTTGGAAAGTGCATATTTGCGTGAGATGGGAAAAGTGTGGATCGTGCTTCAGATTTCATCCAGACACTTTGAAATGACCAGTGTGTTGGTAATTATTTGCCATTTCCATGGCGTTTGGCCCCGTAATAGTCATGAGGTCGGTCTCTGCATCCTGAAGCCTATGATGCTTTTTGCAGAGAAACCTCTGCTGAGGCCCAGGTAACTTGCTATTTCCCATAGATGGCACAGGAGCCTTGGAAGATATTATTGTTTTCAGTATTATTTCAACATTTTTTCACCACTGTTTGAAGAACGGAGCCCTTTTCAACCGTTAGCGGAAGAATCCTTCTTTGGAGATGAGATATTTTTCTGGGGTGACAAGTGCAGGGCCTCTGTCAGTCCTGGGTTTGTTTGACTAGCGCCAGATATGAGAAGTGCGCCTTTGTGGGACAGGTGAATAGTGCGGATCCTGTTTCAGTCTAAACACTGTAATAGGATCTGCACTTTTCACCGTTCCTTTCAGAATCATTTGATTCATCAGCTAGGAATGGCGATTGCTTCTCCAGACCAATCGAAGGCTAGGCCAAAGTAACTCGATCTTTCCAAGAGGTGTGTGGCCAAACTTTTGAAAGAACCGCTAAGTGGAGAACTATTTGCTATTTTTCCTAAGCACTTTTCACCGTAATTGTCCTAAGGTTGGTCTCTGCATCCTTAAGCATACCAGAGTTTTCACAGACGAAACAGGCTGAGGCCCATTAATCTTGGCATTTCCAGTAGTTGATCATAGAGACTACCAAGAAAGTGTTCTTTTAAGTATTATTCTCTTGTGTTTTCAGCATTATTTTCAGAACCGGAGCAGGGTTCTCGCATTAGCATAAGAATCCTGCCTGGTAGTTGAGATTTCATGGTGGGGTGTAAGTGCGGGGCTTCTGTCAGCCCTGCCTTTGATTTGTTTACCTCCAGAGTTGGAAAGTGCATAGTTGCGTGAGATGGGAAAACTGTGGATCGTGCTTCAGATTTCATCCTGACACTTTGAAATGACCAGTGTGTTGGTAATTATTTGCCATTTCCATGGCGTTTGGCCCCGTAATAGTCATGAGGTCGGTCTCTGCATCCTGAAGCCTATGATGCTTTTTGCAGAGAAACCTCTGCTGAGGCCCAGGTAACTTGCTATTTCCCATAGCTGGCACAGGAGCCTTGGAAGATAGGATTGTTTTCAGTATTATTTCACCATTTTTTCACCACTGTTTGAAGAACGGGAGCCCTTTTCAACCGTTAGCGGAAGAATCCTTCTTTGGAGATGAGATATTTTTCTGGGGTGGCAAGTGCAGGGCCTCTGTCAGCCCTGGGTTTGTTGGACTAGCGCCAGACATGAGAAGTGCGCCTTTGTGGGACAGGTGAATAGTGCGGATCCTGTTTCAGTCTAAAGACTGAAACAGGATCCGCACTTTTCACCGTTCCTTTCAGAATCATTTGATTCACCAGCTAGGAATGGCGATTGCTTCTCCATACCAATCGAAGGCTAGGCCAAAGTAACTCGATCTTTCCAAGAGGTGTGTGGCCCAACTTTTGAAAGAACTGCTAAGTGGAGAACTATTTGGTATTTTTCCTAAGCACTTTTCACCGTAATTGTCCTAAGGTTGGTCTCTGCATCCTTAAGCATACGAGAGTTTTCACAGACGAAACAGGCTGAGGCCCAGTAATGTTGGCATTTCCAATAGTTGGTCCTAGAGACTACCAAGAATGTGTTTTTTTAAGTATTATTCCATTGTGGTTTCAGCATTATTTTCAGAACCCGAGCAGGGTTCTCGCATTAGCATAAGAATCCTGCAGGGTAGTTGAGATTTCTGGGTGGGGTGTAAGTGCGGGGCTTCTGTCAGCCCTGCCTTTGATTTGTTTACCTCCAGAGTTGGAAAGTGCATAGTTGCGTGAGATGGGAAAAGTGTGGATCGTGCTTCAGATTTCATCCAGACACTTTGAAATGACCAGTGTGTTGGTAATTATATGCCATTTCCATGGCGTTTGGCACCGTAATAGTCATGAGGTCGGTCTCTGCATCCGGAAGCCTATGATGCTTATTGCAGAGAAACCTCTGCTGAGGCCCAGGTAACTTGCTATTTCCCATAGCTGGCACAGGAGCCTTGGAACATAGGATGGTTTTCAGTATTATTTCACCATTTTTTCACCACTGTTTCAAGAACGGGAGCCCTTTTCAACCGTTAGCGGAAGAATCCTTCTTTGGAGATGAGATATTTTTCTGGGGTGGCAAGTGCAGGGCCTCTGTCAGTCCTGGGTTTGTTGGACTAGCGCCAGACATGGGAAGTGCGCCTTTGTGGGACAGGTGAATAGTCCGGATCCTGTTTCAGTCTAAAGACTGAAACAGGATCCGCACTTTTCACCGTTCCTTTCAGAATCATTTGATTCATCAGCTAGGAATGGCGATTGCTTCTCCAGACCAATCGAAGGCTAGGCCAAAGTAACTCGATCTTTCCAAGAGGTGTGTGGCCCAACTTTTGAAAGAACCGCTAAGTGGAGAACTATTTGGTATTTTTCCGAAGCACTTTTCACCGTAATTGTCATAAGGTTGGTCTCTGCATCCTTAAGCATACCAGTGTCTTCACAGACGAAACAGGCTGAGGCCCAGTAATCTTGGCATTTCCAATAGTTGGTCTTAGAGACTACAAAGAAAGTGTTCTTTTAAGTATTATTCCATTGTGGTTTCAGCATTATTTTCTGAACCCAAGCAGGGTTCTCGCATTAGCATAAGAATCCTGCCTGGTAGTTGATATTTCTGGGTGGGGTGTAAGTGCAGGGCTTCTGTCAGCCCTGCCTTTGATTTGTTTACCTCCAGAGTTGGAAAGTGCATATTTGCGTGAGATGGGAAAAGTGTGGATCGTGCTTCAGATTTCATCCAGACACTTTGAAATGACCAGTGTGTTGGTAATTATTTGCCATTTCCATGGCGTTTGGCACCATAATAGTCATGAGGTCGGTCCCTGCATCCTGAAGCCTATGATGCTTTTTGCAGAGAAACCTCTGCTGAGGCCCAGGTAACTTGCTATTTCCCATAGCTGGCACAGGAGCCTTGGAAGATAGGATTGTTTTCAGTATTATTTCACCATTTTTTCACCACTGTTTCAAGAACGGGAGCCCTTTTCAACCGTTAGCGGAAGAATCCTTCTTTGGAGATGAGATATTTTTCTGGGGTGGCAAGTGCAGGGCCTCTGTCAGTCCTGGGTTTGTTGGACTAGCGCCAGACATTAGAAGTGCGCCTTTGTGGGACAGGTGAATAGTGCGGATCCTGCTTCAGTCTAAAGACTGAAACAGGATCCACACTTTTCACCGTTCCTTTCAGAATCATTTGATTCATCAGCTAGGAATGGCGATTGCTTCTCCAGACCAATCGAAGGCTAGGCCAAAGTAACTCGATCTTTCCAAGAGGTGTGTGGCCCAACTTTTGAAAGAACCGCTAAGTGGAGAACTATTTGGTATTTTTCCGAAGCACTTTTCACCGTAATTGTCATAAGGTTGGTCTCTGCATCCTTAAGCATACCAGTGTCTTCACAGACGAAACAGGCTGAGGCCCAGTAATCTTGGCATTTCCAATAGTTGGTCTTAGAGACTACCAAGAAAGTGTTCTTTGAAGTATTATTCCTTTGTGGTTTCAGCATTATTTTCAGTACCCGAGCAGGGTTCTCGCATTACCATAAGAATCCTGCCTGGTAGTTGAGATTTCATGGTGGGGTGTAAGTGCGGGGCTTCTGTCAGCCCTGCCTTTGATTTGTTTACCTCCAGAGTTGGAAAGTGCATACTTGCGTGAGATGGGAAAAGTGTGGATCGTGCTTCAGATTTCATACTGACATTTGAAATGATCAGTGTGTTGGTAATTATTTGCCATTTCCATGGCGTTTGGCACCGTAATAGTCATGAGGTCGGTCTCTGCATCCTGAAGCCTATGATGCTTTTTGCAGAGAAACTTCTGCTGAGGCCCAGGTAACTTGCTGTTTCCCATAGCTGGCACAGGAGCCTTGGAAGATAGGATTGTTTTCAGTATTATTTCACCATCCTTTCAACACTGTTTCAAGAACGGGAGCCCTTTTCAACCGTTAGCGGAAGAATCCTACTGTGGAGATGAGATATTTTTCTGGGGTGGCAAGTGCAGGGCCTCTGTCAGTCCTGGGTTTGTTGGACTAGCGCCAGACATGAGAAGTGCGCCTTTGTGGGACAGGTGAATAGCGCGGATCCTGTTTCAGTCTAAAGACTGAAACAGGATCCACACTTTTCACCGTTCCTTTCAGAATCATTTGATTCATCAGCTAGGAATGGCGATTGCTTCTCCAGACCAATCGAAGGCTAGGCCAAAGTAACTCGATCTTTCCAAGAGGTGTGTGGCCCAACTTTTGAAAGAACCGCTAAGTGGAGAACTATTTGGTATTTTTCCGAAGCACTTTTCACCGTAATTGTCATAAGGTTGGTCTCTGCATCCTTAAGCATACCAGTGTCTTCACAGACGAAACAGGCTGAGGCCCAGTAATCTTGGCATTTCCAATAGTTGGTCTTAGAGACTACCAAGAAAGTGTTCTTTTAAGTATTATTCCTTTGTGGTTTCAGCATTATTTTCAGTACCCGAGCAGGGTTCTCGCATTACCATAAGAATCCTGCCTGGTAGTTGAGATTTCATGGTGGGGTGTAAGTGCGGGGCTTCTGTCAGCCCTGCCTTTGATTTGTTTACCTCCAGAGTTGGAAAGTGCATAGTTGCTTGAGATGGGAAAAGTGTGGATCGTGCTTCAGATTTCATCCTGACACTTTGAAATGACCAGTGTGTTGGTAATTATTTTCCATTTCCATGGCGTTTGGCACCATAATAGTCATGAGGTCGGTCCCTGCATCCTGAAGCCTATGATGCTTTTTGCAGAGAAACCTCTGCTGAGGCCCAGGTAACTTGCTATTTCCCATAGCTGGCACAGGAGCCTTGGAAGATAGGATTGTTTTCAGTATTATTTCACCATTTTTTCACCACTGTTTCAAGAACGGGAGCCCTTTTCAACCGTTAGCGGAAGAATCCTTCTTTGGAGATGAGATATTTTTCTGGGGTGGCAAGTGCAGGGCCTCTGTCAGTCCTGGGTTTGTTGGACTAGCGCCAGACATGAGAAGTGCGCCTTTGTGGGACAGGTGAATAGTGCGGATCCTGTTTCAGTCTAAAGACTGAAACAGGATCCGCACTTTTCACCGTTCCTTTCAGAATCATTTGATTCATCAGCTAGGAATGGCGATTGCTTCTCCAGACCAATCGAAGGCTAGGCCAAAGTAACTCGATCTTTCCAAGAGGTGTGTGGCCCAACTTTTGAAGGAACTGCTAAGTGGAGAACTATTTGGTATTTTTCCGAAGCACTTTTCACCGTAGTTGTCATAAGGTTGGTCTCTGCATCCTTAAGCATACGAGAGTTTTCACAGACGAAACAGGCTGAGGCCCAGTATTCTTGGCATTTCCAATAGTTTGTCCAAGAGACTAGCAAGAAAGTGTTCTTTTAAGTATTATTCCGTTGTGATTTCAGCATTATTTTCAGAACCCGAGCAGGGTTCTCGCATTAGCATAAGAATCCTGCCTGGTAGTTGAGATTTCTGGGTGGGGTGTAGGTGCGGGGCTACTGTCAGCCCTGCCTTTGATTTGTTTACCTCCAGAGTTGGAAAGTGCATATTTGCGTGAGATGGGAAAAGTGTGGATCGTGCTTCAGATTTCATCCTGACACTTAGAAATGACCAGTGTGTTGGTAATTATTTGCCATTTCCATGGCGTTTGGCACCGTAATAGTCATGAGGTCAGTCTCTGCATCCTGAAGCCTATGATGCTTTTTGCAGAGAAACCTCTGCTGAGGCCCAGGTAACTTGCTATTTCCCATAGCTGGCACAGGAGCCTTGGAAGATAGGATTGTTTTCAGTATTATTTCACCATTTTTTCACCACTGTTTGAAGAACGGGAGCCCTTTTCAACCCTTAGCGGAAGAATCCTTCTTTGGAGATGAGATATTTTTCTGGGGTGGCAAGTGCAGGGCCTCTGTCAGTCCTGGGTTTGTTGGACTAGCGCCAGACATGAGAAGTGCGCCTTTGTGGGACAGGTGAATAGTGCGGATCCTGTTTCAGTCTAAAGACTGAAACAGGATCCGCACTTTTCACCGTTCCTTTCAGAATCATTTGATTCATCAGCTAGGAATGGCGATTGCTTCTCCAGACCAATCGAAGGCTAGGCCAAAGTACCTCGATCTTTACAAGAGGTGTGTGGCCCAACTTTTGAAAGAACCGCTAAGTGGAGAACTATTTGGTATTTTTCCGAAGCACTTTTCACCGTAGTTGTCATAAGGTTGGTCTCTGCATCCTTAAGCATACGAGAGTTTTCACAGACGAAACAGGCTGAGGCCCATTAATCTTGGCATTTCCAAAAGTTGGTCCTAGAGACTACCAAGAAAGTGTTCTTTTAAGTATTATTCCGTTGTGGTTTCAGCATTATTTTCAGAACCCGAGCAGGGTTCTCGCATTAGCATAAGCATCCTGCCTGGTAGTTGAGATTTCTGGGTGGGGTATAAGTTGGGGGATTCTGTCAGCCCTGCCTTTGATTTGTTTACCTCCAGAGTTGGAAAGTGCATAATTGCGTGAGATGGGAAAAGTGTGGATCGTGTTTCAGATTTCATACTGACATTTGAAATGATCAGTGTGGTGGTAATTCTTTGCCATTTCCATGGCCTTGGCACCGTAATAGTCATGAGGTCCGTCTCTGCATCCTGAAGCCTATGATGCTTTTTGCAGAGAAACCTCTGCTGAGGCCCAGGTAACTTGCTATTTCCCATAGCTGGCACAGGAGCCTTGGAAGATAGGATTGTTTTCAGTATTATTTCACCATTTTTTCACCACTGTTTGAAGAACGGGAGCCCTTTTCAACCGTTAGCGGAAAATCCTTCTTTGGAGATGAGATATTTTTCTGGGGTGGCAAGTGCAGGGCCTCTGTCAGTCCTGGGTTGGTTGGACTAGCGCCAGACATGAGAAGTGCGCCTTTGTGGGACAGGTGAATAGTGCGGATCCTGTTTCAGTCTAAAGACTGAAACAGGATCCGCACTTTTCACCGTTCCTTTCAGAATCATTTGATTCATCAGCTAGGAATGGCGATTGCTTCTCCAGACCAATCGAAGGCTAGGCCAAAGTAACTCGATCTTTCCAAGAGGTGTGTGGCCCAACTTTTGAAAGAACCGCTAAGTGGAGAACTATTTGGTATTTTTCCTAAGCACTTTTCAACGTAATTGTCCTAAGGTTGGTCTCTGCATCCTTAAGCATACCAGAGTTTTCACAGACGAAACAGGCTGAGGGCCATTAATCTTGGCATTTCCAATAGTTGGTCCTAGAGACTACCAAGAAAGTGTTCTTTTAAGTATTATTCCTTTGTGGTTTCAGCATTATTTTCAGTACCCGAGCTGGGTTCTCGCATTAGCATAAGAATCCTGCCTGGTAGTTGAGATTTCATGGTGGGGTGTAAGTGCGGGGCTTCTGTCAGCCCTGCCTTTGATTTGTTTACCTCCAGAGTTGGAAAGTGCATAGTTGCATGAGATGGGAAAAGTGTGGATCGTGCTTCAGATTTCATCCTGACACTTTGAAATGTCCAGTGTGTTGGTAATTATTTGCCATTTCCATGGCGTTTGGCCCCGTAATAGTCATGAGGTCGGTCTCTGCATCCTGAAGCCTATGATGCTTTTTGCAGAGAAACCTCTGCTGAGGCCCAGGTAACTTGCTATTTCCCATAGCTGGCACAGGAGCCTTGGAAGATAGGATTGTTTTCAGTATTATTTCACCATCCTTTCACCACTGTGTCAAGAACGGGAGCCCTTTTCAACCGTTAGCGGAAGAATCCTTCTTTGGAGATGAGATATTTTTCTGGGGTGGCAAGTGCAGGGCCTCTGTCAGTCCTGGGTTTGTTGGACTAGCGCCAGACATGAGAAGTGCGCCTTTGTGGGACAGGTGAATAGTGCGGATCCTGTTTCAGTCTAAACACTTAAACAGGATCCGCACTTTTTACCGTTCCTTTCAGAATCATTTGATTCATCAGCTAGGAATGGCGATTGCTTCTCCAGACCAATCGAAGGCTCGGCCAAAGTAACTCGATCTTTCCAAGAGGTGTGTGGCCCAACTTTTGAAAGAACCGCTAAGTGGAGAAATATTTGTTATTTTTCCAAAGCACTTTTCACCGTAATTGTCATAAGGTTGGTCTCTGCATCCTTAAGCATAGGAGAGTCTTCACAGACGAAACAGGCTGAGGCCCAGTAATCTTGGCATTTCCAATAGTTGGTCCTAGAGACTACCAAGAAAGTGTCCTTTTAAGTATTATTCCCTTGTGGTTTCAGCATTATTTTCAGAACCCCAGCAGGGTTCTCGCATTAGCATAAGAATTCTGCCTGGTAGTTGAGATTTCTAGGAGGAGTGTAAGCATGGGGCTTCTGTATGCCCTGCCTTTGATTTGTTTACCTTCAGAGTTTTAACGTGCATGTTTGCGGAAGATTGGAAAAGTGTGGATCGTGCTTCAGATTTCATCCTGACACTTTGAAATGACCAGTGTGTTGGTAATTATTTGCCATTTCCATGGCGTTTGGCACCGTAATAGTCATGAGGTCGGTCTCTGCATCCTGAAGGCTATGATGCTTTTTGCAGAGAAACCTCTGCTGAGGCCCAGGTAACTTGCTATTTCCCATAGCTGGCACAGGAACTTTGGAAGATAGGATTGTTTTCAGTATTATTTCACAATTTTTTCACCACTGTTTCAAGAACGGGAGCCCTTTTCAACCATTAGCCGAAGAATCCTTCTTTGGAGATGAGATATTTTTCTGGGGTGGCAAGTGCAGGGCCTCTGTCAGTCCTGGGTTGGTTCTACTAGCGCCAGACATGAGAAGTGCACCTTTGTGGGACAGGTGAATAGTGCGGATCCTGTTTCAGTCTAAAGACTGAAACAGGATCCGCACTTTTCACCGTTCCTTTCAGAATCATTTGATTCATCAGCTAGGAATGGCGATTGCTTCTCCAGACCAATCGAAGGCTAGGCCTAAGTACCTCGATCTTTCCAAGAGGTGTGTGGCCCAACTTTTGAAAGAACCGCTAAGTGGAGAACTATTTGTTATTTTTCCGAAGCACTTTTCACCGTAGTTGTCATAAGGTTGGTCTCTGCATCCTTAAGCATACGAGAGTTTTCACAGACGAAACAGGCTGAGGCCCAGTAATCTTGGCATTTCCAATAGTTGCTCCTAGAGACTACCAAGAAAGTGTTCTTTTAAGTATTATTCCGTTGTGGTTTCAGCATTATTTTCAGAACCTGAGCAGGGTTCTCGCATTAGCATAAGAATCCTGCCTGGTAGTTGAGATTTCATGGTGGGGTGTAATTGCGGGGCTTCTGTCAGCCCTGCCTTTGATTTGTTTACCTACAGAGTTGGAAAGTGCATAGTTGCGTGAGATGGGAAAAGTGTGGATCGTGCTTCAGATTTCATCCTGACACTTTGAAATGACCAGTGTGTTGGTAATTATTTGCCAGTTCCATGGCGTTTGGCACCCTAATAGTCATGAGGTCGGTCTCTGCATCCTGAAGCCTATGATGCTTTTTGCAGAGAAACCTCTGCTGAGGCCCAGGTAACTTGCTATTTCCCATAGCTTGCACAGGAGCCTTGGAAGATAGGATTGTTTTCAGTATTATTTCACCATTTTTTCACCACTGTTTCAAGAACGGGAGCCCTTTTCAACCGTTATCGGAAGAATCCTTCTTTGGAGATGAGATATTCTCCTGGGGTGGCAAGTGCAGGGCCTCTGTCAGTCCTGGGTTTGTTGGGCTAGCGCCAGACATGAGAAGTGCGCCTTTGTGGGACAGGTGAATAGTGCGGATCCTGTTTCAGTCTAAAGACTGAAACAGGATCCGCACTTTTCACCGTTCCTTTCAGAATCATTTGGTTCATCAGCTAGGAATGCCGATTGCTTCTCCAGACCAATCGAAGGCTAGGCCAAAGTAACTCGATCTTTCCAAGAGGTGTGTGGCCCAACTTTTGAAAGAACCGCTAAGTGGAGAACTATTTGGTATTTTTCCTAAGCACTTTTCACCGTAATTGTCCTAATGTTACTCTCTGCATCCTTAAGCATACCAGAGTTTTCACAGACGAAACAGGCTGAGGCCCATTAATCTTGGCATTTCCAAAAGTTGGTCCTAGAGACTACCAAGAAAGTGTTCTTTTAAGTATTATTCTGTTGTGGTTTCAGCATTATTTTCAGAACCGGAGCAGGGTTCTCGCATTAGCATAAGAATCCTGCCTGGTAGTTGAGATTTCATGGTGGGGTGTAAGTGCGGGGCTTCTGTCAGCCCTGCCTTTGATTTGTTTACCTCCAGAGTTGGAAAGTGCATAGTTGCGTGAGATGGGAAAACTGTGGATCGTGCTTCAGATTTCATCCTGACACTTTGAAATGACCAGTGTGTTGGTAATTATTTGCCATTTCCATGGCGTTTGGCACCGTAATAG
Source organism: Lemur catta (assembly GCF_020740605.2). Taxonomy (NCBI): domain Eukaryota; kingdom Metazoa; phylum Chordata; class Mammalia; order Primates; family Lemuridae; genus Lemur; species Lemur catta. The sequence continues at coordinate 81,873,251 of NC_059132.1, read as the reverse complement.
TCATGAGGTCGGTCTCTGCATCCTGAAGCCTATGATGCTTTTTGCAGAGAAACCTCTGCTGAGGCCCAGGTAACTTGCTATTTCCCATAGCTGGCACAGGAGCCTTGGAAGATAGGATTGTTTTCAGTATTATTTCACCATTTTTTCACCACTGTTTCAAGAGCCGGAGCCCTTTTCAACCGTTAGCGGAAGAATCCTTCTTTGGAGATGAGATATTTTTCTGGGGTGGCAAGTGCAGGGCCTCTGTCAGTCCTGTGTTTGTTGGACTAGCGCCAGACATGAGAAGTGCGCCTTTGTGGGACAGGTGAATAGTGCGGATCCTGTTTCAGTCTAAAGACTGAAACAGGATCCGCACTTTTCACCGTTCCTTTCAGAATCATTTGATTCATCAGCTAGGAATGGCGATTGCTTCTCCAGACCAATCGAAGGCTAGGCCAAAGTAACTCGATCTTTCCAAGAGGTGTGTGGCCCAACTTTTGAAAGAACCGCTAAGTGGAGAACTATTTGGTATTTTTACGAAGCACTTTTCACCGTAATTGTCATAAGGTTGGTCTCTGCATCCTTAAGCATACCAGTGTCTTCACAGACGAAACAGGCTGAGGCCCAGTAATCTTGGCATTTCCAATAGTTGGTCTTAGAGACTACCAAGAAAATTTTCCTTTAAGTATTTTTCCTTTGTGGTTTCAGCATTATTTTCAGAATCCGAGCAGGGTTCTCGCATTAGCATAAGAATCCTGCCTGGTAGTTGAGATTTCTGGGTGGGGTGTAAGTGCGGGGCTTCTGTCAGCCCTGCCTTTGATTTGTTTACCTCCAGAGTTGGAAAGTGCATATTTGCGTGAGATGGGTAAAGTGTGGATCGCGCTTCAGATTTCTTCCTGACACTTTGAAATTACCAGTGTGTTGGTAATTATTTGCCATTTCCATGGCGTTTGGCACCGTAATAGTCATGAGGTCGGTCTCTGCATCCTGAAGCCTATGATGCTTTTTGCAGAGAAACCTCTGCTGAGGCCCAGGTAACTTGCTATTTCCCATAGCTGTCACAGGAGCCTTGGAAGATAGGATTGTTTTCAGTATTATTTCACCATTTTTTCAGCACTGTTTCAAGGACGGGAGCCCTTTTCAACCGTTAGCGGAAGAATCCTTCTTTGGAGATGAGATATTTTTCTGGGGTGGCAAGTGCAGGGCCTCTGTCTGTCCTGGGTTTGTTGGACTAGCGCCAGACATGAGAAGTGCGCCTTTGTGGGACAGGTGAATAGTGCGGATCCTGTTTCAGTCTAAAGACTGAGACAGGATCCGCACTTTTCACCGTTCCTTTCAGAATCATTTGATTCATCAGCTAGGAATGGCGATTGCTTCTCCAGACCAATCGAAGGCTAGGCCAAAGTAACTCGATCTTTCCAAGAGGTGTGTGGCCCAACTTTTGAAAGAACCGCTAAGTGGAGAACTATTTGGTATTTTTCCTAAGCACTTTTCACCGTAATTGTTCTAAGGTTGGTCTCTGCATCCTTAAGCATACCAGAGTTTTCACAGAGGAAACAGGCTGAGGCCCATTAGTCTTGGCATTTCCAATAGTTGGTCCTAGAGACTACCAAGAAAGTGTTCTTTTAAGTATTATTCTGTTGTGGTTTCAGCATTATTTTCAGAACCCGAGCAGGGTTCTCGCATTAGCATAAGAATCCTGCCTGGTAGTTGAGATTTCTGGTTGGGGTATAAGTTGGGGGATTCTGTCAGCCCTGCCTTTGATTTCTTTACCTCCAGAGTTGGAAAGTGCATAATTGCGTGAGATGGGAAAAGTGTGGATTGTGTTTCAGATTTCATACTGACATTTGAAATGATCAGTGTGTTGGTAATTATTTGCCATTTCCATGGCGTTTGGCCCCGTAATAGTCATGAGGTCGGTCTCTGCATCCTGAAGCGTATGATGCCTTTTGCAGAGAAACCTCTGCTGAGGCCCAGGAAACTTGCTATTTCCCATAGCTGGCACAGGAGCCTTGGAAGATAGGATTGTTTTCAGTATTATTTCACCATTTTTTCACCACTGTTTCAAGGACGGGAGCCCTTTTCAACCGTTAGCGGAAGAATCCTTCTTTGGAGATGAGATATTTTTCTGGGGTGGCAAGTGCAGGGCCTCTGTCAGTCCTGGGTTTGTTGGACTAGCACCAGACATGAGAAGTGCGCCTTTGTGGGACAGGTGAATAGTGCGGATCCTGTTTCAGTCTAAAGACTGAAACAGGATCCGCACTTTTCACCGTTCCTTTCAGAATCATTTGACTCATCAGCTAGGAATGGCGATTGCTTCTCCAGACCAATCGAAGGCTAGGCCAAAGTACCTCGATCTTTCCAAGAGGTGTGTGGCCCAACTTTTGAAAGAACCGCTAAGTGGAGAACTATTTGGTATTTCTCCTAAGCACTTTTCACCGTAATTGTCCTAAGGTTGGTATCTGCATCCTTAAGCATACCAGAGTTTTTCACAGACGAAACAGGCTGAGGCCCATTAATCTTGACATTTCCAAAAGTTGGTCCTAGAGACTACCAAGAAAGTGTTCTTTTAAGTATTATTCTGTTGTGGTTTCAGCATTATTTTCAGATCCCGAGCAGGGTTCTTGCATTAGCATAAGAATCTTGCCTGGTAGTTGAGATTTCATGATGGGGTGTAAGTGCGGGGCTTCTGTCAGCCCTGCCTTTGATTTGTTTACCTACAGAGATGGAAAGTGCATAGGTGCGTGAGATGGGAAAAGTGTGGATCGTGCTTCAGATTTCATCCTGACACTTTGAAATGACCAGTGTGTTGGTAATTATTTGCCATTTCCATGGCTTTTGGGACCGTAATAGTCATGAGGTCGGTCTCTGCATCCTGAATCCTATGATGCTTTTTGCAGAGAAACCTCTGCTGAGGCCCAGGTAACTTGCTATTTCCCATAACTGACACAGGAGCCTTGGAAATAGGATTGTTTTCAGTATTATTTCACCATTTTTTCACCACTGTTTCAAGAACGGGAGCCCTTTTCAACCGTTAGCGGAAGAATCCTTCTTTGGAGATGAGATATTTTCCTGGGGTGGCAAGTGCAGGGCCTCTGTCAGTCCTGGGTTTGTTGGGCTAGCGCCAGACATGAGAAGGGCGCCTTTGTGGGACAGGTGAATAGTGCGGATCCTGTTTCAGTCTAAAGACTGAAACAGGATCCGCACTTTTCACCGTTCCTTTCAGAATCATTTGATTCATCAGCTAGGAATGGCGATTGCTTCTCCAGACCAATCGAAGGCTAGGGCAAAGTACCTCGATCTTTCCAAGAGGTGTGTGGCCCAACTTTTGAAAGAACCGCTAAGTGGAGAACTATTTGTTATTTTTCCGAAGCACTTTTCACCGTAATTGTCCTAAGGTTGGTATCTGCATCCTTAAGCATACCAGAGTTTTTCACAGACGAAACAGGCTGAGGCCCATTAATCTTGACATTTCCAAAAGTTGGTCCTAGAGACTACCAAGAAAGTGTTCTTTTAAGTATTATTCTGTTGTGGTTTCAGCATTATTTTCAGAACCCGAGCAGGGTTCTCGCATTAGCATAAGAATTCTGCCTGGTAGTTGAGATTTCATGGTGGGGTGTAAGTGCGGGGCTTCTGTCAGCCCTGCCTTTGATTTGTTTACCTCCAGAGTTGGAAAGTGCATAGTTGCGTGAGATGGGAAAAGTGTGGATCGTGCTTCAGATTTCATCCTGACACTTTGAAATGACCAGTGTGTTGGTAATTATTTGCCATTTCCATGGCGTTTGGCCCCGTAATAGTCATGAGGTCGGTCTATGCATCCTGAAGCCTATAATGCTTTTTGCAGAGACACCTCTGCTGAGGCCCAGGTAACTTGTTATTTCCCATAGCTAGCACAGGAGCCTTGGAAGATAGGATTGTTTTCAGTATTATTTCACCATTTTTTCACCACTGTTTCAAGAACGGGAGCCCTTTTCAACCGTTATCGGAAGAATCCTACTTTGGAGATGAGATATTTTCATGGGGTGGCAAGTGCAGTGCCTCTGTCAGTCCTGGGTTTGTTGGGCTAGTGCCAGACATGAGAAGTGGGCCTTTGTGGGACAGGTGAATAGTGCGGATCCTGTTTCAGTCTAAAGACTGAAACAGGATCCGCACTTTTCACCGTTCCTTTCAGAGTCATTTGATTCATCAGCTAGGAATGGCGATTGCTTCTCCAGACCTATCGAAGGCTAGGCCAAAGTAACTCGATCTTTCCAAGAGGTGTGTGGCCCAACTTTTGAAAGAACCGCTAAGTGGAGAACTATTTGGTATTTTTCCTAAGCACTTTTCACCGTAATTGTCCTAAGGTGGTCTCTGCATCCTTAAGCATACCAGAGTTTTCACAGACGAAACAGGCTGAGGCCCAGTAATCTTGGCATTTCCAATAGTTGGTCTTAGAGACTACAAAGAAAGTGTTCTTTTAAGTATTATACCTTTGTGGTTTCAGCATTATTTTCAGTACCCGAGCAGGGTTCTCGCATTAGCATAAGAATCCTGCCTGGTAGTTGAGATTTCATGGTGGGGTGTAAGTGCGGGGCTTCTGTCAGCCCTGCCTTTGATTTGTTTACCTCCAGAGTTGGAAAGTGCATAGTTGCGTGAGATGGGAAAAGTGTGGATCGTGCTTCAGATTTCATCCTGACACTTTGAAATGACCAGTGTGTTGGTAATTATTTGCCATTTCCATGGCGTTTGGCACCGTAATAGTCATGAGGTCGGACTCTGCATCCTGAAGCCTATGATGCTTTTTGCAGAGAAACCTCTGCAGAGGCCCAGGTAACTTGCTATTTCCCACAGCTGGCACAGGAGCCTTGGAAGATAGGATTGTTTCAGTATTATTTCACCATTTTTTCACCACTGTTTCAAGAACCGGAGCCCTTTTCAACCGTTAGCGGAAGAATCCTTCTTTGGAGATGAGATATTTTTCTGGGGTGGCACGTGCAGCGCCTCTGTCAGTCCTGGGTTTGTTGGACTAGCGCCAGACATGAGAAGTGCGCCTTTGTGGGACAGGTGAATAGTGCGGATCCTGTTTCAGTCTAAGGACTGAAACAGGATCCGCACTTTTCACCGTTCCTTTCAGAATCATTTGATTCATCAGCTAGGAATGGCGATTGCTTCTCCAGACCAATCGAAGGCTAGGCCAAAGTAACTGGATCTTTCCAAGAGGTGTGTGGCCCAACTTTTGAAAGAACCGCTAAGTGGAGAACTATTTGGTATTTTTCCTAAGCACTTTTCAGCGTAATTGTCCTAAGGTTGGTCTCTGCATCCTTAAGCATACCAGAGTTTTCACAGACGAAACAGGGTGAGGCTCATTAATCTTGGCATTTCCAAAAGGTGGTCCTAGAGACTACCAAGAAAGTGTTCTTTTAAGTATTATTCTGTTGTGGTTTCAGCATTATTTTCAGAACCCGAGCAGGGTTCTCGCATTAGCATAAGAATCCTGCCTGGTAGTTGAGATTTCTGGGTGGGGTATAAGTTGGGGGATTCTGTCAGCCCTGCCTTTGATTTGTTTACCTCCAGAGTTGGAAAGTGCCTAATTGCGTGAGATGGGAAAATTGTGGATCGTGCTTCAGATTTCATCCTGACACTTTGAAATGACCAGTATGTTGGTAGTTATTTGCCATTTCCATGGCGTTTGGCACCGTAATAGTCATGAGGTCGGTCTCTGCATCTTGAAGCCTATGATGCTTTTTGCAGTGAAACCTCTGCTGAGGCCCAGGTAACTTGCTATTTCCCATAGCTGGCACAGGAGCCTTGGAAGATAGGATTGTTTTCGGTATTATTTCACCATTTTTTCACCACTGTTTCAAGAACGGGAGCCCTTTTCAACCGTTAGCGGAAGAATCCTTCTTTGGAGATGAGATACTTTTCTGGGGTGGCAAGTGCAGGTCCTCTGTCAGTCCTGGGTTTGTTGGACAAGCGCCAGACATGAGAAGTGCGCCTTTGTGGGACAGGTGAATAGTGCGGATCCTGTTTCAGTCTATAGAGTGAAACAGGATCCGCACTTTTCACCGTTCCTTTCAGAGTCATTTGATTCATCAGCTAGGAATGGCGATTGCTTCTCCAGACCAATCGAAGGCTAGGCCAAAGTAACTCGATCTTTCCAAGAGGTGTGTGGCCCAACTTTTGAAAGAACCGCTAAGTGGAGAACTATTTGGTATTTTTCCGAAGCACTTTTCACCGTAATTGTCCTAAGGTTGGTCTCTGCATCCTTAAGCATACCAGAGTCTTCACAGACGAAACAGCCTGAGGCCCATTAATCTTGGCATTTCCAATAGTTGGTCCTAGAGACTACCAAGAAAGTGTTCTTTTAAGTATTATTCTGTTGTGGTTTCAGCATTATTTTCAGAACCCGAGCAGGGTTCTCGCATTAGCATAAGAATTCTGCCTGGTAGTTGAGATTTCTGGGTGGAGTGTAAGTGCGGGGCTTCTGTCAGCCCTGCCTTTGATTTGTTTACCTCCAGAGTTGGAAAGTGCATAGTTGCGTGAGATGGGAAAAGTGTGGATCGTGCTTCAGATTTCATCCTGACACTTTGAAATGACCAGTGTGTTGGTAATTATTTGCCATTTCCATGGCGTTTGGCACCGTAATAGTCATGAGGTCGGACTCTGCATCCTGAAGCCTATGATGCTTTTTGCAGAGAAACCTCTGCTGAGGCCCAGGTAACTTGCTATTTCCCATAGCTGGCACAGGAGCCTTGGAAGATAGGATTGTTTTCAGTATTATTTCACCATATTTTCACCACTGTTTCAAGAACGGGAGCCCTTTTCAACCGTTAGCGGAAGAATCCTTCTTTGGAGATGAGATATTTTTCTGGGGTGGCAAGTGCAGGGCCTCTGTCAGTCCTGGGTTTGTTAGACTAGCGCCGGACATGAGAAGTGCGCCTTTGTGGGACAGGTGAATAGTGCGGATCCTGTTTCAGTCTAAAGACTGAAACAGAATCCACACTTTTCACCGTTCCTTTCAGAATCATTTGATTCATCAGCTAGGAATGGCGATTGCTTCTCCAGACCAATCGAAGGCTAGGCCAAAGTACCTCGATCTTTCCAAGAGGTGTGTGGCCCAACTTTTGAAAGAACCGCTAAGTGGAGAACTATTTGGTATTTTTCCGAAGCACTTTTCACCGTAATTGTCCTAAGGTTGGTCTCTGCATCCTTAAACATACCAGAGTTTTCACAGACGAAACAGGCTGAGGCCCATTAATCTTGGCATTTCCAATAGTTGGTCCTAGAGACTACCAAGAAAGTGTTCTTTTAAGTATTATTCTGTTGTGGTTTCAGCATTATTTTCAGAACCCGAGCAGGGTTCTCGCATTAGCATAAGAATTCTGCCTGGTAGTTGAGATTTCTGGGTGGAGTGTAAGTGCGGGGCTTCTGTCAGCCCTGCCTTTGATTTGTTTACCTCCAGAGTTGGAAAGTGCATAGTTGCGTGAGATGGGAAAAGTGTGGATCGTGCTTCAGATTTCATCCTGACACTTTGAAATGACCAGTGTGTTGGTAATTATTTGCCATTTCCATGGCGTTTGGCCCCGTAATAGTCATGAGGTCGGTCTCTGCATCCTGAAGCCTATGATGCTTTTTGCAGAGAAACCTCTGCTGAGGCCCAGGTAACTTGCTATTTCCCATAGCTGGCACAGGAGCCTTGGAAGATAGGATTGTTTTCAGTATTATTTCACCATTTTTTCACCACTGTTTCAAGAACGGGAGCCCTTTTCAACCGTTAGCGGAAGAATCCTTCTTTGGAGATGAGATATTTTTCTGGGGTGGCAAGTGCAGGGCCTCTGTCAGTCCTGGGTTTGTTAGACTAGCGCCGGACATGAGAAGTGCGCCTTTGTGGGACAGGTGAATAGTGCGGATCCTGTTTCAGTCTAAAGACTGAAACAGGATCCACACTTTTCACCGTTTCTTTCAGAATCATTTGATTCATCAGTTAGGAATGCCGATTGCTTCTCCAGACCAATCGAAGGCTAGGCCAAAGTAACTCGATCTTTCCAAGAGGTGTGTGGCCCAACATTTGAAAGAACCGCTAAGTGGAGAACTATTTGGTATTTTTCGTAAGCACTTTTCACCGTAATTGTCCTAAGGTTGGTCTCTGCATCCTTAAGCATACGAGAGTTTTCACAGACGAAACGGGCTGAGGCCCATTAATCTTGGCATTTCCAATAGTTGGTCCTAGAGACTACCAAGAAAGTGTTCTTTTAAGTATTATTCTGTTGTGGTTTCAGCATTATTTTCAGATCCCGAGCAGGGTTCTTGCATTAGCATAAGAATCTTGCCTGGTAGTTGAGATTTCATGATGGGGTGTAAGTGCGGGGCTTCTGTCAGCCCTGCCTTTGATTTGTTTACCTACAGAGATGGAAAGTGCATAGGTGCGTGAGATGGGAAAAGTGTGGATCGTGCTTCAGATTTCATCCTGACACTTTGAAATGACCAGTGTGTTGGTAATTATTTGCCATTTCCATGGCTTTTGGGACCGTAATAGTCATGAGGTCGGTCTCTGCATCCTGAAGCCTATGATGCTTTTTGCAGAGAAACCTCTGCTGAGGCCCAGGTAACTTGCTATTTCCCATAACTGACACAGGAGCCTTGGAAATAGGATTGTTTTCAGTATTATTTCACCATTTTTTCACCACTGTTTCAAGAACGGGAGCCCTTTTCAACCGTTAGCGGAAGAATCCTTCTTTGGAGATGAGATATTTTCCTGGGGTGGCAAGTGCAGGGCCTCTGTCAGTCCTGGGTTTGTTGGGCTAGCGCCAGACATGAGAAGGGCGCCTTTGTGGGACAGGTGAATAGTGCGGATCCTGTTTCAGTCTAAAGACTGAAACAGGATCCGCACTTTTCACCGTTCCTTTCAGAATCATTTGATTCATCAGCTAGGAATGGCGATTGCTTCTCCAGACCAATCGAAGGCTAGGGCAAAGTACCTCGATCTTTCCAAGAGGTGTGTGGCCCAACTTTTGAAAGAACCGCTAAGTGGAGAACTATTTGTTATTTTTCCGAAGCACTTTTCACCGTAATTGTCCTAAGGTTGGTATCTGCATCCTTAAGCATACCAGAGTTTTTCACAGACGAAACAGGCTGAGGCCCATTAATCTTGACATTTCCAAAAGTTGGTCCTAGAGACTACCAAGAAAGTGTTCTTTTAAGTATTATTCTGTTGTGGTTTCAGCATTATTTTCAGAACCCGAGCAGGGTTCTCGCATTAGCATAAGAATTCTGCCTGGTAGTTGAGATTTCATGGTGGGGTGTAAGTGCGGGGCTTCTGTCAGCCCTGCCTTTGATTTGTTTACCTCCAGAGTTGGAAAGTGCATAGTTGCGTGAGATGGGAAAAGTGTGGATCGTGCTTCAGATTTCATCCTGACACTTTGAAATGACCAGTGTGTTGGTAATTATTTGCCATTTCCATGGCGTTTGGCCCCGTAATAGTCATGAGGTCGGTCTATGCATCCTGAAGCCTATAATGCTTTTTGCAGAGACACCTCTGCTGAGGCCCAGGTAACTTGTTATTTCCCATAGCTAGCACAGGAGCCTTGGAAGATAGGATTGTTTTCAGTATTATTTCACCATTTTTTCACCACTGTTTCAAGAACGGGAGCCCTTTTCAACCGTTATCGGAAGAATCCTACTTTGGAGATGAGATATTTTCATGGGGTGGCAAGTGCAGTGCCTCTGTCAGTCCTGGGTTTGTTGGGCTAGTGCCAGACATGAGAAGTGGGCCTTTGTGGGACAGGTGAATAGTGCGGATCCTGTTTCAGTCTAAAGACTGAAACAGGATCCGCACTTTTCACCGTTCCTTTCAGAGTCATTTGATTCATCAGCTAGGAATGGCGATTGCTTCTCCAGACCTATCGAAGGCTAGGCCAAAGTAACTCGATCTTTCCAAGAGGTGTGTGGCCCAACTTTTGAAAGAACCGCTAAGTGGAGAACTATTTGGTATTTTTCCTAAGCACTTTTCACCGTAATTGTCCTAAGGTGGTCTCTGCATCCTTAAGCATACCAGAGTTTTCACAGACGAAACAGGCTGAGGCCCAGTAATCTTGGCATTTCCAATAGTTGGTCTTAGAGACTACAAAGAAAGTGTTCTTTTAAGTATTATACCTTTGTGGTTTCAGCATTATTTTCAGTACCCGAGCAGGGTTCTCGCATTAGCATAAGAATCCTGCCTGGTAGTTGAGATTTCATGGTGGGGTGTAAGTGCGGGGCTTCTGTCAGCCCTGCCTTTGATTTGTTTACCTCCAGAGTTGGAAAGTGCATAGTTGCGTGAGATGGGAAAAGTGTGGATCGTGCTTCAGATTTCATCCTGACACTTTGAAATGACCAGTGTGTTGGTAATTATTTGCCATTTCCATGGCGTTTGGCACCGTAATAGTCATGAGGTCGGACTCTGCATCCTGAAGCCTATGATGCTTTTTGCAGAGAAACCTCTGCAGAGGCCCAGGTAACTTGCTATTTCCCACAGCTGGCACAGGAGCCTTGGAAGATAGGATTGTTTCAGTATTATTTCACCATTTTTTCACCACTGTTTCAAGAACCGGAGCCCTTTTCAACCGTTAGCGGAAGAATCCTTCTTTGGAGATGAGATATTTTTCTGGGGTGGCACGTGCAGCGCCTCTGTCAGTCCTGGGTTTGTTGGACTAGCGCCAGACATGAGAAGTGCGCCTTTGTGGGACAGGTGAATAGTGCGGATCCTGTTTCAGTCTAAGGACTGAAACAGGATCCGCACTTTTCACCGTTCCTTTCAGAATCATTTGATTCATCAGCTAGGAATGGCGATTGCTTCTCCAGACCAATCGAAGGCTAGGCCAAAGTAACTGGATCTTTCCAAGAGGTGTGTGGCCCAACTTTTGAAAGAACCGCTAAGTGGAGAACTATTTGGTATTTTTCCTAAGCACTTTTCAGCGTAATTGTCCTAAGGTTGGTCTCTGCATCCTTAAGCATACCAGAGTTTTCACAGACGAAACAGGGTGAGGCTCATTAATCTTGGCATTTCCAAAAGGTGGTCCTAGAGACTACCAAGAAAGTGTTCTTTTAAGTATTATTCTGTTGTGGTTTCAGCATTATTTTCAGAACCCGAGCAGGGTTCTGGCATTAGCATAAGAATCCTGCCTGGTAGTTGAGATTTCTGGGTGGGGTATAAGTTGGGGGATTCTGTCAGCCCTGCCTTTGATTTGTTTACCTCCAGAGTTGGAAAGTGCCTAATTGCGTGAGATGGGAAAATTGTGGATCGTGCTTCAGATTTCATCCTGACACTTTGAAATGACCAGTATGTTGGTAGTTATTTGCCATTTCCATGGCGTTTGGCACCGTAATAGTCATGAGGTCGGTCTCTGCATCTTGAAGCCTATGATGCTTTTTGCAGTGAAACCTCTGCTGAGGCCCAGGTAACTTGCTATTTCCCATAGCTGGCACAGGAGCCTTGGAAGATAGGATTGTTTTCGGTATTATTTCACCATTTTTTCACCACTGTTTCAAGAACGGGAGCCCTTTTCAACCGTTAGCGGAAGAATCCTTCTTTGGAGATGAGATACTTTTCTGGGGTGGCAAGTGCAGGGCCTCTGTCAGTCCTGGGTTTGTTGGACAAGCGCCAGACATGAGAAGTGCGCCTTTGTGGGACAGGTGAATAGTGCGGATCCTGTTTCAGTCTATAGAGTGAAACAGGATCCGCACTTTTCACCGTTCCTTTCAGAGTCATTTGATTCATCAGCTAGGAATGGCGATTGCTTCTCCAGACCAATCGAAGGCTAGGCCAAAGTAACTCGATCTTTCCAAGAGGTGTGTGGCCCAACTTTTGAAAGAACCGCTAAGTGGAGAACTATTTGGTATTTTTCCGAAGCACTTTTCACCGTAATTGTCCTAAGGTTGGTCTCTGCATCCTTAAGCATACCAGAGTCTTCACAGACGAAACAGCCTGAGGCCCATTAATCTTGGCATTTCCAATAGTTGGTCCTAGAGACTACCAAGAAAGTGTTCTTTTAAGTATTATTCTGTTGTGGTTTCAGCATTATTTTCAGAACCCGAGCAGGGTTCTCGCATTAGCATAAGAATTCTGCCTGGTAGTTGAGATTTCTGGGTGGAGTGTAAGTGCGGGGCTTCTGTCAGCCCTGCCTTTGATTTGTTTACCTCCAGAGTTGGAAAGTGCATAGTTGCGTGAGATGGGAAAAGTGTGGATCGTGCTTCAGATTTCATCCTGACACTTTGAAATGACCAGTGTGTTGGTAATTATTTGCCATTTCCATGGCGTTTGGCACCGTAATAGTCATGAGGTCGGACTCTGCATCCTGAAGCCTATGATGCTTTTTGCAGAGAAACCTCTGCTGAGGCCCAGGTAACTTGCTATTTCCCATAGCTGGCACAGGAGCCTTGGAAGATAGGATTGTTTTCAGTATTATTTCACCATATTTTCACCACTGTTTCAAGAACGGGAGCCCTTTTCAACCGTTAGCGGAAGAATCCTTCTTTGGAGATGAGATATTTTTCTGGGGTGGCAAGTGCAGGGCCTCTGTCAGTCCTGGGTTTGTTAGACTAGCGCCGGACATGAGAAGTGCGCCTTTGTGGGACAGGTGAATAGTGCGGATCCTGTTTCAGTCTAAAGACTGAAACAGAATCCACACTTTTCACCGTTCCTTTCAGAATCATTTGATTCATCAGCTAGGAATGGCGATTGCTTCTCCAGACCAATCGAAGGCTAGGCCAAAGTACCTCGATCTTTCCAAGAGGTGTGTGGCCCAACTTTTGAAAGAACCGCTAAGTGGAGAACTATTTGGTATTTTTCCGAAGCACTTTTCACCGTAATTGTCCTAAGGTTGGTCTCTGCATCCTTAAACATACCAGAGTTTTCACAGACGAAACAGGCTGAGGCCCATTAATCTTGGCATTTCCAATAGTTGGTCCTAGAGACTACCAAGAAAGTGTTCTTTTAAGTATTATTCTGTTGTGGTTTCAGCATTATTTTCAGAACCGGAGCAGGGTTCTCGCATTAGCATAAGAATTCTGCCTGGTAGTTGAGATTTCTGGGTGGAGTGTAAGTGCGGGGCTTCTGTCAGCCCTGCCTTTGATTTGTTTACCTCCAGAGTTGGAAAGTGCATAGTTGCGTGAGATGGGAAAAGTGTGGATCGTGCTTCAGATTTCATCCTGACACTTTGAAATGACCAGTGTGTTGGTAATTATTTGCCATTTCCATGGCGTTTGGCCCCGTAATAGTCATGAGGTCGGTCTCTGCATCCTGAAGCCTATGATGCTTTTTGCAGAGAAACCTCTGCTGAGGCCCAGGTAACTTGCTATTTCCCATAGCTGGCACAGGAGCCTTGGAAGATAGGATTGTTTTCAGTATTATTTCACCATTTTTTCACCACTGTTTCAAGAACGGGAGCCCTTTTCAACCGTTAGCGGAAGAATCCTTCTTTGGAGATGAGATATTTTTCTGGGGTGGCAAGTGCAGGGCCTCTGTCAGTCCTGGGTTTGTTAGACTAGCGCCGGACATGAGAAGTGCGCCTTTGTGGGACAGGTGAATAGTGCGGATCCTGTTTCAGTCTAAAGACTGAAACAGGATCCACACTTTTCACCGTTTCTTTCAGAATCATTTGATTCATCAGTTAGGAATGCCGATTGCTTCTCCAGACCAATCGAAGGCTAGGCCAAAGTAACTCGATCTTTCCAAGAGGTGTGTGGCCCAACATTTGAAAGAACCGCTAAGTGGAGAACTATTTGGTATTTTTCGTAAGCACTTTTCACCGTAATTGTCCTAAGGTTGGTCTCTGCATCCTTAAGCATACGAGAGTTTTCACAGACGAAACAGGCTGAGGCCCATTAATCTTGGCATTTCCAATAGTTGGTCCTAGAGACTACCAAGAAAGTGTTCTTTTAAGTATTATTCTGTTGTGGTTTCAGCATTATTTTCAGAACCCGAGCAGGGTTCTCGCATTAGCATAAGAATCCTGCCTGGTAGTTGAGATTTCATGGTGTGGTGTAAGTGTGGGGCTTCTGTCAGCCCTGCCTTTGATTTGTTTACCTCCAGAGTTGGAAAGTGCATAGTTGCGTGAGATGGGAAAAGTGTGGATCGTGCTTCAGATTTCATCCTGACACTTTGAAATGACCAGTGTGTTGGTAATTATTTGCCATTTCCATGGCGTTTGGCACCGTAATAGTCATGAGGTCGGACTCTGCATCCTGAAGCCTATGATGCTTTTTGCAGAGAAACCTCTGCTGAGGCCCAGGTAACTTGCTATTTCCCACAGCTGGCACAGGAGCCTTGGAAGATAGGATTGTTTCAGTATTATTTCACCATTTTTTCACCACTGTTTCAAGAACCGGAGCCCTTTTCAACCGTTAGCGGAAGAATCCTTCTTTGGAGATGAGATATTTTTCTGGGGTGGCACGTGCAGCGCCTCTGTCAGTCCTGGGTTTGTTGGACTAGCGCCAGACATGAGAAGTGCGCCTTTGTGGGACAGGTGAATAGTGCGGATCCTGTTTCAGTCTAAGGACTGAAACAGGATCCTCACTTTTCACCGTTCCTTTCAGAATCATTTGATTCATCAGCTAGGAATGGCGATTGCTTCTCCAGACCAATCGAAGGCTAGGCCAAAGTAACTCGATCTTTCCAAGAGGTGTGTGGCCCAACTTTTGAAAGAACCGCTAAGTGGAGAACTATTTGGTATTTTTCCGAAGCACTTTTCACCGTAATTGTCCTAAGGTTGGTCTCTGCATCCTTCAGCATACCAGAGTCTTCACAGACGAAACGGGCTGAGGCCCATTAATCTTGGCATTTCCAATAGTTGGTCCTAGAGACTACCAAGAAAGTGTTCTTTTAAGTATTATTCTGTTGTGGTTTCAGCATTATTTTCAGAACCCGAGCAGGGTTCTCGCATTAGCATAAGAATCCTGCCTGGTAGTTGAGATTTCATGGTGGGGTGTAAGTGTGGGGCTTCTGTCAGCCCTGCCTTTGATTTGTTTACCTCCAGAGTTGGAAAGTGCATATTTGCGTGAGATGGGAAAAGTGTGGATCATGCTTCAGATTTCATCCTGACACTTTGAAATGACCAGTATGTTGGTAGTTATTTGCCATTTCCTTGGCGTTTGGCACCGTAATAGTCATGAGGTCGGTCTCTCCATCTTGAAGCCTATGATGCTTTTTGCAGAGAAACCTCTGCTGAGGCCCAGGTAACTTGCTATTTCCCATAGCTGGCACAGGAGCCTTGGAAGATAGGATTGTTTTCAGTATTATTTCACCATATTTTCACCACTGTTTCAAGAACCGGAGCCCTTTTCAACCGTTAGCGGAAGAATCCTTCTTTGGAGATGAGATATTTTTCTGGGGTGGCAAGTGCAGGGCCTCTGTCAGTCCTAGGTTTGTTGCACTAGCGCCAGACATGAGAAGTGCGCCTTTGTGGGACAGGTGAATAGTGCGGATCCTGTTTCAGTCTAAAGACTGAAACAGGATCCGCACTTTTCACCGTTCCTTTCAGAATCATTTGCTTCATCAGCTAGGAATGGCGATTGCTTCTCCAGACCAACCGAAGGCTAGGCCAAAGTACCTCGATCTTTCCAAGAGGTGTGTGGCCCAACTTTTGAAAGAACCGCTAAGTCGAGAACTATTTGGTATTTTTCCTAAGCACTTTTCACCGTAATTGTCCTAATGTTGGTCTCTGCATCCTTAAGCATACCAGTGTTTTCACAGACGAAACAGGCTGAGGCCCAGTAATCTTGGAATTTCCAATAGTTGGTCTTAGAGACTACCAAGAAAGTGTTCTTTTAAGTGTTATTCCTTTGTGGTTTCAGCATTATTTTCAGAACCCGAGCAGGGTTCTCGCATTAGCATAAGAATCCTGCCTGGTAGTTGAGATTTCTGGGTGGGGTGTAAGTGTGGGGCTTCTGTCAGCCCTGCCTTTGATTTGTTTACCTCCAGAGTTGGAAAGTGCATAGTTGCGTGAGATGGGAAAAGTGTGGATCGTGCTTCAGATTTCATCCTGACACTTTGAAATGACCAGTGTGTTGGTAATTATTTGCCATTTCCATGGCGTTTGGCACCGTAATAGTCATGAGGTCGGACTCTGCATCCTGAAGCCTATGATGCTTTTTGCAGAGAAACCTCTGCTGAGGCCCAGGTAACTTGCTATTTCCCACAGCTGGCACAGGAGCCTTGGAAGATAGGATTGTTTCAGTATTATTTCACCATTTTTTCACCACTGTTTCAAGAACCGGAGCCCTTTTCAACCGTTAGCGGAAGAATCCTTCTTTGGAGATGAGATATTTTTCTGGGGTGGCACGTGCAGCGCCTCTGTCAGTCCTGGGTTTGTTGGACTAGCGCCAGACATGAGAAGTGCGCTTTTGTGGGACAGGTGAATAGTGCGGATCCTGTTTCAGTCTAAGGACTGAAACAGGATCCTCACTTTTCACCGTTCCTTTCAGAATCATTTGATTCATCAGCTAGGAATGGCGATTGCTTCTCCAGACCAATCGAAGGCTAGGCCAAAGTAACTCGATCTTTCCAAGAGGTGTGTGGCCCAACTTTTGAAAGAACCGCTAAGTGGAGAACTATTTGGTATTTTTCCGAAGCACTTTTCACCGTAATTGTCCTAAGGTTGGTCTCTGCATCCTTCAGCATACCAGAGTCTTCACAGACGAAACGGGCTGAGGCCCATTAATCTTGGCATTTCCAATAGTTGGTCCTAGAGACTACCAAGAAAGTGTTCTTTTAAGTATTATTCTGTTGTGGTTTCAGCATTATTTTCAGAACCCGAGCAGGGTTCTCGCATTAGCATAAGAATCCTGCCTGGTAGTTGAGATTTCATGGTGGGGTGTAAGTGTGGGGCTTCTGTCAGCCCTGCCTTTGATTTGTTTACCTCCAGAGTTGGAAAGTGCATATTTGCGTGAGATGGGAAAAGTGTGGATCATGCTTCAGATTTCATCCTGACACTTTGAAATGACCAGTATGTTGGTAGTTATTTGCCATTTCCTTGGCGTTTGGCACCGTAATAGTCATGAGGTCGGTCTCTCCATCTTGAAGCCTATGATGCTTTTTGCAGAGAAACCTCTGCTGAGGCCCAGGTAACTTGCTATTTCCCATAGCTGGCACAGGAGCCTTGGAAGATAGGATTGTTTTCAGTATTATTTCACCATATTTTCACCACTGTTTCAAGAACCGGAGCCCTTTTCAACCGTTAGCGGAAGAATCCTTCTTTGGAGATGAGATATTTTTCTGGGGTGGCAAGTGCAGGGCCTCTGTCAGTCCTAGGTTTGTTGCACTAGCGCCAGACATGAGAAGTGCGCCTTTGTGGGACAGGTGAATAGTGCGGATCCTGTTTCAGTCTAAAGACTGAAACAGGATCCGCACTTTTCACCGTTCCTTTCAGAATCATTTGCTTCATCAGCTAGGAATGGCGATTGCTTCTCCAGACCAACCGAAGGCTAGGCCAAAGTACCTCGATCTTTCCAAGAGGTGTGTGGCCCAACTTTTGAAAGAACCGCTAAGTCGAGAACTATTTGGTATTTTTCCTAAGCACTTTTCACCGTAATTGTCCTAATGTTGGTCTCTGCATCCTTAAGCATACCAGTGTTTTCACAGACGAAACAGGCTGAGGCCCAGTAATCTTGGAATTTCCAATAGTTGGTCTTAGAGACTACCAAGAAAGTGTTCTTTTAAGTGTTATTCCTTTGTGGTTTCAGCATTATTTTCAGAACCCGAGCAGGGTTCTCGCATTAGCATAAGAATCCTGCCTGGTAGTTGAGATTTCTGGGTGGGGTGTAAGTGTGGGGCTTCTGTCAGCCCTGCCTTTGATTTGTTTACCTCCAGAGTTGGAAAGTGCATAGTTGCGTGAGATGGGAAAAGTGTGGATCGTGCTTCAGATTTCATCCTGACACTTTGAAATGACCAGTGTGTTGGTAATTATTTGCCATTTCCATGGCGTTTGGCACCGTAATAGTCATGAGGTCGGACTCTGCATCCTGAAGCCTATGATGCTTTTTGCAGAGAAACCTCTGCTGAGGCCCAGGTAACTTGCTATTTCCCACAGCTGGCACAGGAGCCTTGGAAGATAGGATTGTTTCAGTATTATTTCACCATTTTTTCACCACTGTTTCAAGAACCGGAGCCCTTTTCAACCGTTAGCGGAAGAATCCTTCTTTGGAGATGAGATATTTTTCTGGGGTGGCACGTGCAGCGCCTCTGTCAGTCCTGGGTTTGTTGGACTAGCGCCAGACATGAGAAGTGCGCCTTTGTGGGACAGGTGAATAGTGCGGATCCTGTTTCAGTCTAAGGACTGAAACAGGATCCTCACTTTTCACCGTTCCTTTCAGAATCATTTGATTCATCAGCTAGGAATGGCGATTGCTTCTCCAGACCAATCGAAGGCTAGGCCAAAGTAACTCGATCTTTCCAAGAGGTGTGTGGCCCAACTTTTGAAAGAACCGCTAAGTGGAGAACTATTTGGTATTTTTCCGAAGCACTTTTCACCGTAATTGTCCTAAGGTTGGTCTCTGCATCCTTCAGCATACCAGAGTCTTCACAGACGAAACGGGCTGAGGCCCATTAATCTTGGCATTTCCAATAGTTGGTCCTAGAGACTACCAAGAAAGTGTTCTTTTAAGTATTATTCTGTTGTGGTTTCAGCATTATTTTCAGAACCCGAGCAGGGTTCTCGCATTAGCATAAGAATCCTGCCTGGTAGTTGAGATTTCATGGTGGGGTGTAAGTGTGGGGCTTCTGTCAGCCCTGCCTTTGATTTGTTTACCTCCAGAGTTGGAAAGTGCATATTTGCGTGAGATGGGAAAAGTGTGGATCATGCTTCAGATTTCATCCTGACACTTTGAAATGACCAGTATGTTGGTAGTTATTTGCCATTTCCTTGGCGTTTGGCACCGTAATAGTCATGAGGTCGGTCTCTCCATCTTGAAGCCTATGATGCTTTTTGCAGAGAAACCTCTGCTGAGGCCCAGGTAACTTGCTATTTCCCATAGCTGGCACAGGAGCCTTGGAAGATAGGATTGTTTTCAGTATTATTTCACCATATTTTCACCACTGTTTCAAGAACCGGAGCCCTTTTCAACCGTTAGCGGAAGAATCCTTCTTTGGAGATGAGATATTTTTCTGGGGTGGCAAGTGCAGGGCCTCTGTCAGTCCTAGGTTTGTTGCACTAGCGCCAGACATGAGAAGTGCGCCTTTGTGGGACAGGTGAATAGTGCGGATCCTGTTTCAGTCTAAAGACTGAAACAGGATCCGCACTTTTCACCGTTCCTTTCAGAATCATTTGCTTCATCAGCTAGGAATGGCGATTGCTTCTCCAGACCAACCGAAGGCTAGGCCAAAGTACCTCGATCTTTCCAAGAGGTGTGTGGCCCAACTTTTGAAAGAACCGCTAAGTCGAGAACTATTTGGTATTTTTCCTAAGCACTTTTCACCGTAATTGTCCTAATGTTGGTCTCTGCATCCTTAAGCATACCAGTGTTTTCACAGACGAAACAGGCTGAGGCCCAGTAATCTTGGAATTTCCAATAGTTGGTCTTAGAGACTACCAAGAAAGTGTTCTTTTAAGTGTTATTCCTTTGTGGTTTCAGCATTATTTTCAGAACCCGAGCAGGGTTCTCGCATTAGCATAAGAATCCTGCCTGGTAGTTGAGATTTCATGGTGGGGTGTAAGTGCGGGGCTTCTGTCAGCCCTGCCTTTGATTTGTTTACCTCCAGAGTTGGAAAGTGCATAGTTGCGTGAGATGGGAAAAGTGTGGATAATGTTTCAAATTTCATCCTGACACTTTGAAATGACCAGTGTGTTGGTAATTATTTGCCATTTCCATGCCGTTTGTCACCGTAATAGTCATGAGGTCGGTCTCTGCATCCTGAAGCCTATGATGCTTTTTGCAGAGAAACCTCGGCTGAGGCCCAGGTAACTTGCTATTTCCCAAAGCTGGCACTGGAGCCTTGGAAGATAGGATTGTTTTCAGTATTATTTCACCATTTTTTCACCACTGTTTCAAGAACCGGAGCCCTTTTCAACCGTTAGCGGAAGAATCCTTCTTTGGAGATGAGATATTTTTCTGGGGTGGCAAGTGCAGGGCCTCTGTCAGTCCTGGGTTTGTTGGACTAGCGCCAGACATGAGAAGTGCGCCTTTGTGGGACAGGTGAATAGTGCGGATCCTGTTTCATTCTAAAGCCTGAAACAGGATCCGCACTTTTCACCGTTCCTTTCAGAATCATTTGATTCATCAGCTAGGAATGGCGATTGCTTCTCCAGACCAATCGAAGGCTAGGCCAAAGTACCTCGATCTTTCCAAGAGGTGTGTGGCCCAACTTTTGAAAGAACCGCTAAGTGGAGAACTATTTGGTATTTTTCCTAAGAACTTTTCACCGTAATTGTCCTAATGTTGGTCTCTGCATCCTTAAGCATACCAGTGTTTTCACAGACGAAACAGGCTGAGGCCCAGTAATCTTGGCATTTCCAATAGTTGGTCCTAGAGACTACCAAGAAAGTGTTCTTTTAAGAATTATTCCTTTGTGGTTTCAGCATTATTTTCAGAACCCGAGCAGGGTTCTCGCATTAGCATAAGAATCCTGTCAGGTAGTTGAGATTTCTGGGGGGGGGTATAAGTTGGGGGATTCTGTCAGCCCTGCCTTTGATTTGTTTACCTCCAGAGTTGGAAAGTGCATAATTGCGTGAGATGTGAAAAGTGTGGATCGTGCTTCAGATTTCATCCTGACATTTGAAATGATCAGTGTGTTGGTAATTATTTGCCATTTCCATGGCGCTTGGCACCGTAATAGTCATGAGGTCGGTCTCTGCATCCTGAAGCCTATGATGCTTTTTGCAGAGAAACCTCTGCTGAGGCCCAGGTAACTTGCTATTTCCCATAGCTGGCACAGGAGCCATGGAAGATAGGATTGTTTTCAGTATTATTTCACCATTTTTTCACCACTGTTTCAAGAACGGGAGCCCTTTTCAACCGTTAGCGGAAGAATCCTTCTTTGAAGATGAGATATTTTTCTGGGGTGGCAAGTGCAGGGCCTCTGTCAGTCCTGGGTTTGTTGGACTAGCACCAGACATGAGAAGTGCGCCTTTGTGGGACAGGTGAATAGTGCGGATCCTGTTTCAGTCTAAAGACTGAAACAGGATCCGCACTTTTCACCGAACTTTCAGAATCATTTGATTCATCAGCTAGGAATGGCGATTGCTTCTCCAGACCAATCGAAGGCTAGGCCAAAGTACCTCGATCTTTCCAAGAGGTGTGTGGCCCAACTTTTGAAAGAACCGCTAAGTGGAGAACTATTTGGTATTTTTCCTAAGCACTTTTCACCGTAATTGTCCTAAGGTTGGTCTCTGCATCCTTAAACATACCAGAGTTTTCACAGACGAAACAGGCTGAGGCCCATTAATCTTGGCATTTCCAATAGTTGGTCCTAGAGACTACCAAGAAAGTGTTCTTTTAAGTATTATTCTGTTGTGGTTTCAGCATTATTTTCAGAACCCGAGCAGGGTTCTCGCATTAGCATAAGAATTCTGCCTGGTAGTTGAGATTTCTGGGTGGAGTGTAAGTGCGGGGCTTCTGTCAGCCCTGCCTTTGATTTGTTTACCTCCAGAGTTGGAAAGTGCATAGTTGCGTGAGATGGGAAAAGTGTGGATCGTGCTTCAGATTTCATCCTGACACTTTGAAATGACCAGTGTGTTGGTAATTATTTGCCATTTCCATGGCGTTTGGCACCGTAATAGTCATGAGGTCGGACTCTGCATCCTGAAGCCAATGATGCTTTTTGCAGAGAAACCTCTGCTGAGGCCCAGGTAACTTGCTATTTCCCATAGCTGGCATAGGAGCCTTGGAAGATAGGATTGTTTTCAGTATTATTTCACCATATTTTCACCACTGTTTCAAGAACGGGAGCCCTTTTCAACCGTTAGCGGAAGAATCCTTCTTTGGAGATGAGATATTTTTTTGGGGTGGCAAGTGCAGGGCCTCTGTCAGTCCTAGGTTTGTTGCACTAGCGCCAGACATGAGAAGTGCGCCTTTGTGGGACAGGTGAATAGTGCGGATCCTGTTTCAGTCTAAAGACTGAAACAGGATCCGGACTTTTCACCGTTCCTTTCAGAATCATTTGATTCATCAGCTAGGAATGGCGATTGCTTCTCCAGACCAATCGAAGGCTAGGCCAAAGTACCTCGATCTTTCCAAGAGGTGTGTGGCCCAACTTTTGAAAGAACCGCTAAGTGGAGAACTATTTGGTATTTTTCCTAAGCACTTTTCACCGTAATTGTCCTAAGGTTGGTCTCTGCATCCTTAAACATACCAGAGTTTTCACAGACGAAACAGGCTGAGGCCCATTAATCTTGGCATTTCCAATAGTTGGTCCTAGAGACTACCAAGAAAGTGTTCTTTTAAGTATTATTCTGTTGTGGTTTCAACATTATTTTCAGAACCCGAGCAAGGTTCTCGCATTAGCATAAGAATTCTGCCTGGTAGTTGAGATTTCTGGGTGGAGTGTAAGTGCGGGGCTTCTGTCAGCCCTGCCTTTGATTTGTTTACCTCCAGAGTTGGAAAGTGCATAGTTGCGTGAGATGGGAAAAGTGTGGATCGTGCTTCAGATTTCATCCTGACACTTTGAAATGACCAGTGTGTTGGTAATTATTTGCCATTTCCATGGCGTTTGGCACCGTAATAGTCATGAGGTCGGACTCTGCATCCTGAAGCCAATGATGCTTTTTGCAGAGAAACCTCTGCTGAGGCCCAGGTAACTTGCTATTTCCCATAGCTGGCATAGGAGCCTTGGAAGATAGGATTGTTTTCAGTATTATTTCACCATATTTTCACCACTGTTTCAAGAACGGGAGCCCTTTTCAACCGTTAGCGGAAGAATCCTTCTTTGGAGATGAGATATTTTTTTGGGGTGGCAAGTGCAGGGCCTCTGTCAGTCCTAGGTTTGTTGCACTAGCGCCAGACATGAGAAGTGCGCCTTTGTGGGACAGGTGAATAGTGCGGATCCTGTTTCAGTCTAAAGACTGAAACAGGATCCGGACTTTTCACCGTTCCTTTCAGAATCATTTGATTCATCAGCTAGGAATGGCGATTGCTTCTCCAGACCAATCGAAGGCTAGGCCAAAGTACCTCGATCTTTCCAAGAGGTGTGTGGCCCAACTTTTGAAAGAACCGCTAAGTGGAGAACTATTTGGTATTTTTCCTAAGCACTTTTCACCGTAATTGTCCTAAGGTTGGTCTCTGCATCCTTAAACATACCAGAGTTTTCACAGACGAAACAGGCTGAGGCCCATTAATCTTGGCATTTCCAATAGTTGGTCCTAGAGACTACCAAGAAAGTGTTCTTTTAAGTATTATTCTGTTGTGGTTTCAGCATTATTTTCAGAACCCGAGCAGGGTTCTCGCATTAGCATAAGAATTCTGCCTGGTAGTTGAGATTTCTGGGTGGAGTGTAAGTGCGGGGCTTCTGTCAGCCCTGCCTTTGATTTGTTTACCTCCAGAGTTGGAAAGTGCATAGTTGCGTGAGATGGGAAAAGTGTGGATCGTGCTTCAGATTTCATCCTGACACTTTGAAATGACCAGTGTGTTGGTAATTATTTGCCATTTCCATGGCGTTTGGCACCGTAATAGTCATGAGGTCGGACTCTGCATCCTGAAGCCTATGATGCTTTTTGCAGAGAAACCTCTGCTGAGGCCCAGGTAACTTGCTATTTCCCATAGCTGGCACAGGAGCCTTGGAAGATAGGATTGTTTTCAGTATTATTTCACCATTTTTTCACCACTGTTTCAAGAACGGGAGCCCTTTTCAACCGTTAGCGGAAGAATCCTTCTTTGGAGATGAGATATTTTTCTGGGGTGGCAAGTGCAGGGCCTCTGTCAGTCCTGGGTTTGTTAGACTAGCGCCGGACATGAGAAGTGCGCCTTTGTGGGACAGGTGAATAGTGCGGATCCTGTTTCAGTCTAAAGACTGAAACAGGATCCACACTTTTCACCGTTCCTTTCAGAATCATTTGATTCATCAGTTAGGAATGCCGATTGCTTCTCCAGACCAATCGAAGGCTAGGCCAAAGTAACTCGATCTTTCCAAGAGGTGTGTGGCCCAACATTTGAAAGAACCGCTAAGTGGAGAACTATTTGGTATTTTTCGTAAGCACTTTTCACCGTAATTGTCCTAAGGTTGGTCTCTGCATCCTTAAGCATACGAGAGTTTTCACAGACGAAACAGGCTGAGGCCCATTAATCTTGGCATTTCCAATAGTTGGTCCTAGAGACTACCAAGAAAGTGTTCTTTTAAGTATTATTCTGTTGTGGTTTCAGCATTATTTTCAAAACCCGAGCAGGGTTCTCGCATTAGCATAAGAATCCTGCCTGGTAGTTGAGATTTCATGGTGGGGTGTAAGTGCGGGGCTTCTGTCAGCCCTGCCTTTGATTTGTTTACCTCCAGAGTTGGAAAGTGCATAGTTGCGTGAGATGGGAAAAGTGTGGATCGTGCTTCAGATTTCATCCTGTCACTTTGAAATGACCAGTGTGTTGGTAATTATTTGCCATTTCCATGGCGTTTGGCACCGTAATAGTCATGAGGTCGGACTCTGCATCCTGAAGCCTATGATGCTTTTTGCAGAGAAACCTCTGCTGAGGCCCAGGTAACTTGCTATTTCCCACAGCTGGCACAGGAGCCTTGGAAGATAGGATTGTTTCAGTATTATTTCACCATTTTTTCACCACTGTTTCAAGAACCGGAGCCCTTTTCAACCGTTAGCGGAAGAATCCTTCTTTGGAGATGAGATATTTTTCTGGGGTGGCACGTGCAGCGCCTCTGTCAGTCCTGGGTTTGTTGGACTAGCGCCAGACATGAGAAGTGCGCCTTTGTGGGACAGGTGAATAGTGCGGATCCTGTTTCAGTCTAAGGACTGAAACAGGATCCTCACTTTTCACCGTTCCTTTCAGAATCATTTGATTCATCAGCTAGGAATGGCGATTGCTTCTCCAGACCAATCGAAGGCTAGGCCAAAGTAACTCGATCTTTCCAAGAGGTGTGTGGCCCAACTTTTGAAAGAACCGCTAAGTGGAGAACTATTTGGTATTTTTCCGAAGCACTTTTCACCGTAATTGTCCTAAGGTTGGTCTCTGCATCCTTAAGCATACCAGAGTCTTCACAGACGAAACAGGCTGAGGCCCATTAATCTTGGCATTTCCAATAGTTGGTCCTAGAGACTACCAAGAAAGTGTTCTTTTAAGTATTATTCTGTTGTGGTTTCAGCATTATTTTCAGAACCCGAGCAGGGTTCTCGCATTAGCATAAGAATTCTGCCTGGTAGTTGAGATTTCATGGTGGGGTGTAAGTGTGGGGCTTCTGTCAGCCCTGCCTTTGATTTGTTTACCTCCAGAGTTGGAAAGTGCATATTTGCGTGAGATGGGAAAAGTGTGGATCGTGCTTCAGATTTCATCCTGACACTTTGAAATGACCAGTGTGTTTTTAATTATTTGCCATTTCCATGGCGTTTGGCACCCTAATAGTCATGAGGTCGGTCTCTGCATCCTGAAGCCTATGATGCTTTTTGCAGAGAAACCTTTGCTGAGGCCCAGGTAACTTGCTATTTCCCATAGCTGGCACAGTAGCCTTGGAAGATAGGATTGTTTTCAGTATTATTTCACCATTTTTTCACCACTGTATCAAGAACGGGAGCCCTTTTCAACTGTTAGCGGAAGAATCCTTCTTTGGAGATGAGATATTTTTCTGGGATGGCAAGTGCAGGGCCTCTGTCAGTCCTGGGTTTGTTGGACTAGCGCCAGACATGAGAAGTGCGCCTTTGTGGGACAGGTGAATAGTGCGGATCCTGTTTCAGTCTAAAGACTGAAACAGGATCCGCACTTTTCACCGTTCCTTTCAGAATCATTTGATTCATCAGCTAGGAATGGCGATTGCTTCTCCAGACCAATCGAAGGCTAGGCCAAAGTACCTCGATCTTTCCAAGAGGTGTGTGGCCCAACTTTTGAAAGAACCGCTAAGTGGAGAACTATTTGGTATTTTTCCTAAGCACTTTTCACCGTAATTGTCCTAAGGTTGGTCTCTGCATCCTTAAGCATACGAGAGTTTTCACAGAGGAAACAGCCTGAGGCCCAGTAATCTTGGCGTTTCCAATAGTTGGTCCTAGAGACTACCAAGAAAGTGTTCTTTTAAGTATTATTCTGTTGTGGTTTCAGCATTATTTTCAGAACCCGAGCGGGGTTCTCGCATTAGCATAAGAATTCTGCCTGGTAGTTGAGATTTCTGGGTGGGGTGTAAGTGTGGGGCTTCTGTCAGCCCTGCCTTTGATTTGTTTACCTCCAGAGTTGGAAAGTGCATAGTTGCGTGAGATGGGAAAAGTGTGGATCGTGCTTCAGATTTCATCCTGACACATTGAAATGACCAGTGTGTTGGTAATTATTTGCCATTTCCATGGCGTTTGGCACCGTAATAGTCATGAGGTCGGTCTGTGCATCCTGAAGCCTATGATGCTTTTTACAGAGAAACCTCTGCTGAGGCCCAGGTAACTTGCTATTTCCCATAGCTGGCACAGGAGCCTTGGAAGATAGGATTGTTTTCAGTATTATTTCACCATTTTTTCACCACTGTTTCAAGAACGGGAGCCCTTTTCAACCGTTAGCGGAAGAATCCTTCTTTGGAGATGAGATATTTTTCTGGGGTGGCAAGTGCAGTGCCTCTGTCAGTCCTGGGTTTGTTGGACTAGCGCCAGACATGAGAAGTGCGCCTTTGTGGGACAGGTGAATAGTGCGGATCCTGTTTCAGTCTAAAGACTGAAACAGGATCCACACTTTTCACCGTTCCTTTCAGAATCATTTGATTCATCAGTTAGGAATGCCGATTGCTTCTCCAGACCAATCGAAGGCTAGGCCAAAGTAACTCGATCTTTCCAAGAGGTGTGTGGCCCAACTTTGAAAGAACCGCTAAGTGGAGAACTATTTGGTATTTTTCCTAAGCACTTTTCACCGTAATTGTCCTAAGGTTGGTCTCTGCATCCTTAAGCATACCAGAGTTTTCAAAGACGAAACAGGCTGAGGCCCATTAATCTTGGCATTTCCAATAGTTGGTCCTAGAGACTACCAAGAAAGTGTTCTTTTAAGTATTATTCTGTTGTGGTTTCAGCATTATTTTCAGAACCCGAGCAGGGTTCTCGCATTAGCATAAGAATCCTGCCTGGTAGTTGAGATTTCATGGTGGGGTGTAAGTGCGGGGCTTCTGTCAGCCCTGCCTTTGATTTGTTTACCTCCATAGTTGGAAAGTGCATAGTTGCGTGAGATGGGAAAAGTGTGGATAATGCTTCAAATTTCATCCTGACACTTTGAAATGACCAGTGTGTTGGTAATTATTTGCCATTTCCATGGCGTTTGGCCCCGTAATAGTCATGAGGTCGGTCTCTGCATCCTGAAGCCTATGATGCTCTTTGCTGAGAAACCTCTGCTGAGGCCCAGGTAACTTGCTATTTCCCATAGCTGGCACAGGAGCCTTGGATGATAGGATTGTTTTCAGTATTATTTCACCATTTTTTCACCACTGTTTCAAGAACTGGAGCCCTTTTCAACCATTAGCGGAAGAATCCTTCTTTGGAGATGAGATATTTTTCTGGGGTGGCAAGTGCAGGGCCTCTGTCAGTCCTGTGTTTGTTGGACTAGCGCCAGACATGAGAAGTGTGCCTTTGTGGGACAGGTGAATAGTGCGGATCCTGTTTCAGTCTAAAGACTGAAACAGGATCCGCACTTTTCACCGTTCCTTTCAGAATCATTTGATTCATCAGCTAGGAATGGCGATTGCTTCTCCAGACCAATCGAAGGCTAGGCCAGAGTAACTCGATCTTTCCAAGAGGTGTGTGGCCCAACTTTTGAAAGAACCGCTAAGTGGAGAACTATTTGGTATTTTTCCTAAGCACTTTTCACCGTAATTGTCCTAAGGTTGGTATCTGCATCCTTAAGCATACCAGAGTTTTTCACAGACGAAACAGGCTGAGGCCCATTAATCTTGACATTTCCAAAAGTTGGTCCTAGAGACTACCAAGAAAGTGTTCTTTTAAGTATTATTCTGTTGTGGTTTCAGCATTATTTTCAGAACCCGAGCAGGGTTCTCGCATTAGCATAAGAATCCTGCCTGGTAGTTGAGATTTCATGGTGGGGTGTAAGTGTGGGGCTTCTGTCAGCCCTGCCTTTGATTTGTTTACCTCCAGAGTTGGAAAGTGCATAGTTGCGTGAGATGGGAAAAGTGTGGATCGTGCTTCAGATTTCATCCTGACACTTTGAAATGACCAGTGTGTTGGTAATTATTTGCCATTTCCATGGCGTTTGGCCCCGTAATAGTCATGAGGTCGGTCTCTGCATCCTGAAGCCTATGATGCTTTTTGCAGAGAAACCTCTGCTGAGGCCCAGGTAACTTGCTATTTCCCATAGCTGGCACAGGAGCCTTGGAAGATAGGATTGTTTTCAGTATTATTTCACCATTTTTTCACCACTGTTTCAAGAACGGGAGCCCTTTTCAACCGTTAGCGGAAGAATCCTTCTTGGAGATGAGATATTTTCATGGGGTGGCAAGTGCAGTGCCTCTGTCAGTCCTGGGTTTGTTGGACTAGCGCCAGACATGAGAAGTGCGCCTTTGTGGGACAGGTGAATAGTGCGGATCCTGTTTCAGTCTAAAGACTGAAACAGGATCCGCACTTTTCACCGTACTTTCAGAATCATTTGATTCATCAGCTAGGAATGGCGATTGCTTCTCCAGACCAATCGAAGGCTAGGCCAAAGTAACTCGATCTTTCCAACAGGTGTGTGGCCCAACTTTTGAAAGAACCGCTAAGTGGAGAACTATTTGGTATATTTCCTAAGCACTTTTCACCGTAATTGTCCTAAGGTTGGTCTCTGCATCCTTAAGCATACCAGTGTCTTCACAGACGAAACAGGCTGAGGCCCAGTAATCTTGGCATTTCCAATAGTTGGTCTTAGAGACTACAAAGAAAGTGTTCTTTTAAGTATTATACCTTTGTGGTTTCAGCATTATTTTCAGTACCCGAGCAGGGTTATCGCATTAGCATAAGAATCCTGCCTGGTAGTTGAGATTTCATGGTGGGGTGTAAGTGCGGGGCTTCTGTCTGCCCTGCCTTTGATTTGTTTACCTCCAGAGTTGGAAAGTGCATAGTTGCGTGAGATGGGAAAAGTGTGGATCGTGCTTCAGATTTCATCCTGACACTTTGAAATGACCAGTGTGTTGGTAATTATTTGCCATTTCTATGGCGTTTGGCCCCGTAATAGTCATGAGGTCGGTCTCTGCATCCTGAAGCCTATGATGCTTTTTGCAGAGAAACCTCTGCTGAGGCCCAGGTAACTTGCTATTTCCCACAGCTGGCACAGGGGCCTTGGAAGATAGGATTGTTTTCAGTATTATTTCATCATTTTTTCACCACTGTTTCAAGAACGGGAGCCCTTTTCAACCATTAGCGGAAGAATCCTTCATTGTAGATGAGATATTTTTCTGGGGTGGCAAGTGCAGGGCCTCTGTCAGTCCTGTGTTTGTTGGACTAGCGCCAGACATGAGAAGTGTGCCTTTGTGGGACAGGTGAATAGTGCGGATCCTGTTTCAGTCTAAAGACTGAAACGGGATCCGCACTTTTCACCGTTCCTTTCAGAATCATTTGATTCATCAGCTAGGAATGGCGATTGCTTCTCCAGACCAATCGAAGGCTAGGCCAAAGTAACTCGACCTTTCCAAGAGGTGTGTGGCCCAACTTTTGAAAGAACCGCTAAGTGGAGAACTATTTGGTATTTTTCCTAAGCACTTTTCACCGTAATTGTCCTAAGGTTGGTCTCTGCATCCTTAAGCATACCAGAGTTTTCACAGACGAAACAGGCTGAGGCTCATTAATCTTGGCATTTCCAAAAGGTGGTCCTAGAGACTACCAAGAAAGTGTTCTTTTAAGTATTATTCTGTTGTGGTTTCAGCATTATTTTCAGAACCCGAGCAGGGTTCTCGCATTAGCATAAGAATCCTGCCTGGTAGTTGAGATTTCTGGGTGGGGTATAAGTTGGGGGATTCTGTCAGCCCTGCCTTTGATTTGTTTACCTCCAGAGTTGGAAAGTGCCTAATTGCGTGAGATGGGAAAATTGTGGATCGTGCTTCAGATTTCATCCTGACACTTTGAAATGACCAGTATGTTGGTAGTTATTTGCCATTTCCATGGCGTTTGGCACCGTAATAGTCATGAGGTCGGTCTCTGCATCTTGAAGCCTATGATGCTTTTTGCAGAGAAACCTCTGCTGAGGCCCAGGTAACTTGCTATTTCCCATAGCTGGCACAGGAGCCTTGGAAGATAGGATTGTTTTCGGTATTATTTCACCATTTTTTCACCACTGTTTCAAGAACGGGAGCCCTTTTCAACCGTTAGCGGAAGAATCCTTCTTTGGAGATGAGATACTTTTCTGGGGTGGCAAGTGCAGGTCCTCTGTCAGTACTGGGTTTGTTGGACAAGCGCCAGACATGAGAAGTGCGCCTTTGTGGGACAGGTGAATAGTGCGGATCCCGTTTCAGTCTATAGAGTGAAACAGGATCCGCACTTTTCACCGTTCCTTTCAGAGTCATTTGATTCATCAGCTAGGAATGGCGATTGCTTCTCCAGACCAATCGAAGGCTAGGCCAAAGTAACTCGATCTTTCCAAGAGGTGTGTGGCCCAACTTTTGAAAGAACCGCTAAGTGGAGAACTATTTTTTATTTTTCCGAAGCACTTTTCACCGTAATTGTCCTAAGGTTGGTCTCTGCATCCTTAAGCATACGAGAGTTTTCACAGACGAAACAGGCTGAGGCCCATTAATCTTGGCATTTCCAATAGTTGGTCCTAGAGACTACCAAGAAAGTGTTCTTTTAAGTATTATTCTGTTGTGGTTTCAGCATTATTTTCAGAACCCGAGCAGGGTTCTCGCATTAGCATAAGAATTCTGCCTGGTAGTTGAGATTTCTGGGTGGAGTGTAAGTGCGGGGCTTCTGTCAGCCCTGCCTTTGATTTGTTTACATCCAGAGTTGGAAAGTGCATAGTTGCGTGAGATGGGAAAAGTGTGGATCGTGCTTCAGATTTCATCCTGACACTTTGAAATGACCAGTGTGTTGGTAATTATTTGCCATTTCCATGGCGTTTGGCACCGTAATAGTCATGAGGTCGGACTCTGCATCCTGAAGCCTATGATGCTTTTTGCAGAGAAACCTCTGCTGAGGCCCAGGTAACTTGCTATTTCCCATAGCTGGCACAGGAGCCTTGGAAGATAGGATTGTTTTCAGTATTATTTCACCATATTTTCACCACTGTTTCAAGAACGGGAGCCCTTTTCAACCGTTAGCGGAAGAATCCTTCTTTGGAGATGAGATATTTTTTTGGGGTGGCAAGTGCAGGGCCTCTGTCAGTCCTAGGTTTGTTGCACTAGCGCCAGACATGAGAAGTGCGCCTTTGTGGGACAGGTGAATAGTGCGGATCCTGTTTCAGTCTAAAGACTGAAACAGGATCCACACTTTTCACCGTTCCTTTCAGAATCATTTGATTCATCAGTTAGGAATGCCGATTGCTTCTCCAGACCAATCGAAGGCTAGGCCAAAGTAACTCGATCTTTCCAAGAGGTGTGTGGCCCAACATTTGAAAGAACCGCTAAGTGGAGAACTATTTGGTATTTTTCGTAAGCACTTTTCACCGTAATTGTCCTAAGGTTGGTCTCTGCATCCTTAAGCATACGAGAGTTTTCACAGACGAAACAGGCTGAGGCCCATTAATCTTGGCATTTCCAATAGTTGGTCCTAGAGACTACCAAGAAAGTGTTCTTTTAAGTATTATTCTGTTGTGGTTTCAGCATTATTTTCAAAACCCGAGCAGGGTTCTCGAATTAGCATAAGAATCCTGCCTGGTAGTTGAGATTTCATGGTGGGGTATAAGTGCGGGGCTTCTGTCAGCCCTGCCTTTGATTTGTTTACCTCCAGAGTTGGAAAGTGCATAGTTGCGTGAGATGGGAAAAGTGTGGATCGTGCTTCAGATTTCATCCTGACACTTTGAAATGACCAGTGTGTTGGTAATTATTTGCCATTTCCATGGCGTTTGGCACCGTAATAGTCATGAGGTCGGACTCTGCATCCTGAAGCCTATGATGCTTTTTGCAGAGAAACCTCTGCTGAGGCCCAGGTAACTTGCTATTTCCCACAGCTGGCACAGGAGCCTTGGAAGATAGGATTGTTTCAGTATTATTTCACCATTTTTTCACCACTGTTTCAAGAACCGGAGCCCTTTTCAACCGTTAGCGGAAGAATCCTTCTTTGGAGATGAGATATTTTTCTGGGGTGGCACGTGCAGCGCCTCTGTCAGTCATGGGTTTGTTGGACTAGCGCCAGACATGAGAAGTGCGCCTTTGTGGGACAGGTGAATAGTGCGGATCCTGTTTCAGTCTAAGGACTGAAACAGGATCCTCACTTTTCACCGTTCCTTTCAGAATCATTTGATTCATCAGCTAGGAATGGCGATTGCTTCTCCAGACCAATCGAAGGCTAGGCCAAAGTAACTCGATCTTTCCAAGAGGTGTGTGGCCCAACTTTTGAAAGAACCGCTAAGTGGAGAACTATTTGGTATTTTTCCGAAGCACTTTTCACCGTAATTGTCCTAAGGTTGGTCTCTGCATCCTTCAGCATACCAGAGTCTTCACAGACGAAACGGGCTGAGGCCCATTAATCTTGGCATTTCCAATAGTTGGTCCTAGAGACTACCAAGAAAGTGTTCTTTTAAGTATTATTCCTTTGTGGTTTCAGCATTATTTTCAGAACCCGAGCAGGGTTCTCGCATTAGCATAAGAATCCTGCCTGGTAGTTGAGATTTCATGGTGGGGTGTAAGTGTGGGGCTTCTGTCAGCCCTGCCTTTGATTTGTTTACCTCCAGAGTTGGAAAGTGCATATTTGCGTGAGATGGGAAAAGTGTGGATCGTGCTTCAGATTTCATCCTGACACTTTGAAATGACCAGTATGTTGGTAGTTATTTGCCATTTCCATGGCGTTTGGCCCCGTAATAGTCATGAGGTCGGTCTCTCCATCTTGAAGCCTATGATGCTTTTTGCAGAGAAACCTCTGCTGAGGCCCAGGTAACTTGCTATTTCCCATAGCTGGCACAGGAGCCTTGGAAGATAGGATTGTTTTCAGTATTATTTCACCATATTTTCACCACTGTTTCAAGAACCGGAGCCCTTTTCAACCGTTAGCGGAAGAATCCTTCTTTGGAGATGAGATATTTTTCTGGGGTGGCAAGTGCAGGGCCTCTGTCAGTCCCAGGTTTGTTGCACTAGCGCCAGACATGAGAAGTGCGCCTTTGTGGGACAGGTGAATAGTGCGGATCCTGTTTCAGTCTAAAGACTGAAACAGGATCCGCACTTTTCACCGTTCCTTTCAGAATCATTTGATTCATCAGCTAGGAATGGCGATTGCTTCTCCAGACCAATCGAAGGCTAGGCCAAAGTACCTCGATCTTTCCAAGAGGTGTGTGGCCCAACTTTTGAAAGAACCGCTAAGTCGAGAACTATTTGGTATTTTTCCTAAGCACTTTTCACCGTAATTGTCCTAATGTTGGTCTCTGCATCCTTAAGCATACCAGTGTTTTCACAGACGAAACAGGCTGAGGCCCAGTAATCTTGGAATTTCCAATAGTTGGTCCTAGAGACTACCAAGAAAGTGTTCTTTTAAGTATTATTCTGTTGTGGTTTCAGCATTATTTTCAGAACCCGAGCAGGGTTCTCGCATTAGCATAAGAATCCTGTCAGGTAGTTGAGATTTCTGGGGGGGGTTATAAGTTGGGGGATTCTGTCAGCCCTGCCTTTGATTTGTTTACCTCCAGAGTTGGAAAGTGCATAATTGCGTGAGATGTGAAAAGTGTGGATCGTGCTTCAGATTTCATCCTGACATTTGAAATGATCAGTGTGTTGGTAATTATTTGCCATTTCCATGGCGCTTGGCACCGTAATAGTCATGAGGTCGGTCTCTGCATCCTGAAGCCTATGATGCTTTTTGCAGAGAAACCTCTGCTGAGGCCCAGGTAACTTGCTATTTCCCATAGCTGGCACAGGAGCCATGGAAGATAGGATTGTTTTCAGTATTATTTCACCATTTTTTCACCGCTGTTTCGAGAACGGGAGCCCTTTTCAACCGTTAGCGGAAGAATCCTTCTTTGAAGATGAGATATTTTTCTGGGGTGGCAAGTGCAGGGCCTCTGTCAGTCCTGGGTTTGTTGGACTAGCACCAGACATGAGAAGTGCGCCTTTGTGGGACAGGTGAATAGTGCGGATCCTGTTTCAGTCCAAAGACTGAAACAGGATCCGCACTATTCACCGTACTTTTAGAATCATTTGATTCATCAGCTAGGAATGGCGATTGCTTCTCCAGACCAATCGAAGGCTAGGCCAAAGTAACTCGATCTTTCCAACAGGTGTGTGGCCCAACTTTTGAAAGAACCGCTAAGTGGAGAACTATTTGGTATATTTCCTAAGCACTTTTCACCGTAATTGTCCTAAGGTTGGTCTCTGCATCCTTAAGCATACCAGTGTCTTCACAGACGAAACAGGCTGAGGCCCAGTAATCTTGGCATTTCCAATAGTTGGTCTTAGAGACTACAAAGAAAGTGTTCTTTTAAGTATTATACCTTTGTGGTTTCAGCATTATTTTCAGTACCCGAGCAGGGTTATCGCATTAGCATAAGAATCCTGCCTGGTAGTTGAGATTTCTGGGTGGGGTATAAGTTGGGGGATTCTGTCAGCCCTGCCTTTGATTTGTTTACCTCCAGAGTTGGAAAGTGCCTAATTGCGTGAGATGGGAAAATTGTGGATCGTGCTTCAGATTTCATCCTGACACTTTGAAATGACCAGTATGTTGGTAGTTATTTGCCATTTCCATGGCGTTTGGCACCGTAATAGTCATGAGGTCGGTCTCTGCATCTTGAAGCCTATGATGCTTTTTGCAGAGAAACCTCTGCTGAGGCCCAGGTAACTTGCTATTTCCCATAGCTGGCACAGGAGCCTTGGAAGATAGGATTGTTTTCGGTATTATTTCACCATTTTTTCACCACTGTTTCAAGAACGGGAGCCCTTTTCAACCGTTAGCGGAAGAATCCTTCTTTGGAGATGAGATACTTTTCTGGGGTGGCAAGTGCAGGTCCTCTGTCAGTCCTGGGTTTGTTGGACAAGCGCCAGACATGAGAAGTGCGCCTTTGTGGGACAGGTGAATAGTGCGGATCCTGTTTCAGTCTATAGAGTGAAACAGGATCCGCACTTTTCACCGTTCCTTTCAGAGTCATTTGATTCATCAGCTAGGAATGGCGATTGCTTCTCCAGACCAATCGAAGGCTAGGCCAAAGTAACTCGATCTTTCCAAGAGGTGTGTGGCCCAACTTTTGAAAGAACCGCTAAGTGGAGAACTATTTGGTATTTTTCCGAAGCACTTTTCACCGTAATTGTCCTAAGGTTGGTCTCTGCATCCTTAAGCATACCAGAGTCTTCACAGACGAAACAGGCTGAGGCCCATTAATCTTGGCATTTCCAATAGTTGGTCCTAGAGACTACCAAGAAAGTGTTCTTTTAAGTATTATTCTGTTGTGGTTTCAGCATTATTTTCACAACCCGAGCAGGGTTCTCGCATTAGCATAAGAATTCTGCCTGGTAGTTGAGATTTCTGGGTGGAGTGTAAGTGCGGGGCTTCTGTCAGCCCTGCCTTTGATTTGTTTACCTCCAGAGTTGGAAAGTGCATAGTTGAGTGAGATGGGAAAAGTGTGGATCGTGCTTCAGATTTCATCCTGACACTTTGAAATGACCAGTGTGTTGGTAATTATTTGCCATTTCCATGGCGTTTGGCACCGTAATAGTCATGAGGTCGGTCTCTGCATCCTGAAGCCTATGATGCTTTTTGCAGAGAAACCTCTGCTGAGGCCCAGGTAACTTGCTATTTCCCATAGCTGGCCCAGGAGCCTTGGAAGATAGGATTGTTTTCAGTATTATTTCACCATATTTTCACCACTGTTTCAAGAACGGGAGCCCTTTTCAACCGTTAGCGGAAGAATCCTTCTTTGGAGATGAGATATTTTTTTGGGGTGGTAAGTGCAGGGCCTCTGTCAGTCCTAGGTTTGTTGCACTAGCGCCAGACATGAGAAGTGCGCCTTTGTGGGACAGGTGAATAGTGCGGATCCTGTTTCAGTCTAAAGACTGAAACAGGATCCGGACTTTTCACCGTTCCTTTCAGAATCATTTGATTCATCAGCTAGGAATGGCGATTGCTTCTCCAGACCAATCGAAGGCTAGGCCAAAGTACCTCGATCTTTCCAAGAGGTGTGTGGCCCAACTTTTGAAAGAACCGCTAAGTGGAGAACTATTTGGTATTTTTCCTAAGCACTTTTCACCGTAATTGTCCTAAGGTTGGTCTCTGCATCCTTAAACATACCAGAGTTTTCACAGACGAAACAGGCTGAGGCCCATTAATCTTGGCATTTCCAATAGTTGGTCCTAGAGACTACCAAGAAAGTGTTCTTTTAAGTATTATTCTGTTGTGGTTTCAGCATTATTTTCAGAACCCGAGCAGGGTTCTCGCATTAGCATAAGAATTCTGCCTGGTAGTTGAGATTTCTGGGTGGAGTGTAAGTGCGGGGCTTCTGTCAGCCCTGCCTTTGATTTGTTTACCTCCAGAGTTGGAAAGTGCATAGTTGCGTGAGATGGGAAAAGTGTGGATCGTGCTTCAGATTTCATCCTGACACTTTGAAATGACCAGTGTGTTGGTAATTATTTGCCATTTCCATGGCGTTTGGCACCGTAATAGTCATGAGGTCGGACTCTGCATCCTGAAGCCTATGATGCTTTTTGCAGAGAAACCTCTGCTGAGGCCCAGGTAACTTGCTATTTCCCATAGCTGGCACAGGAGCCTTGGAAGATAGGATTGTTTTCAGTATTATTTCACCATTTTTTCACCACTGTTTCAAGAACGGGAGCCCTTTTCAACCGTTAGCGGAAGAATCCTTCTTTGGAGATGAGATATTTTTCTGGGGTGGCAAGTGCAGGGCCTCTGTCAGTCCTGGGTTTGTTAGACTAGCGCCGGACATGAGAAGTGCGCCTTTGTGGGACAGGTGAATAGTGCGGATCCTGTTTCAGTCTAAAGACTGAAACAGGATCCACACTTTTCACCGTTCCTTTCAGAATCATTTGATTCATCAGTTAGGAATGGCGATTGCTTCTCCAGACCAATCGAAGGCTAGGCCAA
The DNA here is from genome assembly GCF_020740605.2 of Lemur catta. NCBI lineage: Eukaryota > Metazoa > Chordata > Mammalia > Primates > Lemuridae > Lemur > Lemur catta. Next base: position 81,836,010 of record NC_059132.1, on the reverse strand, counting down.
AGTAACTCGATCTTTCCAAGAGGTGTGTGGCCCAACATTTGAAAGAACCGCTAAGTGGAGAACTATTTGGTATTTTTCCGAAGCACTTTTCACCGTAATTGTCCTAAGGTTGGTCTCTGCATCCTTAAGCATACCAGAGTCTTCACAGACGAAACAGGCTGAGGCCCATTAATCTTGGCATTTCCAATAGTTGGTCCTAGAGACTACCAAGAAAGTGTTCTTTTAAGTATTATTCTGTTGTGGTTTCAGCATTATTTTCAGAACCCGAGCAGGGTTCTCGCATTAGCGTAAGAATCCTGCCTGGTAGTTGAGATATCATGGTGGGGTGTAAGTGCGGGGCTTCTGTCAGCCCTGCCTTTGATTTGTTTACCTCCAGAGTTGGAAAGTGCATATTTGCGTGAGATGGGAAAAGTGTGGATCGTGCTTCAGATTTCATCCTGACACTTTGAAATGACCAGTGTGTTGGTAATTATTTGCCATTTCCATGGCGTTTGGCACCGTAATAGTCATGAGGTCAGTCTCTGCATCCTGAAGCCTATGATGCTTTTTGCAGAGAAACCTCTGCTGAGGCCCAGGTAGCTTGTTATTTCCCATAGCTGGCACAGGAGCCTTGGTAGATAGGATTGTTTTCAGTACTATTTCACCATTTTTTCACCACTGTTTCAAGAACGGGAGCCCTTTTCAACCGTTAGCGGAAGAATCCTTCTTTGGAGATGAGATATTTTTCTGGGGTGGCAAGTGCAGGGCCTTTGTCAGTCCTGGGTTTGTTGGACTAGCGCCAGACATGAGAAGTGCGCCTTTGTGGGACAGGTGAATAGTGCGGATCCTGTTTCAGTCTAAAGACTGAAAGAGTGTCCGCACTTTTCACCGTTCCATTCAGAATCATTTGATTCATCAGCTAGGAATGGCGATTGCTTCTCCAGACCAATCGAAGGCTATGCCAAAGTAACTCGATCTTTCCAAAGGTGTGTGGTCCAACTTTTGTAAGAACCACTAAGTGGAGAACTATTTGGTATTTTTCCGAAACACTTTTCACCGTAATTGTCATAACGTTGGTCTCTGCATCCTTAAGCATACGAGAGTTTTCACAGACGAAACATTAATCTTGGCCCATTAATCTTGGCATTTCCAATAGTTGGTCCTAGAGACTACCAAGAAAGTGTTCTTTTAAGTATTATTCCGTTGTGGTTTCAGCATTATTTTCAGAACCCGAGCAGGGGTCTCGCATTAGCATAAGAATCCTGCCCGGTAGTTGAGATTTCATAGTGGGGTGTAAGTGCAGGACCCCTGTTAGCCCTGCCTTTGATTTGTTTACCTCCAGAGTTGGAAAGTGCATATTTGCGTGAGATGGGAAAAGTGTGGATCGTGTTTCAGATTTCATCCTCACACTTTGAAATGACCAGTGTGTTGGTAATTATTTGCCATTTCCATGGCGTTTGGCACCGTAATAGTCATGAGGTCGGTCTCTGCATCCTGAAGCCTATGATGCTTTTTGCAGAGAAACCTCTGCTGAGGCCCAGGTAACTTGCTATTTCCCATAGCTGGCACCGGAGCCTTGGAAGATAGGATTGTTTTCAGTATTATTTCACCATTTTTTCACCACTGTTTCAAGAACGGGAGCCCTTTTCAACCGTTAGCGGAAGAATCCTTCTTTGGAGATGAGATATTTTTCTGGGGTGGCAAGGGCAGGGCCTCTGTCAGTCCTGGGTTTGTTGGACTAGCGGCAGACATGAGAAGTGCGCCTTTGTTGGACAGGTGAATAGTGCGGATCCTGTTTCAGTCTAAAGACTGAAACAGGATCCGCACTTTTCACCGTTCCTTTCAGAATCATTTGATTCATCAGCTAGGAATGGCGATTGCTTCATCAGACCAATCGAAGGCTAGGCCAAAGTAACTCGATCTTTCCAAGAGGTGTGTGGCCCAACTTTTGAAAGAACCGCTAAGTGGAGCACTTTTTGTTATTTTTCCGAAGCGCTTTTCACCGTAATTGTCATAAGGTTGGTCTCTGCATCCTTAAGCATACCAGAGTTTTCACAGATGAAACAGGCTGAGGCCCAGTAATCTTGGCATTTCCAATAGTTGGTCTTAGAGACTACCAAGAAAGTGTTCTTTTAAGTATTATTCAATTGTGGTTTCAGCATTATTTTCAGTACCCGAGCAGGGTTCTCGCATTAGCATAAGAATCCTGCCTGGTAGTTGAGATTTCATGGTGGGGTGTAAGTGCGGGGCTTCTGTCAGCCCTGCCTTTGATTTGTTTACCTCCAGAGTTGGAAAGTGCATACTTGCGTGAGATGGGAAAAGTGTGGATCGTGCTTCAGATTTCATCCTGACACTTTGAAATGACCAGTGTGTTGGTAATTATTTGCCATTTCCATGGCGTTTGGCATCGTAATAGTCATGAGGTCGGTCTCTGCATCCTGAAGCCTATGATGCTTTTTGCAGAGAAACCTCTGCTGAGGCCCAGGTAACTTGCTATTTCCCATAGCTGGCACAGGAGCCTTGGAAGATAGGATTGTTTTCAGTATTATTTCACCATTTTTTCACCACTGTTTCAAGAACGGGAGCCCTTTTCAACCATTAGCGGAAGAATCCTTCTTTGGAGATGAGATATTTTTCTGGGGTGGCAAGTGCAGGGCCTCTGTCAGTCCTGGGTTTGTTGGACTAGCGCCAGACATGAGAAGTGTGCCTTTGTCGGACAGGTGAATAGTGCGGATCCTGTTTCAGTCTAAAGACTGAAACAGGATCCGCACTTTTCACCGTTCCTTTCAGAATCATTTGCTTCATCAGCTAGGAATGGCGATTGCTTCTCCAGACCAATCGAAGGCTAGGCCAAAGTACCTCGATCTTTCCAAGAGGTGTGTGGCTCAACTTTTGAAAGAACCGCTAAGTGGAGAACTATTTGGTATTTTTCCTAAGCACTTTTCACCGTAATTGTCCTAAGGTTGGTCTCTGCATCCTTAAGCATACCAGAGTTTTCACAGACGAAACAGGCTGAGGCCCATTAATCTTGGCATTTCCAATAGTTGGTCCTAGAGACTACCAAGAAAGTGTTCTTTTAAGTATTATTCTGTTGTGGTTTCAGCATTATTTTCAGAACCCGAGCAGGGTTCTCGCATTAGCATAAGAATCCTGTCAGGTAGTTGAGATTTCTGGGGGGGGGTATAAGTTGGGGGATTCTGTCAGCCCTGCCTTTGATTTGTTTACCTCCAGAGTTGGAAAGTGCATAATTGCGTGAAATGTGAAAAGTGTGGATCGTGCTTCAGATTTCATCCTGACACTTTGAAATGACCAGTGTGTTGGTAATTATTTGCCATTTCCATAGCGTTTGGCACCGTAATAGTCATGAGGTCGGTCTCTGCATCCTGAAGCCTATGAAGCTTTTTGCAGAGAAACCTCTGCGGAGGCCCAGGTAACTTGCTATTTCCCATAGCTGGCACAGGAACCTTGAAAGATAGGATTGTTTTCAGTATTATTTCACCATTTTTTCACCACTGTTTCAAGAACGGGAGCCCTTTTCAACCGCTAGCGGAAGAATACTTCTTTGGAGATGAGATATTTTTCTGGGGTGGCAAGTGCAGGGCCTCTGTCAGTCCTGGGTTTGTTGGACTAGCGCCAGACATGAGAAGTGCGCCTTTGTGGGACAGGTGAATAGTGCGGATCCTGTTTCAGTCTAAAGACTGAAACACGATCCGCACTTTTCACCGTTCCTTTCAGAATCATTTGATTCATCAGCTAGGAATGGCGATTGCTTCTCCAGACCAATCGAAGGCTAGGCCAAAGTAACTCGATCTTTCCAAGAGGTGTGTGGCCCAACTTTTGAAAGAACCGCTAAGTGGAGAACTATTTGGTATTTTTCCGAAGCACTTTTCACCGTAATTGTCCTAAGGTTGGTCTCTTCATCCTTAAGCATACCAGAGTTTTCACAGACGAAACAGGCTGAGGCCCATTAACCTTGGCATTTCCAATAGTTGGTCCTAGAGACTACCAAGAAAGTGTTCTTTTAAGTATTATTTTGTTGTGGTTTCAGCATTATTTTCAGAACCCGAGCAGGGTTCTCGCATTAGCATAAGAATCCTGCCTGGTAGTTGAGATTTCATGGTGGGGTGTAAGTGCGGGGCTTCTGTCAGCCCTGCCTTTGATTTGTTTACCTCCAGAGTTGGAAAGTGCATATTTGCGTGAGATGGGAAAAGTGTGGATCGTGCTTCAGATTTCATCCTGACACTTTGAAATGACCAGTGTGTTGGTAATTATTTGCCATTTCCATGGCGTTTGGCCCCGTAATTGTCATGAGGTCGGTCTCTGCATCCTGAAGCCTATGATGCTTTTTGCAGAGAAACCTCTGCTGAGGCCCAGGTAACTTGCTATTTCCCATAGCTGGCACAGGAGCCTTGGAAGATAGGATTTTTTTCAGTATTATTTCACTATTTTTTCACCACTGTTTCAAGAACGGGAGCCCTTTTCAACCGTTAGCGGAAGAATCCTTCTTTGGAGATGAGATATTTTTCTGGGGTGGCAAGTGCAGGGCCTCTGTCAGTCCTGGGTTTGTTGGACTAGCGCCAGACATGAGAAGTGCGCCTTTGTGGGACAGGTGAATAGTGCGGATCCTGTTTCAGTCTAAAGACTGAAACAGGATCCGCACTTTTCACCGTTCGTTTCAGAATCATTTGATTCATCAGCTAGGAATGGCGATTGCTTCTCCAGACCAATCAAAGGCTACGCCAAAGTAACACGATCTTTCCAAGAGGTGTGTGGCCCAACTTTTGAAAGAACCGCTAAGTGGAGAACTATTTGTTATTTTTCCGAAGCACTTTTCACCGTAATTGTCCTAAGGTTGGTCTCTGCATCCTTAAGCATACCAGAGTTTTCACAGACGAAACAGGCTGAGGCCCAGTAATCTTGGCATTTCCAATAGTTGGTCCTAGAGACTACCAAGAAAGTGTTCTTTTAAGTATTATTCTGTTGTGGTTTCAGCATTGTTTTCAGAACCCGAGCAGGGTTCTCGCATTAGAATAAGAGTTCTGCCTGGTAGTTGAGATTTCATGGTGGGGTGTAAGTGCGGGGCTTCTGTCAGCCCTGCCTTTGATTTGTTTACCTCCAGAGTTGGAAAGTGCATATTTGCGTGAGATGGGAAAAGTGTTGATCGTGCTTCAGATTTCATCCTGACACTTTGAAATGACCAGTGTGTTGGTAATTATTTGCCATTTCCATGGCGTTTGGCACCGTAATAGTCATGAGGTCGGTCTCTGCATCCTGAAGCCTATGATGCTTTTTGCAGAGAAACCTCTGCTGAGGCCCAGGTAACTTGCTATTTCCCATAGCTGGCACAGGAGCCTTGGAAGATAGGATTGTTTTCAGTATTATTTCAAAATTTTTTCACCACTGTTTCAAGAACGGGAGCCCTTTTCAACCGTTAGCGGAAGAATCCTTCTTTGGAGATGAGATATTTTTCTGGGGTGGCAAGTGCAGGGCCTCTGTCAGTCCTGGGTTTGTTGGACTAGCGCCAGACATGAGAAGTGCGCCTTTGTGGGACAGGTGAATAGTGCGGATCCTGTTTCAGTCTAAAGACTGAAACAGGATCCGCACTTTTCACCGTTCCTTTCAGAATCATTTGATTCATCAGCTAGGAATGGCGATTGCTTCTCCAGACCAATCGAAGGCTAGGCCAAAGTAACTCGATCTTTCCAAGAGGTGTGTGGCCCAACTTTTGAAAGAACCGCTAAGTGGAGAACTATTTGGTATTTTTCCTAAGCACTTTTCACCGTAATTGTCCTAAGGTTGGTCTCTGCATCCTTAAGCATACCAGAGTTTTCACAGACGAAACAGGCTGAGGACCATTAATCTTGGCATTTCCAATAGTTGGTCCTAGAGACTACCAAGAAAGTGTTCTTTTAAGTATAATTCTGTTTTGCTTTCAGCATTATTTTCAGAACCCGAGCAGCGTTCTCGCATTAGCATAAGAATCCTGCCTGGTAGTTGAGATATCATGGTGGGGTGTAAGTGCGGGGCTTCTGTCAGCCCTGCCTTTGATTTGTTTACCTCCAGAGTTGGAAAGTGCATATTTGCGTGAGATGGGAAAAGTGTGGATCGTGCTTCAGATTTCATCCTGACACTTTGAAATGACCAGTGTGTTGGTAATTATTTGCCATTTCCATGGCGTTTGGCACCGTAATAGTCATGAGGTCAGTCTCTGCATCCTGAAGCCTATGATGCTTTTTGCAGAGAAACCTCTGCTGAGGCCCAGGTAGCTTGTTATTTCCCATAGCTGGCACAGGAGCCTTGGTAGATAGGATTGTTTTCAGTACTATTTCACCATTTTTTCACCACTGTTTCAAGAACGGGAGCCCTTTTCAACCGTTAGCGGAAGAATCCTTCTTTGGAGATGAGATATTTTTCTGGGGTGGCAAGTGCAGGGCCTTTGTCAGTCCTGGGTTTGTTGGACTAGCGCCAGACATGAGAAGTGCGCCTTTGTGGGACAGGTGAATAGTGCGGATCCTGTTTCAGTCTAAAGACTGAAAGAGTGTCCGCACTTTTCACCGTTCCATTCAGAATCATTTGATTCATCAGCTAGGAATGGCGATTGCTTCTCCAGACCAATCGAAGGCTAGGCCAAAGTAACTCGATCTTTCCAAAGGTGTGTGGTCCAACTTTTGAAAGAACCACTAAGTGGAGAACTATTTGGTATTTTTCCGAAACACTTTTCACCGTAATTGTCATAACGTTGGTCTCTGCATCCTTAAGCATACGAGAGTTTTCACAGACGAAACATTAATCTTGGCCCATTAATCTTGGCATTTCCAATAGTTGGTCCTAGAGACTACCAAGAAAGTGTTCTTTTAAGTATTATTCCGTTGTGGTTTCAGCATTATTTTCAGAACCCGAGCAGGGGTCTCGATTAGCATAAGAATCCTGCCCGGTAGTTGAGATTTCATAGTGGGGTGTAAGTGCAGGACCCCTGTTAGCCCTGCCTTTGATTTGTTTACCTCCAGAGTTGGAAAGTGCATATTTGCGTGAGATGGGAAAAGTGTGGATCGTGTTTCAGATTTCATCCTCACACTTTGAAATGACCAGTGTGTTGGTAATTATTTGCCATTTCCATGGCGTTTGGCACCGTAATAGTCATGAGGTCGGTCTCTGCATCCTGAAGCCTATGATGCTTTTTGCAGAGAAACCTCTGCTGAGGCCCAGGTAACTTGCTATTTCCCATAGCTGGCACCGGAGCCTTGGAAGATAGGATTGTTTTCAGTATTATTTCACCATTTTTTCACCACTGTTTCAAGAACGGGAGCCCTTTTCAACCGTTAGCGGAAGAATCCTTCTTTGGAGATGAGATATTTTTCTGGGGTGGCAAGGGCAGGGCCTCTGTCAGTCCTGGGTTTGTTGGACTAGCGGCAGACATGAGAAGTGCGCCTTTGTCGGACAGGTGAATAGTGCGGATCCTGTTTCAGTCTAAAGACTGAAACAGGATCCGCACTTTTCACCGTTCCTTTCAGAATCATTTGCTTCATCAGCTAGGAATGGCGATTACTTCTCCAGACCAATCGAAGGCTAGGCCAAAGTACCTCGATCTTTCCAAGAGGTGTGTGGCCCAACTTTTGAAAGAACCGCTAAGTGGAGAACTATTTGGTATTTTTCCTAAGCACTTTTCACCGTAATTGTCCTCAGGTTGGTCTCTGCATCCTTAAGCATACCAGAGTTTTCACAGACGAAACAGGCTGAGGCCCATTAATCTTGGCATTTCCAATAGTTGGTCCTAGAGACTACCAAGAAAGTGTTCTTTTAAGTATTATTCTGTTGTGGTTTCAGCATTATTTTCAGAACCCGAGCAGGGTTCTCGCATTAGCATAAGAATCCTGTCAGGTAGTTGAGATTTCTGGGGGGGGGTATAAGTTGGGGGATTCTGTCAGCCCTGCCTTTGATTTGTTTACCTCCAGAGTTGGAAAGTGCATAATTGCGTGAAATGTGAAAAGTGTGGATCGTGCTTCAGATTTCATCCTGACACTTTGAAATGACCAGTGTGTTGGTAATTATTTGCCATTTCCATGGCGTTTGGCACCGTAATAGTCATGAGGTCGGTCTCTGCATCCTGAAGCCTATGATGCTTTTTGCAGAGAAACCTCTGCTGAGGCCCAGGTAACTTGCTATTTCCCATAGCTGGCACAGGAACCTTGAAAGATAGGATTGTTTTCAGTATTATTTCACCATTTTTTCACCACTGTTTCAAGAACGGGAGCCCTTTTCAACCGCTAGCGGAAGAATACTTCTTTGGAGATGAGATATTTTTCTGGGGTGGCAAGTGCAGGGCCTCTGTCAGTCCTGGGTTTGTTGGACTAGCGCCAGACATGAGAAGTGCGCCTTTGTGGGACAGGTGAATAGTGCGGATCCTGTTTCAGTCTAAAGACTGAAACACGATCCGCACTTTTCACCGTTCCTTTCAGAATCATTTGATTCATCAGCTAGGAATGGCGATTGCTTCTCCAGACCAATCGAAGGCTAGGCCAAAGTAACTCGATCTTTCCAAGAGGTGTGTGGCCCAACTTTTGAAAGAACCGCTAAGTGGAGAACTATTTGGTATTTTTCCGAAGCACTTTTCACCGTAATTGTCCTAAGGTTGGTCTCTGCATCCTTAAGCATACCAGAGTTTTCACAGACGAAACAGGCTGAGGCCCAGTAATCTTGGCATTTCCAATAGTTGGTCCTAGAGACTACCAAGAAAGTGTTCTTTTAAGTATTATTCTGTTGTGGTTTCAGCATTGTTTTCAGAACCCGAGCAGGGTTCTCGCATTAGAATAAGAGTTCTGCCTGGTAGTTGAGATTTCATGGTGGGGTGTAAGTGCGGGGCTTCTGTCAGCCCTGCCTTTGATTTGTTTACCTCCAGAGTTGGAAAGTGCATATTTGCGTGAGATGGGAAAAGTGTTGATCGTGCTTCAGATTTCATCCTGACACTTTGAAATGACCAGTGTGTTGGTAATTATTTGCCATTTCCATGGCGTTTGGCACCGTAATAGTCATGAGGTCGGTCTCTGCATCCTGAAGCCTATGATGCTTTTTGCAGAGAAACCTCTGCTGAGGCCCAGGTAACTTGCTATTTCCCATAGCTGGCACAGGAGCCTTGGAAGATAGGATTGTTTTCAGTATTATTTCAAAATTTTTTCACCACTGTTTCAAGAACGGGAGCCCTTTTCAACCGTTAGCGGAAGAATCCTTCTTTGGAGATGAGATATTTTTCTGGGGTGGCAAGTGCAGGGCCTCTGTCAGTCCTGGGTTTGTTGGACTAGCGCCAGACATGAGAAGTGCGCCTTTGTGGGACAGGTGAATAGTGCGGATCCTGTTTCAGTCTAAAGACTGAAACAGGATCCGCACTTTTCACCGTTCCTTTCAGAATCATTTGATTCATCAGCTAGGAATGGCGATTGCTTCTCCAGACCAATCGAAGGCTAGGCCAAAGTACCTCGATCTTTCCAAGAGGTGTGTGGCCCAACTTTTGAAAGAACCGCTAAGTGGAGAACTATTTGGTATTTTTCCTAAGCACTTTTCACCGTAATTGTCCTAAGGTTGGTCTCTGCATCCTTAAGCATACCAGAGTTTTCACAGACGAAACAGGCTGAGGACCATTAATCTTGGCATTTCCAATAGTTGGTCCTAGAGACTACCAAGAAAGTGTTCTTTTAAGTATAATTCTGTTTTGCTTTCAGCATTATTTTCAGAACCCGAGCAGCGTTCTCGCATTAGCATAAGAATCCTGCCTGGTAGTTGAGATATCATGGTGGGGTGTAAGTGCGGGGCTTCTGTCAGCCCTGCCTTTGATTTGTTTACCTCCAGAGTTGGAAAGTGCATATTTGCGTGAGATGGGAAAAGTGTGGATCGTGCTTCAGATTTCATCCTGACACTTTGAAATGACCAGTGTGTTGGTAATTATTTGCCATTTCCATGGCGTTTGGCACCGTAATAGTCATGAGGTCAGTCTCTGCATCCTGAAGCCTATGATGCTTTTTGCAGAGAAACCTCTGCTGAGGCCCAGGTACCTTGTTATTTCCCATAGCTGGCACAGGAGCCTTGGTAGATAGGATTGTTTTCAGTACTATTTCACCATTTTTTCACCACTGTTTCAAGAACGGGAGCCCTTTTCAACCGTTAGCGGAAGAATCCTTCTTTGGAGATGAGATATTTTTCTGGGGTGGCAAGTGCAGGGCCTTTGTCAGTCCTGGGTTTGTTGGACTAGCGCCAGACATGAGAAGTGCGCCTTTGTGGGACAGGTGAATAGTGCGGATCCTGTTTCAGTCTAAAGACTGAAAGAGTGTCCGCACTTTTCACCGTTCCATTCAGAATCATTTGATTCATCAGCTAGGAATGGCGATTGCTTCTCCAGACCAATCGAAGGCTAGGCCAAAGTAACTCGATCTTTCCAAAGGTGTGTGGTCCAACTTTTGAAAGAACCACTAAGTGGAGAACTATTTGGTATTTTTCCGAAACACTTTTCACCGTAATTGTCATAACGTTGGTCTCTGCATCCTTAAGCATACGAGAGTTTTCACAGACGAAACATTAATCTTGGCCCATTAATCTTGGCATTTCCAATAGTTGGTCCTAGAGACTACCAAGAAAGTGTTCTTTTAAGTATTATTCCGTTGTGGTTTCAGCATTATTTTCAGAACCCGAGCAGGGGTCTCGGATTAGCATAAGAATCCTGCCCGGTAGTTGAGATTTCATAGTGGGGTGTAAGTGCAGGACCCCTGTTAGCCCTGCCTTTGATTTGTTTACCTCCAGAGTTGGAAAGTGCATATTTGCGTGAGATGGGAAAAGTGTGGATCGTGTTTCAGATTTCATCCTCACACTTTGAAATGACCAGTGTGTTGGTAATTATTTGCCATTTCCATGGCGTTTGGCACCGTAATAGTCATGAGGTCGGTCTCTGCATCCTGAAGCCTATGATGCTTTTTGCAGAGAAACCTCTGCTGAGGCCCAGGTAACTTGCTATTTCCCATAGCTGGCACCGGAGCCTTGGAAGATAGGATTGTTTTCAGTATTATTTCACCATTTTTTCACCACTGTTTCAAGAACGGGAGCCCTTTTCAACCGTTAGCGGAAGAATCCTTCTTTGGAGATGAGATATTTTTCTGGGGTGGCAAGGGCAGGGCCTCTGTCAGTCCTGGGTTTGTTGGACTAGCGGCAGACATGAGAAGTGCGCCTTTGTTGGACAGGTGAATAGTGCGGATCCTGTTTCAGTCTAAAGACTGAAACAGGATCCGCACTTTTCACCGTTCCTTTCAGAATCATTTGATTCATGAGCTAGGAATGGCGATTGCTTCACCAGACCAATCGAAGGCTAGGCCAAAGTAACTCGATCTTTCCAAGAGGTGTGTGGCCCAACTTTTGAGAGAACCGCTAAGTGGAGCACTTTTTGTTATTTTTCCGAAGCGCTTTTCACCGTAATTGTCATAATGTTGGTCTCTGCATCCTTAAGCATACCAGAGTTTTCACAGATGAAACAGGCTGAGGCCCAGTAATCTTGGCATTTCCAACAGTTGGTCTTAGAGACTACCAAGAAAGTGTTCTTTTAAGTATTATTCAATTGTGGTTTCAGCATTATTTTCAGTACCCGAGCAGGGTTCTCGCATTAGCATAAGAATCCTGCCTGGTAGTTGAGATTTCATGGTGGGGTGTAAGTGCGGGGCTTCTGTCTGCCCTGCCTTTGATTTGTTTACCTCCAGAGTTGGAAAGTGCATAGTTGCGTGAGATGGGAAAAGTGTGGATCGTGCTTCAGATTTCATCCTGACACTTTGAAATGACCAGTGTGTTGGTAATTATTTGCCATTTCCATGGCGTTTGGCCCCGTAATAGTCATGAGGTCGGTCTCTGCATCCTGAAGCCTATGATGCTTTTTGCAGAGAAACCTCTGCTGAGGCCCAGGTAACTTGCTATTTCCCATAGCTGGCACAGGAGCCTTGGAAGATAGGATTGTTTTCAGTATTATTTCACCATTTTTTCACCACTGTTTCAAGAACGGGAGCCCTTTTCAACCATTAGCGGAAGAATCCTTCTTTGGAGATGAGATATTTTTCTGGGGTGGCAAGTGCAGGGCCTCTGTCAGTCCTGGGTTTGTTGGACTAGCGCCAGACATGAGAAGTGTGCCTTTGTGGGACAGGTGAATAGTGCGGATCCTGTTTCAGTCTAAAGACTGAAACAGGATCCGCACTTTTCACCGTTCCTTTCAGAATCATTTGCTTCATCAGCTAGGAATGGCGATTGCTTCTCCAGACCAATCGAAGGCTAGGCCAAAGTACCTCGATCTTTCCAAGAGGTGTGTGGCCCAACTTTTGAAAGAACCGCTAAGTGGAGAACTATTTGGTATTTTTCCTAAGCACTTTTCACCGTAATTGTCCTAAGGTTGGTCTCTGCATCCTTAAGCATACCAGAGTTTTCACAGACGAAACAGGCTGAGGCCCATTAATCTTGGCATTTCCAATAGTTGGTCCTAGAGACTACCAAGAAAGTGTTCTTTTAAGTATTATTCTGTTGTGGTTTCAGCATTATTTTCAGAACCCGAGCAGGGTTCTCGCATTAGCATAAGAATCCTGCCTGGTAGTTGAGATTTCATGGTGGGGTGTAAGTGCGGGGCTTCTGTCAGCCCTGCCTTTGATTTGTTTACCTCCAGAGTTGGAAAGCGCATAGTTGCGTGAGATGGGAAAAGTGTCGATCGTGCTTCAGATTTCATCCTGGCACTTAGAAATGACCAGTGTGTTGGTAATTATTTGCCATTTCCATGGTGTTTGGCACCGTAATAGTCATGAGGTCGGTCTCTGCATCCTGAAGCCTATGATGCTTTTTGCAGAGAAACCTCTGCTGAGGCCCAGGTAACTTGCTATTTCCCATAGCTGGCACAGGAGCCTTGGAAGATAGGATTGTTTTCAGTATTATTTCACCATTTTTTCACCACTGTTTCAAGAACGGGAGCCCTTTTCATCCGTTAGCGGAAGAATCCTTCTTTGGAGATGAGATATTTTTCTGGGGTGGCAAGTGCAGGGCCTCTGTCAGTCCTGGGTTTGTTGGACTAGCAGCAGACATGAGAAGTGCGCCTTTGTGGGACAGGTGAATAGTGCGGATCCTGTTTCAGTCTAAAGACTGAAACAGGATCCGCACTTTTCACCGTTCCTTTCAGAATCATTTGATTCATCAGCTAGGAATGGCGATTGCTTCTCCAGACCAATCGAAGGCTAGGCCAAAGTAACTCGATCTTTCCAAGAGGTGTGTGGCCCAACTTTTGAAAGAACCGCTAAGTGGAGAACTATTTGGTATTTTTCCGAAGCACTTTTCACCGTAATTGTCCTAAGGTTGTTCTCTGCATCCTTAAGCATACCAGAGTTTTCACAGACGAAACAGGCTGAGGCCCATTAATCTTGGCATTTCCAATAGTTGGTCCTAGAGACTACCAAGAAAGTGTTCTTTTAAGTATTATTCTGTTGTGGTTTCAGCATTATTTTCAGAACCCGAGCAGGGTTCTCGCATTAGCATAAGAATCCTGCCTGGTAGTTGAGAGTTCTGGGTGGGGTGTAAGTGTGGGGCTTCTGTCAGCCCTGCCTTTGATTTGTTTTCCTCCAGAGTTGGAAAGTGCATAATTGCGTGAGATGGGAAAAGTGTGGATCGTGCTTCAGATTTCATCCTGACACTTTGAAATGACCAGTGTGTTGGTAATTATTTGCCATTTCCATGGCGTTTGGCACCGTAATAGTCATGAGGTCGGTCTCTGCATTCTGAAGCCTATGATGCTTTTTGCAGAGAAACCTCTGCTGAGGCCCAGGTAACTTGCTATTTCACATAGCTGGCACAGGAGCCTTGGAAGATAGGATTGTTTTCAGTATTATTTCACCATTTTTTCACCACTGTTTCAAGGACGGGAGCCCTTTTCAACCGTTACCGGAAGAATCCTTCTTTGGAGATGAGATATTTTTCTGGGATGGCAAGTGCAGGGCCTCTGTCAGTCCTGGGTTTGTTGGACTAGCGCCAGACATGAGAAGTGCGCCTTTGTGGGACAGGTGAATAGTGCAGATCCTGTTTCAGTCTAAAGACTGAAACAGGATCCGCACTTTTCACCGTTCTTTCAGAATCATTTGATTCATCAGCTAGGAATGTCGATTGCTTCTCCAGACCAATCGAAGGCTAGGCCAAAGTAACTCGAACTTTCCAAGAGGTGTGTGGCCCAACTTTTGAAAGAACCGCTAAATGGAGAACTATTTGTTATTTTTCCGAAGCACTTTTCACCGTAATTGTCCTAAGGTTGGTCTCTGCATCCTTAAGCATACCAGAGTTTTCACAGATGAAACAGGCTGAGGCCCAGTAATCTTGGCATTTCCAATAGTTGGTCTTAGAGACTACCAAGAAAGTGTTCTTTTAAGTATTATTCAATTGTGGTTTCAGCATTATTTTCAGTACCCGAGCAGGGTTCTCGCATTAGCATAAGAATCCTGCCTGGTAGTTGAGATTTCATGGTGGGGTGTAAGTGCGGGGCTTCTGTCAGCCCTGCCTTTGATTTGTTTACCTCCAGAGTTGGAAAGTGCATACTTGCGTGAGATGGGAAAAGTGTTGATCGTGCTTCAGATTTCATCCTGACACTTTGAAATGACCAGTGTGTTGGTAATTATTTGCCATTTCCATGGCGTTTGGCACCGTAATAGTCATGAGGTCGGTCTCTGCATCCTGAAGCCTATGATGCTTTTTGCAGAGAAACCTCTGCTGAGGCCCAGGTAACTTGCTATTTCCCATAGGTGGCACAGGAGCCTTGGAAGATAGGATTGTTTTCAGTATTATTTCACCATTTTTTCACCACTGTTTCAAGAACGGGAGCCCTTTTCAACTGTTAGCGGAGGAATCCTTCTTTGGAGATGAGATATTTTTCTGGGGTGGCAAGTCCAGGGCCTCTGTCAGTCCTGGGTTTGTTGGACTAGCGCCAGACATGAGAAGTGCGCCTTTGTTGGACAGGTGAATAGTGCGGATCCTGTTTCAGTCTAAAGACTGAAACAGGATCCGCACTTCTCACCGTTCCTTTCAGAATCATTTGATTCATGAACTAGGAATGGCGATTGCTTCACCAGACCAATCGAAGGCTAGGCCAAAGTAACTCGATCTTTCCAAGAGGTGTGTGGCCCAACTTTTGAAAGAACCGCTAAGTGGAGCACTTTTTGTTATTTTTCCAAAGCGCTTTTCACCGTAATTGTCATAAGGTTGATCTCTGCATCCTTAAGCATACCAGAGTTTTCACAGATGAAACAGGCTGAGGCCCAGTAATCTTGGCATTTCCAATAGTTGGTCTTAGAGACTACCAAGAAAGTGTTCTTTTAAGTATTATTCAATTGTGGTTTCAGCATTATTTTCAGTACCTGAGCAGGGTTCTCGCATTAGCATAAGAATCCTGCCTGGTAGTTGAGATTTCATGGTGGGATGTAAGTGCGGGGCTTCTGTCAGCCCTGCCTTTGATTTGTTTACCTCCAGAGTTGGAAAGTGCATACTTGCGTGAGATGGGAAAAGTGTGGATCGTGCTTCAGATTTCATCCTGACACTTTGAAATGACCAGTGTGTTGGTAATTATTTGCCATTTCCATGGCGTTTGGCACCGTAATAGTCATGAGGTCGGTCTCTGCATCCTGAAGCCTATGATGCTTTTTGCAGAGAAACCTCTGCTGAGGCCCAGGTAACTTGCTATTTCCCATAGCTGGCACAGGAGCCTTGGAAGATAGGATTGTTTTCAGTATTATTTCACCATTTTTTCACCACTGTTTCAAGAACGGGAGCCCTTTTCAACCGTTAGCGGAAGAATCCTTCTTTGGAGATGAGATATTTTTCTGGGGTGGCAAGTGCAGGGCCTCTGTCAGTCCTGGGTTTGTTGGACTAGCGCCAGACATGAGAAGTGCGTCTTTGTGGGACAGGTGAATAGTGCGGATCCTGTTTCAGTCTAAAGACTGTAACAGGATCCGCACTTTTCACCATTCCTTTCAGAATCATTTGATTCATCAGCTAGGAATGGCGATTGCTTCTCCAGACCAATCGAAGGCTAGGCCAAAGTAACTGGAACTTTCCAAGAGGTGTGTGGCCCAACTTTTGAAAGAACCGCTCAATGGAGAACTATTTGTTATTTTTCCGAAGCACTTTTCACCGTAATTGTCCTAAGGTTGGTCTCTGCATCCTTAAGCATACGAGAGTTTTCACAGACGAAACAGGCTGAGGACCAGTAATCTTGGCATTTCCAATAGTTGGTCCTAGAGACTACCAAGAAAATGTTCTTTTAAGTATTATTCTGCTGTGGTTTCAGCATTATTTTCAGAACCCGAGCAGGGTTCTCGCATTAGCATAAGAATCCTGCCTGGTAGTTGAGATTTCATGGTGGGGTGTAAGTGCGGGGCTTCTGTCAGCCCTGCCTTTGATTTGTTTACCTCCAGAGTTGGAAAGCGCATAGTTGCGTGAGATGGGAAAAGTGTCGATCGTGCTTCAGATTTCATCCTGGCACTTAGAAATGACCAGTGTGTTGGTAATTATTTGCCATTTCCATGGCGTTTGGCACCGTAATAGTCATGAGGTCGGTCTCTGCATCCTGAAGCCTATGATGCTTTTTGCAGAGAAACCTCTGCTGAGGCCCAGGTAACTTGCTATTTCCCATAGCTGGCACAGGAGCCTTGGAAGATTGGATTGTTTTCAGTATTATTTCACCATTTTTTCACCACTCTTTCAAGAACGGGAGCCCTTTTCAACCGTTAGCGGAAGAATCCTTCTTTGGAGATGATATATTTTTCTGGGGTGGCAAGTGCAGGGCCTCTGTCAGTCCTGGGTTTGTTGGACTAGCACCAGACATGAGAAGTGCACCTTTGTAGGACAGGTGAATAGTGCGGATCCTGTTTCAGTCTAAAGACTGAAACAGGATCCGCACTTTTCACCGTTCCTTCAGAATCATTTGATTCATCAGCTAGGAATGTCGATTGCTTCTCCAGACCAATCGAAGGCTAGGCCAAAGTAACTGGAACTTTCCAAGAGGTGTGTGGCCCAACTTTTGAAAGAACCGCTAAATGGAGAACTATTTGTTATTTTTCCGAAGCACTTTTCACCGTAATTGTCCTAAGGTTGGTCTCTGCATCCTTAAGCATACGAGAGTTTTCACAGACGAAACAGGCTGAGGACCAGTAATCTTGGCATTTCCAATAGTTGGTCCTAGAGACTACCAAGAAAGTGTTCTTTTAAGTATTATTCCGTTGTGGTTTCAGCATTATTTTCAGTACCCGAGCAGGGTTCTCGCATTAGCATAAGAATCCTGCCTGGTAGTTGAGATTTCATGGTGGGGTGTAAGTGCGGGGCTTCTGTCAGCCCTGCCTTTGATTTGTTTACCTCCAGAGTTGGAAAGTGCATACTTGCGTGAGATGGGAAAAGTGTGGATCGTGCTTCAGATTTCATCCTGACACTTTGAAATGACCAGTGTGTTGGTAATTATTTGCCATTTCCATGGCGTTTGGCACCGTAATAGTCATGAGGTCGGTCTCTGCATCCTGAAGCCTATGATGCTTTTTGCAGAGAAACCTCTGCTGAGGCCCAGGTAACTTGCTATTTCCCATAGCTGGCACAGGAGCCTTGGAAGATAGGATTGTTTTCAGTATTATTTCACCATTTTTTCACCACTGTTTCAAGAACGGGAGCCCTTTTCAACTGTTAGCGGAGGAATCCTTCTTTGGAGATGAGATATTTTTCTGGGGTGGCAAGTCCAGGGCCTCTGTCAGTCCTGGGTTTGTTGGACTAGCGCCAGACATGAGAAGTGCGTCTTTGTGGGACAGGTGAATAGTGCGGATCCTGTTTCAGTCTAAAGACTGTAACAGGATCCGCACTTTTCACCATTCCTTTCAGAATCATTTGATTCATCAGCTAGGAATGGCGATTGCTTCTCCAGACCAATCGAAGGCTAGGCCAAAGTAACTCGATCTTTCCAAGAGATGTGTGGCCCAACTTTTGAAAGAACCGCTAAGTGGAGAACTATTTGGTATTTTTCCTAAGCACTTTTAACCGTAATTGTCCTAACGTTGGTCTCTGCATCCTTAAGCATACCAGAGTTTTCACAGACGAAACAGGCTGAGGCCCATTAATCTTGGCATTTCCAATAGTTGGTCCTAGAGACTACCAAGAATGTGTTCTTTTAAGTATTATTCTGTTGTGGTTTCAGCATTATTTTCAGAACCCGAGCAGGGTTCTCGCATTAGCGTAAGAATCCTGCCTGGTAGTTGAGATTTCATGGTGGGGTGTAAGTGCGGGGCTTCTGTCAGCCCTGCCTTTGATTTGTTTACCTCCAGAGTTGGAAAGCCCATAGTTGCGTGAGATGGGAAAAGTGTCGATCGTGCTTCAGATTTCATCCTGGCACTTAGAAATGACCAGTGTGTTGGTAATTATTTGCCATTTCCATGGTGTTTGGCACCGTAATAGTCATGAGGTCGGTCTCTGCATCCTGAAGCCTATGATGCTTTTTGCAGAGAAACCTCTGCTGAGGCCCAGGTAACTTGCTATTTCCCATAGCTGGCACAGGAGCCTTGGAAGATAGGATTGTTTTCAGTATTATTTCACCATTTTTTCACCACTGTTTCAAGAACGGGAGCCCTTTTCATCCGTTAGCGGAAGAATCCTTCTTTGGAGATGAGATATTTTTCTGGGGTGGCAAGTGCAGGGCCTCTGTCAGTCCTGGGTTTGTTGGACTAGCAGCAGACATGAGAAGAGCGCCTTTGTGGGACAGGTGAATAGTGCGGATCCTGTTTCAGTCTAAAGACTGAAACAGGATCCGCACTTTTCACCGTTCCTTTCAGAATCATTTGATTCATCAGCTAGGAATGGCGATTGCTTCTCCAGACCAATCGAAGGCTAGGCCAAAGTAACTCGATCTTTCCAAGAGGTGTGTGGCCCAACTTTTGAAAGAACCGCTAAGTGGAGCTCTTTTTGTTATTTTTCCGAAGCGCTTTTCACCGTAATTGTCATAAGGTTGGTCTCTGCATCCTTAAGCATACCAGAGTTTTCACAGATGAAACAGGCTGAGGCCCAGTAATCTTGGCATTTCCAATAGTTGGTCTTAGAGACTACCAAGAAAGTGTTCTTTTAAGTATTATTCAATTGTGGTTTCAGCATTATTTTCAGTACCCGAGCAGGGTTCTCGCATTAGCATAAGAATCCTGCCTGGTAGTTGAGATTTCATGGTGGGGTGTAAGTGCGGGGCTTCTGTCAGCCCTGCCTTTGATTTGTTTACCTCCAGAGTTGGAAAGTGCATACTTGCGTGAGATGGGAAAAGTGTGGATCGTGCTTCAGATTTCATCCTGACACTTTGAAATGACCAGTGTGTTGGTAATTATTTGCCATTTCCATGGCGTTTGGCATCGTAATAGTCATGAGGTCGGTCTCTGCATCCTGAAGCCTATGATGCTTTTTGCAGAGAAACCTCTGCTGAGGCCCAGGTAACTTGCTATTTCCCATAGCTGGCACAGGAGCCTTGGAAGATAGGATTGTTTTCAGTATTATTTCACCATTTTTTCACCACTGTTTCAAGAACGGGAGCCGTTTTCAACTGTTAGCGGAGGAATCCTTCTTTGGAGATGAGATATTTTTCTGGGGTGGCAAGTCCAGGGCCTCTGTCAGTCCTGGGTTTGTTGGACTAGCGCCAGACATGAGAAGTGCGCCTTTGTTGGACAGGTGAATAGTGCGGATCCTGTTTCAGTCTAAAGACTGAAACAGGATCCGCACTTTTCACCGTTCCTTTCAGAATCATTTGATTCATGAACTAGGAATGGCGATTGCTTCACCAGACCAATCGAAGGCTAGGCCAAAGTAACTCGATCTTTCCAAGAGGTGTGTGGCCCAACTTTTGAAAGAACCGCTAAGTGGAGCACTTTTTGTTATTTTTCCGAAGCGCTTTTCACCGTAATTGTCATAAGGTTGGTCTCTGCATCCTTAAGCATACCAGAGTTTTCACAGATGAAACAGGCTGAGGACCAGTAATCTTGGCATTTCCAATAGTTGGTCTTAGAGACTACCAAGAAAGTGTTCTTTCAAGTATTATTCAATTGTGGTTTCAGCATTATTTTCAGTACCCGAGCAGGGTTCTCGCATTAGCATAAGAATCCTGCCTGGTAGTTGAGATTTCATGGTGGGGTGTAAGTGCGGGGCTTCTGTCAGCCCTGCCTTTGATTTGTTTACCTCCAGAGTTGGAAAGTGCATACTTGCGTGAGATGGGAAAAGTGTGGATCGTGCTTCAGATTTCATCCTGACACTTTGAAATGACCAGTGTGTTGGTAATTATTTGCCATTTCCATGGCGTTTGGCACCGTAATAGTCATGAGGTCGGTCTCTGCATCCTGAAGCCTATGATGCTTTTTGCAGAGAAACCTCTGCTGAGGCCCAGGTAACTTGCTATTTCCCATAGCTGGCACAGGAGCCTTGGAAGATAGGATTGTTTTCAGTATTATTTCACCATTTTTTCACCACTGTTTCAAGAACGGGAGCCCTTTTCAACTGTTAGCGGAGGAATCCTTCTTTGGAGATGAGATATTTTTCTGGGGTGGCAAGTCCAGGGCCTCTGTCAGTCCTGGGTTTGTTGGACTAGCGCCAGACATGAGAAGTGCGCCTTTGTTGGACAGGTGAATAGTGCGGATCCTGTTTCAGTCTAAAGACTGAAACAGGATCCGCACTTCTCACCGTTCCTTTCAGAATCATTTGATTCATGAACTAGGAATGGCGATTGCTTCACCAGACCAATCGAAGGCTAGGCCAAAGTAACTCGATCTTTCCAAGAGGTGTGTGGCCCAACTTTTGAAAGAACCGCTAAGTGGAGCACTTTTTGTTATTTTTCCGAAGCGCTTTTCACCGTAATTGTCATAAGGTTGATCTCTGCATCCTTAAGCATACCAGAGTTTTCACAGATGAAACAGGCTGAGGCCCAGTAATCTTGGCATTTCCAATAGTTGGTCTTAGAGACTACCAAGAAAGTGTTCTTTTAAGTATTATTCAATTGTGGTTTCAGCATTATTTTCAGTACCCGAGCAGGGTTCTCGCATTATCATAAGAATCCTGCCTGGTAGTTGAGATTTCATGGTGGGGTGTAAGTGCGGGGCTTCTGTCATCCCTGCCTTTGATTTGTTTACCTCCAGAGTTGGAAAGTGCATACTTGCGTGAGATGGGAAAAGTGTGGATCGTGCTTCAGATTTCATCCTGACACTTTGAAATGACCAGTGTGTTGGTAATTATTTGCCATTTCCATGGCGTTTGGCACCGTAATAGTCATGAGGTCGGTCTCTGCATCCTGAAGCCTATGATGCTTTTTGCAGAGAAACCTCTGCTGAGGCCCAGGTAACTTGCTATTTCCCATAGCTGGCACAGGAGCCTTGGAAGATAGGATTGTTTTCAGTATTATTTCACCATTTTTTCACCACTGTTTCAAGAACCGGAGCCCTTTTCAACCGTTAGCGGAAGAATCCTTCTTTGGAGATGAGATATTTTTCTGGGGTGGCAAGTGCAGGGCCTCTGTCAGTCCTGGGTTTGTTGGACTAGCGCCAGACATGAGAAGTGCGTCTTTGTGGGACAGGTGAATAGTGCGGATCCTGTTTCAGTCTAAAGACTGTAACAGGATCCGCACTTTTCACCATTCCTTTCAGAATCATTTGATTCATCAGCTAGGAATGGCGATTGCTTCTCCAGACCAATCGAAGGCTAGGCCAAAGTAACTCGATCTTTCCAAGAGGTGTGTGGCCCAACTTTTGAAAGAACCGCTAAGTGGAGAACTATTTGGTATTTTTCCTAAGCACTTTTCACCGTAATTGTCCTAAGGTTGGTCTCTGCATCCTTAAGCATACGAGAGTTTTCACAGACGAAACAGGCTGAGGCCCATTAATCTTGGCATTTCCAATAGTTGGTCCTAGAGACTACCAAGAAAGTGTTCTTTTAAGTATTATTCTGCTGTGGTTTCAGCATTATTTTCAGAACCCGAGCAGGGTTCTCGCATTAGCATAAGAATCCTGCCTGGTAGTTGAGATTTCATGGTGGGGTGTAAGTGCGGGGCTTCTGTCAGCACTGCCTTTGATTTGTTTACCTCCAGAGTTGGAAAGTGCATATTTGCGTGAGATGGGAAAAGTGTGGATCATGCTTCAGATTTCATCCAGACACTTTGAAATTACCAGTATGTTGGTAATTATTTGTCATTTCCATGGCGTTTGGCCCCGTAATAGTCATGAGGTCGGTCTCTGCATCCTGAAGCCTATGATGCTTTTTGCAGAGAAACCTCTGCTGAGGCCCAGGTAACTTGCTATTTCCCATAGCTGGCACAGGAGCCTTGGAAGATAGGATTGTTTTCAGTATTATTTCACCATTTTTTCACCACTGTTTCAAGGACGGGTGCCCTTTTCAACCGTTAGCGAAAGAATCCATCTTTGGAGATGAGATATTTTTCTGGGGTGGCAAGTGCAGGGCCTCTGTCAGTCCTGGGTTTGTTGGACTAGCGCCAGAAATGAGAAGTGCGCCTTTGTGGGACAGGTGAATAGTGCGGATCCTGTTTCAGTCTAAAGACTGAAACAGGATCCGCACTTTTCACCGTTCCTTTCAGAATCATTTGATTCATCAGCTAGGAATGTCGATTGCTTCTCCAGACCAATCGAAGGCTAGGTCAAAGTAACTCGATCTTTCCAAGAGGTGTGTGGCCCAACTTTCGAAAGAACCGCTAAGTGGAGAACTATTTGGTATTTTTCCTAAGCACTTTTCACCGTAATTGTCCTAAGGTTGGTCTCTGCATCCTTAAGCATACCAGAGTTTTCACAGACGAAACAGGCTGAGGCCCAGTAATCTTGGCATTTCCAATAGTTGGTCCTAGAGACTACCAAGAAAATGTTCTTTTAAGTATTATTCTGCTGTGGTTTCAGCATTATTTTCAGAACCCGAGCAGGGTTCTCGCATTAGCATAACAATCCTGCCTGGCAGTTGAGATTTCATGGTGGGGTGTAAGTGCGGGGCTTCTGTCAGCCCTGCCTTTGATTTGTTTACCTCCAGAGTTGGAAAGTGCATATTTGCGTGAGATGGGAAAAGTGTGGATCGTGCTTCAGATTTCATCCTGACACTTTGAAATGACCAGTGTGTTGGTAATTATTTGCCATTTCCATGGCGTTTGGCACCGTAATACTCATGAGGTTGGTCTCCGCATCCTGAAGCCTATGATGCTTTTTGCAGAGAAACCTCTGCTGAGGCCCAGGTAACTCGCTATTTCCCATAGCTGGCAAAGGAGCCTTGGAAGATAGTATTGTTTTCAGTACTATTTCACCATTTTTTCACCACTGTTTCAAGAACCGGAGCCCTTTTCAACTGTTAGCGGAAGAATCCTTCTTTGGAGATGAGATATTTTTTGGGGGTGGCAAGTGCAGGGCCTCTGTCAGTCCTGGGTTTGTTGGACTAGCGCCAGACATGAGAAGTGCGCCTTTGTGGGACAGGTGAATAGTGCGGATCCTGTTTCAGTCTAAAGACTGAAACAGGATCCGCACTATTCACCGTTCCTTTCAGAATCATTTGATTCATCAGCTAGGAATGTCGATTGCTTCTCCAGACCAATCGAAGGCTAGGTCAAAGTAACTCGATCTTTCCAAGAGGTGTGTGGCCCAACTTTCGAAAGAACCGCTAAGTGGAGAACTATTTGGTATTTTTCCTAAGCACTTTTCACCGTAATTGTCCTAAGGTTGGTCTCTGCATCCTTAAGCATACCAGAGTTTTCACAGACGAAACAGGCTGAGGCCCAGTAATCTTGACATTTCCAATAGTTGGTCCTAGAGACTACCAAGAAAATGTTCTTTTAAGTATTATTCTGCTGTGGTTTCAGCATTATTTTCAGAACCCAAGCAGGGTTCTCGCATTAGCATAAGAATCCTGCCTGGTAGTTGAGATTTCATGGTGGGGTGTAAGTGCGGGGCTTCTGTCAGCCCTGCCTTTGATTTGTTTACCTCCAGAGTTGGAAAGCGCATAGTTGCGTGAGATGGGAAAAGTGTCGATCGTGCTTCAGATTTCATCCTGGCACTTAGAAATGACCAGTGTGTTGGTAATTATTTGCCATTTCCATGGTGTTTGGCACCGTAATAGTCATGAGGTCGGTCTCTGCATCCTGAAGCCTATGATGCTTTTTGCAGAGAAACCTCTGCTGAGGCCCAGGTAACTTGCTATTTCCCATAGCTGGCACAGGAGCCTTGGAAGATAGGATTGTTTTCAGTATTATTTCACCATTTTTTCACCACTGTTTCAAGAACGGGAGCCCTTTTCATCCGTTAGCGGAAGAATCCTTCTTTGGAGATGAGATATTTTTCTGGGGTGGCAAGTGCAGGGCCTCTGTCAGTCCTGGGTTTGTTGGACTAGCACCAGACATGAGAAGTGCGCCTTTGTGGGACAGGTGAATAGTGCGGATCCTGTTTCAGTCTAAAGACTGAAACAGGATCCGCACTTTTCACCGTTCCTTTCAGAATCATTTGATTCATCAGCTAGGAATGGCGATTGCTTCTCCAGACCAATCGAAGGCTAGGCCAAAGTAACTCGATCTTTCCAAGAGGTGTGTGGCCCAACTTTTGAAAGAACCGCTAAGTGGAGAAGTATTTGGTATTTTTCCGAAGCACTTTTCACCGTAATTGTCCTAAGGTTGGTCTCTGCATCCTTAAGCATACCAGTGTCTTCACAGACGAAACAGGCTGAGGCCCAGTAATCTTGGCATTTCCAGTAGTTGGTCTTAGAGACTACCAAGAAAATTTTCCTTTAAGTATTATTCCTTTGTGGTTTCAGCATTATTTTCAGTACCGGAGCAGGCTTCTCGCATTAGCATAAGAATCCTGCCTGGTAGTTGAGATTTCTGGGTGGGGTATAAGTTGGGGGATTCTGTCAGCCCTGCCTTTGATTTGTTTACCTCCAGAGTTGGAAAGTGCATATTTGCGTGAGATGGGAAAATTGTGGATCGTGCTTCAGATTTCATCCTGACACTTTGAAATGACCAGTATGTTGGTAGTTATTTGCCATTTCCATGGCGTTTAGCACCGTAATAGTCATGAAGTCGGTCTCTGCATCTTGAAGCCTATGATGCTTTTTGCAGAGAAGCCTCTGCTGAGGCCCAGGTAACTTGCTATTTCCCATAGCTGGCACAGGAGCCTTGGAAGATAGGATTGTTTTCGGTATTATTTCACCATTTTTTCACCACTGTTTCAAGAACGGGAGCCCTTTTCAACCGTTAGCGGAAGAATCCTTCTTTGGAGATGAGATATTTTTCTGGGGTGGCAAGTGCAGGTCCTCTGTCAGTCCTGGGTTTGTTGGACAAGCGCCAGACATGAGAAGTGCGCCTTTGTGGGACAGGTGAATAGTGCGGATCCTGTTTCAGTCTATAGAGTGAAACAGGATCCGCACTTTTCACCGTTCCTTTCAGAGTCATTTGATTCATCAGCTAGGAATGGCGATTGCTTCTCCAGACCAATCGAAGGCTAGGCCAAAGTAACTCGATCTTTCCAAGAGGTGTGTGGCCCAACTTTTGAAAGAACCGCTAAGTGGAGAACTATTTGGTATTTTTCCGAAGCACTTTTCACCGTAATTGTCCTAAGGTTGGTCTCTGCATCCTTAAGCATACCAGAGTCTTCACAGACGAAACAGGCTGAGGCCCATTAATCTTGGCATTTCCAATAGTTGGTCCTAGAGACTACCAAGAAAGTGTTCTTTTAAGTATTATTCTGTTGTGGTTTCAGCATTATTTTCAGAACCCGAGCAGGGTTCTCGCATTAGCAAAAGAATTCTGCCTGGTAGTTGAGATTTCTGGGTGGAGTGTAAGTGCGGGTCTTCTGTCAGCCCTGCCTTTGATTTGTTTACCTCCAGAGTTGGAAAGTGCATAGTTGCGTGAGATGGGAAAAGTGTGGATCGTGCTTCAGATTTCATCCTGACACTTTGAAAAGACCAGTGTGTTGGTAATTATTTGCCATTTCCATGGCGTTTGGCACCGTAATAGTCATGAGGTCGGACTCTGCATCCTGAAGCCTATGATGCTTTTTGCAGAGAAACCTCTGCTGAGGCCCAGGTAACTTGCTATTTCCCATAGCTGGCACAGGAGCCTTGGAAGATAGGATTGTTTTCAGTATTATTTCACCATTTTTTCACCACTGTTTGAAGAACGGGAGCCCTTTTCAACCGTTAGCGGAAGAATCCTTCTTTGGAGATGAGATATTTTTCTGGGGTGGCAAGTGCAGGGCCTCTGTCAGTCCTGGGTTTGTTGGACTAGCGCCAGACATGAGAAGTGCGCCTTTGTGGGACAGGTGAATAGTGCGGATCCTGTTTCAGTCTAAAGACTGAAACAGGATCCGCACTATTCACCGTTCCTTTCAGAATCATTTGATTCATCAGCTAGGAATGGCGATTGCTTCTCCAGACCAATCGAAGGCTAGGCCAAAGTAACTCGATCTTTCCAAGAGGTGTGTGGCCCAACTTTTGAAAGAACCGCTAAGTGGAGAACTATTTGGTATTTTTCCTAAGCACTTTTCAACGTAATTGTCCTAAGGTTGGTCTCTGCATCCTTAAGCATACCAGAGTTTTCACAGACGAAACAGGCTGAGGGCCATTAATCTTGGCATTTCCAATAGTTGGTCCTAGAGACTACCAAGAAAGTGTTCTTTTAAGTATTATTCCTTTGTGGTTTCAGCATTATTTTCAGTACCCGAGCTGGGTTCTCGCATTAGCATAAGAATCCTGCCTGGTAGTTGAGATTTCATGGTGGGGTGTAAGTGCGGGGCTTCTGTCAGCCCTGCCTTTGATTTGTTTACCTCCAGAGTTGGAAAGTGCATAGTTGCATGAGATGGGAAAAGTGTGGATCGTGCTTCAGATTTCATCCTGACACTTTGAAATGTCCAGTGTGTTGGTAATTATTTGCCATTTCCATGGCGTTTGGCCCCGTAATAGTCATGAGGTCGGTCTCTGCATACTCAAGCCTATGATGCTTTTTGCAGAGAAACCTCTGCTGAGGCCCAGGTAACTTGCTATTTCCCATAGCTGGCACAGGAGCCTTGGAAGATAGGATTGTTTTCAGTATTATTTCACCATCCTTTCACCACTGTGTCAAGAACGGGAGCCCTTTTCAACCGTTAGCGGAAGAATCCTTCTTTGGAGATGAGATATTTTTCTGGGGTGGCAAGTGCAGGGCCTCTGTCAGTCCTGGGTTTGTTGGACTAGCGCCAGACATGAGAAGTGCGCCTTTGTGGGACAGGTGAATAGTGCGGATCCTGTTTCAGTCTAAAGACTGAAACAGGATCCGCACTTTTCACCGTTCCTTTCAGAATCATTTGATTCATCAGCTAGGAATGGCGATTGCTTCTCCAGACCAATCGAAGGCTAGGCCAAAGTTACTCGATGTTTCCAAGAGGTGTGTGGCCCAACTTTTGAAAGAACCGCTAAGTGGAGAACTATTTGTTATTTTTCCGAAGCACTTTTCACCGTAATTGTCATAAGGTTGGTCTCTGCATCCTTAAGCATCCAGTGTCTTCACAGACGAAACAGGCTGAGGCCCAGTAATCTTGCCATTTCCAATAGTTGGTCTTAGAGACTACAAAGAAAGTGTTCTTTTAAGTATTATTCCATTGTGGTTTCAGCATTATTTACTGAACCAGAGCAGGGTTCTCGCATTAGCATAAGAATCCTGCCTGGTAGTTGAGATTTCTGGGTGGGGTGTAAGTGCAGGGCTTCTGTCAGCCCTGCCTTTGATTTGTTTACCTCCAGAGTTGGAAAATGCATATTTGCGTGAGATGGGAAAAGTGTGGATCGTGCTTCAGATTTCATCCAGACACTTTGAAATGACCAGTGTGTTGGTAATTATTTGCCATTTCCATGGCGTTTGGCCCCGTAATAGTCATGAGGTCGGTCCCTGCATCCTGAAGCCTATGATGCTTTTTGCAGAGAAACCTCTGCTGAGGCCCAGGTAACTTGCTATTTCCCATAGCTGGCACAGGAGCCTTGGAAGATAGGATTGTTTTCAGTATTATTTCACCATTTTTTCACCACTGTTTCAAGAACGGGAGCCCTTTTCAACCGTTAGCGGAAGAATCCTTCTTTGGAGATGAGATATTTTTCTGGGGTGGCAAGTGCAGGGCCTCTGTCAGTCCTGGGTTTGTTGGACTAGCGCCAGACATGAGAAGTGCGCCTTTGTGGGACAGGTGAATAGTGCGGATCCTGTTTCAGTCTAAAGACTGAAGCAGGATCCGCACTTTTCACCGTTCCTTTCAGAATCATTTGATTCATCAGCTAGGAATGGCGATTGCTTCTCCAGACCAATCGAAGGCTATGCCAAAGTAACTCGAACTTTCCAAGACGTGTGTGGCCCAACTTTTGAAAGAACCGCTAAGTGGAGAACTATTTGGTATTTTTCCGAAGCACTTTTCACCGTAATTGTCCTAAGGTTGGTCTCTGCATCCTTAAGCATACGAGAGTTTTCACAGACGAAACAGGCTGAGGACCAGTAATCTTGGCATTTCCAATAGTTGGTCCTAGAGACTACCAAGAAAGTGTTCTTTTAAGTATTATTCCGTTGTGGTTTCAGCATTATTTTCAGAACCCGAGCAGGGTTCTCGCATTACCATAAGAATTCTGCCTGGTAGTTGAGATTTCTGGGTGGGGTGTAAGTGCCAGGCTTCTGTCAGCCCTGCCTTTGATTTGTTTACCTCCAGAGTTGGAAAGTGCATATTTGCGTGAGATGGGAAAAGTGTGGATCGTGCTTCAGATTTCATGCAGACACTTTGAAATTACCAGTGTGTTGGTAATTATTTGCCATTTCCATGGCGTTTGGCACCGTAATAGTCATGAGGTCGGTCTCTGCATCCTGAAGCCTATGATGCTTTTTGCAGAGAAACCTCTGCTGAAGCCCAGGTAACTTGCTATTTCCCATAGCTGGCACAGGATCCTTGGAAGATAGGATTGTTTTCAGTATTATTTCACCATTTTTTCACCACTGTTTCAAGAATCGGAGCCCTTTTCAACCGTTAGCGGAAGAATCCTTCTTTGGAGATGAGATATTTTTCTGGGGTGGCAAGTGCAGGGCCTCTGTCAGTCCTGGGTTTGTTGGACTAGCGCCAGACATGAGAAGTGCGCCTTTGTGGGACAGGTGAATAGTGCGGATCCTGTTTCAATCTAAAGACTGGAACAGGACCCGCACTTTTCAACGTTCCTTTCAGAATCATTTGATTCATCAGCTAGGAATGGCGATTGCTTCTCCAGACCAATCGAAGGCCAGGCCAAAGTAACTCGATCTTTCCAAGAGGTGTGTGGCCCAACTTTTGAAAGAACCGCTAAGTGGAGAACTATTTGGTATTTTTTCTAAGCACTTTTCACCGTAATTGTCCTAAGGTTGGTCTCTGCATCCTTAAGCATACCAGAGTTTTCACAGACGAAACAGGCTGAGGCCCATTAATCTTGGCATTTCCAATAGTTGGTCCTAGAGACTACCAAGAAAGTGTTCTTTTAAGTATTATTCTGTTGTGGTTTCAGCATTATTTTCAGTACCCGAGCAGGGTTCTCGCATTAGCATAAGAATCCTGCCTGGTAGTTGAGATTTCATGGTGCGGTGTAAGTGCGGGGCTTCTGTCAGCCCTGCCTTTGATTTGTTTACCTCCAGAGTTGGAAAGTGCATACTTGCGTGAGATGGGAAACGTGTGGATCGTGCTTCAGATTTCATCCTGACATTTGAAATGATCAGTGTGTTGGTAATTATTGGCCATTTCCATGGCGTTTGGCCCCGTAATAGTCATGAGGTCGGTCTCTGCATCCTGAAGCCTATGATGCTTTTTGCAGAGAAACCTCTGCTGAGGCCCAGGTAACTTGCTACTTCCCATAGCTGGCACAGGAGCCTTGGAAGATAGGATTGTTTTCAGTATTATTTCACCATCCCTTCACCACTGTTTCAAGAACGGGAGCCCTTTTCAACCGTTAGCGGAAGAATCCTTCTTTGGGGATGAGATATTTTTCTGGGGTGGCAAGTGCAGGGCCTCTGTCAGTCCTGGGTTTGTTGGACTAGTGCCAGACATGAGAAGTGCGCCTTTGTGGGACAGGTGAATAGTGCGGATCCTGTTTCAGTCTAAAGACTGAAACAGGATCCACACTTTTCACCGTTCCTTTCAGAATCATTTGATTCATCAGCTAGGAATGGCGATTGCTTCTCCAAACCAATCGAAGGCTAGGCCAAAGTAACTCGATCTTTCCAAGAGGTGTGTGGCCCAACTTTTGAAAGAACCGCTAAGTGGAGAACTATTTGGTATTTTCCCTAAGCACTTTTCACCGTAATTGTCCTAAGGTTGGTCTCTGCATCCTTAAGCATACCAGAGTTTTCACAGACGAAACAGGCTGAGGCGCATTAATCTTGGCATTTCCAATAGTTGGTCCTAGAGACTACCAAGAAAGTGTTCTTTTAAGTATTATTCTGTTGTGGTTTCAGCATTATTTTCAGAACCCGAGCAGGGTTCTCGCATTAGCATAAGAATCCTGCCTGGTAGTTGAGATTTCATGGTGGGGTGTAAGTGCGGGGCTTCTGTCAGCCCTGCCTTTGATTTGTTTACCTACAGAGTTGGAAAGTGCATAGTTGCGTGAGATGGGAAAAGTGTGGATCGTGCTTCAGATTTCATCCTGACACTTTGAAATGACCAGTGTGTTGGTAATTATTTGCCAATTCCATGGCGTTTGGCCCCGTAATAGTCATGAGGTCGGTCTCTGCATCCTGAAGCCTATGATGCTTTTTGCAGAGAAACCTCTGCTGAGGCCCAGGTAACTTGCTATTTCCCATAGCTGGCACAGGAGCCTTGGAAGATAGGATTGTTTTCAGTATTATTTCACCATTTTTTCACCACTGTTTCAAGAACGGGAGCCCTTTTCAACCGTTATCGGAAGAATCCTTCTTTGGAGATGAGATATTTTCCTGGGGTGGCAAGTGCAGGGCCTCTGTCAGTCCTGGGTTTGTTGGGCTAGCGCCAGACATGAGAAGTGCGCCTTTGTGGGACAGGTGAATAGTGCCGATCCTGTTTCAGTCTAAAGACTGAAACAGGATCCGCACTTTTCACCGTTCCTTTCAGAATCATTTGATTCATCAGCTAGGAATGGCGATTGCTTCTCCAGACCAATCGAAGGTTAGGCCAAAGTAACTCGATCTTTCGAAGAGGTGTGTGGCCCAACTTTTGAAAGAACCGCTAAGTGGAGAACTATTTGTTATTTTTTCGAAGCACTTTTCACCGTAATTGTCATAAGGTTGGTCTCTGCATCCTTAAGCATACCAGTGTCTTCACAGACGAAACAGGCTGAGGCCCAGTAATCTTGGCATTTCCAATAGTTGATCTTAGAGACTACCAAGAAAATTTTCCTTTAAGTATTATTCCTTTGTGGTTTCAGCATTATTTTCAGAACCCGAGCAGGTTTCTCGCATTAGCATAAGAATCCTGCCTGGTAGTTGAGATTTCATGGTGGGGTGTAAGTGCGGGGCTTCTGTCAGCCCTGCCTTTGATTTCTTTACCTCCAGAGTTGGAAAGTGCATATTTGCGTGAGATGGGAAAAGTGTGGATCGTGCTTCAGATTTCATCCTGACACTTTGAAATGACCAGTGTGTTGGTAGTTATTTGCCATTTCCATGGCGTTTGGCACCGTAATAGTCATGAGCTCGGTCTCTGCATCTTGAAGCCTATGATGCTTTTTGCAGAGAAACCTCTGCTGAGGCCCAGGTAACTTGCTATTTCCCATAGCTGGCACAGGAGCCTTGGAAGATAGGATTGTTTTCATTATTATTTCACCACATTTTCACCACTGTTTCAAGAATGGGAGCCCTTTTCAACCGTTAGCGGAAGAATCCTTCTTTGGAGATGAGATATTTTTCTGGGGTGGCAAGTGCAGGGCCTCTGTCAGTCCTGGGTTTGTTGCACTAGCGCCAGACATGAGAAGTGCGCCTTTGTGGGACAGGTGAATAGTGCGGATCCTGTTTCAGTCTAAAGACTGAAACAGGATCCGCACTTTTCACCGTTCCTTTCAGAATCATTTGATTCATCAGCTAGGAATGGCGATTGCTTCTCCAGACCAATCGAAGGCTAGGCCAAAGTAACTGGATCTTTCCAAGAGGTGTGTGGCTCAACTTTTGAAAGAACCGCTAAGTGGAGAACTATTTGGTATTTTTCCTAAGCACTTTTCACCGTAATTGTCCTAAGGTTGGTCTCTGCATCCTTAAGCATACCAGAGTTTTCACAGACGAAACAGGCTGAGGCCCATTAGTCTTGGCATTTCCAATAGTTGGTCCTAGAGACTACCAAGAAAGTGTTCTTTTAAGTATTATTCTGTTGTGGTTTCAGCATTATTTTCAGAACCCGAGCAGGGTTCTCGCATTAGCATAAGAATCCTGCCTGGTAGTTTAGATTTCTGGGTGGGGTATAAGTTGGGGGATTCTGTCAGCCCTGCCTTTTATTTCTTTACCTCCAGAGTTGGAAAGTGCATAATTGCGTGAGATGGGAAAAGTGTGGATTGTGTTTCAGATTGCATACTGACATTTGAAATGATCAGTGTGTTGGTAATTATTTGCCATTTCCATGGCGTTTGGCCCCGTAATAGTCATGAGGTCGGTCTCTGCATCCTGAAGCCTATGATGCCTTTTGCAGAGAAACCTCTGCTGAGGCCCAGGAAACTTGCTATTTCCCATAGCTGGCACAGGAGCCTTGGAAGATAGGATTGTTTTCAGTATTATTTCACCATTTTTTCACCACTGTTTCAAGAACGGGAGCCCTTTTCAACCGTTAGCGGAAGAATCCTTCTTTGGAGATGAGATAATTTTCTGGGGTGGCAAGTGAAGGGCCTCTGTCAGTCCTGGGTTGGTTGGACTAGCGCCAGACATGAGAAGTGCGCCTTTGTGGGACAGGTGAATAGTGCGGATCCTGTTTCAGTCTAAAGACTGAAACAGGATCCGCACTTTTCACCGTTCCTTTCAGAATCATTTGACTCATCAGCTAGGAATGGCGATTCCTTCTCCAGACCAATCGAAGGCTAGGCCAAAGTACCTCGATCTTTCCAAGAGGTGTGTGGCCCAACTTTTGAAAGAACCGCTAAGTGGAGAACTATTTGGTATTTTTCCTAAGCACTTTTCACCGTAATTGTCCTAAGGTTGGTATCTGCATCCTTAAGCATACCAGAGTTTTTCACAGACGAAACAGGCTGAGGCCCATTAATCTTGACATTTCCAAAAGTTGGTCCTAGAGACTACCAAGAAAGTGTTCTTTTAAGTATTATTCTGTTGTGGGTTCAGCATTATTTTCAGAACCCGAGCCGGGTTCTTGCATTAGCATAAGAATCTTGCCTGGTAGTTGAGATTTCATGGTGGGGTGTAAGTGCGGGGCTTCTGTCAGCCCTGCCTTTGATTTGTTTACCTCCAGAGTTGGAAAGTGCATAGTTGCGTGAGATGGGAAAACTGTGGATCGTGCTTCAGATTTCATCCTGACACTTTGAAATGACCAGTGTGTTGGTAATTATTTGCCATTTCCATGGCATTTCGCACCGTAATAGTCATGAGGTCGGTCTCTGCATCCTGAACCCTATGATGCTTTTTGCAGAGAAACCTCTGCTGAGGCCCAGGTAACTTGCTATTTCCCATAGCTGGCACAGGAGCCTTGGAAGATAGGATTGTTTTCAGTATTATTTCACCATTTTTTCACCACTGTTTCAAGAGCCGGAGCCCTTTTCAACCGTTATCGGAAGAATCCTTCTTTGGAGATGAGATATTTTTCTGGGGTGGCAAGTGCAGGGCCTCTGTCAGTCCTGGGTTTGTTGGACTAGCGCCAGACATGAGAAGTGCGCCTTTGTGGGACAGGTGAATAGTGCGGATCCTGTTTCAGTCTAAAGACTGAAACAGGATCCGCACTTTTCACCGTTCCTTTCAGAATCATTTGATTCATCAGCTTGTTATGGCGATTGCTTCTCCAGACAAATCGAAGGCTAGGCCAAAGTACCTCGATCTTTCCAAGAGGTGTGTGGCCCAACTTTTGAAAGAACCGCTAAGTGGAGAACTATTTGTTATTTTTCCGAAGCACTTTTCACCGTAATTGTCCTAAGGTTGGTCTCTGCATCCTTAAGCATACCAGTGTCTTCACAGACGAAACAGGCTGAGGCCCAGTAATCTTGGCATTTCCAGTAGTTGGTCTTAGAGACTACCAAGAAAATTTTCCTTTAAGTATTATTCCTTTGTGGTTTCAGCATTATTTTCAGTACCGGAGCAGGCTTCTCGCATTAGCATAAGAATCCTGCCTGGTAGTTGAGATTTCTGGGTGGGGTATAAGTTGGGGGATTCTGTCAGCCCTGCCTTTGATTTGTTTACCTCCAGAGTTGGAAAGTGCATATTTGCGTGAGATGGGAAAATTGTGGATCGTGCTTCAGATTTCATCCTGACACTTTGAAATGACCAGTATGTTGGTAGTTATTTGCCATTTCCATGGCGTTTAGCACCGTAATAGTCATGAAGTCGGTCTCTGCATCTTGAAGCCTATGATGCTTTTTGCAGAGAAGCCTCTGCTGAGGCCCAGGTAACTTGCTATTTCCCATAGCTGGCACAGGAGCCTTGGAAGATAGGATTGTTTTCGGTATTATTTCACCATTTTTTCACCACTGTTTCAAGAACGGGAGCCCTTTTCAACCGTTAGCGGAAGAATCCTTCTTTGGAGATGAGATATTTTTCTGGGGTGGCAAGTGCAGGGCCTCTGTCAGTCCTGGGTTTGTTGGACTAGCGCCAGACATGAGAAGTGCGCCTTTGTGGGACAGGTGAATAGTGCGGATCCTGTTTCAGTCTAAAGACTGAAACAGGATCCGCACTTTTCACCGTTCCTTTCAGAATCATTTGATTCATCAGCTAGGAATCGCGATTGCTTCTCCAGACCAATCGAAGGCTAGGCCAAAGTAACTCGATCTTTCCAAGAGGTGTGTGGCCCAACTTTTGAAAGAACCGCTAAGTGGAGAACTATTTGGTATTTTTCCTAAGCACTTTTCAACGTAATTGTCCTAAGGTTGGTCTCTGCATCCTTAAGCATACCAGAGTTTTCACAGACGAAACAGGCTGAGGGCCATTAATCTTGGCATTTCCAATAGTTGGTCCTAGAGACTACCAAGAAAGTGTTCTTTTAAGTATTATTCCTTTGTGGTTTCAGCATTATTTTCAGTACCCGAGCTGGGTTCTCGCATTAGCATAAGAATCATGCCTGGTAGTTGAGATTTCATGGTGGGGTGTAAGTGCGGGGCTTCTGTCAGCCCTGCCTTTGATTTGTTTACCTCCAGAGTTGGAAAGTGCATAGTTGCATGAGATGGGAAAAGTGTGGATCGTGCTTCAGATTTCATCCTGACACTTTGAAATGACCAGTGTGTTTTTAATTATTTGCCATTTCCATGGCGTTTGGCCCCGTAATAGTCATGAGGTCGGTCTCTGCATACTCAAGCCTATGATGCTTTTTGCAGAGAAACCTCTGCTGAGGCCCAGGTAACTTGCTATTTCCCATAGCTGGCACAGGAGCCTTGGAAGATAGGATTGTTTTCAGTATTATTTCACCATCCTTTCACCACTGTGTCAAGAACGGGAGCCCTTTTCAACCGTTAGCGGAAGAATCCTTCTTTGGAGATGAGATATTTTTCTGGGGTGGCAAGTGCAGGGCCTCTGTCAGTCCTGGGTTTGTTGGACTAGCGCCAGACATGAGAAGTGCGCCTTTGTGGGACAGGTGAATAGTGCGGATCCTGTTTCAGTCTAAAGACTGAAACAGGATCCGCACTTTTCACCGTTCCTTTCAGAATCATTTGATTCATCAGCTAGGAATGGCGATTGCTTCTCCAGACCAATCGAAGGCTAGGCCAAAGTTACTCGATGTTTCCAAGAGGTGTGTGGCCCAACTTTTGAAAGAACCGCTAAGTGGAGAACTATTTGTTATTTTTCCGAAGCACTTTTCACCGTAATTGTCATAAGGTTGGTCTCTGCATCCTTAAGCATCCAGTGTCTTCACAGACGAAACAGGCTGAGGCCCAGTAATCTTGCCATTTCCAATAGTTGGTCTTAGAGACTACAAAGAAAGTGTTCTTTTAAGTATTATTCCATTGTGGTTTCAGCATTATTTTCTGAACCAGAGCAGGGTTCTCGCATTAGCATAAGAATCCTGCCTGGTAGTTGAGATTTCTGGGTGGGGTGTAAGTGCAGGGCTTCTGTCAGCCCTGCCTTTGATTTGTTTACCTCCAGAGTTGGAAAGTGCATATTTGCGTGAGATGGGAAAAGTGTGGATCGTGCTTCAGATTTCATCCAGACACTTTGAAATGACCAGTGTGTTGGTAATTATTTGCCATTTCCATGGCGTTTGGCCCCGTAATAGTCATGAGGTCGGTCCCTGCATCCTGAAGCCTATGATGCTTTTTGCAGAGAAACCTCTGCTGAGGCCCAGGTAACTTGCTATTTCCCATAGCTGGCACAGGAGCCTTGGAAGATAGGATTGTTTTCAGTATTATTTCACCATTTTTTCACCACTGTTTCAAGAACGGGAGCCCTTTTCAACCGTTAGCGGAAGAATCCTTCTTTGGAGATGAGATATTTTTCTGGGGTGGCAAGTGCAGGGCCTCTGTCAGTCCTGGGTTTGTTGGACTAGCGCCAGACATGAGAAGTGCGCCTTTGTGGGACAGGTGAATAGTGCGGATCCTGTTTCAGTCTAAAGACTGAAACAGGATCCGCACTTTTCACCGTTCCTTTCAGAATCATTTGATTCATCAGCTAGGAATGGCGATTGCTTCTCCAGACCAATCGAAGGCTAGGCCAAAGTAACTCGATCTTTCCAAGAGGTGTGTGGCCCAACTTTTGAAAGAACCGCTAAGTGGAGAACTATTTGGTGTTTTTCCTAAGCACTTTTCACCGTAATTGTCCTAAGGTTGGTCTCTGCAACCTTAAGCATACCAGAGTTTTCACAGACGAAACAGGCTGAGGCCCATTAATCTTGTCATTTCCAATAGTTGGTCCTAGAGACTACCAAGAAAGTGTTCTTTTAAGTATTATTCTTTTGTGGTTTCAGCACTATTTTCAGTACCCGAGCAGGGTTCTCGCATTAGCATAAGAATCCTGCCTGGTAGTTGAGATTTCATGGTGGGGTGTAAGTGCGGGGCTTCTGTCAGCCCTGCCTTTGATTTGTTTACCTACAGAGTTGGAAAGTGCATAGTTGCGAGAGATGGGAAAAGTGTGGATCGTGCTTCAGATTTCATCCTGACACTTTGAAATGTCCAGTGTGTTGGTAATTATTTGCCATTTCCATGGCGTTTGGCCCTGTAATAGTCATGAGGTCGGTCTCTGCATACTGAAGCCTATGATGCTTTTTGCAGAGAAACCTCTGCTGAGGCCCAGGTAACTTGCTATTTCCCATAGCTGGCACAGGAGCCTTGGAAGATAGGATTGTTTTCAGTATTATTTCACCATTTTTTCACCACTGTTTCAAGAACGGGAGCCCTTTTCAACCGTTATCGGAAGAATCCTTCTTTGGAGATGAGATATTTTCCTGGGGTGGCAAGTGCAGGGCCTCTGTCAGTCCTGGGTTTGTTGGGCTAGCGCCAGACATGAGAAGTGCGCCTTTGTGGGACAGGTGAATAGTGCCGATCCTGTTTCAGTCTAAAGACTGAAACAGGATCCGCACTTTTCACCGTTCCTTTCAGAATCATTTGATTCATCAGCTAGGAATGGCGATTGCTTCTCCAGACCAATCGAAGGTTAGGCCAAAGTAACTCGATCTTTCGAAGAGGTGTGTGGCCCAACTTTTGAAAGAACCGCTAAGTGGAGAACTATTTGTTATTTTTTCGAAGCACTTTTCACCGTAATTGTCATAAGGTTGGTCTCTGCATCCTTAAGCATACCAGTGTCTTCACAGACGAAACAGGCTGAGGCCCAGTAATCTTGGCATTTCCAATAGTTGATGTTAGAGACTACCAAGAAAATTTTCCTTTAAGTATTATTCCTTTGTGGTTTCAGCATTATTTTCAGAACCCGAGCAGGGTTCTCGCATTAGCATAAGAATCCTGCCTGGTAGTTGAGATTTCATGGTGGGGTGTAAGTGCGGGGCTTCTGTCAGCCCTGCCTTTGATTTCTTTACCTCCAGAGTTGGAAAGTGCATATTTGCGTGAGATGGGAAAAGTGTGGATCGTGCTTCAGATTTCATCCTGACACTTTGAAATGACCAGTGTGTTGGTAGTTATTTGCCATTTCCATGGCGTTTGGCACCGTAATAGTCATGAGCTCGGTCTCTGCATCTTGAAGCCTATGATGCTTTTTGCAGAGAAACCTCTGCTGAGGCCCAGGTAACTTGCTATTTCCCATAGCTGGCACAGGAGCCTTGGAAGATAGGATTGTTTTCATTATTATTTCACCACATTTTCACCACTGTTTCAAGAATGGGAGCCCTTTTCAACCGTTAGCGGAAGAATCCTTCTTTGGAGATGAGATATTTTTCTGGGGTGGCAAGTGCAGGGCCTCTGTCAGTCCTGGGTTTGTTGCACTAGCGCCAGACATGAGAAGTGCGCCTTTGTGGGACAGGTGAATAGTGCGGATCCTGTTTCAGTCTAAAGACTGAAACAGGATCCGCACTTTTCACCGTTCCTTTCAGAATCATTTGATTCATCAGCTAGGAATGGCGATTGCTTCTCCAGACCAATCGAAGGCTAGGCCAAAGTAACTGGATCTTTCCAAGAGGTGTGTGGCTCAACTTTTGAAAGAACCGCTAAGTGGAGAACTATTTGGTATTTTTCCTAAGCACTTTTCACCGTAATTGTCCTAAGGTTGGTCTCTGCATCCTTAAGCATACCAGAGTTTTCACAGACGAAACAGGCTGAGGCCCATTAGTCTTGGCATTTCCAATAGTTGGTCCTAGAGACTACCAAGAAAGTGTTCTTTTAAGTATTATTCTGTTGTGGTTTCAGCATTATTTTCAGAACCCGAGCAGGGTTCTCGCATTAGCATAAGAATCCTGCCTGGTAGTTTAGATTTCTGGGTGGGGTATAAGTTGGGGGATTCTGTCAGCCCTGCCTTTTATTTCTTTACCTCCAGAGTTGGAAAGTGCATAATTGCGTGAGATGGGAAAAGTGTGGATTGTGTTTCAGATTGCATACTGACATTTGAAATGATCAGTGTGTTGGTAATTATTTGCCATTTCCATGGCGTTTGGCCCCGTAATAGTCATGAGGTCGGTCTCTGCATCCTGAAGCCTATGATGCCTTTTGCAGAGAAACCTCTGCTGAGGCCCAGGAAACTTGCTATTTCCCATAGCTGGCACAGGAGCCTTGGAAGATAGGATTGTTTTCAGTATTATTTCACCATTTTTTCACCACTGTTTCAAGAACGGGAGCCCTTTTCAACCGTTAGCGGAAGAATCCTTCTTTGGAGATGAGATAATTTTCTGGGGTGGCAAGTGAAGGGCCTCTGTCAGTCCTGGGTTGGTTGGACTAGCGCCAGACATGAGAAGTGCGCCTTTGTGGGACAGGTGAATAGTGCGGATCCTGTTTCAGTCTAAAGACTGAAACAGGATCCGCACTTTTCACCGTTCCTTTCAGAATCATTTGACTCATCAGCTAGGAATGGCGATTCCTTCTCCAGACCAATCGAAGGCTAGGCCAAAGTACCTCGATCTTTCCAAGAGGTGTGTGGCCCAACTTTTGAAAGAACCGCTAAGTGGAGAACCATTTGGTATTTTTCCTAAGCACTTTTCACCGTAATTGTCCTAAGGTTGGTATCTGCATCCTTAAGCATACCAGAGTTTTTCACAGACGAAACAGGCTGAGGCCCATTAATCTTGACATTTCCAAAAGTTGGTCCTAGAGACTACCAAGAAAGTGTTCTTTTAAGTATTATTCTGTTGTGGGTTCAGCATTATTTTCAGAACCCGAGCCGGGTTCTTGCATTAGCATAAGAATCTTGCCTGGTAGTTGAGATTTCATGGTGGGGTGTAAGTGCGGGGCTTCTGTCAGCCCTGCCTTTGATTTGTTTACCTCCAGAGTTGGAAAGTGCATAGTTGCGTGAGATGGGAAAACTGTGGATCGTGCTTCAGATTTCATCCTGACACTTTGAAATGACCAGTGTGTTGGTAATTATTTGCCATTTCCATGGCATTTCGCACCGTAATAGTCATGAGGTCGGTCTCTGCATCCTGAACCCTATGATGCTTTTTGCAGAGAAACCTCTGCTGAGGCCCAGGTAACTTGCTATTTCCCATAGCTGGCACAGGAGCCTTGGAAGATAGGATTGTTTTCAGTATTATTTCACCATTTTTTCACCACTGTTTCAAGAGCCGGAGCCCTTTTCAACCGTTATCGGAAGAATCCTTCTTTGGAGATGAGATATTTTTCTGGGGTGGCAAGTGAAGGGCCTCTGTCAGTCCTGGGTTTGTTGGACTAGCGCCAGACATGAGAAGTGCGCCTTTGTGGGACAGGTGAATAGTGCGGATCCTGTTTCAGTCTAAAGACTGAAACAGGATCCGCACTTTTCACCGTTCCTTTCAGAATCATTTGATTCATCAGCTTGTTATGGCGATTGCTTCTCCAGACAAATCGAAGGCTAGGCCAAAGTACCTCGATCTTTCCAAGAGGTGTGTGGCCCAACTTTTGAAAGAACCGCTAAGTGGAGAACTATTTGTTATTTTTCCGAAGCACTTTTCACCGTAATTGTCCTAAGGTTG
The DNA here is from genome assembly GCF_020740605.2 of Lemur catta. NCBI lineage: Eukaryota > Metazoa > Chordata > Mammalia > Primates > Lemuridae > Lemur > Lemur catta. Next base: position 81,795,307 of record NC_059132.1, on the reverse strand, counting down.
GTCTCTGCATCCTTAAGCATACCAGTGTCTTCACAGACGAAACAGGCTGAGGCCCAGTAATCTTGGCATTTCCAGTAGTTGGTCTTAGAGACTACCAAGAAAATTTTCCTTTAAGTATTATTCCTTTGTGGTTTCAGCATTATTTTCAGTACCGGAGCAGGCTTCTCGCATTAGCATAAGAATCCTGCCTGGTAGTTGAGATTTCTGGGTGGGGTATAAGTTGGGGGATTCTGTCAGCCCTGCCTTTGATTTGTTTACCTCCAGAGTTGGAAAGTGCATATTTGCGTGAGATGGGAAAATTGTGGATCGTGCTTCAGATTTCATCCTGACACTTTGAAATGACCAGTATGTTGGTAGTTATTTGCCATTTCCATGGCGTTTAGCACCGTAATAGTCATGAAGTCGGTCTCTGCATCTTGAAGCCTATGATGCTTTTTGCAGAGAAGCCTCTGCTGAGGCCCAGGTAACTTGCTATTTCCCATAGCTGGCACAGGAGCCTTGGAAGATAGGATTGTTTTCGGTATTATTTCACCATTTTTTCACCACTGTTTCAAGAACGGGAGCCCTTTTCAACCGTTAGCGGAAGAATCCTTCTTTGGAGATGAGATATTTTTCTGGGGTGGCAAGTGCAGGTCCTCTGTCAGTCCTGGGTTTGTTGGACAAGCGCCAGACATGAGAAGTGCGCCTTTGTGGGACAGGTGAATAGTGCGGATCCTGTTTCAGTCTATAGAGTGAAACAGGATCCGCACTTTTCACCGTTACTTTCAGAGTCATTTGATTCATCAGCTAGGAATGGCGATTGCTTCTCCAGACCAATCGAAGGCTAGGCCAAAGTAACTCGATCTTTCCAAGAGGTGTGTGGCCCAACTTTTGAAAGAACCGCTAAGTGGAGAACTATTTGGTATTTTTCCGAAGCACTTTTCACCGTAATTGTCCTAAGGTTGGTCTCTGCATCCTTAAGCATACCAGAGTCTTCACAGACGAAACAGGCTGAGGCCCATTAATCTTGGCATTTCCAATAGTTGGTCCTAGAGACTACCAAGAAAGTGTTCTTTTAAGTATTATTCTGTTGTGGTTTCAGCATTATTTTCAGAACCCGAGCAGGGTTCTCGCATTAGCAAAAGAATTCTGCCTGGTAGTTGAGATTTCTGGGTGGAGTGTAAGTGCGGGTCTTCTGTCAGCCCTGCCTTTGATTTGTTTACCTCCAGAGTTGGAAAGTGCATAGTTGCGTGAGATGGGAAAAGTGTGGATCGTGCTTCAGATTTCATCCTGACACTTTGAAAAGACCAGTGTGTTGGTAATTATTTGCCATTTCCATGGCGTTTGGCACCGTAATAGTCATGAGGTCGGACTCTGCATCCTGAAGCCTATGATGCTTTTTGCAGAGAAACCTCTGCTGAGGCCCAGGTAACTTGCTATTTCCCATAGCTGGCACAGGAGCCTTGGAAGATAGGATTGTTTTCAGTATTATTTCACCATTTTTTCACCACTGTTTGAAGAACGGGAGCCCTTTTCAACCGTTAGCGGAAGAATCCTTCTTTGGAGATGAGATATTTTTCTGGGGTGGCAAGTGCAGGGCCTCTGTCAGTCCTGGGTTTGTTGGACTAGCGCCAGACATGAGAAGTGCGCCTTTGTGGGACAGGTGAATAGTGCGGATCCTGTTTCAGTCTAAAGACTGAAACAGGATCCGCACTTTTCACCGTTCCTTTCAGAATCATTTGATTCATCAGCTAGGAATGGCGATTGCTTCTCCAGACCAATCGAAGGCTAGGCCAAAGTAACTCGATCTTTCCAAGAGGTGTGTGGCCCAACTTTTGAAAGAACCGCTAAGTGGAGAACTATTTGGTATTTTTCCTAAGCACTTTTCAACGTAATTGTCCTAAGGTTGGTCTCTGCATCCTTAAGCATACGAGAGTTTTCACAGACGAAACAGGCTGAGGCCCATTAATCTTGGCATTTCCAAAAGTTGGTCCTAGAGACTACCAAGAAAGGGTTTTTTTAAGTATTATTCCATTGTGGTTTTAGCATTATTTTCAGAACCCGAGCAGGGTTCTCGCATTAGCATAAGAATCCTGCCTGGTAGTTGAGATTTCATGGTGGGGTGTAAGTGCAGGGCTTCTGTCAGCCCTGCCTTTGATTTGTTTACCTCCAGAGTTGGAAAGTGCATATTTGCGTGAGATGTGTAAAGTGTGGATCGTGCTTCAGATTTCATCCAGACACTTTGAAATGACCAGTGTGTTCGTAATTATTTGCCATTTCCATGGCGTTTGGCACCGTAATAGTCATGAGGTCGGTCTCTGCATCCTGAAGCCTAGGATGCTTTTTGCAGAGAAACCTCTGCTGAGGCCCAGGTAACTTGCTATTTCCCATAGCTGGCACAGGAGCCTTGGAAGATAGGATTGTTTTCAGTATTATTTCACCATTTTTTCACCACTGTTTCAAGAACGGGAGCCCTTTTCAACTGGTAGCGGAAGAATCCTTCTTTGGAGATGAGATATTTTTCTGGGGTGGCAAGTGCAGGGCCTCTGTCAGTCCTGGGTTTGTTGGACTAGCGCCAGACATGAGAAGTGCGCCTTTGTGGGACAGGTGAATAGTGCGGATCCTGTTTCAGTCTAAAGACTGAAACAGGATCCGCACTTTTCACCGTTCCTTTCAGAATCATTTGATTCATCAGCTAGGAATGGCGATTGCTTCTCCAGACCAATCGAAGGCTAGGCCAAAGTAACTCGATCTTTCCAAGAGGTGTGTGGCCCAACTTTTGAAAGAACCGCTAAGTGGAGAACTATTTGTTATTTTTCCGAAGCACTTTTCACCGTAATTGTCCTAAGGTTGGTCTCTGCATCCTTAAGCATACCAGTGTCTTCACAGACGAAACAGGCTGAGGCCCAGTAATCTTGGCATTTCCAATAGTTGGTCTTAGAGACTACAAAGAAAGTGTTCTTTTAAGTATTATTCCATTGTGGTTTCTGCATTATTTTCTGAACCCGAGCGGGGTTCTCCCATTAGCATAAGAATCCTGCCTGGTAGTTGAGATTTCTGGGTGGGTTGTAAGTGCAGGGCTTCTGTCAGCCCTGCCTTTGATTTGTTTACCTCCAGAGTTGGAAAGTGCATATTTGCGTGAGATGGGAAAAGTGTGGATCGTGCTTCCGATTTCATCCAGACACTTTGAAATGTCCAGTGTGTTGGTAATTATTTGCCATTTCCATGGCGTTTGGCACCATAATAGTCATGAGGTCGGTCCCTGCATCCTGAAGCCTATGATGCTTTTTGCAGAGAAACCTCTGCTGAGGCCCAGGTAACTTGCTATTTCCCATAGCTGGCACAGGAGCCTTGGAAGATAGCATTGTTTTCAGTATTATTTCACCATTTTTTCACCACTGTTTCAAGAACGGGAGCCCTTTTCAACCGTTAGCGGAAGAATCCTTCTTTGGAGATGAGATATTTTTCTGGGGTGGCAAGTGCAGGGCCTCTGTCAGTCCTGGGTTTGTTGGACTAGCGCCAGACATGAGAAGTGCGCCTTTGTGGGACAGGTGAATAGTGCGGATCCTGTTTCAGTCTAAAGACTGAAACAGGATCCACACTTTTCACCGTTCCTTTCAGAATCATTTGATTCATCAGCTAGGAATGGCGATTGCTTCTCCAGACCAATCGAAGGCTGGGCCAAAGTATCTTGATCTTTCCAAGAGGTGTGTGGCCCAACTTTTGAAAGAACCGCTAAGTGGAGAACTATTTGGTATTTTTCCTAAGCACTTTTCACCGTAATTGTCCTAAGGTTGGTCTCTGCATCCTTAAGCATACGAGAGTTTTCACAGACGAAACAGGCTGAGGCCCAGTAATCTTGGCATTTCCAATAGTTGATCTTAGAGACTACAAAGAAAGTGTTCTTTTAAGTATTTTTCCATTGTGGTTTCAGCATTATTTTCTGAACCCGAGCAGGGTTCTCCCATTAGCATAAGAATCCTGCCTGGTAGTTGAGATTTCTGGGTGGGGTGTAAGTGCAGGGCTCTGTCAGCCCTACCTTTGATTTGTTTACCTCCAGAGTTGGAAAGTGCATAGTTGCGTGAGATGGGAAAAGTGTGGATCGTGCTTCAGATTTCATCCTGACACTTTGAAATGACCAGTGTGTTGGTAATTATTTGCCATTTCCATGGCGTTTGGCCCCGTAATAGTCATGAGGTCGGTCTCTGCATCCTGAAGCCTATGATGCTTTTTGCAGAGAAACCTCTGCTGAGGCCCAGGTAACTTGCTATTTCCCATAGCTGGCACAGGAGCCTTGGAAGATAGGATTGTTTTCAGTATTATTTCACCATTTTGTCACCACTGTTTCAAGAACCGGAGCCCTTTTCAACCGTTAGCGGAAAAATCCTTCTTTGGAGATGAGATATTTTTCTGGGGTGGCAAGTGCAGGGCCTCTGTCAGTCCTGGGTTTGTTGGACTAGCGCCAGACATGAGAAGTGCGCCTTTGTGGGACAGGTGAATAGTGCCGATCCTGTTTCAGTCTAAAGACTGAAACAGGATCCGCACTTTTCACCGTTCCTTTCAGAATCATTTGATTCATCAGCTAAGAATGGCGATTGCTTCTCCAGACAAATCGAAGGCTAGGCCAAAGTAACTCGATCTTTCCAAGAGGTGTGTGGCCCAACTTTTGAAAGAACCGCTAAGTGGAGAACTATTTGGTATTTTTCCGAAGCACTTTTCACTGTAATTGTCATAAGGTTGGTCTCTGCATCCTTAAGCATACGAGAGTTTTCACAGACGAAACAGGCTGAGGCCCATTAATCTTGGCATTTCCAAAAGTTGGTCCTAGAGACTACCAAGAAAGGGTTTTTTTAAGTATTATTCCATTGTGGTTTTAGCATTATTTTCAGAACCCGAGCAGGGTTCTCGCATTAGCATAAGAATCCTGCCTGGTAGTTGAGATTTCATGGTGGGGTGTAAGTGCGGGGCTTCTGTCAGCCCTGCCTTTGATTTGTTTACCTCCAGAGTTGGAAAGTGCATATTTGCGTGAGATGGGAAAAGTGTGGATCGTGCTTCAGATTTCATCGAAACACTTTGAAATGACCAGTGTGTTCGTAATTATTTGCCATTTCCATGGCGTTTGGCACCGTAATAGTCATGAGGTCGGTCTCTGCACCCTGAAGCCTATGATGCTTTTTGCAGAGAAACTCTGCTGAGGCCCAGGTAACTTGCTATTTCACATAGCTGGCACAGGAGCCTTGGAAGATAGCATTGTTTTCAGTATTATTTCACCATTTTTTCACCACTGTTTCAAGAACGGGAGCCCTTTTCAACCGTTAGCTGAAGAATACTTCTTTGGAGATGAGATATTTTTCTGGGGTGGCAAGTGCAGGGCCTCTGTCAGTCCTGGGTTTGTTGGACTAGCGCCAGACATGAGAAGTGCGCCTTTGTGGGACAGGTGAATAGTGCGCATCCTGTTTCAGTCTAAAGACTGAAACAGGATCCGCACTTTTCACGGTTCCTTTCAGAATCATTTGATTCATCAGCTAGGAATGGTGATTGCTTCTCCAGACCAATCGAAGGCTAGGCCAAAGTAACTCGATCTTTCCAAGAGGTGTGTGGCCCAACTTTTGAAAGAACCGCTAAGTGGAGAAATATTTGGTATTTTTCCTAAGCACTTTTCACCGTAATTGTCCTGAGGTTGGTCTCTGCAACCTTAAGCATACCAGAGTTTTCACAGACGAAACAGGCTGAGGCCCATTAATCTTGGCATTTCCAATAGTTGGTCCTAGAGACTACCAAGAAAGTGTTCTTTTAAGTATTATTCTGTTGTGGTTTCAGCATTATTTTCAGTACCCGAGCAGGCTTCTCGCATTAGGATAAAAATCCTGCCTGGTAGTTGAGATTTCATGGTGGGGTGTAAGAGCGGGGCTTATGTCAGCCCTGCCTTTGATTTGTTTACCTCCAGAGTTGGAAAGTGCATAGTTGCGAGAGATGGGAAAAGTGTGGATCGTGCTTCAGATTTCATCCTGACACTTTGAAATGTCCAGTGTGTTGGTAATTATTTGCCATTTCCATGGCGTTTGGCCCCGTAATAGTCATGAGGTCGGTCTCTGCATACTGAAGCCTATGATGCTTTTTGCAGAGAAACCTGTGCTGAGGCCCAGGTAACTTGCTATTTCCCATAGCTGGCACAGGAGCCTTGGAAGATAGGATTGTTTTCAGTATTATTTCATCATTTTTTCACCACTGTTTCAAGAACGGGAGCCCTTTTCAACTGGTAGCGGAAGAATCCTTCTTTGGATATGAGATATTTTTCTGGGGTGGCAAGTGCAGGGCCTCTGTCAGTCCTGGGTTTGTTGGACTAGCGCCAGACATGAGAAGTGCGCCTTCGTGGGACAGGTGAATAGTGCGCACCCTGTTTCAGTCTAAAGACTGAAACAGGATCTGCACTTTTCACCGTTCCTTTCAGAATCATTTGATTCATCAGCTAGGAATGGCGATTGCTTCTCCAGACCAACCGAAGGCTAGGCCAAAGTAACTTGATCTTTCCAAGAGGTGTGTGGCCCAACTTTTGAAAGAACCGCTAAGTGGAGAACTATTTGGTATTTTTCCTAAGCACTTTTCACCGTAATTGTCCTAAGGTTGGTCTCTGCATCCTTAAGCATACCAGAGTTTTCACAGACGAAACAGGCTGAGGCACATTATTCTTGGCATTTCCAATAGTTTCTCCTAGAGACTAGCAAGAAAGTGTTCTTTTAAGTATTATTCCGTTGTGGTTTCAGCATTATTTTCAGAACCCGAGCAGGGTTCTCGCATTAGCATAAGAATCCTGCCTGGTAGTTGAGATTTCTGAGTGGGGTATAAGTTGGGGGATTCTGTTAGCCCTGCCTTTGATTTGTTTACCTCCAGAGTTGGAAAGTGCATAATTGCGTGAGATGGGAAAAGTGTGGATCGTGTTTCAGATTTCATACTGACATTTGAAATGATCAGTGTGTTGGTAATTATTTGCCATTTCCATGGCGTTTGGCACCGTAATAGTCATGAGGTCGGTCTCTGCATCCTGAAGCCTATGATGCTTTTTGCAGAGAAACCTCTGCTGAGGCCCAGGTAACTTGCTATTTCCCATAGCTGGCACAGGAGCCTTGGAAGATAGCATTGTTTTCAGTATTATTTCACCATTTTTTCACCACTGTTTCAAGAACGGGAGCCCTTTTCAACCGTTAGCTGAAGAATCCTTGTTTGGAGATGAGATATTTTTCTGGGGTGGCAAGTGCAGGGCCTCTGTCAGTCCTGGGTTTGTTGGACTAGCGCCAGACATGAGAAGTGCGCCTTTGTGGGACAGGTGAATAGTGCGGATCCTGTTTCAGTCTAAAGAATGAAACAGGATGTACACTTTTCACCGTTCCTTTCAGAATCATTTGATTCATCAGCTAGGAATGGCGATTGCTTCTCCAGACCAATGAAAGGCTGGGCCAAAGTAACTCGATCTTTCCAAGAGGTGTGTGGCCCAACTTTTGAAAGAACCGCTAAGTGGAGAACTATTTGGTATTTTTCCTAAGCACTTTTCACCGTAATTGTCCTAAGGTAGGTCTCTGCATCCTTAAGCATACCAGAGTTTTCAGAGACGAAACAGGCTGAGGCCCAGTAATCTTGGCATTTCCAATAGTTGGTCCTAGAGACTACCAAGAAAGTGTTCTTTTAAGTATTATTCTGTTGTGGTTTCAGCATTATTTTCAGAACCCGAGCAGGGTTCTCGCATTACCATAAGAATCCTGCCTGGTAGTTGAGATTTCATGGTGGGGTGTAAGTGTCGGGCTTCTGTCAGCCCTGCCTTTGATTTGTTTACCTCCAGAGTTGGAAAGTGCATAGTTGCGTGAGATGGGAAAAGTGTGGATCGTGCTTCAGATTTCATCCTGACACTTTGAAATGACCAGTGTGTTGGTAATTATTTGCCATTTCCATGGCGTTCGGCCCCGTAATAGTCATGAGGTCGGTCTCTGCATCCTGAAGCCTATGATGCTTTTTGCAGAGAAACCTCTGCTGAGGCCCAGGTAACTTGCTATTTCCCATAGCTGGCACAGGAGCCTTGGAAGATAGGATTGTTTTCAGTATTATTTCACCATTTTTTCACCACTGTTTCAGGAACGGGAGCCCTTTTCAACCGTTAGCGGAAGAATCCTTGTTTGGAGATGAGATATTTTTCTGGGGTGGCAAGTGCAGGGCCTCTGTCAGTCCTGGGTTTGTTGGACTAGCGCCAGACATGAGAAGTGCGCCTTTGTGGGACAGGTGAATAGTGCGGATCCTGTTTCAGTCTAAAGACTGAAACAGGATCCGCACTTTTCACCGTTCCTTTCAGAATCATTTGATTCATCAGCTAGGAATGGCGATTGCTTCTCCAGACCAATCGAAGGCTAGGCCAAAGTAACTCGATCTTTCCAAGAGGTGTGTGGCCCAGCTTTTGAAAGAACTGCTAAGTGGAGAACTATTTGGTATTTTTCCTAAGCACTTTTCACCGTAATTGTCCTAAGATTGGTCTCTGCATCCTTAAGCATACCAGTGTCTTAACAGACGAAACAGGCTGAGGCCCAGTAATCTTGGCATTTCCAATAGTTGGTCTTAGAGACTACGAAGAAAGTGTTCTTTTAAGTATTATTCCATTGTGGTTTCAGCATTATTTTCAGAACCCGAGCAGCGTTCTCGCATTAGCATAAGAATCCTGCCTGGTAGTTGAGATTTCTGGGTGGGGTGTAAGTGCAGGGCTTCTGTCAGCCCTGCCTTTGATTTGTTTACCTCCAGAGTTGGAAAGTGCATACTTGCGTGAGATGGGAAAAGTGTGGATCATGCTTCAGATTTCATACTGACATTTGAAATGATCAGTGTGTTGGTAATTATTTGCCATTTCCACGGCGTTTGGCACCGTAATAGTCATGAGGTCGGTCTCTGCATCCTGAAGCCTATGATGCTTTTTGCAGAGAAACCTCTGCTGAGGCCCAGGTAACTTGCTATTTCCCATAGCTGGCACAGGAGCCTTGGAAGACAGCATTGTTTTCCGTATTATTTCACCATTTTTTCACCACTGTTTCAAGAACGGGAGCCCTTTTCAACCGTTAGCTGAAGAATACTTCTTTGGAGATGAGATATTTTTCTGGGGTGGCAAGTGCAGGGCCTCTGTCAGTCCTGGGTTTGTTGGACTAGCGCCAGACATGAGAAGTGCGCCTTTGTGGGACAGGTGAATAGTGCGGATCCTGTTTCAGTCTAAAGACTGAAACAGGATCCGCACTTTTCACCGTTCCTTTCAGAATCATTTGATTCATCAGCTAGGAATGGTGATTGCTTCTCCAGACCAATCGAAGGCTAGGCCAAAGTAACTCGATCTTTCCAAGAGGTGTGTGGCCCAACTTTTGAAAGAACCGCTAAGTGGAGAACTATTTGGTATTTTTCCTAAGCACTTTTCACCGTAATTGTCCTAAGGTTGGTCTCTGCAACCTTAAGCATACCAGAGTTTTCACAGACGAAACAGGCTGAGGCCCATTAATCTTGGCATTTCCAATAGTTGGTCCTAGAGACTACCAAGAAAGTGTTCTTTTAACTATTATTCTGTTGTGGTTTCAGCATTATTTTCAGTACCCGAGCAGGCTTCTCACATTAGGATAAGAATCCTGCCTGGTAGTTGAAATTTCATGGTGGGGTGTAAGAGCGGGGCTTCTGTCAGCCCTGCCTTTGATTTGTTTACCTCCAGAGTTGGAAAGTGCATATTTGCGTGAGATGGGAAAAGTGTGGATCGTGCTTCAGATTTCATCCTGACACTTGGAAATGTCCAGTGTGTTGGTAATTATTTGCCATTTCCATGGCGTTTGGCCCCGTAATAGTCATGAGGTCGGTCTCTGCATCCTGAAGCCTATGATGCTTTTTGCAGAGAAACCTGTGCTGAGGCCCAGGTAACTTGCTATTTCCCATAGCTGGCACAGGAGCCTTGGAAGATAGGATTGTTTTCAGTATTATTTCATCATTTTTTCACCACTGTTTCAAGAAAGGGAGCCCTTTTCAACTGGTAGCGGAAGAATCCTTCTTTGGAGATGAGATATTTTTCTGGGGTGGCAAGTGCAGGGCCTCTGTCAGTCCTGGGTTTGTTGGACTAGCGCCAGACATGAGAAGTGCGCCTTTGTGGGACAGGTGAATAGTGCGCATCCTGTTTCAGTCTAAAGACTGAAACAGGATCCGCACTTTTCACCGTTCCTTTCAGAATCATTTGATTCATCAGCTAGGAATGGCGATTGCTTCTCCAGACAAATCGAAGGCTAGGCCAAAGTAACTCGATCTTTCCAAGAGGTGTGTGGCCCAACTTTTGAAAGAACCGCTAAGTGGAGAACTATCTGGTATTTTTCCTAAGCACTTTTCACCGTAATTGTCCTAAGGTTGGTCTCTGCATCCTTAAGCATACGAGAGTTTTCACAGACGAAACAGGCTGAGGACCAGTAATCTTGGCATTTCCAATAGTTTGTCCTAGAGACTAGCAAGAAAGTGTTCTTTTAAGTATTATTCCGTTGTGGTTTCAGCATTATTTTCAGAACCCGAGCAGGGTTCTCGCATTAGCATAAGAATCCTGCCTGGTAGTTGAGATTTCTGAGTGGGGTATAAGTTGGGGGATTCTGTCAGCCCTGCCTTTGATTTGTTTACCTCCAGAGTTGGAAAGTGCATAATTGCGTGAGATGGGAAAAGTGTGGATCGTGTTTCAGATTTCATACTGACATTTGAAATGATCAGTGTGTTGGTAATTATTTGCCATTTCCATGGCGTTTGGCACCGTAATAGTCATGAGGTCGGTCTCTGCATCCTGAAGCCTATGATGCTTTTTGCAGAGAAACCTGTGCTGAGGCCCAGGTAACTTGCTATTTCCCATAGCTGGCACAGGAGCCTTGGAAGATAGGATTGTTTGCAGTATTATTTCACCATTTTTTCACCACTGTTTCAAGAACGGGAGCCCTTTTCAACCGTTAGCGGAAGAATCCTTCTTTGGAGATGAGATATTTTTCTGGGGTGGCAAGTGCAGGGCCTCTGTCAGTCCTGGGTTTGTTGGACTAGCCCCAGACATGAGAAGTGCGCCTTTGTGGGACAGGTGAATAGTGCGGATCCTGTTTCAGTCTAAAGACTGAAACAGGATCCACACTTTTCACCGTTCCGTTCAGAATCATTTGATTCATCAGCTAGGAATGGCGATTGCTTCTCCAGACCAATCGAAGGCTGGGCCAAAGTAACTCGATCTTTCCAAGAGGTGTGTGGCCCAACTTTTGAAAGAACCGCTAAGTGGAGAACTGTTTGGTATTTTTCCTAAGCACTTTTCACCGTAATTGTCCTAAGGTTGGTCTCTGCATCCTTAAGCATACCAGAGTTTTCAGAGACGAAACAGGCTGAGGCCCAGTAATCTTGGCATTTCCAATAGTTGGTCCTAGAGACTACCAAGAAAGTGTTCTTTTAAGTATTATTCTGTTGTGGTTTCAGCATTATTTTCAGAACCCGAGCAGGGTTCTCGCATTACCATAAGAATCCTGCCTGGTAGTTGCGATTTCATGGTGGGGTGTAAGTGCCGGGCTTCTGTCAGCCCTGCCTTTGATTTGTTTACCTCCAGAATTGGAAAGTGCATAGTTGCGTGAGATGGGAAAAGTGTGGATCGTGCTTCAGATTTCATCCTGACACTTTGAAATGACCAGTGTGTTGGTAATTATTTGCCATTTCCATGGCGTTTGGCACCGTAATAGTCATGAGGTCGGTCTCTGCATCCTGAAGCCTATGATGCTTTTTGCAGAGAAACCTCTGCTGAGGCCCAGGTAACTTGCTATTTCCCATAGCTGGCACAGGAGCCTTGGAAGATAGGATTGTTTTCAGTATTATTTCACCATTTTTTCACCACTGTTTCAAGAACGGGAGCCCTTTTCAACCGTTAGCGGAAGAATCCTTCTTTGGAGATGAGATATTTTTCTGGGGTGGCAAGTGCAGGGCCTCTGTCAGTCCTGGGTTTGTTGGACTAGCGCCAGACATGAGAAGTGCGCCTTTGTGGGACAGGTGAATAGTGCGGATCCTGTTTTAGTCTAAAGACTGAAACAGGATCCGCACTTTTCATCGTTCCTTTCAGAATCATTTGATTCATCAGCTAAGAATGGCGATTGCTTCTCCAGACCAATCGAAGGCTAGGCCAAAGTAACTCGATCTTTCCAAGAGGTGTGTGGCCCAACTTTTGAAAGAACTGCTAAGTGGAGAACTATTTGGTATTTTTCCGAAGCACTTTTCACTGTAATTGTCATAAGGTTGGTCTCTGCATCCTTAAGCATACGAGAGTTTTCACAGACGAAACAGGCTGAGGCCCATTAATCTTGGCATTTCCAAAAGTTGGTCCTAGAGACTACCAAGAAAGGGTTTTTTTAAGTATTATTCCATTGTGGTTTTAGCATTATTTTCAGAACTCGAGCAGGGTTCTCGCATTAGCATAAGAATCCTGCCTGGTAGTTGAGATTTCATGGTGGGGTGTAAGTGCGGGGCTTCTGTCAGCCCTGCCTTTGATTTGTTTACCTCCAGAGTTGGAAAGTGCATATTTGCGTGAGATGTGTAAAGTGTGGATCGTGCTTCAGATTTCATCCAGACACTTTGAAATGACCAGTGTGTTCGTAATTATTTGCCATTTCCATGGCGTTTGGCACCGTAATAGTCATGAGGTCGGTCTCTGCATCCTGAAGCCTAGGATGCTTTTTGCAGAGAAACCTCTGATGAGGCCCAGGTAACTTGCTATTTCCCATAGCTGGCAAAGGAGCCTTGGAAGATAGGATTGTTTTCAGTATTATTTCACCATTTTTTCACCACTGTTTCAAGAACGGGAGCCCTTTTCAACTGGTAGCGGAAGAATCCTTCTTTGGAGATGAGATATTTTTCTGGAGTGGCAAGTGCAGGGCCTCTGTCAGTCCTGGGTTTGTTGGACTAGCGCCAGACATGAGAAGTGCGCCTTTGTGGGACAGGTGAATAGTCCGGATCCTGTTTCAGTCTAAAGACTGAAACAGGATCCGCACTTTTCACCGTTCCTTTCAGAATCATTTGATTCATCAGCTAGGAATGGCGATTGCTTCTCCAGACCAATCGAAGGCTAGGCCAAAGTAACTCGATCTTTCCAAGAGGTGTGTGGCCCAACTTTTGAAAGAACCGCTAAGTGGAGAACTATTTGGTATTTTTCCGAAGCACTTTTCACCGCAATTGTCCTAAGGTTGGTCTCTGCATCCTTAAGCATACGAGAGTTTTCACAGACAAAACAGGCTGAGGCCCAGTAATCTTGGCATTTCCAATAGTTGGTCCTAGAGACTAGCAAGAGAGTGTTCTTTTAAGTATTATTCCGTTGTGGTTTCAGCATTATATTCTGAACCCGAGCAGGGTTCTCGCATTAGCATAAGCATCCTGCCTGGTAGTTGAGATTTCTGGGTGGGGTATAAGTTGGGGGACTCTGTCAGCCCTGCCTTTGATTTGTTTACCTCCAGAGTTGGAAAGTGCATAATTGCGTGAGATGGGAAAAGTGTGGATCGTGTTTCAGATTTCATACTGAAATTTGAAATGATCAGTGTGTTGGTAATTATTTGCCATTTCCATGGCGTTTGGCCCCGTAATAGTCATGAGGTCGGTCTCTGCATCCTGAAGCCTATGATGCTTTTTGCAGAGAAACCTCTGCTGAGGCCCAGGTAACTTGCCATTTCCCATAGCTGGCACAGGAGCCTTGGAAGATAGGATTGTTTTCAGTATTATGTCACCATTTTTTCACCACTGTTTCAAGAACGGGAGCCCTTTTCAACCGTTAGCGGAAGAATCCTTCTTTGGAGATGAGATATTTTTCTGGGGTGGCAAGTGCAGGGCCTCTGTCAGTCCTGGGTTTGTTGGACTAGCGCCAGACATGAGAAGTGCGCCTTTGTGGGACAGGTGAATAGTGCGCATCCTGTTTCAGTCTAAAGACTGAAACAGGATCCGCACTTTTCACCGTTCCTTTCAGAATCATTTGATTCATCAGCTAGGAATGGCGATTGCTTCTCCAGACCAATCGAAGGCTAGGCCAAAGTAACTCGATCTTTCCAAGAGGTGTGTGGCCCAACATTTGAAAGAACCGCTAAGTGGAGCACTTTTTGTTATTTTTCCGAAGCGCTTTTCACCGTAATTGTCATAAGGTTGATCTCTGCATCCTTAAGCAAACCAGAGTTTTCACAGATGAAACAGGCTGAGGCCCAGTAATCTTGGCATTTCCAATAGTTGGTCTTAGAGACTACCAAGAAAGTGTTCTTTTAAGTATTATACCTTTGTGGTTTCAGCATTATTTTCAGAACCCGAGCAGGGCTCTCACATTAGCATAAGAATCCTGCCTGGTAGTTGAGATTTCTGGGTGGGGTGTAGGTGCAGGGCTTCTGTCAGCCCTGCCTTTGATTTGTTTACCTCAAGAGTTGGAAAGTGCATATTTGCGTGAGATGGGAAAAGTGTGGATCGTGCTTCAGATTTCATCCTGACACTTAGAAATGACCAGTGTGTTGGTAATTTTTTGCCATTTCCATGGCGTTTGGCACCGTAATAGTCATGAGGTCGGTCTCTGCATCCTGAAGCCTAGGATGCTTTTTGCAGAGAAACCTCTGCTGAGGCCCAGGTAACTTGCTATTTCCCATAGCTGGCACAGGAGCCTTGGAAGATACGAATGTTTTCAGTATTATTTCACCATTTTTTCACCACTGTATCAAGAACGGGAGCCCTTTTCAACTGGTAGCGGAAGAATCCTTCTTTGGAGATGAGATATTTTTCTGGAGTGGCAAGTGCAGGGCCTCTGTCAGTCCTGGGTTTGTTGGACTAGCGCCAGACATGAGAAGTGCGCCTTTGTGGGACAGGTGAATAGTGCGGATCCTGTTTCAGTCTAAAGACTGAAACAGGATCCGCACTTTTCACCGTTCCTTTCAGAATCATTTGATTCATCAGCTAGGAATGGCGATTGCTTCTCCAGACCAATCGAAGGCTAGGCCAAAGTAACTCGATCTTTCCAAGAGGTGTGTGGCCCAACTTTTGAAAGAACCGCTAAGTGGAGAACTATTTGGTATTTTTCCGAAGCACTTTTCACCGCAATTGTCCTAAGGTTGGTCTCTGCATCCTTAAGCATACGAGAGTTTTCACAGACGAAACAGGCTGAGGCCCAGTAATCTTGGCATTTCCAATAGTTGGTCCTAGAGACTAGCAAGAAAGTGTTCTTTTAAGTATTATTCCGTTGTGGTTTCAGCATTATATTCAGAACCCGAGCAGGGTTCTCGCATTAGCATAAGCATCCTGCCTGGTAGTTGAGATTTCTGGGTGGGGTATAAGTTGGGGGACTCTGTCAGCCCTGCCTTTGATTTGTTTACCTCCAGAGTTGGAAAGTGCATAATTGCGTGAGATGGGAAAAGTGTGGATCGTGTTTCAGATTTCATACTGACATTTGAAATGATCAGTGTGTTGGTAATTATTTGCCATTTCCATGGCGTTTGGCACCGTAATAGTCATGAGGTCGGTCTCTGCATCCTGAAGCCTATGATGCTTTTTGCAGAGAAACCTCTGCTGAGGCCCAGGTAACTTGCCATTTCCCATAGCTGGCACAGGAGCCTTGGAAGATAGGATTGTTTTCAGTATTATTTCACCATTTTTTCACCACTGTTTCAAGAACGGGAGCCCTTTTCAACCGTTAGCGGAAGAATCCTTCTTTGGAGATGAGATATTTTTCTGGGGTGGCAAGTGCAGGGCCTCTGTCAGTCCTGGGTTTGTTGGACTAGCGCCAGACATGAGAAGTGCGCCTTTGTGGGACAGGTGAATAGTGCGGATCCTGTTTCAGTCTAAAGACTGAAACAGGATCCGCACTTTTCATCGTTCCTTTCAGAATCATTTGATTCATCAGCTAGGAATGGCGATTGCTTCTCCAGACCAATCGAAGGCTAGGCCAAAGTACCTCGATCTTTCCAAGAGGTGTGTGGCCCAACTTTTGAAAGAACCGCTAAGTGGAGAACTATTTGGTATTTTTCCTAAGCACTTTTCACCGTAATTGTCATAAGGTTGGTCTCTGCATCCTTAAGCATACCAGTGTCTTCACAGACGAAACAGGTTGAGGCCCAGTAATCTTGGCATTTCCAATAGTTGGTCTTAGAGACTACCAAGAAAGTGTTTTTTTAAGTATTATTCCATTGTGGTTTCAGCATTATTTTCAGTACCCGAGCAGGCTTCTCGCATTAGCATAAGAATCCTGCCTGGCAGTTGAGATTACATGGTGGGGTGTAAGTGCGGGGCTTCTGTCACCCCTGCCTTTGATTTGTTTACCTCCAGAGTTGGAAAGCGCATACTTGCGTGAGATGGGAAAAGTGTGGATCATGCTTCAGATTTCATCCTGACACTTTGAAATGACCAGTGTGTTGGTAATTATTTGCCATTTCCATGGCGTTTGGCACCGTAATAGTCATGAGGTCGGTCTCTGCATCCTGAAGCCTATGATGCTTTTTGCAGAGAAACCTCTGCTGAGGCCCAGGTAACTTGCTATTTCCCACAGCTGGCACAGGAGCCTTGGAAGATAGGATTGTTTTCAGTATTATTTCACCATTTTTTCACCACTGTTTCAAGAACGGGAGCCCTTTTCAACCGTTAGCGGAAGAATCCTTCTTTGGAGATGAGATATTTTTCTGGGGTGGCAAGTGCAGGGCCTCTGTCAGTCCTGGGTTTGTTGGACTAGCGCCAGACATGAGAAGTCGGCCTTTGTGGGACAGGTGAATAGTGCGGATCCTGTTTCAGTCTAAAGACTGAAACAGGATCCGCACTTTTCACCGTTCCTTTCAGAATCATTTGATTCATCAGCTAGGAATGGCGATTGCTTCACCAGACCAATCGAAGGCTAGGCCAAAGTAACTCGATCTTTCCAAGAGGTGTGTGGCCCAACTTTTGAAAGAACCGCTAAGTGGAGAACTATTTGTTATTTTTCCGAAGCACTTTTCACCGTAATTGTCATAAGGTTGGTCTCTGCATCCTTAAGCATACCAGTGTCTTCACAGACGAAACAGGCTGAGGCCCAGTAATCTTGGCATTTCCAATAGTTGGTCTTAGAGACTACCAAGAAAGTGTTTTTTTAAGTATTATTCCATTGTGGTTTCAGCATTATTTTCAGTACCCAAGCAGGGTTCTCGCATTAGCATAAGAATCCTGCCTGGTAGTTGAGATTTCTGGGTGGGGTGTAAGTGCAGGGCTTCTGTCAGCCCTGCCTTTGATTTGTTTACCTCCAGAGTTGGAAAGTGCATAATTGCGTGAGATGGGAAAAGTGTGGATCGTGCTTCAGATTTCATACTGACATTTGAAATGATCAGTGTGTTGGTAATTATTTGCCATTTCCATGGCGTTTGGCACCGTAATAGTCATGAGGTCGGTCTCTGCATCCTGAAGCCTATGATGCTTTTTGCAGAGAAACCTCTGCTGAGGCCCAGGTAACTTGCTATTTCCCATAGCTGGCACAGGAGCCTTGGAAGATAGCATTGTTTTCAGTATTATTTCACCATTTTTTCACCACTGTTTCAAGAACGGGAGCCCTTTTCAACCGTTAGCGGAAGAATCCTTGTTTGGAGATGAGATATTTTTCTGGGGTGGCAAGTGCAGGGCCTCTGTCAGTCCTGGGTTTGTTGGACTAGCGCCAGACATGAGAAGTGCGCCTTTGTGGGACAGGTGAATAGTGCGGATCCTGTTTCAGTCTAAAGAATGAAACAGGATGTACACTTTTCACCGTTCCTTTCAGAATCATTTGATTCATCAGCTAGGAATGGCGATTGCTTCTCCAGACCAATCGAAGGCTGGGCCAAAGTAACTCGATCTTTCCAAGAGGTGTGTGGCCCAACTTTTGAAAGAACCGCTAAGTGGAGAACTATTTGGTATTTTTCCTAAGCACTTTTCACCGTAATTGTCCTAAGGTAGGTCTCTGCATCCTTAAGCATACCAGAGTTTTCAGAGACGAAACAGGCTGAGGCCCAGTAATCTTGGCATTTCCAATAGTTGGTCCTAGAGACTACCAAGAAAGTGTTCTTTTAAGTATTATTCTGTTGTGGTTTCAGCATTATTTTCAGAACCCGAGCAGGGTTCTCGCATTACCATAAGAATCCTGCCTGGTAGTTGAGATTTCATGGTGGGGTGTAAGTGCGGGGCTTCTGTCAGCCCTACCTTTGATTTGTTTACCTCCAGAGTTGGAAAGTGCATAGTTGCGTGAGATGGGAAAAGTGTGGATCGTGCTTCAGATTTCATCCTGACACTTTGAAATGACCAGTGTGTTGGTAATTATTTGCCATTTCCATGGCGTTCGGCCCCGTAATAGTCATGAGGTCGGTCTCTGCATCCTGAAGCCTATGATGCTTTTTGCAGAGAAACCTCTGCTGAGGCCCAGGTAACTTGCTATTTCCCATAGCTGGCACAGGAGCCTTGGAAGATAGGATTGTTTTCAGTATTATTTCACCATTTTTTCACCACTGTTTCAGGAACGGGAGCCCTTTTCAACCGTTAGCGGAAGAATCCTTGTTTGGAGATGAGATATTTTTCTGGGGTGGCAAGTGCAGGGCCTCTGTCAGTCCTGGGTTTGTTGGACTAGCGCCAGACATGAGAAGTGCGCCTTTGTGGGACAGGTGAATAGTGCGGATCCTGTTTCAGTCTAAAGACTGAAACAGGATCCGCACTTTTCACCGTTCCTTTCAGAATCATTTGATTCATCAGCTAGGAATGGCGATTGCTTCTCCAGACCAATCGAAGGCTAGGCCAAAGTAA
This sequence comes from Lemur catta, assembly GCF_020740605.2. NCBI lineage: Eukaryota > Metazoa > Chordata > Mammalia > Primates > Lemuridae > Lemur > Lemur catta. The sequence continues at coordinate 81,776,542 of NC_059132.1, read as the reverse complement.
CTCGATCTTTCCAAGAGGTGTGTGGCCCAGCTTTTGAAAGAACTGCTAAGTGGAGAACTATTTGGTATTTTTCCTAAGCACTTTTCACCGTAATTGTCCTAAGATTGGTCTCTGCATCCTTAAGCATACCAGTGTCTTCACAGACGAAACAGGCTGAGGCCCAGTAATCTTGGCATTTCCAATAGTTGGTCTTAGAGACTACGAAGAAAGTGTTCTTTTAAGTATTATTCCATTGTGGTTTCAGCATTATTTTCAGAACCCAAGCAGCGTTCTCGCATTAGCATAAGAATCCTGCCTGGTAGTTGAGATTTCTGGGTGGGGTGTAAGTGCAGGGCTTCTGTCAGCCCTGCCTTTGATTTGTTTACCTCCAGAGTTGGAAAGTGCATACTTGCGTGAGATGGGAAAAGTGTGGATCATGCTTCAGATTTCATACTGACATTTGAAATGATCAGTGTGTTGGTAATTATTTGCCATTTCCACGGCGTTTGGCACCGTAATAGTCATGAGGTCGGTCTCTGCATCCTGAAGCCTATGATGCTTTTTGCAGAGAAACCTGTGCTGAGGCCCAGGTAACTTGCTATTTCCCATAGCTGGCACAGGAGCCTTGGAAGATAGGATTGTTTGCAGTTTTATTTCACCATTTTTTCACCACTGTTTCAAGAACGGGAGCCCTTTTCAACCGTTAGCGGAAGAATCCTTCTTTGGAGATGAGATATTTTTCTGGGGTGGCAAGTGCAGGGCCTCTGTCAGTCCTGGGTTTGTTGGACTAGCGCCAGACATGAGAAGTGCGTCTTTGTGGGACAGTCTAAAGACTGAAACAGGATCCGCACTTTCCACCGTTCCTTTCAGAATCATTTGATTCATCAGCTAGGAATGGCGATTGCTTTTCCAGACCAATCGAAGGCTAGGCCAAAGTAACTCGATCTTTCCAAGAGGTGTGTGGCCCAACTTTTGAAAGAACTGCTAAGTGGAGAACTATTTGGTATTTTTCCGAAGCACTTTTCACTGTAATTGTCATAAGGTTGGTCTCTGCATCCTTAAGCATACGAGAGTTTTCACAGACGAAACAGGCTGAGGCCCATTAATCTTGGCATTTCCAAAAGTTGGTCCTAGAGACTACCAAGAAAGGGTTTTTTTAAGTATTATTCCATTGTGGTTTTAGCATTATTTTCAGAACCCGAGCAGGGTTCTCGCATTAGCATAAGAATCCTGCCTGGTAGTTGAGATTTCATGGTGGGGTGTAAGTGCGGGGCTTCTGTCAGCCCTGCCTTTGATTTGTTTACCTCCAGAGTTGGAAAGTGCATACTTGCGTGAGATGGGAAAAGTGTGGATCGTGCTTCAGATTTCATCCAGACACTTTGAAATGACCAGTGTGTTCGTAATTATTTGCCATTTCCATGGCGTTTGGCACCGTAATAGTCATGAGGTCGGTCTCTGCATCCTGAAGCCTATGATGCTTTTTGCAGAGAAACCTCTGCTGAGGCCCAGGTAACTTGCTATTTCCCATAGCTGGCACAGGAGCCTTGGAAGATAGGATTGTTTTCAGTATTATTTCACCATTTTTTCACCACTGTTTCAGGAACGGGAGCCCTTTTCAACCGTTAGCGGAAGAATCCTTCTTTGGAGATGAGATATTTTTCTGGGGTGGCAAGTGCAGGGCCTCTGTCAGTCCTGGGTTTGTTGGACTAGCGCCAGACATGAGAAGTGCGCCTTTGTGGGACAGGTGCATAGTGCGGATCCTGTTTCAGTCTAAAGGCTGAAACAGGATCCGCACTTTTCACCGTTCCTTTCAGAATCATTTGATTCATCAGCTAGGAATGGCGATTGCTTCTCCAGACCAATCGAAGGCTAGGCCAAAGTAACTCGATCTTTCCAAGAGGTGTGTGGCCCAACTTTTGAAAGAACCCCTAAGTAGAGAACTATTTGGTATTTTTCCTAAGCACTTTTCACCGTAATTGTCCTAAGGTTGGTCTCTGCATCCTTAAGCATACCAGAGTCTTCACAGACGAAACAGGCTGAGGCCCAGTAATCTTGGCATTTCCAATAGTTGGTCCTAGAGACTACCAAGAAAGTGTTCTTTTAAGTATTATTCCTTTGTGGTTTCAGCATTATTTTCAGTACCCGAGCAGGGTTCTCGCATTAGCATAAGAATCCTGCCTGGTAGTTGAGATTTCTGTGTGGGGTGTAAGTGCGGGGCTTCTATCAGCCCTGCCTTTGATTTGTTTACCTCCAGAGTTGGAAAGTGCATAGTTGCGTGAGATGGGAAAAGTGTGGATCGTGCCTCCGATTTCATCCAGACACTTTGAAATGAGCAGTGTGTTGGTAATTATTTGCCATTTCCATGGCGTTTGGCACCGTAATAGTCATGAGGTGGGTCTCTGCATCCTGAAACCTATGATGCTTTTTGCAGAGAAACCTCTGCTGAGGCCCAGGTAACTTGCTATTTCCCATAGCAGGCACAGGAGCCTTGGAAGATAGGATTGTTTTCAGTATTATTTCACCATTTTTTCACCACTATTTCAAGAACGGGAGCCCTTTTCAACCGTTAGCGGAAGAATCCTTCTTTGGAGATGAGATATTTTTCTGGGGTGGCAAGTGCAGGGCCTCTGTCAGTCCTGGGTTTGTTGGACTAGCGCCAGACATGAGAAGTGCGCCTTTGTGGGACAGGTGAATAGTGCGGATCCTGTTTCAGTCTAAAGACTGAAACAGGATCCGCACTTTTCACCGTTCCTTTCAGAATCATTTGATTCATCAGCTAGGAATGGCGATTGCTTCTCCAGACCAATCGAAGGCTAGGCCAAAATAACTCGATCTTTCCAAGAGGTGTGTGGCCCAACTTTTGAAAGAACTGCTAAGTGGAGAACTATTTCGTATTTTTCTGAAGCACTTTTCACCGCAATTGTCATAAGGTTGGTCTCTGCATCCTTAAGCATACCAGAGTTTTCACAGACGAAACATGCTGAGGCCCAGTAATCTTGGCATTTACAATAGTTGGTCCTAGAGACTACCAAGAAAGTGTTTTTTTAAATATTATTCCATTGTGGTTTCAGCATTATTTTCAGAACCCGAGCAGGCTTCTCGCATTAGCATAAGAATCCTGCCTGGTAGTTGAGATTTCTGGGTGGGTTGTAGGTGTGGGGATTCTGTCAGCCCTGCCTTTGATTTGTTTACCTCCAGAGTTGCAAAGTGCATAATTGCGTGAGATGGGAAAAGTGTGGATCGTGTTTCAGATTTCATCCAGACACTTTGAAATGACCAGTGTGTTGGTAATTATTTGCCATTTCCATGGCGTTTGGCACCTTAATAGTCATGAGGTCAGTCTCTGCATCCTGAAGCCTATGATGCTTTTTGCAGAGAAACCTCTGCTGAGGCCCAGGTAACTTGCTCTTTCCCATAGCTGGCACAGGATCCTTGGAAGATAGGATTGTTTTCAGTATTATTTCACCGTTTTTTGACCACTGTTTCAAGAACGGGAGCCCTTTTCAACCGGTAGCGGAAGAATCCTTCTTTGGAGATGAGATATTTTTCTGGGGTGGCAAGTGCAGGGCCTCTGTCAGTCCTGGGTTTGTTGGATTGGCGCCAGACCTGGGAAGTGCGCCTTTGTGGGACAGGTGAACAGTGCGGATCCTGTTTCAGTCTAAAGACTGAAACAGGATCCGCACTTTTCACCGTTCCTTTCAGAATCATTTGATTCATCAGCTAGGAATGGCGATTGCTTCTCCAGACCAATCGAAGGCTAGGCCAAAGTACCTCGATCTTTCCAAGAGGTGTGTGGCCCAACTTTTGAAAGAACCGCTAAGTGGAGAACTATTTGGTATTTTTCCTAAGCACTTTTCACCGTAATTGTCCTAAGGTTGGTCTCTGCATCCTTAAGCATACCAGAGTTTTCACAGACGAAACAGGCTGAGGCCCATTAATCTTGGCATTTCCAATAGTTGGTCCTAGAGACTACCAAGAAAGTGTTCTTTTAAGTATTATTCTGTTGTGTTTTCAGCATTATTTTCAGAACCCGAGTAGGGTTCTTGCATTAGCATAAGAATCCTGTCAGGTAGTTGAGATTTCTGGGGGGGGGTATAAGTTGGGGGATTCTGTCAGCCCTGCCTTTGATTTGTTTACCTCCAGAGTTGCAAAGTGCATAATTGCGTGAGATGGGAAAAGTATGGATCGTGTTTCAGATTTCATACTGAAATTTGAAATGATCAGTGTGTTGGTAATTATTTGCCATTTCCATGGCGTTTGGCACCGTAATAGTCATGAGGTCGGTCTCTGCATCCTGAAGCCTATGATGCTTTTTGCAGAGAAACCTCTGCTGAGGCCCAGGTAACTTGCTATTTCCCATAGCTGGCACAGGAGCCTTGGAAGATAGGATTGTTTTCAGTATTATTTCACCATTTTTTCACCACTGTTTCAAGAACGGGAGCCCTTTTCAACCGTTAGCGGAAGAATCCTTCTTTGGAGATGAGATATTTTTCTGGGGTGGCAAGTGCAGGGCCTCTGTCAGTCCTGGGTTTGTTGGACTAGCGCCAGACATGAGAAGTGCGCCTTTGTGGGACAGGTGAATAGTGCGGATCCTGTTTCAGTCTAAAGACTGAAACAGGATCCGCACTTTTCACCGTTCCTTTCAGAATCATTTGATTCATCAGCTAGGAATGGCGATTGCTTCTCCAGACCAATCGAAGGCTAGGCCAAAGTAACTCGATCTTTCCAAGAGGTGTGTGGCCCAACTTTTGAAAGAACCGCTAAGTGGAGAACTATTTGGTATTTTTCCGAAGCACTTTTCACCGTAGTTGTCATAAGGTTGGTCTCTGCATCCTTAAGCATACCAGAGTCTTCACAGACGAAACAGGCTGAGGCCCAGTAATCTTGGCATTTCCAATAGTTTCTCCAAGAGACTAGCAAGAAAGTGTTCTTTTAAGTATTATTCCGTTGTGGTTTCAGCATTATTTTCAGTACCCGAGCAGGGTTCTCGCATTAGCATAAGAATCCTGCCTGGTAGTTGAGATTTCATGGTGGGGTGTAAGTGCGGGGCTTCTGTCAGCCCTGCCTTTGATTTGTTTACCTCCAGAGTTGGAAAGTGCATAGTTGCGTGAGATGGGAAAAGTGTGGATCGTGCTTCAGATTTCATCCTGACACTTTGAAATGACCAGTGTGTTGGTAATTATTTGCCATTTCCATGGCGTTTGGCCCCGTAATAGTCATGAGGTCGGTCTCTGCATCCTGAAGCCTATGATGCTTTTTGCAGAGAAACCTCTGCTGAGGCCCAGGTAACTTGCTATTTCCCATAGCTGGCACAGGAGCCTTGGAAGATAGGATTGTTTTCAGTATTATTTCATCATTTTTTCACCACTGTTTCAATAACGGGAGCCCTTTTCAACCGTTAGCGGAAGAATCCTTCTTTGGAGATGAGATATTTTTCTGGGGTGGCAAGTGCAGGGCCTCTGTCAGTCCTGGGTTTGTTGGACTAGCTCCGGACATGAGAAGTGCGCCTTTGTGGGACAGGTGAATAGTGCGGATCCTGTTTCAGTCTAAAGACTGAAACAGGATCCGCACTTTTCACCGTTCCTTTCAGAATCATTTGATTCATCAGCTAGGAATGGCGATTGCTTCTCCAGACCAATCGAAGGCTAGGCCAAAGTAACTCGATCTTTCCAAGAGGTGTGTGGCCCAACTTTTGAAAGAACCGCTAAGTGGAGAACTATTTGGTATTTTTCCTAAGCACTTTTCACCGTTATTGTCCTAAGGTTGGTCTCTGCATCCTTAAGCATACCAGAGTTTTCACAGACGAAACAGGCTGAGGCCCATTAATCTTGGCATTTCCAATAGTTGGTCCTAGAGACTACCAAGAAAGTGTTCTTTTAAGTATTATTCCGTTGTGGTTTCAGCATTATTTTCAGAACCCGAGCAGGGTTCTCGCATTAGCATAAGAATCCTGCCTGGTAGTTGAGATTTCTGGGTGGGGTATAAGTTGGCGGATTCTGTCAGCCCTGCCTTTGATTTCCTTACCTCCAGAGTTGGAAAGTGCATAATTGCGTGAGATGGGAAAAGTGTGGATCGTGCTTCAGATTTCATCCTGACACTTTGAAATGACCAGTGTGTTGGTAATTATTTGCCATTTCCATGGCGTTTTGCCCCGTAGTAGTCATGAGGTCGGTCTCTGCATCCTGAAGTCTATGATGCTTTTTGCAGAGAAACCTCTGCTGAGGCCCAGGAAACTTGCTATTTCCCATAGCTGGCACAGGAGCCTTGGAAGATCGGATTGTTTTCAGTATTATTTCATAATTTTTTCACCACTGTTTCAAGAACGGGAGCCCTTTTCAACCGTTAGCGGAAGAATCCTTCTTTGGAGATGAGATATTTTTCTGGGGTGGCAAGTGCAGGGCCTCTGTCAGTCCTGGGTTTGTTGGACTAGCGCCAGACATGAGAAGTGCGCCTTTGTGGGACAGGTGAATAGTGCGGATCCTCTTTCAGTCTAAAGACTGAAACAGGACCCGCACTTTTCACCGTTCCTTTCAGAATCATTTGATTCATCAGCTAGGAATGGCGATTGCTTCTCCAGACCAATCGAAGGCTAGACCAAAGTAACTCGATCTTTCCAAGAGGTGTGTGGCCCAACTTTTGAAAGAACCGCTAAGTGGAGAACTATTTGTTATTTTTCCGAAGCACTTTTCACCGTAGTTGTCATAAGGTTGGTCTCTGCATCCTTAAGCATACGAGAGTTTTCACAGACGAAACAGGCTGAGGCCCAGTAATCTTGGCATTTCCAATAGTTGGTCCTAGAGACTACCAAGAAAGTGTTCTTTTAAGTATTATTCCGTTGTGGTTTCAGCATCATTTTCAGAACCCGAGCAGGGTTCTCGCATTAGCATAAGAATCCTGCCTGGTAGTTGAGATTTCATGGTGGGGTGTAAGTGCGGGGCTTCTGTCAGCCCTGCCTTTGATTTGTTTACCTCCAGTGTTGGAAAGTGCATATTTGCGTGAGATGGGAAAAGTGTGGATCGTGCTTCAGATTTCATCCTGACACTTTGAAACGACCAGTGTGTTGGTAATTATTTGCCATTTCCATGGCGTTTGGCACCGTAATAGTCATGAGGTCGGTCTCTGCATCCTGAAGCCTATGATGCTTTTTGCAGAGTAACCTCTGCTGAGGCCTAGGGAACTTGCTATTTCCCATAGCTGGCACAGGAGCCTTGGAAGATAGCATTGTTTTCAGTATTATTTCATAATTTTTTCACCACTGTTTCAAGAACGGGAGCCCTTTTCAACCGTTAGCGGAAGAATCCTTCTTTGGAGATGAGATATTTTTCTGGGGTGGCAAGTACAGGGCCTCTGTCAGTCCTGGGTTTGTTGGACTAGCGCCAGACATGAGAAGTGCGCCTTTGTGGGACAGGTGAATAGTGCGGATCCTGTTTCAGTCTAAAGACTGAAACAGGACCCGCACTTTTCACCGTTCCTTTCAGAATCATTTGATTCATCAGCTAGGAATGGCGATTGCTTCTCCAGACCAATCGAAGGCTTGACCAAAGTAACTCGATCTTTCCAAGAGGTGTGTGGCCCAACTTTTGAAAGAACCGCTAAGTGGAGAACTATTTGTTATTTTTCCGAAGCACTTTTCACCGTAGTTGTCATAAGGTTGGTCTCTGCATCCTTAAGCATACGAGAGTTTTCACAGACGAAACAGGCTGAGGCCCAGTAATCTTGGCATTTCCAATAGTTTGTCCTAGAGACTACCAAGAAAGTGTTCTTTTAAGTATTATTCTGTTGTGGTTTCAGCATTATTTTCAGAACCCGAGCAGAGTTCTCGCATTAGCATAAGAATCCTGCCTGGTAGTTGAGATTTCATGGTGGGGTGTAAGTGGGGGGCTTCTGTCAGCCCTGCCTTTGATTTGTTTACCTCCAGAGTTGGAAAGTGCATAGTTGGGTGAGATGAGAAAAGTGTGGATCGTGCTTCAGATTTCATCCTGACACTTTGAAATGACCAGTGTGTTGGTAATTATTTGCCATTTCCATGGCGTTTGGCCCCGTAATAGTCATGAGGTCGGTCTCTGCATCCTGAAGCCTATGATGCTTTTTGCAGAGAAACCTCTGCTGAGGCCCAGGTAACTTGCTATTTCCCATAGCTGGCACAGGAGCCTTGGAAGATAGGATTGTTTTCAGTATTATTTCACCATTTCTTCACCACTGTTTCAAGAACGGGAGCCCTTTTCAACCGTTATCGGAAGAATCCTTCTTTGGAAATGAGATATTTTTCTGGGGTGGCAAATGCAGGGCCTCTGTCAGTCCTGGGTTTGTTGCACTAGCGCCAGAAATGAGAAGTGCGCCTTTGTGGGACAGGTGAATAATGCGGATCCTGTTTCAGTCTAAAGACTGAAACAGGATCCGCACTTTTCACCGTTCCTTTCAGAATCATTTGATTCATCAGCTAGGAATGGCGATTGCTTCTCCAGACCAATCGAAGGCTAGGCCGAAGTACCTCGATCTTTCCAAGAGGTGTGTGGCCCAACCTTTGAAAGAACCGCTAAGTGGAGAACTATTTGGTATTTTTCTGAAGCACTTTTCACCGTAGTTGTCATAAGGTTGGTCTCTGCATCCTTAAGCATACCAGAGTTTTCACAGACGAAACATGCTGAGGCCCATTAATCTTGGCATTTCCAATAGTTGGTCCTAGAGACTACCAAGAAAGTGTTCTTTTAAGTATTATTCCATTGTGGTTTCAGCATTATTTTCAGAACCCTAGCAGGGTTCTCGCATTAGCATAAGAATCCTGCCTGGTAGTTGAGATTTCATGGTGGGGTGTAAGTGCGGGGCTTCTGTCAGCCCTGCCTTTGATTTGTTTACCTCCAGAGTTGGAAAGTGCATATTTGCGTGAGATGGGAAAAGTGTGGATCGTGCTTCAGATTTCATCCTGACACTTTGAAACGACCAGTGTGTTGGTAATTATTTGCCATTTCCATGGCGTTTGGCACCGTAATAGTCATGAGGTCGGTCTCTGCATCCTGAAGCCTATGATGCTTTTTGCAGAGAAACCTCTGCTGAGGCCCAGGTAACTTGCTATTTCCCATAGCTGGCACAGGAGCCTTGGAAGATAGGATTGTTTTCAGTATTATTTCACCATTTTTTCACCACTGTTTCAAGAACGGGAGCCCTTTTCAACCTTTAGCGGAAGAATCCTTCTTTGGAGATGAGATATTTTTCTGGGGTGACAAGTGCAGGGCCTCTGTCAGTCCTGGGTTTGTTGGACTAGCGCCAGACATGAGAAGTGCGCCTTTGTGGGACAGGAGAATAGTGCGGATCCTGTTTCAGTCTAAAGACTGAAACAGGATCCGCACTTTTCACCGTTCCTTTCAGAATCATTTGATTCATCAGCTAGGAATGGCGATTGCTTCTCCAGACCAATCGAAGGCTAGGCCAAAGTAACTCGACCTTTCCAAGAGGTGTGTGGCCCAACTTTTGAAAGAACCGCTAAGTGGAGAACTATTTGGTATTTTTCCTAAGCACTTTTCACCGTAATTGTTCTAAGGTTGGTCTCTGCATCCTTAAGCATACCAGAGTTTTCACAGACGAAACAGGCTGAGGCCCATTAATCTTGGCATTTCCAAAAGTTGGTCCTAGAGACTACCAAGAAAGTGTTCTTTTAAGTATTATTGTGTTGTGGTTTCAGCATTATTTTCAAAACCCGAGCAGGGTTCTCTCATTAGCATAAGAATCCTGCCTGGTAGTTGAGATTTCATCGTGGGGTGAAAGTGCGGGGCTTCTGTCAGCCCTGCCTTTGATTTGTTTATCTCCAGAGTTGGAAAGTGCATAGTTGCGTGAGATGGGTAAAGTGTGGATCGTGCTTCCGATTTCATCCTGACACTTTGAAATGACCAGTGTGTTGGTAGTTATTTGCCCTTTCCATGGCGTTTGGCACCGTAATAGTCATGAGGTCGGTCTCTGCATCTTGAAGCCTATGATGCTTTTTGCAGAGAAACCTCTGCTGAGGCCCAGGTAACTTGCTATTTCCCATAGCTGGCACAGGAGCCTTTGGAAGATAGGATTGTTTTCAGTATTATTTCACCATTTTTTCACCACTGTTTCAAGAACGGGAGCCCTTTTCAACCGTTATCGGAAGAATCCTTCTTTGGAGATGAGATATTTTTCTGGGGTGGCAAGTGCAGGGCCTCTGTCAGTCCTGGGTTTGTTGGACTAGCGCCAGACATGAGAAGTGCGCCTTTGTGGGACAGGTGAATAGTGCGGATCCTGTTTCAGTCTAAAGACTGAAACAGGATCCGCACTTTTCACCGTTCCTTTCAGAATCATTTGATTCATCAGCTAGGAATGGCGATTGCTTCTGCAGACCAATCGAAGGCTAGACCAAAGTAACTCGATCTTTCCAAGAGGTGTGTGGCCCAACTTTTGAAAGAACCGCTAAGTGGAGAACTATTTGGTATTTTTCCGAAGCACTTTTCACCGTAATTGTCATAAGGTTGGTCTCTGCATCCTTACGCATACCAATGTCTTCACAGAAAACAGGCTGAGGCCCAGTAATCTTGGCATTTTCAATAGTTGGTCTTAGAGACTACAAGAAAGTGTTCTTTTAAGTATTATTCCTTTGTGGTTTCAGCATTATTTTCAGAACCCAAGCAGGGTTCTCGCATTAGCATAAGAATCCTGCCTGGTAGTTGAGATTTCATGGTGGGGTGTAAGTGCGGGGCTTCTGTCAGCCCTGCCTTTGATTTGTTTACCTCCAGAGTTGGAAAGTGCATATTTGCGTGAGATGGGAAAAGTGTGGATCGTGCTTCAGATTTCATCCAGACACTTTGAAATGACCACTGTGTTGGTAGTTATTTGCCATTTCCATGGCGTTTGGCACCGTAGTAGTCATGAGGTCGGTCTCTACATCTTGAAGCCTATGATGCTTTTTGCAGAGAAACCTCTGCTGAGGCCCAGGTAACTTGCTATTTCCCATAGATGGCACAGGAGCCTTGGAAGATAGGATTGTTTTCAGTATTATTTCACCATATTTTCACCACTGTTTCAAGAATCGGAGCCCTTTTCAACCGTTATCGGAAGAATCCTTTGGAGATGAGATATTTTTCTGGGGTGGCAAGTGCAGGGCCTCTGTCAGTCCTGGGTTTGTTGGACTAGCGCCAGACATGAGAAGTGCGCCTTTGTGGGACAGGTGAATAGTGCGGATCCTGTTTCAGTCTAAAGACTGAAACAGGATCCGCACTTTTCACCGTTCCTTTCAGAATCATTTGATTCATCAGCTAGGAATGGCGATTGCTTCTCCAGACCAATCGAAGGCTAGCCCAAAGTACCTCGATCTTTCCAAGAGGTGTGTGGCCCAACTTTTGAAAGAACTGCTAAGTGGAGAACTATTTGGTATTTTTCCGAAGCACTTTTCACCGCAATTGTCATAAGGTTGGTCTCTGCAACCTTAAGCATACGAGAGTTTTCACAGACGAAACAGGCTGAGGCCCAGTAATCTTGGCATTTCCAATAGTTGGTCCTAGAGACTACCATGAAAGTGTTTTTTTAAATATTATTCCATTGTGGTTTCAGCATTATTTTCAGTACCCGAGCTGGGTTCTAGCATTAGCATAAGAATCCTGCCTGGTAGTTGAGATTTCTGGGTGGGGTGTAGGTGCGGGGCTTCTGTCAGCCCTGCCTTTGATTTGTTTACCTCCAGAGTTGGAAAGTGCATATTTGCGTGAGATGGGAAAAGTGTGGATCGTGCTTCAGATTTCATCCTGACACTTTGAAATGACCAGTGTGTTGGTAATTATTTGCCATTTCCATGGCGTTTGGCCCCGTAATAGTCATGAGGTCGGTCTCTGCATCCTGAAGGCTATGATGCTTTTTGCAGAGAAACCTCTGCTGAGGCCCAGGTAACTTGCTATTTCCCATAGCTGGCACAGGAGCCTTGGAAGATAGGATTGTTTTCAGTATTATTTCACCATTTTTTCACCACTGTTTCAAGAACGGGAGCCCTTTTCAACCGTTAGCGGAAGAATCCTTCTTTGGAGATGAGATATTTTTCTGGGGTGGCAAGTGCAGGGCCTCTCTCAGTCCTGGGTTTGTTGGACTAGCGCCAGACATGAGAAGTGCGCCTTTGTGGGACAGATGAATAGTGCGGATCCTGTTTCAGTCTAAAGACTGAAACAGGATCCGCACTTTTCACCGTTCCTTTCAGAATCATTTGATTCATCAGCTAGGAATGGCGATTGCTTCTGCAGACCAATCGAAGGCTAGACCAAAGTAACTCGATCTTTCCAAGAGGTGTGTGGCCCAACTTTTGAAAGAACCGCTAAGTGGAGAACTATTTGGTATTTTTCCGAAGCACTTTTCACCGTAATTGTCATAAGGTTGGTCTCTGCATCCTTAAGCATACCAGAGTCTTCACAGACGAAACAGGCTGAGGCCCAGTAATCTTGGCATTTCCAATAGTTGGTCCTAGAGACTACCAAGAAAGTGTTCTTTTAAGTATTATTCCTTTGTGGTTTCAGCATTATTTTCAGTACCCGAGCAGGGTTCTCGCATTAGCATAAGAATCCTGCCTGGTAGTTGAGATTTCTGTGTGGGGTGTAAGTGCGGGGCTTCTATCAGCCCTGCCTTTGATTTGTTTACCTCCAGAGTTGGAAAGTGCATAGTTGCGTGAGATGGGAAAAGAGTGGATCGTGCCTCCGATTTCATCCAGACACTTTGAAATGAGCAGTGTGTTGGTAATTATTTGCCATTTCCATGGCGTTTGGCACCGTAATAGTCATGAGGTGGGTCTCTGCATCCTGAAACCTATGATGCTTTTTGCAGAGAAACCTCTGCTGAGGCCCAGGTAACTTGCTATTTCCCATAGCAGGCACAGGAGCCTTGGAAGATAGGATTGTTTTCAGTATTATTTCACCATTTTTTCACCACTATTTCAAGAACGGGAGCCCTTTTCAACCGTTAGCGGAAGAATCCTTCTTTGGAGATGAGATATTTTTCTGGGGTGGCAAGTGCAGGGCCTCTGTCAGTCCTGGGTTTGTTGGACTAGCGCCAGACATGAGAAGTGCGCCTTTGTGGGACAGGTCAATAGTGCGGATCCTGTTTCAGTCTAAAGACTGAAACAGGATCCGCACTTTTCACCGTTCCTTTCAGAATCATTTGATTCATCAGCTAGGAATGGCGATTGCTTCTCCAGACCAATCGAAGGCTAGGCCAAAATAACTCGATCTTTCCAAGAGGTGTGTGGCCCAACTTTTGAAAGAACTGCTAAGTGGAGAACTATTTCGTATTTTTCCGAAGCACTTTTCACCGCAATTGTCATAAGGTTGGTCTCTGCATCCTTAAGCATACGAGAGTTTTCACAGACGAAACATGCTGAGGCCCAGTAATCTTGGCATTTACAATAGTTGGTCCTAGAGACTACCAAGAAAGTGTTTTTTTAAATATTATTCCATTGTGGTTTCAGCATTATTTTCAGAACCCGAGCAGGCTTCTCGCATTAGCATAAGAATCCTGCCTGGTAGTTGAGATTTCTGGGTGGGTTGTAGGTGTGGGGATTCTGTCAGCCTTGCCTTTGATTTGTTTACCTCCAGAGTTGGAAAGTGCATAGTTGCGTGAGATGGGAAAAGTGTGGATCGTGCTTCAGATTTCATCCTGACACTTTGAAATGACCAGTGTGTTGGTAATTATTTTCCATTTCCATGGCGTCTGGCACCGTAATAGTCATGAGGTCGGTCTCTGCATCCTGAAGCCTATGATGCTTTTTGCAGAGAAACCTCTGCTGAGGCCCAGGTAACTTGCTATTTCCCATAGCTGGCACAGGAGCCTTGGAAGATAGGATTGTTTTCAGTATTATTTCACCATTTTTTCACCACTGTTTCAAGAACGGGAGCCCTTTTCAACCGTTAGCGGAAGAATCCTTCTTTGGAGATGAGATATTTTTCTGGGGTGGCAAGTGCAGGGCCTCTGTCAGTCCTGGGTTTGTTGGACTAGCGCCAGACATGAGAAGTGCGCCTTTGTGGGACAGGTGAATAGTGCGGATCCTGTTTCAGTCTAAAGACTGAAACAGGATCCGCACTTTTCACCGTTCCTTTCAGAATCATTTGATTCATCAGCTAGGAATGGCGATTGCTTCTCCAGACCAATCGAAGGCTAGGCCAAAGTACCTCGATCTTTCCAAGAGGTGTGTGGCCCAACTTTTGAAAGAACCGCTAAGTGGAGAACTATTTGGTATTTTTCCGAAGCACTTTTCACCGTAGTTGTCATAAGGTTGGTCTCTGCATCCTTAAGCATACGAGAGTTTTCACAGACGAAACAGGCTGAGGCCCAGTAATCTTGGCATTTCCAATAGTTTGTCCTAGAGACTAGCAAGAAAGTGTTCTTTTAAGTATTATTTCGTTGTGGTTTCAGCATTATTTTCAGAACATGAGCAGGGTTCTCGCATTAGCATAAGAATCCTGCCTCGTAGTTGAGATTTCTGGGTGGGGTATAAGTTGGGGGCTTCTGTCAGCCCTGCCTTTGATTTGTTTACCTGCAGAGTTGCAAAGTGCATAATTTTGTGAGATGGGAAAAGTGTGGATCGTGTTTCAGATTTCATCCAGACACTTTGAAATGACCAGTGTGTTGGTAATTATTTGCCATTTCCATGGCGTTTGGCACCTTAATAGTCATGAGGTCGGTCTCTGCATCCTGAAGCCTATGATGCTTTTTGCAGAGAAACCTCTGCTGAGGCCCAGGTAACTTGCTATTTCCCATAGCTGGCACAAGATCCTTGGAAGATAGGATTGTTGTCAGTATTATTTCACCGTTTTTTGACCACTGTTTCAAGAACGGGAGCCCTTTTCAACCGGTAGCGGAAGAATCCTTCTTTGGAGATGAGATATTTTTCTGGGGTGGCAAGTGCAGGGCCTCTGTCAGTCCTGGGTTTGTTGGATTGGCGCCAGACATGGGAAGTGCGCCTTTGTGGGACAGGTGAATAGTGCGGATCCTGTTTCAGTCTAAAGACTGAAACAGGATCCGCACTTTTCACCGTTCCTTTCAGAATCATTTGATTCATCAGCTAGGAATGGCGATTGCTTCTCCAGACCAATCGAAGGCTAGGCCAAAGTACCTCGATCTTTCCAAGAGGTGTGTGGCCCAACTTTTGAAAGAACCGCTAAGTGGAGAACTATTTGGTATTTTTCCTAAGCACTTTTCACCGTAATTGTCCTAAGGTTGGTCTCTGCATCCTTAAGCATACCAGAGTTTTCACAGACGAAACAGGCTGAGGCCCATTAATCTTGGCATTTCCAATAGTTGGTCCTAGAGACTACCAAGAAAGTGTTCTTTTAAGTATTATTCCTTTGTGGTTTCAGCATTATTTTCAGAACCCGAGCAGGGTTCTCGCATTAGCATAAGAATCCTGCCTGGTAGTTGAGATTTCATGGTGGGGTGTAAGTGCTGGGCTTCTGTCAGCGCTGCCTTTGATTTGTTTACCTCCAGAGTTGGAAAGTACATATTTGCGTAAGATAGGAAAAGTGTGGATAGTGCTTCAGATTTCATCCTGACACTTTGAAATGACCAGTGTGTTGGTAATTATTTGCCATTTCCATGGCGTTTGGCACCGTAATAGTCAAGAGGTTGGTCTCTGCATCCTGAAGCCTATGATGCTTTTTGCAGAGAAACCTCTGCTGAGGCCCAGGTAACTTGCTCTTTCCCATAGCTGGCACAGGAGCCTTGGAAGATAGGATTGTTTTCAGTATTATTTCACCATTTTTTCACCACTGTTTCAAGAACGGGAGCCCTTTTCAACCGTTAGCGGAAGAATCCTTCTTTGGAGATGAGATATTTTTCTGGGGTGGCAAGTGTAGGGCCTCTGTCAGTCCGGGGTTTGTTGGACTAGCGCCAGACATGAGAAGTGCGCCTTTATGGGACAGGTGAATAGTGCGGATCCTGTTTCAGTCTAAAGACTGAAACAGGATCCGCACTTTTCACCGTTCCTTTCAGAATCATTTGATTCATCAGCTAGGAATGGCGATTGCTTCTCCAGACCAATCGAAGGCTAGGCCAAAGTACCTCGATCTTTCCAAGAGGTGTGTGGCCCAACTTTTGAAAGAACCGCTAAGTGGAGAACTATTTGGTATTTTTCCGAAGCACTTTTCACCGTAATTTTCCTAAGGTTGGTCTCTGCATCCTTAAGCATACCAGAGTTTTCACAGACGAAACAGGCTGAGGCCCATTAATGTTGGCATTTCCAATAGTTGGTCCTAGAGACTACCAAGAAAGTGTTCTTTTAAGTATTATTCTGTTGTGGTTTCAGCATTATTTTCAGAACCCGAGCAGGGTTCTCGCATTAGCATAAGAATCCTGCCTGGTAGTTGAGATTTCATGCTGGGGTGTAAGTGCAGGGCTTCTGTCAGCCCTGCCTTTGATTTGTTTACCTCCAGAGTTGGAAAGTGCATAGTTGCGTGAGATGGGAAAAGTGTGGATCGTGCTTCAGATTTCATCCTGACACTTTGAAATGACCAGTGTGTTGGTAATTATTTTCCATTTCCATGGCGTCTGGCACCGTAATAGTCATGAGGTCGGTCTCTGCATCCTGAAGCCTATGATGCTTTTTGCAGAGAAACCTCTGCTGAGGCCCAGGTAACTTGCTATTTCCCATAGCTGGCACAGGAGCCTTGGAAGATAGGATTGTTTTCAGTATTATTTCACCATTTTTTCACCACTGTTTCAAGAACGGGAGCCCTTTTCAACCGTTATCGGAAGAATCCTTCTTTGGAGATGAGATATTTTTCTGGGGTGGCAAGTGCAGGGCCTCTGTCAGTCCTGGGTTTGTTGGACTAGCGCCAGACATGAGAAGTGCGCCTTTGTGGGAAAGGTGAATAGTGCGGATCCTGTTTCAGTCTAAAGACTGAAGCAGGATCCGCACTTTTCACCGTTCCTTTCAGAATCATTTGATTCATCAGCTAGGAATGGCGATTGCTTCTCCAGACCAATCGAAGGCTAGGCCAAAGTACCTCGATCTTTCCAAGAGGTGTGTGGCCCAACTTTTGAAAGAACCGCTAAGTGGAGAACTATTTGGTATTTTTCCGAAGCACTTTTCACCGTAGTTGTCATAAGGTTGGTCTCTGCATCCTTAAGCATACGAGAGTTTTCACAGACGAAACAGGCTGAGGCCCAGTAATCTTGGCATTTCCAATAGTTTGTCCTAGAGACTAGCAAGAAAGTGTTCTTTTAAGTATTATTTCGTTGTGGTTTCAGCATTATTTTCAGAACATGAGCAGGGTTCTCGCATTAGCATAAGAATCCTGCCTGGTAGTTGAGATTTCTGGGTGGGGTATAAGTTGGGGGCTTCTGTCAGCCCTGCCTTTGATTTGTTTACCTCCAGAGTTGGAAAGTGCATAATTGCGTGAGATGGGAAAAGTGTGGATCGTGTTTCAGATTTCATCCAGACACTTTGAAATGACCAGTGTGTTGGTAATTATTTGCCATTTCCATGGCGTTTGGCACCTTAATAGTCATGAGGTCAGTCTCTGCATCCTGAAGCCTATGATGCTTTTTGCAGAGAAACCTCTGCTGAGGCCCAGGTAACTTGCTCTTTCCCATAGCTGGCACAGGATCCTTGGAAGATAGGATTGTTTTCAGTATTATTTCACCGTTTTTTGACCACTGTTTCAAGAACGGGAGCCCTTTTCAACCGGTAGCGGAAGAATCCTTCTTTGGAGATGAGATATTTTTCTGGGGTGGCAAGTGCAGGGCCTCTGTCAGTCCTGGGTTTGTTGGATTGGCGCCAGACCTGGGAAGTGCGCCTTTGTGGGACAGGTGAACAGTGCGGATCCTGTTTCAGTCTAAAGACTGAAACAGGATCCGCACTTTTCACCGTTCCTTTCAGAATCATTTGATTCATCAGCTAGGAATGGCGATTGCTTCTCCAGACCAATCGAAGGCTAGGCCAAAGTACCTCGATCTTTCCAAGAGGTGTGTGGCCCAACTTTTGAAAGAACCGCTAAGTGGAGAACTATTTGGTATTTTTCCTAAGCACTTTTCACCGTAATTGTCCTAAGGTTGGTCTCTGCATCCTTAAGCATACCAGAGTTTTCACAGACGAAACAGGCTGAGGCCCATTAATCTTGGCATTTCCAATAGTTGGTCCTAGAGACTACCAAGAAAGTGTTCTTTTAAGTATTATTCTGTTGTGTTTTCAGCATTATTTTCAGAACCCGAGCAGGGTTCTTGCATTAGCATAAGAATCCTGTCAGGTAGTTGAGATTTCTGGGGGGGGGGTATAAGTTGGGGGATTCTGTCAGCCCTGCCTTTGATTTGTTTACCTCCAGAGTTGGAAAGTGCAAAATTGCGTGAGATGGGAAAAGTGTAGATTGTGTTTCAGATTTCATACTGACATTTGAAATGATCAGTGTGTTGGTAATTATTTGCCATTTCCATGGCGTTTGGCCCGGTAATAGTCATGAGGTCGGTCTCTGCATCCTGAAGCCTATGATGCTTTTTGCACAGAAACCTCTGCTGAGGCCCAGGTAACTTGCTATTTCCCATAGCAGGCACGGGAGCCTTGGAAGATAGGATTGTTTTCAGTATTATTTCACCATTTTTTCACCACTGTTTCAAGAACGGGAGCCCTTTTCAACCGTTAGCGGAAGAATCCTTCTTTGGAGATGAGATATTTTTCTGGGGTGGCAAGTGCAGGGCCTCTGTCAGTCCTAGGTTTGTTGGACTAGCGCCAGACGTGAGAAGTGCGCCTTTGTGGGAAAGGTGAATAGTGCGGATCCTGCTTCAGTCTAAAGACTGAAACAGGATCCACACTTTTCACCGTTCCTTTCAGAATCATTTGATTCATCAGCTAGGAATGGCGATTGCTTCTCCAGACCAATCGAAGGCTAGGCCAAAGTACCTCGATCTTTCCAAGAGGTGTGTGGCCCAACTTTTGAAAGAACCGCTAAGTGGAGAACTATTTGGTATTTTTCCGAAGCACTTTTCACCGTAGTTGTCATAAGGTTGGTCTCTGCATCCTTAAGCATACGAGAGTTTTCACAGACGAAACAGGCTGAGGCCCAGTAATCTTGGCATTTCCAATAGTTTGTCCTAGAGACTAGCAAGAAAGTGTTCTTTTAAGTATTATTTCGTTGTGGTTTCAGCATTATTTTCAGAACATGAGCAGGATTCTCGCATTAGCATAAGAATCCTGCCTGGTAGTTGAGATTTCTGGGTGGGGTATAAGTTGGGGGATTCTGTCAGCCCTGCCTTTGATTTGTTTACCTCCAGAGTTGCAAAGTGCATAATTGCGTGAGATGGGAAAAGTATGGATCGTGTTTCAGATTTCATACTGAAATTTGAAATGATCAGTGTGTTGGTAATTATTTGCCATTTCCATGGCGTTTGGCACCGTAATAGTCATGAGGTCGGTCTCTGCATCCTGAAGCCTATGATGCTTTTTGCAGAGAAACCTCTGCTGAGGCCCAGGTAACTTGCTATTTCCCATAGCTGGCACAGGAGCCTTGGAAGATAGGATTGTTTTCAGTATTATTTCACCATTTTTTCACCACTGTTTCAAGAACGGGAGCCCTTTTCAACCGTTAGCGGAAGAATCCTTCTTTGGAGATGAGATATTTTTCTGGGGTGGCAAGTGCAGGGCCTCTGTCAGTCCTGGGTTTGTTGGACTAGCGCCAGACATGAGAAGTGCGCCTTTGTGGGATAGGTGAATAGTGCGGATCCTGTTTCAGTCTAAAGACTGAAACAGGATCCGCACTTTTCACCGTTCCTTTCAGAATCATTTGATTCATCAGCTAGGAATGGCGATTGCTTCTCCAGACCAATCGAAGGCTAGGCCAAAGTAACTCGATCTTTCCAAGAGGTGTGTGGCCCAACTTTTGAAAGAACCGCTAAGTGGAGAACTATTTGGTATTTTTCCGAAGCACTTTTCACCGTAGTTGTCATAAGGTTGGTCTCTGCATCCTTAAGCATACCAGAGTCTTCACAGACGAAACAGGCTGAGGCCCAGTAATCTTGGCATTTCCAATAGTTTCTCCAAGAGACTAGCAAGAAAGTGTTCTTTTAAGTATTATTCCGTTGTGGTTTCAGCATTATTTTCAGTACCCGAGCAGGGTTCTCGCATTAGCATAAGAATCCTGCCTGGTAGTTGAGATTTCATGGTGGGGTGTAAGTGCGGGGCTTCTGTCAGCCCTGCCTTTGATTTGTTTACCTCCAGAGTTGGAAAGTGCATAGTTGCGTGAGATGGGAAAAGTGTGGATCGTGCTTCAGATTTCATCCTGACACTTTGAAATGACCAGTGTGTTGGTAATTATTTGCCATTTCCATGGCGTTTGGCCCCGTAATAGTCATGAGGTCGGTCTCTGCATCCTGAAGCCTATGATGCTTTTTGCAGAGAAACCTCTGCTGAGGCCCAGGTAACTTGCTATTTCCCATAGCTGGCACAGGAGCCTTGGAAGATAGGATTGTTTTCAGTATTATTTCATCATTTTTTCACCACTGTTTCAAGAACGGGAGCCCTTTTCAACCGTTAGCGGAAGAATCCTTCTTTGGAGATGAGATATTTTTCTGGGGTGGCAAGTGCAGGGCCTCTGTCAGTCCTGGGTTTGTTGGACTAGCTCCAGACATGAGAAGTGCGCCTTTGTGGGACAGGTGAATAGTGCGGATCCTGTTTCAGTCTAAAGACTGAAACAGGATCCGCACTTTTCACCGTTCCTTTCAGAATCATTTGATTCATCAGCTAGGAATGGCGATTGCTTCTCCAGACCAATCGAAGGCTAGGCCAAAGTAACTCGATCTTTCCAAGAGGTGTGTGGCCCAACTTTTGAAAGAACCGCTAAGTGGAGAACTATTTGGTATTTTTCCTAAGCACTTTTCACCGTAATTGTCCTAAGGTTGGTCTCTGCATCCTTAAGCATACCAGAGTTTTCACAGACGAAACAGGCTGAGGCCCATTAATCTTGGCATTTCCAATAGTTGGTCCTAGAGACTACCAAGAAAGTGTTCTTTTAAGTATTATTCCGTTGTGGTTTCAGCATTATTTTCAGAACCCGAGCAGGGTTCTCGCATTAGCATAAGAATCCTGCCTGGTAGTTGAGATTTCTGGGTGGGGTATAAGTTGGCGGATTCTGTCAGCCCTGCCTTTGATTTGCTTACCTCCAGAGTTGGAAAGTGCATAATTGCGTGAGATGGGAAAAGTGTGGATCGTGCTTCAGATTTCATCCTGACACTTTGAAATGACCAGTGTGTTGGTAATTATTTGCCATTTCCATGGCGTTTTGCCCCGTAGTAGTCATGAGGTCGGTCTCTGCATCCTGAAGTCTATGATGCTTTTTGCAGAGAAACCTCTGCTGAGGCCCAGGTAACTTGCTATTTCCCATAGCTGGCACAGGAGCCTTGGAAGATCGGATTGTTTTCAGTATTATTTCACAATTTTTTCACCACTGTTTCAAGAACGGGAGCCCTTTTCAACCGTTAGCGGAAGAATCCTTCTTTGGAGATGAGATATTTTTCTGGGGTGGCAAGTGCAGGGCCTCTGTCAGTCCTGGGTTTGTTGGACTAGCGCCAGACATGAGAAGTGCGCCTTTGTGGGACAGGTGAATAGTGCGGATCCTCTTTCAGTCTAAAGACTGAAACAGGACCCGCACTTTTCACCGTTCCTTTCAGAATCATTTGATTCATCAGCTAGGAATGGCGATTGCTTCTCCAGACCAATCGAAGGCTAGACCAAAGTAACTCGATCTTTCCAAGAGGTGTGTGGCCCAACTTTTGAAAGAACCGCTAAGTGGAGAACTATTTGGTATTTTTCCGAAGCACTTTTCACCGTAGTTGTCATAAGGTTGGTCTCTGCATCCTTAAGCATACGAGAGTTTTCACAGACGAAACAGGCTGAGGCCCAGTAATCTTGGCATTTCCAATAGTTTGTCCTAGAGACTAGCAAGAAAGTGTTCTTTTAAGTATTATTTCGTTGTGGTTTCAGCATTATTTTCAGAACATGAGCAGGGTTCTCGCATTAGCATAAGAATCCTGCCTCGTAGTTGAGATTTCTGGGTGGGGTATAAGTTGGGGGCTTCTGTCAGCCCTGCCTTTGATTTGTTTACCTCCAGAGTTGCAAAGTGCATAATTGCGTGAGATGGGAAAAGTGTGGATCGTGTTTCAGATTTCATCCAGACACTTTGAAATGACCAGTGTGTTGGTAATTATTTGCCATTTCCATGGCGTTTGGCACCTTAATAGTCATGAGGTCGGTCTCTGCATCCTGAAGCCTATGATGCTTTTTGCAGAGAAACCTCTGCTGAGGCCCAGGTAACTTGCTATTTCCCATAGCTGGCACAAGATCCTTGGAAGATAGGATTGTTTTCAGTATTATTTCACCGTTTTTTGACCACTGTTTCAAGAACGGGAGCCCTTTTCAACCGGTAGCGGAAGAATCCTTCTTTGGAGATGAGATATTTTTCTGGGGTGGCAAGTGCAGGGCCTCTGTCAGTCCTGGGTTTGTTGGATTGGCGCCAGACATGGGAAGTGCGCCTTTGTGGGACAGGTGAATAGTGCGGATCCTGTTTCAGTCTAAAGACTGAAACAGGATCCGCACTTTTCACCGTTCCTTTCAGAATCATTTGATTCATCAGCTAGGAATGGCGATTGCTTCTCCAGACCAATCGAAGGCTAGGCCAAAGTACCTCGATCTTTCCAAGAGGTGTGTGGCCCAACTTTTGAAAGAACCGCTAAGTGGAGAACTATTTGGTATTTTTCCTAAGCACTTTTCACCGTAATTGTCCTAAGGTTGGTCTCTGCATCCTTAAGCATACCAGAGTTTTCACAGACGAAACAGGCTGAGGCCCATTAATCTTGGCATTTCCAATAGTTGGTCCTAGAGACTACCAAGAAAGTGTTCTTTTAAGTATTATTCCTTTGTGGTTTCAGCATTATTTTCAGAACCCGAGCAGGGTTCTCGCATTAGCATAAGAATCCTGCCTGGTAGTTGAGATTTCATGGTGGGGTGTAAGTGCTGGGCTTCTGTCAGCGCTGCCTTTGATTTGTTTACCTCCAGAGTTGGAAAGTACATATTTGCGTAACACAGGAAAAGTGTGGATAGTGCTTCAGATTTCATCCTGACACTTTGAAATGACCAGTGTGTTGGTAATTATTTGCCATTTCCATGGCGTTTGGCACCGTAATAGTCAAGAGGTCGGTCTCTGCATCCTGAAGCCTATGATGCTTTTTGCAGAGAAACCTCTGCTGAGGCCCAGGTAACTTGCTCTTTCCCATAGCTGGCACAGGAGCCTTGGAAGATAGGATTGTTTTCAGTATTATTTCACCATTTTTTCACCACTGTTTCAAGAACGGGAGCCCTTTTCAACCGTTAGCGGAAGAATCCTTCTTTGGAGATGAGATATTTTTCTGGGGTGGCAAGTGTAGGGCCTCTGTCAGTCCGGGGTTTGTTGGACTAGTGCCAGACATGAGAAGTGCGCCTTTATGGGACAGGTGAATAGTGCGGATCCTGTTTCAGTCTAAAGACTGAAACAGGATCCGCACTTTTCACCGTTCCTTTCAGAATCATTTGATTCATCAGCTAGGAATGGCGATTGCTTCTCCAGACCAATCGAAGGCTAGGCCAAAGTACCTCGATCTTTCCAAGAGGTGTGTGGCCCAACTTTTGAAAGAACCGCTAAGTGGAGAACTATTTGGTATTTTTCCGAAGCACTTTTCACCGTAATTTTCCTAAGGTTGGTCTCTGCATCCTTAAGCATACCAGAGTTTTCACAGACGAAACAGGCTGAGGCCCATTAATGTTGGCATTTCCAATAGTTGGTCCTAGAGACTACCAAGAAAGTGTTCTTTTAAGTATTATTCTGTTGTGGTTTCAGCATTATTTTCAGAACCCGAGCAGGGTTCTCGCATTAGCATAAGAATCCTGCCTGGTAGTTGAGATTTCATGCTGGGGTGTAAGTGCAGGGCTTCTGTCAGCCCTGCCTTTGATTTGTTTACCTCCAGAGTTGGAAAGTGCATAGTTGCGTGAGATGGGAAAAGTGTGGATCGTGCTTCAGATTTCATCCTGACACTTTGAAATGACCAGTGTGTTGGTAATTATTTTCCATTTCCATGGCGTCTGGCACCGTAATAGTCATGAGGTCGGTCTCTGCATCCTGAAGCCTATGATGCTTTTTGCAGAGAAACCTCTGCTGAGGCCCAGGTAACTTGCTATTTCCCATAGCTGGCACAGGAGCCTTGGAAGATAGGATTGTTTTCAGTATTATTTCACCATTTTTTCACCACTGTTTCAAGAACGGGAGCCCTTTTCAACCGTTATCGGAAGAATCCTTCTTTGGAGATGAGATATTTTTCTGGGGTGGCAAGTGCAGGGCCTCTGTCAGTCCTGGGTTTGTTGGACTAGCGCCAGACATGAGAAGTGCGCCTTTGTGGGACAGGTGAATAGTGCGGATCCTGTTTCAGTCTAAAGACTGAAGCAGGATCCGCACTTTTCACCGTTCCTTTCAGAATCATTTGATTCATCAGCTAGGAATGGCGATTGCTTCTCCAGACCAATCGAAGGCTAGGCCAAAGTACCTCGATCTTTCCAAGAGGTGTGTGGCCCAACTTTTGAAAGAACCGCTAAGTGGAGAACTATTTGGTATTTTTCCGAAGCACTTTTCACCGTAGTTGTCATAAGGTTGGTCTCTGCATCCTTAAGCATACGAGAGTTTTCACAGACGAAACAGGCTGAGGCCCAGTAATCTTGGCATTTCCAATAGTTTGTCCTAGAGACTAGCAAGAAAGTGTTCTTTTAAGTATTATTTCGTTGTGGTTTCAGCATTATTTTCAGAACATGAGCAGGGTTCTCGCATTAGCATAAGAATCCTGCCTGGTAGTTGAGATTTCTGGGTGGGGTATAAGTTGGGGGCTTCTGTCAGCCCTGCCTTTGATTTGTTTACCTCCAGAGTTGGAAAGTGCATAATTGCGTGAGATGGGAAAAGTGTGGATCGTGTTTCAGATTTCATCCAGACACTTTGAAATGACCAGTGTGTTGGTAATTATTTGCCATTTCCATGGCGTTTGGCACCTTAATAGTCATGAGGTCAGTCTCTGCATCCTGAAGCCTATGATGCTTTTTGCAGAGAAACCTCTGCTGAGGCCCAGGTAACTTGCTCTTTCCCATAGCTGGCACAGGATCCTTGGAAGATAGGATTGTTTTCAGTATTATTTCACCGTTTTTTGACCACTGTTTCAAGAACGGGAGCCCTTTTCAACCGGTAGCGGAAGAATCCTTCTTTGGAGATGAGATATTTTTCTGGGGTGGCAAGTGCAGGGCCTCTGTCAGTCCTGGGTTTGTTGGATTGGCGCCAGACCTGGGAAGTGCGCCTTTGTGGGACAGGTGAACAGTGCGGATCCTGTTTCAGTCTAAAGACTGAAACAGGATCCGCAGTTTTCACCGTTCCTTTCAGAATCATTTGATTCATCAGCTAGGAATGGCGATTGCTTCTCCAGACCAATCGAAGGCTAGGCCAAAGTACCTCGATCTTTCCAAGAGGTGTGTGGCCCAACTTTTGAAAGAACCGCTAAGTGGAGAACTATTTGGTATTTTTCCGAAGCACTTTTCACCGTAATTGTCCTAAGCTTGGTCTCTGCATCCTTAAGCATACCAGAGTTTTCACAGACGAAACAGGCTGAGGCCCATTAATCTTGGCATTTCCAATAGTTGGTCCTAGAGACTACCAAGAAAGTGTTCTTTTAAGTATTATTCTGTTGTGTTTTCAGCATTATTTTCAGAACCCGAGCAGGGTTCTTGCATTAGCATAAGAATCCTGTCAGGTAGTTGAGATTTCTGGGGAGGGGGTATAAGTTGGGGGATTCTGTCAGCCCTGCCTTTGATTTGTTTACCTCCAGAGTTGGAAAGTGCAAAATTGCGTGAGATGGGAAAAGTGTAGATTGTGTTTCAGATTTCATACTGACATTTGAAATGATCAGTGTGTTGGTAATTATTTGCCATTTCCATGGCGTTTGGCCCGGTAATAGTCATGAGGTCGGTCTCTGCATCCTGAAGCCTATGATGCTTTTTGCACAGAAACCTCTGCTGAGGCCCAGGTAACTTGCTATTTCCCATAGCAGGCACGGGATCCTTGGAAGATAGGATTGTTTTCAGTATTATTTCACCATTTTTTCACCACTGTTTCAAGAACGGGAGCCCTTTTCAACCGTTAGCGGAAGAATCCTTCTTTGGAGATGAGATATTTTTCTGGGGTGGCAAGTGCAGGGCCTCTGTCAGTCCTAGGTTTGTTGGACTAGCACCAGACATGAGAAGTGCGCCTTTGTGGGAAAGGTGAATAGTGCGGATCCTGTTTCAGTCTAAAGACTGAAACAGGATCCGCACTTTTCACCGTTCCTTTCAGAATCATTTGATTCATCAGCTAGGAATGGCGATTGCTTCTCCAGACCAATCGAAGGCTAGGCCAAAGTACCTCGATCTTTCCAAGAGGTGTGTGGCCCAACTTTTGAAAGAACCGCTAAGTGGAGAACTATTTGGTATTTTTCCGAAGCACTTTTCACCGTAGTTGTCATAAGGTTGGTCTCTGCATCCTTAAGCATACGAGAGTTTTCACAGACGAAACAGGCTGAGGCCCAGTAATCTTGGCATTTCCAATAGTTTGTCCTAGAGACTAGCAAGAAAGTGTTCTTTTAAGTATTATTTCGTTGTGGTTTCAGCATTATTTACAGAACATGAGCAGGATTCTCGCATTAGCATAAGAATCCTGCCTGGTAGTTGAGATTTCTGGGTGGGGTATAAGTTGGGGGATTCTGTCAGCCCTGCCTTTGATTTGTTTACCTCCAGAGTTGCAAAGTGCATAATTGCGTGAGATGGGAAAAGTATGGATCGTGTTTCAGATTTCATACTGAAATTTGAAATGATCAGTGTGTTGGTAATTATTTGCCATTTCCATGGCGTTTGGCACCGTAATAGTCATGAGGTCGGTCTCTGCATCCTGAAGCCTATGATGCTTTTTGCAGAGAAACCTCTGCTGAGGCCCAGGTAACTTGCTATTTCCCATAGCTGGCACAGGAGCCTTGGAAGATAGGATTGTTTTCAGTATTATTTCACCATTTTTTCACCACTGTTTCAAGAACGGGAGCCCTTTTCAACCGTTAGCGGAAGAATCCTTCTTTGGAGATGAGATATTTTTCTGGGGTGGCAAGTGCAGGGCCTCTGTCAGTCCTGGGTTTGTTGGACTAGCGCCAGACATGAGAAGTGCGCCTTTGTGGGACAGGTGAATAGTGCGGATCCTGTTTCAGTCTAAAGACTGAAACAGGATCCGCACTTTTCACCGTTCCTTTCAGAATCATTTGATTCATCAGCTAGGAATGGCGATTGCTTCTCCAGACCAATCGAAGGCTAGGCCAAAGTAACTCGATCTTTCCAAGAGGTGTGTGGCCCAACTTTTGAAAGAACCGCTAAGCGGAGAACTATTTGGTATTTTTCCGAAGCACTTTTCACCGTAGTTGTCATAAGGTTGGTCTCTGCATCCTTAAGCATACCAGAGTCTTCACAGACGAAACAGGCTGAGGCCCAGTAATCTTGGCATTTCCAATAGTTTCTCCAAGAGACTAGCAAGAAAGTGTTCTTTTAAGTATTATTCCGTTGTGGTTTCAGCATTATTTTCAGTACCCGAGCAGGGTTCTCGCATTAGCATAAGAATCCTGCCTGGTAGTTGAGATTTCATGGTGGGGTGTAAGTGCGGGGCTTCTGTCAGCCCTGCCTTTGATTTGTTTACCTCCAGAGTTGGAAAGTGCATAGTTGCGTGAGATGGGAAAAGTGTGGATCGTGCTTCAGATTTCATCCTGACACTTTGAAATGACCAGTGTGTTGGTAATTATTTGCCATTTCCATGGCGTTTTGCCCCGTAGTAGTCATGAGGTCGGTCTCTGCATCCTGAAGTCTATGATGCTTTTCGCAGAGAAACCTCTGCTGAGGCCCAGGTAACTTGCTATTTCCCATAGCTGGCACAGGAGCCTTGGAAGATCGGATTGTTTTCAGTATTATTTCATAATTTTTTCACCACTGTTTCAAGAACGGGAGCCCTTTTCAACCGTTAGCGGAAGAATCCTTCTTTGGAGATGAGATATTTTTCTGGGGTGGCAAGTGCAGGGCCTCTGTCAGTCCTGGGTTTGTTGGACTAGCGCCAGACATGAGAAGTGCGCCTTTGTGGGACAGGTGAATAGTGCGGATCCTCTTTCAGTCTAAAGACTGAAACAGGACCCGCACTTTTCACCGTTCCTTTCAGAATCATTTGATTCATCAGCTAGGAATGGCGATTGCTTCTCCAGACCAATCGAAGGCTAGACCAAAGTAACTCGATCTTTCCAAGAGGTGTGTGGCCCAACTTTTGAAAGAACCGCTAAGTGGAGAACTATTTGTTATTTTTCCGAAGCACTTTTCACCGTAGTTGTCATAAGGTTGGTCTCTGCATCCTTAAGCATACGAGAGTTTTCACAGACGAAACAGGCTGAGGCCCAGTAATCTTGGCATTTCCAATAGTTGGTCCTAGAGACTACCAAGAAAGTGTTCTTTTAAGTATTATTCCGTTGTGGTTTCAGCATTATTTTCAGAACCCGAGCAGGGTTCTCGCATTAGCATAAGAATCCTGCCTGGTAGTTGAGATTTCATGGTGGGGTGTAAGTGCGGGGCTTCTGTCAGCCCTGCCTTTGATTTGTTTACCTCCAGTGTTGGAAAGTGCATATTTGCGTGAGATGGGAAAAGTGTGGATCGTGCTTCAGATTTCATCCTGACACTTTGAAATGACCAGTGTGTTGGTAATTATTTGACATTTCCATGGCGTTTGGCACCGTAATAGTCATGAGGTCGGTCTCTGCATCCTGAAGCCTATGATGCTTTTTGCAGAGTAACCTCTGCTGAGGCCTAGGGAACTTGCTATTTCCCATAGCTGGCACAGGAGCCTTGGAAGATAGCATTGTTTTCAGTATTATTTCATAATTTTTTCACCACTGTTTAAAGAACGGGAGCCCTTTTCAACCGTTAGCGGAAGAATCCTTCTTTGGAGATGAGATATTTTTCTGGGGTGGCAAGTACAGGGCCACTGTCAGTCCTGGGTTTGTTGGACTAGCGCCAGACATGAGAAGTGCGCCTTTGTGGGACAGATGAATAGTGCGGATCCTGTTTCAGTCTAAAGACTGAAACAGGACCCGCACTTTTCACCGTTCCTTTCAGAATCATTTGATTCATCAGCTAGGAATGGCGATTGCTTCTCCAGACCAATCGAAGGCTTGACCAAAGTAACTCGATCTTTCCAAGAGGTGTGTGGCCCAACTTTTGAAAGAACCGCTAAGTGGAGAACTATTTGTTATCTTTCCGAAGCACTTTTCACCGTAGTTGTCATAAGGTTGGTCTCTGCATCCTTAAGCATACGAGAGTTTTCACAGACGAAACAGGCTGAGGCCCAGTAATCTTGGCATTACCAATAGTTTGTCCTAGAGACTACCAAGAAAGTGTTCTTTTAAGTATTATTCTGTTGTGGTTTCAGCATTATTTTCAGAACCCGAGCAGAGTTCTCACATTAGCATAAGAATCCTGCCTGGTAGTTGAGATTTCATGGTGGGGTGTAAGTGCGGGGCTTCTGTCAGCCCTGCCTTTGATTTGTTTACCTCCAGAGTTGGAAAGTGCATAATTGCGTGAGATGGGAAAAGTGTGGATCGTGCTTCAGATTTCATACTGACATTTGAAATGATCAGTGTGTTGGTAATTATTTGCCATTTCCATGGCGTTTGGCACGGTAATAGTCATGAGGTCGGTCTCTGCATCCTGAAGCCTATGATGCTTTTTGCAGAGAAACCTCTGCTGAGGCCCAGGTAACTTGCTATTTCCCATAGCTGGCACAGGAGCCTTGGAAGATAGCATTGTTTTCAGTATTATTTCACCATTTTTTCACCACTGTTTCAAGAACGGGAGCCCTTTTCAACCGTTAGCGGAAGAATCCTTCTTTGGAGATGAGATATTTTTCTGGGGTGGCAAGTGCAGGGCCTCTGTCAGTCCTGGGTTTGTTGGACTAGCGCCAGACATGAGAAGTGCGCCTTTGTGGGACAGGTGAATAGTGCGGATCCTGTTTCAGTCTAAAGACTGAAACAGGATCCGCACTTTTCACCGTTCCTTTCAGAATCATTTGATTCATCAGCTAGGAATGGCGATTGCTTCTCCAGACGAATCGAAGGCTAGGCCAAAGTAACTCGATCTTTCCAAGAGATGTGTGGCCCAACTTTTGAAAGAACCGCTAAGTGGAGAACTATTTGGTATTTTTCCTAAGCACTTTTCACCGTAATTGTCCTAAGGTTGGTCTCTGCATCCTTAAGCATACCAGAGATTTCACAGACGAACCAGGCTGAGGCCCATTAATCTTGGCATTTCCAATAGTTGGTCCTAGAGACTACCAAGAAACTGTTCTTTTAAGTATTATTCTGTTGTGGTTTCTGCATTAATTTCAGAACCCGAGCAGGTTTCTCGCATTAGCATAAGAATCCTGCCTGGTAGTTGAGATTTCATGGTGGGGTGTAAGTGGGGGGCTTCTGTCACCCCTGCCTTTGATTTGTTTACCTCCAGAGTTGGAAAGTGCATAGTTGCGTGAGATGGGAAAAGTGTGGATCGTGCTTCAGATTTCATCCTGACTCTTTGAAATGACCAGTGTGTTGGTAATTATTTGCCATTTCCATGGCGTTTGGCCCGGTAATAGTCATGAGGTCGGTCTCTGCATCCTGAAGCCTATGATGCTTTTTGCAGAGAAACCTCTGCTGAGGCCCAGGTAACTTGCTATTTCCCATAGCTGGCACAGGAGCCTTGGAAGATAGGATTGTTTTCAGTATTATTTCATCATTTTTTCACCACTGTTTCAAGAACGGGAGCCCTTTTCAACCGTTAGCGGAAGGATCCTTCTTTGGAGATGAGATATTTTTCTGGGGTGGCAAGTGCAGTGCCTCTGTCAGTCCTGGGTTCGTTGGACTAGCGCCAGACATGAGAAGTGCGCCTTTGTGGGACAGGTGAATAGTGCGGATCCTGTTTCAGTCTAAAGACTGAAACAGGACCCGCACTTTTCACCGTTCCTTTCAGAATCATTTGATTCATCAGCTAGGAATGGCGATTGCTTCTCCAGACCAATCGAAGGCTAGGCCAAAGTAACTCGATCTTTCCAAGAGGTGTGTGGCCCAACTTTTGAAAGAACCGCTAAGTGGAGAACTATTTGTTATTTTTCCGAAGCACTTTTCACCGTAATTGTCATAAGGTTGGTCTCTGCATCCTTAAGCATACCAGTGTCTTCACAGACGAAACAGGCCGAGGCCCAGTAATCTTGGCATTTCCAATAGTTGGTCTTAGAGACTACCAAGAAAGTGTTCCTTTAAGTATTATTCCTTTGTGGTTTCAGCATTATTTTCAGTACCGGAGCAG
The DNA here is from genome assembly GCF_020740605.2 of Lemur catta. Taxonomy (NCBI): domain Eukaryota; kingdom Metazoa; phylum Chordata; class Mammalia; order Primates; family Lemuridae; genus Lemur; species Lemur catta. The sequence continues at coordinate 81,745,155 of NC_059132.1, read as the reverse complement.
GGTTCTCGCATTAGCATAAGAATCCTGCCTGGTAGTTGAGATTTCATGGTGGGGTGTAAGTGGGGGGCTTCTGTCAGCCCTGCCTTTGATTTGTTTACCTCCAGAGTTGGAAAGTGCATAGTTGGGTGAGATGAGAAAAGTGTGGATCGTGTTTCAGATTTCATCCTGACACTTTGAAATGACCAGTGTGTTGGTAATTATTTGCCATTTCCATGGCGTTTGGCCCCGTAATAGTCATGAGGTCGGTCTCTGCATCCTGAAGCCTATGATGCTTTTTGCAGAGAAACCTCTGCTGAGGCCCAGGTAACTTGCTATTTCCCATAGCTGGCACAGGAGCCTTGGAAGATAGGATTGTTTTCAGTATTATTTCACCATTTCTTCACCACTGTTTCAAGAACGGGAGCCCTTTTCAACCGTTATCGGAAGAATCCTTCTTTGGAAATGAGATATTTTTCTGGGGTGGCAAATGCAGGGCCTCTGTCAGTCCTGGGTTTGTTGCACTAGCGCCAGAAATGAGAAGTGCGCCTTTGTGGGACAGGTGAATAATGCGGATCCTGTTTCAGTCTAAAGACTGAAACAGGATCCGCACTTTTCACCGTTCCTTTCAGAATCATTTGATTCATCAGCTAGGAATGGCGATTGCTTCTCCAGACCAATCGAAGGCTAGGCCGAAGTACCTCGATCTTTCCAAGAGGTGTGTGGCCCAACCTTTGAAAGAACCGCTAAGTGGAGAACTATTTGGTATTTTTCTGAAGCACTTTTCACCGTAGTTGTCATAAGGTTGGTCTCTGCATCCTTAAGCATACCAGAGTTTTCACAGACGAAACATGCTGAGGCCCATTAATCTTGGCATTTCCAATAGTTGGTCCTAGAGACTACCAAGAAAGTGTTCTTTTAAGTATTATTCCATTGTGGTTTCAGCATTATTTTCAGAACCCGAGCAGGGTTCTCGCATTAGCATAAGAATCCTGCCTGGTAGTTGAGATTTCATGGTGGGGTGTAAGTGCGGGGCTTCTGTCAGCCCTGCCTTTGATTTGTTTACCTCCAGAGTTGGAAAGTGCATATTTGCGTGAGATGGGAAAAGTGTGGATCGTGCTTCAGATTTCATCCTGACACTTTGAAACGACCAGTGTGTTGGTAATTATTTGCCATTTCCATGGCGTTTGGCACCGTAATAGTCATGAGGTCGGTCTCTGCATCCTGAAGCCTATGATGCTTTTTGCAGAGAAACCTCTGCTGAGGCCCAGGTAACTTGCTATTTCCCATAGCTGGCACAGGAGCCTTGGAAGATAGGATTGTTTTCAGTATTATTTCACCATTTTTTCACCACTGTTTCAAGAACGGGAGCCCTTTTCAACCTTTAGCGGAAGAATCCTTCTTTGGAGATGAGATATTTTTCTGGGGTGACAAGTGCAGGGCCTCTGTCAGTCCTGGGTTTGTTGGACTAGCGCCAGACATGAGAAGTGCGCCTTTGTGGGACAGGTGAATAGTGCGGATCCTCTTTCAGTCTAAAGACTGAAACAGGACCCGCACTTTTCACCGTTCCTTTCAGAATCATTTGATTCATCAGCTAGGAATGGCGATTGCTTCTCCAGACCAATCGAAGGCTAGACCAAAGTAACTCGATCTTTCCAAGAGGTGTGTGGCCCAACTTTTGAAAGAACCGCTAAGTGGAGAACTATTTGGTATTTTTCCGAAGCACTTTTCACCGTAGTTGTCATAAGGTTGGTCTCTGCATCCTTAAGCATACGAGAGTTTTCACAGACGAAACAGGCTGAGGCCCAGTAATCTTGGCATTTCCAATAGTTGGTCCTAGAGACTACCAAGAAAGTGTTCTTTTAAGTATTATTCCGTTGTGGTTTCAGCATTATTTTCAGAACCCGAGCAGGGTTCTCGCAATAGCATAAGAATCCTGCCTGGTAGTTGAGATTTCATGGTGGGGTGTAAGTGCGGGGCTTCTGTCAGCCCTGCCTTTGATTTGTTTACCTCCAGTGTTGGAAAGTGCATATTTGCGTGAGATGGGAAAAGTGTGGATCGTGCTTCAGATTTCATCCTGACACTTTGAAATGACCAGTGTGTTGGTAATTATTTGCCATTTCCATGGCGTTTGGCACCGTAATAGTCATGAGGTCGGTCTCTGCATCCTGAAGCCTATGATGCTTTTTGCAGAGTAACCTCTGCTGAGGCCTAGGGAACTTGCTATTTCCCATAGCTGGCACAGGAGCCTTGGAAGATAGCATTGTTTTCAGTATTATTTCATAATTTTTTCACCACTGTTTCAAGAACGGGAGCCCTTTTCAACCGTTAGCGGAAGAATCCTTCTTTGGAGATGAGATATTTTTCTGGGGTGGCAAGTACAGGGCCTCTGTCAGTCCTGGGTTTGTTGGACTAGCGCCAGACATGAGAAGTGCGCCTTTGTGGGACAGGTGAATAGTGCGGATCCTGTTTCAGTCTAAAGACTGAAACAGGACCCGCACTTTTCACCGTTCCTTTCAGAATCATTTGATTCATCAGCTAGGAATGGCGATTGCTTCTCCAGACCAATCGAAGGCTTGACCAAAGTAACTCGATCTTTCCAAGAGGTGTGTGGCCCAACTTTTGAAAGAACCGCTAAGTGGAGAACTATTTGTTATTTTTCCGAAGCACTTTTCACCGTAGTTGTCATAAGGTTGGTCTCTGCATCCTTAAGCATACGAGAGTTTTCACAGACGAAACAGGCTGAGGCCCAGTAATCTTGGCATTTCCAATAGTTTGTCCTAGAGACTACCAAGAAAGTGTTCTTTTAAGTATTATTCTGTTGTGGTTTCAGCATTATTTTCAGAACCCGAGCAGAGTTCTCGCATTAGCATAAGAATCCTGCCTGGTAGTTGAGATTTCATGGTGGGGTGTAAGTGCGGGGCTTCTGTCAGCCCTGCCTTTGATTTGTTTACCTCCAAAGTTGGAAAGTGCATAATTGCGTGAGATGGGAAAAGTGTGGATCGTGCTTCAGATTTCATACTGACATTTGAAATGATCAGTGTGTTGGTAATTATTTGCCATTTCCATGGCGTTTGGCACGGTAATAGTCATGAGGTCGGTCTCTGCATCCTGAAGCCTATGATGCTTTTTGCAGAGAAACCTCTGCTGAGGCCCAGGTAACTTGCTATTTCCCATAGCTGGCACAGGAGCCTTGGAAGATAGCATTGTTTTCAGTATTATTTCACCATTTTTTCACCACTGTTTCAAGAACGGGAGCCCTTTTCAACCGTTAGCGGAAGAATCCTTCTTTGGAGATGAGATATTTTTCTGGGGTGGCAAGTGCAGGGCCTCTGTCAGTCCTGGGTTTGTTGGACTAGCGCCAGACATGAGAAGTGCGCCTTTGTGGGACAGGAGAATAGTGCGGATCCTGTTTCAGTCTAAAGACTGAAACAGGATCCGCACTTTTCACCGTTCCTTTCAGAATCATTTGATTCATCAGCTAGGAATGGCGATTGCTTCTCCAGACGAATCGAAGGCTAGGCCAAAGTAACTCGATCTTTCCAAGAGATGTGTGGCCCAACTTTTGAAAGAACCGCTAAGTGGAGAACTATTTGGTATTTTTCCTAAGCACTTTTCACCGTAATTGTCCTAAGGTTGGTCTCTGCATCCTTAAGCATACCAGAGATTTCACAGACGAACCAGGCTGAGGCCCATTAATCTTGGCATTTCCAATAGTTGGTCCTAGAGACTACCAAGAAACTGTTCTTTTAAGTATTATTCTGTTGTGGTTTCTGCATTAATTTCAGAACCCGAGCAGGTTTCTCGCATTAGCATAAGAATCCTGCCTGGTAGTTGAGATTTCATGGTGGGGTGTAAGTGGGGGGCTTCTGTCACCCCTGCCTTTGATTTGTTTACCTCCAGAGTTGGAAAGTGCATAGTTGCGTGAGATGGGAAAAGTGTGGATCGTGCTTCAGATTTCATCCTGACTCTTTGAAATGACCAGTGTGTTGGTAATTATTTGCCATTTCCATGGCGTTTGGCCCCGTAATAGTCATGAGGTCGGTCTCTGCATCCTGAAGCCTATGATGCTTTTTGCAGAGAAACCTCTGCTGAGGCCCAGGTAACTTGCTATTTCCCATAGCTGGCACAGGAGCCTTGGAAGATAGGATTGTTTTCAGTATTATTTCATCATTTTTTCACCACTGTTTCAAGAACGGGAGCCCTTTTCAACCGTTAGCGGAAGGATCCTTCTTTGGAGATGAGATATTTTTCTGGGGTGGCAAGTGCAGGGCCTCTGTCAGTCCTGGGTTCGTTGGACTAGCGCCAGACATGAGAAGTGCGCCTTTGTGGGACAGGTGAATAGTGCGGATCCTGTTTCAGTCTAAAGACTGAAACAGGACCCGCACTTTTCACCGTTCCTTTCAGAATCATTTGATTCATCAGCTAGGAATGGCGATTGCTTCTCCAGACCAATCGAAGGCTAGGCCAAAGTAACTCGATCTTTCCAAGAGGTGTGTGGCCCAACTTTTGAAAGAACCGCTAAGTGGAGAACTATTTGTTATTTTTCCGAAGCACTTTTCACCGTAATTGTCATAAGGTTGGTCTCTGCATCCTTAAGCATACCAGTGTCTTCACAGACGAAACAGGCCGAGGCCCAGTAATCTTGGCATTTCCAATAGTTGGTCTTAGAGACTACCAAGAAAGTGTTCCTTTAAGTATTATTCCTTTGTGGTTTCAGCATTATTTTCAGTACCGGAGCAGGGTTCTCGCATTAGCATAAGAATCCTGCCTGGTAGTTGAGATTTCATGGTGGGGTGTAAGTGGGGGGCTTCTGTCAGCCCTGCCTTTGATTTGTTTACCTCCAGAGTTGGAAAGTGCATAGTTGGGTGAGATGAGAAAAGTGTGGATCGTGCTTCAGATTTCATCCTGACACTTTGAAATGACCAGTGTGTTGGTAATTATTTGCCATTTCCATGGCGTTTGGCCCCGTAATAGTCATGAGGTCGGTCTCTGCATCCTGAAGCCTATGATGCTTTTTGCAGAGAAACCTCTGCTGAGGCCCAGGTAACTTGCTATTTCCCATAGCTGGCACAGGAGCCTTGGAAGATAGGATTGTTTTCAGTATTATTTCACCATTTCTTCACCACTATTTCAAGAACGGGAGCCCTTTTCAACCGTTATCGGAAGAATCCTTCTTTGGAAATGAGATATTTTTCTGGGGTGGCAAATGCAGGGCCTCTGTCAGTCCTGGGTTTGTTGCACTAGCGCCAGAAATGAGAAGTGCGCCTTTGTGGGACAGGTGAATAATGCGGATCCTGTTTCAGTCTAAAGACTGAAACAGGATCCGCACTTTTCACCGTTCCTTTCAGAATCATTTGATTCATCAGCTAGGAATGGCGATTGCTTCTCCAGACCAATCGAAGGCTAGGCCGAAGTACCTCGATCTTTCCAAGAGGTGTGTGGCCCAACCTTTGAAAGAACCGCTAAGTGGAGAACTATTTGGTATTTTTCTGAAGCACTTTTCACCGTAGTTGTCATAAGGTTGGTCTCTGCATCCTTAAGCATACCAGAGTTTTCACAGACGAAACAGGCTGAGGCCCATTAATCTTGGCATTTCCAATAGTTGGTCCTAGAGACTACCAAGAAAGTGTTCTTTTAAGTATTATTCCATTGTGGTTTCAGCATTATTTTCAGAACCCGAGCAGGGTTCTCGCATTAGCATAAGAATCCTGCCTGGTAGTTGAGATTTCATGGTGGGGTGTAAGTGCGGGGCTTCTGTCAGCCCTGCCTTTGATTTGTTTACCTCCAGAGTTGGAAAGTGCATATTTGCGTGAGATGGGAAAAGTGTGGATCGTGCTTCAGATTTCATCCTGACACTTTGAAACGACCAGTGTGTTGGTAATTATTTGCCATTTCCATGGCGTTTGGCACCGTAATAGTCATGAGGTCGGTCTCTGCATCCTGAAGCCTATGATGCTTTTTGCAGAGAAACCTCTGCTGAGGCCCAGGTAACTTGCTATTTCCCATAGCTGGCACAGGAGCCTTGGAAGATAGGATTGTTTTCAGTATTATTTCACCATTTTTTCACCACTGTTTCAAGAACGGGAGCCCTTTTCAACCTTTAGCGGAAGAATCCTTCTTTGGAGATGAGATATTTTTCTGGGGTGACAAGTGCAGGGCCTCTGTCAGTCCTGGGTTTGTTGGACTAGCGCCAGACATGAGAAGTGCGCCTTTGTGGGACAGGAGAATAGTGCGGATCCTGTTTCAGTCTAAAGACTGAAACAGGATCCGCACTTTTCACCGTTCCTTTCAGAATCATTTGATTCATCAGCTAGGAATGGCGATTGCTTCTCCAGACCAATCGAAGGCTAGGCCAAAGTACCTCGATCTTTCCAAGACGTGTGTGGCCCAACTTTTGAAAGAACCGCTAAGTGGAGAACTATTTGGTATTTTTCCTAAGCACTTTTCACCGTAATTGTTCTAAGGTTGGTCTCTGCATCCTTAAGCATACCAGAGTTTTCACAGACGAAACAGGCTGAGGCCCATTAATCTTGGCATTTCCAAAAGTTGGTCCTAGAGACTACCAAGAAAGTGTTCTTTTAAGTATTATTCTGTTGTGGTTTCAGCATTATTTTCAAAACCCGAGCAGGGTTCTCTCATTAGCATAAGAATCCTGCCTGGTAGTTGAGATTTCATCGTGGGGTGAAAGTGCGGGGCTTCTGTCAGCCCTGCCTTTGATTTGTTTATCTCCAGAGTTGGAAAGTGCATAGTTGCGTGAGATGGGTAAAGTGTGGATCGTGCTTCCGATTTCATCCTGACACTTTGAAATGACCAGTGTGTTGGTAGTTATTTGCCCTTTCCATGGCGTTTGGCACCGTAATAGTCATGAGGTCGGTCTCTGCATCTTGAAGCCTATGATGCTTTTTCAGAGAAACCTCTGCTGAGGCCCAGGTAACTTGCTATTTCCCATAGCTGGCACAGGAGCCTTTGGAAGATAGGATTGTTTTCAGTATTATTTCACCATTTTTTCACCACTGTTTCAAGAACGGGAGCCCTTTTCAACCGTTATCGGAAGAATCCTTCTTTGGAGATGAGATATTTTTCTGGGGTGGCAAGTGCAGGGCCTCTGTCAGTCCTGGGTTTGTTGGACTAGCGCCAGACATGAGAAGTGCGCCTTTGTGGGACAGGTGAATAGTGCGGATCCTGTTTCAGTCTAAAGACTGAAACAGGATCCGCACTTTTCACCGTTCCTTTCAGAATCATTTGATTCATCAGCTAGGAATGGCGATTGCTTCTGCAGACCAATCGAAGGCTAGACCAAAGTAACTCGATCTTTCCAAGAGGTGTGTGGCCCAACTTTTGAAAGAACCGCTAAGTGGAGAACTATTTGGTATTTTTCCGAAGCACTTTTCACCGTAATTGTCATAAGGTTGGTCTCTGCATCCTTACGCATACCAATGTCTTCACAGACGAAACAGGCTGAGGCCCAGTAATCTTGGCATTTTCAATAGTTGGTCTTAGAGACTACAAGAAAGTGTTCTTTTAAGTATTATTCCTTTGTGGTTTCAGCATTATTTTCAGAACCCAAGCAGGGTTCTCGCATTAGCATAAGAATCCTGCCTGGTAGTTGAGATTTCATGGTGGGGTGTAAGTGCGGGGCTTCTGTCAGCCCTGCCTTTGATTTGTTTACCTCCAGAGTTGGAAAGTGCATATTTGCGTGAGATGGGAAAAGTGTGGATCGTGCTTCAGATTTCATCCAGACACTTTGAAATGACCAGTGTGTTGGTAGTTATTTGCCATTTCCATGGCGTTTGGCACCGTAGTAGTCATGAGGTCGGTCTCTGCATCTTGAAGCCTATGATGCTTTTTGCAGAGAAACCTCTGCTGAGGCCCAGGTAACTTGCTATTTCCCATAGATGGCACAGGAGCCTTGGAAGATAGGATTGTTTTCAGTATTATTTCACCATATTTTCACCACTGTTTCAAGAATCGGAGCCCTTTTCAACCGTTATCGGAAGAATCCTTTGGAGATGAGATATTTTTCTGGGGTGGCAAGTGCAGGGCCTCTGTCAGTCCTGGGTTTGTTGGACTAGCGCCAGACATGAGAAGTGCGCCTTTGTGGGACAGGTGAATGGTGCGGATCCTGTTTCTGTCTAAAGACTGAAACAGGATCCGCACTTTTCACCGTTCCTTTCAGAATCATTTGATTCATCAGCTAGGAATGGCGATTGCTTCTCCAGACCAATCGAAGGCTAGGCCAAAGTAACTCGATCTTTCCAAGAGGTGTGTGGCCCAACTTTTGAAAGAACCGCTAAGTGGAGAACTATTTGGTATTTTTCCGAAGCACTTTTCACCGTAATTGTCATAAGGTTGGTCTCTGCATCCTTAAGCATACCAGAGTTTTCACAGACGAAACTGGCTGAGGCCCATTAATCTTGGCATTTCCAATAGTTGGTCCTAGAGACTACCAAGAAAGTGTTCTTTTAAGTATTATTCCGTTGTGGTTTCAGCATTATTTTCAGAACCCGAGCAGGGTTCTCGCATTAGCATAAGAATCCTGCCTGGTAGTTGAGATTTCATGGTGGGGTGTAAGTGCGGGGCTTCTGTCAGCCCTGCCTTTGATTTGTTTACCTCCAGAGTTGGAAAGTGCATAGTTGCGTGAGATGGGAAAAGTGTGGATCGTGCTTCAGATTTCATCCTGACACTTTGAAATAAGCAGTGTGTTGGTAATTATTTGCCATTTCCATGGCGTTTGGCCCCGTAATAATCATGAGGTCGGTCTCTGCCTCCTGAAGCCTATGATGCTTTTTGCAGAGAAACCTCTGCTGAGGCCCAGGTAACTTGCTATTTCCCATAGCTGGCACAGGAGCCTTGGAAGATAGGATTGTTTTCAGTATTATTTCACCATTTTCTCACCACTGTTTCAAGAACGGGAGCCGTTTTCAACTGGTAGCGGAAGAATCCTTCTTTGGAGATGAGATATTTTTCTGGGTTGCCAAGTGCAGGGCATCTGTCAGTCCTGGGTTTGTTGGACTAGCGCCAGACATGAGAAGTGCGCCTTTGTGGGACAGGTGAATATTGCGGATCCTGTTTCTGTCTAAAGACTGAAACAGGATCCGCACATTTCACCGTTCCTTTCAGAATCATTTGATTCGTCAGCTAGGAATGGCGTATGCTTCACCAGACCAATCGAAGGCTAGGCCAAAGTAACTCGATCTTTCCAAGAGGTGTGTGGCCCAACTTTTGAAAGAACTGCTAAGTGGATAACTATTTGATATTTTTCCGAAGCACTTTTCACCGTAATTGTCATAAGGTTCGTCTCTGCATCCTTAAGCATACCAGAGTTTTCACAGACGAAACAGGCTGAGGCCCATTAATCTTGGCATTTCCAATAGTTGTTCCTAGAGACTACCAAGAAAGTGTTCTTTTAAGTATTATTCTGTTGTGGTTTCAGCATTATTTTCAGAACCCGAGCAGGCTTCTCGCATTAGCATAAGAATCCTGCCTGGTAGTTGAGATTTCTGGGTGGGGTGTAAGTGCGGGGCTTCTGTCAGCCCTGCCTTTGATTTGTTTACCTCCAGAGTTGGAAAGTGCATAGTTGCGTGAGATGGGAAAAGTGTGGATCGTGCTTCAGATTTCATCCTGACACTTTGAAATGACCAGTGTGTTGGTAATTATATGCCATTTCCATGTTGTTTGGCACCGTAATAGTCATGACGTCGATCTCTGCATCCTGAAGCCTATGATGCTTTTTGCAGAGAAACCTCTGCTGAGGCCCAGGTAACTTGCTATTTCCCATAGCTGGCACAGCAGCCTTGGAAGATAGGATTGTTTTCAGTATTATTTCACCATTTTTTCACCACTGTTTCAAGAACGGGAGCCCTTTTCAACAGTTAGCGGAAGAATCCTTCTTTGGAGATGTGGTATTTTTCTGGGGTGGCAAGTGCAGGGCCTCTGTCAGTCCTGGGTTTGTTGGACTAGCGCCAGACATGAGAAGTGCGCCTTTGTGGGACAGGTGAATAGTGCGGATCCTGTTACAGTCTAAAGACTGAAACAGGATCCGCACTTTTCACCGTTCCTTTCAGAATCATTTGATTCATCAGCTAGGAATGGCGATTGCTTTTCCAGACCAATCGATGGATAGGCCAAAGTAACTCGATCTTTCCAAGAGGTTTGTGGCCCAACATTTGAAAGAACCGCTAAGTGGAAAACTATTTGGTATTTTTCCTAAGCACTTTTCACCGTAGTTGTCATAAGGTTGGTCTCTGCATCCTTAAGCATACCAGAGTTTTCACAGACGAAACAGGCTGAGGCCCAGTAATCTTGGCATTTCCAATAGTTGGTCCTAGAGACTGGCAAGAAAGTGTTCTTTTAAGTATTATTCCGTTGTGGTTTCAGCATTATTTTCAGAACCCGAGCAGGGTTCTCGCATTAGCATAAGAATCCTGCCTGGTAGTTGAGATATCTGGGTTGGGTGTAGGTGCGGGGCTTCTGTCAGCCCTGCCTTTGATTTGTTTACCTCCAGAGTTGGAAAGTGCATATTTGCGTGAGATGGGAAAGGTGTGGATCGTGCTTCAGATTTCATCCAGACACTTTGAAATGACCAGTGTGTTGGTAGTTATTTGCCATTTCCATGGCGTTTGGCACCGTAGTAGTCATGAGGTCGGTCTCTGTATCCTGAAGCCTATGATGCTTTTTGCAGAGAAACCTCTGCTGAGGCCCAGGTAACTTGCTATTTCCCATAGCTGGCACAGGAGCCTTGGAAGATAGGATTGTTTTCAGTATTATTTCACCATATTTTCACCACTGTTTCAAGAATCGGAGCCCTTTTCAAACCGTTATCGGAAGAATCCTTTGGAGATGAGGTATTTTTCTGGGGTGGCAAGTGCAGGGCCTCTGTCAGTCCTGGGTTTGTTGGACTAGCGCCAGACATGAGAAGTGCGCCTTTGTGGGACAGGTGAATAGTGCGGATCCTGTTTCAGTCTAAAGACTGAAACAGGATCCGCACTTTTCACCGTTCCTTTCAGAATCATTTGATTCATCAGCTAGGAATGGCGATTGCTTCTGCAGACCAATCGAAGGCTACACCAAAGTAACTCGGTCTTTCCAAGAGGTGTGTGGCCCAACTTTTGAAAGAACCGCTAAGTGGAGAACTATTTGGTATTTTTCCGAAGCACTTTTCACCGTAATTGTCATAAGGTTGGTCTCTGCATCCTTACGCATACCAATGTCTTCACAGACGAAACAGGCTGAGGCCCAGTAATCTTGGCATTTTCAATAGTTGGTCTTAGAGACTACAAGAAAGTGTTCTTTTAAGTATTATTCCTTTGTGGTTTCAGCATTATTTTCAGAACCCAAGCAGGGTTCTCGCATTAGCATAAGAATCCTGCCTGGTAGTTGAGATTTCATGGTGGGGTGTAAGTGCGGGGCTTCTGTCAGCCCTGCCTTTGATTTGTTTACCTCCAGAGTTGGAAAGTGCATATTTCCGTGAGATGGGAAAACTGTGGATCGTGCTTCAGATTTCATCCAGACACTTTGAAATGACCAGTGTGTTGGTAGTTATTTGCCATTTCCATGGCCTTTGGCACCGTAGTAGTCATGAGGTCGGTCTCTGCATCTTGAAGCCTATGATGCTTTTTGCAGAGAAACCTCTGCTGAGGCCCAGGTAACTTGCTATTTCCCATAGCTGGCACAGGAGCCTTGGAAGATAGGATTGTTTTCAGTATTATTTCACCATTTTTTCACCACTGTTTCAAGAACGTAGCCCTTTTCAACCGTTAGCGGAAGATTCCTTCTTTGGAGATGAGATATTTTTCTGGGGTGGCAAGTGCAGGGCCTCTGTCAGTCCTGGGTTTGTTGGACTAGCGCCAGACATGAGAAGTGCGCCTTTGTGGGACAGGTGAATAGTGCGGATCCTGTTTCTGTCTAAAGACTGAAACAGGATCCGCACTTTTTACCGTTCCTTTCAGAATCATTTGATTCATCAGCCAGGAATGGCGATTGCTTCTCCAGACCAATCGAAGGCTAGGCCAAAGTAACTCGACCTTTCCAAGATGTGTGTGGCCCAACTTTTGAAAGAACCGCTAAGTGGAGAACTATTTGGTATTTTTCCTAAGCACTTTTCACCGTAATTGTTCTAAGGTTGGTCTCTGCATCCTTAAGCATACCAGAGTTTTCACAGACGAAACAGGCTGAGGCCCATTAATCTTGGCATTTCCAAAAGTTGGTCCTAGAGACTACCAAGAAAGTGTTCTTTTAAGTATTATTCTGTTGTGGTTTCAGCATTATTTTCAAAACCCGAGCAGGGTTCTCTCATTAGCATAAGAATCCTGCCTGGTAGTTGAGATTTCATCCTGGGGTGAAAGTGCGGGGCTTCTGTCAGCCCTGCCTTTGATTTGTTTATCTCCAGAGTTGGAAAGTGCATAGTTGCGTGAGATGGGTAAAGTGTGGATCGTGCTTCCGATTTCATCCTGACACTTTGAAATGACCAGTGTGTTGGTAGTTATTTGCCCTTTCCATGGCGTTTGGCACCGTAATAGTCATGAGGTCGGTCTCTGCATCTTGAAGCCTATGATGCTTTTTGCAGAGAAACCTCTGCTGAGGCCCAGGTAACTTGCTATTTCCCATAGCTGGCACAGGAGCCTTTGGAAGATAGGATTGTTTTCAGTATTATTTCACCATTTTTTCACCACTGTTTCAAGAACGGGAGCCCTTTTCAACCGTTAGCGGAAGAATCCTTCTTTGGAGATGAGATATTTTTCTGGGGTGGCAAGTGCAGGGCCTCTGTCAGTCCTGGGTTTGTTGGACTAGCGCCAGACATGAGAAGTGCGCCTTTGTGGGACAGGTGAATAGTGCGGATCCTGTTTCAGTCTAAAGACTGAAACAGGATCCGCACTTTTCACCGTTCCTTTCAGAATCATTTGATTCATCAGCTAGGAATGGCGATTGCTTCTGCAGACCAATCGAAGGCTAGACCAAAGTAACTCGATCTTTCCAAGAGGTGTGTGGCCCAACTTTTGAAAGAACCGCTAAGTGGAGAACTATTTGGTATTTTTCCGAAGCACTTTTCACCGTAATTGTCATAAGGTTGGTCTCTGCATCCTTACGCATACCAATGTCTTCACAGACGAAACAGGCTGAGGCCCAGTAATCTTGGCATTTTCAATAGTTGGTCTTAGAGACTACAAGAAAGTGTTCTTTTAAGTATTATTCCTTTGTGGTTTCAGCATTATTTTCAGAACCCAAGCAGGGTTCTCGCATTAGCATAAGAATCCTGCCTGGTAGTTGAGATTTCATGGTGGGGTGTAAGTGCGGGGCTTCTGTCAGCCCTGCCTTTGATTTGTTTACCTCCAGAGTTGGAAAGTGCATATTTGCGTGAGATGGGAAAAGTGTGGATCGTGCTTCCGATTTCATCCTGACACTTTGAAATGACCAGTGTGTTGGTAGTTATTTGCCATTTCCATGGCGTTTGGCACCGTAGTAGTCATGAGGTCGGTCTCTGCATCTTGAAGCCTATGATGCTTTTTGCAGACAAACCTCTGCTGAGGCCCAGGTAACTTGCTATTTCCCATAGATGGCACAGGAGCCTTGGAAGATAGGATTGTTTTCAGTATTATTTCACCATATTTTCACCACTGTTTCAAGAATCGGAGCCCTTTTCAAACCGTTATCGGAAGAATCCTTTGGAGATGAGATATTTTTCTGGGGTGGCAAGTGCAGGGCCTCTGTCAGTCCTGGGTTTGTTGGACTAGCGCCAGACATGAGAAGTGCGCCTTTGTGGGACAGGTGAATAGTGCGGATCCTGTTTCAGTCTAAAGACTGAAACAGGATCCGCACTTTTCACCGTTCCTTTCAGAATCATTTGATTCATCAGCTAGGAATGGCGATTGCTTCTGCAGACCAATCAAAGGCTAGACCAAAGTAACTCGGTCTTTCCAAGAGGTGTGTGGCCCAACTTTTGAAAGAACCGCTAAGTGGAGAACTATTTGGTATTTTTCCGAAGCACTTTTCACCGTAATTGTCATAAGGTTGGTCTCTGCATCCTTACGCATACCAATGTCTTCACAGACGAAACAGGCTGAGGCCCAGTAATCTTGGCATTTTCAATAGTTGGTCTTAGAGACTACAAGAAAGTGTTCTTTTAAGTATTATTCCTTTGTGGTTTCAGCATTATTTTCAGAACCCAAGCAGGGTTCTCGCATTAGCATAAGAATCCTGCCTGGTAGTTGAGATTTCATGGTGGGGTGTAAGTGCGGGGCTTCTGTCAGCCCTGCCTTTGATTTGTTTACCTCCAGAGTTGGAAAGTGCATATTTCCGTGAGATGGGAAAACTGTGGATCGTGCTTCAGATTTCATCCAGACACTTTGAAATGACCAGTGTGTTGGTAGTTATTTGCCATTTCCATGGCCTTTGGCACCGTAGTAGTCATGAGGTCGGTCTCTGCATCTTGAAGCCTATGATGCTTTTTGCAGAGAAACCTCTGCTGAGGCCCAGGTAACTTGCTATTTCCCATAGCTGGCACAGGAGCCTTGGAAGATAGGATTGTTTTCAGTATTATTTCACCATTTTTTCACCACTGTTTCAAGAACGGGAGCCCTTTTCAACCGTTAGCGGAAGAATCCTTCTTTGGAGATGAGATATTTTTCTGGGGTGGCAAGTGCAGGGCCTCTGTCAGTCCTGGGTTTGTTGGACTAGCGCCAGACATGAGAAGTGCGCCTTTGTGGGACAGGTGAATAGTGCGGATCCTGTTTCTGTCTAAAGACTGAAACAGGATCCGCACTTTTCACCGTTCCTTTCAGAATCATTTGATTCATCAGCTAGGAATGGCGATTGCTTCTCCAGACCAATCGAAGGCTAGGCCAAAGTAACTCGACCTTTCCAAGAGGTGTGTGGCCCAACTTTTGAAAGAACCGCTAAGTGGAGAACTATTTGGTATTTTTCCTAAGCACTTTTCACCGTAATTGTTCTAAGGTTGGTCTCTGCATCCTTAAGCATACCAGAGTTTTCACAGACGAAACAGGCTGAGGCCCATTAATCTTGGCATTTCCAAAAGTTGGTCCTAGAGACTACCAAGAAAGTGTTCTTTTAAGTATTATTCTGTTGTGGTTTCAGCATTATTTTCAAAACCCGAGCAGGGTTCTCTCATTAGCATAAGAATCCTGCCTGGTAGTTGAGATTTCATCGTGGGGTGAAAGTGCGGGGCTTCTGTCAGCCCTGCCTTTGATTTGTTTATCTCCAGAGTTGGAAAGTGCATAGTTGCGTGAGATGGGTAAAGTGTGGATCGTGCTTCCGATTTCATCCTGACACTTTGAAATGACCAGTGTGTTGGTAGTTATTTGCCCTTTCCATGGCGTTTGGCACCGTAATAGTCATGAGGTCGGTCTCTGCATCTTGAAGCCTATGATGCTTTTTGCAGAGAAACCTCTGCTGAGGCCCAGGTAACTTGCTATTTCCCATAGCTGGCACAGGAGCCTTTGGAAGATAGGATTGTTTTCAGTATTATTTCACCATTTTTTCACCACTGTTTCAAGAACGGGAGCCCTTTTCAACCGTTAGCGGAAGAATCCTTCTTTGGAGATGAGATATTTTTCTGGGGTGGCAAGTGCAGGGCCTCTGTCAGTCCTGGGTTTGTTGGACTAGCGCCAGACATGAGAAGTGCGCCTTTGTGGGACAGGTGAATAGTGCGGATCCTGTTTCAGTCTAAAGACTGAAACAGGATCCGCACTTTTCACCGTTCCTTTCAGAATCATTTGATTCATCAGCTAGGAATGGCGATTGCTTCTGCAGACCAATCGAAGGCTAGACCAAAGTAACTCGATCTTTCCAAGAGGTGTGTGGCCCAACTTTTGAAAGAACCGCTAAGTGGAGAACTATTTGGTATATTTCCGAAGCACTTTTCACCGTAATTGTCATAAGGTTGGTCTCTGCATCCTTACGCATACCAATGTCTTCACAGACGAAACAGGCTGAGGCCCAGTAATCTTGGCATTTTCAATAGTTGGTCTTAGAGACTACAAGAAAGTGTTCTTTTAAGTATTATTCCTTTGTGGTTTCAGCATTATTTTCAGAACCCAAGCAGGGTTCTCGCATTAGCATAAGAATCCTGCCTGGTAGTTGAGATTTCATGGTGGGGTGTAAGTGCGGGGCTTCTGTCAGCCCTGCCTTTGATTTGTTTACCTCCAGAGTTGGAAAGTGCATATTTGCGTGAGATGGGAAAAGTGTGGATCGTGCTTCCGATTTCATCCTGACACTTTGAAATGACCAGTGTGTTGGTAGTTATTTGCCATTTCCATGGCGTTTGGCACCGTAGTAGTCATGAGGTCGGTCTCTGCATCTTGAAGCCTATGATGCTTTTTGCAGACAAACCTCTGCTGAGGCCCAGGTAACTTGCTATTTCCCATAGATGGCACAGGAGCCTTGGAAGATAGGATTGTTTTCAGTATTATTTCACCATATTTTCACCACTGTTTCAAGAATCGGAGCCCTTTTCAAACCGTTATCGGAAGAATCCTTTGGAGATGAGATATTTTTCTGGGGTGGCAAGTGCAGGGCCTCTGTCAGTCCTGGGTTTGTTGGACTAGCGCCAGACATGAGAAGTGCGCCTTTGTGGGACAGGTGAATAGTGCGGATCCTGTTTCAGTCTAAAGACTGAAACAGGATCCGCACTTTTCACCGTTCCTTTCAGAATCATTTGATTCATCAGCTAGGAATGGCGATTGCTTCTGCAGACCAATCGAAGGCTAGACCAAAGTAACTCGGTCTTTCCAAGAGGTGTGTGGCCCAACTTTTGAAAGAACCGCTAAGTGGAGAACTATTTGGTATTTTTCCGAAGCACTTTTCACCGTAATTGTCCTAAGGTTGGTCTCTGCATCCTTACGCATACCAATGTCTTCACAGACGAAACAGGCTGAGGCCCAGTAATCTTGGCATTTTCAATAGTTGGTCTTAGAGACTACAAGAAAGTGTTCTTTTAAGTATTATTCCTTTGTGGTTTCAGCATTATTTTCAGAACCCAAGCAGGGTTCTCGCATTAGCATAAGAATCCTGCCTGGTAGTTGAGATTTCATGGTGGGGTGTAAGTGCGGGGCTTCTGTCAGCCCTGCCTTTGATTTGTTTACCTCCAGAGTTGGAAAGTGCATATTTGCGTGAGATGGGAAAAGTGTGGATCGTGCTTCAGATTTCATCCAGACACTTTGAAATGACCAGTGTGTTGGTAGTTATTTGCCATTTCCATGGTGTTTGGCACCGTAGTAGTCATGAGGTCGGTCTCTGCATCTTGAAGCCTATGATGCTTTTTGCAGAGAAACCTCTGCTGAGGCCCAGGTAACTTGCTATTTCCCATAGCTGGCACAGGAGCCTTGGAAGATAGGATTGTTTTCAGTATTATTTCACCATATTTTCACCACTGTTTCAAGAATCGGAGCCCTTTTCAACCGTTATCGGAAGAATCCTTTGGAGATGAGATATTTTTCTGGGGTGGCAAGTGCAGGGCCTCTGTCAGTCCTGGGTTTATTGGACTAGCGCCAGACATGAGAAGTGCGCCTTTGTGGGACAGGTGAATAGTGCGGATCCTGTTTCTGTCTAAAGACTGAAACAGGATCCGCACTTTTCACCGTTCCTTTCAGAATCATTTGATTCATCAGCTAGGAATGGCGATTGCTTCTCCAGACCAATCGAAGGCTAGGCCAAAGTAACTCGACCTTTCCAAGAGGTGTGTGGCCCAACTTTTGAAAGAACCGCTAAGTGGAGAACTATTTGGTATTTTTCCTAAGCACTTTTCACCGTAATTGTTCTAAGGTTGGTCTCTGCATCCTTAAGCATACCAGAGTTTTCACAGACGAAACAGGCTGAGGCCCGTTAATCTTGGCATTTCCAAAAGTTGGTCCTAGAGACTACCAAGAAAGTGTTCTTTTAAGTATTATTCTGTTGTGGTTTCAGCATTATTTTCAAAACCCGAGCAGGGTTCTCTCATAAGCATAAGAATCCTGCCTGGTAGTTGAGATTTCATCGTGGGGTGAAAGTGCGGGGCTTCTGTCAGCCCTGCCTTTGATTTGTTTATCTCCAGAGTTGGAAAGTGCATAGTTGCGTGAGATGGGTAAAGTGTGGATCGTGCTTCCGATTTCATCCTGACACTTTGAAATGACCAGTGTGTTGGTAGTTATTTGCCCTTTCCATGGCGTTTGGCACCGTAATAGTCATGAGGTCGGTCTCTGCATCTTGAAGCCTATGATGCTTTTTGCAGAGAAACCTCTGCTGAGGCCCAGGTAACTTGCTATTTCCCATAGCTGGCACAGGAGCCTTTGGAAGATAGGATTGTTTTCAGTATTATTTCACCATTTTTTCATCAGTGTTTCAAGAACGGGAGCCCTTTTCAACCGTTAGCGGAAGAATCCTTCTTTGGAGATGAGATATTTTTCTGGGGTGGCAAGTGCAGGGCCTCTGTCAGTCCTGGGTTTGTTGGACTAGCGCCAGACATGAGAAGTGCGCCTTTGTGGGACAGGTGAATAGTGCGGATCCTGTTTCAGTCTAAAGACTGAAACAGGATCCGCACTTTTCACCGTTCCTTTCAGAATCATTTGATTCATCAGCTAGGAATGGCGATTGCTTCTGCAGACCAATCGAAGGCTAGACCAAAGTAACTCGATCTTTCCAAGAGGTGTGTGGCCCAACTTTTGAAAGAACCGCTAAGTGGAGAACTATTTGGTATTTTTCCGAAGCACTTTTCACCGTAATTGTCATAAGGTTGGTCTCTGCATCCTTACGCATACCAATGTCTTCACAGACGAAACAGGCTGAGGCCCAGTAATCTTGGCATTTTCAATAGTTGGTCTTAGAGACTACAAGAAAGTGTTCTTTTAAGTATTATTCCTTTGTGGTTTCAGCATTATTTTCAGAACCCAAGCAGGGTTCTCGCATTAGCATAAGAATCCTGCCTGGTAGTTGAGATTTCATGGTGGGGTGTAAGTGCGGGGCTTCTGTCAGCCCTGCCTTTGATTTGTTTACCTCCAGAGTTGGAAAGTGCATATTTGCGTGAGATGGGAAAAGTGTGGATCGTGCTTCAGATTTCATCCAGACACTTTGAAATGACCAGTGTGTTGGTAGTTATTTGCCATTTCCATGGCGTTTGGCACCGTAGTAGTCATGAGGTCGGTCTCTGCATCTTGAAGCCTATGATGCTTTTTGCAGAGAAACCTCTGCTGAGGCCCAGGTAACTTGCTATTTCCCATAGCTGGCACAGGAGCCTTGGAAGATAGGATTGTTTTCAGTATTATTTCACCATATTTTCACCACTGTTTCAAGAATCGGAGCCCTTTTCAACCGTTATCGGAAGAATCCTTTGGAGATGAGATATTTTTCTGGGATGGCAAGTGCAGGGCCTCTGTCAGTCCTGGGTTTGTTGGACTAGCGCCAGACATGAGAAGTGCGCCTTTGTGGGACAGGTGAATGGTGCGGATCCTGTTTCTGTCTAAAGACTGAAACAGGATCCGCACTTTTCACCGTTCCTTTCAGAATCATTTGATTCATCAGCTAGGAATGGCGATTGCTTCTCCAGACCAATCGAAGGCTAGGCCAAAGTAACTCGATCTTTCCAAGAGATGTGTGGCCCAACTTTTGAAAGAACCGCTAAGTGGAGAACTATTTGGTATTTTTCCGAAGCACTTTTCACCGTAATTGTCATAAGGTTGGTCTCTGCATCCTTAAGCATACCAGAGTTTTCACAGACGAAACTGGCTGAGGCCCATTAATCTTGGCATTTCCAATAGTTGGTCCTAGAGACTACCAAGAAAGTGTTCTTTTAAGTATTATTCCGTTGTGGTTTCAGCATTATTTTCAGAACCCGAGCAGGGTTCTCGCATTAGCATAAGAATCCTGCCTGGTAGTTGAGATTTCTGGGTGGGGTGTAAGTGCGGGGCTTCTGTCAGCCCTGCCTTTGATTTGTTTACCTCCAGAGTTGGAAAGTGCATAGTTGCGTGAGATGGGAAAAGTGTGGATCGTGCTTCAGATTTCATCCTGACACTTTGAAATAAGCAGTGTGTTGGTAATTATTTGCCATTTCCATGGCGTTTGGCCCCGTAATAGTCATGAGGTCGGTCTCTGCCTCCTGAAGCCTATGATGCTTTTTGCAGAGAAACCTCTGCTGAGGCCCAGGTAACTTGCTATTTCCCATAGCTGGCACAGGAGCCTTGGAAGATAGGATTGTTTTCAGTATTATTTCACCATTTTCTCACCACTGTTTCAAGAACGGGAGCCCTTTTCAACTGGTAGCGGAAGAATCCTTCTTTGGAGATGAGATATTTTTCTGGGTTGCCAAGTGCAGGGCATCTGTCAGTCCTGGGTTTGTTGGACTAGCGCCAGACATGAGAAGTGCGCCTTTGTGGGACAGGTGAATATTGCGGATCCTGTTTCTGTCTAAAGACTGAAACAGGATCCGCACTTTTCACCGTTCCTTTCAGAATCATTTGATTCGTCAGCTAGGAATGGCGATTGCTTCACCAGACCAATCGAAGGCTAGGCCAAAGTAACTCGATCTTTCCAAGAGGTGTGTGGCCCAACTTTTGAAACAACTGCTAAGTGGATAACTATTTGGTATTTTTCCGAAGCACTTTTCACCGTAATTGTCATAAGGTTCCTCTCTGCATCCTTAAGCATACCAGAGTTTTCACAGACGAAACAGGCTGAGGCCCATTAATCTTGGCATTTCCAATAGTTGGTCCTAGAGACTAGCAAGAAAGTGTTCTTTTAAGTATTATTCCTTTGTGGTTTCAGCATTATTTTCAGAACCCGAGCAGGGTTCTCGCATTAGCATAAGAATCCTGCCTGGTAGTTGAGATTTCATGGTGGGGTGTAAGTGCGGGGCTTCTGTCAGCCCTGCCTTTGATTTGTTTACCTCCAGAGTTGGAAAGTGCATAGTTGCGTGAGATGGGAAAAGTGTGGATCGTGCTTCAGATTTCATCCTGACACTTTGAAATGACCAGTGTGTTGGTAATTATATGCCATTTCCATGGCGTTTGGCACCGTAATAGTCATGAGGTCGATCTCTGCATCCTGAAGCCTATGATGCTTTTTGCAGAGAAACCTGTGCTGAGGCCCAGGTAACTTGCTATTTCCCATAGCTGGCACAGGAGCCTTGGAAGATAGGATTGTTTTCAGTATTATTTCACCATTTTTTCACCACTGTTTCAAGAACGGGAGCCCTTTTCAACCGTTAGCGGAAGAATCCTTCTTTGGAGATGAGGTATTTTTCTGGAGTGGCAAGTGCAGGGCCTCTGTCAGTCCTGGGTTTGTTGGACTAGCGCCAGACATGAGAAGTGCGCCTTTGAGGGACAGGTGAATAGTGCGGATCCTGTTTCAGTCTAAAGACTGAAACAGGATCCGCACTTTTCACCGTTCCTTTCAGAATCATTTGATTCATCAGCTAGGAATGGCGATTGCTTTTCCAGACCAATCGATAGCTAGGCCAAAGTAACTCGATCTTTCCAAGAGGTGTGTGGCCCAACATTTGAAAGAACCGCTAAGTGGAAAACTATTTGGTATTTTTCCTAAGCACTTTTCACCGTAGTTGTCATAAAGTTGGTCTCTGCATCCTTAAGCATACCAGAGTTTTCACAGACGAAACAGGCTGAGGCCCATTAATCTTGGCATTTCCAATAGTTGGTCCTAGAGACTAGCAAGAAAGTGTTCTTTTAAGTATTATTCCGTTGTGGTTTCAGCATTATTTTCAGAACCCGAGCAGGGTTCTCGCATTAGCATAAGAATCCTGCCTGGTAGTTGAGATATCTGGGTTGGGTGTAGGTGCGGGGCTTCTGTCAGCCCTGCCTTTGATTTGTTTACCTCCAGAGTTGGAAAGTGCATATTTGCGTGAGATGGGAAAAGTGTGGATCGTGCTTCAGATTTCATCCAGACACTTTGAAATGACCAGTGTGTTGGTAGTTATTTGCCATTTCCATGGCGTTTGGCACCGTAGTAGTCATGAGGTCGGTCTCTGCATCTTGAAGCCTATGATGCTTTTTGCAGAGAAACCTCTGCTGAGGCCCAGGTAACTTGCTATTTCCCATAGCTGGCACAGGAGCCTTGGAATATAGGATTGTTTTCAGTATTATTTCACCATCCTTTCACCACTGTGTCAAGAACGGGAGCACTTTTCAACCGTTAGCGGAAGAATCATTCTTTGGAGATGAGATATTTTTCTGGGGTGGCAAGTGCAGGGCCTCTGTCAGTCCTGGGTTTGTTGGACTAGCGCCAGACATGAGAAGTGCGCCTTTGTGGGACAGGTGAATAGTGCGGATCCTGTTTCAGTCTAAAGACTGAAACAGGATCCGCACTTTTCACCGTTCCTTTCAGAATCATTTGATTCATCAGCTAGGAATGGCGATTGCTTCTCCAGACCAATCGAAGGCTAGGCCAAAGTAACTCGATCTTTCCAAGAGGTGTGTGGCCCAACTTTTGAAAGAACCGCTAAGTGGAGAACTATTTGGTATTTTTCCTAAGCACTTTTCACCGTAATTGTCCTAAGGTTGGTCTCTGCATCCTTATGCATACCAGAGTTTTCACAGACGAAACAGGCTGAGGCCCAGTAATCTTGGCATTTCCAAAAGTTGGTCCTAGAGACTACCAAGAAAGTGTTTTTTTAAGTATTATTCCATTGCGGTTTTAGCATTATTTTCAGAACCCGAGCAGGGTTCTCGCATTAGCATAAGAATCCTGCCTGGTAGTTGAGAGTTCTGGGTGGGGTGTAAGTGTGGGGCTTCTGTCAGCCCTGCCTTTGATTTGTTTTCCTCCAGAGTTGGAAAGTGCATAATTGCGTGAGATGGGAAAAGTGTAGATCGTGCTTCAGATTTCATCCTGACACTTTGAAATGACCAGTGTGTTGGTAATTATTTGCCATTTCCATGGTGTTTGGCACCGTAATAGTCATGAGGTCGGTCTCTGCATCCTGAAGCCTATGATGCTTTTTGCAGAGAAACCTCTGCTGAGGCCCAGGTAACCTGCTATTTCCCATAGCTGGCACAGGAGCCTTGGAAGATAGGATTGTTTTCAGTATTATTTCACCATTTTTTCACCACTGTTTCAAGAACGGGAGCCCTTTTCAACCGTTAGCGGAAGAATCCTTCTTTGGAGATGAGATATTTTTCTGGGGTGGCAAGGGCAGTGCCTCTGTCAGTCCTGGGTTTGTTGGACTAGCGGCAGACATGAGAAGTGCGCCTTTGTGGGACAGGTGAATAGTGCGGATCCTGTTTCAGTCTAAAGACTGAAACAGGATTCGCACTTTTCCCCGTTCCTTTCAGAATCATTTGATTCATGAGCTAGGAATGGCGATTGCTTCACCAGACCCATCGAAGGCTAGGCCAAAGTAACTCGATCTTTCCAAGAGGTGTGTGGCCCAACATTTGAAAGAACCGCTAAGTGGAGCACTTTTTGTTATTTTTCCGAAGCGCTTTTCAACGTAATTGTCATAAGGTTGGTCTCTGCATCCTTAAGCATACCAGAGTTTTCACAGATGAAACAGGCTGAGGCCCAGTAATCTTGGCATTTCCAATAGTTGGTCTTAGAGACTACCAAGAAAGTGTTCTTTTAAGTATTATTCAATTGTGGTTTCAGCATTATTTTCAGTACCCGAGCAGGGTTCTCGCATTAGCATAAGAATCCTGCCTGGTAGTTGAGATTTCATGGTGGGGTGTAAGTGCGGGGCTGCTGTCAGCCCTGCCTTTGATTTGTTTACCTCCAGAGTTGGAAAGTGCATACTTGCGTGAGATGGGAAAAGTGTGGATCGTGCTTCAGATTTCATCCTGACACTTTGAAATGACCAGTGTGTTGGTAATTATTTGCCATTTCCATGGCGTTTGGCACCGTAATAGTCATGAGGTCGGTCTCTGCATCCTGAAGCCTATGATGCTTTTTGCAGAGAAACCTCTGCTGAGGCCCAGGTAACTTGCTATTTCCCATAGCTGGCACAGGAGCCTTGGAAGATAGGAATGTTTTCAGTATTATTTCACCATTTTTTCACCACTGTTTCAAGAACGGGAGCCCTTTTCAACTGTTAGCGGAGGAATCCTTCTTTGGAGATGAGATATTTTTCTGGGGTGGCAAGTGCAGGGCCTCTGTCAGTCCTGGGTTTGTTGGACTAGCACCAGACATGAGAAGTGCGACTTTGTGGGACAGGTGAATAGTGCGGATCCTGTTTCAGTCTAAAGACTGAAACAGGATCCGCACTTTTCACCGTTCCTTTCAGAATCATTTGATTCATCAGCTAGGAATGGCGAATGCTTCTCCAGACCAATCGAAGGCTAGGCCAAAGTAACTCGATCTTTCCAAGAGGTGTGTGGCCCAACTTTTGAAAGAACCGCTAAGTGGAGAACTATTTGGTATTTTTCCTAAGCACTTTTCACCGTAATTGTCCTAAGTTTGGTCTCTGCATCCTTAAGCATACCAGAATTTTCACAGACGAAACAGGCTGAGGCCCATTAATCTTGGCATTTCCAATAGTTGGTCCTAGAGACTACCAAGAAAGTGTTCTTTTAAGTATTATTCTGTTGTGGTTTCAGCATTATTTTCAGAACCCAAGCAGGGTTCTCGCATTAGCATAAGAATCCTGCCTGGTAGTTGAGATTTCATGGTGGGGTGTAAGTGCGGGGCTTCTGTCAGCCCTGCCTTTGATTTGTTTACCTCCAGAGTTGGAAAGTGCATAGTTGCGTGAGATGGGAAAAGTGTGGATCGTGCTTCAGATTTCATCCTGACACTTTGAAATGACCAGTGTGTTGGTAATTATTTGCCATTTCCATGGCGTTTGGCCCCGTAATAGTCATGAGGTCGGTCTCTGCATCCTGAAGCCTATGATGCTTTTTGCAGAGAAACCTCTGCTGAGGCCCAGGTAACTTGCTATTTCCCATAGCTGGCACAGGAACCTTGGAAGATAGGATTGTTTTCAGTACTATTTCACCATTTTTTCACCACTGTTTCAAGGACGGGAGCCCTTTTCAACCGTTACCGGAAGAATCCTTCTTTGGAGATGAGATATTTTTCTGGGGTGGCAAGTGCAGGGCCTCTGTCAGTCCTGGGTTTGTTGGACTAGCGCCAGACATGAGAAGTGCGCCTTTGTGGGACAGGTGAATAGTGCGGATCCTGTTTCAGTCTAAAGACTGAAACAGGATCCGCACTTTTCACCGTTCTTTCAGAATCATTTGATTCATCAGCTAGGAATGTCGATTGCTTCTCCAGACCAATCGAAGGCTAGGCCAAAGTAACTCGAACTTTCCAAGAGGTGTGTGGCCCAACTTTTGAAAGAACCGCTAAATGGAGAACTATTTGTTATTTTTCCGAAGCACTTTTCACCGTAATTGTCCTAAGGTTGGTCTCTGCATCCTTAAGCATACGAGAGTTTTCACAGACGAAACAGGCTGAGGCCCAGTAATCTTGGCATTTCCAATATTTGGTCTTAGAGACTACCAAGAAAGTGTTCTTTTAAGTATTATTCAATTGTGGTTTCAGCATTATTTTCAGAACCCGAGCAGGGTTCTTGCATTAGCATAAGAATCCTGCCTGGTAGTTGAGATTTCATGGTGGGGTGTAAGTGCGGGGCTTCTGTCAGCCCTGCCTTTGATTTGTTTACCTCCAGAGTTGGAAAGTGCATATTTGCGTGAGATGGGAAAAGTGTGGATCGTGCTTCAGATTTCATCCTGACACTTTGAAATGACCAGTGTGTTGGTAATTATTTGCCATTTCCATGGCGTTTGGCCCCGTAATAGTCATGAGGTCGGTCTCTGCATCCTGAAGCCTATGATGCTTTTTGCAGAGAAACCTCTGCTGAGGCCCAGGTAACTTGCTATTTCCCATAGCTGGCACAGGAGCCTTGGAAGATAGGATTGTTTTCAGTATTATTTCACCATTTTTTCACCACTGTTTCAAGAACGGGAGCCCTTTTCAACCGTTAGCGGAAGAATCCTTCTTTGGAGATGAGATATTTTTCTGGGGTGGCAAGTGCAGGGCCTCTGTCAGTCCTGGGTTTGTTGGACTAGCGCCAGACATGAGAAGTGCGCCTTTGTGGGACAGGTGAATAGTGCGGATCCTGTTTCAGTCTAAAGACTCAAACAGGATCCGCACTTTTCACCGTTCTTTCAGAATCATTTGATTCATCAGCTAGGAATGTCGATTGCTTCTCCAGACCAATCGAAGGCTAGGCCAAAGTAACTCGAACTTTCCAAAAGGTGTGTGGCCCAACTTTTGAAAGAACCGCTAAATGGAGAACTATTTGTTATTTTTCCGAAGCACTTTTCACCGTAATTGTCCTAAGGTTGGTCTCTGCATCCTTAAGCATACCAGAGTTTTCACAGACGAAACAGGCTGAGGACCAGTAATCTTGGCATTTCCAATAGTTGGTCCTAGAGACTACCAAGAAAGTGTTCTTTTAAGTATTATTCCGTTGTGGTTTCAGCATTATTTTCAGAACCCGAGCAGGGTTCTCGCATTAGCATAAGAATCCTGCCTGGTAGTTGAGATTTCATGGTGGGGTGTAAGTGCGGGGCTTCTGTCAGCCCTGCCTTTGATTTGTTTACCTCCAGAGTTGGAAAGTGCATATTTGCGTGAGATGGGAAAAGTGTGGATCAGGCTTCAGATTTCATCCAGACAGTTTGAAATGACCAGTGTGTTGGTAATTATTTGCCATTTCCATGGCGTTTGGCCCCGTAATAGTCATGAGGTCGGTCTCTGCATCCTGAAGCCTATGATGCTTTTTGCAGAGAAACCTCTGCTGAGGCCCAGGTAACTTGCTATTTCCCATAGCTGGCACAGGAGCCTTGGAAGATAGGATTGTTTTCAGTATTATTTCACCATTTTTTCCCCACTGTTTCAAGGACGGGAGCCCTTTTCAACCGTTAGCGAAAGAATCCATCTTTGGAGATGAGATATTTTTCTGGGGTGGCAAGTGCAGGGCCTCTGTCAGTCCTGGGTTTGTTGGACTAGCGCCAGACATGAGAAGTGCGCCTTTGTGGGACAGGTGAATAGTGCGGATCCTGTTTCAGTCTAAAGACTGAAACAGGATCCGCACTTTTCACCGTTCCTTTCAGAATCATTTGATTCATCAGCTAGGAATGGCGATTGCTTCTCCAGACCAATCGAAGACTAGGCCAAAGTAACTCGATCTTTCCAAGAGGTGAGTGGCCCAACTTTTGAAAGAACCGCTAAGTGGAAAACTATTTGATATTTTTCCGAAGCACTTTTCACCGTAATTGCCCTAAGGTTGGTCTCTGCATCCTTAAGCATACCAGAGTTTTCACAGACGAAACAGGCTGAGGACCAGTAATCTTGGCATTTCCAATAGTTGGTCCTAGAGACTACCAAGAAAATGTTCTTTTAAGTATTATTCTGCTGTGGTTTCAGCATTATTTTCAGAACCCGAGCAGGGTTCTCGCATTAGCATAACAATCCTGCCTGGTAGTTGAGATTTCATGGTGGGGTGTAAGTGAGGGGCTTCTGTCAGCCCTGCCTTTGATTTGTTTACCCCCAGAGTTGGAAAGTGCATATTTGCGTGAGATGGGAAAAGTGTGGATCGTGCTTCAGATTTCATCCTGACACTTTGAAATGACCAGTGTGTTGGTAATTATTTGCCATTTCCATGGCGCTTGGCACCGTAATAGTCATGAGGTTGGTCTCCGCATCTTGAAGCCTATGATGCTTTTTGCAGAGAAACCTCTGCTGAGGCCCAGGTAACTTGCTCTTTCCCATAGCTGGCACAGGAGCCTTGGAAGATAGGATTGTTTTCAGTATTATTTCACCATTTTTTCACCACTGTTTCAAGAACGGGAGCCCTTTTCAACCGTTAGCGGAAGAATCCTTCTTTGGAGATGAGATATTTTTCTGGGGTGGCAAGTGCAGGGCCTCTGTCAGTCCTGGGTTTGTTGGACTAGCGCCAGACATGAGAAGTGCGCCTTTGTGGGACAGGTGAATAGTGCGGATCCTGTTTCAATCTAAAGACTGGAACAGGACCGGCACTTTTCACCGTTCCTTTCAGAATCATTTGATTCATCAGCTAGGAATGGCGATTGCTTCTCCAGACCAATCGAAGGCTAGGCCAAAGTAACTCGATCTATCCAAGAGGTGTGTGGCCCAACTTTTGAAAGAACCGCTAAGTGGAGAACTATTTGGTATTTTTCCTAAGCACTCTTCACCGTAATTGTCCTAAGGTTGGTCTCTGCATCCTTAAGCATACCAGAGTTTTCACAGACGAAACAGGCTGAGGCCCATTAATCTTGGCATTTCCAATAGTTGGTCCTAGAGACTACCAAGAAAGTGTTCTTTTAAGTATTATTCTGTTGTGGTTTCAGCATTATTTTCAGTACCCGAGCAGGTTTCTCGCATTAGCATAAGAATCCTGCCTGGTAGTTGAGATTTCATGGTGGGGTGTAAGTGCGGGGCTCCTGTCAGCCCTGCCTTTGATTTGTTTACCTCGAGAGTTGGAAAGTGCATATTTGCGTGAGATGGGAAAAGTGTGGATCGTGCTTCAGATTTCATCCAGACACTTTGAAATGACCAGTGTGTTGGTAATTATTTGCCATTTCCATGGCGTTTGGCACCGTAATAGTCATGAGGTCGGTCTCTGAATCCTGAAGCCTATGATGCTTTTTGCAGAGAAACCTCTGCTGAGGCCCAGGTAACTTGCTATTTCCCATAGCTGGCACAGGAGCCTTGGAAGATAGGATTGTTTTCCGTATTATTTCACCATTTTTTCACCACTGTTTCAAGAATCGGAGCCCTTTTGAACCGTTAGCGGAAGAATCCTTCTTTGGAGATGAGATATTTTTCTGGGGTGGCAAGTGCAGGGCCTCTGTCAGTCCTGGGTTTGTTGGACTAGCGCCAGACATGAGAAGTGCGCCTTTGTGGGACAGGTGAATAGTGCGGATCCTGTTTCAATCTAAAGACTGGAACAGGACCCTCACTTTTCAACGTTCCTTTCAGAATCATTTGATTCATCAGCTAGGAATGGCGATTGCTTCTCCAGACCAATCGAACACCAGGCCAAAGTAACTCGATCTTTCCAAGAGGTGTGTGGCCCAACTTTTGAAAGAACCGCGAAGTGGAGAACTATTTGGTATTTTTCCTAAGCACTTTTCACCGTAATTGTCCTAAGGTTGGTCTCTGCATCCTTAAGCATACCAGAGTTTTCACAGACGAAACAGGCTGAGGCCCATTAATCTTGGCATTTCCAATAGTTGGTCCTAGAGACTACCAAGAAAGTGTTCTTTTAAGAATTATTCTGTTGTGGTTTCAGCATTATATTCAGTACCCGAGCAGGGTTCTCGCATTAGCATAAGAATCCTGCCTGGTAGTTGAGATTTCATGGTGGGGTGTAAGTGCGGGGCTCCTGTCAGCCCTGCCTTTGATTTGTTTACCTCCAGTGTTGGAATGTGCATAGTTGCGTGAGATGGGAAAAGTGTGGATCGTGCTTCAGATTTCATCCTGACACTTTGAAATGACCAGTGTGTTGGTAATTATTTGCCATTTCCATGGCGTTTGGCCCCGTAATAGTCTTGAGGTCGGTCTCTGCATCCTGAAGCCTATGATGCTTTTTGCAGAGAAACCTCTGCTGAGGCCCAGGTAACTTGCTATTTCCCATAGCTGGCACAGGAGCCTTGGAAGATAGGATTGTTTTCAGTATTATTTCATCATTTTTTCACCACTGTTTCAAGAACGGGAGCCCTTTTCAACCGTTAGCGGAAGAATCCTTCTTTGGAGATGAGATATTTTTCTGGGGTGGCAAGTGCAGGGCCTCTGTCAGTCCTGGGTTTGTTGGACAAGCGCCAGACATGAGAAGTGCGCCTTTGTGGCACAGGTGAATAGTGCGGATCCTGTTTCAGTCTAAAGACTGAAACAGGATCTGCACTTTTCACCGTTCCTTTCAGAATCATTTGATTCAACAGCTAGGAATGGCGATTGCTTCTCCAGACCAATCGAAGGCTAGGCCAAAGTAACTCGATATTTCCAAGAGGTTTGTGGCCCAACTTTTGAAAGAACTGCTAAGTGGAGAACTATTTGATATTTTTCTGAAGCACTTTTCACCGTAATTGTCATAAGGTTGGTCTCTGCATCCTTAAGCATACGAGAGTTTTCACAGACGAAACAGGCTGAGGCCAAGTAATCTTGGCATTTCCAATAGTTTGTCCTAGAGACTACCAAGAAAGTGTTCTTTTAAGTATTATTCCGTTGTGGTTTCAGCATTATTTTCAGAACCCGAGCAGGGTTCTCGCATTAGCATAAGAATCCTGCCTGGTAGTTGAGATTTCTGGGTGGGGTATAAGTTGGGGGATTCTGTCAGCCCTGCCTTTGATTTGTTTACCTCCAGAGTTGGAAAGTGCATAATTGCGTGAGATGGGAAAAGTGTGGATCGTGCTTCAGATTTCATCCTGACATTTGAAATGATCAGTGTGTTGGTAATTATTGGCCATTTCCATGGCGTTTGGCCCCGTAATAGTCATGAGGTCGGTCTCTGCATCCTGAAGCCTATGATGCTTTTTCCAGAGAAACCTCTGCTGAGGCCCAGGTAACTTACTACTTCCCATAGCTGGCACAGGAGCCTTGGAAGATAGGATTGTTTTCAGTATTATTTCACCATCCCTTCACCACTGTTTCAAGAACGGGAGCCCTTTTCAACCGTTAGCGGAAGAATCCTTCTTTGGAGATGAGATATTTTTCTGGGGTGGCAAGTGCAGGGCCTCTGTCAGTCCTGGGTTTCTTGGACTAGCGCCAGACATGAGAAGTGCGCCTTTGTGGGACAGGTGAATAGTGCGGATCCTGTTTCAGTCTAAAGACTGAAACAGGATCCACACTTTTCACCGTTCCTTTCAGAATCATTTGATTCATCAGCTAGGAATGGCGATTGCTTCTCCAGACCAATCGAAGGCTAGGCCAAAGTAACTCGATCTTTCCAAGAGGTGTGTGGCCCAACTTTTGAAAGAACCGCTAAGTGGAGAACTATTTGGTATTTTTCCTAAGCACTTTTCACCGTAATTGTCCTAAGGTTGGTCTCTGCATCCTTAAGCATACCAGAGTTTTCACAGACGAAACAGGCTGAGGCCCATTAATCTTGGCATTTCCAATAGTTGGTCCTAGAGACTACCAAGAAAGTGTTCTTTTAAGTATTATTCCGTTGTGGTTTCAGCATTATTTTCAGAACCTGAGCAAGGTTCTCGCATTAGCATAAGAATCCTGCCTGGTAGTTGAGATTTCTGGGTGGGGTGTAAGTGCAGGGCTTCTGTCAGCCCTGCCTTTGATTTGTTTACCTCAAGAGTTGGAAAGTGCATATTTGCGTGAGATGGGAAAAGTGTGGATCGTGCTTCAGATTTCATCCTGACACTTTGAAATGACCAGTGTGTTGCTAATTATTTGCCATTTCCATGGCGGTTGGCACGGTAATAGTCATGAGGTCGGTCTCTGCAACCTGAAGCCTATGATGCTTTTTGCAGAGAAACCTCTGCTGTGGCCCTGATAACTTGCGATTTCCCATAGCTGGCACAGGAGCCTTGGAAGATAGGATTGTTTTCAGTATTAATTCACCATTTTTTCACCACTGTTTCAAGGACGGGAGCCCTTATCAACCGTTAGCGGAAGAATCCTTCTTTGGAGATGAGATATTTTTCTGGGGTGGCAAGTGCAGGGCCTCTGTCAGTCCTGGGTTTGTTGGACTAGCACCAGACATGAGAAGTGCGCCTTTGTGGGACAGGTGAATAGTGCGGATCCTGTTTCAGTCTAAAGACTGAAACAGGATCCGCACTTTTCACCGTTCCTTTCAGAATCATTTGATTCATCAGCTAGGAATGGCGATTGCTTCTCCAGACCAATCGAAGGCTAGGCCAAAGTAACTCGATCTTTCCAAGAGGTGTGTGGCCCAACTTTTGAAAGAACCGCTAAGTGGAGAACTATTTGGTATTTTTCCGAAGCACTTTTCAACGTAATTGTCCTAAGGTTGGTCTCTGCATCCTTAAGCATACAAGAGTTTTCACAGACGAAACAGGCTGAGGCCCAGTAATCTTGGCATTTCCAATAGTTGGTCCTAGAGACTACCAAGAAAGTGTTCTTTTAAGTATTATTCTGTTGTGGTTTCAGCATTATTTTCAGAACCTGAGCAGGGTTCTCGCATTAGCATAAGAATCCTGCCTGGTAGTTGAGATTTCATGGTGGGGTGTAATTGCGGGGCTTCTGTCAGCCCTGCCTTTGATTTGTTTACCTCCAGTGTTGGAAAGTGCATATTTGCGTGAGATGGGAAAAGTGTGGATCGTGCTTCAGATTTCATCCTGACACTTTGAAATGACCAGTGTGTTGCTAATTATTTGCCATTTCCATGGCGTTTGGCACGGTAATAGTCATGAGGTCGGTCTCTGCATCCTGAAGCCTATGATGCTTTTTGCAGAGAAACCTCTGCTGTGGCCCTGATAACTTGCTATTTCCCATAGCTGGCACAGGAGCCTTGGAAGATAGGATTGTTTTCCGTATTATTTCACCATTTTTTCACCACTGTTTCAAGAACGGGAGCCCTTTTCAACCGTTAGCGGAAGAAGCCTTCTTTGGAGATGAGATATTTTTCTGGGGTGGCAAGTGCAGGGCCTCTGTCAGTCCTGGGTTTGTTGGGCTAGCGCCAGACATGAGAAGTGCGCCTTTGTGGGACAGGTGAATAGTGCGGATCCTGTTTCAGTCTGGATACGCACTTTTCACCGTTCCTTTCAGAATCATTTGATTCATCAGCTAGGAATGCCGATTGCTTCTCCAGACCAATCGAAGGCTAGGCCAAAGTAACTCGATCTTTCCAAGAGGTGTGTGGCCCAACTTTTGAAAGAACCGCTAAGTGGAGAACTATTTGTTATTTTTCCGAAGCACTTTTCACCGTAATTGTCATAAGGTTGGTCTCTGCATCCTTAAGCATACCAGTGTCTTCACAGACGAAACAGGCTGAGGCCCAGTAATCTTGGCATTTCCAGTAGTTGGTCTTAGAGACTACCAAGAAAATTTTCCTTTATGTATTATTCCTTTGTGGTTTCAGCATTATTTTCAGAACCCGAGTAGGGTTCTCGCATTAGCATAAGAATCCTGCCTGGTAGTTGAGATTTCTGGGTGGGGTGTAAGTGCGGGGCTTCTGTCAGCCCTGCCTTTGATTTGTTTACCTCCAGAGTTGGAAAGTGCATATTTGCGTGAGATGGGTAAAGTGTGGATCGCGCTTCAGATTTCATCCAGACACTTTGAAATTACCAGTGTGTTGGTAATTATTTGCCATTTCCATGGCGTTTGGCACCGTAATAGTCATGAGGTCGGTCTCTGCATCCTGAAGCCTATGATGCTTTTTGCAGAGAAACCTCTGCTGAGGCCCAGGTAACTTGCTATTTCCCATAGCTGGCACAGGAGCCTTGGAAGATAGGATTGTTTTCAGTATTATTTCACCATTTTTTCACCACTGTTTCAAGGACGGGAGCCCTTTTCAACCGTTAGCGGAAGAATCCTTCTTTGGAGATGAGATATTTTTCTGGGGTGGCAAGTGCAGGGCCTCTGTCAGTCCTGGGTTTGTTGGACTAGCGCCAGACATGAGAAGTGCGCCTTTGTGGGACAGGTGAATAGTGCGGATCCTGTTTCAGTCTAAAGACTGAGACAGGATCCGCACTTTTCACCGTTCCTTTCAGAATCATTTGATTCATCAGCTAGGAATGGCGATTGCTTCTCCAGAACAATCGAAGGCTAGGCCAAAGTAACTCGATCTTTCCAAGAGGTGTGTGGCCCAACTTTTGAAAGAACCGCTAAGTGGAGAACTATTTGGTATTTTTCCTAAGCACTTTTCACCGTAATTGTCCTAAGGTTGGTCTCTGCATCCTTAAGCATACCAGAGTTTTCACAGACGAAACAGGCTGAGGCCCATTAGTCTTGGCATTTCCAATAGTTGGTCCTAGAGACTACCAAGAAAGTGTTCTTTTAAGTATTATTCTGTTGTGGTTTCAGCATTATTTTCAGAACCCGAGCAGGGTTCTCGCATTAGCATAAGAATCCTGCCTGGTAGTTGAGATTTCTGGGTGGGGTATAAGTTGGGGGATTCTGTCAGCCCTGCCTTTGATTTCTTTACCTCCAGAGTTGGAAAGTGCATAATTGCGTGAGATGGGAAAAGTGTGGATTGTGTTTCAGATTTCATACTGACATTTGAAATGATCAGTGTGTTGGTAATTATTTGCCATTTCCATGGCGTTTGGCACCTTAATAGTCATGAGGTCGGTCTCTGCATCCTGAAGCCTATGATGCCTTTTGCAGAGAAACCTCTGTTGAGGCCCAGGAAACTTGCTATTTCCCATAGCTGTCACAGGAGCCTTGGAAGATAGGATTGTTTTCAGTATTATTTCACCATTTTTTCACCACTGTTTCAAGGACGGGAGCCCTTTTCAACCGTTAGCGGAAGAATCCTTCTTTGGAGATGAGATATTTTTCTGGGGTGGCAAATGCAGGGCCTCTGTCAGTCCTTGGTTTGTTGGACTAGCGCCAGACATGAGAAGTGCGCCTTTGTGGGACAGGTGAATAGTGCGGATCCTGTTTCAGTCTAAAGACTGAAACAGCATCCGCACTTTTCACCGTTCCTTTCAGAATCATTTGACTCATCAGCTAGGAATGGCGATTGCTTCTCCAGACCAATCGAAGGCTAGGCCAAAGTACCTCGATCTTTCCAAGAGGTGTGTGGCCCAACTTTTGAAAGAACCGCTAAGTGGAGAACTATTTGGTATTTCTCCTAAGCACTTTTCACCGTAATTGTCCTAAGGTTGGTATCTGCATCCTTAAGCATACCAGAGTTTTTCACAGACGAAACAGGCTGAGGCCCATTAATCTTGACATTTCCAAAAGTTGGTCCTAGAGACTACCAAGAAAGTGGTCTTTAAGTATTATTCTGTTGTGGTTTCAGCATTATTTTCAGAACCCGAGCAGGGTTCTCGCATTAGCATAAGAATCCTGCCTGGTAGTTGAGATTTCATGGTGGGGTGTAAGTGCGGGGCTTCTGTCAGCCCTGCCTTTGATTTGTTTACCTCCAGAGTTGGAAAGTGCATAGTTGCGTGAGATGGGAAAAGTGTAGATCGTGCTTCAGATTTCATCCTGACACTTTGAAATGACCAGTGTGTTGGTAATTATTTGCCATTTCCATGGCATTTGGCACCGTAATAGTCATGAGGTCGGTCTCTGCATCCTGAAGCCTATGATGCTTTTTGCAGAGAAACCTCTGCTGAGGCCCAGGTAACTTGCTATTTCCCATAGCTGGCACAGGAGCCTTGGAAGATAGGATTGTTTTCAGTATTATTTCACCATTTTTTCACCACTGTTTCAAGGACGGGAGCCCTTTTCAACCGTTAGCGGAAGAATCCTTCTTTGGAGATGAGATATTTATCTGGGGTGGCAAGTGCAGGGCCTCTGTCAGTCCTGGGTTTGTTGGACTAGCGCCAGACATGAGAAGTGCGCCTTTGTGGGACAGGTGAATAGTGCGGATCCTGTTTCAGTCTACAGACTGAAACAGGATCCGCACTTTTCACCGTTCCTTTCAGAATCATTTGATTCATCAGCTAGGAATGGCGATTGCTTCTCCAGACCAATCGAAGGCTAGGCCAAAGTACCTCGATCTTTCCAAGAGGTGTGTGGCCCAACTTTTGAAAGAACCGCTAAGTGGAGAACTATTTGGTATATTTCCTAACCACTTTTCACCGTAATTGTCCTAAGGTTGGTCTCTGCATCCTTAAGCATACCAGTGTCTTCACAGACGAAACAGGCTGAGGCCCAGTAATCTTGGCATTTCCAATAGTTGGTCTTAGAGACTACCAAGAAAGTGTTCTTTTAAGTATTATACCTTAGTGGTTTCAGCATTATTTTCAGTACCCGAGCAGGGTTATCGCATTAGCATAAGAATCCTGCCTGGTAGTTGAGATTTCATGGTGGGGTGTAAGTGCGGGGCTTCTGTCTGCCCTGCCTTTGATTTGTTTACCTCCAGAGTTGGAAAGTGCATATTTGCGTGAGATGGGAAAAGTGTGGATCGTGCTTCAGATTTCATCCTGGCACTTTGAAATGACCAGTGTGTTGGTAATTATTTGCCATTTCCATGGCGTTTGGCCCCGTAATAGTCATGAGGTCGGTCTCTGCATCCTGAAGCCTATGATGCTTTTTGCAGAGAAACCTCCGCGGAGGCCCAGGTAACTTGCTATTTCCCATAGCTGGCACAGGGGCCTTGGAAGATAGGATTGTTTTCAGTATTATTTCATCATTTTTTCACCACTGTTTCAAGAACGGGAGCCCTTTTCAACCATTAGCGGAAGAATCCTTCTTTGGAGATGAGATATTTTTCTGGGGTGGCAAGTGCAGGGCCTCTGTCAGTCTTGTGTTTGTTGGACTAGCGCCAGACATGAGAAGTGTGCCTTTGTGGGACAGGTGAATAGTGCGGATCCTGTTTCAGTCTAAAGACTGAAACAGGATCCGCACTTTTCACCGTTCCTTTCAGAATCATTTGATTCATCAGCTAGGAATGGCGATTGCTTCTCCAGACCAATCGAAGGCTAGGCCAAAGTAACTCGATCTTTCCAAGAGGTGTGTTGCCCAACTTTTGAAAGAACCGCTAAGTGGAGAACTATTTGGTATTTTTCCTAAGCACTTTTCACCGTAATTGTCCTAAGGTTGGTATCTGCATCCTTAAGCATACCAGAGTTTTTCACAGACGAAACAGGCTGAGGCCCATTAATCTTGACATTTCCAAAAGTTGGTCCTAGAGACTACCAAGAAAGTGTTCTTTTAAGTATTATTCTGTTTTGGTTTCAGCATTATTTTCAGAACCCGAGCAGGGTTCTCGCATTAGCATAAGAATCCTGCCTGGTAGTTGAGATTTCATGGTGGGGTGTAAGTGCGGGGCTTCTGTCAGCCCTGCCTTTGATTTGTTTACCTACAGAGTTGGAAAGTGCATAGTTGCGTGAGATGGGAAAAGTGTGGATCGTGCTTCAGATTTCATCCTGACACTTTGAAATGACCAGTGTGTTGGTAATTATTTGCCAATTCCATGGCGTTTGGCCCCGTAATAGTCATGAGGTCGGTCTCTGCATCCTGAAGCCTATGATGCTTTTTGCAGAGAAACCTCTGCTGAGGCCCAGGTAACTTGCTATTTCCCATAGCTGGCACAGGAGCCTTGGAAGATAGGATTGTTTTCAGTATTATTTCACCATTTTTTCACCACTGTTTCAAGAACGGGAGCCCTTTTCAACCGTTATCGGAAGAATCCTTCTTTGGAGATGAGATATTTTCCTGGGGTGGCAAGTGCAGGGCCTCTGTCAGTCCTGGGTTTGTTGGGCTAGCGCCAGACATGAGAAGTGCGCCTTTGTGGGACAGGTGAATAGTGCGGATCCTGTTTCAGTCTAAAGACTGAAACAGGATCCGCACTTTTCACCGTTCCTTTCAGAATCATTTGATTCATCAGCTAGGAATGCCGATTGCTTCTCCAGACCAATCGAAGGCTAGGCCAAAGTAACTCGATCTTTCCAAGAGGTGTGAGGCCCAACTTTTGAAAGAACCGCTAAGTGGAGAACTATTTGGTATTTTTCCTAAGCACTTTTCACCGTAATTGTCCTAATGTTACTCTCTGCATCCGTAAGCATACCAGAGTTTTCACAGACGAAACAGGCTGAGGCCCATTAATCTTGGCATTTCCAAAAGTTTGTCCTAGAGACTACCAAGAAAGTGTTCTCTTAAGTATTATTCTGTTGTGGTTTCAGCATTATTTTCAGAACCCGAGCAGGGTTCTCGCATTAGCATAAGAATCCTGCCTGGTAGTTGAGATTTCATGGTGGGGTGTAAGTGCGGGGCTTCTGTCAGCCCTGCCTTTGATTTGTTTACCTCCAGAGTTGGAAAGTGCATAGTTGCGTGAGATGGGAAAACTGTGGATCGTGCTTCAGATTTCATCCTGACACTTTGAAATGACCAGTGTGTTGGTAATTATTTGCCATTTCCATGGCGTTTGGCACCGTAATAGTCATGAGGTCGGTCTCTGCATCCTGAAGCCTATGATGCTTTTTGCAGAGAAACCTCTGCTGAGGCCCAGGTAACTTGCTATTTCCCATAGCTGGCACAGGAGCCTTGGAAGATAGGATTGTTTTCAGTATTATTTCACCATTTTTTCACCACTGTTTCAAGAACGGGAGCCCTTTTCAACGGTTAGCGGAAGAATCCTTCTTTGGAGATGAGATATTTTTCTGGGGTGGCAAGTGCAGGGCCTCTGTCAGTCCTGGGTTTGTTGGACTAGCGCCAGACATGAGAAGTGCGCCTTTGTGGGACAGGTGAATAGTGCGGATCCTGTTTCAGTCTAAAGACTGAAACAGGATCCGCACTTTTCACCGTTCCTTTCAGAATCATTTGATTCATCAGCTAGGAATGGCGATTGCTTCTCCAGACCAATCGAAGGCTAGGCCAAAGTAACTCGATCTTTCCAAGAGGTGTGTGGCCCAACTTTTGAAAGAACCGCTAAGTGGAGAACTATTTGGTATTTTTCCGAAGCATTTTTCACCGTAATTGTCGTAAGGTTGGTCTCTGCATCCTTAAGCATACCAGTGTCTTCACAGACGAAACAGGCTGAGGCCCAGTAATCTTGGCATTTCCAGTAGTTGGTCTTAGAGACTACCAAAAAAATTTTCCTTTAAGTATTATTCCTTTGTGGTTTCAGCATTATTTTCAGTACCGGAGCAGGGTTCTCGCATTAGCATAAGAATCCTGCCTGGTAGTTGAGATTTCATGGTGGGGTGTAAGTGCGGGGCTTCTGTCAGCCCTGCCTTTGATTTGTTTACCTCCAGAGTTGGAAAGTGCATAGTTGCGTGAGATGGGAAAACTGTGGATCGTGCTTCAGATTTCATCCTGACAATTTGAAATGACCAGTGTGTTGGTAATTATTTGCCATTTCCATGGCGTTTGGCACCGTAATAGTCATGAGGTCGGTCTCTGCATCCTGAACCCTATGATGCTTTTTGCAGAGAAACCTCTGCTGAGGCCCAGGTAACTTGCTATTTCCCATAGCTGGCACAGGAGCCTTGGAAGATAGGATTGTTTTCAGTATTATTTCACCATTTTTTCACCACTGTTTCAAGAACGGGAGCCCTTTTCAACCGTTAGCTGAAGAATCCTTCTTTGGAGATGAGATATTTTTCTGGGGTGGCAAGTGCAGGGCCTCTGTCAGTCCTGGGTTTGTTGGACTAGCGCCAGACATGAGAAGTGCGCCTTTGTGGGACAGGTGAATAGTGCGGATCCTGTTTCAGTCTAAAGACTGAAACAGGATCCGCACTTTTCACCGTTCCTTTCAGAGTCATTTGATTCATCAGCTAGGAATGGCGATTGCTTCTCCAGACCTATCGAAGGCTAGGCCAAAGTAACTCGATCTTTCCAAGAGGTGTGTGGCCCAACTTTTGAAAGAACCGCTAAGTGGAGAACTATTTGGTATTTTTCCTAAGCACTTTTCAACGTAATTGTCCTAAGGTTGGTCTCTGCATCCTTAAGCATACCAGAGTTTTCACAGACGAAACAGGCTGAGGCCCATTAATCTTGGCATTTCCAAAAGTTGGTCCTAGAGACTACCAAGAAAGTGTTCTCTTAAGTATTATTCCGTTGTGGTTTCAGCATTATTTTCAGAACCCGAACAGGGATCTCGCATTAGCATAAGAATCCTGCCTGGTAGTTGAGATTTCATGGTGGGGTGTAAGTGCGGGGCTTCTGTCAGCCCTGCCTTTGATTTGTTTACCTCCAGAGTTGGAAAGTGCATAGTTGCGTGAGATGGGAAAAGTGTGGATCGTGCTTCAGATTTCATCCTGACACTTTGAAATGACCAGTGTGTTGGTAATTATTTGCCATTTCCATGGCGTTTGGCCCCGTAATAGTCATGAGGTCGGTCTCTGCATCCTGAAGCCTATGATGCTCTTTGCTGAGAAACCTCTGCTGAGGCCCAGGTAACTTGCTATTTCCCATAGCTGGCACAGGACCCTTGGAAGATAGGATTGTTTTCAGTATTATTTCACCATTTTTTCACCACTGTTTCAAGAACGGGAGCCCTTTTCAACCATTAGCGGAAGAATCCTTCTATGGAGATGAGATATTTTTCTGGGGTGGCAAGTGCAGGGCCTCTGTCAGTCCTGGGTTTGTTGGACTAGCGCCAGACATGGGAAGTGCGCCTTTGTGGGACAGGTGAATAGTGCGGATCCTGTTTCAGTCTAAAGACTGAAACAGGATCCGCACTTTTCACCGTTCCTTTCAGAATCATTTGATTCATCAGCTAGGAATGGCGATTGCTTCTCCAGACCAATCGAAGGCTAGGCCAAAGTACCTCGATCTTTCCAAGAGGTGTGTGGCCCAACTTTTGAAAGAACCGCTAAGTGGAGAACTATTTGGTATTTTTCCTAAGCACTTTTCACCGTAATTGTCCTAAGGTTGGTCTCTGCATCCTTAAGCATACGAGAGTATTCACAGACGAAACAGGCTGAGGCCCATTAATCTTGGCATTTCCAATAGTTGGTCCTAGAGACTACCAAGAAAGTGTTCTTTTAAGTATTATTCTGTTGTGGTTTCAGCATTATTTTCAGAACCCGAGCAGGGTTCTCGCATTAGCATAAGAATCCTGCCTGGTAGTTGAGATTTCTGGGTGGGGTATAAGTTGGGGCATTCTGTCAGCCCTGCCTTTGATTTGTTTACCTCCAGAGTTGGAAAGTGCATAATTGCGTGAGATGTGAAAAGTGTGGATCGTGCTTCAGATTTCATCCTGACATTTGAAATGATCAGTGTGTTGGTAATTATTTGCCATTTCCATGGCGCTTGGCACCGTAATAGTCATGAGGTCGGTCTCTGCATCCTGAAGCCTATGATGCTTTTTGCAGAGAAACCTCTGCTGAGGCCCAGGTAACTTGCTATTTCCCATAGCTGGCACAGGAGCCTTGGAAGATAGGATTGTTTTCAGTATTATT
Source organism: Lemur catta (assembly GCF_020740605.2). Taxonomy (NCBI): domain Eukaryota; kingdom Metazoa; phylum Chordata; class Mammalia; order Primates; family Lemuridae; genus Lemur; species Lemur catta. The sequence goes on along the minus strand of NC_059132.1, from coordinate 81,704,233 downwards.
TCACCATTTTTTCACCACTGTTTCAAGAACGGGAGCCCTTTTCAACCGTTAGCGGAAGAATCCTTCTTTGGAGATGAGATATTTTTCTGGGGTGGCAAGTGCAGGGCCTCTGTCAGTCCTGGGTTTGTTGGACTAGCACCAGACATGAGAAGTGCGCCTTTGTGGGACAGGTGAATAGTGCGGATCCTGTTTCAGTCTAACGACTGAAACAGGATCCGCACTTTTCACCGTACTTTCAGAATCATTTGATTCATCATCTAGGAATGGCGATTGCTTCTCAGGACCAATCGAAGGCTAGGCCAAAGTAACTCGATCTTTCCAAGAGGTGTGTGGCCCAACTTTTGAAAGAACCGCTAAGTGGAGAACTATTTGGTATATTTCCTAAGCACTTTTCACCGTAATTGTCCTAAGGTTGGTCTCTGCATCCTTAAGCATACCAGTGTCTTCACAGACGAAACAGGCTGAGGCCCAGTAATCTTGGCATTTCCAATAGTTGGTCTTAGAGACTACCAAGAAAGTGTTCTTTTAAGTATTATACCTTTGTGGTTTCAGCATTATTTTCAGTACCCGAGCAGGGTTATCGCATTAGCATAAGAATCCTGCCTGGTAGTTGAGATTTCATGGTGGGGTGTAAGTGCGGGGCTTCTGTCTGCCCTGCCTTTGATTTGTTTACCTCCAGAGTTGGAAAGTGCATAGTTGCGTGAGATGGGAAAAGTGTGGATCGTGCTTCAGATTTCATCCTGACACTTTGAAATGACCAGTGTGTTGGTAATTATTTGCCATTTCCATGGCGTTTGGCCCCGTAATAGTCATGAGGTCGGTCTCTGCATCCTGAAGCCTATGATGCTTTTTGCAGAGAAACCTCGGCTGAGGCCCAGGTAACTTGCTATTTCCCATAGCTGGCACAGGGGCCTTGGAAGATAGGATTGTTTTCAGTATTATTTCATCATTTTTTCACCACTGTTTCAAGAACGGGAGCCCTTTTCAACCATTAGCGGAAGAATCCTTCTTTGGAGATGAGATATTTTTCTGGGGTGGCAAGTGCAGGGCCTCTGTCAGTCCTGTGTTTGTTGGACTAGCGCCAGACATGAGAAGTGCGCCTTTGTGGGACAGGTGAATAGTGCGGATCCTGTTTCAGTCTAAAGACTGAAACAGGATCCGCACTTTTCACCGTTCCTTTCAGAATCATTTGATTCATCAGCTAGGAATGGCGATTGCTTCTCCAGACCAATCGAAGGCTAGGCCAAAGTAACTCGATCTTTCCAAGAGGTGTGTGGCCCAACTTTTGAAAGAACCGCTAAGTGGAGAACTATTTGGTATTTTTCCTAAGCACTTTTCACCGTAATTGTCCTAAGGATGGTATCTGCATCCTTAAGCATACCAGAGTTTTTCACAGACCAAACAGGCTGAGGCCCATTAATCTTGACATTTCCAAAAGTTGGTCCTAGAGACTACCAAGAAAGTGTTCTTTTAAGTATTATTCTGTTGTGGTTTCAGCATTATTTTGAGAACCCGAACAGGGTTCTCGCATTAGCATAAGAATCCTGCCTGGTAGTTGAGATTTCATGGTGGGGTGTAAGTGCGGGGCTTCTGTCAGCCCTGCCTTTGATTTGTTTACCTACAGAGTTGGAAAGTGCATACTTGCGTGAGATGGGAAAAGTGTGGATCGTGCTTCAGATTTCATCCTGACACTTTGAAATGACCAGTGTGTTGGTAATTATTTGCCAATTCCATGGCGTTTGGCCCCGTAATAGTCATGAGGTCGGTCTCTGCATCCTGAAGCCTATGATGCTTTTTGCAGAGAAACCTCTGCTGAGGCCCAGGTAACTTGCTATTTCCCATAGCTGGCACAGGAGCCTTGGAAGATAGGATTGTTTTCAGTATTATTTCACCATTTTTTCACCACTGTTTCAAGAACCGGAGCCCTTTTCAACCGTTAGCGGAAGAATCCTTCTTTGGAGATGAGATATTTTCCTGGGGTGGCAAGTGCAGGGCCTCTGTCAGTCCTGGGTTTGTTGGGCTAGCGCCAGACATGAGAAGTGCGCCTTTGTGGGACAGGTGAATAGTGCGGATCCTGTTTCAGTCTAAAGACTGAAACAGGATCCGCACTTTTCACCGTTCCTTTCAGAATCATTTGATTCATCAGCTAGGAATGCCGATTGCTTCTCCAGACCAATCGAAGGCTAGGCCAAAGTAACTCGATCTTTCCAAGAGGTGTGTGGCCCAACTTTTGAAAGAACCGCTAAGTGGAGAACTATTTGGTATTTTTCCTAAGCACTTTTCACCGTAATTGTCCTAATGTTACTCTCTGCATCCGTAAGCATACCAGAGTTTTCACAGACGAAACAGGCTGAGGCCCATTAATCTTGGCATTTCCAAAAGTTTGTCCTAGAGACTACCAAGAAAGTGTTCTCTTAAGTATTATTCTGTTGTGGTTTCAGCATTATTTTCAGAACCCGAGCAGGGTTCTCGCATTAGCATAAGAATCCTGCCTGGTAGTTGAGATTTCATGGTGGGGTGTAAGTGCGGGGCTTCTGTCAGCCCTGCCTTTGATATGTTTACTCCAGAGTTGGAAAGTGCATAGTTGCGTGAGATGGGAAAACTGTGGATCGTGCTTCAGATTTCATCCTGACACTTTGAAATGACCAGTGTGTTGGTAATTATTTGCCATTTCCATGGCGTTTGGCACCGTAATAGTCATGAGGTCGGTCTCTGCATCCTGAAGCCTATGATGCTTTTTGCAGAGAAACCTCGGCTGAGGCCCAGGTAACTTGCTATTTCCCATAGCTGGCACAGGACCCTTGGAAGATAGGATTGTTTTCAGTATTATTTCACCATTTTTTCACCACTGTTTCAAGAACAGGAGCCCTTTTCAACCGCTAGCGGAAGAATACTTCTTTGGAGATGAGATATTTTTCTGGGGTGGCAAGTGCAGGGCCTCTGTCAGTCCTGGGTTTGTTGGACTAGCGCCAGACATGAGAAGTGCGCCTTTGTGGGACAGGTGAATAGTGCGGATCCTGTTTCAGTCTAAAGACTGAAACAGGATCCGCACTTTTCACCGTTCCTTTCAGAATCATTTGATTCATCAGCCTGGAATGGCGATTGCTTCTCCAGACCAATCGAATGCTAGGCCAAAGTAACTCGATCTTTCCAAGAGGTGTGTGGCCCAACTTTTGAAAGAACAGCTAAGTGGAGAACTATTTGGTATTTTTCCGAAGCACTTTTCACCGTAATTGTCCTAATGTTACTCTCTGCATCCGTAAGCATACCAGAGTTTTCACAGACGAAACAGGCTGAGGCCCATTAATCTTGGCATTTCCAAAAGTTTGTCCTAGAGACTACCAAGAAAGTGTTCTCTTAAGTATTATTCTGTTGTGGTTTCAGCATTATTTTCAGAACCCGAGCAGGGTTCTCGCATTAGCATAAGAATCCTGCCTGGTAGTTGAGATTTCATGGTGGGGTGTAAGTGCGGGGCTTCTGTCAGCCCTGCCTTTGATTTGTTTACCTCCAGAGTTGGAAAGTGCATAGTTGCGTGAGATGGGAAAACTGTGGATCGTGCTTCAGATTTCATCCTGACAATTTGAAATGACCAGTGTGTTGGTAATTATTTGCCATTTCCATGGCGTTTGGCACCGTAATAGTCATGAGGTCGGTCTCTGCATCCTGAACCCTATGATGCTTTTTGCAGAGAAACCTCTGCTGAGGCCCAGGTAACTTGCTATTTCCCATAGCTGGCACAGGAGCCTTGGAAGATAGGATTGTTTTCAGTATTATTTCACCATTTTTTCACCACTGTTTCAAGAACGGGAGCCCTTTTCAACCGTTAGCTGAAGAATCCTTCTTTGGAGATGAGATATTTTTCTGGGGTGGCAAGTGCAGGGCCTCTGTCAGTCCTGGGTTTGTTGGACTAGCGCCAGACATGAGAAGTGCGCCTTTGTGGGACAGGTGAATAGTGCGGATCCTGTTTCAGTCTAAAGACTGAAACAGGATCCGCACTTTTCACCGTTCCTTTCAGAGTCATTTGATTCATCAGCTAGGAATGGCGATTGCTTCTCCAGACCTATCGAAGGCTAGGCCAAAGTAACTCGATCTTTCCAAGAGGTGTGTGGCCCAACTTTTGAAAGAACCGCTAAGTGGAGAACTATTTGGTATTTTTCCTAAGCACTTTTCACCGTAATTGTCCTAAGGTTGGTCTCTGCATCCTTAAGCATACCAGAGTTTTCACAGACGAAACAGGCTGAGGCCCATTAATCTTGGCATTTCCAAAAGTTGGTCCTAGAGACTACCAAGAAAGTGTTCTCTTAAGTATTATTCCGTTGTGGTTTCAGCATTATTTTCAGAACCCGAGCAGGGATCTCGCATTAGCATAAGAATCCTGCCTGGTAGTTGAGATTTCATGGTGGGGTGTAAGTGCGGGGCTTCTGTCAGCCCTGCCTTTGATTTGTTTACCTCCAGAGTTGGAAAGTGCATAGTTTCGTGAGATGGGAAAAGTGTGGATCGTGCTTCAGATTTCATCCTGACACTTTGAAATGACCAGTGTGTTGGTAATTATTTGCCATTTCCATGGCGTTTGGCCCCGTAATAGTCATGAGGTCGGTCTCTGCATCCTGAAGCCTATGATGCTCTTTGCTGAGAAACCTCTGCTGAGGCCCAGGTAACTTGCTATTTCCCATAGCTGGCACAGGACCCTTGGAAGATAGGATTGTTTTCAGTATTATTTCACCATTTTTTCACCACTGTTTCAAGAACGGGAGCCCTTTTCAACCATTAGCGGAAGAATCCTTCTATGGAGATGAGATATTTTTCTGGGGTGGCAAGTGCAGGGCCTCTGTCAGTCCTGGGTTTGTTGGACTAGCGCCAGACATGAGAAGTGCGTCTTTGTGGGACAGTCTAAAGACTGAAACAGGATCCGCACTTTTCACCGTTCCTTTCAGAATCATTTGATTCATCAGCTAGGAATGGCGATTGCTTCTCCAGACCAATCGAAGGCTAGGCCAAAGTACCTCGATCTTTCCAAGAGGTGTGTGGCCCAACTTTTGAAAGAACCGCTAAGTGGAGAACTATTTGGTATTTTTCCTAAGCACTTTTCACCGTAATTGTCCTAAGGTTGGTCTCTGCATCCTTAAGCATACGAGAGTATTCACAGACGAAACAGGCTGAGGCCCATTAATCTTGGCATTTCCAATAGTTGGTCCTAGAGACTACCAAGAAAGTGTTCTTTTAAGTATTATTCTGTTGTGGTTTCAGCATTATTTTCAGAACCCGAGCAGGGTTCTCGCATTAGCATAAGAATCCTGCCTGGTAGTTGAGATTTCTGGGTGGGGTATAAGTTGGGGCATTCTGTCAGCCCTGCCTTTGATTTGTTTACCTCCAGAGTTGGAAAGTGCATAATTGCGTGAGATGTGAAAAGTGTGGATCGTGCTTCAGATTTCATCCTGACATTTGAAATGATCAGTGTGTTGGTAATTATTTGCCATTTCCATGGCGCTTGGCACCGTAATAGTCATGAGGTCGGTCTCTGCATCCTGAAGCCTATGATGCTTTTTGCAGAGAAACCTCTGCTGAGGCCCAGGTAACTTGCTATTTCCCATAGCTGGCACAGGAGCCTTGGAAGATAGGATTGTTTTCAGTATTATTTCACCATTTTTTCACCACTGTTTCAAGAACGGGAGCCCTTTTCAACCGTTAGCGGAAGAATCCTTCTTTGGAGATGAGATATTTTTCTGGGGTGGCAAGTGCAGGGCCTCTGTCAGTCCTGGGTTTGTTGGACTAGCACCAGACATGAGAAGTGCGCCTTTGTGGGACAGGTGAATAGTGCGGATCCTGTTTCAGTCTAACGACTGAAACAGGATCCGCACTTTTCACCGTACTTTCAGAATCATTTGATTCATCATCTAGGAATGGCGATTGCTTCTCAGGACCAATCGAAGGCTAGGCCAAAGTAACTCGATCTTTCCAAGAGGTGTGTGGCCCAACTTTTGAAAGAACCGCTAAGTGGAGAACTATTTGGTATATTTCCTAAGCACTTTTCACCGTAATTGTCCTAAGGTTGGTCTCTGCATCCTTAAGCATACCAGTGTCTTCACAGACGAAACAGGCTGAGGCCCAGTAATCTTGGCATTTCCAATAGTTGGTCTTAGAGACTACCAAGAAAGTGTTCTTTTAAGTATTATACCTTTGTGGTTTCAGCATTATTTTCAGTACCCGAGCAGGGTTATCGCATTAGCATAAGAATCCTGCCTGGTAGTTGAGATTTCATGGTGGGGTGTAAGTGCGGGGCTTCTGTCTGCCCTGCCTTTGATTTGTTTACCTCCAGAGTTGGAAAGTGCATAGTTGCGTGAGATGGGAAAAGTGTGGATCGTGCTTCAGATTTCATCCTGACACTTTGAAATGACCAGTGTGTTGGTAATTATTTGCCATTTCCATGGCGTTTGGCCCCGTAATAGTCATGAGGTCGGTCTCTGCATCCTGAAGCCTATGATGCTTTTTGCAGAGAAACCTCGGCTGAGGCCCAGGTAACTTGCTATTTCCCATAGCTGGCACAGGGGCCTTGGAAGATAGGATTGTTTTCAGTATTATTTCATCATTTTTTCACCACTGTTTCAAGAACGGGAGCCCTTTTCAACCATTAGCGGAAGAATCCTTCTTTGGAGATGAGATATTTTTCTGGGGTGGCAAGTGCAGGGCCTCTGTCAGTCCTGTGTTTGTTGGACTAGCGCCAGACATGAGAAGTGCGCCTTTGTGGGACAGGTGAATAGTGCGGATCCTGTTTCAGTCTAAAGACTGAAACAGGATCCGCACTTTTCACCGTTCCTTTCAGAATCATTTGATTCATCAGCTAGGAATGGCGATTGCTTCTCCAGACCAATCGAAGGCTAGGCCAAAGTAACTCGATCTTTCCAAGAGGTGTGTGGCCCAACTTTTGAAAGAACCGCTAAGTGGAGAACTATTTGGTATTTTTCCTAAGCACTTTTCACCGTAATTGTCCTAAGGATGGTATCTGCATCCTTAAGCATACCAGAGTTTTTCACAGACCAAACAGGCTGAGGCCCATTAATCTTGACATTTCCAAAAGTTGGTCCTAGAGACTACCAAGAAAGTGTTCTTTTAAGTATTATTCTGTTGTGGTTTCAGCATTATTTTGAGAACCCGAACAGGGTTCTCGCATTAGCATAAGAATCCTGCCTGGTAGTTGAGATTTCATGGTGGGGTGTAAGTGCGGGGCTTCTGTCAGCCCTGCCTTTGATTTGTTTACCTACAGAGTTGGAAAGTGCATACTTGCGTGAGATGGGAAAAGTGTGGATCGTGCTTCAGATTTCATCCTGACACTTTGAAATGACCAGTGTGTTGGTAATTATTTGCCAATTCCATGGCGTTTGGCCCCGTAATAGTCATGAGGTCGGTCTCTGCATCCTGAAGCCTATGATGCTTTTTGCAGAGAAACCTCTGCTGAGGCCCAGGTAACTTGCTATTTCCCATAGCTGGCACAGGAGCCTTGGAAGATAGGATTGTTTTCAGTATTATTTCACCATTTTTTCACCACTGTTTCAAGAACCGGAGCCCTTTTCAACCGTTAGCGGAAGAATCCTTCTTTGGAGATGAGATATTTTCCTGGGGTGGCAAGTGCAGGGCCTCTGTCAGTCCTGGGTTTGTTGGGCTAGCGCCAGACATGAGAAGTGCGCCTTTGTGGGACAGGTGAATAGTGCGGATCCTGTTTCAGTCTAAAGACTGAAACAGGATCCGCACTTTTCACCGTTCCTTTCAGAATCATTTGATTCATCAGCTAGGAATGCCGATTGCTTCTCCAGACCAATCGAAGGCTAGGCCAAAGTAACTCGATCTTTCCAAGAGGTGTGTGGCCCAACTTTTGAAAGAACCGCTAAGTGGAGAACTATTTGGTATTTTTCCTAAGCACTTTTCACCGTAATTGTCCTAATGTTACTCTCTGCATCCGTAAGCATACCAGAGTTTTCACAGACGAAACAGGCTGAGGCCCATTAATCTTGGCATTTCCAAAAGTTTGTCCTAGAGACTACCAAGAAAGTGTTCTCTTAAGTATTATTCTGTTGTGGTTTCAGCATTATTTTCAGAACCCGAGCAGGGTTCTCGCATTAGCATAAGAATCCTGCCTGGTAGTTGAGATTTCATGGTGGGGTGTAAGTGCGGGGCTTCTGTCAGCCCTGCCTTTGATATGTTTACTCCAGAGTTGGAAAGTGCATAGTTGCGTGAGATGGGAAAAGTGTGGATCGTGCTTCAGATTTCATCCAGACACTTTGAAATGACCAGTGTGTTGGTAATTATTTGCCATTTCCATGGCGTTTGGCACCGTAATAGTCATGAGGTCGGTCTCTGCATCCTGAAGCCTATGATGCTTTTTGCAGAGAAACCTCGGCTGAGGCCCAGGTAACTTGCTATTTCCCATAGCTGGCACAGGACCCTTGGAAGATAGGATTGTTTTCAGTATTATTTCACCATTTTTTCACCACTGTTTCAAGAACAGGAGCCCTTTTCAACCGCTAGCGGAAGAATACTTCTTTGGAGATGAGATATTTTTCTGGGGTGGCAAGTGCAGGGCCTCTGTCAGTCCTGGGTTTGTTGGACTAGCGCCAGACATGAGAAGTGCGCCTTTGTGGGACAGGTGAATAGTGCGGATCCTGTTTCAGTCTAAAGACTGAAACAGGATCCGCACTTTTCACCGTTCCTTTCAGAATCATTTGATTCATCAGCCTGGAATGGCGATTGCTTCTCCAGACCAATCGAATGCTAGGCCAAAGTAACTCGATCTTTCCAAGAGGTGTGTGGCCCAACTTTTGAAAGAACAGCTAAGTGGAGAACTATTTGGTATTTTTACGAAGCACTTTTCACCGTAATTGTCCTAAGGTTGGTCTCTGCATCCTTAAGCATACGAGAGTATTCACAGACGAAACAGGCTGAGGCCCAGTAATCTTGGCATTTCCAATAGTTTGTCCTAGAGACTACCAGGAAAGTGTTTTTTTAGGTATTATTCCATTGTGGTTTCAGCATTATTTTCAGAACCCGAGCAGGGTTCTCGCATTAGCATAAGAATCCTGCCTGGTAGTTGAGATTTCTGGGTGGGGTGTAAGTGCGGGGCTTCTGTCAGCCCAGCCTTTGATTTGTTTACCTCCAGAGTTGGAAAGTGCATATTTGCGTGAGATGGGTAAAGTGTGGATCGCGCTTCAGATTTCATCCAGACACTTTGAAATTACCAGTGTGTTGGTAATTATTTGCCATTTCCATGGCGTTTGGCACCGTAATAGTCATGAGGTCGGTCTCTGCATCCTGAAGCCTATGATGCTTTTTGCAGAGAAACCTCTGCTGAGGCCCAGGTAACTTGCTATTTCCCATAGCTGGCACAGGAGCCTTGGAAGATAGGATTGTTTTCAGTATTATTTCACCATTTTTTCACCACTGTTTCAAGGACGGGAGCCCTTTTCAACCGTTAGCGGAAGAATCCTTCTTTGGAGATGAGATATTTTTCTGGGGTGGCAAGTGCAGGGCCTCTGTCAGTCCTGGGTTTGTTGGACTAGCGCCAGACATGAGAAGTGCGCCTTTGTGGGACAGGTGAATAGTGCGGATCCTGTTTCAGTCTAAAGACTGAGACAGGATCCGCACTTTTCACCGTTCCTTTCAGAATCATTTGATTCATCAGCTAGGAATGGCGATTGCTTCTCCAGACCAATCGAAGGCTAGGCCAAAGTAACTCGATCTTTCCAAGAGGTGTGTGGCCCAACTTTTGAAAGAACCGCTAAGTGGAGAACTACTTGGTATTTTTCCTAAGCACTTTTCACCGTAATTGTCCTAAGGTTGGTCTCTGCATCCTTAAGCATACCAGAGTTTTCACAGACGAAACAGGCTGAGGCCCATTAATCTTGGCATTTCCAAAAGTTGGTCCTAGAGACTACCAAGAAAGTGTTCTTTTAAGTGTTATTCTGTTGTGGTTTCAGCATTATTTTCAGAACCCGAGCAGGGTTCTCGCATTAGCATAAGAATCCTGCCTGGTAGTTGAGATTTCTGGGTGGGGTATAAGTTGGGGGATTCTGTCAGCCCTGCCTTTGATTTCTTTACCTCCAGAGTTGGAAAGTGCATAATTGCGTGAGATGGGAAAAGTGTGGATTGTGTTTCAGATTTCATACTGACATTTGAAATGATCAGTGTGTTGGTAATTATTTGCCATTTCCATGGCGTTTGGCACCGTAATAGTCATGAGGTCGGTCTCTGCATCCTGAAGCCTATGATGCCTTTTGCAGAGAAACCTCTGCTGAGGCCCAGGAAACTTGCAATTTCCCATAGCTGGCACAGGAGCCTTGAAAGATAGGATTGTTTTCAGTATTATTTCACCATTTTTTCACCACTGTTTCAAGAACGGGAGCCCTTTTCAACCGTTAGCGGAAGAATCCTTCTTTGGAGATGAGATAATTTTCTGGAGTTGCAAGTGCAGGGCCTCTGTCAGTCCTGGGTTTGTTGGACTAGCGCCAGACATGAGAAGTGCGCCTTTGTGGGACAGGTGAATAGTGCGGATCCTGTTTCAGTCTAAAGACTGAAACAGGATCCGCACTTTTCACCGTTCCTTTCAGAATCATTTGATTCATCAGCTAGGAATGGCGATTGCTTCTCCAGACCAATCGAAGGCTAGGCCAAAGTAACTCGATCTTTCCAAGAGGTGTGTGGCCCAACTTTTGAAAGAACCGCTAAGTGGAGAACTATTTGGTATATTTCCTAAGCACTTTTCACCGTAATTGTCCTAAGGTTGGTCTCTGCATCCTTAAGCATACCAGTGTCTTCACAGACGAAACAGGCTGAGGCCCAGTAATCTTGGCATTTCCAAAAGTTGGTCTTAGAGACTACCAAGAAAGTGTTCTCTTAAGTATTATTCTGTTGTGGTTTCAGCATTATTTTCAGAACCCGAGCAGGGTTCTCGCATTAGCATAAGAATCCTGCCTGGTAGTTGAGATTTCTGGGTGGGGTGTAAGTGCGGGGCTTCTGTCAGCCCTGCCTTTGATTTGTTTACCTCAAGAGTTGGAAAGTGCATATTTGCGTAAGATGGGAAAAGTGTGGATCGTGCTTCAGATTTCATCCAGACACTTTGAAATGACCAGTGTGTTGGTAATTATTTGCCATTTCCATGGCGTTTGGCACCGTAATAGTCATGAGGTCGGTCTCTGCATCCTGAAGCCTTTGATGCTTTTTGCAGAGAAACCTGTGCTGAGGCCCAGGTAACTTGCTATTTCCCATAGCTGGCACAGGAGCCTTGGAAGATAGGATTGTTTTCAGTATTATTTCACCATTTTTTCACCACTGTTTCAAGAACAGGAGCACTTTTCAACCGCTAGCGGAAGAATACTTCTTTGGAGATGAGATATTTTTCTGGGGTGGCAAGTGCAGGGCCTCTGTCAGTCCTGGGTTTGTTGGACAAGCGCCAGACATGAGAAGTGCGCCTTTGTGTGACCGGTGAATAGTGCGGATCCTGTTTCAGTCTAAAGACTGAAACAGGATCCGCAGTTTTCACCGTTCCTTTCAGAATCATTTGATTCATCAGCTAGGAATGGCGATTGCTTCTCCAGACCAATCGAAGGCTAGGCCAAAGTAACTCGATCTTTCCAAGAGGTGTGTGGCCCAACTTTTGAAAGAACTGCTAAGTGGAGAACTATTTGGTATTTTTCGTAAGCACTTTTCACCGTAATTGTCCTAAGGTTGGTCTCTGCATCCTTAAGCATACCAGAGTTTTCACAGACGAAACAGGCTGAGGCCCAGTAATCTTGGCATTTCCAATAGTTGGTCCTAGAGACTACCAAGAAAGTGTTTTTTTAAGTATTATTCCATTGTGGTTTCAGCATTATTTTCAGAACCCGAGCAGGGTTCTCGCATTAGCGTAAGAATCCTGCCTGGTAGTTGAGATTTCATGGTGGGGTGTAAGTGCGGGGCTTCTGTCAGCCCTGCCTATGATTTGTTTACCTACAGAGTTGGAAAGTGCATATTTGCGTGAGATGGGAAAAGTGTGGATCGTGCTTCAGATTTCATCCTGACACTTTGAAATGACCAGTGTGTTGGTAATTATTTGCCATTTCCATGGCGTTTGGCACCGTAATAGTCATGAGGTCGGTCTCTGCATCCTGAAGCCTATGATGCTTTTTGCAGAGAAACCTCTGCTGAGGCCCAGGTAACTTGCTATTTCCCATAGCTGGCACAGGAGCCTTGGAAGATAGGATTGTTTTCAGTATTATTTCACCATTTTCTCACCACTGTTTCAAGAACGGGCGCCCTTTTCAACCGTTAGCGGAAGAATCCTTCTTTGGAGATGAGATATTTTTCTGGGGTGGCAAGTGCAGGGCCTCTGTCAGTCCTGGGTTTGTTGGACTAGCGCCAGACATGAGAAGTGCGCCTTTGTGGGACAGGGGAATAGTGCGGATTCTGTTTCAGTCTAAAGACTGAAACAGGATCCGCACTTTTCACCGTTCCTTTCAGAATCATTTGATTCATCAGCTAGGAATGGCGATTGTTTCTCCAGACCAATCGAAGGCTAGGCCAAAGTAACTCGATCTTTCCAAGAGGTGTGTGGCCCAACTTTTTAAAGAACCGCTAAGTGGAGAAATGTTTGTTATTTTTCCAACGCACTTTTCACAGTAATTATCCTAAGGTTGGTCTCTGCATCCTTAAGCATTCGAGAGTTTTCACAGACGAAACAGGCTGAGGCCCATTAATCTTGGCATTTCCAATTGTTGGTCCTAGAGACTACTAAGAAAGTGTTTTTTTAAGTATTATTCCGTTGTGGTTTCAGCATTATTTTCAGAACCCGAGCATGGTTCTCGCATTGGCATAAGAATCCTGCCTGGTAGTTGAGATTTCTGGGTGGGGTGTAAGTTGGGGGATTCTGTCAGCCCTGCCTTTGATTTGTTTACCTCCAGAGTTGGAAAGTGCATAATTGCGTGTGATGGGAAAAGTGTGGATCGTGCTTCAGATTTCATACTGACATTTGAAATGATCAGTGTGTTGGTAATTATTTGCCATTTCATGGCTTTTGGCACCGTAATAGTCATGAGGTCGGTCTCTGCATCCTGAAGCCTATGATGCTTTTTGCAGAGAAACCTCTGCTGAGGCCCAGGTAACTTGCTATTTCCCATAGCTGGCACAGGAGCCTTGGAAGATAGGATTGTTTTCAGTATTATTTCACCATTTTTTCACCACTGTTTCAAGAACGGGAGCCCTTTTTAACCGTTAGCGGAAGAATCCTTCTTTGGAGATGAGATATTTTTCTGGGGTGGCAAGTGCAGGGCCTCTGTCAGTCCTGGGTTTGTTGGACTAGCGCCAGACATGAGAAGTGCGCCTTTGTGGGACAGGTGAATAGTGCGGATCCTGTTTCAGTCTAAAGACTGAAACAGGATCCGCACTTTTCACCGTTCCTTTCAGAATCATTTGCTTCATCAGCTAGTAATGGCGATTGCTTCTCCAGACCATTCGAAGGCTAGGCCAAAGTAACTCGATCTTTCCAAGAGGTGTGTGGCCCAACTTTTGAAAGAACCGCTAAGTGGAGAACTATTTGCTATTTTTCCGAAGCACTTTTCACCGTAATTGTCCTAAGGTTGGTCTCTGCATCCTTAAGCATATAAGAGTTTTCACAGACGAAACAGGCTGAGGCCCAGTAATCTTGGCATTTCCAATAGTTGCTCCTTGAGACTACCAAGAAACTGTTTTTTTAAGTATTATTCCATCGTGGTTTCAGCATTATTTTCAGAACCCGAGCCGGGTTCTCGCATTAGCATAAGAATCCTGCCTGGTAGTTGAGATTTCTGGGTGGGGTGTAAGTGCGGGGCTCCTGTCAGCCCTGCCTTTGATTTGTTTACCTCCAGAGTTGGAAAGTGCATATTTGCATGAGTTGGGAAAAGTGTGGATCATGCCTCAGATTTCATCCTGACACTTTGAAATGACCAGGGTGTTGGTAATTATTTGCCATTTCCATGGCGTTTGGCACCGTAATAGTCATGAGGTCGGTCTCTGCATCCTTAAGCCTATGATGCTTTTTGCAGAGAAACCTCTGCTGAGGCCCAGGTAACTTGCTATTTCCCATAGCTGGCACAGGAGCCTTGGAAGATAGGATTGTTTTCAGTATTATTTCACCATTTTCTCACCACTGTTTCAAGAACGGGCGCCCTTTTCAACCGTTAGCGGAAGAATCCTTCTTTGGAGATGAGATATTTTTCTGGGGTGGCAAGTGCAGGGCCTCTCTCAGTCCTGGGTTTGTTGGACTAGCGCCAGACATGAGAAGTGCGCCTTTGTGGGACAGGGGAATAGTGCGGATCCTGTTTCAGTCTAAAGACTGAAACAGGATCCGCACTTTTCACCGTTCCTTTCAGAATCATTTGATTCATCAGCTAGGAATGGCGATTGTTTCTCCAGACCAATCGAAGGCTAGGCCAAAGTAACTCGATCTTTCCAAGAGGTGTGTGGCCCAACTTTTTAAAGAACCGCTAAGTGGAGAAATGTTTGTTATTTTTCCAACGCACTTTTCACAGTAATTATCCTAAGGTTGGTCTCTGCATCCTTAAGCATTCGAGAGTTTTCACAGACGAAACAGGCTGAGGCCCATTAATCTTGGCATTTCCAATTGTTGGTCCTAGAGACTACTAAGAAAGTGTTTTTTTAAGTATTATTCCGTTGTGGTTTCAGCATTATTTTCAGAACCCGAGCATGGTTCTCGCATTGGCATAAGAATCCTGCCTGGTAGTTGAGATTTCTGGGTGGGGTGTAAGTTGGGGGATTCTGTCAGCCCTGCCTTTGATTTGTTTACCTCCAGAGTTGGAAAGTGCATAATTGCGTGTGATGGGAAAAGTGTGGATCGTGCTTCAGATTTCATACTGACATTTGAAATGATCAGTGTGTTGGTAATTATTTGCCATTTCCATGGCGTTTGGCACCGTAATAGTCATGAGGTCGGTCTCTGCATCCTGAAGCCTATGATGCTTTTTGCAGAGAAACCTCTGCTGAGGCCCAGGTAACTTGCTATTTCCCATAGCTGGCACAGGAGCCTTGGAAGATAGGATTGTTTTCAGTATTATTTCACCATTTTTTCACCACTGTTTCAAGAACGGGAGCCCTTTTTAACCGTTAGCGGAAGAATCCTTCTTTGGAGATGAGATATTTTTCTGGGGTGGCAAGTGCAGGGCCTCTGTCAGTCCTGGGTTTGTTGGACTAGCGCCAGACATGAGAAGTGCGCCTTTGTGGGACAGGTGAATAGTGCGGATCCTGTTTCAGTCTAAAGACTGAAACAGGATCCGCACTTTTCACCGTTCCTTTCAGAATCATTTGCTTCATCAGCTAGTAATGGCGATTGCTTCTCCAGACCATTCGAAGGCTAGGCCAAAGTAACTCGATCTTTCCAAGAGGTGTGTGGCCCAACTTTTGAAAGAACCGCTAAGTGGAGAACTATTTGCTATTTTTCCGAAGCACTTTTCACCGTAATTGTCCTAAGGTTGGTCTCTGCATCCTTAAGCATATAAGAGTTTTCACAGACGAAACAGGCTGAGGCCCAGTAATCTTGGCATTTCCAATAGTTGCTCCTTGAGACTACCAAGAAACTGTTTTTTTAAGTATTATTCCATCGTGGTTTCAGCATTATTTTCAGAACCCGAGCCGGGTTCTCGCATTAGCATAAGAATCCTGCCTGGTAGTTGAGATTTCTGGGTGGGTTGTAAGTGCGGGGCTCCTGTCAGCCCTGCCTTTGATTTGTTTACCTCCAGAGTTGGAAAGTGCATATTTGCATGAGTTGGGAAAAGTGTGGATCATGCCTCAGATTTCATCCTGACACTTTGAAATGACCAGTGTGTTGGTAATTATTTGCCATTTCCATGGCGTTTGGCACCGTAATAGTCATGAGGTCGGTCTCTGCATCCTGCAGCCTATGATCCTTTTTGCAGAGAAACCTCTGCTGAGGCCCAGGTAACTTGCTGTTTCCCATAGCTGGCACAGGAGCCTTGGAAGATAGGATTGTTTTCAGTATTATGTCACCATTTTTTACCACTGTTTCAAGAACGGGAGCCCTTTTCAACCGATAGCAGAAGAATCCTTCTTTCGAGATGAGATATTTTTCTGGGGTGGCAAGTGCAGGGCCTCTGTCAGTCCTGGGTTTGTTGCACTAGCGCCAGACATGAGAAGTGCGCCTTTGTGGGACAGGTGAATAGTGCGGATCCTGTTTCAGTCTAATGACTGAAACAGGATCCGCACTTTTCACCGTTCCTTTCAGAATCATTTGATTCATCAGCTAGGAATGGCGATTGCTTCTCCAGACCAATCGAAGGCTAGGCCAAAGTAACTCGATCTTTCCAAGAGGTGTGTGCCCCAACTTTTGAAAGAACCGCTAAGTGGATAACTATTTGTTATTTTTCCGAAGCACTTTTAACCGTAATTGTCATAAGGTTGGTCACTGCATCCTTAAGCAAACGAGAGTTTTCACAGACCAAACAGGTTGAGGCCCAGTAATCTTGGCATTTCCAATAGTTGGTCCTAGAGACTACCAAGAAAGTGTTTTTTTAAGTATTATTCCATTGCGGTTTCAGCATTATTTTCAGAACCCGAGCAGGGTTCTCGCATTAGCATAAGAATCCTGCCTGGTAGTTGAGATTTCTGGGTGGGGTGTAAGTGCAGGGCTTCTGTCAGCCCTGCCTTTTATTTGTTTACCTTCAGAGTTGGAAAGTGCATATTTCCGTGAGATGGGAAAAGTGTGGATCGTGCTTCAGATTTCATCCTGACACTTTGAAATGACCAGTGTGTTGGTAATTACTTTGCCATTTCCATGGCGTTTGGCACTGTAATAATCATGAGGTCGGTCTCTGCATCCTGAAGCCTATGATGCTTTTTGCAGAGAAACCTCTGCGGAGGCCCAGGTAACTTGCTATTTCCCATAGCTGGCACAGGAGCCTTGGAAGATAGGATTGTTTTCAGTATTATTTCACCAATTTTTCACCACTGTTTCAAGAACGGGAGCCCTTTTCAACCGTTAGCGGAAGAATCCTTCTTTGGAGATGAGATATTTTTCTGGGGTGGCAAGTGCAGGGCCTCTGTCAGTCCTGGGTTTGTTGGACTTGCGTCAGACATGAGAAGTGCGCCTTTGAGGGACAGGTGAATATTGCGGACCCTGTTTCAGTCTTTAGACTGAAACAGGATCCGCACTTTTCACCGTTCCTTTCAGAATCATTTGATTCATCAGCTAGGGATGGCGGTTGCTTCTCCAGACCAATCTAATGCTAGCCAAAGTAACTCGATCTTTCCAAGAGGTGTGTGCCCCAACTTTTGAAAGAACCGCTAAGTGGAGAACTATTTGTTATTTTTCCGAAGCACTTTTCACCGTAATTGTCATAAGGTTGGTCTCTGCATCCTTAAGCATACCAGTGTCTTCACAGACGAAACAGGCTGAGGCCCAGTAATCTTGGCATTTCCAATAGTTGTTCTTAGAGACTACCAAGAAAGTTTTCCTTTAAGTATTATTCCTTAAGTTTTCAGCATTATTTTCAGTACCGGAGCAGGGTTCTCGCATTAGCATAAGAGTCCTGCCTGGTAGTTGAGATTTCATGGTGGGGTGTAAGTGCGGGGCTTCTGTCAGCCCTGCCTTTGATTTGTTTACCTCCAGAGTTGGAAAGTGCATAATTGCGTGAGATGGGAAAAGTGTGGATCGTGTTTCAGATTTCATACTGACATTTGAAATGATCAGTGTGTTGGTAATTATTTGACATTTCCATGGCGTTTGGCACCGTAATAGTCATGAGGTCGGTCTCTGCATCCTGAACCCTATGATGCTTTTTGCAGAGAAACCTCTGCTGAGGCCCAGGTAACTTGCTATTTCCCATAGCTGGCACAGGAGCCTTGGAAGATAGGATTGTTTTCAGTATTATTTCACCATTTTTTCACCACTGTTTCAAGAACGGGAGCCCTTTTTAACCGTTAGCGGAAGAATCCTTCTTTGGAGATGAGATATTTGTCTGGGGTGGCAAGTGCAGGGCCTCTGTCAGTCCTGGGTTTGTTGGACTAGCGCCAGACATGAGAAGTGCGCCTTTGTGGGACAGGTGAATAGTGCGGATCCTGTTTCAGTCTAAAGACTGAAACAGGATCCGCACTTTTCACCGTTCCTTTCAGAATCATTTGCTTCATCAGCTAGGAATGGCGATTGCTTCTCCAGAACATTCGAAGGCTAGGCCAAAGTAACTCGATCTTTCCAAGAGGTGTGTGGCCAAACTTTTGAAAGAACTGCTAAGTGGAGAAATATTTGGTATTTTTCCCAAGCACTTTTCACCGTAATTGTCATAAGGTTGGTCTCTGCATCCTTAAGCATACGAGAGTTTTCATAGACCAAAAAGGCTGAGGCCCAGTAATCTTGGCATTTCCAATAGTTGGTCCTAGAGACTACCAAGAAAGTGTTTTTTTAAGTATTATTCTGTTGTGGTTTCAGCATCATATTCAGAACCCGAGCAGGGTTCTCGCATTGGCATAAGAATCCTGCCTGGTAGTTGAGATTTCTGGGTGGGGTATTAGTTGGGGGATTCTGTCAGCCCTGCCTTTGATTTGTTTACCTCCAGAGTTGGAAAGTGCATATTTGCGTGAGATGGGAAAAGTGTGGATCGTGCTTCAGATTTCATCCTGACACTTTGAAATGACCAGTGTGTTGGTAATTATTTGCCATTTCCATGGCGTTTGGCCCCGTAATAGTCATGAGGTCGGTCTCTGCATCCTGAAGCCTATGATGCTTTTTGCAGAGAAACCTCTGCTGAGGCCCAGGTAACTTGCTATTTCCCATAGCTGGCACAGGAGCCTTGGGAGATAGGATTGTTTTCACTATTATTTCACCATTTTTTCACCACTGTTTCAAGAACGGAAGCCCTTTTCAACCGTTAGCGGAAGAATCCTTCTTTGGAGATGAGATATTTTTCTGGGGTGGCAAGTGAGGGCCTCTGTCAGTCCTGGGTTTGTTGGACTAGCGCCAGACATGAGAAGTGCGCCTTTGTGGGACAGGTGAATAGTGCGGATCCTGTTTCAGTCTAAAGACTGAAACAGGATCCGCACTTTTCACCGTTCCTTTCAGAATCATATGATTCATCAGCTAGGAATGGCGATTGCTTCTCCAGACCAATCGAAGGCTAGGCCAAAGTAACTCGATCTTTCCAAGAGGTGTGTGGCCCAACTTTTGAAAGAACTGCTAAATGGAGAACTATTTGGTATTTTTCCGAAGCACTTTTCACCGTAATTGTCATAAGGTTGGTCTCTGCATCCTTAAGCATACGAGAGTTTTCACAGACCAAACAGGCTGAGGCCCAGTAATCTTGGCATTTCCAATAGTTGGTCCTAGAGACTACCAAGAAAGTGATTTTTTAAGTATTATTCTGTTGTGGTTTCAGCATCATTTTCAGAACCCGAGCAGGGTTCTCGCATTGGCATAAGAATCCTGCCTGGTAGTTGAGATTTCATGGTGGGGTGTAAGTGTGGGGCTTCTGTAGGCCCTGCCTTTGATTTGTTTACCTCCAGAGTTGGAAAGTGGATATTTGCGTCAGATGGGAAAGTGTGGATCGTGCTTCAGATTTCATCCAGACACTTTGAAATGACCAGTGTGTTGGTAATTATTTGCCATTTCCATGGCGTTTGGCACCGTAATATTCATGAGGTCGGTCTCTGTATCCTGAAGCCTATGATGCTTTTTGCAGAGAAACCTCTGCTGAGGCCCAGGTAACTTGCTATTTCCCATAGCTGGCACAGGAGCCTTGGAAGATAGGATTGTTTTCAGTATTATTTCACCATTTTTTCACCACTGTTTCAAGAACGGGAGCACTTTTCAACCGTTAGCGGAAGAATCCTTCTTTGGAGATGAGATATTTTTCTGGGGTGGCAAGTGAGGGCCTCTGTCAGTCCTGGGTTTGTTGGACTAGCGTCAGACATGAGAAGTGCGCCTTTGTGGGACAGGTGAATAGTGCGGATCCTGTTTCAGTCTAAAGACTGAAACAGGATCCGCACTTTTCACCGTTCCTTTCAGAATCATTTGATTCATCAGCTAGGAATGGCGATTGCTTCTCCAGACCAATCGAAGGCTAGGCCAAAGTAACTCGATCTTTCCAAGAGGTGTGTGGCCCAACTTTTGAAAGAACCGCTAAGTGGAGAACTATTTGCTATTTTTCCGAAGCACTTTTCACCGTAATTGTCCTAAGGTTGGTCTCTGCATCCTTAAGCATATAAGAGTTTTCACAGACGAAACAGGCTGAGGCCCAGTAATCTTGGCATTTCCAATAGTTGGTCCTTGAGACTACCTAGAAACTGTTTTTTTAAGTATTATTCCATCGTGGTTTCAGCATTATTTTCAGAACCGGAGCCGGGTTCTCGCATTAGCATAAGAATCCTGCCTGGTAGTTGAGATTTCTGGGTGGGGTGTAAGTGCAGGGCTCCTGTCATCCCTGCCTTTGATTTGTTTACCTCCAGAGTTGGAAAGTGCATATTTGCATGAGTTGGGAAAAGTGTGGATCGTGCTTCAGATTTCATCCTGACACTTTGAAATGACCAGTGTGTTGGTAATTACTTTGCCATTTCCATGGCGTTTGGCACTGTAATAATCATGAGGTCGGTCTCTGCATCCTGAAGCCTATGATGCTTTTTGCAGAGAAACCTCTGCGGAGGCCCAGGTAACTTGCTATTTCCCATAGCTGGCACAGGAGCCTTGGAAGATAGGATTGTTTTCAGTATTATTTCACCAATTTTTCACCACTGTTTCAAGAACGGGAGCCCTTTTCAACCGTTAGAGGAAGAATCCTTCTTTGGAGATGAGATATTTTTCTGGGGTGGCAAGTGCAGGGCCTCTGTCAGTCCTGGGTTTGTTGGACTTGCGTCAGACATGAGAAGTGCGCCTTTGAGGGACAGGTGAATAGTGCGGACCCTGTTTCAGTCTTTAGACTGAAACAGGATCCGCACTTTTCACCGTTCCTTTCAGAATCATTTGATTCATCAGCTAGGGATGGCGGTTGCTTCTCCAGACCAATCTAATGCTAGCCAAAGTAACTCGATCTTTCCAAGAGGTGTGTGCCCCAACTTTTGAAAGAACCGCTAAGTGGAGAACTATTTGTTATTTTTCCGAAGCACTTTTCACCGTAATTGTCATAAGGTTGGTCTCTGCATCCTTAAGCATACCAGTGTCTTCACAGACGAAACAGGCTGAGGCCCAGTAATCTTGGCATTTCCAATAGTTGTTCTTAGAGACTACCAAGAAAGTTTTCCTTTAAGTATTATTCCTTAAGTTTTCAGCATTATTTTCAGTACCGGAGCAGGGTTCTCGCATTAGCATAAGAGTCCTGCCTGGTAGTTGAGATTTCATGGTGGGGTGTAAGTGCGGGGCTTCTGTCAGCCCTGCCTTTGATTTGTTTACCTCCAGAGTTGGAAAGTGCATAATTGCGTGAGATGGGAAAAGTGTGGATCGTTTTTCAGATTTCATACTGACATTTGAAATGATCAGTGTGTTGGTAATTATTTGACATTTCCATGGCGTTTGGCACCGTAATAGTCATGAGGTCGGTCTCTGCATCCTGAAGCCTATGATGCTTTTTGCAGAGAAACCTCTGCTGAGGCCCAGGTAACTTGCTATTTCCCATAGCTGGCACAGGAGCCTTGGAAGATAGGATTGTTTTCAGTATTATTTCACCATTTTTTCACCACTGTTTCAAGAAAGGGAGCCCTTTTTAACCGTTAGCGGAAGAATCCTTCTTTGGAGATGAGATATTTGTCTGGGGTGGCAAGTGCAGGGCCTCTGTCAGTCCTGGGTTTGTTGGACTAGCGCCAGACATGAGAAGTGCGCCTTTGTGGGACAGGTGAATAGTGCGGATCCTGTTTCAGTCTAAAGACTGAAACAGGATCCGCACTTTTCACCGTTCCTTTCAGAATCATTTGCTTCATCAGCTAGGAATGGCGATTGCTTCTCCAGACCAATCGAAGGCTAGGCCAAAGTAACTCGATCTTTCCAAGAAGTGTGTGGCCCAACTTTTGAAAGAACTGCTAAATGGAGAACTATTTGGTATTTTTCCGAAGCACTTTTCACCGTAATTGTCATAAGGTTGGTCTCTGCATCCTTAAGCATACGAGAGTTTTCACAGACCAAACAGGCTGAGGCCCAGTAATCTTGGCATTTCCAATAGTTGGTCCTAGAGACTACCAAGAAAGTGTTTTTTTAAGTATTATTCTGTTGTGGTTTCAGCATCATTTTCAGAACCCGAGCAGGGTTCTCGCATTGGCATAAGAATCCTGCCTGGTAGTTGAGATTTCATGGTGGGGTGTAAGTGTGGGGCTTCTGTAGGCCCTGCCTTTGATTTGTTTACCTCCAGAGTTGGAAAGTGGATATTTGCGTCAGATGGGAAAGTGTGGATCGCGCTTCAGATTTCATCCAGACACTTTGAAATGACCAGTGTGTTGGTAATTATTTGCCATTTCCATGGCGTTTGGCACCGTAATATTCATGAGGTCGGTCTCTGTATCCTGAAGCCTATGATGCTTTTTGCAGAGAAACCTCTGCTGAGGCCCAGGTAACATGCTATTTCCCATAGCTGGCACAGGAGCCTTGGAAGATAGGATTGTTTTCAGTATTATTTCACCATTTTTTCACCACTGTTTCAAGAACGGGAGCACTTTTCAACCGTTAGCGGAAGAATCCTTCTTTGGAGATGAGATATTTTTCTGGGGTGGCAAGTGAGGGCCTCTGTCAGTCCTGGGTTTGTTGGACTAGCGTCAGACATGAGAAGTGCGCCTTTGTGGGACAGGTGAATAGTGCGGATCCTGTTTCAGTCTAAAGACTGAAACAGGATCCGCACTTTTCACCGTTCCTTTCAGAATCATTTGATTCATCAGCTAGGAATGGCGATTGCTTCTCCAGACCAATCGAAGGCTAGGCCAAAGTAACTCGATCTTTCCAAGAGGTGTGTGGCCCAACTTTTGAAAGAACCGCTAAGTGGAGAACTATTTGCTATTTTTCCGAAGCACTTTTCACCGTAATTGTCCTAAGGTTGGTCTCTGCATCCTTAAGCATATAAGAGTTTTCACAGACGAAACAGGCTGAGGCCCAGTAATCTTGGCATTTCCAATAGTTGGTCCTTGAGACTACCAAGAAACTGTTTTTTTAAGTATTATTCCATCGTGGTTTCAGCATTATTTTCAGAACCGGAGCCGGGTTCTCGCATTAGCATAAGAATCCTGCCTGGTAGTTGAGATTTCTGGGTGGGGTGTAAGTGCAGGGCTCCTGTCATCCCTGCCTTTGATTTGTTTACCTCCAGAGTTGGAAAGTGCATATTTGCATGAGTTGGGAAAAGTGTGGATCATGCCTCAGATTTCATCCTGACACTTTGAAATGACCAGTGTGTTGGTAATTATTTGCCATTTCCATGGCGTTTGGCACCGTAATAGTCATGAGGTCGGTCTCTGCATCCTGCAGCCTATGATCCTTTTTGCAGAGAAACCTCTGCTGAGGCCCAGGTAACTTGCTATTTCCCATAGCTGGCACAGGAGCCTTGGAAGATAGGATTGTTTTCAGTATTATTTCACCATTTTTTACCACTGTTTCAAGAACGGGAGCCCTTTTCAACCGATAGCAGAAGAATCCTTCTTTCGAGATGAGATATTTTTCTGGGGTGGCAAGTGCAGGGCCTCTGTCAGTCCTGGGTTTGTTGGACTAGCGCCAGACATGAGAAGTGCGCTTTTGTGGGACAGGTGAATAGTGCGGATCCTGTTTCAGTCTAATGACTGAAACAGGATCCGCACTTTTCACCGTTCCTTTCAGAATCATTTGATTCATCAGCTAGGAATGGCGATTGCTTCTCCAGACCAATCGAAGGCTAGGCCAAAGTAACTCGATCTTTCCAAGAGGTGTGTGCCCCAACTTTTGAAAGAACCGCTAAGTGGATAACTATTTGTTATTTTTCCGAAGCACTTTTAACCGTAATTGTCATAAGGTTGGTCACTGCATCCTTAAGCAAACGAGAGTTTTCACAGACCAAACAGGTTGAGGCCCAGTAATCTTGGCATTTCCAATAGTTGGTCCTAGAGACTACCAAGAAAGTGTTTTTTTAAGTATTATTCCATTGCGGTTTCAGCATTATTTTCAGAACCCGAGCAGGGTTCTCGCATTAGCATAAGAATCCTGCCTGGTAGTTGAGATTTCTGGGTGGGGTGTAAGTGCAGGGCTTCTGTCAGCCCTGCCTTTTATTTGTTTACCTTCAGAGTTGGAAAGTGCATATTTCCGTGAGATGGGAAAAGTGTGGATCGTGCTTCAGATTTCATCCTGACACTTTGAAATGACCAGTGTGTTGGTAATTATTTGCCATTTCCATGGCGTTTGGCCCCGTAATAGTCATGAGGTCGGTCTCTGCATCCTGAAGCCTATGATGCTTTTTGCAGAGAAACCTCTGCTGAGGCCCAGGTAACTTGCTATTTCCCATAGCTGGCACAGGAGCCTTGGGAGATAGGATTGTTTTCACTATTATTTCACCATTTTTTCACCACTGTTTCAAGAACGGAAGCCCTTTTCAACCGTTAGCGGAAGAATCCTTCTTTGGAGATGAGATATTTTTCTGGGGTGGCAAGTGAGGGCCTCTGTCAGTCCTGGGTTTGTTGGACTAGCGCCAGACATGAGAAGTGCGCCTTTGTGGGACAGGTGAATAGTGCGGATCCTGTTTCAGTCTAAAGACTGAAACAGGATCCGCACTTTTCACCGTTCCTTTCAGAATCATATGATTCATCAGCTAGGAATGGCGATTGCTTCTCCAGACCAATCGAAGGCTAGGCCAAAGTAACTCGATCTTTCCAAGAGGTGTGTGGCCCAACTTTTGAAAGAACTGCTAAATGGAGAACTATTTGGTATTTTTCCGAAGCACTTTTCACCGTAATTGTCATAAGGTTGGTCTCTGCATCCTTAAGCATACGAGAGTTTTCACAGACCAAACAGGCTGAGGCCCAGTAATCTTGGCATTTCCAATAGTTGGTCCTAGAGACTACCAAGAAAGTGATTTTTTAAGTATTATTCTGTTGTGGTTTCAGCATCATTTTCAGAACCCGAGCAGGGTTCTCGCATTGGCATAAGAATCCTGCCTGGTAGTTGAGATTTCATGGTGGGGTGTAAGTGTGGGGCTTCTGTAGGCCCTGCCTTTGATTTGTTTACCTCCAGAGTTGGAAAGTGGATATTTGCGTCAGATGGGAAAGTGTGGATCGTGCTTCAGATTTCATCCAGACACTTTGAAATGACCAGTGTGTTGGTAATTATTTGCCATTTCCATGGCGTTTGGCACCGTAATATTCATGAGGTCGGTCTCTGTATCCTGAAGCCTATGATGCTTTTTGCAGAGAAACCTCTGCTGAGGCCCAGGTAACTTGCTATTTCCCATAGCTGGCACAGGAGCCTTGGAAGATAGGATTGTTTTCAGTATTATTTCACCATTTTTTCACCACTGTTTCAAGAACGGGAGCACTTTTCAACCGTTAGCGGAAGAATCCTTCTTTGGAGATGAGATATTTTTCTGGGGTGGCAAGTGAGGGCCTCTGTCAGTCCTGGGTTTGTTGGACTAGCGTCAGACATGAGAAGTGCGCCTTTGTGGGACAGGTGAATAGTGCGGATCCTGTTTCAGTCTAAAGACTGAAACAGGATCCGCACTTTTCACCGTTCCTTTCAGAATCATTTGATTCATCAGCTAGGAATGGCGATTGCTTCTCCAGACCAATCGAAGGCTAGGCCAAAGTAACTCGATCTTTCCAAGAGGTGTGTGGCCCAACTTTTGAAAGAACCGCTAAGTGGAGAACTATTTGCTATTTTTCCGAAGCACTTTTCACCGTAATTGTCCTAAGGTTGGTCTCTGCATCCTTAAGCATATAAGAGTTTTCACAGACGAAACAGGCTGAGGCCCAGTAATCTTGGCATTTCCAATAGTTGGTCCTTGAGACTACCTAGAAACTGTTTTTTTAAGTATTATTCCATCGTGGTTTCAGCATTATTTTCAGAACCGGAGCCGGGTTCTCGCATTAGCATAAGAATCCTGCCTGGTAGTTGAGATTTCTGGGTGGGGTGTAAGTGCAGGGCTCCTGTCATCCCTGCCTTTGATTTGTTTACCTCCAGAGTTGGAAAGTGCATATTTGCATGAGTTGGGAAAAGTGTGGATCGTGCTTCAGATTTCATCCTGACACTTTGAAATGACCAGTGTGTTGGTAATTACTTTGCCATTTCCATGGCGTTTGGCACTGTAATAATCATGAGGTCGGTCTCTGCATCCTGAAGCCTATGATGCTTTTTGCAGAGAAACCTCTGCGGAGGCCCAGGTAACTTGCTATTTCCCATAGCTGGCACAGGAGCCTTGGAAGATAGGATTGTTTTCAGTATTATTTCACCAATTTTTCACCACTGTTTCAAGAACGGGAGCCCTTTTCAACCGTTAGAGGAAGAATCCTTCTTTGGAGATGAGATATTTTTCTGGGGTGGCAAGTGCAGGGCCTCTGTCAGTCCTGGGTTTGTTGGACTTGCGTCAGACATGAGAAGTGCGCCTTTGAGGGACAGGTGAATAGTGCGGACCCTGTTTCAGTCTTTAGACTGAAACAGGATCCGCACTTTTCACCGTTCCTTTCAGAATCATTTGATTCATCAGCTAGGGATGGCGGTTGCTTCTCCAGACCAATCTAATGCTAGCCAAAGTAACTCGATCTTTCCAAGAGGTGTGTGCCCCAACTTTTGAAAGAACCGCTAAGTGGAGAACTATTTGTTATTTTTCCGAAGCACTTTTCACCGTAATTGTCATAAGGTTGGTCTCTGCATCCTTAAGCATACCAGTGTCTTCACAGACGAAACAGGCTGAGGCCCAGTAATCTTGGCATTTCCAATAGTTGTTCTTAGAGACTACCAAGAAAGTTTTCCTTTAAGTATTATTCCTTAAGTTTTCAGCATTATTTTCAGTACCGGAGCAGGGTTCTCGCATTAGCATAAGAGTCCTGCCTGGTAGTTGAGATTTCATGGTGGGGTGTAAGTGCGGGGCTTCTGTCAGCCCTGCCTTTGATTTGTTTACCTCCAGAGTTGGAAAGTGCATAATTGCGTGAGATGGGAAAAGTGTGGATCGTTTTTCAGATTTCATACTGACATTTGAAATGATCAGTGTGTTGGTAATTATTTGACATTTCCATGGCGTTTGGCACCGTAATAGTCATGAGGTCGGTCTCTGCATCCTGAAGCCTATGATGCTTTTTGCAGAGAAACCTCTGCTGAGGCCCAGGTAACTTGCTATTTCCCATAGCTGGCACAGGAGCCTTGGAAGATAGGATTGTTTTCAGTATTATTTCACCATTTTTTCACCACTGTTTCAAGAAAGGGAGCCCTTTTTAACCGTTAGCGGAAGAATCCTTCTTTGGAGATGAGATATTTGTCTGGGGTGGCAAGTGCAGGGCCTCTGTCAGTCCTGGGTTTGTTGGACTAGCGCCAGACATGAGAAGTGCGCCTTTGTGGGACAGGTGAATAGTGCGGATCCTGTTTCAGTCTAAAGACTGAAACAGGATCCGCACTTTTCACCGTTCCTTTCAGAATCATTTGCTTCATCAGCTAGGAATGGCGATTGCTTCTCCAGACCAATCGAAGGCTAGGCCAAAGTAACTCGATCTTTCCAAGAAGTGTGTGGCCCAACTTTTGAAAGAACTGCTAAATGGAGAACTATTTGGTATTTTTCCGAAGCACTTTTCACCGTAATTGTCATAAGGTTGGTCTCTGCATCCTTAAGCATACGAGAGTTTTCACAGACCAAACAGGCTGAGGCCCAGTAATCTTGGCATTTCCAATAGTTGGTCCTAGAGACTACCAAGAAAGTGTTTTTTTAAGTATTATTCTGTTGTGGTTTCAGCATCATTTTCAGAACCCGAGCAGGGTTCTCGCATTGGCATAAGAATCCTGCCTGGTAGTTGAGATTTCATGGTGGGGTGTAAGTGTGGGGCTTCTGTAGGCCCTGCCTTTGATTTGTTTACCTCCAGAGTTGGAAAGTGGATATTTGCGTCAGATGGGAAAGTGTGGATCGTGCTTCAGATTTCATCCAGACACTTTGAAATGACCAGTGTGTTGGTAATTATTTGCCATTTCCATGGCGTTTGGCACCGTAATATTCATGAGGTCGGTCTCTGTATCCTGAAGCCTATGATGCTTTTTGCAGAGAAACCTCTGCTGAGGCCCAGGTAACATGCTATTTCCCATAGCTGGCACAGGAGCCTTGGAAGATAGGATTGTTTTCAGTATTATTTCACCATTTTTTCACCACTGT
The DNA here is from genome assembly GCF_020740605.2 of Lemur catta. Taxonomy (NCBI): domain Eukaryota; kingdom Metazoa; phylum Chordata; class Mammalia; order Primates; family Lemuridae; genus Lemur; species Lemur catta. Next base: position 81,675,941 of record NC_059132.1, on the reverse strand, counting down.
TTCAAGAACGGGAGCACTTTTCAACCGTTAGCGGAAGAATCCTTCTTTGGAGATGAGATATTTTTCTGGGGTGGCAAGTGAGGGCCTCTGTCAGTCCTGGGTTTGTTGGACTAGCGTCAGACATGAGAAGTGCGCCTTTGTGGGACAGGTGAATAGTGCGGATCCTGTTTCAGTCTAAAGACTGAAACAGGATCCGCACTTTTCACCGTTCCTTTCAGAATCATTTGATTCATCAGCTAGGAATGGCGATTGCTTCTCCAGACCAATCGAAGGCTAGGCCAAAGTAACTCGATCTTTCCAAGAGGTGTGTGGCCCAACTTTTGAAAGAACCGCTAAGTGGAGAACTATTTGCTATTTTTCCGAAGCACTTTTCACCGTAATTGTCCTAAGGTTGGTCTCTGCATCCTTAAGCATATAAGAGTTTTCACAGACGAAACAGGCTGAGGCCCAGTAATCTTGGCATTTCCAATAGTTGGTCCTTGAGACTACCAAGAAACTGTTTTTTTAAGTATTATTCCATCGTGGTTTCAGCATTATTTTCAGAACCGGAGCCGGGTTCTCGCATTAGCATAAGAATCCTGCCTGGTAGTTGAGATTTCTGGGTGGGGTGTAAGTGCAGGGCTCCTGTCATCCCTGCCTTTGATTTGTTTACCTCCAGAGTTGGAAAGTGCATATTTGCATGAGTTGGGAAAAGTGTGGATCATGCCTCAGATTTCATCCTGACACTTTGAAATGACCAGTGTGTTGGTAATTATTTGCCATTTCCATGGCGTTTGGCACCGTAATAGTCATGAGGTCGGTCTCTGCATCCTGCAGCCTATGATCCTTTTTGCAGAGAAACCTCTGCTGAGGCCCAGGTAACTTGCTATTTCCCATAGCTGGCACAGGAGCCTTGGAAGATAGGATTGTTTTCAGTATTATTTCACCATTTTTTACCACTGTTTCAAGAACGGGAGCCCTTTTCAACCGATAGCAGAAGAATCCTTCTTTCGAGATGAGATATTTTTCTGGGGTGGCAAGTGCAGGGCCTCTGTCAGTCCTGGGTTTGTTGGACTAGCGCCAGACATGAGAAGTGCGCTTTTGTGGGACAGGTGAATAGTGCGGATCCTGTTTCAGTCTAATGACTGAAACAGGATCCGCACTTTTCACCGTTCCTTTCAGAATCATTTGATTCATCAGCTAGGAATGGCGATTGCTTCTCCAGACCAATCGAAGGCTAGGCCAAAGTAACTCGATCTTTCCAAGAGGTGTGTGCCCCAACTTTTGAAAGAACCGCTAAGTGGATAACTATTTGTTATTTTTCCGAAGCACTTTTAACCGTAATTGTCATAAGGTTGGTCACTGCATCCTTAAGCAAACGAGAGTTTTCACAGACCAAACAGGTTGAGGCCCAGTAATCTTGGCATTTCCAATAGTTGGTCCTAGAGACTACCAAGAAAGTGTTTTTTTAAGTATTATTCCATTGCGGTTTCAGCATTATTTTCAGAACCCGAGCAGGGTTCTCGCATTAGCATAAGAATCCTGCCTGGTAGTTGAGATTTCTGGGTGGGGTGTAAGTGCAGGGCTTCTGTCAGCCCTGCCTTTTATTTGTTTACCTTCAGAGTTGGAAAGTGCATATTTCCGTGAGATGGGAAAAGTGTGGATCGTGCTTCAGATTTCATCCTGACACTTTGAAATGACCAGTGTGTTGGTAATTACTTTGCCATTTCCATGGCGTTTGGCACTGTAATAATCATGAGGTCGGTCTCTGCATCCTGAAGCCTATGATGCTTTTTGCAGAGAAACCTCTGCGGAGGCCCAGGTAACTTGCTATTTCCCATAGCTGGCACAGGAGCCTTGGAAGATAGGATTGTTTTCAGTATTATTTCACCAATTTTTCACCACTGTTTCAAGAACGGGAGCCCTTTTCAACCGTTAGCGGAAGAATCCTTCTTTGGAGATGAGATATTTTTCTGGGGTGGCAAGTGCAGGGCCTCTGTCAGTCCTGGGTTTGTTGGACTTGCGTCAGACATGAGAAGTGCGCCTTTGTGGGACAGGTGAATAGTGCGGACCTTGTTTCAGTCTTTAGACTGAAACAGGATCCGCACTTTTCACCGTTCCTTTCAGAATCATTTGATTCATCAGCTAGGGATGGCGGTTGCTTCTCCAGACCAATCTAAGGCTAGCCAAAGTAACTCGATCTTTCCAAGAGGTGTGTGCCCCAACTTTTGAAAGAACCGCTAAGTGGAGAACTATTTGTTATTTTTCCGAAGCACTTTTCACCGTAATTGTCATAAGGTTGGTCTCTGCATCCTTAAGCATACCAGTGTCTTCACAGACGAAACAGGCTGAGGCCCAGTAATCTTGGCATTTCCAATAGTTGTTCTTAGAGACTACCAAGAAAGTTTTCCTTTAAGTATTATTCCTTAAGTTTTCAGCATTATTTTCGGTACCGGAGCAGGGTTCTCGCATTAGCATAAGAGTCCTGCCTGGTAGTTGAGATTTCATGGTGGGGTGTAAGTGCGGGGCTTCTGTCAGCCCTGCCTTTGATTTGTTTACCTCCAGAGTTGGAAAGTGCATAATTGCGTGAGATGGGAAAAGTGTGGATCGTGTTTCAGATTTCATACTGACATTTGAAATGATCAGTGTGTTGGTAATTATTTGACATTTCCATGGCGTTTGGCACCGTAATAGTCATGAGGTCGGTCTCTGCATCCTGAAGCCTATCATGCTTTTTGCAGAGAAACCTCTGCTGAGGCCCAGGTAACTTGCTATTTCCCATAGCTGGCACAGGAGCCTTGGAAGATAGGATTGTTTTCAGTATTATTTCACCATTTTTTCACCACTGTTTCAAGAACGGGAGCCCTTTTTAACCGTTAGCAGAAGAATCCTTCTTTGGAGATGAGATATTTTTCTGGGGTGGCAAGTGCAGGGCCTCTGTCAGTCCTGGGTTTGTTGGACTAGCGCCAGACATGAGAAGTGCGCCTTTGTGGGACAGGTGAATAGTGCGGATCCTGTTTCAGTCTAAAGACTGAAACAGGATCCGCACTTTTCACCGTTCCTTTCAGAATCATTTGCTTCATCAGCTAGGAATGGCGATTGCTTCTCCAGAACATTCGCAGGCTAGGCCAAAGTAACTCGATCTTTCCAAGAGGTGTGTGGCCAAACTTTTGAAAGAACTGCTAAGTGGAGAACTATTTGGTATTTTTCCCAAGCACTTTTCACCGTAATTGTCATAAGGTTGGTCTCTGCATCCTTAAGCATACGAGAGTTTTCACAGACCAAACAGGCTGAGGCCCAGTAATCTTGGCATTTCCAATAGTTGGTCCTAGAGACTACCAAGAAAGTGTTTTTTTAAGTATTATTCTGTTGTGGTTTCAGCATCATATTCAGAACCCGAGCAGGGTTCTCGCATTGGCATAAGAATCCTGCCTGGTAGTTGAGATTTCTGGGTGGGGTATAAGTTGGGGGATTCTGTCAGCCCTGCCTTTGATTTGTTTACCTCCAGAGTTGGAAAGTGCATATTTGCGTGAGATGGGAAAAGTGTGGATCGTGCTTCAGATTTCATCCTGACACTTTGAAATGACCAGTGTGTTGGTAATTATTTGCCATTTCCATGGCGTTTGGCACCGTAATAGTCATGAGGTCGGTCTCTGCATCCTGAATCCTATGATGCTTTTTGCAGAGAAACCTCTGCTGAGGCCCAGGTAACTTGCTATTTCCCATAGCTGGCACAGGAGCCTTGGGAGATAGGATTGTTTTCACTATTATTTCACCATTTTTTCACCACTGTTTCAAGAACGGGAGCCCTTTTCAACCGTTAGCGGAAGAATCCTTCTTTGGAGATGAGATATTTTTCTGGCGTGGCAAGTGAGGGCCTCTGTCAGTCCTGGGTTTGTTGGACTAGCGCCAGACATGAGAAGTGCGCCTTTGTGGGACAGGTGAATAGTGCGGATCCTGTTTCAGTCTAAAGACTGAAACAGGATCCGCACTTTTCACCGTTCCTTTCAGAATCATATGATTCATCAGCTAGGAATGGCGATTGCTTCTCCAGACCAATCGAAGGCTAGGCCAAAGTAACTCGATCTTTCCAAGAGGTGTGTGGCCCAACTTTTGAAAGAACCGCTAAGTGGAGAACTATTTGCTATTTTTCCGAAGCACTTTTCACCGTAATTGTCCTAAGGTTGGTCTCTGCATCCTTAAGCATACGAGAGTTTTCACAGACCAAAAAGGCTGAGGCCCAGTAATCTTGGCATTTCCAATAGTTGGTCCTAGAGACTACCAAGAAAGTGTTCTTTTAAGTATTATTACGTTGTGGTTTCAGCATCATTTTCAGAACCCGAGCAGGGTTCTCGCATTGGCATAAGAATCCTGCCTGGTAGTTGAGATTTCATGGTGGGGTGTAAGTGTGGGGCTTCTGTAGGCCCTGCCTTTGATTTGTTTACCTCCAGAGTTGGAAAGTGGATATTTGCGTCAGATGGGAAAGTGTGGATCGTGCTTCAGATTTCATCCAGACACTTTGAAATGACCGGTGTGTTGGTAATTATTTGCCATTTCCATGGCGTTTGGCACCGTAATATTCATGAGGTCGGTCTCTGTATCCTGAAGCCTATGATGCTTTTTGCAGAGAAACCTCTACTGAGGCCCAGGTAACTTGCTATTTCCCATAGCTGGCACAGGAGCCTTGGAAGATAGGATTTTTTCCAGTATTATTTCACCATTTTTTCACCACTGTTTCAAGAACGGGAGCACTTTTCAACCGCTAGCGGAAGAATACTTCTTTGGAGATGAGAAATTTTTCCGGGTGGCAAGTGAGGGCCTCTGTCAGTCCTGGGTTTGTTGGACTAGCGTCAGACATGAGAAGTGCGCCTTTGTGGGACAGGTGAATAGTGCGGATCCTGTTTCAGTCTTTAGACTGAAACAGGATCCGGACTTTTCACCGTTCCTTTCAGAATCATTTGATTCATCAGCTAGGAATGGCGATTGCTTCTCCAGACCAATCGAAGGCTAGGCCACAGTAACTCGATCTTTCCAAGAGGTGTGTGGCCCAACTTTTGAAAGAACCGTTAAGTGGAGAACTATTTGGTATTTTTCCGAAGCACTTTTCACCGTAATTGTCCTAAGGTTGGTCTCTGCATCCTTAAGCATACCAGAGTATTCAAAGACGAAACGGGCTGAGGCCCATTAATCTTGGCATTTCTAATAGTTGGTCCTAGAGACTACCAAGAAAGTATTCTTTTAAGTATTATTCCGTTGTGGTTTCAGCATTATTTTCAGTACCCGAGCAGGGTTCTCGCATTAGCATAAGAATCCTGCCTGGTAGTTGAGATTTCATTTTGGGGTGTAAGTGCGGGGCTTCTGTCAGCCATGCCTTTGATTTGTTTACCTCCAGAGTTGGAAAGTGCATATTTGCATGAGATGGGAAGAGTGTGGATCGTGTTTCAGATTTCATCCTGACACTTTGAAATCACCAGTGTGTTGGTAATTATTTGCCATTTCCATGGCGTTTGGCACCGTAATAGTCATGAAGTCGGTCTCTGCATCCTGAAGCCTACGATGCTTTTTGCAGAGAAACCTCTGCTGAGGCCCAGGTAACTTGCTGTTTCCCATAGCTGGCACAGGAGCCTTGGAAGATAGGATTGTTTTCAGTATTATTTCACCATTTTTTCACCACTGTTTCCAGAACGGGAGCCCTTTTCAACCGTTAGCCCAAGAATCCTTCGTTGGGGATGAGATATTTTTCTGGGGTGGCAAGTGCAGGGCCTCTGTCCGTCCTGGGTTTGTTGGACTATCGCCAGACATGAGAAGTGCGCCTTTGTGGGAAAGGTGAATAGTGGGGATCCTGTTTCAGTCTAAAGACAGAAACAGGATCCGCACTTTTCACGGTTCCTTTCAGAATCATTTGATTCATCAGCTAGGAATGGCGATTGCTTCTCCAGACCAATCGAAGGCTAGGCCAAAGTAACTAGATCTTTCCAAGACGTGTGTGGCCCAACTTTTGAAAGAACCGCTAAGTGGAGAACTATTTGTTATTTTTCCGAAGCACTTTTCACCGTAATTGTCATAAGGTTGGTCTCTGCATCCTTAAGCATACGAGAGTTTTCACAGACGAAACAGGCTGAGGCCCAGTAATCTTGGAATTTCCAATAGTTTGTCCTAGAGACTACCAAGAAAGTGTTCTTTTAAGTATTATTCCATTGTGGTTTCAGCATTATTTTCAGAACCCGAGCAGGGTTCTCGCATTAGCATAATAATCCTGCCTGGTAGTTGAGATTTCTTGGTGGGGTATAAGTTGGGGGATTCTGTCAGCCCTACCTTTGATTTGTTTACCTCCAGAGGTGCAAAGTGCATAATTGCGTGTGATGAGAAAAGTGTGGATCGTGTTTCAGATTTCATACTGACATTTGAAATGATCAGTGTGTTGGTAATTATTTGCCATTTCCATGGCGTTTGTCACCGTAATAGTCATGAGGTCGGTCTCTGCATCCTGAAGCCTATGATGCTTTTTGCAGAGAAACCTCTGCTGAGGCCCAGGTAACTTGCTATTTCCCATAGCTGGCACAGGAGCCTTGGAAGATAGGATTGTTTTCAGTATGATTTCACCATTTTTTCACCACTGTTTCAAGAACGGGAGCCCTTTTCAAACGTTAGCGGAAGAATCCTTCTTTGCAGATGAGATATTTTTCTGGGGTGGCAAGTGCAGGGCCTCTGTCAGTCCTGGGTTTGTTGGACTAGCGCCAGACATGAGAAGTGCGCCTTTGTGGGACAGGTGAATAGTGCGGATCCTGTTTCAGTCTAAAGACTGAAACAGGATCCGCACTTTTCACCGTTCCTTTCAGAATCATTTGATTCATCAGCTAGGAATGGGGATTGCTTCTCCAGACCAAACGAAGGCCTGGCCAAAGTACCTCGATCTTTCCCAGAGGTGTGTGGCCCAACTTTTGAAAGAACCGCTAAGTGGAGAACTATTTGGTATTTTTCCTAAGCACTTTTCACCGTAATTGTCCTAAGGTTGGTCTCTGCATCCTTAAGCATACCAGTGTTTTCACAGACGAAACAGGCTGAGGCCCAGTAATCTTGGCATTTCCAATAGTTGGTCTTAGAGACTACCAAGAAAGTGTTCTTTTAAGTATTATTCCTTTGTGGTTTCAGCATTATTTTCAGAACCCGAGCAGGGTTCTCGCATTAGCATAAGAATCCTGCCTGGTAGTTGAGATTTCATGGTGGGGTGTAAGTGCGGGGCTTCTGTCAGCCCTGCCTTTGATTTGTTTACCTACAGAGTTGGAAAGTGCATATTTGCGTGAGATGGGAAAAGTGTGGATCGTGCTTCAGATTTCATCCTGACACTTTGAAATGACCAGTGTGTTGGTAATTATTTGCCATTTCCATGGGGTTTGGCACCGTAATAGTCATGAGGTCGGTCTCTGCATCCTGAACCCTATGATGCTTTTTGCAGAGAAACCTCTGCTGAGGCCCAGGTAACTTGCTATTTCCCATAGCTGGCACAGGAGCCTTGGAAGATAGGATTGTTTTCAGTATTATTTCACCATTTTTTCACCACTGTTTCAAGAACGGGAGCCCTTTTCAACCGTTAGCAGAAGAATCCTTCTTTGGAGATGAGATATTTTTCTGGGGTGGCAAGTGCAGCGCCTCTGTCAGTCCTGGGTTTGTTGGACTAGCGCCAGACATGAGAAGTGCGCCTTTGTGGGACAGGTGAATAGTGCGGATCCTGTTTCAGTCTAAAGACTGAAACAGGATCCGCACTTTTCACCGTTCCTTTCAGAATCATTTGATTCATCAGCTAGGAATGGCGATTGCTTCTCCAGACCAATCGAAGGCTACGCCAAAGTAACTCGATCTTTCCAAGAGGTGTGTGGCCCAACTTTTGAAAGAACCGCTAAGTGGAGAACTATTTGGTATTTTTCCGAAGCACTTTTCACCGTAATTGTCCTAAGGTTGGTCACTGCATCCTTAAGCATACCAGAGTTTTCACAGACGAAACAGGCTGAGGCCCATTAATCTTGGCATTTCCAATAGTTGGTCCTAGAGACTACCAAGAAAGTGTTCTTTTAAGTATTATTCTGTTGTGGTTTCAGCATTATTTTCAGAACCCGAGCAGGGTTCTCGCATTGGCATAAGAATCCTGCCTGGTAGTTGAGATTTCATGGTGGGGTGTAAGTGCGGGGCTTCTGTCAGCCCTGCCTTTGATTTGTTTACCTCCAGAGTTGGAAAGTGCATATTTGCGTGAGATGGGAAAAGTGTGGATCGTGCTTCAGATTTCATCCTGACACTTTGAAATGACCAGTGTGTTGGTAATTATTTGCCATTTCCATGGCGTTTGGCACCGTAATAGTCATGAGGTCGGTCTTTGCATCCTGAAGCCTATGATGCTTTTTGCAGAGAAACCTGTGCTGAGGCCCAGGTAACTTGCTGTTTCCCATAGCTGGCACAGGACCTTTGGAAGATAGGATTGTTTTCAGTATTATTTCACCATTTTTTCACCACTGTTTCAAGAACGGGAGCCCTTTTCAACCGTTAGCGGAAGAATCCTTCTTTGGAGATGAGATATTTTTCTGGGGTGGCAAGTGCAGGGCCTCTGTCATTCCTGGGTTTGTTGGACTAGCGCCAGACATGAGAAGTGCGCCTTTGTGGGACAGATGAATAGTGCGGATCCTGTTTCAGTCTAAAGACTGAAACAGGATCCGCACTTTTCACCGTTCCTTTCAGAATCATTTGATTCATCAGCTAGGAATGGCGATTGCTTCTCCAGACCAATCGAAGGCTACGCCAAAGTAACTAGATCTTTCCAAGACGTGTGTGGCCCAACTTTTGAAAGAACCGCTAAGTGGAGAACTATTTGGTATTTTTCCTAAGCACTTTTCACCGTAATTGTCCTAAGGTTGGTCTCTGCATCCTTAAGCATACCAGAGTTTTCACAGACGAAACAGGCTGAGGCCCATTAATCTTGACATTTCCAATAGTTGGTCCTAGAGACTACCAAGAAAGTGTTCTTTTAAGTATTATTCTGTTGTGGTTTCAGCATTATTTTCAGAACCCGAGCAGGGTTCTCGCATTAGCATAAGAATCCTGCCTGGTAGTTGAGATTTCATGGTGGGGTGTAAGTGCGGGGCTTCTGTCAGCCCTGCCTTTGATTTGTTTACCTCCAGAGTTGGAAAGTGCATATTTGCGTGAGATGGGAAAAGTGTGGATCGTGCTTCAGATTTCATCCTTACACTTTGAAATTACCAGTGTGTTGGTAATTATTTGCCATTTCCATGGCGTTTGGCACCGTAATAGTCATGAGGTCGGTCTCTGCATCCTGAAGCCTATGATGCTTTTTGCAGAGAAACCTCTGCTGAGGCCCAGGTAACTTGCTATTTCCCATAGCTGGCACAGGAGCCTTGAAAGATAGGATTGTTTTCAGTATTATTTCACCATTTTTTCACCACTGTTTCAAGAACGGGAGTCCTTTTCAACCGTTAGCGGAAGAATCCTTCTTTGGAGATGAGATATTTTTCTGGGGTGGCAAGTGCAGGGCCTCTGTCAGTCCTGGGTTTGTTGGACTAGCGCCAGACATGAGAAGTGCGCCTTTGTGGGACAGATGAATAGTGCGGATCCTGTTTCAGTCTAAAGACTGAAACAGGATCCGCACTTTTCACCGTTCCTTTCAGAATCATTTGATTCATCAGCTAGGAATGGCGATTGCTTCTCCAGACCAATCGAAGGCTACGCCAAAGTAACTCGATCTTTCCAAGACGTGTGTGGCCCAACTTTTGAAAGAACCGCTAAGTGGAGAACTATTTGGTATTTTTCCTAAGCACTTTTCACCGTAATTGTCCTAAGGTTGGTCTCTGCATCCTTAAGCATACCAGAGTTTTCACAGACGAAACAGGCTGAGGCCCATTAATCTTGACATTTACAATAGTTGGTCCTAGAGACTACCAAGAAAGTGTTCTTTTAAGTATTATTCTGTTGTGGTTTCAGCATTATTTTCAGAACCCGAGCAGGGTTCTCGCATTAGCATAAGAATCCTGCCTGGTAGTTGAGATTTCATGGTGGGGTGTAAGTGCGGGGCTTCTGTCAGCCCTGCCTTTGATTTGTTTACCTCCAGAGTTGGAAAGTGCATATTTGCGTGAGATGGGAAAAGTGTGGATCGTGCTTCAGATTTCATCCTTACACTTTGAAATTACCAGTGTGTTGGTAATTATTTGCCATTTCCATGGCGTTTGGCACCGTAATAGTCATGAGGTCGGTCTCTGCATCCTGAAGCCTATGATGCTTTTTGCAGAGAAACCTCTGCTGAGGCCCAGGTAACTTGCTATTTCCCATAGCTGGCACAGGAGCCTTGAAAGATAGGATTGTTTTCAGTATTATTTCACCATTTTTTCACCACTGTTTCAAGAACGGGAGCCCTTTTCAACCGTTAGCGGAAGAATCCTTCTTTGGAGATGAGATATTTTTCTGGGGTGGCAAGTGCAGGGCCTCTGTCAGTCCTGGGTTTGTTGGACGAGCGCCAGACATGAGAAGTGCGCCTTTGTGGGACAGGTGAATAGTGCGGATCCTGTTTCAGTCTAAAGACTGAAACAGGATCCGCACTTTTCACCGTTCCTTTCAGAATCATTTGATTCATCAGCTAGGAATGGCGATTGATTCTCCAGACCAAACGAAGGCTAGGCGAAAGTACCTCGATCTTTCCCAGAGGTGTGTGGCCCAACTTTTGAAAGAACCGCTAAGTGGAGAACTATTTGGTATTTTTCCTAAGCACTTTTCACCGTAATTGTCCTAAGGTTGGTCTCTGCATCCTTAAGCATACCAGTGTTTTCACAGACGAAACAGGCTGAGGCCCAGTAAACTTGGCATTTCCAATAGTTGGTCTTAGAGACTACCAAGAAAGTGTTCTTTTAAGTATTATTCCTTTGTGGTTTCAGCATTATTTTCAGAACCCGAGTAGGGTTCTCGCATTAGCATAAGAATCCTGCCTGGTAGTTGAGATTTCATGGTGGGGTGTAAGTGCGGGGCTTCTGTCTGCCCTGCCTTTGATTTGTTTACCTCCAGAGTTGGAAAGTGCATAGTTGCGTGAGATGGGAAAAGTGTGGATCGTGCTTCAGATTTCATCCTGACACTTTGAAATGACCAGTGTGTTGGTAATTATTTGCCATTTCCATGGCGTTTGGCACCGTAATAGTCATGAGGTCGGTCTCTGCATCCTGAAGCCTATGATGCTTTTTGCAGAGAAACCTCTGCTGAGGCCCAGGTAACTTGCTATTTCCCATAGCTGGCACAGTAGCCTTGGAAGATAGGATTGTTTTCAGTATTATTTCACCATTTTTTCACCACTGTTTCAAGAACGGGAGCCCTTTTCAACCGTTAGCGGAAGAATCCTTCTTTGGAGATGAGATATTTTTCTGGGGTGGCAAGTGCAGTGCCTCTGTCAGTCCTGGGTTTGTTGGACTAGCGCCAGACATGAGAAGTGCGCCTTTGTGTGACAGGTGAATAGTGCGGATCCTGTTTCAGTCTAAAGACTGAAACAGGATCCGCAGTTTTCACCGTTCCTTTCAGAATCATTTGATTCATCAGCTAGAAATGGCGATTGCTTCTGCAGACCAATCGAAGGCTAGGCCAAAGTAACTCGATCTTTCCAAGAGGTGTGTGGCCCAACTTTTGAAAGAACCGCTAAGTGGAGAACTATTTGGTATTTTTCCTAAGCACTTTTCACCGTAATTGTCCTAAGGTTGGTCTCTGCATCCTTAAGCATACCAGAGTTTTCACAGACGAAACAGGCTGAGGCCCATTAATCTTGGCATTTCCAATAGTTGGTCCTAGAGACTACCAAGAAAGTGTTCTTTTAAGTATTATTCCTTTGTGGTTTCAGCATTATGTTCAGAACCCGAGCAGGGTTCTCGCATTAGCATAAGAATCCTGCCTGGTAGTTGAGATTTCATGGTGGGGTGTTAGTGCGGGGCTTCTGTCAGCCCTGCCTTTGATTTGTTTACCTCCAGAGTTGGAAAGTGCATATTTGCGTGAGATGGGAAAAGTGTGGATCGTGCTTCAGATTTCATCCTGACACTTTGAAATGACCAGTGTGTTGGTAATTATTTGCCATTTCCATGGCGTTTGGCACCGTAATAGTCATGAGGTCGGTCTCTGCATCCTGAAGCCTATGATGCTTTTTGCAGAGAAACCTCTTCTGAGGCCCAGGTAACTTGCTATTTCCCATAGCTAGCACAGGAGCCTTGGAAGATAGGACTGTTTTCAGAATTATTTCACCGTTTTTTCACCACTGTTTCAAGAACGGGAGCCCTGTTCAACCGTTAGCGGAAGAATCCTTCTTTGGAGATGAGATATTTTTCTGGGGTGGCAAGTGCAGGGCCTCTGTCAGTCCTGGGTTTGTTGGACTAGCGCCAGACATGAGAAGTGCGCCTTTGTGGGACAGGTGAATAGTGCGGATCCTGTTTCAGTCTAAAGACTGAAACAGGATCCGCACTTTTCACCGTTCCTTTCAGAATCATTTGATTCATCAGCTAGGAATGGCGATTGCTTCTCCAGACCAATCGAAGGCTAGGCCAAAGTAACTCGATCTTTCCAAGACGTGTGTGGCCCAACTTTTGAAAGAACCACTAAGTGGAGAACTATTTGGTATTTTTCCTAAGCACTTTTCACCGTAATTGTACTAAGGTTGGTCTCTGCATCCTTAAGCATACGAGGGTTTTCACAGACGAAACAGGCTGAGGCCCATTAATCTTGGCATTTCCAATAGTTGGTCCTAGAGACTACCAAGAAAGTGTTCTTTTAAGTATTATTCTTTTGTGGTTTCAGCATTATTTTCAGAACCCGAGCAGGGTTCTCGCATTAGCATAAGAATCCTGCCTGGTAGTTGAGATTTCATGGTGGGGTGTAAGTGCGGGGCTTCTGTCAGCCCTGCCTTTGATTTGTTTACCTCCAGAGTTGGAAAGTGCATATTTGCGTGAGATGGGAAAAGTGTGTATCGTGCTTCAGATTTCATCCTGACACTTTGAAATGACCAGTGTGTTGGTAATTATTTGCCATTTCCATGGCGTTTAGCACCGTAATAGTCATGAGGTCGGTCTCTGCATCCTGAAGCCTATGATGCTTTTTGCAGAGAAACCTCTGCTGAGGCCCAGGTAACTTGCTATTTCCCATAGCTGGCACAGGAACCTTGAAAGATAGGATTGTTTTCAGTATTATTTCACCATTTTTTCACCACTGTTTCAAGAACGGGAGCCCTTTTCAACCGCTAGCGGAAGAATCCTTCTTTGGAGATGAGATATTTTTCTGGGGTGGCAAGTGCAGGGCCTCGGTCAGTCCTGGGTTTGTTGGACTAGCGCCAGACATGAGAAGTGCGCCTTTGTGGGACAGGTGAATAGTGCGGATCCTGTTTCAGTCTAAAGACTGAAACAGGATCCGCCCTTTTCACCGTTCCTTTCAGAATCATTTGATTCATCAGCTAGAAATGGCGATTGCTTCTGCAGACCAATCGAAGGCTAGGCCAAAGTAACTCGATCTTTCCAAGAGGTGTGTGGCCCAACTTTTGAAAGAACCGCTAAGTGGAGAACTATTTGGTATTTTTCCTAAGCACTTTTCACCGTAATTGTTCTAAGGTTGGTCTCTGCATCCTTAAGCATACGAGAGTTTTCACAGACGAAACAGGCTGAGGCCAAGTAATCTTGGCATTTCCAATAGTTTGTCCTAGAGACTACCAAGAAAGTGTTCTTTTAAGTATTATTCCGTTGTGGTTTCAGCATTATTTTCAGAACCCGAGCAGGGTTCTCGCATTAGCATAAGAATCCTGCCTGGTAGTTGAGATTTCTGGGTGGGGTATAAGTTGGGGGATTCTGTCAGCCCTGCCTTTGATTCGTTTACCTCCAGAGTTGGAAAGTGCATAATTGCGTGAGATGGGAAAAGTGTGGATCGTGCTTCAGATTTCATACTGACATTTGAAATGACCAGTGTGTTGGTAATTATTTGCCATTTCCATGGCGTTTGGCACCGTAATAGTCATGAGGTCGGTCTCTGCATCCTGAAGCCTATGATGATTTTTGCAGAGAAACCTCTGCTGAGGCCCAGGTAACTTGCTATTTCCCATAGCTGGCACAGGAGCCTTGGAAGACAGGATTGTTTTCAGTATTATTTCACCATCCCTTCACCACTGTTTCCAGAACGGGAGCCCTTTTCAACCGTTAGCGGAAGAATCCTTCTTTGGAGATGAGATATTTTTCTGGGGTGGCAAGTGCAGGGCCTCTGTCAGTGTTGGGTTTGTTGGACTAGCGCCAGACATGAGAAGTGCGCCTTTGTGGGACAGGTGAATAGTGCGGATCCTGTTTCAGTCTTTAGACTGAAACCGGATCCGCACTTTTCACCGTTCCTTTCAGAATCATTTGATTCATCAGCTAGGAATGGCGATTGCTTCTCCAGACCAATCGAAGGCTAGGCCAAAGTAACTCGATCTTTCCAAGACGTGTGTGGCCCAACTTTTGAAAGAACCACTAAGTGGAGAACTATTTGGTATTTTTCCGAAGCACTTTTCACCGTAATTGTCCTAAGGTTGGTCTCTGCATCCTTAAGCATACCAGAGTTTTCACAGACGAAACAGGCTGAGGCCAAGTAATCTTGGCATTTCCAATAGTTTGTCCTAGAGACTACCAAGAAAGTGTTCTTTTAAGTATTATTCCGTTGTGGTTTCAGCATTATTTTCAGAACCCGAGCAGGGTTCTCGCATTAGCATAAGAATCCTGCCTGGTAGTTGAGATTTCTGGGTGGGGTATAAGTTGGGGGATTCTGTCAGCCCTGCCTTTGATTCGTTTACCTCCAGAGTTGGAAAGTGCATAATTGCGTGAGATGGGAAAAGTGTGGATCGTGCTTCACATTTCATACTGACATTTGAAATGACCAGTGTGTTGGTAATTATTTGCCATTTCCATGGCGTTTGGCACCGTAATAGTCATGAGGTCGGTCTCTGCATCCTGAAGCCTATGATGCTTTTTGCAGAGAAACCTATGCTGAGGCCCAGGTAACTTGCTATTTCCCATAGCTGGCACAGGAACCTTGAAAGATAGGATTGTTTTTAGTATTATTTCACCATTTTTTCACCACTGTTTCAAGAACGGGAGCCCTTTTCAACCGCTAGCGGAAGAATCCTTCTTTGGAGATGAGATATTTTTCTGGGGTGGCAACTGCAGGGCCTCTGTCAGTGTTGGGTTTGTTGGACTAGCGCCAGACATGAGAAGTGCGCCTTTGTGGGACAGGTGAATAGTGCGGATCCTGTTTCAGTCTAAAGACTGAAACCGGATCCGCACTTTTCACCGTTCCTTTCAGAATCATTTGATTCATCAGCTAGCAATGGCGATTGCTTCTCCAGACCAATCGAAGGCTGGGCCAAAGTAACTCGATCTTTCCAAGAGCTATGTGGCCCAACTTTTGAAAGAACCGCTAAGTGGAGAACTATATGTTATTTTTCCGAAGCACTTTTCACCGTAATTGTCCTAAGGTTGGTCTCTGCATCCTTAAGAATACCAGAGTTTTCACAGACGAAACAGGCTGAGGCCCATTAATCTTGGCATTTCCAAAAGTTGGTCCTAGAGACTACCAAGAAAGTGTTCTTTTAAGTATTATTCTGTTGTGGTTTCAGCATTATTTTCAGAACCCGAGCAGGGTTCTCGCATTAGCATAAGAATCCTGCCTGGTAGTTGAGATTTCATGGTGGGGTGTAAGTGCGGGGCTTCTGTCAGCCCTGCCTTTGATTTGTTTACCTCCTGAGTTGGAAAGTGCACATTTGCGTGAGATGGGAAAAGTGTGGATCGTGCTTCAGATTTCATCCTGACACTTTGAAATTACCAGTGTGTTCGTAGTTATTTGCCATTTCCATGGCGTTTGGCACCGTAATAGTCATGAGGTCGGTCTCTGCATCTTGAAGCCTATGATGCTTTTTGCAGAGAAACCTCTGCTGAGGCCCAGGTAACTTGCTATTTCCCATAGCTGGCACAGGAGCCTTGGAAGATAAGATTGTTTTCAGTATTATTTCACCATATTTTCACCACTGTTTCAAGAACGGGAGCCCTTTTCAACCGTTATCGGAAGAATCCTTCTTTGGAAATGTGATATTTTTCTGGGGTGGCAAGTGCAGGGCCTCTGTCAGTCCTGGGTTTGTTGCACTAGCGCCAGACATGAGAAGTGCGCCTTTGTGGGACAGGTGAATAGTGCGGATCCTGTTTCAGTCTAAAGACTGTAACAGGATCCGCACTTTTCACCGTTCCTTTCAGAATCATTTGATTCATCAGCTAGAAATGGCGATTGCTTCTGCAGACCAATCGAAGGCTAGGCCAAAGTAACTCGATCTTTCCAAGAGGTGTGTGGCCCAACTTTTGAAAGAACCGCTAAGTGGAGAACTATTTGGTATTTTTCCTAAGCACTTTTCACCGTAATTGTCCTAAGGTTGGTCTCTGCATCCTTAAGCATACCAGAGTTTTCACAGACGAAACAGGCTGAGGCCCATTAATCTTGGCATTTCCAATAGTTGGTCCTAGAGACTACCAAGAAAGTGTTCTTTTAAGTATTATTCCTTTGTGGTTTCAGCATTATGTTCAGAACCCGAGCAGGGTTCTCGCATTAGCATAAGAATCCTGCCTGGTAGTTGAGATTTCATGGTGGGGTGTTAGTGCGGGGCTTCTGTCAGCCCTGCCTTTGATTTGTTTACCTCCAGAGTTGGAAAGTGCATATTTGCGTGAGATGGGAAAAGTGTGGATCGTGCTTCAGATTTCATCCTGACACTTTGAAATGACCAGTGTGTTGGTAATTATTTGCCATTTCCATGGCGTTTGGCACCGTAATAGTCATGAGGTCGGTCTCTGCATCCTGAAGCCTATGATGCTTTTTGCAGAGAAACCTCTTCTGAGGCCCAGGTAACTTGCTATTTCCCATAGCTAGCACAGGAGCCTTGGAAGATAGGACTGTTTTCAGAATTATTTCACCGTTTTTTCACCACTGTTTCAAGAACGGGAGCCCTGTTCAACCGTTAGCGGAAGAATCCTTCTTTGGAGATGAGATATTTTTCTGGGGTGGCAAGTGCAGGGCCTCTGTCAGTCCTGGGTTTGTTGGACTAGCGCCAGACATGAGAAGTGCGCCTTTGTGGGACAGGTGAATAGTGCGGATCCTGTTTCAGTCTAAAGACTGAAACAGGATCCGCACTTTTCACCGTTCCTTTCAGAATCATTTGATTCATCAGCTAGGAATGGCGATTGCTTCTCCAGACCAATCGAAGGCTAGGCCAAAGTAACTCGATCTTTCCAAGACGTGTGTGGCCCAACTTTTGAAAGAACCACTAAGTGGAGAACTATTTGGTATTTTTCCTAAGCACTTTTCACCGTAATTGTACTAAGGTTGGTCTCTGCATCCTTAAGCATACGAGGGTTTTCACAGACGAAACAGGCTGAGGCCCATTAATCTTGGCATTTCCAATAGTTGGTCCTAGAGACTACCAAGAAAGTGTTCTTTTAAGTATTATTCTTTTGTGGTTTCAGCATTATTTTCAGAACCCGAGCAGGGTTCTCGCATTAGCATAAGAATCCTGCCTGGTAGTTGAGATTTCATGGTGGGGTGTAAGTGCGGGGCTTCTGTCAGCCCTGCCTTTGATTTGTTTACCTCCAGAGTTGGAAAGTGCATATTTGCGTGAGATGGGAAAAGTGTGTATCGTGCTTCAGATTTCATCCTGACACTTTGAAATGACCAGTGTGTTGGTAATTATTTGCCATTTCCATGGCGTTTGGCACCGTAATAGTCATGAGGTCGGTCTCTGCATCCTGAAGCCTATGATGCTTTTTGCAGAGAAACCTCTGCTGAGGCCCAGGTAACTTGCTATTTCCCATAGCTGGCACAGGAACCTTGAAAGATAGGATTGTTTTCAGTATTATTTCACCATTTTTTCACCACTGTTTCAAGAACGGGAGCCCTTTTCAACCGCTAGCGGAAGAATCCTTCTTTGGAGATGAGATATTTTTCTGGGGTGGCAAGTGCAGGGCCTCAGTCAGTCCTGGGTTTGTTGGACTAGCGCCAGACATGAGAAGTGCGCCTTTGTGGGACAGGTGAATAGTGCGGATCCTGTTTCAGTCTAAAGACTGAAACAGGATCCGCCCTTTTCACCGTTCCTTTCAGAATCATTTGATTCATCAGCTAGAAATGGCGATTGCTTCTGCAGACCAATCGAAGGCTAGGCCAAAGTAACTCGATCTTTCCAAGAGGTGTGTGGCCCAACTTTTGAAAGAACCGCTAAGTGGAGAACTATTTGGTATTTTTCCTAAGCACTTTTCACCGTAATTGTCCTAAGGTTGGTCTCTGCATCCTTAAGCATACGAGAGTTTTCACAGACGAAACAGGCTGAGGCCAAGTAATCTTGGCATTTCCAATAGTTTGTCCTAGAGACTACCAAGAAAGTGTTCTTTTAAGTATTATTCCGTTGTGGTTTCAGCATTATTTTCAGAACCCGAGCAGGGTTCTCGCATTAGCATAAGAATCCTGCCTGGTAGTTGAGATTTCTGGGTGGGGTATAAGTTGGGGGATTCTGTCAGCCCTGCCTTTGATTCGTTTACCTCCAGAGTTGGAAAGTGCATAATTGCGTGAGATGGGAAAAGTGTGGATCGTGCTTCAGATTTCATACTGACATTTGAAATGACCAGTGTGTTGGTAATTATTTGCCATTTCCATGGCGTTTGGCACCGTAATAGTCATGAGGTCGGTCTCTGCATCCTGAAGCCTATGATGATTTTTGCAGAGAAACCTCTGCTGAGGCCCAGGTAACTTGCTATTTCCCATAGCTGGCACAGGAGCCTTGGAAGACAGGATTGTTTTCAGTATTATTTCACCATCCCTTCACCACTGTTTCAAGAACGGGAGCCCTTTTCAACCGTTAGCGGAAGAATCCTTCTTTGGAGATGAGATATTTTTCTGGGGTGGCAAGTGCAGGGCCTCTGTCAGTGTTGGGTTTGTTGGACTAGCGCCAGACATGAGAAGTGCGCCTTTGTGGGACAGGTGAATAGTGCGGATCCTGTTTCAGTCTTTAGACTGAAACCGGATCCGCACTTTTCACCGTTCCTTTCAGAATCATTTGATTCATCAGCTAGGAATGGCGATTGCTTCTCCAGACCAATCGAAGGCTAGGCCAAAGTAACTCGATCTTTCCAAGACGTGTGTGGCCCAACTTTTGAAAGAACCACTAAGTGGAGAACTATTTGGTATTTTTCCGAAGCACTTTTCACCGTAATTGTCCTAAGGTTGGTCTCTGCATCCTTAAGCATACCAGAGTTTTCACAGACGAAACAGGCTGAGGCCAAGTAATCTTGGCATTTCCAATAGTTTGTCCTAGAGACTACCAAGAAAGTGTTCTTTTAAGTATTATTCCGTTGTGGTTTCAGCATTATTTTCAGAACCCGAGCAGGGTTCTCGCATTAGCATAAGAATCCTGCCTGGTAGTTGAGATTTCTGGGTGGGGTATAAGTTGGGGGATTCTGTCAGCCCTGCCTTTGATTCGTTTACCTCCAGAGTTGGAAAGTGCATAATTGCGTGAGATGGGAAAAGTGTGGATCGTGCTTCAGATTTCATACTGACATTTGAAATGACCAGTGTGTTGGTAATTATTTGCCATTTCCATGGCGTTTGGCACCGTAATAGTCATGAGGTCGGTCTCTGCATCCTGAAGCCTATGATGCTTTTTGCAGAGAAACCTATGCTGAGGCCCAGGTAACTTGCTATTTCCCATAGCTGGCACAGGAACCTTGAAAGATAGGATTGTTTTTAGTATTATTTCACCATTTTTTCACCACTGTTTCAAGAACGGGAGCCCTTTTCAACCGCTAGCGGAAGAATCCTTCTTTGGAGATGAGATATTTTTCTGGGGTGGCAACTGCAGGGCCTCTGTCAGTGTTGGGTTTGTTGGACTAGCGCCAGACATGAGAAGTGCGCCTTTGTGGGACAGGTGAATAGTGCGGATCCTGTTTCAGTCTAAAGACTGAAACCGGATCCGCACTTTTCACCGTTCCTTTCAGAATCATTTGATTCATCAGCTAGCAATGGCGATTGCTTCTCCAGACCAATCGAAGGCTGGGCCAAAGTAACTCGATCTTTCCAAGAGCTATGTGGCCCAACTTTTGAAAGAACCGCTAAGTGGAGAACTATATGTTATTTTTCCGAAGCACTTTTCACCGTAATTGTCCTAAGGTTGGTCTCTGCATCCTTAAGAATACCAGAGTTTTCACAGACGAAACAGGCTGAGGCCCATTAATCTTGGCATTTCCAAAAGTTGGTCCTAGAGACTACCAAGAAAGTGTTCTTTTAAGTATTATTCTGTTGTGGTTTCAGCATTATTTTCAGAACCCGAGCAGGGTTCTCGCATTAGCATAAGAATCCTGCCTGGTAGTTGAGATTTCATGGTGGGGTGTAAGTGCGGGGCTTCTGTCAGCCCTGCCTTTGATTTGTTTACCTCCTGAGTTGGAAAGTGCACATTTGCGTGAGATGGGAAAAGTGTGGATCGTGCTTCAGATTTCATCCTGACACTTTGAAATTACCAGTGTGTTCGTAGTTATTTGCCATTTCCATGGCGTTTGGCACCGTAATAGTCATGAGGTCGGTCTCTGCATCTTGAAGCCTATGATGCTTTTTGCAGAGAAACCTCTGCTGAGGCCCAGGTAACTTTCTATTTCCCATAGCTGGCACAGGAGCCTTGGAAGATAGGATTGTTTTCAGTATTATTTCACCATATTTTCACCACTGTTTCAAGAACGGGAGCCCTTTTCAACCGTTATCGGAAGAATCCTTCTTTGGAAATGTGATATTTTTCTGGGGTGGCAAGTGCAGGGCCTCTGTCAGTCCTGGGTTTGTTGCACTAGCGCCAGACATGAGAAGTGCGCCTTTGTGGGACAGGTGAATAGTGCGGATCCTGTTTCAGTCTAAAGACTGTAACAGGATCCACACTTTTCACCGTTCCTTTCAGAATCATTTGATTCATCAGCTAGGAATGGCGATTGCTTCTCCAGACCAATCGAAGGCTAGACCAAAGTAACTCGATCTTTCCAAGAGGTGTGTGGCCCAACTTTTGAAAGAAGCGCTAAGTGGAGAACTATTTGGTATTTTTCCGAATCACTTTTCACCGTAATTGTCCTAAGGTTGGTCTCTGCATCCTTAAGCATACCAGAGTTTTCACAGACGAAACAGGCTGAGGCCCAGTAATCTTGGCATTTCCAATAGTTGGTCCTAGAGACTACCAAGAAAGTGTTCTTTTAAGTATTATTCCGTTGTGGTTTCAGCATTATTTTCAGAACCCGAGCAGGGTTCTCGCATTAGCATAAGAATCCTGCCTGGTAGTTGAGATTTCTGGGTGCGGTGTTAGTGCGGGACTTCTGTCAGCCCTGCCTTTGATTTGTTTACCTCCAGAGTTGGAAAGTGCATATTGCGTGAGATGGGAAAAGTGTGGATCGTGCTTCAGATTTCATCCTGACACTTTGAAATGACCAGTGTGTTGGTAATTATTTGCCATTTCCATGGCGTTTGGCACCGTAATAGTCATGAGGTCGGTCTCTGCATCCTGAAGCCTATGATGCTTTTTGCAGAGAAACCTCTGCTGAGGCCCAGGTAACTTGCTATTTCCCATAGCCGGCACAGGAGCCTTGGAAGATAGGATTGTTTTCAGTATTATTTCACCATTTTTTCACCACTGTTTCAAGAACGGGAGCCCTTTCCACCGTTAGCGGAAGAATCCTTCCTTGGAGATGAGATATTTTTCTGGGGTGGCAAGTGCAGGGCCTCTGTCAGTCCTAGGTTTGTTGGACGAGCGCCAGACATGAGAAGTGCGCCTTTGTGGGACAGGTGAATAGTGGGAATCCTGTTTCAGTCTAAAGACTGAAACAGGATCCGCACTTTTCACCGTTCCTTTCAGAATCATTTGATTCGTCAGGTAGGAATGCCGATTGCTTCTCCAGACCAATCGAAGGCTAGGCCAAAGTACCTCGATCTTTCCAAGAGGTGTGTGGCCCAACTTTTGAAAGAACCGCTAAGTGGAGAACTATTTGGTATTTTTTCTAAGCACTTTTCACCGTAATTGTCATAAGGTTGGTCTCTGCATCCTTAAGCATACCAGAGTTTTCACAGACGAAACAGGCTGAGGCCCATTAATCTTGACATTTACAATAGTTGGTCCTAGAGACTACCAAGAAAGTGTTCTTTTAAGTATTATTCTGTTGTGGTTTCAGCATTATTTTCAGAACCCGAGCAGGGTTCTCGCATTAGCATAAGAATCCTGCCTGGTAGTTGAGATTTCATGGTGGGGTGTAAGTGCGGGGCTTCTGTCAGCCCTGCCTTTGATTTGTTTACCTCCAGAGTTGGAAAGTGCATATTTGCGTGAGATGGGAAAAGTGTGGATCGTGCTTCAGATTTCATCCTTACACTTTGAAATTACCAGTGTGTTGGTAATTATTTGCCATTTCCATGGCGTTTGGCACCGTAATAGTCATGAGGTCGGTCTCTGCATCCTGAAGCCTATGATGCTTTTTGCAGAGAAACCTCTGCTGAGGCCCAGGTAACTTGCTATTTCCCATAGCTGGCACAGGAGCCTTGAAAGATAGGATTGTTTTCAGTATTATTTCACCATTTTTTCACCACTGTTTCAAGAACGGGAGCCCTTTTCAACCGTTAGCGGAAGAATCCTTCTTTGGAGATGAGATATTTTTCTGGGGTGGCAACTGCAGGGCCTCTGTCAGTCCTGGGTTTGTTGGACGAGCGCCAGACATGAGAAGTGCGCCTTTGTGGGACAGGTGAATAGTGCGGATCCTGTTTCAGTCTAAAGACTGAAACAGGATCCGCACTTTTCACCGTTCCTTTCAGAATCATTTGATTCATCAGCTAGGAATGGCGATTGCTTCTCCAGACCAAACGAAGGCTAGGCGAAAGTACCTCGATCTTTCCCAGAGGTGTGTGGCCCAACTTTTGAAAGAACCGCTAAGTGGAGAACTATTTGGTATTTTTCCTAAGCACTTTTCACCGTAATTGTCCTAAGGTTGGTCTCTGCATCCTTAAGCATACCAGTGTTTTCACAGACGAAACAGGCTGAGGCCCAGTAAACTTGGCATTTCCAATAGTTGGTCTTAGAGACTACCAAGAAAGTGTTCTTTTAAGTATTATTCCTTTGTGGTTTCAGCATTATTTTCAGAACCCGAGCAGGGTTCTCGCATTAGCATAAGAATCCTGCCTGGTAGTTGAGATTTCATGGTGGGGTGTAAGTGCGGGGCTTCTGTCTGCCCTGCCTTTGATTTGTTTACCTCCAGAGTTGGAAAGTGCATAGTTGCGTGAGATGGGAAAAGTGTGGATCGTGCTTCAGATTTCATCCTGACACTTTGAAATGACCAGTGTGTTGGTAATTATTTGCCATTTCCATGGCGTTTGGCACCGTAATAGTCATGAGGTCGGTCTCTGCATCCTGAAGCCTATGATGCTTTTTGCAGAGAAACCTCTGCTGAGGCCCAGGTAACTTGCTATTTCCCATAGCTGGCACAGTAGCCTTGGAAGATAGGATTGTTTTCAGTATTATTTCACCATTTTTTCACCACTGTTTCAAGAACGGGAGCCCTTTTCAACCGTTAGCGGAAGAATCCTTCTTTGGAGATGAGATATTTTTCTGGGGTGGCAAGTGCAGTGCCTCTGTCAGTCCTGGGTTTGTTGGACTAGCGCCAGACATGAGAAGTGCGCCTTTGTGTGACAGGTGAATAGTGCGGATCCTGTTTCAGTCTAAAGACTGAAACAGGATCCGCAGTTTTCACCGTTCCTTTCAGAATCATTTGATTCATCAGCTAGAAATGGCGATTGCTTCTGCAGACCAATCGAAGGCTAGGCCAAAGTAACTCGATCTTTCCAAGAGGTGTGTGGCCCAACTTTTGAAAGAACCGCTAAGTGGAGAACTATTTGGTATTTTTCCTAAGCACTTTTCACCGTAATTGTCCTAAGGTTGGTCTCTGCATCCTTAAGCATACCAGAGTTTTCACAGACGAAACAGGCTGAGGCCCATTAATCTTGGCATTTCCAATAGTTGGTCCTAGAGACTACCAAGAAAGTGTTCTTTTAAGTATTATTCCTTTGTGGTTTCAGCATTATGTTCAGAACCCGAGCAGGGTTCTCGCATTAGCATAAGAATCCTGCCTGGTAGTTGAGATTTCATGGTGGGGTGTTAGTGCGGGGCTTCTGTCAGCCCTGCCTTTGATTTGTTTACCTCCAGAGTTGGAAAGTGCATATTTGCGTGAGATGGGAAAAGTGTGGATCGTGCTTCAGATTTCATCCTGACACTTTGAAATGACCAGTGTGTTGGTAATTATTTGCCATTTCCATGGCGTTTGGCACCGTAATAGTCATGAGGTCGGTCTCTGCATCCTGAAGCCTATGATGCTTTTTGCAGAGAAACCTCTTCTGAGGCCCAGGTAACTTGCTATTTCCCATAGCTAGCACAGGAGCCTTGGAAGATAGGACTGTTTTCAGAATTATTTCACCGTTTTTTCACCACTGTTTCAAGAACGGGAGCCCTGTTCAACCGTTAGCGGAAGAATCCTTCTTTGGAGATGAGATATTTTTCTGGGGTGGCAAGTGCAGGGCCTCTGTCAGTCCTGAGTTTGTTGGACTAGCGCCAGACATGAGAAGTGCGCCTTTGTGGGACAGGTGAATAGTGCGGATCCTGTTTCAGTCTAAAGACTGAAACAGGATCCGCACTTTTCACCGTTCCTTTCAGAATAATTTGATTCATCAGCTAGGAATGGCGATTGCTTCTCCAGACCAATCGAAGGCTAGGCCAAAGTAACTCGATCTTTCCAAGACGTGTGTGGCCCAACTTTTGAAAGAACCACTAAGTGGAGAACTATTTGGTATTTTTCCTAAGCACTTTTCACCGTAATTGTACTAAGGTTGGTCTCTGCATCCTTAAGCATACGAGGGTTTTCACAGACGAAACAGGCTGAGGCCCATTAATCTTGGCATTTCCAATAGTTGGTCCTAGAGACTACCAAGAAAGTGTTCTTTTAAGTATTATTCTTTTGTGGTTTCAGCATTATTTTCAGAACCCGAGCAGGGTTCTCGCATTAGCATAAGAATCCTGCCTGGTAGTTGAGATTTCATGGTGGGGTGTAAGTGCGGGGCTTCTGTCAGCCCTGCCTTTGATTTGTTTACCTCCAGAGTTGGAAAGTGCATATTTGCGTGAGATGGGAAAAGTGTGTATCGTGCTTCAGATTTCATCCTGACACTTTGAAATGACCAGTGTGTTGGTAATTATTTGCCATTTCCATGGCGTTTGGCACCGTAATAGTCATGAGGTCGGTCTCTGCATCCTGAAGCCTATGATGCTTTTTGCAGAGAAACCTCTGCTGAGGCCCAGGTAACTTGCTATTTCCCATAGCTGGCACAGGAACCTTGAAAGATAGGATTGTTTTCAGTATTATTTCACCATTTTTTCACCACTGTTTCAAGAACGGGAGCCCTTTTCAACCGCTAGCGGAAGAATCCTTCTTTGGAGATGAGATATTTTTCTGGGGTGGCAAGTGCAGGGCCTCGGTCAGTCCTGGGTTTGTTGGACTAGCGCCAGACATGAGAAGTGCGCCTTTGTGGGACAGGTGAATAGTGCGGATCCTGTTTCAGTCTAAAGACTGAAACAGGATCCGCCCTTTTCACCGTTCCTTTCAGAATCATTTGATTCATCAGCTAGAAATGGCGATTGCTTCTGCAGACCAATCGAAGGCTAGGCCAAAGTAACTCGATCTTTCCAAGAGGTGTGTGGCCCAACTTTTGAAAGAACCGCTAAGTGGAGAACTATTTGGTATTTTTCCTAAGCACTTTTCACCGTAATTGTCCTAAGGTTGGTCTCTGCATCCTTAAGCATACGAGAGTTTTCACAGACGAAACAGGCTGAGGCCAAGTAATCTTGGCATTTCCAATAGTTTGTCCTAGAGACTACCAAGAAAGTGTTCTTTTAAGTATTATTCCGTTGTGGTTTCAGCATTATTTTCAGAACCCGAGCAGGGTTCTCGCATTAGCATAAGAATCCTGCCTGGTAGTTGAGATTTCTGGGTGGGGTATAAGTTGGGGGATTCTGTCAGCCCTGCCTTTGATTCGTTTACCTCCAGAGTTGGAAAGTGCATAATTGCGTGAGATGGGAAAAGTGTGGATCGTGCTTCAGATTTCATACTGACATTTGAAATGACCAGTGTGTTGGTAATTATTTGCCATTTCCATGGCGTTTGGCACCGTAATAGTCATGAGGTCGGTCTCTGCATCCTGAAGCCTATGATGATTTTTGCAGAGAAACCTCTGCTGAGGCCCAGGTAACTTGCTATTTCCCATAGCTGGCACAGGAGCCTTGGAAGACAGGATTGTTTTCAGTATTATTTCACCATCCCTTCACCACTGTTTCCAGAACGGGAGCCCTTTTCAACCGTTAGCGGAAGAATCCTTCTTTGGAGATGAGATATTTTTCTGGGGTGGCAAGTGCAGGGCCTCTGTCAGTGTTGGGTTTGTTGGACTAGCGCCAGACATGAGAAGTGCGCCTTTGTGGGACAGGTGAATAGTGCGGATCCTGTTTCAGTCTTTAGACTGAAACCGGATCCGCACTTTTCACCGTTCCTTTCAGAATCATTTGATTCATCAGCTAGGAATGGCGATTGCTTCTCCAGACCAATCGAAGGCTAGGCCAAAGTAACTCGATCTTTCCAAGACGTGTGTGGCCCAACTTTTGAAAGAACCACTAAGTGGAGAACTATTTGGTATTTTTCCGAAGCACTTTTCACCGTAATTGTCCTAAGGTTGGTCTCTGCATCCTTAAGCATACCAGAGTTTTCACAGACGAAACAGGCTGAGGCCCATTAATCTTGGCATTTCCAATAGTTGGTCCTAGAGACTACCAAGAAAGTGTTCTTTTAAGTATTATTCCATTGTGGTTTCAGCATTATTTTCAGAACCCGAGCAGGGTTCTCGCATTAGCATAAGAATCCAGCCTGGTAGTTGAGATTTCATGGTGGGGTGTAAGTTTGGGGCTTCTGTCAGCCCTGCCTTTGATTTGTTTACCTCCAGAGTTGGAAAGTGCATATTTGCGTGAGATGGGAAAAGTGTGGATCGTGCTTCAGATTTCATCCTGACACTTTGAAATGACCAGTGTGTTGGTAATTATTTGCCATTTCCATGGCGTTTGGCCCCGTAATAGTCATGAGGTCGGTCTCTGCATCCTGAAGCCTATGATGCTTTTTGCAGAGAAACCTCTGCTGAGGCCCAGGTAACTTGCTATTTCTCATAGCTGGCACAGGAGCCTTGGAAGATAGGATTGTTTTCAGTATTATTTCATCATTTTTTCACCACTGTTTCAAGAACGGGAGCCCTTTTCAACCGTTAGCGGAAGAATCCTTCTTTGGAGATGAGATATTTTTCTGGGGTGGCAAGTGCAGGGCCTCTGTCAGTCCTGGGTTTGTTGGACTAGCGCCAGACATGAGAAGTGCGCCTTTGTGTGACAGGTGAATAGTGCGGATCCTGTTTCAGTCTAAAGACTGAAACAGGTTCCGTACTTTTCACCGTTCCTTTCAGAGTCATTTGATTCATCAGCTAGGAATGGCGATTGCTTCTCCAGACCAATCGAAGGCTAGGCCAAAGTAACTCGACCTTTCCAAGAGGTGTGTGGCCCAACTTTTGAAAGAACCGCTAAGTGGAGAACTATTTGGTATTTTTCCTAAGCACTTTTCACCGTAATTGTCCTAAGGTTGGTCTCTGCATCCTTAAGCATACCAGTGTTTTCACAGACGAAACAGGCTGAGGCCCAGTAATCTTGGCATTTCCAATAGTTGGTCCTAGAGACTACCAAGAAAGTGTTCTTTTAAGTATTACTCTGTTGTGGTTTCAGCATTATTTTCAGAACCCGAGCAGGGTTCTCGCATTAGCATAAGAATCCTGCCTGGTAGTTGAGATTTCATGGTGGGGTGTTAGTGCGGGGATTCTGTCAGCCCTGCCTTTGATTTGTTTACCTCCAGAGTTGGAAAGTGCATATTTGCGTGAGATGGGAAAAGTGTGGATCGTGCTTCTGATTTCATCCTGACACTTTGAAATGACCAGTGTGTTGGTAATTATTTGCCATTTCCATGGCGTTTGGCACCGTAATAGTCATGAGGTCGGTCTCTGCATCCTGAAGCCTATGATGCTTTTTGCAGAGAAACCTCTGCTGAGGCCCAGGTAACTTGCTATTTCCCATAGCTGGCACAGGAACCTTGAAAGATAGGATTGTTTTCAGTATTATTTCACCATTTTTTCGCCACTGTTTCAAGAACGGGAGCCCTTTTCAACCGCTAGCGGAAGAATCCTTCTTTGGAGATGAGATATTTTTCTGGCGTGGCAAGTTCAGTGCCTCTGTCAGTCCTGGGTTTGTTGGACTACCGCCAGACATGAGAAGTGCGCCTTTGTGGGACAGGTGAATAGTGCGGATCCTGTTTCAGTCTAAAGACTGAAACAGGATCCGCACTTTTCACCGTTCCTTTCAGAATCATTTGATTCATCAGCTAGGAATGGCGATTGCTTCTCCAGACCAATCGAAGGCTAGGCCAAAGTACCTCGATCTTTCCAAGACGTGTGTGGCCCAACTTTTGAAAGAACCGCTAAGTGGAGAACTATTTGGTATTTTTCCTAAGCACTTTTCACCGTAATTGTCCTAAGGTTGGTCTCTGCATCCTAAAGCATACCAGAGTTTTCACAGACGAAACAGGCTGAGGCCCATTAATCTTGGCATTTCCAATAGTTGGTCCTTGAGACTACCAAGAAAGTGTTCTTTGAAGTATTATTCTTTTGTGGTTTCAGCATTATTTTCAGAACCCGAGCAGGGTTCTCGCATTAGCATAAGAATCCTACCTGGTAGTTGAGATTTCATGGTGGGGTGTAAGTGCGGGGCTTCTGTCAGCCCTGCCTTTGATTTGTTTACCTCCAGAGTTGGAAAGTGCATATTTGCCTGAGATGGGAAAAGTGTGGATCGTGCTTCAGATTTCATCCTGACACTTTGAAATGACCAGTGTGTTGGTAATTATTTGCCATTTCCATGACGTTTGGCACCGTAGTAGTCATGAGGTCGGTCTCTGCATCCTGAAGCCTATGATGCTTTTTGCAGAGAAACCTCTGCTGAGGACCAGGTAACTTGCTGTTTCCCATAGCTGGCACAGGAGCCTTGGAAGATAGGATTGTTTTCAGTATTATTTCACCATTTTTTCACCACTGTTTCAAGAACGGGAGCCCTTTTCAACCGTTAGCGGAAGAATCCTTCTTTGGAGATGAGGTAATTTTCTGGGGTGGCAAGTGCAGGGCCTCTGTCAGTCCTGGGTTTGTTGGACAAGCGCCAGACATGAGAAGTGCGCCTTTGTGGGACAGGTGAATAGTGCAGATCCTGTTTCAGTCTATAGAGTGAAACAGGATCCGC
Source organism: Lemur catta (assembly GCF_020740605.2). Lineage (NCBI taxonomy): Eukaryota > Metazoa > Chordata > Mammalia > Primates > Lemuridae > Lemur > Lemur catta. The sequence goes on along the minus strand of NC_059132.1, from coordinate 81,646,495 downwards.
TTTTTCACCGTTCCTTTCAGAATCATTTGATTTATCAGCTAGGAATGGCGATTGCTTCTCCAGACCAATCGAAGGCTAGGCCAAAGTAACTCGATCTTTCCAAGAGGTGTGTGCCCCAACTTTTGAAAGAACCGCTAAGTGGAGAACTATTTGTTATTTTTCCGAAGCACTTTTCACCGTAATTGTCATAAGGTTGGTCTCTGCATCCTTAAGCATACCAGTGTCTTCACAGCCGAAACAGGCTGAGGCCCAGTAATCTTGGCATTTCCAATAGTTGGTCTTAGAGACTACCAAGAAAGTGTTCCTTTAAGTATTATTCCTTTGTGGTTTCAGCATTATTTTCAGTACCGGAGCAGTGTTCTCGCATTAGCATAAGAATCCTGCCTGGTAGTTGAGATTTCATGGTGGGGTGTAAGTGCGGGGCTTCTGTCAGCCCTGCCTTTGATTTGTTTACCTCCAGAGTTGGAAAGTGCATAGTTGCGTGAGATGGGAAAATTGTTGATCGTGCTTCAGATTTCATCCTGACACTTTGAAATGACCAGTGTGTTGGTAATTATTTGCCATTTCCATGGCGTTTGGCACCGTAATAGTCATGAGGTCGGTCTCTGCATCCTGAAGCCTATGATGATTTTTGCAGAGAAACCTCTGCTGAGGTACAGGTAACTTGCTATTTCCCATAGCTGGCCCAGGAGCCTTGGAAGATAGGATTGTTTTCAGTATTATTTCACCATTTTTTCACCACTGTTTCAAGAACGGGAGCCCTTTTCAACCGTTAGCGGAAGAATCCTTCTTTGGAGATGAGATATTTTTCTGGGGTGGCAAGTGCAGGGCCTCTGTCAGTCCTGGGTTTGTTGGACGAGCGCCAGACATGAGAAGTGCGCCTTTGTGGGACAGGTGAATAGTGCGGATCCTGTTTCAGTCTAAAGACTGAAACAGGATCCACACTTTTCACCGTTCCTTTCAGAATCATTTGATTCATCAGTTAGGAATGCCGATTGCTTCTCCAGACCAATCGAAGGCTAGGCCAAAGTACCTCGATCTTTCCCAGAGGTGTGTGGCCCAACTTTTGAAAGAACCGCTAAGTGGAGAACTATTTGGTATTTTTCCGAAGCACTTTTCACCTTAATTGTCATAAGGTTGGTCTCTGCATCCTTAAGCATACGAGAGTTTTCACAGACGAAACAGGCTGAGGCCCAGTAATCTTTTCATTTCCAATAGTTTGTCCTAGAGACTACCAAGAATGTGTTCTTTTAAGTATTATTCCATTGTGGTTTCAGCATTATTTTCAGAACCCGAGCAGGGTTCTCGCATTAGCATAAGAATCCTGCCTGGTAGTTGAGATTTCTGGGTGGGGTATAAGTTGGGGGATTCTGTCAGCCCTGCCTTTCATTTGTTTACCTCCAGAGGTGGAAAGTGCATAATTGCGTGAGATGGGAAAAGTGTGGATCGTGTTTCAGATTTCATACTGACATTTGAAATGATCAGTGTGTTGGTAATTATTTGCCATTTCCATGGCGTTTGGCACCGTAATAGTCATGAGGTCGGTCTCTGCATCCTGAAGCCTATGATGCTTTTTGCAGAGAAACCTCTGCTGAGGCCCAGGTAACTTGCTATTTCCCATAGCTGGCACAGGAGCCTTGAAAGATAGGATTGTTTTCAGCATTATTTCACCATTTTTTCAACACTGTTTCAAGAACGGGAGCCCTTTTCAACCGTTAGCGGAAGAATCCTTCTTTGGAGATGAGATATTTTTCTGGGGTGGCAAGTGCAGGGCCTCTGTCAGTCCTGGGTTTGTTGGACGAGCGCCAGACATGAGAAGTGCGCCTTTGTGGGACAGGTGAATAGTGCGGATCCTGTTTCAGTCTAAAGACTGAAACAGGATCCGCAGTTTTCACCGTTCCTTTCAGAATCATTTGATTCATCAGCTAGGAATGGGGATTGCTTCTCCAGACCAATCGAAGGCTAGGCCAAAGTACCTCGATCTTTCCCAGAGGTGTGTGGCCCAACTTTTGAAAGAACCGCTAAGTGGAGAACTATTTGGTATTTTTCCTAAGCACTTTTCACCGTAATTGTCCTAAGGTTGGTCTCTGCATCCTTAAGCATACCAGTGTTTTCACAGACGAAACAGGCTGAGGCCCAGTAATCTTGGCATTTCCAATAGTTGGTCCTAGAGACTACCAAGAAAGTGTTCTTTTAAGTATTACTCTGTTGTGGTTTCAGCATTATTTTCAGAACCCGAGCAGGGTTCTCGCATTAGCATAAGAATCCTGCCTGGTAGTTGAGATTTCATGGTGGGGTGTTAGTGCGGGGCTTCTGTCAGCCCTGCCTTTGATTTGTTTACCTCCAGAGTTGGAAAGTGCATATTTGCGTGAGATGGGAAAAGTGTGGATCGTGCTTCTGATTTCATCCTGACACTTTGAAATGACCAGTGTGTTGGTAATTATTTGCCATTTCCATGGCGTTTGGCACCGTAATAGTCATGAGGTCGGTCTCTGCATCCTGAAGCCTATGATGCTTTTTGCAGAGAAACCTCTGCTGAGGCCCAGGTAACTTGCTATTTCCCATAGCTGGCACAGGAACCTTGAAAGATAGGATTGTTTTCAGTATTATTTCACCATTTTTTCGCCACTGTTTCAAGAACGGGAGCCCTTTTCAACCGCTAGCCTAAGAATCCTTCTTTGGAGATGAGATATTTTTCTGGAGTGGCAAGTGCAGGGCCTCTGTCAGTCCTGGGTTTGTTGGACTAGCGCCAGACATGAGAAGTGCGCCTTTGTGGGACAGGTGAATAGTGCGGATCCTGTTTCAGTCTAAAGACTGAAACAGGATCCGCACTTTTCAACATTCCTTTCAGAATCATTTGATTCATCAGCTAGGAATGGCGATTGCTTCTCCAGACCAATCGAAGGCTAGGCCAAAGTAACTCGATCTTTCCAAGAGGTGTGTGGCCCAACTTTTGAAAGAACCGCTAAGTGGAGAACTATTTGGTATTTTTCCGAAGCACTTTTCACCGTAATTGTCCTAAGGTTGGTCTCTGCATCCTTAAGCATACCAGAGTTTTCACAGACGAAACAGGCTGAGGCCCATTAATCTTGGCATTTCCAATAGTTGGTCCTAGAGACTACCAAGAAAGTGTTCTTTTAAGTATTATTCCTTTGTGGTTTCAGCATTATTTTCAGAACCCGAGCAGGGTTCTCGCATTAGCATAAGAATCCTGCCTGGTAGTTGAGATTTCATGGTGGGGTGTAAGTGCTGGGCTTCTGTCAGCCCTGCCTTTGATTTGTTTACCTCCAGAGTTGGAAAGTGCATATTTGCGTGAGATGGGAAAAGTGTGGATCGTGCTTCAGATTTCATCCTGACACTTTGAAATGACCAGTGTGTTGGTAATTATTTGCCATTTCCATGGCGTTTGGCACCGTAATAGTCATGAGGTCGGTCTCTGCATCCTGAAGCCTATGATGCTTTTTGCAGAGAAACCTCTGCTGAGGCCCAGGTAACTTGCTGTTTCCCATAGCTGGCACAGGAGCCTTGGAAGATAGGATTGTTTTCAGTATTATTTCACCATTTTTTCACCACTGTTTCAACAACGGGAGCCCTTTTCAACCGTTAGCGGAAGAATCCTTCTTTGGAGATGAGATATTTTTCTGGGGTGGCAAGTGCAGGGCCTCTGTCAGTCCTGGGTTTGTTGGACTAGCGCCAGACATGAGAAGTGCGCCTTTGTGGGACAGGTGAATAGTGCGGATCCTGTTTCAGTCTAAAGACTGAAACAGGATCCGCACTTTTCACCGTTCCTTTCAGAATCATTTGATTCATCAGCTAGGAATGGCGATTGCTTCTCCAGACCAATCGAAGGCTACGCCAAAGTAACTCGATCTTTCCAAGAGGTGTGTGGCCCAACTTTTGAAAGAACCGCTAAGTGGAGAACTATTTGGTATTTTTCCGAAGCACTTTTCACCGTAATTGTCCTAAGGTTGGTCTCTGCATCCTTAAGCATACGAGAGTTTTCACAGACGAAACAGGCTGAGGCCCATTAATCTTGGCATTTCCAATAGTTGGTCCTAGAGACTACCAAGAAAGTGTTCTTTTAAGTATTATTCTGTTGTGGTTTCAGCATTATTTTCAGAACCCGAGCAGGGTTCTCGCATTAGCATAAGAATCCTGCCTGGTAGTTGAGATTTCATGGTGGGGTGTAAGTGCGGGGCTTCTGTCAGCCCTGCCTTTGATTTGTTTACCTCCAGAGTTGGAAAGTGCATATTTGTGTGAGATGGGAAAAGTGTGGATCGTGCTTCAGATTTCATCCTCACACTTTGAAATGACCAGTGTGTTGGTAATTATTTGCCATTTCCATGGCGTTTGGCACCGTAATAGTCATGAGGTCGGTCTCTGCATCCTGAAGCCTATGATGCTTTTTGCAGAGAAACCTCTGCTGAGGCCCAGGTAACTTGCTATTTCCCATAGTTGGCACAGGAGCCTTGGAAGATAGGATTGTTTTCAGTTTTATTTCACCATTTTTTGACCACTGTTTCAAGAACGGGAGCCCTTTTCAACCGTTAGCGGAAGAATCCTTCTTTGGAGATGAGATATTTTTCTGGGGTGGCAAGTGCAGGGCCTCTGTCAGTCCTGGGTTTGTTGGACTAGCGCCAGACATGAGAAGTGCGCCTTTGTGGGACAGGTGAATAGTGCGGATCCTGTTTCAGTCTAAAGACTGAAACAGGATCCGCACTTTTCACCGTTCCTTTCAGAATCATTTGATTCATCAGCTAGGAATGGCGATTGCTTCTCCAGACCAATCGAAGGCTAGGCCAAAGTAACTCGATCTTTCCAAGAGGTGTGTGGCCCAACTTTTGAAAGAACCGCTAAGTGGAGAAGTATTTGGTATTTTTCCGAAGCACTTTTCACCGTAATTGTCCTAAGGTTGGTCTCTGCATCCTTAAGCATACCAGAGTTTTCACAGACGAAACAGGCTGAGCCCCATTAATCTTGGCATTTCCAATAGTTGGTCCTAGAGACTACCAAGAAAGTGTTCTTTTAAGTATTATTCTGTTGTGGTTTCAGCATTATTTTCAGAACCCGAGCAGGGTTCTCGCATTAGCATAAGAATTCTGCCTGGTAGTTGAGATTTCATGGTGGGGTGTAAGTGCGGGGCTTCTGTCAGCCCTGCCTTTGATTTGTTTACCTCCAGTGTTGGAAAGTGCATAATTGCGTGAGATGGGAAAAGTGTGGATCGTGCTTCAGATTTCATCGTGACACTTTGAAATGACCAGTGTGTTGGTAATTATTTGCCATTTCCATGGCGTTTGGCCCCGTAATAGTCATGAGGTCGGTCTCTGCATCCTGAAGCCTATGATGCTTTTTGCAGAGAAACCTCTGCTGAGGCCCAGGTAACTTGCTATTTCCCATAGCTGGCACAGGAGCCTTGGAAGATAGGATTGTTTTCAGTATTATTTCACCATTTTTTGACCACTGTTTCAAGAACGGGAGCCCTTTTCAACCGTTAGCGGAAGAATCCTTCTTTGGAGATGAGATATTTTTCTGGGGTGGCAACTGCAGGGCCTCTGTCAGTGTTGGGTTTGTTGGACTAGCGCCAGACATGAGAAGTGCGCCTTTGTGGGACAGGTGAATAGTGCGGATCCTGTTTCAGTCTAAAGACTGAAACCGGATCCGCACTTTTCACCGTTCCTTTCAGAATCATTTGATTCATCAGCTAGGAATGGCGATTGCTTCTCCAGACCAATCGAAGGCTAAGCCAAAGTAACTCGATCTTTCCCAGAGGTGTGTGGCCCAACTTTTGAAAGAACCGCTAAGTGGAGAACTATTTGGTATTTTTCCTAAGCACTTTTCACCGTAATTGTCATAAGGTTGGTCTCTGCATCCTTAAGCATACCAGCGTCTTCACAGACGAAACAGGCTGAGGCCCAGTAATCTTGGCATTTCCAATAGTTGGTCTTAGAGACTACCAAGAAAGTGTTCCTATAAGTATTATTCCTTTGTGGTTTCAGCATTATTTTCAGTACCGGAGCAGGGTTCTCGCATTAGAATAAGAATCCTGCCTGGTAGTTGAGATTTCATGGTGGGGTGTAAGTGCGGGGCTTCTTTCAGCCCTGCCTTTGATTTGTTTACCTCCAGAGTTGGAAAGTGCATAGTTGCGTGAGATGGGAAAATTGTGGATCGTGCTTCAGATTTCATCCTGACACTTTGAAATGACCAGTGTGTTGGTAATTATTTGCCATTTCCATGGCGTTTGGCACCGTAATAATCATGAGGTCGGTCTCTGCATCTTGAAGCCTATGATGCTTTTTGCAGAGAAACCTCTGCTGAGGCGCAGGTAACTTGCTATTTCCCATAGCTGGCACAGGAGCCTTGGAAGATACTATTGTTTTCAGTATTATTTCACCATTTTTTCACCACTGTTTCAAGAACGGGAGCCCTTTTCAACCGTTAGCGGAAGAATCCTTCTTTGGAGATGAGATATTTTTCTGGGGTGGCAAGTGCAGGGCCTCTGTCAGTCCTGGGTTTGTTGGACTAGCGCCAGACATGAGAAGTGCGCCTTTGTGGGACAGGTGAATAGTGCGGATCCTGTTTCAGTCTAAAGACTAAAACAGGATCCGCACTTTTCACCGTTCCTTTCAGAATCATTTGATTCATCAGCTAGGAATGGCGATTGCTTCTCCAGACCAATTGAAGGCTACGCCAAAGTAACTCGATCTTTCCAAGAGGTGTGGGGCCCAACTTTTGAAAGAACCGCTAAGTGGAGAACTATTTGGTATTTTTCCTAAGCACTTTTCACCGTAATTGTCCTAAGGTTGGTCTCTGCATCCTTAAGCATACCAGAGTTTTCACAGACGAAACAGGCTGAGGCCCAGTAATCTTGGCATTTCCAATAGTTGGTCCTAGAGACTACCAAGAAAGTGTTCTTTTAAGTATTATTCTGTTGTGGTTTCAGCATTATTTTCAGAACCCGAGCAGGGTTCTCGCATTAGCATAAGAATTCTGCCTGGTAGTTGAGATTTCATGGTGGGGTGTAAGTGCGGGGCTTCTGTCAGCCCTGCCTTTGATTTGTTTACCTCCAGTGTTGGAAAGTGCATATTTGCGTGAGATGGGAAAAGTGTGGATCGTGCTTCAGATTTCATCGTGACACTTTGAAATGACCAGTGTGTTGGTAATTATTTGCCATTTCCATGGCGTTTGGCCCCGTAATAGTCATGAGGTCGGTCTCTGCATCCTGAAGCCTATGATGCTTTTTGCAGAGAAACCTCTGCTGAGGCCCAGGTAACTTGCTATTTCCCATAGCTGGCACAGGAGCCTTGGAAGATAGGATTGTTTTCAGTATTATTTCACCATTTTTTGACCACTGTTTCAAGAACGGGAGCCCTTTTCAACCGTTAGCGGAAGAATCCTTCTTTGGAGATGAGATATTTTTCTGGGGTGCCAAGTGCAGGGCCTCTGTCAGTCCTGGGTTTGTTGGACTAGCGCCAGACATGAGAAGTGCGCCTTTGTGGGACAGGTGAATAGTGCGGATCCTGTTTCAGTCTAAAGACTGAAACAGGATCCGCACTTTTCACCGTTCCTTTCAGAATCATTTGATTCATCAGCTAGGAATGGCGATTGCTTCTCCAGACCAATCGAAGGCTAAGCCAAAGTAACTCGATCTTTCCCAGAGGTGTGTGGCCCAACTTTTGAAAGAACCGCTAAGTGGAGAACTATTTGGTATTTTTCCTAAGCACTTTTCACCGTAATTGTCATAAGGTTGGTCTCTGCATCCTTAAGCATACCAGTGTCTTCACAGACGAAACAGGCTGAGGCCCAGTAATCTTGGCATTTCCAATAGTTGGTCTTAGAGACTACCAAGAAAGTGTTCCTATAAGTATTATTCCTTTGTGGTTTCAGCATTATTTTCAGTACCGGAGCAGGGTTCTCGCATTAGCATAAGAATCCTGCCTGGTAGTTGAGATTTCATGGTGGGGTGTAAGTGCGGGGCTTCTTTCAGCCCTGCCTTTGATTTGTTTACCTCCAGAGTGGTAAAGTGCATAGTTGCGTGAGATGGGAAAATTGTGGATCGTGCTTCAGATTTCATCCTGACACTTTGAAATGACCAGTGTGTTGGTAATTATTTGCCATTTCCATGGCGTTTGGCACCGTAATAGTCATGAGGTCGGTCTCTGCATCTTGAAGCCTATGATGCTTTTTGCAGAGAAACCTCTGCTGAGGCGCAGGTAACTTGCTATTTCCCATAGCTGGAACAGGAGCCTTGGAAGATAGGATTGTTTTCAGTATTATTTCACCATTTTTTCACCACTGTTTCAAGAACGGGAGCCCTTTTCAACCGTTAGCGGAAGAATCCTTCTTTGGAGATGAGATATTTTTCTGGGGTGGCAAGTGCAGGGCCTCTGTCAGTCCTGGGTTTGTTGGACGAGCGCCAGACATGAGAAGTGCGCCTTTGTGGGACAGGTGAATAGTGCGGATCCTGTTTCAGTCTAAAGACTGAAACAGGATCCACACTTTTCACCGTTCCTTTCAGAATCATTTGATTCATCAGTTAGGAATGCCGATTGCTTCTCCAGACCAATCGAAGGCTAGTCCAAAGTACCTCGATCTTTCGAAGAGGTGTGTGGCCCAACTTTTGAAAGAACCGCTAAGTGGAGAAGTATTTGGTATTTTTCCGAAGCACTTTTCACCGTAATTGTCATAAGGTTGGTCTCTGCATCCTTAAGCATACGAGAGTTTTCACAGATGAAACAGGCTGAGGCCCAGTAATCTTGGCATTTCCAATAGTTTGTCCTAGAGACTACCAAGAATTTGTTCTTTTAAGTATTATTCCATTGTGGTTTCAGCATTATTTTCAGAACCGGAGCAGGGTTCTCGCATTAGCATAAGAATCCTGCCTGGTAGTTGAGATTTCTGGGTGGGGTATAAGTTGGGGGATTCTGTCAGCCCTGCCTTTGATTTGTTTACCTCCAGAGTTGGAAAGTGCATATTTGGGTGAGATGGGAAAAGTGTGGATCGTGCTTCAGATTTCATCCTCACACTTTGAAATGACCAGTGTGTTGGTAATTATTTGCCATTTCCATGGCGTTTGGCACCGTAATAGTCATGAGGTCCGTCTCTGCATCCTGAAGCCTATGATGCTTTTTGCAGAGAAACCTCTGCTGAGGCCCAGGTAACTTGCTATTTCCCATAGCTGGCACAGGAGCCTTGGAAGATAGGATTGTTTTCAGTATTATTTCACCATTTTTTCACCACTGTTTCAAGAACGGGAACCCTTTTCAACCGTTAGCGGAAGAATCCTTCTTTGGAGATGAGATATTTTTCTGTGGTGGCAAGTGCAGGGCCTCTGTCAGTCCTGGGTTTGTTGGACTAGCGCCAGACATGAGAAGTGCGCCTTTGTGGGACAGGTGAATAGTGCGGATCCTGTTTCAGTCTAAAGACTGAAACAGGATCCGCACTTTTCACCGTTCCTTTCAGAATCATTTGATTCATCTGCTAGGAATGGCGATTGCTTCTCCAGACCAATCGAAGGCTAAGCCAAAGTAACTCGATCTTTCCCAGAGATGTGTGGCCCAACTTTTGAAAGAACCGCTAAGTGGAGAACTATTTGGTATTTTTCCTAAGCACTTTTCACCGTAATTGTCATAAGGTTGGTCTCTGCATCCTTAAGCATACCAGTGTCTTCACAGACGTAACAGGCTGAGGCCCAGTAATCTTGGCATTTCCAATAGTTGGTCTTAGAGACTACCAAGAAAGTGTTCCTATAAGTATTATTCCTTTGTGGTTTCAGCATTATTTTCAGTACCGGAGCAGGGTTCTCGCATTAGCATAAGAATCCTGCCTGGTAGTTGAGATTTCATGGTGGGGTGTAAATGCGGGGCTTCTGTCAGCCCTGCCTTTGATTTGTTTACCTCCAGAGTTGGAAAGTGCATAGTTGCGTGAGATGGGAAAATTGTGGATCGTGCTTCAGATTTCATCCTGACACTTTGAAATGACCAGTGTGTTGGTAATTATTTGCCATTTCCATGGCGTTTGGCACCGTAATAGTCATGAGGTCGGTCTCTGCATCTTGAAGCCTATGATGCTTTTTGCAGAGAAACCTCTGCTGAGGCGCAGGTAACTTGCTATTTCCCATAGCTGGAACAGGAGCCTTGGAAGATAGGATTGTTTTCAGTATTATTTCACCATTTTTTCACCACTGTTTCAAGAACGGGAGCCCTTTTCAACCGTTAGCGGAAGAATCCTTCTTTGGAGATGAGATATTTTTCTGGGGTGGCAAGTGCAGGACCTCTGTCAGTCCTGGGTTTGTTGGACGAGCGCCAGACATGAGAAGTGCGCCTTTGTGGGACAGGTGAATAGTGCGGATCCTGTTTCAGTCTAAAGACTGAAACAGGATCCACACTTTTCACCGTTCCTTTCAGAATCATTTGATTCATCAGTTAGGAATGCCGATTGCTTCTCCAGACCAATCGAAGGCTAGTCCAAAGTACCTCGATCTTTCGAAGAGGTGTGTGGCCCAACTTTTGAAAGAACCGCTAAGTGGAGAAGTATTTGGTATTTTTCCGAAGCACTTTTCACCGTAATTGTCATAAGGTTGGTCTCTGCATCCTTAAGCATACGAGAGTTTTCACAGATGAAACAGGCTGAGGCCCAGTAATCTTGGCATTTCCAATAGTTTGTCCTAGAGACTACCAAGAATTTGTTCTTTTAAGTATTATTCCATTGTGGTTTCAGCATTATTTTCAGAACCGGAGCAGGGTTCTCGCATTAGCATAAGAATCCTGCCTGGTAGTTGAGATTTCTGGGTGGGGTATAAGTTGGGGGATTCTGTCAGCCCTGCCTTTGATTTGTTTACCTCCAGAGTTGGAAAGTGCATATTTGCGTGAGATGGGAAAAGTGTGGATCGTGCTTCAGATTTCATCCTCACACTTTGAAATGACCAGTGTGTTGGTAATTATTTGCCATTTCCATGGCGTTTGGCACCGTAATAGTCATGAGGTGCGTCTCTGCATCCTGAAGCCTATGATGCTTTTTGCAGAGAAACCTCTGCTGAGGCCCAGGTAACTTGCTATTTCCCATAGCTGGCACAGGAACCTTGAAAGATAGGATTGTTTTCAGTATTATTTCACCATTTTTTCACCACTGCTTCAAGAACGGGAGCCCTTTTCAACCGCTAGCGTAAGAATCCTTCTTTGGAGATGAGATATTTTTCTGGGGTGGCAAGTGCAGGGCCTCTGTCAGTCCTGGGTTTGTTGGACTAGCGCCAGACATGAGAAGTGCGCCTTTGTGGGACAGGTGAATAGTGCGGATCCTGTTTCAGTCTAAAGACTGAAACAGTATCTGCACTTTTCACCGTTCCTTTCAGAATCATTTGATTCATCAGCTAGGAATGGCGATTGCTTCTCCCGACCAATCGAAGGCTACGCCAAAGTAACTCGATCTTTCCAAAGGGGTGTGGCCCAACTTTTGAAAGAACCGCTAAGTGGAGAACTATTTGGTATTTTTCCTAAGCACTTTTCACCGTAATTGTCCTAAGGTTGGTCTCTGCATCCTTAAGCATACCAGAGTTTTCACAGACGAAACAGGCTGAGGCCCAGTAATCTTGGCATTTCCAATAGTTGGTCCTAGAGACTACCAAGAAAGTGTTCTTTTAAGTATTACTCTGTTGTGGTTTCAGCATTATTTTCAGAACCCAAGCAGGGTTCTCGCATTAGCATAAGAATCCTGCCTGGTAGTTGAGATTTCATGGTGGGGTGTAAGTGCGGGGCTTCTGTCAGCCCTGCCTTTGATTTGTTTACCTCCAGAGTTGGAAAGTGCATATTTGCGTGAGATGGGAAATGTGTGGATCGTACTTCAGATTTCATCCTGACACTTTGAAATGACCAGTGTGTTGGTAATTATTTGCCATTTCCATGGCGTTTGGCACCGTAATAGTCATGAGGTCGGTCTTTGCATCCTGAAGCCTATGATGCTTTTTGCAGAGAAACCTCTGCTGAGGCCCAGGTAACTTGCTGTTTCCCATAGCTGGCACAGGAGCCTTGGAAGATAGGATTGTTTTCAGTATTATTTCACCATTTTTTCACCACTGTTTCAAGAACGGGACCCTTTTCAACCGTTAGCAGAAGAATCCTTCTTTGGAGATGAGATATTTTTCTGGGGTGGCAAGTGCAGGGCCTCTGTCAGTCCTGGGTTTATTGGACTAGCGCCAGACATGAGAAGTGCGCCTTTGTGGGACAGGTGAATAGTGCGGATCCTGTTTCAGTCTAAAGACTGAAACAGGATCCGCACTTTTCACCGTTCCTTTCAGAATCATTTGATTCATCAGCTAGGAATGGCGATTGCTTCTCCAGACCAATCGAAAGCTAGGCCAAAGTAACTCGATCTTTCCAAGAGGTGTGTGGCCCAACTTTTGAAAGAACCGCTAAGTGGAGAAGTATTTGGTATTTTTCCGAGGCACTTTTCACCGTAATTGTCCTAAGGTTGGTCTCTGCATCCTTAAGCATACCAGAGTTTTCACAGACGAAACAGGCTGAGGCCCATTAATCTTGGCATTTCCAATAGTTGGTCCTAGAGACTACCAAGAAAGTGTTCTTTTAAGTATTATTCTGTTGTGGTTTCAGCATTATTTTCAGAACCCGAGCAGGGTTCTCGCATTAGCATAAGAATCCTGCCTGGTAGTTGAGATTTCATGGTGGGGTGTAAGTGCGGGGCTTCTGTCAGCCCTGCCTTTGATTTGTTTACCTCCAGAGTTGGAAAGTGCATATTTGCGTGAGATGGGAAATGTGTGGATCGTACTTCAGATTTCATCCTGACACTTTGAAATGACCAGTGTGTTGGTAATTATTTGCCATTTCCATGGCGTTTGGCACCGTAATAGTCATGAGGTCGGTCTTTGCATCCTGAAGCCTATGATGCTTTTTGCAGAGAAACCTCTGCTGAGGCCCAGGTAACTTGCTGTTTCCCATAGCTGGCAAAGGAGCCTTGGAAGATAGGATTGTTTTCAGTATTATTTCACCATTTTTTCACCACTGTTTCAAGAACGGGAGCCCTTTTCAACCGATAGCGGAAGAATCCTTCTTTGGAGATGAGATATTTTTCTGGGGTGGCAAGTGCAGGGCCTCTGTCAGTCCTGGGTTTGTTGGACTAGCGCCAGACATGAGAAGTGCGCCTTTGTGGGACAGGTGAATAGTGCGGATCCTGTTTCAGTCTAAAGACTGAAACAGGATCCGCACTTTTCACCGTTCCTTTCAGAATCATTTGATTCATCAGCTAGGAATGGCGATTGCTTCTCCAGACCAATCGAAGGCTAGGCCAAAGTACCTCGATCTTTCCAAGACGTGTGTGGCCCAACTTTTGAAAGAACCGCTAAGTGGAGAAGTATTTGGTATTTTTCCTAAGCACTTTTCACCGTAATTGTCCTAAGGTTGGTCTCTGCATCCTTAAGCATACCCGAGTTTTCACAGACGAAACAGGCTGAGGCCCATTAATCTTGGCATTTCCAATAGTTGGTCCTAGAGACTACAAAGAAAGTGTTCTTTTAAGTATTATTCTTTTGTGGTTTCAGCATTATTTTCAGAACCCGAGCAGGGTTCTCGCATTAGCATAAGAATCCTGCCTGGTAGTTGAGATTTCATGGTGGGGTGTTATTGCGGGGCTTCTGTCAGCCCTGCCTTTGATTTGTTTACCTCCAGAGTTGGAAAGTGCATAGTTGCGTGAGATGGGAAAAGTGTGGATCGTGCTTCAGATTTCATCCTGACACTTTGAAATGACCAGTGTGTTGGTAATTATTTGCCATTTCCATGGCGTTTGGCACCGTAATAGTCATGAGGTCCGTCTCTGCATCCTGAAGCCTATGATGCTTTTTGCAGAGAAACCTCTGCTGAGGCCCAGGTAACTTGCTATTTCCCATAGCTGGCACAGGAACCTTGAAAGATAGGATTGTTTTCAGTATTATTTCACCATTTTTTCACCACTGTTTCAAGAACGGGAGCCCTTTTCAACCGCTAGCGTAAGTATCCTTCTTTGGAGATGAGATATTTTTCTGGGGTGGCAAGTGCAGGGCCTCTGTCAGTCCTGGGTTTGTTGGACTAGCGCCAGACATGAGAAGTGCGCCTTTGTGGGACAGGTGAATAGTGGGGATCCTGTTTCAGTCTAAAGACTGAAACAGGATCCGCACTTTTCACCGTTCCTTTCAGAATCATTTGATTCATCAGCTAGGAATGGCGATTGCTTCTCCAGACCAATCGAAGGCTACGCCATAGTAACTCGATCGTTCCAAGAGGTGTGTGGCCCAACTCTTGAAAGAACCGCTAAGTGAAGAACTATTTGGTATTTTTCCGAGGCACTTTTCACCGTAATTGTCCTAAGGTTGGTCTCTGCATCCTTAAGCATACCAGAGTTTTCACAGACGAAACAGGCTGAGGCCCAGTAATATTGGCATTTCCAATAGTTGGTCCTAGAGACTACCAAGAAAGTGTTCTTTTAAGTATTACTCTGTTGTGGTTTCAGCATTATTTTCAGAACCCGAGCAGGGTTCTCGCATTAGCATAAGAATCCTGCCTGGTAGTTGAGATTTCATGGTGGGGTGTAAGTGCGGGGCTTCTGTCAGCCCTGCCTTTGATTTGTTTACCTCCAGAGTTGGAAAGTGCATATTTGCGTGAGATGGGAAAAGTGTGGATCGTGCTTCAGATTTCATCCAGACACTTTGAAATGACCAGTGTGTTGGTAATTATTTGCCATTTCCATGGCGTTTGGCACCGTAATAGTCATGAGGTCGGTCTCTGCATCCTGAAGCCTATGATGCTTTTTGCAGAGAAACCTCTGCTGAGGCGCAGGTAACTTGCTATTTCCCATAGCTGGAACAGGAGCCTTGGAAGATAGGATTGTTTTCAGTATTATTTCACCATTTTTTCACCACTGTTTCAAGAACGGGACCCTTTTCAACCGTTAGCAGAAGAATCCTTCTTTGGAGATGAGATATTTTTCTGGGGTGGCAAGTGCAGGGCCTCTGTCAGTCCTGGGTTTATTGGACTAGCGCCAGACATGAGAAGTGCGCCTTTGTGGGACAGGTGAATAGTGCGGATCCTGTTTCAGTCTAAAGACTGTAACAGGATCCGCACTTTTCACCGTTCCTTTCAGAATCATTTGATTCATCAGCTAGGAATGGCGATTGCTTCTCCAGACCAATCGAAGGCTAGGCCAAAGTAACTCGATCTTTCCAAGAGGTGTGTGGCCCAACTTTTGAAAGAACCGCTAAGTGGAGAAGTATTTGGTATTTTTCCGAGGCACTTTTCACCGTAATTGTCCTAAGGTTGGTCTCTGCATCCTTAAGCATACCAGAGTTTTCACAGACGAAACAGGCTGAGGCCCATTAATCTTGGCATTTCCAATAGTTGGTCCTAGAGACTACCAAGAAAGTGTTCTTTTAAGTATTATTCTGTTGTGGTTTCAGCATTATTTTCAGAACCCGAGCAGGGTTCTCGCATTAGCATAAGAATCCTGCCTGGTAGTTGAGATTTCATGGTGGGGTGTAAGTGCGGGGCTTCTGTCAGCCCTGCCTTTGATTTGTTTACCTCCAGAGTTGGAAAGTGCATATTTGCGTGAGATGGGAAAAGTGTGGATCGTGCTTCAGATTTCATCCTGACACTTTGAAATGACCAGTGTGTTGGTAATTATTTGCCATTTCCATGGCGTTTGGCACCGTAATAGTCATGAGGTCGGTCTTTGCATCCTGAAGCCTATGATGCTTTTTGCAGAGAAACCTGTGCTGAGGCCCAGGTAACTTGCTGTTTCCCATAGCTGGCAAAGGAGCCTTGGAAGATAGGATTGTTTTCAGTATTATTTCACCATTTTTTCACCACTGTTTCAAGAACGGGAGCCCTTTTCAACCGATAGCGGAAGAATCCTTCTTTGGAGATGAGATATTTTTCTGGGGTGGCAAGTGCAGGGCCTCTGTCAGTCCTGGGTTTGTTGGACTAGCGCCAGACATGAGAAGTGCGCCTTTGTGGGACAGGTGAATAGTGTGGATCCTGTTTCAGTCTAAAGACTGAAACAGGATCCGCACTTTTCACCGTTCCTTTCAGAATCATTTGATTCATCAGCTAGGAATGGCGATTGCTTCTCCAGACCAATCGAAGGCTAGGCCAAAGTAACTCGATCTTTCCAAGAGGTGTGTGGCCCAACTTTTGAAAGAACCGCTAAGTGGAGAACTATTTGGTATTTTTCCGAAGCACTTTTCACCGTAATTGTCCTAAGGTTGGTCTCTGCATCCTTAAGCATACCAGAGTTTTCACAGACGAAACAGGCTGAGCCCCATTAATCTTGGCATTTCCAATAGTTGGTCCTAGAGACTACCAAGAAAGTGTTCTTTTAAGTATTATTTTGTTGTGGTTTCAGCATAATTTTCAGAACCCCAGCAGGGTTCTCGCATTAGCATAAGAATCCTGCCTGGTAGTTGAGATTTCATGGTGGGGTGTAAGTGCGGGGCTTCTGTCAGCCCTGCCTTTGATTTGTTTACCTCCAGAGTTGGAAAGTGCATATTTGCGTGAGATGGGAAAAGTGTGGATCGTGCTTCAGATTTCATCCTGACACTTTGAAATGACCAGTGTGTTGGTAATTATTTGCCATTTCCATGGCGTTTGGCACCGTAATAGTCATGAGGTCGGTCTCTGCATCCTGAAGCCTATGATGCTTTTTGCAGAGAAACCTCTGCTGAGGCCCAGGTAACTTGCTATTTCCCATAGCTGGCACAGGAGCCTTGGAAGATAGGATTGTTTTCAGTATTATTTCACCATTTTTTCACCACTGTTTCAAGAACGGGACCCTTTTCAACCGTTAGTGGAAGAATCCTTCTTTGGAGATGAGATATTTTTCTGGGATGGCAAGTGCAGGGCCTCTGTCAGTCCTGGGTTTGTTGGACGAGCGCCAGACATGAGAAGTGCGACTTTGTGGGACAGGTGAATAGTGCGGATCCTGTTTCAGTCTAAGGACTGAAACAGGATCCGCACTTTTCACCGTTCCTTTCAGAATCATTTGATTCATCAGCTAGGAATGGCGATTGCTTCTCCAGACCAATCGAAGGCTAGGCCAAAGTAACTCGATCTTTCCAAGAGGTGTGTGGCCCAGCTTTTGAAAGAACCGCTAAGTGGAGAACTATGTGGTATTTTTCCTAAGCACTTTTCACCGTAATTGTCCTAAGGTTGGTCTCTGCATCCTTAAGCATACCAGAGTTTTCACAGACGAAACAGGCTGAGGCCCATTAATCTTGGCATTTCCAATAGTTGGTCCTAGAGACTACCAAGAAAGTGTTCTTTTAAGTATTATTCTGTTGTGGTTTCAGCATTATTTTCAGAACCCGAACAGGGTTCTCGCATTAGCATAAGAATCCTGCCTGGTAGTTGAGATTTCATGGTGGGGTGTAAGTGCGGGGCTTCTGTCAGCCCTGCCTTTGATTTGTTTACCTCCAGAGTTGGAAAGTGCATATTTGCGTGAGATGGGAAAAGTGTGGATCGTGCTTCAGATTTCATCCTGACACTTTGAAATGACCAGGTGTTGGTAATTATTTGCCATTTCCATGGCGTTTGGCACCGTAATAGTCATGAGTCGGTCTCTGCATCCTGAAGCCTATGATGCTTTTTGCAGAGAAACCTCTGCTGAGGCCCAGGTAACTTGCTGTTTCCCATAGCTGGCACAGGAGCCTTGGAAGATAGGATTGTTTTCAGTATTATTTCACCATTTTTTCACCACTGTTTCAAGAACGGGAGCCCTTTTCAACCGTTAGCGGAAGAATCCTTCTTTGGAGATGAGATATTTTTCTGGGGTGGCAAGTGCAGGGCCTGTGTCAGTCCTGGGTTTGTTGGACTAGCGCCAGACATGAGAAGTGCGCCTTTGTGGGACAGGTGAATAGTGGGGATCCTGTTTCAGTCTAAAGACTGAAACAGGATCCGCACTTTTCACCGTTCCTTTCAGAATCATTTGATTCATCAGCTAGGAATGGCGATTGCTTCTCCAGACCAATCGAAGGCTACGCCAAAGTAACTCGATCGTTCCAAGAGGTGTGTGGCCCAACTCTTGAAAGAACCGCTAAGTGGAGAACTATTTGGTATTTTTCCAAAGCACTTTTCACCGTAATTGTCCTAAGGTTGGTCTCTGCATCCTTAAGCATACCAGAGTTTTCACAGACGAAACAGGCTGAGGCCCATTAATCTTGGCATTTCCAATAGTTGGTCCTAGAGACTACCAAGAAAGTGTTCTTTTAATTATTATTCTGTTGTGGTTTCAGCATTATTTTGAGAACCCGAGCAGGGTTCTCGCATTAGCATAAGAATCCTTCCTGGTAGTTGAGATTTCATGGTGGGGTGTAAGTGCGGGGCTTCTGTCAGCCCTGCCTTTGATTTGTTTACCTCCAGAGTTGGAAAGTGCATATTTGCGTGAGATGGGAAAAGTGTGGATCGTGCTTCAGATTTCATCCTGACACTTTGAAATGACCAGTGTGTTGGTAATTATTTGCCATTTCCATGGCGTTTGGCACCGTAATAGTCATGAGGTCCGTCTCTGCATCCTGAAGCCTATGATGCTTTTTGCAGAGAAACCTCTGCTGAGGCCCAGGTAACTTGCTATTTCCCATAGCTGGCACAGGAACCTTGAAAGATAGGATTGTTTTCAGTATTATTTCACCATTTTTTCACCACTGTTTCAAGAACGGGAGCCCTTTTCAACCGCTAGCGTAAGAATCCTTCTTTGGAGATGAGATATTTTTCTGGGGTGGCAAGTGCAGGGCCTCTGTCAGTCCTGGGTTTGTTGGACTAGAGCCAGACATGAGAAGTGCGCCTTTGTGGGACAGGTGAATAGTGCGGATCCTGTTTCAGTCTAAAGACTGAAACAGTATCTGCACTTTTCACCGTTCCTTTCAGAATCATTTGATTCATCAGCTAGGAATGGCGATTGCTTCTCCAGACCAATCGAAGGCTACGCCAAAGTAACTCGATCTTTCCAAGAGGTGTGTGGCCCAACTTTTGAAACAACCGCTAAGTGGAGAACTATTTGGTATTTTTCCTAAGCACTTTTCACCGTAATTGTCCTAAGGTTGGTCTCTGCATCCTTAAGCATACCGGAGTTTTCACAGACGAAACAGGCTGAGGCCCAGTAATCTTGGCATTTCCAATAGTTGGTCCTAGAGACTACCAAGAAAGTGTTCTTTTAAGTATTACTCTGTTGTGGTTTCAGCATTATTTTTAGAACCCGAGCAGGGTTCTCGCATTAGCATAAGAATCCTGCCTGGTAGTTGAGATTTCATGGTGGGGTGTAAGTGCAGGGCTTCTGTCAGCCCTGCCTTTGATTTGTTTACCTCCAGAGTTGGAAAGTGCATATTTGCGTGAGATGGGAAAAGTGTGGATCGTGCTTCAGATTTCATCCAGACACTTTGAAATGACCAGTGTGTTGGTAATTATTTGCCATTTCTATGGCGTTTGGCACCGTAATAGCCATGAGGTCGGTCTCTGCATCCTGAAGCCTATGATGGTTTTGGCAGAGAAACCTCTGCTGAGGCCCAGGTAACTTGCTATTTCCCATAGCTGGCACAGGAGCCTTGGAAGATAGGATTGTTTTCAGTATTATTTCACCATTTTTTCACCACTGTTTCAAGAACGGGACCCTTTTCAACCGTTAGCAGAAGAATCCTTCCTTGGAGATGAGATATTTTTCTGGGGTGGCAAGTGCAGGGCCTCTGTCAGTCCTGGGTTTATTGGACTAGCGCCAGACATGAGAAGTGCGCCTTTGTGGGACAGGTGAATAGTGCGGATCCTGTTTCAGTCTAAAGACTGAAACAGGATCCGCACTTTTCACCGTTCCTTTCAGAATCATTTGATTCATCAGCTAGGAATGGCGATTGCTTCTCCAGACCAATCGAAGGCTAGGCCAAAGTAACTCGATCTTTCCAAGAGGTGTGTGGCCCAACTTTTGAAAGAACCGCTAAGTGGAGAAGTATTTGGTATTTTTCCGAGGCACTTTTCACCGTAATTGTCCTAAGGTTGGTCTCTGCATCCTTAAGCATACCAGAGTTTTCACAGACGAAACAGGCTGAGGCCCATTAATCTTGGCATTTCCAATAGTTGGTCCTAGAGACTACCAAGAAAGTGTTCTTTTAAGTATTATTCTTTTGTGGTTTCAGCATTATTTTCAGAACCCGAGCAGGGTTCTCGCATTAGCATAAGAATCCTGCCTGGTAGTTGAGATTTCATGGTGGGGTGTAAGTGCGGGGCTTCTGTCAGCCCTGCCTTTGATTTGTTTACCTCCAGAATTGGAAAGTGCATATTTGCGTGAGATGGGAAAAGTGTGGATCGTGCTTCAGATTTCATCCTGACACTTTGAAATGACCAGTGTGTTGGTAAATATTTGCCATTTCCATGGCGTTTGGCCCCGTAATAGTCATGAGGTCGCTCTCTGCATCCTGAAGCCTATGATGCTTTTTGCAGAGAAACCTCTGCTGAGGCCCAGGTAACTTGCTGTTTCCCATAGCTGGCACAGGAGCCTTGGAAGATAGGATTGTTTTCAGTATTATTTCACCATTTTTTCACCACTGTTTCAAGAACGGGAGCCCTTTTCAACCGTTAGCTGAAGAATCCTTCTTTGGAGATGAGATATTTTTCTGGGGTGGCAAGTGCAGGGCCTCTGCCAGTCCTGGGTTTGTTGGACTAGCGCCAGACATGAGAAGTGCGCCTTTGTGGGACAGGTGAATAGTGCGGATCCTGTTTCAGTCTAAAGACTGAAACAGGATCCGCACTTTTCACCGTTCCTTTCGGAATCATTTGATTCATCAGCTAGGAATGGCGATTGCTTCTCCAGACCAATCGAAGGCTACGCCAAAGTAACTCGATCTTTCCAAGAGGTGTGTGCCCCAACTTTTGAAAGAACCGCTAAGTGGAGAACTATTTGGTATTTTTCCGAAGCACTTTTCACCGTAATTGTCCTAAGGTTGGTCTCTGCATCCTTAAGCATACCAGAGTTTTCACAGATGAAACAGGCTGAGGCCCAGTAATATTGGCATTTCCAATAGTTGGTCCTAGAGACTACCAAGAAAGTGTTCTTTTAAGTATTACTCTGTTGTGGTTTCAGCATTATTTTCAGAACCCGAGCAGGGTTCTCGCATTAGCATAAGAATCCTGCCTGGTAGTTGAGATTTCATGGTGGGGTGTAAGTGCGGGGCTTCTGTCAGCCCTGCCTTTGATTTGTTTACCTCAAGAGTTGGAAAGTGCATATTTGCGTGAGATGGGAAAAGTGTGGATCGTGCTTCAGATTTCATCCTGACACTTTGAAATGACCAGTGTGTTGGTAATTATTTGCCATTTCCATGGCGTTTGGCACCGTAATAGTCATGAGGTCGGTCTCTGCATCCTGAAGCCTATGATGCTTTTTGCAGAGAAACCTCTGCTGAGGCCCAGGTAACTTGCTATTTCCCATAGCTGGCACAGGAGCCTTGGAAGATAGGATTGTTTTCAGTATTATTTCACCATTTTTTCACCACTGTTTCAAGAACGGGACCCTTTTCAACCGTTAGTGGAAGAATCCTTCTTTGGAGATGAGATATTTTTCTGGGATGGCAAGTGCAGGGCCTCTGTCAGTCCTGGGTTTGTTGGACGAGCGCCAGACATGAGAAGTGCGACTTTGTGGGACAGGTGAATAGTGCGGATCCTGTTTCAGTCTAAAGACTGAAACAGGATCCGCACTTTTCACCGTTCCTTTCAGAATCATTTGATTCATCAGCTAGGAATGGCGATTGCTTCTCCAGACCAATCGAAGGCTAGGCCAAAGTAACTCGATCTTTCCAAGAGGTGTGTGGCCCAGCTTTTGAAAGAACCGCTAAGTGGAGAACTATGTGGTATTTTTCCTAAGCACTTTTCACCGTAATTGTCCTAAGGTTGGTCTCTGCATCCTTAAGCATACCAGAGTTTTCACAGACGAAACAGGCTGAGGCCCATTAATCTTGGCATTTCCAATAGTTGGTCCTAGAGACTACCAAGAAAGTGTTCTTTTAAGTATTATTCTGTTGTGGTTTCAGCATTATTTTCAGAACCCGAGCAGGGTTCTCGCATTAGCATAAGAATCCTGCCTGGTAGTTGAGATTTCATGGTGGGGTGTAAGTGCGGGGCTTCTGTCAGCCCTGCCTTTGATTTGTTTACCTCCAGAGTTAGAAAGTGCATATTTGCGTGAGATGGGAAAAGTGTGGATCGTGCTTCAGATTTCATCCTGACACTTTGAAATGACCAGGTGTTGGTAATTATTTGCCATTTCCATGGCGTTTGGCACCGTAATAGTCATGAGTCGGTCTCTGCATCCTGAAGCCTATGATGCTTTTTGCAGTGAAACCTCTGCTGAGGCCCAGGTAACTTGCTGTTTCCCATAGCTGGCACAGGAGCCTTGGAAGATAGGATTGTTTTCAGTATTATTTCACCATTTTCTCACCACTGTTTCAAGAACGGGAGCCCTTTTCAACCGCTAGCGTAAGAATCCTTCTTTGGAGATGAGATATTTTTCTGGGGTGGCAAGTGCAGGGCCTCTGTCAGTCCTGGGTTTGTTGGACTAGAGCCAGACATGAGAAGTGCGCCTTTGTGGGACAGGTGAATAGTGCGGATCCTGTTTCAGTCTAAAGACTGAAACAGTATCTGCACTTTTCACCGTTCCTTTCAGAATCATTTGATTCATCAGCTAGGAATGGCGATTGCTTCTCCAGACCAATCGAAGGCTACGCCAAAGTAACTCGATCTTTCCAAGAGGTGTGTGGCCCAACTTTTGAAACAACCGCTAAGTGGAGAACTATTTGGTATTTTTCCTAAGCACTTTTCACCGTAATTGTCCTAAGGTTGGTCTCTGCATCCTTAAGCATACCAGAGTTTTCACAGACGAAACAGGCTGAGGCCCAGTAATCTTGGCATTTCCAATAGTTGGTCCTAGAGACTACCAAGAAAGTGTTCTTTTAAGTATTACTCTGTTGTGGTTTCAGCATTATTTTCAGAACCCGAGCACGGTTCTCGCATTAGCATAAGAATCCTGCCTGGTAGTTGAGATTTCATGGTGGGGTGTAAGTGCGGGGCTTCTGTCAGCCCTGCCTTTGATTTGTTTACCTCCAGAGTTGGAAAGTGCATATTTGCGTGAGATGGGAAAAGTGTGGATCGTGCTTCAGATTTCATCCAGACACTTTGAAATGACCAGTGTGTTGGTAATTATTTGCCATTTCTATGGCGTTTGGCACCGTAATAGCCATGAGGTCGGTCTCTGCATCCTGAAGCCTATGATGCTTTTGGCAGAGAAACCTCTGCTGAGGCCCAGGTAACTTGCTATTTCCCATAGCTGGCACAGGAGCCTTGGAAGATAGGATTGTTTTCAGTATTATTTCACCATTTTTTCACCACTGTTTCAAGAACGGGACCCTTTTCAACCGTTAGCAGAAGAATCCTTCCTTGGAGATGAGATATTTTTCTGGGGTGGCAAGTGCAGGGCCTCTGTCAGTCCTGGGTTTATTGGACTAGCGCCAGACATGAGAAGTGCGCCTTTGTGGGACAGGTGAATAGTGCGGATCCTGTTTCAGTCTAAAGACTGAAACAGGATCCGCACTTTTCACCGTTCCTTTCAGAATCATTTGATTCATCAGGTAGGAATGGCGATTGCTTCTCCAGACCAATCGAAGGCTAGGCCAAAGTAACTCGATCTTTCCAAGAGGTGTGTGGCCCAACTTTTGAAAGAACCGCTAAGTGGAGAAGTATTTGGTATTTTTCCGAGGCACTTTTCACCGTAATTGTCCTAAGGTTGGTCTCTGCATCCTTAAGCATACCAGAGTTTTCACAGACGAAACAGGCTGAGGCCCATTAATCTTGGCATTTCCAATAGTTGGCCCTAGAGACTACCAAGAAAGTGTTCTTTTAAGTATTATTCTTTTGTGGTTTCAGCATTATTTTCAGAACCCGAGCAGGGTTCTCGCATTAGCATAAGAATCCTGCCTGGTAGTTGAGATTTCATGGTGGGGTGTAAGTGCGGGGCTTCTGTCAGCCCTGCCTTTGATTTGTTTACCTCCAGAGTTGGAAAGTGCATATTTGCGTGAGATGGGAAAAGTGTGGATCGTGCTTCAGATTTCATCCAGACACTTTGAAATGACCAGTGTGTTGGTAATTATTTGCCATTTCTATGGCGTTTGGCACCGTAATAGCCATGAGGTCGGTCTCTGCATCCTGAAGCCTATGATGCTTTTGGCAGAGAAACCTCTGCTGAGGCCCAGGTAACTTGCTATTTCCCATAGCTGGCACAGGAGCCTTGGAAGATAGGATTGTTTTCAGTATTATTTCACCATTTTTTCACCACTGTTTCAAGAACGGGACCCTTTTCAACCGTTAGCAGAAGAATCCTTCCTTGGAGATGAGATATTTTTCTGGGGTGGCAAGTGCAGGGCCTCTGTCAGTCCTGGGTTTATTGGACTAGCGCCAGACATGAGAAGTGCGCCTTTGTGGGACAGGTGAATAGTGCGGATCCTGTTTCAGTCTAAAGACTGAAACAGGATCCGCACTTTTCACCGTTCCTTTCAGAATCATTTGATTCATCAGGTAGGAATGGCGATTGCTTCTCCAGACCAATCGAAGGCTAGGCCAAAGTAACTCGATCTTTCCAAGAGGTGTGTGGCCCAACTTTTGAAAGAACCGCTAAGTGGAGAAGTATTTGGTATTTTTCCGAGGCACTTTTCACCGTAATTGTCCTAAGGTTGGTCTCTGCATCCTTAAGCATACCAGAGTTTTCACAGACGAAACAGGCTGAGGCCCATTAATCTTGGCATTTCCAATAGTTGGTCCTAGAGACTACCAAGAAAGTGTTCTTTTAAGTATTATTCTTTTGTGGTTTCAGCATTATTTTCAGAACCCGAGCAGGGTTCTCGCATTAGCATAAGAATCCTGCCTGGTAGTTGAGATTTCATGGTGGGGTGTAAGTGCGGGGCTTCTGTCAGCCCTGCCTTTGATTTGTTTACCTCCAGAATTGGAAAGTGCATATTTGCGTGAGATGGGAAAAGTGTGGATCGTGCTTCAGATTTCATCCTGACACTTTGAAATGACCAGTGTGTTGGTAAATATTTGCCATTTCCATGGCGTTTGGCCCCGTAATAGTCATGAGGTCGCTCTCTGCATCCTGAAGCCTATGATGCTTTTTGCAGAGAAACCTCTGCTGAGGCCCAGGTAACTTGCTGTTTCCCATAGCTGGCACAGGAGCCTTGGAAGATAGGATTGTTTTCAGTATTATTTCACCATTTTTTCACCACTGTTTCAAGAACGGGAGCCCTTTTCAACCGTTAGCTGAAGAATCCTTCTTTGGAGATGAGATATTTTTCTGGGGTGGCAAGTGCAGGGCCTCTGTCAGTCCTGGGTTTGCTGGACTAGCGCCAGACATGAGAAGTGCGCCTTTGTGGGACAGGTGAATAGTGCGGATCCTGTTTCAGTCTAAAGACTGAAACAGGATCCGCACTTTTCACCGTTCCTTTCGGAATCATTTGATTCATCAGCTAGGAATGGCGATTGCTTCTCCAGACCAATCGAAGGCTACGCCAAAGTAACTCGATCTTTCCAAGAGGTGTGTGCCCCAACTTTTGAAAGAACCGCTAAGTGGAGAACTATTTGGTATTTTTCCGAAGCACTTTTCACCGTAATTGTCCTAAGGTTGGTCTCTGCATCCTTAAGCATACCAGAGTTTTCACAGATGAAACAGGCTGAGGCCCAGTAATCTTGGCATTTCCAATAGTTGGTCCTAGAGACTACCAAGAAAATGTTCTTTTAAGTATTATTCTGTTGTGGTTTCAGCATTATTTTCAGAACCCGAGCAGGGTTCTCGCATTAGCATAAGAATCCTGCCTGGTAGTTGAGATTTCATGGTGGGGTGTAAGTGCGGGGCTTCTGTCAGCCCTGCCTTTGATTTGTTTACCTCAAGAGTTGGAAAGTGCATATTTGCGTGAGATGGGAAAAGTGTGGATCGTGCTTCAGATTTCATCCTGACACTTTGAAATGACCAGTGTGTTGGTAATTATTTGCCATTTCCATGGCGTTTGGCACCGTAATAGTCATGAGGTCGGTCTCTGCATCCTGAAGCCTATGATGCTTTTTGCAGAGAAACCTCTGCTGAGGCCCAGGTAACTTGCTGTTTCCCATAGCTGGCAAAGGAGCCTTGGAAGATAGGATTGTTTTCAGTATTATTTCACCATTTTTTCACCACTGTTTCAAGAACGGGACCCTTTTCAACCGTTAGTGGAAGAATCCTTCTTTGGAGATGAGATATTTTTCTGGGATGGCAAGTGCAGGGCCTCTGTCAGTCCTGGGTTTGTTGGACGAGCGCCAGACATGAGAAGTGCGACTTTGTGGGACAGGTGAATAGTGCGGATCCTGTTTCAGTCTAAAGACTGAAACAGGATCCGCACTTTTCACCGTTCCTTTCAGAATCATTTGATTCATCAGCTAGGAATGGCGATTGCTTCTCCAGACCAATCGAAGGCTAGGCCAAAGTAACTCGATCTTTCCAAGAGGTGTGTGGCCCAGCTTTTGAAAGAACCGCTAAGTGGAGAACTATGTGGTATTTTTCCTAAGCACTTTTCACCGTAATTGTCCTAAGGTTGGTCTCTGCATCCTTAAGCATACCAGAGTTTTCACAGACGAAACAGGCTGAGCCCCATTAATCTTGGCATTTCCAATAGTTGGTCCTAGAGACTACCAAGAAAGTG
Source organism: Lemur catta (assembly GCF_020740605.2). Classification (NCBI taxonomy): domain Eukaryota; kingdom Metazoa; phylum Chordata; class Mammalia; order Primates; family Lemuridae; genus Lemur; species Lemur catta. The sequence continues at coordinate 81,619,776 of NC_059132.1, read as the reverse complement.
TTCTTTTAAGTATTATTCTGTTGTGGTTTCAGCATTATTTTCAGAACCCGAGCAGGGTTCTCGCATTAGCATAAGAATCCTGCCTGGTAGTTGAGATTTCATGGTGGGGTGTAAGTGCGGGGCTTCTGTCAGCCCTGCCTTTGATTTGTTTACCTCCAGAGTTAGAAAGTGCATATTTGCGTGAGATGGGAAAAGTGTGGATCGTGCTTCAGATTTCATCCTGACACTTTGAAATGACCAGGTGTTGGTAATTATTTGCCATTTCCATGGCGTTTGGCACCGTAATAGTCATGAGTCGGTCTCTGCATCCTGAAGCCTATGATGCTTTTTGCAGAGAAACCTCTGCTGAGGCCCAGGTAACTTGCTGTTTCCCATAGCTGGCACAGGAGCCTTGGAAGATAGGATTGTTTTCAGTATTATTTCACCATTTTCTCACCACTGTTTCAAGAACGGGAGCCCTTTTCAACCGCTAGCGTAAGAATCCTTCTTTGGAGATGAGATATTTTTCTGGGGTGGCAAGTGCAGGGCCTCTGTCAGTCCTGGGTTTGTTGGACTAGAGCCAGACATGAGAAGTGCGCCTTTGTGGGACAGGTGAATAGTGCGGATCCTGTTTCAGTCTAAAGACTGAAACAGTATCTGCACTTTTCACCGTTCCTTTCAGAATCATTTGATTCATCAGCTAGGAATGGCGATTGCTTCTCCAGACCAATCGAAGGCTACGCCAAAGTAACTCAATCTTTCCAAGAGGTGTGTGGCCCAACTTTTGAAACAACCGCTAAGTGGAGAACTATTTGGTATTTTTCCTAAGCACTTTTCACCGTAATTGTCCTAAGGTTGGTCTCTGCATCCTTAAGCATACCAGAGTTTTCACAGACGAAACAGGCTGAGGCCCAGTAATCTTGGCATTTCCAATAGTTGGTCCTAGAGACTACCAAGAAAGTGTTCTTTTAAGTATTACTCTGTTGTGGTTTCAGCATTATTTTCAGAACCCGAGCAGGGTTCTCGCATTAGCATAAGAATCCTGCCTGGTAGTTGAGATTTCATGGTGGGGTGTAAGTGCGGGGCTTCTGTCAGCCCTGCCTTTGATTTGTTTACCTCCAGAGTTGGAAAGTGCATATTTGCGTGAGATGGGAAAAGTGTGGATCGTGCTTCAGATTTCATCCAGACACTTTGAAATGACCAGTGTGTTGGTAATTATTTGCCATTTCTATGGCGTTTGGCACCGTAATAGCCATGAGGTCGGTCTCTGCATCCTGAAGCCTATGATGCTTTTGGCAGAGAAACCTCTGCTGAGGCGCAGGTAACTTGCTATTTCCCATAGCTGGCACAGGAGCCTTGGAAGATAGGATTGTTTTCAGTATTATTTCACCATTTTTTCACCACTGTTTCAAGAACGGGACCCTTTTCAACCGTTAGCAGAAGAATCCTTCCTTGGAGATGAGATATTTTTCTGGGGTGGCAAGTGCAGGGCCTCTGTCAGTCCTGGGTTTATTGGACTAGCGCCAGACATGAGAAGTGCGCCTTTGTGGGACAGGTGAATAGTGCGGATCCTGTTTCAGTCTAAAGACTGAAACAGGATCCGCACTTTTCACCGTTCCTTTCAGAATCATTTGATTCATCAGGTAGGAATGGCGATTGCTTCTCCAGACCAATCGAAGGCTAGGCCAAAGTAACTCGATCTTTCCAAGAGGTGTGTGGCCCAACTTTTGAAAGAACCGCTAAGTGGAGAAGTATTTGGTATTTTTCCGAGGCACTTTTCACCGTAATTGTCCTAAGGTTGGTCTCTGCATCCTTAAGCATACCAGAGTTTTCACAGACGAAACAGGCTGAGGCCCATTAATCTTGGCATTTCCAATAGTTGGCCCTAGAGACTACCAAGAAAGTGTTCTTTTAAGTATTATTCTTTTGTGGTTTCAGCATTATTTTCAGAACCCGAGCAGGGTTCTCGCATTAGCATAAGAATCCTGCCTGGTAGTTGAGATTTCATGGTGGGGTGTAAGTGCGGGGCTTCTGTCAGCCCTGCCTTTGATTTGTTTACCTCCAGAGTTGGAAAGTGCATATTTGCGTGAGATGGGAAAAGTGTGGATCGTGCTTCAGATTTCATCCTGACACTTTGAAATGACCAGTGTGTTGGTAATTATTTGCCATTTCCATGGCGTTTGGCACCGTAATAGTCATGAGGTCCGTCTCTGCATCCTGAAGCCTATGATGCTTTTTGCAGAGAAACCTCTGCTGAGGCCCAGGTAACTTGCTATTTCCCATAGCTGGCACAGGAACCTTGAAAGATAGGATTGTTTTCAGTATTATTTCACCATTTTTTCACCACTGTTTCAAGAACGGGAGCCCTTTTCAACCGCTAGCGTAAGAATCCTTCTTTGGAGATGAGATATTTTTCTGGGGTGGCAAGTGCAGGGCCTCTGTCAGTCCTGGGTTTGTTGGACTAGCGCCAGACATGAGAAGTGCGCCTTTGTGGGACAGGTGAATAGTGCGGATCCTGTTTCAGTCTAAAGACTGAAACAGGATCCGCACTTTTCACCATTCCTTTCAGAATCATTTGATTCATCAGCTAGGAATGGCGATTGCTTCTCCAGACCAATCGAAGGTAGGCCAAAGTAACTCGATCTTTCCAAGAGGTGTGTGGCCCAACTTTTGAAAGAACCGCTAAGTGGAGAGCTATTTGGTATTTTTCCGAAGCACTTTTCACCGTAATTGTCCTAAGGTTGGTCTCTGCATCCTTAAGCATACCAGAGTTTTCACAGACGAAACAGGCTGAGCCCCATTAATCTTGGCATTTCCAATAGTTGGTCCTAGAGACTACCAAGAAAGTGTTCTTTTAAGTATTATTTAGTTGTGGTTTCAGCATTATTTTCAGAACCCGAGCAGGGTTCTCGCATTAGCATAAGAATCCTGCCTGGTAGTTGAGATTTCATGGTGGGGTGTAAGTGCGGGCCTTCTGTCAGCCCTGCCTTTGATTTGTTTACCTCCAGAGTTGGAAAGTGCATATTTGCGTGAGTTGGGAAAAGTGTGGATCGTGCTTCAGATTTCATCCTGACACTTTGAAATGACCAGTGTGTTGGTAATTATTTGCCATTTCCATGGCGTTTGGCCCCGTAATAGTCATGAGGTCGGTCTCTGCATCCTGAAGCCTATGATGCTTTTTGCAGAGAAACCTCTGCTGAGGCCCAGGGAACTTGCTGTTTCCCATAGCTGGCACAGGAGCCTTGGAAGATAGGATTGTTTTCAGTATTATTTCACCATTTTTTCACCACTGTTTCAAGAACGGGAGCCCTTTTCAACCGTTAGCGGAAGAATCCTTCTTTGGAGATGAGATATTTTTCTGGGGTGGCAAGTGCAGGGCCTCTGTCAGTCCTGGGTTTGTTGGACTAGCGCCAGACATGAGAAGTGCGCCTTTGTGGGACAGGTGAATAGTGCGGATCCTGTTTCAGTCTGAAGACTGAAACAGGATCCGCACTTTTCACCGTTCCTTTCAGAATCATTTGATTCATCAGCTAGGAATGGCGATTGCTTCTCCAGACCAATCGAAGGCTAGGCCAAAGTAACTCGATCTTTCCAAGAGGTGTGTGGCCCAACTTTTGAAAGAACCGCTAAGTGGAGAACTATTTGGTATTTTTCCGAAGCACTTTTCACCGTAATTGTCCTAAGGTTGGTCTCTGCATCCTTAAGCATACCAGAGTTTTCACAGACGAAACAGGCTGAGCCCCATTAATCTTGGCATTTCCAATAGTTGGTCCTAGAGACTACCAAGAAAGTGTTCTTTTAAGTATTATTTTGTTGTGGTTTCAGCATTATTTTCAGAACCCGAGCAGGGTTCTCGCATTAGCATAAGAATCCTGCCTGGTAGTTGAGATTTCATGGTGGGGTGTAAGTGCGGGGCTTCTGTCAGCCCTGCCTTTGATTTGTTTACCTCCAGAGTTGGAAAGTGCATATTTGCGTGAGATGGGAAAAGTGTGGATCGTGCTTCAGATTTCATCCTGACACTTTGAAATGACCAGTGTGTTGGTAATTATTTGCCATTTCCATGGCGTTTGGCCCCGTAATAGTCATGAGGTCGGTCTCTGCATCCTGAAGCCTATGATGCTTTTTGCAGAGAAACCTCTGCTGAGGTCCAGGTAACTTGCTGTTTCCCATAGCTGGCACAGGAGCCTTGGAAGATAGGATTGTTTTCAGTATTATTTCACCATTTTTTGACCACTGTTTCAAGAACGGGAGCCTTTTTCAACCGTTAGCGGAAGAATCCTTCTTTGGAGATGAGATATTTTTCTGGGGTGGCAAGTGCAGGGCCTCTGTCAGTCCTGGGTTTGTTGGACTAGCGCCAGACATGAGAAGTGCGCCTTTGTGGGACAGGTGAATAGTGCGGATCCTGTTTCAGTCTAAAGACTGAAACAGGATCCGCACTTTTCACCGTTCCTTTCAGAATCATTTGATTCATCAGCTAGGAATGGCGATTGCTTCTCCAGACCAATCGAAGGCTAGGCCAAAGTAACTCGATCTTTCCAAGAGGTGTGTGGCCCAACTTTTGAAAGAACCGCTAAGTGGAGAACTATTTGGTATTTTTCCGAAGCACTTTTCACCGTAATTGTCCTAAGGTTGGTCTCTGCATCCTTAAGCATACCAGAGTTTTCACAGACGAAACAGGCTGAGCCCCATTAATCTTGGCATTTCCAATAGTTGGTCCTAGAGACTACCAAGAAAGTGTTCTTTTAAGTATTATTTTGTTGTGGTTTCAGCATTATTTTCAGAACCCGAGCAGGGTTCTCGCATTAGCATAAGAATCCTGCCTGGTAGTTGAGATTTCATGGTGGGGTGTAAGTGCGGGGCTTCTGTCAGCCCTGCCTTTGATTTGTTTACCTCCAGAGTTGGAAAGTGTATATTTGCGTGAGATGGGAAAAGTGTGGATCGTGCTTCAGATTTCATCCTGACACTTTGAAATGACCAGTGTGTTGGTAATTATTTGCCATTTGCATGGCGTTTGGCCCCGTAATAGTCATGAGGTCGGTCTCTGCATCCTGAAGCCTATGATGCTTTTTGCAGAGAAACCTCTGCGGAGGCCCAGGTAACTTGCTGTTTCCCATAGCTGGCACAGGAGCCTTGGAAGATAGGATTGTTTTCAGTATTATTTCACCATTTTTTCACCACTGTTTCAAGAACGGGAGCCCTTTTCAACCGTTAGCGGAAGAATCCTTCTTTGGAGATGAGATATTTTTCTGGGGTGGCAAGTGCAGGGCCTCTGTCAGTCCTGGGTTTGTTGGACTAGCGCCAGACATGAGAAGTGCGCCTTTGTGGGACAGGTGAATAGTGGGGATCCTGTTTCAGTCTAAAGACTGAAACAGGATCCACACTTTTCACCGTTCCTTTCAGAATCATTTGATTCATCAGCTAGGAATGGCGATTGCTTCTCCAGACCAATCGAAGGCTAGGCCAAAGTAACTCGATCTTTCCAAGAGGTGTGTGGCCCAACTTTTGAAAGAACCGCTAAGTGGAGAACTATTTGGTATTTTTCCGAAGCACTTTTCACCGTAATTGTCCTAAGGTTGGTCTCTGCATCCTTAAGCATACCAGAGTTTTCATAGACGAAACAGGCTGAGCCCCATTAATCTTGGCATTTCCAATAGTTGGTCCTAGAGACTACCAAGAAAGTGTTCTTTTAAGTATTATTCCGTTGTGGTTTCAGCATTATTTTCAGAACCCGAGCAGGGTTCTCGCATTAGCATAAGAATCCTGCCTGGTAGTTGAGATTTCATGGTGGGGTGTAAGTGCGGGGCTTCTGTCATCCCTGCCTTTGATTTGTTTACCTCCAGAGTTGGAAAGTGCATATTTGCGTGAGATGGGAAAAGTGTGGATCGTGCTTCAGATTTCATCCTGACACTTTGAAATGACCAGTGTGTTGGTAATTATTTGCCATTTCCATGGCGTTTGGCCCCGTAATAGTCATGAGGTCGGTCTCTGCATCCTGAATCCTATGATGCTTTTTGCAGAGAAACCTCTGCTGAGGCCCAGGTAACTTGCTGTTTCCCATAGCTGGCACAGGAGCCTTGGAAGATAGGATTGTTTTCAGTATTATTTCACCATTTTTTCACCACTGTTTCAAGAACGGGACCCTTTTCAACCGTTAGCGGAAGAATCCTTCTTTGGAGATGAGATATTTTTCTGGGGTGGCAAGTGCAGGGCCTCTGTCAGTCCTGGGTTTGTTGGACTAACGCCAGACATGAGAAGTGCGCCTTTGTGGGACAGGTGAATAGTGCGGATCCTGTTTCAGTCTAAAGACTGAAACAGGATCCGCACTTTTCACCGTTCCTTTCAGAATCATTTGCTTCATCAGCTAGGAATGGCGATTGCTTCTCCAGACCAATCGAAGGCTAGGCCAAAGTAACTCGATCTTTCCAAGAGGTGTGTGGCCCAACTTTTGAAAGAACCGCTAAGTGGAGAACTATTTGGTATTTTTCCTAAGCACTTTTCACCGTAATTGTCCTAAGGTTGGTCTCTGCATCCTTAAGCATACCAGAGTTTTCACAGAATAAACAGGCTGAGGCCCATTAATCTTGGCATTTCCAATAGTTGGTCCTAGAGACTACCAAGAAAGTGTTCTTTTAAGTATTATTCCGTTGTGGTTTCAGCATTATTTTCAGAACCCGAGCAGGGTTCTCGCATTAGCATAAGAATCCTGCCTGGTAGTTGAGATTTCATGGTGGGGTGTAAGTGCGTGGCTTCTGTCAGCCCTGCCTTTGATTTGTTTACCTCCAGAGTTGGAAAGTGCATATTTGCGTGAGATGGGAAAAGTGTGGATCGTGCTTCAGATTTCATCCTGACACTTTGAAATGACCAGTGTGTTGGTAATTATTTGCCATTTCCATGGCGTTTGACACCGTAATAGTCATGAGGTCGGTCTCTGCATCCTGAAGCCTATGATGCTTTTTGCAGAGAAACCTCTGCTGAGGCCCAGGTAACTTGCTGTTTCCCATAGCTGGCACAGGAGCCTTGGAAGATAGGATTGTTTTCAGTATTATTTCACCATTTTTTCACCACTGTTTCAAGAACGGGAGCCCTTTCCAACCGTTAGCGGAAGAATCCTTCTTTGGAGATGAGATATTTTTCTGGGGTGGCAAGTGCAGGGCCTCTGTCAGTCCTGGGTTTGTTGGACTAACGCCAGACATGAGAAGTGCGCCTTTGTGGGACAGGTGAATAGTGCGGATCCTGTTTCAGTCTAAAGACTGAAACAGGATCCGCACTTTTCACCGTTCCTTTCAGAATCATTTGATTCATCAGCTAGGAATGGCGATTGCTTCTCCAGAACAATCGAAGGCTAGGCCAAAGTAACTCGATCTTTCCAAGAGGTGTGTGGCCCAACTTTTGAAAGAACCGCTAAGTGGAGAACTATTTGGTATTTTTCCGAAGCACTTTTCACCGTAATTGTCCTAAGGTTGGTCTCTGCATCCTTAAGCATACCAGAGTTTTCACAGACGAAACAGGCTGAGCCCCATTAATCTTGGCATTTCCAATAGTTGGTCCTAGAGACTACCAAGAAAGTGTTCTTTTAAGTATTATTCCTTTGTGGTTTCAGCATTATTTTCAGAACCCGAGCAGGGTTCTCACATTAGCATAAGAATCCTGCCTGGTAGTTGAGATTTCTGGGTGGGGTATAAGTTGGGGGATTCTGTCAGCCCTGCCTTTGATTTGTTTACCTCCAGAGTTGTAAAGTGCATAGTTGCGTGAGATGGGAAAAGTGTGGATCGTGCTTCAGATTTCATCCTGACACTTTGAAATGATCAGTGTGTTGGTAATTATTTGCCATTTCCATGGCGTTTGGCACCGTAATAGTCATGAGGTCGGTCTCTGCATCCTGAAGCCTATGATGCTTTTTGCAGAGAAACCTCTGCTGAGGCCCAGGTAACTTGCTATTTCCCAAAGCTGGCACAGGAGCCTTGGAAGATAGGATTGTTTTCAGTATTATTTCACCATTTTTTCACCACTGTTTCAAGAACGGGAGCCCTTTTCAACCGGTAGTGGAAGAATCCTTGTTTGGAGATGAGATATTTTTCTGGGGTGACAAGTGCAGTGCCTCTGTCAGTCCTGGGTTTGTTGGACTAGCGCCAGACATGAGAAGTGCGCCTTTGTGGGACAGGAGAATAGTGCGGATCCTGTTTCAGTCTAAAGACTGAAACAGGATCCGCACTTTTCACCGTTCCTTTCAGAATCATTTGATTCATCAGCTAGGAAAGGCGATTGCTTCTCCAGACCAATCGAAGGCTAGGCCTAAGTACCTCGATCTTTCCAAGAGGTGTGTGGCCCAACCTTTGAAAGAACCGCTAATTGGAGAACTATTTGGTATTTTTCCGAAGCACTTTTCAACGTAGTTGTCATAAGGTTGGTCTCTGCATCCTTAAGCATACGAGAATTTTCACAGACGAAACAGACTGAGGTCCAGTAATCTTGGCATTTCCAATAGTTGGTCCTAGAGACTACCAAGAAAGTGTTCTTTTAAGTATTATTCCGTTGTGGTTTCAGCATTATTTTCAGAACCCGAGCAGGGTTCTCGCATTAGCATAAGAATCCTGCCTGGCAGTTGAGACTTCATGGTGGGGTGTAAGTGCGGGGCTTCTGTCAGCCCTGCCTTTGATTTGTTTACCTCCAGAGTTGGAAAGTGCATATTTGCGTGAGATGGGAAAAGTGTGGATCGTGCTTCAGATTTCATCCTGACACTTTGAAATGACCAGTGTGTTGGTAATTATTTGCCATTTCCATGGCGTTTGGCACCGTAATAGTCATGAGGTCGGTCTCTGCATCATGAAGCCTATGATGCTTTTTGCAGAGAAACCTCTGCTGAGGCCCAGGTAACTTGCTATTTCCCAAAGCTGGCACAGGAGCCTTGGAAGATAGGATTGTTTTCAGTATTATTTCACCATTTTTTCACCACTGTTTGAAGAACGGGAGCCCTTTTCAACCGTTAGCGGAAGAATCCTTCTTTGGAGATGAGATATTTTTCTGGGGTGCCAAGTGCAGGGCCTCTGTCAGTCCTGCGTTTGTTGGACTAGCGCCAGACATGAGAAGTGCGCCTTTGTGGGACAGGTGAATAGTGCGGATCCTGTTTCAGTCTAAAGACTGAAACAGGATCCGCACTTTTCACCGTTCCTTTCAGAATCATTTGATTCATCAGCTAGGAATGGCGATTGCTTCTCCAGACCAATCGCAGGCTAGGACAAAGTAACTCGATCTTTCCAAGAGGTGTGTGGCCCAAATTTTGAAAGAACCGCTAAGTGGAGAACTATTTGGTATTTTTCCTAAGCACTTTTCACCGTAATTGTCCTAAGGTTGGTCTCTGCATCCTTAAGCATACCAGAGTCTTCACAGACGAAACAGGCTGAGGCCCATTAATCTTGGCATTTCCAATACTTGGTCCTAGAGACAGCCAAGAAAGTGTTCTTTTAAGTATTATTCTGTTGAGGTTTCAGCATTATTTTCAGAACCCGAGCAGGGTTCTCGCATTAGCATAAGAATCCTGCCTGGTAGTTGAGATTTCATGGTGGGGTGTAAGTTCGGGGATTCTGTCAGCCCTGCCTTTGATTTGTTTACCTCCAGTGTTGGAAAGTGCATATTTGCGTGAGATGGGAAAAGTGTGGATCGTGCTTCAGATTTCATCCTGACACTTTGAAATGACCAGTGTGTTGGTAATTATTTGCCATTTCCATGGCGTTTGGCACCGTAATAGTCATGAGGTCGGTCTCTGCATCCTGAAGCCTATGATGCTTTTTGCAGAGAAACCTCTGCTGAGGCCCAGGGAACTTGCTACTTCCCATAGGTGGCACAGGAGCCTTGGAAGATAGGATTGTTTTCAGTATTATTTCACCATTTTTTCACCACTGTTTCAAGAACGGGAGCCCTTTTCAACCGTTAGCGGAAGAATCCTTCTTTGGAGATGAGATATTTTTCTGGGGTGACAAGTGCAGGGCCTCTGTCAGTCCTGGGTTTGTGGGACTAGCGCCAGACATGAGAAGTGCGCCTTTGTGGGACAGGAGAATAGTGCGGATCCTGTTTCAGTCTAAAGACTGAAACAGGATCCGCACTTTTCACCGTTCCTTTCAGAATCATTTGATTCATCAGCTAGGAATGGCGATTGCTTCTCCAGACCAATCAAAGGCTAGACCAAAGAAACTCGATCTTTCCAAGAGGTGTGTGGCCCAACTTTTGAAAGAACCGCTAAGTGGAGAACTATTTGGTATTTTTCCTAAGCACTTTTCACCGTAATTGTCCTAAGGTTGGTCTCTGCATCCTTAAGCATACCAGAGTTTACACAGAATAAACAGGCTGAGGCCCATTAATCTTGGCATTTCCAATAGTTGGTCCTAGAGACTACCAAGAAAGTGTTCTTTTAAGTATTATTCTGTTGTGGTTTCAGCATTATTTTCAGAACACGAGCAGGGTTCTCGCATTAGCATAAGATTCCTGCCTGGTAGTTGAGATTTCATGGTGGGGTGTAAGTGCGGGGCTTCTGTCAGCCCTGCCTTTGATTTGTTTACCTCCAGAGTTGGAAAGTGCATATTTGCGTGAGATGGGAAAAGTGTGGATCGTGCTTCAGATTTCATCCTGCCACTTTGAAATGACCAGTGTGTTGGTAATTATTTGCCATTCCGATGGCGTTTGGCACCGTAATAGTCATGAGGTCGGTCTCTGCATCCTGAAGCCTATGATGCTTTTTGCAGAGAAACCTCTGCTGAGGCCCAGGTAACTTGCTATTTCCCATAGCTGGAACAGGAGCCTTGGAAGATAGGATTGTTTTCAGTATTATTTCACCATTTTTTCACCACTGTTTCAAGAACGGGAGCCCTTTTCAACCGTTATCGGAAGAATCCTTCTTTGGAGATGAGATATTTTTCTGGGGTGGCAAGTGCAGGGCCTCTGTCAGTCCTGGGTTTGTTGGACTAGCGCCACACATGAGAAGTACGCCTTTGTGGGACAGGTGAATAGTGCGGATCCTTTCAGAATCATTTGATTCATCAGCTAGGAAAGGCGATTGCTTCACCAGACCAATCGAAGGCTAGGCCAAAGTAACTCGATGTTTCCAAGAGGTGTGTGGCCCAACTTTTGAAAGAACCGCTAAGTGGAGATCTATTTGGTATTTTTCCGAGGCACTTTTCACCGTAATTGTCATAAGGTTGGTCTCTGCATCCTTAAGCATACCAGTGTCTTCACAGACGAAACAGGCTGAGGCCCAGTAATCTTGGCATTTCCAATAGTTGGTCTTAGAGACTACCAAGAAAGTGTTCTTTTAAGTATTATACCTTTGTGGTTTCACCATTATTTTCAGTACCCGAGCAGGGTTCTCGCATTAGCATAAGAATCCTGGCTGGTAGTTGAGATTTCATGGTGGGGTGTAAGTGCGGGGCTTCTGTCAACCCTGCCTTTGATTTCTTTACCTCCAGTGTTGGAAAGTGCATAGTTGCGTGAGATGGGAAAAGTGTGGATCGTGCTTCAGATTTCATCCTGACACTTTGAAATGACCACTGTGTTGGTAATTATTTGCCATTTCCATGGCGTTTGGCACCGTAATAGTCATGAGGTCGGTCTCTGCATCCTGAAGCCTATGATGCTTTTTGCAGAGAAACCTCTGCTGAGGCCCAGGTAACTTGCTATTTCCCATAGCTGGCACAGGAGCCTTGGAAGATAGGATTGTTTTCAGTATTATTTCACCATTTTTTCACCACTGTTTCAAGAACGGGAGCCCTTTTCAACTGTTAGCGGAAGAATCCTTCTTTGGAGATGAGATATTTTTCTCGGGTGGCAAGTGCAGGGCCTCTGTCAGTCCTGCGTTTGTTGGACTAGCGCCAGACATGAGAAGTGCGCCTTTGTGGGACAGGTGAATAGTGCGGATCCTGTTTCAGTCTAAAGACTGAAACAGGATTCGCACTTTTCACCGTTCCTTTCAGAATCATTTGATTCATCAGCTAGGAATGGCGATTGCTTCTCCAGACCAATCGCAGGCTAGGCCAAAGTAACTCGATCTTTCCAAGAGGTGTGTGGCCCAACTTTTGAAAGAACCGCTAAGTGGAGAACTATTTGGTATTTTTCCTAAGCACTTTTCACCGTAATTGTCCTAAGGTTGGTCTCTGCATCCTTAAGCATACCAGAGTTTTCACAGACGAAACAGGCTGAGGCCCATTAATCTTGGCATTTCCAATACTTGGTCCTAGAGACAGCCAAGAAAGTGTTCTTTTAAGTATTATTCTGTTGAGGTTTCAGCATTATTTTCAGAACCCGAGCAGGGTTCTCGCATTAGCATAAGAATCCTGCCTGGTAGTTGAGATTTCATGGTGGGGTGTAAGTTCGGGGATTCTGTCAGCCCTGCCTTTGATTTGTTTACCTCCAGTGTTGGAAAGTGCATATTTGCGTGAGATGGGAAAAGTGTGGATCGTGCTTCAGATTTCATCCAGACACTTTGAAATGACCAGTGCGTTGGTAATTATTTGCCATTTCCATGGCGTTTGGCACCGTAATAGTCATGAGGTCGGTCTCTGCATCCTGAAGCCTATGATGCTTTTTGCAGAGAAACCTCTGCTGAGGCCCAGGGAACTTGCTACTTCCCATAGCTGGCACAGGAGCCTTGGAAGATAGGATTGTTTTCGGTATTATTTCACAATTTTTTCACCACTGTTTCAAGAACGGGAGCCCTTTTCAACCGTTAGCGGAAGAATCCTTCTTTGGAGATGAGATATTTTTCTGGGGTGACAAGTGCAGGGCCTCTGTCAGTCCTGGGTTTGTTGGACTAGCGCCAGACATGAGAAGTGCGCCTTTGTGGGACAGGAGAATAGTGCGGATCCTGTTTCAGTCTAAAGACTGAAACAGGATCCGCACTTTTCACCGTTCCTTTCAGAATCATTTGATTCATCAGCTAGGAATGGCGATTGCTTCACCAGAAAAATCGAAGGCTAGGCCAAAGTAACTCGATCTTTCCAAGAGGTGTGTGGCCCAACTTTTGAAAGAACCGCTAAGTGGAGAACTATTTGGTATTTTTCCGAAGCACTTTTCACCGTAATTGTCCTAAGGTTGGTCTCTGCATCCTTAAGCATACCAGTGTCTTCACAGACGAAACAGGCTGAGGCCCATTAATCTTGGCATTTCCAATAGTTGGTCCTAGAGACTACCAAGAAAGTGTTCTTTTAAGTATTATTCTGTTGTGGTTTCAGCATTATTTTCAGAACCCGAGCAGGATTCTCGCATTAGCATAAGAATCCTGCCTGGTAGTTGAGATTTCATGGTGGGGTGTAAGTGCGGGGCTTCTGTCAGCCCTGCCTTTGATTTGTTTACCTCCAGAGTTGGAAAGTGCATAGTTGCGTGAGATGGGAAAAGTGTGGATCGTGCTTCAGATTTCATCCTGACACTTTGAAATGACCAGTGTGTTGGTAATTATTTGCCATTTCCATGGCGTTTGGCCCCGTAATAGTCATGAGGTCGGTCTCTGCATCCTGAAGCCTATGATGCTTTTTGCAGAGAAACCTCTGCTGAGGCCCAGGTAACTTGCTATTTCCCATAGCTGGCACAGGAGCCTTGGAAGATAGGATTGTTTTCAGTATTATTTCACTATTTTTTCACCACTGTTTCAAGAACCGGAGCCCTTTTCAACCGTTAGCGGAAGGATCCTTCTTTGGAGATGAGATATTTTTCTGGGGTGGCAAGTGCAGGGCCTCTGCCAGTCCTGGGTTTGTTGGACTAGCGCCAGACATGAGAAGTGCGCCTTTGTGGAACAGGTGAATAGTGCGGATCCTGTTTCAGTCTAAAGACTGAAACAGGATCCGCGCTTTTCACCGTTCCTTTCAGAATCATTTGATTCATCAGCTAGGAATGGCGATTGCTTTTCCAGACCAATCGAAGGCTAGGCCAAAGTACCTCGATCTTTCCAAGAGGTGTGTGGCCCAACTTTTGAAAGAACCGCTAATTGGAGAACTATTTGGTATTTTTCTGAAGCACTTTTCACCGTAGTTGTCATAAGGTTGGTCTCTGCATCCTTAAGCATACGAGAGTTTTCACAGACGAAACAGGATGAGGCCCAGTAATCTTGGCATTTCCAATAGTTTGTCCTAGAGACTAGTAAGACTGTGTTCTTTTAAGTATTATTCCGTTGTGGTTTCAGCATTATTTTCAGAACATGAGCAGGGTTCTCGCATTAGCATAAGAATCCTGCCTGGTAGTTGAGATTTCTGGGTGGGGTGTAAGTGCGGGGCTTCTGTCAGCCCTGCCTTTGATTTGTTTACCTCCAGAGTTGCAAAGTGCATAATTGCGTGAGATGGGACAAGTGTGAATCGTGTTTCAGATTTCATACTGACATTTGAAATGATCAGTGTGTTGGTAATTATTTGCCATTTCCATGGCGTTTGGCACCGTAATAGTCATGAGGTCGGTCTCTGCATCCTGAAGCCTATGATGCTTTTTGCAGAGAAACCTCTGCTGAGGCCCAGGTAACTTGCTATTTCCCATAGCTGGCACAGGAGCCTTGGAAGATAGGATTGTTTTCAGTATTATTTCACCATTTTTTCACCACTGTTTCAAGAACCGGAGCCCTTTTCAACCGTTAGCGGAAGAATCCTTCTTTGGAGATGAGATATTTTTCTGGGGTGGCAAGTGCAGGGCCTCTGTCAGTCCTGGGTTTGTTGCACTAGCGCCAGACATGAGAAGTGCGCCTTTGTGGGACAGGTGAATAGTGCGGATCCTGTTTCAGTCTAAAGACTGAAACAGGATCCGCACTTTTCACCGTTCCTTTCAGAATCATTTGATTCATCAGCTAGGAATGGCGATTGCTTCTCCAGACCAATCGAAGGCTAGACCAAAGTAACTCGATCTTTCCAAGAGGTGTGTGGCCCAACTTTTGAAAGAACCGCTAAGTGGAGAACTATTTGGTATTTTTCCTAAGCACTTTTCACCGTAATTGTCCTAAGGTTGGTCTCTGCATCCTTAAGCATACCAGAGTTTTCACAGAAGAAACAGGCTGAGGCCCATTAATCTTGGCATTTCCAATAGTTGGTCCTAGAGACTACCAAGAAAGTGTTCTTTTAAGTATTATTCTGTTGTGGTTTCAGCATTATTTTCAGAACCCGAGCAGGGTTCTCGCATTAGCATAAGAATCCTGCCTGGTAGTTGAGATTTCATGGTGGGGTGTAAGTGCGGGGCTTCTGTCAGCCCTGCCTTTGATTTGTTTACCTCCAGAGTAGGAAAGTGCATATTTGCGTGAGATGGGAAAAGTGTGGATCGTGCTTCAGATTTCATACTGACACTTTGAAATGACCAGTGTGTTGGTAATTATTTGCCATTCCGATGGCGTTTGGCACCGTAATAGTCATGAGGTCGGTCTCTGCATCCTGAAGCCTATGATGCTTTTTGCAGAGAAACCTCTGCTGAGGCCCAGGTAACTTGCTGTTTCCCATAGCTGGCACAGGAGCCTTGGAAGATAGGATTGTTTTCAGTATTATTTCACCATTTTTTCACCACTGTTTCAAGAACGGGAGCCCTTTTCAACCGTTATCGGAAGAATCCTTCTTTGGAGATGAGATATTTTTCTGGGGTGGCAAGTGCAGGGCCTCTGTCCGTCCTGGGTTTGTTGGACTAGCGCCAGACATGAGAAGTACGCCTTTGTGGGACAGGTGAATAGTGCGGATCCTGTTTCAGTCTAAGGACTGAAACAGGATCCGCACTTTTCACCGTTCCTTTCAGAATCATTTGATTCATCAGTTAGGAATGGCGATTGCTTCACCAGACCAATCGAAGGCTAGGCCAAAGTAACTCGATCTTTGAAGAGGTTTGTGTCCCAACTTTTGAAAGAACCGCTAAGTGGAGAACTATTTGGTATTTTTCCGAGGCACTTTTCACCGTAATTGTCCTAAGGTTGGTCTCTGCATCCTTAAGCATACCAGAGTTTTCACAGACGAAACAGGCTGAGGCCCATTAATCTTGGCATTTCCAATAGTTGGTCCTAGAGACTAGCAAGAAAGTGTTCTTTTAAGTATTATTCCGTTGTGGTTTCAGCATTATTTTCAGAACCTGAGCAGGGTTCTCGCATTAGCATAAGAATCCTGCCTGGTAGTTCAGATTTCATGGTGGGGTGTAAGTGCGGGGCTTCTGTCAGCCCTGCCTTTGATTTGTTTACCTCCAGAGTTGGAAAGTGCATATTTGCGTCAGATGGGTAATTTAGTGGATCGTGCTTCAGATTTCATCCTGACACTTTGAAATGACCAGTGTGTTGGTAATTATTTGCCATTTCCATGGCGTTTGGCCCCGTAATAGTCATGAGGTCGGTCTCTGCATCCTGAAGCCTATGATGCTTTTTGCAGAGAAACCTCTACTGAGGCCCAGGTAACTTGCTATTTCCCATAGCTGGCACAGGAGCCTTGGAAGATAGGATTGTTTTCAGTATTATTTCATCATTTTTTCACCACTGTTTCAAGAACGTGAGCCCTTTTCCACCGGTAGCGGAAGAATCCTTCTTTGGAGATGAGATATTTTTCTGGGGTGGCAAGTGTAGGGCCTCTGTCAGTCCTGGGTTTGTTGGACTAGCGCCAGACATGAGAAGTGCGCCTTTGTGGGACAGGTGAATAGTGCGGATCCTGTTTCAGTCTAAAGACTGAAACAGGATCCGCACTTTTCACCGTTCCTTTCAGAATCATTTGATTCATCAGCTAGGAATGGCGATTGCTTCTCCAGACCAATCGAAGGCTACGCCAAAGTAACTCGATCTTTCCAAGAGGTGTGTGGCCCAACTTTTGAAAGAACTGCTAAGTGGAGAACTATTTGTTATTTTTCCGAAGCACTTTTCACCGCAATTGTCATAAGGTGGTCTCTGCATCCTTAAGCATACGAGAGTTTTCACAGACGAAACAGGCTGAGGCCCAGTAATCTTGGCATTTCCAATAGTTGGTCCTAGAGACTACCAAGAAAGTGTTTTTTTAAATATTATTCCATTGTGGTTTCAGCATTATTTTCAGAACCCGAGCAGGGTTCTCGCATTAGCATAAGAATCCTGGCTGGTAGTTGAGATTTCTGGGTAGGGTGTAGGTGCGGGGCTTCTGTCAGCCCTGCCTTTGATTTGTTTACCTCCAGAGTTGGAAAGTGCATATTTGCGTGAGATGGGAAAAGTGTGGATCGTGCTTCAGATTTCATCCTGACACTTAGAAATGACCAGTGTGTTGGTAATTATTTGCCATTTCCATGGCGTTTGGCACCGTAATAGTCATGAGGTCGGTCTCTGCATCCTGAAGCCTATGATGCTTTTTGCAGAGAAACCTCTGCTGAGGCCCAGGTAACTTGCTATTTCCCATAGCTGGCACAGGAGCCTTGGAAGATAGGATTGTTTTCAGTATTATTTCACCATTTTTTCACCACTGTTTCAAGAATGGGAGCCCTTTTCCACCGTTAGCGGAAGAATCCTTCTTTGGAGATGAGATATTTTTTTGGGGTGGCAAGTGCAGGGCCTCTGTCAGTCCTGGGTTTGTTGGACTAGCGCCAGACATGAGAAGTGCGCCTTTGTGGGACAGGTGAATAGTGCGGATCCTGTTTCAGTCTAAAGACTGAAACAGGATCCGCACTTTTCACCGTTCCTTTCAGAATCATTTGATTCATCAGCTAGGAATGTCGATTGCTTCTTCAGACCAATCGAAGGCTAGGCCAAAGTAACTCGATCTTTCCAAGAGGTGTGTGGCCCAACTTTTGAAAGAACCGCTAAGTGGAGAACTATTTGGTATTTTTCCTAAGCACTTTTCACCGTAATTGTCCTAAGGTTGGTCTCTGCATCCTTAAGCATACCAGAGTCTTCACAGACGAAACAGGCTAAGGCCCAATAATCTTGGCATTTCCAATAGTTGGTCCTAGAGGCTACCAAGAAAGTGTTCTTTTAAGTATTATTCCTTTGTGGTTTCAGCATTATTTTCAGTACCCGAGCAGGGTTCTCGCATTAGCATAAGAATCCTGCCTGGTAGTTGAGATTTCATGGTGGGGTGTAAGTGCGGGGCTTCTGTCAGCCCTGCCTTTGGTTTGTTTACCTCCAGAGTTGGAAAGTGCATAGTTGCGTGAGATGGGAAAAGTGTGGATCGTGCTTCCGATTTCATCCAGACACTTTGAAATGAGCAGTGTGTTGGTAATTATTTGCCATTTCCATGGCGTTTGGCACCGTAATAGTCATGAGGTCGGTCTCTGCATCCTGAAGCCTATGATGCTTTTTGCAGAGAAACCTCTGCTGAGGCCCAGGTAACTTGCTATTTCCCATAGCTGGCACAGGAGTCTTGGAAGATAGGATTGTTTTCAGTATTATTTCACCATTTTTTCACCACTGTTTCAAGAACGGGAGCCCTTTTCCACCGTTAGCGGAAGAATCCTTCTTTGGAGATGAGATATTTTTCTGGGGTGGCAAGTGCAGGGCCTCTGTCAGTCCTGGGTTTGTTGGACTAGCGCCAGACATGAGAAGTGGGCCTTTGTAGGACAGGTGAATAGTGCGGATCCTGTTTCAGTCTAAAGACTGAAACAGGATCCTCACTTTTCACCGTTCCTTTCAGAATCATTTGATTCATCAGCTAGGAATGGCGATTGCTTCACCAGACCAATCGAAGGCTAGGCCAAAGTAACTCGATCTTTCCAAGAGGTGTGTGGCCCAACTTTTGAAAGAACCGCTAAGTGGAGAACTATTTGTTATTTTTCCGAAGCACTTTTCACCGTAATTGTCATAAGGTTCGTCTCTGCATCCTTAAGCATACGAGAGTTTTCACAGACGAAACAGGCTGAGGCCCAGTAATCTTGGCATTTCCAATAGTTGGTCTTAGAGACTACCAAGAAAGTGTTTTTTTAAGTATTATTCCATTGTGGTTTCAGCATTATTTTCAGAACCCGAGCAGGTTTCTCGCATTAGCATAAGAATCCTGCCTGGTAGTTGAGATTTCATGGTGGGGTGTAAGTGCCGGGCTTCTGTCAGCACTGCCTTTGATTTGTTTACCTCCAGAGTTGGAAAGTGCATATTTGCGTGAGATGGGAAAAGTGTGGATCGTGTTTCAGATTTCATCCTGACACTTTGAAATGACCAGCGTGTTGGTAATTATTTGCCATTTCCATGGCGTTTGGCCCCGTAATAGTCATGAGGTCGGCCTCTGCATCCTGAAGCCTATGATGCTTTTTGCAGAGAAACCTCTGCTGAGGCCCAGGTAACTTGCTATTTCCCATAGCTGGCACAGGAGCCTTGGAAGATAGGATTGTTTTCAGTATTATTTCACCATTTCTCCACCACTGTTTCAAGAACCGGAGCCCTTTTCAACCGGTAGCGGAAGAATCCTTCTTTGGAGATGAGATATTTTTCTGGGGTGGCAAGTGCAGGGCCTCTGCCAGTCCTGGGTTTGTTGGACTAGCGCCAGACATGAGAAGTGCGCCTTTGTGGGACAGGTGAATAGTGCGGATCCTGTTTCAGTCTAAACACTGAAACAGGATCCGCACTTTTCACCGTTCCTTTCAGAATCATTTGATTCATCAGCTAGGAATGGCGATTGCTTCACCAGAAAAATCGAAGGCTAGGCCAAAGTAACTCGATCTTTCCAAGAGGTGTGTGGCCCAACTTTTGAAAGAACCGCTAAGTGGAGAACTATTTGGTATTTTTCCGAAGCACTTTTCACCGTAATTGTCCTAAGGTTGGTCTCTGCATCCTTAAGCATACCAGTGTCTTCACAGACGAAACAGGCTGAGGCCCATTAATCTTGGCATTTCCAATAGTTGGTCCTAGAGACTACCAAGAAAGTGTTCTTTTAAGTATTATTCTGTTGTGGTTTCAGCATTATTTTCAGAACATGAGCAGGGTTCTCGCATTAGCATAAGAATCCTGCCTGGTAGTTGAGATTTCTGGGTGGGGTGTAAGTGCGGGGCTTCTGTCAGCCCTGCCTTTGATTTGTTTACCTCCAGATTTGCAAAGTGCATAATTGCGTGAGATGGGACAAGTGTGGATCGTGTTTCAGATTTCATACTGACATTTGAAATGATCAGTGTGTTGGTAATTATTTGCCATTTCCATGGCGTTTGGCACCGTAATAGTCATGAGGTCGGTCTCTGCATCCTGAAGCCTATGATGCTTTTTGCAGAGAAACCTCTGCTGAGGCCCAGGTAACTTGCTATTTCCCATAGCTGGCACAGGAGCCTTGGAAGATAGGATATTTTCACTATTATTTCACCATTTTTTCACCACTGTTTCAAGAACCGGAGCCCTTTTCAACCGTTAGCGGAAGAATCCTTCTTTGGAGATGAGATATTTTTCTGGGGTGGCAAGTGCAGGGCCTCTGTCAGTCCTGGGTTTGTTGCACTAGCGCCAGACATGAGAAGTGCGCCTTTGTGGGACAGGTGAATAGTGCGGATCCTGTTTCAGTCTAAAGACTGAAACAGGATCCGCACTTTTCACCGTTCCTTTCAGAATCATTTGATTCATCAGCTAGGAATGGCGATTGCTTCTCCAGACCAATCGAAGGCTAGGCCAAAGTAACTCGATCTTTCCAAGAGGTGTGTGTCCCAACTTTTGAAAGAACCGCTAAGTGGAGAACTATTTGGTATTTTTCCTAAGCACTTTTCACCGTAATTGTCCTAAGGTTGGTCTCTGCATCCTTAAGCATACGAGAGTTTTCACAGATGAAACAGGCTGAGGCCCTGTAATCTTGGCATTTGCAATAGTTGGTCTTAGAGACTACCAAGAAAGTGTTCTTTTAAGTATTATTCCTTTGTGGTTTCAGCATTATTTTCAGTACCCGAGCTGGGTTCTCGCATTAGCATAAGAATCCTGCCTGGTAGTTGAGATTTCATGGTGGGGTGTAAGTGCGGGGCTTCTGTCAGTCCTGCCTTTGATTTGTTTACCTCCAGAGTTGGAAAGTGCATAGTTGCGTGAGATGGGAAAAGTGTGGTTCGTGCTTCAGATTTCATCCTGACACTTTGAAATGACCAGCGTGTTGGTAATTATTTGCCATTTCCATGGCGTTTGGCCCCGTAATAGTCATGAGGTCGGTCTCTGCATCCTGAAGCCTATGATGCTTTTTGCAGAGAAACCTCTGCTGAGGCCCAGGTAACTTGCTATTTCCCATAGCTGGCACAGGAGCCTTGGAAGATAGGATTGTTTTCAGTATTATTTCATCATTTTTTCACCACTGTTTCAAGAACGTGAGCCCTTTTCAACCGGTAGCGGAAGAATCCTTCTTTGGAGATGAGATATTTTTCTGGGGTGGCAAGTGCAGGGCCTCTGTCAGTCCTGGGTTTGTTGGACTAGCGCCAGACATGAGAAGTGCGCCTTTGTGGGACAGGTGAATAGTGCGGATCCTGTTTGAGTCTAAAGACTGAAACAGGATCCGCACTTTTCACCGTTCCTTTCAGAATCATTTGATTCATCAGCTAGGAATGGCGATTGCTTCTCCAGACCAATCGAAGGCTAGGCCAAAGTAACTCGATCTTTCCAAGAGGTGTGTGGCCCAACCTTTGAAAGAACCGCTAAGTGGAGAACTATTTGGTATTTTTCCTAAGCACTTTTCACAATAATTGTCCTAAGGTTGGTCTCTGCATCCTTAAGCATACCAGAGTTTTCACAGACGAAACATTCTGAGGCCCATTAATCTTGGCATTTCCAATAGTTGGTCCTAGAGACTACCAAGAAAGTGTTCTTTTAAGTATTATTCTGTTGTGGTTTCAGCATTATTTTCAGAACCCGAGCAGGGTTCTCGCATTAGCATAAGAATCCTGCCTGGTAGTTGAGATTTCATGGTGGGGTGTAAGTGCGGGGCTTCTGTCAGCCCTGCCTTTGATTTGTTTACCTCCAGAGTTGGAAAGTGCATAGTTGCGTGAGATGGGAAAAGTGTGTATCGTGCTTCAGATTTCATCCTGACACTTTGAAATGACCAGTGTGTTGGTAATTATTTGCCATTTCCATGGCGTTTGGCCCCGTAATAGTCATGAGGTCGGTCTCTGCATCCTGAAGCCTATGATGCTTTTTTGCAGAGAAACCTCTGCTGAGGCCCAGGTAACTTGCTATTTCCCATAGCTGGCACAGGAGCCTTGGAAGATAGGATTGTTTTCAGTATTATTTCATCATTTTTTCACCACTGTTTCAAGAACGGGAGCCCTTTTCAACCAGTAGCGGAAGAATCCTTCTTTGGAGATGAGATATTTTTCTGGGGTGGCAAGTGCAGGGCCTCTGTCAGTCCTGGGTTTGTTGGTCTAGCGCCAGACATGAGAAGTGCGCCTTTGTGGGACAGGTGAATAGTGCGGATCCTGTTTCAGTCTAAAGACTGAAACAGGATCCGCACTTTTCACCGTTCCTTTCAGAATCATTTGATTCATCAGCTAGGAATGGCGATTGCTTCTCCAGACCAATCGAAGGCTAGGCCAAAGTACCTCGATCTTTCCAAGAGGTGTGTGGCCAACTTTTGATAGAACCGCTAAGTGGAGAACTATTTGGTATTTTTCCGAAGCGCTTTTCACCGTAGTTGTCATAAGGTTGGTCTCTGCATCCTTAAGGATACGAGAGTTTTCACAGACGAAACAGGCTGAGGCCCAGTAATCTTGGCATTTCCAATAGTTTGTCCAAGAGACTAGCAAGAAAGTGTTCTTTTAAGTATCATTCCGTTGTGGTTTCAGCATTATTTTCAGAACCCGAGCAGGTTTCTCGCATTACCATAAGAATCCTGCCTGGTAGTTGAGTTTTCTGGGTGGGGTATAAGTTGTGGGATTCTGTCAGCCCTGCCTTTGATTTGTTTACCTCCAGAGTAGGAAAGTGCATAATTGCGTGAGATGGGAAAAGTGTGGATCGTGTTTCAGATTTCATCCTGACACTTTGAAATGACCAGTGTGTTGGTAATTATTTGCCATTTCCATGGCGTTTGGCCCCGTAATAGTCATGAGGTCGGTCTCTGCATCCTGAAGGCTATGATGCTTTTTGCAGAGAAACCTCTGCTGAGGCCCAGGTAACTTGCTATTTCCCATAGCTGGCACAGGAGCCTTGGAAGATAGGATTGTTTTCAGTATTATTTCACCATTTTTTCACCACTGTTTCAAGAACGGGAGCCCTTTTCAACCAGTAGCGGAAGAATCCTTCTTTGGAGATGAGATATTTTTCTGGGGTGGCAAGTGCAGGGCCTCTGTCAGTCCTGGGTTTGTTGGTCTAGCGCCAGACATGAGAAGTGCGCCTTTGTGGGACAGGTGAATAGTGCGGATCCTGTTTCAGTCTAAAGACTGAAACAGGATCCGCACTTTTCACCGTTCCTTTCAGAATCATTTGATTCATCAGCTAGGAATGGCGATTGCTTCTCCAGACCAATCGAAGGCTAGGCCAAAGTACCTCGATCTTTCCAAGAGGTGTGTGGCCAACTTTTGATAGAACCGCTAAGTGGAGAACTATTTGGTATTTTTCCGAAGCGCTTTTCACCGTAGTTGTCATAAGGTTGGTCTCTGCATCCTTAAGGATACGAGAGTTTTCACAGACGAAACAGGCTGAGGCCCAGTAATCTTGGCATTTCCAATAGTTTGTCCAAGAGACTAGCAAGAAAGTGTTCTTTTAAGTATCATTCCGTTGTGGTTTCAGCATTATTTTCAGAACCCGAGCAGGTTTCTCGCATTACCATAAGAATCCTGCCTGGTAGTTGAGTTTTCTGGGTGGGGTATAAGTTGTGGGATTCTGTCAGCCCTGCCTTTGATTTGTTTACCTCCAGAGTAGGAAAGTGCATAATTGCGTGAGATGGGAAAAGTGTGGATCGTGTTTCAGATTTCATCCTGACACTTTGAAATGACCAGTGTGTTGGTAATTATTTGCCATTTCCATGGCGTTTGGCCCCGTAATAGTCATGAGGTCGGTCTCTGCATCCTGAAGCCTATGATGGTTTTTGCAGAGAAACCTCTGCTGAGGCCCAGGTAACTTGCTATTTCCCATAGCTGGCACAGGAGCCTTGGAAGATAGGATTGTTTTCAGTATTATTTCATCAATTTGTCACCACTATTTCAAGAACGGGAGCCCTTTTCAACCGTTAGTGGAAGAATCCTTCTTTGGAGATGAGATATTTTTCTGGGGTGGCAAGTGCAGGGCCTCTGTCAGTCCTGGGTTTGTTGGACTAGCGCCAGACATGAGAAGTGCGCCTTTGCGGGACAGGTGAATAGTGCGGATCCTGTTTCATTCTAAAGACTGAAACAGGATCCGCACTTTTCACCGTTCCTTTCAGAATCATTTGATTCATCAGCTAGGAATGGCGATTGCTTCTCCAGACCAATCGAAGGCTAGGCCAAAGTACCTCGATCTTTCCAAGAGGTGTGTGGCCCAACTTTTGAAAGAACCGCTAAGTGGAGAACTATTTGGTATTTTTCCGAAGCACTTTTCACCGTAGTTGTCATAAGGTTGGTCTCTGCATCCTTAAGCATACGAGAGTTTTCACAGACGAAACAGGCTGAGGCCCAGTAATCTTGGCATTTCCAATAGTTTCTCCAAGAGACTAGCAAGAAAGTGTTCTTTTAAGTATTATTCAGTTGTGGTTTCAGCATTATTTTCAGAACCCGAGCAGGGTTCTCGCATTAGCATAAGAATCCTGCCTGGTAGTTGAGATTTCTGGGTGGGGTGTAGGTGCGGGGCTTCTGTCAGCCCTGCCTTTGATTTGTTTACCTCCAGAGTTGGAAAGTGCATATTTGCGTGAGATGGGAAAAGTGTGGATCGTGCTTCAGATTTCATCCTGACACTTAGTAATGACTAGTGTGTTGGTAATTATTTGCCATTTCCATGGCGTTTGGCACCATAATAGTCATGAGGTCGGTCTCTGCATCCTGAAGCCTATGATGGTTTTTGCAGAGAAACCTCTGCTGAGGCCCAGGTAACTTGCTATTTCCCATAGCTGGCACAGGAGCCTTGGAAGATAGGATTGTTTTCAGTATTATTTCACCATTTTTTCACCACTGTTTGAATAACGGGAGCCCTTTTCAACCGTTAGCGGAAGAATCCTTCTTTGGAGATGAGATATTTTTCTGGGGTGGCAAGTGCAGGGCCTCTGTCAGTCCTGGGTTTGTTGGACTAGCGCCAGACATGAGAAGTGCGCCTTTGTGGGACAGGTGAATAGTGCGGATCCTGTTTCAGCCTAAAGACTGAAACAGGATCCGCACTTTTCACCGTTCCTTTCAGAATCATTTGATTCATCAGCTAGGAATGGCGATTGCTTCTCCAGACCAATCGAAGGCTAGGCCGAAGTACCTCGATCTTTCCAAGAGGTGTGTGGCCCAACTTTTGAAAGAACCGCTAAGTGGAGAACTATTTGGTATTTTTCCTAAGCACTTTTCACCGTAATTGTCCTAAGGTTGGTCTCTGCATCCTTAAGCATACGAGAGTTTTCACAGACGAAACAGGCTGAGGCCCATTAATCTTGGCATTTCCAATAGTTGGTCCTAGAGACTACCAAGAAAGTGTTCTTTTAAGTATTATTCTGTTGTGGTTTCAGCATTATTTTCAGTACCCGAGCAGGGTTCTCGCATTAGCATAAGAATCCTGCCTGGTAGTTGAGATTTCTGGGTGGGGTGTAAGTGCGGGGTTTCTGTCAGCCCTGCCTTTGATTTGTTTATCTCCAGAGTTGGAAAGTGCATATTTGCGTGAGATGGGAAAAGTGTGGATCGTGCTTCAGATTTCATCCTGACACTTTGAAATGGCAAGTGTGTTGGTAATTATTTGCCATTTCCATGGCGTTTGGCCCCGTAATAGTCATGAGGTCGGTCTCTGCATCCTGAAACCTATGATGCTTTTTGCAGAGAAACCTCTGCTGAGGCCCAGGTAACTTGCTATTTCCCATAGCTGGCACAGGAGCCTTGGAAGATAGGATTGTTTTCAGTATTATTTCATCATTTTTTCACCACTGTTTCAAGAACGTGAGCCCTTTTCAACTGGTAGCGGAAGAATCCTTCTTTGGAGATGAGATATTTTTCTGGGGTGGCAAGTGCAGGGCCTCTGTCAGTCCTGGGTTTGTTGGACTAGCGCCAGACATGAGAAGTGCGCCTTTGTGGGACAGGTGAATAGTGCGGATCCTGTTTCAGTCTAAAGACTGAAACAGGATCCGCACTTTTCACCGTTCCTTTCAGAATCATTTGATTCATCAGCTAGGAATGGCGATTGCTTCACCAGAAAAATCGAAGGCTAGGCCAAAGTAACTCGATCTTTCCAAGAGGTGTGTGTCCCAACTTTTGAAAGAACCGCTAAGTGGAGAACTATTTGTTATTTTTCCGAAGCACTTTTCACCGTAATTGTCATAAGGTTCGTCTCTGCATCCTTAAGCATACGAGAGTTTTCACAGACGAAACAGGCTGAGGCCCAGTAATGTTGGCATTTCCAATAGTTGGTCTTAGAGACTACCAAGAAAGTGTTTTTTTAAGTATTATTCCGTTGTGGTTTCAGCATTATTTTCAGAACCCGAGCTGGGTTCTCCCATTAGCATAAGAATCCTGCCTGGTAGTTGAGATTTCTGGGTGGGGTGTAGGTGCGGGGCTTCTGTCAGCCCTGCCTTTGATTTGTTTACCTCCAGAGTTGGAAAGTGCATATTTGCGTGAGATGGGAAAAGTGTGGATCGTGCTTCAGATTCATCCTGACACTTAGAAATGACCAGTGTGTTGGTAATTATTTGCCATTTCCATGGCGTTTGGCACCGTAATAGTCATGAGGTCGGTCTCTGCATCCTGAAGCCTATGATGGTTTTTGCAGAGAAACCTCTGCTGAGGCCCAGGTAACTTGCTATTTCCCATAGCTGGCACAGGAGCCTTGGAAGATAGGATTGTTTTCAGTATTATTTCATCATTTTTTCACCACTGTTTCAAGAACGGGAGCCCTTTTCAACCGGTAGCGGAAGAATCCTTCTTTGGAGATGAGATATTTTTCTGGGGTGGCAAGTGCAGGGCCTCTGTCAGTCCTGGGTTTGTTGGACTAGAGTCAGACATGAGAAGTGCGCCTTTGTGGGACAGGTGAATAGTGCGGATCCTGTTTGAGTCTAAAGACTGAAACAGGATCCGCACTTTTGACCGTTCCTTTCAGAATCATTTGATTCATCAGCTAGGAATGGCGATTGCTTCTCCAGACCAATCGAAGGCTAGGCCAAAGTAACTCGATCTTTCCAAGAGGTGTGTGGCCCAACCTTTGAAAGAACCGCTAAGTGGAGAACTATTTGGTATTTTTCCTAAGCACTTTTCACAATAATTGTCCTAAGGTTGGTCTCTGCATCCTTAAGCATACCAGAGTTTTCACAGACGAAACATTCTGAGGCCCATTAATCTTGGCATTTCCAATAGTTGGTCCTAGAGACTACCAAGAAAGTGTTCTTTTAAGTATTATTCTGTTGTGGTTTCAGCATTATTTTCAGAACCCGAGCAGGGTTCTCGCATTAGCATAAGAATCCTGCCTGGTAGTTGAGATTTCATGGTGGGGTGTAAGTGCGGGGCTTCTGTCAGCCCTGCCTTTGATTTGTTTACCTCCAGAGTTGGAAAGTGCATAGTTGCGTGAGATGGGAAAAGTGTGGATCGTGCTTCAGATTTCATCCTGACACTTTGAAATGACCAGTGTGTTGGTAATTATTTGCCATTTCCATGGCGTTTGGCCCCGTAATAGTCATGAGGTCGGTCTCTGCATCCTGAAACCTATGATGCTTTTTGCAGAGAAACCTCTGCTGAGGCCCAGGTAACTTGCTATTTCCCATAGCTGGCACAGGAGCCTTGGAAGATAGGATTGTTTTCAGTATTATTTCACCATTTTTTCACCACTGTTTCAAGAACGGGAGCCCTTTTCAACCAGTAGCGGAAGAATCCTTCTTTGGAGATGAGATATTTTTCTGGGGTGGCAAGTGCAGGGCCTCTGTCAGTCCTGGGTTTGTTGGTCTAGCGCCAGACATGAGAAGTGCGCCTTTGTGGGACAGGTGAATAGTGCGGATCCTGTTTCAGTCTAAAGACTGAAACAGGATCCGCACTTTTCACCGTTCCTTTCAGAATCATTTGATTCATCAGCTAGGAATGGCGATTGCTTCTCCAGACCAATCGAAGGCTAGGCCAAAGTACCTCGATCTTTCCAAGAGGTGTGTGGCCAACTTTTGATAGAACCGCTAAGTGGAGAACTATTTGGTATTTTTCCGAAGCGCTTTTCACCGTAGTTGTCATAAGGTTGGTCTCTGCATCCTTAAGGATACGAGAGTTTTCACAGACGAAACAGGCTAAGGCCCAGTAATCTTGGCATTTCCAATAGTTTGTCCAAGAGACTAGCAAGAAAGTGTTCTTTTAAGTATCATTCCGTTGTGGTTTCAGCATTATTTTCAGAACCCGAGCAGGTTTCTCGCATTACCATAAGAATCCTGCCTGGTAGTTGAGTTTTCTGGGTGGGGTATAAGTTGTGGGATTCTGTCAGCCCTGCCTTTGATTTGTTTACCTCCAGAGTAGGAAAGTGCATAATTGCGTGAGATGGGAAAAGTGTGGATCGTGTTTCAGATTTCATCCTGACACTTTGAAATGACCAGTGTGTTGGTAATTATTTGCCATTTCCATGGCGTTTGGCCCCGTAATAGTCATGAGGTCGGTCTCTGCATCCTGAAGGCTATGATGCTTTTTGCAGAGAAACCTCTGCTGAGGCCCAGGTAACTTGCTATTTCCCATAGCTGGCACAGGAGCCTTGGAAGATAGGATTGTTTTCAGTATTATTTCACCATTTTTTCACCACTGTTTCAAGAACGGGAGCCCTTTTCAACCAGTAGCGGAAGAATCCTTCTTTGGAGATGAGATATTTTTCTGGGGTGGCAAGTGCAGGGCCTCTGTCAGTCCTGGGTTTGTTGGTCTAGCGCCAGACATGAGAAGTGCGCCTTTGTGGGACAGGTGAATAGTGCGGATCCTGTTTCAGTCTAAAGACTGAAACAGGATCCGCACTTTTCACCGTTCCTTTCAGAATCATTTGATTCATCAGCTAGGAATGGCGATTGCTTCTCCAGACCAATCGAAGGCTAGGCCAAAGTACCTCGATCTTTCCAAGAGGTGTGTGGCCAACTTTTGATAGAACCGCTAAGTGGAGAACTATTTGGTATTTCTCCGAAGCGCTTTTCACCGTAGTTGTCATAAGGTTGGTCTCTGCATCCTTATGGATACGAGAGTTTTCACAGACGAAACAGGCTGAGGCCCAGTAATCTTGGCATTTCCAATAGTTTGTCCAAGAGACTAGCAAGAAAGTGTTCTTTTAAGTATCATTCCGTTGTGGTTTCAGCATTATTTTCAGAACCCGAGCAGGTTTCTCGCATTACCATAAGAATCCTGCCTGGTAGTTGAGTTTTCTGGGTGGGGTATAAGTTGTGGGATTCTGTCAGCCCTGCCTTTGATTTGTTTACCTCCAGAGTAGGAAAGTGCATAATTGCGTGAGATGGGAAAAGTGTGGATCGTGTTTCAGATTTCATCCTGACACTTTGAAATGACCAGTGTGTTGGTAATTATTTGCCATTTCCATGGCGTTTGGCCCCGTAATAGTCATGAGGTCGGTCTCTGCATCCTGAAGGCTATGATGCTTTTTGCAGAGAAACCTCTGCTGAGGCCCAGGTAACTTGCTATTTCCCATAGCTGGCACAGGAGCCTTGGAAGATAGGATTGTTTTCAGTATTATTTCACCATTTTTTCACCACTGTTTCAAGAACGGGAGCCCTTTTCAACCGTTAGCGGAAGAATCGTTCTTTGGAGATTAGATATTTTTCTGGGGTGGCAAGTGCAGGGCCTCTGTCAGTCCTGGGTTTGTTGCACTAGCGCCAGACATGAGAAGTGCGCCTTTGTGGGACAGATGAATAGTGCGGATCCTGTTTCAGTCTAAAGACTGAAACAGGATCCGCACTTTTCACCGTTCCTTTCAGAATCATTTGATTCATCAGCTAGGAATGGCGATTGCTTCTCCAGACCAATCGAAGGCTAGGCCAAAGTAACTCGATCTTTCCAAGAGGTGTGTGGCCCAACTTTTGAAAGAACCGCTAAGTGGAGAACTATTTGGTATTTTTCCTAAGCACTTTTCACCGTAATTGTCCTAAGGTTGGTCTCTGCATCCTTAAGCATACCAGAGTCTTCACAGACGAAACAGGCTGAGGCCCAGTAATCTTGGCATTTCCAATAGTTGGTCATAGAGACTACCAAGAAAGTGTTCTTTTAAGTATTATTCCTTTGTGGTTTCAGCATTATTTTCAGTACCAGAGCAGGCTTCTCCCATTAGCATAAGAATCCTGCCTGGTAGTTGAGATTTCATGGTGGGGTGTAAGTGCGGGGCTTCTGTCAGCCCTGCCTTTGATTTGTTTACCTCCAGAGTTGGAAAGTGCATATTTGCGTGAGATGGGAAAAGTGTGGATCGTGCTTCAGATTTCATCCTGACACTTAGAAATGACCAGTGTGTTGGTAATTATTTGCCATTTCCATGGCGTTTGGCACCGTAATAGTCATGAGGTCGGTCTCTGCATCCTGAAGCCTATGATGGTTTTTGCAGAGAAACCTCTGCTGAGGCCCAGGTAACTTGCTATTTCCCATAGCTGGCACAGGAGCCTTGGAAGATAGGATTGTTTTCAGTATTATTTCATCAATTTGTCACCACTATTTCAAGAACGGGAGCGCTTTTCAACCGTTAGTGGAAGAATCCTTCTTTGGAGATGAGATATTTTTCTGGGGTGGCAAGTGCAGGGCCTCTGTCAGTCCTGGGTTTGTTGGACTAGCGCCAGACATGAGAAGTGCGCCTTTGCGGGACAGGTGAATAGTGCGGATCCTGTTTCATTCTAAAGACTGAAACAGGATCCGCACTTTTCACCGTTCCTTTCAGAATCATTTGATTCATCAGCTAGGAATGGCGATTGCTTCTCCAGACCAATCGAAGGCTAGGCCAAAGTACCTCGATCTTTCCAAGAGGTGTGTGGCCCAACTTTTGAAAGAACCGCTAAGTGGAGAACTATTTGGTATTTTTCCGAAGCACTTTTCACCGTAGTTGTCATAAGGTTGGTCTCTGCATCCTTAAGCATACGAGAGTTTTCACAGACGAAACAGGCTGAGGCCCAGTAATCTTGGCATTTCCAATAGTTTCTCCAAGAGACTAGCAAGAAAGTGTTCTTTTAAGTATTATTCAGTTGTGGTTTCAGCATTATTTTCAGAACCCGAGCAGGGTTCTCGCATTAGCATAAGAATCCTGCCTGGTAGTTGAGATTTCTGGGTGGGGTGTAGGTGCGGGGCTTCTGTCAGCCCTGCCTTTGATTTGTTTACCTCCAGAGTTGGAAAGTGCATATTTGCGTGAGATGGGAAAAGTGTGGATCGTGCTTCAGATTTCATCCTGACACTTAGTAACGACTAGTGTGTTGGTAATTATTTGCCATTTCCATGGCGTTTGGCACCATAATAGTCATGAGGTCGGTCTCTGCATCCTGAAGCCTATGATGGTTTTTGCAGAGAAACCTCTGCTGAGGCCCAGGTAACTTGCTATTTCCCATAGCTGGCACAGGAGCCTTGGAAGATAGGATTGTTTTCAGTATTATTTCACCATTTTTTCACCACTGTTTGAAGAACGGGAGCCCTTTTCAACCGTTAGCGGAAGAATCCTTCTTTGGAGATGAGATATTTTTCTGGGGTGGCAAGTGCAGGGCCTCTGTCAGTCCTGGGTTTGTTGGACTAGCGCCAGACATGAGAAGTGCGCCTTTGTGGGACAGGTGAATAGTGCGGATCCTGTTTCAGCCTAAAGACTGAAACAGGATCCGCACTTTTCACCGTTCCTTTCAGAATCATTTGATTCATCAGCTAGGAATGGCGATTGCTTCTCCAGACCAATCGAAGGCTAGGCCGAAGTACCTCGATCTTTCCAAGAGGTGTGTGGCCCAACTTTTGAAAGAACCGCTAAGTGGAGAACTATTTGGTATTTTTCCTAAGCACTTTTCACCGTAATTGTCCTAAGGTTGGTCTCTGCATCCTTAAGCATACGAGAGTTTTCACAGACGAAACAGGCTGAGGCCCATTAATCTTGGCATTTCCAATAGTTGGTCCTAGAGACTACCAAGAAAGTGTTCTTTTAAGTATTATTCTGTTGTGGTTTCAGCATTATTTTCAGTACCCGAGCAGGGTTCTCGCATTAGCATAAGAATCCTGCCTGGTAGTTGAGATTTCTGGGTGGGGTGTAAGTGCGGGGTTTCTGTCAGCCCTGCCTTTGATTTGTTTATCTCCAGAGTTGGAAAGTGCATATTTGCGTGAGATGGGAAAAGTGTGGATCGTGCTTCAGATTTCATCCTGACACTTTGAAATGGCAAGTGTGTTGGTAATTATTTGCCATTTCCATGGCGTTTGGCCCCGTAATAGTCATGAGGTCGGTCTCTGCATCCTGAAACCTATGATGCTTTTTGCAGAGAAACCTCTGCTGAGGCCCAGGTAACTTGCTATTTCCCATAGCTGGCACAGGAGCCTTGGAAGATAGGATTGTTTTCAGTATTATTTCATCATTTTTTCACCACTGTTTCAAGAACGTGAGCCCTTTTCAACTGGTAGCGGAAGAATCCTTCTTTGGAGATGAGATATTTTTCTGGGGTGGCAAGTGCAGGGCCTCTGTCAGTCCTGGGTTTGTTGGACTAGCGCCAGACATGAGAAGTGCGCCTTTGTGGGACAGGTGAATAGTGCGGATCCTGTTTCAGTCTAAAGACTGAAACAGGATCCGCACTTTTCACCGTTCCTTTCAGAATCATTTGATTCATCAGCTAGGAATGGCGATTGCTTCACCAGAAAAATCGAAGGCTAGGCCAAAGTAACTCGATCTTTCCAAGAGGTGTGTGTCCCAACTTTTGAAAGAACCGCTAAGTGGAGAACTATTTGTTATTTTTCCGAAGCACTTTTCACCGTAATTGTCATAAGGTTCGTCTCTGCATCCTTAAGCATACGAGAGTTTTCACAGACGAAACAGGCTGAGGCCCAGTAATGTTGGCATTTCCAATAGTTGGTCTTAGAGACTACCAAGAAAGTGTTTTTTTAAGTATTATTCCGTTGTGGTTTCAGCATTATTTTCAGAACCCGAGCTGGGTTCTCCCATTAGCATAAGAATCCTGCCTGGTAGTTGAGATTTCTGGGTGGGGTGTAGGTGCGGGGCTTCTGTCAGCCCTGCCTTTGATTTGTTTACCTCCAGAGTTGGAAAGTGCATATTTGCGTGAGATGGGAAAAGTGTGGATCGTGCTTCAGATTCATCCTGACACTTAGAAATGACCAGTGTGTTGGTAATTATTTGCCATTTCCATGGCGTTTGGCACCGTAATAGTCATGAGGTCGGTCTCTGCATCCTGAAGCCTATGATGGTTTTTGCAGAGAAACCTCTGCTGAGGCCCAGGTAACTTGCTATTTCCCATAGCTGGCACAGGAGCCTTGGAAGATAGGATTGTTTTCAGTATTATTTCATCATTTTTTCACCACTGTTTCAAG
This sequence comes from Lemur catta, assembly GCF_020740605.2. Classification (NCBI taxonomy): domain Eukaryota; kingdom Metazoa; phylum Chordata; class Mammalia; order Primates; family Lemuridae; genus Lemur; species Lemur catta. The sequence goes on along the minus strand of NC_059132.1, from coordinate 81,586,347 downwards.
AACGGGAGCCCTTTTCAACCGGTAGCGGAAGAATCCTTCTTTGGAGATGAGATATTTTTCTGGGGTGGCAAGTGCAGGGCCTCTGTCAGTCCTGGGTTTGTTGGACTAGAGTCAGACATGAGAAGTGCGCCTTTGTGGGACAGGTGAATAGTGCGGATCCTGTTTGAGTCTAAAGACTGAAACAGGATCCGCACTTTTGACCGTTCCTTTCAGAATCATTTGATTCATCAGCTAGGAATGGCGATTGCTTCTCCAGACCAATCGAAGGCTAGGCCAAAGTAACTCGATCTTTCCAAGAGGTGTGTGGCCCAACCTTTGAAAGAACCGCTAAGTGGAGAACTATTTGGTATTTTTCCTAAGCACTTTTCACAATAATTGTCCTAAGGTTGGTCTCTGCATCCTTAAGCATACCAGAGTTTTCACAGACGAAACATTCTGAGGCCCATTAATCTTGGCATTTCCAATAGTTGGTCCTAGAGACTACCAAGAAAGTGTTCTTTTAAGTATTATTCTGTTGTGGTTTCAGCATTATTTTCAGAACCCGAGCAGGGTTCTCGCATTAGCATAAGAATCCTGCCTGGTAGTTGAGATTTCATGGTGGGGTGTAAGTGCGGGGCTTCTGTCAGCCCTGCCTTTGATTTGTTTACCTCCAGAGTTGGAAAGTGCATAGTTGCGTGAGATGGGAAAAGTGTGGATCGTGCTTCAGATTTCATCCTGACACTTTGAAATGACCAGTGTGTTGGTAATTATTTGCCATTTCCATGGCGTTTGGCCCCGTAATAGTCATGAGGTCGGTCTCTGCATCCTGAAACCTATGATGCTTTTTGCAGAGAAACCTCTGCTGAGGCCCAGGTAACTTGCTATTTCCCATAGCTGGCACAGGAGCCTTGGAAGATAGGATTGTTTTCAGTATTATTTCACCATTTTTTCACCACTGTTTCAAGAACGGGAGCCCTTTTCAACCAGTAGCGGAAGAATCCTTCTTTGGAGATGAGATATTTTTCTGGGGTGGCAAGTGCAGGGCCTCTGTCAGTCCTGGGTTTGTTGGTCTAGCGCCAGACATGAGAAGTGCGCCTTTGTGGGACAGGTGAATAGTGCGGATCCTGTTTCAGTCTAAAGACTGAAACAGGATCCGCACTTTTCACCGTTCCTTTCAGAATCATTTGATTCATCAGCTAGGAATGGCGATTGCTTCTCCAGACCAATCGAAGGCTAGGCCAAAGTACCTCGATCTTTCCAAGAGGTGTGTGGCCAACTTTTGATAGAACCGCTAAGTGGAGAACTATTTGGTATTTTTCCGAAGCGCTTTTCACCGTAGTTGTCATAAGGTTGGTCTCTGCATCCTTAAGGATACGAGAGTTTTCACAGACGAAACAGGCTAAGGCCCAGTAATCTTGGCATTTCCAATAGTTTGTCCAAGAGACTAGCAAGAAAGTGTTCTTTTAAGTATCATTCCGTTGTGGTTTCAGCATTATTTTCAGAACCCGAGCAGGTTTCTCGCATTACCATAAGAATCCTGCCTGGTAGTTGAGTTTTCTGGGTGGGGTATAAGTTGTGGGATTCTGTCAGCCCTGCCTTTGATTTGTTTACCTCCAGAGTAGGAAAGTGCATAATTGCGTGAGATGGGAAAAGTGTGGATCGTGTTTCAGATTTCATCCTGACACTTTGAAATGACCAGTGTGTTGGTAATTATTTGCCATTTCCATGGCGTTTGGCCCCGTAATAGTCATGAGGTCGGTCTCTGCATCCTGAAGGCTATGATGCTTTTTGCAGAGAAACCTCTGCTGAGGCCCAGGTAACTTGCTATTTCCCATAGCTGGCACAGGAGCCTTGGAAGATAGGATTGTTTTCAGTATTATTTCACCATTTTTTCACCACTGTTTCAAGAACGGGAGCCCTTTTCAACCAGTAGCGGAAGAATCCTTCTTTGGAGATGAGATATTTTTCTGGGGTGGCAAGTGCAGGGCCTCTGTCAGTCCTGGGTTTGTTGGTCTAGCGCCAGACATGAGAAGTGCGCCTTTGTGGGACAGGTGAATAGTGCGGATCCTGTTTCAGTCTAAAGACTGAAACAGGATCCGCACTTTTCACCGTTCCTTTCAGAATCATTTGATTCATCAGCTAGGAATGGCGATTGCTTCTCCAGACCAATCGAAGGCTAGGCCAAAGTACCTCGATCTTTCCAAGAGGTGTGTGGCCAACTTTTGATAGAACCGCTAAGTGGAGAACTATTTGGTATTTCTCCGAAGCGCTTTTCACCGTAGTTGTCATAAGGTTGGTCTCTGCATCCTTATGGATACGAGAGTTTTCACAGACGAAACAGGCTGAGGCCCAGTAATCTTGGCATTTCCAATAGTTTGTCCAAGAGACTAGCAAGAAAGTGTTCTTTTAAGTATCATTCCGTTGTGGTTTCAGCATTATTTTCAGAACCCGAGCAGGTTTCTCGCATTACCATAAGAATCCTGCCTGGTAGTTGAGTTTTCTGGGTGGGGTATAAGTTGTGGGATTCTGTCAGCCCTGCCTTTGATTTGTTTACCTCCAGAGTAGGAAAGTGCATAATTGCGTGAGATGGGAAAAGTGTGGATCGTGTTTCAGATTTCATCCTGACACTTTGAAATGACCAGTGTGTTGGTAATTATTTGCCATTTCCATGGCGTTTGGCCCCGTAATAGTCATGAGGTCGGTCTCTGCATCCTGAAGGCTATGATGCTTTTTGCAGAGAAACCTCTGCTGAGGCCCAGGTAACTTGCTATTTCCCATAGCTGGCACAGGAGCCTTGGAAGATAGGATTGTTTTCAGTATTATTTCACCATTTTTTCACCACTGTTTCAAGAACGGGAGCCCTTTTCAACCGTTAGCGGAAGAATCGTTCTTTGGAGATTAGATATTTTTCTGGGGTGGCAAGTGCAGGGCCTCTGTCAGTCCTGGGTTTGTTGCACTAGCGCCAGACATGAGAAGTGCGCCTTTGTGGGACAGATGAATAGTGCGGATCCTGTTTCAGTCTAAAGACTGAAACAGGATCCGCACTTTTCACCGTTCCTTTCAGAATCATTTGATTCATCAGCTAGGAATGGCGATTGCTTCTCCAGACCAATCGAAGGCTAGGCCAAAGTAACTCGATCTTTCCAAGAGGTGTGTGGCCCAACTTTTGAAAGAACCGCTAAGTGGAGAACTATTTGGTATTTTTCCTAAGCACTTTTCACCGTAATTGTCCTAAGGTTGGTCTCTGCATCCTTAAGCATACCAGAGTCTTCACAGACGAAACAGGCTGAGGCCCAGTAATCTTGGCATTTCCAATAGTTGGTCATAGAGACTACCAAGAAAGTGTTCTTTTAAGTATTATTCCTTTGTGGTTTCAGCATTATTTTCAGTACCAGAGCAGGCTTCTCCCATTAGCATAAGAATCCTGCCTGGTAGTTGAGATTTCATGGTGGGGTGTAAGTGCGGGGCTTCTGTCAGCCCTGCCTTTGATTTGTTTACCTCCAGAGTTGGAAAGTGCATATTTGCGTGAGATGGGAAAAGTGTGGATCGTGCTTCAGATTTCATCCTGACACTTAGAAATGACCAGTGTGTTGGTAATTATTTGCCATTTCCATGGCGTTTGGCACCGTAATAGTCATGAGGTCGGTCTCTGCATCCTGAAGCCTATGATGGTTTTTGCAGAGAAACCTCTGCTGAGGCCCAGGTAACTTGCTATTTCCCATAGCTGGCACAGGAGCCTTGGAAGATAGGATTGTTTTCAGTATTATTTCATCAATTTGTCACCACTATTTCAAGAACGGGAGCGCTTTTCAACCGTTAGTGGAAGAATCCTTCTTTGGAGATGAGATATTTTTCTGGGGTGGCAAGTGCAGGGCCTCTGTCAGTCCTGGGTTTGTTGGACTAGCGCCAGACATGAGAAGTGCGCCTTTGCGGGACAGGTGAATAGTGCGGATCCTGTTTCATTCTAAAGACTGAAACAGGATCCGCACTTTTCACCGTTCCTTTCAGAATCATTTGATTCATCAGCTAGGAATGGCGATTGCTTCTCCAGACCAATCGAAGGCTAGGCCAAAGTACCTCGATCTTTCCAAGAGGTGTGTGGCCCAACTTTTGAAAGAACCGCTAAGTGGAGAACTATTTGGTATTTTTCCGAAGCACTTTTCACCGTAGTTGTCATAAGGTTGGTCTCTGCATCCTTAAGCATACGAGAGTTTTCACAGACGAAACAGGCTGAGGCCCAGTAATCTTGGCATTTCCAATAGTTTCTCCAAGAGACTAGCAAGAAAGTGTTCTTTTAAGTATTATTCAGTTGTGGTTTCAGCATTATTTTCAGAACCCGAGCAGGGTTCTCGCATTAGCATAAGAATCCTGCCTGGTAGTTGAGATTTCTGGGTGGGGTGTAGGTGCGGGGCTTCTGTCAGCCCTGCCTTTGATTTGTTTACCTCCAGAGTTGGAAAGTGCATATTTGCGTGAGATGGGAAAAGTGTGGATCGTGCTTCAGATTTCATCCTGACACTTAGTAACGACTAGTGTGTTGGTAATTATTTGCCATTTCCATGGCGTTTGGCACCATAATAGTCATGAGGTCGGTCTCTGCATCCTGAAGCCTATGATGCTTTTTGCAGAGAAACCTCTGCTGAGGCCCAGGTAACTTGCTATTTCCCATAGCTGGCACAGGAGCCTTGGAAGATAGGATTGTTTTCAGTATTATTTCACCATTTTTTCACCACTGTTTGAAGAACGGGAGCCCTTTTCAACCGTTAGCGGAAGAATCCTTCTTTGGAGATGAGATATTTTTCTGGGGTGGCAAGTGCAGGGCCTCTGTCAGTCCTGGGTTTGTTGGACTAGCGCCAGACATGAGAAGTGCGCCTTTGTGGGACAGGTGAATAGTGCGGATCCTGTTTCAGCCTAAAGACTGAAACAGGATCCGCACTTTTCACCGTTCCTTTCAGAATCATTTGATTCATCAGCTAGGAATGGCGATTGCTTCTCCAGACCAATCGAAGGCTAGGCCGAAGTACCTCGATCTTTCCAAGAGGTGTGTGGCCCAACTTTTGAAAGAACCGCTAAGTGGAGAACTATTTGGTATTTTTCCTAAGCACTTTTCACCGTAATTGTCCTAAGGTTGGTCTCTGCATCCTTAAGCATACGAGAGTTTTCACAGACGAAACAGGCTGAGGCCCATTAATCTTGGCATTTCCAATAGTTGGTCCTAGAGACTACCAAGAAAGTGTTCTTTTAAGTATTATTCTGTTGTGGTTTCAGCATTATTTTCAGTACCCGAGCAGGGTTCTCGCATTAGCATAAGAATCCTGCCTGGTAGTTGAGATTTCTGGGTGGGGTGTAAGTGCGGGGTTTCTGTCAGCCCTGCCTTTGATTTGTTTACCTCCAGAGTTGGAAAGTGCATATTTGCGTGAGATGGGAAAAGTGTGGATCGTGCTTCAGATTTCATCCTGACACTTTGAAATGGCAAGTGTGTTGGTAATTATTTGCCATTTCCATGGCGTTTGGCCCCGTAATAGTCATGAGGTCGGTCTCTGCATCCTGAAACCTATGATGCTTTTTGCAGAGAAACCTCTGCTGAGGCCCAGGTAACTTGCTATTTCCCATAGCTGGCACAGGAGCCTTGGAAGATAGGATTGTTTTCAGTATTATTTCACCATTTTTTCACCACTGTTTGAAGAACGGGAGCCCTTTTCAACCGTTAGCGGAAGAATCCTTCTTTGGAGATGAGATATTTTTCTGGGGTGGCAAGTGCAGGGCCTCTGTCAGTCCTGGGTTTGTTGGACTAGCGCCAGACATGAGAAGTGTGCCTTTGTGGGACAGGTGAATAGTGCGGATCCTGTTTCAGTCTAAAGACTGAAACAGGATCCGCACTTTTCACCGTTCCTTTCAGAATCATTTGATTCATCAGCTAGGAATGGCGATTGCTTCTCCAGACCAATCGAAGGCTAGGCCAAAGTACCTCGATCTTTCCAAGAGGTGTGTGGCCCAACTTCTGAAAGAACCGCTAAGTGGAGAACTATTTGGTATTTTTCCTAAGCACTTTTCACCGTAATTGTCCTAAGGTTGGTCTCTGCATCCTTAAGCATACGAGAGTTTTCACAGATGAAACAGGCTGAGGCCCAGTAATCTTGGCATTTCCAATAGTTGGTCTTAGAGACTACCAAGAAAGTGTTCTTTTAAGTATTATTCCTTTGTGGTTTCTGCATTATTTTCAGTACCCGAGCAGGGTTCTCGCTTTAGCATAAGAATCCTGCCTGGTAGTTGACATTTCATGGTGGGGTGTAAGTGCGGGGCTTCTGTCAGCCCTGCCTTTGATTTGTTTACCTCCAGAGTTGGAAAGTGCATAGTTGCGTGAGATGGGAAAAGTGTGGATCGTGCTTCCGATTTCATCCAGACACTTTGAAATGAGCAGTGTGTTGGTAATTATTTGCCATTTCCATGGCGTTTGGCACCGTAATAGTCATGAGGTGGGTCTCTGCATCCTGAAGCCTATGATGCTTTTTGCAGAGAAACCTCTGCTGAGGCCCAGGTAACTTGCTATTTCCCATAGCTGGCACAGGAGCCTTGGAAGATAGGATTGTTTTCAGTATTATTTCACCATTTTTTCACCACTGTTTCAAGAACGGGAGCCCTTTTCAACCGTTAGCGGAAGAATCCTTCTTTGGAGATGAGATACTTTTCTGGGGTGGCAAGTGCAGGGCCTCTGTCAGTCCTGGGTTTGTTGGACTAGCGCTAGACATGAGAAGTGCGCCTTTGTGGGACAGGTGAATAGTGCGGATCCTGTTTCAGTCTAAAGACTGAAACAGGATCCTCACTTTTCACCGTTCCTTTCAGAATCATTTGATTCATCAGATAGGAATGGCGATTGCTTCTCCAGACCAATCGAAGGCTAGGCCAAAGTAACTCGATCTTTCCAAGAGGTGTGTGGCCCAACTTTTGAAAGAACCGCTAAGTGGAGAACTATTTGGTATTTTTCCTAATCACTTTTCACCGTAATTGTCATAAGGTTGGTCTCTGCATCCTTAAGCATACGAGAGTTTTCACAGATGAAAGAGGCTGAGGCCCAGTAATCTTGGCATTTCCAATAGTTGGTCTTAGAGACTACCAAGAAAGTGTTCTTTTAAGTATTATTCCTTTGTGGTTTCAGCATTATTTTCAGTACCCGAGCTGGGTTCTCGCATTAGCATAAGAATCCTGCCTGGTAGTTGAGATTTCATGGTGGGGTGTAATTGCGGGGCTTCTGTCAGCCCTGCCTTTGATTTGTTTACCTCCAGAGTTGGAAAGTGCATAGTTGCATGAGATGGGAAAAGTGTGGATCGTGCTTCAGATTTCATCCTGACACTTTGAAATGACCAGTGTGTTGGTAATTATTTGCCATTTCCATGGCGTTTGGCACCGTAATAGTCATGAGGTCGGTCTCTGCATCCTGAAGCCTATGATGCTTTTTGCAGAGAAACCTCTGCTGAGGCCCAGGTAACTTGCTATTTCCCATAGCTGGCACAGGAGCCTTGGAAGATAGGATTGTTTTCAGTATTATTTCACCATTTTTTCACCACTGTTTCAAGAACGGGACCCTTTTCAACCGTTAGCGGAAGAATCCTTCTTTAGAGATGAGATATTTTTCTGGGGTGGCAAGTGCAGGGCCTCTGTCAGTCCTGGGTTTGTTGGACTAGCGCCACACATGAGAAGTGCCCCTTTGTGGGACAGGTGAATAGTGCGGATCCTGTTTCAGTCTAAAGACTGAAACAGGATACGCACTTTTCACCGTTCCTTTCAGAATCATTTGATTCATCAGCTAGGAATGGCGATTGCTTCTCCAGACCAATCGAAGGCTAGGCCAAAGTAACTCGATCTTTCCAAGAGGTGTGTGGCCCAACTTTTGAAACAACCGCTAAGTGGAGAACTATTTGGTATTTTTCCGAAGCACTTTTCACCATAATTGTCCTAAGGTTGGTCTCTGCATCCTTAAGCATACCAGAGTTTTCACAGACGAAACAGGCTGAGGCCCATTAATCTTGGCATTTCCAATAGTTGGTTCTAGAGACTACCAAGAAAGTGTTCTTTTAAGTATTATTCCGTTGTGATTTCAGCATTATTTTCAGAACCCAAGCAGGGTTCTCGCGTTAGCATAAGAATCCTGCCTGGTAGTTGAGATTTCATGGTGGGGTGTAAGTGCGGGGCTTCTGTCAGGCCTGCCTTTGATTTGTTTACCTCCAGAGTTGGAAAGTGCATACTTGCATGAGATGGGAAAAGTGTGGTCGTGCTTCAGATTTCATCCAGACACTTTGAAATGACCAGTTTGTTGGTAATTATTTGCCATTTCCATGGCGTTTGGCACCGTAATAGTCATGAGGTCGGTCTCTGCATCCTGAAGCCTATGATGCTTTTTGCAGAGAAACCTCTGCTGAGGCCCAGGTAACTTGCTATTTCCCATAGCTGGCACAGGAGCCTTGGAAGATAGGATTGTTTTCAATATTATTTCACCATTTTTTCCCCACTGTTTCAAGAACGGGAGCCCTTTTCAACCGATAGCGGAAGAATCCTTCTTTGGAGATGAGATATTTTTCTGGGGTGGCAAGTGCAGGGCCTCTGTCAGTCCTGGGTTTGTTGGACTAGCGCCAGACATGAGAAGTGCGCCTTTGTGGGACAGGTGAATAGTGCGGATCCTGTTTCAGTCTAAAGACTGAAACAGGATCCGCACTTTTCACCGTTCCTTTCAGAATCATTTGATTCATCAGCTAGGAATGGCGATTGCTTCACCAGACCAATCGAAGGCTAGGCCAAAGTAACTCGATCTTTCCAAGAGGTGTGTGGCCCAACTTTTGAAAGAACCGCTAAGTGGAGAACTATTTGGTATTTTTCCGAAGCACTTTTCACCGTAATTGTCCTAAGGTTGGTCTCTGCATCCTTAAGCATACCAGTGTCTTCACAGACGAAACAGGCTGAGGCCCATTAATCTTGGCATTTCCAATAGTTGGTCTTAGAGACTACCAAGAAAGGGTTCTTTTAAGTATTATTCCTTTGTGGTTTCAGCATTATTTTCAGTACCCGAGCAGGGTTCTCGCATTAGCATAAAAATCCTGCCTGGTAGTTGAGATTTCATGGTGGGGTGTAAGTGCGGGGCTTCTGTCAGCCCTGTCTTTGATTTGTTTACCTCCAGAGTTGGAAAGTGCATAGTTGCGTGAGATGGGAAAAGTGTGGATCGTGCTTCAGATTTCATCCTGACACTTTGAAATGACCAGTGTGTTGGTAATTATTTACCATTTCCATGGCGTTTGGCACCGTAATAGTCATGAGGTCGGTCTCTGCATCCTGAAGCCTATGATCCTTTTTGCAGAGAAACTTCTGCTGAGGCCCAGGTAACTTGCTGTTTCCCATAGCTGGCACAGGAGCCTTGGAAGATAGGATTGTTTTCAGTATTATTTCACCATTTTTTCACCACTGTTTCAAGAACGGGAGCCCTTTTCAACCGTTAGCGGAAGAATCCTTCTTTGGAGATGAGATATTTTTCTGGGGTGGCAAGTGCAGGGCCTCTGTCAGTCCTGGGTTTGTTGAACTAGCGCCAGACATGAGAAGTGCGCCTTTGTGGGACAGGTGAATAGTGCGGATCCTGTTTCAGTCTAAAGACTGAAACAGGATCCGCACTTTTCACCGTTCCTTTCAGAATCATTTGATTCATCAGCTAGGAATGGCGATTGCTTCTCCAGACCAATCGAAGGCTAGGCCAAAGTAACTCGATCTTTCCAAGAGGTGTGTGGCCCAACTTTTGAAAGAACTGCTAAGTGGAGAACTATTTGGTATTTTTCCTAAGCACTTTTGACCGTAATTGTCCTAAGGTTGGTCTCTGCATCATTAAGCATACGAGAGTTTTCACAGATGAAACAGGCTGAGGCCCAGTAATCTTGGCATTTCCAATAGTTGGTCCTAGAGACTACCAAGAAAGTGTTTTTTTAAGTATTATTCTGTTGTGGTTTCAGCATTATTTTCAGAACCCGAGCAGGGTTCTCGCATTAGCATAAGAATGCTGCCTGGTAGTTAAGTTTTCTGGGTGGGGTGTAAGTGGGGGGCTTCTGTCCGCCCTGCCTTTGATTTGTTTACCTCCAGAGTTGGAAAGTGCATATTTGCGTGAGATGGGAAAAGTGTGGATCGTGCTTCCGATTTCATCCAGACACTTTGAAATTACCAGTGTGTTGGTAATTATTTGCCATTTCAATGGCGTTTGGCACCGTAATAGTCATGAGGTCGGTCTCTGCATCCTGAAGCCTATGATGCTTTTTGCAGAGAAACCTCAGCTGAGCTCCAGGTAACTTCCTATTTCCCATAGCTGGCACAGGAGCCTTGGAAGATATTATTGTTTTCAGTATTATTTCACCATTTTTTTCCCACTGTTTCAAGAACGGGAGCCCTTTTCAACCGTTAGCGGAAGAATCCTTCTTTGGAGATGAGATATTTTTCTGGGGTGGCAAGTGCAGGGCCTCTGTCAGTCCTGGGTTTGTTGGACTAGCGCCAGACATGGGAAGTGCGCCTTTGTGGGACAGGTGAATAGTCCGGATCCTGTTTCAGTCTAAAGACTGAAACAGGATCCGCACTTTTCACCGTTCCTTTCAGAATCATTTGATTCATCAGCTAGGAATGGCGATTGCTTCTCCAGACCAATCGAAGGCTAGGCCAAAGTAACTCGATCTTTCCAAGAGGTGTGTGGCCCAAATTTTGAAAGAACCGCTAAGTGGAGAACTATTTGGTATTTTTCCGAAGCACTTTTCACCATAATTGTCCTAAGGTTGGTCTCTGCATCCTTAAGCATACCAGAGTTTTCACAGACGAAACAGGCTGAGGCCCATTAATCTTGGCATTTCCAATAGTTGGTCCTAGAGACTACCAAGAAAGTGTTCTTTTAAGTATTATTCCGTTGTGGTTTCAGCATTATTTTCAGAACCCGAGCAGGGTTCTCGCGTTAGCATAACAATCCTGCCTGGTAGTTGAGATTTCATGGTGGGGTGTAAGTGCGGGGCTTCTGTCAGGCCTGCCTTTGATTTGTTTACCTCCAGAGTTGGAAAGTGCATACTTGCATGAGATGGGAAAAGTGTGGTCGTGCTTCAGATTTCATCCAGACACTTTGAAATGACCAGTGTGTTGGTAATTATTTGCCATTTCCATGGCGTTTGGCACCGTAATAGTCATGAGGTCGGTCTCTGCATCCTGAAGCCTATGATGCTTTTTGCAGAGAAACCTCTGCTGAGGCCCAGGTAACTTGCTATTTCCCATAGCTGGCACAGGAGCCTTGGAAGATAGGATTGTTTTCAGTATTATTTCACCATTTTTTCACCACTGTTTCAAGAACGGGAGCCCTTTTCAACCGTTAGCGGAAGAATCCTTCTTTGGAGATGAGATATTTTTCTGGGGTGGCAAGTGCAGGGCCTCTGTCAGTCCTGGGTTTGTTGGACTAGCGCCAGACATGAGAAGTGCGCCTTTGTGGGACAGGTGAATAGTGCGGATCCTGTTTCAGTCTAAAGACTGAAACAGGATCCGCACTTTTCACCGTTCCTTTCAGAATCATTTGATTCATCAGCTAGGAATGGCGATTGCTTCACCAGACCAATCGAAGGCTAGGCCAAAGTAACTCGATCTTTCCAAGAGGTGTGTGGCCCAACTTTTGAAAGAACCGCTAAGTGGAGAACTATTTGGTATTTTTCCTAAGCACTTTTCACCGTAATTGTCCTAAGGTTGGTCTCTGCATCCTTAAGCATACCAGTGTCTTCACAGACGAAACAGGCTGAGGCCCATTAATCTTGGCATTTCCAATAGTTGGTCTTAGAGACTACCAAGAAAGGGTTCTTTTAAGTATTATTCCTTTGTGGTTTCAGCATTATTTTCAGTACCCGAGCAGGGTTCTCGCATTAGCATAAGAATCCTGCCTGGTAGTTGAGATTTCATGGTGGGGTGTAAGTGCGGGGCTTCTGTCAGCCCTGTCTTTGATTTGTTTACCTCCAGAGTTGGAAAGTGCATAGTTGCGTGAGATGGGAAAAGTGTGGATCGTGCTTCAGATTTCATCCTGACACTTTGAAATGACCAGTGTGTTGGTAATTATTTACCATTTCCATGGCGTTTGGCACCGTAATAGTCATGAGGTCGGTCTCTGCATCCTGAAGCCTATGATCCTTTTTGCAGAGAAACTTCTGCTGAGGCCCAGGTAACTTGCTGTTTCCCATAGCTGGCACAGGAGCCTTGGAAGATAGGATTGTTTTCAGTATTATTTCACCATTTTTTCACCACTGTTTCAAGAACGGGAGCCCTTTTCAACCGTTAGCGGAAGAATCCTTCTTTGGAGATGAGATATTTTTCTGGGGTGGCAAGTGCAGGGCCTCTGTCAGTCCTGGGTTTGTTGAACTAGCGCCAGACATGAGAAGTGCGCCTTTGTGGGACAGGTGAATAGTGCGGATCCTGTTTCAGTCTAAAGACTGAAACAGGATCCGCACTTTTCACCGTTCCTTTCAGAATCATTTGATTCATCAGCTAGGAATGGCGATTGCTTCTCCAGACCAATCGAAGGCTAGGCCAAAGTAACTCGATCTTTCCAAGAGGTGTGTGGCCCAACTTTTGAAAGAACTGCTAAGTGGAGAACTATTTGGTATTTTTCCTAAGCACTTTTGACCGTAATTGTCCTAAGGTTGGTCTCTGCATCATTAAGCATACGAGAGTTTTCACAGATGAAACAGGCTGAGGCCCAGTAATCTTGGCATTTCCAATAGTTGGTCCTAGAGACTACCAAGAAAGTGTTCTTTTAAGTATTATTCTGTTGTGGTTTCAGCATTATTTTCAGAACACGAGCAGGGTTCTCGCATTAGCATAAGATTCCTGCCTGGTAGTTAAGTTTTCTGGGTGGGGTGTAAGTGGGGGGCTTCTGTCCGCCCTGCCTTTGATTTGTTTACCTCCAGAGTTGGAAAGTGCATATTTGCGTGAGATGGGAAAAGTGTGGATCGTGCTTCAGATTTCATCCAGACACTTTGAAATTACCAGTGTGTTGGTAATTATTTGCCATTTCCATGGCGTTTGGCACCGTAATAGTCATGAGGTCGGTCTCTGCATCCTGAAGCCTATGATGCTTTTTGCAGAGAAACCTCAGCTGAGCTCCAGGTAACTTCCTATTTCCCATAGCTGGCACAGGAGCCTTGGAAGATATTATTGTTTTCAGTATTATTTCACCATTTTTTTCCCACTGTTTCAAGAACGGGAGCCTTTTTCAACCGTTAGCGGAAGAATCCTTCTTTGGAGATGAGATATTTTTCTGGGGTGGCAAGTGCAGGGCCTCTGTCAGTCCTGGGTTTGTTGGACTAGCGCCAGACATGAGAAGTGCGCCTTTGTGGGACAGGTGAATAGTCCGGATCCTGTTTCAGTCTAAAGACTGAAACAGGATCCGCACTTTTCACCGTTCCTTTCAGAATCATTTGATTCATCAGCTAGGAATGCCGATTGCTTCTCCAGACCAATCGAAGGCTAGGCCAAAGTAACTCGATCTTTCCAAGAGGTGTGTGGCCCAACTTTTGAAACAACCGCTAAGTGGAGAACTATTTGGTATTTTTCCGAAGCACTTTTCACCATAATTGTCCTAAGGTTGGTCTCTGCATCCTTAAGCATACCAGAGTTTTCACAGACGAAACAGGCTGAGGCCCATTAATCTTGGCATTTCCAATAGTTGGTCCTAGAGACTACCAAGAAAGTGTTCTTTTAAGTATTATTCCGTTGTGGTTTCAGCATTATTTTCAGAACCCGAGCAGGGTTCTCGCGTTAGCATAACAATCCTGCCTGGTAGTTGAGATTTCATGGTGGGGTGTAAGTGCGGGGCTTCTGTCAGGCCTGCCTTTGATTTGTTTACCTCCAGAGTTGGAAAGTGCATACTTGCATGAGATGGGAAAAGTGTGGTCGTGCTTCAGATTTCATCCAGACACTTTGAAATGACCAGTGTGTTGGTAATTATTTGCCATTTCCATGGCGTTTGGCACCGTAATAGTCATGAGGTCGGTCTCTGCATCCTGAAGCCTATGATGCTTTTTGCAGAGAAACCTCTGCTGAGGCCCAGGTAACTTGCTATTTCCCATAGCTGGCACAGGAGCCTTGGAAGATAGGATTGTTTTCAGTATTATTTCACCATTTTTTCCCCACTGTTTCAAGAACGGGAGCCCTTTTCAACCGTTAGCGGAAGAATCCTTCTTTTGAGATGAGATATTTTTCTGGGGTGGCAAGTGCAGGGCCTCTGTCAGTCCTGGGTTTGTTGGACTAGCGCCAGACATGAGAAGTGCGCCTTTGTGGGACAGGTGAATAGTGCGGATCCTGTTTCAGTCTAAAGACTGAAACAGGATCCGCACTTTTCACCGTTCCTTTCAGAATCATTTGATTCATCAGCTAGGAATGGCGATTGCTTCACCAGACCAATCGAAGGCTAGGCCAAAGTAACTCGATCTTTCCAAGAGGTGTGTGGCCCAACTTTTGAAAGAACCGCTAAGTGGAGAACTATTTGGTATTTTTCCTAAGCACTTTTCACCGTAATTGTCCTAAGGTTGGTCTCTGCATCCTTAAGCATACCAGTGTCTTCACAGACGAAACAGGCTGAGGCCCATTAATCTTGGCATTTCCAATAGTTGGTCTTAGAGACTACCAAGAAAGGGTTCTTTTAAGTATTATTCCTTTGTGGTTTCAGCATTATTTTCAGTACCCGAGCAGGGTTCTCGCATTAGCATAAGAATCCTGCCTGGTAGTTGAGATTTCATGGTGGGGTGTAAGTGCGGGGCTTCTGTCAGCCCTGTCTTTGATTTGTTTACCTCCAGAGTTGGAAAGTGCATAGTTGCGTGAGATGGGAAAAGTGTGGATCGTGCTTCAGATTTCATCCTGACACTTTGAAATGACCAGTGTGTTGGTAATTATTTACCATTTCCATGGCGTTTGGCACCGTAATAGTCATGAGGTCGGTCTCTGCATCCTGAAGCCTATGATCCTTTTTGCAGAGAAACTTCTGCTGAGGCCCAGGTAACTTGCTGTTTCCCATAGCTGGCACAGGAGCCTTGGAAGATAGGATTGTTTTCAGTATTATTTCACCATTTTTTCACCACTGTTTCAAGAACGGGAGCCCTTTTCAACCGTTAGCGGAAGAATCCTTCTTTGGAGATGAGATATTTTTCTGGGGTGGCAAGTGCAGGGCCTCTGTCAGTCCTGGTTTTGTTGGACTAGCGCCAGACATGAGAAGTGCGCCTTTGTGGGACAGGTGAATAGTGCTGATCCTGTTTCAGTCTAAAGACTGAAACAGGATCCGCACTTTTCACCGTTCCTTTCAGAATCATTTGATTCATCAGCTAGGAATGGCGATTGCTTCACCAGACCAATCGAAGGCTAGGCCAAAGTAACTCGATCTTTCCAAGAGGTGTGTGGCCCAACTTTTGAAAGAACCGCTAAGTGGAGAACTATTTGGTATTTTTCCGAAGCACTTTTCACCGTAATTGTCCTAAGGCTGGTCTCTGCATCCTTAAGTATACCAGAGTTTTCACAGACGAAACAGGCTGAGGCCCATTAATCTTGGCATTTCCAATAGTTGGTCCTAGAGACTACCAAGAAACTGTTCTTTTAAGTATTATTCTGTTGTGGTTTCAGCATTATTTTCAGAACCCGAGCAGGGTTCTCGCATTAGCATAAGAATCCTGCCTGGTAGTTGAGATTTCATGGTGGGGTGTAAGTGCGGGGCTTCTGTAGGCCCTGCCTTTGATTTGTTTACCTCCAGAGTTGGAAAGTTCATATTTGCGTGAGATGGGAAAAGTGTGGATCGTGCTTCAGATTTCATCCTGACACTTTGAAATGACCAGTGTGTTGGTAATTATTTGCCATTTCCATGGCGTTTGGCACCGTAATAGTCATGAGGTCGGTCTCTGCATCCTGAAGCCTATGATGCTTTTTGCAGAGAAACCTCTGCTGAGGCCCAGGTAACTTGCTATTTCCCATAGCTGGCACAGGAGCCTTGGAAGATAGGATTGTTTTCAGTATTATTTCACCATTTTTTCCCCACTGTTTCAAGAACGGGAGCCCTTTTCAACCGTTAGCGGAAGAATCCTTCTTTGGAGATGAGATATTTTTCTGGGGTGGCAAGTGCAGGGCCTCTGTCAGTCCTGGGTTTGTTGGACTAGCGCCAGACATGAGAAGTGCGCCTTTGTGGGACAGGTGAATAGTGCTGATCCTGTTTCAGTCTAAAGACTGAAACAGGATCCGCACTTTTCACCGTTCCTTTCAGAATCATTTGATTCATCAGCTAGGAATGGCGATTGCTTCTCCAGACCAATCGAAGGCTAGGCCAAAGTAACTCGATCTTTCCAAGAGGTGTGTGGCCCAACTTTTGAAAGAACCACTAAGTGGAGAACTATTTGGTATTTTTCCGAAGCACTTTTCACCGTAATTGTCCTAAGGTTGGTCTCTGCATCCTTAAGCATACCAGAGTTTTCACAGACGAAACAGGCTGAGGCCCATTAATCTTCGCATTTCCAATAGTTGGTCCTAGAGACTATCAAGAAAGTGTTTTTTTAAGTATTATTCCATTGTGGTTTCAGCATTATTTTCAGAACCCGAGCAGGGTTCTCGCATTAGCATAAGAATCCTGCCTGATAGTTGAGATTTCTGGGTGAGGTGGAAGTGCGGGGCTTCTGTCAGCCCTGCCTTTGATTTGTTTACCTCCAGAGTTGGAAAGTGCATATTTGCGTGAGTTGGGAAAAGTGTGGATCGTGCTTCACATTCCATCCTGACATTTGAAATGACCAGTGTGTTGGTAATTATTTGCCATTTCCATGGCGTTTGGCACCGTAATAGTCATGAGGTCGGTCTCTGCATCCTGAAGGCTATGATGATTTTTGCCGAGAAACCTCTGCTGCGGCCCAGGTAACTTGCTATTTCCCATAGCTGGCACAGGAGCCTTGGAAGATAGGATTCTTTTCAGTATTATTTCACCATTTTTTCACCACTGTTTCAAGAACGGTAGCCCTTTTCAACCGTTAGCGGAAGAATCCTTCTTTGGAGATGAGATATTTTTCTGGGGTGGCAAGTGCAGGGCCTCTGTCAGTCCTGGGTTTGTTGGACTAGCGCCAGACATGAGAAGTGCACCTTTGTGGGACAGGTGAATAGTGCGGATCCTGTTTCAGTCTAAAGACTGAAACAGGATCCGCACTTTTCACCGTTCCTTTCAGAATCATTTGATTCATCAGCTAGGAATGGCGATTGCTTCTCCAGACCAATCGAAGGCTAGGCCTAAGTAACTCGATCTTTCCAAGAGGTGTGTGGCCCAACTTTTGAAAGAACCGCTAAGTGGAGAAATATTTGGTATTTTTCCGAAGCACTTGTCACACTAATTGTCATTAGGTTGGTCTCTGCATCCTTCAGCATACGAGAGTTTTCACAGACGAAACAGGTTGAGGCCCAGTAATCTTGGCATTTCTAATAGTTGGTCCTAGACCCTACCAAGAAAGTGTTTTTTTAAGTATTATTCCGTTGTGGTTTCAGCATTATTTTCAGAACCCGAGCAGGGTTCTCGCATTAGCATAAGAATCCTGC
The DNA here is from genome assembly GCF_020740605.2 of Lemur catta. NCBI lineage: Eukaryota > Metazoa > Chordata > Mammalia > Primates > Lemuridae > Lemur > Lemur catta. The sequence continues at coordinate 81,568,785 of NC_059132.1, read as the reverse complement.
CTGGTAGTTGAGATTTCATGGTGGGGTGTAAGTGCGGGGCTTCTGTCAGCCCTGCCTTTGATTTGTTTACCTCCAGAGTTGGAAAGTGCATAGTTGCGTGAGATGGGAAAAGTGTGGATCGTGCTTCCGATTTCATCCTGACACTTTGAAATGACCAGTGTGTTGGTAATTATTTGCCATTTCCATGGCGTTCGGCCCCGTAATAGTCATGAGGTCAGTCTCTGCATCCTGAAGCCTATGATGCTTTTTGCAGAGAAACCTCTGCTGAGGCCCAGGTAACTTGCTATTTCCCATAGCTGGCACAGGAGCCTTGGAAGATAGGATTGTTTTCGGTATTATTTCACCATTTTTTCACCACTGTTTCAAGAACGGGATCACTTTTCAACCGTTAGCGGAAGAATCCTTCTTTGGAGATGAGATATTTTTCTGGGGTGGCAAGTGCAGGGCCTCTGTCAGTCCTGGGTTTGTTGGACTAGCGCCAGACATGAGAAGTGCGCCTTTGTGGGACAGGTGAATAGTGCGGATCCTGTTTCAGTCTAAAGACTGAAACAGGATCCGCACTTTTCACCGTTCCTTTCAGAATCATTTGATTCATCAGCTAGGAATGGCGATTGCTTCACCAGACCAATCGAAGGCTAGGCCAAAGTAACTCGATCTTTCCAAGAGGTGTGTGGCCCAACTTTTGAAAGAACCGCTAAGTGGAGAACTATTTGGTATTTTTCCTAAGCACTTTTCACCGTAATTGTCCTAAGGTTGGTCTCTGCATCCTTAAGCATACCAGTGTCTTCACAGACGAAACAGGCTGAGGCCCATTAATCTTGGCATTTCCAATAGTTGGTCCTAGAGACTACCAAGAAAGGGTTCTTTTAAGTATTATTCCTTTGTGGTTTCAGCATTATTTTCAGTACCCGAGCAGGGTTCTCGCATTAGCATAAGAATCCTGCCTGGTAGTTGAGATTTCATGGTGGGGTGTAAGTGCGGGGCTTCTGTCAGCCCTGTCTTTGATTTGTTTACCTCCAGAGTTGGAAAGTGCATAGTTGCGTGAGATGGGAAAAGTGTGGATCGTGCTTCAGATTTCATCCTGACACTTTGAAATGACCAGTGTGTTGGTAATTATTTGCCATTTCCATGGCGTTTGGCACCGTAATAGTCATGAGGTCGGTCTCTGCATCCTGAAGCCTATGATGCTTTTTGCAGAGAAACCTCTGCTGAGGCCCAGGTAACTTGCTATTTCCCATAGCTGGCACAGGAGCCTTGGAAGATAGGATTGTTTTCAGTATTATTTCACCATTTTTTCACCACTGTTTCAAGAACGGGAGCCCTTTTCAACCGTTAGTGGAAGAATCCTTCTTTGGAGATGAGATATTTTTCTGGGGTGGCAAGTGCAGGGCCTCTGTCAGTCCTGGGTTTGTTGGACTAGCGCCAGACATGAGAAGTGCGCCTTTGTGGGACAGGTGAATAGTGCTGATCCTGTTTCAGTCTAAAGACGGAAACAGGATCCGCACTTTTCACCGTTCCTTTCAGAATCATTTGATTCATCAGCTAGGAATGGCGATTGCTTCTCCAGACCAATCGAAGGCTAGGCCAAAGTAACTCGATCTTTCCAAGAGGTGTGTGGCCCAACTTTTGAAAGAACCACTAAGTGGAGAACTATTTGGTATTTTTCCGAAGCACTTTTCACTGTAATTGTCCTAAGGTTGGTCTCTGCATCCTTAAGCATACCAGAGTTTTCACAGACGAAACAGGCTGAGGCCCATTAATCTTCGCATTTCCAATAGTTGGTCCTAGAGACTATCAAGAAAGTGTTTTTTTAAGTATTATTCCATTGTGGTTTCAGCATTATGTTCAGAACCCGAGCAGGGTTCTCGCATTAGCATAAGAATCCTGCCTGGTAGTTGAGATTTCTGGGTGAGGTGGAAGTGCGGGGCTTCTGTCAGCCCTGCCTTTGATTTGTTTACCTCCAGAGTTGGAAAGTGCATATTTGCGTGAGTTGGGAAAAGTGTGGATCGTGCTTCACATTCCATCCTGACATTTGAAATGACCAGTGTGTTGGTAATTATTTGCCATTTCCATGGCGTTTGGCACCGTAATAGTCATGAGGTCGGTCTCTGCATCCTGAAGGCTATGATTATTTTTGCCGAGAAACCTCTGCTGCGGCCCAGGTAACTTGCTATTTCCCATAGCTGGCACAGGAGCCTTGGAAGATAGGATTGTTTTCAGTATTATTTCACCATTTTTTCACCACTGTTTCAAGAACGGGAGCCCTTTTCAACCGTTAGCGGAAGAATCCTTCTTTGGAGATGAGATATTTTTCTGGGGTGGCAAGTGCAGGGCCTCTGTCAGTCCTGGGTTTGTTGGACTAGCGCCAGACATGAGAAGTGCGCCTTTGTGGGACAGGTGAATAGTGCGGATCCTGTTTCAGTCTAAAGACTGAAACAGGATCCGCACTTTTCACCGTTCCTTTCAGAATCATTTGATTCATCAGCTAGGAATGGCGATTGCTTCTCCAGACCAATCGAAGGCTAGGCCAAAGTACCTCGATCTTTCCAAGAGGTGTGTGGCCCAACTTTTGAAAGAACCGCTAAGTGGAGAACTATTTGGTATTTTTCCGAAGCACTTTTCACCGTAGTTGTCATAAGGTTGGTCTCTGCATCCTTAAGCATACGAGAGTTTTCACAGACGAAACAGGCTGAGGCCCAGTAATCTTGGCATTTCCAATAGTTTGTCGTAGAGACTAGCAAGAAAGTGTTCTTTTAAGTATTATTTCGTTGTGGTTTCAGCATTATTTTCAGAACATGAGCAGGGTTCACGCATTAGCATAAGAATCCTGCCTGGTAGTTGAGATTTCTGGGTGGGGTATAAGTTGGGGGATTCTGTCAGCCCTGCCTTTGATTTGTTTACCTCCAGAGTTGCAAAGTGCATAATTGCGTGAGATGGGAAAAGTGTGGATCGTGTTTCAGATTTCATACTGACATTTGAAATGATCAATGTGTTGGTATTTATTTGCCATTTCCATGGCGTTTGGCACCGTAATAGTCATGAGGTCGGTCTCTGCATCCTGAAGCCTATGATGCTTTTTGCAGAGAAACCTCTGCTGAGGCCCAGGTAACTTGCTATTTCCCATAGCTGGCACAGGAGCCTTGGAAGATAGGATTGTTTTCAGTATTATTTCACCACTTTTTCACCACTGTTTCAAGAACGGGAGCCCTTTTCAACCGTTAGCGGAAGAATCCTTCTTTGGAGATGAGATATTTTTCTGGGGTGGCAAGTGCAGGGCCACTGTCAGTCCTGGGTTTGTTGGACTAGCGCCAGACATGAGAAGTGCGCCTTTGTGGGACAGGTGAATAGTGCGGATCCTCTTTCAGTCTAAAGACTGAAACAGGATCCGCACTTTTCACCGTTCCTTTCAGAATCATTTGATTCATCAGCTAGGAATGGCGATTGCTTCTCCAGACCAATCGAAGGCTAGGCCAAAGTAACTCGATCTTTCCAAGAGGTGTGTTGCCCAACTTTTGAAAGAACCGCTAAGTGGAGAACTATTTGGTATTTTTCCTAAGCACTTTTCACCGTAATTGTCCTAAGGTTGGTCTTTGCATCCCTAAGCATACGAGAGTTTTCACAGATGAAACAGGCTGAGGCCCAGTAATCTTGACATTTCCAATAGTTGTTCTTAGAGACTACCAAGAAAGTGTTCTTTTAAGTATTATTCCTTTGTGGTTTCAGCATTATTTTCAGTACCCGAGCTGGGTTTTCGCATTAGCATAAGAATCCTGCCTTGTAGTTGAGATTTCTGGGTGGGGTGTAAGTGCGGGGCTTCTGTCAGCCCTGCCTTTGATTTGTTAACCTCCAGAATTGGAAAGTGCATATTTGCGTGAGATGGGAAAAGTGTGGATCGTGCTTCAGATTTCATCCAGACACTTTGAAATGACCAGTGTGTTGGTAATTATTTGCCATTTCCATGGCGTTTGGCACCTTAATAGTCATGAGGTCGGTCTCTGCATCCTGAAGCCTATGATGCTTTTTGCAGAGAAACCTCTGCTGAGGCCCAGGTAACTTGCTATTTCCCATAGCTGGCACAGGAGCCTTGGAAGATAGGATTGTTTTCAGTATTATTTCACCGTTTTTTGACCACTGTTTCAAGAACGGGAGCCCTTTTCAACCGGTAGCGGAAGAATCCTTCTTTGGAGATGAGATATTTTTCTGGGGTGGCAAGTGCAGGGCCTCTGTCAGTCCTGGGTTTGTTGGACTAGCGCCAGACATGAGAAGTGCGCCTTTGTGGGACAGGTGAATAGTGCGGATCCTGTTTCAGTCTAAAGACAGAACAGGATCCGCACTTTTCACCGTTCCTTTCAGAATCATTTGATTCATCAGCTGGGAATGGCGATTGCTTCACCAGACCAATCGAAGGCTAGGCCAAAGTAACTCGATCTTTCCAAGAGGTGTGTGGCCCAACTTTTGAAAGAACCGCTAAGTGGAGAACTATTTGGTATTTTTCCGAAGCACTTTTCACCGTAATTGTCATAAGGTGGGTCTCTGCATCCTTAAGCATACGAGAGTTTTCACAGACGAAACAGGCTGAGGCCCAGTAATCTTGGCATTTCCAATAGTTTGTCCTAGAGACTAGCAAGAAAGTGTTCTTTTAAGTATTATTCCGTTGTGGTTTCAGCATTATTTTCAGAACCCGAGCAGGGTTCTCGCATTAGCATAAGAATCCTGTCTGGTAGTTGAGATTTCTGGGGGGGGGTATAAGTTGGGGGATTCTGTCAGCCCTGCCTTTGATTTGTTTACCTCCAGAGTTGGAAAGTGCATAATTGCGTGAGATGGGAAAAGTGTAGATTGTGTTTCAGATTTCATACTGACATTTGAAATGATCAGTGTGTTGGTAATTATTTGCCATTTCCATGGCGTTTGGCACCTTAATAGTCATGAGGTCGGTCTCTGCATCCTGAAGCCTATGATGCTTTTTGCAGAGAAACCTCTGCTGAGGCCCAGGTACCTTGCTGTTTCCCATAGCTGGCACAGGAGCCTTGGAAGATAGGATAGTTTTCAGTATTATTTCACCATTTTTTCACCACTGTTTCAAGAACGGGAGCCCTTTTCAACCGTTAGCGGAAGAATCCTTCTTTGGAGATGAGATATTTTTCTGGGGTGGCAAGTGCAGGGCCTCTGTCAGTCCTGGGTTTGTTGGACTAGCGCCAGACATGAGAAGTGCGCCTTTGTGGGACAGGTGAATAGTGCGGATCCTGTTTCAGTCTAAAGACTGAAACAGGATCCGCACTTTTCACCGTTCCTTTCAGAATCATTTGATTCATCAGCTAGGAATGGCGATTGCTTCTCCAGACCAATCGAAGGCTAGGCCAAAGTACCTCGATCTTTCCCAGAGGTGTGTGGCCCAACTTTTGAAAGAACCGCTAAATGGAGAAGTATTTGGTATTTTTCCTAAGCACTTTTCACCGTAATTGTCCTAAGGTTGGTCTCTGCATCCTTAAGCACACCAGAGTTTTCACAGACGAAACAGGCTGAGGCCCATTAATCTTGGCATTTCCAATAGTTGGTCCTAGAGACTACCAAGAAAGTGTTCTTTTAAGTATTATTCTGTTGTGGTTTCAGCATTATTTTCAGAACCCGAGCAGGGTTCTCGTATTAGCATAAGAATTCTGCCTGGTAGTTGAGATTTCATGGTGGGGTGTAAGTGCGGGGCTTATGTCAGCCCTGCCTTTGATTTGTTTACCTCCAGAGTTGGAAAGTGCATATTTGCGTGAGATGGGAAAAGTGTGGATCGTGCTTCCGATTTCATCCAGACACTTTGAAATGACCAGTGTGTTGGTAATTATTTGCCATTTCCATGGCGTTTGGCCCCGTAATAGTCATGAGGTCGGTCTCTGCATCCTGAAGCCTATGATGCTTTTTGCAGAGAAACCTCTGCTGAGGCCCAGGTAACTTGCTATTTCCCATAGCTGGCACAGGAGCCTTGGAAGATAGGATTGTTTTCAGTATTATTTCACCATTTTTTCACCACTGTTTCAAGAATCGGAGCCCTTTTCAACCGTTAGCAGAAGAATCCTTCTTTGGAGATGAGATATTTTTCTGGGGTGGCAAGTGCAGGGCCTCTGTCAGTCCTGGGTTTGTTGGACTAGCGCCAGACATGAGAAGTGCGCCTTTGTGGGACAGGTGAATTGTGCGGATCCTGTTTGCGTCTAAAGACTGAAAAAGGATCCGCACTTTTCACCGTTCCTTTGAGAATCATTTGATTCATCAGCTAGGAATGGCGATTGCTTCTCCAGACCAATCGAAGGCTAGGCCAAAGTACCTCGATCTTTCCAAGAGGTGTGTGACGCAACTTTTGAAAGAACCGCTAAGTGGAGAACTATTTGGTATTTTTCCGAAGCACTTTTCACCGTAATTGTCCTAAGGTTGGTCTCTGCATCCTTAAGCATACGAGAGTTTTCACAGACGAAACAGGCTGAGGCCCAGTAATCTTGGCATTTCCAATAGTTGGTCCTAGAGACTACCAAGAAAGTGTTTTTTTAAGTATTATTCCGTTGTGGTTTCAGCATTATTTTCAGAACCCGAGCAGGGTTCTCGCATTAGCATAAGAATTCTGCCTGGTAGTTGAGATTTCATGGTGGGGGGTAAGTGCGGGGCTTCTGTCAGCCCTGCCTTTGATTTGTTTACCTCCAGAGTTGGAAAGTGCATAGTTGCGTGAGATGGGAAAAGTGTGGATCGTGCTTCAGATTTCATCCTGACACTTTGAAATGACCAGTGTGTTGGTAATTATTTGCCATTTCCATGGCGTTTGGCCCCGTAATAGTCATGAGGTCGGTCTCTGCATCCTGAAGCCTATGATGCTTTTTGCAGAGAAACCTCTGCTGAGGCCCAGGTAACTTGCTGTTTCCCATAGCTGGCACAGGAGCCTTGGAAGATAGGATTGTTTGCAGTATTATTTCACCATTTTTTCACCACTGTTTCAAGAACGGGAGCCCTTTTCAACCGTTAGCGGAAGAATCCTTCTTTGGAGATGAGATATTTTTCTGGGTTGGCAAGTGCAGGGCCTCTGTCAGTCCTGGGTTTGTTGGACTAGCGCCAGACATGAGAAGTGCGCCTTTGTGGGACAGGTGAATAGTGCGGATCCTGTTTCAGTCTAAAGACTGAAACAGGATCCGCACTTTTCACCGTTCCTTTCAGAATCATTTGATTCATCAGCTAGGAATGGCGATTGCTTCTCCAGACCAATCGAAGGCTAGGCCAAAGTAACTCGATCTTTCCAAGAGGTGTGTGGCCCAACTTTTGAAAGAACCGCTAAGTGGAGAACTATTTGGTATTTTTCCTAAGCACTTTTCACCATAATTGTCCTAAGGTTGGTCTCTGCATCCTTAAGCATACCAGAGTTTTCACAGACGAAACAGGCTGAGGCCCATTAATCTTGGCATTTCCAATAGTTGGTCCTAGAGACTACCAAGAAAGTGTTCTTTTAAGTATTATTCTGTTGTGGTTTCAGCATTATTTTCAGAACCCGAGCAGGGTTCTCGTATTAGCATAAGAATTCTGCCTGGTAGTTGAGATTTCATGGTGGGGTGTAAGTGCGGGGCTTCTGTCAGCCCTGCCTTTGATTTGTTTACCTCCAGAGTTGGAAAGTGCATATTTGCGTGAGATGGGAAAAGTGTGGATCGTGCTTCAGATTTCATCCTGACACCTTGAAATGACCAGTGTGTTGGTAATTATTTGCCATTTCCATGGCGTTTGGCCCCGTAATAGTCATGAGGTCGGTCTCTGCATCCTTAAGGCTATGATGCTTTTTGCAGAGAAACCTCTGCTGAGGCCCAGGTAACTTGCTATTTCCCATAGCTGGCACAGGAGCCTTGGAAGATAGGATTGTTTTCAGTATTATTTCACCATTTTTTCACCACTGTTTCAAGAACGGGAGCCCCTTTCAACCGTTAGCGGAAAAATCCTTCTTTGGAGATGAGATATTTTTCTGGGGTGGCAAGTGCAGGGCCTCTGTCAGTCCTGGGCTTGTTGGACTAGCGCCAGACATGAGAAGTGCGCCTTTGTGGGACAGATGAATAGTGCGGATCCTGTTTCAGTCTAAAGACTGAAACAGGATCCGCACTTTTCACCGTTCCTTTCAGAATCATTTGATTCATCAGCTAGGAATGGCGATTGCTTCTCCAGACCAATCGAAGGCTAGGCCAAAGTAACTCGATCTTTCAAAGAGGTGTGTGGCCCAACTTTTGAAAGAACCCCTAAGTGGAGAACTATTTGGTATTTTTCCTAAGCACTTTTCACCGTAATTGTCCTAAAGTTGGTCTCTGCATCCTTAAGCATACCAGAGTCTTCACAGACGAAACAGGCTGAGGCCCAGTAATCTTGGCATTTCCAATAATTGGTCCTAGAGACTACCAAGAAAGTGTTCTTTTAAGTATTATTCTTTTGTGGTTTCAGCATTATTTTCAGAACCCGAGCAGGGTTCTCGCATTAGCATAAGAATCCTGCCTGGTAGTTGAGATTTCTGTGTGGGGTGTAAGTGTGGGGCTTCTATCAGCCCTGCCTTTGATTTGTTTACCTCCAGAGTTGGAAAGTGCATAGTTGCGTGAGATGGGAAAAGTGTGGATCGTGCTTCCGATTTCATCCAGACACTTTGAAATGAGCAGTGTGTTGGTAATTATTTGCCATTTCCATGGCGTTTGGCACCGTAATAGTCATGAGGTGGGTCTCTGCATCCTGAAGCCTATGATGCTTTTTGCAGAGAAACCTCTGCTGAGGCCCAGGTAACTTGCTATTTCCCATAGCTGGCACAGGAGCCTTGGAAGATAGGATTGTTTTCAGTATTATTTCACCATTTTTTCCCCACTGTTTCAAGGACGGGAGCCCTTTTCAACCGTTAGCGAAAGAATCCATCTTTGGAGATGAGATATTTTTCTGGGGTGGCAAGTGCAGGGCCTCTGTCAGTCCTGGGTTTGTTGGACTAGCGCCAGACATGAGAAGTGCGCCATTGTGGGACAGGTGAATAGTGCGGATCCTGTTTCAGTCTAAAGACTGAAACAGGATCCGCACTTTTCACCGTTCCTTTCAGAATCATTTGATTCATCAGCTAGGAATGGCGATTGCTTCTCCAGACCAATCGAAGGCTAGGCGAAAGTAACTCGATCTTTCCAAGAGGTGTGTGGCCCAACTTTTGAAAGAACTGATAAGTGGAGAACTATTTGGTATTTTTCCGAAGCACTTTTCACCGCAATTGTCATAAGGTTGGTCTCTGCATACTTAAGCATACGAGAGTTTTCACAGACGAAACAGGCTGAGGCCCAGTAATCTTGGCATTTCCAATAGTTGGTCCTAGAGACTACCAAGAAAGTGTTTTTTTAAATATTATTCCATTGTGGTTTCAGCATTATTTTCAGAACCCGAGCAGGGTTCTCGCATTAGCATAAGAATCCTGCCTGGTAGTTGAGATTTCTGGGTGGGTTGTAGGTGTGGGGATTCTGTCAGCCCTGCCTTTGATTTGTTTACCTCTAGAGTGGGAAAGTGCATAGTTCCGTGAGATGGGAAAAGTGTGGATCGTGCTTCAGATTTCATCCTGACACTTTGAAATGACCAGTGTGTTGGTAATTATTTGCCATTTCCATGGCGTCTGGCACCGTAATAGTCATGAGGTCGGTCTCTGCATCCTGAAGCCTATGATGCTTTTTGCAGAGAAACCTCTGCTGAGGCCCAGGTAACTTGCTATTTCCCATAGCTGGCACAGGAGCCTTGGAAGATAGGATTGTTTTCAGTATTATTTCACCATTTTTTCACCACTGTTTCAAGAACGGGAGCCCTTTTCAACCGTTAGCGGAAGAATCCTTCTTTGGAGATGAGATATTTTTCTGGGGTGGCAAGTGCAGGGCCTCTGTCAGTCCTGGGTTTGTTGGACTAGCGCCAGACATGAGAAGTGCGCCTTTGTGGGACAGGTGAATAGTGCGGATCCTCTTTCAGTCTAAAGACTGAAACAGGATCCGCACTTTTCACCGTTCCTTTCAGAATCATTTGATTCATCAGCTAGGAATGGCGATTGCTTCTCCAGACCAATGGAAGGCTAGGCCAAAGTACCTCGATCTTTCCAAGAGGTGTGTGGCTCAACTTTTGAAAGAACCGCTAAGTGGAGAACTATTTGGTATTTTTCCGAAGCACTTTTCACCGTAGTTGTCATAAGGTTGGTCTCTGCATCCTTAAGCATACGAGAGTTTTCACAGACGAAACAGGCTGAGGCCCAGTAATCTTGGCATTTCCAATAGTTTGTCCTAGAGACTAGCAAGAAAGTGTTCTTTTAAGTATTATTTCCTTGTGGTTTCAGCATTATTTTCAGAACCCAAGCTGGGTTGTCGCATTAGCATAAGAATCCTGCCTGGTAGTTGAGATTGCTGGGTGTGGTGTAAGTGCCTGGCTTCTGTCAGCTCTTCCTTTGATTTGTTTACCTCCAGAGTTGGATAGTGCATATTGCGTGAGATGGGAAAAGTGTGGATCGTGATTCAGATTTCATCCTGACACTTTGAAATGACCAGTGTGTTGGTAATTATTTGCCATTTCCATGGCGTTTGGCACCGTAATAGTCATGAGGTCGGTCTCTGCATCCTGAAGCCTATGATGCTTTTTGCAGAGAAACCTCTGCTGAGGCCCAGGTAACTTGCTATTTCCCATAGCTGGCACAGGAGCCTTGGAAGATAGGATTGTTTTCAGTATTATTTCACCATTTTTTCACCACTGTTTCAAGAACGGGAGCCCTTTTCAACCGTTAGCGGAAAAATCCTTCTTTGGAGATGAGATATTTTTCTGGGGTGGCAAGTGCAGGGCCTCTGTCAGTCCTGGGTTTGTTGGACTAGCGCCAGACATGAGAAGTGCGCCTTTGTGGGACAGGTGAATAGTGCGGATCCTGTTTGCGTCTAAAGACTGAAAAAGGATCCGCACTTTTCACCGTTCCTTTGAGAATCATTTGATTCATCAGCTAGGAATGGCGATTGCTTCTCCAGACCAATCGAAGGCTAGGCCAAAGTACCTCGATCTTTCCAAGAGGTGTGTGACGCAACTTTTGAAAGAACCGCTAAGTGGAGAACTATTTGGTATTTTTCCGAAGCACTTTTCACCGTAATTGTCCTAAGGTTGGTCTCTGCATCCTTAAGTATACGAGAGTTTTCACAGACGAAACAGGCTGAGGCCCAGTAATCTTGGCATTTCCAATAGTTGGTCCTAGAGACTAAGAAGAAAGTGTTTTTTTAAGTATTATTCCGTTGTGGTTTCAGCATTATTTTCAGAACCCGAGCAGGGTTCTCGCATTAGCATAAGAATCCTGCCTGGTAGTTGAGATTTCTGTGTGGGGTGTAAGTGTGGGGCTTCTATCAGCCCTGCCTTTGATTTGTTTACCTCCAGAGTTGGAAAGTGCATAGTTGCGTGAGATGGGAAAAGTGTGGATCGTGCTTCCGATTTCATCCAGACACTTTGAAATGAGCAGTGTGTTGGTAATTATTTGCCATTTCCATGGCGTTTGGCCCCGTAATAGTCATGAGGTGGGTCTCTGCATCCTGAAACCTATGATGCTTTTTGCAGAGAAACCTCTGCTGAGGCCCAGGTAACTTGCTATTTCCCATAGCAGGCACAGGAGCCTTGGAAGATAGGATTGTTTTCAGTATTATTTCACCATTTTTTCACCACTGTTTCAAGAACGGGAGCCCTTTTCAACCGTTAGCGGAAGAATCCTTCTTTGGAGATGAGATATTTTTCTGGGGTGGCAAGTGCAGGGCCTCTGTCAGTCCTGGGTTTGTTGGACTAGCGCCAGACATGAGAAGTGCGCCATTGTGGGACAGGTGAATAGTGCGGATCCTGTTTCAGTCTAAAGACTGAAACAGGATCCGCACTTTTCACCGTTCCTTTCAGAATCATTTGATTCATCAGCTAGGAATGGCGATTGCTTCTCCAGACCAATCGAAGGCTAGGCGAAAGTAACTCGATCTTTCCAAGAGGTGTGTGGCCCAACTTTTGAAAGAACCGCTAAGTGGAGAACTATTTGGTATTTTTCCGAAGCACTTTTCACCGCAATTGTCATAAGGTTGGTCTCTGCATACTTAAGCATACGAGAGTTTTCACAGACGAAACAGGCTGAGGCCCAGTAATCTTGGCATTTCCAATAGTTGGTCCTAGAGACTACCAAGAAAGTGTTTTTTTAAATATTATTCCATTGTGGTTTCAGCATTATTTTCAGAACCCGAGCAGGGTTCTCGCATTAGCATAAGAATCCTGCCTGGTAGTTGAGATTTCTGGGTGGGTTGTAGGTGTGGGGATTCTGTCAGCCCTGCCTTTGATTTGTTTACCTCTAGAGTGGGAAAGTGCATAGTTCCGTGAGATGGGAAAAGTGTGGATCGTGCTTCAGATTTCATCCTGACACTTTGAAATGACCAGTGTGTTGGTAATTATTTGCCATTTCCATGGCGTCTGGCACCGTAATAGTCATGAGGTCGGTCTCTGCATCCTGAAGCCTATGATGCTTTTTGCAGAGAAACCTCTGCTGAGGCCCAGGTAACTTGCTATTTCCCATAGCTGGCACAGGAGCCTTGGAAGATAGGATTGTTTTCAGTATTATTTCACCATTTTTTCACCACTGTTTCAAGAACGGGAGCCCTTTTCAACCGTTAGCGGAAGAATCCTTCTTTGGAGATGAGATATTTTTCTGGGGTGGCAAGTGCAGGGCCTCTGTCAGTCCTGGGTTTGTTGGACTAGCGCCAGACATGAGAAGTGCGCCTTTGTGGGACAGGTGAATAGTGCGGATCCTGTTTCAGTCTAAAGACTGAAACAGGATCCGCACTTTTCACCGTTCCTTTCAGAATCATTTGATTCATCAGCTAGGAATGGCGATTGCTTCTCCAGACCAATCGAAGGCTAGGCCAAAGTACCTCGATCTTTCCAAGAGGTGTGTGGCCCAACTTTTGAAAGAACCGCTAAGTGGAGAACTATTTGGTATTTTTCCGAAGCACTTTTCACCGTAGTTGTCATAAGGTTGGTCTCTGCATCCTTAAGCATACGAGAGTTTTCACAGACGAAACAGGCTGAGGCCCAGTAATCTTGGCATTTCCAATAGTTTGTCCTAGAGACTAGCAAGAAAGTGTTCTTTTAAGTATTATTTCGTTGTGGTTTCAGCATTATTTTCAGAACATGAGCAGGGTTCACGCATTAGCATAAGAATCCTGCCTGGTAGTTGAGATTTCTGGGTGGGGTATAAGTTGGGGGATTCTGTCAGCCCTGCCTTTGATTTGTTTACCTCCAGAGTTGCAAAGTGCATAATTGCGTGAGATGGGAAAAGTGTGGATCGTGCTTCAGATTTCATCCTGACACTTTGAAATGACCAGTGTGTTGGTAATTATTTGCCATTTCCATGGCGTTTGGCCCCGTAATAGTCATGAGGTCGGTCTCTGCATCCTGAAGCCTATGATGCTTTTTGCAGAGAAACCTCTGCTGAGGCCCAGGTAACTTGCTATTTCCCATAGCTGGCACAGGAGCCTTGGAAGATAGGATTGTTTTCAGTATTATTTCACCATTTTTTCACCACTGTTTCAAGAATCGGAGCCCTTTTCAACCGTTAGCGGAAGAATCCTTCTTTGGAGATGAGATATTTTTCTGGGGTGGCAAGTGCAGGGCCTCTGTCAGTCCTGGGTTTGTTGGACTAGCGCCAGACATGAGAAGTGCGCCTTTGTGGGACAGGTGAATAGTGCGGATCCTGTTTGCGTCTAAAGACTGAAAAAGGATCCGCACTTTTCACCGTTCCTTTGAGAATCATTTGATTCATCAGCTAGGAATGGCGATTGCTTCTCCAGACCAATCGAAGGCTAGGCCAAAGTACCTCGATCTTTCCAAGAGGTGTGTGACGCAACTTTTGAAAGAACCGCTAAGTGGAGAACTATTTGGTATTTTTCCGAAGCACTTTTCACCGTAATTGTCCTAAGGTTGGTCTCTGCATCCTTAAGTATACGAGAGTTTTCACAGACGAAACAGGCTGAGGCCCAGTAATCTTGGCATTTCCAATAGTTGGTCCTAGAGACTAAGAAGAAAGTGTTTTTTTAAGTATTATTCCGTTGTGGTTTCAGCATTATTTTCAGAACCCGAGCAGGGTTCTCGCATTAGCATAAGAATCCTGCCTGGTAGTTGAGATTTCATGGTGGGGGGTAAGTGTGGGGCTTCTGTCAGCCCTGCCTTTGATTTGTTTACCTCCAGAGTTGGAAAGTGCATATTTGCGTGAGATGGGAAAAGTGTGGATCGTGCTTCAGATTTCATCCTGACACTTTGAAATGACCAGTGTGTTGGTAATTATTTGCCATTTCCATGGCGTTTGGCCCCGTAATAGTCATGAGGTCGGTCTCTGCATCCTGAAGCCTATGATGCTTTTTGCAGAGAAACCTCTGCTGAGGCCCAGGTAACTTGCTGTTTCCCATAGCTGGCACAGGAGCCTTGGAAGATAGGATTGTTTGCAGTATTATTTCACCATTTTTTCACCACTGTTTCAAGAACGGGAGCCCTTTTCAACCGTTAGCGGAAGAATCCTTCTTTGGAGATGAGATATTTTTCTGGGTTGGCAAGTGCAGGGCCTCTGTCAGTCCTGGGTTTGTTGGACTAGCGCCAGACATGAGAAGTGCGCCTTTGTGGGACAGGTGAATAGTGCGGATCCTGTTTCAGTCTAAAGACTGAAACAGGATCCGCACTTTTCACCGTTCCTTTCAGAATCATTTGATTCATCAGCTAGGAATGGCGATTGCTTCTCCAGACCAATCGAAGGCTAGGCCAAAGTACCTCGATCTTTCCAAGAGGTGTGTGGCCCAACTTTTGAAAGAACCGCTAAGTGGAGAACTATTTGGTATTTTTCCTAAGCACTTTTCACCGTAATTGTCCTAAGGTTGGTCTCTGCATCCTTAAGCATACCAGAGTTTTCACAGACGAAACAGGCTGAGGCCCATTAATCTTGGCATTTCCAATAGTTGGTCCTAGAGACTACCAAGAAAGTGTTCTTTTAAGTATTATTCTGTTGTGGTTTCAACATTATTTTCAGAACCCGAGCAGGGTTCTCGTATTAGCATAAGAATTCTGCCTGGTAGTTGAGATTTCATGGTGGGGTGTAAGTGCGGGGCTTCTGTCAGCCCTGCCTTTGATTTGTTTACCTCCAGAGTTGGAAAGTGCATATTTGCGTGAGATGGGAAAAGTGTGGATCGTGCTTCAGATTTCATCCTGACACCTTGAAATGACCAGTGTGTTGGTAATTATTTGCCATTTCCATGGCGTTTGGCCCCGTAATAGTCATGAGGTCGGTCTCTGCATCCTTAAGGCTATGATGCTTTTTGCAGAGAAACCTCTGCTGAGGCCCAGGTAACTTGCTATTTCCCATAGCTGGCACAGGAGCCTTGGAAGATAGGATTGTTTTCAGTATTATTTCACCATTTTTTCACCACTGTTTCAAGAACGGGAGCCCTTTTCAACCGTTAGCGGAAAAATCCTTCTTTGGAGATGAGATATTTTTCTGGGGTGGCAAGTGCAGGGCCTCTGTCAGTCCTGGGTTTGTTGGACTAGCGCCAGACATGAGAAGTGCGCCTTTGTGGGACAGATGAATAGTGCGGATCCTGTTTCAGTCTAAAGACTGAAACAGGATCCGCACTTTTCACCGTTCCTTTCAGAATCATTTGATTCATCAGCTAGGAATGGCGATTGCTTCTCCAGACCAATCGAAGGCTAGGCCAAAGTAACTCGATCTTTCAAAGAGGTGTGTGGCCCAACTTTTGAAAGAACCGCTAAGTGGAGAACTATTTGGTATTTTTCCTAAGCACTTTTCACCGTAATTGTCCTAAGGTTGGTCTCTGCATCCTTAAGCATACCAGAGTCTTCACAGACGAAACAGGCTGAGGCCCAGTAATCTTGGCATTTCCAATAGTTGGTCCTAGAGACTACCAAGAAAGTTTTCTTTTAAGTATTATTCCTTTGTGGTTTCAGCATTATTTTCAGGACCCGAGCAGGGTTCTCGCATTAGCATAAGAATCCTGCCTGGTAGTTGAGATTTCTGTGTGGGGTGTAAGTGTGGGGCTTCTATCAGCCCTGCCTTTGATTTGTTTACCTCCAGAGTTGGAAAGTGCATAGTTGCGTGAGATGGGAAAAGTGTGGATCGTGCTTCCGATTTCATCCAGACACTTTGAAATGAGCAGTGTGTTGGTAATTATTTGCCATTTCCATGGCGTTTGGCACCGTAATAGTCATGAGGTGGGTCTCTGCATCCTGAAACCTATGATGCTTTTTGCAGAGAAACCTCTGCTGAGGCCCAGGTAACTTGCTATTTCCCATAGCAGGCACAGGAGCCTTGGAAGATAGGATTGTTTTCAGTATTATTTCACCATTTTTTCACCACTGTTTCAAGAACGGGAGCCCTTTTCAACCGTTAGCGGAAGAATCCTTCTTTGGAGATGAGATATTTTTCTGGGGTGGCAAGTGCAGGGCCTCTGTCAGTCCTGGGTTTGTTGGACTAGCGCCAGACATGAGAAGTGCGCCATTGTGGGACAGGTGAATAGTGCGGATCCTGTTTCAGTCTAAAGACTGAAACAGGATCCGCACTTTTCACCGTTCCTTTCAGAATCATTTGATTCATCAGCTAGGAATGGCGATTGCTTCTCCAGACCAATCGAAGGCTAGGCCAAAGTAACTCGATCTTTCCAAGAGGTGTGTGGCCCAACTTTTGAAAGAACCGCTAAGTGGAGAACTATTTGGTATTTTTCCGAAGCACTTTTCACCGCAATTGTCATAAGGTTGGTCTCTGCATACTTAAGCATACGAGAGTTTTCACAGACGAAACAGGCTGAGGCCCAGTAATCTTGGCATTTCCAATAGTTGGTCCTAGAGACTACCAAGAAAGTGTTTTTTTAAATATTATTCCATTGTGGTTTCAGCATTATTTTCAGAACCCGAGCAGGGTTCTCGCATTAGCATAAGAATCCTGCCTGGTAGTTGAGATTTCTGGGTGGGTTGTAGGTGTGGGGATTCTGTCAGCCCTGCCTTTGATTTGTTTACCTCTAGAGTGGGAAACTGCATAGTTCCGTGAGATGGGAAAAGTGTGGATCGTGCTTCAGATTTCATCCTGACACTTTGAAATGACCAGTGTGTTGGTAATTATTTGCCATTTCCATGGCGTCTGGCACCGTAATAGTCATGAGGTCGGTCTCTGCATCCTGAAGCCTATGATGCTTTTTGCAGAGAAACCTCTGCTGAGGCCCAGGTAACTTGCTATTTCCCATAGCAGGCACAGGAGCCTTGGAAGATAGGATTGTTTTCAGTATTATTTCACCATTTTTTCACCACTGTTTCAAGAACGGGAGCCCTTTTCAACCGTTAGCGGAAGAATCCTTCTTTGGAGATGAGATATTTTTCTGGGGTGGCAAGTGCAGGGCCTCTGTCAGTCCTGGGTTTGTTGGACTAGCGCCAGACATGAGAATTGCGCCATTGTGGGACAGGTGAATAGTGCGGATCCTGTTTCAGTCTAAAGACTGAAACAGGATCCGCACTTTTCACCGTTCCTTTCAGAATCATTTGATTCATCAGCTAGGAATGGCGATTGCTTCTCCAGACCAATCGAAGGCTAGGCCAAAGTAACTCGATCTTTCAAAGAGGTGTGTGGCCCAACTTTTGAAAGAACCGCTAAGTGGAGAACTATTTGGTATTTTTCCTAAGCACTTTTCACCGTAATTGTCCTAAGGTTGGTCTCTGCATCCTTAAGCATACCAGAGTCTTCACAGACGAAACAGGCTGAGGCCCAGTAATCTTGGCATTTCCAATAGTTGGTCCTAGAGACTACCAAGAAAGTGTTCTTTTAAGTATTATTCCTTTGTGGTTTCAGCATTATTTTCAGTACCCGAGCAGGGTTCTCGCATTAGCATAAGAATCCTGCCTGGTAGTTGAGATTTCTGTGTGGGGTGTAAGTGTGGGGCTTCTATCAGCCCTGCCTTTGATTTGTTTACCTCTAGAGTGGGAAAGTGCATAGTTCCGTGAGATGGGAAAAGTGTGGATCGTGCTTCAGATTTCATCCTGACACTTTGAAATGACCAGTGTGTTGGTAATTATTTGCCATTTCCATGGCGTCTGGCACCGTAATAGTCATGAGGTCGGTCTCTGCATCCTGAAGCCTATGATGCTTTTTGCAGAGAAACCTCTGCTGAGGCCCAGGTAACTTGCTATTTCCCATAGCTGGCACAGGAGCCTTGGAAGATAGGATTGTTTTCAGTATTATTTCACCATTTTTTCACCACTGTTTCAAGAACGGGAGCCCTTTTCAACCGTTAGCGGAAGAATCCTTCTTTGGAGATGAGATATTTTTCTGGGGTGGCAAGTGCAGGGCCTCTGTCAGTCCTGGGTTTGTTGGACTAGCGCCAGACATGAGAAGTGCGCCTTTGTGGGACAGGTGAATAGTGCGGATCCTGTTTGCGTCTAAAGACTGAAACAGGATCGGCACTTTTCACCGTTCCTTTCAGAATCATTTGATTCATCAGCTAGGAATGGCGATTGCTTCTCCAGACCAATCGAAGGCTAGGCCAAACTACCTCGATCTTTCCAAGAGGTGTGTGGCCCAACTTTTGAAAGAACCGCTAAGTGGAGAACTATTTGGTATTTTTCCGAAGCACTTTTCACCGTAGTTGTCATAAGGTTGGTCTCTGCATCCTTAAGCATACGAGAGTTTTCACAGACGAAACAGGCTGAGGCCCAGTAATCTTGGCATTTCCAATAGTTGGTCCTAGAGACTAGCAAGAAAGTGTTCTTTTAAGTATTATTTCGTTGTGGTTTCAGCATTATTTTCAGAACATGAGCAGGGTTCACGCATTAGCATAAGAATCCTGCCTGGTAGTTGAGATTTCTGGGTGGGGTATAAGTTGGGGGATTCTGTCAGCCCTGCCTTTGATTTGTTTACCTCCAGAGTTGCAAAGTGCATAATTGCGTGAGATGGGAAAAGTGTGGATCGTGCTTCAGATTTCATCCTGACACTTTGAAATGACCAGTGTGTTGGTAATTATTTGCCATTTCCATGGCGTTTGGCCCCGTAATAGTCATGAGGTCGGTCTCTGCATCCTGAAGCCTATGATGCTTTTTGCAGAGAAACCTCTGCTGAGGCCCAGGTAACTTGCTGTTTCCCATAGCTGGCACAGGAGCCTTGGAAGATAGGATTGTTTGCAGTATTATTTCACCATTTTTTCACCACTGTTTCAAGAACGGGAGCCCTTTTCAACCGTTAGCGGAAGAATCCTTCTTTGGAGATGAGATATTTTTCTGGGTTGGCAAGTGCAGGGCCTCTGTCAGTCCTGGGTTTGTTGGACTAGCGCCAGACATGAGAAGTGCGCCTTTGTGGGACAGGTGAATAGTGCGGATCCTGTTTCAGTCTAAAGACTGAAACAGGATCCGCACTTTTCACCGTTCCTTTCAGAATCATTTGATTCATCAGCTAGGAATGGCGATTGCTTCTCCAGACCAATCGAAGGCTAGGCCAAAGTACCTCGATCTTTCCAAGATGTGTGTGGCCCAACTTTTGAAAGAACCGCTAAGTGGAGAACTATTTGGTATTTTTCCTAAGCACTTTTCACCGTAATTGTCCTAAGGTTGGTCTCTGCATCCTTAAGCATACCAGAGTTTTCACAGACGAAACAGGCTGAGGCCCATTAATCTTGGCATTTCCAATAGTTGGTCCTAGAGACTACCAAGAAAGTGTTCTTTTAAGTATTATTCTGTTGTGGTTTCAACATTATTTTCAGAACCCGAGCAGGGTTCTCGTATTAGCATAAGAATTCTGCCTGGTAGTTGAGATTTCATGGTGGGGTGTAAGTGCGGGGCTTATGTCAGCCCTGCCTTTGATTTGTTTACCTCCAGAGTTGGAAAGTGCATATTTGCGTGAGATGGGAAAAGTGTGGATCGTGCTTCAGATTTCATCCTGACACCTTGAAATGACCAGTGTGTTGGTAATTATTTGCCATTTCCATGGCGTTTGGCCCCGTAATAGTCATGAGGTCGGTCTCTGCATCCTGAAGGCTATGATGCTTTTTGCAGAGAAACCTCTGCTGAGGCCCAGGTAACTTGCTATTTCCCATAGCTGGCACAGGAGCCTTGGAAGATAGGATTGTTTTCAGTATTATTTCACCATTTTTTCACCACTGTTTCAAGAACGGGAGCCCTTTTCAACCGTTAGCGGAAAAATCCTTCTTTGGAGATGAGATATTTTTCTGGGGTGGCAAGTGCAGGGCCTCTGTCAGTCCTGGGTTTGTTGGACTAGCGCCAGACATGAGAAGTGCGCCTTTGTGGGACAGATGAATAGTGCGGATCCTGTTTCAGTCTAAAGACTGAAACAGGATCCGCACTTTTCACCGTTCCTTTGAGAATCATTTGATTCATCAGCTAGGAATGGCGATTGCTTCTCCAGACCAATCGAAGGCTAGGCCAAAGTAACTCGATCTTTCAAAGAGGTGTGTGGCCCAACTTTTGAAAGAACCGCTAAGTGGAGAACTATTTGGTATTTTTCCTAAGCACTTTTCACCGTAATTGTCCTAAGGTTGGTCTCTGCATCCTTAAGCATACCAGAGTCTTCACAGACGAAACAGGCTGAGGCCCAGTAATCTTGGCATTTCCAATAGTTGGTCCTAGAGACTACCAAGAAAGTGTTCTTTTAAGTATTATTCCTTTGTGGTTTCAGCATTATTTTCAGTACCCGAGCAGGGTTCTCGCATTAGCATAAGAATCCTGCCTGGTAGTTGAGATTTCTGTGTGGGGTGTAAGTGTGGGGCTTCTATCAGCCCTGCCTTTGATTTGTTTACCTCCAGAGTTGGAAAGTGCATAGTTGCGTGAGATGGGAAAAGTGTGGATCGTGCTTCCGATTTCATCCAGACACTTTGAAATGAGCAGTGTGTTGGTAATTATTTGCCATTTCCATGGCGTTTGGCCCCGTAATAGTCATGAGGTGGGTCTCTGCATCCTGAAACCTATGATGCTTTTTGCAGAGAAACCTCTGCTGAGGCCCAGGTAACTTGCTATTTCCCATAGCAGGCACAGGAGCCTTGGAAGATAGGATTGTTTTCAGTATTATTTCACCATTTTTTCACCACTGTTTCAAGAACGGGAGCCCTTTTCAACCGTTAGCGGAAGAATCCTTCTTTGGAGATGAGATATTTTTCTGGGGTGGCAAGTGCAGGGCCTCTGTCAGTCCTGGGTTTGTTGGACTAGCGCCAGACATGAGAAGTGCGCCTTTGTGGGACAGGTGAATAGTGCGGATCCTGTTTCAGTCTAAAGACTGAAACAGGATCCGCACTTTTCACCGTTCCTTTCAGAATCATTTGATTCATCAGCTAGGAATGGCGATTGCTTCTCCAGACCAATCGAAGGCTAGGCGAAAGTAACTCGATCTTTCCAAGAGGTGTGTGGCCCAACTTTTGAAAGAACCGCTAAGTGGAGAACTATTTGGTATTTTTCCGAAGCACTTTTCACCGCAATTGTCATAAGGTTGGTCTCTGCATACTTAAGCATACGAGAGTTTTCACAGACGAAACAGGCTGAGGCCCAGTAATCTTGGCATTTCCAATAGTTGGTCCTAGAGACTACCAAGAAAGTGTTTTTTTAAATATTATTCCATGTGGTTTCAGCATTATTTTCAGAACCCGAGCAGGGTTCTCGCATTAGCATAAGAATCCTGCCTGGTAGTTGAGATTTCTGGGTGGGTTGTAGGTGTGGGGATTCTGTCAGCCCTGCCTTTGATTTGTTTACCTCTAGAGTGGGAAAGTGCATAGTTCCGTGAGATGGGAAAAGTGTGGATCGTGCTTCAGATTTCATCCTGACACTTTGAAATGACCAGTGTGTTGGTAATTATTTGCCATTTCCATGGCGTCTGGCACCGTAATAGTCATGAGGTCGGTCTCTGCATCCTGAAGCCTATGATGCTTTTTGCAGAGAAACCTCTGCTGAGGCCCAGGTAACTTGCTATTTCCCATAGCAGGCACAGGAGCCTTGGAAGATAGGATTGTTTTCAGTATTATTTCACCATTTTTTCACCACTGTTTCAAGAACGGGAGCCCTTTTCAACCGTTAGCGGAAGAATCCTTCTTTGGAGATGAGATATTTTTCTGGGGTGGCAAGTGCAGGGCCTCTGTCAGTCCTGGGTTTGTTGGACTAGCACCAGACATGAGAAGTGCGCCATTGTGGGACAGATGAATAGTGCGGATCCTGTTTCAGTCTAAAGACTGAAACAGGATCCGCACTTTTCACCGTTCCTTTGAGAATCATTTGATTCATCAGCTAGGAATGGCGATTGCTTCTCCAGACCAATCGAAGGCTAGGCCAAAGTACCTCGATCTTTCCAAGAGGTGTGTGACGCAACTTTTGAAAGAACCGCTAAGTGGAGAACTATTTGGTATTTTTCCGAAGCACTTTTCACCGTAATTGTCCTAAGGTTGGTCTCTGCATCCTTAAGTATACGAGAGTTTTCACAGACGAAACAGGCTGAGGCCCAGTAATCTTGGCATTTCCAATAGTTGGTCCTAGAGACTAAGAAGAAAGTGTTTTTTTAAGTATTATTCCGTTGTGGTTTCAGCATTATTTTCAGAACCCGAGCAGGGTTCTCGCATTAGCATAAGAATCCTGCCTGGTAGTTGAGATTTCATGGTGGGGGGTAAGTGCGGGGCTTCTGTCAGCCCTGCCTTTGATTTGTTTACCTCCAGAGTTGGAAAGTGCATAGTTGCGTGAGATGGGAAAAGTGTGGATCGTGCTTCAGATTTCATCCTGACACTTTGAAATGACCAGTGTGTTGGTAATTATTTGCCATTTCCATGGCGTTTGGCCCCGTAATAGTCATGAGGTCGGTCTCTGCATCCTGAAGCCTATGATGCTTTTTGCAGAGAAACCTCTGCTGAGGCCCAGGTAACTTGCTGTTTCCCATAGCTGGCACAGGAGCCTTGGAAGATAGGATTGTTTGCAGTATTATTTCACCATTTTTTCACCACTGTTTGAAGAACGGGAGCCCTTTTCAACCGTTAGCGGAAGAATCCTTCTTTGGAGATGAGATATTTTTCTGGCGTGGCAAGTGCAGGGTCTCTGTCAGTCCTGGGTTTGTTGGACTAGCGCCAGACATGAGAAGTGCGCCTTTGTGGGACAGGTGAATAGTGCGGATCCTGTTTCAGTCTAAAGACTGAAACAGGATCCGCACTTTTCACCGTTCCTTTCAGAATCATTTGATTCATCAGCTAGGAATGGCGATTGCTTCTCCAGACCAATCGAAGGCTAGGCCAAAGTACCTCGATCTTTCCAAGAGGTGTGTGGCCCAACTTTTGAAAGAACCGCTAAGTGGAGAACTATTTGGTATTTTTCCGAAGCACTTTTCACCGTAGTTGTCATAAGGTTGGTCTCTGCATCCTTAAGCATACGAGAGTTTTCACAGACGAAACAGGCTGAGGCCCAGTAATCTTGGCATTTCCAATAGTTTGTCCTAGAGACTAGCAAGAAAGTGTTCTTTTAAGTATTATTTCGTTGTGGTTTCAGCATTATTTTCAGAACATGAGCAGGGTTCTCGCATTAGCATAAGAATCCTGCCTGGTAGTTGAGATTTCTGGGTGGGGTATAAGTTGGGGGATTCTGTCAGCCCTGCCTTTGATTTGTTTACCTCCAGAGTTGCAAAGTGCATAATTGCGTGAGATGGGAAAAGTGTGGATCGTGCTTCAGATTTCATCCTGACACTTTGAAATGACCAGTGTGTTGGTAATTATTTGCCATTTCCATGGCGTTTGGCCCCGTAATAGTCATGAGGTCGGTCTCTGCATCCTGAAGCCTATGATGCTTTTTGCAGAGAAACCTCTGCTGAGGCCCAGGTAACTTGCTATTTCCCATAGCTGGCACAGGAGCCTTGGAAGATAGGATTGTTTTCAGTATTATTTCACCATTTTTTCACCACTGTTTCAAGAATCGGAGCCCTTTTCAACCGTTAGCGGAAGAATCCTTCTTTGGAGATGAGATATTTTTCTGGGGTGGCAAGTGCAGGGCCTCTGTCAGTCCTGGGTTTGTTGGACTAGCGCCAGACATGAGAAGTGCGCCTTTGTGGGACAGGTGAATAGTGCGGATCCTGTTTGCGTCTAAAGACTGAAAAAGGATCCGCACTTTTCACCGTTCCTTTGAGAATCATTTGATTCATCAGCTAGGAATGGCGATTGCTTCTCCAGACCAATCGAAGGCTAGGCCAAAGTACCTCGATCTTTCCAAGAGGTGTGTGACGCAACTTTTGAAAGAACCGCTAAGTGGAGAACTATTTGGTATTTTTCCGAAGCACTTTTCACCGTAATTGTCCTAAGGTTGGTCTCTGCATCCTTAAGTATACGAGAGTTTTCACAGACGAAACAGGCTGAGGCCCAGTAATCTTGGCATTTCCAATAGTTGGTCCTAGAGACTAAGAAGAAAGTGTTTTTTTAAGTATTATTCCGTTGTGGTTTCAGCATTATTTTCAGAACCCGAGCAGGGTTCTCGCATTAGCATAAGAATCCTGCCTGGTAGTTGAGATTTCATGGTGGGGGGTAAGTGCGGGGCTTCTGTCAGCCCTGCCTTTGATTTGTTTACCTCCAGAGTTGGAAAGTGCATAGTTGCGTGAGATGGGAAAAGTGTGGATCGTGCTTCAGATTTCATCCTGACACTTTGAAATGACCAGTGTGTTGGTAATTATTTGCCATTTCCATGGCGTTTGGCCCCGTAATAGTCATGAGGTCGGTCTCTGCATCCTGAAGCCTATGATGCTTTTTGCAGAGAAACCTCTGCTGAGGCCCAGGTAACTTGCTGTTTCCCATAGCTGGCACAGGAGCCTTGGAAGATAGGATTGTTTGCAGTATTATTTCACCATTTTTTCACCACTGTTTCAAGAACGGGAGCCCTTTTCAACCGTTAGCGGAAGAATCCTTCTTTGGAGATGAGATATTTTTCTGGGTTGGCAAGTGCAGGGCCTCTGTCAGTCCTGGGTTTGTTGGACGAGCGCCAGACATGAGAAGTGCGCCTTTGTGGGACAGGTGAATAGTGCGGATCCTGCTTCAGTCTAAAGACTGAAACAGGATCCGCACTTTTCACCGTTCCTTTCAGAATCATTTGATTCATCAGCTAGGAATGGCGATTGCTTCTCCAGACCAATCGAAGGCTAGGCCAAAGTACCTCGATCTTTCCAAGAGGTGTGTGGCCCAACTTTTGAAAGAACCGCTAAGTGGAGAACTATTTGGTATTTTTCCTAAGCACTTTTCACCGTAATTGTCCTAAGGTTGGTCTCTGCATCCTTAAGCATACCAGAGTTTTCACAGACGAAACAGGCTGAGGCCCATTAATCTTGGCATTTCCAATAGTTGGTCCTAGAGACTACCAAGAAAGTGTTCTTTTAAGTATTATTCTGTTGTGGTTTCAGCATTATTTTCAGAACCCGAGCAGGGTTCTCGTATTAGCATAAGAATTCTGCCTGGTAGTTGAGATTTCATGGTGGGGTGTAAGTGCGGGGCTTCTGTCAGCCCTGCCTTTGATTTGTTTACCTCCAGAGTTGGAAAGTGCATATTTGCGTGAGATGGGAAAAGTGTGGATCGTGCTTCAGATTTCATCCTGACACCTTGAAATGACCAGTGTGTTGGTAATTATTTGCCATTTCCATGGCGTTTGGCCCCGTAATAGTCATGAGGTCGGTCTCTGCATCCTGAAGGCTATGATGCTTTTTGCAGAGAAACCTCTGCTGAGGCCCAGGTAACTTGCTATTTCCCATAGCTGGCACAGGAGCCTTGGAAGATAGGATTGTTTTCAGTATTATTTCACCATTTTTTCACCACTGTTTCAAGAACGGGAGCCCTTTTCAACCGTTAGCGGAAAAATCCTTCTTTGGAGATGAGATAATTTTCTGGGGTGGCAAGTGCAGGGCCTCTGTCAGTCCTGGGTTTGTTGGACTAGCGCCAGACATGAGAAGTGCGCCTTTGTGGGACAGGTGAATAGTGCGGATCCTGTTTCAGTCTAAAGACTGAAACAGGATCCGCACTTTTCACCGTTCCTTTCAGAATCATTTGATTCATCAGCTAGGAATGGCGATTGCTTCTCCAGACCAATCGAAGGCTAGGCCAAAGTAACTCGATCTTTCAAAGAGGTGTGTGGCTCAACTTTTGAAAGAACCGCTAAGTGGAGAACTATTTGGTATTTTTCCTAAGCACTTTTCACCGTAATTGTCCTAAGGTTGGTCTCTGCATCCTTAAGCATACCAGAGTCTTCACAGACGAAACAGGCTGAGGCCCAGTAATCTTGGCATTTCCTATAGTTGGTCCTAGAGACTACCAAGAAAGTGTTCTTTTAAGTATTATTCCTTTGTGGTTTCAGCATTATTTTCAGTACCCGAGCAGGGTTCTCGCATTAGCATAAGAATCCTGCCTGGTAGTTGAGATTTCTGTGTGGGGTGTAAGTGTGGGGCTTCTATCAGCCCTGCCTTTGATTTGTTTACCTCCAGAGTTGGAAAGTGCATAGTTGCGTGAGATGGGAAAAGTGTGGATCGTGCTTCCGATTTCATCCAGACACTTTGAAATGAGCAGTGTGTTGGTAATTATTTGCCATTTCCATGTCGTTTGGCACCGTAATAGTCATGAGGTGGGTCTCTGCATCCTGAAACCTATGATGCTTTTTGCAGAGAAACCTCTGCTGAGGCCCAGGTAACTTGCTATTTCCCATAGCAGGCACAGGAGCCTTGGAAGATAGGATTGTTTTCAGTATTATTTCACCATTTTTTCACCACTGTTTCAAGAACGGGAGCCCTTTTCAACCGTTAGCGGAAGAATCCTTCTTTGGAGATGAGATATTTTTCTGGGTTGGCAAGTGCAGGGCCTCTGTCAGTCCTGGGTTTGTTGGACTAGCGCCAGACATGAGAAGTGCGCCTTTGTGGGACAGGTGAATAGTGCGGATCCTGTTTCAGTCTAAAGACTGAAACAGGATCCGCACTTTTCACCGTTCCTTTCAGAATCATTTGATTCATCAGCTAGGAATGGCGATTGCTTCTCCAGACCAATCGAAGGCTAGGCCAAAGTACCTCGATCTTTCCAAGAGGTGTGTGGCCCAACTTTTGAAAGAACCGCTAAGTGGAGAACTATTTGGTATTTTTCCTAAGCACTTTTCACCGTAATTGTCCTAAGGTTGGTCTCTGCATCCTTAAGCATACCAGAGTTTTCACAGACGAAACAGGCTGAGGCCCATTAATCTTGGCATTTCCAATAGTTGGTCCTAGAGACTACCAAGAAAGTGTTCTTTTAAGTATTATTCTGTTGTGGTTTCAGCATTATTTTCAGAACCCGAGCAGGGTTCTCGTATTAGCATAAGAATTCTGCCTGGTAGTTGAGATTTCATGGTGGGGTGTAAGTGCGGGGCTTCTGTCAGCCCTGCCTTTGATTTGTTTACCTCCAGAGTTGGAAAGTGCATATTTGCGTGAGATGGGAAAAGTGTGGATCGTGCTTCAGATTTCATCCTGACACCTTGAAATGACCAGTGTGTTGGTAATTATTTGCCATTTCCATGGCGTTTGGCACCGTAATAGTCATGAGGTCGGTCTCTGCATCCTGAAGCCTATGATGCTTTTTGCAGAGAAACCTCTGCTGAGGCCCAGGTAACTTGCTATTTCCCATAGCTGGCACAGGAGCCTTGGAAGATAGGATTGTTTTCAGTATTATTTCACCATTTTTTCACCACTGTTTCAAGAACGGGAGCCCTTTTCAACCGTTAGCGGAAAAATCCTTCTTTGGAGATGAGATATTTTTCTGGGGTGGCAAGTGCAGGGCCTCTGTCAGTCCTGGGTTTGTTGGACTAGCGCCAGACATGAGAAGTGCGCCTTTGTGGGACAGATGAATAGTGCGGATCCTGTTTCAGTCTAAAGACTGAAACAGGATCCGCACTTTTCACCGTTCCTTTCAGAATCATTTGATTCATCAGCTAGGAATGGCGATTGCTTCTCCAGACCAATCGAAGGCTAGGCCAAAGTAACTCGATCTTTCAAAGAGGTGTGTGGCCCAACTTTTGAAAGAACCGCTAAGTGGAGAACTATTTGGTATTTTTCCTAAGCACTTTTCACCGTAATTGTCCTAAGGTTGGTCTCTGCATCCTTAAGCATACCAGAGTCTTCACAGACGAAACAGGCTGAGGCCCAGTAATCTTGGCATTTCCAATAGTTGGTCCTAGAGACTACCAAGAAAGTGTTCTTTTAAGTATTATTCCTTTGTGGTTTCAGCATTATTTTCAGAACCCGAGCAGGGTTCTCGCATTAGCATAAGAATCCTGCCTGGTAGTTGAGATTTCTGTGTGGGGTGTAAGTGTGGGGCTTCTATCAGCCCTGCCTTTGATTTGTTTACCTCCAGAGTTGGAAAGTGCATAGTTGCGTTAGATGGGAAAAGTGTGGATCGTGCTTCCGATTTCATCCAGACACTTTGAAATGAGCAGTGTGTTGGTAATTATTTGCCATTTCCATGGCGTTTGGCACCGTAATAGTCATGAGGTGGGTCTCTGCATCCTGAAACCTATGATGCTTTTTGCAGAGAAACCTCTGCTGAGGCCCAGGTAACTTGCTATTTCCCATAGCAGGCACAGGAGCCTTGGAAGATAGGATTGTTTTCAGTATTATTTCACCATTTTTTCACCACTGTTTCAAGAACGGGAGCCCTTTTCAACCGTTAGCGGAAGAATCCTTCTTTGGAGATGAGATATTTTTCTGGGTTGGCAAGTGCAGGGCCTCTGTCAGTCCTGGGTTTGTTGGACTAGCGCCAGACATGAGAAGTGCGCCTTTGTGGGACAGGTGAATAGTGCGGATCCTGTTTCAGTCTAAAGACTGAAACAGGATCCGCACTTTTCACCGTTCCTTTCAGAATCATTTGATTCATCAGCTAGGAATGGCGATTGCTTCTCCAGACCAATCGAAGGCTAGGCCAAAGTACCTCGATCTTTCCAAGAGGTGTGTGGCCCAACTTTTGAAAGAACCGCTAAGTGGAGAACTATTTGGTATTTTTCCGAAGCACTTTTCACCGTAGTTGTCATAAGGTTGGTCTCTGCATCCTTAAGCATACGAGAGTTTTCACAGACGAAACAGGCTGAGGCCCAGTAATCTTGGCATTTCCAATAGTTTGTCCTAGAGACTAGCAAGAAAGTGTTCTTTTAAGTATTATTTCGTTGTGGTTTCAGCATTATTTTCAGAACATGAGCAGGGTTCACGCATTAGCATAAGAATCCTGCCTGGTAGTTGAGATTTCTGGGTGGGGTATAAGTTGGGGGATTCTGTCAGCCCTGCCTTTGATTTGTTTACCTCCAGAGTTGCAAAGTGCATAATTGCGTGAGATGGGAAAAGTGTGGATCGTGCTTCAGATTTCATCCTGACACTTTGAAATGACCAGTGTGTTGGTAATTATTTGCCATTTCCATGGCGTTTGGCCCCGTAATAGTCATGAGGTCGGTCTCTGCATCCTGAAGCCTATGATGCTTTTTGCAGAGAAACCTCTGCTGAGGCCCAGGTAACTTGCTATTTCCCATAGCTGGCACAGGAGCCTTGGAAGATAGGATTGTTTTCAGTATTATTTCACCATTTTTTCACCACTGTTTCAAGAATCGGAGCCCTTTTCAACCGTTAGCGGAAGAATCCTTCTTTGGAGATGAGATATTTTTCTGGGGTGGCAAGTGCAGGGCCTCTGTCAGTCCTGGGTTTGTTGGACTAGCGCCAGACATGAGAAGTGCGCCTTTGTGGGACAGGTGAATAGTGCGGATCCTGTTTGCGTCTAAAGACTGAAAAAGGATCCGCACTTTTCACCGTTCCTTTGAGAATCATTTGATTCATCAGCTAGGAATGGCGATTGCTTCTCCAGACCAATCGAAGGCTAGGCCAAAGTACCTCGATCTTTCCAAGAGGTGTGTGACGCAACTTTTGAAAGAACCGCTAAGTGGAGAACTATTTGGTATTTTTCCGAAGCACTTTTCACCGTAATTGTCCTAAGGTTGGTCTCTGCATCCTTAAGTATACGAGAGTTTTCACAGACGAAACAGGCTGAGGCCCAGTAATCTTGGCATTTCCAATAGTTGGTCCTAGAGACTAAGAAGAAAGTGTTTTTTTAAGTATTATTAGTTGTGGTTTCAGCATTATTTTCAGAACCCGAGCAGGGTTCTCGCATTAGCATAAGAATCCTGCCTGGTAGTTGAGATTTCATGGTGGGGGGTAAGTGCGGGGCTTCTGTCAGCCTGCCTTTGATTTGTTTACCTCCAGAGTTGGAAAGTGCATAGTTGCGTGAGATGGGAAAAGTGTGGATCGTGCTTCAGATTTCATCCTGACACTTTGAAATGACCAGTGTGTTGGTAATTATTTGCCATTTCCATGGCGTTTGGCCCCGTAATAGTCATGAGGTCGGTCTCTGCATCCTGAAGCCTATGATGCTTTTTGCAGAGAAACCTCTGCTGAGGCCCAGGTAACTTGCTGTTTCCCATAGCTGGCACAGGAGCCTTGGAAGATAGGATTGTTTCCAGTATTATTTCACCATTTTTTCACCACTGTTTCAAGAACGGGAGCCCTTTTCAACCGTTAGCGGAAGAATCCTTCTTTGGAGATGAGATATTTTTCTGGGTTGGCAAGTGCAGGGCCTCTGTCAGTCCTGGGTTTGTTGGACTAGCGCCAGACATGAGAAGTGCGCCTTTGTGGGACAGGTGAATAGTGCGGATCCTGTTTCAGTCTAAAGACTGAAACAGGATCCGCACTTTTCACCGTTCCTTTCAGAATCATTTGATTCATCAGCTAGGAATGGCGATTGCTTCTCCAGACCAATCGAAGGCTAGGCCAAAGTACCTCGATCTTTCCAAGAGGTGTGTGGCCCAACTTTTGAAAGAACCGCTAAGTGGAGAACTATTTGGTATTTTTCCTAAGCACTTTTCACCGTAATTGTCCTAAGGTTGGTCTCTGCATCCTTAAGCATACCAGAGTCTTCACAGACGAAACAGGCTGAGGCCCAGTAATCTTGGAATTTCCAATAGTTGGTCCTAGAGACTACCAAGAAAGTGTTCTTTTAAGTATTATTCCTTTGTGGTTTCAGCATTATTTTCAGTACCCGAGCAGGGTTCTCGCATTAGCATAAGAATCCTGCCTGGTAGTTGAGATTTCTGTGTGGGGTGTAAGTGTGGGGCTTCTATCAGCCCTGAATTGATTTGTTTACCTCCAGAGTTGGAAAGTGCATAGTTGCGTGAGATGGGAAAAGTGTGGATCGTGCTTCCGATTTCATCCAGACACTTTGAAATGACCAGTGTGTTGGTAATTATTTGCCATTTCCATGGCGTTTGGCACCGTAATAGTCATGAGGTGGGTCTCTGCATCCTGAAACCTATGATGCTTTTTGCAGAGAAACCTCTGCTGAGGCCCAGGTAACTTGCTATTTCCCATAGCAGGTACAGGAGCCTTGGAAGATAGGATTGTTTTCAGTATTATTTCACCATTTTTTCACCACTGTTTCAAGAACGGGAGCCCTTTTCAACCGTTAGCGGAAGAATCCTTCTTTGGAGATGAGATATTTTTCTGGGGTGGCAAGTGCAGGGCCTCTGTCAGTCCTGGGTTTGTTGGACTAGCGCCAGACATGAGAAGTGCGCCTTTGTGGGACAGGTGAATAGTGCGGATCCTGTTTCAGTCTAAAGACTGAAACAGGTTCCGTACTTTTCACCGTTCCTTTCAGAGTCATTTGATTCATCAGCTAGGAATGGCGATTGCTTCTCCAGACCAATCGAAGGCTAGGCCAAAGTACCTCGATCTTTCCAAGAGGTGTGTGGCCCAACTTTTGAAAGAACCGCTATGTGGAGAACTATTTGGTATTTTTCCTAAGCACTTTTCACCGTAATTGTCCTAAGGTTGGTCTCTGCATCCCTAAGCATACGAGAGTTTTCACAGATGAAACAGGCTGAGGCCCAGTAATCTTGGCATTTCCAATAGTTGGTCTTAGAGACTACCAAGAAAGTGTTCTTTTAAGTATTATTCCTTTGTGGTTTCAGCATTATTTTCAGTACCCGAGCTGGGTTTTCGCATTAGCATAAGAATCCTGCCTGGTAGTTGAGATTTCTGGGTGGGGTGTAAGTGCTGGGCTTCTGTCAGCCCTGCCTTTGATTTGTTAACCTCCAGAATTGGAAAGTGCATATTTGCGTGAGATGGGAAAAGTGTGGATCGTGCTTCAGATTTCATCCAGACACTTTGAAATGACCAGTGTGTTGGTAATTATTTGCCATTTCCATGGCGTTTGGCACCTTAATAGTCATGAGGTCGGTCTCTGCATCCTGAAGCCTATGATGCTTTTTGCAGAGAAACCTCTGCTGAGGCCCAGGTAACTTGCTATTTCCCATAGCTGGCACAGGAGCCTTGGAAGATAGGATTGTTTTCAGTATTATTTCACAGTTTTTTGACCACTGTTTCAAGAACGGGAGCCCTTTTCAAACGGTAGCGGAAGAATCCTTCTTTGGAGATGAGATATTTTTCTGGGGTGGCAAGTGCAGGGCCTCTGTCAGTCCTGGGTTTGTTGGACTAGCGCCAGACATGAGAAGTGCGCCTTTGTGGGACAGGTGAATAGTGCGGATCCTGTTTCAGTCTAAAGACAGAACAGGATCCGCACTTTTCACTGTTCCTTTCAGAATCATTTGATTCATAAGCTGGGAATGGCGATTGCTTCACCAGACCAATCGAAGGCTAGGCCAAAGTAACTCGATCTTTCCAAGAGGTGTGTGGCCCAACTTTTGAAAGAACCGCTAAGTGGAGAACTATTTGGTATTTTTCCGAAGCACTTTTCACCGTAGTTGTCATAAGGTTGGTCTCTGCATCCTTAAGCATACGAGAGTTTTCACAGACGAAACAGGCTGAGGCCCAGTAATCTTGGCATTTCCAATAGTTTGTCCTAGAGACTAGCAAGAAAGTGTTCTTTTAAGTATTATTCCGTTGTGGTTTCAGCATTATTTTCAGAACCCGAGCAGGGTTCTCGCATTAGCATAAGAATCCTGTCTGGTAGTTGAGATTTCTGGGGGGGGGTATAAGTTGGGGGATTCTGTCAGCCCTGCCTTTGATTTGTTTACCTCCAGAGTTGGAAAGTGCATAATTGCGTGAGATGGGAAAAGTGTAGATTGTGTTTCAGATTTCATACTGACATTTGAAATGATCAGTGTGTTGGTAATTATTTGCCATTTCCATGGCGTTTGGCACCGTAATAGTCATGAGGTCGGTCTCTGCATCCTGAAGCCTATGATGCTTTTTGCACAGAAACCTCTGCTGAGGCCCTGATAACTTGCTATTTCCCATAGCTGGCACAGGAGCCTTGGAAGATAGGATTGTTTGCAGTATTATTTCACCATTTTTTGACCACTGTTTCAAGAACGGGAGCCCTTTTCAACCGTTAGCGGAAGAATCCTTCTTTGGAGATGAGATATTTTTCTGGGGTGGCAAGTGCAGGGCCTCTGTCAGTCCTGGGTTTGTTGGACTAGCGCCAGACATGAGAAGTGCGCCTTTGTGGGACAGGTGAATAGTGCGGATCCTGTTTCAGTCTAAAGACTGAAACAGGATCCGCACTTTTCACCGTTCCTTTCAGAATCATTTGATTCATCAGCTAGGAATGCCGATTGCTTCTCCAGACCAATCGAAGGCTAGGCCAAAGTAACTCGATCTTTCCCAGAGGTGTGTGGCCCAACTTTTGAAAGAACCGCTAAATGGAGAAGTATTTGGTATTTTTCCTAAGCACTTTTCACCGTAATTGTCCTAAGGTTGGTCTCTGCATCCTTAAGCACACCAGAGTTTTCACAGACGAAACAGGCTGAGGCCCATTATTCTTGGCATTTCCAATAGTTGATCCTAGAGACTACCAAGAATGTGTTCTTTTAAGTATTATTCTGTTGCGGTTTCAGCATTATTTTCAGAACCCGAGCAGGGTTCTTGTATTAGCATAAGAATTCTGCCTGGTAGTTGAGATTTCATGGTGGGGTCTAAGTGCGGGGCTTCTGTCAGCCCTGCCTTTGATTTGTTTACCTCCAGAGTTGGAAAGTGCATATTTGCGTGAGATGGGAAAAGTGTGGATCGTGCTTCAGATTTCATCCAGACACTTTGAAATGACCAGTGTGTTGGTAATTATTTGCCATTTCCATGGCGTTTGGCACCTTAATAGTCATGAGGTCGGTCTCTGCATCCTGAAGCCTATGATGCTTTTTGCAGAGAAACCTCTGCTGAGGCCCAGGTAACTTGCTATTTCCCATAGCTGGCACAGGAGCCTTGGAAGATAGGATTGTTTTCAGTATTATTTCACAGTTTTTTGACCACTGTTTCAAGAACGGGAGCCCTTTTCAAACGGTAGCGGAAGAATCCTTCTTTGGAGATGAGATATTTTTCTGGGGTGGCAAGTGCAGGGCCTCTGTCAGTCCTGGGTTTGTTGGACTAGCGCCAGACATGAGAAGTGCGCCTTTGTGGGACAGGTGAATAGTGCGGATCCTGTTTCAGTCTAAAGACAGAACAGGATCCGCACTTTTCACTGTTCCTTTCAGAATCATTTGATTCATAAGCTGGGAATGGCGATTGCTTCACCAGACCAATAGAAGGCTAATCCAAAGTAACTCGATCTTTCCAAGAGGTGTGTGGCCCAACTTTTGAAAGAACCGCTAAGTGGAGAACTATTTGGTATTTTTCCGAAGCACTTTTCACCGTAGTTGTCATAAGGTTGGTCTCTGCATCCTTAAGCATACGAGAGTTTTCACAGACGAAACAGGCTGAGGCCCAGTAATCTTGGCATTTCCAAT
Organism: Lemur catta; assembly: GCF_020740605.2. NCBI lineage: Eukaryota > Metazoa > Chordata > Mammalia > Primates > Lemuridae > Lemur > Lemur catta. Next base: position 81,533,979 of record NC_059132.1, on the reverse strand, counting down.
AGTTTGTCCTAGAGACTAGCAAGAAAGTGTTCTTTTAAGTATTATTCCGTTGTGGTTTCAGCATTATTTTCAGAACCCGAGCAGGGTTCTCGCATTAGCATAAGAATCCTGTCTGGTAGTTGAGATTTCTGGGGGGGGGTATAAGTTGGGGGATTCTGTCAGCCCTGCCTTTGATTTGTTTACCTCCAGAGTTGGAAAGTGCATAATTGCGTGAGATGGGAAAAGTGTAGATTGTGTTTCAGATTTCATACTGACATTTGAAATGATCAGTGTGTTGGTAATTATTTGCCATTTCCATGGCGTTTGGCACCGTAATAGTCATGAGGTCGGTCTCTGCATCCTGAAGCCTATGATGCTTTTTGCACAGAAACCTCTGCTGAGGCCCTGATAACTTGCTATTTCCCATAGCTGGCACAGGAGCCTTGGAAGATAGGATTGTTTGCAGTATTATTTCACCATTTTTTGACCACTGTTTCAAGAACGGGAGCCCTTTTCAACCGTTAGCGGAAGAATCCTTCTTTGGAGATGAGATATTTTTCTGGGGTGGCAAGTGCAGGGCCTCTGTCAGTCCTGGGTTTGTTGGACTAGCGCCAGACATGAGAAGTGCGCCTTTGTGGGACAGGTGAATAGTGCGGATCCTGTTTCAGTCTAAAGACTGAAACAGGATCCGCACTTTTCACCGTTCCTTTCAGAATCATTTGATTCATCAGCTAGGAATGCCGATTGCTTCTCCAGACCAATCGAAGGCTAGGCCAAAGTAACTCGATCTTTCCCAGAGGTGTGTGGCCCAACTTTTGAAAGAACCGCTAAATGGAGAAGTATTTGGTATTTTTCCTAAGCACTTTTCACCGTAATTGTCCTAAGGTTGGTCTCTGCATCCTTAAGCACACCAGAGTTTTCACAGACGAAACAGGCTGAGGCCCATTAATCTTGGCATTTCCAATAGTTGATCCTAGAGACTACCAAGAATGTGTTCTTTTAAGTATTATTCTGTTGCGGTTTCAGCATTATTTTCAGAACCCGAGCAGGGTTCTTGTATTAGCATAAGAATTCTGCCTGGTAGTTGAGATTTCATGGTGGGGTCTAAGTGCGGGGCTTCTGTCAGCCCTGCCTTTGATTTGTTTACCTCCAGAGTTGGAAAGTGCATATTTGCGTGAGATGGGAAAAGTGTGGATCGTGCTTCAGATTTCATCCAGACACTTTGAAATGACCAGTGTGTTGGTAATTATTTGCCATTTCCATGGCGTTTGGCACCTTAATAGTCATGAGGTCGGTCTCTGCATCCTGAAGCCTATGATGCTTTTTGCAGAGAAACCTCTGCTGAGGCCCAGGTAACTTGCTATTTCCCATAGCTGGCACAGGAGCCTTGGAAGATAGGATTGTTTTCAGTATTATTTCACAGTTTTTTGACCACTGTTTCAAGAACGGGAGCCCTTTTCAAACGGTAGCGGAAGAATCCTTCTTTGGAGATGAGATATTTTTCTGGGGTGGCAAGTGCAGGGCCTCTGTCAGTCCTGGGTTTGTTGGACTAGCGCCAGACATGAGAAGTGCGCCTTTGTGGGACAGGTGAATAGTGCGGATCCTGTTTCAGTCTAAAGACAGAACAGGATCCGCACTTTTCACTGTTCCTTTCAGAATCATTTGATTCATAAGCTGGGAATGGCGATTGCTTCACCAGACCAATAGAAGGCTAATCCAAAGTAACTCGATCTTTCCAAGAGGTGTGTGGCCCAACTTTTGAAAGAACCGCTAAGTGGAGAACTATTTGGTATTTTTCCGAAGCACTTTTCACCGTAGTTGTCATAAGGTTGGTCTCTGCATCCTTAAGCATACGAGAGTTTTCACAGACGAAACAGGCTGAGGCCCAGTAATCTTGGCATTTCCAATAGTTTGTCCTAGAGACTAGCAAGAAAGTGTTCTTTTAAGTATTATTCCGTTGTGGTTTCAGCATTATTTTCAGAACCCGAGCAGGGTTCTCGCATTAGCATAAGAATCCTGTCTGGTAGTTGAGATTTCTGGGGGGGGGTATAAGTTGGGGGATTCTGTCAGCCCTGCCTTTGATTTGTTTACCTCCAGAGTTGGAAAGTGCATAATTGCGTGAGATGGGAAAAGTGTAGATTGTGTTTCAGATTTCATACTGACATTTGAAATGATCAGTGTGTTGGTAATTATTTGCCATTTCCATGGCGTTTGGCACCGTAATAGTCATGAGGTCGGTCTCTGCATCCTGAAGCCTATGATGCTTTTTGCACAGAAACCTCTGCTGAGGCCCTGATAACTTGCTATTTCCCATAGCTGGCACAGGAGCCTTGGAAGATAGGATTGTTTGCAGTATTATTTCACCATTTTTTGACCACTGTTTCAAGAACGGGAGCCCTTTTCAACCGTTAGCGGAAGAATCCTTCTTTGGAGATGAGATATTTTTCTGGGGTGGCAAGTGCAGGGCCTCTGTCAGTCCTGGGTTTGTTGGACTAGCGCCAGACATGAGAAGTGCGCCTTTGTGGGACAGGTGAATAGTGCGGATCCTGTTTCAGTCTAAAGACTGAAACAGGATCCGCACTTTTCACCGTTCCTTTCAGAATCATTTGATTCATCAGCTAGGAATGCCGATTGCTTCTCCAGACCAATCGAAGGCTAGGCCAAAGTAACTCGATCTTTCCCAGAGGTGTGTGGCCCAACTTTTGAAAGAACCGCTAAATGGAGAAGTATTTGGTATTTTTCCTAAGCACTTTTCACCGTAATTGTCCTAAGGTTGGTCTCTGCATCCTTAAGCACACCAGAGTTTTCACAGACGAAACAGGCTGAGGCCCATTAATCTTGGCATTTCCAATAGTTGATCCTAGAGACTACCAAGAATGTGTTCTTTTAAGTATTATTCTGTTGCGGTTTCAGCATTATTTTCAGAACCCGAGCAGGGTTCTTGTATTAGCATAAGAATTCTGCCTGGTAGTTGAGATTTCATGGTGGGGTCTAAGTGCGGGGCTTCTGTCAGCCCTGCCTTTGATTTGTTTACCTCCAGAGTTGGAAAGTGCATATTTGCGTGAGATGGGAAAAGTGTGGATCGTGCTTCAGATTTCATCCTGACACTTTGAAATGACCAGTGTGTTGGTAATTATTTGCCATTTCCATGGCGTTTGGCACCGTAATAGTCATGAGGTCGGTCTCTGCATCCTGAAGCCTATGATGCTTTTTGCAGAGAAACCTCTGCTGAGGCCCAGGTAACTTGCTATTTCCCATAGCTGGCACAGGAGCCTTGGAAGATAGGATTGTTTTCAGTATTATTTCACAGTTTTTTGACCACTGTTTCAAGAACGGGAGCCCTTTTCAAACGGTAGCGGAAGAATCCTTCTTTGGAGATGAGATATTTTTCTGGGGTGGCAAGTGCAGGGCCTCTGTCAGTCCTGGGTTTGTTGGACTAGCGCCAGACATGAGAAGTGCGCCTTTGTGGGACAGGTGAATAGTGCGGATCCTGTTTCAGTCTAAAGACAGAACAGGATCCGCACTTTTCACTGTTCCTTTCAGAATCATTTGATTCATAAGCTGGGAATGGCGTTTGCTTCACCAGACCAATCGAAGGCTAGGCCAAAGTAACTCGATCTTTCCAAGAGGTGTGTGGCCCAACTTTTGAAAGAACCGCTAAGTGGAGAACTATTTGGTATTTTTCCGAAGCACTTTTCACCGTAGTTGTCATAAGGTTGGTCTCTGCATCCTTAAGCATACGAGAGTTTTCACAGACGAAACAGGCTGAGGCCCAGTAATCTTGGCATTTCCAATAGTTTGTCCTAGAGACTAGCAAGAAAGTGTTCTTTTAAGTATTATTCCGTTGTGGTTTCAGCATTATTTTCAGAACCCGAGCAGGGTTCTCGCATTAGCATAAGAATCCTGTCTGGTAGATGAGATTTCTGGGGGGGGGTATAAGTTGGGGGATTCTGTCAGCCCTGCCTTTGATTTGTTTACCTCCAGAGTTGGAAAGTGCATAATTGCGTGAGATGGGAAAAGTGTAGATTGTGTTTCAGATTTCATACTGACATTTGAAATGATCAGTGTGTTGGTAATTATTTGCCATTTCCATGGCGTTTGGCACCGTAATAGTCATGAGGTCGGTCTCTGCATCCTGAAGCCTATGATGCTTTTTGCACAGAAACCTCTGCTGAGGCCCTGATAACTTGCTATTTCCCATAGCTGGCACAGGAGCCTTGGAAGATAGGATTGTTTGCAGTATTATTTCACCATTTTTTGACCACTGTTTCAAGAACGGGAGCCCTTTTCAACCGTTAGCGGAAGAATCCTTCTTTGGAGATGAGATATTTTTCTGGGGTGGCAAGTGCAGGGCCTCTGTCAGTCCTGGGTTTGTTGGACTAGCGCCAGACATGAGAAGTGCGCCTTTGTGGGACAGGTGAATAGTGCGGATCCTGTTTCAGTCTAAAGACTGAAACAGGATCCGCACTTTTCACCGTTCCTTTCAGAATCATTTGATTCATCAGCTAGGAATGCCGATTGCTTCTCCAGACCAATCGAAGGCTAGGCCAAAGTAACTCGATCTTTCCCAGAGGTGTGTGGCCCACCTTTTGAAAGAACCGCTAAATGGAGAAGTATTTGGTATTTTTCCTAAGCACTTTTCACCGTAATTGTCCTAAGGTTGGTCTCTGCATCCTTAAGCACACCAGAGTTTTCACAGACGAAACAGGCTGAGGCCCATTAATCTTGGCATTTCCAATAGTTGATCCTAGAGACTACCAAGAATGTGTTCTTTTAAGTATTATTCTGTTGCGGTTTCAGCATTATTTTCAGAACCCGAGCAGGGTTCTTGTATTAGCATAAGAATTCTGCCTGGTAGTTGAGATTTCATGGTGGGGTCTAAGTGCGGGGCTTCTGTCAGCCCTGCCTTTGATTTGTTTACCTCCAGAGTTGGAAAGTGCATATTTGCGTGAGATGGGAAAAGTGTGGATCGTGCTTCAGATTTCATCCTGACACTTTGAAATGACCAGTGTGTTGGTAATTATTTGCCATTTCCATGGCGTTTGGCACCGTAATAGTCATGAGGTCGGTCTCTGCATCCTGAAGCCTATGATGCTTTTTGCAGAGAAACCTCTACTGAGGCCCAGGTAACTTGCTATTTCCCATAGCTGGCACAGGAGCCTTGGAAGATAGGATTGTTTTCAGTATTAATTAACCATTTTTTCACCACTGTTTCAAGAACGGGAGCCCTTTTCCACCGTTAGCAGAAGAATCCTTCTTTGGAGATGAGATATTTTTCTGGGGTGGCAAGTGCAGGGCCTCTGTCAGTCCTGGGTTTGTTGGACTAGCGCCAGACATGAGAAGTGCGCCTTTGTGGGACAGGTGAATAGTGCGGATCCTGTTTCAGTCTAAAGACTGAAACAGGATCCGCACTTTTCACCGTACCTTTCAGAATCATTTGATTCATCAGCTAGGAATGCCGATTGCTTCTCCAGACCAATCGAAGGCTAGGCCAAAGTAACTCGATCTTTCCAAGAGGTGTGTGGCCCAACTTTTGAAAGAACCGCTAAGTGGAGAACTATTTGGTATATTTCCTAAGCACTTTTCACCGTAATTGTCCTAAGGTTGGTGTCTGCATCCTTAAGCACACCAGAGTTTTCACAGACGAAACACGCTGAGGCCCAGGAATCTTGGCATTTCCAATAGTTGGTCCTAGAGACTACCAAGAAAGTGTTTTTTTAAGTATTATTCCGTTGTGGTTTCAGCATTATTTTCAGAACCCGAGCAGGGTTCTCGCATTAGCATAAGAATCCTGCCTGGTAGTTGAGATTTCATGCTGGGGTGTAAGTGCGGGGCTTCTGTCAGCCCTGCCTTTGATTTTTTTACCTCCAGAGTTGGAAAGTGCATAGTTGCGTGAGATGGAAAAAGTGTGGATCGTGCTTCAGATTTCATCCTGACACTTTGAAATGACCAGTGTGTTGGTAATTATTTGCCATTTCCATGGCGTTTGGCCCCGTAATAGTCATGAGGTCGGTCTCTGCAACCTGAAGCCTATGATGCTTTTTGCAGAGAAACCTCTGCTGAGGCCCAGGTAACTTGCTATTTCCCATAGCTGGCACAGGAGCCTTGGAAGATAGGATTGTTTTCAGTATTATTTCACAATTTTTTCACCACTGTTTCAAGAACGGGAGCCCTTTTCAACCGTTAGCGGAAGAATCCTTCTTTGGAGATGAGATATTTTTCTGGGGTGGCAAGTGCAGGGCCTCTGTCAGTCCTGGGTTTGTTGGACTACCGCCAGACATGAGAAGTGCCCCTTTGTGGGACAGGTGAATAGTGCGGATCCTGTTTCAGTGTAAAGACTGAAACAGGACCCGCACTTTTCACCGTTCCTTTCAGAATCATTTGATTCATCAGCTAGGAATGGCGATTGCTTCTCCAGACCAATCGAAGGCTAGGCCAAAGTAACTCGATCTTTCCAAGAGGTGTGTGGCCCAACTTTTGAAAGAACCGCTAAGTGGAGAACTATTTGTTATTTTTCCGAAGCACTTTTCACCGTAATTGTCATAAGGTTGGTCTCTGCATCCTTAAGCATACCAGTGTCTTCACAGACGAAACAGGCCGAGGCCCAGTAATCTTGGCATTTCCAATAGTTGGTCTTAGAGACTACCAAGAAAGTGTTCCTTTAAGTATTATTCCTTTGTGGTTTCAGCATTATTTTCAGTACCGGAGCAGGGTTCTCGCATTAGCATAAGAATCCTGCCTGGTAGTTGAGATTTCATGCTGGGGTGTAAGTGGGGGGCTTCTGTCAGCCCTGCCTTTGATTTGTTTACCTCCAGAGTTGGAAAGTGCATAGTTGCGTGAGATGGGAAAAGTGTGGATCGTGCTTCAGATTTCATCCTGACACTTTGAAATGACCAGTGTGTTGGTAATTATTTGCCATTTCCATGGCGTTTGGCCCCGTAATAGTCATGAGGTCGGTCTCTGCATCCTGAAGCCTATGATGCTTTTTGCAGAGAAACCTCTGCTGAGGCCCAGGTAACTTGCTATTTCCCATAGCTGGCACAGGAGCCTTGGAAGATAGGATTGTTTTCAGTATTATTTCACCATTTTTTCACCACTGTTTCAAGAACGGGAGCCCTTTTCAACCGTTATCGGAAGAATCCTTCTTTGGAAATGAGATATTTTTCTGGGGTGGCAAGTGCAGGGCCTCTGTCAGTCCTGGGTTTGTTGCACTAGCGCCAGAAATGAGAAGTGCGCCTTTGTGGGACAGGTGAATAGTGCGGATCCTGTTTCAGTCTAAAGACTGAAACAGGATCCGCACTTTTCACCGTTCCTTTCAGAATCATTTGATTCATCAGCTAGGAATGGCGATTGCTTCTCCAGACCAATCGAAGGCTAGGCCTAAGTACCTCGATCTTTCCAAGAGGTGTGTGGCCCAACCTTTGAAAGAACCGCTAAGTGGAGAACTATTTGGTATTTTTCCTAAGCACTTTTCACCGTAATTGTCCTAAGGTTGGTCTCTGCATCCTTAAGCATACCAGAGTCTTCACAGACGAAACAGGCTGAGGCCCAGTAATCTTGGCATTTCCAATAGTTGGTCCTAGAGACTACCAAGAAAGTGTTCTTTTAAGTATTATTCCATTGTGGTTTCAGCATTATTTTCAGAACCCGAGCAGGGTTCTCGCATTAGCATAAGAATCCTGCCTGGTAGTTGAGATTTCTGTGTGGGGTGTAAGTGTGGGGCTTCTATCAGCCCTGCCTTTGATTTGTTTACCTCCAGAGTTGGAAAGTGCATAGTTGCGTGAGATGGGAAAAGTGTGGATCGTGCTTCCGATTTCATCCAGACACTTTGAAATGAGCAGTGTGTTGGTAATTATTTGCCATTTCCACGGCGTTTGGCACCGTAATAGTCATGAGGTGGGTCTCTGCATCCTGAAACCTATGATGCTTTTTGCAGAGAAACCTCTGCTGAGGCCCAGGTAACTTGCTATTTCCCATAGCAGGCACAGGAGCCTTGGAAGATAGGATTGTTTTCAGTATTATTTCACCATTTTTTCACCACTGTTTCAAGAACGGGAGCCCTTTTCAACCGTTAGCGGAAGAATCCTTCTTTGGAGATGAGATATTTTTCTGGGGTGGCAAGTGCAGGGCCTCTGTCAGTCCTGGGTTTGTTGGACTAGCGCCAGACATGAGAAGTGCGCCATTGTGGGACAGGTGAATAGTGCGGATCCTGTTTCAGTCTAAAGACTGAAACAGGATCCGCACTTTTCACCGTACCTTTCAGAATCATTTGATTCATCAGCTAGGAATGGCGATTGCTTCTCCAGACCAATCGAAGGCTAGGCCAAAGTAACTCGATCTTTCCAAGAGGTGTGTGGCCCAACTTTTGAAAGAACTGATAAGTGGAGAACTATTTGGTATTTTTCCGAAGCACTTTTCACCGCAATTGTCATAAGGTTGATCTCTGCATCCTTAAGCATACGAGAGTTTTCACAGACGAAACAGGCTGAGGCCCAGTAATCTTGGCATTTCCAATAGTTGGTCCTAGAGACTACCAAGAAAGTGTTTTTTTAAATATTATTCCATTGTGGTTTCAGCATTATTTTCAGAACCCGAGCAGGGTTCTCGCATTAGCATAAGAATCCTGCCTGGTAGTTGAGATTTCTGGGTGGGTTGTAGGTGTGGGGATTCTGTCAGCCCTGCCTTTGATTTGTTTACCTCCAGAGTTGGAAAGTGCATAGTTCCGTGAGATGGGAAAAGTGTGGATCGTGCTTCAGATTTCATCCTGACACTTTGAAATGACCAGTGTGTTGGTAATTATTTGCCATTTCCATGGCGTTTGGCACCGTAATAGTCATGAGGTCGGTCTCTGCATCCTGAAGCCTATGATGCTTTTTGCAGAGAAACCTCTGCTGAGGCCCAGGTAACTTGCTATTTCCCATAGCTGGCACAGGAGCCTTGGAAGATAGGATTGTTTTCAGTATTAATTAACCATTTTTTCACCACTGTTTCAAGAACGGGAGCCCTTTTCCACCGTTAGCGGTAGAATCCTTCTTTGGAGATGAGATATTTTTCTGGGGTGGCAAGTGCAGGGCCTCTGTCAGTCCTGGGTTTGTTGGACTAGCGCCAGACATGAGAAGTGCGCCTTTGTGGGACAGGTGAATAGTGCGGATCCTGTTTGAGTCTAAAGACTGAAACAGGATCCGCACTTTTCACCGTTCCTTTCAGAATCATTTGATTCATCAGCTAGGAATGGCGATTGCTTCTCCAGACCAATCGAAGGCTAGGCCAAAGTAACTCGATCTTTCCAAGAGGTGTGTGGCCCAACTTTTGAAAGAACCGCTAAGTGGAGAACTATTTGGTATTTTTCCTAAGCACTTTTCACCGTAATTGTCCTAAGGTTGGTCTCTGCATCCTTAAGCATACCAGAGTCTTCACAGACGAAACAGGCTGAGGCCCAGTAATCTTGGCATTTCCAATAGTTGGTCCTAGAGACTACCAAGAAAGTGTTCTTTTAAGTATTATTCCTTTGTGGTTTCAGCATTATTTTCAGTACCCGAGCAGGATTCTCGCATTAGCATAAGAATCCTGCCTGGTAGTTGAGATTTCTGTGTGGGGTGTAAGTGTGGGGCTTCTATCAGCCCTGCCTTTGATTTGTTTACCTCCAGAGTTGGAAAGTGCATAGTTGCGTGAGATGGGAAAAGTGTGGATCGTGCTTCCGATTTCATCCAGACACTTTGAAATGAGCAGTGTGTTGGTAATTATTTGCCATTTCCATGGCGTTTGGCACCGTAATAGTCATGAGGTGGGTCTCTGCATCCTGAAACCTATGATGCTTTTTGCAGAGAAACCTCTGCTGAGGCCCAGGTAACTTGCTATTTCCCATAGCAGGCACAGGAGCCTTGGAAGATAGGATTGTTTTCAGTATTATTTCACCATTTTTTCACCACTGTTTCAAGAACGGGAGCCCTTTTCAACCGTTAGCGGAAGAATCCTTCTTTGGAGATGAGATATTTTTCTGGGGTGGCAAGTGCAGGGCCTCTGTCAGTCCTGGGTTTGTTGGACTAGCGCCAGACATGAGAAGTGCGCCATTGTGGGACAGGTGAATAGTGCGGATCCTGTTTCAGTCTAAAGACTGAAACAGGATCCGCACTTTTCACCGTTCCTTTCAGAATCATTTGATTCATCAGCTAGGAATGGCGATTGCTTCTCCAGACCAATCGAAGGCTAGGCCAAAGTAACTCGATCTTTCCAAGAGGTGTGTGGCCCAACTTTTGAAAGAACTGATAAGTGGAGAACTATTTGGTATTTTTCCGAAGCACTTTTCACCGCAATTGTCATAAGGTTGGTCTCTGCATCCTTAAGCATACGAGAGTTTTCACAGACGAAACAGGCTGAGGCCCAGTAATCTTGGCATTTCCAATAGTTGGTCCTAGAGACTACCAAGAAAGTGTTTTTTTAAATATTATTCCATTGTGGTTTCAGCATTATTTTCAGAACCCGAGCAGGGTTCTCGCATTAGCATAAGAATCCTGCCTGGTAGTTGAGATTTCTGGGTGGGTTGTTGGTGTGGGGATTCTGTCAGCCCTTCCTTTGATTTGTTTACCTCCAGAGTTGGAAAGTGCATAGTTCCGTGAGATGGGAAAAGTGTGGATCGTGCTTCAGATTTCATCCTGACACTTTGAAATGACCTGTGTGTTGGTAATTATTTGCCATTTCCATGGCGTTTGGCACCGTAATAGTCATGAGGTCGGTCTCTGCATCCTGAAGCCTATGATGCTTTTTGCAGAGAAACCTCTGCTGAGGCCCAGGTAACTTGCTATTTCCCATAGCTGGCACAGGAGCCTTGGAAGATAGGATTGTTTTCAGTATTATTTCACCGTTTTTTGACCACTGTTTCAAGAACGGGAGCCCTTTTCAACCGTTAGCGGAAGAATCCTTCTTTGGAGATGAGATATTTTTCTGGGGTGGCAAGTGCAGGGCCTCTGTCAGTCCTGGGTTTGTTGGATTGGCGCCAGACATGAGAAGTGCGCCTTTGTGGGACAGGTGAATAGTGCGGATCCTGTTTCAGTCTAAAGACTGAAACAGGATCCGCACTTTTCACCGTTCCTTTCAGAATCATTTGATTCATCAGCTAGGAATGGCGACTGCTTCTCCAGACCAATCGAAGGCTAGGCCAAAGTACCTCGATCTTTCCAAGAGGTGTGTGGCCCAACTTTTGAAAGAACCGCTAAGTGGAGAACTATTTGGTATTTTTCCTAAGCACTTTTCACCGTAATTGTCCTAAGGTTGGTCTCTGCATCCTTAAGCATACCAGAGTTTTCACAGACGAAACAGGCTGAGGCCCATTAATCTTGGCATTTCCAATAGTTGGTCCTAGAGACTACCACGAAAGTGTTCTTTTAAGTATTATTCCTTTGTGGTTTCAGCATTATTTTCAGAACCCGAGCAGGGTTCTCGCATTAGCATAAGAATCCTGTCAGGTAGTTGAGATTTTTGGGGGGGGGGTTATAAGTTGGGGGATTCTGTCAGCCCTGCCTTTGATTTGTTTTCCTCCAGAGTTGGAAAGTGCATAATTGCGTGAGATGGGAAAAGTGTAGATTGTGTTTCAGATTTCATACTGACATTTGAAATGATCAGTGTGTTGGTAATTATTTGCGATTTCCATGGCGTTTGGCACCGTAATAGTCATGAGGTCGGTCTCTGCATCCTGAAGCCTATGATGCTTTTTGCACAGAAACCTCTGCTGAGGCCCAGGTAACTTGCTATTTCCCATAGCTGGCACAGGAGCCTTGGAAGATAGGATTGTTTGCAGTATTATTTCACCATTTTTTGACCACTGTTTCAAGAACGGGAGCCCTTTTCAACCGTTAGCGGAAGAATCCTTCTTTGGAGATGAGATATTTTTCTGGGGTGGCAAGTGCAGGGCCTCTGTCAGTCCTGGGTTTGTTGGACTAGCGCCAGACATGAGAAGTGCGCCTTTGTGGGACAGGTGAATAGTGCGGATCCTGTTTCAGTCTAAAGACTGAAACAGGATCCGCACTTTTCACCGTTCCTTTCAGAATCATTTGATTCATCAGCTAGGAATGGCGATTGCTTCTCCAGACCAATCGAAGGCTAGGCCAAAGTAACTCGATCTTTCCAAGAGGTGTGTGGCCCAACTTTTGAAAGAACCGCTAAGTGGAGAACTATTTGGTATATTTCCTAAGCACTTTTCACCGTAATTGTCCTAAGGTTGGTGTCTGCATCCTTAAGCACACCAGAGTTTTCACAGACGAAACACGCTGAGGCCCAGGAATCTTGGCATTTCCAATAGTTGGTCCTAGAGACTACCAAGAAAGTGTTTTTTTAAGTATTATTCCGTTGTGGTTTCAGCATTATTTTCAGAACCCGAGCAGGGTTCTCGCATTAGCATAAGAATCCTGCCTGGTAGTTGAGATTTCATGCTGGGGTGTAAGTGCGGGGCTTCTGTCAGCCCTGCCTTTGATTTTTTTACCTCCAGAGTTGGAAAGTGCATAGTTGCGTGAGATGGAAAAAGTGTGGATCGTGCTTCAGATTTCATCCTGACACTTTGAAATGACCAGTGTGTTGGTAATTATTTGCCATTTCCATGGCGTTTGGCCCCGTAATAGTCATGAGGTCGGTCTCTGCATCCTGAAGCCTATGATGCTTTTTGCAGAGAAACCTCTGCTGAGGCCCAGGTAACTTGCTATTTCCCATAGCTGGCACAGGAGCCTTGGAAGATAGGATTGTTTTCAGTATTATTTCACCATTTTTTCACCACTGTTTCAAGAACGGGAGCCCTTTTCAACCGTTAGCGGAAGAATCCTTCTTTGGAGATGAGATATTTTTCTGGGGTGGCAAGTGCAGGGCCTCTGTCAGTCCTGGGTTTATTGGACTAGCGCCAGACATGATAAGGGCGCCTTCGTGGGACAGGTGAATAGGTCGGATCCTGTTTCAGTCTAAAGACTGAAACAGGATCCGCACTTTTCACCGTTCCTTTCAGAATCATTTGATTCATCAGCTAGGAATGGCGATTGCATCTCCAGACCAATCGAAGGCTAGGCCAAAGTACCTCGATCTTTCCAAGAGGTGTGTGGCCCAACTTTTGAAAGAACCGCTAAGTGGAGAACTATTTGGTATTTTTCCTAAGCACTTTTCACCGTAATTGTCCTAACGTTGGTCTCTGCATCCTTAAGCATACCAGAGTTTTCACAGACGAAACAGGCTGAGGCCCATTAATCTTGGCATTTCCAATAGTTGGTCCTAGAGACTACCAAGAAAGTGTTCTTTTAAGTATTATTCCGTTGTGGTTTCAGCATTATTTTCAGAACCCGAGCAGGGTTCTCGCATTAGCATAAGAATCCTACCTGGTAGTTGAGATTTCTGGGTGGGGTATAAGTTGGCAGATTCTGTCAGCCCTGCCTTTGATTTGTTTACCTCCAGATTTGGAAAGTGCATAATTGCGTGAGATGGGAAAAGTGTGGATCGTGCTTGAGATTTCATACTGACATTTGAAATGATCAGTGTGTTGGTAATTATTTGCCATTTCCATGGCGTTTGGCACGGTAATAGTCATGAGGTCGGTCTCTGCATCCTGAAGCCTATGATGCTTTTTGCAGAGAAACCTCTGCTGAGGCCCAGGTAACTTGCTATTTCCCATAGCTGGCACAGGAGCCTTGGAAGATAGGATTGTTTTCAGTATTATTTCACCATTTTTTCACCACTGTTTCAAGAACGGGAGCCCTTTTCAACCGTTAGCGGAAGAATCCTTCTTTGGAGATGAGATATTTTTCTGTGGTGACAAGTGCAGGGCCTCTGTCAGTCCTGGGTTTGTTGGACTAGCGCCAGACATGAGAAGTGCGCCTTTGTGGGACAGGAGAATAGTGCGGATCCTGTTTCAGTCTAAAGACTGAAACAGGATCCGCACTTTTCACCGTTCCTTTCAGAATCATTTGATTCATCAGCTAGGAATGGCGATTGCTTCTCCAGACCAATCGAAGGCTAGGCCAAAGTAACTCGATCTTTCCAAGAGGTGTGTGGCCCAAGCTTTGAAAGAACCGCTAAGTGGAGAACTATTTGGTATTTTTCCGAAGCACTTTTCACCGTAATTGTCATAAGGTTCGTCTCTGCATCCTTAAGCATACCAGAGTTTTCACAGACGAAACAGGCTGAGGCCCATTAATCTTGGCATTTCCAATAGTTGGTCCTAGAGACTACCAAGAAAGTGTTCTTTTAAGTATTATTCTGTTGTGGTTTCAGCATTATTTTCAGAACCCGAGCAGGCTTCTCGCATTAGCATAAGAATCCTGCCTGGTAGTTGAGATTTCATGGTGGGGTGTAAGTGCGGGGCTTCTGTCAGCCCTGCCTTTGATTTGTTTACCTCCAGAGTTGGAAAGTGCATAGTTGCGTGAGATGGGAAAAGTATGGATCGTGCTTCAGATTTCATCCTGACACTTTGAAATGACCAGTGTGTTGGTAATTATTTGCCATTTCCATGGCGTTTGGCACCGTAATAGTCATGAGGTCGGTCTCTGCATCCTGAAGCCTATGATGCTTTTTGCAGAGAAACCTCTGCTGAGGCCCAGGTAACTTGCTATTTCCCATAGCTGGCACAGGAGCCTTGGAAGATAGGATTGTTTTCAGTATTATTTCACCATTTTTTCACCACTGTTTCAAGAACGGGAGCCCTTTTCAACCGTTAGCGGAAGAATCCTTCTTTGGAGATGAGATATTTTTCTGGGGTGACAAGTGCACTGCCTCTGTCAGTCCTGGGTTTGTTGGACTAGCGCCAGACATGAGAAGGGCGCCTTTGTGGGACAGGTGAATAGGTCGGATCCTGTTTCAGTCTAAAGACTGAAACAGGATCCGCACTTTTCACCGTTCCTTTCAGAATCATTTGATTCACCAGCTAGGAATGGCGATTGCTTCTCCAGACCAATCGAAGGCTAGGCCAAAGTAACTCGATCTTTCCAAGAGGTGTGTGGCCCAACTTTTGAAAGAACTGCTAAGTGGAGAACTATTTGGTATTTTTCCGAAGCACTTTTCACCGTAATTGTCAAAAGGTTGGTCTCTGCATCCTTAAGCATACGAGAGTTTTCACAGACGAAACAGGCTGAGGCCCAGTAATGTTGGCATTTCCAATAGTTGGTCCTAGAGACTACCAAGAATGTGTTTTTTTAAGTATTATTCCATTGTGGTTTCAGCATTATTTTCAGAACCCGAGCAGGGTTCTCGCATTAGCAAAGAATCCTGCCTGGTAGTTGAGATTTCTGGGTGGGGTGTAAGTGCGGGGCTTCTGTCAGCCCTGCCTTTGATTTGTTTACCTCCAGAGTTGGAAAGTGCATAGTTGCGTGAGATGGGAAAAGTGTGGATCGTGCTTCAGATTTCATCCTGACACTTTGAAATGACCAGTGTGTTGGTAATTATTTGCCATTTCCATGGCGTTTGGCACCGTAATAGTCATGAGGTCGATCTCTGCATCCTGAAGCCTATGATGCTTTTTGCAGAGAAACCTCTGCTTAGGCCCAGGTAACTTGCTATTTCCCATAGCTGGCACAGGAGCCTTGGAAGATAGGATTGTTTTCAGTATTAATTCACCATTTTTTCACCACTGTTTCAAGAACGGGAGCCCTTTTCAACCGTTAGCGGAAGAATCCTTCTTTGGAGATGAGGTATTTTTCTGGGGTGGCAAGTGCAGGGCCTCTGTCAGTGCTGGGTTTGTTGGACTAGCGCCAGACATGAGAAGTGCGCCTTTGTGGGACAGGTGAATAGTGCGGATCCTGTTTCTGTCTAAAGACTGAAACAGGATCCGCACTTTTCACCGTTCCTTTCAGAATCATTTGATTCATCAGCTAGGAATGGCGATTGCTTTTCCAGACCAATCGAAGGCTAGGCCAAAGTAACTCGATCTTTCCACGAGGTGTGTGGCCCAACTTTTGAAAGAACCGCTAAGTGGAGAACTATTTGTTATTTTTCCGAAGCACTTTTCACCGTAATTGTCATAAGGTTGGTCTCTGCATCCTTAAGCATACGAGAGTTTTCACAGATGAAACAGGCTGAGGCCCAGTAATCTTGGCATTTCCAATAGTTGGTCCTAGAGACTACCAAGAAAGTGTTTTTTTAAGTATTATTCCGTTGTGGTTTCAGCATTATTTTCAGAACCCGAGCAGGGTTCTCGCATTAGCATAAGAATCCTGCCTGGTAGTTGAGATTTCTGGGTGGGGTGTAAGTGCAGGGCTTCTGTCAGCCCTGCCTTTGATTTGTTTACCTCCAGAGTTGGAAAGTGCATACTTGCGTGAGATGGGAAAAGTGTGGATCGTGCTTCAGATTTCATACTGACATTTGAAATGATCAGTGTGTTGGTAATTATTTGCGATTTCCATGGCGTTTGGCACCGTAATAGTCATGAGGTCGGTCTCTGCATCCTGAAGCCTATGATGCTTTTTGCAGAGAAACCTCTGCTGAGGCCCAGGTAACTTGCTATTTCCCATAGCTGGCACAGGAGCCTTGGAAGATAGCATTGTTTTCAGTATTATTTCACCATTTTTTCACCACTGTTTCAAGAACGGGAGCCCTTTTCAACCGTTAGCTGAAGAATACTTCTTTGGAGATGAGATATTTTTCTGGGGTGGCAAGTGCAGGGCCTCTGTCAGTCCTGGGTTTGTTGGACTAGCGCCAGACATGAGAAGTGCGCCTTTGTGGGACAGGTGAATAGTGCGGATCCTGTTTCAGTCTAAAGACTGAAACAGGATCCGCACTTTTCACCGTTCCTTTCAGAATCATTTGATTCATCAGCTAGTAATGGCGATTGCTTCTCCAGACCAATCGAAGGCTAGGCCAAAGTACCTCGATCTTTCCACGAGGTGTGTGGCCCAACTTTTGAAAGAACCGCTAAGTGGAGAACTATTTGGTATTTTTCCTAAGCACTTTTCACCGTAATTCTCCTAAGGTTGGTCTCTGCATCCTTAAGCATAGGAGAGTTTTCACAGACGAAACAGGCTGAGGCCCATTAATCTTGGCATTTCCAATAGTTGGTCCTGGAGACTACTAAGAAAGTGTTTTTTTAAGTATTATTCCGTTGTGGTTTCAGCATTATTTTCAGTACCCGAGCAGGGTTCTCACATTAGCATAAGAATCCTGCCTGGTAGTTGAGATTTCAAGGTGGGGTGTAAGTGCGGGGCTTCTGTCAGCCCTGCCTTTGATTTGTTTACCTCCAGAGTTGGAAAGTGCATAGTTGCGTGACATGGGAAAAGTGTGGATCGTGCTTCAGATTTCATCCTGACACTTTGAAATGACCAGTGTGTTGGTAATTATTTGCCATTTCCATGGCGTTTGGCCCCGTAAAAGTCATGAGGTCGGTCTCTGCATCCTGAAGCCTATGATGCTTTTTGCAGAGAAACCTCTGCTGAGGCCCAGGTAACTTGCTATTTCCCATAGTTGGCACAGGAGCCTTGGAAGATAGGATTGTTTTCAGTATTATTTCACCATTTTTTACCACTGTTTCAAGAACGGGAGACCTTTTCAACCGTTAGCGGAAGAATCCTTCTTTGGAGATGAGATATTTTTCTGGGGTGGCAAGTGCAGGGCCTCTGTAAGTCCTGGGTTTGTTGGACTAGCGCCAGACATGAGAAGTGCGCCTTTGTGAGACAGGTGAATAGTGCGGATCCTGTTTCAGGCTAAAGACTGAAACAGGATCCGCACTTATCACCGTTCCATTCAGAATCATTTGATTCATCAGCTAGGAATGGCGATTGCTTCTCCAGACCAATCGAAGGCTAGGCCAAAATAACTCGATCTTTCCAAGAGGTGTGTGGCCCAACTTTTGAAAGAACCGCTAAGTGGAGAACTATTTGGTATTTTTGCTAAGCACTTTTCACCGTAATTGTCATAAGGTTTGTCTCTGCATCCTTAAGCATACCAGAGTTTTCACAGACGAAACAGGCTGAGGCCCATTAATCTTGGCATTTCCAATAGTTGGTCTTAGAGACTACCAAGAAAGTGTTCTTTTAAGTATTATTAAATTGTGGTTTCAGCATTATTTTCAGTACCCGAGCAGGGTTCTCGCATTAGCATAAGAATCCTGCCTGGTAGTTGAGATTTCATGGTGGGGTGTAAGTGCGGGGCTTCTGTCAGCCCTGCCTTTGATTTGTTTACCTCCAGAGTTGGAAAGTGCATATTTACGTGAGATGGGAAAAGTGTGGATCGTGCTTCAGATTTCATCCAGACACTTTGAAGTGACCAGTGTGTTGGTAATTATTTGCCATTTCCATGGCGTTTGGCCCCGTAATAGTCATGAGGTCGGTCTCTGCATCCTGAAGCCTATGATGCTTTTTGCAGAGAAACCTCTGCTGAGGCCCAGGTAACTTGCTATTTCCCATAGAGGGCACAGGAGCCTTGGAAGATAGGATTGTTTTCAGTATTATTTCACCATTTTTTCACCACTGTTTCAAGAACGGGAGCCCTTTTCAACCGTTAGCGGAAGAATCCTTCTTTGGAGATGAGATATTTTTCTGGGGTGGCAAGTGCAGGGCCTCTGTCAGTCCTCGGTTTGTTGGACTAGCGCCAGACATGAGAAGTGCGCCTTTGTGGGACAGGTGAATAGTGCGGATCCTGTTTCAGTCTAAAGACTGAAACAGGATCCGCACTTTTCACCGTTCCTTTCAGAATCATTTGATTCACCAGCTAGGAATGGCGATTGCTTCTCCAGACCAATCGAAGGCTAGGCCAAAGTAACTCGATCTTTCCAAGAGGTGTGTGGCCCAACTTTTGAAAGAACTGCTAAGTGGAGAACTATTTGGTATTTTTCCGAAGCACTTTTCACCGTAATTGTCAAAAGGTTGGTCTCTGCATCCTTAAGCATACGAGAGTTTTCACAGACGAAACAGGCTGAGGCCCAGTAATGTTGGCATTTCCAATAGTTGGTCCTAGAGACTACCAAGAATGTGTTTTTTTAAGTATTATTCCATTGTGGTTTCAGCATTATTTTCAGTACTCGAGCAGGGTTCTCGCATTAGCATAAGAATCCTGCCTGGTAGTTGAGATTTCTGGGTGGGGTGTAAGTGCGGGGCTGTTGTCAGCCCTGCCTTTGATTTGTTTACCTCCAGAGTTGAAAAGTGCATATTTGCGTGAGATGGGAAAAGTGTGGATCATGATTCAGATTTCATCCAGACACTTTGAAATGACCAGTGTGTTGGTAATTATATGCCATTTCCATGGCGTTTGGCACCGTAATAGTCATGAGGTCGGTCTCTGCATCCTGAAGCCTATGATGCTTTTTGCAGAGAAAGCTCTGATGAGGCCCAGGTAACTTGCTATTTCCCATAGCTGGCACAGGAGCCTTGGAAGATAGGATGGTTTTCAGTATTATTTCACCATTTTTTCACCACTGTTTCAAGAACGGGAGCCCTTTTCAACCGTTAGCGGAAGAATCCTTCTTTGGAGATGAGATATTTTTCTGGGGTGGCAAGTGCAGGGCCTCTGTCAGTCCTGGGTTTGTTGGACTAGCGCCAGACATGGGAAGTGCGCCTTTGTGGGACAGGTGAATAGTGCGGATCCTGTTTCAGTCTAAAGACTGAAACAGGATCCGCACTTTTCACCGTTCCTTTCAGAATCATTTGATTCATCAGCTAGGAATGGCGATTGCTTCTCCAGAACAATAGAAGGCTAGGCCAAAGTAACTCGATCTTTCCAAGAGGTGTGTGGCCCAACTTTTGAAAGAACCGCTAAGTGGAGAACTATTTGGTATTTTTCCGAAGCACTTTTCACCGTAATTGTCCTAAGGTTGGTCTCTGCATCCTTAAGCATACGAGAGTTTTCACAGACGAAACAGACTGAGGCCCAGTAATCTTGGCATTTCCAATAGTTGGTCCTCGAGACTACCAAGAAAGTGTTCTTTTAAGTATTATTCCGTTGTGGTTTCAGCATTATTTTCAGTACTCGAGCAGGGTTCTCGCATTAGCATAAGAATCCTGCCTGGTAGTTGAGATTTCTGTGTGGGATGTAAGTGCGGGGCATCTGTCAGCCCTGCCTTGATTTGTTTACCTCCAGAGTTGGAAAGTGCATATTTGCGTGAGATGGGAAAAGTGTGGATCGTGCTTCAGATTTCATCCTGACATTTTGCAATGACCAGTGAGTTGGTAATTATTTGCCATTTCCATGGCATTTGGCACCGTAATGTTGATGAGGTCAGTCTCTGCATCCTGAGGCCTATGATGCTTTTTGCAGAGAAACCTCTGCTGAGGCCCAGGTAACTTGCTGTTTCCCATAGCTGGCACAGGAGCCTTGGAAGATAGGATTGTTTTCAGTATCATTTCACCATTTTTTCACCACCGTTTCAAGAACGGGAGCCCTTTTCAACCGGTAGCGGAAGAATCCTTCTTTGGAGATGAGATATTTTTCTGGGGGGGCAAGTGCAGGGCCTCTGTCAGTCCTGGGTTTGTTGGATTAGCGCCAGATATGAGAAGTGCGCCTTTGTGGGACAGGTGAATAGTGGCGATCCTGTTTCAGTCTAAAGACTGAAACAGGATCCGCACTTTTCACCGTTCCTTTCAGAATCATTTGATTCATCAGCTAGGAATGGCGATTGCTTCTCCAGACCAATTGAAGGCTAGGCCAAAGTAACTCGATCTTTCCAAGAGGTGTGTGGCCCAACTTTTGAAAGAACTGCTAAGTGGAGAACTATTTGGTATTTTTCCGAAGCACTTTTCACCGTAATTGATATAAGGTTGGTCTCTGCATCCTTAAGCATACCAGAGTTTTCAAAGACGAAACAGGCTGAGGCCCAGTAATCTTGGCATTTCCAACAGTTGGTCCTAGAGACTACCAAGAAAGTGTTTTTTTAAGTATTATTCCATTGTGGTTTCAGCATTATTTTCAGAACCCGAGCAGGATTCTCGCATTAGCATAAGAATCCTGCCTGGTAGTTGAGATTTCTGGGTGGGGTGTAAGTGCGGGGCTTTTGTCAGCCCTGCCTTTGATTTGTTTACCTCCAGAGTTGGAAAGTGCATATTTGCGTGAGATAGGAAAAGTGTGGATCATGATTCAGATTTCATCCAGACACTTTGAAATGACCAGTGTGTTGGTAATTATATGCCATTTCCATGGTGTTTGGCACCGTAATAGTCATGAGGTCGGTCTCTGCATCCTGAAGCCTATGATGCTTTTTGCAGAGAAAGCTCTGCTGAGGCCCAGGTAACTTGCTATTTCCCATAGCTGGCACAGGAGCCTTGGAAGATAGGATGGTTTTCAGTATTATTTCACCATTTTTTCACCACTGTTTCAAGAAAGGGAGCCCTTTTCAACCGTTAGCGGAAGAATCCTTCTTTGGAGATGAGATATTTTTCTGGGGTGGCAAGTGCAGGGCCTCTGTCAGTCCTGGGTTTGTTGGACTAGCGCCAGACATGGGAAGTGCGCCTTTGTGGGACAGGTGAATAGTGCGGATCCTGTTTCAGTCTAAAGACTTAAACAGGATCCGCACTTTGCACCGTTCCTTTCAGAATCATTTGATTCATCAGCTAGGAATGGCGATTGCTTCTCCAGACCAATCGAAGGCTAGGCCAAAGTACCTCGATCTTTCCACGAGGTGTGTGGCCCAACTTTTGAAAGAACCGCTAAGTGGAGAACTATTTGTTATTTTTCCGAAGCACTTTTCACCGTAATTGTCATAAGGTTGGTCTCTGCATCCTTAAGCATAGGAGAGTTTTCATAGACGAAACAGGCTGAGGCCCATTAATCTTGGCATTTCCAATACTTGGTCCTGGAGACTACTAAGAAAGTGTTTTTTTAAGTATTATTCCGTTGTGGTTTCAGCATTATTTTCAGTACCCGAGCAGGGTTCTCACATTAGCCTAAGAATCCTGCCTGGTAGTTGAGATTTCATGGTGGGGTGTAAGTGCGGGGCTTCTGTCAGCCCTGCCTTTGATTTGTTTACCTCCAGAGTTGGAAAGTTCATAGTTGCGTGAGATGGGAAAAGTGTGGATCGTGCTTCAGATTTCATCCTGACACTTTGAAATGACCAGTGTGTTGGTAATTATTTGCCATTTCCATGGCGTTTGGCCCCGTAATAGTCATGAGGTCGGTCTCTGCATCCTGAAGCCTATGATGCTTTTTGCAGAGAAACCTCTGCTGAGGCCCAGGTAACTTGCTATTTCCCATAGCTGGCACAGGAGCCTTGGAAGATAGGATTGTTTTCAGTATTATTTCACCATTTTTTCACCACTGTTTCAAGAACGGGAGCCCTTTTCAACCGTTAGCGGAAGAATCCTTCTTTGGAGATGAGATATTTTTCTGGGGTGGCAAGTGCAGGGCCTCTGTCAGTCCTGGGTTTGTTGGACTAGCGCCAGACATGAGAAGTGCGCCTTTGTGAGACAGGTGAATAGTGCGGATGCTGTTTCAGTCTAAAGACTGAAACAAGATCCGCACTTATCACGGTTCCATTCAGAATCATTTGATTCATCAGCTAGGAATGGCGATTGCTTCTCCAGACCAATCGAAGGCTAGGCCAAAATAACTCGATCTTTCCAAGAGGTGTGTGGCCCAACTTTTGAAAGAACCGCTAAGTGGAGAACTATTTGGTATTTTTGCTAAGCACTTTTCACCGTAATTGTCATAAGGTTTGTCTATGCATCCTTAAGCATACCAGAGTTTTCACAGACGAAACAGGCTGAGGCCCATTAATCTTGGCATTTCCAATAGTTGGTCTTAGAGACTACCAAGAAAGTGTTCTTTTAAGTATTATTAAATTGTGGTTTCAGCATTATTTTCAGTACCCGAGCAGGGTTCTCGCATTAGCATAAGAATCCTGCCTGGTAGTTGAGATTTCATGGTGGGGTGTAAGTGCGGGGCTTCTGTCAGCCCTCCCTTTGATTTGTTTACCTCCAGAGTTGGAAAGTGCATATTTGCGTGAGATGGGAAAAGTGTGGATCGTGCTTCAGATTTCATCCAGACACTTTGAAATGACCAGTGTGTTGGTAATTATTTGCCATTTCCATGGCGTTTGGCCCCGTAATAGTCATGAGGTCGGTCTCTGCATCCTGAAGCCTATGATGCTTTTTGCAGAGAAACCTCTGCTGAGGCCGAGGTAACTTGCTATTTCCCATAGATGGCACAGGAGCCTTGGAAGATAGGATTGTTTTCAGTATTATTTCACCATTTTTTCACCACTGTTTCAAGAACGGGAGCCCTTTTCAACCGTTAGCGGAAGAATCCTTCTTTGGAGATGAGATATTTTTCTGGGGTGGCCAGTGCAGGGCCTCTGTCAGTCCTCGGTTTGTTGGACTAGCGCCAGACCTGAGAAGTGCGCCTTTGTGGGACAGGTGAATAGTGCGGATCCTGTTTCAGTCTAAAGACTGAAACAGGATCCGCACTTTTCACCGTTCCTTTCAGAATCATTTGATTCACCAGCTAGGAATGGCGATTGCTTCTCCAGACCAATCGAAGGCTAGGCCAAAGTAACTCGATCTTTCCAAGAGGTGTGTGGCCCAACTTTTGAAAGAACCGCTAAGTGGAGAACTATTTGGTATTTTTCCTAAGCACTTTTCACCGTAATTCTCCTAAGGTTGGTCTCTGCATCCTTAAGCATAGGAGAGTTTTCACAGACGAAACAGGCTGAGGCCCATTAATCTTGGCATTTCCAATAGTTGGTCCTGGAGACTACTAAGAAAGTGTTTTTTTAAGTATTATTCCGTTGTGGTTTCAGCATTATTTTCAGTACCCGAGCAGGGTTCTCACATTAGCATAAGAATCCTGCCTGGTAGTTGAGATTTCAAGGTGGGGTGTAAGTGCGGGGCTTCTGTCAGCCCTGCCTGTGATTTGTTTACCTCCAGAGTTGGAAAGTGCATAGTTGCGTGACATGGGAAAAGTGTGGATCGTGCTTCAGATTTCATCCTGACACTTTGAAATGACCAGTGTGTTGGTAATTATTTGCCATTTCCATGGCGTTTGGCCCCGTAAAAGTCATGAGGTCGGTCTCTGCATCCTGAAGCCTATGATGCTTTTTGCAGAGAAACCTCTGCTGAGGCCCAGGTAACTTGCTATTTCCCATAGTTGGCACAGGAGCCTTGGAAGATAGGATTGTTTTCAGTATTATTTCACCATTTTTTACCACTGTTTCAAGAACGGGAGACCTTTTCAACCGTTAGCGGAAGAATCCTTCTTTGGAGATGAGATATTTTTCTGGGGTGGCAAGTGCAGGGCCTCTGTAAGTCCTGGGTTTGTTGGACTAGCGCCAGACATGAGAAGTGCGCCTTTGTGAGACAGGTGAATAGTGCGGATCCTGTTTCAGGCTAAAGACTGAAACAGGATCCGCACTTATCACCGTTCCATTCAGAATCATTTGATTCATCAGCTAGGAATGGCGATTGCTTCTCCAGACCAATCGAAGGCTAGGCCAAAATAACTCGATCTTTCCAAGAGGTGTGTGGCCCAACTTTTGAAAGAACCGCTAAGTGGAGAACTATTTGGTATTTTTGCTAAGCACTTTTCACCGTAATTGTCATAAGGTTTGTCTCTGCATCCTTAAGCATACCAGAGTTTTCACAGACGAAACAGGCTGAGGCCCATTAATCTTGGCATTTCCAATAGTTGGTCTTAGAGACTACCAAGAAAGTGTTCTTTTAAGTATTATTAAATTGTGGTTTCAGCATTATTTTCAGTACCCGAGCAGGGTTCTCGCATTAGCATAAGAATCCTGCCTGGTAGTTGAGATTTCATGGTGGGGTGTAAGTGCGGGGCTTCTGTCAGCCCTGCCTTTGATTTGTTTACCTCCAGAGTTGGAAAGTGCATATTTACGTGAGATGGGAAAAGTGTGGATCGTGCTTCAGATTTCATCCAGACACTTTGAAGTGACCAGTGTGTTGGTAATTATTTGCCATTTCCATGGCGTTTGGCCCCGTAATAGTCATGAGGTCGGTCTCTGCATCCTGAAGCCTATGATGCTTTTTGCAGAGAAACCTCTGCTGAGGCCCAGGTAACTTGCTATTTCCCATAGATGGCACAGGAGCCTTGGAAGATAGGATTGTTTTCAGCATTATTTCACCATTTTTTCACCACTGTTTCAAGAACGGGAGCCCTTTTCAACCGTTAGCGGAAGAATCCTTCTTTGGAGATGAGATATTTTTCTGGGGTGGCAAGTGCAGGGCCTCTGTCAGTCCTCGGTTTGTTGGACTAGCGCCAGACATGAGAAGTGCGCCTTTGTGGGACAGGTGAATAGTGCGGATCCTGTTTCAGTCTAAAGACTGAAACAGGATCCGCACTTTTCACCGTTCCTTTCAGAATCATTTGATTCACCAGCTAGGAATGGCGATTGCTTCTCCAGACCAATCGAAGGCTAGGCCAAAGTAACTCGATCTTTCCAAGAGGTGTGTGGCCCAACTTTTGAAAGAACTGCTAAGTGGAGAACTATTTGGTATTTTTCCGAAGCACTTTTCACCGTAATTGTCAAAAGGTTGGTCTCTGCATCCTTAAGCATACGAGAGTTTTCACAGACGAAACAGGCTGAGGCCCAGTAATGTTGGCATTTCCAATAGTTGGTCCTAGAGACTACCAAGAATGTGTTTTTTTAAGTATTATTCCATTGTGGTTTCAGCATTATTTTCAGTACTCGAGCAGGGTTCTCGCATTAGCATAAGAATCCTGCCTGGTAGTTGAGATTTCTGTGTGGGATGTAAGTGCGGGGCATCTGTCAGCCCTGCCTTGATTTGTTTACCTCCAGAGTTGGAAAGTGCATATTTGCGTGAGATGGGAAAAGTGTGGATCGTGCTTCAGATTTCATCCTGACATTTTGCAATGACCAGTGAGTTGGTAATTATTTGCCATTTCCATGGCATTTGGCACCGTAATGTTGATGAGGTCAGTCTCTGCATCCTGAGGCCTATGATGCTTTTTGCAGAGAAACCTCTGCTGAGGCCCAGGTAACTTGCTGTTTCCCATAGCTGGCACAGGAGCCTTGGAAGATAGGATTGTTTTCAGTATTATTTCACCATTTTTTCACCACCGTTTCAAGAACGGGAGCCCTTTTCAACCGGTAGCGGAAGAATCCTTCTTTGGAGATGAGATATTTTTCTGGGGGGGCAAGTGCAGGGCCTCTGTCAGTCCTGGGTTTGTTGGATTAGCGCCAGATATGAGAAGTGCGCCTTTGTGGGACAGGTGAATAGTGGCGATCCTGTTTCAGTCTAAAGACTGAAACAGGATCCGCACTTTTCACCGTTCCTTTCAGAATCATTTGATTCATCAGCTAGGAATGGCGATTGCTTCTCCAGACCAATTGAAGGCTAGGCCAAAGTAACTCGATCTTTCCAAGAGGTGTGTGGCCCAACTTTTGAAAGAACTGCTAAGTGGAGAACTATTTGGTATTTTTCCGAAGCACTTTTCACCGTAATTGATATAAGGTTGGTCTCTGCATCCTTAAGCATACCAGCGTTTTCAAAGACGAAACAGGCTGAGGCCCAGTAATCTTGGCATTTCCAACAGTTGGTCCTAGAGACTACCAAGAAAGTGTTTTTTTAAGTATTATTCCATTGTGGTTTCAGCATTATTTTCAGAACCCGAGCAGGGTTCTCGCATTAGCATAAGAATCCTGCCTGGTAGTTGAGATTTCTGGGTGGGGTGTAAGTGCGGGGCTTTTGTCAGCCCTGCCTTTGATTTGTTTACCTCCAGAGTTGGAAAGTGCATATTTGCGTGAGATGGGAAAAGTGTGGATCATGATTCAGATTTCATCCAGACACTTTGAAATGACCAGTGTGTTGGTAATTATATGCCATTTCCATGGCGTTTGGCACCGTAATAGTCATGAGGTCGGTCTCTGCATCCTGAAGCCTATGATGCTTTTTGCAGAGAAAGCTCTGCTGAGGCCCAGGTAACTTGCTATTTCCCATAGCTGGCACAGGAGCCTTGGAAGATAGGATGGTTTTCAGTATTATTTCACCATTTTTTCACACTGTTTCAAGAACGGGAGCCCTTTTCAACCGTTAGCGGAAGAATCCTTCTTTGGAGATGAGATATTTTTCTGGGGTGGCAAGTGCAGGGCCTCTGTCAGTCCTGGGTTTGTTGGACTAGCGCCAGACATGGGAAGTGCGCCTTTGTGGGACAGGTGAATAGTGCGGATCCTGTTTCAGTCTAAAGACTGAAACAGGATCCGCACTTTTCACCGTTCCTTTGAGAATCATTTGATTCATCAGCTAGGAATGGCGATTGCTTCTCCAGAACAATCGAAGGCTAGGCCAAAGTAACTCGATCTTTCCAAGAGGTGTGTGGCCCAACTTTTGAAAGAACCGCTAAGTGGAGAACTATTTGGTATTTTTCGTAGGCACTTTTCACCGTAATTGTCCTAAGGTTGGTCTCTGCATCCTTAAGCATACGAGAGTTTTCACAGACGAAACAGGCTGAGGCCCATTAATCTTGGCATTTCCAATAGTTGGTCCTCGAGACTACCAAGAAAGTGTTCTTTTAAGTATTATTCCGTTGTGGTTTCAGCATTAATTTCAGTACTCGAGCAGGGTTCTCGCATTAGCATAAGAATCCTGCCTGGTAGTTGAGATTTCTGTGTGGGATGTAAGTGCGGGGCATCTGTCAGCCCTGCCTTGATTTGTTTACCTCCAGAGTTGGAAAGTGCATATTTGCGTGAGATGGGAAAAGTGTGGATCGTGCTTCAGATTTCATCCTGACATTTTGCAATGACCAGTGAGTTGGTAATTATTTGCCATTTCCATGGCATTTGGCACCGTAATGTTGATGAGGTCAGTCTCTGCATCCTGAGGCCTATGATGCTTTTTGCAGAGAAACCTCTGCTGAGGCCCAGGTAACTTGCTGTTTCCCATAGCTGGCACAGGAGCCTTGGAAGATAGGATTGTTTTCAGTATTATTTCACCATTTTTTCACCACCGTTTCAAGAACGGGAGCCCTTTTCAACCGGTAGCGGAAGAATCCTTCTTTGGAGATGAGATATTTTTCTGGGGGGGCAAGTGCAGGGCCTCTGTCAGTCCTGGGTTTGTTGGATTAGCGCCAGATATGAGAAGTGCGCCTTTGTGGGACAGGTGAATAGTGGCGATCCTGTTTCAGTCTAAAGACTGAAACAGGATCCGCACTTTTCACCGTTCCTTTCAGAATCATTTGATTCATCAGCTAGGAATGGCGATTGCTTCTCCAGACCAATTGAAGGCTAGGCCAAAGTAACTCGATCTTTCCAAGAGGTGTGTGGCCCAACTTTTGAAAGAACTGCTAAGTGGAGAACTATTTGGTATTTTTCCGAAGCACTTTTCACCGTAATTGATATAAGGTTGGTCTCTGCATCCTTAAGCATACCAGAGTTTTCAAAGACGAAACAGGCTGAGGCCCAGTAATCTTGGCATTTCCAACAGTTGGTCCTAGAGACTACCAAGAAAGTGTTTTTTTAAGTATTATTCCATTGTGGTTTCAGCATTATTTTCAGAACCCGAGCAGGGTTCTCGCATTAGCATAAGAATCCTGCCTGGTAGTTGAGATTTCTGGGTGGGGTGTAAGTGCGGGACTTCTGTCAGCCCTGCCTTTGATTTGTTTACCTCCAGAGTTGGAAAGTGCATAGTTGCGTGAGATGGGAAAAGTGTGGATCGTGCTTCAGATTTCATCCTGACACTTTGAAATGACCAGTGTGTTGGTAATTATTTGCCATTTCCATGGCGTTTGGCCCCGTAATAGTCATGAGGTCGGTCTCTGCATCCTGAAGCCTATGATGCTTTTTGCAGAGAAATCTCTGCTGAGGCCCAGGTAACTTGCTATTTCCCATAGATGGCACAGGAGCCTTGGAAGATAGGATTGTTTTCAGTATTATTTCACCATTTTTTACCACTGTTTCAAGAACGGGAGACCTTTTCAACCGTTAGCGGAAGAATCCTTCTTTGGAGATGAGATATTTTTCTGGGGTGGCAAGTGCAGGGCCTCTGTAAGTCCTGGGTTTGTTGGACTAGCGCCAGACATGAGAAGTGCGCCTTTGTGAGACAGGTGAATAGTGCGGATCCTGTTTCAGTCTAAAGACTGAAACAGGATCCGCACTTATCACCGTTCCATTCAGAATCATTTGATTCATCAGCTAGGAATGGCGATTGCTTCTCCAGACCAATCGAAGGCTAGGCCAGAAATAACTCGATCTTTCCAAGAGGTGTGTGGCCCAACTTTTGAAAGAACCGCTAAGTGGAGAACTATTTGGTATTTTTGCTAAGCACATTTCACCGTAATTGTCATAAGGTTTGTCTCTGCATCCTTAAGCATACCAGAGTTTTCACAGACGAAACAGGCTGAGGCCCATTAATCTTGGCATTTCCAATAGTTGGTCTGAGAGACTACCAAGAAAGTGTTCTTTTAAGTATTATTAAATTGTGGTTTCAGCATTATTTTCAGTACCCGAGCAGGGTTCTCGCATTAGCATAAGAATCCTGCCTGGTAGTTGAGATTTCATGGTGGGGTGTAAGTGCGGGGCTTCTGCCAGCCCTGCCTTTGATTTGTTTACCTCCAGAGTTGGAAAGTGCATATTTACGTGAGATGGGAAAAGTGTGGATCGTGCTTCAGATTTCATCCAGACACTTTGAAATGACCAGTGTGTTGGTAATTATTTGCCATTTCCATGGCGTTTGGCCCCGTAATAGTCATGAGGTCGGTCTCTGCATCCTGAAGGCCATGATGCTTTTTGCAGAGAAACCTCTGCTGAGGCCCAGGTAACTTGCTATTTCCCATAGCTGGCACAGGAGCCTTGGAAGATAGGATTGTTTTCAGTATTATTTCACCATTTTTTCACCACTGTTTCAAGAACGGGAGCCCTTTTCAACCGTTAGCGGAAGAATCCTTCTTTGGAGATGAGATATTTTTCTGGGGTGGCAAGTGCAGGGCCTCTGTCAGTCCTGGGTTTTATTGGACTAGCGCCAGACATGAGAAGTGCGCCTTTGTGGGACAGGTGAATAGTGCGGATCCTGTTTCAGTCTAAAGACTGAAACAGGATACGCACTTTTCACCGTTCCTTTCAGAATCATTTGATTCATCAGCTAGGAATGGCGATTGCTTCTCCAGACCAATCGAAGGCTAGGCCAAAGTAACTCGATCTTTCCAAGAGGTGTGTGGCCCAACTTTTGAAAGAACTGCTAAGTGGAGAACTATTTGGTATTTTGCCGAAGCACTTTTCACCGTAATTGATATAAGGTGGGTCTCTGCATCCTTAAGCATACCAGAGTTTTCACAGACGAAACAGGCTGAGGCCCAGTAATCTTGGCATTTCCAACAGTTGGTCCTAGAGACTACCAAGAAAATGTTTTTTTAAGTATTATTCCATTGTGGTTTCAGCATTATTTTCAGAACCCAAGCTGGGTTGTCGCATTAGCATAAGAATCCTGCCTGGTAGTTGAGATTGCTGGGTGTGGTGTAAGTGCCTGGCTTCTGTCAGCTCTTCCTTTGATTTGTTTACCTCCAGAGTTGGATAGTGCATATTGCCTGAGATGGGAAAAGTGTGAATCGTGATTCAGATTTCATCCTGACACTTTGAAATGACCAGTGTGTTTGTAATTATTTGCCATTTCCATGGCGTTTGGCACCGTAATAGTCATGAGGTCGGTCTCTGCATCCTGAAGCCTATGATGCTTTTTGCAGAGAAACCTCTGCTGAGGCCCAGGTAACTTGCTGTTTCCCATAGCTGGCACAGGAGCCTTGGAAGACAGGATTGTTTTCAGTATTATTTCACCATTTTTTCACCACTGTTTCAAGAACGGGAGCCCTTTTCAACCGTTAGCGGAAGAATCCTTCTTTGGAGATGAGATATTTTTCTGGGGTGGCAAGTGCAGGGCCTCTGTCAGTCCTGGGTTTGTTGGACTAGCGCCAGACATGAGAAGTGCGCCTTTGTGGGACAGGTGAATAGTGCGGATCCTGTTTCAGTCTAAAGACTGAAACAGGATCCGCACTTTTCACCGTTCCTTTCAGAATCATTTGATTCATCAGCTAGGAATGGCGATTGCTTCTCCAGACCAATCGAAGGCTAGGCCAAAGTAACTCGATCTTTCCAAGAGGTGTGTGGCCCAACTTTTGAAAGAACTGCTAAGTGGAGAACTATTTGGTATTTTGCCGAAGCACTTTTCACCGTAATTGATATAAGGTGGGTCTCTGCATCCTTAAGCATACCAGAGTTTTCACAGACGAAACAGGCTGAGGCCCAGTAATCTTGGCATTTCCAACAGTTGGTCCTAGAGACTACCAAGAAAGTGTTTTTTTAAGTGTTATTCCATTGTGGTTTCAGCATTATTTTCAGAACCCGAGCTGGGTTGTCGCATTAGCATAAGAATCCTGCCTGGTAGTTGAGATTGCTGGGTGTGGTGTAAGT
Source organism: Lemur catta (assembly GCF_020740605.2). Lineage (NCBI taxonomy): Eukaryota > Metazoa > Chordata > Mammalia > Primates > Lemuridae > Lemur > Lemur catta. The sequence goes on along the minus strand of NC_059132.1, from coordinate 81,502,691 downwards.
GCCTGGCTTCTGTCAGCTCTTCCTTTGATTTGTTTACCTCCAGAGTTGGATAGTGCATATTGCGTGAGATGGTAAAAGTGTGGATCGTGCTTCAGATTTCATCCTGACACTTTGAAATGACCAGTGTGTTGGTAATTATTTGCCATTTCCATGGCGTTTGGCCCCGTAATAGTCATGAGGTCGGTCTCTGCATCCTGAAGCCTATGATGCTTTTTGCAGAGAAACCTCTGCTGAGGCCCAGGTAACTTGCTATTTCCCATAGCCGGCACAGGAGCCTTGAAAGATAGGATTGTTTTCAGTATTATTTCACCATTTTTTCACCACTGTTTCAGGAACGGGAGCCCTTTTCAACCGGTAGCGGAAGAATCCTTCTTTGGAGATGAAATATTTTTCTGGGGTGGCAAGTGCAGGGCCTCTGTCAGTGCTGGGTTCGTTGGACTAGCGCCAGACATGAGAAGTGCGCCTTTGTGGGACAGGTGAATAGTGCGGATCCTGTTTCAGTCTAAAGACTGAAACAGGATCCGCACTTTTCACCGTTCCTTTCAGAATCATTTGATTCATCAGCTAGGAATGGCGATTGCATCTCCAGACCAATCGAAGACTAGGCCAAAGTAACTCGATCTTTCCAAGAGGTGTGTGGCCCAACTTTTGAAAGAACCGCTAAGTGGAGAACTATTTGGTATTTTTCGTAGGCACTTTTCACCGTAATTGTCCTAAGGTTGGTCTCTGCATCCTTAAGCATACCAGAGTTTTCACAGACGAAACAGGCTGAGGCCCAGTAATCTTGGCATTTCCAACTCTTGGTCCTAGAGACTACCAAGAAAGTGTTCTTTTAAGTATTATTCCTTTGTGGTTTCAGCATTATTTTCAGTACCGGAGCAGGGCTCTCGCATTAGCATAGGAATCCTGCCTGGTAGTTGAGATTTCATGGTGGGGTGTAAGTGCGGGGCTTCTGTCAGCCCTGCCTTGATTTGTTTACCTCCAGAGTTGGAAAGTGCATATTTGCGTGAGATGGGAAAAGTGTGGATCGTGCTTCAGATTTCATCCAGACACTTTGAAATGACCAGTGTGTTGGTAAATACTTGCCATTTTCATGGCGTTTGGCACCGTAATAGTCATGAGGTCGGTCTCTGCATCCTGAAGCCTATGATGCTTTTTGCAGAGAAACCTCTGCTGAGGCCCAGGTAACTTGCTATTTCCCATAGCTGGCACAGGAGCCTTGGAAGATAGGATTGTTTTCAGTATTATTTCACCATTTTTTCACCACTGTTTCAGGAACGGGAGCCCTTTTCAACCGGTAGCGGAAGAATCCTTCTTTGGAGATGAGATATTTTTCTGGGGTGGCAAGTGCAGGGCCTCTGTCAGTCCTGGGTTCGTTGGACTAGCGCCAGACATGAGAAGTGCGCCTTTGTGGGACAGGTGAATAGTGCGGATCCTGTTTCAGTCTAAAGACTGAAACAGGATCCGCACTTTTCACCGTTCCTTTCAGAATCATTTGATTCATCAGCTAGGAATGGCGATTGCATCTCCAGACCAATCGAAGGCTAGGCCAAAGTAACTCGATCTTTCCAAGACGTGTGTGGCCCAACTTTTGAAAGAACCGCTAAGTGGAGAACTCTTTGGTATTTTTCGTAGGCACTTTTCACCGTAATTGTCCTAAGGTTGGTCTCTGCATCCTTAAGCATACCAGAGTTTTCACAGACGAAACAGGCTGAGGCCCATTAATCTTGGCATTTCCAACACTTGGTCCTAGAGACTACCAAGAAAGTGTTCTTTTAAGTATTATTCTTTGTGGTTTCAGCATCATTTTCAGTACCGGAGCAGGGTTCTCGCATTAGCATAGGAATCCTGCCTGGTAGTTGAGATTTCATGGTGGGGTGAAAGTGCGGGGCTTCTGTCAGCCCTGCCTTGATTTGTTTACCTCCAGAGTTGGAAAGTGCATATTTGCGTGAGATGGGAAAAGTGTGGATCGTGCTTCAGATTTCATCCAGACACTTTGAAATGACCAGTGTGTTGGTAATTATTTGCCATTTACATGGCGTTTGGCCCCGTAATAGTCATGAGGTCGGTCTCTGCATCCTGAAGGCCATGATGCTTTTTGCAGAGAAACCTCTGCTGAGGCCCAGGTAACTTGCTATTTCCCATAGCTGGCACAGGAGCCTTGGAAGATAGGATTGTTTTCAGTATTATTTCACCATTTTTTCACCACTGTTTCAAGAAAGGGAGCCCTTTTCAACCGTTAGCGGAAGAATCCTTCTTTGGAGATGAGATATTTTTCTGGGGTGGCAAGTGCAGGGCCTCTGTCAGTCCTGGATTCGTTGGACTAGCGCCAGACATGAGAAGTGCGCCTTTGTGGGACAGGTGAATAGTGCGGATCCTGTTTCAGTCTAAAGACTGAAACAGGATCCGCACTTTTCACCCTTCCTTTCAGAATCATTTCATTCATCAGCTAGGAATGGCGATTGCTTCTCCAGACCAATCGAAGGCTAGGCCAAAGTAACTCGATCTTTCCAAGAGGTGTGTGGCCCAAATTTTGAAAGAACCGTTAAGTGGAGAACTATTTGGTATTTTTCCGAAGCACTTTTCACCGTAATTTTCCTAAGGTTGGTCTCTGCATCCTTAAGCGTACCAGAGTTTTCAAAGACGAAACAGGCTTTGGCCCGTTAATCTTGGCATTTCCAATAGTTGGTCCTAGAGACTACCAAGAAAGTGTTCTTTTAAGTATTATTCCGTTGTGGTTTCAGCATTATTTTCAGTACTCGAGCAGGGTTCTCCCATTAGCATAAGAATCCTGCCTGGTAGTTGAGATTTCTGTGTGGGGTGTCCGTGCGGGGCTTCTGTCAGCCCTGCCTTGATTTGTTTACCTCCAGAGTTGGATAGTGCATATTGCGTGAGATGGGAAAAGTGTGGATCGTGCTTCAGGTTTCATCCTGACACTTTGAAATGACCAGTGTGTTGGTAATTATTTGCCATTTCCATGGCGTTTAGCACCTTAATAGTCATGAGGTCGGTCTCTGCATCCTGAAGCCTATGATGCTTTTTGCAGAGAAACCTCTGCTGAGGCCCAGGTAACTTGCTGTTTCCCATAGCTGGCACAGGAGCCTTGGAAGACAGGATTGTTTTCAGTATTATTTCACCATTTTTTCACCACTGTTTCAGGAACGGGAGCCCTTTTCAACCGTTAGCGGAAGAATCCTTCTTTGGAGATGAGATATTTTTCTGGGGTGCCAAGTGCAGGGCCTCTGTCAGTGCTGGGTTCGTTGGACTAGCGCCAGACATGAGAAGTGCGCCTTTGTGGGACAGGTGAATAGTGCGGATCCTGTTTCAGTCTAAAGACTGAAACAGGATCCGCACTTTTCACCGTTCCTTTCAGAATCATTTGATTCATCAGCTAGGAATGGCGATTGCTTCTCCAGACCAATCGAAGGCTAGGCCAAAGTAACTCGATCTTTCCAAGAGGTGTGTGGCCCAACTTTTGAAAGAACTGCTAAGTGGAGAACTATTTGGTATTTTGCCGAAGCACTTTTCACCGTAATTGATATAAGGTGGGTCTCTGCATCCTTAAGCATACCAGAGTTTTCACAGACGAAACAGGCTGAGGCCCAGTAATCTTGGCATTTCCAACAGTTGGTCCTAGAGACTACCAAGAAAGTGTTTTTTTAAGTATTATTCCATTGTGGTTTCAGCATTATTTTCAGAACCCGAGCTGAGTTGTCGCATTAGCATAAGAATCCTGCCTGGTAGTTGAGATTGCTGGGTGTGGTGTAAGTGCCTGGCTTCTGTCAGCTCTTCCTTTGATTTGTTTACCTCCAGAGTTGGATAGTGCATATTGCGTGAGATGGGAAAAGTGTGGATCGTGATTCAGATTTCATCCTGACACTTTGAAATGACCAGTGTGTTGGTAATTATTTGCCATTTCCATGGCGTTTGGCACCGTAATAGTCATGAGGTCGGTCTCTGCATCCTGAAGCCTATGATGCTTTTTGCAGAGAAACCTCTGCTGAGGCCCAGGTAACTTGCTGTTTCCCATAGCTGGCACTGGAGCCTTGGAAGACAGGATAGTTTTCAGTATTATTTCACCATTTTTTCACCACTGTTTCAAGAACGGGAGCCCTTTTCAACCGTTAGCGGAAGAATCCTTCTTTGGAGATGAGATATTTTTCTGGGGTGGCAAGTGCAGGGCCTCTGTCAGTCCTGGGTTTTATTGGACTAGCGCCAGACATGAGAAGTGCGCCTTTGTGGGACAGGTGAATAGTGCGGATCCTGTTTCAGTCTAAAGACTGAAACAGGATACGCACTTTTCACCGTTCCTTTCAGAATCATTTGATTCATCAGCTAGGAATGGCGATTGCTTCTCCAGACCAATCGAAGGCTAGGCCAAAGTAACTCGATCTTTCCAAGAGGTGTGTGGCCCAACTTTTGAAAGAACTGCTAAGTGGAGAACTATTTGGTATTTTGCCGAAGCACTTTTCACCGTAATTGATATAAGGTGGGTCTCTGCATCCTTAAGCATACCAGAGTTTTCACAGACGAAACAGGCTGAGGCCCAGTAATCTTGGCATTTCCAACAGTTGGTCCTAGAGACTACCAAGAAAGTGTTTTTTTAAGTATTATTCCATTGTGGTTTCAGCATTATTTTCAGAACCCAAGCTGGGTTGTCGCATTAGCATAAGAATCCTGCCTGGTAGTTGAGATTGCTGGGTGTGGTGTAAGTGCCTGGCTTCTGTCAGCTCTTCCTTTGATTTGTTTACCTCCAGAGTTGGATAGTGCATATTGCGTGAGATGGGAAAAGTGTGGATCGTGATTCAGATTTCATCCTGACACTTTGAAATGGCCAGTGTGTTGGTAATTATTTGCCATTTCCATGGCGTTTGGCACCGTAATAGTCATGAGGTCGGTCTCTGCATCCTGAAGCCTATGATGCTTTTTGCAGAGAAACCTCTGCTGAGGCCCAGGTAACTTGCTGTTTCCCATAGCTGGCACAGGAGCCTTGGAAGACAGGATTGTTTTCAGTATTATTTCACCATTTTTTCACCACTGTTTCAAGAACGGGAGCCCTTTTCAACCGTTAGCGGAAGAATCCTTCTTTGGAGATGAGATATTTTTCTGGGGTGGCAAGTGCAGGGCCTCTGTCAGTCCTGGGTTTGTTGGACTAGCGCCAGACATGAGAAGTGCGCCTTTGTGGGACAGGTGAATAGTGCGCATCCTGTTTCAGTCTAAAGACTGAAACAGGATCCGCACTTTTCACCGTTCCTTTCAGAATCATTTGATTCATCAGCTAGGAATGGCGATTGCTTCTCCAGACCAATCGAAGGCTAGGCCAAAGTAACTCGATCTTTCCAAGAGGTGTGTGGCCCAACTTTTGAAAGAACTGCTAAGTGGAGAACTATTTGGTATTTTGCCGAAGCACTTTTCACCGTAATTGATATAAGGTGGGTCTCTGCATCCTTAAGCATACCAGAGTTTTCACAGACGAAACAGGCTGAGGCCCAGTAATCTTGGCATTTCCAACAGTTGGTCCTAGAGACTACCAAGAAAGTGTTTTTTTAAGTGTTATTCCATTGTGGTTTCAGCATTATTTTCAGAACCCGAGCTGGGTTGTCGCATTAGCATAAGAATCCTGCCTGGTAGTTGAGATTGCTGGGTGTGGTGTAAGTGCCTGGCTTCTGTCAGCTCTTCCTTTGATTTGTTTACCTCCAGAGTTGGATAGTGCATATTGCGTGAGATGGTAAAAGTGTGGATCGTGTTTCAGATTTCATCCTGACACTTTGAAATGACCAGTGTGTTGGTAATTATTTGCCATTTCCATGGCGTTTGGCCCCGTAATAGTCATGAGGTCGGTCTCTGCATCCTGAAGCCTATGATGCTTTTTGCAGAGAAACCTCTGCTGAGGCCCAGGTAACTTGCTATTTCCCATAGCCGGCACAGGAGCCTTGAAAGATAGGATTGTTTTCAGTATTATTTCACCATTTTTTCACCACTGTTTCAGGAACGGGAGCCCTTTTCAACCGGTAGCGGAAGAATCCTTCTTTGGAGATGAGATATTTTTCTGGGGTGGCAAGTGCAGGGCCTCTGTCAGTGCTGGGTTCGTTGGACTAGCGCCAGACATGAGAAGTGCGCCTTTGTGGGACAGGTGAATAGTGCGGATCCTGTTTCAGTCTAAAGACTGAAACAGGATCCGCACTTTTCACCGTTCCTTTCAGAATCATTTGATTCATCAGCTAGGAATGGCGATTGCATCTCCAGACCAATCGAAGACTAGGCCAAAGTAACTCGATCTTTCCAAGAGGTGTGTGGCCCAACTTTTGAAAGAACCGCTAAGTGGAGAACTATTTGGTATTTTTCGTAGGCACTTTTCACCGTAATTGTCCTAAGGTTGGTCTCTGCATCCTTAAGCATACCAGAGTTTTCACAGACGAAACAGGCTGAGGCCCAGTAATCTTGGCATTTCCAACTCTTGGTCCTAGAGACTACCAAGAAAGTGTTCTTTTAAGTATTATTCCTTTGTGGTTTCAGCATTATTTTCAGTACCGGAGCAGGGTTCTCGCATTAGCATAGGAATCCTGCCTGGTAGTTGAGATTTCATGGTGGGGTGTAAGTGCGGGGCTTCTGTCAGCCCTGCCTTGATTTGTTTACCTCCAGAGTTGGAAAGTGCATATTTGCGTGAGATGGGAAAAGTGTGGATCGTGCTTCAGATTTCATCCAGACACTTTGAAATGACCAGTGTGTTGGTAAATACTTGCCATTTTCATGGCGTTTGGCACCGTAATAGTCATGAGGTCGGTCTCTGCATCCTGAAGCCTATGATGCTTTTTGCAGAGAAACCTCTGCTGAGGCCCAGGTAACTTGCTATTTCCCATAGCTGGCACAGGAGCCTTGGAAGATAGGATTGTTTTCAGTATTATTTCACCATTTTTTCACCACTGTTTCAGGAACGGGAGCCCTTTTCATCCGGTAGCGGAAGAATCCTTCTTTGGAGATGAGATATTTTTCTGGGGTGGCAAGTGCAGGGCCTCTGTCAGTCCTGGGTTCGTTGGACTAGCGCCAGACATGAGAAGTGCGCCTTTGTGGGACCAGTGAATAGTGCGGATCCTGTTTCAGTCTAAAGACTGAAACAGGATCCGCACTTTTCACCGTTCCTTTCAGAATCATTTGATTCATCAGCTATAAATGGCGATTGCATCTCCAGACCAATCGAAGGCTAGGCCAAAGTAACTCGATCTTTCCAAGAGGTGTGTGGCCCAACTTTTGAAAGAACCGCTAAGTGGAGAACTATTTGGTATTTTTCGTAGGCACTTTTCACCGTAATTGTCCTAAGGTTGGTCTCTGCATCCTTAAGCATACCAGAGTTTTCACAGACGAAACAGGCTGAGGCCCAGTAATCTTGGCATTTCCAACACTTGGTCCTAGAGACTACCAAGAAAGTGTTCTTTTAAGTATTATTCCTTTGTGGTTTCAGCATCATTTTCAGTACCGGAGCAGGGTTCTCGCATTAGCATAGGAATCCTGCCTGGTAGTTGAGATTTCATGGTGGGGTGAAAGTGCGGGGCTTCTGTCAGCCCTGCCTTGATTTGTTTACCTCCAGAGTTGGAAAGTGCATATTTGCGTGAGATGGGAAAAGTGTGGATCGTGCTTCAGATTTCATCCAGACACTTTGAAATGACCAGTGTGTTGGTAAATACTTGCCATTTTCATGGCGTTTGGCACCGTAATAGTCATGAGGTCGGTCTCTGCATCCTGAAGCCCATGATGCTTTTTGCAGAGAAACCTCTGCTGAGGCCCATCTAACTTGCTATTTCCCATAGCTGGCACAGGAGCCTTGGAAGATAGGATTGTTTTCAGTATTATTTCACCATTTTTTCACCACTGTTTCAAGAACGGGAGCCCTTTTCAACCGTTAGCGGAAGAATCCTTCTTTGGAGATGAGATATTTTTCTGGGGTGGCAAGTGCAGGGCCTCTGTCAGTCCTGGGTTTGTTGGACTAGCGCGAGACATGAGAAGTGTGCTTTTGTGGGACAGGTGAATAGTGCGGATCCTGTTTCAGTCTAAAGACTGAAACAGGATCCGCACTTTTCACCGTTCTTTCAGAATCATTTGATTCATCAGCTAGGAATGGCGATTGCTTCTCCAGACCAATCGAAGGCTAGGCCAAAGTAACTCGATCTTTCCAAATGGTGTGTGGCCCAACTTTTAAAGAACCGCTAAGTGGAGAACTATTTGGTATTTTTCCGAAGCACTTTTCACCGTAATTGTCCTAAGGTTGGTCTCTGCATCCTTAAGCATACGAGATTTTTCACAGACGAAACAGGCTGAGGCCCATTAATCTTGGCATTTCCAATAGTTGGTCCTAGAGACTACCAAGAAAGTGTTCTTTTAAGTATTATTCCCTTGTGGTTTCAGCATTATTTTCAGAACCCCAGCGGAGTTCTCGCATTAGCATAAGAATCCTGCCTGGTAGTTGAGATTTCATGGTGGGGTCTAAGTGTGGGGCTTCTGTCAGCCCTGCCTTTGATTTGTTTATCTCCACAGTTGGAAAGTGCATATTTGCGTGAGATGGGAAAAGTGTGGATCGTGCTTCAGATTTCATCCAGACACTTTGAAATGACCAGTGTGTTGGTAATTATTTGCCATTTCCATGGCGTTTGGCCCCGTAATAGTCATGAGGTCGGTCTCTGCATCCTGAAGCCCATGATGCTTTTTGCAGAGAAACCTCTGCTGAGGCCCAGGTAACTTGCTATTTCCCATAGCTGGCACAGGAGCCTTGGAAGATAGGATTGTTTTAAGTATTATTTCACAATTTTTTCACCACTGTTTCAAGAAAGGGAGCCCTTTCCAACCGTTACCCGAAGAATCCTTCTTTGGAGATGAGATATTTTTCTGGGGTGGCAAGTGCAGGGCCTCTGTCAGTCCTGGATTCGTTGGACTAGCGCCAGACATGAGAAGTGCGCCTTTGTGGGACAGGTGAATAGTGCGGATCCTGTTTCAGTCTAAAGACTGAAACAGGATCCGCACTTTTCACCCTTCCTTTCAGAATCATTTCATTCATCAGCTAGGAATGGCGATTGCTTCTCCAGACCAATCGAAGGCTAGGCCAAAGTAACTCGATCTTTCCAAGAGGTGTGTGGCCCAACTTTTGAAAGAACCGTTAAGTGGAGAACTATTTGGTATTTTTCCGAAGCACTTTTCACCGTAATTTTCCTAAGGTTGGTCTCTGCATCCTTAAGCATACCAGAGTTTTCAAAGATGAAACAGGCTTTGGCCCGTTAATCTTGGCATTTCCAATAGTTGGTCCTAGAGACTACCAAGAAAGTGTTCTTTTAAGTATTATTCCGTTGTGGTTTCAGCATTATTTTCAGTACTCGAGCAGGGTTCTCCCATTAGCATAAGAATCCTGCCTGGTAGTTGAGATTTCTGTGTGGGGTGTCCGTGCGGGGCTTCTGTCAGCCCTGCCTTGATTTGTTTACCTCCAGAGTTGGAAAGTGCATATTTGCGTGAGATGGGAAAAGTGTGGATCGTGCTTCAGGTTTCATCCTGACACTTTGCAATGACCAGTGAGTTGGTAATTATTTGCCATTTCCATGGCGTTTGGCACCGTAATGTTCATGAGGTCAGTCTCTGCATCCTGAAGCCTATGATGCTTTTTGCAGAGAAACCTCTGCTGAGGCCCAGGTAACTTGCTGTTTCCCATAGCTGGCACAGGAGCCTTGGAAGACAGGATTGTTTTCAGTATTATTTCACCATTTTTTCACCACTGTTTCAAGAACGGGAGCCCTTTTCAACCGTTAGCGGAAGAATCCTTCTTTGGAGATGAGATATTTTTCTGGGGTGGCAAGTGCAGGGCCTCTGTCAGTCCTGGGTTTGTTGGACTAGCGCCAGACATGAGAAGTGCGCCTTTGTGGGACAGGTGAATAGTGCGGATCCTGTTTCAGTCTAAAGACTGAAACAGGATCCGCAGTTTTCACCGTTCCTTTCAGAATCATTTGATTCATCAGCTAGGAATGGCGATTGCTTTTCCAGACCAATCGAAGGCTAGGCCAAAGTAACTCGATCTTTCCAAGAGGTGTGTGGCCCAACTTTTGAAAGAACTGCTAAGTGGAGAACTATTTGGTATTTTGCCGAAGCACTTTTCACCGTAATTGATATAAGGTGGGTCTCTGCATCCTTAAGCATACCAGAGTTTTCACAGACGAAACAGGCTGAGGCCCAGTAATCTTGGCATTTCCAACAGTTGGTCCTAGAGACTACCAAGAAAGTGTTTTTTTAAGTATTATTCCATTGTGGTTTCAGCATTATTTTCAGAACCCGAGCTGGGTTGTCGCATTAGCATAAGAATCCTGCCTGGTAGTTGAGATTGCTGGGTGTGGTGTAAGTGCCTGGCTTCTGTCAGCTCTTCCTTTGATTTGTTTACCTCCAGAGTTGGAAAGTGCATATTTGCGTGAGATGGGAAAAGTGTGGATCGTGATTCAGATTTCATCCTGACACATTGAAATGACCAGTGTGTTGGTAATTATTTGCCATTTCCATGGCGTTTGGCACCGTAATAGTCATGAGGTCGGTCTCTGCATCCTGAAGCCTATGATGCTTTTTGCAGAGAAACCTCTGCTGAGGCCGAGGTAACTTGCTATTTCCCATAGCCGGCACAGGAGCCTTGGAAGATAGGATTGTTTTCAGTATTATTTCACGATTTTTTCACCACTGTTTCAAGAACGGGAGCCCTTTTCAACCGGTAGCGGAAGAATCCTTCTTTGGAGATGAGATATTTTTCTGGGGTGGCAAGTGCAGGGCCTCTGTCAGTCCTGGGTTTGTTCGACTAGCGCCAGACATGAGAAGTGCGCCCCTGTGGGACAGGTGAATAGTGCGGATCCTGTTTCAGTCTAAAGACTGAAACAGGATCCGCACTATTCACCCTTCCTTTCAGAATCATTTGATTGATCAGCTAGGAATGTCGATTGCTTCTCCAGACCAATCGAAGGCTAGGCCAAAGTAACTGGATCTTTCCAAGAGGTGTGTGGCCCAAATTTTGAAAGAACCGTTAAGTGGAGAACTATTTGGTATTTTTCCGAAGCACTTTTCACCGTAATTGTCCTAAGGTTGGTCTCTGCATCCTTAAGCATACCAGAGTTTTCAAAGACGAAACAGGCTGAGGCCCAGTAATCTTGGCATTTCCAACAGTTGGTCCTAGAGACTACCAAGAATGTGTTTTTTTAAGTATTATTCCATTGTGGTTTCAGCATTATTTTCAGAACCCGAGCAGGGTAGTCGCATTAGCATAAGAATCCTGCCTGGTAGTTGAGATTTCTGGGTGCGGTGTAAGTGCGTGGCTTCTGTCAGCTCTTCCTTTGATTTGTTTACCTCCAGAGTTGGATAGTGCATATTGCGTGAGATGGGAAAAGTGCGGATCGTGATTCAGATTTCATCCTGACACTTTGAAATGACCAGTGTGTTGGTAATTATTTGCCATTTCCATGGCGTTTGGCACCGTAATAGTCATGAGGTCGGTCTCTGCATCCTGAAGCCTATGATGCTTTTTGCAGAGAAACCTCTGCTGAGGCCCAGGTAACTTGCTATTTCCCATAGCTGGCACAGGAGCCTTGAAAGATAGGATTGTTTTCAGTAATATTTCACCATTTTTTCACCACTGTTTCAGGAACGGGAGCCCTTTTCAACCGGTAGCGGAAGAATCCTTCTTTGGAGATGAGATATTTTTCTGGGGTGGCAAGTTCAGGGCCTCTGTCAGTCCTGGGTTCGTTGGACTAGCGCCAGACATGAGAAGTGCGCCTTTGTGGGACAGGTGAATAGTGCGGATCCTGTTTCAGTCTAAAGACTGAAACAGGATCCGCACTTTTCACCGTTCCTTTCAGAATCATTTGATTCATCAGCTAGGAATGGCGATTGCATCTCCAGACCAATCGAAGACTAGGCCAAAGTAACTCGATCTTTCCAAGAGGTGTGTGTCCCAACTTTTGAAAGAACCGCTAAGTGGAGAAGTATTTGGTATTTTTCGTAGGCACTTTTCACCGTAATTGTCCTAAGGTTGGTCTCTGCATCCTTAAGCATACCAGAGTTTTCACAGACGAAACAGGCTGAGGCCCAGTAATCTTGGCATTTCCAACAGTTGGTCCTAGAGACTACCAAGAAAGTGTTCTTTTAAGTATTATTCCTTTGTGGTTTCAGCATTATTTTCAGTACCGGAGCAGGGTTCTCGCATTAGCATAGGAATCCTGCCTGCTAGTTGAGATTTCATGGTGGGGTGTAAGTGCGGGGCTTCTGTCAGCCCTGCCTTGATTTGTTTACCTCCAGAGTTGGAAAGTGCATATTTGCGTGAGATGGGAAAAGTGTGGATCGTGCTTCAGATTTCATCCAGATACTTTGAAATGACCAGTGTGTTGGTAATTACTTGCCATTTTCATGGCGTTTGGCACCGTAATAGTCATGAGGTCGGTCTCTGCATCCTGAGGCCTATGATGCTTTTTGCAGAGAAACCTCTGCTGAGGCCCATCTAACTTGCTATTTCCCATAGCTGGCACAGGAGCCTTGGAAGATAGGATTGTTTTCAGTATTATTTCACTATTTTTTCACCACTGTTTCAAGAACGGGAGCCCTTTTCAACCGTTAGCGGAAGAATCCTTCTTTGGAGATGAGATATTTTTCTGGGGTGGCAAGTGCAGGGCCTCTGTCAGTCCTGGGTTTGTTGGACTAGCGCCAGACATGAGAAGTGTGCTTTTGTGGGACAGGTGAATAGTGCGGATCCTGTTTCAGTCTAAAGACTGAAACAGGATCCGCACTTTTCACCGTTCCTTTCAGAATCATTTGATTCATCAGCTAGGAATGGCGATTGCTTCTCCAGACCAATCGAAGGCTAGGCCAAAGTAACTCGATCTTTCCAAATGGTGTGTGGCCCAACTTTTAAAGAACCGCTAAGTGGAGAACTATTTGGTATTTTTCCGAAGCACTTTTCACCGTAATTGTCCTAAGGTTGGTCTCTGCATCCTTAAGCATACCAGAGTTTTCACAGACGAAACAGGCTGAGGCCCATTAATCTTGGCATTTCCAATAGTTGGTCCTAGAGACTACCAAGAAAGTGTTCTTTTAAGTATTATTCCGTTGTGGTTTCAGCATTATTTTCAGAACCCCAGCGGAGTTCTCGCATTAGCATAAGAATCCTGCCTGGTAGTTGAGATTTCATGGTGGGGTCTAAGTGCGGGGCTTCTGTCAGCCCTGCCTTTGATTTGTTTACCTCCACAGTTGGAAAGTGCATATTTGCCTGAGATGGGAAAAGTGTGGATCGTGCTTCAGATTTCATCCTGACACTTTGAAATGACCAGTGTGTTGGTAATTATTTGCCATTTCCATGGCGTTTGGCCCCGTAATAGTCATGAGGTCGGTCTCTGCATCCTGAAGCCCATGATGCTTTTTGCAGAGAAACCTCTGCTGAGGCCCAGGTAACTTGCTATTTCCCATAGCTGGCACAGGAGCCTTGGAAGATAGGATTGTTTTCAGTATTATTTCACCATTTTTTCACCACTGTTTCAAGAACCGGAGCCCTTTTCAACCGTTAGCGGAAGAATCCTTCTTTGGAGATGAGATATTTTTCTGGGGTGGCAAGTGCAGGGCCTCTGTCAGTCCTGGATTCGTTGGACTAGCGCCAGACATGAGAAGTGCGCCTTTGTGGGACAGGTGAATAGTGCGGATCCTGTTTCAGTCTAAAGACTGAAGCAGGATCCGCACTTTTCACCCTTCCTTTCAGAATCATTTCATTCATCAGCTAGGAATGGCGATTGCTTCTCCAGACCAATCGAAGGCTAGGCCAAAGTAACTCGATCTTTCCAAGAGGTGTGTGGCCCAAATTTTGAAAGAATCGTTAAGTGGAGAACTATTTGGTATTTTTCCGAAGCACTTTTCACCGTAATTTTCCTAAGGTTGGTCTCTGCATCCTTAAGCATACCAGAGTTTTCAAAGACGAAACAGGCTTTGGCCCGTTAATCTTGGCATTTCCAATAGTTGGTCCTAGAGACTACCAAGAAAGTGTTCTTTTAAGTATTATTCCGTTGTGGTTTCAGCATTATTTTCAGAACCCCAGCGGAGTTCTCGCATTAGCATAAGAATCCTGCCTGGTAGTTGAGATTTCATGGTGGGGTCTAAGTGCAGGGCTTCTGTCAGCCCTGCCTTTGATTTGTTTACCTCCACAGTTGGAAAGTGCATATTTGCGTGAGACGGGAAAAGTGTGGATCGTGCTTCAGATTTCATCCAGACACTTTGAAATGACCAGTGTGTTGGTAATTATTTGCCATTTCCATGGCGTTTGGCCCCGTAATAGTCATGAGGTCGGTCTCTGCATCCTGAAGCCCATGATGCTTTTTGCAGAGAAACCTCTGCTGAGGCCCAGGTAACTTGCTATTTCCCATAGCTGGCACAGGAGCCTTGGAAGATAGGATTGTTTTCAGTATTATTTCACCATTTTTTCACCACTGTTTCAAGAACCGGAGCCCTTTTCAACCGTTAGCGGAAGAATCGTTCTTTGGAGATGAGATATTTTTCTGGGGTGGCAAGTGCAGGGCCTCTGTCAGTCCTGGATTCGTTGGACTAGCGCCAGACATGAGAAGTGCGCCTTTGTGGGACAGGTGAATAGTGCGGATCCTGTTTCAGTCTAAAGACTGAAGCAGGATCCGCACTTTTCACCCTTCCTTTCAGAATCATTTCATTCATCAGCTAGGAATGGCGATTGCTTCTCCAGACCAATCGAAGGCTAGGCCAAAGTAACTCGATCTTTCCAAGAGGTGTGTGGCCCAAATTTTGAAAGAATCGTTAAGTGGAGAACTATTTGGTATTTTTCCGAAGCACTTTTCACCGTAATTTTCCTAAGGTTGGTCTCTGCATCCTTAAGCATACCAGAGTTTTCAAAGACGAAACAGGCTTTGGCCCGTTAATCTTGGCATTTCCAATAGTTGGTCCTAGAGACTACCAAGAAAGTGTTCTTTTAAGTATTATTCCGTTGTGGTTTCAGCATTATTTTCAGTACTCGAGCAGGGTTCTCCCATTAGCATAAGAATCCTGCCTGGTAGTTGAGATTTCTGTGTGGGGTGTCCGTGCGGGGCTTCTGTCAGCCCTGCCTTGATTTGTTTACCTCCAGAGTTGGGAAGTGCATATTTGCGTGAGATGGAAAAGTGGGGATCGTGCTTCAGATTTCATCCTGACACTTTGAAATGACCAGTGTGTGGGTAATTGTTCGCCATTTCCATGGCGTTTTGCACCGTAATAGTCATGAGGTCGGTCTCTGCAGCCTGAAGCCTATGATGCTTTTTGCAGAGAAACCTCTGCTGAGGCCCCGGTAACTTGCTATTTCCCATAGCTGGCACAGGAGCCTTGGAAGATAGGATTGTTTTCAGTATTATTTCACCATTTTTTCACCACTGTTTCAAGAACGGCAGCCCTTTTCAACCGTTAGCGGAAGAATCCTTCTTTGGAGATGAGATATTTTTCTGGGGTGGCAAGTGCAGGGCCTCTGTCAGTCCTGGGTTTGTTGGACTAGCGCCAGACATGAGAAGTGCGCCTTTGTGGGACAGGTGAATAGTGCGGATCCTGTTTAAGTCTACAGACTGAAACAGGATCCGCACTTTTCACCGTTCCTTTCAGAATCATTTGATTCATCAGCTAGGAATGGCGATTGCTTCTCCAGACCAATCGAAGGCTAGGCCAAAGTAACTCGATCTTTCCAAGAGTTGTGTGGCCCAAGTTTTGAAAGAACCGCTAGGTGGAGAACTATTTGGTATTTTTGTGTAGCACTTTTCACCGTAATTGTCAAAAGGTTGGTCTCTGCATCGTTAAGCATACCAGAGTTTTCACAGACGAAACAGACTGAGGCCTAGTAAAGTTGACATTTCCAATAGTTGGTCTTAGAGACTACAAAGAAAATGTTCTTTTAAGTATTATTCCACTGTGGTTTCACCATTGTTTTCAGAACCACAGCAGGTTTCTCGCATTAGCATTAGAATCCTGCCTGGTAGTTGAGATGTCTGGGTGGGGTGTAAGTGCGGGGCTTCTGTCAGCCCTGCATTTGATTTGTTTACCTCCAGAGTTCGTAAGTGCATATTTGGGTGAGATGGGAAAAGTTGGATCGTGCTTCGGATTTCATCCTGACACTTTTGAAATCACCAGTGTGTTGGTAATTATTTGCCATTTCCATAGCGTTTTGCACCGTAAGAGTCCTGAGGTCGGTCTTTAAATCCTGAAGCCTATGATGCTTTTCGCAGAGAAACCTCTGCTGAGGCCCAGGTAACTTGCTGTTTCCCATAGCTGGCACAGGAGCCTTGGAAGAAAGGATTCTTTTCAGTATTATTTCACCATCCTTTCACCACTGTTTCAAGAAGGGGAGGCCTTGTCAACCGTTAGCGTAAGAATCCTTCTTTGGAGATGAGATATTTTTCTGGGGTGGCAAGTGCAGGGCCCCTGTCAGTCCTGGGTTTGTCGGACTAGCACCAGACATGAGAAGTGCGCCATTGTGGGACAGGTGAATAGTGCGGATCCTATTTCAGTCTAAGGACTGAAACAGGATCCGCACTTTTCACCATTCCTTTCAGAATCATTTGATTCATCAGCTAGGAATGGCAATTGCTTCTCCAGACCAATCGAAGGCTAGGCCAAAGTAACTCGATCTTTCCAAGAGTTGTGTGGCACAATTTTTGAAACAACCGCTAGGCGGAGAACTATTTGGCTTTTTTCCATAGCACTTTTCACCATAATCGTCATAAGGTTAGTCTCTGCACCCTTAAGCATACGAGAGTTTTCACAGACGAAAGCAGGCTGAGGCCTGGTAAACTTGGCATTTCCAATAGTTGGACTTAGAGACTACAAAGAAAGTGTTCTTTTAAGTATTATTCCACTGTGGTTTCACCAGTGTTTTCACAACCCGAGCTAGGTTCTCGTATTAGCATGAGAATCCTGCCTGGTAGTTGAGATTTCTGGGTGGGGTGTAATTGGGGGTTTCTGTCAGCCCTGCCTTTGATTTATTTACCTCCAGAGTTGGAAAGTGCATATTTGGGTGAGATGGGAAAAGTGTGGATCGTGCTTCAGATTTCATCCTGACACTTTTGAAATCACCAGTATGTTGGTAATTATGTGCCATTTCCATAGCGTTTTTCACTGTAATAGTGATAAGGTTAGTCTCTGCATCCCGAAGCCTATGATGCCTTTCGGTAGAGAAAACTCTACTGAGTCCCAGGTAACTTGGTATTTCTCAGAGCTGACACCGGAGCCTTGGAAAATGGGATTGTTTTCAGTATTATTTCACCATCCTTTCACCACTGTTTCAAGAATGGGAGTACTTTTCAAGCGTTACCGTAAGAATCCTTCTTTGGAGATGAGATATTTTTCTGGGTGGCAAGTGCAGGGCCTCTGTGACTCCTGGGTTTGTTGGACTAGCGCCAGACATGAGAAGTGCGTCTTTTTGTGAGAGGCCGGCTCCTTTCTCATCAGAGAGAGTAAACCAGCAAAGGTGCCTTCTTCCTGTCTGTGAAGGATGTCACCGCCCAGGGGGAAATAGTCAAGCACTATAAGATCCGCTCCCTGGAGGAAGGGGGCTGCTACATCTCCCTCCGGGTCACCTTCCCCTCGCTCCAGGCCCTGGTGCAGCACTACCGCAAGAAAGGGGATTGTTTGTGCCAGAGGCTGACCGTGCCCTGCGTCAGCCTTGCTCCTCATAACCCCTGGGCCCAGGACAAGTGGGAGATCCCCCGGCAGTCTCTCAGGCTGGTCAGGAAACTCGGATCAGGGCAGTTTGGCGAAGTCTGGATGGGCTACTACAGAAACAATGTGAAGGTGGCCATCAAGACCTTGAATGAGGGAAGGATGTCTCCGGAAGCCTTCCTGGGTGAGGCGAACCTGATGAAGGCTCTGTAGCACGAGAGGCTGGTCTGGCTCTACACCATGGTCCCCAAGGAGCCCATCTATATTGTCACCGAGTATGTGGCCAGAGGGTGCCTGCTGGATTTCCTGAAGACAGACTACGGTGGCAGACTGTCCCTCCCAAGACTGATCGACATGTCAGCCCAGATCACCGAAGGGATGGCGTACATCGAGCACATGAATTCTATCCACCGCTACCTATGGGCGGCCAACATCCTGGTGTCTGAGACCTTGTGTTGCAAAATCGCTGACTTCGGTTTGGCCAGGATCATCGACAGTGAATACACTGCCCAGGAGGGTGAGCAGAGCCCCACAACTGCAGGGGAGACCTTGGGCCTTACCTCCCCGACTCCCCAAAGCCTCTTGACATTACATGGTACGGCCCCATGTGCAAAGACCTGAGAGCACTGTGGTTTCTACAATTCTAGACCAACATTTCCCTAACTGTGTTCAGCAGAGTAGTAATGCCCCCAGACCTCCCACTGAGGAATGGCTTTAGGATAAGGTCAGTTTGGAGAAACTGCAGTTCATCACCCTTCCTGCCTTGGAGATTCCCAATGCACAGCAGCATAAAGGCACTGAGAAGTCCTGCAGCCAAGCAACAATTCACATTCACCTCACCTGGTGTCTCCTGAACTAGTTTCAGCCCCCAATACTATTTCCACCTGGGTCCTATTAATCTCCCACAGAACTAGGCTTTCACAGAGCACACTTTGGGAAACACAGCTCAAACGTGTGAGCAGCAAACCTTACACCTGAATTAGGGTCTGCACAGAGCTCTCAGTTTTCTCTGCTAATATAACTGAGGTACAAGTTGACTTCACAAGAGGATCCGAGGGGTCAAATACATTTGCCTGTGAGCCAGTGAGATTCGCCGAGCATATGAATCAGCCATGCAAAAGGGTAGATGCGGCTGGTTCCCTGGGGAACTTCAGGCTGGCTGGGCCACTGAGAGAGCCGGGCAAGGGGAGGGAGTGCCACTCGAGCCCTGTGCTCTCCTGGGAACGCCGACCAGGCCCCCCGCTGTCACAGGGCCTCATGGGGAATCAGGATGCAAGTCCATCTTCATCGTGATTCTAGGCGGTCCAGGAATACAAAAAAAAAAAAAAAAAAAAGACTGAAAAAGGATCCAAACTTTTCATCGTTCCTTTCAGAATCATTTGATTCATCAGCTAGGAATGGCGATTCCTTCTCCAGACCAATCGAAGGCTAGGCCAAAGTAACTCCATCTTTCCAAGAGGTATGCGGCACAACTTTTGAAATAACTGCTAGGTTGAGAACTATTTGGTATTTTTCCATAGCACTTTTCACCATAATTGTCATAAGGTTGGTCTCTGCATCCTTAAGCATACGAAAGTTTTCACAGACAAAAGTATGCTGAGGCCCAGTAAACTTGGCATTTCCAATAGTTGCTACTAGAGACTATAAAGAAAGTGTTCTTTTAAGTATTACTCCATTGTGGTTTCACCATTATTTTCTGAACCAGAGCAGGTTTCATGCATTAGCATAAGAATCCTTCCTCCTAGTTGAGATTTCTGTGTGGGGTGTAAGTGCGGGGCTTCTGTCAGCCCTGTGTTTGATTTGTTTACCTCCAGAGTTGGTAAGTGCATATTTGCGTGAGATGG
This sequence comes from Lemur catta, assembly GCF_020740605.2. NCBI lineage: Eukaryota > Metazoa > Chordata > Mammalia > Primates > Lemuridae > Lemur > Lemur catta. The sequence continues at coordinate 81,483,165 of NC_059132.1, read as the reverse complement.
GAAAAGTGTGGATCATGCTTCAGATTTCATCCTGACACTTTTGACATAACCACTATGTTGGTAATTATGTGCCGTTTCCATAGCGTTTTTCACCGTAATAGTTATAAGCTTGGTCTCTGCATCCTTAAGCCTATGATGCCTTTCGCAGAGAAAACTCTATTGACGCCCAGGTAACTTGGTATTTCCCAGAGCTGGCACCAGAGCCTTTGAAGATACGATTGTTTTCAGTATTATTTCACTATCCTTTCACCACTGTTTCAAGAACGGGAGCACTATTCAACCGTTAGGATAAGAGTCCTTCTTTAGAGATGAGATATTTTTCTGGGGTGGCAAGTGCAGGGCCTCTGTCAGTCCTGGGTTTGTTGGACTAGCGCCAGACAGGAGAAGTGCGCCTTTGTGTGAGAGGTGAATAGTGTGGATCCTCTTTCAGTTTAAAGTGTCAGGTTGAAGTCAGAAGAACAATCCACACTGTTCCCATCACACGCAAATATGCACTTACCAACTCTGGAGGTAAACAAATCAAACACAGGGCTGACAGAAGCCCCACACTTACACCCCACACAGAAATCTCAACTAGGAGGAAGGATTCTTTTGCTAATGGATGAAATCTGCTCTGGTTGTGAATATAATAGTGAAACCACAGTGGAAGAAGGACTTGCATCCTGATTCCCCATGAGGCCCTGTGACAGTGGTGGGCCTGGTCGGAGTTCCCAGGAGAGCACAGGGCTCGAGTGGCACTCCCTCCCCTTGCCCAGCTCTCTCAGTGGCCCAGCCAGCCTGAAGTTCCCCAGGGAACCAGCCACATCTATCCTTTTGCATGGCTGATTCATATGCTCAGCGAACTTGCTTGCTTGCAGGGAAATGTATTTGACACCTCAGATCCTCTTGTAAAAGTGAATTTGTACCTCAGTTATATTAGCAGAGAAAACTGAGAGTTCTGTGCAGACCCTAATTCAGGTGTAAGTTTTACTGCTCGCACATTTGAGCTGTGTTTCCCAAAGTGTGCTCTGTGAAAGCCTAGTTCTGCGGGAGACTAATAGGACCCAGGTGGAAATAGTATTGGGGGCTGAAACTAGTTAAGGAGACACCAGTCTAAAGACTGAAACAGGATCCACACTTTTCACTGTTCTTCTCAAAATCATTTGATTCATCAGCGAGGAATGGCGATTCCTTCTCCAGACCAATCGAAGGCTAGGCCAAAGTAACTCCAGATTTCCAAGAGGTGTGTGGCAAAACTTTTGAAATAACTGCTAGGTTGAGAACTACTTGGTATTTTTTGGTAGCACTTCTCACCATAATTGTCATAAGGTTGGTCTCTGCATCCTTAAGCATACGATAGTTTTCAAGGACAAAAGTATGCTAAGGCCCAGTAAACTTGGCATTTCCAATAGCTGGTAATAGAGAGTATAAAAAAAGTGTTCTTTTAAGTATTATTCCACTGTGGTTTCACTATTACTTTCAGAACCAGAACAGGTTTCTCTCATTAGCATAAGAATCCTGCCTGGTAGTTGAGATTTCTGTGTGGGGTGTAAGTGCCCGGCCTCTGTGAGCCCTGTGTTTGATTTGTTTACCTCCAAAGTTGGTAAGTGCATATTTGCATATGATGGGAACAGTGTGGATCGTGCTTCTGATTTCATCCTGACACTTTTCAAATAACCAGTATGTTGGTAATTATGTGCCATTTCCATAGCATTTTTAACCATAATAGTGATAAGGTTGGTGTCTGCATCCTTAAGCCTATGATGCTTTTCGCAGAGAAAACTCTACTGGGGCCCAGGTAAGTTGGTGTTTCCCATACCTGGCACCAGAGCCTTTGAAGATACGATTGTTTTCAGTATTATTTGACCATCCTTTCACCACTGTTTCAAGAATGGGAGTACTTTTCAATTGTTAGCATAAGAATCCTTCTTTGGAGATGAGAGATTTTTCTGGGTGGCAAGTGCAGGGCCTCTGTCAGTCCTGGGTTTGTTGGACTAGCGCCAGACATGAGAAGTGCGCCTTTGTGGGACAGGTGAATAGTGCGGATCCTGTTTCAGTCTAAAGACTGAAGCAGGATCCGCACTTTTCACCCTTCCTTTCAGAATCATTTCATTCATCAGCTAGGAATGGCGATTGCTTCTCCAGACCAATCGAAGGCTAGGCCAAAGTAACTCGATCTTTCCAAGAGGTGTGTGGCCCAAATTTTGAAAGAATCGTTAAGTGGAGAACTATTTGGTATTTTTCCGAAGCACTTTTCACCGTAATTGTCCTAAGGTTGGTCTCTGCATCCTTAAGCATACCAGAGTTTTCAAAGACGAAACAGGCTTTGGCCCGTTAATCTTGGCATTTCCAATAGTTGGTCCTAGAGACTACCAAGAAAGTGTTCTTTTAAGTATTATTCCGTTGTGGTTTCAGCATTATTTTCAGTACTCGAGCAGGGTTCTCCCATTAGCATAAGAATCCTGCCTGGTAGTTGAGATTTCTGTGTGGGGTGTCCGTGCGGGGCTTCTGTCAGCCCTGCCTTGATTTGTTTACCTCCAGAGTTGGGAAGTTCATATTTGCGTGAGATGGAAAAGTGGGGATCGTGCTTCAGATTTCATCCTGACACTTTGAAATGACCAGTGTGTGGGTAATTGTTCGCCATTTCCATGGCGTTTTGCACCGTAATAGTCATGAGGTCGGTCTCTGCAGCCTGAAGCCTATGATGCTTTTTGCAGAGAAACCTCTGCTGAGGCCCCGGTAACTTGCTATTTCCCATAGCTGGCACAGGAGCCTTGGAAGATAGGATTGTTTTCAGTATTATTTCACCATTTTTTCACCACTGTTTCAAGAACGGCAGCCCTTTTCAACCGTTAGCGGAAGAATCCTTCTTTGGAGATGAGATATTTTTCTGGGGTGGCAAGTGCAGGGCCTCTGTCAGTCCTGGGTTTGTTGGACTAGCGCCAGACATGAGAAGTGCGCCTTTGTGGGACAGGTGAATAGTGCGGATCCTGTTTAAGTCTACAGACTGAAACAGGATCCGCACTTTTCACCGTTCCTTTCAGAATCATTTGATTCATCAGCTAGGAATGGCGATTGCTTCTCCAGACCAATCGAAGGCTAGGCCAAAGTAACTCGATCTTTCCAAGAGTTGTGTGGCCCAAGTTTTGAAAGAACCGCTAGGTGGAGAACTATTTGGTATTTTTGTGTAGCACTTTTCACCGTAATTGTCAAAAGGTTGGTCTCTGCATCGTTAAGCATACCAGAGTTTTCACAGACGAAACAGACTGAGGCCTAGTAAAGTTGACATTTCCAATAGTTGGTCTTAGAGACTACAAAGAAAATGTTCTTTTAAGTATTATTCCACTGTGGTTTCACCATTGTTTTCAGAACCACAGCAGGTTTCTCGCATTAGCATTAGAATCCTGCCTGGTAGTTGAGATGTCTGGGTGGGGTGTAAGTGAGGGGCTTCTGTCAGCCCTGCATTTGATTTGTTTACCTCCAGAGTTCGTAAGTGCATATTTGGGTGAGATGGGAAAAGTTGGATCGTGCTTCGGATTTCATCCTGACACTTTTGAAATCACCAGTGTGTTGGTAATTATTTGCCATTTCCATAGCGTTTTGCACCGTAAGAGTCCTGAGGTCGGTCTTTAAATCCTGAAGCCTATGATGCTTTTCGCAGAGAAACCTCTGCTGAGGCCCAGGTAACTTGCTGTTTCCCATAGCTGGCACAGGAGCCTTGGAAGAAAGGATTCTTTTCAGTATTATTTCACCATCCTTTCACCACTGTTTCAAGAAGGGGAGGCCTTGTCAACCGTTAGCGTAAGAATCCTTCTTTGGAGATGAGATATTTTTCTGGGGTGGCAAGTGCAGGGCCCCTGTCAGTCCTGGGTTTGTCGGACTAGCACCAGACATGAGAAGTGCGCCATTGTGGGACAGGTGAATAGTGCGGATCCTATTTCAGTCTAAGGACTGAAACAGGATCCGCACTTTTCACCATTCCTTTCAGAATCATTTGATTCATCAGCTAGGAATGGCAATTGCTTCTCCAGACCAATCGAAGGCTAGGCCAAAGTAACTCGATCTTTCCAAGAGTTGTGTGGCACAATTTTTGAAACAACCGCTAGGCGGAGAACTATTTGGCTTTTTTCCATAGCACTTTTCACCATAATCGTCATAAGGTTAGTCTCTGCACCCTTAAGCATACGAGAGTTTTCACAGACGAAAGCAGGCTGAGGCCTGGTAAACTTGGCATTTCCAATAGTTGGACTTAGAGACTACAAAGAAAGTGTTCTTTTAAGTATTATTCCACTGTGGTTTCACCAGTGTTTTCACAACCCGAGCTAGGTTCTCGTATTAGCATGAGAATCCTGCCTGGTAGTTGAGATTTCTGGGTGGGGTGTAATTGGGGGTTTCTGTCAGCCCTGCCTTTGATTTATTTACCTCCAGAGTTGGAAAGTGCATATTTGGGTGAGATGGGAAAAGTGTGGATCGTGCTTCAGATTTCATCCTGACACTTTTGAAATCACCAGTATGTTGGTAATTATGTGCCATTTCCATAGCGTTTTTCACTGTAATAGTGATAAGGTTAGTCTCTGCATCCCGAAGCCTATGATGCCTTTCGGTAGAGAAAACTCTACTGAGTCCCAGGTAACTTGGTATTTCTCAGAGCTGACACCGGAGCCTTGGAAAATGGGATTGTTTTCAGTATTATTTCACCATCCTTTCACCACTGTTTCAAGAATGGGAGTACTTTTCAAGCGTTACCGTAAGAATCCTTCTTTGGAGATGAGATATTTTTCTGGGTGGCAAGTGCAGGGCCTCTGTGACTCCTGGGTTTGTTGGACTAGCGCCAGACATGAGAAGTGCGTCTTTTTGTGAGAGGCCGGCTCCTTTCTCATCAGAGAGAGTAAACCAGCAAAGGTGCCTTCTTCCTGTCTGTGAAGGATGTCACCGCCCAGGGGGAAATAGTCAAGCACTATAAGATCCGCTCCCTGGAGGAAGGGGGCTGCTACATCTCCCTCCGGGTCACCTTCCCCTCGCTCCAGGCCCTGGTGCAGCACTACCGCAAGAAAGGGGATTGTTTGTGCCAGAGGCTGACCGTGCCCTGCGTCAGCCTTGCTCCTCATAACCCCTGGGCCCAGGACAAGTGGGAGATCCCCCGGCAGTCTCTCAGGCTGGTCAGGAAACTCGGATCAGGGCAGTTTGGCGAAGTCTGGATGGGCTACTACAGAAACAATGTGAAGGTGGCCATCAAGACCTTGAATGAGGGAAGGATGTCTCCGGAAGCCTTCCTGGGTGAGGCGAACCTGATGAAGGCTCTGTAGCACGAGAGGCTGGTCTGGCTCTACACCATGGTCCCCAAGGAGCCCATCTATATTGTCACCGAGTATGTGGCCAGAGGGTGCCTGCTGGATTTCCTGAAGACAGACTACGGTGGCAGACTGTCCCTCCCAAGACTGATCGACATGTCAGCCCAGATCACCGAAGGGATGGCGTACATCGAGCACATGAATTCTATCCACCGCTACCTATGGGCGGCCAACATCCTGGTGTCTGAGACCTTGTGTTGCAAAATCGCTGACTTCGGTTTGGCCAGGATCATCGACAGTGAATACACTGCCCAGGAGGGTGAGCAGAGCCCCACAACTGCAGGGGAGACCTTGGGCCTTACCTCCCCGACTCCCCAAAGCCTCTTGACATTACATGGTACGGCCCCATGTGCAAAGACCTGAGAGCACTGTGGTTTCTACAATTCTAGACCAACATTTCCCTAACTGTGTTCAGCAGAGTAGTAATGCCCCCAGACCTCCCACTGAGGAATGGCTTTAGGATAAGGTCAGTTTGGAGAAACTGCAGTTCATCACCCTTCCTGCCTTGGAGATTCCCAATGCACAGCAGCATAAAGGCACTGAGAAGTCCTGCAGCCAAGCAACAATTCACATTCACCTCACCTGGTGTCTCCTGAACTAGTTTCAGCCCCCAATACTATTTCCACCTGGGTCCTATTAATCTCCCACAGAACTAGGCTTTCACAGAGCACACTTTGGGAAACACAGCTCAAACGTGTGAGCAGCAAACCTTACACCTGAATTAGGGTCTGCACAGAGCTCTCAGTTTTCTCTGCTAATATAACTGAAGTACAAGTTGACTTCACAAGAGGATCCGAGGGGTCAAATACATTTGCCTGTGAGCCAGTGAGATTCGCCGAGCATATGAATCAGCCATGCAAAAGGGTAGATGCGGCTGGTTCCCTGGGGAACTTCAGGCTGGCTGGGCCACTGAGAGAGCCGGGCAAGGGGAGGGAGTGCCACTCGAGCCCTGTGCTCTCCTGGGAACGCCGACCAGGCCCCCCGCTGTCACAGGGCCTCATGGGGAATCAGGATGCAAGTCCATCTTCATCGTGATTCTAGGCGGTCCAGGAATACAAAAAAAAAAAAAAAAAAAAGACTGAAAAAGGATCCAAACTTTTCATCGTTCCTTTCAGAATCATTTGATTCATCAGCTAGGAATGGCGATTCCTTCTCCAGACCAATCGAAGGCTAGGCCAAAGTAACTCCATCTTTCCAAGAGGTATGCGGCACAACTTTTGAAATAACTGCTAGGTTGAGAACTATTTGGTATTTTTCCATAGCACTTTTCACCATAATTGTCATAAGGTTGGTCTCTGCATCCTTAAGCATACGAAAGTTTTCACAGACAAAAGTATGCTGAGGCCCAGTAAACTTGGCATTTCCAATAGTTGCTACTAGAGACTATAAAGAAAGTGTTCTTTTAAGTATTACTCCATTGTGGTTTCACCATTATTTTCTGAACCAGAGCAGGTTTCATGCATTAGCATAAGAATCCTTCCTCCTAGTTGAGATTTCTGTGTGGGGTGTAAGTGCGGGGCTTCTGTCAGCCCTGTGTTTGATTTGTTTACCTCCAGAGTTGGTAAGTGCATATTTGCGTGAGATGGGAAAAGTGTGGATCATGCTTCAGATTTCATCCTGACACTTTTGACATAACCACTATGTTGGTAATTATGTGCCGTTTCCATAGCGTTTTTCACCGTAATAGTTATAAGCTTGGTCTCTGCATCCTTAAGCCTATGATGCCTTTCGCAGAGAAAACTCTATTGACGCCCAGGTAACTTGGTATTTCCCAGAGCTGGCACCAGAGCCTTTGAAGATACGATTGTTTTCAGTATTATTTCACTATCCTTTCACCACTGTTTCAAGAACGGGAGCACTATTCAACCGTTAGGATAAGAGTCCTTCTTTAGAGATGAGATATTTTTCTGGGGTGGCAAGTGCAGGGCCTCTGTCAGTCCTGGGTTTGTTGGACTAGCGCCAGACAGGAGAAGTGCGCCTTTGTGTGAGAGGTGAATAGTGTGGATCCTCTTTCAGTTTAAAGTGTCAGGTTGAAGTCAGAAGAACAATCCACACTGTTCCCATCACACGCAAATATGCACTTACCAACTCTGGAGGTAAACAAATCAAACACAGGGCTGACAGAAGCCCCACACTTACACCCCACACAGAAATCTCAACTAGGAGGAAGGATTCTTTTGCTAATGGATGAAATCTGCTCTGGTTGTGAATATAATAGTGAAACCACAGTGGAAGAAGGACTTGCATCCTGATTCCCCATGAGGCCCTGTGACAGTGGTGGGCCTGGTCGGAGTTCCCAGGAGAGCACAGGGCTCGAGTGGCACTCCCTCCCCTTGCCCAGCTCTCTCAGTGGCCCAGCCAGCCTGAAGTTCCCCAGGGAACCAGCCACATCTATCCTTTTGCATGGCTGATTCATATGCTCAGCGAACTTGCTTGCTTGCAGGGAAATGTATTTGACACCTCAGATCCTCTTGTAAAAGTGAATTTGTACCTCAGTTATATTAGCAGAGAAAACTGAGAGTTCTGTGCAGACCCTAATTCAGGTGTAAGTTTTACTGCTCGCACATTTGAGCTGTGTTTCCCAAAGTGTGCTCTGTGAAAGCCTAGTTCTGCGGGAGACTAATAGGACCCAGGTGGAAATAGTATTGGGGGCTGAAACTAGTTAAGGAGACACCAGTCTAAAGACTGAAACAGGATCCACACTTTTCACTGTTCTTCTCAAAATCATTTGATTCATCAGCGAGGAATGGCGATTCCTTCTCCAGACCAATCGAAGGCTAGGCCAAAGTAACTCCAGATTTCCAAGAGGTGTGTGGCAAAACTTTTGAAATAACTGCTAGGTTGAGAACTACTTGGTATTTTTTGGTAGCACTTCTCACCATAATTGTCATAAGGTTGGTCTCTGCATCCTTAAGCATACGATAGTTTTCAAGGACAAAAGTATGCTAAGGCCCAGTAAACTTGGCATTTCCAATAGCTGGTAATAGAGAGTATAAAAAAAGTGTTCTTTTAAGTATTATTCCACTGTGGTTTCACTATTACTTTCAGAACCAGAACAGGTTTCTCTCATTAGCATAAGAATCCTGCCTGGTAGTTGAGACTTCTGTGTGGGGTGTAAGTGCCCGGCCTCTGTGAGCCCTGTGTTTGATTTGTTTACCTCCAAAGTTGGTAAGTGCATATTTGCATATGATGGGAACAGTGTGGATCGTGCTTCTGATTTCATCCTGACACTTTTCAAATAACCAGTATGTTGGTAATTATGTGCCATTTCCATAGCATTTTTAACCATAATAGTGATAAGGTTGGTGTCTGCATCCTTAAGCCTATGATGCTTTTCGCAGAGAAAACTCTACTGGGGCCCAGGTAAGTTGGTGTTTCCCATACCTGGCACCAGAGCCTTTGAAGATACGATTGTTTTCAGTATTATTTGACCATCCTTTCACCACTGTTTCAAGAATGGGAGTACTTTTCAATTGTTAGCATAAGAATCCTTCTTTGGAGATGAGAGATTTTTCTGGGTGGCAAGTGCAGGGCCTCTGTCAGTCCTGGGTTTGTTGGACTAGCGCCAGACATGAGAAGTGCGCATTTGTGGGACAGGTGAATAGTGCGGATCTTGTTTCAGAACTTGTAACTGTTCTTCTCAGAATCATTTGATTCATCAGTTAGGAATGACGATGCCTTCTCCAGACCAATCGAAGGCTAGGCCAAAGTAACTCGATCTTTACAAGAGGTGTGTGGCAAAACTTTTGAAATAACCGCTAGGTTGAGAACTATTTGGTGTTTTTTCGTAGCACTTTTCACCATAATTTTCATAAGATTGTTCTCTTCATCCTTAAGAATAACGTAGTTTTCACAGACAGAAGTATGCTGAGGCCCAGTAAACTTGGCATTTCCAATAGTTGGTACTAGAGACTATAAAGAAAGTGTTCTTTTAAGTATTACTGCACTGTGGTTTCACCATTATTTTCAGAACCAGAGCAGGTTTAGCCAATTGGCGTAAGAATCCTTCCTCGTAGTTGAGATTTCTGTGTGGGGTGTAAGTGCGAGGCTTCCGTTAGCCCTGTTTTTGGTTTGTTTACCTCCACTGTTGGTAAGTGCATATTTGCCTGAAATGGGAAAAGGGTCGATCTTGCTTCAGATTTCATTCTGACCATTTGAAATAAGCAGTATGTTGGTAATTATATGCCATTTCCATAGCGTTTTTCACAGTAACAGTGATAAGGTTGGTCTCTGCATACCTAAGGCTACGTTGTTTTTCACAGAGAAAACTCTACTGAGGCCCAGGTAACTTGGTATTTTTCAAACCTTGCACCAGAGCCTTTGAAGATACGATTGTTTTCAGTATTATTTCACCATCCTTTCACCACTGTTTCAACAACAGGAGCACTTTTCAAGCGTTAGCATAGGAAATCTTCTTTGGAGATGAGAATTTTTCTTTTTGGGGTGGCAAGTGCAGGGCCTCTGTCAGTCCTGGGTTTGTAGGACTAGCGCCAGACATGAGAAGTGCGCCTTTTCGTGAGAGGTGAATAGTGCGAATCCTGTTTCAGTCTAAAAGACTGAAACAGGATCCGCACTTTTAACTGTTCTTTTCAGAATCATTTGATTCATCAGCTAGGAATGGGGATTCCTTCTCCAGACCAATCGAAGGCTAGGCCAAAGTAACTCGATCTTTCCAAGGGGTGTGTGGCACAACGTTTGAAATAACCGCTAGGTTGAGAACTATTTCTTATTTTTTCATAGCACTTTTCACCATAATTGTCATAAGGTTGTTCTCCGCATCCTTAAGAAATCAATAGTTTTCACAGAGAGAAGCATGCTGAGGTCCAGTAAACTTGGCATTTCCAATAGTTGCTACTAGAGACTATAAAGAAAGTGTTCTTTTAAGTATTATTCCATTGTGGTTTCACCATTATTTTCAGAACCTGAGCAGGTTTTACGCATTAGCATAAGTATCCTTCCTCCTAATTTAGATTTCTGTGTGGAAATAACTGCGGGGCTTCTGTCAGGACTGTGTTTTATTTGTTTACCTCCAGAGTTGGTAAGTGCATATTTGCGTGAGATGGGAAAAGTGTGGGTCATGCTTCAGATTTCATCCTGACACTTTTGAAATCACCAGTATGTTGGTAATTTTTTGCCGTTTCCATAGCGTTTTTCAGCATAATAGTGGTTGGTGTCTGCATCGTTAAGCCTATGATGCTTATCGCACAGGAAACTTTACTGAGGCCCAGGTAACTTGGTATTTCCGGTACCTTGCACCAGAGCCTTTGAAGATACAATTGTTTTCAGCATTATTTCACCATCCTTTCACCAGTGTTTCAAGATTGGGATCACTTTTCAACCGTTAGCATAAGAATCCTTGTTTGGAGATGAGATATTTTTCTCAGGTGACAAGTGCAGTGCCTCTGTCAGTCCTGGGTTTGTTGGACTAGCTGCACACATGAGAAGTGTGCCTTTGTGTGTGGTGAATAGTGCGGATTCTGTTTCAGAACTTTTAACCGTTCTTTTCAGAATCATTTCATTCATCAGTTAGGAATGGCGATGCCTTCTCCAGACCAATCAAAGGCTAGGCCAAAGTAACTCGATCTTTCCAAGAGGCGTGTGGCACAACTTTTGAAATAACCACTAGGTTGAGAACTATTTGGTATTTTTTCCTAGCGCTTTTCACCATAATTGTCATAAGGTTGATGTCTGCATCCTTAAGCATACAATAGATTTCTCAGACAAAAGATGCTGAGGCCCAGTAAACTTGGCATTTATAATATTTGGTACTAGAGACTGTAAAGAAAGTGTTCTTTTAAGTATTATTTCACTGTGGTTTCACGATTACTTTCAGATCCAGAGCAGGTTTCATGCATTAGCATAAGAGGCCTTCCTGTTAGTTGAGATTTCGGTGTGGGATGTAAATGCCGGGCTTCTGTCAGCCCTGTGTTTGATTTGTTTACTTCTAGACTTGGTAAGTGCCTATTGGTGTGAGAAGTTAAAAGTGTGGATCATGCTTCAGATTTCATCCTGACACTTTTCAAGTAACCAGTATGTTGGGAATTATTTCCCTTATCCATAGCGCTTTGTACCATAATAGTGATAAGGTTAGTCTCCGCATCCTTAAACCTATGATGCTTTTTGCAGAGAAAACTCTACTGAGGGCCAGGTAACTTAGTATTTCCCATACCTGGCACCAGTCTTTGAAGATACAATAGTTTTCAGTATTATTTCACAATCCTTTCACCATAGTTTCAAGAATGGGAGCACGTTTCAACCATTAGCATAAGCATCCTTCATTGTAGATGAAATAATTTTCTGGGTTGGCAAGTGCAGGGCCTCTGTCACTCCTGGATTTGTTGGACTAGCGGCAGACATGAGAAGTGCGCCTGTGTGTGAGAGTTGAATAGTGTCTAAAGATTGAAACAGGATCCGCACTTTTCACCGTTCCTTTCAGAACCATTTGATTCATCAGCTAGGAAGGGCGATTCCTTCTCCAGACCAATCTAATGTTGGTCAAAGTAACTCGATATTTCCAAGAGGTGTGTGGCACAACTTTTGAAATAACCGCTAGGTTGAGAGTTATTTGTATTTTTCCATAGCACTTTTCACCATAATTGTCATAAGGTTGGTGTCTGCATCCTTAAGTATACGATAGTTTTCACAGACAAAAGTATGCTGAGGCCCAGTAAACTTGGCATTTCCAATAGTTGGTACTAGAGACTATAAAGAAAGTGTTCTTTTAAGTTGTATTCCACTGTGGTTTCACCATTATTTTCATAACCAGAGCTGGTTTCTCGCATTAGCATAAGAATTTTTCCTCCTGGTTGAGATTTCTGTGTGGGGTGTAAGTGCGGGGCTTCTGTCAGCCCTGTGTTTGATATTTTACCTCTAGATTTGGTAAGTGCATATTTGCGTGAGAGGGGAAAAGTGTGGGTCATGCTTCAGATTTCATCCTGACACTTTTGAAATAACCAGTATGTTGGTAATTATTTCCCATTTCCATAGCAATTTGCACCGTAATAGTGGTTGGTCTCTGCATCCTTAAGCCTATGATGCTTTTTGCAGAGAAAACTCTACTGAGTCCTAGGAAACATGGTATTTCCAATACCTGGCATCAAAGCCTTTGAAGATACGATTGTTTTCAGTATTATTTCATCATCCTTTGACCACTGTTTCAAGAACGGGAGCACTTTTCAACCATCAGGCTAAGAATCCTTCTTTGGAGATGAGATATTTTTCTGGGGTGGCAAGTGCAGAGCCTCTGCCGGTCATGGGTTTGTTTGACTAGCGCCAAAAATGTGAAGTGGGCCTTTGTGTGAGAGGTGGATAGTGCGAATCCTGTTTCAAAACTTTTAAATGTTCTTTTCAGAATCATTGATTCATCAGCTACGAATGGCAATTCCTTCTCTAGACCAATGGAGTGCTAGGACAAAGTAACTCGATCTTTCCAACAGGTATGTGGCACAACTTTTGAAATAACTGCTAGGTTGAGAACTATTTGGTACTTTTTCGTACCACTTTTCACCATAATTGTCATAAAGTTGGTCTTTGCATCCTTAAGCCTATGATGCTTTTCGCATAGAAAACTCTACTAAGGCCCAGGTAACTTGGTATTTCCCATACCTGGCAACAGAGCCTTTGAAGATACGATTGTTTTCAGTATTATTTCACCATCCTTTCACCACTGTTTCAAGAATGGGAGCACTTTTCAACCATTAGCATAAGAATCCTATTTGGAGATGAGATATTTTACTGGGGTGGCAAGTGCAGGGCCTCTTTGAGTCCTGGGTTTTTTGGACTAGCGCCAGACATGAGAAGTGCGCCTTTGTGTCAGAGGTGAAAAATGCAGATCCTGTTTCACGCTTTTCACTGTTCCTTTCAGAATCATTTGATTTATCAGCTAGGAATAGCGACTCCTTCTCCAGACCAATCAAAGGCTTGGCCAAAGTAACTGGATCTTTCCAAGAGCTGTGTGGCACATCTTTTGAAATAACCACTATGTTGAGAACTATTTGGTATTTTTCTGTAGCACATTTGACCATAATTGTCATAAGGTTGGTCTCTGCATCCTTAAGCATAGGATAGTTTTCACAGACAAAAGTATGCTGAGGCCCAGTAAACTTGGCATTTCCAATAGTTGGTACGAGTGACTATAAAGAAAGTGTTCTTTTCAGTATTATTGCACTGTGTTTTCACCACTGTTTTCAGAACCAGAGCAGGTTTCACGCATTAGCATAAATATCCTTCTTCCTTGTTGAGATTTCTGTGTGGGGTGTAAGTGCGCGGCTTCTGGCAGCCCTGTGTTTGATTTGTTTACTTTCAGAGTTGGTAAGTGCATATTTGCGTGAGATGGGAAAAGTGTGGATCGTGCTTCAGATTTCATCCTGACACTTTTGCAATAACCAGTATGTTGCTAATTATTTTGCATTTCAATTGCGCTTTACACCATGATAGTAGTTGGTCTCTGCATCCTTAAGAGTATGATGCCTTTCGCAGAGAAAACTCTTCTCCAGCCCAGGTAACTTGGTGTTTCCCATACCTGGCACCAGAGCCTTTGAAGATACGATTAGTTTCAGTATTATTTCACCATCCTTTGACCACTATTTCAAGAAAGGGAGAACTTTTCAACCGTTAGCATAAGAATCCTTCTTTGGATATGAAATATTTTCCTGGGGAGGCACCTGCAGGACCACTGTCAGTCCTGTGTTTGTTTGACTAGGGCCAGACAGGAGAAGTGCGCCATTGTGTGAGAGGTGAAAAATGCACATCCTGTTTCAGTCTTTAGACTGAAAAAGGATCTGCACTTTTCACCGTTCTTTTCAGAATCATTTGATTCATCAGCTAGGAATGGCGATTCATTCTCCAGACCAATCAAAGGCTAGGCCAAAGTAACTCGATCTTTCCAAGAGGTGTGTGGCACAACTTTTGAAACAACCGCTAGGTGTAGAACTATTTGGGGTTTTTCCGTAGCACATTTCACCGTAATTGTCATAAGGTTGGTCTCTGCATCCTTAAGCATACGAGAGTTTTCACAGACGAAAGCAGGCTGAGGCCCAGTAAACTTGGCATTTCCAATAGTTGGTCCTAAGGCTACAACGAAAGTGTTCTTTTAAGTAATATTCTACTGTGGTTTCACCATTGTTTTCACAACCCAAGCAGGGTTCTCGCATTTGCATAAGAATCCTCCCTAGTAGTTGAGACTTCTGGGTGGGGTGTAAGTGCAGGGCTTCTGTCAGCCCTGCCTTTGATTTGTTTACCTCCAGAATTGGTAAGTGCACGTTTGCGAGAGATGAGAAAAGTGTGGATCGTGCTTCAGATTTCATCCTGACAGTTTTGAAATCACCAGTATGTTGGTAAATATTTGCCATTACCATAGCGTTTTGCAACGTAATATTCATGAGGTCGGTCTACGAATCCTGAAGACTATAATGCTTTCTGCAGAGAAACCTCTGCTGAGGCCCAGGTAACTTGCTATTTCCCATAGCTGGCACAGGAGCCTTGGAAGATAGGATTGTTTTCAGTATTATTTCACCATCCTTTCACCACTTTTCAAGAACGGGAAACCTTTTCGACCGTTAGCGTAAGAATCCTTCTTTGGAGATGAGATATTTTTCTGGGGTGGCAAGTGCAGGGCCTCTGTCAGTCCTGGGTTTGTTGGACTAGCGCCAGACATGAGAAGTGCGCCTTTGTGGAAGAGATGAATAGTGCGGATCCCGTTTGAGTCTAAAGACTGAAACAGGATCCTCACTTTTCACCGTTCCGTTCAGAATGATTTGATTCATCAGCTAGGAATAGCGATTCCTTCTCCAGACCAATCGAAGGCTAGGCCAAAGTAACTCAATCTTTCAAAGAGGTGTGGCACAACTTTTGAAACAACCGCTAGATGGAGAACTATTTGGGATTTTTCCGTTGCACTTTTCCCAGTAATTGTCATAAGGTTGGTCTCTGGATCCTTAAGCATACGAGAGTTTTCACAGACGAAACAGGCTGAGGCCCATTAATCTTGGCATTTCCAATAGTTGGTCCTAGAGACTACCAAGAAAGTGTTTTTTTAAGTATTATTCCGTTGTGGTTTCAGCATTATTTTCAGAACCCGAGCAGGGTTCTCGCATTAGAATAAGAATCCTGCCTGGTAGTTGAGATTACTGGGTGGGGTGTAGGTGCGGGGCTTCTGTCAGCCCTGCCTTTGATTTGTTAACCTCCAGAATTGGAAAGTGCATATTTGCGTGAGATGGGAAAAGTGTGGATAGTGCTTCAGATTTCATCCAGACACTTTGAAATGACCAGTGTGTTGGTAATTATTTGCCATTTCCATGGCGTTTGGCACCTTAATAGTCATGAGGTCGGTCTCTGCATCCTGAAGCCTATGATGCTTTTTGCAGAGAAACCTCTGCTGAGGCCCAGGTAACTTGCTATTTCCCATAGCTGGCACAGGAGCCTTGGAAGATAGGATTGTTTTCAGTATTATTTCACCGTTTTTTGACCACTGTTTCAAGAACGGGAGCCCTTTTCAACCGTTAGCGGAAGAATCCTTCTTTAAAGATGAGATATTTTTCAGGGGTGGCAAGTGCAGGGCCTATGTCAGTCCTGGGTTTGTTGGATTGGCGCCAGACATGAGAAGTGCGCCTTTGTGGGACAGGTGAATAGTGCGGATCCTGTTTCAGTCTAAAGACTGAAACAGGATCCGCACTTTTCACCGTTCCTTTCAGAATCATTTGATTCATCAGCTAGGAATGGCGATTGCTTCTCCAGACCAATCGAAGGCTAGGCCAAAGTACCTCGATCTTTCAAAGAGGTGTGTGGCCCAACTTTTGAAAGAACCGCTAAGTGGAGAACTATTTGGTATTTTTCCTAAGCACTTTTCACCGCAATTGCCCTAAGGTTGGTCTCTGCATCCTTAAGCATACCAGAGTTTTCACAGACGAAACAGGCTGAGGCCCATTAATCTTGGCATTTCCAATAGTTGGTCCTAGAGACTACCAAGAAAGTGTTCTTTTAAGTATTATTCCTTTGTGGTTTCAGCATTATTTTCAGAACCCGAGCAGGGTTCTCGCATTAGCATAAGAATCCTGCCTGGTAGTTGAGATTTCATGGTGGGGTGTAAGTGCTGGGCTTCTGTCAGCCCTGCCTTTGATTTGTTTACCTCCAGAGTTGGAAAGTGCATATTTGCGTAAGATAGGAAAAGTGTGGATAGTGCTTCAGATTTCATCCTGACACTTTGAAATGACCAGTGTGTTGGTAATTATTTGCCATTTCCATGGCGTTTGGCACCGTAATAGTCAAGAGGTCGGTCTCTGCATCCTGAAGCCTATGATGCTTTTTGCAGAGAAACCTCTGCTGAGGCCCAGGTAACTTGCTATCTCCCATAGCTGGCACAGGAGCCTTGGAAGATAGGATTGTTTTCAGTATTATTTCACCATCCTTTCACCACTGTTTCAAGAACGGGAGCCCTTTTCAACGGTTAGCGTAAGAATCCTTCTTTGGAGATGAGAAATTTTTCTGGGGTGGCAAGTGCAGGGCCTCAGTCAGTCCTGGGTTTGTTGGACTAGCCCCAGACATGAGAAGTGAGCCTTTGTTTGACAGGTGAATAGTGCCGATCCTGTTTCAGTCTAAAGACTGAAACAGGATACGCACTTTTCACCGTTCCTTTCAGAATCATTTGATTCATCAGCTAGGAATGGCGATTCCTTACCCAGACCAAGCGAAGGCTAGGCCAAAGTAACTCGATCTTTCCAAGAGGTGTGTGGCACAACTTTTGAAACAACCACTAGGTGGAGAACTATTTGGTATTTTTCCGAAGCACTTTTCACCGTAATTGTCCTAAGGTTGATCTCTGCATCCTTAAGCATACGAGAGTTTTCACAGACGAAAGCAGGTTGTGGCCCAGTAAACTTGGCATTTCCAATACTTGGTCCTAAGGCTACAACGAAAGTGTTCTTTTAAGTATTGTTCCACTGTGGTTTCACCATTGTTTTCACAACCTGAGCAGGGTTCTCGCATTAGCATAAGAATCCTGCCTGGTAGTTGAGATTTCTGGGTGGGGTGTAAGTGGGGGGCTTCTGTCAGACCTGCGTTTGATTTGTTTACCTCCAGAGCTTGTAAGTGCATATCTGCGTGAGATGGGAAAAGTGTGGATCGTGCTTCATATTTCATCCTGGGAGTTTTGAAATCACCAGTATGTTGGTAATGATTTGCCATTTCCATGGCATTTTGCACCGTAATGGTCACGAGGTCGGTCTCTGCATTCTGAAGCCTATGATGCTTTTCGCAGAGAAACCTCTGCTGTGGTCGAGGTAACTTGCTATTTCCCATAGCTGGCACCGGAGCCTTGGAAGATAGTATTGTATTCAGTATTATTTCGCCATCCTTTCACCACTGTTTCAAGATCGGGAGCCCTTTTCAACCGTTAGCGGAAGAATCCTTCTTTGGAGATGAGATATTTTTCTGGGGTGGCAAGTGCAGAGCTTCTGTCAGTCCTGGGTTTGTTGGACTAGCGCCAGACATGAGAAGTGCGCCTTTGTGGGACAGGTGAATAGTGCGGATCCTGTTTCAGTCTAAAGACTGAAACAGGATCCGCACTTTTCACCGTTCCTTTCAGAATCATTTCATTCATCAGCTAGGAATGGCGATTGCTTCTCCAGACCAATCGGAGGCTAGGCCAAAGTAACTCGATCTTTCAAAGAGGTGTGCGGCCCAACTTTTGAAACAACCGCTAAGTGGAGAACTATTTGGTATTTTTCCGAAGCACTTTTCACCGTAATTGTCCTAAGGTTGGTCTCTGCATCCTTAAGCATACTAGAGTTTTCACAGACGAAACAGGCTGAGGCCCATTAATCTTGGCATTTCGAATACTTCGTCCTAGAGACTACCAAGAAAGTGTTCTTTTAAGTATTATTCTGTTGTGGTTTCAGCATTATTTTCAGAACCCGAGCAGGGGTCTCGCATTAGCATAAGAATCCTGCCTGGTAGTTGAGATTTCATGGTGGGGTGTAAGTGCGGGGCTTCTGTCAGCCCTGCCTTTGATTTGTTTACCTCCAGAGTTGGAAAGTGCATAATTGCGTGAGATGGGAAAAGTGTGGATCGTGCTTCAGATTTCATACTGACATTTGAAATGATCAGTGTGTTGGTAATTATTTGCCATTTCCATGGCGTTTGGCACCGTAATAGTCATGAGGTCGGTCTCTGCATCCTGAAGCCTATGATACTTTTTGCAGAGAAACCTCTGCTGAGGCCCAGGTAACTTGCTATTTCCCATAGCTGGCACAGGAGCCTTGGAAGATAGGATTGTTTTCAGTATTATTTACCATTTTTTCACCACTGTTTCAAGAACGGGAGCCCTTTTCAACCGTTAGCGGAAGAATCCTTCTTTGGAGATGAGATATTTTTCTGGGGTGGCAAGTGCAGGGCCTCTGTCAGTCCTGGGTTTGTTGGACTAGCGCCAGACATGAGAAGTGCGCCTTTGTGGGACAGGTGAATAGTGCGGATTCTGTTTCAGTCTAAAAACTGAAACAGGATCCGCACTTTTCACCGTTCCTTTCAGAATCATTTGATTCATCAGCTAGGAATGGCGATTCCTTCTCCAGACCAATAGGAGGCTAGGCCAAAGTAACTCGATCTTTCCAAGAGGTGTGTGGCCCAACTTTTGAAACAACCGCTAGGTGGAGAACTATTTGGCATTTTTCCGTAGCACTTTTCACCGCAATTGTCATAATGTTGGTCTCTGCATCCTTAAGCGTACGAGAGTTTTCACAGATGAAACAGGCAGAGGCCCAGTAAGCATTTCCAATAATTGGTCCTAAGGCTACAACGAAAATGTTCTTTTAAGTATTATTCCACTGTGTTTTCACCATTATTTTCACAACCCGAGCAGGGTTCTCGCATTTGCATAAGAATCCTGACTGGTAGTAGAGATTTCTGGGTGGGGTGTAAGTGGGGGGCTTCTCTCAGCCCTGCGTTTATTTGTTTACCTCCAGAGCTTGTAAGTGCATATTTGCGTGGGATGGGAAAAGTATGGATCGTGCTTCAGTTTTCATCCTGACAGTTTTGAAATCACCAGTATGTTGGTAATTTTTTGCCATTACCATAGCGTTTTGCACCATAATATTCATGAGGTCGGTCTCTGCATCCTGAAGTCTATGATGCTTTCTGCAGAGAAACCTCTGCTGAGTCCCAGGTAACTTGCTATTTCCCATAGCTGGCACAGGAGCCTTGGAAGATAGGATTGTTTTCAGTATTAATTCATCATTTTTTCACCACTGTTTCAAGAATGGGAGCCCTTTTCAACCATTAGCTGAAGAATCCTTCTTCGGAGATGAGATATTTTTCTGGGGTGGCAAGTGCAGGGCCTCTGTCAGTCCTGGGTTTGTTGGACTAGCGCCAGACATGAGAAGTGCGCCTTTGTGGGACAGGTGAATAGTGCGGATCCTGTTTCAGTCCAAAGACTGAAACAGGATCGGCACTTTTCACCATTCCTTTCAGAATCATTTGATTCATCAGCTAGGAATGGCGATTGCTTCTCCAGACCAATCGAAGGCTAGGCCAAAGTAACTCGATCTTTCCAAGAGGTGTGTGGCCTAACTTTTGAAAGAACCGCTAAGTGGAGAACTATTTGTTATTTTTGCGAAGCACTTTTCACAGTAATTGTCATAAGGTTGGTCTCTGCATCCTTAAGCATACAAGAGTCTTCACACACGAAACAGGCTGAGGCCCAGTAATCTTGGCATTTCCAATAGTTGGTCCTTGAGACTACCAAGAAAGTGTTCTTTTAAGTAATATTCCATTGTGGTTTCAACATTATTTTCAGAACCCGAGCAGGGTTCTCGCATTAGCATAACAATCCTGCCTGGTAGTTGATATTTCATGGTGCGGTGTAAGTGCAGGGCTTCTGTCGGCCCTGCCTTTGATTTGTTTACCTCCAGAGTTGGTAAGTGCATATTTGCGTGAGATGTGATAAGTGTGGATCGTGCTTCAGATTTCATCCTGACACGTTGAAATGACCAGTGTGTTGGTAATTATTTGCCATTTCCATGGCGTTTGGCACCGTAATAGTCATGAGGTCCGTCTCTGCATACTGAAGCCTATGATGCTTTTTGCAGCGAAAACTCTGCTGAGGCCCAGGTAGCTTGTTATTTCCCATAGCTGGCACAGGAGCCTTGGTAGATAGGATTGTTTTCAGTACTATTTCACCATTTTTTCACCACTGTTTCAAGAACGGGAGCCCTTTTCAACCATTAGCGGAAGAATCCTTCTTTGGAGATGAGATATTTTTCTGGGGTGGCAAGTGCAGGGGCACTGTCAGTCCTGGGTTTTTTGGACTAGCGCCAGACATGAGAAGTGCGCCTTTGTGGGACATGTGAATAGTGCGGATCCTGTTTCAGTCTAAAGACTGAAAGAGCGTCCGCACTTTTCACCGTTCCATTCAGAATCATTTGATTCATCAGCTAGGAATGGCGATTGCTTCTCCAGACCAATCGAAGGCTAGGCCAAAGTAACTCGATCTTTCCAAAGGTGTATGGTCCAACTTTTGAAAGAACCACTAAGTGGAGAACTATTTGGTATTTTTCCGAAACACTTTTCACCGTAATTGTCATAACGTTGATCTCTGCATCCTTAAGCATACGAGAGTTTTCACAGACGAAACATTAATCTTGGCCCATTAATCTTGGCATTTCCAATAGTTGGTCCTAGAGACTACCAAGAAAGTGTTCTTTTAAGTATTATTCCGTTGTGGTTTCAGCATTATTTTCAGAATCCGAGCAGGGGTCTCGCATTAGCATAAGAATCCTGCCCGGTAGTTGAGATTTCATGGTGGGGTATAAGTGCAGGACCCCTGTTAGCCTTGCCTTTGATTTGTTTACCTCCAGAGTTGGAAAGTGCATATTTGCGTGAGATGGGAAAAGTGTGGATCGTGTTTCAGATTTCATCCTGACACTTTGAAATGACCAGTGTGTTGGTAATTATTTGCCATTTCCATGGCGTTTGGCACCGTAATAGTCATGAGGTCGGTCTGTGCATCCTGAAGCCTATGATGCTTTTTACAGAGAAACCTCTGCTGAGGCCCAGGTAACTTGCTAATTCCCATAGCTGGCACAGGAGCCTTGGAAGATAGGATTGTTTTCAGTATTATTTCACCATTTTTTCACCACTGTTTCAAGAACGGGAGCCCTTTTCAACCGTTAGCGGAAGAATCCTACTTTGGAGATGAGATATTTTTAAGGGGTGGCAAGTGCAGGGCCTCTGTCAGTCCTGGGTTTGTTGGACTAGCACCAGACATGAGAAGTGCGCCTTTGTGGGACAGGTGAATAGTGCGGATCCTGTTTTAGTCTAAAGACTTAAACAGGATCCGCACTTTTCACCGTTTCTTTCAGAATCATTTGATTCAACAGCTAGGAATGGCGATTGCTTCTCCAGACCAATCGAAGGCTAGGCCAAAGTAACTCGATCTTTCCAAGAGGTCTGTGGCCCAACTTTTGAAAGAACCGCTAAGTGGAGATCTATTTGGTATTTTTCCGAAGCACTTTTCACCGTAATTGTCCTAAGGTTGGTCTCTGCATCCTTAAGCATACCAGAGTTTTCACAGACGAAACAGGCTGAGGCCCATTAATCTTGGCATTTCCAATAGTTGGTCCTAGAGACAACCAAGAAAGTGTTTATTTGAGTATTATTCCATTGTGGTTTCAGCATTATTTTTAGAACCGGAGCAGGGTTCTCGCATTAGAATAAGAATCCTGCCTGGTAGTTGAGAGTTCTGGGTGGGGTGTAAGTGTGGGGCTTCTTTCAGCCCTGCCTTTGATTTGTTTTCCTCCAGAGTTGGAAAGTGCATAATTGCGTGAGATGGGAAAAGTGTAGATCGTGCTTCAGATTTCATCCTGACACTTTGAAATGACCAGTGTGTTGGTAATTATTTGCCATTTCCATGGTGTTTGGCACCGTAATAGTCATGAGGTCGGTCTCTGCATCCTGAAGCCTATGATGCTTTTTGCAGAGAAACCTCTGCTGAGGCCCAGGTAACCTGCTATTTCCCATAGCTGGCACAGGAGCCTTGGAAGATAGGATTGTTTTCAGTATTATTTCACCATTTTTTCACCACTGTTTCAAGAACGGGAGCCCTTTTCAACCGTTAGCGGAAGAATCCTTCTTTGGAGATGAGATATTTTTCTGGGGTGGGAAGGGCAGGGCCTCTGTCAGTCCTGGGTTTGTTGGACTAGCGGCAGACATGAGAAGTGCGCCTTTGTTGGACAGGTGAATAGTGCGGATCCTGTTTCAGTCTAAAGACTGAAACAGGATCCGCACTTTTCACCGTTCCTTTCAGAATCATTTGATTCATGAGTTCGGAATGGCGATTGCTTCACCAGACCAACGAAGGCTAGGCCAAAGTAACTCGATCTTTCCAAGCGGTGTGTGGCCCAACTTTTGAAAGAACCGCTAAATGGAGAACTATTTGTTATTTTTCCGAAGCACTTTTCACCGTAATTGTCCTAAGGTTGGTCTCTGCATCCTTAAGCATACGAGCGTTTTCACAGACGAAACAGGCTGAGGCCCAGTAATCTTGGCATTTCCAATAGTTGGTCCTAGAGACTACCAAGAAAGTGTTCTTTTAAGTATTATTCTGTTGTGGTTTCAGCATTATTTTCAGAACCCGAGCAGGGTTCTCGCATTAGCATAAGAATCCTGCCTGGTAGTTGAGATTTCATGGTGGGGTGTAAGTGCGGGGCTTCTGTCAGCCCTGCCTTTGATTTGTTTACCTCCAGAGTTGGAAAGTGCATACTTGCGTGAGATGGGAAAAGTGTGGATCATGCTTCAGATTTCATCCAGACACTTTGAAATGACCAGTGTGTTGGTAATTATTTGCCATTTCCATGGCGTTTGGCCCCGTAATAGTCATGAGGTCGGTCTCTGCATCCTGAAGCCTATGATGCTTTTTGCAGAGAAACCTCTGCTGAGGCCCAGGTAACTTGCTATTTCCCATAGCTGGCACAGGAGCCTTGGAAGATAGGATTGTTTTCAGTATTATTTCACCATTTTTTCACCACTGTTTCAAGGACGGGAGCCCTTTTCAACCGTTAGCGAAAGAATCCATCTTTGGAGATGAGATATTTTTCTGGGGTGGCAAGTGCAGGGCCTCTGTCAGTCCTGGGTTTGTTGGACTAGCGGCAGACATGAGAAGTGCGTCTTTGTGGGACAGGTGAATAGTGCGGATCCTGTTTCAGTCTAAAGACTGTAACAGGATCCGCACTTTTCACCATTCCTTTCAGAATCATTTGATTCATCAGCTAGGAATGGCGATTGCTTCTCCAGACCAATCGAAGGCTAGGCCAAAGTAACTCGATCTTTCCAAGAGATGTGTGGCCCAACTTTTGAAAGAACCGCTAAGTGGAGAACTATTTGGTATTTTTCCTAAGCACTTTTCACCTTAATTGTCCTAACGTTGGTCTCTGCATCCTTAAGCATACCAGAGTTTTCACAGAGGAAACAGGCTGAGGCCCAGTAATCTTGGCATTTCCAATAGTTGGTCCTAGAGACTACCAAGAAAGTGTTCTTTTAAGTATTATTCTGTTGTGGTTTCAGCATTATTTTCAGAAAGCGAGCAGGGTTCTCGCATTAGCATAAGAATCCTGCCTGGTAGTTGAGATTTCATGGTGGGGTGTAAGTGCGGGGCTTCTGTCAGCCCTGCCTTTGATTTGTTTACCTCCAGAGTTGGAAAGCGCATAGTTGCGTGAGATGGGAAAACTGTCGATCGTGCTTCAGATTTCATCCTGGCACTTAGAAATGACCAGTGTGTTGGTAATTATTTGCCATTTCCATGGCGTTTGGCACCGTAATAGTCATGAGGTCGGTCTCTGCATCCTGAAGCCTATGATGCTTTTTGCAGAGAAACCTCTGCTGAGGCCCAGGTTACTTGCTATTTCCCATAGCTGGCACAGGAGCCTTGGAAGATAGGATTGTTTTCAGTATTATTTCACCATTTTTTCACCACTGTTTCAAGAACGGGAGCCCTTTTCATCCGTTAGCGGAAGAATCCTTCTTTGGAGATGAGATATTTTTCTGGGGTGGCAAGTGCAGGGCCTCTGTCAGTCCTGGGTTTGTTGGACTAGCACCAGACATGAGAAGTGCACCTTTGTGGGACAGGTGAATAGTGCGGATCCTGTTTAAGTCTAAAGACTGAAACAGGATCCGCACTTTTCACCTTTCCTTTCAGAATCATTTGATTCATCAGCTAGGAATGGCGATTGCTTCTCCAGACCAATCGAAGTCTAGGCCAAAGTAACTCGATCTTTCCAAGAGGTGTGTGGCCCAACTTTTGAAAGAACCGCTAAGTGGAGAACTATTTGGTATTTTTCCTAAGCACTTTTCACCGTAATTGTCCTAACGTTGGTCTCTGCATCCTTAAGCATACCAGAGTTTTCACAGACGAAACAGGCTGAGGCCCATTAATCTTGGCATTTCCAATAGTTGGTCCTAGAGACTACCAAGAACGTGTTCTTTTAAGTATTATTCTGTTGTGGTTTCAGCATTATTTTCAGAACCCGAGCAGGGTTCTCGCATTAGCATAAGAATCCTGCCTGGTAGTTGAGATTTCATGGTGGGGTGTAAGTGCGGGGCTTCTGTCAGCCCTGCCTTTGATTTGTTTACCTCCAGAGTTGGAAAGTGCATATTTGCGTGAGATGGGAAAAGTGTGGATCATGCTTCAGATTTCATCCAGAAACTTTGAAATTACCAGTGTGTTGGTAATTATTTGCCATTTCCATGGCGTTTGGCCCCGTAATAGTCATGAGGTCGGTCTCTGCATCCTGAAGCCTATGATGCTTTTTGCAGAGAAACCTCTGCTGAGGCGCAGGTAACTTGCTATTTCCCATAGCTGGCACAGGAGCCTTGGAAGATAGGATTGTTTTCAGTATTATTTCACCATTTTTTCACCACTGTTTCAAGGACGGGAGCCCTTTTCAACCGTTACTGGAAGAATCCTTCTTTGGAGATGAGATATTTTTCTGGGGTGGCAAGTGCAGGGCCTCTGTCAGTCCTGGGTTTGTTGGACTAGCGCCAGACATGAGAAGTGCGCCTTTGTGGGACAGGTGAATAGTGGCGATCCTGTTTCAGTCTAAAGACTGAAACAGGATCCGCACTTTTCACCGTTCTTTCAGAATCATTTGATTCATCAGCTAGGAATGTCGATTGCTTCTCCAGACCAATCGAAGGCTAGGCCAAAGTAACTCGAACTTTCCAAGAGGTGTGTGGCCCAACTTTTGAAAGAACCGCTAAATGGAGAACTATTTGTTATTTTTCCGAAGCACTTTTCACCGTAATTGTCCTAAGGTTGGTCTCTGCATCCTTAAGCATACGAGCGTTTTCACAGACGAAACAGGCTGAGTCCCAGTAATCTTGGCATTTCCAATAGTTGGTCCTAGAGACTACCAAGAAAGTGTTCTTTTAAGTATTATTCTGTTGTGGTTTCAGCATTATTTTCAGAACCCGAGCAGGGTTCTCGCATTAGCATAACAATCCTGCCTGGTAGTTGAGATTTCATGGTGGGGTGTAAGTGCGGGGCTTCTGTCAGCCCTGCCTTTGATTTGTTTACCTCCAGAGTTGGAAAGTGCATACTTGCGTGAGATGGGAAAAGTGTGGATCATGCTTCAGATTTCATCCAGACACTTTGAAATGACCAGTGTGTTGGTAATTATTTGCCATTTCCATGGCGTTTGGCCCCGTAATAGTCATGAGGTCGGTCTCTGCATCCTGAAGCCTATGATGCTTTTTGCAGAGAAACCTCTGCTGAGGCCCAGGTAACTTGCTATTTCCCATAGCTGGCACAGGAGCCTTGGAAGATAGGATTGTTTTCAGTATTATTTCACCATTTTTTCACCACTGTTTCAAGGACGGGAGCCCTTTTCAACCATTAGCGAAAGAATCCATCTTTGGAGATGAGATATTTTTCTGGGGTGGCAAGTGCAGGGCCTCTGTCAGTCCTGGGTTTGTTGGACTAGCGCCAGACATGAGAAGTGCGTCTTTGTGGGACAGGTGAATAGTGCGGATCCTGTTTCAGTCTAAAGACTGTAACAGGATCCGCACTTTTCACCATTCCTTTCAGAATCATTTGATTCATCAGCTAGGAATGGCGATTGCTTCTCCAGACCAATCGAATGCTAGGCCAAAGTAACTCGATCTTTCCAAGAGATGTGTGGCCCAACTTTTGAAAGAACCGCTAAGTGGAGAACTATTTGGTATTTTTCCTAAGCACTTTTCACCTTAATTGTCCTAACGTTGGTCTCTGCATCCTTAAGCATACGAGAGTTTTCACAGACGAAACAGGCTGAGGCCCAGTAATCTTGGCATTTCCAATAGTTGGTCCTAGAGACTACCAAGAAAGTGTTCTTTTAAGTATTATTCTGTTGTGGTTTCAGCATTATTTTCAGAAAGCGAGCAGGGTTCTCGCATTAGCATAAGAATCCTGCCTGGTAGTTGAGATTTCATGGTGGGGTGTAAGTGCGGGGCTTCTGTCAGCCCTGCCTTTGATTTGTTTACCTCCAGAGTTGGAAAGCGCATAGTTGCGTGAGATGGGAAAAGTGTCGATCGTGCTTCAGATTTCATCCTGGCACTTAGAAATGACCAGTGTGTTGGTAATTATTTGCCATTTCCATGGCGTTTGGCACCGTAATAGTCATGAGGTCGGTCTCTGCATCCTGAAGCCTATGATACTTTTTGCAGAGAAACCTCTGCTGAGGCCCAGGTAACTTGCTATTTCCCATAGCTGGCACAGGAGCCTTGGAAGATAGGATTGTTTTCAGTATTATTTCACCATTTTTTCACCACTGTTTCAAGAACGGGAGCCCTTTTCAACCGTTAGCGGAAGAATCCTTCTTTGGAGATGAGATATTTTTCTGGGGTGGCAAGTGCAGGGCCTCTGTCAGTCCTGGGTTTGTTGGACTAGCGCCAGACATGAGAAGTGCGCCTTTGTGGGACAGGTGAATAGTGCGGATTCTGTTTCAGTCTAAAAACTGAAACAGGATCCGCACTTTTCACCGTTCCTTTCAGAATCATTTGATTCATCAGCTAGGAATGGCGATTCCTTCTCCAGACCAATAGGAGGCTAGGCCAAAGTAACTCGATCTTTCCAAGAGGTGTGTGGCCCAACTTTTGAAACAACCGCTAGGTGGAGAACTATTTGGCATTTTTCCGTAGCACTTTTCACCGCAATTGTCATAATGTTGGTCTCTGCATCCTTAAGCGTACGAGAGTTTTCACAGATGAAACAGGCAGAGGCCCAGTAAGCATTTCCAATAATTGGTCCTAAGGCTACAACGAAAATGTTCTTTTAAGTATTATTCCACTGTGTTTTCACCATTATTTTCACAACCCGAGCAGGGTTCTCGCATTTGCATAAGAATCCTGACTGGTAGTAGAGATTTCTGGGTGGGGTGTAAGTGGGGGGCTTCTCTCAGCCCTGCGTTTATTTGTTTACCTCCAGAGCTTGTAAGTGCATATTTGCGTGGGATGGGAAAAGTATGGATCGTGCTTCAGTTTTCATCCTGACAGTTTTGAAATCACCAGTATGTTGGTAATTTTTTGCCATTACCATAGCGTTTTGCACCATAATATTCATGAGGTCGGTCTCTGCATCCTGAAGTCTATGATGCTTTCTGCAGAGAAACCTCTGCTGAGTCCCAGGTAACTTGCTATTTCCCATAGCTGGCACAGGAGCCTTGGAAGATAGGATTGTTTTCAGTATTAATTCATCATTTTTTCACCACTGTTTCAAGAATGGGAGCCCTTTTCAACCATTAGCTGAAGAATCCTTCTTCGGAGATGAGATATTTTTCTGGGGTGGCAAGTGCAGGGCCTCTGTCAGTCCTGGGTTTGTTGGACTAGCGCCAGACATGAGAAGTGCGCCTTTGTGGGACAGGTGAATAGTGCGGATCCTGTTTCAGTCCAAAGACTGAAACAGGATCGGCACTTTTCACCATTCCTTTCAGAATCATTTGATTCATCAGCTAGGAATGGCGATTGCTTCTCCAGACCAATCGAAGGCTAGGCCAAAGTAACTCGATCTTTCCAAGAGGTGTGTGGCCTAACTTTTGAAAGAACCGCTAAGTGGAGAACTATTTGTTATTTTTGCGAAGCACTTTTCACAGTAATTGTCATAAGGTTGGTCTCTGCATCCTTAAGCATACAAGAGTCTTCACACACGAAACAGGCTGAGGCCCAGTAATCTTGGCATTTCCAATAGTTGGTCCTTGAGACTACCAAGAAAGTGTTCTTTTAAGTAATATTCCATTGTGGTTTCAACATTATTTTCAGAACCCGAGCAGGGTTCTCGCATTAGCATAACAATCCTGCCTGGTAGTTGATATTTCATGGTGCGGTGTAAGTGCAGGGCTTCTGTCGGCCCTGCCTTTGATTTGTTTACCTCCAGAGTTGGTAAGTGCATATTTGCGTGAGATGTGATAAGTGTGGATCGTGCTTCAGATTTCATCCTGACACGTTGAAATGACCAGTGTGTTGGTAATTATTTGCCATTTCCATGGCGTTTGGCACCGTAATAGTCATGAGGTCCGTCTCTGCATACTGAAGCCTATGATGCTTTTTGCAGCGAAAACTCTGCTGAGGCCCAGGTAGCTTGTTATTTCCCATAGCTGGCACAGGAGCCTTGGTAGATAGGATTGTTTTCAGTACTATTTCACCATTTTTTCACCACTGTTTCAAGAACGGGAGCCCTTTTCAACCATTAGCGGAAGAATCCTTCTTTGGAGATGAGATATTTTTCTGGGGTGGCAAGTGCAGGGGCACTGTCAGTCCTGGGTTTTTTGGACTAGCGCCAGACATGAGAAGTGCGCCTTTGTGGGACATGTGAATAGTGCGGATCCTGTTTCAGTCTAAAGACTGAAAGAGCGTCCGCACTTTTCACCGTTCCATTCAGAATCATTTGATTCATCAGCTAGGAATGGCGATTGCTTCTCCAGACCAATCGAAGGCTAGGCCAAAGTAACTCGATCTTTCCAAAGGTGTATGGTCCAACTTTTGAAAGAACCACTAAGTGGAGAACTATTTGGTATTTTTCCGAAACACTTTTCACCGTAATTGTCATAACGTTGATCTCTGCATCCTTAAGCATACGAGAGTTTTCACAGACGAAACATTAATCTTGGCCCATTAATCTTGGCATTTCCAATAGTTGGTCCTAGAGACTACCAAGAAAGTGTTCTTTTAAGTATTATTCCGTTGTGGTTTCAGCATTATTTTCAGAATCCGAGCAGGGGTCTCGCATTAGCATAAGAATCCTGCCCGGTAGTTGAGATTTCATGGTGGGGTATAAGTGCAGGACCCCTGTTAGCCTTGCCTTTGATTTGTTTACCTCCAGAGTTGGAAAGTGCATATTTGCGTGAGATGGGAAAAGTGTGGATCGTGTTTCAGATTTCATCCTGACACTTTGAAATGACCAGTGTGTTGGTAATTATTTGCCATTTCCATGGCGTTTGGCACCGTAATAGTCATGAGGTCGGTCTGTGCATCCTGAAGCCTATGATGCTTTTTACAGAGAAACCTCTGCTGAGGCCCAGGTAACTTGCTAATTCCCATAGCTGGCACAGGAGCCTTGGAAGATAGGATTGTTTTCAGTATTATTTCACCATTTTTTCACCACTGTTTCAAGAACGGGAGCCCTTTTCAACCGTTAGCGGAAGAATCCTACTTTGGAGATGAGATATTTTTAAGGGGTGGCAAGTGCAGGGCCTCTGTCAGTCCTGGGTTTGTTGGACTAGCACCAGACATGAGAAGTGCGCCTTTGTGGGACAGGTGAATAGTGCGGATCCTGTTTTAGTCTAAAGACTTAAACAGGATCCGCACTTTTCACCGTTTCTTTCAGAATCATTTGATTCAACAGCTAGGAATGGCGATTGCTTCTCCAGACCAATCGAAGGCTAGGCCAAAGTAACTCGATCTTTCCAAGAGGTCTGTGGCCCAACTTTTGAAAGAACCGCTAAGTGGAGATCTATTTGGTATTTTTCCGAAGCACTTTTCACCGTAATTGTCCTAAGGTTGGTCTCTGCATCCTTAAGCATACCAGAGTTTTCACAGACGAAACAGGCTGAGGCCCATTAATCTTGGCATTTCCAATAGTTGGTCCTAGAGACAACCAAGAAAGTGTTTATTTGAGTATTATTCCATTGTGGTTTCAGCATTATTTTTAGAACCGGAGCAGGGTTCTCGCATTAGAATAAGAATCCTGCCTGGTAGTTGAGAGTTCTGGGTGGGGTGTAAGTGTGGGGCTTCTTTCAGCCCTGCCTTTGATTTGTTTTCCTCCAGAGTTGGAAAGTGCATAATTGCGTGAGATGGGAAAAGTGTAGATCGTGCTTCAGATTTCATCCTGACACTTTGAAATGACCAGTGTGTTGGTAATTATTTGCCATTTCCATGGTGTTTGGCACCGTAATAGTCATGAGGTCGGTCTCTGCATCCTGAAGCCTATGATGCTTTTTGCAGAGAAACCTCTGCTGAGGCCCAGGTAACCTGCTATTTCCCATAGCTGGCACAGGAGCCTTGGAAGATAGGATTGTTTTCAGTATTATTTCACCATTTTTTCACCACTGTTTCAAGAACGGGAGCCCTTTTCAACCGTTAGCGGAAGAATCCTTCTTTGGAGATGAGATATTTTTCTGGGGTGGGAAGGGCAGGGCCTCTGTCAGTCCTGGGTTTGTTGGACTAGCGGCAGACATGAGAAGTGCGCCTTTGTTGGACAGGTGAATAGTGCGGATCCTGTTTCAGTCTAAAGACTGAAACAGGATCCGCACTTTTCACCGTTCCTTTCAGAATCATTTGATTCATGAGTTCGGAATGGCGATTGCTTCACCAGACCAACGAAGGCTAGGCCAAAGTAACTCGATCTTTCCAAGCGGTGTGTGGCCCAACTTTTGAAAGAACCGCTAAATGGAGAACTATTTGTTATTTTTCCGAAGCACTTTTCACCGTAATTGTCCTAAGGTTGGTCTCTGCATCCTTAAGCATACGAGCGTTTTCACAGACGAAACAGGCTGAGGCCCAGTAATCTTGGCATTTCCAATAGTTGGTCCTAGAGACTACCAAGAAAGTGTTCTTTTAAGTATTATTCTGTTGTGGTTTCAGCATTATTTTCAGAACCCGAGCAGGGTTCTCGCATTAGCATAAGAATCCTGCCTGGTAGTTGAGATTTCATGGTGGGGTGTAAGTGCGGGGCTTCTGTCAGCCCTGCCTTTGATTTGTTTACCTCCAGAGTTGGAAAGTGCATACTTGCGTGAGATGGGAAAAGTGTGGATCATGCTTCAGATTTCATCCAGACACTTTGAAATGACCAGTGTGTTGGTAATTATTTGCCATTTCCATGGCGTTTGGCCCCGTAATAGTCATGAGGTCGGTCTCTGCATCCTGAAGCCTATGATGCTTTTTGCAGAGAAACCTCTGCTGAGGCCCAGGTAACTTGCTATTTCCCATAGCTGGCACAGGAGCCTTGGAAGATAGGATTGTTTTCAGTATTATTTCACCATTTTTTCACCACTGTTTCAAGGACGGGAGCCCTTTTCAACCGTTAGCGAAAGAATCCATCTTTGGAGATGAGATATTTTTCTGGGGTGGCAAGTGCAGGGCCTCTGTCAGTCCTGGGTTTGTTGGACTAGCGGCAGACATGAGAAGTGCGTCTTTGTGGGACAGGTGAATAGTGCGGATCCTGTTTCAGTCTAAAGACTGTAACAGGATCCGCACTTTTCACCATTCCTTTCAGAATCATTTGATTCATCAGCTAGGAATGGCGATTGCTTCTCCAGACCAATCGAAGGCTAGGCCAAAGTAACTCGATCTTTCCAAGAGATGTGTGGCCCAACTTTTGAAAGAACCGCTAAGTGGAGAACTATTTGGTATTTTTCCTAAGCACTTTTCACCTTAATTGTCCTAACGTTGGTCTCTGCATCCTTAAGCATACCAGAGTTTTCACAGAGGAAACAGGCTGAGGCCCAGTAATCTTGGCATTTCCAATAGTTGGTCCTAGAGACTACCAAGAAAGTGTTCTTTTAAGTATTATTCTGTTGTGGTTTCAGCATTATTTTCAGAAAGCGAGCAGGGTTCTCGCATTAGCATAAGAATCCTGCCTGGTAGTTGAGATTTCATGGTGGGGTGTAAGTGCGGGGCTTCTGTCAGCCCTGCCTTTGATTTGTTTACCTCCAGAGTTGGAAAGCGCATAGTTGCGTGAGATGGGAAAACTGTCGATCGTGCTTCAGATTTCATCCTGGCACTTAGAAATGACCAGTGTGTTGGTAATTATTTGCCATTTCCATGGCGTTTGGCACCGTAATAGTCATGAGGTCGGTCTCTGCATCCTGAAGCCTATGATGCTTTTTGCAGAGAAACCTCTGCTGAGGCCCAGGTTACTTGCTATTTCCCATAGCTGGCACAGGAGCCTTGGAAGATAGGATTGTTTTCAGTATTATTTCACCATTTTTTCACCACTGTTTCAAGAACGGGAGCCCTTTTCATCCGTTAGCGGAAGAATCCTTCTTTGGAGATGAGATATTTTTCTGGGGTGGCAAGTGCAGGGCCTCTGTCAGTCCTGGGTTTGTTGGACTAGCACCAGACATGAGAAGTGCACCTTTGTGGGACAGGTGAATAGTGCGGATCCTGTTTAAGTCTAAAGACTGAAACAGGATCCGCACTTTTCACCTTTCCTTTCAGAATCATTTGATTCATCAGCTAGGAATGGCGATTGCTTCTCCAGACCAATCGAAGTCTAGGCCAAAGTAACTCGATCTTTCCAAGAGGTGTGTGGCCCAACTTTTGAAAGAACCGCTAAGTGGAGAACTATTTGGTATTTTTCCTAAGCACTTTTCACCGTAATTGTCCTAACGTTGGTCTCTGCATCCTTAAGCATACCAGAGTTTTCACAGACGAAACAGGCTGAGGCCCATTAATCTTGGCATTTCCAATAGTTGGTCCTAGAGACTACCAAGAACGTGTTCTTTTAAGTATTATTCTGTTGTGGTTTCAGCATTATTTTCAGAACCCGAGCAGGGTTCTCGCATTAGCATAAGAATCCTGCCTGGTAGTTGAGATTTCATGGTGGGGTGTAAGTGCGGGGCTTCTGTCAGCCCTGCCTTTGATTTGTTTACCTCCAGAGTTGGAAAGTGCATATTTGCGTGAGATGGGAAAAGTGTGGATCATGCTTCAGATTTCATCCAGAAACTTTGAAATTACCAGTGTGTTGGTAATTATTTGCCATTTCCATGGCGTTTGGCCCCGTAATAGTCATGAGGTCGGTCTCTGCATCCTGAAGCCTATGATGCTTTTTGCAGAGAAACCTCTGCTGAGGCGCAGGTAACTTGCTATTTCCCATAGCTGGCACAGGAGCCTTGGAAGATAGGATTGTTTTCAGTATTATTTCACCATTTTTTCACCACTGTTTCAAGGACGGGAGCCCTTTTCAACCGTTACTGGAAGAATCCTTCTTTGGAGATGAGATATTTTTCTGGGGTGGCAAGTGCAGGGCCTCTGTCAGTCCTGGGTTTGTTGGACTAGCGCCAGACATGAGAAGTGCGCCTTTGTGGGACAGGTGAATAGTGGCGATCCTGTTTCAGTCTAAAGACTGAAACAGGATCCGCACTTTTCACCGTTCTTTCAGAATCATTTGATTCATCAGCTAGGAATGTCGATTGCTTCTCCAGACCAATCGAAGGCTAGGCCAAAGTAACTCGAACTTTCCAAGAGGTGTGTGGCCCAACTTTTGAAAGAACCGCTAAATGGAGAACTATTTGTTATTTTTCCGAAGCACTTTTCACCGTAATTGTCCTAAGGTTGGTCTCTGCATCCTTAAGCATACGAGCGTTTTCACAGACGAAACAGGCTGAGTCCCAGTAATCTTGGCATTTCCAATAGTTGGTCCTAGAGACTACCAAGAAAGTGTTCTTTTAAGTATTATTCTGTTGTGGTTTCAGCATTATTTTCAGAACCCGAGCAGGGTTCTCGCATTAGCATAACAATCCTGCCTGGTAGTTGAGATTTCATGGTGGGGTGTAAGTGCGGGGCTTCTGTCAGCCCTGCCTTTGATTTGTTTACCTCCAGAGTTGGAAAGTGCATACTTGCGTGAGATGGGAAAAGTGTGGATCATGCTTCAGATTTCATCCAGACACTTTGAAATGACCAGTGTGTTGGTAATTATTTGCCATTTCCATGGCGTTTGGCCCCGTAATAGTCATGAGGTCGGTCTCTGCATCCTGAAGCCTATGATGCTTTTTGCAGAGAAACCTCTGCTGAGGCCCAGGTAACTTGCTATTTCCCATAGCTGGCACAGGAGCCTTGG
Organism: Lemur catta; assembly: GCF_020740605.2. Lineage (NCBI taxonomy): Eukaryota > Metazoa > Chordata > Mammalia > Primates > Lemuridae > Lemur > Lemur catta. The sequence goes on along the minus strand of NC_059132.1, from coordinate 81,448,545 downwards.
AAGATAGGATTGTTTTCAGTATTATTTCACCATTTTTTCACCACTGTTTCAAGGACGGGAGCCCTTTTCAACCATTAGCGAAAGAATCCATCTTTGGAGATGAGATATTTTTCTGGGGTGGCAAGTGCAGGGCCTCTGTCAGTCCTGGGTTTGTTGGACTAGCGCCAGACATGAGAAGTGCGTCTTTGTGGGACAGGTGAATAGTGCGGATCCTGTTTCAGTCTAAAGACTGTAACAGGATCCGCACTTTTCACCATTCCTTTCAGAATCATTTGATTCATCAGCTAGGAATGGCGATTGCTTCTCCAGACCAATCGAATGCTAGGCCAAAGTAACTCGATCTTTCCAAGAGATGTGTGGCCCAACTTTTGAAAGAACCGCTAAGTGGAGAACTATTTGGTATTTTTCCTAAGCACTTTTCACCTTAATTGTCCTAACGTTGGTCTCTGCATCCTTAAGCATACGAGAGTTTTCACAGACGAAACAGGCTGAGGCCCAGTAATCTTGGCATTTCCAATAGTTGGTCCTAGAGACTACCAAGAAAGTGTTCTTTTAAGTATTATTCTGTTGTGGTTTCAGCATTATTTTCAGAAAGCGAGCAGGGTTCTCGCATTAGCATAAGAATCCTGCCTGGTAGTTGAGATTTCATGGTGGGGTGTAAGTGCGGGGCTTCTGTCAGCCCTGCCTTTGATTTGTTTACCTCCAGAGTTGGAAAGCGCATAGTTGCGTGAGATGGGAAAAGTGTCGATCGTGCTTCAGATTTCATCCTGGCACTTAGAAATGACCAGTGTGTTGGTAATTATTTGCCATTTCCATGGCGTTTGGCACCGTAATAGTCATGAGGTCGGTCTCTGCATCCTGAAGCCTATGATGCTTTTTGCAGAGAAACCTCTGCTGAGGCCCAGGTAACTTGCTATTTCCCATAGCTGGCACAGGAGCCTTGGAAGATAGGATTGTTTTCAGTATTATTTCACCATTTTTTCACCACTGTTTCAAGAACGGGAGCCCTTTTCATCCGTTAGCGGAAGAATCCTTCTTTGGAGATGAGATATTTTTCTGGGGTGGCAAGTGCAGGGCCTCTGTCAGTCCTGGGTTTGTTGGACTAGCACCAGACATGAGAAGTGCGCCTTTGTGGGACAGGTGAATAGTGCGGATCCTGTTTCAGTCTAAAGACTGAAACAGGATCCGCACTTTTCACCGTTCCTTTCAGAATCATTTGATTCATCAGCTAGGAATGGCGATTGCTTCTCCAGACCAATCGAAGGCTAGGCCAAAGTAACTCGATCTTTCCAAGAGGTGTGTGGCCCAACTTTTGAAAGAACCGCTAAGTGGAGAACTATTTGGTATTTTTCCTAAGCACTTTTCACCGTAATTGTCCTAACGTTGGTCTCTGCATCCTTAAGCATACCAGAGTTTTCACAGACGAAACAGGCTGAGGCCCATTAATCTTGGCATTTCCAATAGTTGGTCCTAGAGACTACCAAGAACGTGTTCTTTTAAGTATTATTCTGTTGTGGTTTCAGCATTATTTTCAGAACCCGAGCAGGGTTCTCGCATTAGCATAAGAATCCTGCCTGGTAGTTGAGATTTCATGGTGGGGTGTAAGTGCGGGGCTTCTGTCAGCCCTGCCTTTGATTTGTTTACCTCCAGAGTTGGAAAGTGCATACTTGCGTGAGATGGGAAAAGTGTGGATCGTGCTTCAGATTTCATCCTGACACTTTGAAATGACCAGTGTGTTGGTAATTATTTGCCATTTCCGTGGCGTTTGGCACCGTAATAGTCATGAGGTCGGTCTCTGCATCCTGAAGCCTATGATGCTTTTTGCAGAGAAACCTCTGCTGAGGCCCAGGTAACTTGCTATTTCCCATAGCTGGCACAGGAGCCTTGGAAGATAGGATTGTTTTCAGTATTATTTCACCATTTTTTCACCACTGTTTCAAGGACGGGAGCCCTTTTCAACCGTTAGCGCAGGAATCCTTCTTTGGAGATGAGATATTTTTCTGGGGTGGCAAGTGCAGGGCCTCTGTCAGTCCTGGGTTTGTTGGACTAGCGCCAGACATGAGAAGTGCGCCTTTGTGGGACAGGTGAATAGTGCGGATCCTGTTTCAGTCTAAAGACTGAAACAGGATCCGCACTTTTCACCGTTCTTTCAGAATCATTTGATTCATCAGCTAGGAATGTCGATTGCTTCTCCAGACCAATCGAAGGCTAGGCCAAAGTAACTCGAACTTTCCAAGAGGTGTGTGGCCCAACTTTTGAAAGAACCGCTAAATGGAGAACTATTTGTTATTTTTCCGAAGCACTTTTCACTGTAATTGTCCTAAGGTTGGTCTCTGCATCCTTAAGCATACCAGAGTTTTCACAGACGAAACAGGCTGAGGACCAGTAATCTTGGCATTTCCAATAGTTGGTCCTAGAGACTACCAAGAAAGTGTTCTTTTAAGTATTATTCCTTTGTGGTTTCAGCATTATTTTCAGAACCCGAACAGGGTTCTCGCATTAGCATAACAATCCTGCCTGGTAGTTGAGATTTCATGGTGGGGTGTAAGTTCAGGGCTTCTGTCAGCCCTGCCTTTGATTTGTTTACCTCCAGAGTTGGAAAGTGCATACTTGCGTGAGATGGGAAAAGTGTGGTCGTGCTTCAGATTTCATCCTGAAACTTTGAAATGACCAGTGTGTTGGTAATTATTTGCCATTTCCATGGCTTTTGGCCCCGTAATAGTCATGAGGTCAGTCTCTGCATCCTGAAGCCTATGGTGCTTTTTGCAGAGAAACCTCTGCTGAGGCCCAGGTAACTTGCTATTTCCCATAGCTGGCACAGGAGCCTTGGAAGATAGGATTGTTTTCAGTATTATTTCACCATTTTTTCACCACTGTTTCAAGAACGGGAGCCCTTTTCAACCGTTAGCGGAAGAATCCTTCTTTGGAGATGAGATATTTTTCTGGGGTGGCAAGTGCAGGGCCTCTGTCAGTCCTGGGTTTGTTGGACTAGCGCCGGACATGAGAAGTGCGCCTTTGTGGGACAGGTGAATACTGCAGATCCTGTTTCAGTCTAAAGACTGAAACAGGATCCGCACTTTTCACCGTTCCTTTCAGAATCATTTGATTCATCAGCTAGGAATGGCGATTGCTTCTCCAGACCAATCGAAGGCTAGGCCAAAGTACCTCCATCTTTCCAAGAGGTGTGTGGACCAACTTTTGAAAGAACCGACAAGTGGAGAACTATTTGGTATTTTTCCTATGCACTTTTCACCGTAATTGTCCTAAGGTTGGTCTCTGCATCCTTAAGCATACCAGAGTTTTCACAGACGAAACAGGCTGAGGCCCATTAATCTTGGCATTTCCAATAGTTGGTCCTAGAGACTACCAAGAAAGTGTTCTTTTAAGTATTATTCTGTTGTGGTTTCAGCATTATTTTCAGAACCCGAGCAGGGTTCTCGCATTAGCATAAGAATCCTGCCTGGTAGTTGAGATTTCATGGTGGGGTGTAAGTGCGGGGCTTCTGTCAGCCCTGCCTTTGATTTGTTTACCTCCAGAGTTGGAAAGTGCATATTTGCGTGAGATGGGAAAAGTGTGGATCGTGCTTCAGATTTCATCCTGACACTTTGAAATGACCAGTGTGTTGGTAATTATTTGCCATTTCCATGGCGTTTGGCACCGTAATAGTCATGAGGTCGTTCTCTGCATCCTGAAGCCTATGATGCTTTTTGCAGAGAAACCTCTGCTGAGGCCCAGGTAACTTGCTATTTCCCATAGCTGGCACAGGAGCCTTGGAAGATAGGATTGTTTTCAGTATTATTTCACCATTTTTTCACCACTGTTTCAAGAACGGGAGCCCTTTTCAACCGTTAGCGGAAGAATCCTTCTTTGGAGATGAGATATTTTTCTCGGGTGGCAAGTGCAGGGCCTCTGTCAGTCCTGGGTTTGTTGGACTAGCGCCAGACATGAGAAGTGCGCCTTTGTGGGACAGGTGTATAGTGCGGATCCTGTTTCAGTCTAAAGACTGAAACAGGATCCGCACTTTTCACCGTTCCTTTCAGAATCATTTGATTCATCAGCTAGGAATGGCGATTGCTTCTCCAGACCAATCGAAGGCTAGGCCAAAGTAACTCGATCTTTCCAAGAGGTGTGTGGCCCAACTTTTGAAAGAACCGCTAAGTAGAGAACTATTTGGTATTTTTCCTAAGCACTTTTCACCGTAATTGTAATAAGGTTGGTCTCTGCATCCTTAAGCATACGAGAGTTTTCACAGACGAAACAGGCTGAGGCCCAGTAATCTTGGCATTTCCAATAGTTGGTCCTAGAGACTACCAAGAAAGTGTTCTTTTAAGTATTATTCTGTTGTGGTTTCAGCATTATTTTCAGAACCCGAGCAGGGTACTCGCATTAGCATAACAATCCTGCCTGGTAGTTGAGATTTCATGGTGGGGTGTAAGTGCGGGGCTTCTGTCAGCCCTGCCTTTGATTTGTTTACCTCCAGAGTTGGAAAGTGCATATTTGCGTGAGATGGGAAAAGTGTGGATCTTGCTTCAGATTTCATCCTGACACTTTGAAATGACCAGTGTGTTGGTAATTATTTGCCATTTCCATGGCGTTTGGCACCGTAATAGTCATGAGGTCGGTCTCTGCATCCTGAAGCCTATGATGCTTTTTGCAGAGAAACCTGTGCTGAGGCCCAGGTAACTTGCTATTTCCCATAGCTGGCACAGGAGCCTTGGAAGATAGGATTGTTTTCAGTATTATTTCACCATTTTTTCACCACTGTTTCAGGAACGGCAGCCCTTTTCAACCGTTAGCGGAAGAATCCTTCTTTGGAGATGTGATATTTTTCTGGGGTGGCAAGTGCAGGGCCTCTGTCAGTCCTGGGTTTGTTGGACTAGCGCCAGACATGAGAAGTGCGCCTTTGTGGGACAGGTGAATAGTGCGGATCCTGTTTCAGTCTAAAGACTTAAACAGGATCCGCACTATTCACCGTTCCTTTCAGAATCATTTGATTCATCAGCTAGGAATGGCGATTGCTTCTCCAGACCAATCGAAGGCTAGGCCAAAGTACCTCGATCTTTCCAAGACGTGTGTGGCCCAACTTTTGAAAGAACCGCTAAGTGGAGAACTATTTGGTATTTTTCCGAAGCACTTTTCACCGTAATTGTCCTAAGGTTGGTCTCTGCATCCTTAAGCATACGAGGGTTTTCACAGACGAAACAGGCTGAGGCCCATTAATCTTGGCATTTCCAATAGTTGGTGCTACAGACTACCAAGAAAGTGTTCTTTTAAAGATAATTCTATTGTGGTTTCAGCATTATTTTCAGAACCCGAGCAGGCTTCTCGCATTAGCATAAGAATCCTGCCTGGTAGTTGAGATATCATGGTGGGGTGTAAGTGCGGGGCTTCTGTCAGCCCTGCCTTTGATTTGTTTACCTCCAGAGTTGGAAAGTGCATATTTGCCTGAGATGGGAAAAGTGTGGATCGTGCTTCAGATTTCATCCTGACACTTTGAAATGACCAGTGTGTTGGTAATTATTTGCCATTTCCATGGCGTTTGGCACCGTAATAGTCATGAGGTCGGTCTCTGCATCCTGAAGCCTATGATGCTTTTTGCAGAGAAACCTCTGCTGAGGCCCAGGTAACTTGCTATTTCCCATAGCTGGCACAGGAGCCTTGAAAGATAGGATTGTTTTCAGTATTATTTCACCATTTTTTCACCACTGTTTCAAGAACGGGAGCCTTTTCAACCGCTAGCGGAAGAATCCTTCTTTGGAGATGAGATATTTTTCTGGGGTGGCAAGTGCAGAGCCTCTGTCAGTCCTGGGTTTGTTGGACTAGCGCCAGACATGAGAAGTGCGCCTTTGTGGGACAGGTGAATAGTGCGGATCCTGTTTCAGTCTAAAGACTGAAACAGGATCCGCACTTTTCACCGTTCCTTTCAGAATCATTTGATTCATCAGCTAGGAATGGCGATTGCTTCTCCAGACCAATCGAAGGCTAGGCCAAAGTAACTCGATCTTTCCAAGAGTTGTGTGGCCCAACTTTTGAAAGAACCGCTAAGTGGAGAACTATTTGGTATTTTTCCGAAGCACTTTTCACCGTAATTGTCATAAGGTTCGTCTCTGCATCCTTAAGCATACGAGAGTTTTCACAGACGAAACAGGCTGAGCCCCATTAATCTTGGCATTTCCAATAGTTGGTCCTAGAGACTACCAAGAAAGTGTTCTTTTAAGTATTATTTTGTTGTGGTTTCAGCATTATTTTCAGAACCCGAGCAGGGTTCTCGCATTAGCATAACTATCCTGCCTGGTAGCTGAGATTTCATGGTGGGGTGTAAGTGCGGGGCTTCTGTCAGCCCTGCCTTTGATTTGTTTACCTCCAGAGTTGGAAAGTGCATATTTGCGTGAGATGGGAAAAGTGTGGATCGTGCTTCAGATTTCATCCTGACACTTTGAAATGACCAGTGTGTTGGTAATTATTTGCCATTTCCATGGCGTTTGGCACCGTAATAGTCATGAGGTCGGTCTCTGCATCCTGAAGCCTATGATGCTTTTTGCAGAGAAACCTCTGCTGAGGCCCAGGTAACTTGCTATTTCCCATAGCTGGCACAGGAGCCTTGGAAGATAGGATTGTTTTCAGTATTATTTCACCATTTTTTCACCACTGTTTCAAGAACGGGAGCCCTTTTCAACCGCTAGCGGAAGAATCCTTCTTTGGAGATGAGATATTTTTCTGGGGTGGCAAGTGCAGGGCCTTTGTCAGTCCTGGGTTTGTTGGACTAGCGCCAGACATGAGAAGTGCGCCTTTGTGGGACAGGTGAATAGTGCGGATCCTGTTTCAGTCTTTAGTCTGAAACAGGATCCGCACTTTTCACCGTTCCTTTCAGAATCATTTGATTCATCAGCTAGGAATGGTGATTGCGTCTCCAGTCCAATCGAAGGCTAGGCCAAAGTAACTCGATCTTTCCAAGAGGTGTGTGGCTCAACTTTTGAAAGAACCGCTAAGTGGAGAACTATTTGGTATTTTTCCTAAGCACTTTTCACCGTAATTGTCCTAAGGTTGGTCTCTGCATCCTTAAGCATACCAGAGTTTTCACAGACGAAACAGGCTGAGGCCCATTAATCTTGGCATTTCCAATAGTTGGTCCTAGTGACTACCAAGAAAGTGTTCTTTTAAGTATTATTCTGTTGTGGTTTCAGCATTATTTTTAGAACCCGAGCAGGGTTCTCGCATTAGCATAAGAATCCTGCCTGGTAGTTGAGATTTCATGGTGGGGTGTAAGTACGGGGCTTCTGTCAGCCCTGCCTTTGATTTGTTTACCTCCAGAGTTGGAAAGTGCATATTTGCGTGAGATGGGAAAAGTGTGGATCGTGCTTCAGATTTCATCCTGACACTTTGAAATGACCAGTGTGTTGGTAATTATTTGCCATTTCCATGGCGTTTGGCACCGTAATAGTCATGAGGTCGGTCTCTGCATCCTGAAGCCTATGATGCTTTTTGCAGAGAAACCTCTGCTGAGGCCCAGGTAACTTGCTATATCCCATACCTGGCACAGGAGCCTTGGAAGATAGGGTTGTTTTCAGAATTATTTCACCATTTTTTCACCACTGTTTCAAGAACGGGAGCCCTTTTCAACCGTTAGCGGAAGAATCCTTCTTTTGAGATGAGATATTTTTCTGGGGTGGCAAGTGCAGGGCCTCTGTCAGTCCTGGGTTTGTTGGACTAGCGCCAGACATGAGAAGTGCGCCTTTGTGGGACAGGTGAATAGTGCGGATCCTGTTTCAGTCTAAAGACTGAAACAGGATCCGCACTTTTCACCGTTCCTTTCAGAATCATTTGATTCATCAGCTAGGAATGGCGATTGCTTCTCCAGACCAATCGAAGGCTAGGCCAAAGTACCTCGATCTTTCCAAGAGGTGTGTGGCCCAACTTTTGAAAGAACCGCTAAGTGGAGAACTATTTGGTATTTTTCGTTAGCACTTTTCACCGTAATTGTCCTAAGGTTGGTCTCTGCATCCTTAAGCATACCAGAGTTTTCACAGACGAAACAGGCTGAGGCCCATTAATCTTGGCATTTCCAATAGTTGGTGCTACAGACTACCAAGAAAGTGTTTTTTAAGTATTATTCCATTGTGGTTTCAGCATTATTTTCAGTACCCGAGCAGGGTTCTCGCATTAGCATAAGAATCCTGCCTGGTAGTTGAGATTTCTGGGTGGGGTGTAAGTGCGGGGCTTCTGTCAGCCCTGCCTTTGATTTGTTTACCTCCAGAGTTGGAAAGTGCATATTTGCGTGAGATGGGAAAAGTGTGGATCGTGCTTCAGATTTCATCCTGACACTTTGAAATGACCAGTGTGTTGGTAATTATTTGCCATTTCCATGGCGTTTGGCACCGTAATAGTCATGAGGTCGGTCTCTGCATCCTGAAGCCTATGATGCTTTTTGCAGAGAAACCTCTGCTGAGGCCCAGGTAACTTGCTATTTCCCATAGCTGGCACAGGAGCCTTGGAAGATAGGATTGTTTTCAGTACTATTTCACCATTTTTTCACCACTGTTTCAAGAACGGGAGCCCTTTTCAACCGTTAGTGGAAGAATCCTTCTTTGGAGATGAGATATATTTCTGGGGTGGCAAGTGCATGGCCTCTGTCAGTCCTGGGTTTGTTGGACTAGCGCCAGACATGAGAAGTGCGCCTTTGTGGGACAGGTGAATAGTGCGGATCCTGTTTCAGTCTAAAGACTGAAACAGGATCCGCACTTTTCACCGTTCCTTTCAGAATCATTTGATTCATCAGCTAGGAATGGCGATTGCTTCTCCAGACCAATCGAAGGCTAGGCCAAAGTAACTCGATCTTTCCAAGAGGTGTGTGGCCCCACTTTTGAAAGAACCGCTAAGTGGAGAACTATTTGGTATTTTTCGTAAGCACTTTTCACCGTAATTGTCGTAAGGTTGGTCTCTGCATCCTTAAGCATACCAGAGTTTTCACAGACGAAACAGGCTGAGGCCCATTAATCTTGGCATTTCCAATAGTTAGTCCTAGAGACTACCAAGAAAGTGTTCTTTTAAGTATTATTCTGTTGTGGTTTCAGCATTATTTTCAGAACCCGAGCAGGGTTCTCGCATTAGCATAAGAATCCTGCCTGGTAGTTGAGATTTCATGGTGGGGTGTAAGTGCGGGGCTTCTGTCAGCCCTGCCTTTGATTTGTTTACCTCCAGAGTTGAAAAGTGCATATTTGCGTGAGACGGGGAAAGAGTGGATCGTGCTTCAGATTTCATCCTGACACTTAGAAATGACCAGTGTGTTGGTAATTATTTGCCATTTCCATGGCGTTTGGCACCGTAATAGTCATGAGGTCGGTCTCTGCATCCTGAAGCCTATGATGCTTTTTGCAGAGAAACCTCTGCTGAGGCCCAGGTAACTTGCTATTTCCCATAGCTGGCACAGGAGCCTTGGAAGATAGGATTGTTTTCGGTATTATTTCACCATTTTTTCACCACTGTTTCAAGAACGGGAGCCCTTTTCAACCGCTAGCGGAAGAATACTTCTTTGCAGATGAGATATTTTTCTGGGGTGGCAAGTGCAGGGCCTCTGTCAGTCCTGGGTTTGTTGGACTAGCGCCAGACATGAGAAGTGCCCCTTTGTGGGACAGGTGAATAGTGCGGATCCTGTTTCAGTCTTTAGACATTTCACCATTCCTTTCAGAATCATTTGATACATCAGCTAGGATTGGCGATTGCTTCTCCAGACCAATCGAAGGCTAGGCCAAAGTAACTCGATCTTTCCAAGAGGTGTGTGGCCCAACTTTTGAAAGAACCGCTCATTGGAGAACTATTTGTTATTTTTCCACAGCACTTTTCACCGAAATTGTCCTAAGGTTGGTCTCTGCATCCTTAAGCATACCAGAGTTTTCACAGACGAAACAGGCTGAGGCCCAGTAATCTTGGCATTTCCAATAGTTGGTCCTAGAGACTACCAAGAAAGTGTTCTTTTAAGTATTATTCTGTTGTGGTTTCAGCATTATTTTCAGAAGCCGAGCAGGGTTCTCGCATTAGCATAAGAATTCTGCCTGGTAGTTGAGATTTCATGGTGGGGTGTAAGTGCGGGGCTTCTGTCAGCCCTGCCTTTGATTTGTTTACCTCCAGAGTTGGAAAGTGCATATTTGCGTGAGATGGGAAAAGTGTGGATCGTGCTTCAGATTTCATCCTGACAGTTTGAAATGACCAGTGTGTTGGTAGTTATTTGCCATTTCCATGGCGTTTGGCACCGTAATAGTCATGAGGTTGGTCTCCGCATCCTGAAGCCTATGATGCTTTTTGCAGAGAAACCTCTGCTGAGGCCCAGGTAACTCGCTATTTCCCATAGCTGGCAAAGGAGCCTTGGAATATAGTATTGTTTTCAGTATTATTTCACCATTTTTTCACCACTGTTTCAAGAACCGGAGCCCTTTTCAACCGTTAGCGGAAGAATCCTTCTTTGGAGATGAGATATTTTTTTGGGGTGGCAAGTGCAGGGCCTCTGTCAGTCCTGGGTTTGTTGGACTAGCGCCAGACATGAGAAGTGCGCCTTTGTGGGACAGGTGAATAGTGCGGATCCTGTTTCAGTCTAAAGACTGAAACAGGATCCGCACTTTTCACCGTTCCTTTCAGAATCATTTGATTCATCAGCTAGGAATGGCGATTGCTTCTCCAGACCAATCGAAGGCTACGCCAAAGTAACTCGATCTTTCCAAGAGGTGTGTGGCCCAACTTTCGAAAGAACCGCTAAGTGGAGAACTATTTGGTATTTTTCCTAAGCACTTTTCACAGTAATTGTCATAAGGTTGGTCTCTGCATCCTTAAGCATACAAGAGTCTTCACACACGAAACAGGCTGAGGCCCAGTAATCTTGGCATTTCCAATAGTTGGTCCTTGAGACTACCAAGAAAGTGTTCTTTTAAGTAATATTCCATTGTGGTTTCAACATTATTTTCAGAACCCGAGCAGGGTTCTCGCATTAGCATAACAATCCTGCCTGGTAGTTGAGATTTCATGGTGGGGTGTAAGTGCGGGGCTTCTGTCGGCCCTGCCTTTGATTTGTTTACCTCCAGAGTTGGTAAGTGCATATTTGCGTGAGATGTGATAAGTGTGGATCGTGCTTCAGATTTCATCCTGACACGTTGAAATGACCAGTGTGTTGGTAATTATTTGCCATTTCCATGGCGTTTGGCACCGTAATAGTCATGAGGTCCGTCTCTGCATACTGAAGCCTATGATGCTTTTTGCAGCGAAAACTCTGCTGAGGCCCAGGTAGCTTGTTATTTCCCATAGCTGGCACAGGAGCCTTGGTAGATAGGATTGTTTTCAGTACTATTTCACCATTTTTTCACCACTGTTTCAAGAACGGGAGCCCTTTTCAACCGTTAGCGGAAGAATCCTTCTTTGGAGATGAGATATTTTTCTGGGGTGGCAAGTGCAGGGGCACTGTCAGTCCTGGGTTTTTTGGACTAGCGCCAGACATGAGAAGTGCGCCTTTGTGGGACAGGTGAATAGTGCGGATCCTGTTTCAGTCTAAAGACTGAAAGAGCGTCCGCACTTTTCACCTTTCCATTCAGAATCATTTGATTCAGCAGCTAGGAATGGCGATTGCTTCTCCAGACCAATCTAAGGCTAGGCCAAAGTAACTCGATCTTTCCAAAGGTGTATGGTCCAACTTTTGAAAGAACCACTAAGTGGAGAACTATTTGGTATTTTTCCGAAACACTTTTCACCGTAATTGTCATAACGTTGATCTCTGCATCCTTAAGCATACGAGAGTTTTCACAGACGAAACATTAATCTTGGCCCATTAATCTTGGCATTTCCAATAGCTGGTCCTAGAGACTACCAAGAAAGTGTTCTTTTAAGTATTATTCCGTTGTGGTTTCAGCATTATTTTCAGAACCCGAGCAGGGGTCTCGCATTAGCATAAGAATCCTGCCCGGTAGTTGAGATTTCATGGTCGGGTATAAGTGCAGGACCCCTGTTAGCCCTGCCTTTGATTTGTTTACCTCCAGAGTTGGAAAGTGCATATTTGCGTGAGATGGGAAAAATGTGGATCCTGTTTCAGATTTGATCCTGACACTTTGAAATGACCAGTGTGTTGGTAATTATTTGCCATTTCCATGGCGTTTGGCACCGTAATAGTCATGAGGTCGGTCTCTGCATCCTGAAGCCTATGATGCTTTTTGCAGAGAAACCTCTGCTGAGGCCCAGGTAACTTGCTGTTTCCCATAGCTGGCACAGGAGCCTTGGAAGATAGGATTGTTTTCAGTATTCTTTCACCATTTTTTCACCACTCTTTCAAGAACGGGAGCCCTTTTCAACCGTTAGCGGAAGAATCCTTCTTTGGAGATAAGATATTTTTAAGGGGTGGCAAGTGCAGGGCCTCTGTCAGTCCTGGGTTTGTTGGACTAGCACCAGACATGAGAAGTGCGCCTTTCTGGGACAGGTGAATAGTGCGGATCCTGTTTTAGTCTAAAGACTTAAACAGGATCCGCACTTTTCACCGTTTCTTTCAGAATCATTTGATTCAACAGCTAGGAATGGCGATTGCTTCTCCAGACCAATCGAAGGCTAGGCCAAAGTAACTCGATCTTTCCAAGAGGTCTGTGGCCCAACTTTTGAAAGAACCGCTAAGTGGAGAACTATTTGGTATTTTTCCGAAGCACTTTTCACCGTAATTGTCCTAAGGTTGGTCTCTGCATCCTTAAGCATACCAGAGTTTTCACAGACGAAACAGGCTGAGGCCCATTAATCTTGGCATTTCCAATAGTTGGTCCTAGAGACTACCAAGAAAGTGTTTATTTGAGTATTATTCCATTGTGTTTTCAGCATTATTTTCAGAACCCGAGCAGGGTTCTCGCATTAGCATAAGAATCCTGCCTGGTAGTTGAGATTTCTGGGTGGGGTGTAAGTGCGGGGCTTCTGTAGGCCCCGCCTTTGATTTGTTCACCTCCAGAGTTGGAAAGTGCATATTTGCGTGAGATGGGAAAAGTGTGGATCGTGTTTCAGATTTCATCCAGACACTTTGAAATTACCAGTGTGTTGGTAATTATTTGCCATTTCCATGGCGTTTGGCACCGTAATAGTCATGAGGTCGGTCTCTGCATCCTGAAGCCTATGATGCTTTTTGCAGAGAAACCTCTGCTGAGGCTCAGGTAACTTGCTATTTCCCATAGCTGGCACAGGAGCCTTGGAAGATAGGATTGTTGTCAGTATTATTTCACCATTTTTTCACCAGTGTTTCAAGAACGGGAGACCTTATCAATCGTTAGCGGAAGAATCGTTCTTTGGAGATGAGGTATTTTTCTGGGGGGGCAAGTACAGGGCCTCTGTCAGCCCTGGGTTTGTTGGACTAGCGCCAAACATGAGAAGTGCGCCTTTGTGGGACAGGTGAATAGTGCGGATCCTGTTTCAGTCTAAAGACTGAAACAGGATCCGCACTTTTCACCGTTCCTTTCAGAATCATTTGATTCATCAGCTAGGAATGGAGATTGCTTCTCCAGACCAATCGAAGGCTAGGCCAAAGTAACTCGATCTTTCCAAGAGGTGTGTGGCCCAACTTTTGAAAGAACCGCTAAGTGGAGCACTTTTTGTTATTTTTCCGAAGCGCTTTTCACCGTAATTGTCATAAGGTTGGTCTCTGCATCCTTAAGCATACCAGAGTTTTCACAGATGAAACAGGCTGAGGCCCAGTAATCTTGGCATTTCCAATAGTTGGTCTTAGAGACTACCAAGAAAGTGTTCTTTTAAGTATTATTCAATTGTGGTTTCAGCATTATTTTCAGTACCCGAGCAGGGTTCTCGCATTAGCATAAGAATCCTGCCTGGTAGTTGAGATTTCATGGTGGGGTGTAAGTGTGGGGCTTCTGTCAGCCCTGCCTTTGATTTGTTTACCTTCAGAGTTGGAAAGTGCATACTTGCGTGAGATGGGAAAAGTGTGGATCGTGCTTCAGATTTCATCCTGACACTTTGAAATGACCAGTGTGTTGGTAATTATTTGCCATTTCCATGGCGTTTGGCACCGTAATAGTCATGAGGTCGGTCTCTGCATCCTGAAGCCTATGATGCTTTTTGCAGAGAAACCTCTGCTGAGGCCCAGGTAACTTGCTATTTCCCATAGCTGGCACAGGAGCCTTGGAAGATAGGATTGTTTTCAGTATTATTTCACCATTTTTTCACCACTGTTTCAAGAACGGGAGCCCTTTTCAACCGTTAGCGCAGGAATCCTTCTTTAGAGATGAGATATTTTTCTGGGGTGGCAAGTGCAGGGCCTCTGTCAGTCCTGGGTTTGTTGGACTAGCGGCAGACATGAGAAGTGCGCCTTTGTTGGACAGGTGAATAGTGCGGATCCTGTTTCAGTCTAAAGACTGAAACAGGATCCGCACTTTTCACCGCTCTTTCAGAATCATTTGATTCATGAACTAGGAATGGCGATTGCTTCACCAGACCAATCGAAGGCTAGGCCAAAGTAACTCGATCTTTCCAAGAGGTGTGTGGCCCAACTTTAGAAAGAACCGCTAAGTGGAGCACTTTTTGTTATTTTTCCGAAGCGCTTTTCACCGTAATTGTCATAAGGTTGGTCTCTGCATCCTTAAGCATACCAGAGTTTTCACAGATGAAACAGGCTGAGGCCCAGTAATCTTGGCATTTCCAATAGTTGGTCTTAGAGACTACCAAGAAAGTGTTCTTTTAAGTATTATTCAATTGTGGTTTCAGCATTATTTTCAGTACCCGAGCAGGGTTCTCGCATTAGCATAAGAATCCTGCCTGGTAGTTGAGATTTCATGGTGGGGTGTAAGTGCGGGGCTTCTGTCAGCCCTGCCTTTGATTTGTTTACCTCCAGAGTTGGAAAGTGCATACTTGCGTGAGATGGGAAAAGTGTGGATCGTGCTTCAGATTTCATCCTGACACTTTGAAATGACCAGTGTGTTGGTAATTATTTGCCATTTCCGTGGCGTTTGGCACCGTAATAGTCATGAGGTCGGTCTCTGCATCCTGAAGCCTATGATGCTTTTTGCAGAGAAACCTCTGCTGAGGCCCAGGTAACTTGCTATTTCCCATAGCTGGCACAGGAGCCTTGGAAGATAGGATTGTTTTCAGTATTATTTCACCATTTTTTCACCACTGTTTCAAGAACGGGAGCCCTTTTCAACCGTTAGCGCAGGAATCCTTCTTTGGAGATGAGATATTTTTCTGGGGTGGCAAGTGCAGGGCCTCTGTCAGTCCTGGGTTTGTTGGACTAGCGGCAGACATGAGAAGTGCGCCTTTGTTGGACAGGTGAATAGTGCGGATCCTGTTTCAGTCTAAAGACTGAAACAGGATCCGCACTTTTCACCGTTCTTTCAGAATCATTTGATTCATGAACTAGGAATGGCGATTGCTTCACCAGACCAATCGAAGGCTAGGCCAAAGTAACTCGATCTTTCCAAGAGATGTGTGGCTCAACTTTTGAAAGAACCGCTAAGTGGAGAACTATTTGGTATTTTTCCTAAGCACTTTTCACCGTAATTGTCCTAACGTTGGTCTCTGCATCCTTAAGCATACCAGAGTTTTCACAGACGAAACAGGCTGAGGCCCATTAATCTTGGCATTTCCAATAGTTGGTCCTAGAGACTAACAAGAAAGTGTTCTTTTAAGTATTATTCTGTTGTGGTTTCAGCATTATTTTCAGAACCCGAGCAGGGTTCTCGCATAAGCATAAGAATCCTGCCTGGTAGTTGAGATTTCATGGTGGGGTGTAAGTGCGGGGCTTCTGTCAGCCCTGCCTTTGATTTGTTTACCTCCAGAGTTGGAAAGTGCATATTTGCGTGAGATGGGAAAAGTGTGGATCATGCTTCAGATTTCATCCAGACACTTTGAAATTACCAGTGTGTTGGTAATTATTTGCCATTTCCATGGCGTTTGGCCCCGTAATAGTCATGAGGTCGGTCTCTGCATCCTGAAGCCTATGATGCTTTTTGCAGAGAAACCTCTGCTGAGGCCCAGGTAACTTGCTATTTCCCATAGCTGGCACAGGAGCCTTGGAAGATAGGATTGTTTTCAGTATTATTTCACCATTTTTTCACCACAGTTTCAAGGACGGGAGCCCTTTTCAACCGTTACCGGAAGAATCCTTCTTTGGAGATGAGATATTTTACTGGGGTGGCAAGTGCAGGGCCTCTGTCAGTCCTGGGTTTGTTGGACTAGCGCCAGACATGAGAAGTGCGCCTTTGTGGGACAGGTGAATAGTGCGGATCCTGTTTCAGTCTAAAGACTGAAACAGGATCCGCACTTTTCACCGTTCTTTCAGAATCATTTGATTCATCAGCTAGGAATGTCGATTGCTTCTCCAGACCAATCGAAGGCTAGGCCAAAGTAACTCGAACTTTCCAAGAGGTGTGTGGCCCAACTTTTGAAAGAACCGCTAAATGGAGAACTATTTGTTATTTTTCCGAAGCACTTTTCACTGTAATTGTCCTAAGGTTGGTCTCTGCATCCTTAAGCATACCAGAGTTTTCACAGACGAAACAGGCTGAGGACCAGTAATCTTGGCATTTCCAATAGTTGGTCCTAGAGACTACCAAGAAAGTGTTCTTTTAAGTATTATTCCTTTGTGGTTTCAGCATTATTTTCAGAACCCGAGCAGGGTTCTCGCATTAGCATAACAATCCTGCCTGGTAGTTGAGATTTCATGGTGGGGTGTAAGTTCGGGGCTTCTGTCAGCCCTGCCTTTGATTTGTTTACCTCCAGAGTTGGAAAGTGCATACTTGCGTGAGATGGGAAAAGTGTGGTCGTGCTTCAGATTTCATCCTGAAACTTTGAAATGACCAGTGTGTTGGTAATTATTTGCCATTTCCATGGCTTTTGGCCCCGTAATAGTCATGAGGTCAGTCTCTGCATCCTGAAGCCTATGGTGCTTTTTGCAGAGAAACCTGTGCTGAGGCCCAGGTAACTTGCTATTTCCCATAGCTGGCACAGGAGCCTTGGAAGATAGGATTGTTTTCAGTATTATTTCACCATTTTTTCACCACTGTTTCAGGAACGGCAGCCCTTTTCAACCGTTAGCGGAAGAATCCTTCTTTGGAGATGTGATATTTTTCTGGGGTGGCAAGTGCAGGGCCTCTGTCAGTCCTGGGTTTGTTGGACTAGCGCCAGACATGAGAAGTGCGCCTTTGTGGGACAGGTGAATAGTGCGGATCCTGTTTCAGTCTAAAGACTTAAACAGGATCCGCACTATTCACCGTTCCTTTCAGAATCATTTGATTCATCAGCTAGGAATGGCGATTGCTTCTCCAGACCAATCGAAGGCTAGGCCAAAGTACCTCGATCTTTCCAAGACGTGTGTGGCCCAACTTTTGAAAGAACCGCTAAGTGGAGAACTATTTGGTATTTTTCCGAAGCACTTTTCACCGTAATTGTCCTAAGGTTGGTCTCTGCATCCTTAAGCATACGAGGGTTTTCACAGACGAAACAGGCTGAGGCCCATTAATCTTGGCATTTCCAATAGTTGGTGCTACAGACTACCAAGAAAGTGTTCTTTTAAAGATAATTCTATTGTGGTTTCAGCATTATTTTCAGAACCCGAGCAGGCTTCTCGCATTAGCATAAGAATCCTGCCTGGTAGTTGAGATATCATGGTGGGGTGTAAGTGCGGGGCTTCTGTCAGCCCTGCCTTTGATTTGTTTACCTCCAGAGTTGGAAAGTGCATATTTGCCTGAGATAGGAAAAGTGTGGATCGTGCTTCAGATTTCATCCTGACACTTTGAAATGACCAGTGTGTTGGTAATTATTTGCCATTTCCATGGCGTTTGGCACCGTAATAGTCATGAGGTCGGTCTCTGCATCCTGAAGCCTATGATGCTTTTTGCAGAGAAACCTCTGCTGAGGCCCAGGTAACTTGCTATTTCCCATAGCTGGCACAGGAGCCTTGAAAGATAGGATTGTTTTCAGTATTATTTCACCATTTTTTCACCACTGTTTCAAGAACGGGAGCCTTTTCAACCGCTAGCGGAAGAATCCTTCTTTGGAGATGAGATATTTTTCTGGGGTGGCAAGTGCAGAGCCTCTGTCAGTCCTGGGTTTGTTGGACTAGCGCCAGACATGAGAAGTGCGCCTTTGTGGGACAGGTGAATAGTGCGGATCCTGTTTCAGTCTAAAGACTGAAACAGGATCCGCACTTTTCACCGTTCCTTTCAGAATCATTTGATTCATCAGCTAGGAATGGCGATTGCTTCTCCAGACCAATCGAAGGCTAGGCCAAAGTAACTCGATCTTTCCAAGAGTTGTGTGGCCCAACTTTTGAAAGAACCGCTAAGTGGAGAACTATTTGGTATTTTTCCGAAGCACTTTTCACCGTAATTGTCATAAGGTTCGTCTCTGCATCCTTAAGCATACGAGAGTTTTCACAGACGAAACAGGCTGAGCCCCATTAATCTTGGCATTTCCAATAGTTGGTCCTAGAGACTACCAAGAAAGTGTTCTTTTAAGTATTATTTTGTTGTGGTTTCAGCATTATTTTCAGAACCCGAGCAGGGTTCTCGCATTAGCATAACTATCCTGCCTGGTAGCTGAGATTTCATGGTGGGGTGTAAGTGCGGGGCTTCTGTCAGCCCTGCCTTTGATTTGTTTACCTCCAGAGTTGGAAAGTGCATATTTGCGTGAGATGGGAAAAGTGTGGATCGTGCTTCAGATTTCATCCTGACACTTTGAAATGACCAGTGTGTTGGTAATTATTTGCCATTTCCATGGCGTTTGGCACCGTAATAGTCATGAGGTCGGTCTCTGCATCCTGAAGCCTATGATGCTTTTTGCAGAGAAACCTCTGCTGAGGCCCAGGTAACTTGCTATTTCCCATAGCTGGCACAGGAGCCTTGGAAGATAGGATTGTTTTCAGTATTATTTCACCATTTTTTCACCACTGTTTCAAGAACGGGAGCCCTTTTCAACCGCTAGCGGAAGAATCCTTCTTTGGAGATGAGATATTTTTCTGGGGTGGCAAGTGCAGGGCCTTTGTCAGTCCTGGGTTTGTTGGACTAGCGCCAGACATGAGAAGTGCGCCTTTGTGGGACAGGTGAATAGTGCGGATCCTGTTTCAGTCTTTAGTCTGAAACAGGATCCGCACTTTTCACCGTTCCTTTCAGAATCATTTGATTCATCAGCTAGGAATGGTGATTGCGTCTCCAGTCCAATCGAAGGCTAGGCCAAAGTAACTCGATCTTTCCAAGAGGTGTGTGGCTCAACTTTTGAAAGAACCGCTAAGTGGAGAACTATTTGGTATTTTTCCTAAGCACTTTTCACCGTAATTGTCCTAAGGTTGGTCTCTGCATCCTTAAGCATACCAGAGTTTTCACAGACGAAACAGGCTGAGGCCCATTAATCTTGGCATTTCCAATAGTTGGTCCTAGTGACTACCAAGAAAGTGTTCTTTTAAGTATTATTCTGTTGTGGTTTCAGCATTATTTTTAGAACCCGAGCAGGGTTCTCGCATTAGCATAAGAATCCTGCCTGGTAGTTGAGATTTCATGGTGGGGTGTAAGTGCAGGACCCCTGTTAGCCCTGCCTTTGATTTGTTTACCTCCAGAGTTGGAAAGTGCATATTTGCGTGAGATGGGAAAAATGTGGATCCTGTTTCAGATTTGATCCTGACACTTTGAAATGACCAGTGTGTTGGTAATTATTTGCCATTTCCATGGCGTTTGGCACCGTAATAGTCATGAGGTCGGTCTCTGCATCCTGAAGCCTATGATGCTTTTTGCAGAGAAACCTCTGCTGAGGCCCAGGTAACTTGCTGTTTCCCATAGCTGGCACAGGAGCCTTGGAAGATAGGATTGTTTTCAGTATTCTTTCACCATTTTTTCACCACTCTTTCAAGAACGGGAGCCCTTTTCAACCGTTAGCGGAAGAATCCTTCTTTGGAGATAAGATATTTTTAAGGGGTGGCAAGTGCAGGGCCTCTGTCAGTCCTGGGTTTGTTGGACTAGCACCAGACATGAGAAGTGCGCCTTTCTGGGACAGGTGAATAGTGCGGATCCTGTTTTAGTCTAAAGACTTAAACAGGATCCGCACTTTTCACCGTTTCTTTCAGAATCATTTGATTCAACAGCTAGGAATGGCGATTGCTTCTCCAGACCAATCGAAGGCTAGGCCAAAGTAACTCGATCTTTCCAAGAGGTCTGTGGCCCAACTTTTGAAAGAACCGCTAAGTGGAGAACTATTTGGTATTTTTCCGAAGCACTTTTCACCGTAATTGTCCTAAGGTTGGTCTCTGCATCCTTAAGCATACCAGAGTTTTCACAGACGAAACAGGCTGAGGCCCATTAATCTTGGCATTTCCAATAGTTGGTCCTAGAGACTACCAAGAAAGTGTTTATTTGAGTATTATTCCATTGTGTTTTCAGCATTATTTTCAGAACCCGAGCAGGGTTCTCGCATTAGCATAAGAATCCTGCCTGGTAGTTGAGATTTCTGGGTGGGGTGTAAGTGCGGGGCTTCTGTAGGCCCCGCCTTTGATTTGTTCACCTCCAGAGTTGGAAAGTGCATATTTGCGTGAGATGGGAAAAGTGTGGATCGTGTTTCAGATTTCATCCAGACACTTTGAAATTACCAGTGTGTTGGTAATTATTTGCCATTTCCATGGCGTTTGGCACCGTAATAGTCATGAGGTCGGTCTCTGCATCCTGAAGCCTATGATGCTTTTTGCAGAGAAACCTCTGCTGAGGCTCAGGTAACTTGCTATTTCCCATAGCTGGCACAGGAGCCTTGGAAGATAGGATTGTTGTCAGTATTATTTCACCATTTTTTCACCAGTGTTTCAAGAACGGGAGACCTTATCAATCGTTAGCGGAAGAATCGTTCTTTGGAGATGAGGTATTTTTCTGGGGGGGCAAGTACAGGGCCTCTGTCAGCCCTGGGTTTGTTGGACTAGCGCCAAACATGAGAAGTGCGCCTTTGTGGGACAGGTGAATAGTGCGGATCCTGTTTCAGTCTAAAGACTGAAACAGGATCCGCACTTTTCACCGTTCCTTTCAGAATCATTTGATTCATCAGCTAGGAATGGAGATTGCTTCTCCAGACCAATCGAAGGCTAGGCCAAAGTAACTCGATCTTTCCAAGAGGTGTGTGGCCCAACTTTTGAAAGAACCGCTAAGTGGAGCACTTTTTGTTATTTTTCCGAAGCGCTTTTCACCGTAATTGTCATAAGGTTGGTCTCTGCATCCTTAAGCATACCAGAGTTTTCACAGATGAAACAGGCTGAGGCCCAGTAATCTTGGCATTTCCAATAGTTGGTCTTAGAGACTACCAAGAAAGTGTTCTTTTAAGTATTATTCAATTGTGGTTTCAGCATTATTTTCAGTACCCGAGCAGGGTTCTCGCATTAGCATAAGAATCCTGCCTGGTAGTTGAGATTTCATGGTGGGGTGTAAGTGTGGGGCTTCTGTCAGCCCTGCCTTTGATTTGTTTACCTTCAGAGTTGGAAAGTGCATACTTGCGTGAGATGGGAAAAGTGTGGATCGTGCTTCAGATTTCATCCTGACACTTTGAAATGACCAGTGTGTTGGTAATTATTTGCCATTTCCATGGCGTTTGGCACCGTAATAGTCATGAGGTCGGTCTCTGCATCCTGAAGCCTATGATGCTTTTTGCAGAGAAACCTCTGCTGAGGCCCAGGTAACTTGCTATTTCCCATAGCTGGCACAGGAGCCTTGGAAGATAGGATTGTTTTCAGTATTATTTCACCATTTTTTCACCACTGTTTCAAGAACGGGAGCCCTTTTCAACCGTTAGCGCAGGAATCCTTCTTTAGAGATGAGATATTTTTCTGGGGTGGCAAGTGCAGGGCCTCTGTCAGTCCTGGGTTTGTTGGACTAGCGGCAGACATGAGAAGTGCGCCTTTGTTGGACAGGTGAATAGTGCGGATCCTGTTTCAGTCTAAAGACTGAAACAGGATCCGCACTTTTCACCGCTCTTTCAGAATCATTTGATTCATGAACTAGGAATGGCGATTGCTTCACCAGACCAATCGAAGGCTAGGCCAAAGTAACTCGATCTTTCCAAGAGGTGTGTGGCCCAACTTTAGAAAGAACCGCTAAGTGGAGCACTTTTTGTTATTTTTCCGAAGCGCTTTTCACCGTAATTGTCATAAGGTTGGTCTCTGCATCCTTAAGCATACCAGAGTTTTCACAGATGAAACAGGCTGAGGCCCAGTAATCTTGGCATTTCCAATAGTTGGTCTTAGAGACTACCAAGAAAGTGTTCTTTTAAGTATTATTCAATTGTGGTTTCAGCATTATTTTCAGTACCCGAGCAGGGTTCTCGCATTAGCATAAGAATCCTGCCTGGTAGTTGAGATTTCATGGTGGGGTGTAAGTGCGGGGCTTCTGTCAGCCCTGCCTTTGATTTGTTTACCTCCAGAGTTGGAAAGTGCATACTTGCGTGAGATGGGAAAAGTGTGGATCGTGCTTCAGATTTCATCCTGACACTTTGAAATGACCAGTGTGTTGGTAATTATTTGCCATTTCCGTGGCGTTTGGCACCGTAATAGTCATGAGGTCGGTCTCTGCATCCTGAAGCCTATGATGCTTTTTGCAGAGAAACCTCTGCTGAGGCCCAGGTAACTTGCTATTTCCCATAGCTGGCACAGGAGCCTTGGAAGATAGGATTGTTTTCAGTATTATTTCACCATTTTTTCACCACTGTTTCAAGAACGGGAGCCCTTTTCAACCGTTAGCGCAGGAATCCTTCTTTGGAGATGAGATATTTTTCTGGGGTGGCAAGTGCAGGGCCTCTGTCAGTCCTGGGTTTGTTGGACTAGCGGCAGACATGAGAAGTGCGCCTTTGTTGGACAGGTGAATAGTGCGGATCCTGTTTCAGTCTAAAGACTGAAACAGGATCCGCACTTTTCACCGTTCTTTCAGAATCATTTGATTCATGAACTAGGAATGGCGATTGCTTCACCAGACCAATCGAAGGCTAGGCCAAAGTAACTCGATCTTTCCAAGAGATGTGTGGCTCAACTTTTGAAAGAACCGCTAAGTGGAGAACTATTTGGTATTTTTCCTAAGCACTTTTCACCGTAATTGTCCTAACGTTGGTCTCTGCATCCTTAAGCATACCAGAGTTTTCACAGACGAAACAGGCTGAGGCCCATTAATCTTGGCATTTCCAATAGTTGGTCCTAGAGACTAACAAGAAAGTGTTCTTTTAAGTATTATTCTGTTGTGGTTTCAGCATTATTTTCAGAACCCGAGCAGGGTTCTCGCATAAGCATAAGAATCCTGCCTGGTAGTTGAGATTTCATGGTGGGGTGTAAGTGCGGGGCTTCTGTCAGCCCTGCCTTTGATTTGTTTACCTCCAGAGTTGGAAAGTGCATATTTGCGTGAGATGGGAAAAGTGTGGATCATGCTTCAGATTTCATCCAGACACTTTGAAATTACCAGTGTGTTGGTAATTATTTGCCATTTCCATGGCGTTTGGCCCCGTAATAGTCATGAGGTCGGTCTCTGCATCCTGAAGCCTATGATGCTTTTTGCAGAGAAACCTCTGCTGAGGCCCAGGTAACTTGCTATTTCCCATAGCTGGCACAGGAGCCTTGGAAGATAGGATTGTTTTCAGTATTATTTCACCATTTTTTCACCACAGTTTCAAGGACGGGAGCCCTTTTCAACCGTTACCGGAAGAATCCTTCTTTGGAGATGAGATATTTTACTGGGGTGGCAAGTGCAGGGCCTCTGTCAGTCCTGGGTTTGTTGGACTAGCGCCAGACATGAGAAGTGCGCCTTTGTGGGACAGGTGAATAGTGCGGATCCTGTTTCAGTCTAAAGACTGAAACAGGATCCGCACTTTTCACCGTTCTTTCAGAATCATTTGATTCATCAGCTAGGAATGTCGATTGCTTCTCCAGACCAATCGAAGGCTAGGCCAAAGTAACTCGAACTTTCCAAGAGGTGTGTGGCCCAACTTTTGAAAGAACCGCTAAATGGAGAACTATTTGTTATTTTTCCGAAGCACTTTTCACTGTAATTGTCCTAAGGTTGGTCTCTGCATCCTTAAGCATACCAGAGTTTTCACAGACGAAACAGGCTGAGGACCAGTAATCTTGGCATTTCCAATAGTTGGTCCTAGAGACTACCAAGAAAGTGTTCTTTTAAGTATTATTCCTTTGTGGTTTCAGCATTATTTTCAGAACCCGAGCAGGGTTCTCGCATTAGCATAACAATCCTGCCTGGTAGTTGAGATTTCATGGTGGGGTGTAAGTTCGGGGCTTCTGTCAGCCCTGCCTTTGATTTGTTTACCTCCAGAGTTGGAAAGTGCATACTTGCGTGAGATGGGAAAAGTGTGGTCGTGCTTCAGATTTCATCCTGAAACTTTGAAATGACCAGTGTGTTGGTAATTATTTGCCATTTCCATGGCTTTTGGCCCCGTAATAGTCATGAGGTCAGTCTCTGCATCCTGAAGCCTATGGTGCTTTTTGCAGAGAAACCTCTGCTGAGGCCCAGGTAACTTGCTATTTCCCATAGCTGGCACAGGAGCCTTGGAAGATAGGATTGTTTTCAGTATTATTTCACCATTTTTTCACCACTGTTTCAGGAACGGCAGCCCTTTTCAACCGTTAGCGGAAGAATCCTTCTTTGGAGATGTGATATTTTTCTGGGGTGGCAAGTGCAGGGCCTCTGTCAGTCCTGGGTTTGTTGGACTAGCGCCAGACATGAGAAGTGCGCCTTTGTGGGACAGGTGAATAGTGCGGATCCTGTTTCAGTCTAAAGACTTAAACAGGATCCGCACTATTCACCGTTCCTTTCAGAATCATTTGATTCATCAGCTAGGAATGGCGATTGCTTCTCCAGACCAATCGAAGGCTAGGCCAAAGTACCTCGATCTTTCCAAGACGTGTGTGGCCCAACTTTTGAAAGAACCGCTAAGTGGAGAACTATTTGGTATTTTTCCGAAGCACTTTTCACCGTAATTGTCCTAAGGTTGGTCTCTGCATCCTTAAGCATACGAGGGTTTTCACAGACGAAACAGGCTGAGGCCCATTAATCTTGGCATTTCCAATAGTTGGTGCTACAGACTACCAAGAAAGTGTTCTTTTAAAGATAATTCTATTGTGGTTTCAGCATTATTTTCAGAACCCGAGCAGGCTTCTCGCATTAGCATAAGAATCCTGCCTGGTAGTTGAGATATCATGGTGGGGTGTAAGTGCGGGGCTTCTGTCAGCCCTGCCTTTGATTTGTTTACCTCCAGAGTTGGAAAGTGCATATTTGCCTGAGATGGGAAAAGTGTGGATCGTGCTTCAGATTTCATCCTGACACTTTGAAATGACCAGTGTGTTGGTAATTATTTGCCATTTCCATGGCGTTTGGCACCGTAATAGTCATGAGGTCGGTCTCTGCATCCTGAAGCCTATGATGCTTTTTGCAGAGAAACCTCTGCTGAGGCCCAGGTAACTTGCTATTTCCCATAGCTGGCACAGGAGCCTTGAAAGATAGGATTGTTTTCAGTATTATTTCACCATTTTTTCACCACTGTTTCAAGAACGGGAGCCTTTTCAACCGCTAGCGGAAGAATCCTTCTTTGGAGATGAGATATTTTTCTGGGGTGGCAAGTGCAGAGCCTCTGTCAGTCCTGGGTTTGTTGGACTAGCGCCAGACATGAGAAGTGCGCCTTTGTGGGACAGGTGAATAGTGCGGATCCTGTTTCAGTCTAAAGACTGAAACAGGATCCGCACTTTTCACCGTTCCTTTCAGAATCATTTGATTCATCAGCTAGGAATGGCGATTGCTTCTCCAGACCAATCGAAGGCTAGGCCAAAGTAACTCGATCTTTCCAAGAGTTGTGTGGCCCAACTTTTGAAAGAACCGCTAAGTGGAGAACTATTTGGTATTTTTCCGAAGCACTTTTCACCGTAATTGTCATAAGGTTCGTCTCTGCATCCTTAAGCATACGAGAGTTTTCACAGACGAAACAGGCTGAGCCCCATTAATCTTGGCATTTCCAATAGTTGGTCCTAGAGACTACCAAGAAAGTGTTCTTTTAAGTATTATTTTGTTGTGGTTTCAGCATTATTTTCAGAACCCGAGCAGGGTTCTCGCATTAGCATAACTATCCTGCCTGGTAGCTGAGATTTCATGGTGGGGTGTAAGTGCGGGGCTTCTGTCAGCCCTGCCTTTGATTTGTTTACCTCCAGAGTTGGAAAGTGCATATTTGCGTGAGATGGGAAAAGTGTGGATCGTGCTTCAGATTTCATCCTGACACTTTGAAATGACCAGTGTGTTGGTAATTATTTGCCATTTCCATGGCGTTTGGCACCGTAATAGTCATGAGGTCGGTCTCTGCATCCTGAAGCCTATGATGCTTTTTGCAGAGAAACCTCTGCTGAGGCCCAGGTAACTTGCTATTTCCCATAGCTGGCACAGGAGCCTTGGAAGATAGGATTGTTTTCAGTATTATTTCACCATTTTTTCACCACTGTTTCAAGAACGGGAGCCCTTTTCAACCGCTAGCGGAAGAATCCTTCTTTGGAGATGAGATATTTTTCTGGGGTGGCAAGTGCAGGGCCTTTGTCAGTCCTGGGTTTGTTGGACTAGCGCCAGACATGAGAAGTGCGCCTTTGTGGGACAGGTGAATAGTGCGGATCCTGTTTCAGTCTTTAGTCTGAAACAGGATCCGCACTTTTCACCGTTCCTTTCAGAATCATTTGATTCATCAGCTAGGAATGGTGATTGCGTCTCCAGTCCAATCGAAGGCTAGGCCAAAGTAACTCGATCTTTCCAAGAGGTGTGTGGCTCAACTTTTGAAAGAACCGCTAAGTGGAGAACTATTTGGTATTTTTCCTAAGCACTTTTCACCGTAATTGTCCTAAGGTTGGTCTCTGCATCCTTAAGCATACCAGAGTTTTCACAGACGAAACAGGCTGAGGCCCATTAATCTTGGCATTTCCAATAGTTGGTCCTAGTGACTACCAAGAAAGTGTTCTTTTAAGTATTATTCTGTTGTGGTTTCAGCATTATTTTTAGAACCCGAGCAGGGTTCTCGCATTAGCATAAGAATCCTGCCTGGTAGTTGAGATTTCATGGTGGGGTGTAAGTGCAGGACCCCTGTTAGCCCTGCCTTTGATTTGTTTACCTCCAGAGTTGGAAAGTGCATATTTGCGTGAGATGGGAAAAATGTGGATCCTGTTTCAGATTTGATCCTGACACTTTGAAATGACCAGTGTGTTGGTAATTATTTGCCATTTCCATGGCGTTTGGCACCGTAATAGTCATGAGGTCGGTCTCTGCATCCTGAAGCCTATGATGCTTTTTGCAGAGAAACCTCTGCTGAGGCCCAGGTAACTTGCTGTTTCCCATAGCTGGCACAGGAGCCTTGGAAGATAGGATTGTTTTCAGTATTCTTTCACCATTTTTTCACCACTCTTTCAAGAACGGGAGCCCTTTTCAACCGTTAGCGGAAGAATCCTTCTTTGGAGATAAGATATTTTTAAGGGGTGGCAAGTGCAGGGCCTCTGTCAGTCCTGGGTTTGTTGGACTAGCACCAGACATGAGAAGTGCGCCTTTCTGGGACAGGTGAATAGTGCGGATCCTGTTTTAGTCTAAAGACTTAAACAGGATCCGCACTTTTCACCGTTTCTTTCAGAATCATTTGATTCAACAGCTAGGAATGGCGATTGCTTCTCCAGACCAATCGAAGGCTAGGCCAAAGTAACTCGATCTTTCCAAGAGGTCTGTGGCCCAACTTTTGAAAGAACCGCTAAGTGGAGAACTATTTGGTATTTTTCCGAAGCACTTTTCACCGTAATTGTCCTAAGGTTGGTCTCTGCATCCTTAAGCATACCAGAGTTTTCACAGACGAAACAGGCTGAGGCCCATTAATCTTGGCATTTCCAATAGTTGGTCCTAGAGACTACCAAGAAAGTGTTTATTTGAGTATTATTCCATTGTGTTTTCAGCATTATTTTCAGAACCCGAGCAGGGTTCTCGCATTAGCATAAGAATCCTGCCTGGTAGTTGAGATTTCTGGGTGGGGTGTAAGTGCGGGGCTTCTGTAGGCCCCGCCTTTGATTTGTTCACCTCCAGAGTTGGAAAGTGCATATTTGCGTGAGATGGGAAAAGTGTGGATCGTGTTTCAGATTTCATCCAGACACTTTGAAATTACCAGTGTGTTGGTAATTATTTGCCATTTCCATGGCGTTTGGCACCGTAATAGTCATGAGGTCGGTCTCTGCATCCTGAAGCCTATGATGCTTTTTGCAGAGAAACCTCTGCTGAGGCTCAGGTAACTTGCTATTTCCCATAGCTGGCACAGGAGCCTTGGAAGATAGGATTGTTGTCAGTATTATTTCACCATTTTTTCACCAGTGTTTCAAGAACGGGAGACCTTATCAATCGTTAGCGGAAGAATCGTTCTTTGGAGATGAGGTATTTTTCTGGGGGGGCAAGTACAGGGCCTCTGTCAGCCCTGGGTTTGTTGGACTAGCGCCAAACATGAGAAGTGCGCCTTTGTGGGACAGGTGAATAGTGCGGATCCTGTTTCAGTCTAAAGACTGAAACAGGATCCGCACTTTTCACCGTTCCTTTCAGAATCATTTGATTCATCAGCTAGGAATGGAGATTGCTTCTCCAGACCAATCGAAGGCTAGGCCAAAGTAACTCGATCTTTCCAAGAGGTGTGTGGCCCAACTTTTGAAAGAACCGCTAAGTGGAGCACTTTTTGTTATTTTTCCGAAGCGCTTTTCACCGTAATTGTCATAAGGTTGGTCTCTGCATCCTTAAGCATACCAGAGTTTTCACAGATGAAACAGGCTGAGGCCCAGTAATCTTGGCATTTCCAATAGTTGGTCTTAGAGACTACCAAGAAAGTGTTCTTTTAAGTATTATTCAATTGTGGTTTCAGCATTATTTTCAGTACCCGAGCAGGGTTCTCGCATTAGCATAAGAATCCTGCCTGGTAGTTGAGATTTCATGGTGGGGTGTAAGTGTGGGGCTTCTGTCAGCCCTGCCTTTGATTTGTTTACCTTCAGAGTTGGAAAGTGCATACTTGCGTGAGATGGGAAAAGTGTGGATCGTGCTTCAGATTTCATCCTGACACTTTGAAATGACCAGTGTGTTGGTAATTATTTGCCATTTCCATGGCGTTTGGCACCGTAATAGTCATGAGGTCGGTCTCTGCATCCTGAAGCCTATGATGCTTTTTGCAGAGAAACCTCTGCTGAGGCCCAGGTAACTTGCTATTTCCCATAGCTGGCACAGGAGCCTTGGAAGATAGGATTGTTTTCAGTATTATTTCACCATTTTTTCACCACTGTTTCAAGAACGGGAGCCCTTTTCAACCGTTAGCGCAGGAATCCTTCTTTAGAGATGAGATATTTTTCTGGGGTGGCAAGTGCAGGGCCTCTGTCAGTCCTGGGTTTGTTGGACTAGCGGCAGACATGAGAAGTGCGCCTTTGTTGGACAGGTGAATAGTGCGGATCCTGTTTCAGTCTAAAGACTGAAACAGGATCCGCACTTTTCACCGCTCTTTCAGAATCATTTGATTCATGAACTAGGAATGGCGATTGCTTCACCAGACCAATCGAAGGCTAGGCCAAAGTAACTCGATCTTTCCAAGAGGTGTGTGGCCCAACTTTAGAAAGAACCGCTAAGTGGAGCACTTTTTGTTATTTTTCCGAAGCGCTTTTCACCGTAATTGTCATAAGGTTGGTCTCTGCATCCTTAAGCATACCAGAGTTTTCACAGATGAAACAGGCTGAGGCCCAGTAATCTTGGCATTTCCAATAGTTGGTCTTAGAGACTACCAAGAAAGTGTTCTTTTAAGTATTATTCAATTGTGGTTTCAGCATTATTTTCAGTACCCGAGCAGGGTTCTCGCATTAGCATAAGAATCCTGCCTGGTAGTTGAGATTTCATGGTGGGGTGTAAGTGCGGGGCTTCTGTCAGCCCTGCCTTTGATTTGTTTACCTCCAGAGTTGGAAAGTGCATACTTGCGTGAGATGGGAAAAGTGTGGATCGTGCTTCAGATTTCATCCTGACACTTTGAAATGACCAGTGTGTTGGTAATTATTTGCCATTTCCGTGGCGTTTGGCACCGTAATAGTCATGAGGTCGGTCTCTGCATCCTGAAGCCTATGATGCTTTTTGCAGAGAAACCTCTGCTGAGGCCCAGGTAACTTGCTATTTCCCATAGCTGGCACAGGAGCCTTGGAAGATAGGATTGTTTTCAGTATTATTTCACCATTTTTTCACCACTGTTTCAAGAACGGGAGCCCTTTTCAACCGTTAGCGCAGGAATCCTTCTTTGGAGATGAGATATTTTTCTGGGGTGGCAAGTGCAGGGCCTCTGTCAGTCCTGGGTTTGTTGGACTAGCGGCAGACATGAGAAGTGCGCCTTTGTTGGACAGGTGAATAGTGCGGATCCTGTTTCAGTCTAAAGACTGAAACAGGATCCGCACTTTTCACCGTTCTTTCAGAATCATTTGATTCATGAACTAGGAATGGCGATTGCTTCACCAGACCAATCGAAGGCTAGGCCAAAGTAACTCGATCTTTCCAAGAGATGTGTGGCTCAACTTTTGAAAGAACCGCTAAGTGGAGAACTATTTGGTATTTTTCCTAAGCACTTTTCACCGTAATTGTCCTAACGTTGGTCTCTGCATCCTTAAGCATACCAGAGTTTTCACAGACGAAACAGGCTGAGGCCCATTAATCTTGGCATTTCCAATAGTTGGTCCTAGAGACTAACAAGAAAGTGTTCTTTTAAGTATTATTCTGTTGTGGTTTCAGCATTATTTTCAGAACCCGAGCAGGGTTCTCGCATAAGCATAAGAATCCTGCCTGGTAGTTGAGATTTCATGGTGGGGTGTAAGTGCGGGGCTTCTGTCAGCCCTGCCTTTGATTTGTTTACCTCCAGAGTTGGAAAGTGCATATTTGCGTGAGATGGGAAAAGTGTGGATCATGCTTCAGATTTCATCCAGACACTTTGAAATTACCAGTGTGTTGGTAATTATTTGCCATTTCCATGGCGTTTGGCCCCGTAATAGTCATGAGGTCGGTCTCTGCATCCTGAAGCCTATGATGCTTTTTGCAGAGAAACCTCTGCTGAGGCCCAGGTAACTTGCTATTTCCCATAGCTGGCACAGGAGCCTTGGAAGATAGGATTGTTTTCAGTATTATTTCACCATTTTTTCACCACAGTTTCAAGGACGGGAGCCCTTTTCAACCGTTACCGGAAGAATCCTTCTTTGGAGATGAGATATTTTACTGGGGTGGCAAGTGCAGGGCCTCTGTCAGTCCTGGGTTTGTTGGACTAGCGCCAGACATGAGAAGTGCGCCTTTGTGGGACAGGTGAATAGTGCGGATCCTGTTTCAGTCTAAAGACTGAAACAGGATCCGCACTTTTCACCGTTCTTTCAGAATCATTTGATTCATCAGCTAGGAATGTCGATTGCTTCTCCAGACCAATCGAAGGCTAGGCCAAAGTAACTCGAACTTTCCAAGAGGTGTGTGGCCCAACTTTTGAAAGAACCGCTAAATGGAGAACTATTTGTTATTTTTCCGAAGCACTTTTCACTGTAATTGTCCTAAGGTTGGTCTCTGCATCCTTAAGCATACCAGAGTTTTCACAGACGAAACAGGCTGAGGACCAGTAATCTTGGCATTTCCAATAGTTGGTCCTAGAGACTACCAAGAAAGTGTTCTTTTAAGTATTATTCCTTTGTGGTTTCAGCATTATTTTCAGAACCCGAGCAGGGTTCTCGCATTAGCATAACAATCCTGCCTGGTAGTTGAGATTTCATGGTGGGGTGTAAGTTCGGGGCTTCTGTCAGCCCTGCCTTTGATTTGTTTACCTCCAGAGTTGGAAAGTGCATACTTGCGTGAGATGGGAAAAGTGTGGTCGTGCTTCAGATTTCATCCTGAAACTTTGAAATGACCAGTGTGTTGGTAATTATTTGCCATTTCCATGGCTTTTGGCCCCGTAATAGTCATGAGGTCAGTCTCTGCATCCTGAAGCCTATGGTGCTTTTTGCAGAGAAACCTCTGCTGAGGCCCAGGTAACTTGCTATTTCCCATAGCTGGCACAGGAGCCTTGGAAGATAGGATTGTTTTCAGTATTATTTCACCATTTTTTCACCACTGTTTCAGGAACGGCAGCCCTTTTCAACCGTTAGCGGAAGAATCCTTCTTTGGAGATGTGATATTTTTCTGGGGTGGCAAGTGCAGGGCCTCTGTCAGTCCTGGGTTTGTTGGACTAGCGCCAGACATGAGAAGTGCGCCTTTGTGGGACAGGTGAATAGTGCGGATCCTGTTTCAGTCTAAAGACTTAAACAGGATCCGCACTATTCACCGTTCCTTTCAGAATCATTTGATTCATCAGCTAGGAATGGCGATTGCTTCTCCAGACCAATCGAAGGCTAGGCCAAAGTACCTCGATCTTTCCAAGACGTGTGTGGCCCAACTTTTGAAAGAACCGCTAAGTGGAGAACTATTTGGTATTTTTCCGAAGCACTTTTCACCGTAATTGTCCTAAGGTTGGTCTCTGCATCCTTAAGCATACGAGGGTTTTCACAGACGAAACAGGCTGAGGCCCATTAATCTTGGCATTTCCAATAGTTGGTGCTACAGACTACCAAGAAAGTGTTCTTTTAAAGATAATTCTATTGTGGTTTCAGCATTATTTTCAGAACCCGAGCAGGCTTCTCGCATTAGCATAAGAATCCTGCCTGGTAGTTGAGATATCATGGTGGGGTGTAAGTGCGGGGCTTCTGTCAGCCCTGCCTTTGATTTGTTTACCTCCAGAGTTGGAAAGTGCATATTTGCCTGAGATGGGAAAAGTGTGGATCGTGCTTCAGATTTCATCCTGACACTTTGAAATGACCAGTGTGTTGGTAATTATTTGCCATTTCCATGGCGTTTGGCACCGTAATAGTCATGAGGTCGGTCTCTGCATCCTGAAGCCTATGATGCTTTTTGCAGAGAAACCTCTGCTGAGGCCCAGGTAACTTGCTATTTCCCATAGCTGGCACAGGAGCCTTGAAAGATAGGATTGTTTTCAGTATTATTTCACCATTTTTTCACCACTGTTTCAAGAACGGGAGCCTTTTCAACCGCTAGCGGAAGAATCCTTCTTTGGAGATGAGATATTTTTCTGGGGTGGCAAGTGCAGAGCCTCTGTCAGTCCTGGGTTTGTTGGACTAGCGCCAGACATGAGAAGTGCGCCTTTGTGGGACAGGTGAATAGTGCGGATCCTGTTTCAGTCTAAAGACTGAAACAGGATCCGCACTTTTCACCGTTCCTTTCAGAATCATTTGATTCATCAGCTAGGAATGGCGATTGCTTCTCCAGACCAATCGAAGGCTAGGCCAAAGTAACTCGATCTTTCCAAGAGTTGTGTGGCCCAACTTTTGAAAGAACCGCTAAGTGGAGAACTATTTGGTATTTTTCCGAAGCACTTTTCACCGTAATTGTCATAAGGTTCGTCTCTGCATCCTTAAGCATACGAGAGTTTTCACAGACGAAACAGGCTGAGCCCCATTAATCTTGGCATTTCCAATAGTTGGTCCTAGAGACTACCAAGAAAGTGTTCTTTTAAGTATTATTTTGTTGTGGTTTCAGCATTATTTTCAGAACCCGAGCAGGGTTCTCGCATTAGCATAACTATCCTGCCTGGTAGCTGAGATTTCATGGTGGGGTGTAAGTGCGGGGCTTCTGTCAGCCCTGCCTTTGATTTGTTTACCTCCAGAGTTGGAAAGTGCATATTTGCGTGAGATGGGAAAAGTGTGGATCGTGCTTCAGATTTCATCCTGACACTTTGAAATGACCAGTGTGTTGGTAATTATTTGCCATTTCCATGGCGTTTGGCACCGTAATAGTCATGAGGTCGGTCTCTGCATCCTGAAGCCTATGATGCTTTTTGCAGAGAAACCTCTGCTGAGGCCCAGGTAACTTGCTATTTCCCATAGCTGGCACAGGAGCCTTGGAAGATAGGATTGTTTTCAGTATTATTTCACCATTTTTTCACCACTGTTTCAAGAACGGGAGCCCTTTTCAACCGCTAGCGGAAGAATCCTTCTTTGGAGATGAGATATTTTTCTGGGGTGGCAAGTGCAGGGCCTTTGTCAGTCCTGGGTTTGTTGGACTAGCGCCAGACATGAGAAGTGCGCCTTTGTGGGACAGGTGAATAGTGCGGATCCTGTTTCAGTCTTTAGTCTGAAACAGGATCCGCACTTTTCACCGTTCCTTTCAGAATCATTTGATTCATCAGCTAGGAATGGTGATTGCGTCTCCAGTCCAATCGAAGGCTAGGCCAAAGTAACTCGATCTTTCCAAGAGGTGTGTGGCTCAACTTTTGAAAGAACCGCTAAGTGGAGAACTATTTGGTATTTTTCCTAAGCACTTTTCACCGTAATTGTCCTAAGGTTGGTCTCTGCATCCTTAAGCATACCAGAGTTTTCACAGACGAAACAGGCTGAGGCCCATTAATCTTGGCATTTCCAATAGTTGGTCCTAGTGACTACCAAGAAAGTGTTCTTTTAAGTATTATTCTGTTGTGGTTTCAGCATTATTTTTAGAACCCGAGCAGGGTTCTCGCATTAGCATAAGAATCCTGCCTGGTAGTTGAGATTTCATGGTGGGGTGTAAGTACGGGGCTTCTGTCAGCCCTGCCTTTGATTTGTTTACCTCCAGAGTTGGAAAGTGCATATTTGCGTGAGATGGGAAAAGTGTGGATCGTGCTTCAGATTTCATCCTGACACTTTGAAATGACCAGTGTGTTGGTAATTATTTGCCATTTCCATGGCGTTTGGCACCGTAATAGTCATGAGGTCGGTCTCTGCATCCTGAAGCCTATGATGCTTTTTGCAGAGAAACCTCTGCTGAGGCCCAGGTAACTTGCTATATCCCATACCTGGCACAGGAGCCTTGGAAGATAGGGTTGTTTTCAGAATTATTTCACCATTTTTTCACCACTGTTTCAAGAACGGGAGCCCTTTTCAACCGTTAGCGGAAGAATCCTTCTTTTGAGATGAGATATTTTTCTGGGGTGGCAAGTGCAGGGCCTCTGTCAGTCCTGGGTTTGTTGGACTAGCGCCAGACATGAGAAGTGCGCCTTTGTGGGACAGGTGAATAGTGCGGATCCTGTTTCAGTCTAAAGACTGAAACAGGATCCGCACTTTTCACCGTTCCTTTCAGAATCATTTGATTCATCAGCTAGGAATGGCGATTGCTTCTCCAGACCAATCGAAGGCTAGGCCAAAGTACCTCGATCTTTCCAAGAGGTGTGTGGCCCAACTTTTGAAAGAACCGCTAAGTGGAGAACTATTTGGTATTTTTCGTTAGCACTTTTCACCGTAATTGTCCTAAGGTTGGTCTCTGCATCCTTAAGCATACCAGAGTTTTCACAGACGAAACAGGCTGAGGCCCATTAATCTTGGCATTTCCAATAGTTGGTGCTACAGACTACCAAGAAAGTGTTTTTTAAGTATTATTCCATTGTGGTTTCAGCATTATTTTCAGTACCCGAGCAGGGTTCTCGCATTAGCATAAGAATCCTGCCTGGTAGTTGAGATTTCTGGGTGGGGTGTAAGTGCGGGGCTTCTGTCAGCCCTGCCTTTGATTTGTTTACCTCCAGAGTTGGAAAGTGCATATTTGCGTGAGATGGGAAAAGTGTGGATCGTGCTTCAGATTTCATCCTGACACTTTGAAATGACCAGTGTGTTGGTAATTATTTGCCATTTCCATGGCGTTTGGCACCGTAATAGTCATGAGGTCGGTCTCTGCATCCTGAAGCCTATGATGCTTTTTGCAGAGAAACCTCTGCTGAGGCCCAGGTAACTTGCTATTTCCCATAGCTGGCACAGGAGCCTTGGAAGATAGGATTGTTTTCAGTACTATTTCACCATTTTTTCACCACTGTTTCAAGAACGGGAGCCCTTTTCAACCGTTAGTGGAAGAATCCTTCTTTGGAGATGAGATATATTTCTGGGGTGGCAAGTGCATGGCCTCTGTCAGTCCTGGGTTTGTTGGACTAGCGCCAGACATGAGAAGTGCGCCTTTGTGGGACAGGTGAATAGTGCGGATCCTGTTTCAGTCTAAAGACTGAAACAGGATCCGCACTTTTCACCGTTCCTTTCAGAATCATTTGATTCATCAGCTAGGAATGGCGATTGCTTCTCCAGACCAATCGAAGGCTAGGCCAAAGTAACTCGATCTTTCCAAGAGGTGTGTGGCCCCACTTTTGAAAGAACCGCTAAGTGGAGAACTATTTGGTATTTTTCGTAAGCACTTTTCACCGTAATTGTCGTAAGGTTGGTCTCTGCATCCTTAAGCATACCAGAGTTTTCACAGACGAAACAGGCTGAGGCCCATTAATCTTGGCATTTCCAATAGTTAGTCCTAGAGACTACCAAGAAAGTGTTCTTTTAAGTATTATTCTGTTGTGGTTTCAGCATTATTTTCAGAACCCGAGCAGGGTTCTCGCATTAGCATAAGAATCCTGCCTGGTAGTTGAGATTTCATGGTGGGGTGTAAGTGCGGGGCTTCTGTCAGCCCTGCCTTTGATTTGTTTACCTCCAGAGTTGAAAAGTGCATATTTGCGTGAGACGGGGAAAGAGTGGATCGTGCTTCAGATTTCATCCTGACACTTAGAAATGACCAGTGTGTTGGTAATTATTTGCCATTTCCATGGCGTTTGGCACCGTAATAGTCATGAGGTCGGTCTCTGCATCCTGAAGCCTATGATGCTTTTTGCAGAGAAACCTCTGCTGAGGCCCAGGTAACTTGCTATTTCCCATAGCTGGCACAGGAGCCTTGGAAGATAGGATTGTTTTCGGTATTATTTCACCATTTTTTCACCACTGTTTCAAGAACGGGAGCCCTTTTCAACCGCTAGCGGAAGAATACTTCTTTGCAGATGAGATATTTTTCTGGGGTGGCAAGTGCAGGGCCTCTGTCAGTCCTGGGTTTGTTGGACTAGCGCCAGACATGAGAAGTGCCCCTTTGTGGGACAGGTGAATAGTGCGGATCCTGTTTCAGTCTTTAGACATTTCACCATTCCTTTCAGAATCATTTGATACATCAGCTAGGATTGGCGATTGCTTCTCCAGACCAATCGAAGGCTAGGCCAAAGTAACTCGATCTTTCCAAGAGGTGTGTGGCCCAACTTTTGAAAGAACCGCTCATTGGAGAACTATTTGTTATTTTTCCACAGCACTTTTCACCGAAATTGTCCTAAGGTTGGTCTCTGCATCCTTAAGCATACCAGAGTTTTCACAGACGAAACAGGCTGAGGCCCAGTAATCTTGGCATTTCCAATAGTTGGTCCTAGAGACTACCAAGAAAGTGTTCCTTTAAGTATTATTCTGTTGTGGTTTCAGCATTATTTTCAGAAGCCGAGCAGGGTTCTCGCATTAGCATAAGAATTCTGCCTGGTAGTTGAGATTTCATGGTGGGGTGTAAGTGCGGGGCTTCTGTCAGCCCTGCCTTTGATTTGTTTACCTCCAGAGTTGGAAAGTGCATATTTGCGTGAGATGGGAAAAGTGTGGATCGTGCTTCAGATTTCATCCTGACAGTTTGAAATGACCAGTGTGTTGGTAGTTATTTGCCATTTCCATGGCGTTTGGCACCGTAATAGTCATGAGGTTGGTCTCCGCATCCTGAAGCCTATGATGCTTTTTGCAGAGAAACCTCTGCTGAGGCCCAGGTAACTCGCTATTTCCCATAGCTGGCAAAGGAGCCTTGGAATATAGTATTGTTTTCAGTATTATTTCACCATTTTTTCACCACTGTTTCAAGAACCGGAGCCCTTTTCAACCGTTAGCGGAAGAATCCTTCTTTGGAGATGAGATATTTTTTTGGGGTGGCAAGTGCAGGGCCTCTGTCAGTCCTGGGTTTGTTGGACTAGCGCCAGACATGAGAAGTGCGCCTTTGTGGGACAGGTGAATAGTGCGGATCCTGTTTCAGTCTAAAGACTGAAACAGGATCCGCACTTTTCACCGTTCCTTTCAGAATCATTTGATTCATCAGCTAGGAATGGCGATTGCTTCTCCAGACCAATCGAAGGCTACGCCAAAGTAACTCGATCTTTCCAAGAGGTGTGTGGCCCAACTTTCGAAAGAACCGCTAAGTGGAGAACTATTTGGTATTTTTCCTAAGCACTTTTCACAGTAATTGTCATAAGGTTGGTCTCTGCATCCTTAAGCATACAAGAGTCTTCACACACGAAACAGGCTGAGGCCCAGTAATCTTGGCATTTCCAATAGTTGGTCCTTGAGACTACCAAGAAAGTGTTCTTTTAAGTAATATTCCATTGTGGTTTCAACATTATTTTCAGAACCCGAGCAGGGTTCTCGCATTAGCATAACAATCCTGCCTGGTAGTTGAGATTTCATGGTGGGGTGTAAGTGCGGGGCTTCTGTCGGCCCTGCCTTTGATTTGTTTACCTCCAGAGTTGGTAAGTGCATATTTGCGTGAGATGTGATAAGTGTGGATCGTGCTTCAGATTTCATCCTGACACGTTGAAATGACCAGTGTGTTGGTAATTATTTGCCATTTCCATGGCGTTTGGCACCGTAATAGTCATGAGGTCCGTCTCTGCATACTGAAGCCTATGATGCTTTTTGCAGCGAAAACTCTGCTGAGGCCCAGGTAGCTTGTTATTTCCCATAGCTGGCACAGGAGCCTTGGTAGATAGGATTGTTTTCAGTACTATTTCACCATTTTTTCACCACTGTTTCAAGAACGGGAGCCCTTTTCAACCGTTAGCGGAAGAATCCTTCTTTGGAGATGAGATATTTTTCTGGGGTGGCAAGTGCAGGGGCACTGTCAGTCCTGGGTTTTTTGGACTAGCGCCAGACATGAGAAGTGCGCCTTTGTGGGACAGGTGAATAGTGCGGATCCTGTTTCAGTCTAAAGACTGAAAGAGCGTCCGCACTTTTCACCTTTCCATTCAGAATCATTTGATTCAGCAGCTAGGAATGGCGATTGCTTCTCCAGACCAATCTAAGGCTAGGCCAAAGTAACTCGATCTTTCCAAAGGTGTATGGTCCAACTTTTGAAAGAACCACTAAGTGGAGAACTATTTGGTATTTTTCCGAAACACTTTTCACCGTAATTGTCATAACGTTGATCTCTGCATCCTTAAGCATACGAGAGTTTTCACAGACGAAACATTAATCTTGGCCCATTAATCTTGGCATTTCCAATAGCTGGTCCTAGAGACTACCAAGAAAGTGTTCTTTTAAGTATTATTCCGTTGTGGTTTCAGCATTATTTTCAGAACCCGAGCAGGGGTCTCGCATTAGCATAAGAATCCTGCCCGGTAGTTGAGATTTCATGGTCGGGTATAAGTGCAGGACCC
Organism: Lemur catta; assembly: GCF_020740605.2. Taxonomy (NCBI): domain Eukaryota; kingdom Metazoa; phylum Chordata; class Mammalia; order Primates; family Lemuridae; genus Lemur; species Lemur catta. The sequence continues at coordinate 81,409,221 of NC_059132.1, read as the reverse complement.
CTGTTAGCCCTGCCTTTGATTTGTTTACCTCCAGAGTTGGAAAGTGCATATTTGCGTGAGATGGGAAAAATGTGGATCCTGTTTCAGATTTGATCCTGACACTTTGAAATGACCAGTGTGTTGGTAATTATTTGCCATTTCCATGGCGTTTGGCACCGTAATAGTCATGAGGTCGGTCTCTGCATCCTGAAGCCTATGATGCTTTTTGCAGAGAAACCTCTGCTGAGGCCCAGGTAACTTGCTGTTTCCCATAGCTGGCACAGGAGCCTTGGAAGATAGGATTGTTTTCAGTATTCTTTCACCATTTTTTCACCACTCTTTCAAGAACGGGAGCCCTTTTCAACCGTTAGCGGAAGAATCCTTCTTTGGAGATAAGATATTTTTAAGGGGTGGCAAGTGCAGGGCCTCTGTCAGTCCTGGGTTTGTTGGACTAGCACCAGACATGAGAAGTGCGCCTTTCTGGGACAGGTGAATAGTGCGGATCCTGTTTTAGTCTAAAGACTTAAACAGGATCCGCACTTTTCACCGTTTCTTTCAGAATCATTTGATTCAACAGCTAGGAATGGCGATTGCTTCTCCAGACCAATCGAAGGCTAGGCCAAAGTAACTCGATCTTTCCAAGAGGTCTGTGGCCCAACTTTTGAAAGAACCGCTAAGTGGAGAACTATTTGGTATTTTTCCGAAGCACTTTTCACCGTAATTGTCCTAAGGTTGGTCTCTGCATCCTTAAGCATACCAGAGTTTTCACAGACGAAACAGGCTGAGGCCCATTAATCTTGGCATTTCCAATAGTTGGTCCTAGAGACTACCAAGAAAGTGTTTATTTGAGTATTATTCCATTGTGTTTTCAGCATTATTTTCAGAACCCGAGCAGGGTTCTCGCATTAGCATAAGAATCCTGCCTGGTAGTTGAGATTTCTGGGTGGGGTGTAAGTGCGGGGCTTCTGTAGGCCCCGCCTTTGATTTGTTCACCTCCAGAGTTGGAAAGTGCATATTTGCGTGAGATGGGAAAAGTGTGGATCGTGTTTCAGATTTCATCCAGACACTTTGAAATTACCAGTGTGTTGGTAATTATTTGCCATTTCCATGGCGTTTGGCACCGTAATAGTCATGAGGTCGGTCTCTGCATCCTGAAGCCTATGATGCTTTTTGCAGAGAAACCTCTGCTGAGGCTCAGGTAACTTGCTATTTCCCATAGCTGGCACAGGAGCCTTGGAAGATAGGATTGTTGTCAGTATTATTTCACCATTTTTTCACCAGTGTTTCAAGAACGGGAGACCTTATCAATCGTTAGCGGAAGAATCGTTCTTTGGAGATGAGGTATTTTTCTGGGGGGGCAAGTACAGGGCCTCTGTCAGCCCTGGGTTTGTTGGACTAGCGCCAAACATGAGAAGTGCGCCTTTGTGGGACAGGTGAATAGTGCGGATCCTGTTTCAGTCTAAAGACTGAAACAGGATCCGCACTTTTCACCGTTCCTTTCAGAATCATTTGATTCATCAGCTAGGAATGGAGATTGCTTCTCCAGACCAATCGAAGGCTAGGCCAAAGTAACTCGATCTTTCCAAGAGGTGTGTGGCCCAACTTTTGAAAGAACCGCTAAGTGGAGCACTTTTTGTTATTTTTCCGAAGCGCTTTTCACCGTAATTGTCATAAGGTTGGTCTCTGCATCCTTAAGCATACCAGAGTTTTCACAGATGAAACAGGCTGAGGCCCAGTAATCTTGGCATTTCCAATAGTTGGTCTTAGAGACTACCAAGAAAGTGTTCTTTTAAGTATTATTCAATTGTGGTTTCAGCATTATTTTCAGTACCCGAGCAGGGTTCTCGCATTAGCATAAGAATCCTGCCTGGTAGTTGAGATTTCATGGTGGGGTGTAAGTGTGGGGCTTCTGTCAGCCCTGCCTTTGATTTGTTTACCTTCAGAGTTGGAAAGTGCATACTTGCGTGAGATGGGAAAAGTGTGGATCGTGCTTCAGATTTCATCCTGACACTTTGAAATGACCAGTGTGTTGGTAATTATTTGCCATTTCCATGGCGTTTGGCACCGTAATAGTCATGAGGTCGGTCTCTGCATCCTGAAGCCTATGATGCTTTTTGCAGAGAAACCTCTGCTGAGGCCCAGGTAACTTGCTATTTCCCATAGCTGGCACAGGAGCCTTGGAAGATAGGATTGTTTTCAGTATTATTTCACCATTTTTTCACCACTGTTTCAAGAACGGGAGCCCTTTTCAACCGTTAGCGCAGGAATCCTTCTTTAGAGATGAGATATTTTTCTGGGGTGGCAAGTGCAGGGCCTCTGTCAGTCCTGGGTTTGTTGGACTAGCGGCAGACATGAGAAGTGCGCCTTTGTTGGACAGGTGAATAGTGCGGATCCTGTTTCAGTCTAAAGACTGAAACAGGATCCGCACTTTTCACCGCTCTTTCAGAATCATTTGATTCATGAACTAGGAATGGCGATTGCTTCACCAGACCAATCGAAGGCTAGGCCAAAGTAACTCGATCTTTCCAAGAGGTGTGTGGCCCAACTTTAGAAAGAACCGCTAAGTGGAGCACTTTTTGTTATTTTTCCGAAGCGCTTTTCACCGTAATTGTCATAAGGTTGGTCTCTGCATCCTTAAGCATACCAGAGTTTTCACAGATGAAACAGGCTGAGGCCCAGTAATCTTGGCATTTCCAATAGTTGGTCTTAGAGACTACCAAGAAAGTGTTCTTTTAAGTATTATTCAATTGTGGTTTCAGCATTATTTTCAGTACCCGAGCAGGGTTCTCGCATTAGCATAAGAATCCTGCCTGGTAGTTGAGATTTCATGGTGGGGTGTAAGTGCGGGGCTTCTGTCAGCCCTGCCTTTGATTTGTTTACCTCCAGAGTTGGAAAGTGCATACTTGCGTGAGATGGGAAAAGTGTGGATCGTGCTTCAGATTTCATCCTGACACTTTGAAATGACCAGTGTGTTGGTAATTATTTGCCATTTCCGTGGCGTTTGGCACCGTAATAGTCATGAGGTCGGTCTCTGCATCCTGAAGCCTATGATGCTTTTTGCAGAGAAACCTCTGCTGAGGCCCAGGTAACTTGCTATTTCCCATAGCTGGCACAGGAGCCTTGGAAGATAGGATTGTTTTCAGTATTATTTCACCATTTTTTCACCACTGTTTCAAGAACGGGAGCCCTTTTCAACCGTTAGCGCAGGAATCCTTCTTTGGAGATGAGATATTTTTCTGGGGTGGCAAGTGCAGGGCCTCTGTCAGTCCTGGGTTTGTTGGACTAGCGGCAGACATGAGAAGTGCGCCTTTGTTGGACAGGTGAATAGTGCGGATCCTGTTTCAGTCTAAAGACTGAAACAGGATCCGCACTTTTCACCGTTCTTTCAGAATCATTTGATTCATGAACTAGGAATGGCGATTGCTTCACCAGACCAATCGAAGGCTAGGCCAAAGTAACTCGATCTTTCCAAGAGATGTGTGGCTCAACTTTTGAAAGAACCGCTAAGTGGAGAACTATTTGGTATTTTTCCTAAGCACTTTTCACCGTAATTGTCCTAACGTTGGTCTCTGCATCCTTAAGCATACCAGAGTTTTCACAGACGAAACAGGCTGAGGCCCATTAATCTTGGCATTTCCAATAGTTGGTCCTAGAGACTAACAAGAAAGTGTTCTTTTAAGTATTATTCTGTTGTGGTTTCAGCATTATTTTCAGAACCCGAGCAGGGTTCTCGCATAAGCATAAGAATCCTGCCTGGTAGTTGAGATTTCATGGTGGGGTGTAAGTGCGGGGCTTCTGTCAGCCCTGCCTTTGATTTGTTTACCTCCAGAGTTGGAAAGTGCATATTTGCGTGAGATGGGAAAAGTGTGGATCATGCTTCAGATTTCATCCTGACACTTTGAAATGACCAGTGTGTTGGTAATTATTTGCCATTTCCATGGCGTTTGGCCCCGTAATAGTCATGAGGTCGGTCTCTGCATCCTGAAGCCTATGATGCTTTTTGCAGAGAAACCTCTGCTGAGGCCCAGGTAACTTGCTATTTCCCATAGCTGGCACAGGAGCCTTGGAAGATAGGATTGTTTTCAGTATTATTTCACCATTTTTTCACCACAGTTTCAAGGACGGGAGCCCTTTTCAACCGTTACCGGAAGAATCCTTCTTTGGAGATGAGATATTTTACTGGGGTGGCAAGTGCAGGGCCTCTGTCAGTCCTGGGTTTGTTGGACTAGCGCCAGACATGAGAAGTGCGCCTTTGTGGGACAGGTGAATAGTGCGGATCCTGTTTCAGTCTAAAGACTGAAACAGGATCCGCACTTTTCACCGTTCCTTTCAGAATCATTTGATTCATCAGCTAGGAATGGCGATTGCTTCTCCAGACCAATCGAAGGCTAGGCCAAAGTACCTCCATCTTTCCAAGAGGTGTGTGGACCAACTTTTGAAAGAACCGACAAGTGGAGAACTATTTGGTATTTTTCCTATGCACTTTTCACCATAATTGTCCTAAGGTTGGTCTCTGCATCCTTAAGCATACCAGAGTTTTCACAGACGAAACAGGCTGAGGCCCATTAATCTTGGCATTTCCAATAGTTGGTCCTAGAGACTACCAAGAAAGTGTTCTTTTAAGTATTATTCTGTTGTGGTTTCAGCATTATTTTCAGAACCCGAGCAGGGTTCTCGCATTAGCATAAGAATCCTGCCTGGTAGTTGAGATTTCATGGTGGGGTGTAAGTGCGGGGCTTCTGTCAGCCCTGCCTTTGATTTGTTTACCTCCAGAGTTGGAAAGTGCATATTTGCGTGAGATGGGAAAAGTGTGGATCGTGCTTCAGATTTCATCCTGACACTTTGAAATGACCAGTGTGTTGGTAATTATTTGCCATTTCCATGGCGTTTGGCACCGTAATAGTCATGAGGTCGTTCTCTGCATCCTGAAGCCTATGATGCTTTTTGCAGAGAAACCTCTGCTGAGGCCCAGGTAACTTGCTATTTCCCATAGCTGGCACAGGAGCCTTGGAAGATAGGATTGTTTTCAGTATTATTTCACCATTTTTTCACCACTGTTTCAAGAACGGGAGCCCTTTTCAACCGTTAGCGGAAGAATCCTTCTTTGGAGATGAGATATTTTTCTCGGGTGGCAAGTGCAGGGCCTCTGTCAGTCCTGGGTTTGTTGGACTAGCGCCAGACATGAGAAGTGCGCCTTTGTGGGACAGGTGTATAGTGCGGATCCTGTTTCAGTCTAAAGACTGAAACAGGATCCGCACTTTTCACCGTTCCTTTCAGAATCATTTGATTCATCAGCTAGGAATGGCGATTGCTTCTCCAGACCAATCGAAGGCTAGGCCAAAGTAACTCGATCTTTCCAAGAGGTGTGTGGCCCAACTTTTGAAAGAACCGCTAAGTAGAGAACTATTTGGTATTTTTCCTAAGCACTTTTCACCGTAATTGTAATAAGGTTGGTCTCTGCATCCTTAAGCATACGAGAGTTTTCACAGACGAAACAGGCTGAGGCCCAGTAATCTTGGCATTTCCAATAGTTGGTCCTAGAGACTACCAAGAAAGTGTTCTTTTAAGTATTATTCTGTTGTGGTTTCAGCATTATTTTCAGAACCCGAGCAGGGTTCTCGCATTAGCATAACAATCCTGCCTGGTAGTTGAGATTTCATGGTGGGGTGTAAGTGCGGGGCTTCTGTCAGCCCTGCCTTTGATTTGTTTACCTCCAGAGTTGGAAAGTGCATATTTGCGTGAGATGGGAAAAGTGTGGATCTTGCTTCAGATTTCATCCTGACACTTTGAAATGACCAGTGTGTTGGTAATTATTTGCCATTTCCATGGCGTTTGGCACCGTAATAGTCATGAGGTCGGTCTCTGCATCCTGAAGCCTATGATGCTTTTTGCAGAGAAACCTGTGCTGAGGCCCAGGTAACTTGCTATTTCCCATAGCTGGCACAGGAGCCTTGGAAGATAGGATTGTTTTCAGTATTATTTCACCATTTTTTCACCACTGTTTCAGGAACGGCAGCCCTTTTCAACCGTTAGCGGAAGAATCCTTCTTTGGAGATGTGATATTTTTCTGGGGTGGCAAGTGCAGGGCCTCTGTCAGTCCTGGGTTTGTTGGACTAGCGCCAGACATGAGAAGTGCGCCTTTGTGGGACAGGTGAATAGTGCGGATCCTGTTTCAGTCTAAAGACTTAAACAGGATCCGCACTATTCACCGTTCCTTTCAGAATCATTTGATTCATCAGCTAGGAATGGCGATTGCTTCTCCAGACCAATCGAAGGCTAGGCCAAAGTACCTCGATCTTTCCAAGACGTGTGTGGCCCAACTTTTGAAAGAACCGCTAAGTGGAGAACTATTTGGTATTTTTCCGAAGCACTTTTCACCGTAATTGTCCTAAGGTTGGTCTCTGCATCCTTAAGCATACGAGGGTTTTCACAGACGAAACAGGCTGAGGCCCATTAATCTTGGCATTTCCAATAGTTGGTGCTACAGACTACCAAGAAAGTGTTCTTTTAAGGATAATTCTATTGTGGTTTCAGCATTATTTTCAGAACCCGAGCAGGCTTCTCGCATTAGCATAAGAATCCTGCCTGGTAGTTGAGATATCATGGTGGGGTGTAAGTGCGGGGCTTCTGTCAGCCCTGCCTTTGATTTGTTTACCTCCAGAGTTGGAAAGTGCATATTTGCCTGAGATGGGAAAAGTGTGGATCGTGCTTCAGATTTCATCCTGACACTTTGAAATGACCAGTGTGTTGGTAATTATTTGCCATTTCCATGGCGTTTGGCACCGTAATAGTCATGAGGTCGGTCTCTGCATCCTGAAGCCTATGATGCTTTTTGCAGAGAAACCTCTGCTGAGGCCCAGGTAACTTGCTATTTCCCATAGCTGGCACAGGAGCCTTGAAAGATAGGATTGTTTTCAGTATTATTTCACCATTTTTTCACCACTGTTTCAAGAACGGGAGCCTTTTCAACCGCTAGCGGAAGAATCCTTCTTTGGAGATGAGATATTTTTCTGGGGTGGCAAGTGCAGAGCCTCTGTCAGTCCTGGGTTTGTTGGACTAGCGCCAGACATGAGAAGTGCGCCTTTGTGGGACAGGTGAATAGTGCGGATCCTGTTTCAGTCTAAAGACTGAAACAGGATCCGCACTTTTCACCGTTCCTTTCAGAATCATTTGATTCATCAGCTAGGAATGGTGATTGCGTCTCCAGTCCAATCGAAGGCTAGGCCAAAGTAACTCGATCTTTCCAAGAGGTGTGTGGCTCAACTTTTGAAAGAACCGCTAAGTGGAGAACTATTTGGTATTTTTCCTAAGCACTTTTCACCGTAATTGTCCTAAGGTTGGTCTCTGCATCCTTAAGCATACCAGAGTTTTCACAGACGAAACAGGCTGAGGCCCATTAATCTTGGCATTTCCAATAGTTGGTCCTAGTGACTACCAAGAAAGTGTTCTTTTAAGTATTATTCTGTTGTGGTTTCAGCATTATTTTTAGAACCCGAGCAGGGTTCTCGCATTAGCATAAGAATCCTGCCTGGTAGTTGAGATTTCATGGTGGGGTGTAAGTACGGGGCTTCTGTCAGCCCTGCCTTTGATTTGTTTACCTCCAGAGTTGGAAAGTGCATATTTGCGTGAGATGGGAAAAGTGTGGATCGTGCTTCAGATTTCATCCTGACACTTTGAAATGACCAGTGTGTTGGTAATTATTTGCCATTTCCATGGCGTTTGGCACCGTAATAGTCATGAGGTCGGTCTCTGCATCCTGAAGCCTATGATGCTTTTTGCAGAGAAACCTCTGCTGAGGCCCAGGTAACTTGCTATATCCCATACCTGGCACAGGAGCCTTGGAAGATAGGGTTGTTTTCAGAATTATTTCACCATTTTTTCACCACTGTTTCAAGAACGGGAGCCCTTTTCAACCGTTAGCGGAAGAATCCTTCTTTGGAGATGAGATATTTTTCTGGGGTGGCAAGTGCAGGGCCTCTGTCAGTCCTGGGTTTGTTGGACTAGCGCCAGACATGAGAAGTGCGCCTTTGTGGGACAGGTGAATAGTGCGGATCCTGTTTCAGTCTAAAGACTGAAACAGGATCCGCACTTTTCACCGTTCCTTTCAGAATCATTTGATTCATCAGCTAGGAATGGCGATTGCTTCTCCAGACCAATCGAAGGCTAGGCCAAAGTACCTCGATCTTTCCAAGAGGTGTGTGGCCCCACTTTTGAAAGAACCGCTACGTGGAGAACTATTTGGTATTTTTCGTAAGCACTTTTCACCGTAATTGTCGTAAGGTTGGTCTCTGCATCCTTAAGCATACCAGAGTTTTCACAGACGAAACAGGCTGAGGCCCATTAATCTTGGCATTTCCAATAGTTAGTCCTAGAGACTACCAAGAAAGTGTTCTTTTAAGTATTATTCTGTTGTGGTTTCAGCATTATTTTCAGAACCCGAGCAGGGTTCTCGCATTAGCATAAGAATCCTGCCTGGTAGTTGAGATTTCATGGTGGGGTGTAAGTGCGGGGCTTCTGTCAGCCCTGCCTTTGATTTGTTTACCTCCAGAGTTGGAAAGTGCATAGTTGCGTGAGATGGGAAAAGTGTGGATCGTGCTTCAGATTTCATCCTGACACTTTGAAATGACCAGTGTGTTGGTAATTATTTGCCATTTCCATGGCGTTTGGCACCGTAATAGTCATGAGGTCGGTCTCTGCATCCTGAAGCCTATGATGCTTTTTGCAGAGAAACCTCTGCTGAGGCCCAGGTAACTTGCTATTTCCCCTAGCTGGCACAGGAGCCTTGGAAGATAGGATTGTTTTCAGTATTATTTCACCATTTTTTCACCACTGTTTCAAGAACGGGAGCCCTTTTCAACCGTTAGCGGAAGAATCCTTCTTTGGAGTTGAGACATTTTTCTGGGGTGGCAAGTGCATGGCCTCTGTCAGTCCTGGGTTTGCTGGACTAGCGCCAGACATGAGAAGTGCGCCTTTGTGGGACAGGTGAATAGTGCGGATCCTGTTTCAGTCTAAAGACTGAAACAGGATCCGCACTTTTCACCGTTCCTTTCAGAATCATTTGATTCATCAGCTAGGAATGGCGATTGCTTCTCCAGACCAATCGAAGGCTAGGCCAAAGTAACTCGATCTTTCCAAGAGGTGTGTGGCCCAACTTTTGAAAGAACCGCTAAGTGGAGAACTATTTGGTATTTTTCCGAAGCACTTTTCACCGTAATTGTCATAAGGTTGGTCTCTGCATCCTTAAGCATACGAGAGTTTTCACAGACGAAACAGGCTGAGCCCCATTAATCTTGGCATTTCCAATAGTTGGTCCTAGAGACTACCAAGAAAGTGTTCTTTTAAGGATTATTTTGTTGTGGTTTCAGCATTATTTTCAGAACCCGAGCAGGGTTCTCGCATTAGCATAAGAATCCTGCCTGGTAGTTGAGATTTCTGGGTGGGGTGTAAGTGCGGGGCTTCTGTCAGCCCTGCCTTTGATTTGTTTACCTCCAGAGTTGGAAAGTGCATATTTGCGTAAGATGGGAAAAGTGTGGATCCTGCTTCAGATTTCATCCAGACACTTTGAAATGACCAGTGTGTTGGTAATTATTTGCCATTTCCATGGCGTTTGGCACCGTAATAGTCATGAGGTCGGTCTCTGCAACCTGAAGCCTATGATGCTTTTTGCAGAGAAACCTCTGCTGAGGCCCAGGTAACTTGCTATTTCCCATAGCTGGCACAGGAGCCTTGGAAGATAGGATTGTTTTCAGTATTATTTCACCATTTTTTCACCACTGTTTCAAGAACGGGAGCCCTTTTCAACCGCTAGCGGAAGAATACTTCTTTGCAGATGAGATATTTTTCTGGGGTGGCAAGTGCAGGGCCTTTGTCAGTCCTGGGTTTCTTGGACTAGCGCCAGACATGAGAAGTGAGCCTTTGTGGGACAGGTGAATAGTGCGGATCCTGTTTCAGTCTTTAGTCTGAAACAGGATCCGCACTTTTCACCGTTCCTTTCAGAATCATTTGATTCATCAGCTAGGAATGGCGATTGCTTCTCCAGACCAATCGAAGGCTAGGCCAAAGTAACTCGATCTTTCCAAAAGGTGTGTGGCCCAACTTTTGAAAGAACCGCTAAGTGGAGAACTATTTGGTATTTTTCGTAAGCACTTTTCACCCTAATTGTCCTAAGGTTGGTCTCTGCATCCTTAAGCATACGAGAGTTTTCACAGACGAAACAGGCTGAGCCCCATTAATCTTGGCATTTCCAATAGTTGGTCCTAGAGACTACCAAGAAAGTGTTCTTTTAAGTATAATTCTGTTGTGCTTTCAGCATCATTTTCAGAACCCGAGCAGGGTTCTCGCATTACCATAAGAATCCTGCCTGGTAGTTGAGATTTCTGGGTGGGGTGTAATGCGGGGCTTCTGTCAGGCCTGCCTTTGATTTGTTTACCTCCAGAGTTGGAAAGTGCATAGTTGCGTGAGATGGGAAAAGTGAGCATCGTGCTTCAGATTTCATCCTGACACTTTGAAATGACCAGTGTGTTGGTAATTATTTGCCATTTCCATGGCATTTGGCCCCGTAATAGTCATGAGGTCGGTCTCTGCATCCTGAAGCCTATGATGCTTTTTGCAAAGAAACCTCTGCTGAGGCCCAGGTAACTTGCTATTTCCCATAGCTGGCACAGGAGCCTTGGAAGATAGGATTGTTTTCAGTATTATTTCACCATTTTTTCACCACTGTTTCAAGAACGGCAGCCCTTTTCAACCGTTAGCGGAAGAATCCTTCTTTGGAGATGTGATATTTTTCTGGGGTGGCAAGTGCAGGGCCTCTGTCAGTCCTGGGTTTGTTGGACGAGCGCCAGACATGAGAAGTGCGCCTTTGTGGGACAGGTGAATAGTGCGGATCCTGTTTCAGTCTAAAGACTGAAACAGGATCCGCACTATTCACCGTTCCTTTCAGAATCATTTGATTCATCAGCTAGGAATGGCGATTGCTTCTCCAGACCAATCGAAGGCTAGGCCAAAGTACCTCGATCTTTCCAAGACGTGTGTGGCCCAACGTTTGAAAGAACCGCTAAGTGGAGAACTATTTGGTATTTTTGATAAGCACTTTTCACCGTAATTGTCCTAAGGTTGGTCTCTGCATCCTTAAGCATACGAGGGTTTTCACAGATGAAACAGGCTGAGGCCCATTAATCTTGGCATTTCCAATAGTTGGTGCTACAGACTACCAAGAAAGTGTTCTTTTAAGTATAATTCTTTTGTGGTTTCAGCATTATTTTCAGAACCCGAGCAGGGTTCTCGCATTAGCATAAGAATCCTGCCTGGTAGTTGAGATTTCATGGTGGGGTGTAAGTGCGGGGCTTCTGTCAGCCCTGCCTTTGATTTGTTTACCTCCAGAGTTGAAAAGTGCATATTTGCGTGAGACGGGGAAAGAGTGGATCGTGCTTCAGATTTCATCCTGACACTTAGAAATGACAAGTGTGTTGGTAATTATTTGCCATTTCCATGGCGTTTGGCACCGTAATAGTCATGAGGTCGGTCTCTGCATCCTGAAGCCTATGATGCTTTTTGCAGAGAAACCTCTGCTGAGGCCCAGGTAACTTGCTATTTCCCATAGCTGGCACAGGAGCCTTGAAAGATAGGATTGTTTTCAGTATTATTTCACCATTTTTTCACCACTGTTTCAAGAACGGGAGCCCTTTTCAACCGCTAGCGGAAGAATCCTTCTTTGGAGATGAGATATTTTTCTGGGCTGGCAAGTGCAGGGCCTCTGTCAGTCCTGGGTTTGTTGGACTAGCACCAGACATGAGAAGTGCGCCTTTGTGGGACAGGTGAATAGTGCGGATCCTGTTTCAGTCTAAAGACTGAAACAGGATCCGCACTTTTCACCGTTCCTTTCAGAATCATTTGCTTCATCAGCTAGGAATGGCGATTGCGTCTCCAGTCCAATCGAAGGCTAGGCCAAAGTAACTCGATCTTTCCAAGAGGTGTGTGGCCCAACTTTTGAAAGAACCGCTAAGTGGAGAACTATTTGGTATTTTTCCTAAGCACTTTTCACCGTAATTGTCCTAAGGTTGGTCTCTGCATCCTTAAGCATACCAGAGTTTTCACAGACGAAACAGGCTGAGGCCCATTAATCTTGGCATTTCCAATAGTTGGTCCTAGAGACTACCAAGAATGTGTTCTTTTAAGTATTATTCTGTTGTGGTTTCAGCATTATTTTCAGAACCCGAGCAGGGTTCTCGCATTAGCATAAGAATCCTGCCTGGTAGTTGAGATTTCATGGTGGGGTGTAAGTGCGGGGCTTCTGTCAGCCCTGCCTTTGATTTGTTTACCTCCAGAGTTGGAAAGTGCATATTTGCGTGAGATGGGAAAAGTGTGGATCGTGCTTCAGATTTCATCCTGACACTTTGAAATGACCAGTGTGTTGGTAATTATTTGCCATTTCCACGGGGTTTGGCACCGTAATAGTCATGAGGTCGGTCTCTGCATCCTGAAGCCTATGATGCTTTTTGCAGAGAAACCTCTGCTGAGGCCCAGGTAACGTGCTATTTCCCATAGCTGGCACAGAAGCCTTGGAAGATAGGGTTGTTTTCAGAATTATTTCACCATTTTTTCACCACTGTTTCAAGAACGGGAGCCCTTTTCAACCGTTAGCGGAAGAATCCTTCTTTGGAGATGAGATATTTTTCTGGGGTGGCAAGTGCAGGGCCTCTGTCAGTCCTGGGATTGTTGGACTAGCGCCAGACATGAGAAGTGGGCCTTTGTGGGACAGGTGAATAGTGCGGATCCTGTTCCGTTCCTTTCAGAATCATTTGATTCATCAGCTAGGAATGGCGATTGCTTCTCCAGACCAATCGAAGGCTAGGCCAAAGTAACTCGATCTTTCCAAGAGGTGTGTGGCCCAACTTTTGAAAGAACCGCTAAGTGGAGAACTATTTGGTATTTTTCCTAAGCACTTTTCACCGTAATTGTCCTAAGGTTGGTCTCTGCATCCTTAAGCATACCAGAGTTTTCACAGACGAAACAGGCTGAGGCCCAGTAATCTTGGCATTTCCAATAGTTGGTCCTACAGACTACCAAGAAAGTGTTCTTTTAAGTATTACTCTGTTGTGGTTTCAGCATTATTTTCAGAACCCGAGCAGGGTTCTCGCATTAGCATAAGAATCTTGCCTGGTAGTTGAGATTTCATGGTGGGGTGTAAGTGCGGGGCTTCTGTCAGCTCTGCCTTTGATTTGTTTACCTCCAGAGTTGGAAAGTGCATATTTCCGTGAGATGGGAAAAGTGTGGATCGTGCTTCAGATTTCATCCTAACACTTTGAAATGACCAGTGTGTTGGTAATTATTTGCCATTTCCATGGCGTTTGGCACCGTAATAGTCATGAGGTCGGTCTCTGCATCCTGAAGCCTATGATGCTTTTTGCAGAGAAACCTCTGCTGAGGCCCAGGTAACTTGCAATTTCCCATAGCTGGCACAGGAGCCTTGGAAGATAGGATTGTTTTCAGTATTATTTCACCATTTTTTCACCACTGTTTCAAGAACGGGAGCCCTTTTCAACCGTTAGCGGAAGAATCCTTCTTTGGAGATGAGATATTTTTCTGGGGTGGCAAGTGCAGGGCCTCTGTCAGTCCTGGGTTTGTTGGACTAGCGCCAGACATGAGAAGTGCGCCTTTGTGGGACAGGTGAATAGTGCGGATCCTGTTTCAGTCTAAAGACTGAAACAGGATCCGCACTTTTCACCGTTCCTTTCAGAATCATTTGATTCATCAGCTAGGAATGGCGATTGCTTCTCCAGACCAATCGAAGGCTTCGCCAAAGTAACTCGATCGTTCCAAGAGGTGTGTGGCCCAACTTTTGAAAGAACCGCTAAGTGGAGAACTATTTGGTATTTTTCCGAAGCACTTTTCACCGTAATTGTCCTAAGGTTGGTCTCTGCATCCTTAAGCATACCAGAGTTTTCACAGACGAAACAGGCTGAGCCCCATTAACCTTGGCATTTCCAATAGTTGGTCCTAGAGACTACCAAGAAAGTGTTCTTTTAAGTATTATTTAGTTGTGGTTTCAGCATTATTTTCAGAACCCGAGCAGGGTTCTCGCATTAGCATAAGAATCCTGCCTGGTAGTTGAGATTTCATGGTGGGGTGTAAGTGCGGGGCTTCTTTCAGCCCTGCCTTTGATTTGTTTACCTCCAGAGTTGGAAAGTGCATATTTGCGTGAGATGGGAAAAGTGTGGATCGTGCTTCAGATTTCATCCTGACACTTTGAAATGACCAGTGTGTTGGTAATTATTTCCATTTCCATGGCGTTTGGCACCGTAATAGTCATGAGGTCGGTCTTTGCATCCTGAAGCCTATGATGCTTTTTGCAGAGAAACCTGTGCTGAGGCCCAGGTAACTTGCTGTTTCCCATAGCTGGCACAGGAGCCTTGGAAGATAGGATTGTTTTCAGTATTATTTCACCATTTTTTCACCACTGTTTCAAGGACGGGAGCCCTTTTCAACCGTTAGCGGAAGAATCCTTCTTTGGAGATGAGATATTTTTCTGGGGTGGCAAGTGCAGGGCCTCTGTCAGTCCTGGGTTTGTTGGACTAGCGTCAGACATGAGAAGTGCGCCTTTGTGGGACAGGTGAATAGTGCGGATCCTGTTTCAGTCTAAAGACTGAAACAGGATCCGCACTTTTCACCGTTCCTTTCAGAATCATTTGATTCATCAGCTAGGAATGGCGATTGCTTCTCCAGACCAATCGAAGGCTACGCCAAAGTAACTCGATCTTTCCAAGAGGTGTGTGGCCCAACTTTTGAAAGAACCGCTAAGTGGAGAACTATTTGGTATTTTTCCTAAGCACTTTTCACCGTAATTGTCCTAAGGTTGGTCTCTGCATCCTTAAGCATACCAGAGTTTTCACAGACGAAACAGGCTGAGGCCCATTAATCTTGACATTTCCAATAGTTGGTCCTAGAGACTACCAAGAAAGTGTTCTTTTAAGTATTATTCTGTTGTGGTTTCAGCATTATTTTCAGAACCCGAGCAGGGTTCTCGCATTAGCATAAGAATCCTGCCTGGTAGTTGAGATTTCATGGTGGGGTGTAAGTGCGGGGCATCTGTCAGCCCTGCCTTTGATTTGTTTACCTCCAGAGTTGGAAAGTGCATATTTGCGTGAGATGGGAAAAGTGTGGATCGTGCTTCAGATTTCATCCTTACACTTTGAAATGACCAGTGTGTTGGTAATTATTTGCCATTTCCATGGCGTTTGGCACCGTAATAGTCATGAGGTCGGTATCTGCATCCTGAAGCCTATGATGCTTTTTGCAGAGAAACCTCTGCTGAGGCCCAGGTAACTTGCTATTTCCCATAGCTGGCACAGGAGCCTTGAAAGATAGGATTGTTTTCAGTATTATTTCACCATTTTTTCACCACTGTTTCAAGAACGGGAGCCCTTTTCAACCGTTAGCGGAAGAATCCTTTTTTGGAGATGAGATATTTTTCTGGGGTGGCAAGTGCAGTGCCTCTGTCAGTCCTGGGTTTGTTGGACTAGCGCCAGACATGAGAAGTGCGCCTTTGTGGGACAGGTGAATAGTGCGGATTCTGTTTCAGTCTAAAGACTGAAACAGGATCCGCACTTTTCACCGTTCCTTTCAGAATCATTTGATTCATCAGCTAGTAATGGCGATTGCTTCTCCAGACCAATCGAAGGCTAGGCCAAAGAACCTCGATCTTTCCAAGACGTGTGTGGCCCAACTTTTGAAAGAACCGCTAAGTGGAGAACTATTTGGTATTTTTCCTAAGCACTTTTCACCGTAATTCTCCTAATGTTGGTCTCTGCATCCTTAAGCATACCAGAGTTTTCACAGACGAAACAGGCTGAGGCCCATTAATCTTGGCATTTCCAATAGTTGGTCCTAGAGACTACCAAGAAAGTGTTCTTTTAAGTATTATTCCTTTGTGGTTTCAGCATTATTTTCAGAACCCGAGCAGGGTTCTCGCATTAGCATAAGAATCCTGCCTGGTAGTTGAGATTTCATGGTGGGGTGTTAGTGCGGGGCTTCTGTCAGCCCTGCCTTTGATTTGTTTACCTCCAGAGTTGGAAAGTGCATAGTTGCGTGAGATGGGAAAAGTGTGGATCGTGCTTCAGATTTCATCCTTACACTTTGAAATGACCAGTGTGTTGGTAATTATTTGCCATTTCCATGGCGTTTGGCACCGTAATAGTCATGAGGTCGGTCTCTGCATCCTGAAGCCTATGATGCTTTTTGCAGAGAAACCTCTGCTGAGGCCCAGGTAACTTGCTATTTCCCATAGCTGGCACAGGAGCCTTGGAAGATAGGATTGTTTTCAGTATTATTTCACCATTTTTTCACCACTGTTTCAAGAACGGGAGCCCTTTTCAACCGCTAGCGGAAGAATCCTTCTTTGGAGATGAGATATTTTTCTGGGGTGGCAAGTGCAGGGCCTCTGTCAGTCCTGGGTTTGTTGGACTAGCGCCAGACATGAGAAGTGCGCCTTTGTGGGACAGGTGAATAGTGCGGATCCTGTTTCAGTCTAAAGACTGAAACAGGATCCGCACTTTTCACCGTTCCTTTCAGAATCATTTGATTCATCAGCTAGGAATGGCGATTGCTTCTCCAGACCAATCGAAGGCTAGGCCAAAGTTTCTCGATCTTTCCAAGAGGTGTGTGGCCCAACTTTTGAAAGAACCGCTAAGTGGAGAACTATTTGATATTTTTCCGAAGCACTTTTCACCGTAATTGTCCTAAGGTTGGTCTCTGCATCCTTAAGCATACGAGGGTTTTCACAGACGAAACAGGCTGAGGCCCATTAATCTTGGCATTTCCAATAGTTGGTCCTAGAGACTACCAAGAAAGTGTTCTTTTAAGTATAATTCTGTTGTGCTTTCAGCATTATTTTCAGAACCCGAGCAGGGTTCTCGCATTAGCATAAGAATCCTGCCTGGTAGTTGAGATTTCATGGTGGGGTGTAAGTGCGGGGCTTCTGTCAGCCCTGCCTTTGATTTGTTTACCTCCAGAGTTGGAAAGTGCATATTTGCGTGAGATGGGAAAAGTGTGGATCGTGCTTCAGATTTCATCCTGACACTTTCAAATGACCAGTGTGTTGGTAATTATTTGCCATTTCCATGGCGTTTGGCACCGTAATAGTCATGAGGTCGGTCTCTGCATCCTGAAGCCTATGATGCTTTTTGCAGAGAAACCTCTGCTGAGGCCAAGGTAACTTGCTATTTCCCATAGCTGGCACAGGAACCTTGAAAGATAGGATTGTTTTCAGTATTATTTCACCATTTTTTCACCACTGTTTCAAGAACGGGAGCCCTTTTCAACCGCTAGCGGAAGAATCCTTCTTTGGAGATGAGATATTTTTCTGGGGTGGCAAGTGCAGGGCCTCTGTCAGTCCTGGGTTTGTTGGACTAGCGCCAGACATGAGAAGTGCGCCTTTGTGGGACAGGTGAATAGTGCGGATCCTGTTTCAGTCTAAAGACTGAAACCGGATCCGCACTTTTCACCGTTCCTTTCAGAATCATTTGATTCATCAGCTAGGAATGGCGATTGCTTCTCCAGACCAATCGAAGGCTAGGCCAAAGTAACTCGATCTTTCCAAGAGGTGTGTGGCCCAACTTTTGAAAGAACCGCTAAGTGGAGAACTATTTGATATTTTTCCGAAGCACTTTTCACCTTAATTGTCCTAAGGTTGGTCTCTGCATCCTTAAGCATTCGAGGGTTTTCACAGACGAAACAGGCTGAGGCCCATTAATCTTGGCATTTCCAATAGTTGGTCCTAGAGACTACCAAGAAAGTGTTCTTTTAAGTATTATTCTGTTGTGGTTTCAGCATTATTTTCAGAACCCGAGCAGGGTTCTCGCATTAGCATAAGAATCCTGCCTGGTAGTTGAGATTTCATGGTGGGGTGTAAGTGCGGGGCTTCTGTCAGCCCTGCCTTTGATTTGTTTACCTCCAGAGTTGGAAAGTGCATATTTGCGTGAGATGGGAAAAGTGTGGATCGTGCTTCAGATTTCATCCTGACACTTTGAAATGACCAGTGTGTTGGTAATTATTTGCCATTTCCATGGCGTTTGGCACCGTAATAGTCATGAGGTCGGTCTCTGCATCCAGAAGCCTATGATGCTTTTGGCAGAGAAACCTCTGCTGAGGCCCAGATAACTTGCTGTTTCCCATAGCTGGCACAGGAGCCTTGGAAGATAGGATTGTTTTCAGTATTATTTCACCATTTTTTCACCACTGTTTCAAGAACGGGAGCCCTTTTCAACCGTTAGCGGAAGAATCCTTCTTTGGAGATGAGATATTTTTCTGGGGTGGCAAGTGCAGGGCCTCTGTCAGTCCTGGGTTGGTTGGACTAGCGCCAGACATGAGAAGTGCGCCTTTGTGGGACAGGTGAATAGTGCGGATCCTGTTTCAGTCTAAAGACTGAAACAGGATCCGCACTTTTCACCGTTCCTTTCAGAATCATTTGATTCATCAGCTAGGAATGGCGATTGCTTCTCCAGACCAATCGAAGGCTAAGCCAAAGTAACTCGATCGTTCCAAGAGGTGTGTGGCCCAACTTTTGAAAGAACCGCTAAGTGGAGAACTATTTGGTATTTTTCCTAAGCACTTTTCACCGTAATTGTCCTAAGGTTGGTCTCTGCATCCTTAAACATACCAGAGTTTTCACAGACGAAACAGGCTGAGGCCAAGTAATCTTGGCATTTCCAATAGTTGGTCCTAGAGACTACCAAGAAAGTGTTCTTTTAAGTATTACTCTGTTGTGGTTTCAGCATTGTTTTCAGAACCCGAGCAGGGTTCTCGCATTAGCATAAGAATCCTGCCTGGTAGTTGAGATTTCATGGTGGGGTGTAAGTGCGGGGCTTATGTCAGCCCTGCCTTTGATTTGTTTACCTCCAGAGTTGGAAAGTGCATGTTTCCGAGAGATGGGAAAAGTGTGGATCGTGCTTCAGATTTCATCCAGACACTTTGAAATGACCAGTGTGTTGGTAATTATTTGCCATTTCCATGGCGTTTGGCATCGTAATAGTCATGAGGTCGGTCTCTGCATCCTGAAGCCTATGATGCTTTTTGCAGAGAAACCTCTGCTGAGGCCCAGGTAACTTGCTATTTCCCATAGCTGGCACAGGAGCCTTGGAAGATAGGATTGTTTTCAGTATTATTTCACCATTTTTTCTCCACTGTTTCAAGAACGGGACCCTTTTCAACCGTTAGCGGAAGAATCCTTCTTTGGAGATGAGATATTTTTCTGGGGTGGCAAGTGCAGGGCCTCTGTCAGTCCTGGGTTTGTTGGACTAGCGCCAGACATGAGAAGTGCGCCTTTGTGGGACAGGTGAATAGTGCGGATCCTGTTTCAGTCTAAAGACTGAAACAGGATCCGCACTTTTCACCGTTCCTTTCAGAATCATTTGATTCATCAGCTAGGAATGGCGATTGCTTCTCCAGACCAATCGAAGGCTAGGCCAAAGTTTCTCGATCTTTCCAAGAGGTGTGTGGCCCAACTTTTGAAAGAACCGCTAAGTGGAGAACTATTTGATATTTTTCCGAAGCACTTTTCACCGTAATTGTCCTAAGGTTGGTCTCTGCATCCTTAAGCATACCAGAGTTTTCACAGACGAAACAGGCTGAGGCCCATTAATCTTGGCATTTCCAATAGTTGGTCCTAGAGACTACCAAGAAAGTGTTCTTTTAAGTATTATTCTGTTGTGGTTTCAGCATTATTTTCAGAACCCGAGCAGGGTTCTCGCATTAGCATAAGAATCCTGCCTGGTAGTTGAGATTTCATGGTGGGGTGTAAGTGCGGGGCTTCTGTCAGCCCTGCCTTTGATTTGTTTACCTCCAGACTTGGAAAGTGCATATTTGCGTGAGATGGGAAAAGTGTGGATCGTGCTTCAGATTTCATCCTGACACTTTCAAATGACCAGTGTGTTGGTAATTATTTGCCATTTCCATGGCGTTTGGCCCCGTAATAGTCATGAGGTCGGTCTCTGCATCCTGAAGCCTATGATGCTTTTGGCAGAGAAACCTCTGCTGAGGCCCAGGTAACTTGCTGTTTCCCATAGCTGGCACAGGAGCCTTGGAAGATAGGATTGTTTTCAGTATTATTTCACCATTTTTTCACCACTGTTTCAAGAACGGGAGCCCTTTTCAACCGTTAGCGGAAGAATCCTTCTTTGGAGATGAGATATTTTTCTGGGGTGGCAAGTGCAGGGCCTCTGTCAGTCCTGGGTTTGTTGGACTAGCGCCAGACATGAGAAGTGCGCCTTTGTGGGACAGGTGAATAGTGCGGATCCTGTTTCAGTCTAAAGACTGAAACAGGATCCGCACTTTTCACCGTTCCTTTCAGAATCATTTGATTCATCAGCTAGGAATGGCGATTGCTTCTCCAGACCAATCGAAGGCTACGCCAAAGTAACTCGATCGTTCCAAGAGGTGTGTGGCCCAACTTTTGAAAGAACCGCTAAGTGGAGAACTATTTGGTATTTTTCCGAAGCACTTTTCACCGTAATTGTCCTAAGGTTGGTCTCTGCATCCTTAAGCATACCAGAGTTTTCACAGACGAAACAGGCTGAGGCCCATTAATCTTGGCATTTCCAATAGTTGGTCCTAGAGACTACCAAGAAAGTGTTCTTTTAAGTATTATTCTGTTGTGGTTTCAGCATTATTTTCAGAACCCGAGCAGGGTTCTCGCATTAGCATAAGAATCCTGCCTGGTAGTTGAGATTTCATGGTGGGGTGTAAGTGCGGGGCTTCTGTCAGCCCTGCCTTTGATTTGTTTACCTCCAGAGTTGGAAAGTGCATATTTGCCTGAGATGGGAAAAGTGTGGATCGTGCTTCAGATTTCATCCTGACACTTTGAAATGACCAGTGTGTTGGTAATTATTTGCCATTTCCATGGCGTTTGGCACCGTAATAGTCATGAGGTCAGTCTCTGCATCCTGAAGACTATGATGCTTTTTGCAGAGAAACCTCTGCTGAGGCCCAGGTAACTTGCTATTTCCCATAGCTGGCACAGGAGCCTTGAAAGATAGGATTGTTTTCAGTATTATTTCACGATTTTTTGACCACTGTTTCAAGAACGGGAGCCCTTTTCAACCGTTAGCGGAAGAATCCTTTTTTGGAGATGAGATATTTTTCTGGGGTGGCAAGTGCAGTGCCTCTGTCAGTCCTGGGTTTGTTGGACTAGCGCCAGACATGAGAAGTGCGCCTTTGTGGGACAGGTGAATAGTGCGGATCCTGTTTCAGTCTAAAGACTGAAACAGGATCCGCACTTTTCACCGTTCCTTTCAGAATCATTTGATTCATCAGCTAGGAATGGCGATTGCTTCTCCAGACCAATCGAAGGCTAGGCCAAAGAACCTCGATCTTTCCAAGACGTGTGTGGCCCAACTTTTGAAAGAACCGCTAAGTGGAGAACTATTTGGTATTTTTCCTAAGCACTTTTCACCGTAATTCTCCTAATGTTGGTCTCTGCATCCTTAAGCATACCAGAGTTTTCACAGACGAAACAGGCTGAGGCCCAGTAATCTTGGCATTTCCAATAGTTGGTCCTAGAGACTACCAAGAAAGTGTTCTTTTAAGTATTATTCCTTTGTGGTTTCAGCATTATTTTCAGAACCCGAGCAGGGTTCTCGCATTAGCATAAGAATCCTGCCTGGTAGTTGAGATTTCATGGTGGGGTGTTAGTGCGGGGCTTCTCTCAGCCCTGCCTTTGATTTGTTTACCTCCAGAGTTGGAAAGTGCATAGTTGCGTGAGATGGGAAAAGTGTGGATCGTGCTTCAGATTTCATCCTTACACTTTGAAATGACCAGTGTGTTGGTAATTATTTGCCATTTCCATGGCGTTTGGCACCGTAATAGTCATGAGGTCGGTCTCTGCATCCTGAAGCCTATGATGCTTTTTGCAGAGAAACCTCTGCTGAGGCCCAGGTAACTTGCTATTTCCCATAGCTGGCACAGGAGCCTTGGAAGATAGGATTGTTTTCAGAATTATTTCACCATTTTTTCACCACTGTTTCAAGAACGGGAGCCCTGTTCAACCGTTAGCAGAAGAATCCTTCTTTGGAGATGAGATATTTTTCTGGGGTGGCAAGTGCAGGGCCTCTGTCAGTCCTGGGTTTGTTGGACTAGCGCCAGACATGAGAAGTGCGCCTTTGTGGGACAGGTGAATAGTGCGGATCCTGTTTCAGTCTAAAGACTGAAACAGGATCCGCACTTTTCACCGTTCCTTTCAGAATCATTTGATTCATCAGCTAGGAATGGCGATTGCTTCTCCAGACCAATCGAAGGCTAGGCCAAAGTAACTCGATCTTTCCAAGACGTGTGTGGCCCAACTTTTGAAAGAACCACTAAGTGGAGAACTATTTGGTATTTTTCCTAAGCACTTTTCACCGTAATTGTCCTAAGGTTGGTCTCTGCATCCTTAAGCATACGAGGGTTTTCACAGACGACACAGGCTGAGGCCCATTAATCTTGGCATTTCCAATAGTTGGTCCTAGAGACTACCAAGAAAGTGTTCTTTTAAGTATAATTCTGTTGTGCTTTCAGCATTATTTTCAGAACCTGAGCAGGGTTCTCGCATTAGCATAAGAATCCTGCCTGGTAGTTGAGATTTCATGGTGGGGTGTAAGTGCGGGGCTTCTGTCAGCCCTGCCTTTGATTTGTTTACCTCCAGAGTTGGAAAGTGCATATTTGCGTGAGATGGGAAAAGTGTGGATCGTGCTTCAGATTTCATCCTGACACTTTCAAATGACCAGTGTGTTGGTAATTATTTGCCATTTCCATGGCGTTTGGCACCGTAATAGTCATGAGGTCGGTCTCTGCATCCTGAAGCCTATGATGCTTTTTGCAGAGAAACCTCTGCTGAGGCCCAGGTAACTTGCTATTTCCCATAGCTGGCACAGGAACCTTGAAAGATAGGATTGTTTTCAGTATTATTTCACCATTTTTTCACCACTGTTTCAAGAACGGGAGCCCTTTTCAACCGCTAGCGGAAGAATCCTTCTTTGGAGATGAGATATTTTTCTGGGGTGGCAAGTGCAGGGCCTCTGTCAGTCCTGGGTTTGTTGGACTAGCGCCAGACATGAGAAGTGCGCCTTTGTGGGACAGGTGAATAGTGCGGATCCTGTTTCAGTCTAAAGACTGAAACAGGATCCGCACTTTTCACCGTTCCTTTCAGAATCATTTGATTCATCAGCTAGGAATGGCGATTGCTTCTCCAGACCAATCGAAGGCTACGCCAAAGTAACTCGATCTTTCCAAGAGGTGTGTGGCCCAACTTTTGAAAGAACCGCTAAGTGGAGAACTATTTGGTATTTTTCCTAAGCACTTTTCACCGTAATTGTCCTAAGGTTGGTCTCTGCATCCTTAAGCATTCGAGGGTTTTCACAGACGAAACAGGCTGAGGCCCATTAATCTTGGCATTTCCAATAGTTGGTCCTAGAGACTACCAAGAAAGTGTTCTTTTAAGTATTATTCTGTTGTGGTTTCAGCATTATTTTCAGAACCCGAGCAGGGTTCTCGCATTAGCATAAGAATCCTGCCTGGTAGTTGAGATTTCATGGTGGGGTGTAAGTGCGGGGCTTCTGTCAGCCCTGCCTTTGATTTGTTTACCTCCAGAGTTGGAAAGTGCATATTTGCGTGAGATGGGAAAAGTGTGGATCGTGCTTCAGATTTCATCCTAACACTTTGAAATGACCAGTGTGTTGGTAATTATTTGCCATTTCCATGGCGTTTGGCACCGTAATAGTGATGAGGTCGGTCTCTGCATCCTGAAGCCTATGATGCTTTTTGCAGAGAAACCTCTGCTGAGGCCCAGGTAACTTGCTATTTCCCATAGCTGGCACAGGAGCCTTGAAAGATAGGATTGTTTTCAGTATTATTTCACCATTTTTTCACCACTGTTTCAAGAACGGGAGCCCTTTTCAACCGTTAGCGGAAGAATCCTTCTTTGGAGATGAGATATTTTTCTGGGGTGGCAAGTGCAGGGCCTCTGTCAGTCCTGGGTTTGTTGGACGAGCGCCAGACATGAGAAGTGCGCCTTTGTTGGACAGGTGAATAGTGCGGATCCTGTTTCAGTCTAAAGACTGAAACAGGATCCGCACTTTTCACCGTTCCTTTCAGAATCATTTGATTCATCAGCTAGGAATGGCGATTGCTTCTCCAGACCAATCGAAGGCTAGGCCAAAGTACCTCGATCTTTCCCAGAGGTGTGTGGCCCAACTTTTGAAAGAACCGCTAAGTGGAGAACTATTTGGTATTTTTCCTAAGCACTTTTCACCGTAATTGTCCTAAGGTTGGTCTCTGCATCCTTAAGCATACCAGAGTTTTCACAGACGAAACAGGCTGAGGCCCAGTAATCTTGGCATTTCCAATAGTTGGTCTTAGAGACTACCAAGAAAGTGTTCTTTTAAGTATTATTCCTTTGTGGTTTCAGCATTATTTTCAGAACCCGAGCAGGGTTCTCGCATTAGCATAAGAATCCTGCCTGGTAGTTGAGATTTCATGGTGGGGTGTAAGTGCGGGGCTTCTGTCTGCCCTGCCTTTGATTTGTTTACCTCCAGAGTTGGAAAGTGCATAGTTGCGTGAGATGGGAAAAGTGTGGATCGTGCTTCAGATTTCATCCTGACACTTTGAAATGACCAGTGTGTTGGTAATTATTTGCCATTTCCATGGCGTTTGGCACCGTAATAGTCATGAGGTCGGTCTCTGCATCGTGAAGCCTATGATGCTTTTTGCAGAGAAACCTCTGCTGATGCCCAGGTAACTTGCTATTTCCCATACCTGGCACAGTAGCCTTGGAAGATAGGATTGTTTTCAGTATTATTTCACCATTTTTTCACCACTGTTTCAAGAACGGGAGCCCTTTTCAAACGTTAGCGGAAGAATCCTTCTTTGGAGATGAGATATTTTTCTGGGGTGGCAAGTGCAGTGCCTCTGTCAGCCCTGGGTTTGTTGGACTAGCGCCAGACATGAGAAGTGCGCCTTTGTGGGACAGGTGAATAGTGCGGATCCTGTTTCAGTCTAAAGACTGAAACAGGATCCGCACTTTTCACCGTTCCTTTCAGAATCATTTGATTCATCAGCTAGTAATGGCGATTGCTTCTCCAGACCAATCGAAGGCTAGGCCAAAGAACATCGATCTTTCCAAGACGTGTGTGGCCCAACTTTTGAAAGAACCGCTAAGTGGAGAACTATTTGGTATTTTTCCTAAGCACTTTTCACCGTAATTGTCCTAAGGTTGGTCTCTGCATCCTTAAGCATACCAGAGTTTTCACAGACGAAACAGGCTGAGGCCCATTAATCTTGGCTTTTCCAATAGTTGGTCCTAGAGACTACCAAGAAAGTGTTCTTTTAAGTATTATTCCTTTGTGGTTTCAGCATTATTTTCAGAAGCCGAGCAGGGTTCTCGCATTAGCATAAGAATCCTGCCTGGTAGTTGAGATTTCATGGTGGGGTGTTAGTGCGGGGCTTCTGTCAGCCCTGCCTTTGATTTGTTTACCTCCAGAGTTGGAAAGTGCGTATTTGCGTGAGATGGGAAAAGTGTGGATCGTGCTTCAGATTTCATCCTGACACTTTGAAATGACCAGTGTGTTGGTAATTATTTGCCATTTCCATGGCGTTTGGCACCGTAATAGTCATGAGGTCGGTCTCTGCATCCAGAAGCCTATGATGCTTTTGGCAGAGAAACCTCTGCTGAGGCCCAGGTAACTTGCTGTTTCCCATAGCTGGCACAGGAGCCTTGGAAGATAGGATTGTTTTCAGTATTATTTCACCATTTTTTCACCACTGTTTCAAGAACGGGAGCCCTTTTCAACCGTTAGCGGAAGAATCCTTCTTTGGAGATGAGATATTTTTCTGGGGTGGCAAGTGCAGGGCCTCTGTCAGTCCTGGGTTGGTTGGACTAGCGCCAGACATGAGAAGTGCGCCTTTGTGGGACAGGTGAATAGTGCGGATCCTGTTTCAGTCTAAAGACTGAAACAGGATCCGCACTTTTCACCGTTCCTTTCAGAATCATTTGATTCATCAGCTAGGAATGGCGATTGCTTCTCCAGACCAATCGAAGGCTAGGCCAAAGTAACTCGATCGTTCCAAGAGGTGTGTGGCCCAACTTTTGAAAGAACCGCTAAGTGGAGAACTATTTGGTATTTTTCCTAAGCACTTTTCACCGTAATTGTCCTAAGGTTGGTCTCTGCATCCTTAAACATACCAGAGTTTTCACAGACGAAACAGGCTGAGGCCAAGTAATCTTGGCATTTCCAATAGTTGGTCCTAGAGACTACCAAGAAAGTGTTCTTTTAAGTATTACTCTGTTGTGGTTTCAGCATTGTTTTCAGAACCCGAGCAGGGTTCTCGCATTAGCATAAGAATCCTGCCTGGTAGTTGAGATTTCATGGTGGGGTGTAAGTGCGGGGCTTATGTCAGCCCTGCCTTTGATTTGTTTACCTCCAGAGTTGGAAAGTGCATGTTTCCGAGAGATGGGAAAAGTGTGGATCGTGCTTCAGATTTCATCCAGACACTTTGAAATGACCAGTGTGTTGGTAATTATTTGCCATTTCCATGGCGTTTGGCATCGTAATAGTCATGAGGTCGGTCTCTGCATCCTGAAGCCTATGATGCTTTTTGCAGAGAAACCTCTGCTGAGGCCCAGGTAACTTGCTATTTCCCATAGCTGGCACAGGAGCCTTGGAAGATAGGATTGTTTTCAGTATTATTTCACCATTTTTTCTCCACTGTTTCAAGAACGGGACCCTTTTCAACCGTTAGCGGAAGAATCCTTCTTTGGAGATGAGATATTTTTCTGGGGTGGCAAGTGCAGGGCCTCTGTCAGTCCTGGGTTTGTTGGACTAGCGCCAGACATGAGAAGTGCGCCTTTGTGGGACAGGTGAATAGTGCGGATCCTGTTTCAGTCTAAAGACTGAAACAGGATCCGCACTTTTCACCGTTCCTTTCAGAATCATTTGATTCATCAGCTAGGAATGGCGATTGCTTCTCCAGACCAATCGAAGGCTAGGCCAAAGTTTCTCGATCTTTCCAAGAGGTGTGTGGCCCAACTTTTGAAAGAACCGCTAAGTGGAGAACTATTTGATATTTTTCCGAAGCACTTTTCACCGTAATTGTCCTAAGGTTGGTCTCTGCATCCTTAAGCATACCAGAGTTTTCACAGACGAAACAGGCTGAGGCCCATTAATCTTGGCATTTCCAATAGTTGGTCCTAGAGACTACCAAGAAAGTGTTCTTTTAAGTATTATTCTGTTGTGGTTTCAGCATTATTTTCAGAACCCGAGCAGGGTTCTCGCATTAGCATAAGAATCCTGCCTGGTAGTTGAGATTTCATGGTGGGGTGTAAGTGCGGGGCTTCTGTCAGCCCTGCCTTTGATTTGTTTACCTCCAGAGTTGGAAAGTGCATATTTGCGTGAGATGGCAAAAGTGTGGATCGTGCTTCAGATTTCATCCTGACACTTTGAAATGACCAGTGTGTTGGTAATTATTTGCCATTTCCATGGCGTTTGGCACCGTAATAGTCATGAGGTCGGTCTCTGCATCCAGAAGCCTATGATGCTTTTGGCAGAGAAACCTCTGCTGAGGCCCAGGTAACTTGCTGTTTCCCATAGCTGGCACAGGAGCCTTGGAAGATAGGATTGTTTTCAGTATTATTTCACCATTTTTTCACCACTGTTTCAAGAACGGGAGCCCTTTTCAACCGTTAGCGGAAGAATCCTTCTTTGGAGATGAGATATTTTTCTGGGGTGGCAAGTGCAGGGCCTCTGTCAGTCCTGGGTTTGTTGGACTAGCGCCAGACATGAGAAGTGCGCCTTTGTGGGACAGGTGAATAGTGCGGATCCTGTTTCAGTCTAAAGACTGAAACAGGATCCGCACTTTTCACCGTTCCTTTCAGAATCATTTGATTCATCAGCTAGGAATGGCGATTGCTTCTCCAGACCAATCGAAGGCTAGGCCAAAGTAACTCGATCGTTCCAAGAGGTGTGTGGCCCAACTTTTGAAAGAACCGCTAAGTGGAGAACTATTTGGTATTTTTCCTAAGCACTTTTCACCGTAATTGTCCTAAGGTTGGTCTCTGCATCCTTAAGCATACCAGAGTTTTCACAGACGAAACAGGCTGAGGCCAAGTAATCTTGGCATTTCCAATAGTTGGTCCTAGAGACTACCAAGAAAGTGTTCTTTTAAGTATTACTCTGTTGTGGTTTCAGCATTGTTTTCAGAACCCGAGCAGGGTTCTCGCATTAGCATAAGAATCCTGCCTGGTAGTTGAGATTTCATGGTGGGGTGTAAGTGCGGGGCTTATGTCAGCCCTGCCTTTGATTTGTTTACCTCCAGAGTTGGAAAGTGCATATTTCCGAGAGATGGGAAAAGTGTGGATCGTGCTTCAGATTTCATCCAGACACTTTGAAATGACCAGTGTGTTGGTAATTATTTGCCATTTCCATGGCGTTTGGCATCGTAATAGTCATGAGGTCGGTCTCTGCATCCTGAAGCCTATGATGCTTTTTGCAGAGAAACCTCTGCTGAGGCCCAGGTAACTTGCTATTTCCCATAGCTGGCACAGGAGCCTTGGAAGATAGGATTGTTTTCAGTATTATTTCACCATTTTTTCACCACTGTTTCAAGAACGGGACCCTTTTCAACCGTTAGCGGAAGAATCCTTCTTTGGAGATGAGATATTTTTCTGGGGTGGCAAGTGCAGGGCCTCTGTCAGTCCTGGGTTTGTTGGACTAGCGCCAGACATGAGAAGTGCGCCTTTGTGGGACAGGTGAATAGTGCGGATCCTGTTTCAGTCTAAAGACTGAAACAGGATCCGCACTTTTCACCGTTCCTTTCAGAATCATTTGATTCATCAGCTAGGAATGGCGATTGCTTCTCCAGACCAATCGAAGGCTAGGCCAAAGTTTCTCGATCTTTCCAAGAGGTGTGTGGCCCAACTTTTGAAAGAACCGCTAAGTGGAGAACTATTTGATATTTTTTTCCAAAGCACTTTTCACCGTAATTGTCCTAAGGTTGGTCTCTGCATCCTTAAGCATACCAGAGTTTTCACAGACGAAACAGGCTGAGGCCAAGTAATCTTGGCATTTCCAATAGTTGGTCCTAGAGACTACCAAGAAAGTGTTCTTTTAAGTATTACTCTGTTGTGGTTTCAGCATTGTTTTCAGAACCCGAGCAGGGTTCTCGCATTAGCATAAGAATCCTGCCTGGTAGTTGAGATTTCATGGTGGGGTGTAAGTGCGGGGCTTCTGTCAGCCCTGCCTTTGATTTGTTTACCTCCAGAGTTGGAAAGTGCATAGTTGCGTGAGATGGGAAAAGTGTGGATCGTGCTTCAGATTTCATCCTGACACTTTGAAATGACCAGTGTGTTGGTAATTATTTGCCATTTCCATGGCGTTTGGCCCCGTAATAGTCATGAGGTCGGTCTCTGCATCCTGAAGCCTATGATGCTTTTGGCAGAGAAACCTCTGCTGAGGCCCAGGTAACTTGCTGTTTCCCATAGCTGGCACAGGAGCCTTGGAAGATAGGATTTTTTTCAGTATTATTTCACCATTTTTTCACCACTGTTTCAAGAACGGGAGCCCTTTTCAACCGTTAGCGGAAGAATCCTTCTTTGGAGATGAGATATTTTTCTGGGGTGGCAAGTGCAGGGCCTCTGTCAGTCCTGGGTTTGTTGGACTAGCGCCAGACATGAGAAGTGCGCCTTTGTGGGACAGGTGAATAGTGCGGATCCTGTTTCAGTCTAAAGACTGAAACAGGATCCGCACTTTTCACCGTTCCTTTCAGAATCATTTGATTCATCAGCTAGGAATGGCGATTGCTTCTCCAGACCAATCGAAGGCTACGCCAAAGTAACTCGATCGTTCCAAGAGGTGTGTGGCCCAACTTTTGAAAGAACCGCTAAGTGGAGAACTATTTGGTATCTTTCCGAAGCACTTTTCACCGTAATTGTCCTAAGGTTGGTCTCTGCATCCTTAAGCATACCAGAGTTTTCACAGACGAAACAGGCTGAGGCCCATTAATCTTGGCATTTCCAATAGTTGGTCCTAGAGACTACCAAGAAAGTGTTCTTTTAAGTATTATTCTGTTGTGGTTTCAGCATTATTTTCAGAACCCGAGCAGGGTTCTCGCATTAGCATAAGAATCCTGCCTGGTAGTTGAGATTTCATGGTGGGGTGTAAGTGCGGGGCTTCTGTCAGCCCTGCCTTTGATTTGTTTACCTCCAGAGTTGGAAAGTGCATAGTTGCGTGAGATGGGAAAAGTGTGGATCGTGCTTCAGATTTCATCCTGACACTTTGAAATGACCAGTGTGTTGGTAATTATTTGCCATTTCCATGGCGTTTGGCCCCGTAATAGTCATGAGGTCGGTCTCTGCATCCTGAAGCCTATGATGCTTTTGGCAGAGAAACCTCTGCTGAGGCCCAGGTAACTTGCTGTTTCCCATAGCTGGCACAGGAGCCTTGGAAGATAGGATTTTTTTCAGTATTATTTCACCATTTTTTCACCACTGTTTCAAGAACGGGAGCCCTTTTCAACCGTTAGCGGAAGAATCCTTCTTTGGAGATGAGATATTTTTCTGGGGTGGCAAGTGCAGGGCCTCTGTCAGTCCTGGGTTTGTTGGACTAGCGCCAGACATGAGAAGTGCGCCTTTGTGGGACAGGTGAATAGTGCGGATCCTGTTTCAGTCTAAAGACTGAAACAGGATCCGCACTTTTCACCGTTCCTTTCAGAATCATTTGATTCATCAGCTAGGAATGGCGATTGCTTCTCCAGACCAATCGAAGGCTACGCCAAAGTAACTCGATCGTTCCAAGAGGTGTGTGGCCCAACTTTTGAAAGAACCGCTAAGTGGAGAACTATTTGGTATTTTTCCGAAGCACTTTTCACCGTAATTGTCCTAAGGTTGGTCTCTGCATCCTTA
The DNA here is from genome assembly GCF_020740605.2 of Lemur catta. Taxonomy (NCBI): domain Eukaryota; kingdom Metazoa; phylum Chordata; class Mammalia; order Primates; family Lemuridae; genus Lemur; species Lemur catta. The sequence continues at coordinate 81,378,326 of NC_059132.1, read as the reverse complement.
AGCATACCAGAGTTTTCACAGACGAAACAGGCTGAGGCCCATTAATCTTGGCATTTCCAATAGTTGGTCCTAGAGACTACCAAGAAAGTGTTCTTTTAAGTATTATTCTGTTGTGGTTTCAGCATTATTTTCAGAACCCGAGCAGGGTTCTCGCATTAGCATAAGAATCCTGCCTGGTAGTTGAGATTTCATGGTGGGGTGTAAGTGCGGGGCTTCTGTCAGCCCTGCCTTTGATTTGTTTACCTCCAGAGTTGGAAAGTGCATATTTGCGTGAGATGGGAAAAGTGTGGATCGTGCTTCAGATTTCATCCTGACACTTTGAAATGACCAGTGTGTTGGTAATTATTTGCCATTTCCATGGCGTTTGGCACCGTAATAGTCATGAGGTCAGTCTCTGCATCCTGAAGACTATGATGCTTTTTGCAGAGAAACCTCTGCTGAGGCCCAGGTAACTTGCTATTTCCCATAGCTGGCACAGGAGCCTTGAAAGATAGGATTGTTTTCAGTATTATTTCACGATTTTTTGACCACTGTTTCAAGAACGGGAGCCCTTTTCAACCGTTAGCGGAAGAATCCTTCTTTGGAGATGAGATATATTTCTGGGGTGGCAAGTGCAGGGCCTCTGTCAGTCCTGGGTTTGTTGGACTAGCGCCAGACATGAGAAGTGCGCCTTTGTGGGACAGGTGAATAGTGCGGATCCTGTTTCAGTCTAAAGACTGAAACAGGATCCGCACTTTTCACCGTTCCTTTCAGAATCATTTGATTCATCAGCTAGGAATGGCGATTGCTTCTCCAGACCAATCGAAGGCTACGCCAAAGTAACTCGATCGTTCCAAGAGGTGTGTGGCCCAACTTTTGAAAGAACCGCTAAGTGGAGAACTATTTGGTATTTTTCCTAAGCACTTTTCAACGTAATTGTCCTAAGGTTGGTCTCTGCATCCTTAAGCATACCAGAGTTTTCACAGACGAAACAGGCTGAGGCCCATTAATCTTGGCATTTCCAATAGTTGGTCCTAGAGACTACCAAGAAAGTGTTCTTTTAAGTATTATTCTGTTGTGGTTTCAGCATTATTTTCAGAACCCGAGCAGGGTTCTCGCATTAGCATAAGAATCCTGCCTGGTAGTTGAGATTTCATGGTGGGGTGTAAGTGCGGGGCTTCTGTCAGCCCTGCCTTTGATTTGTTTACCTCCAGAGTTGGAAAGTGCATAGTTGCGTGAGATGGGAAAAGTGTGGATCGTGCTTCAGATTTCATCCTGACACTTTGAAATGACCAGTGTGTTGGTAATTATTTGCCATTTCCATGGCGTTTGGCCCCGTAATAGTCATGAGGTCGGTCTCTGCATCCTGAAGCCTATGATGCTTTTTGCAGAGAAACCTCTGCTGAGGCCCAGGTAACTTGCTACTTCCCATAGCTGGCACAGGAGCCTTGGAAGATAGGATTGTTTTCAGTATTATTTCACCATTTTTTCACCACTGTTTCAAGAACGGGAGCACTTTTCAACCGTTAGCGGAAGAATCCTTCTTTGGAGATGAGATATTTTTCTGGGGTGGCAAGTGCAGGGCCTCTGTCAGTCTTGGGTTTGTTGGACTAGCGCCAGACATGACAAGTGCGCCTTTGTGGGACAGGAGAATAGTGCGGATCCTGTTTCAGTCTAAAGACTGAAACAGGATCCGCACTTTTCACCGTTCCTTTCAGAATCATTTGATTCATCAGCTAGGAATGGCGATTGCTTCTCCAGACCAATCGAAGGCTAGGCCAAAGTACCTCGATCTTTCCAAGAGGTGTGTTGCCCAACTTTTGAAAGAACCGCTAAGTGGAGAACTATTTGGTATTTTTCCTTAGCACTTTTCACCGTAATTGTCCTAAGGTTGGTCTCTGCATCCTTAAGCATACGAGAGTTTTCACAGACGAAACAGGCTGAGGCCCATTAATCTTGGCATTTCCAATAGTTGGTGCTACAGACTACCAAGAAAGTGTTTTTTTAAGTATTATTCCATTGTGGTTTCAGCATTATTTTCAGAACCCGAGCTGGGTTCTCGCATTACCATAAGAATCCTGCCTGGTAATTGAGATTTCTGGGTGGTATGTAAGTGCGGGGCTTCTGTCAGCCCTGCCTTTGATTTGTTTACCTCCAGAGTTGGAAAGTGCATATTTGCGTGAGATGGGAAAAGTGTGGATCGTGCTTCAGATTTCATCCTGACACTTTGAAATGACCAGTGTGTTGGTAATTATTTGCCATTTCCATGGCGTTTGGCACCGTAATAGTCATGAGGTCGGTCTCTGCATCCTGAAGCCTCTGATGCTTTTTGCAGAGAAACCTCTGCTGAGGCCCAGGTAACTTGCTGTTTCCCATAGCTGGCACAGGAGCCTTGGAAGATAGGATTGTTTTCAGTATTATTTCACCATTTTTTCACCACTGTTTCAAGAACGGGAGCCCTTTTCAACCGTTAGCGGAAGAATCCTTCTTTGGAGATGAGATATTTTTCTGGGGTGGCAAGTGCAGGGCCTCTGTCAGTCCTGGGTTTGTTGGACAAGCGCCAGACATGAGAAGTGCGCCTTTGTGGGACAGGTGAATAGTGCGGATCCTGTTTCAGTCTAAAGACTGAAACAGGATCCACACTTTTCACCGTTCCTTTCAGAATCATTTGATTCATCAGCTAGGAATGGCGATTGCTTCTCCATACCAGTCGAAGGCTAGGCCAAAGTAACTCGATCTTTCCAAGAGGTGTGCGGCCCAACTTTGGAAAGAACCGCTAAGTGGAGAACTATTTGGTATTTTTCCTAAGCACTTTTCACCGTAATTGTCCTAAGGTTGGTCTCTGCATCCTTAAGCATACGAGAGTTTTCACAGACGAAAAAGGCTGAGGCCCATTAATCTTGGCATTTGCAATAGGTGGTCCTAGAGACTACCAGGAATGTGTTCTTTTAAGTATTATTCCGTTGTGGTTCCTCATTATTTTCAGATCCCGAGCAGGGTTCTCGCATTAGCATAAGAATCCTGCCTGGTAGTTGAGATTTCATGGTGGGGTGTAAGTGCGGGGCTTCTGTCAGCCCTGCCTTTGATTTGTTTACCTCCAGAGTTGGAAAGTGCATATTTGCGTGAGATGGGAAAAGTGTGGATCGTGCTTCAGATTTCATCCTGACACTTTGAAATGACCAGTGTGTTGGTAATTATTTGCCATTTCCATGGCGTTTGGCACCGTAATAGTCATGAGGTCCGTCTCTGCATCCTAAAGCCTATGATGCTTTTTGCAGAGAAACCTCTGCTGAGGCCCAGGTAACTTGCTGTTTCCCATAGCTGGCACAGGAGCCTTGGAAGATAGGATTATTTTCAGTATTATTTCACCATTTTTTCACCACTATTTCAAGAACGGGAGCCCTGTTCAACCGTTAGCGGAAGAATCCTTCTTTGGAGATGAGATATTTTTCTGGGGTGGCAAGTGCAGGGCCTCTGTCAGTCCTGGGTTTGTTGGACGAGCGCCAGACATGAGAAGTGCGCCTTTGTGGGACAGGTGAATAGTGCGGATCCTGTTTCAGTCTAAAGACTGAAACAGGATCCGCACTTTTCACCGTTCCTTTCAGAATCATTTGATTCATCAGCTAGGAATGGCGATTGCTTCTCCAGACCAATCGAAGGCTAGGCCAAAGTAACTCGATCTTTCCAAGACGTGTGTGGCCCAACTTTTGAAAGAACCGCTAAGTGGAGAACTATTTGGTATTTTTCCTAAGCACTTTTCACCGTAATTGTCCTAAGGTTGGTCTCTGCATCCTTAAGCATACGAGGGTTTTCACAGACGAAACAGGCTGAGGCCCATTAATCTTGGCATTTCCAATAGTTGGTCCTAGAGACTACCAAGAAAGTGTTCTTTTAAGTATTATTCTGTTGTGGTTTCAGCATTATTTTCAGAACCCGAGCAGGGTTCTCGCATTAGCATAAGAATCCTGCCTGGTAGTTGAGATTTCATGGTGGGGTGTAAGTGCGGGGCTTCTGTCAGCCCTGCCTTTGATTTGTTTACCTCCAGAGTTGGAAAGTGCATATTTGCGTGAGATGGGAAAAGTGTGGATCGTGCTTCAGATTTCATCCTAACACTTTGAAATGACCAGTGTGTTGGTAATTATTTGCCATTTCCATGGCGTTTGGCACCGTAATAGTCATGAGGTCGGTCTCTGCATCCTGAAGCCTATGATGCTTTTTGCAGAGAAACCTCTGCTGAGGCCCAGGTAACTTGCTATTTCCCATAGCTGGCACAGGAGCCTTGGAAGATAGGATTGTTTTCAGTATTATTTCACCATTTTTTCACCACTGTTTCAAGAACGGGAGCCCTTTTCAACCGTTAGCGGAAGAATCCTTCTTTGGAGATGAGATATTTTTCTGGGGTGGCAAGTGCAGGGCCTCTGTCAGTCCTGGGTTTGTTGGACGAGCGCCAGACATGAGAAGTGCACCTTTGTGGGACAGGTGAATAGTGCGGATCCTGTTTCAGTCTAAAGACTGAAACAGGATCCGCACTTTTCACCGTTCCTTTCAGAATCATTTGATTCATCAGCTAGGAATGGCGATTGCTTCTCCAGACCAATCGAAGGCTAGGCCAAAGTACCTCGATCTTTCCCAGAGGTGTGTGGCCCAACTTTTGAAAGAACCGCTAAGTGGAGAACTATTTGGTATTTTTCCGAAGCACTTTTCACCGTAATTGTCCTAAGGTTGGTCTCTGCATCCTTAAGCATACCAGTGTTTTCACAGACGAAACAGGCTGAGGCCCAGTAATCTTGGCATTTCCAATAGTTGGTCTTAGAGACTACCAAGAAAGTGTTCTTTTAAGTATTATTCCTTTGTGGTTTCAGCATTATTTTCAGAACCCCAGCAGGGTTCTCGCATTAGCATAAGAATCCTGCCTGGTAGTTGAGATTTCATGGTGGGGTGTAAGTGCGGGGCTTCTGTCAGCCCTGCCTTTGATTTGTTTACCTCCAGAGTTGGAAAGTGCATATTTGCGTGAGATGGGAAAAGTGTGGATCGTGCTTCAGATTTCATCCTAACACTTTGAAATGACCAGTGTGTTGGTAGTTATTTGCCATTTCCATGGCGTTTGGCACCGTAATAGTCATGAGGTCGGTCTCTGCATCTTGAAGCCTATGATGCTTTTTGCAGAGAAACCTCTGCTGAGGCCCAGGTAACTTGCTATTTCCCATAGCTGGCACAGGAGCCTTGGAAGATAGGATTGTTTTCAGTATTATTTCACCATTTTTTGACCACTGTTTCAAGAACGGGAGCCCTTTTCAACCGTTAGCGGAAGAATCCTTCTTTGGAGATGAGATATTTTTCTGGGGTGGCAAGTGCAGGGCCTCTGTCAGTCCTGGGTTTGTTGCACTAGCGCCAGACATGAGAAGTGCGCCTTTGTGGGACAGGTGAATAGTGCGGATCCTGTTTCAGTCTAAAGACTGAAAGAGGATCCGCACTTTTCACCGTTCCTTTCAGAATCATTTGATTCATCAGCTAGGAATGGCGATTGCTTCTCCAGACCAATCGAAGGCTAGGCCAAAGTACCTCGATCTTTCCAAGAGGTGTGTGGCCCAACTTTCGAAAGAACCGCTAAGTGGAGAACTATTTGGTATTTTTCCTAAGCACTTTTCACCGTAATTGTCCTAAGGTTGGTCTCTGCATCCTTAAGCATACCAGAGTTTTCACAGACGAAACAGGCTGAGGCCCATTAATCTTGGCATTTCCAATAGTTGGTCCTAGAGACTACCAAGAAAGTGTTCTTTTAAGTATTATTCTGTTGTGGTTTCAGCATTATTTTCAGAACCCGAGCAGGGTTCTCGCATTAGCATAAGAATCCTGCCTGGTAGTTGAGATTTCATGGTGGGGTGTAAGTGCGGGGCTTCTGTCAGCCCTGCCTTTGATTTGTTTACCTCCAGAGTTCGAAAGTGCATATTTGCGTGAGATTGGAAAAGTGTGGATCGTGCTTCAGATTTCATCCTGACACTTTGAAATGACCAGTGTGTTGGTAATTATTTGCCATTTCCATGGCGTTTGGCACCCTAATAGTCATGAGGTCGGTCTCTGCATCCTGAATCCTATGATGCTTTTTGCAGAGAAACCTCTGCTGAGGCCCAGGTAACTTGCTATTTCCCATAGCTGGCACAGTAGCCTTGGAAGATACGATTGTTTTCAGTATTATTTCACCATTTTTTCACCACTGTTTCAAGAACGGGAGCCCTTTTCAACCGTTAGCGGAAGAATCCTTCTTTGGAGATGAGATATTTTTCTGGGGTGGCAAGTGCAGGGCCTCTGTCAGTCCTGGGTTTGTTGGACTAGCGCCAGACATGAGAAGTGCGCCTTTGTGGGACAGGTGAATAGTGCGGATCCTGTTTCAGTCTAAAGACTGAAACAGGATCCGCACTTTTCACCGTTCCTTTCAGAATCATTTGATTCATCAGCTAGGAATGGCGATTGCTTCTCCAGACCAATCGAAGGCTACGCCAAAGTAACTCGATCTTTCCAAGAGGTGTGTGGCCCAACTTTTGAAAGAACCGCTAAGTGGAGAACTATTTGGTATTTTTCCTAAGCACTTTTCACCGTAATTGTCCTAAGGTTGGTCTCTGCATCCTTAAGCATACCAGAGTTTTCACAGACGAAACAGGCTGAGGCCCAGTAATCTTGGCATTTCCAATAGTTGGTCCTAGAGACTACCAAGAAAGTGTTCTTTAAAGTATTATTCTGTTGTGGTTTCAGCATTATTTTCAGAACCCGAGCAGGGTTCTCGCATTAGCATAAGAATCCTGCCTGGTAGTTGAGATTTCATGGTGGGGTGTAAGTGCGGGGCTTCTGTCAGCCCTGCCTTTGATTTGTTTACCTCCAGAGTTGGAAAGTGCATATTTGGGTGAGATGGGAAAAGTGTGGATCGTGCTTCAGATTTCATCCTGACACTTTGAAATGACCAGTGTGTTGGTAGTTTTTTGCCATTTCCATGGCGTTTGGCACCGTAATAGTCATGAGGTCGGTCTCTGCATCTTGAAGCCTATGATGCTTTTTGCAGAGAAACCTCTGCTGAGGCCCAGGTAACTTGCTATTTCCCATAGCTGGCACAGGAGCCTTGGAAGATAGTATTGTTTTCAGTATTATTTCACCATATTTTCACCACTGTTTCAAGAACGGGAGCCCTTTTCAACCGTTAGCGGAAGAATCCTTCTTTGGAGATGAGATATTTTTCTGGGGTGGCAAGTGCAGGGCCTCTGTCACTCCTGGGTTTGTTGGACTAGCGCCAGACATGAGAAGTGCGCCTTTGTGGGACAGGTGAATAGTGCGGATCCTGTTTCAGTCTAAAGACTGAAACAGGATCCGCACTTTTCACAGTTCCTTTCAGAATCATTTGATTCATCAGCTAGGAATGGCGATTGCTTCTCCAGACCAATCGAAGGCTAGGCCAAAGTACCTCGATCTTTCCAAGAGGTGTGTGGCCCAACTTTTGAAAGAACCGCTAGGTGGAGAACTATTTGGTATTTTTCCTAAGCACTTTTCACCGTAATTGTCCTAAGGTTGGTCTCTGCATCCTTAAGCATACCAGAGTTTTCACAGACGAAACAGGCTGAGGCCCATTAATCTTGGCATTTCCCATAGTTGGTCCTAGAGACTACCAAGAAAGTGTTCTTTTAAGTATTATTCTGTTGTGGTTTCAGCATTATTTTCAGAACCCGAGCAGGGTTCTCGCATTAGCATAAGAATCCTGCCTGGTAGTTGAGATTTCATGGTGGGGTGTAAGTGGGGGGCATCTGTCAGCCCTGCCTTTGATTTGTTTACCTCCAGAGTTGGAAAGTGCATATTTGCGTGAGATGGGAAAAGTGTGGATCGTGCTTCAGATTTCATCCTAACACTTTGAAATGACCAGTGTGTTGGTAATTATTTGCCATTTCCATGGCGTTTGGCACCGTAATAGTCATGAGGTCGGTCTCTGCATCCTGAAGCCTAAGATGCTTTTAGCAGAGAAACCTCTGCTGAGGCCCAGGTAACTTGCTATTTCCCATAGCTGGCACAGGAGCGTTGAAAGATAGGATTGTTTTCAGTATTATTTCACCATTTTTTCACCACTGTTTCAAGAACGGGAGCCCTTTTCAACCGTTAGCGGAAGAATCCTTCTTTGGAGATGAGATATTTTTCTGGGGTGGCAAGTGCAGGGCCTCTGTCAGTCCTGGGTTTGTTGGACGAGCGCCAGACATGAGAAGTGCGCCTTTGTGGGACAGGTGAATAGTGCGGATCCTGTTTCAGTCTAAAGACTGAAACAGGATCCGCACTTTTCACCGTTCCTTTCAGAATCATTTGATTCATCAGCTAGGAATGGCGATTGCTTCTCCAGACCAATCGAAGGCTAGGCCAAAGTACCTCGATCTTTCCCAGAGGTGTGTGGCCCAACTTTTGAAAGAACCGCTAAGTGGAGAACTATTTGGTATTTTTCCGAAGCACTTTTCAACGTAATTGTCCTAAGGTTGGTCTCTGCATCCTTAAGCATACCAGTGTTTTCACAGACGAAACAGGCTGAGGCCCATTAATCTTGGCATTTCCAATAGTTGGTCTTAGAGACTACCAAGAAAGTGTTCTTTTAAGTATTATTCCTTTGTGGTTTCAGCATTATTTTCAGAACCCGAGCAGGGTTCTCGCATTAGCATAAGAATCCTGCCTGGTAGTTGAGATTTCATGGTGGGGTGTAAGTGCGGGGCTTTTGTCTGCCCTGCCTTTGATTTGTTTACCTCCAGAGTTGGAAAGTGCATAGTTGCGTGAGATGGGAAAAGTGTGGATCGTGCTTCAGATTTCATCCTGACACTTTGAAATGACCAGTGTGTTGGTAATTATTTGCCATTTCCATGGCGTTTGGCACCGTAATAGTCATGAGGTCGGTCTCTGCATCGTGAAGCCTATGATGCTTTTTGCAGAGAAACCTCTGCTGAGGCCCAGGTAACTTGCTATTTCCCATAGCTGGCACAGGAGCCTTGGAAGATAGGATTGTTTTCAGTATTATTTCACCATTTTTTGACCACTGTTTCAAGAACGGGAGCCCTTTTCAACCGTTAGCGGAAGAATCCTTCTTTGGAGATGAGATATTTTTCTGGGGTGGCAAGTGCAGGGCCTCTGTCAGTCCTGGGTTTGTTGCACTAGCGCCAGACATGAGAAGTGCGCCTTTGTGGGACAGGTGAATAGTGCGGATCCTGTTTCAGTCTAAAGACTGAAACAGGATCCGCACTTTTCACCGTTCCTTTCAGAATCATTTGATTCATCAGCTAGGAATGGCGATTGCTTCTCCAGACCAATCGAAGGCTAGGCCAAAGTACCTCGATCTTTCCAAGAGGTGTGTGGCCCAACTTTTGAAAGAACCGCTAAGTGGAGAACTATTTGGTATTTTTCCTAAGCACTTTTCACCGTAATTGTCCTAAGGTTGGTCTCTGCATCCTTAAGCATACCAGAGTTTTCACAGACGAAACAGGCTGAGGCCCATTAATCTTGGCATTTCCAATAGTTGGTCCTAGAGACTACCAAGAAAGTGTTCTTTTAAGTATTATTCTGTTGTGGTTTCAGCATTATTTTCAGAACCCGAGCAGGGTTCTCGCATTAGCATAAGAATCCTGCCTGGTAGTTGAGATTTCATGGTGGGGTGTAAGTGCGGGGCTTCTGTCAGCCCTGCCTTTGATTTGTTTACCTCCAGAGTTGGAAAGTGCATATTTGCGTGAGATGGGAAAAGTGTGGATCGTGCTTCAGATTTCATCCTGACACTTTGAAATGACCAGTGTGTTGGTAATTATTTGCCATTTCCATGGCGTTTGGCACCCTAATAGTCATGAGGTCGGTCTCTGCATCCTGAATCCTATGATGCTTTTTGCAGAGAAACCTCTGCTGAGGCCCAGGTAACTTGCTATTTCCCATAGCTGGCACAGTAGCCTTGGAAGATACGATTGTTTTCAGTATTATTTCACCATTTTTTCACCACTGTTTCAAGAACGGGAGCCCTTTTCAACCGTTAGCGGAAGAATCCTTCTTTGGAGATGAGATATTTTTCTGGGGTGGCAAGTGCAGGGCCTCTGTCAGTCCTGGGTTTGTTGGACTAGCGCCAGACATGAGAAGTGCGCCTTTGTGGGACAGGTGAATAGTGCGGATCCTGTTTCAGTCTAAAGACTGAAACAGGATCCGCACTTTTCACCGTTCCTTTCAGAATCATTTGATTCATCAGCTAGGAATGGCGATTGCTTCTCCAGACCAATCGAAGGCTACGCCAAAGTAACTCGATCTTTCCAAGAGGTGTGTGGCCCAACTTTTGAAAGAACCGCTAAGTGGAGAACTCTTTGGTATTTTTCCTAAGCACTTTTCACCGTAATTGTCCTAAGGTTGGTCTCTGCATCCTTAAGCATACCAGAGTTTTCACAGACGAAACAGGCTGAGGCCCAGTAATCTTGGCATTTCCAATAGTTGGTCCTAGAGACTACCAAGAAAGTGTTCTTTTAAGTATTATTCTGTTGTGGTTTCAGCATTATTTTCAGAACCCGAGCAGGGTTCTCGCATTAGCATAAGAATCCTGCCTGGTAGTTGAGATTTCATGGTGGGGTGTAAGTGCGGGGCTTCTGTCAGCCCTGCCTTTGATTTGTTTACCTCCAGAGTTGGAAAGTGCATATTTGGGTGAGATGGGAAAAGTGTGGATCGTGCTTCAGATTTCATCCTGACACTTTGAAATGACCAGTGTGTTGGTAGTTTTTTGCCATTTCCATGGCGTTTGGCACCGTAATAGTCATGAGGTCGGTCTCTGCATCTTGAAGCCTATGATGCTTTTTGCAGAGAAACCTCTGCTGAGGCCCAGGTAACTTGCTATTTCCCATAGCTGGCACAGGAGCCTTGGAAGATACTATTGTTTTCAGTATTATTTCACCATATTTTCACCACTGTTTCAAGAACGGGAGCCCTTTTCAACCGTTAGCGGAAGAATCCTTCTTTGGAGATGAGATATTTTTCTGGGGTGGCAAGTGCAGGGCCTCTGTCAGTCCTGGGTTTGTTGGACGAGCGCCAGACATGAGAAGTGCGCCTTTGTGGGACAGGTGAATAGTGCGGATCCTGTTTCAGTCTTTAGACTGAAACAGGATCCGCACTTTTCACCGTTCCTTTCAGAATCATTTGATTCATCAGCTAGGAATCGCCATTGCTTCTCCAGACCAATCGAAGGCTAGGCCAAAGTACCTCGATCTTTCCCAGAGGTGTGTGGCCCAACTTTTGAAAGAACCGCTAAGTGGAGAACTATTTGGTATTTTTCCGAAGCACTTTTCACCGTAATTGTCCTAAGGTTGGTCTCTGCATCCTTAAGCATACCAGTGTTTTCACAGACGAAACAGGCTGAGGCCCATTAATCTTGGCATTTCCAATAGTTGGTCTTAGAGACTACCAAGAAAGTGTTCTTTTAAGTATTATTCCTTTGTGGTTTCAGCATTATTTTCAGAACCCGAGCAGGGTTCTCGCATTAGCATAAGAATCCTGCCTGGTAGTTGAGATTTCATGGTGGGGTGTAAGTGCGGGGCTTCTGTCTGCCCTGCCTTTGATTTGTTTACCTCCAGAGTTGGAAAGTGCATAGTTGCGTGAGATGGGAAAAGTGTGGATCGTGCTTCAGATTTCATCCTGACACTTTGAAATGACCAGTGTGTTGGTAATTATTTGCCATTTCCATGGCGTTTGGCACCGTAATAGTCATGAGGTCGGTCTCTGCATCCTGAAGCCTATGATGCTTTTTGCAGAGAAACCTCTGCTGAGGCCCAGGTAACTTGCTATTTCCCATACCTGGCACAGTAGCCTTGGAAGATAGGATTGTTTTCAGTATTATTTCACCATTTTTTCACCACTGTTTCAAGAACGGGAGCCCTTTTCAACCGTTAGCGGAAGAATCCTTCTTTGGAGATGAGATATTTTTCTGGGGTGGCAAGTGCAGTGCCTCTGTCAGTCCTGGGTTTGTTGGACTAGCGCCAGACATGAGAAGTGCGCCTTTGTGGGACAGGTGAATAGTGCGGATTCTGTTTCAGTCTAAAGACTGAAACAGTATCCGCACTTTTCACCGTTCCTTTCAGAATCATTTGATTCATCAGCTAGTAATGGCGATTGCTTCTCCAGACCAATCGAAGGCTAGGCCAAAGAACCTCGATCTTTCCAAGACGTGTGTGGCCCAACTTTTGAAAGAACCGCTAAGTGGAGAACTATTTGGTATTTTTCCTAAGCACTTTTCACCGTAATTCTCCTACGTTTGGTCTCTGCATCCTTAAGCATACCAGAGTTTTCACAGACGAAACAGGCTGAGGCCCATTAATCTTGGCATTTCCAATAGTTGGTCCTAGAGACTACCAAGAAAGTGTTCTTTTAAGTATTATTCCTTTGTGGTTTCAGCATTATTTTCAGAACCCGAGCAGGGTTCTCGCATTAGCATAAGAATCCTGCCTGGTAGTTGAGATTTCATGGTGGGGTGTAAGTGCGGGGCTTCTGTCAGCCCTGCCTTTGATTTGTTTACCTCCAGAGTTGGAAAGTGCATATTTGCGTGAGATGGGAAAAGTGAGGATCGTGCTTCAGATTTCATCCTGACACTTTGAAATGACCAGTGTGTTGGTAATTATATGCCATTTCCATGGCGTTTGGCCCCGTAATAGTCATGAGGTCGGTCTCTGCATCCTGAAGCCTATGATGCTTTTTGCAGAGAAACCTCTGCTGAGGCCCAGGTAACTTGCTGTTTCCCATAGCTGGCACAGGAGCCTTGGAAGATAGGATTGTTTTCAGTATTATTTCACCATTTTTTCACCACTGTTTCAAGAACGGGAGCCCTTTTCAACCGTTAGCGGAAGAATCCTTCTTTGGAGATGAGATATTTTTCTGGGGTGGCAAGTGCAGGGCCTCTGTCAGTCCTGGGTTTGTTGGACTAGCGCCAGACATGAGAAGTGCGCCTTTGTGGGACAGGTGAATAGTGCGGATCCTGTTTCAGTCTAAAGACTGAAACAGGATCCGCACTTTTCACCGTTCCTTTCAGAATCATTTGATTCATCAGCTAGGAATGGCGATTGCTTCTCCAGACCAATCGAAGGCTAGGCCAAAGTAACTCAATCGTTCCAAGAGGTGTGTGGCCCAACTTTTGAAAGAACCGCTAAGTGGAGAACTATTTGGTATTTTTCCGAAGCACTTTTCACCGTAATCGTCCTAAGGTTGGTCTCTGCATCCTTAAGCATACCAGAGTTTTCACAGACGAAACAGGCTGAGCCCCATTAATCTTGGCATTTCCAATAGTTGGTCCTAGAGACTACCAAGAAAGTGTTCTTTTAAGTATTATTTTGTTGTGGTTTCAGCATTATTTTCAGAACCCGAGCAGGGTTCTCGCATTAGCATAAGAATCCTGCCTGGTAGTTGAGATTTCATGGAGGGGTGTAAGTGCGGGGCTTCTGTCAGCCCTGCCTTTGATTTGTTTACCTCCAGAGTTGGAAAGTGCATATTTGCGTGAGATGGGAAAAGTGTGGATCGTGCTTCAGATTTCATCCTGACACTTTGAAATGACCAGTGTGTTGGTAATTATTTGCCATTTCCATGGCGTTTGGCCCCGTAATAGTCATGAGGTCGGTCTCTGCATCCTGAAGCCTATGATGCTTTTTGCAGAGAAACCTCTGCTGAGGCCCAGGTAACTTGCTGTTTCCCATAGCTGGCACAGGAGCCTTGGAAGATAGGATTGTTTTCAGTATTATTTCACCATTTTTTCACCACTGTTTCAAGAACGGGAGCCCTATTCAACCGTTAGCGGAAGAATCCTTCTTTGGAGATGAGATATTTTTCTGGGGTGGCAAGTGCAGGGCCTCTGTCAGTCCTGGGTTTGTTGGACTAGCGCCAGACATGAGAAGTGCGCCTTTGTGGGACAGGTGAATAGTGCGGATCCTGTTTCAGTCTAAAGACTGAAACAGGATCCGCACTTTTCACCGTTCCTTTCAGAATCATTTGATTCATCAGCTAGGAATGGCGATTGCTTCTCCAGACCAATCGAAGGCTAGGCCAAAGTAACTCAATCGTTCCAAGAGGTGTGTGGCCCAACTTTTGAAAGAACCGCTAAGTGGAGAACTATTTGGTATTTTTCCTAAGCACTTTTCACCGTAATCGTCCTAAGGTTGGTCTCTGCATCCTTAAGCATACCAGAGTTTTCACAGACGAAACAGGCTGAGCCCCATTAATCTTGGCATTTCCAATAGTTGGTCCTAGAGACTACCAAGAAAGTGTTCTTTTAAGTATTATTTAGTTGTGGTTTCAGCATTATTTTCAAAACCCGAGCAGGGTTCTCGCATTAGCATAAGAATCCTGCCTGGTAGTTGAGATTTCATGGTGGGGTGTAAGTGCGGTTCTTCTGTCAGCCCTGCCTTTGATTTGTTTACCTCCAGAGTTGGAAAGTGCATATTTGCGTGAGATGGGAAAAGTGTGGATCGTGCTTCAGATTTCATCCTGACACTTTGAAATGACCAGTGTGTTGGTAATTATTTGCCATTTCCATGGCGTTTGGCCCCGTAATAGTCATGAGGTCGGTCTCTGCATCCTGAAGCCTATGATGCTTTTTGCAGAGAAACCTCTGCTGAGGCCCAGGTAACTTGCTGTTTCCCATAGCTGGCACAGGAGCCTTGGAAGATAGGATTGTTTTCAGTATTATTTCACCATTTTTTCACCACTGTTTCAAGAACGGGAGCCCTTTTCAACCGTTAGCGGAAGAATCCTTCTTTGGAGATGAGATATTTTTCTGCGGTGGCAAGTGCAGGGCCTCTGTCAGTCCTGGGTTTGTTGGACTAGCGCCAGACATGAGAAGTGCGCCTTTGTGGGACAGGTGAATAGTGCGGATCCTGTTTCAGACTGAAACAGGATCCGCACTTTTCACCGTTCCTTTCAGAATCATTTGATTCATCAGCTAGGAATGGCGATTGCTTCTCCAGACCAATCGAAGGCTAGGCCAAAGTACCTCGATCTTTCCCAGAGGTGTGTGGCCCAACTTTTGAAAGAACCGCTAAGTGGAGAACTATTTGGTATTTTTCCGAAGCACTTTTCACCGTAATTGTCCTAAGGTTGGTCTCTGCATCCTTAAGCATACCAGAGTTTTCACAGACGAAACAGGCTGAGCCCCATTAATCTTGGCATTTCCAATAGTTGGTCCTAGAGACTACCAAGAAAGTGTTCTTTTAAGTATTATTTAGTTGTGGTTTCAGCATTATTTTCAGAACCCGAGCAGGGTTCTCGCATTAGCATAAGAATCCTGCCTGGTAGTTGAGATTTCATGGTGGGGTGTAAGTGCGGGGCTTCTGTCAGCCCTGCCTTTGATTTGTTTACCTCCAGAGTTGGAAAGTGCATATTTGCGTGAGATGGGAAAAGTGTGGATCGTGCTTCAGATTTCATCCTGACACTTTGAAATGACCAGTGTGTTGGTAATTATTTGCCATTTCCATGGCGTTTGGCCCCGTAATAGTCATGAGGTCGGTCTCTGCATCCTGAAGCCTATGATGCTTTTTGCAGAGAAACCTCTGCTGAGGCCCAGGTAACTTGCTGTTTCCCATAGCTGGCACAGGAGCCTTGGAAGATAGGATTGTTTTCAGTATTATTTCACCATTTTTTGACCACTGTTTCAAGAACGGGAGCCCTTTTCAACCGTTAGCGGAAGAATCCTTCTTTGGAGATGAGATATTTTTCTGGGGTGGCAAGTGCAGGGCCTCTGTCAGTCCTGGGTTTGTTGGACTAGCGCCAGACATGAGAAGTGCGCCTTTGTGGGACAGGTGAATAGTGCGGATCCTGTTTCAGTCTAAAGACTGAAACAGGATCCGCACTTTTCACCGTTCCTTTCAGAATCATTTGATTCATCAGCTAGGAATGGCGATTGCTTCTCCAGACCAATCGAAGGCTAGGCCAAAGTACCTCGATCTTTCCCAGAGGTGTGTGGCCCAACTTTTGAAAGAACCGCTAAGTGGAGAACTATTTGGTATTTTTCCGAAGCACTTTTCACCGTAATTGTCCTAAGGTTGGTCTCTGCATCCTTAAGCATACCAGAGCTTTCACAGACGAAACAGGCTGAGCCCCATTAATCTTGGCATTTCCAATAGTTGGTCCTAGAGACTACCAAGAAAGTGTTCTTTTAAGTATTATTGTGTTGTGGTTTCAGCATTATTTTCAGAACCCGAGCAGGGTTCTCGCATTAGCATAAGAATCCTGCCTGGTAGTTGAGATTTCATGGTGGGGTGTAAGTGCGGGGCTTCTGTCAGCCCTGCCTTTGATTTGTTTACCTCCAGAGTTGGAAAGTGCATATTTGCGTGAGATGGGAAAAGTGAGGATCGTGCTTCAGATTTCATCCTGACACTTTGAAATGACCAGTGTGTTGGTAATTATTTGCCATTTCCATGGCGTTTGGCCCCGTAATAGTCATGAGGTCGGTCTCTGTATCCTGAAGCCTATGATGCTTTTTGCAGAGAAACCTCTGCTGAGGCCCAGGTAACTTGCTGTTTCCCATAGCTGGCACAGGAGCCTTGGAAGATAGGATTGTTTTCAGTATTATTTCACCATTTTTTCACCACTGTTTCAAGAACGGGAGCCCTTTTCAACCGTTAGCGGAAGAATCCTTCTTTGGAGATGAGATATTTTTCTGGGGTGGCAAGTGCAGGGCCTCTGTCAGTCCTGGGTTTGTTGGACTAGCGCCAGACATGAGAAGTGCGCCTTTGTGGGACAGGTGAATAGTGCGGATCCTGTTTCAGTCTAAAGACTGAAACAGGATCCGCACTTTTCACCGTTCCTTTCAGAATCATTTCATTCATCAGCTAGGAATGGCGATTGCTTCTCCAGACCAATCGAAGGCTAGGCCAAAGTACCTCGATCTTTCCCAGAGGTGTGTGTCCCAACTTTTGAAAGAACCGCTAAGTGGAGAACTATTTGGTATTTTTCCGAAGGACTTTTCACCGTAATTGTCCTAAGGTTGGTCTCTGCATCCTTAAGCATACCAGAGTTTTCACAGACGAAACAGGCTGAGCCCCATTAATCTTGGCATTTCCAATAGTTGGTCCTAGAGACTACCAAGAAAGTGTTCTTTTAAGTATTATTTTGTTGTGGTTTCAGCATTATTTTCAGAACCCGAGCAGGGTTCTCGCATTAGCATAAGAATCCTGCCTGGTAGTTGAGATTTCATGGTGGGGTGTAAGTGCGGGGCTTCTGTCAGCCCTGCCTTTGATTTGTTTACCTCCAGAGTTGGAAAGTGCATATTTGCGTGAGATGGGAAAAGTGTGGATCGTGCTTCAGATTTCATCCTGACACTTTGAAATGACCAGTGTGTTGGTAATTATTTGCCATTTCCATGGCGTTTGGCCCCGTAATAGTCATGAGGTCGGTCTCTGCATCCTGAAGCCTATGATGCTTTTTGCAGAGAAACCTCTGCTGAGGCCCAGGTAACTTGCTGTTTCCCATAGCTGGCACAGGAGCCTTGGAAGATAGGATTGTTTTCAGTATTATTTCACCATTTTTTCACCACTGTTTCAAGAACGGGAGCCCTATTCAACCGTTAGCGGAAGAATCCTTCTTTGGAGATGAGATATTTTTCTGGGGTGGCAAGTGCAGGGCCTCTGTCAGTCCTGGGTTTGTTGGACTAGCGCCAGACATGAGAAGTGCGCCTTTGTGGGACAGGTGAATAGTGCGGATCCTGTTTCAGTCTAAAGACTGAAACAGGATCCGCACTTTTCACCGTTCCTTTCAGAATCATTTGATTCATCAGCTAGGAATGGCGATTGCTTCTCCAGACCAATCGAAGGCTAGGCCAAAGTAACTCAATCGTTCCAAGAGGTGTGTGGCCCAACTTTTGAAAGAACCGCTAAGTGGAGAACTATTTGGTATTTTTCCTAAGCACTTTTCACCGTAATTGTCCTAAGGTTGGTCTCTGCATCCTTAAGCATACCAGAGTTTTCACAGACGAAACAGGCTGAGCCCCATTAATCTTGGCATTTCCAATAGTTGGTCCTAGAGACTACCAAGAAAGTGTTCTTTTAAGTATTATTTAGTTGTGGTTTCAGCATTATTTTCAGAACCCGAGCAGGGTTCTCGCATTAGCATAAGAATCCTGCCTGGTAGTTGAGATTTCATGGTGGGGTGTAAGTGCGGGGCTTCTGTCAGCCCTGCCTTTGATTTGTTTACCTCCAGAGTTGGAAAGTGCATATTTGCGTGAGATGGGAAAAGTGTGGATCGTGCTTCAGATTTCATCCTGACACTTTGAAATGACCAGTGTGTTGGTAATTATTTGCCATTTCCATGGCGTTTGGCCCCGTAATAGTCATGAGGTCGGTCTCTGCATCCTGAAGCCTATGATGCTTTTTGCAGAGAAACCTCTGCTGAGGCCCAGGTAACTTGCTGTTTCCCATAGCTGGCACAGGAGCCTTGGAAGATAGGATTGTTTTCAGTATTATTTCACCATTTTTTCACCACTGTTTCAAGAACGGGAGCCCTATTCAACCGTTAGCGGAAGAATCCTTCTTTGGAGATGAGATATTTTTCTGGGGTGGCAAGTGCAGGGCCTCTGTCAGTCCTGGGTTTGTTGGACTAGCGCCAGACATGAGAAGTGCGCCTTTGTGGGACAGGTGAATAGTGCGGATCCTGTTTCAGTCTAAAGACTGAAACAGGATCCGCACTTTTCACCGTTCCTTTCAGAATCATTTGATTCATCAGCTAGGAATGGCGATTGCTTCTCCAGACCAATCGAAGGCTAGGCCAAAGTAACTCAATCGTTCCAAGAGGTGTGTGGCCCAACTTTTGAAAGAACCGCTAAGTGGAGAACTATTTGGTATTTTTCCTAAGCACTTTTCACCGTAATTGTCCTAAGGTTGGTCTCTGCATCCTTAAGCATACCAGAGTTTTCACAGACGAAACAGGCTGAGCCCCATTAATCTTGGCATTTCCAATAGTTGGTCCTAGAGACTACCAAGAAAGTGTTCTTTTAAGTATTATTTAGTTGTGGTTTCAGCATTATTTTCAAAACCCGAGCAGGGTTCTCGCATTAGCATAAGAATCCTGCCTGGTAGTTGAGATTTCATGGTGGGGTGTAAGTGCGGTTCTTCTGTCAGCCCTGCCTTTGATTTGTTTACCTCCAGAGTTGGAAAGTGCATATTTGCGTGAGATGGGAAAAGTGTGGATCGTGCTTCAGATTTCATCCTGACACTTTGAAATGACCAGTGTGTTGGTAATTATTTGCCATTTCCATGGCGTTTGGCCCCGTAATAGTCATGAGGTCGGTCTCTGCATCCTGAAGCCTATGATGCTTTTTGCAGAGAAACCTCTGCTGAGGCCCAGGTAACTTGCTGTTTCCCATAGCTGGCACAGGAGCCTTGGAAGATAGGATTGTTTTCAGTATTATTTCACCATTTTTTGACCACTGTTTCAAGAACGGGAGCCCTTTTCAACCGTTAGCGGAAGAATCCTTCTTTGGAGATGAGATATTTTTCTGCGGTGGCAAGTGCAGGGCCTCTGTCAGTCCTGGGTTTGTTGGACTAGCGCCAGACATGAGAAGTGCGCCTTTGTGGGACAGGTGAATAGTGCGGATCCTGTTTCAGACTGAAACAGGATCCGCACTTTTCACCGTTCCTTTCAGAATCATTTGATTCATCAGCTAGGAATGGCGATTGCTTCTCCAGACCAATCGAAGGCTAGGCCAAAGTACCTCGATCTTTCCCAGAGGTGTGTGGCCCAACTTTTGAAAGAACCGCTAAGTGGAGAACTATTTGGTATTTTTCCGAAGCACTTTTCACCGTAATTGTCCTAAGGTTGGTCTCTGCATCCTTAAGCATACCAGAGTTTTCACAGACGAAACAGGCTGAGCCCCATTAACCTTGGCATTTCCAATAGTTGGTCCTAGAGACTACCAAGAAAGTGTTCTTTTAAGTATTATTTAGTTGTGGTTTCAGCATTATTTTCAGAACCCGAGCAGGGTTCTCGCATTAGCATAAGAATCCTGCCTGGTAGTTGAGATTTCATGGTGGGGTGTAAGTGCGGGGCTTCTGTCAGCCCTGCCTTTGATTTGTTTACCTCCAGAGTTGGAAAGTGCATATTTGCGTGAGATGGGAGAAGTGTGGATCGTGCTTCAGATTTCATCCTGACACTTTGAAATGACCAGTGTGTTGGTAATTATTTGCCATTTCCATGGCGTTTGGCCCCGTAATAGTCATGAGGTCGGTCTCTGCATCCTGAAGCCTATGATGCTTTTTGCAGAGAAACCTCTGCTGAGGCCCAGGTAACTTGCTGTTTCCCATAGCTGGCACAGGAGCCTTGGAAGATAGGATTGTTTTCAGTATTATTTCACCATTTTTTGACCACTGTTTCAAGAACGGGAGCCCTTTTCAACCGTTAGCGGAAGAATCCTTCTTTGGAGATGAGATATTTTTCTGGGGTGGCAAGTGCAGGGCCTCTGTCAGTCCTGGGTTTGTTGGACTAGCGCCAGACATGAGAAGTGCGCCTTTGTGGGACAGGTGAATAGTGCGGATCCTGTTTCAGTCTAAAGACTGAAACAGGATCCGCACTTTTCACCGTTCCTTTCAGAATCATTTGATTCATCAGCTAGGAATGGCGATTGCTTCTCCAGACCAATCGAAGGCTAGGCCAAAGTACCTCGATCTTTCCCAGAGGTGTGTGGCCCAACTTTTGAAAGAACCGCTAAGTGGAGAACTATTTGGTATTTTTCCGAAGCACTTTTCACCGTAATTGTCCTAAGGTTGGTCTCTGCATCCTTAAGCATACCAGAGTTTTCACAGACGAAACAGGCTGAGCCCCATTAACCTTGGCATTTCCAATAGTTGGTCCTAGAGACTACCAAGAAAGTGTTCTTTTAAGTATTATTTAGTTGTGGTTTCAGCATTATTTTCAGAACCCGAGCAGGGTTCTCGCATTAGCATAAGAATCCTGCCTGGTAGTTGAGATTTCATGGTGGGGTGTAAGTGCGGGGCTTCTGTCAGCCCTGCCTTTGATTTGTTTACCTCCAGAGTTGGAAAGTGCATATTTGCGTGAGATGGGAAAAGTGTGGATCGTGCTTCAGATTTCATCCTGACACTTTGAAATGACCAGTGTGTTGGTAATTATTTGCCATTTCCATGGCGTTTGGCCCCGTAATAGTCATGAGGTCGGTCTCTGCATCCTGAAGCCTATGATGCTTTTTGCAGAGAAACCTCTGCTGAGGCCCAGGTAACTTGCTGTTTCCCATAGCTGGCACAGGAGCCTTGGAAGATAGGATTGTTTTCAGTATTATTTCACCATTTTTTCACCACTGTTTCAAGAACGGGAGCCCTTTTCAACCGTTAGCGGAAGAATCCTTCTTTGGAGATGAGATATTTTTCTGGGGTGGCAAGTGCAGGGCCTCTGTCAGTCCTGGGTTTGTTGGACTAGCGCCAGACATGAGAAGTGCGCCTTTGTGGGACAGGTGAATAGTGCGGATCCTGTTTCAGTCTAAAGACTGAAACAGGATCCGCACTTTTCACCGTTCCTTTCAGAATCATTTGATTCATCAGCTAGGAATGGCGATTGCTTCTCCAGACCAATCGAAGGCTAGGCCAAAGTAACTCAATCGTTCCAAGAGGTGTGTGGCCCAACTTTTGAAAGAACCGCTAAGTGGAGAACTATTTGGTATTTTTCCTAAGCACTTTTCACCGTAATTGTCCTAAGGTTGGTCTCTGCATCCTTAAGCATACCAGAGTTTTCACAGACGAAACAGGCTGAGCCCCATTAATCTTGGCATTTCCAATAGTTGGTCCTAGAGACTACCAAGAAAGTGTTCTTTTAAGTATTATTGTGTTGTGGTTTCAGCATTATTTTCAGAACCCGAGCAGGGTTCTCGCATTAGCATAAGAATCCTGCCTGGTAGTTGAGATTTCATGGTGGGGTGTAAGTGCGGGGCTTCTGTCAGCCCTGCCTTTGATTTGTTTACCTCCAGAGTTGGAAAGTCCATATTTGCGTGAGATGGGAAAAGTGTGGATCGTGCTTCAGATTTCATCCTGACACTTTGAAATGACCAGTGTGTTGGTAATTATTTGCCATTTCCATGGCGTTTGGCCCCGTAATAGTCATGAGGTCGGTCTCTGCATCCTGAAGCCTATGATGCTTTTTGCAGAGAAACCTCTGCTGAGGCCCAGGTAACTTGCTGTTTCCCATAGCTGGCACAGGAGCCTTGGAAGATAGGATTGTTTTCAGTATTATTTCACCATTTTTTCACCACTGTTTCAAGAACGGGAGCCCTATTCAACCGTTAGCGGAAGAATCCTTCTTTGGAGATGAGATATTTTTCTGGGGTGGCAAGTGCAGGGCCTCTGTCAGTCCTGGGTTTGTTGGACTAGCGCCAGACATGAGAAGTGCGCCTTTGTGGGACAGGTGAATAGTGCGGATCCTGTTTCAGTCTAAAGACTGAAACAGGATCCGCACTTTTCACCGTTCCTTTCAGAATCATTTGATTCATCAGCTAGGAATGGCGATTGCTTCTCCAGACCAATCGAAGGCTAGGCCAAAGTAACTCAATCGTTCCAAGAGGTGTGTGGCCCAACTTTTGAAAGAACCGCTAAGTGGAGAACTATTTGGTATTTTTCCTAAGCACTTTTCACCGTAATTGTCCTAAGGTTGGTCTCTGCATCCTTAAGCATACCAGAGTTTTCACAGACGAAACAGGCTGAGCCCCATTAATCTTGGCATTTCCAATAGTTGGTCCTAGAGACTACCAAGAAAGTGTTCTTTTAAGTATTATTTAGTTGTGGTTTCAGCATTATTTTCAAAACCCGAGCAGGGTTCTCGCATTAGCATAAGAATCCTGCCTGGTAGTTGAGATTTCATGGTGGGGTGTAAGTGCGGTTCTTCTGTCAGCCCTGCCTTTGATTTGTTTACCTCCAGAGTTGGAAAGTGCATATTTGCGTGAGATGGGAAAAGTGTGGATCGTGCTTCAGATTTCATCCTGACACTTTGAAATGACCAGTGTGTTGGTAATTATTTGCCATTTCCATGGCGTTTGGCCCCGTAATAGTCATGAGGTCGGTCTCTGCATCCTGAAGCCTATGATGCTTTTTGCAGAGAAACCTCTGCTGAGGCCCAGGTAACTTGCTGTTTCCCATAGCTGGCACAGGAGCCTTGGAAGATAGGATTGTTTTCAGTATTATTTCACCATTTTTTGACCACTGTTTCAAGAACGGGAGCCCTTTTCAACCGTTAGCGGAAGAATCCTTCTTTGGAGATGAGATATTTTTCTGCGGTGGCAAGTGCAGGGCCTCTGTCAGTCCTGGGTTTGTTGGACTAGCGCCAGACATGAGAAGTGCGCCTTTGTGGGACAGGTGAATAGTGCGGATCCTGTTTCAGACTGAAACAGGATCCGCACTTTTCACCGTTCCTTTCAGAATCATTTGATTCATCAGCTAGGAATGGCGATTGCTTCTCCAGACCAATCGAAGGCTAGGCCAAAGTACCTCGATCTTTCCCAGAGGTGTGTGGCCCAACTTTTGAAAGAACCGCTAAGTGGAGAACTATTTGGTATTTTTCCGAAGCACTTTTCACCGTAATTGTCCTAAGGTTGGTCTCTGCATCCTTAAGCATACCAGAGTTTTCACAGACGAAACAGGCTGAGCCCCATTAACCTTGGCATTTCCAATAGTTGGTCCTAGAGACTACCAAGAAAGTGTTCTTTTAAGTATTATTTAGTTGTGGTTTCAGCATTATTTTCAGAACCCGAGCAGGGTTCTCGCATTAGCATAAGAATCCTGCCTGGTAGTTGAGATTTCATGGTGGGGTGTAAGTGCGGGGCTTCTGTCAGCCCTGCCTTTGATTTGTTTACCTCCAGAGTTGGAAAGTGCATATTTGCGTGAGATGGGAAAAGTGTGGATCGTGCTTCAGATTTCATCCTGACACTTTGAAATGACCAGTGTGTTGGTAATTATTTGCCATTTCCATGGCGTTTGGCCCCGTAATAGTCATGAGGTCGGTCTCTGCATCCTGAAGCCTATGATGCTTTTTGCAGAGAAACCTCTGCTGAGGCCCAGGTAACTTGCTGTTTCCCATAGCTGGCACAGGAGCCTTGGAAGATAGGATTGTTTTCAGTATTATTTCACCATTTTTTGACCACTGTTTCAAGAACGGGAGCCCTTTTCAACCGTTAGCGGAAGAATCCTTCTTTGGAGATGAGATATTTTTCTGGGGTGGCAAGTGCAGGGCCTCTGTCAGTCCTGGGTTTGTTGGACTAGCGCCAGACATGAGAAGTGCGCCTTTGTGGGACAGGTGAATAGTGCGGATCCTGTTTCAGTCTAAAGACTGAAACAGGATCCGCACTTTTCACCGTTCCTTTCAGAATCATTTGATTCATCAGCTAGGAATGGCGATTGCTTCTCCAGACCAATCGAAGGCTAGGCCAAAGTACCTCGATCTTTCCCAGAGGTGTGTGGCCCAACTTTTGAAAGAACCGCTAAGTGGAGAACTATTTGGTATTTTTCCGAAGCACTTTTCACCGTAATTGTCCTAAGGTTGGTCTCTGCATCCTTAAGCATACCAGAGTTTTCACAGACGAAACAGGCTGAGCCCCATTAACCTTGGCATTTCCAATAGTTGGTCCTAGAGACTACCAAGAAAGTGTTCTTTTAAGTATTATTTAGTTGTGGTTTCAGCATTATTTTCAGAACCCGAGCAGGGTTCTCGCATTAGCATAAGAATCCTGCCTGGTAGTTGAGATTTCATGGTGGGGTGTAAGTGCGGGGCTTCTGTCAGCCCTGCCTTTGATTTGTTTACCTCCAGAGTTGGAAAGTGCATATTTGCGTGAGATGGGAAAAGTGTGGATCGTGCTTCAGATTTCATCCTGACACTTTGAAATGACCAGTGTGTTGGTAATTATTTGCCATTTCCATGGCGTTTGGCCCCGTAATAGTCATGAGGTCGGTCTCTGCATCCTGAAGCCTATGATGCTTTTTGCAGAGAAACCTCTGCTGAGGCCCAGGTAACTTGCTGTTTCCCATAGCTGGCACAGGAGCCTTGGAAGATAGGATTGTTTTCAGTATTATTTCACCATTTTTTCACCACTGTTTCAAGAACGGGAGCCCTTTTCAACCGTTAGCGGAAGAATCCTTCTTTGGAGATGAGATATTTTTCTGGGGTGGCAAGTGCAGGGCCTCTGTCAGTCCTGGGTTTGTTGGACTAGCGCCAGACATGAGAAGTGCGCCTTTGTGGGACAGGTGAATAGTGCGGATCCTGTTTCAGTCTAAAGACTGAAACAGGATCCGCACTTTTCACCGTTCCTTTCAGAATCATTTGATTCATCAGCTAGGAATGGCGATTGCTTCTCCAGACCAATCGAAGGCTAGGCCAAAGTAACTCAATCGTTCCAAGAGGTGTGTGGCCCAACTTTTGAAAGAACCGCTAAGTGGAGAACTATTTGGTATTTTTCCGAAGCACTTTTCACCGTAATTGTCCTAAGGTTGGTCTCTGCATCCTTAAGCATACCAGAGTTTTCACAGACGAAACAGGCTGAGCCCCATTAATCTTGGCATTTCCAATAGTTGGTCCTAGAGACTACCAAGAAAGTGTTCTTTTAAGTATTATTGTGTTGTGGTTTCAGCATTATTTTCAGAACCCGAGCAGGGTTCTCGCATTAGCATAAGAATCCTGCCTGGTAGTTGAGATTTCATGGTGGGGTGTAAGTGCGGGGCTTCTGTCAGCCCTGCCTTTGATTTGTTTACCTCCAGAGTTGGAAAGTCCATATTTGCGTGAGATGGGAAAAGTGAGGATCGTGCTTCAGATTTCATCCTGACACTTTGAAATGACCAGTGTGTTGGTAATTATTTGCCATTTCCATGGCGTTTGGCCCCGTAATAGTCATGAGGTCGGTCTCTGTATCCTGAAGCCTATGATGCTTTTTGCAGAGAAACCTCTGCTGAGGCCCAGGTAACTTGCTGTTTCCCATAGCTGGCACAGGAGCCTTGGAAGATAGGATTGTTTTCAGTATTATTTCACCATTTTTTCACCACTGTTTCAAGAACGGGAGCCCTTTTCAACCGTTAGCGGAAGAATCCTTCTTTGGAGATGAGATATTTTTCTGGGGTGGCAAGTGCAGGGCCTCTGTCAGTCCTGGGTTTGTTGGACTAGCGCCAGACATGAGAAGTGCGCCTTTGTGGGACAGGTGAATAGTGCGGATCCTGTTTCAGTCTAAAGACTGAAACAGGATCCGCACTTTCCACCGTTCCTTTCAGAATCATTTGATTCATCAGCTAGGAATGGCGATTGCTTCTCCAGACCAATCGAAGGCTAGGCCAAAGTACCTCGATCTTTCCCAGAGGTGTGTGTCCCAACTTTTGAAAGAACCGCTAAGTGGAGAACTATTTGGTATTTTTCCGAAGCACTTTTCACCGTAATTGTCCTAAGGTTGGTCTCTGCATCCTTAAGCATACCAGAGTTTTGACAGACGAAACAGGCTGAGCCCCATTAATCTTGGCATTTCCAATAGTTGGTCCTAGAGACTACCAAGAAAGTGTTCTTTTAAGTATTATTTTGTTGTGGTTTCAGCATTATTTTCAGAACCCGAGCAGGGTTCTCGCATTAGCATAAGAATCCTGCCTGGTAGTTGAGATTTCATGGTGGGGTGTAAGTGCGGGGCTTCTGTCAGCCCTGCCTTTGATTTGTTTACCTCCAGAGTTGGAAAGTGCATATTTGCGTGAGATGGGAAAAGTGTGGATCGTGCTTCAGATTTCATCCTGACACTTTGAAATGACCAGTGTGTTGGTAATTATTTGCCATTTCCATGGCGTTTGGCCCCGTAATAGTCATGAGGTCGGTCTCTGCATCCTGAAGCCTATGATGCTTTTTGCAGAGAAACCTCTGCTGAGGCCCAGGTAACTTGCTGTTTCCCATAGCTGGCACAGGAGCCTTGGAAGATAGGATTGTTTTCAGTATTATTTCACCATTTTTTCACCACTGTTTCAAGAACGGGAGCCCTATTCAACCGTTAGCGGAAGAATCCTTCTTTGGAGATGAGATATTTTTCTGGGGTGGCAAGTGCAGGGCCTCTGTCAGTCCTGGGTTTGTTGGACTAGCGCCAGACATGAGAAGTGCGCCTTTGTGGGACAGGTGAATAGTGCGGATCCTGTTTCAGTCTAAAGACTGAAACAGGATCATCACTTTTCACCGTTCCTTTCAGAATCATTTGATTCATCAGCTAGGAATGGCGATTGCTTCTCCAGACCAATCGAAGGCTAGGCCAAAGTAACTCAATCGTTCCAAGAGGTGTGTGGCCCAACTTTTGAAAGAACCGCTAAGTGGAGAACTATTTGGTATTTTTCCGAAGCACTTTTCACCGTAATTGTCCTAAGGTTGGTCTCTGCATCCTTAAGCATACCAGAGTTTTCACAGACGAAACAGGCTGAGCCCCATTAATCTTGGCATTTCCAATAGTTGGTCCTAGAGACTACCAAGAAAGTGTTCTTTTAAGTATTATTTAGTTGTGGTTTCAGCATTATTTTCAGAACCCGAGCAGGGTTCTCGCATTAGCATAAGAATCCTGCCTGGTAGTTGAGATTTCATGGTGGGGTGTAAGTGCGGGGCTTCTGTCAGCCCTGCCTTTGATTTGTTTACCTCCAGAGTTGGAAAGTGCATATTTGCGTGAGATGGGAAAAGTGTGGATCGTGCTTCAGATTTCATCCTGACACTTTGAAATGACCAGTGTGTTGGTAATTATTTGCCATTTCCATGGCGTTTGGCCCCGTAATAGTCATGAGGTCGGTCTCTGCATCCTGAAGCCTATGATGCTTTTTGCAGAGAAACCTCTGCTGAGGCCCAGGTAACTTGCTGTTTCCCATAGCTGGCACAGGAGCCTTGGAAGATAGGATTGTTTTCAGTATTATTTCACCATTTTTTGACCACTGTTTCAAGAACGGGAGCCCTTTTCAACCGTTAGCGGAAGAATCCTTCTTTGGAGATGAGATATTTTTCTGGGGTGGCAAGTGCAGGGCCTCTGTCAGTCCTGGGTTTGTTGGACTAGCGCCAGACATGAGAAGTGCGCCTTTGTGGGACAGGTGAATAGTGCGGATCCTGTTTCAGTCTAAAGACTGAAACAGGATCCGCACTTTTCACCGTTCCTTTCAGAATCATTTGATTCATCAGCTAGGAATGGCGATTGCTTCTCCAGACCAATCGAAGGCTAGGCCAAAGTAACTCAATCGTTCCAAGAGGTGTGTGGCCCAACTTTTGAAAGAACCGCTAAGTGGAGAACTATTTGGTATTTTTCCGAAGCACTTTTCACCGTAATTGTCCTAAGGTTGGTCTCTGCATCCTTAAGCATACCAGACTTTTCACAGACGAAACAGGCTGAGCCCCATTAATCTTGGCATTTCCAATAGTTGGTCCTAGAGACTACCAAGAAAGTGTTCTTTTAAGTATTATTTTGTTGTGGTTTCAGCATTATTTTCAGAACCCGAGCAGGGTTCTCGCATTAGCATAAGAATCCTGCCTGGTAGTTGAGATTTCATGGTGGGGTGTAAGTGCGGGGCTTCTGTCAGCCCTGCCTTTGATTTGTTTACCTCCAGAGTTGGAAAGTGCATATTTGCGTGAGATGGGAAAAGTGTGGATCGTGCTTCAGATTTCATCCTGACACTTTGAAATGACCAGTGTGTTGGTAATTATTTGCCATTTCCATGGCGTTTGGCCCCGTAATAGTCATGAGGTCGGTCTCTGCATCCTGAAGCCTCTGATGCTTTTTGCAGAGAAACCTCTGCTGAGGCCCAGGTAACTTGCTGTTTCCCATAGCTGGCACAGGAGCCTTGGAAGATAGGATTGTTTTCAGTATTATTTCACCATTTTTTCACCACTGTTTCAAGAACGGGAGCCCTATTCAACCGTTAGCGGAAGAATCCTTCTTTGGAGATGAGATATTTTTCTGGGGTGGCAAGTGCAGGGCCTCTGTCAGTCCTGGGTTTGTTGGACTAGCGCCAGACATGAGAAGTGCGCCTTTGTGGGACAGGTGAATAGTGCGGATCCTGTTTCAGTCTAAAGACTGAAACAGGATCCGCACTTTTCACCGTTCCTTTCAGAATCATTTGATTCATCAGCTAGGAATGGCGATTGCTTCTCCAGACCAATCGAAGGCTAGGCCAAAGTAACTCAATCGTTCCAAGAGGTGTGTGGCCCAACTTTTGAAAGAACCGCTAAGTGGAGAACTATTTGGTATTTTTCCTAAGCACTTTTCACCGTAATTGTCCTAAGGTTGGTCTCTGCATCCTTAAGCATACCAGAGTTTTCACAGACGAAACAGGCTGAGCCCCATTAATCTTGGCATTTCCAATAGTTGGTCCTAGAGACTACCAAGAAAGTGTTCTTTTAAGTATTATTTAGTTGTGGTTTCAGCATTATTTTCAGAACCCGAGCAGGGTTCTCGCATTAGCATAAGAATCCTGCCTGGTAGTTGAGATTTCATGGTGGGGTGTAAGTGCGGGGCTTCTGTCAGCCCTGCCTTTGATTTGTTTACCTCCAGAGTTGGAAAGTGCATATTTGCGTGAGATGGGAAAAGTGTGGATCGTGCTTCAGATTTCATCCTGACACTTTGAAATGACCAGTGTGTTGGTAATTATTTGCCATTTCCATGGCGTTTGGCCCCGTAATAGTCATGAGGTCGGTCTCTGCATCCTGAAGCCTATGATGCTTTTTGCAGAGAAACCTCTGCTGAGGCCCAGGTAACTTGCTGTTTCCCATAGCTGGCACAGGAGCCTTGGAAGATAGGATTGTTTTCAGTATTATTTCACCATTTTTTCACCACTGTTTCAAGAACGGGAGACCTATTCAACCGTTAGCGGAAGAATCCTTCTTTGGAGATGAGATAATTTTCTGGGGTGGCAAGTGCAGGGCCTCTGTCAGTCCTGGGTTTGTTGGACTAGCGCCAGACATGAGAAGTGCGCCTTTGTGGGACAGGTGAATAGTGCGGATCCTGTTTCAGTCTAAAGACTGAAACAGGATCCGCACTTTTCACCGTTCCTTTCAGAATCATTTGATTCATCAGCTAGGAATGGCGATTGCTTCTCCAGACCAATCGAAGGCTAGGCCAAAGTAACTCAATCTTTCCAAGAGGTGTGTGGCCCAACTTTTGAAAGAACCGCTAAGTGTAGAACTATTTGGTTTTTTTTTCTAAGCACTTTTCACTGTAATTGTCCTAAGGTTGGTCTCTGCATCCTTAAGCATACCAGAGTTTTCACAGACGAAACAGGCTGAGGCCAAGTAATCTTGGCATTTCCAATAGTTGGTCCTAGAGACTACCAAGAAAGTGTTCTTTTAAGTATTACTCTGTTGTGGTTTCAGCATTATTTTCAGAACCCGCGCAGGGTTCTCGCATTAGCATAAGAATCCTGCCTGGTAGTTGAGATTTCATGGTGGGGTGTAAGTGCGGGGCTTCTGTCAGCCCTGCCTTTGATTTGTTTACCTCCAGAGTTGGAAAGTGCATATTTCCGTGAGATTGGAAAAGTGTGGATCGTGCTTCAGATTTCATCCTGACACTTTGAAATGACCAGTGTGTTGGTAATTATTTGCCATTTCCATGGAGTTTGGCACCGTAATAGTCATGAGGTCTGTCTCTGCATCCTGAAGCCTATGATGCTTTTTGCAGAGAAACCTCTGCTGAGGCCCAGGTAACTTGCTGTTTCCCATAGCTGGCACAGGAGCCTTGGAAGATAGGATTGTTTTCAGTATGATTTCACCATTTTTTCACCACTGTTTCAAGAACGGGACCCTTTTCAACCGTTAGCGGAAGAATCCTTCTTTGGAGATGAGATATTTTTCTGGGGTGGCAAGTGCAGGGCCTCTGTCAGTCCTGGGTTTGTTGGACTAGCGCCAGACATGAGAAGTGCGCCTTTGTGGGACAGGTGAATAGTGCGCATCCTGTTTCAGTCTAAAGACTGAAACAGGATCCGCACTTTTCACCGTTCCTTTCAGAATCATTTGATTCATCAGCTAGGAATGGCGATTGCTTCTCCAGACCAATCGAAGGCTAGGCCAAAGTAACTCGATCTTTCCAAGAGGTGTGTGGCCCAACTTTTGAAAGAACCGCTAAGTGGAGAACTATTTGGTATTTTTCCGAAGCACTTTTCACCGTAATTGTCCTAAGGTTGGTCTCTGCATCCTTAAGCATACCAGAGTTTTCACAGAAGAAACAGGCTGAGCCCCATTAAACTTGGCATTTCCAATAGTTGGTCCTAGAGACTACCAAGAAAGTGTTCTTTTAAGTATTATTCTGTTGTGGTTTCAGCATTATTTTCAGAACCCGAGCAGGGTTCTCGCATTAGCATAAGAATCCTGCCTGGTAGTTGAGATTTCATGGTGGGGTGTAAGTGCGGGGCTTCTGTCAGCCCTGCCTTTGATTTGTTTACCTCCAGAGTTGGAAAGTGCATATTTGCGTGAGATGGGAAAAGTGTGGATCGTGCTTCAGATTTCATCCTGACACTTTGAAATGACCAGTGTGTTGGTAATTATTTGCCATTTCCATGGCGTTTGGCACCGTAATAGTCATGAGGTCAGTCTCTGCATCCTGAACACTATGATGCTTTTTGCAGAGAAACCTCTGCTGAGGCCCAGGTAACTTGCTGTTTCCCATAGCTGGCACAGGAGCCTTGGAACATAGGATTGTTTTCAGTATTATTTCACCATTTTTTCACCACTGTTTCAAGAACGGGAGTCCTTATCAACCGTTAGCGGAAGAATCCTTCTTTGGAGATCAGATATTTTTCTGGGGTGGCAAGTGCAGTGCCTTTGTCAGTCCTGGGTTTGTTGGACTAGCGCCAGACATGAGAAGTGCGCCTTTGTGGGACAGGTGAATAGTGCGGATCTGTTTCAGTCTAAAGACTGAAACAGGATCCGCACTTTTCACCGTTCCTTTCAGAATCATTTGATTCATCAGCTAGGAATGGCGATTGCTTCTCCAGACCAATCGAAGGCTAGGCCAAAGTAACTCAATCGTTCCAAGAGGTGTGTGGCCCAACTTTTGAAAGAACCGCTAAGTGGAGAACTATTTGGTATTTTTCCGAAGCACTTTTCACCGTAATTGTCCTAAGGTTGGTCTCTGCATCCTTAAGCATACCAGAGTTTTCACAGACGAAACAGGCTGAGCCCCATTAATCTTGGCATTTCCAATAGTTGGTCCTAGAGACTACCAAGAAAGTGTTCTTTTAAGTATTATTCTGTTGTGGTTTCAGCATTATTTTCAGAACCCGAGCAGGGTTCTCGCATTAGCATAAGAATTCTGCCTGGTAGTTGAGATTTCATGGTGGGGTGTAAGTGCGGGGCTTCTGTCAGCCCTGCCTTTGATTTGTTTACCTCCAGAGTTGGAAAGTCCATATTTGCGTGAGATGGGAAAAGTGTGGATCGTGCTTCAGATTTCATCCTGACACTTTGAAATGACCAGTGTGTTGGTAATTATTTGCCATTTCCATGGCGTTTGGCACCGTAATAGTCATGAGGTCAGTCTCTGCATCCTGAACACTATGATGCTTTTTGCAGAGAAACCTCTGCTGAGGCCCAGGTAACTTGCTGTTTCCCATAGCTGGCACAGGAGCCTTGGAACATAGGATTGTTTTCAGTATTATTTCACCATTTTTTCACCACTGTTTCAAGAACGGGAGTCCTTATCAACCGTTAGCGGAAGAATCCTTCTTTGGAGATCAGATATTTTTCTGGGGTGGCAAGTGCAGTGCCTTTGTCAGTCCTGGGTTTGTTGGACTAGCGCCAGACATGAGAAGTGCGCCTTTGTGGGACAGGTGAATAGTGCGGATCTGTTTCAGTCTAAAGACTGAAACAGGATCCGCACTTTTCACCGTTCCTTTCAGAATCATTTGATTCATCAGCTAGGAATGGCGATTGCTTCTCCAGACCAATCGAAGGCTAGGCCAAAGTAACTCGATCTTTCCAAGAGGTGTGTGGCCCAACTTTTGAAAGAACCGCTAAGTGGAGAACTATTTGGTATTTTTCCGAAGCACTTTTCACCGTAATTGTCCTAAGGTTGGTCTCTGCATCCTTAAGCATACCAGAGTTTTCACAGACGAAACAGGCTGAGCCCCATTAATCTTGGCATTTCCAATAGTTGGTCCTAGAGACTACCAAGAAAGTGTTCTTTTAAGTATTATTCTGTTGTGGTTTCAGCATTATTTTCAGAACCCGAGCAGGGTTCTCGCATTAGCATAAGAATTCTGCCTGGTAGTTGAGATTTCATGGTGGGGTGTAAGTGCGGGGCTTCTGTCAGCCCTGCCTTTGATTTGTTTACCTCCAGAGTTGGAAAGTCCATATTTGCGTGAGATGGGAAAAGTGTGGATCGTGCTTCAGATTTCATCCTGACACTTTGAAATGACCAGTGTGTTGGTAATTGTTTGCCATTTCCATGGCGTTTTGCACCGTAATAGTCATGAGGTCGGTCTCTGCATCCTGAAGCCTATGATGCTTTTTGCAGAGAAACCTCTGCTGAGGCCCAGGTAACTTGCTGTTTCCCATAGCTGGCACAGGAGCCTTGGAAGATAGGATTGTTTTCAGTATTATTTCACCATTTTTTCACCACTGTTTCAAGAACGGGAGCCCTTTTCAACCGTTAGCGGAAGAATCCTTCTTTGGAGATGAGATATTTTTCTGGGGTGGCAAGTGCAGATCCTCTGTCAGTCCTGGGTTTGTTGGACTAGCGCCAGACATGAGAAGTGCGCCTTTGTGGGACAGGTGAATAGTGCGGATCCTGTTTCAGTCTAAAGACTGAAACAGGATCCGAACTTTTCACCGTTCCTTTCAGAATCATTTGATTCATCAGCTAGGAATGGCGATTGCTTCTCGAGACCAATCGAAGGCTAGGCCAAAGTAACTCGATCTTTCCAAGAGGTGTGTGGCCCAACTTTTGAAAGAACCGCTAAGTGGAGAACTATTTGGTATTTTTCCGAAGCACTTTTCACCGTAATTGTCCTAAGGTTGGTCTCTGCATCCTTAAGCATACCAGAGTTTTCACAGACGAAACAGGCTGAGCCCCATTAAACTTGGCATTTCCAATACTTGGTCCTAGAGACTACCAAGAAAGTGTTCTTTTAAGTATTATTCTGTTGTGGTTTCAGCATTATTTTCAGAACCCGAGCAGGATTCTCGCATTAGCATAAGAATCCTGCCTGGTAGTTGAGATTTCATGGTGGGGTGTAAGTGCGGGGCTTCTGTCAGCCCTGCCTTTGATTTGTTTACCTCCAGAGTTGGAAAGTGCATATTTGCGTGAGATGGGAAAAGTGTGGATCGTGCTTCAGATTTCATCCTGACACTTTGAAATGACCAGTGTGTTGGTAATTATTTGCCATTTCCATGGCGTTTGGCCCCGTAATACTCATGAGGTCGGTCTCTGCATCCTGAAGACTATGATGCTTTTTGCAGAGAAACCTCTGCTGAGGCCCAGGTAACTTGCTATTTCCCATAGCTGGCACAGGAGCCTTGGAAGATAGGATTGTTTTCAGTATTATTTCACCATTTTTTCACCACTGTTTCAAGAACGGGAGTCCTTATCAACCGTTAGCGGAAGATTCCTTCTTTGGAGATCAGATATTTTCCTGGGGTGGCAAGTGCAGTGCCTTTGTCAGTCCTGGGTTTGTTGGACTAGCGCCAGACATGAGAAGTGCGCCTTTGTGGGACAGGTGAATAGTGCGGATCTGTTTCAGTCTAAAGACTGAAACAGGATCCGCACTTTTCACCGTTCCTTTCAGAATCATTTGATTCATCAGCTAGGAATGGCGATTGCTTCTCCAGACCAATCGAAGGCTAGGCCTAAGTACCTCGATCTTTCCAAGAGGTGTGTGGCCCAACTTTTGAAAGAACCGCTAAGTGGAGAACTATTTGGTATTTTTCCGAAGCACTTTTCACCGTAATTGTCCTAAGGTTGGTCTCTGCATCCTTAAGCATACCAGAGTTTTCACAGACGAAACAGGCTGAGGCCCATTAATCTTGGCATTTCCAATAGTTGGTCCTAGAGACTAGCAAGAAAGTGTTCTTTTAAGTATTATTCCGTTGTGGTTTCAGCATTATTTTCAGAACCCGAGCAGGGTTCTCGCATTAGCATAAGAATCCTGCCTGGTAGTTGAGATTTCATGGTGGGGTGTAAGTGCGGGGCTTCTGTCAGCCCTGCCTTTGATTTGTTTACCTCCAGAGTTGGAAAGTGCATATTTGCGTGAGATGGGAAAAGTGTGGATCGTGCTTCAGATTTCATCCTGACACTTTGAAATGACCAGTGTGTTGGTAATTATTTGCCATTTCCATGGCGTTTGGCACCGTAATAGTCATGAGGTCGGTCTCTGCATCCTGAAGCCTATGATGCTTTTTGCAGAGAAACCTCTGCTGAGGCCCAGGTAACTTGCTCTTTCCCATAGCTGGCACAGGAGCCTTGGAAGATAGGATTGTTTTCAGTATTATTTCACCATTTTTTCACCACTGTTTCAAGAACGGGAGCCCTTTTCAACCGTTAGCGGAAGAATCCTTCTTTGGAGATGAGATATTTTTCTGGGGTGGCAAGTGCAGGGCCTCTGTCAGTCCTGGGTTTGTTGGACTAGCGCCAGACATGAGAAGTGCGCCTTTGTGGGACAGGTGAATAGTGCGGATCCTGTTTCAGTCTAAAGACTGAAACAGGATCCGCACTTTCCACCGTTCCTTTCAGAATCATTTGATTCATCAGCTAGGAATGGCGATTGCTTCTGCAGACCAATCGAAGGCTAGGCCAAAGTACCTCGATCTTTCCCAGAGGTGTGTGTCCCAACTTTTGAAAGAACCGCTAAGTGGAGAACTATTTGGTATTTTTCCGAAGCACTTTTCACCGTAATTGTCCTAAGGTTGGTCTCTGCATCCTTAAGCATACCAGAGTTTTCACAGACGAAACAGGCTGAGCCCCATTAATCTTGGCATTTCCAATAGTTGGTCCTAGAGACTACCAAGAAAGTGTTCTTTTAAGTATTATTTTGTTGTGGTTTCAGCATTATTTTCAGAACCCGAGCAGGGTTCTCGCATTAGCATAAGAATCCTGCCTGGTAGTTGAGATTTCATGGTGGGGTGTAAGTGCGGGGCTTCTGTCAGCCCTGCCTTTGATTTGTTTACCTCCAGAGTTGGAAAGTGCATATTTGCGTGAGATGGGAAAAGTGTGGATCGTGCTTCAGATTTCATCCTGACACTTTGAAATGACCAGTGTGTTGGTAATTATTTGCCATTTCCATGGCGTTTGGCCCCGTAATAGTCATGAGGTCGGTCTCTGCATCCTGAAGCCTATGATGCTTTTTGCAGAGAAACCTCTGCTGAGGCCCAGGTAACTTGCTGTTTCCCATAGCTGGCACAGGAGCCTTGGAAGATAGGATTGTTTTCAGTATTATTTCACCATTTTTTCACCACTGTTTCAAGAACGGGAGCCCTATTCAACCGTTAGCGGAAGAATCCTTCTTTGGAGATGAGATATTTTTCTGGGGTGGCAAGTGCAGGGCCTCTGTCAGTCCTGGGTTTGTTGGACTAGCGCCAGACATGAGAAGTGCGCCTTTGTGGGACAGGTGAATAGTGCGGATCCTGTTTCAGTCTAAAGACTGAAACAGGATCCGCACTTTTCACCGTTCCTTTCAGAATCATTTGATTCATCAGCTAGGAATGGCGATTGCTTCTCCAGACCAATCGAAGGCTAGGCCAAAGTAACTCAATCGTTCCAAGAGGTGTGTGGCCCAACCTTTGAAAGAACCGCTAAGTGGAGAACTATTTGGTTTTTTTTTCTAAGCACTTTTCACCGTAATTGTCCTAAGGTTGGTCTCTGCATCCTTAAGCATACCAGAGTTTTCACAGACGAAACAGGCTGAGGCCAAGTAATCTTGGCATTTCCAATAGTTGGTCCTAGAGACTACCAAGAAAGTGTTCTTTTAAGTATTACTCTGTTGTGGTTTCAGCATTATTTTCAGAACCCGAGCAGGGTTCTCGCATTAGCATAAGAATCCTGCCTGGTAGTTGAGATTTCATGGTGGGGTGTAAGTGCGGGGCTTCTGTCAGCCCTGCCTTTGATATGTTTACCTCCAGAGTTGGAAAGTGCATATTTCCGTGAGATGGGAAAAGTGTGGATCGTGCTTCAGATTTCATCCAGACACTTTGAAATGACCAGTGTGTTGGTAATTATTTGCCATTTCCATGGAGTTTGGCACCGTAATAGTCATGAGGTCTGTCTCTGCATCCTGAAGCCTATGATGCTTTTTGCAGAGAAACCTCTGCTGAGGCCCAGGTAACTTGCTATTTCCCATAGCTGGCACAGGAGCCTTGGAAGATAGGATTGTTTTCAGTATGATTTCACCATTTTTTCACCACTGTTTCAAGAACGGGACCCTTTTCAACCATTAGCGGAAGAATCCTTCTTTGGAGATGAGATATTTTTCTGGGGTGGCAAGTGCAGGGCCTCTGTCAGTCCTGGGTTTGTTGGACTAGCGCCAGACATGAGAAGTGCACCTTTGTGGGACAGGTGAATAGTGCGGATCCTGTTTCAGTCTAAAGACTGAAACAGGATCCGCACTTTTCACCGTTCCTTTCAGAATCATTTGATTCATGAGCTAGGAATGGCGATTGCTTCTCCAGACCAATCGAAGGCTAGGCCAAAGTAACTCGATCTTTCCAAGAGGTGTGTGGCCCAACTTTTGAAAGAACCGCTAAGTGGAGAACTATTTGGTATTTTTCCGAAGCACTTTTCACCGTAATTGTCCTAAGGTTGGTCTCTGCATCCTTAAGCATACCAGAGTTTTCACAGAAGAAACAGGCTGAGCCCCATTAAACTTGGCATTTCCAATAGTTGGTCCTAGAGACTACCAAGAAAGTGTTCTTTTAAGTATTATTCTGCTGTGGTTTCAGCATTATTTTCAGAACCCGAGCAGGGTTCTCGCATTAGCATAAGAATCCTGCCTGGTAGTTGAGATTTCATGGTGGGGTGTAAGTGCGGGGCTTCTGTCAGCCCTGCCTTTGATTTGTTTACCTCCAGAGTTGGAAAGTGCATATTTGCGTGAGATGGGAAAAGTGTGGATCGTGCTTCAGATTTCATCCTGACACTTTGAAATGACCAGTGTGTTGGTAATTATTTGCCATTTCCATGGCGTTTGGCACCGTAATAGTCATGAGGTCGGTCTCTGCATCCTGAAGCCTATGATGCTTTTTGCAGAGAAACCTCTGCTGAGGCCCAGGTAACTTGCTGTTTCCCATAGCTGGCACAGGAGCCTTGGAACATAGGATTGTTTTCAGTATTATTTCACCATTTTTTCACCACTGTTTCAAGAACGGGAGTCCTTATCAACCGTTAGCGGAAGAATCCTTCTTTGGAGATCAGATATTTTTCTGGGGTGGCAAGTGCAGTGCCTTTGTCAGTCCTGGGTTTGTTGGACTAGCGCCAGACATGAGAAGTGCGCCTTTGTGGGACAGGTGAATAGTGCGGATCTGTTTCAGTCTAAAGACTGAAACAGGATCCGCACTTTTCACCGTTCCTTTCAGAATCATTTCATTCATCAGCTAGGAATGGCGATTGCTTCTCCAGACCAATCGAAGGCTAGGCCAAAGTAACTCGATCTTTCCAAGAGGTGTGTGGCCCAA
This sequence comes from Lemur catta, assembly GCF_020740605.2. NCBI lineage: Eukaryota > Metazoa > Chordata > Mammalia > Primates > Lemuridae > Lemur > Lemur catta. The sequence goes on along the minus strand of NC_059132.1, from coordinate 81,339,740 downwards.
CTTTTGAAAGAACCGCTAAGTGGAGAACTATTTGGTATTTTTCCGAAGCACTTTTCACCGTAATTGTCCTAAGGTTGGTCTCTGCATCCTTAAGCATACCAGAGTTTTCACAGACGAAACAGGCTGAGGCCCATTAATCTTGGCATTTCCAATAGTTGGTCCTAGAGACTACCAAGAAAGTGTTCTTTTAAGTATTATTCTGTTGTGGTTTCAGCATTATTTTCAGAACCCGAGCAGGGTTCTCGCATTAGCATAAGAATTCTGCCTGGTAGTTGAGATTTCATGGTGGGGTGTAAGTGCGGGGCTTCTGTCAGCCCTGCCTTTGATTTGTTTACCTCCAGAGTTGGAAAGTCCATATTTGCGTGAGATGGGAAAAGTGTGGATCGTGCTTCAGATTTCATCCTGACACTTTGAAATGACCAGTGTGTTGGTAATTGTTTGCCATTTCCATGGCGTTTTGCACCGTAATAGTCATGAGGTCGGTCTCTGCATCCTGAAGCCTATGATGCTTTTTGCAGAGAAACCTCTGCTGAGGCCCAGGTAACTTGCTATTTCCCATAGCTGGCACAGGAGCCTTGGAAGATAGGATTGTTTTCAGTATTATTTCACCATTTTTTGACCACTGTTTCAAGAACGGGAGCCCTTTTCAACCGTTAGCGGAAGAATCCTTCTTTGGAGATGAGATATTTTTCTGGGGTGGCAAGTGCAGGGCCTCTGTCAGTCCTGGGTTTGTTGGACTAGCGCCAGACATGAGAAGTACGCCTTTGTGGGACAGGTGAATAGTGCGGATCCTGTTTCAGTCTTTAGACTGAAACAGGATCCGCACTTTTCACCGTTCCTTTCAGAATCATTTGATTCATCAGCTAGGAATGGCGATTGCTTCTCCAGACCAATCGAAGGCTAGGCCAAAGTACCTCGATCTTTCCTAGAGGTGTGTGGCCCAACTTTTGAAAGAACCGCTAAGTGGAGAACTATTTGGTATTTTTCCGAAGCACTTTTCACCGTAATTGTCCTAAGGTTGGTCTCTGCATCCTTAAGCATACCAGAGTTTTCACAGACGAAACAGGCTGAGCCCCATTAAACTTGGCATTTCCAATAGTTGGTCCTAGAGACTACCAAGAAAGTGTTCTTTTAAGTATTATTCTGTTGTGGTTTCAGCATTATTTTCAGAACCCGAGCAGGGTTCTCCCATTAGCATAAGAATCCTGCCTGGTAGTTGAGATTTCATGGTGGGGTGTAAGTGCGGGGCTTCTGTCAGCCCTGCCTTTGATTTGTTTACCTCCAGAGTTGGAAAGTGCATATTTGCGTGAGATGGGAAAAGTGTGGATCGTGCTTCAGATTTCATCCTGACACTTTGAAATGACCAGTGTGTTGGTAGTTATTTGCACTTTCCATAGCGTTTGGCACCGAAATAGTCATGAGGTCGGTCTCTGCATCTTGAAGCCTATGATGCTTTTTGCAGAGAAACCTCTGCTGAGGCCCAGGTAACTTGCTATTTCCCATGGCTGGAACAGGAGGCTTGGAAGATAGGATTGTTTTCAGTATTATTTCATCATTTTTTCACCACTGTTTCAAGAACGGGAGCCCTTTTGAACCGTTAGAGGAAGAATCCTTCTTTGGAGATGAGATATTTTTCTGGGGTGGCAAGTGCAGGGCCTCTGTCAGTCCTGGGTGTGTTGGACTAGCGCCAGACATGAGAAGTGCGCCTTTGTGGGACAGGTGAATAGTGCGGATCCTGTTTCAGTCTGAAGACTGAAACAGGATCCGCACTTTTCACAGTTCCTTTCAGAATCATTTGATTCATCAGCTAGGAATGGCGATTGCTTCTCCAGACCAATCGAAGGCTAGGCCAAAGTAACTCGATCTTTCCAAGAGGTGTGTGGCCCAACTTTTGAAAGAACCGGTAAGTGGAGAACTATTTGGTATTTTTCCTAAGCACTTTTCACTTTAATTGTCCTAAGGTTGGTCTCTGCATCCTTAAGCATACCAGAGTTTTCACAGACGAAACAGGCTGAGGCCCATTAATCTTGGCATTTCCAATAGTTGGTCCTAGAGACTAGCAAGAAAGTGTTCTTTTAAGTATTATTCTGTTGTGGTTTCAGCATTATTTTCAGAACCCGAGCAGGGTTCTCCCATTAGCATAAGAATCCTACCTGGTAGTTGAGATTTCATGGTGGGGTGTAAGTGCGGGTTTTCGGTCAGCCCTGCCTTTGATTTGTTTACCTCCAGAGTTGGAAAGTGCATATTTGCGTGAGATGGGTAATTTAGTGGATCGTGCTTCAGATTTCATCCTGACACTTTGAAATGACCAGTGTGTTGGTAGTTATTTGCCCTTTCCATGGCGTTTGGCACCGTAATAGTCATGAGGTCGGTTTCTGCATCTTGAAGCCTATTATGCTTTTTGCAGAGAAACCTCTGCTGAAGGCAGGTAACTTGCTATTTCCCATAGCTGGCACAGGAGCCTTGGAAGATAGGATTGTTTTCAGTATTATTTCACCATATTTTCACCACTGTTTCAAGAACGGGAGCCCTTTTCAACCGTTATCGGAAGAATCCTTCTTTGGAGATGAGGTATTTTTCTGGGGTGGCAAGTGCAGGGCCTCTGTCAGTCCTGGGTTTGTTGCACTAGCGCCAGACATGAGAAGTGCGCCTTTGTGGGACAGGTGAATAGTGCAGATCCTGTTTCAGTCTAAAGACTGAAACGTGATCCGCACTTTTCACCGTTCCTTTCAGAATCATTTGATTCATCACCTAGGAATGGCGATTGCTTCTCCAGAACAATCGAAGGCTAGACCAAAGTAACTCGATCTTTCCAAGAGGTGTGTGGCCCAACTTTTGAAAGAACCGCTAAGTGGAGAACTATTTGGTATTTTTCCGAAGCACTTTTCACCGTACTTGTCCTAAGGTTGGTCTCTGCATCCTTAAGCATACCAGAGTTTTCACACACGAAACAGGCTGAGGCCCATTAATCTTGGCATTTCCAATAGTTGGTCCTAGAGACTAGCAAGAAAGTGTTCTTTTAAGTATTATTCTGTTGTGGTTTCAGCATTATTTTCAGAACCCGAGCAGGGTTCTCGCATTAGCATAAGAATCCTGCCTGGTAGTTGAGATTTCATGGTGGGGTGTAAGTGCGGGGCTTCTGTCAGCCCTGCCTTTGATTTGTTTACCTCCAGAGTTGGAAAGTGCATATTTGCGTGAGATGGGAAAAGTGTGGATCGTGCTTCAGATTTCATCCTGACACTTTGAAATGACCAGTGTGTTGGTAATTATTTGCCATTCCGATGGCGTTTGGCACCGTAATAGTCATGAGGTCGGTCTCTGCATCCTGAAGCCTATGATGCTTTTTGCAGAGAAACCTCTGCTGAGGCCCAGGTAACTTGCTATTTCCCATAGCTGGCACAGGAGCCTTGGAAGATAGGATTGTTTTCAGTATTATTTCACCATTTTTTCACCACTGTTTCAAGAACGGGAGCACTTTTCAACCGTTATCGGAAGAATCCTTCTTTGGAGATGAGATATTTTTCTGGGGTGGCAAGTGCAGGGCCTCTGTCAGTCCTGGGTTTGTTGGACTAGCGCCAGACATGAGAAGTACGCCTTTGTGGGACAGGTGAATAGTGCGGATCCTGTTTCAGTCTAAAGACTGAAACAGGATCCACACTTTTCACCGTTCCTTTCAGAATCATTTGATTCATCAGCTAGGAATGGCGATTGCTTCACCAGACCAATCGAAGGCTAGGCCAAAGTAACTCGATCTTTCCAAGAGGTGTGTGGCCCAACTTTTGAAAGAACCGCTAAGTGGAGAACTATTTGGTATTTTTCCGAGGCACTTTTCACCGTAATTGTCATAAGGTTGGTCTCTGCATCCTTAAGCATACCAGTGTCTTCACAGACGAAACAGGCTGAGGCCCAGTAATCTTGGCATTTCCAATAGTTGGTCTTAGAGACTACCAAGAAAGTGTTCTTTTAAGTATTATACCTTTGTGGTTTCAGCATTATTTTCAGTACCCGAGCAGGGTTCTCGCATTAGCATAAGAATCCTGCCTGGTAGTTGAGATTTCATGGTGGGGTGTAAGTGCGGGGCTTCTGTCAGCCCTGCCTTTGATTTGTTTACCTCCAGAGTTGGAATGTGCATAGTTGCGTGAGATGGGAAAAGTGTGGATCGTGCTTCAGATTTCATCCTGACACTTTGAAATGACCAGTGTGTTGGTAATTATTTGCCATTTCCATGGCGTTTGGCCCCGTAATAGTCATGAGGTCGGTCTCTGCATCCTGAAGCCTATGATGCTTTTTGCAGAGAAACCTCTGCTGAGGCCCAGGTAACTTGCTATTTCCCATAGCTGGCACAGGAGCCTTGGAAGATAGGATAGTTTTCAGTATTATTTCACCATTTTTTCACCACTGTTTCAAGAACGGGAGCCCTTTTCAACCGTTATCGGAAGAATCCTTCTTTGGAGATGAGATATTTTTCTGGGGTGGCAAGTGCAGTGCCTCTGTCAGTCCTGGGTTTGTTGGACTAGCGCCAGACATGAGAATTGCGCCTTTGTGGGACAGGTGAATAGTGCGGATCCTGTTTCAGTCTAAAGACTGAAACAGGATCCGCACTTTTCACCGTTCCTTTCAGAATCATTTGATTCATCAGCTAGGAATGGCGATTGCTTCTCCAGACCAATCGAAGGCTAGGCCTAAGTACCTCGATCTTTCCAAGAGGTGTGTGGCCCAACCTTTGAAAGAACCGCTAAGTGGAGAACTATTTGGTATTTTTCCGAAGCACTTTTCACCGTAGTTGTCATAAGGTTGGTCTCTGCATCCTTAAGCATACGAGAATTTTCACAGACGAAACAGGCTGAGGCCCAGTAATCTTGGCATTTCCAATAGTTTGTCCTAGAGACTACCAAGAAAGTGTTCTTTTAAGTATTATTCCGTTGTGGTTTCAGCATTATTTTCAGAACCCGAGCAGGGTTCTCGCATTAGCATAAGAATCCTGCCTGGTAGTTGAGATTTCATGGTGGGGTGTAAGTGCGGGGCTTCTGTCAGCCCTGCCTTTGATTTGTTTACCTCCAGAGTTGGAAAGTGCATATTTGCGTGAGATGGGTAATTTAGTGGATCGTGCTTCAGATTTCATCCTGACACTTTGAAATGACCAGTGTGTTGGTAGTTATTTGCCCTTTCCATGGCGTTTGGCACCGTAATAGTCATGAGGTCGGTCTCTGCATCTTGAAGCCTATGATGCTTTTTGCAGAGAAACCTCTGCTGAGGCCCAGGTAACTTGCTATTTCCCATAGCTGGCACAGGAGCCTTGGAAGATAGGATTGTTTTCAGTATTATTTCATCATTTTTTCACCACTGTTTCAAGAACGGGAGCCCTTTTCAACCGTTAGAGGAAGAATCCTTCTTTGGAGATGAGATATTTTTCTGGGGTGGCAAGTGCAGGGCCTCTGTCAGTCCTTGGTTTGTTGCACTAGCGCCAGACATGAGAAGTGCGCCTTTGTGGGACAGGTGAATAGTGCGGATCCTGTTTCAGTCTAAAGACTGAAACAGGATCCGCACTTTTCACCGTTCCTTTCAGAATCATTTGATTCATCAGCTAGGAATGGCGATTGCTTCTCCAGACCAATCGAAGGCTAGGCCAAAGTAACTCGATCTTTCCAAGAGGTGTGTGGCCCAACTTTTGAAAGAACCGCTAAGTGGAGAACTATTTGGTATTTTTCCTAAGCACTTTTCACCGTAATTGTCCTAAGGTTGGTCTCTGCATCCTTAAGCATACCAGAGTTTTCACAGACGAAACAGGCTGAGGCCCATTAATCTTGGCATTTCCAATAGTTGGTCCTAGAGAATAGCAAGAAAGTGTTCTTTTAAGTATTATTCTGTTGTGGTTTCAGCATTATTTTCAGAACCCGAGCAGGGTTCTCGCATTAGCATAAGAATCCTGCCTGGTAGTTGAGATTTCATGGTGGGGTGTAAGTGCGGGGCTTCTGTCAGCCCTGCCTTTGATTTGTTTACCTCCAGAGTTGGAAAGTGCATATTTGCGTGAGATGGGTAATTTAGTGGATCGTGCTTCAGATTTCATCCTGACACTTTGAAATGACCAGTGTGTTGGTAGTTATTTGCCCTTTCCATGGCGTTTGGCACCGTAATAGTCATGAGGTCGGTCTCTGCATCTTGAAGCCTATGATGCTTTTTGCAGAGAAACCTCTGCTGAGGCCCAGGTAACTTGCTATTTCCCATAGCTGGCACAGGAGCCTTGGAAGATAGGATTGTTTTCAGTATTATTTCATCATTTTTTCACCACTGTTTCAAGAACGGGAGCCCTTTTCAACCGTTAGAGGAAGAATCCTTCTTTGGAGATGAGATATTTTTCTGGGGTGGCAAGTGCAGGGCCTCTGTCAGTCCTCGGTTTGTTGGACTAGCGCCAGACATGAGAAGTGCGCCTTTGTGGGACAGGTGAATAGTGCGGATCCTGTTTCAGTCTGAAGACTGAAACAGGATCCGCACTTTTCACCGTTCCTTTCAGAATCATTTGATTCATCAGCTAGGAATGGCGATTGCTTCTCCAGACCAATCGAAGGCTAGGCCTAAGTACCTCGATCTTTCCAAGAGGTGTGTGGCCCAACCTTTGAAAGAACCGCTAAGTGGAGAACTATTTGGTATTTTTCCGAAGCACTTTTCACCGTAGTTGTCATAAGGTTGGTCTCTGCATCCTTAAGCATACGAGAATTTTCACAGACGAAACAGGCTGAGGCCCAGTAATCTTGGCATTTCCAATAGTTTGTCCTAGAGACTACCAAGAAAGTGTTCTTATAAGTATTATTCCGTTGTGGTTTCAGCATTATTTTCAGAACCCGAGCAGGGTTCTCACATTAGCATAAGAATCCTGCCTGGTAGTTGAGATTTCTGGGTGGGGTATAAGTTGGGGGATTCTGTCAGTCCTGCCTTTGATTTGTTTACCTCCAGAGTTGTAAAGTGCATATTTGCGTGAGATGGGAAAAGTGTGGATCGTGCTTCAGATTTCATCCTGACACTTTGAAATGACCAGTGTGTTGGTAATTATTTGCCATTCCGATGGCGTTTGGCACCGTAATAGTCATGAGGTCGGTCTCTGCATCCTGAAGCCTATGATGCTTTTTGCAGAGAAACCTCTGCTGAGGCCCAGGTAACTTGCTATTTCCCATAGGTGGCACAGGAGCCTTGGAAGATAGGATTGTTTTCAGTATTATTTCACCATTTTTTCACCACTGTTTCAAGAACGGGAGCCCTTTTCAACCGTTATCGGAAGAATCCTTCTTTGGAGATGAGATATTTTTCTGGGGTGGCAAGTGCAGGGCCTCTGTCAGTCCTGGGTTTGTTGGACTAGCGCCAGACATGAGAAGTACGCCTTTGTGGGACAGGTGAATAGTGCGGATCCTGTTTCAGTCTAAAGACTGAAACAGGATCCACACTTTTCACCGTTCCTTTCAGAATCATTTGATTCATCAGCTAGGAATGGCGATTGCTTCACCAGACCAATCGAAGGCTAGGCCAAAGTAACTCGATCTTTCCAAGAGGTGTGTGGCCCAACTTTTGAAAGAACCGCTACGTGGAGAACTATTTGGTATTTTTCCGAGGCACTTTTAACCGTAATTGTCCTAAGGTTGGTCTCTGCATCCTTAAGCATACCAGTGTCTTCACAGACGAAACAGGCTGAGGCCCAGTAATCTTGGCATTTCCAATAGTTGGTCTTAGAGACTACCAAGAAAGTGTTCTTTTAAGTATTATACCTTTGTGGTTTCAGCATTATTTTCAGTACCCGAGCAGGGTTCTCGCATTAGCATAAGAATCCTGCCTGGTAGTTGAGATTTCATGGTGGGGTGTAAGTGCGGGGCTTCTGTGAACCCTGCCTTTGATTTGTTTACCTCCAGTGTTGGAAAGTGCATAGTTGCGTGAGATTGGAAAAGTGTGGATCGTGCTTCAGATTTCATCCTGACACTTTGAAATGACCAGTGTGTTGGTAATTATTTGCCATTTCCATGGCGTTTGGCCCCGTAATAGTCATGAGGTCGGTCTCTGCATCCTGAAGCCTATGATGCTTTTTGCAGAGAAACCTCTGCTGAGGCCCAGGTAACTTGCTATTTCCCATAGCTGGCACAGGAGCCTTGGAAGATAGGATTGTTTTCAGTATTATTTCATCATTTTTTCACCACTGTTTCAAGAACGGGAGCCCTTTTCAACCGTTAGAGGAAGAATCCTTCTTTGGAGATGAGATATTTTTCTGGGGTGGCAAGTGCAGATCCTCTGTCAGTCCTGGGTTTGTTGCACTAGCGCCAGACATGAGAAGTGCGCCTTTGTGGGACAGGTGAATAGTGCGCATCCTGTTTCAGTCTAAAGACTGAAACAGGATCCGCACTTTTCACCGTTCCTTTCAGAATCATTTGATTCATCAGCTAGGAATGGCGATTGCTTCTCCAGACCAATCGAAGGCTAGGCCAAAGTAACTCGATCTTTCCAAGAGGTGTGTGGCCCAACTTTTGAAAGAACCGCTAAGTGGAGAACTATTTGGTATTTTTCCGAAGCACTTTTCACCGTAATTGTCCTAAGGTTGGTCTCTGCATCCTAAAGCATACCAGAGTTTTCACAGACGAAACAGGATGAGGCCCATTAATCTTGGCATTTCCAATAGTTGGTCCTAGAGAATAGCAAGAAAGTGTTCTTTTAAGTATTATTCTGTTGTGGTTTCAGCATTATTTTCAGAACCCGAGCAGGGTTCTCGCATTAGCATAAGAATCCTGCCTGGTAGTTGAGCTTTCATGGTGGGGTGTAAGTGCGGGGCTTCTGTCAGCCCTGCCTTTGATTTGTTTACCTCCAGAGTTGGAAAGTGCATATTTGCGTGAGATGGGTAATTTAGTGGATCGTGCTTCAGATTTCATCCTGACACTTTGAAATGACCAGTGTGTTGGTAGTTATTTGCCCTTTCCATGGCGATTGGCACCGTAATAGTCATGAGGTCGGTCTCTGCATCTTGAAGCCTATGATGCTTTTTGCAGAGAAACCTCTGCTGAGGCCCAGGTAACTTGCTATTTCCCATAGCTGGCACAGGAGCCTTGGAAGATAGGATTGTTTTCAGTATTATTTCATCATTTTTTCACCACTGTTTCAAGAACGGGAGCCCTTTTCAACCGTTATCGGAAGAATCCTTCTTTGGAGATGAGATATTTTTCTGGGGTGGCAAGTGCAGGGCCTCTGTCAGTCCTGGGTTTGTTGCACTAGCGCCAGACATAAGAAGTGCGCCTTTGTGGGACAGGTGAATAGTGCGGATCCTGTTTCAGTCTAAAGACTGAAACAGGATCCGCACTTTTCACCGTTCCTTTCAGAATCATTTGATTCATCAGTTAGGAACGGCGATTGCTTCTCCAGACCAATCGAAGGATAGACCAAAGTAACTCAATCTTTCCAAGAGGTGTGTGGCCCAACTTTTGAAAGAACCGCTAAGTGGAGAACTATTTGGTATTTTTCCGAAGCACTTTTCACCGTAATTGTCCTAAGGTTGGTCTCTGCATCCTTAAGCATACCAGAGTTTTCACAGACGAAACAGGCTGAGGCCCATTAATCTTGGCATTTCCAATAGTTGGTCCTAGAGACTAGCAAGAAAGTGTTCTTTTAAGTATTATTCTGTTGTGGTTTCAGCATTATTTTCAGAACCCGAGCAGGGTTCTCGCATTAGCATAAGAATCCTGCCTGGTAGTTGAGATTTCATGGTGGGGTGTAAGTGCGGGGCTTCTGTCAGCCCTGCCTTTGATTTGTTTACCTCCAGAGTTGGAAAGTGCATATTTGCGTGAGATGGGAAAAGTGTGGATCGTGCTTCAGATTTCATCCTGACACTTTGAAATGACCAGTGTGTTGGTAATTATTTGCCATTCCGATGGCGTTTGGCACCGTAATAGTCATGAGGTCGGTCTCTGCATCCTGAAGCCTATGATGCTTTTTGCAGAGAAACCTCTGCTGAGGCCCAGGTAACTTGCTATTTCCCATAGCTGGCACAGGAGCCTTGGAAGATAGGATTGTTTTCAGTATTATTTCACCATTTTTTCACCACTGTTTCAAGAACGGGAGCCCTTTTCAACCGTTATCGGAAGAATCCTTCTTTGGAGATGAGATATTTTTCTGGGGTGGCAAGTGCAGGGCCTCTGTCAGTCCTGGGTTTGTTGGACTAGCGCCAGACATGAGAAGTACGCCTTTGTGGGACAGGTGAATAGTGCGGATCCTGTTTCAGTCTAAAGACTGAAACAGGATCCGCACTTTTCACCGTTCCTTTCAGAATCATTTGATTCATCAGCTAGGAATGGCGATTGCTTCACCAGACCAATCGAAGGCTAGGCCAAAGTAACTCGATCTTTCCAAGAGGTGTGTGGCCCAACTTTTGAAAGAACCGCTAAGTGGAGAACTATTTGGTATTTTTCCGAGGCACTTTTCACCGTAATTGTCATAAGGTTGGTCTCTGCATCCTTAAGCATACCAGTGTCTTCACAGACGAAACAGGCTGAGGCCCAGTAATGTTGGCATTTCCAATAGTTGGTCTTAGAGACTACCAAGAAAGTGTTCTTTTAAGTATTATACCTTTGTGGTTTCAGCATTATTTTCAGTACCCGAGCAGGGTTCTCGCATTAGCATAAGAATCCTGCCTGGTAGTTGAGATTTCATGGTGGGGTGTAAGTGCGGGGCTTCTGTGAACCCTGCATTTGATTTGTTTACCTCCAGTGTTGGAAAGTGCATAGTTGCGTGAGATTGGAAAAGTGTGGATCGTGCTTCAGATTTCATCCTGACACTTTGAAATGACCAGTGTGTTGGTAATTATTTGCCATTTCCATGGCGTTTGGCCCCGTGATAGTCATGAGGTCGGTCTCTGCATCCTGAAGCCTATGATGCTTTTTGCAGAGAAACCTCTGCTGAGGCCCAGGTAACTTGCTATTTCCCATAGCTGGCACAGGAGCCTTGGAAGATAGGATTGTTTTCAGTATTATTTCATCATTTTTTCACCACTGTTTCAAGAACGGGAGCCCTTTTCAACCGTTAGAGGAAGAATCCTTCTTTGGAGATGAGATATTTTTCTGGGGTGGCAAGTGCAGGGCCTCTGTCAGTCCTGGGTTTGTTGGACTAGCGCCAGACATGAGAAGTGCGCCTTTGTGGGACAGGTGAATAGTGCGGATCCTGTTTCAGTCTAAAGACTGAAACAGGATCCGCAGGATCCGCACTTTTCACCGTTCCTTTCAGAATCATTTGATTCATCAGCTAGGAATGGCGATTGCTTCTCCAGACCAATCGAAGGCTAGGCCAAAGTAACTCGATCTTTCCAAGAGGTGTGTGGCCCAACTTTTGAAAGAACCGATAAGTGGAGAACTATTTGGTATTTTTCCGAAGCACTTTTCACCGTAATTGTCCTAAGGTTGGTCTCTGCATCCTTAAGCATACCAGAGTTTTCACAGACGAAACAGGATGAGGCCCATTAATCTCGGCATTTCCAATAGTTGGTCCTAGAGACTAGCAGAAAGTGTTCTTTTAAGTATTATTCTGTTGTGGTTTCAGCATTATTTTCAGAACCCGAGCAGGGTTCTCGCATTAGCATAAGAATCCTGCCTGGTAGTTGAGATTTCATGGTGGGGTGTAAGTGCGGGGCTTCTGTCAGCCCTGCCTTTGATTTGTTTACCTCCAGAGTTGGAAAGTGCATATTTGCGTGAGATGGGTAATTTAGTGGATCGTGCTTCAGATTTCATCCTGACACTTTGAAATGACCAGTGTGTTGGTAGTTATTTGCCCTTTCCATGGCGTTTGGCACCGTAATAGTCATGAGGTCGGTCTCTGCATCTTGAAGCCTATGATGCTTTTTGCAGAGAAACCTCTGCTGAGGCCCAGGTAACTTGCTATTTCCCATAGCTGGCACAGGAGCCTTGGAAGATAGGATTGTTTTCAGTATTATTTCACCATATTTTCACCAGTGTTTCAAGAACGGGAGCCCTTTTCAACCGTTATCGGAAGAATCCTTCTTTGGAGATGAGATATTTTTCTGGGGTGGCAAGTGCAGGGCCTCTGTCAGTCCTGGGTTTGTTGCACTAGCGCCAGACATGAGAAGTGCGCCTTTGTGGGACAGGTGAATAGTGCGGATCCTGTTTCAGTCTAAAGACTGAAACAGGATCCGCACTTTTCACCGTTCCTTTCAGAATCATTTGATTCATCAGCTAGGAACGGCGATTGCTTCTCCAGACCAATCGAAGGCTAGACCAAAGTAACTCGATCTTTCCAAGAGGTGTGTGGCCCAACTTTTGAAAGAACCGCTAAGTGGAGAACTATTTGGTATTTTTCCGAAGCACTTTTCACCATACTTGTCCTAAGGTTGGTCTCTGCATCCTTAAGCATACCAGAGTTTTCACAGACGAAACAGGCTGAGGCCCAGTAATCTTGGCATTTCCAATAGTTGGTCCTAGAGACTAGCAAGAAAGTGTTCTTTTAAGTATTATTCTGTTGTGGTTTCAGCATTATTTTCAGAACCCGAGCAGGGTTCTCGCATTAGCATAAGAATCCTGCCTGGTAGTTGAGATTTCATGGTGGGGTGTAAGTGCGGGGCTTCTGTCAGCCCTGCCTTTGATTTGTTTACCTCCAGAGTTGGAATGTGCATAGTTGCGTGAGATGGGAAAAGTGTGGATCGTGCTTCAGATTTCATCCTGACACTTTGAAATGACCAGTGTGTTGGTAATTATTTGCCATTTCCATGGCGTTTGGCCCCGTAATAGTCATGAGGTCGGTCTCTGCATCTTGAAGCCTATGATGCTTTTTGCAGAGAAACCTCTGCTGAGGCCCAGGTAACTTGCTATTTCCCATAGCTGGCACAGGAGCCTTGGAAGATAGGATTGTTTTCAGTATTATTTCACCATATTTTCACCACTGTTTCAAGAACGGGAGCCCTTTTCAACCGTTATCGGAAGAATCCTTCTTTGGAGATGAGATATTTTTCTGGCGTGGCAAGTGCAGGGCCTCTGTCAGTCCTGGGTTTGTTGCACTAGCGGCAGACATGAGAAGTGCGCCTTTGTGGGACAGGTGAATAGTGCGGATCCTGTTTCAGTCTAAAGACTGAAACAGGATCCGCACTTTTCACCATTCCTTTCAGAATCATTTGATTCATCAGCTAGGAATGGCGATTGCTTCACCAGACCAATCGAAGGCTAGGCCAAAGTAACTCGATCTTTCCAAGAGGTGTGTGGCCCAACTTTTGAAAGAACCGCTAAGTGGAGAACTATTTGGTATTTTTCCGAGGCACTTTTCACCGTAATTGTCATAAGGTTGGTCTCTGCATCCTTAAGCATACCAGTGTCTTCACAGACGAAACAGGCTGAGGCCCAGTAATCTTGGCATTTCCAATAGTTGGTCTTAGAGACTACCAAGAAAGTGTTCTTTTAAGTATTATACCTTTGTGGTTTCAGCATTATTTTCAGTACCCGAGCAGGGTTCTCGCATTAGCATAAGAATCCTGCCTGGTAGTTGAGATTTCATGGTGGGGTGTAAGTGCGGGGCTTCTGTCAGCCCTGCCTTTGATTTGTTTACCTCCAGAGTTGGAATGTGCATAGTTGCGTGAGATGGGAAAAGTGTGGATCGTGCTTCAGATTTCATCCTGACACTTTGAAATGACCAGTGTGTTGGTAATTATTTGCCATTTCCATGGCGTTTGGCCCCGTAATAGTCATGAGGTCGGTCTCTGCATCTTGAAGCCTATGATGCTTTTTGCAGAGAAACCTCTGCTGAGGCCCAGGTAACTTGCTATTTCCCATAGCTGGCACAGGAGCCTTGGAAGATAGGATTGTTTTCAGTATTATTTCACCATATTTTCACCACTGTTTCAAGAACGGGAGCCCTTTTCAACCGTTATCGGAAGAATCCTTCTTTGGAGATGAGATATTTTTCTGGCGTGGCAAGTGCAGGGCCTCTGTCAGTCCTGGGTTTGTTGCACTAGCGGCAGACATGAGAAGTGCGCCTTTGTGGGACAGGTGAATAGTGCGGATCCTGTTTCAGTCTAAAGACTGAAACAGGATCCGCACTTTTCACCATTCCTTTCAGAATCATTTGATTCATCAGCTAGGAATGGCGATTGCTTCTCCAGACCAATCGAAAGCTAGACCAAAGTAACTCGATCTTTCCAAGAGGTGTGTGGCCCAACCTTTGAAAGAACCGCTAAGTGGAGAACTATTTGGTATTTTTCCGAAGCACTTTTCACCGTAATTGTCCTAAGGTTGGTCTCTGCATCCTTAAGCATACCAGAGTTTTCACAGACGAAACAGGCTGAGGCCCATTAATCTTGGCATTTCCAATAGTTGGTCCTAGAGACTACCAAGAAAGTGTTCTTTTAAGTATTATTCCGTTGTGGTTTCAGCATTATTTTCAGAACCCGAGCAGGGTTCTCGCATTAGCATAAGAATCCTGCCTGGTAGTTGAGATTTCATGGTGGGGTGTAAGTGCGGGGCTTCTGTCAGCCCTGCCTTTGATTTGTTTACCTCCAGAGTTGGAAAGTGCATATTTGCGTGAGATGGGTAATTTAGTGGATCGTGCTTCAGATTTCATCCTGACACTTTGAAATGACCACTGTGTTGGTAGTTATTTGCCCTTTCCATGGCGTTTGGCACCGTAATAGTCATGAGGTCGGTCTCTGCATCTTGAAGCCTATGATGCTTTTTGCAGAGAAACCTCTGCTGAGGCCCAGGTAACTTGCTATTTCCCATAGCTGGCACAGGAGCCTTGGAAGATAGGATTGTTTTCAGTATTATTTCATCATTTTTTCACCACTGTTTCAAGAACGGGAGCCCTTTTCAACCGTTATCGGAAGAATCCTTCTTTGGAGATGAGATATTTTTCTGGGGTGGCAAGTGCAGGGCCTCTGTCAGTCCTCGGTTTGTTGCACTAGCGCCAGACATGAGAAGTGCGCCTTTGTGGGACAGGTGAATAGTGCGGATCCTGTTTCAGTCTAAAGACTGAAACAGGATCCGCACTTTTCACCGTTCCTTTCAGAATCATTTGATTCATCAGCTAGGAATGGCGATTGCTTCTCCAGACCAATCGAAGGCTAGGCCAAAGTAACTCGATCTTTCCAAGAGGTGTGTGGCCCAACTTTTGAAAGAACCGCTAAGTGGAGAACTATTTGGTATTTTTCCTAAGCACTTTTCACCGTAATTGTCCTAAGGTTGGTCTCTGCATCCTTAAGCATACCAGAGTTTTCACAGACGAAACAGGCTGAGGCCCATTAATCTTGGCATTTCCAATAGTTGGTCCTAGAGAATAGCAAGAAAGGGTTCTTTTAAGTATTATTCTGTTGTGGTTTCAGCATTATTTTCAGAACCCGAGCAGGGTTCTCGCATTAGCATAAGAATCCTGCCTGGTAGTTGAGATTTCATGGTGGGGTGTAAGTGCGGGGCTTCTGTCAGCCCTGCCTTTGATTTGTTTACCTCCAGAGTTGGAAAGTGCATATTTGCGTGAGATGGGTAATTTAGTGGATCGTGCTTCAGATTTCATCCTGACACTTTGAAATGACCAGTGTGTTGGTAGTTATTTGCCCTTTCCATGGCGTTTGGCACCGTAATAGTCATGAGGTCGGTCTCTGCATCTTGAAGCCTATGATGCTTTTTGCAGAGAAACCTCTGCTGAGGCCCAGGTAACTTGCTATTTCCCATAGCTGGCACAGGAGCCTTGGAAGATAGGATTGTTTTCAGTATTATTTCACCATATTTTCACCACTGTTTCAAGAACGGGAGCCCTTTTCAACCGTTAGCGGAAGAATCCTTGTTTGGAGATGAGATATTTTTCTGGGGTGGCAAGTGCAGGGCCTCTGTCAGTCCTGGGTTTGTTGCACTAGCGCCAGACATGAGAAGTGCGCCTTTGTGGGACAGGTGAATAGTGCGGATCCTGTTTCAGTCTAAAGACTGAAACAGGATCCGCACTTTTCACCGTTCCTTTCAGAATCATTTGATTCATCAGCTAGGAATGGCGATTGCTTCTCCAGACCAATCGAAGGCTAGGCCAAAGTAACTCGATCTTTCCAAGAGGTGTGTGGCCCAACTTTTGAAAGAACCGCTAAGTGGCGAACTATTTGGTATTTTTCCTAAGCACTTTTCACCGTAATTGTCCTAAGGTTGGTCTCTGCATCCTTAAGCATACCAGAGTTTTCACAGACGAAACAGGCTGAGGCCCATTAATCTTGGCATTTCCAATAGTTGGTCCTAGAGACTAGCAAGAAAGTGTTCTTTTAAGTATTATTCTGTTGTGGTTTCAGCATTATTTTCAGAACCCGAGCAGGGTTCTCGCATTAGCATAAGAATCCTGCCTGGTAGTTGAGATTTCATGGTGGGGTGTAAGTGCGGGGCTTCTGTCAGCCCTGCCTTTGATTTGTTTACCTCCAGAGTTGGAAAGTGCATATTTGCGTGAGATGGGTAATTTAGTGGATCGTGCTTCAGATTTCATCCTGACACTTTGAAATGACCAGTGTGTTCGTAGTTATTTGCCCTTTCCATGGCGTTTGACACCGTAATAGTCATGAGGTCGGTCTCTGCATCTTGAAGCCTATGATGCTTTTTGCAGAGAAACCTCTGCTGAGGCCCAGGTAACTTCCTATTTCCCATAGCTGGAACAGGAGGCTTGGAAGATAGGATTGTTTTCAGTATTATTTCATCATTTTTTCACCACTGTTTCAAGAACGGGAGCCCTTTTCAACCGTTAGAGGAAGAATCCTTCTTTGGAGATGAGATATTTTTCTGGGGTGGCAAGTGCAGGGCCTCTGTCAGTCCTGGGTTTGTTGGACTAGCGCCAGACATGAGAAGTGCGCCTTTGTGGGACAGGTGAATAGTGCGGATCCTGTTTCAGTCTGAAGACTGAAACAGGATCCGCACTTTTCACCGTTCCTTTCAGAATCATTTGATTCATCAGCTAGGAATGGCGATTGCTTCTCCAGACCAATCGAAGGCTAGGCCTAAGTACCTCGATCTTTCCAAGAGGTGTGTGGCCCAACCTTTGAAAGAACCGCTAAGTGGAGAACTATTTGGTATTTTTCCGAAGCACTTTTCACCGTAGTTGTCATAAGGTTGGTCTCTGCATCCTTAAGCATACGAGAATTTTCACAGACGAAACAGGCTGAGGCCCAGTAATCTTGGCATTTCCAATAGTTTGTCCTAGAGACTACCAAGAAAGTGTTCTTATAAGTATTATTCCGTTGTGGTTTCAGCATTATTTTCAGAACCCGAGCAGGGTTCTCACATTAGCATAAGAATCCTGCCTGGTAGTTGAGATTTCTGGGTGGGGTATAAGTTGGGGGATTCTGTCAGTCCTGCCTTTGATTTGTTTACCTCCAGAGTTGTAAAGTGCATATTTGCGTGAGATGGGAAAAGTGTGGATCGTGCTTCAGATTTCATCCTGACACTTTGAAATGACCAGTGTGTTGGTAGTTATTTGCCCTTTCCATGGCGTTTGGCACCGTAATAGTCATGAGGTCGGTTTCTGCATCTTGAAGCCTATGATGCTTTTTGCAGAGAAACCTCTGCTGAGGCCCAGGTAACTTGCTATTTCCCATAGCTGGCACAGGAGCCTTGGAAGACAGGATTGTTTTCAGTATTATTTCACCATATTTTCACCACTGTTTCAAGAACGGGAGCCCTTTTCAACCGTTATCGGAAGAATCCTTCTTTGGAGATGAGATATTTTTCTGGGGTGGCAAGTGCAGGGCCTCTGTCAGTCCTGGGTTTGTTGCACTAGCGCCAGACATGAGAAGTGCGCCTTTGTGGGACAGGTGAATAGTGCGGATCCTGTTTCAGTCTAAAGACTGAAACAGGATCCGCACTTTTCACCGTTCCTTTCAGAATCATTTGATTCATCAGCTAGGAATGGCGATTGCTTCTCCAGACCAATCGAAGGCTAGACCAAAGTAACTCGATCTTTCCAAGAGGTGTGTTTCCCAACTTTTGAAAGAACCGCTAAGTGGAGAACTATTTGGTATTTTTCCGAAGCACTTTTCACCGTAATTGTCCTAAGGTTGGTCTCTGCATCCTTAAGCATACCAGAGTTTTCACAGACGAAACAGGCTGAGCCCCATTAATCTTGGCATTTCCAATAGTTGGTCCTAGAGACTAGCAGAAAGTGTTCTTTTAAGTATTATTCTGTTGTGGTTTCAGCATTATTTTCAGAACCCGAGCAGAGTTCTCGCATTAGCATAAGAATCCTGCCTGGTAGTTGAGATTTCATGGTGGGGTGTAAGTGCGGGGCTTCTGTCAGCCCTGCCTTTGATTTGTTTACCTCCAGAGTTGGAAAGTGCATATTTGCGTGAGATGGGAAAAGTGTGGATCGTGCTTCAGATTTCATCCTGACACTTTGAAATGACCGGTGTGTTGGTAATTATTTGCCATTCCGATGGCGTTTGGCACCGTAATAGTCATGAGGTCGGTCTCTGCATCCTGAAGCCTATGATGCTTTTTGCAGAGAAACCTCTGCTGAGGCCCAGGTAACTTGCTGTTTCCCATAGGTGGCACAGGAGCCTTGGAAGATAGGATTGTTTTCAGTATTATTTCACCATTTTTTCACCACTGTTTCAAGAACGGGAGCCCTTTTCAACCGTTATCGGAAGAATCCTTCTTTGGAGATGAGATATTTTTCTGGGGTGGCAAGTGCAGGGCCTCTGTCAGTCCTGGGTTTGTTGGACTAGCGCCAGACATGAGAAGTACGCCTTTGTGGGACAGGTGAATAGTGCGGATCCTGTTTCAGTCTAAAGACTGAAACAGGATCCGCACTTTTCACCGTTCCTTTCAGAATCATTTGATTCATCAGCTAGGAATGGCGATTGCTTCACCAGACCAATCGAAGGCTAGGCCAAAGTAACTCGATCTTTCCAAGAGGTGTGTGGCCCAACTTTTGAAAGAACCGCTACGTGGAGAACTATTTGGTATTTTTCCGAGGCACTTTTAACCGTAATTGTCATAAGGTTGGTCTCTGCATCCTTAAGCATACCAGTGTCTTCACAGACGAAACAGGCTGAGGCCCAGTAATCTTGGCATTTCCAATAGTTGGTCTTAGAGACTACCAAGAAAGTGTTCTTTTAAGTATTATACCTTTGTGGTTTCAGCATTATTTTCAGTACCCGAGCAGGGTTCTCGCATTAGCATAAGAATCCTGCCTGGTAGTTGAGATTTCATGGTGGGGTGTAAGTGCGGGGCTTCTGTGAACCCTGCCTTTGATTTGTTTACCTCCAGTGTTGGAAAGTGCATAGTTGCGTGAGATTGGAAAAGTGTGGATCGTGCTTCAGATTTCATCCTGACACTTTGAAATGACCAGTGTGTTGGTAATTATTTGCCATTTCCATGGCGTTTGGCCCCGTAATAGTCATGAGGTCGGTCTCTGCATCCTGAAGCCTATGATGCTTTTTGCAGAGAAACCTCTGCTGAGGCCCAGGTAACTTGCTATTTCCCATAGCTGGCACAGGAGCCTTGGAAGATAGGATTGTTTTCAGTATTATTTCATCATTTTTTCACCACTGTTTCAAGAACCGGAGCCCTTTTCAACCGTTAGAGGAAGAATCCTTCTTTGGAGATGAGATATTTTTCTGGGGTGGCAAGTGCAGGGCCTCTGTCAGTCCTGGGTTTGTTGCACTAGCGCCAGACATGAGAAGTGCGCCTTTGTGGGACAGGTGAATAGTGCGCATCCTGTTTCAGTCTAAAGACTGAAACAGGATCCGCACTTTTCACCGTTCCTTTCAGAATCATTTGATTCATCAGCTAGGAATGGCGATTGCTTCTCCAGACCAATCGAAGGCTAGGCCAAAGTAACTCGATCTTTCCAAGAGGTGTGTGGCCCAACTTTTGAAAGAACCGCTAAGTGGAGAACTATTTGGTATTTTTCCGAAGCACTTTTCACCGTAATTGTCCTAAGGTTGGTCTCTGCATCCTAAAGCATACCAGAGTTTTCACAGACGAAACAGGATGAGGCCCATTAATCTTGGCATTTCCAATAGTTGGTCCTAGAGAATAGCAAAAAAGTGTTCTTTTAAGTATTATTCTGTTGTGGTTTCAGCATTATTTTCAGAACCCGAGCAGGGTTCTCGCATTAGCATAAGAATCCTGCCTGGTAGTTGAGATTTCATGGTGGGGTGTAAGTGCGGGGCTTCTGTCAGCCCTGCCTTTGATTTGTTTACCTCCAGAGTTGGAAAGTGCATATTTGCGTGAGATGGGTAATTTAGTGGATCGTGCTTCAGATTTCATCCTGACACTTTGAAATGACCAGTGTGTTGGTAGTTATTTGCCCTTTCCATGGCGTTTGGCACCGTAATAGTCATGAGGTCGGTCTCTGCATCTTGAAGCCTATGATGCTTTTTGCAGAGAAACCTCTGCTGAGGCCCAGTTAACTTGCTATTTCCCATAGCTGGCACAGGAGCCTTGGAAGATAGGATTGTTTTCAGTATTATTTCACCATATTTTCACCACTGTTTCAAGAACGGGAGCCCTTTTCAACCGTTAGCGGAAGAATCCTTGTTTGGAGATGAGATATTTTTCTGGGGTGGCAAGTGCAGGGCCTCTGTCAGTCCTGGGTTTGTTGCACTAGCGCCAGACATGAGAAGTGCGCCTTTGTGGGACAGGTGAATAGTGCGGATCCTGTTTCAGTCTAAAGACTGAAACAGGATCCGCACTTTTCACCGTTCCTTTCAGAATCATTTGATTCATCAGCTAGGAATGGCGATTGCTTCTCCAGACCAATCGAAGGCTAGGCCAAAGTAACTCGATCTTTCCAAGAGGTGTGTGGCCCAACTTTTGAAAGAACCGCTAAGTGGCGAACTATTTGGTATTTTTCCTAAGCACTTTTCACCGTAATTGTCCTAAGGTTGGTCTCTGCATCCTTAAGCATACCAGAGGTTTCACAGACGAAACAGGCTGAGGCCCATTAATCTTGGCATTTCCAATAGTTGGTCCTAGAGACTAGCAAGAAAGTGTTCTTTTAAGTATTATTGTGTTGTGGATTCAGCATTATTTTCAGAACCCGAGCAGGGTTCTCGCATTAGCATAAGAATCCTGCCTGGTAGTTGAGATTTCATGGTGGGGTGTAAGTGCGGGGCTTCTGTCAGCCCTGCCTTTGATTTGTTTACCTCCAGAGTTGGAAAGTGCATATTTGCGTGAGATGGGTAATTTAGTGGATCGTGCTTCAGATTTCATCCTGACACTTTGAAATGACCAGTGTGTTCGTAGTTATTTGCCCTTTCCATGGCGTTTGACACCGTAATAGTCATGAGGTCGGTCTCTGCATCTTGAAGCCTATGATGCTTTTTGCAGAGAAACCTCTGCTGAGGCCCAGGTAACTTGCTATTTCCCATAGCTGGAACAGGAGGCTTGGAAGATAGGATTGTTTTCAGTATTATTTCATCATTTTTTCACCACTGTTTCAAGAACGGGAGCCCTTTTCAACCGTTATCGGAAGAATCCTTCTTTGGAGATGAGATATTTTTCTGGGGTGGCAAGTGCAGGGCCTCTGTCAGTCCTGGGTTTGTTGCACTAGCGCCAGACATGAGAAGTGCGCCTTTGTGGGACAGGTGAATAGTGCGGATCCTGTTTCAGTCTAAAGACTGAAACAGGATCCGCACTTTTCACCGTTCCTTTCAGAATCATTTGATTCATCAGCTAGGAATGGCGATTGCTTCTCCAGACCAATCGAAGGCTAGACCAAAGTAACTCGATCTTTCCAAGAGGTGTGTTTCCCAACTTTTGAAAGAACCGCTAAGTGGAGAACTATTTGGTATTTTTCCGAAGCACTTTTCACCGTAATTGTCCTAAGGTTGGTCTCTGCATCCTTAAGCATACCAGAGTTTTCACAGACGAAACAGGCTGAGCCCCATTAATCTTGGCATTTCCAATAGTTGGTCCTAGAGACTAGCAGAAAGTGTTCTTTTAAGTATTATTCTGTTGTGGTTTCAGCATTATTTTCAGAACCCGAGCAGGGTTCTCGCATTAGCATAAGAATCCTGCCTGGTAGTTGAGATTTCATGGTGGGGTGTAAGTGCGGGGCTTCTGTCAGCCCTGCCTTTGATTTGTTTACCTCCAGAGTTGGAAAGTGCATATTTGCGTGAGATGGGAAAAGTGTGGATCGTGCTTCAGATTTCATCCTGACACTTTGAAATGACCGGTGTGTTGGTAATTATTTGCCATTCCGATGGCGTTTGGCACCGTAATAGTCATGAGGTCGGTCTCTGCATCCTGAAGCCTATGATGCTTTTTGCAGAGAAACCTCTGCTGAGGCCCAGGTAACTTGCTGTTTCCCATAGGTGGCACAGGAGCCTTGGAAGATAGGATTGTTTTCAGTATTATTTCACCATTTTTTCACCACTGTTTCAAGAACGGGAGCCCTTTTCAACCGTTATCGGAAGAATCCTTCTTTGGAGATGAGATATTTTTCTGGGGTGGCAAGTGCAGGGCCTCTGTCAGTCCTGGGTTTGTTGGACTAGCGCCAGACATGAGAAGTACGCCTTTGTGGGACAGGTGAATAGTGCGGATCCTGTTTCAGTCTAAAGACTGAAACAGGATCCGCACTTTTCACCGTTCCTTTCAGAATCATTTGATTCATCAGCTAGGAATGGCGATTGCTTCTCCAGACCAATCGAAGGCTAGGCCTAAGTACCTCGATCTTTCCAAGAGGTGTGTGGCCCAACCTTTGAAAGAACCGCTAAGTGGAGAACTATTTGGTATTTTTCCGAAGCACTTTTCACCGTAGTTGTCATAAGGTTGGTCTCTGCATCCTTAAGCATACGAGAATTTTCACAGACGAAACAGGCTGAGGCCCAGTAATCTTGGCATTTCCAATAGTTTGTCCTAGAGACTACCAAGAAAGTGTTCTTATAAGTATTATTCCGTTGTGGTTTCAGCATTATTTTCAGAACCCGAGCAGGGTTCTCACATTAGCATAAGAATCCTCCCTGGTAGTTGAGATTTCTGGGTGGGGTATAAGTTGGGGGATTCTGTCAGTCCTGCCTTTGATTTGTTTACCTCCAGAGTCGTAAAGTGCATATTTGCGTGAGATGGGAAAAGTGTGGATCGTGCTTCAGATTTCATCCTGACACTTTGAAATGACCAGTGTGTTGGTAGTTATTTGCCCTTTCCATGGCGTTTGGCACCGTAATAGTCATGAGGTCGGTCTCTGCATCTTGAAGCCTATGATGCTTTTTGCAGAGAAACCTCTGCTGAGGCCCAGGTAACTTGCTATTTCCCATAGCTGGCACAGGAGCCTTGGAAGACAGGATTGTTTTCAGTATTATTTCACCATATTTTCACCACTGTTTCAAGTACGGGAGCCCTTTTCAACCGTTATCGGAAGAATCCTTCTTTGGAGATGAGATATTTTTCTGGGGTGGCAAGTGCAGGGCCTCTGTCAGTCCTGGGTTTGTTGCACTAGCGCCAGACATGAGAAGTGCGCCTTTGTGGGACAGGTGAATAGTGCGGATCCTGTTTCAGTCTAAAGACTGAAACAGGATCCGCACTTTTCACCGTTCCTTTCAGAATCATTTGATTCATCAGCTAGGAATGGCGATTGCTTCTCCAGACCAATCGAAGGCTAGACCAAAGTAACTCGATCTTTCCAAGAGGTGTGTGGCCCAACTTTTGAAAGAACCGCTAAGTGGAGAACTATTTGGTATTTTTCCGAGGCACTTTTCACCGTAATTGTCATAAGGTTGGTCTCTGCATCCTTAAGCATACCAGTGTCTTCACAGACGAAACAGGCTGAGGCCCAGTAATCTTGGCATTTCCAATAGTTGGTCTTAGAGACTACCAAGAAAGTGTTCTTTTAAGTATTATACCTTTGTGGTTTCAGCATTATTTTCAGTACCCGAGCAGGGTTCTCGCATTAGCATAAGAATCCTGCCTGGTAGTTGAGATTTCATGGTGGGGTGTAAGTGCGGGGCTTCTGTGAACCCTGCCTTTGATTTGTTTACCTCCAGTGTTGGAAAGTGCATAGTTGCGTGAGATTGGAAAAGTGTGGATCGTGCTTCAGATTTCATCCTGACACTTTGAAATGACCAGTGTGTTGGTAATTATTTGCCATTTCCATGGCGTTTGGCCCCGTGATAGTCATGAGGTCGGTCTCTGCATCCCGAAGCCTATGATGCTTTTTGCAGAGAAACCTCTGCTGAGGCCCAGGTAACTTGCTATTTCCCATAGCTGGCACAGGAGCCTTGGAAGATAGGATGGTTTTCAGTATTATTTCATCATTTTTTCACCACTGTTTCAAGAACGGGAGCCCTTTTCAACCGTTAGAGGAAGAATCCTTCTTTGGAGATGAGATATTTTTCTGGGGTGGCAAGTGCAGGGCCTCTGTCAGTCCTGGGTTTGTTGGACTAGCGCCAGACATGAGAAGTGCGCCTTTGTGGGACAGGTGAATAGTGCGGATCCTGTTTCAGTCTAAAGACTGAAACAGGATCCGCACTTTTCACCGTTCCTTTCAGAATCATTTGATTCATCAGCTAGGAATGGCGATGGCTTCACCAGACCAATCGAAGGCTAGGCCAAAGTAACTCGATCTTTCCAAGAGGTGTGTGGCCCAACTTTTGAAAGAACCGCTAAGTGGAGAACCATTTGGTATTTTTCCGAGGCACTTTTCACCGTAATTGTCATAAGGTTGGTCTCTGCATCCTTAAGCATACCAGTGTCTTCACAGACGAAACAGGCTGAGGCCCAGTAATCTTGGCATTTCCAATAGTTGGTCTTAGAGACTACCAAGAAAGTGTTCTTTTAAGTATTATACCTTTGTGGTTTCAGCATTATTTTCAGTACCCGAGCAGGGTTCTCGCATTAGCATAAGAATCCTGCCTGGTAGTTGAGATTTCATGGTGGGGTGTAAGTGCGGGGCTTCTGTGAACCCTGCCTTTGATTTGTTTACCTCCAGTGTTGGAAAGTGCATAGTTGCGTGAGATTGGAAAAGTGTGGATCGTGTTTCAGATTTCATACTGACACTTTGAAATGACCAGTGTGTTGGTAATTATTTGCCATTTCCATGGCGTTTGGCCCCGTAATAGTCATGAGCTCGGTCTCTGCATCCTGAAGCCTATGATGCTTTTTGCAGAGAAACCTCTGCTGAGGCCCAGGTAACTTGCTATTTCCCATAGCTGGCACAGGAGCCTTGGAAGATAGGATGGTTTTCAGTATTATTTCATCATTTTTTCACCACTGTTTCAAGAACGGGAGCCCTTTTCAACCGTTAGAGGAAGAATCCTTCTTTGGAGATGAGATATTTTTCTGGGGTGGCAAGTGCAGGGCCTCTGTCAGTCCTGGGTTTGTTGGACTAGCGCCAGACATGAGAAGTGCGCCTTTGTGGGACAGGTGAATAGTGCGGATCCTGTTTCAGTCTAAAGACTGAAACAGGATCCGCACTTTTCACCGTTCCTTTCAGAATCATTTGATTCATCAGCTAGGAATGGCGATTGCTTCTCCAGACCAATCGAAGGCTAGGCCAAAGTAACTCGATCTTTACAAGAGGTGTGTGGCCCAACTTTTGAAAGAACCGCTAAGTGGAGAACTATTTGGTATTTTTCCGAAGCACTTTTCACCGTAATTGTCCTAAGGTTGGTCTCTGCATCCTTAAGCATACCAGAGTTTTCACAGACGAAACAGGCTGAGGCCCATTAATCTTGGCATTTCCAATAGTTGGTCCTAGAGACTACCAAGAAAGTGTTCTTTTAAGTATTATTCTGTTGTGGTTTCAGCATTATTTTCAGAACCCGAGCAGGGTTCTCGCATTAGCAAAAGAATCCTGCCTGGTAGTTGAGATTTCATGGTGGGGTGTAAGTGCGGGGCTTCTGTCAGCCCTGCCTTTGATTTGTTTACCTCCAGAGTTGGAAAGTGCATATTTGCGTGAGATGGGTAATTTAGTGGATCGTGCTTCAGATTTCATCCTGACACTTTGAAATGACCAGTGTGTTGGTAGTTATTTGCCCTTTCCATGGCGTTTGGCACCGTAATAGTCATGAGGTCGGTCTCTGCATCTTGAAGCCTATGATGCTTTTTGCAGAGAAACCTCTGCTGAGGCCCAGGTAACTTGCTATTTCCCATAGCTGGCACAGGAGCCTTGGAAGATAGGATTGTTTTCAGTATTATTTCACCATATTTTCACCACTGTTTCAAGAACGGGAGCCCTTTTCAACCATTATCGGAAGAATCCTTCTTTGGAGATGAGATATTTTTCTGGGGTGGCAAGTGCAGGGCCTCTGTCAGTCCTGGGTTTGTTGCACTAGCGCCAGACATGAGAAGTGCGCCTTTGTGGGACAGGTGAATAGTGCGGATCCTGTTTCAGTCTAAAGACTGAAACAGGATCCGCACTTTTCACCGTTCCTTTCAGAATCATTTGATTCATCAGCTAGGAATGGCGATTGCTTCTCCAGACCAATCGAAGGCTAGGCCAAAGTAACTCGATCTTTCCAAGAGGTGTGTGGCCCAACTTTTGAAAGAACCGCTAAGTGGAGAACTATTTGGTATTTTTCCGAAGCACTTTTCACCGTTCTTGTCCTAAGGTTGGTCTCTGCATCCTTAAGCATACCAGAGTTTTCACAGACGAAACAGGCTGAGGCCCAGTAATGTTGGCATTTCCATTAGTTGGTCTTAGAGACTACCAAGAAAGTGTTCTTTTAAGTATTATTCCTTTGGGGTTTCAGCATTATTTTCAGTACCCGAGCAGGGTTCTCGCATTAGCATAAAAATCCTGCCTGGTAGTTGAGATTTCATGGTGGGGTGTAAGTGCGGGGCTTCTGTCATCCCTGCCTTTGATTTGTTTACCTCCAGAGTTGGAAAGTGCATAGTTGCGTGAGATGGGAAAAGTGTGGATCGTGCTTCAGATTTCATCCTGACACTTTGAAATGACCAGTGTGTTGGTAATTATTTGCCATTTCCATGGCTTTTGGCCCCGTAATAGTCATGAGGTCGGTCTCTGCATCCTGAAGCCTATGATGCTTTTTGCAGAGAAACCTCTGCTGAGGCCCAGGTAACTTGCTATTTCCCATAGGTGGCACAGGAGCCTTGGAAGATAGGATTGTTTTCAGTATTATTTCACCATTTTTTCACCACTGTTTCAAGAACGGGAGCCCTTTTCAACCATTAGCGGAAGAATCCTTCTTTGGAGATGAGATATTTTTCTGGGGTGGCAAGTGCAGGGCCTCTGTCAGTCCTGGGTTTGTTGGACTAGCGCCAGACATGAGAAGTGCGCCTTTGTGGGACAGGTGAATAGTGCGGATCCTGTTTCTGTCTAAAGACTGAAGCAGGATCCGCACTTTTCACCGTTCCTTTCAGAATCATTTGATTCGTCAGCTAGGAATGGCGATTGCTTCACCAGACCAATCGAAGGCTAGGCCAAAGTAACTCGATCTTTCCAAGAGGTGTGTGGCCCAACTTTTGAAAGAACCGCTAAGTGGAGAAATATTTGGTATTTTTCCGAAGCACTTTTCACCGTAATTGTCATAAGGTTGGTCTCTGCATCCTTACGCATACCAATGTCTTCACAGACGAAACAGGCTGAGGCCCAGTAATCTTGGCATTTTCAATAGTTGGTCTTAGAGACTACAAGAAAGTGTTCTTTTAAGTATTATTCCATTGTGGTTTCAGCATTATTTTCAGAACCCGAGCAGGGTTCTCGCAATAGCACAAGAATCCTGCCTGGTAGTTGAGATTTCTGGGTGGGATGTAAGTGCGGGGCTTCTGTCAGCCCTGCCTTTGATTTGTTTACCTCCAGAGTTGGAAAGTGCATATTTGCGTGAGATGGGAAAAGTGTGGATCGTGCTTCAGATTTCATCCTGACACTTTGAAATGACCAGTGTGTTGGTAATTATTTGCCATTTCCATGGCGTTTGGCCCCGTAATAGTCATGAGGTCGGTCTCTGCATCCTGAAGCCTATGATGCTTTTTGCAGAGAAACCTCTGCTGAGGCCCAGGTAACTTGCTATTTCCCATAGCTGGCACAGGAGCCTTGGAAGATAGGATTGTTTTCAGTATTATTTCACCATTTTTTTAACCTCTGTTTCAAGAACGGGAGCCCTTTTCAACTGGTAGCGGAAGAATCCTTCTTTGGAGATGAGATATTTTTCTGGGGTGGCAAGTGCAGGGCCTCTGTCAGTCCTGGGTTTGTTGCACTGGCGCCAGACATGAGAAGTGCGCCTTTGTGGGACAGGTGAATAGTGCGGATCCTGTTTCAGTCTAAAGACTGAAACAGGATCCGCACTTTTCACCATTCCTTTCAGAATCATTTGATTCGTCAGCTAGGAATGGCGATTGCTTCACCAGACCAATCGAAGGCTAGGCCAAAGTACCTCGATCTTTCCAAGAGGTGTGTGGCCCAACTTTTGAAAGAACCGCTAAGTGGAGAACTATTTGTTATTTTTCCGAAGCACTTTTCACCGTAGTTGTCATAAGGTTGGTCTCTGCATCCTTAAGCATACCAGAGTTTTCACAGACGAAACAGGCTGAGGCCCAGTAATCTTGGCATTTCCAATAGTTTGTCCTAGAGACTACCAAGAAAGTGTTCTTTTAAGTATTATTCCGTTGTGGTTTCAGCATTATTTTCAGAACCTGAGCAGGGTTCTCGCATTAGCATAAGAATCCTGCCTGGTAGTTGAGATTTCATGGTGGGGTGTAAGTGCGGGGCTTCTGTCAGCCCTGCCTTTGATTTGTTTACCTCCAGAGTTGGAAAGTGCATAGTTGCGTGAGATGGGAAAAGTGTGGATCGTGCTTCAGATTTCATCCTGACACTTTGATATGATCAGTGTGTTGGTAATTATTTGCCATTTCCATGGCGTTTGGCACCGTAATAGTCATGAAGTCGGTCTCTGCATCCTGAAGCCTATGATGCTTTTTGCAGAGAAACCTCTGCTGAGGCCCAGGTAACTTGCTGTTTCCCATAGCTGGCACAGGAGCCTTGGAAGATAGGATTGTTTTCATTATTATTTCACCATTTTTTCACCACTGTTTCAAGAACGGGAGCCCTTTTCAACCGTTAGCGGAAGAATCCTTCTTTGGAGATGAGATATTTTTCTGGGGTGGCAAGTGCAGGGCCTCTGTCAGTCCTGGGTTTGTTGGACTAGCACCAGACATGAGAAGTGCGCCTTTGTGGGACAGGTGAATAGTGCGGATCCTGTTTCAGTCTAAAGACTGAAACAGGATCCGCACTTTTCACCGTTCCTTTCAGAATCATTTGATTCATCAGCTAGGAATGGCGATTGCTTCTCCAGACCAATCGAAGGCTAGGCCAAAGTAACTCGATCTTTCCAAGAGGTGTGTGGCCCAACTTTTGAAAGAACCGCTAAGTGGAGAACTATTTGGTATTTTTCCTAAGCACTTTTCACCGTAATTGTCCTAAGGTTGTTCTCTGCATCCTTAAGCATACGAGAGTTTTCACAGATGAAACAGGCTGAGGCCCAGTAATCTTGGCATTTCCAATAGTTGGTCTTAGAGAGTACCAAGAAAGTGTTCTTTTAAGTATTATTCCTTTGTGGTTTCAGCATTATTTTCAGTACCCGATCTGGGTTCTCGCATTAGCATAAGAATCCTGCCTGGTAGTTGAGATTTCATGGTGGGGTGTAAGTGCGGGGCTTCTGTCAGCACTGCCTTTGATTTGTTTACCTCCAGAGTTGGAAAGTGCATAGTTGGGTGAGATGGGAAAAGTGTGCTTCGTGCTTCAGATTTCATCCTGACACTTTGAAATGACCAGTGTGTTGGTAATTATTTGCCATTTCCATGGCGTTTGGCCCCGTAATAGTCATGAGGTCGGTCTCTGCATCCTGAAGCCTATGATGCTTTTTGCAGAGAAACCCCGCTGAGGCCCAGGTAACTTGCTATTTCCCATAGCTGGCACAGGAGCCTTGGAAGATAGGATTGTTTTCAGTATTATTTCATCATTTTTTCACCACTGTTTCAAGAACGTGAGCCCTTTTCAACCGGTAGCAGAAGAATCCTTCTTTGGAGATGAGATATTTTTCTGGGGTGGCAAGTGCAGGGCCTCTGTCAGTCCTGGGTTTGTTGGACTAGCGCCAGACATGAGAAGTGCGCCTTTGTGGGACAGGTGAATAGTGCGGATCCTGTTTCAGTCTAAAGACTGAAACAGGATCCGCACTTTTCACCGTTCCTTTCAGAATCATTTGATTCATCAGCTAGGAATGGCGATTGCTTCTCCAGACCAATCGAAGGCTAGGCCAAAGTAACTCGATCTTTCCAAGAGGTGTGTGGCCCAACTTTTGAAAGAACCGCTAAGTGGACAACTATTTGGTATTTTTCCTAAGCACTTTTCACCGTAATTGTCCTAAGGTTGGTCTCTGCATCCTTAAGCATACCAGAGTTTTCACAGACGAAACAGGCTGAGGCCCATTAATCTTGGCATTTCCAATAGTTGGTCCTAGAGACTACCAAGAAAGTGTTCTTTTAAGTATTATTCTGTTGTGGTTTCAGCATTATTTTCAGAACCCGAGCAGGGCTCTCGCATTAGCATAAGAATCCTGCCTGGTAGTTGAGATTTCATGGTGGGGTGTAAGTGCGGGGCTTCTGTCAGCCCTGCCTTTGATTTGTTTACCTCCAGAGTTGGAAAGTGCATATTTGCGTGAGATGGGAAAAGTGTGGATCGTGTTTCAGATTTCATCCTGACACTTTGAAATGACCAGTGTGTTGGTAATTATTTGCCATTTCCATGGCGTTTGGCACCGTAATAGTCATGAGGTCGGTCTCTGCATCCTGAAGCCTATGATGCTTTTTGCAGAGAAACCTCTGCTGAGGCCCAGGTAACTTGCTATTTCCCATAGCTGGCACAGGAGCCTTGGAAGATAGGATTGTTTTCAGTATTATTTCACCATTTTTTCACCACTGTTTCAAGAACCGGAGCCCTTTTCAACCATTAGCGGAGGAATCCTTCTTTGGAGATGAGATATTTTTCTGGGGTGGCAAGTGCAGGGCCTCTGTCAGTCCTGGGTTTGTTGCACTAGCGCCAGACATGAGAATTGCGCCTTTGTGGGACAGGTGAATAGTGCGCATCCTGTTTCAGTCTAAAGACTGAAACAGGACCCGCACTTTTCACCGTTCCTTTCAGAATCATTTGATTTATCAGCTAGGAATGGCGATTGCTTCTCCAGACCAATCGAAGGCTAGGCCAAAGTAACTCGATCTTTCCAAGAGGTGTGTGGCCCAACTTTTGAAAGAACCGCTAAGTTGAGAACTATTTGGGATTTTTCCGAAGCACTTTTCACCGTAATTGTCCTATGGTTGGTCTCTGCATCCTTAAGCATACCAGAGTTTTCACAGACGAAACAGGCTGAGGCCCATTAATCTTGGCATTTCCAATAGTTGGTCCTAGAGACTACCAAGAAAGTGTTCTTTTAAGTATTATTCTGTTGTGGTTTCAGCATTATTTTCAGAACCCGAGCAGGCTTCTCGCATTAGCATAAGAATCCTGCCTGGTAGTTGAGATTTCATGGTGGGGTGTAAGTGCGGGGCTTCTGTCAGCCCTGCCTTTGATTTGTTTACCTCCAGAGTTGGAAAGTGCATAGTTGCGTGAGATGGGAAAAGTGTGGATCGTGCTTCAGATTTCATCCTGACACTTTGAAATGACCAGTGTGTTGGTAATTATTTGCCATTTCCATGGCATTTGGCACCGTAATAGTCATGAGGTCGGTCTCTGCATCCTGAAGCCTATGATGCTTTTTGCAGAGAAACCTCTTCTGAGGCCCAGGTAACTTGCTATTTCCCATAGCTGGCACAGGGGCCTTGGAAGATAGGATTGTTTTCAGTATTATTTCACCATTTTTTGACCACTGTTTCAAGAACGGGAGCCCTTTTCAACCGTTAGCGGAAGAATCCTTCTTTGGAGATGAGATATTTTTCTGGGGTGGCAAGTGCAGGGCCTCTGTCAGTCCTGGGTTTGTTGGACTAGCGCCAGACATGAGAAGTGCGCCTTTGTGGGACATGTGAATAGTGCGGATCCTGTTTCAGTCTAAAGACTGAAACTGGATCCGCACTTTTCACCGTTCCTTTCAGAATCATTTGATTCATCAGCTAGGAATGGCGATTGCTTTTCCAGACCAATCGAAGGCTAGGCCATAGTACCTCGATCTTTCCAAGAGGTGTGTGGCCCAACTTTTGAAAGAACCGCTAAGTGGAGAACTATTTGGTATTTTTCCTAAGCACTTTTCACCGTAATTGTCCTAAGGTTGGTCTCTGCATCCTTAAGCATACGAGAGTTTTCACAGATGAAACAGCCTGAGGCCCAGTAATCTTGGCATTTCCAATAGTTTGTCCTAGAGACTACCAAGAAAGTGTTCTTTTAAGTATTATTCCTTTGTGGTTTCAGCATTATTTTCAGTACCCGAGCTGGGTTCTCGCATTAGCATAAGAATCCTGCCTGGTAGTTGAGATTACATGGTGGGGTGTAAGTGCGGGGCTTCTGTCAGCCCTGCCTTTGATTTGTTTACCTCCAGAGTTGGAAAGTGCATAGTTGCGTGAGATGGGAAAAGTGTGGTTCGTGCTTCAGATTTCATCCTGACACTTTGAAATGACCAGTGTGTTGGTAATTATTTGCCATTTCCATGGCGTTTGGCCCCGTAATAGTCATGAGGTCGGTCTCTGCATCCTGAAGCCTATGATGCTTTTTGCAGAGAAACCCCGCTGAGGCCCAGGTAACTTGCTATTTCCCATAGCTGGCACAGGAGCCTTGGAAGATAGGATTGTTTTCAGTATTATTTCATCATTTTTTCACCACTGTTTCAAGAACGTGAGCCCTTTTCAACCGGTAGCGGAAGAATCCTTCTTTGGAGATGAGATATTTTTCTGGGGTGGCAAGTGCAGGGCCTCTGTCAGTCCTGGGTTTGTTGGACTAGCGCCAGACATAAGAAGTGCGCCTTTGTGGGACAGGTGAATAGTGCGGATCCTGTTTCAGTCTTTAGACTGAAACAGGATCCGCACTTTTCACCGTTCCTTTCAGAATCATTTGATTCATCAGCTAGGAATGGCGATTGCTTCTCCAGACCAATCGAAGGCTACGCCAAAGTAACTCGATCTTTCCAAGAGGTGTGTGGCCCAACTTTTGAAAGAACTGCTAAGTGGAGAACTATTTGGTATTTTTCCGAAGCACTTTTCACCATAATTGTCCTAAGGTTGGTCTCTGCATCCTTAAGCATACCAGAGTCTTCACAGACGAAACAGGCTGAGGCCCAATAATCTTGGCATTTCCAATAGTTGGTCCTAGAGGCTACCAAGAAAGTGTTCTTTTAAGTATTATTCCTTTGTGGTTTCAGCATTATTTTCAGTACCCGAGCAGGATTCTCGCATTAGCATAAGAATCCTGCCTGGTAGTTGAGATTTCTGTGTGGGGTGTAAGTGCTGGGCTTCTGTCAGCCCTGCCTTTGATTTGTTTACCTCCAGAGTTGGAAAGTGCATAGTTGCGTGAGATGGGAAAAGTGTGGTTCGTGCTTCAGATTTCATCCTGACACTTTGAAATGACCAGTGTGTTGGTAATTATTTGCCATTTCCATGGCGTTTGGCCCCGTAATAGTCATGAGGTCGGTCTCTGCATCCTGAAGCCTATGATGCTTTTTGCAGAGAAACCTCTGCTGAGGCCCAGGTAACTTGCTATTTCCCATAGCTGGCACAGGAGCCTTGGAAGATAGGATTGTTTTCAGTATTATTTCACCATTTTTTCACCACTGTTTCAAGAACGGGAGCACTTTTCCACCGTTAGCGGAAGAATCCTTCTTTGGAGATGAGATATTTTTCTGGGGTGGCAAGTGCAGGGCCTCTGTCAGTCCTGGGTTTGTTGGACTAGCGCCAGACATGAGAAGTGCGCCTTTGTGGGACAGGTGAATAGTGCGGATCCTGTTTCAGTCTAAAGACTGAAACAGGATCCGCACTTTTCACCGTTCCTTTCAGAATCATTTGATTCATCAGCTAGGAATGGCGATTGCTTCTCCAGACCAATCGAAGGCTAGGCCAAAGTAACTCGATCTTTCCAAGAGGTGTGTGTCCCAACTTTTGAAAGATCCGCTAAGTGGAGAACTATTTGGTATTTTTCCTAAGCACTTTTCACCGTAATTGTCCTAAGGTTGGTCTCTGCATCCTTAAGCATACGAGAGTTTTCACAGATGAAACAGGCTGAGGCCCAGTAATCTTGGCATTTGCAATAGTTGGTCTTAGAGACTACCAAGAAAGTGTTCTTTTAAGTATTATTCCTTTGTGGTTTCAGCATTATTTTCAGTACCCGATCTGGGTTCTCGCATTAGCATAAGAATCCTGCCTGGTAGTTGAGATTTCATGGTGGGGTGTAAGTGCGGGGCTTCTGTCAACCCTGCCTTTGATTTGTTTACCTCCAGAGTTGGAAAGTGCATAGTTGCGTGAGATGGGAAAAGTGTGGTTCGTGCTTCAGATTTCATCCTGACACTTTGAAATGACCAGTGTGTTGGTAATTATTTGCCATTTCCATGGCGTTTGGCCCCGTAATAGTCATGAGGTCGGTCTCTGCATCCTGAAGCCTATGATGCTTTTTGCAGAGAAACCTCTGCTGAGGCCCAGGTAACTTGCTATTTCCCATAGCTGGCACAGGAGCCTTGGAAGATAGGATTGTTTTCAGTATTATTTCATCATTTTTTCACCACTGTTTCAAGAACGTGAGCCCTTTTCAACCGGTAGCGGAAGAATCCTTCTTTGGAGATGAGATATTTTTCTGGGGTGGCAAGTGCAGGGCCTCTGTCAGTCCTGGGTTTGTTGGACTAGCGCCAGACATGAGAAGTGCGCCTTTGTGGGACAGGTGAATAGTGCGGATCCTCTTTCAGTCTAAAGACTGAAACAGGATCCGCACTTTTCACCGTTCCTTTCAGAATCATTTGATTCATCAGCTAGGAATGGCGATTGCTTCTCCAGACCAATCGAAGGCTAGGCCAAAGTAACTCGATCTTTCCAAGAGGTGTGTGGCCCAACTTTTGAAAGAACTGCTAAGTGGAGAACTATTTGGTATTTTTCCGAAGCACTTTTCACCGCAATTGTCATAAGGTTGGTCTCTGCATCGTTAAGCATACGAGAGTTTTCACAGACGAAACAGGCTGAGGCCCAGTAATCTTGGCATTTCCAATAGTTGGTCCTAGAGACTACCAAGAAAGTGTTTTTTTAAATATTATTCCATTGTGGTTTCAGCATTATTTTCAGAACCCGAGCAGGGTTCTCGCATTAGCATAAGAATCCTGCCTGGTATTTGAGATTTCTGGGTGGGGTGTAGGTGCGGGGCTTCTGTCAGCCCTGCCTTTGATTTGTTTACCTCCAGAGTTGCAAAGTGCATATTTGCGTGAGATGGGAAAAGTGTGGATCGTGCTTCAGATTTCATCCTGACACTTAGAAATGACCAGTGTGTTGGTAATTATTTGCCATTTCCATGGCGTTTGGCACCGTAATAGTCATGAGGTCGATCTCTGCATCCTGAAGCCTATGATGCTTTTTGCAGAGAAACCTCTGCTGAGGCCCAGGTAACTTGCTATTTCCCATAGCTGGCACAGGAGCCTTGGAAGATAGGAGTGTTTTCAGTATTATTTCACCATTTTTTCACCACTGTTTCAAGAACGGGAGCCCTTTTCAACCGTTAGCGGAAGAATCCTTCTTTGGAGATGAGATATTTTTCTGGGGTGGCAAGTGCAGGGCCTCTGTCAGTCCTGGGTTTGTTGGACTAGCGCCAGACATGAGAAGTGCGCCTTTGTGGGACAGGTGAATAGTGCGGATCCTGTTTCAGTCTGAAGACTGAAACAGGATCCGCACTTTTCACCGTTCCTTTCAGAATCATTTGATTCATCAGCTAGGAATGGCGATTGCTTCTCCAGACCAATCGAAGGCTAGGCCAAAGTAACTCGATCTTTCCAAGAGGTGTGTGGCCCAACTTTTGAAAGAACCGCTAAGTGGAGAACTATTTGGTATTTTTCCGAAGCACTTTTCACCGTAATTGTCCTAAGGTTGGTCTCTGCATCCTTAAGCATACGAGAGTTTTCACAGATGAAACAGGCTGAGGCCCAGTAATCTTGGCATTTCCAATAGTTGGTCCTAGAGACTACCAAGAAAGTGTTCTTTTAAGTATTATTCCTTTGTGGTTTCAGCATTATTTTCAGTACCCGAGCAGGGTTCTCGCATTAGCATAAGAATCCTGCCTGGTAGTTGAGATTTCATGGTGGGGTGTAAGTGCGGGGCTTCTGTCAGCCCTGCCTTTGATTTGTTTACCTCCAGAGTTGGAAAGTGCATATTTGCGTGAGGTGGGAAAAGTGTGGATCGTGCTTCAGATTCATCCTGACACTTAGAAATGACCAGTGTGTTGGTAATTATTTGCCATTTCCATGGCGTTTGGCACCGTAATAGTCATGAGGTCGGTCTCTGCATCCTGAAGCCTATGATGCTTTTTGCAGAGAAACCTCTGCTGAGGCCCAGGTAACTTGCTATTTCCCATAGCTGGCACAGGAGCCTTGGAAGATAGGATTGTTTTCAGTATTATTTCACCATTTTTTCACCACGGTTTCAAGAACGGGAGCCCTTTTCAACCGTTATCGGAAGAATCCTTCTGTGGAGATGAGATATTTTTCTGGGGTGGCAAGTGCAGGGCCTCTGTCAGTCCTGGGTTTGTTGGACTAGCGCCAGACATGAGAAGTGCGCCTTTGTGGGACAGGTGAATAGTGCGGATTCTGTTTCAGTCTAAACTGAAACAGGATCCGCACTTTTCACCGTTCCTTTCAGAATCATTTGATTCATCAGCTAGGAATGGCGATTGCTTCTCCAGACCAATCGAAGGCTAGGCCAAAGTAACTCGATCTTTCCAAGAGGTGTGTGGCCCAACTTTTGAAAGAACCGCTAAGTGGAGAACTATTTGGTATTTTTCCTAAGCACTTTTCACCGTAATTGTCCTAAGGTTGGTCTCTGCATCCTTAAGCATACGAGAGTTTTCACAGATGAAACAGGCTGAGGCCCAGTAATCTTGGCATTTCCAATAGTTGGTCTTAGATACTACCAAGAAAGTGTTCTTTTAAGTATTATTCCTTTGTGGTTTCAGCATTATTTTCAGTACCCGAGCAGGGTTCTCGCATTAGCATAAGAATCCTGCCTGGTAGTTGAGATTTCATGGTGGGGTGTAAGTTCGGGGTTTCTGTCAGCCCTGCCTTTGATTTGTTTACCTCCAGAGTTGGAAAGTGCATGGTTGCATGAGATGGGAAAAGTGTGGATCGTGCTTCAGATTTCATCCTGACACTTTGAAATGACCAGTGTGTTGGTAATTATTTGCCATTTCCATGGCGTTTGGCCCCGTAATAGTCATGAGGTCGGTCTCTGCATCCTGAAGCCTATGATGCTTTTTTGCAGAGAAACCTCTGCTGAGGCCCAGGTAACTTGCTATTTCCCATAGCTGGCACAGGAGCCTTGGAAGATAGGATTGTTTTCAGTATTATTTCATCATTTTTTCACCACTGTTTCAAGAACGGGAGCCCTTTTCAACCGTTAGCGGAAGAATCCTTCTTTGGAGATGAGATATTTTTCTGGGGTGGCAAGTGCAGGGCCTCTGTCAGTCCTGGGTTTGTTGGACTAGCGCCAGACATGAGAAGTGCGCCTTTGTGGTACAGGTGAATAGTGCGGATCCTGTTTCAGTCTAAAGACTGAAACAGGATCCGCACTTTTCACCGTTCCTTTCAGAATCATTTGATTCATCAGCTAGGAATGGCGATTGCTTCTCCAGACCAATCGAAGGCTAGGCCAAAGTACCTCGATCTTTCCAAGAGGTGTGTGGCCCAACCTTTGAAAGAACCGCTAAGTGGAGAACTATTTGGTATTTTTCCGAAGCACTTTTCACCGTAGTTGTCATAAGGTTGGTCTCTGCATCCTTAAGCATACGAGAGTTTTCACAGACGAAACAGGCTGAGGCCCAGTAATCTTGGCATTTCCAATAGTTGGTCCTAGAGACTAGCAAGAAAGTGTTCTTTTAAGTATCATTCCGTTGTGGTTTCAGCATTATTTTCAGAACCCGAGCAGGGTTCTCGCATTACCATAAGAATCCTGCCTGGTAGTTGAGATTTCTGGGTGGGGTATAAGTTGGGGGATTCTGTCAGCCATGCCTTTGATTTGTTTACCTCCAGAGTAGGAAAGTGCATAATTGCGTGAGATGGGAAAAGTGGGGATCGTGCTTCAGATTTCATCCTGACACTTTGAAATGACCAGTGTGTTGGTAATTATTTGCCATTTCCATGGCGTTTGGCCCCGTAATAGTCATGAGGTCGGTCTCTGCATCCTGAAGGCTATGATGCTTTTTGCAGAGAAACCTCTGCTGAGGCCCAGGTAACTTGCTATTTCCCATAGCTGGCACAGGAGCCTTGGAAGATAGGATTGTTTTCAGTATTATTTCACCATTTTTTCACCACTGTTTCAAGAACGGGAGCCCTTTTCAACCGTTAGCGGAAGAATCCTTCTTTGGAGATGAGATATTTTTCTGGGGTGGCAAGTGCAGGGCCTCTGTCAGTCCTGGGTTTGTTGGACTAGCGCCAGACATGAGAAGTGCGCCTTTGTGGGACAGATGAATAGTGCGGATCCTGTTTCAGTCTAAATACTGAAACAGGATCCGCACTTTTCACCGTTCCTTTCAGAATCATTTGATTCATCAGCTAGGAATGGCGATTGCTTCTCCAGACCAATCGAAGGCTAGGCCAAAGTAACTCGATCTTTCCAAGAGGTGTGTGGCCCAACTTTTGAAAGAACCGCTAAGTGGAGAACTATTTGGTATTTTTCCTAAGCACTTTTCACCGTAATTGTCCTAAGGTTGGTCTCTGCATCCTTAAGCATACCAGAGTCTTCACAGACGAAACAGGCTGAGGCCCAGTAATCTTGGCATTTCCAATAGTTGGTCCTAGAGACTACCAAGAAAGTGTTCTTTTAAGTATTATTCCTTTGTGGTTTCAGCATTATTATCAGTACCCGAGCAGGGTTCTCGCATTAGCATAAGAATCCTGCCTGGTAGTTGAGATTTCTGTGTGGGGTGTAAGTGCGGGGCTTCTATCAGCCCTGCCTTTGATTTGTTTACCTCCAGAGTTGGAAAGTGCATAGTTGCGTGAGATGGGAAAAGTGTGGATCGTGCTTCCGATTTCATCCAGACACTTTGAAATGAGCAGTGTGTTGGTAATTATTTGCCATTTCCATGGCGTTTGGCACCGTAATAGTCATGAGGTGGGTCTCTGCATCCTGAAGCCTATGATGCTTTTTGCAGAGAAACCTCTGCTGAGGCCCAGGTAACTTGCTATTTCCCATAGCTGGCACAGGAGCCTTGGAAGATAGGATTGTTTTCAGTATTATTTCACCATTTTTTCACCACTGTTTGAAGAACGGGAGCCCTTTTCAACCGTTAGCGGAAGAATCCTTCTTTGGAGATGAGATATTTTTCTGGGGTGGCAAGTGCAGGGCCTCTGTCAGTCCTGGGTTTGTTGGACTAGCGCCAGACATGAGAAGTGCGCCTTTGTGGGACAGGTGAATAGTGCGGATCCTCTTTCAGTCTAAAGACTGAAACAGGATCCGCACTTTTCACCGTTCCTTTCAGAATCATTTGATTCATCAGCTAGGAATGGCGATTGCTTCTCCAGACCAATCGAAGGCTAGGCCAAAGTAACTCGATCTTTCCAAGAGGTGTGTGGCCCAACTTCTGAAAGAACCGCTAAGTGGAGAACTATTTGGTATTTTTCCTAAGCACTTTTCACCGTAATTGTCCTAAGGTTGGTCTCTGCATCCTTAAGCATACGAGAGTTTTCACAGATGAAACAGGCTGAGGCCCAGTAATCTTGGCATTTCCAATAGTTGGTCTTAGAGACTACCAAGAAAGTGTTCTTTTAAGTATTATTCCTTTGTGGTTTCAGCATTATTTTCAGTACCCGAGCAGGGTTCTCGCATTAGCATAAGAATCCTGCCTGGTAGTTGACATTTCATGGTGGGGTGTAAGTGCGGGGCTTCTGTCAGCCCTGCCTTTGATTTGTTTACCTCCAGAGTTGGAAAGTGCACAGTTGCGTGAGATGGGAAAAGTGTGGATTGTGCTTCAGATTTCATCCAGACACTTTGAAATTACCAGTGTGTTGGTAATTATTTGCCATTTCCATGGCGTTTGGCCCCGTAATAGTCATGAGGTCGGTCTCTGCATCCTGAAGCCTATGATGCTTTTTGCAGAGAAACCTCTGCTGAGGCCCAGGCAACTTGCTATTTCCCATAGCTGGCACAGGAGCCTTGGAAGATAGGATTGTTTTCAGTATTATTTCATCAATTTTTCACCACTGTTTCAAGAACGGGAGCCCTTTTCAACCGTTAGCGGAAGAATCCTTCTTTGGAGATGAGATATTTTTCTGGGGTGGCAAGTGCAGGGCCTCTGTCAGTCCTGGGTTTGTTGGACTAGCGCCAGACATGAGAAGTGCGCCTTTGTGGGACAGGTGAATAGTGCGGATCCTGTTTCATTCTAAAGACTGAAACAGGATCCGCACTTTTCACCGTTCCTTTCAGAATCATTTGATTCATCAGCTAGGAATGGCGATTGCTTCTCCAGACCAATCGAAGGCTAGGCCAAAGTACCTCGATCTTTCCAAGAGGTGTGTGGCCCAACTTTTGAAAGAACCGCTAAGTGGAGAACTATTTGGTATTTTTCCTAAGCACTTTTCACCGTAATTGTCCTAAGGTTGGTCTCTGCATCCTTAAGCATACCAGAGTTTTCACAGACGAAACAGGCTGAGGCCCAGTAATCTTGGCATTTCCAATAGTTTCTCCAAGAGACTAGCAAGAAAGTGTTCTTTTAAGTATTATTCCGCTGTGGTTTCAGCCTTATTTTCAGAACCTGAGCAGGGTTCTCGCATTAGCATAAGAATCCTGCCTGGTAGTTGAGATTTCTGGGTGGGGTGTAGGTGCGGGGCTTCTGTCAGCCCTGCCTTTGATTTGTTTACCTCCAGAGTTGGAAAGTGCATATTTCCGTGAGATGGGAAAAGTGTGGATCGTGCTTCAGATTTCATCCTGACACTTAGAAATGACCAGTGTGTTGGTAATTATTTGCCATTTCCATGGCGTTTGGCACCGTAATAGTCATGAGGTCGGTCTCTGCATCCTGAAGCCTATGATGCTTTTTGCAGAGAAACCTCTGCTGAGGCGCAGGTAACTTGCTATTTCCCATAGCTGGCACAGGAGCCTTGGAAGATAGGATTGTTTTCAGTATTATTTCACCATTTTTTCACCACTGTTTGAAGAACGGGAGCCCTTTTCAACCGTTAGCGGAAGAATCCTTCTTTGGCGATGAGATAATTTTCTGGGGTGGCAAGTGCAGGGCCTCTGTCAGTCCTGGGTTTGTTGGACTAGCGCCAGACATGAGAAGTGCGCCTTTGTGGGACAGGTGAATAGTGCGGATCCTCTTTCAGTCTAAAGACTGAAACAGGATCCGCACTTTTCACCGTTCCTTTCAGAATCATTTGATTCATCAGCTAGGAATGGCGATTGCTTCTCCAGACCAATCGAAGGCTAGGCCGAAGTACGTCGATCTTTCCAAGAGGTGTGTGGCCCAACTTTTGAAAGAACCGCTACGTGGAGAACTATTTGGTATTTTTCCGAAGCACTTTTCACCGTAGTTGTCATAAGGTTGGTCTCTGCATCCTTAAGCATACGAGAGTTTTCACAGACGAAACAGGCTGAGGCCCAGTAATCTTGGCATTTCCAATAGTTTGTCCTAGAGACTATCAAGAAAGTGTTCTTTTAAGTATTATTCCGTTGTGGTTTCAGCATTATTTTCAGCACCCCAGCAGGGTTCTCGCATTAGCATAAGAATCCTGCCTGGTAGTTGAGATTTCTGGATGGGGTATAAGTTGGGGGATTCTGTCAGCCCTGCCTTTGATTTGTTTACCTCCAGAGTTGGAAAGTGCATAATTGCGTGAGATGGGAAAAGTGTGGATCGTGTTTCAGATTTCATACTGACATTTGAAATGATCAGTGTGTTGGTAATTATTTGCCATTTCCATGGCGTTTGGCACCGTAATAGTCATGAGGTCGGTCTCTGCATCCTGAAGCCTATGATGCTTTTTGCAGAGAAACCTCTGCTGAGGCCCAGGTAACTTGCTATTTCCCATAGCTGGCACAGGAGCCTTGGAAGATAGGATTGTTTTCAGTATTATTTCATCAATTTTTCACCACTGTTTCAAGAACGGGAGCCCTTTTCAACCGTTAGCGGAAGAATCCTTCTTTGGAGATGAGATATTTTTCTGGGGTGGCAAGTGCAGGGCCTCTGTCAGTTCTGGGTTTGTTGGACTAGCGCCAGACATGAGAAGTGCGCCTTTGTGGGACAGGTGAATAGTGCGGATCCTGTTTCAGTCTAAAGACTGAAACAGGATCCGCACTTTTCACCGTTCCTTTCAGAATCATTTGATTCATCAGCTAGGAATGGCGATTGCTTCTCCAGACCAATCGAAGGCTAGGCCGAAGTACCTCGATCTTTCCAAGAGGTGTGTGGCCCAACTTTTGAAAGAACCGCTACGTGGAGAACTATTTGGTATTTTTCCGAAGCACTTTTCACCGTAGTTGTCATAAGGTTGGTCTCTGCATCCTTAAGCATACGAGAGTTTTCACAGACGAAACAGGCTGAGGCCCAGTAATCTTGGCATTTCCAATAGTTTGTCCTAGAGACTATCAAGAAAGTGTTCTTTTAAGTATTATTCCGTTGTGGTTTCAGCATTATTTTCAGCACCCCAGCAGAGTTCTCGCATTAGCATAAGAATCCTGCCTGGTAGTTGAGATTTCTGGATGGGGTATAAGTTGGGGGATTCTGTCAGCCCTGCCTTTGATTTGTTTACCTCCAGAGTTGGAAAGTGCATAATTGCGTGAGATGGGAAAAGTGTGGATCGTGTTTCAGATTTCATACTGACATTTGAAATGATCAGTGTGTTGGTAATTATTTGCCATTTCCATGGCGTTTGGCACCGTAATAGTCATGAGGTCGGTCTCTGCATCCTGAAGCCTATGATGCTTTTTGCAGAGAAACCTCTGCTGAGGCCCAGGTAACTTGCTATTTCCCATAGCTGGCACAGGAGCCTTGGAAGATAGGATTGTTTTCAGTATTATTTCATCAATTTTTCACCACTGTTTCAAGAACGGGAGCCCTTTTCAACCGTTAGCGGAAGAATCCTTC
Source organism: Lemur catta (assembly GCF_020740605.2). NCBI lineage: Eukaryota > Metazoa > Chordata > Mammalia > Primates > Lemuridae > Lemur > Lemur catta. Next base: position 81,296,579 of record NC_059132.1, on the reverse strand, counting down.
TTTGGAGATGAGATATTTTTCTGGGGTGGCAAGTGCAGGGCCTCTGTCAGTCCTGGGTTTGTTGGACTAGCGCCAGACATGAGAAGTGCGCCTTTGTGGGACAGGTGAATAGTGCGGATCCTGTTTCAGTCTAAAGACTGAAACAGGATCCGCACTTTTCACCGTTCCTTTCAGAATCATTTGATTCATCAGCTAGGAATGGCGATTGCTTCTCCAGACCAATCGAAGGCTAGGCCGAAGTACCTCGATCTTTCCAAGAGGTGTGTGGCCCAACTTTTGAAAGAACCGCTACGTGGAGAACTATTTGGTATTTTTCCGAAGCACTTTTCACCGTAGTTGTCATAAGGTTGGTCTCTGCATCCTTAAGCATACGAGAGTTTTCACAGACGAAACAGGCTGAGGCCCAGTAATCTTGGCATTTCCAATAGTTTGTCCTAGAGACTATCAAGAAAGTGTTCTTTTAAGTATTCTTCCGTTGTGGTTTCAGCATTATTTTCAGCACCCCAGCAGAGTTCTCGCATTAGCATAAGAATCCTGCCTGGTAGTTGAGATTTCTGGATGGGGTATAAGTTGGGGGATTCTGTCAGCCCTGCCTTTGATTTGTTTACCTCCAGAGTTGGAAAGTGCATAATTGCGTGAGATGGGAAAAGTGTGGATCGTGTTTCAGATTTCATACTGACATTTGAAATGATCAGTGTGTTGGTAATTATTTGCCATTTCCATGGCGTTTGGCACCGTAATAGTCATGAGGTCGGTCTCTGCATCCTGAAGCCTATGATGCTTTTTGCAGAGAAACCTCTGCTGAGGCCCAGGTAACTTGCTATTTCCCATAGCTGGCACAGGAGCCTTGGAAGATAGGATTGTTTTCAGTATTATTTCATCAATTTTTCACCACTGTTTCAAGAACGGGAGCCCTTTTCAACCGTTAGCGGAAGAATCCTTCTTTGGAGATGAGATATTTTTCTGGGGTGGCAAGTGCAGGGCCTCTGTCAGTTCTGGGTTTGTTGGACTAGCGCCAGACATGAGAAGTGCGCCTTTGTGGGACAGGTGAATAGTGCGGATCCTGTTTCAGTCTAAAGACTGAAACAGGATCCGCACTTTTCACCGTTCCTTTCAGAATCATTTGATTCATCAGCTAGGAATGGCGATTGCTTCTCCAGACCAATCGAAGGCTAGGCCGAAGTACCTCGATCTTTCCAAGAGGTGTGTGGCCCAACTTTTGAAAGAACCGCTACGTGGAGAACTATTTGGTATTTTTCCGAAGCACTTTTCACCGTAGTTGTCATAAGGTTGGTCTCTGCATCCTTAAGCATACGAGAGTTTTCACAGACGAAACAGGCTGAGGCCCAGTAATCTTGGCATTTCCAATAGTTGGTCCTAGAGACTACCAAGAAAGTGTTCTTTTAAGTATTATTCTGTTGTGGTTTCAGCATTATTTTCAGTACCCCAGCAGGCTTCTCCCATTAGCAAAAGAATCCTGCCTGGTAGTTGATCTTTCTGGGTGGGGTGTAAGTGCGGGGCTTCTGTCATCCCTGCCTTTGATTTGTTTACCTCCAGAGTTGGAAAGTGCATATATGCGTGAGATGGGAAAAGTGTGGATCGTGCTTCAGATTTCATCCTGACACTTAGAAATGACCAGTGTGTTGGTAATTATTTGCCGTTTCCATGGCGTTTGGCACCGTAATAGTCATGAGGTCGGTCTCTGCATCCTGAAGCCTATGATGCTTTTTGCAGAGAAACCTCTGCTGAGGCCCAGGTAACTTGCTATTTCCCATAGCTCGCACAGGAGCCTTGGAAGATAGGATTGTTTTCAGTATTATTTCATCAATTTTTCACCACTGTTTCAAGAACGGGAGCCCTTTTCAACCGTTAGCGGAAGAATCCTTCTTTGGAGATGAGATATTTTTCTGGGGTGGCAAGTGCAGGGCCTCTGTCAGTCCTGGGTTTGTTGGACTAGCGCCAGACATGAGAAGTGCGCCTTTGTGGGACAGGTGAATAGTGCGGATCCTGTTTCAGTCTAAAGACTGAAACAGGATCCGCACTTTTCACCGTTCCTTTCAGAATTATTTGATTCATCAGCTAGGAATGGCGATTGCTTCTCCAGACCAATCGAAGGCTAGGCCAAAGTACCTCAATCTTTCCAAGAGGTGTGTGGCCCAACTTTTGAAAGAACCGCTAAGTGGAGAACTATTTGGTATTTTTCCGAAGCACTTTTCACCGTAGTTGTCATAAGGTTGGTCTCTGCATCCTTAAGCATACGAGAGTTTTCACAGACGAAACAGGCTGAGGCCCAGTAATCTTGGCATTTCCAATAGTTTCTCCAAGAGACTAGCAAGAAAGTGTTCTTTTAAGTATTATTCAGTTGTGGTTTCAGCATTATTTTCAGAACCCGAGCAGGGTTCTCGCATTAGCATAAGAATCCTGCCTGGTAGTTGAGATTTCTGGGTGGTGTGTAGGTGCGGGGCTTCTGTCAGCCCTGCCTTTGATTTGTTTACCTCCAGAGTTGGAAAGTGCATACTTGCGTGAGATGGGAAAAGTGTGGATCGTGCTTCAGATTTCATCCTGACACTTAGAAATGACCAGTGTGTTGGTAATTATTTGCCATTTCCATGGCGTTTGGCACCGTAATAGTCATGAGGTCGGTCTCTGCATCCTGAAGCCTATGATGCTTTTTGCAGAGAAACCTCTGCTGAGGCCCAGGTAACTTGCTATTTCCCATAGCTGGCACAGGAGCCTTGGAAGATAGGATTGTTTTCAGTATTATTTCACCATTTTTTCACCACTGTTTGAAGAACGGGAGCCCTTTTCAACCGTTACCGGAAGAATCCTTATTGGAGATGAGATATTTTTCTGGGGTGGCAAGTGCAGGGCCTCTGTCAGTCCTGGGTTTGTTGGACTAGCGCCAGACATGAGAAGTGCGCCTTTGTGGGACAGGTGAATAGTGCGGATCCTGTTTCAGTCTAAAGACTGAAACAGGATCCGCACTTTTCACCGTTCCTTTCAGAATCATTTGATTCATCAGCTAGGAATGGCGATTGCTTCTCCAGACCAATCGAAGGCTAGGCCGAAGTACCTCGATCTTTCCAAGAGGTGTGTGGCCCAACTTTTGAAAGAACCGCTACGTGGAGAACTATTTGGTATTTTTCCGAAGCACTTTTCACCGTCGTTGTCATAAGGTTGGTCTCTGCATCCTTAAGCATACGAGAGTTTTCACAGACGAAACAGGCTGAGGCCCAGTAATCTTGGCATTTCCAATAGTTTGTCCTAGAGACTAGCAAGAAAGTGTTCTTTTAAGTATTATTCCCTTGTGGTTTCAGCATTATTTTCAGCACCCCAGCAGGGTTCTCGCATTAGCATAAGAATCCTGCCTGGTAGTTGAGATTTCTGGATGGGGTATAAGTTGGGGGATTCTGTCAGCCCTGCCTTTGATTTGTTTACCTCCAGAGTTGGAAAGTGCATAATTGCGTGAGATGGGAAAAGTGTGGATCGTGTTTCAGATTTCATACTGACATTTGAAATGATCAGTGTGTTGGTAATTATTTGCCATTTCCATGGCGTTTGGCACCGTAATAATCATGAGGTCGGTCTCTGCATCCTGAAGCCTATGATGCTTTTTGCAGAGAAACCTCTGCTGAGGCCCAGGTAACTTGCTATTTCCCATAGCTGGCACAGGAGCCTTGGAAGATAGGATTGTTTTCAGTATTATTTCATCAATTTTTCACCACTGTTTCAAGAACGGGAGCCCTTTTCAACCGTTAGCGGAAGAATCCTTCTTTGGAGATGAGATATTTTTCTGGGGTGGCAAGTGCAGGGCCTCTGTCAGTCCTGGGTTTGTTGGACTAGCGCCAGACATGAGAAGTGCGCCTTTGTGGGACAGGTGAATAGTGCGGATCCTGTTTCAGTCTAAAGACTGACACAGGATCCGCACTTTTCACCGTTCCTTTCAGAATCATTTGATTCATCAGCTAGGAATGGCGATTGCTTCTCCAGACCAATCGAAGGCTAGGCCAAAGTAACTCGATCTTTCCAAGAGGTGTGTGGCCCAACCTTTGAAAGAACCGCTAAGTGGAGAACTATTTGGTATTTTTCCTAAGCACTTTTCACCGTAATTGTCCTAAGGTTGGTCTCTGCATCCTTAAGCATACCAGAGTTTTCACAGACGAAACAGGCTGAGGCCCATTAATCTTGGCATTTCCAATAGTTGGTCCTAGAGACTACCAAGAAAGTGTTCTTTTAAGTATTATTCTGTTGTGGTTTCAGCATTATTTTCAGTACCCCAGCAGGCTTCTCCCATTAGCAAAAGAATCCTGCCTGGTAGTTGAGATTTCTGGGTGGGGTGTAAGTGCGGGGCTTCTGTCAGCCCTGCCTTTGATTTGTTTACCTCCAGAGTTGGAAAGTGCATATTTGCGTGAGATGGGAAAAGTGTGGATCGTGCTTCAGATTTCATCCTGACACTTAGAAATGACCAGTGTGTTGGTAATTATTTGCCGTTTCCATGGCGTTTGGCACCGTAATAGTCATGAGGTCGGTCTCTGCATCCTGAAGCCTATGATGCTTTTTGCAGAGAAACCTCTGCTGAGGCCCAGGTAACTTGCTATTTCCCATACCTCGCACAGGAGCCTTGGAAGATAGGATTGTTTTCAGTATTATTTCATCAATTTTTCACCACTGTTTCAAGAACGGGAGCCCTTTTCAACCGTTAGCGGAAGAATCCTTCTTTGGAGATGAGATATTTTTCTGGGGTGGCAAGTGCAGGGCCTCTGTCAGTCCTGGGTTTGTTGGACTAGCGCCAGACATGAGAAGTGCGCCTTTGTGGGACAGGTGAATAGTGCGGATCCTGTTTCAGTCTAAAGACTGAAACAGGATCCGCACTTTTCACCGTTCCTTTCAGAATTATTTGATTCATCAGCTAGGAATGGCGATTGCTTCTCCAGACCAATCGAAGGCTAGGCCAAAGTACCTCAATCTTTCCAAGAGGTGTGTGGCCCAACTTTTGAAACAACCGCTAAGTGGAGAACTATTTGGTATTTTTCCGAAGCACTTTTCACCGTAGTTGTCATAAGGTTGGTCTCTGCATCCTTAAGCATACGAGAGTTTTCACAGACGAAACAGGCTGAGGCCCAGTAATCTTGGCATTTCCAATAGTTTCTCCAAGAGACTAGCAAGAAAGTGTTCTTTTAAGTATTATTCCGTTGTGGTTTCAGCATTATTTTCAGAACCCGAGCAGGGTTCTCGCATTAGCATAAGAATCCTGCCTGGTAGTTGAGATTTCTGGGTGGGGTGTAGGTGCGGGGCTTCTGTCAGCCCTGCCTTTGATTTGTTTACCTCCAGAGTTGGAAAGTGCATATTTGCGTGAGATGGGAAAAGTGTGGATCGTGCTTCAGATTTCATCCTGACACTTAGAAATGACCAGTGTGTTGGTAATTATTTGCCATTTCCATGGCGTTTGGCACCGTAATAGTCATGAGGTCGGTCTCTGCATCCTGAAGCCTATGATGCTTTTTGCAGAGAAACCTCTGCTGAGGCCCAGGTAACTTGCTATTTCCCATAGCTGGCACAGGAGCCTTGGAAGATAGGATTGTTTTCAGTATTATTTCACCATTTTTTCACCACTGTTTGAAGAACGGGAGCCCTTTTCAACCGTTAGCGGAAGAATCCTTATTGGAGATGAGATATTTTTCTGGGGTGGCAAGTGCAGGGCCTCTGTCAGTCCTGGGTTTGTTGGACTAGCGCCAGACATGAGAAGTGCGCCTTTGTGGGACAGGTGAATAGTGCGGATCCTGTTTCAGTCTAAAGACTGAAACAGGATCCGCACTTTTCACCGTTCCTTTCAGAATCATTTGATTCATCAGCTAGGAATGGCGATTGCTTCTCCAGACCAATCGAAGGCTAGGCCGAAGTACCTCGATCTTTCCAAGAGGTGTGTGGCCCAACTTTTGAAAGAACCGCTACGTGGAGAACTATTTGGTATTTTTCCGAAGCACTTTTCACCGTAGTTGTCATAAGGTTGGTCTCTGCATCCTTAATCATACGAGAGTTTTCACAGACGAAACAGGCTGAGGCCCAGTAATCTTGGCATTTCCAATAGTTTCTCCAAGAGACTAGCAAGAAAGTGTTCTTTTAAGTATTATTCAGTTGTGGTTTCAGCATTATTTTCAGAACCCGAGCAGGGTTCTCGCATTAGCATAAGAATCCTGCCTGGTAGTTGAGATTTCTGGGTGGGGTGTAGGTGCGGGGCTTCTGTCAGCCCTGCCTTTGATTTGTTTACCTCCAGAGTTGGAAAGTGCATATTTGCGTGAGATGGGAAAAGTGTGGATCGTGCTTCAGATTTCATCCTGACACTTAGAAATGACCAGTGTGTTGGTAATTATTTGCCATTTCCATGGCGTTTGGCACCGTAATAGTCATGAGGTCGGTCTCTGCATCCTGAAGCCTATGATGCTTTTTGCAGAGAAACCTCTGCTGAGGCCCAGGTAACTTGCTATTTCCCATAGCTGGCACAGGAGCCTTGGAAGATAGGATTGTTTTCAGTATTATTTCACCATTTTTTCACCACTGTTTGAAGAACGGGAGCCCTTTTCAACCGTTAGCGGAAGAATCCTTATTAGAGATGAGATATTTTTCTGGGGTGGCAAGTGCAGGGCCTCTGTCAGTCCTGGGTTTGTTGGACTAGCGCCAGACATGAGAAGTGCGCCTTTGTGGGAGAGGTGAATAGTGCGGATCCTGTTTCAGTCTAAAGACTGAAACAGGATCCGCACTTTTCACCGTTCCGTTCAGAATCATTTGATTCATCAGCTAGGAATGGCGATTGCTTCTCCAGACCAATCGAAGGCTAGGCCAAAGTAACTCGATCTTTCCAAGAGGTGTGTGGCCCAACTTTTGAAAGAACCGCTAAGTGGAGAACTATTTCGTATTTTTCCTAAGCACTTTTCACCGTAATTGTCCTAAGGTTGGTCTCTGCATCCTTAAGCATACGAGAGTTTTCACAGATGAAACAGGCTGAGGCCCAGTAATCTTGGCATTTCCAATAGTTGGTCTTATAGACTACCAAGAAAGTGTTCTTTTAAGTATTATTCCTTTGTGGTTTCAGCATTATTTTCAGTACCCGAGCAGGGTTCTCGCATTAGCATAAGAATCCTGCCTGGTAGTTGACATTTCATGGTGGGGTGTAAGTGCGGGGCTTCTGTCAGCCCTGCCTTTGATTTGTTTACCTCCAGAGTTGGAAAGTGCATAGTTGCGTGAGATGGGAAAAGTGTGGATCGTGCTTCAGATTTCATCCTGGCACTTTGAAATGACCAGTGTGTTTGTAATGATTTGCCATTTCCATGGCGTTTGGCCCCGTAATAGTCATGAGGTCGGTCTCTGCATCCTGAAGCCTATGATGCTTTTTGCAGAGAAACCTCTGCTGAGGCCCAGGTAACTTGCTATTTCCCATAGCTGGCACAGGAGCCTTGGAAGATAGGATTGTTTTCAGTATTATTTCATCATTTTCTCACCACTGTTTCAAGAACGGGAGCCCTTTTCAACCGTTAGCGGAAGATTCCTTCTTTGGAGATGAGATATTTTTCTGGGGTGGCAAGTGCAGGGCCTCTGTCAGTCCTGGGTTTGTTGGATTGGCGCCAGACATGAGAAGTGCGCCTTTGTGGGACAGGTGAATAGTGCGGATCCTGTTTCAGTCTAAAGACTGAAACAGGATCTGCACTTGTCACCGTTCCTTTCAGAATCATTTGATTCATCAGCTAGGAATGGCGATTGCTTCTCCAGACCAATCGAAGGCTAGGCCAAAGTACCTCGATCTTTCCAAGAGGTGTGTGGCCCAACTTTTGAAAGAACCGCTAAGTGGAGAACTATTTGGTATTTTTTCGAAGCACTTTTCACCGTAGTTGTCATAGGGTTGGTCTCTGCATCCTTAAGCATACGAGAGTTTTCACAGACGAAACAGGCTGAGGCCCAGTAATCTTGGCATTTCCAATAGTTTGTCCAAGAGACTAGCAAGAAAGTGTTCTTTTAAGTATTATTCCGTTGTGGTTTCAGCATTATTTTCAGAACCCGAGCAGGGTTCTCGCATTAGCATAAGAATCCTGCCTGGTAGTTGAGATTTCTGGGTGGGGTGTAGGTGCGGGGCTTCTGTCAGCCCTGCCTTTGATTTGTTTACCTCCAGAGTTGGAAAGTGCATATTTGCGTGAGATGGGAAAAGTGTGGATCGTGCTTCAGATTTCATCCTGACACTTAGAAATGACCAGTGTGTTGGTAATTATTTGCCATTTCCATGGCGTTTGGCACCGTAATAGTCATGAGGTCGGTCTCTGCATCCTGAAGCCTATGATGCTTTTTGCAGAGAAACCTCTGCTGAGGCCCAGGTAACTTGCTATTTCCCATAGCTGGCACAGGAGCCTTGGAAGATAGGATTGTTTTCAGTATTATTTCACCATTTTTTCACCACTGTTTGAAGAACGGGAGCCCTTTTCAACCGTTAGCGGAAGAATCCTTATTGGAGATGAGATATTTTTCTGGGGTGGCAAGTGCAGGGCCTCTGTCAGTCCTGGGTTTGTTGGACTAGCGCCAGACATGAGAAGTGCGCCTTTGTGGGACAGGTGAATAGTGCGGATCCTGTTTCAGTCTAAAGACTGAAACAGGATCCGCACTTTTCACCGTTCCTTTCAGAATCATTTGATTCATCAGCTAGGAATGGCGATTGCTTCTCCAGACCAATCGAAGGCTAGGCCGAAGTACCTCGATCTTTCCAAGAGGTGTGTGGCCCAACTTTTGAAAGAACCGCTACGTGGAGAACTATTTGGTATTTTTCCGAAGCACTTTTCACCGTAGTTGTCATAAGGTTGGTCTCTGCATCCTTAATCATACGAGAGTTTTCACAGACGAAACAGGCTGAGGCCCAGTAATCTTGGCATTTCCAATAGTTTCTCCAAGAGACTAGCAAGAAAGTGTTCTTTTAAGTATTATTCAGTTGTGGTTTCAGCATTATTTTCAGAACCCGAGCAGGGTTCTCGCATTAGCATAAGAATCCTGCCTGGTAGTTGAGATTTCTGGGTGGGGTGTAGGTGCGGGGCTTCTGTCAGCCCTGCCTTTGATTTGTTTACCTCCAGAGTTGGAAAGTGCATATTTGCGTGAGATGGGAAAAGTGTGGATCGTGCTTCAGATTTCATCCTGACACTTAGAAATGACCAGTGTGTTGGTAATTATTTGCCATTTCCATGGCGTTTGGCACCGTAATAGTCATGAGGTCGGTCTCTGCATCCTGAAGCCTATGATGCTTTTTGCAGAGAAACCTCTGCTGAGGCCCAGGTAACTTGCTATTTCCCATAGCTGGCACAGGAGCCTTGGAAGATAGGATTGTTTTCAGTATTATTTCACCATTTTTTCACCACTGTTTGAAGAACGGGAGCCCTTTTCAACCGTTAGCGGAAGAATCCTTATTAGAGATGAGATATTTTTCTGGGGTGGCAAGTGCAGGGCCTCTGTCAGTCCTGGGTTTGTTGGACTAGCGCCAGACATGAGAAGTGCGCCTTTGTGGGAGAGGTGAATAGTGCGGATCCTGTTTCAGTCTAAAGACTGAAACAGGATCCGCACTTTTCACCGTTCCGTTCAGAATCATTTGATTCATCAGCTAGGAATGGCGATTGCTTCTCCAGACCAATCGAAGGCTAGGCCAAAGTAACTCGATCTTTCCAAGAGGTGTGTGGCCCAACTTTTGAAAGAACCGCTAAGTGGAGAACTATTTCGTATTTTTCCTAAGCACTTTTCACCGTAATTGTCCTAAGGTTGGTCTCTGCATCCTTAAGCATACGAGAGTTTTCACAGATGAAACAGGCTGAGGCCCAGTAATCTTGGCATTTCCAATAGTTGGTCTTATAGACTACCAAGAAAGTGTTCTTTTAAGTATTATTCCTTTGTGGTTTCAGCATTATTTTCAGTACCCGAGCAGGGTTCTCGCATTAGCATAAGAATCCTGCCTGGTAGTTGACATTTCATGGTGGGGTGTAAGTGCGGGGCTTCTGTCAGCCCTGCCTTTGATTTGTTTACCTCCAGAGTTGGAAAGTGCATAGTTGCGTGAGATGGGAAAAGTGTGGATCGTGCTTCAGATTTCATCCTGGCACTTTGAAATGACCAGTGTGTTTGTAATGATTTGCCATTTCCATGGCGTTTGGCCCCGTAATAGTCATGAGGTCGGTCTCTGCATCCTGAAGCCTATGATGCTTTTTGCAGAGAAACCTCTGCTGAGGCCCAGGTAACTTGCTATTTCCCATAGCTGCAACAGGAGCCTTGGAAGATAGGATTGTTTTCAGTATTATTTCATCATTTTCTCACCACTGTTTCAAGAACGGGAGCCCTTTTCAACCGTTAGCGGAAGATTCCTTCTTTGGAGATGAGATATTTTTCTGGGGTGGCAAGTGCAGGGCCTCTGTCAGTCCTGGGTTTGTTGGATTGGCGCCAGACATGAGAAGTGCGCCTGTGGGACAGGTGAATAGTGCGGATCCTGTTTCAGTCTAAAGACTGAAACAGGATCTGCACTTGTCACCGTTCCTTTCAGAATCATTTGATTCATCAGCTAGGAATGGCGATTGCTTCTCCAGACCAATCGAAGGCTAGGCCAAAGTACCTCGATCTTTCCAAGAGGTGTGTGGCCCAACTTTTGAAAGAACCGCTAAGTGGAGAACTATTTGGTATTTTTTCGAAGCACTTTTCACCGTAGTTGTCATAGGGTTGGTCTCTGCATCCTTAAGCATACGAGAGTTTTCACAGACGAAACAGGCTGAGGCCCAGTAATCTTGGCATTTCCAATAGTTTGTCCAAGAGACTAGCAAGAAAGTGTTCTTTTAAGTATTATTCAGTTGTGGTTTCAGCATTATTTTCAGAACCCCAGCAGGGTTCTCGCATTAGCATAAGAATCCTGCCTGGTAGTTGAGATTTCTGGGTGGGGTGTAGGTGCGGGGCTTCTGTCAGCCCTGCCTTTGATTTGTTTACCTCCAGAGTTGGAAAGTGCATATTTGCGTGAGATGGGAAAAGTGTGGATCGTGCTTCAGATTTCATCCTGACACTTAGAAATGACCAGTGTGTTGGTAATTATTTGCCATTTCCATGGCGTTTGGCACCGTAATAGTCATGAGGTCGGTCTCTGCATCCTGAAGCCTATGATGCTTTTTGCAGAGAAACCTCTGCTGAGGCCCAGGTAACTTGCTATTTCCCATAGCTGGCACAGGAGCCTTGGAAGATAGGATTGTTTTCAGTATTATTTCACCATTTTTTCACCACTGTTTGAAGAACGGGAGCCCTTTTCAACCGTTAGCGGAAGAATCCTTATTGGAGATGAGATATTTTTCTGGGGTGGCAAGTGCAGGGCCTCTGTCAGTCCTGGGTTTGTTGGACTAGCGCCAGACATGAGAAGTGCGCCTTTGTGGGACAGGTGAATAGTGCGGATCCTGTTTCAGTCTAAAGACTGAAACAGGATCCGCACTTTTCACCGTTCCTTTCAGAATCATTTGATTCATCAGCTAGGAATGGCGATTGCTTCTCCAGACCAATCGAAGGCTAGGCCGAAGTACCTCGATCTTTCCAAGAGGTGTGTGGCCCAACTTTTGAAAGAACCGCTACGTGGAGAACTATTTGGTATTTTTCCGAAGCACTTTTCACCGTAGTTGTCATAAGGTTGGTCTCTGCATCCTTAATCATACGAGAGTTTTCACAGACGAAACAGGCTGAGGCCCAGTAATCTTGGCATTTCCAATAGTTTCTCCAAGAGACTAGCAAGAAAGTGTTCTTTTAAGTATTATTCAGTTGTGGTTTCAGCATTATTTTCAGAACCCGAGCAGGGTTCTCGCATTAGCATAAGAATCCTGCCTGGTAGTTGAGATTTCTGGGTGGGGTGTAGGTGCGGGGCTTCTGTCAGCCCTGCCTTTGATTTGTTTACCTCCAGAGTTGGAAAGTGCATATTTGCGTGAGATGGGAAAAGTGTGGATCGTGCTTCAGATTTCATCCTGACACTTAGAAATGACCAGTGTGTTGGTAATTATTTGCCATTTCCATGGCGTTTGGCACCGTAATAGTCATGAGGTCGGTCTCTGCATCCTGAAGCCTATGATGCTTTTTGCAGAGAAACCTCTGCTGAGGCCCAGGTAACTTGCTATTTCCCATAGCTGGCACAGGAGCCTTGGAAGATAGGATTGTTTTCAGTATTATTTCACCATTTTTTCACCACTGTTTGAAGAACGGGAGCCCTTTTCAACCGTTAGCGGAAGAATCCTTATTAGAGATGAGATATTTTTCTGGGGTGGCAAGTGCAGGGCCTCTGTCAGTCCTGGGTTTGTTGGACTAGCGCCAGACATGAGAAGTGCGCCTTTGTGGGAGAGGTGAATAGTGCGGATCCTGTTTCAGTCTAAAGACTGAAACAGGATCCGCACTTTTCACCGTTCCGTTCAGAATCATTTGATTCATCAGCTAGGAATGGCGATTGCTTCTCCAGACCAATCGAAGGCTAGGCCAAAGTAACTCGATCTTTCCAAGAGGTGTGTGGCCCAACTTTTGAAAGAACCGCTAAGTGGAGAACTATTTCGTATTTTTCCTAAGCACTTTTCACCGTAATTGTCCTAAGGTTGGTCTCTGCATCCTTAAGCATACGAGAGTTTTCACAGATGAAACAGGCTGAGGCCCAGTAATCTTGGCATTTCCAATAGTTGGTCTTATAGACTACCAAGAAAGTGTTCTTTTAAGTATTATTCCTTTGTGGTTTCAGCATTATTTTCAGTACCCGAGCAGGGTTCTCGCATTAGCATAAGAATCCTGCCTGGTAGTTGACATTTCATGGTGGGGTGTAAGTGCGGGGCTTCTGTCAGCCCTGCCTTTGATTTGTTTACCTCCAGAGTTGGAAAGTGCATAGTTGCGTGAGATGGGAAAAGTGTGGATCGTGCTTCAGATTTCATCCTGGCACTTTGAAATGACCAGTGTGTTTGTAATGATTTGCCATTTCCATGGCGTTTGGCCCCGTAATAGTCATGAGGTCGGTCTCTGCATCCTGAAGCCTATGATGCTTTTTGCAGAGAAACCTCTGCTGAGGCCCAGGTAACTTGCTATTTCCCATAGCTGGCACAGGAGCCTTGGAAGATAGGATTGTTTTCAGTATTATTTCATCATTTTCTCACCACTGTTTCAAGAACGGGAGCCCTTTTCAACCGTTAGCGGAAGATTCCTTCTTTGGAGATGAGATATTTTTCTGGGGTGGCAAGTGCAGGGCCTCTGTCAGTCCTGGGTTTGTTGGATTGGCGCCAGACATGAGAAGTGCGCCTTTGTGGGACAGGTGAATAGTGCGGATCCTGTTTCAGTCTAAAGACTGAAACAGGATCTGCACTTGTCACCGTTCCTTTCAGAATCATTTGATTCATCAGCTAGGAATGGCGATTGCTTCTCCAGACCAATCGAAGGCTAGGCCAAAGTACCTCGATCTTTCCAAGAGGTGTGTGGCCCAACTTTTGAAAGAACCGCTAAGTGGAGAACTATTTGGTATTTTTTCGAAGCACTTTTCACCGTAGTTGTCATAGGGTTGGTCTCTGCATCCTTAAGCATACGAGAGTTTTCACAGACGAAACAGGCTGAGGCCCAGTAATCTTGGCATTTCCAATAGTTTGTCCAAGAGACTAGCAAGAAAGTGTTCTTTTAAGTATTATTCCGTTGTGGTTTCAGCATTATTTTCAGAACCCGAGCAGGGTTCTCGCATTAGCATAAGAATCCTGCCTGGTAGTTGAGATTTCTGGGTGGGGTGTAGGTGCGGGGCTTCTGTCAGCCCTGCCTTTGATTTGTTTACCTCCAGAGTTGGAAAGTGCATATTTGCGTGAGATGGGAAAAGTGTGGATCGTGCTTCAGATTTCATCCTGACACTTAGAAATGACCAGTGTGTTGGTAATTATTTGCCATTTCCATGGCGTTTGGCACCGTAATAGTCATGAGGTCGGTCTCTGCATCCTGAAGCCTATGATGCTTTTTGCAGAGAAACCTCTGCTGAGGCCCAGGTAACTTGCTATTTCCCATAGCTGGCACAGGAGCCTTGGAAGATAGGATTGTTTTCAGTATTATTTCACCATTTTTTCACCACTGTTTGAAGAACGGGAGCCCTTTTCAACCGTTAGCGGAAGAATCCTTCTTTGGAGATGAGATATTTTTCTGGGGTGGCAAGTGCAGGGCCTCTGTCAGTCCTGGGTTTGTTGGACTAGCGCCAGACATGAGAAGTGCGCCTTTGTGGGACAGGTGAATAGTGCGGATCCTGTTTCAGTCTAAAAGACTGAAACAGGATCCGCACTTTTCACCGTTCCTTTCAGAATCATTTGATTCATCAGCTAGGAATGGCGATTGCTTCTCCAGACCAATCGAAGGCTAGGCCGAAGTACCTCGATCTTTCCAAGAGGTGTGTGGCCCAACTTTTGAAAGAACCGCTAAGTGGAGAACTATTTGGTATTTTTCCGAAGCACTTTTCACCGTAGCTGTCCTAAGGTTGGTCTCTGCATCCTTAAGCATACGAGAGTTTTCACAGACGAAACAGGCTGAGGCCCAGTAATCTTGGCATTTCCAATAGTTTGTCCAAGAGACTAGCAAGAAAGTGTTCTTTTAAGTATTATTCCGTTGTGGTTTCAGCATTATTTTCAGAACCCGAGCAGGGTTCTCGCATTAGCATAAGAATCCTGCCTGGTAGTTGAGATTTCTGGGTGGGGTGTAGGTGCGGGGCTTCTGTCAGCCCTGCCTTTGATTTGTTTACCTCCAGAGTTGGAAAGTGCATATTTGCGTGAGATGGGAAAAGTGTGGATCGTGCTTCAGATTTCATCCTGACACTTTGAAATGACCAGTGTGTTGGTAATTATTTGCCATTTCCATGGTGTTTGGCACCGTAATAGTCATGAGGTCGGTCTCTGCATCCTGAAGCCTATGATGCTTTTTGCAGAGAAACCTCTGCTGAGGCCCAGGTAACTTGCTATTTCCCATAGCTGGCACAGGAGCCTTGGAAGATAGGATTGTTTTCAGTATTATTTCACCATTTTTTCACCACTGTTTGAAGAACGGGAGCCCTTTTCAACCGTTAGCGGAAGAATCCTTCTTTGGAGATGAGATATTTTTCTGGGGTGGCAAGTGCAGGGCCTCTGTCAGTCCTGGGTTGTTGGACTAGCGCCAGACATGAGAAGTGCGCCTTTGTGGGACAGGTGAATAGTGCGGATCCTGTTTCAGTCTAAAGACTGAAACAGGATCCGCACTTTTCACCGTTCCTTTCAGAATCATTTGATTCATCAGCTAGCAATGGCGATTGCTTCTCCAGACCAATCGAAGGCTAGGCCGAAGTACCTCGATCTTTCCAAGAGGTGTGTGGCCCAACTTTTGAAAGAACCGCTACGTGGAGAACTATTTGGTATTTTTCCGAAGCACTTTTCACCGTAGTTGTCATAAGGTTGGTCTCTGCATCCTTAAGCATACGAGAGTTTTCACAGACGAAACAGGCTGAGGCCCAGTAATCTTGGCATTTCCAATAGTTTGTCCTAGAGACTATCAAGAAAGTGTTCTTTTAAGTATTATTCTGTTGTGGTTTCAGCATTATTTTCAGAACCCGAGCAGGGTTCTCGCATTAGCATAAGAATCCTGCCTGGTAGTTGAGATTTCCGGGTGGGGTATAAGTTGGGGGATTCTGTCAGCCCTGCCTTTGATTTGTTTACCTCCAGAGTTGGAAAGTGCATAATTGCGTGAGATGGGAAAAGTGTGGATCGTGTTTCAGATTTCATACTGACATTTGAAATGATCGGTGTGTTGGTAATTATTTGCCATATCCATGGCGTTTGGCCCCGTAATAGTCATGAGGTCGGTCTCTGCATCCTGAAGCCTATGATGCTTTTTGCAGAGAAACCTCTGCTGAGGCCCAGGTAACTTGCTATTTCCCATAGCTGGCACAGGAGCCTTGGAAGATAGGATTGTTTTCAGTATTATTTCATCATTTTTTCACCACTGTTTCAAGAACGGGAGCCCTTTTCAACCGGTAGCGGAAGAATCCTTCTTTGGAGATGAGATATTTTTCTGGGGTGGCAAGTGCAGGGCCTCTGTCACTCCTGGGTTTGTTGGACTAGCGCCATACATGAGAAGTGCGCCTTTGTGGGACAGGTGAATAGTGCGGATCCTGTTTCAGTCTAAAGACTGAAACAGGATCCGCACTTTTCACCGTTCCTTTCAGAATCATTTGATTCATCAGCTAGGAATGGCGATTGCTTCTCCAGACCAATCGAAGGCTAGGCCAAAGTAACTCGATCTTTCCAAGAGGTGTGTGGCCCAACTTTTGAAAGAACCGCTAAGTGGAGAACTATTTGGTATTTTTCCTAAGCACTTTTCACCGTAATTGTCCTAAGGTTGGTCTTTGCATCCTTAAGCATACGAGAGTTTTCACAGATGAAACAGGCTGAGGCCCAGTAATCTTGGCATTTCCAATAGTTGGTCTTAGAGACTACCAAGAAAGTGTTCTTTTAAGTATTATTCCTTTGTGGTTTCAGCATTATTTTCAGTACCCGAGCAGGGTTCTCGCATTAGCATAAGAATCCTGCCTGGTAGTTGAGATTTCATGGTGGGGTGTAAGTGCGGGGCTTCTGTCAGCCCTGCCTTTGATTTGTTTACCTCCAGAGTTGGAAAGTGCATAGTTGCGTGAGATGGGAAAAGTGTGGATCGTGCTTCCGATTTCATCCTGACACTTTGAAATGACCAGTGTGTTGGTAATTATTTGCCATTTCCATGGCGTTTGGCCCCGTAATAGTCATGAGGTCGGTCTCTGCATCCTGAAGGCTATGATGCTTTTTGCAGAGAAACCTCTGCTGAGGCCCAGGTAACTTGCTATTTCCCATAGCCGGCACAGGAGCCTTGGAAGATAGGATTGTTTTCAGGATTATTTCACTATTTTTTCACCACTGTTTCAAGAACGGGAGCCCTTTTCAACCGTTAGCGGAAGAATCCTTCTTTGGAGATGAGATATTTTTCTGGGGTGGCAAGTGCAGGGCCTCTGTCAGTCCTGGGTTTGTTGGACTAGCGCCAGACATGAGAAGTGCGCCTTTGTGGGACAGGTGAATAGTGCGGATCCTGTTTCAGTCTAAAGACTGAAACAGGATCCGCACTTTTCACCTTTCCTTTCAGAATCATTTAATTCATCAGCTAGGAATGGCGATTGCTTCTCCAGACCAATCGAAGGCTAGGCCAAAGTAACTCGATCTTTCCAAGAGGTGTGTGGCCCAACTTTTGAAAGAACCGGTAAGTGGAGAACTATTTGGTATTTTTCCTAAGCACTTTTCACCGTAATTGTCCTAAGGTTGGTCTCTGCATCCTTAAGCATATAGAGTCTTCACAGACGAAACAGGCTGAGGCCCAGTAATCTTGGCATTTCCAATAGTTGGTCCTAGAGACTACCAAGAAAGTGTTCTTTTAAATATTATTCCTTTGTGGTTTCAGCATTATTTTCAGTACCCGAGCAGTGTTCTCGCATTAGCATAAGAATCCTGCCTGGTAGTTGAGATTTCATGGTGGGGTGTAAGTGCGGGGCTTCTGTCAGCCCTGCCTTTGATTTGTTTACCTCCAGAGTTGGAAAGTGCATAGTTGCGTGAGATGGGAAAAGTGTGGATCGTGCTTCCGATTTCATCCTGACACTTTGAAATGACCAGTGTGTTGGTAATTATTTGCCATTTCCATGGCGTTTGGCACCGTAATAGTCATGAGGTCGGTCTCTGCATCCTGAAGCCTATGATGCTTTTTGCAGAGAAACCTCTGCTGAGGCCCAGGTAACTTGCTCTTTCCCATAGCTGGCACAGGAGCCTTGGAAGATAGGATTGTTTTCAGTATTATTTCACCATTTTTTCACCACTGTTTCAAGAACGGGAGCCCTTTTCAACCGTTAGCGGAAGAATCCTTCTTTGGAGATGAGATATTTTTCTGGGGTGGCAAGTGCAGGGCCTCTGTCAGTCCTGGGTTTGTTGGTCTAGCGCCAGACATGAGAAGTGAGCCTTTGTGGGACAGGTGAATAGTGCGGATCCTGTTTCAGTCTAAAGACTGAAACAGGATCCGCACTTTTCACCGTTCCTTTCAGAATCATTTGATTCATCAGCTAGGAATGGCGATTGCTTCTCCAGACCAATCGAAGGCTAGGCCAAAGTACCTCGATCTTTCCAAGAGGTGTGTGGCCCAACTTTTGAAAGAACCGGTAAGTGGAGAACTATTTGGTATTTTTCCGAAGCACTTTTCACCGTAATTGTCCTAAGGTTGGTCTCTGCATCCTTAAGCATACCAGAGTCTTCACAGACGAAATAGGCTGAGGCCCATTAATCTTGGCATTTCCAATAGTTGGTCCTAGAGACTACCAAGAAAGTGTTCTTTTAAGTATTATTCCTTTGTTGTTTCAGCATTATTTTCAGTACCCGAGCAGTGTTCTCGCATTAGCATAAGAATCCTGCCTGGTAGTTGAGATTTCTGTGTGGGGTGTAAGTGCGGGGCTTCTGTCAGCCCTGCCTTTGATTTGTTTCCTCCAGAGTTGGAAAGTGCATAGTTGCGTGAGATGGGAAAAGTGTGGATCGTGCTTCCGATTTCATCCAGACACTTTTAAATGAGCAGTGTGTTGGTAATTATTTGCCATTTCCATGGCGTTTGGCACCGTAATAGTCATGAGGTGGGTCTCTGCATCCTGAAGCCTATGATGCTTTTTGCAGAGAAACCTCTGCTGAGGCCCAGGTAACTTGCTATTTCCCATAGCTGGCACAGGAGCCTTGGAAGATAGGATTGTTTTCAGTATTATTTCACCATTTTTTCACCACTGTTTCAAGAACGGGAGCCCTTTTCAACCGTTAGAGGAAGAATCCTTCTTTGGAGATGAGATACTTTTCTGGGGTGGCAAGTGCAGGGCCTCTGTCAGTCCTGGGTTTGTTGGACTAGCGCCAGACATGAGAAGTGCGCCTTTGTGGGACAGGTGAATAGTGCGGATCCTGTTTCAGTCTAAAGACTGAAACAGGATCCGCACTTTTGACCGTTCCTTTCAGAATCATTTGATTCATCAGCTAGGAATGGCGATTGCTTCTCCAGACCAATCGAAGGCTAGGCCAAAGTAACTCGATCTTTCCAAGAGGTGTGTGGCCCAACTTATGAAAGAACCGCTAAGTGGAGAACTGTTTGGTATTTTTCCTAAGCACTTTTCACCGTAATTGTCATAAGGTTCGTCTCTGCATCCTTAAGCATACGAGAGTTTTCACAGACGAAACAGGCTGAGGCCCAGTAATCTTAGCATTTCCAATAGGTGGTCTTAGAGACTACCAAGAAAGTGTTTTTTTAAGTATTATTCCTTTGTGGTTTCAGCATTATTTTCAGAACCCGAACAGGTTTCTCGCATTAGCGTAAGAATCCTGCCTGGTAGTTGAGATTTCATGGTGGGGTGAAAGTGCGGGGCTTCTGTCAGCCCTGCCTTTGATTTGTTTACCTCCAGAGTTGGAAAGTGCATAATTGCGTGAGATGGGAAAAGTGTGGATCGTGTTTCAGATTTCATACTGACATTTGAAATGATCAGTATGTTGGTAATTATTTGCCATTTTCATGGCGTTTGGCACCGTAATAGTCATGAGGTCGGTCTCTGCATCCTGAAGCCTATGATGCTTTTTGCAGAGAAACCTCTGCTGAGGCCCAGGTAACTTGCTATTTCCCATAGCTGGCACAGGAGCCTTGGAAGATAGGATTGTTTTCAGTATTATTTCACCATTTTTTCACCACTGTTTCAAGAACGGGAGCCCTTTTCAACCGTTAGCGGAAGAATCCTTCTTTGGAGATGAGATATTTTTCTGGGGTGGCAAGTGCAGGGCCTCTGTCAGTCCTGGGTTTGTTGGACTAGCGCCAGACATGAGAAGTGCGCTTTTGTGGGACAGGTGAATAGTGCGGATCCTGTTTCAGTCTAAAGACTGAAACAGGATCCGCACTTTTCACCGTTCCTTTCAGAATCATTTGATTCATCAGATAGGAATGGCGATTGCTTCTCCAGACCAATCGAAGGCTAGGCCACAGTAACTCGATCTTTCCAAGAGGTGTGTGGCCCAACTTTTGAAAGAACCGCTAAGTGGAGAACTATTTGGTATTTTTCCTAAGCACTTTTCACCGTAGTTGTCATAAGGTTGGTCTCTGCATCCTTAAGCATACGAGACTTTTCACAGACGAAACAGGCTGAGGCCCAGTAATCTTGGCATTTCGAATAGTTTGTCCAAGAGACTAGCAAGAAAGTGTTCTTTTAAGTATTATTCCGTTGTGATTTCAGCATTATTTTCAGAACCCGAGCAGTGTTCTCGCATTAGTATAAGCATCCTGCCTGGTAGTTGAGATTTCTGGGTGGGGTATAAGTGCAGGGCTTCTGTCAGCCCTGCCTTTGATTTGTTTACCTCCAGAGTTGGAAAGTGCATATTTGCGTGAGATGGGAAAAGTGTGGATCGTGCTTCAGATTTCATCCTGACACTTTGAAATGACCAGTGTGTTGGTAATTATTTGCCATTTCCATGGCGTTTGGCCCCGTAATAGTCATGAGGTCGGTCCCTGCATCCTGAAGCCTATGATGCTTTTTGCAGAGAAACCTCTGCTGAGTCCCAGGTAACTTTCTATTTCCCATAGTTGGCACAGGAGCCTTGGAAGATAGGATTGTTTTCAGTATTATTTCACCATTTTTTCACCACTGTTTCAAGAACGGGAGCCCTTTTCAACCGTTAGCGGAAGAATCCTTCTTTGGAGATGAGATATTTTTCTGGGGTGGCAATTGCAGGGCCTCTGTCAGTCCTGGGTTTGTTGGACTAGCGCCACACATGAGAAGTGCGCCTTTGTGGGACAGGTGAATAGTGCGGATCCTGTTTCAGTCTAAAGACTGAAACAGAATCCGCACTTTTCACCGTTCCTTTCAGAATCATTTGATTCATCAGCTAGGAATGGCGATTGCTTCTCCAGACCAATCGAAGGCTAGGCCAAAGTAACTCGATCTTTCCAAGAGGTGTGTGGCCCAACTTTTGAAAGAACCGCTAAGTGGAGAACTATTTGGTATTTTTCCGAAGCACTTTTCACCGTAGTTGTCATAAGGTTGGTCTCTGCATCCTTAAGCATACGAGAGTTTTCACAGACGAAACAGGCTGAGGCCCAGTAATCTTGGCATTTCCAATAGTTGGTCTTAGAGACTACCAAGAAAGTGTTCTTTTAAGTATTATTCCTTTGTGGTTTCAGCATTATTTTCAGTACCCGAGCAGGGTTCTCGCATTAGCATAAGAATCCTGCCTGGTAGTTGAGATTTCATGGTGGGGTGTAAGTGCGGGGCTTCTGTCAGCCAGGCCATTGATTTGTTTACCTCCAGAGTTGGAAAGTGCATAGTTGCGTGAGATGGGAAAAGTGTGGATCGTGCTTCAGATTTCATCCTGACACTTTGAAATGACCAGTGTGTTGGTAATTATTTGCCATTTCCATGGCGTTTGGCCCCGTAATAGTCATGAGGTCGGTCTCTGCATCCTGAAGGCTATGATGCTTTTTGCAGAGAAACCTCTGCTGAGGCCCAGGTAACTTGCTATTTCCCATAGCCGGCACAGGAGCCTTGGAAGATAGGATTGTTTTCAGGATTATTTCACTATTTTTTCACCACTGTTTCAAGAACGGGAGCCCTTTTCAACCGTTAGCGGAAGAATCCTTCTTTGGAGATGAGATATTTTTCTGGGGTGGCAAGTGCAGGGCCTCTGTCAGTCCTGGGTTTGTTGGACTAGCGCCAGACATGAGAAGTGCGCCTTTGTGGGACAGGTGAATAGTGCGGATCCTGTTTCAGTCTAAAGACTGAAACAGGATCCGCACTTTTCACCGTTCCTTTCAGAATCATTTGATTCATCAGCTAGGAACGGCGATTGCTTCTCCAGACCAATCGAAGGCTAGGCCAAAGTAACTCGATCTTTCCAAGAGGTGTGTGGCCCAACTTATGAAAGAACCGCTAAGTGGAGAACTGTTTGTTATTTTTCCTAAGCACTTTTCACCGTAATTGTCATAAGGTTCGTCTCTGCATCCTTAAGCATACGAGAGTTTTCACAGACGAAACAGGCTGAGGCCCAGTAATCTTGGCATTTCCATTAGTTGGTCTTAGAGACTACCAAGAAAGTGTTCTTTTAAGTATTATTCCTTTGTTGTGTCAGCATTATTTTCAGTACCCGAGCAGTGTTCTCGCATTAGCATAAGAATCCTGCCTGGTAGTTGAGATTTCTGTGTGCGGTGTAAGTGCGGGGCTTCTGTCAGCCCTGCCTTTGATTTGTTTACCTACAGAGTTGGAAAGTGCATAGTTGCGTGAGATGGGAAAAGTGTGGATCGTGCTTCCGATTTCATCCAGACACTTTGAAATGACCAGTGTGTTGGTAATTATTTGCCATTTCCATGGCGTTTGGCACCGTAATAGTCATGAGGTGGGTCTCTGCATCCTGAAGCCTATGATGCTTTTTGCAGAGAAACCTCTGCTGAGGCCCAGGTAACTTGCTATTTCCCATAGCTGGCACAGGAGCCTTGGAAGATAGGATTGTTTTCAGTATTATTTCACCATTTTTTCACCACTGTTTCAAGAACGGGAGCCCTTTTCAACCGTTAGCGGAAGAATCCTTCTTTGGAGATGAGATATTTTTCTGGGGTGGCAAGTGCAGGGCCTCTGTCAGTCCTGGGTTTGTTGGACTAGCGCCAGACATGAGAAGTGCGCTTTTGTGGGACAGGTGAATAGTGCGGATCCTGTTTCAGTCTAAAGACTGAAACAGGATCCGCACTTTTCACCGTTCCTTTCAGAATCATTTGATTCATCAGATAGGAATGGCGATTGCTTCTCCAGACCAATCGAAGGCTAGGCCACAGTAACTCGATCTTTCCAAGAGGTGTGTGGCCCAACTTTTGAAAGAACCGCTAAGTGGAGAACTATTTGGTATTTTTCCTAAGCACTTTTCACCGTAGTTGTCATAAGGTTGGTCTCTGCATCCTTAAGCATACGAGAGTTTTCACAGACGAAACAGGCTGAGGCCCAGTAATCTTGGCATTTCCAATAGTTGGTCTTAGAGACTACCAAGAAAGTGTTCTTTTAAGTATTATTTCTTTGTGGTTTCAGCATTATTTTCAGTACCCGAGCAGGGTTCTCGCATTAGCATAAGAATCCTGCCTGGTAGTTGAGATTTCATGGTGGGGTGTAAGTGCGGGGCTTCTGTCAGCCCTGCCTTTGATTTGTTTACCTCCAGAGTTGGAAAGTGCATAGTTGCGTGAGATGGGAAAAGTGTGGATCGTGCTTCAGATTTCATCCTGACACTTTGAAATGACCAGTGTGTTGGTAATTATTTGCCATTTCCATGGTGTTTGGCCCCGTAATAGTCATGAGGTCGGTCTCTGCATCCTGAAGCCTATGATGCTTTTTGCAGAGAAACCTCTGCTGAGGCCCAGGTAACTTGCTATTTCCCATAGCCGGCACAGGAGCCTTGGAAGATTGGATTGTTTTCAGTATTATTTCACCATTTTTTCACCACTGTTTCAAGAACGGGAGCCCTTTTCAACCGGTAGCGGAAGAATCCTTCTTTGGAGATGAGATATTTTTCTGGGGTGGCAAGTGCAGGGCCTCTGTCAGTCCTGGGTTTGTTGGACTAGCGCCAGACATGAGAAGTGCGCCTTTGTGTGACAGGTGAATAGTGCGGATCCTGTTTCAGTCTAAAGACTGAAACAGGATCCGCACTTTTCACCGTTCCTTTCAGAATCATTTGATTCATCAGCTAGGAATGGCGATTGCTTCTCCAGACCAATCGAAGGCTAGGCCAAAGTAACTCGATCTTTCCAAGAGGTGTGTGGCCCAACTTTTGAAAGAACCGGTAAGTGGAGAACTATTTGGTATTTTTCCTAAGCACTTTTCACCGTAATTGTCCTAAGGTTGGTCTCTGCATCCTTAAGCATACCAGAGTCTTCACAGACGAAACAGGCTGAGGCCCAGTAATCTTGGCATTTCCAATAGTTGGTCCTAGAGACTACCAAGAAAGTGTTCTTTTAAGTATTATTCCTTTGTGGTTTCAGCATTATTTTCAGTACCCGAGCAGTGTTCTCGCATTAGCATAAGAATCCTGCCTGGTAGTTGAGATTTCTGTGTGGGGTGTAAGTGCGGGGCTTCTGTCAGCCCTGCCTTTGATTTGTTTACCTCCAGAGTTGGAAAGTGCATAGTTGCGTGAGATGGGAAAAGTGTGGATCGTGCTTCCGATTTCATCCAGACACTTTGAATTGAGCAGTGTGTTGGTAATTATTTGCCATTTCCATGGCGTTTGGCACCGTAATAGTCATGAGGTCGGTCTCTGCATCCTGAAGCCTATGATGCTTTTTGCAGAGAAACCTCTGCTGAGGCGCAGGTAACTTGCTATTTCCCATAGCTGGCACAGGAGCCTTGGAAGATAGGATTGTTTTCAGGATTATTTCACCATTTTTTCACCACTGTTTCAAGAACGGGAGCCCTTTTCAACCGTTAGCGGAAGAATCCTTCTTTGGAGATGAGATATTTTTCTGGGGTGGCAAGTGCAGGGCCTCTGTCAGTCCTGGGTTTGTTGGACTAGCGCCAGACATGAGAAGTGCGCCTTTGTGGGACAGGTGAATAGTGCGGATCCTGTTTCAGTCTAAAGACTGAAACAGGATCCGCACTTTTCACCGTTCCTTTCAGAATCATTTGATTCATCAGCTAGGAATGGCGATTGCTTCTCCAGACCAATCGAAGGCTAGGCCAAAGTAACTCGATCTTTCCAAGAGGTGTGTGGCCCAACTTTTGAAAGAACCGCTAAGTGGAGAACTATTTGGTATTTTTCCTAAGCACTTTTCACCGTAATTGTCCTAAGGTTGGTCTCTGCATCCTTAAGCATACGAGAGTTTTCACAGATGAAACAGGCTGAGGCCCAGTAATCTTGGCATTTCCAATAGTTGGTCTTAGAGACTACCAAGAAAGTGTTCTTTTACGTATTATTCCTTTGTGGTTTCAGCATTATTTTCAGTACCCGAGCAGGGTTCTCGCATTAGCATAAGAATCCTGCCTGGTAGTTGAGATTTCTGTGTGGGGTGTAAGTGCGGGGCTTCTGTCAGCCCTGCCTTTGATTTGTTTACCTACAGAGTTGGAAAGTGCATAGTTGCGTGAGATGGGAAAAGTGTGGATCGTGCTTCCGATTTCATCCTGACACTTTGAAATGACCAGTGTGTTGGTAATTATTTGCCATTTCCATGGCGTTTGGCACCGTAATAGTCATGAGGTCGGTCTCTGCATCCTGAAGCCTATGATGCTTTTTGCAGAGAAACCTCTGCTGAGGCCCAGGTAACTTGCTATTTCCCATAGCCGGCACAGGAGCCTTGGAAGATAGGATTGTTTTCAGTATTATTTCACCATTTTTTCACCACTGTTTCAAGAACGGGAGCCCTTTTCAACCGTTAGCGGAAGAATCCTTCTTTGGAGATGAGATATTTTTCTGGGGTGGCAAGTGCAGGGCCTCTGTCAGTCCTGGGTTTGTTGGACTAGCGCCAGACATGAGAAGTGCGCCTTTGTGGGACAGGTGAATAGTGCGGATCCTGTTTCAGTCTAAAGACTGAAACAGGATCCGCACTTTTCACCGTTCCTTTCAGAATCATTTGATTCATCAGCTAGGAATGGCGATTGCTTCTCCAGACCAATCGAAGGCTAGGCCAAAGTAACTCGATCTTTCCAAGAGGTGTGTGGCCCAACTTTTGAAAGAACCGGTAAGTGGAGAACTATTTGGTATTTTTCCTAAGCACTTTTCACCGTAATTGTCCTAAGGTTGGTCTCTGCATCCTTAAGCATATAGAGTCTTCACAGACGAAACAGGCTGAGGCCCAGTAATCTTGGCATTTCCAATAGTTGGTCCTAGAGACTACCAAGAAAGTGTTCTTTTAAATATTATTCCTTTGTGGTTTCAGCATTATTTTCAGTACCCGAGCAGTGTTCTCGCATTAGCATAAGAATCCTGCCTGGTAGTTGAGATTTCTGTGTGGGGTGTAAGTGCGGGGCTTCTGTCAGCCCTGCCTTTGATTTGTTTACCTCCAGAGTTGGAAAGTGCATAGTTGCGTGAGATGGGAAAAGTGTGGATCGTGCTTCCGATTTCATCCTGACACTTTGAAATGACCAGTGTGTTGGTAATTATTTGCCATTTCCATGGCGTTTGGCACCGTAATAGTCATGAGGTCGGTCTCTGCATCCTGAAGCC
This sequence comes from Lemur catta, assembly GCF_020740605.2. Classification (NCBI taxonomy): domain Eukaryota; kingdom Metazoa; phylum Chordata; class Mammalia; order Primates; family Lemuridae; genus Lemur; species Lemur catta. Next base: position 81,270,333 of record NC_059132.1, on the reverse strand, counting down.
TATCATGCTTTTTGCAGAGAAACCTCTGCTGAGGCCCAGGTAACTTGCTCTTTCCCATAGCTGGCACAGGAGCCTTGGAAGATAGGATTGTTTTCAGTATTATTTCACCATTTTTTCACCACTGTTTCAAGAACGGGAGCCCTTTTCAACCGTTAGCGGAAGAATCCTTCTTTGGAGATGAGATATTTTTCTGGGGTGGCAAGTGCAGGGCCTCTGTCAGTCCTGGGTTTGTTGGTCTAGCGCCAGACATGAGAAGTGCGCCTTTGTGGGACAGGTGAATAGTGCGGATCCTGTTTCAGTCTAAAGACTGAAACAGGATCCGCACTTTTCACCGTTCCTTTCAGAATCATTTGATTCATCAGCTAGGAATGGCGATTGCTTCTCCAGACCAATCGAAGGCTAGGCCAAAGTACCTCGATCTTTCCAAGAGGTGTGTGGCCCAACTTTTGAAAGAACCGCTAAGTGGAGAACTATTTGGTATTTTTCCGAAGCACTTTTCACCGTAATTGTCCTAAGGTTGGTCTCTGCATCCTTAAGCATACCAGAGTCTTCACAGACGAAATAGGCTGAGGCCCATTAATCTTGGCATTTCCAATAGTTGGTCCTAGAGACTACCAAGAAAGTGTTCTTTTAAGTATTATTCCTTTGTTGTTTCAGCATTATTTTCAGTACCCGAGCAGTGTTCTCGCATTAGCATAAGAATCCTGCCTGGTAGTTGAGATTTCATGGTGGGGTGTAAGTGCGGGGCTTCTGTCAGCCCTGCCTTTGATTTGTTTCCTCCAGAGTTGGAAAGTGCATAGTTGCGTGAGATGGGAAAAGTGTGGATCGTGCTTCCGATTTCATCCAGACACTTTTAAATGAGCAGTGTGTTGGTAATTATTTGCCATTTCCATGGCGTTTGGCACCGTAATAGTCATGAGGTGGGTCTCTGCATCCTGAAGCCTATGATGCTTTTTGCAGAGAAACCTCTGCTGAGGCCCAGGTAACTTGCTATTTCCCATAGCTGGCACAGGAGCCTTGGAAGATAGGATTGTTTTCAGTATTATTTCACCATTTTTTCACCACTGTTTCAAGAACGGGAGCCCTTTTCAACCGTTAGAGGAAGAATCCTTCTTTGGAGATGAGATACTTTTCTGGGGTGGCAAGTGCAGGGCCTCTGTCAGTCCTGGGTTTGTTGGACTAGCGCCAGACATGAGAAGTGCGCCTTTGTGGGACAGGTGAATAGTGCGGATCCTGTTTCAGTCTAAAGACTGAAACAGGATCCGCACTTTTCACCGTTCCTTTCAGAATCATTGGATTCATCAGATAGGAATGGCGATTGCTTCTCCAGACCAATCGAAGGCTAGGCCAAAGTACCTCGATCTTTCCAAGAGGTGTGTGGCCCAACTTTTGAAAGAACCGCTAAGTGGAGAACTATTTGGTATTTTTCCTAAGCACTTTTCACCGTAGTTGTCATAAGGTTGGTCTCTGCATCCTTAAGCATACGAGAGTTTTCACAGACGAAACAGGCTGAGGCCCAGTAATCTTGGCATTTCGAATAGTTTGTCCAAGAGACTAGCAAGAAAGTGTTCTTTTAAGTATTATTCCGTTGTGATTTCAGCATTATTTTCAGAACCCGAGCAGTGTTCTCGCATTAGTATAAGCATCCTGCCTGGTAGTTGAGATTTCTGGGTGGGGTATAAGTGCAGGGCTTCTGTCAGCCCTGCCTTTGATTTCTTTACCTCCAGAGTTGGAAAGTGCATATTTGCGTGAGATGGGAAAAGTGTGGATCGTGCTTCAGATTTCATCCAATCACTTTGAAATGACCAGTGTGTTGGTAATTATTTGCCATTTCCATGGCGTTTGGCACCATAATAGTCATGAGGTCGGTCCCTGCATCCTGAAGCCTATGATGCTTTTTGCAGAGAAACCTCTGCTGAGTCCCAGGTAACTTGCTATTTCCCATAGTTGGCACAGGAGCCTTGGAAGATAGGATTGTTTTCAGTATTATTTCACCATTTTTTCACCACTGTTTCAAGAACGGGAGCCCTTTTCAACCGTTAGCGGAAGAATCCTTCTTTGGAGATGAGATATTTTTCTGGGGTGGCAATTGCAGGGCCTCTGTCAGTCCTGGGTTTGTTGGACTAGCGCCACACATGAGAAGTGCGCCTTTGTGGGACAGGTGAATAGTGCGGATCCTGTTTCAGTCTAAAGACTGAAACAGGATCCACACTTTTCACCGTTCCTTTCAGAATCATTTGATTCATCAGCTAGGAATGGCGATTGCTTCTCCAGACCAATCGAAGGCTAGGCCAAAGTAACTCGATCTTTCCAAGAGGTGTGTGGCCCAACTTTTGAAAGAACCGCTAAGTGGAGAACTATTTGGTATTTTTCCGAAGCACTTTTCACCGTAGTTGTCATAAGGTTGGTCTCTGCATCCTTAAGCATACGAGAGTTTTCACAGACGAAACAGGCTGAGGCCCAGTAATCTTGGCATTTCCATTAGTTGGTCTTAGAGACTACCAAGAAAGTGTTCTTTTAAGTATTATTCCTTTGTTGTTTCAGCATTATTTTCAGTACCCGAGCAGTGTTCTCGCATTAGCATAAGAATCCTGCCTGGTAGTTGAGATTTCTGTGTGGGGTGTAAGTGCGGGGCTTCTGTCAGCCCTGCCTTTGATTTGTTTACCTACAGAGTTGGAAAGTGCATAGTTGCGTGAGATGGGAAAAGTGTGGATCGTGCTTCCGATTTCATCCAGACACTTTGAAATGACCAGTGTGTTGGTAATTATTTGCCATTTCCATGGCGTTTGGCACCGTAATAGTCATGAGGTGGGTCTCTGCATCCTGAAGCCTATGATGCTTTTTGCAGAGAAACCTCTGCTGAGGCCCAGGTAACTTGCTATTTCCCATAGCTGGCACAGGAGCCTTGGAAGATAGGATTGTTTTCAGTATTATTTCACCATTTTTTCACCACTGTTTCAAGAACGGGAGCCCTTTTCAACCCTTAGCGGAAGAATCCTTCTTTGGAGATGAGATATTTTTCTGGGGTGGCAAGTGCAGGGCCTCTGTCAGTCCTGGGTTTGTTGGACTAGCGCCAGACATGAGAAGTGCGCTTTTGTGGGACAGGTGAATAGTGCGGATCCTGTTTCAGTCTAAAGACTGAAACAGGATCCGCACTTTTCACCGTTCCTTTCAGAATCATTTGATTCATCAGCTAGGAATGGCGATTGCTTCTCCAGACCAATCGAAGGCTAGGCCACAGTAACTCGATCTTTCCAAGAGGTGTGTGGCCCAACTTTTGAAAGAACCGCTAAGTGGAGAACTATTTGGTATTTTTCCTAAGCACTTTTCACCGTAGTTGTCATAAGGTTGGTCTCTGCATCCTTAAGCATACGAGAGTTTTCACAGACGAAACAGGCTGAGGCCCAGTAATCTTGGCATTTCCAATAGTTGGTCTTAGAGACTACCAAGAAAGTGTTCTTTTAAGTATTATTTCTTTGTGGTTTCAGCATTATTTTCAGTACCCGAGCAGGGTTCTCGCATTAGCATAAGAATCCTGCCTGGTAGTTGAGATTTCATGGTGGGGTGTAAGTGCGGGGCTTCTGTCAGCCCTGCCTTTGATTTGTTTACCTCCAGAGTTGGAAAGTGCATAGTTGCGTGAGATGGGAAAAGTGTGGATCGTGCTTCAGATTTCATCCTGACACTTTGAAATGACCAGTGTGTTGGTAATTATTTGCCATTTCCATGGCGTTTGGCCCCGTAATAGTCATGAGGTCGGTCTCTGCATCCTGAAGCCTATGATGCTTTTTGCAGAGAAACCTCTGCTGAGGCCCAGGTAACTTGCTATTTCCCATAGCCGGCACAGGAGCCTTGGAAGATTGGATTGTTTTCAGTATTATTTCACCATTTTTTCACCACTGTTTCAAGAACGGGAGCCCTTTTCAACCGGTAGCGGAAGAATCCTTCTTTGGAGATGAGATATTTTTCTGGGGTGGCAAGTGCAGGGCCTCTGTCAGTCCTGGGTTTGTTGGACTAGCGCCAGACATGAGAAGTGCGCCTTTGTGTGACAGGTGAATAGTGCGGATCCTGTTTCAGTCTAAAGACTGAAACAGGATCCGCACTTTTCACCGTTCCTTTCAGAATCATTTGATTCATCAGCTAGGAATGGCGATTGCTTCTCCAGACCAATCGAAGGCTAGGCCAAAGTAACTCGATCTTTCCAAGAGGTGTGTGGCCCAACTTTTGAAAGAACCGGTAAGTGGAGAACTATTTGGTATTTTTCCTAAGCACTTTTCACCGTAATTGTCCTAAGGTTGGTCTCTGCATCCTTAAGCATACCAGAGTCTTCACAGACGAAACAGGCTGAGGCCCAGTAATCTTGGCATTTCCAATAGTTGGTCCTAGAGACTACCAAGAAAGTGTTCTTTTAAGTATTATTCCTTTGTGGTTTCAGCATTATTTTCAGTACCCGAGCAGTGTTCTCGCATTAGCATAAGAATCCTGCCTGGTAGTTGAGATTTCATGGTGGGGTGAAAGTGCGGGGCTTCTGTCAGCCCTGCCTTTTTTTTGTTTACCTCCAGAGTTGGAAAGTGCATAATTGCGTGAGATGGGAAAAGTGTGGATCGTGTTTCAGATTTCATACTGACATTTGAAATGATCAGTATGTTGGTAATTATTTGCCATTTTCATGGCGTTTGGCACCGTAATAGTCATGAGGTCGGTCTCTGCATCCTGAAGCCTATGATGCTTTTTGCAGAGAAACCTCTGCTGAGGCCCAGGTAACTTGCTATTTCCCATAGCTGGCACAGGAGCCTTGGAAGATAGGATTGTTTTCAGTATTATTTCACCATTTTTTCACCACTGTTTCAAGAACGGGAGCCCTTTTCAACCATTAGCGGAAGAATCCTTCTTTGGAGATGAGATATTTTTCTGGGGTGGCAAGTGCAGGGCCTCTGTCAGTCCTGGGTTTGTTGGACTAGCGCCAGACATGAGAAGTGCGCTTTTGTGGGACAGGTGAATAGTGCGGATCCTGTTTCAGTCTAAAGACTGAAACAGGATCCGCACTTTTCACCGTTCCTTTCAGAATCATTTGATTCATCAGCTAGGAATGGCGATTGCTTCTCCAGACCAATCGAAGGCTAGGCCACAGTAACTCTATCTTTCCAAGAGGTGTATGGCCCAACTTTTGAAAGAACCGCTAAGTGGAGAACTATTTGGTATTTTTCCTAAGCACTTTTCACCGTAGTTGTCATAAGGTTGGTCTCTGCATCCTTAAGCATACGAGAGTTATCACAGACGAAACAGGCTGAGGCCCAGTAATCTTGGCATTTCGAATAGTTTGTCCAAGAGACTAGCAAGAAAGTGTTCTTTTAAGTATTATTCCGTTGTGATTTCAGCATTATTTTCAGAACCCTAGCAGTGTTCTCGCATTAGTATAAGCATCCTGCCTGGTAGTTGAGATTTCTGGGTGGGGTATAAGTGCAGGGCTTCTGTCAGCCCTGCCTTTGATTTGTTTACCTCCAGAGTTGGAAAGTGCATATTTGCGTGAGATGGGAAAAGTGTGGATCGTGCTTCAGATTTCATCCAATCACTTTGAAATGACCAGTGTGTTGGTAATTATTTGCCATTTCCATGGCGTTTGGCACCATAATAGTCATGAGGTCGGTCCCTGCATCCTGAAGCCTATGATGCTTTTTGCAGAGAAACCTCTGCTGAGTCCCAGGTAACTTGCTATTTCCCATAGCTGGCACAGGAGCCTTGGAAGATAGGATTGTTTTCAGTATTATTTCACCATTTTTTCACCACTGTTTCAAGAACGGGAGCCCTTTTCAACCGTTAGCGGAAGAATCCTTCTTTGGAGATGAGATATTTTTCTGGGGTGGCAATTGCAGGGCCTCTGTCAGTCCTGGGTTTGTTGGACTAGCGCCAGACATGAGAAGTGCGCCTTTGTGGGACAGGTGAATAGTGCGGATCCTGTTTCAGTCTAAAGACTGAAACAGGATCCACACTTTTCACCGTTCCTTTCAGAATCATTTGATTCATCAGCTAGGAATGGCGATTGCTTCTCCAGACCAATCGAAGGCTAGGCCAAAGTAACTCGATCTTTCCAAGAGGTGTGTGGCCCAACTTTTGAAAGAACCGCTAAGTGGAGAACTATTTGGTATTTTTCCGAAGCACTTTTCACCGTAGTTGTCATAAGGTTGGTCTCTGCATCCTTAAGCATACGAGAGTTTTCACAGACGAAACAGGCTGAGGCCCAGTAATCTTGGCATTTCCAATAGTTGGTCCTAGAGACTACCAAGAAAGTGTTCTCTTAAGTATTATTCCGTTGTGGTTTCACCATTATTTTCAGAACCCGAGCAGGTTTCTTGCATTAGCATAAGAATCCTGCCTGGTACTTGAGATTTCATGGTGGGGTGTAAGTGCGGGGCTTCTGTCAGCCCTGCCTTTGATTTGTTTACCTCCAGAGTTGGAAAATGCATACTTGCGTGAGATGGGAAAAGTGTGGATCGTGCTTCCGATTTCATCCAGACACTTTGAAATGACCAGTGTGTTGGTAATTATTTGCCATTTCCATGGCGTTTGGCACCGTAATAGTCATGAGGTGGGTCTCTGCATCCTGAAGCCTATGATGCTTTTTGCAGAGAAACCTCTGCTGAGGCCCAGGTAACTTGCTATTTCCCATAGCTGGCACAGGAGCCTTGGAAGATAGGATTGTTTTCAGTATTATTTCACCATTTTTTCACCACTGTTTCAAGAACGGGCGCCCTTTTCAACCGTTAGCGGAAGAATCCTTCTTTGGAGATGAGATACTTTTCTGGGGTGGCAAGTGCAGGGCCTCTGTCAGTCCTGGGTTTGTTGGACTAGCGCCAGACATGAGAAGTGCGCCTTTGTGGGACAGGTGAATAGTGCGGATCCTGTTTCAGTCTGAAGACTGAAACAGGATCCGCACTTTTCACCGTTCCTTTCAGAATCATTTGATTCATCAGCTAGGAATGGCGATTGCTTCTCCAGACCAATCGAAGGCTAGGCCAAAGTACCTCGATCTTTCCAAGAGGTGTGTGGCCCAACTTTTGAAAGAACCGCTAAGTGGAGAACTATTTGGTATTTTTTCGAAGCACTTTTCACCGTAGTTGACATAAGGTTGGTCTCTGCATCCTTAAGCATACGAGAGTTTTCACAGACGAAACAGGCTGAGGCCCAGTAATCTTGGCATTTCCAATAGTTGGTCTTAGAGACTACCAAGAAAGTGTTCTTTTAAGTATTATTCCTTTGTTGTTTCAGCATTATTTTCAGAACCCGAGCAGGGTTCTCGCATTACCATAAGAATCCTCCCTGGTAGTTGAGATTTCATGGTGGGGTGTAAGTGCGGGGCTTCTGTCAGCCCTCTCTTTGATTTGTTTACCTCCAGAGTTGGAAAGTGCATAGTTGCTTCAGATGGGAAAAGTGTGGATCGTGCTTCAGATTTCATCCTGACACTTTGAAATGACCAGTGTGTTGGTAATTATTTACCATTTCCATGGCGTTTGGCACCGTAATAGTCATGAGGTCGGTCTCTGCATTCTGAAGCCTATGATGATTTTTGCAGAGAAACTTCTGCTGAGGCCCAGGTAACTTGCTGTTTCCCATAGCTGGCACAGGAGCCTTGGAAGATAGGATTGTTTTCAGTATTATTTCACCATCCTTTCAACACTGTTTCAAGAACGGGAGCCCTTTTCAACCGTTAGTGGAAGAATCCTACTGTGGAGATAAGATGTTTTTCTGGGGTGGCAAGTGCAGGACCTCTGTCAGTCCTGGGTTTGTTGGACTAGCGCCACACATGAGAAGTGCGCCTTTGTGGGACAGGTGAATAGTGCGGATCCTGTTTCAGTCTAAAGACTGAAACAGGATCCGCACTTTTCACCGTTCCTTTCAGAATCATTTGATTCATCAGCTAGGAATGGCGATTGCTTCTCCAGAACAATCGAAGGCTAGGCCAAATTAACTCGATCATTCCAAGAGGTGTGTGGCCCAACTTTTGAAAGAACCGCTAAGTGGAGAACTATTTGGTATTTTTCCGAAGCACTTTTCACCGTAATTGTCATAAGGTTGGTCTCTGCATCCTTAAGCATAGGAGAGTTTTCACAGACGAAACAGGCTGAGGCCCATTAATCTTGGCATTTCCAATAGTTGGTCCTAGAGACTACCAAGAAAGTGTTTTTTTAAGTATTATTCCATTGTGGTTTCAGCATTATTTTCAGAACCCGAGCAGGGTTCTCGCATTAGCATAAGAATCCTGCCTGGTACTTGAGATTTCTGTGTGGGGTGTAAGTGCGGGGCTTCTGTCAGCCCTGCCTTTGATTTGTTTACCTCCAGAGTTGGAAAGTGCATATTTGCGTGAGATGGGAAAAGTGTGGATCGTGCTTCAGATTTCATCCACACACTTTGAAATGACCAGTGTGTTGGTAATTATTTGCCATTTCCATGGCGTTTGGCCCCGTAATAGTCATGAGGTCGGTCTCTGCATCCTGAAGCCTATGATGCTTTTTGCAGAGAAACTTCTGCTGAGGCCCAGGTAACTTGCTATTTCCCATAGATGGCACAGGAGCCTTGGAAGATAGGATTTTTTTCAGTATTATTTCACCATTTTTTCACCACTGTTTGAAGAACGGGAGCCCTTTTCAACCGTTAGCGGAAGAATCCTTCTTTGGAGATGAGATATTTTTCTGGGGTGACAAGTGCAGGGCCTCTGTCAGTCCTGGGTTTGTTGGACTAGCGCCAGATATGAGAAGTGCGCCTTTGTGGGACAGGTGAATAGTGCGGATCCTGTTTCAGTCTAAAGACTGTAACAGGATCCGCACTTTTCACTGTTCCTTTCAGAATCATTTGATTCATCAGCTAGGAATGGCGATTGCTTCTCCAGACCAATCGAAGGCTAGGCCAAAGTAACTCGATCTTTCCAAGAGGTGTGTGGCCAAACTTTTGAAAGAACCGCTAAGTGGAGAACTATTTGGTATTTTTCCTAAGCACTTTTCACCGTAATTGTCCTAAGGTTGGTCTCTGCATCCTTAAGCATACCAGAGTTTTCACAGACGAAACAGGCTGAGGCCCAGTAATCTTGGCATTTCCAATAGTTGGTCCTAGAGACTACCAAGAAAGTGTTTTTTTAAGTATTACTCTGTTGTGGTTTCAGCATTATTTTCAGAACCCGAGCAGGGTTCTCGCATTAGCATAACAATCCTGCCTGGTATTTGAGATTTCATGGTGGGGTGTAGGTGCGGGGCTTCTGTCAGGCCTGCCTTTGATTTGTTTACTTCCAGAGGTGGAAAGTGCATACTTGCGTGAGACGGGAAAAGTGTGGTCGTGCTTCCGATTTCATCCTGACACTTTGAAATGACCAGTGTGTTGGTAATTATTTGCCATTTCCATGGCGTTTGGCACTGTAATAGTCATGAGGTCGGTCTCTGCATCCTGAAGCCTATGATGCTTTTTGCAGAGAAACCTCTGCTGAGGCCCAGGTAACTTGCTATTTCCCATAGCTGGCACAGGAGCCTTGGAAGATAGGATTGTTTTCACTATTATTTCACCATTTTTTCACCACTGTTTCAAGAACGGGAGCCCTTTTCAACCGTTAGCGGAAGAATCCTTCTTTGGAGATGAGATATTTTTCTGGGGTGGCAAGTGCAGGGCCTCTGTCAGTCCTGGGTTTGTTGGACTAGCGCCAGACATGAGAAGTGCGCCTTTGTGGGACAGGTGAATAGTGCGGATCCTGTTTCAGTCTAAAGACTGAAACAGGATCCGCACTTTTCACCGTTCCTTTCAGAATCATTTGATTCATCAGCTAGGAATGGCGATTGCTTCTCCAGACCAATCGAAGGCTAGGCCAAAGTAACTCGATCTTTCCAAGAGGTGTGTGGCCCAACTTTTGAAACAACCGCTAAGTGGAGAACTATTTGGTATTTTTCCGAAGCACTTTTCACCATAATTGTCCTAAGGTTGGTCTCTGCATCCTTAAGCATACCAGGGTTTTCACAGACGAAACAGGCTGAGGCCCATTAATCTTGGCATTTCCAATAGTTGGTCCTAGAGATTACCAAGAAAGTGTTCTTTTAAGTATTATTCCGTTGTGGTTTCAGCATTATTTTCAGAACCCGAGCAGGGTTCTCGCGTTAGCATAACAATCCTGCCTGGTAGTTGAGATTTCATGGTGGGTTGTAAGTGCGGGGCTTCTGTCAGGCCTGCCTTTGATTTGTTTACCTCCAGAGTTGGAAAGTGCATACTTGCGTGAGATGGGAAAAGTGTGGTCGTGCTTCAGATTTCATCCAGACACTTTGAAATGACTAGTGTGTTGGTAATTATTTGCCATTTCCATGGCGTTTGGCACCGTAATAGTCATGAGGTCGGTCTCTGCATCCTGAAGCCTATGATGCTTTTTGCAGAGAAACCTCTGCTGAGGCCCAGGTAACTTGCTATTTCCCATAGCTGGCACAGGAGCCTTGGAAGATAGGATTGTTTTCAGTATTATTTCACCATTTTTTCACCACTGTTTCAAGAACGGGAGCCCTTTTCAACCGTTAGCGGAAGAATCCTTCTTTGGAGATGAGATATTTTTCTGGGGTGGCAAGTGCAGGGCCTCTGTCAGTCCTGGGTTTGTTGGTCTAGCGCCAGACATGAGAAGTGCGCCTTTGTGGGACAGGTGAATAGTGGGGATCCTGTTTCAGTCTAAAGACTGAAACAGGATCCGCACTTTTCACCATTGCTTTCAGAATCATTTGATTCATCAGCTAGGAATGGCGATTGCTTCACCAGACCAATCGAAGGCTAGGCCAAAGTAACTCGATCTTTCCAAGAGGTGTGTGGCCCAACTTTTGAAAGAACCGCTAAGTGGAGAACTATATGTTATTTTTCCGAAGCACTTTTCACCGTAATTGTCCTAAGGTTGGTCTCTGCATCCTTAAGCATACCAGTGTCTTCACAGACGAAACAGGCTGAGGCCCATTAATCTTGGCATTTCCAATAGTTGGTCTTAGAGACTACCAAGAAAGGGTTCTTTTAAGTATTATTCCTTTGTGGTTTCAGCATTATTTTCAGTACCCGAGCAGGGTTCTCGCATTAGCATAAGAATCCTGCCTGGTAGTTGAGATTTCATGGTGGGGTGTAAGTGCGGGGCTTCTGTCAGCCCTGCCTTTGATTTGTTTACCTCCAGAGTTGGAAAGTGCATAGTTGCGTGAGATGGGAAAAGTGTGGATCGTGCTTCAGATTTCATCCTGACACTTTGAAATGACCAGTGTGTTGGTAATTATTTGCCATTTCCATGGCGTTTGGCACCGTAATCGTCATGAGGTCGGTCTCTGCATCCTGAAGCCTATGATCCTTTTTGCAGAGAAACTTCTGCTGAGGCCCAGGTAACTTGCTGTTTCCCATAGCGGGCACAGGAGCCTTGGAAGATAGGATTGTTTTCAGTATTATTTCACCATTTTTTCACCACTGTTTCAAGAACGGGAGCCCTTTTCAACCGTTAGCGGAAGAATCCTTCTTTGGAGATGAGATATTTTTCTGGGGTGGCAAGTGCAGGGCCTCTGTCAGTCCTGGGTTTGTTGAACTAGCGCCAGACATGAGAAGTGCGCCTTTGTGGGACAGGTGAATAGTGCGGATCCTGTTTCAGTCTAAAGACTGAAACAGGACCCGCACTTTTCACCGTTCCTTTCAGAATCATTCGATTCATCAGCTAGGAATGCCGATTGCTTCTCCAGACCAATCGAAGGCTAGGCCAAAGTAACTCGATCTTTCCAAGAGGTGTGTGGCCCAACTTTTGAAAGAACCGCTAAGTGGAGAACTATTTGGTATTTTTCCGAAGCACTTTTCACCGTAATTGTCCTAAGGTTGGTCTCTGCATCCTTAAGCATACCAGAGTTTTCACAGACGAAACAGGCTGAGGCCCATTAATCTTGGCATTTCCAATAGTTGGTCCTAGAGACTACCAAGAAAGTGTTCTTTTAAGTATTATTCCGTTGTGGTTTCAGCATTATTTTCAGAACCCGAGCAGGGTTCTCGCATTAGCATAACAATCCTGCCTGGTAGTTGAGATTTCATGGTGGGGTGTAAGTGCGGGGCTTCTGTCGGCTCTGCCTTTGATTTGTTTACCTCCAGAGTTGGAAAGTGCATATTTGCGTGAGATGGGAAAAGTGTGGATCGTGCTTCAGATTTCATCCAGACACTTTGAAATGACCAGTGTGTTGGTAATTATTTGCCATTTCCATGGCGTTTGGCACCGTAATAGTCATGAGGTCGGTCTCTGAATCCTGAAGCCTATGATGCTTTTTGCAGAGAAACCTCTGCTGAGGCCCAGGTAACTTGCTATTTCCCATAGCTGGCACAGGAGCCTTGGAAGATAGGATTGTTTTCAGTATTATTTCACCATTTTTTCCCCACTGTTTCAAGAACGGGAGCCCTTTTCAACCGTTAGCGGAAGAATCCTTCTTTGGAGATGAGATATTTTTCTGGGGTGGCAAGTGCAGGGCCTCTGTCAGTCCTGGGTTTGTTGGACTAGCGCCAGACATGAGAAGTGCGCCTTTGTGGGACAGGTGAATAGTGCGGATCCTGTTTCAGTCTAAAGACTGAAACAGGACCCGCACTTTTCACCGTTCCTTTCAGAATCATTTGATTCATCAGCTAGGAATGGCGATTGCTTCTCCAGACCAATCGAAGGCTAGGCCAAAGAAACTCGATCTTTCCAAGAGGTGTGGGGCCCAAATTTTGAAAGAACCGCTAAGTGGAGAACTATTTGGTATTTTTCCTAAGCACTTTTCACCGTAATTGTCCTAAGGTTGGTCTCTGCATCCTTAAGCATACCAGTGTCTTCACAGACGAAACAGGCTGAGGCCCAGTAATCTTGGCATTTCCAATAGTTGGTCCTAGAGACTACCAAGAAAGTGTTCTTTTAAGTATTATTCTGTTGTGGTTTCAGCATTATTTTCAGAACCCGAGCAGGGTTCTCGCATTAGCATAACAATCCTGCCTGGTAGTTGAGATTTCATGGTGGGGTGTAAGTGCAGGGCTTCTCTCAGACCTGCCTTTGATTTGTTTACCTCCAGAGTTGGAAGGTTCATATTTGCGTGAGATGGGAAAAGTGTGGATCGTGCTTCAGATTTCATCCTGACACTTTGAAATGGCCAGTGTGTTGGTAATTATTTGCCATTTGCATGGCGTTTGGCACCCTAATAGTCATGAGGTCGGTCTCTGCATCCTGAAGCCTATGACGCTTTTTGCAGAGAAACCTCTGCTGAGGCCCAGGTAACTTGCTATTTCCCATAGCTGGCACAGGAGCCTTGGAAGACAGGATTGTTTTCAGTATTATTTCACCATTTTTTCACCACTGTTTCAAGAACGGGAGCCCTTTTCCACCGTTAGCGGAAGAATCCTTCTTTGGAGATGAGATATTTTTCTGGGGTGGCAAGTGCAGGGCCTCTGTCAGTCCTGGGTTTGTTGGACTAGCGCCAGACATGAGAAGTGCGCCTTTGTGGGACAGGTGAATAGTGCGGATCCTGTTTCAGTCTAAAGACTGAAACAGGATCCGCACTTTTCACCGTTCCTTTCAGAATCATTTGATTCATCAGCTAGGAATGGCGATTGCTTCTCCAGACCAATCGAAGGCTAGGCCAAAGTAACTCGATCTTTCCAAGAGGTGTGTGGCCCAACTTTTGAAAGAACCACTAAGTGGAGAACTATTTGGTATTTTTCCGAAGCACTTTTCACTGTAATTGTCCTAAGGTTGGTCTCTGCATCCTTAAGCATACCAGAGTTTTCACAGACGAAACAGGCTGAGGCCCATTAATCTTCGCATTTCCAATAGTTGGTCCTAGAGACTATCAAGAAAGTGTTTTTCTAAGTATTATTCCATTGTGGTTTCAGCATTATTTTCAGAACCCGAGCAGGGTTCTCGCATTAGCATAAGAATCCTGCCTGGTAGTTGAGATTTCATGCTGGGGTGTAAGTGCTGGGCTTCTGTCAGCCCTGCCTTTGATTTGTTTACCTCCAGAGTTGGAAAGTGCATAGTTGCGTGAGATGGGAAAAGTGTGGATCGTGCTTCAGATTTCATCCTGACACTTTGAAATGACCAGTGTGTTGGTAATTTTTTACCATTTCCATGGCGTTTGGCACCGTAATAGTCATGAGGTCGGTCTCTGCATCCTGAAGCCTATGATCCTTTTATCAGAGAAACTTCTGCTGAGGCCCAGGTAACTTGCTGTTTCCCATAGCTGGCACAGGAGCCTTGGAAGATAGGATTGTTTTCAGTATTATTTCACCATTTTTTCACCACTGTTTCAAGTACGGGAGCCCTTATCAACCGTTAGCGGAAGAATCCTTCTTTGGAGTTGAGATATTTTTCTGGGGTGGCAAGTGCAGGGCCTCTGTCAGTCCTGGGTTTGTTGGACTAGAGCCAGACATGAGAAGTGTGCTTTTGTGGGACAGGTGAATAGTGCGGATCCTGTTTCAGTCTAAAGACTGAAACAGGATTCGCACTTTTCACCGTTCCTTTCAGAATCATTTGATTAATCAGCTAGGAATGGCGATTGCTTCTCCAGACCAATCGAAGGCTAGGCCAAAGTAACTCGATCTTTCCAAGAGGTGTGTGGCCCAAATTTTTAAAGAACCGCTAAGTGGAGAACTATTTGGTATTTTTCCTAAGCACTTTTCACCGTAATTGTCCTAAGGTTGGTCTCTGCATCCTTAAGCATACGAGAGTTTTCACAGACAAAACAGGCTGAGGCCCATTAATCTTGGCATTTCCAATAGTTGGTCCTAGAGACTACCAAGAAACTGCTTTTTTAAGTATTATTCCGTTGTGGTTTCAGCATTATTTTCAGAACCCGAGCAGGGTTCACGCATTAGCATAAGAATCCTGCCTGGTAGTTGAGATTTCATGGTGGGGTGTAAGTGCGGGGCTTCTGTCAGCCCTGCACTGATTTGTTTACCTCCAGAGTTGGAAAGTGCATAATTGCGTGAGATGGGAAAAGTGTGGATCGTGTTTCAGATTTCATACTGACATTTGAAATGACCAGTGTGTTGGTAATTATTTGCCATTTCCATGGCTTTTGGCACCGTAATAGTCATGAGGTCGGTCTCTGCATCCTGAAGCCTATGATGCTTTTTGCAGAGAAACCTCTGCTGAGGCCCAGGTAACTTGCTGTTTCCCATAGCTGGCACAGGAGCCTTGGAAGATAGGATTGTTTTCAGTATTATTTCACCATCCTTTCACCACTGTTTCAAGAACGGGAGCCCTTTTCAACCGTTAGCGGAAGAATCCTTCTTTGGAGATGAGGTATTTTTCTGGGGTGGCAAGTGCAGGGCCTCTGTCAGTCCTGGGTTTGTTGGACTAGCGCCAGACATGAGAAGTGCGCCTTTGTGGTACAGGTGAATAGTGCGGATCCTGTTTCAGTCTAAAGACTGAAACAGGATCCGCACTTTTCACCGTTCCTTTCAGAATCATTTGATTCATCAGCTAGGAATGGCGATTGCTTCTCCAGACCAATCGAAGACTAGGACAAAGTAACTCGATCTTTCCAAGAGGTGTGTGGCCCAACTTTTGAAAGAACTGCTAAGTGGAGAAATATTTGTTATTTTTCCAACGCACTTTTCACCGTAATTGTCATAATGTTGGTCACTGCATCCTTAAGCATACCAGAGTTTTCACAGACGAAACAGGCTGAGGCCCAGTAATCTTGGCATTTCCAATAGTTCGTCCTAGAGACTACCAAGAAAGTGTTCTTTTAAGTATTATTCCGTTGTTGTTTCACCATTATTTTCAGAACCCGAGCAGGGTTCTCGCATTAGCATAAGAATCCTGAATGGTAGTTCAGATTTCTGGGTGGGGTGTAAATGTGGGGCTTCTGTAGGCCCTGCCTTTGATTTGTTTACCTCCAGAGTTGGAAAGTGCATATTTGCGTGAGATGGGAAAAGTGTGGATCGTGCTTCAGATTTCATCCAGACACTTTGAAATGACCAGTGTGTTGGTAATTATTTGCCATTTCCATGGCGTTTGGCACCGTAATAGTCATGAGGTCGGTCTCTGCATCCTGAAGCCTATGATGCTTTTTGCAGAGAAACCTCTGCTGAGGCCCAGGTAACTTGCTATTTCCCATAGCTGGCACAGGAGCCTTGGAAGATAGGATTGTTTTCAGTATTATTTCACCATTTTTTCACCACTGTTTCAAGAACGGGAGCCCTTTTCAACCCTTAGCGGAAGAATCCTTCTTTGGAGATGAGATATTTTTCTCGGGTGGCAAGTGCAGGGCCTCTGTCAGTCCTGGGTTTGTTGGACTAGCGCCAGACATGAGAAGTGCGCCTTTGTGGGACAGGTGAATAGTGCGGATCCTGTTTCAGTCTAAAGACTGAAACAGGACCCGCACTTTTCACCGTTCCTTTCAGAATCATTTGATTCATCAGGTAGGAATGGCGATTGCTTCTCCAGACCAATCGAAGGCTAGGCCAAAGAAACTCGATCTTTCCAAGAGGTGTGTGGCCCAAATTTTGAAAGAACCGCTAAGTGGAGAACTATTTGGTATTTTTCCGAAGCACTTTTCACCGTAATTGTCCTAAGGTTGGTCTCTGCATCCTTAAGCATACCAGTGTCTTCACAGACGAAACAGGCTGAGGCCCAGTAATCTTGGCATTTCCAATAGTTGGTCCTAGAGACTACCAAGAAAGTGTTCCTTTAAGTATTACTCCGTTGTGGTTTCAGCATTATTTTCAGAACCCGAGCAGGGTTCTCGCATTAGCATAACAATCCTGCCTGGTAGTTGAGATTTCATGGTGAGGTGTAAGTGCGGGGCTTCTGTCAGGCCTGCCTTTGATTTTTTTACCTCCAGAGTTGGAAAGTGCATAGTTGCGTGAGATGGGAAAAGTGTGGATCGTGCTTCAGATTTCATCCAGACACTTTGAAATGACCAGTGTGTTGGTAATTATTTGACATTTCCATGGCGTTTGGCACCGTAATAGTCATGAGGTCAGTCTCTGCATCCTGAAGCCTATGATGCTTTTTGCAGAGAAACCTCTGCTGAGGCCCAGGTAACTTGCTATTTCCCATAGATGGCACAGGAGCCTTGGAAGATAGGATTGTTTTCAGTATTATTTCACCATTTTTTCACCACTGTTTCAAGAACGGGAGCCCTTTTCAACCGTTAGCGGAAGAATCCTTCTTTGGATATGAGATATTTTTCTGGGGTGGCAAGTGCAGGGCCTCTGTCAGTCCTGGGTTTGTTGGACTAGCGCCAGACATGAGAAGTGCGCCTTTGTGGGACAGGTGAATAGTGCGGATCCTGTTTCAGTCTAAAGACTGAAACAGGATCCGCACTTTTCACCGTTCGTTTCAGAATCATTTGATTCATCAGCTAGGAATGGCGATTGCTTCACCAGACCAATCGAAGGCTAGGCCAAAGTAACTCGATCTTTCCAAGAGGTGTGTGGCCCAACTTTTGAAAGAACCGCTAAGTGGAGAACTATTTGGTATTTTTCCGAAGCACTTTTCACCGTAATTGTCCTAAGGTTGGTCTCTGCATCCTTAGCATACCAGAGTTTTCACAGACGAAACAGGCTGAGGCCCATTAATCTTGGCATTTCCAATAGTTGGTCGTAGAGACTACCAAGAAACTGTTCTTTTAAGTATTATTCCGTTGTGGTTTCAGCATTATTTTCAGAACCCGAGCAGGGTTCTCGCATTAGCATAAGAATCCTGCCTGGTAGTTGAGATTTCATGGTGGGGTGTAAGTGCGGGGCTTCTGTAGGCCCTGCCTTTGATTTGTTTACCTCCAGAGTTGGAAAGTTCATATTTGCGTGAGATGGGAAAAGTGTGGATCGTGCTTCAGATTTCATCCTGACACTTTGAAATGACCAGTGTGTTGGTAATTATTTGCCATTTGCATGGCGTTTGGCACCGTAATAGTCATGAGGTCGGTCTCTGCATCCTGAAGCCTATGATGCTTTTTGCAGAGAAACCTCTGCTGAGGCCCAGGTAACTTGCTATTTCCCATAGATGGCACAGGAGCCTTGGAAGATAGGATTGTTTTCAGTATTATTTCACCATTTTTTCACCACTGTTTCAAGAACGGGAGCCCTTTTCAACCGTTAGCGGAAGAATCCTTCTTTGGAGATGAGATATTTTTCTGGGGTGGCAAGTGCAGGGCCTCTGTCAGTCCTGGGTTTGTTGGACTAGCGCCAGACATGAGAAGTGCGCCTTTGTGGGACAGGTGAATAGTGCTGATCCTGTTTCAGTCTAAAGACTGAAACAGGATCCGCACTTTTCACCGTTCCTTTCAGAATCATTTGATTCATCAGCTAGGAATGGCGATTGCTTCTCCAGACCAATCAAAGGCTAGGCCAAAGTAACTCGATCTTTCCAAGAGGTGTGTGGCCCAACTTTTGAAAGAACCACTAAGTGGAGAACTATTTGGTGTTTTTCCGAAGCACTTTTCACTGTAATTGTCCTAAGGTTGGTCTCTGCATCCTTAAGCATACCAGAGTTTTCACAGACGAAACAGGCTGAGCCCCATTAATCTTGGCATTTCCAATAGTTGGTCCTAGAGACTATCAAGAAAGTGTTTTTTTAAGTATTATTCCATTGTGGTTTCAGCATTATTTTCAGAACCCGAGCAGGGTTCTCGCATTAGCATAAGAATCCTGCCTGGTAGTTGAGATTTCTGGGTGAGGTGGAAGTTCGGGGCTTCTGTCAGCCCTGCCTTTGATTTGTTTACCTCCAGAGTTGGAAAGTCGTGCTTCACATTCCATCCTGACATTTGAAATGACCAGTGTGTTGGTAATTATTTGCCATTTCCATGGCGTTTGGCACCGTAATAGTCATGAGGTCGGTCTCTGCATCCTGAAGGCTATGATGATTTTTGCCGAGAAACCTCTGCTGCGGCCCAGGTAACTTGCTATTTCCCATAGCTGGCACAGGAGCCTTGGAAGATAGGATTGTTTTCAGTATTATTTCACAATTTTTTCACCACTGTTTCAAGAACGGTAGCCCTTTTCAACCGTTAGCGGAAGAATCCTTCTTTGGAGATGAGATATTTTTCTGGGGTGGCAAGTGCAGGGCCTCTGTCAGTCCTGGGTTTGTTGGACTAGCGCCAGACATGAGAAGTGCACCTTTGTGGGACAGGTGAATAGTGCGGATCCTGTTTCAGTCTGAAACAGGATCCGCACTATTCACCGTTCCTTTCAGAATCATTTGATTCATCAGCTAGGAATGGCGATTGCTTCTCCAGACCAATCGAAGGCTAGGCCTAAGTAACTCGATCTTTCCAAGAGGTGTGTGGCCCAACTTTTGAAAGAACCGCTAAGTGGAGAAATATTTGGTATTTTTCCGAAGCACTTGTCACACTAATTGTCATTAGGTTGGTCTCTGCATCCTTCAGCATACGAGAATTTTCACAGACGAAACAGGTTGAGGCCCAGTAATCTTGGCATTTCTAATAGTTCGTCCTAGAGCCTACCAAGAAAGTGTTTTTTTAAGTATTATTCCGTTGTGGTTTCAGCATTATTTTCAGAACCGGAGCAGGGTTCTCGCATTAGCATAAGAATCCTGCCTGGTAGTTGAGATTTCATGCTGGGGTGTAAGTGCAGGGCTTCTGTCAGCCCTGCCTTTGATTTGTTTACCTCCAGAGTTGGAAAGTGCATAGTTGCGTGAGATGGGAAAAGTGTGGATCGTGCTTCAGATTTCATCCTGACACTTTGAAATGACCAGTGTGTTGGTAATTATTTACCATTTCCATGGCGTTTGGCACCGTAATAGTCATGAGGTCGGTCTCTACATCCTGAAGCCTATGATCCTTTTTACAGAGAAACTTCTGCTGAGGCCCAGGTAACTTGCTGTTTCCCATAGCTCGCACAGGAGCCTTGGAAGATAGGATTGTTTTCAGTATTATTTCACCATTTTTTCACCACTGTTTCAAGAACGGGAGCCCTTTTCAACCGTTAGCGGAAGAATCCTTCTTTGGAGATGAGATATTTTTCTGGGGTGGCAAGTGCAGGGCCTCTGTCAGTCCTGGGTTTGTTGGACTAGCGCCAGACATGAGAAGTGTGCTTTTGTGGGACAGGTGAATAGTGCGGATCCTGTTTCAGTCTAAAGACTGAAACAGGATCCGCACTTTTCACCGTTCCTTTCAGAATCATTTGATTCATCAGCTAGGAATGGCGATTGCTTCTCCAGACCAATCGAAGGCTAGGCCAAAGTAACTCGATCTTTCCAAGAGGTGTGTGGCCCAAATTTTTAAAGAACCGCTAAGTGGAGAACTATTTGGTATTTTTCCTAAGCACTTTTCACCGTAATTGTCCTAAGGTTGGTCTCTGCATGCTTAAGCATACGAGAGTTTTCACAGACAAAACAGGCTGAGGCCCATTAATCTTGGCATTTCCAATAGTTGGTCCTAGAGACTACCAAGAAACTGTTTTTTTAAGTATTATTCCGTTGTGGTTTCAGCATTATTTTCAGAACCCGAGCAGGGTTCTCGCATTAGCATAAGAATCCTGCCTGGTAGTTGAGATTTCATGGTGGGGTGTAAGTGCGGGGCTTCTGTCAGCCCTGCATTGATTTGTTTACCTCCAGAGTTGGAAAGTGCATATTTGCGTGAGATGGGAAGAGTGTGGATCGTGCTTCAGATTTCATCCTGACACTTTGAAATGACCAGTGTGTTGGTAATTATTTGCCATTTCCATGGCGTTTGGCACCGTAATAGTCATGAGGTCGGTCTCTGCATCCTGAAGCCTATGATGCTTTTTGCAGAGAAACCTCTGCTGAGGCCCAGGTAACTTGCTATTTCCCATAGCTGGCACAGGAGCCTTGGAAGATAGGATTGTTTTCAGTATTATTTCACCATTTTTTCACCACTGTTTCAAGGACGGGAGCCCTTTTCAACCGTTAGCGGAAGAATCCTTCTTTGGAGATGAGATATTTTTCTGGGGTGGCAAGTGCAGGGCCTCTGTCAGTCCTGGGTTTGTTGGACTAGCGCCAGACATGAGAAGTGCGCCTTTGTGGTACAGGTGAATAGTGCGGATCCTGTTTCAGTCTAAAGACTGAAACAGGATCCGCACTTTTCACCGTTCCTTTCAGAATCAATTGATTCATCAGCTAGGAATGCCGATTGCTTCTCCAGACCAATCGAAGGCTAGGCCAAAGTAACTCGATCTTTCCAAGAGGTGTGTGGCCCAACTTTTGAAAGAACCGCTAAGTGGAGAACTATTTGGTGTTTTTCCTAAGCACTTTTCACCGTAATTGTCCTAAGGTTGGTCTCTGCATCCTTAAGCATACCAGTGTCTTCACAGACGAAACAGGCTGAGGCCCAGTAATCTTGGCATTTCCAATAGTTGGTCTTAGACACTACCAAGAAAGTGTTCTTTTAAGTATTATTCCTTTGTGGTTTCAGCATTATTTTCAGTACCCGAGCAGGGTTCTCGCATTAGCATAAGAATCCTGCCTGGTAGTTGAGATTTCATGGTGGGGTGTAAGTGCGGGGCTTCTGTCAGCCCTGCCTTTGATTTGTTTACCTACAGAGTTGGAAAGTGCATACTTGCGTGAGATGGGAAAAGTGTGGATCGTGCTTCAGATTTCATCCAGACACTTTGAAATGACCAGTGTGTTGGTAATTATTTGACATTTCCATGGCGTTTGGCACCGTAATAGTCATGAGGTCAGTCTCTGCATCCTGAAGCCTATGATGCTTTTTGCAGAGAAACCTCTGCTGAGGCCCAGGTAACTTGCTATTTCCCATAGATGGCACAGGAGCCTTGGAAGATAGGATTGTTTTCAGTATTATTTCACCATTTTTTCACCACTGTTTCAAGAACGGGAGCCCTTTTCAACCGTTAGCGGAAGAATCCTTCTTTGGATATGAGATATTTTTCTGGGGTGGCAAGTGCAGGGCCTCTGTCAGTCCTGGGTTTGTTGGACTAGCGCCAGACATGAGAAGTGCGCCTTTGTGGGACAGGTGAATAGTGCGGATCCTGTTTCAGTCTAAAGACTGAAACAGGATCCGCACTTTTCACCGTTCCTTTCAGAATCATTTGATTCATCAGCTAGGAATGGCGATTGCTTCACCAGACCAATCGAAGGCTAGGCCAAAGTAACTCGATCTTTCCAAGAGGTGTGTGGCCCAACTTTTGAAAGAACCGCTAAGTGGAGAACTATTTGGTATTTTTCCGAAGCACTTTTCACCGTAATTGTCCTAAGGTTGGTCTCTGCATCCTTAGCATACCAGAGTTTTCACAGACGAAACAGGCTGAGGCCCATTAATCTTGGCATTTCCAATAGTTGGTCGTAGAGACTACCAAGAAACTGTTCTTTTAAGTATTATTCCGTTGTGGTTTCAGCATTATTTTCAGAACCCGAGCAGGGTTCTCGCATTAGCATAAGAATCCTGCCTGGTAGTTGAGATTTCATGGTGGGGTGTAAGTGCGGGGCTTCTGTAGGCCCTGCCTTTGATTTGTTTACCTCCAGAGTTGGAAAGTTCATATTTGCGTGAGATGGGAAAAGTGTGGATCGTGCTTCAGATTTCATCCTGACACTTTGAAATGACCAGTGTGTTGGTAATTATTTGCCATTTGCATGGCGTTTGGCACCGTAATAGTCATGAGGTCGGTCTCTGCATCCTGAAGCCTATGATGCTTTTTGCAGAGAAACCTCTGCTGAGGCCCAAGTAACTTGCTATTTCCCATAGCTGGCACAGGAGCCTTGGAAGATAGGATTGTTTTCAGTATTATTTCACCATTTTTTCACCACTGTTTCAAGAACGGGAGCCCTTTTCAACCGTTAGCGGAAGAATCCTTCTTTGGAGATGAGATATTTTTCTGGGGTGGCAAGTGCAGGGCCTCTGTCAGTCCTGGGTTTGTTGGACTAGCGCCAGACATGAGAAGTGCGCCTTTGTGGGACAGGTGAATAGTGCTGATCCTGTTTCAGTCTAAAGACTGAAACAGGATCCGCACTTTTCACCGTTCCTTTCAGAATCATTTGATTCATCAGCTAGGAATGGCGATTGCTTCTCCAGACCAATCAAAGGCTAGGCCAAAGTAACTCGATCTTTCCAAGAGGTGTGTGGCCCAACTTTTGAAAGAACCACTAAGTGGAGAACTATTTGGTGTTTTTCCGAAGCACTTTTCACTGTAATTGTCCTAAGGTTGGTCTCTGCATCCTTAAGCATACCAGAGTTTTCACAGACGAAACAGGCTGAGCCCCATTAATCTTGGCATTTCCAATAGTTGGTCCTAGAGACTATCAAGAAAGTGTTTTTTTAAGTATTATTCCATTGTGGTTTCAGCATTATTTTCAGAACCCGAGCAGGGTTCTCGCATTAGCATAAGAATCCTGCCTGGTAGTTGAGATTTCTGGGTGAGGTGGAAGTTCGGGGCTTCTGTCACCCCTGCCTTTGATTTGTTTACCTCCAGAGTTGGAAAGTGCATATTTGCGAGAGTTGGGAAAAGTGTGGATCGTGCTTCACATTCCATCCTGACATTTGAAATGACCAGTGTGTTGGTAATTATTTGCCATTTCCATGGCGTTTGGCACCGTAATAGTCATGAGGTCGGTCTCTGCATCCTGAAGGCTATGATGATTTTTGCCGAGAAACCTCTGCTGCGGCCCAGGTAACTTGCTATTTCCCATAGCTGGCACAGGAGCCTTGGAAGATAGGATTGTTTTCAGTATTATTTCACCATTTTTTCACCACTGTTTCAAGAACGGTAGCCCTTTTCAACCGTTAGCGGAAGAATCCTTCTTTGGAGATGAGATATTTTTCTGGGGTGGCAAGTGCAGGGCCTCTGTCAGTCCTGGGTTTGTTGGACTAGCGCCAGACATGAGAAGTGCACCTTTGTGGGACAGGTGAATAGTGCGGATCCTGTTTCAGTCTAAAGACTTAAACACGATCCGCACTTTTCACCGTTCCTTTCAGAATCATTTGATTCATCAGCTAGGAATGGCGATTGCTTCTCCAGACCAATCGAAGGCTAGGCCTAAGTAACTCGATCTTTCCAAGAGGTGTGTGGCCCAACTTTTGAAAGAACCGCTAAGTGGAGAAATATTTGGTATTTTTCCGAAGCACTTGTCACACTAATTGTCATTAGGTTGGTCTCTGCATCCTTCAGCATACGAGAATTTTCACAGACGAAACAGGTTGAGGCCCAGTAATCTTGGCATTTCTAATAGTTGGTCCTAGAGCCTACCAAGAAAGTGTTTTTTTAAGTATTATTCCGTTGTGGTTTCAGCATTATTTTCAGAACCCGAGCAGGGTTCTCGCATTAGCATAAGAATCCTGCCTGGTAGTTGAGATTTCATGCTGGGGTGTAAGTGCAGGGCTTCTGTCAGCCCTGCCTTTGATTTGTTTACCTCCAGAGTTGGAAAGTGCATAGTTGCGTGAGATGGGAAAAGTGTGGATCGTGCTTCAGATTTCATCCTGACACTTTGAAATGACCAGTGTGTTGGTAATTATTTACCATTTCCATGGCGTTTGGCACCGTAATAGTCATGAGGTCGGTCTCTACATCCTGAAGCCTATGATCCTTTTTACAGAGAAACTTCTGCTGAGGCCCAGGTAACTTGCTGTTTCCCATAGCTCGCACAGGAGCCTTGGAAGATAGGATTGTTTTCAGTATTATTTCACCATTTTTTCACCACTGTTTCAAGAACGGGAGCCCTTTTCAACCGTTAGCGGAAGAATCCTTCTTTGGAGATGAGATATTTTTCTGGGGTGGCAAGTGCAGGGCCTCTGTCAGTCCTGGGTTTGTTGGACTAGCGCCAGACATGAGAAGTGTGCTTTTGTGGGACAGGTGAATAGTGCGGATCCTGTTTCAGTCTAAAGACTGAAACAGGATCCGCACTTTTCACCGTTCCTTTCAGAATCATTTGATTCATCAGCTAGGAATGGCGATTGCTTCTCCAGACCAATCGAAGGCTAGGCCAAAGTAACTCGATCTTTCCAAGAGGTGTGTGGCCCAAATTTTTAAAGAACCGCTAAGTGGAGAACTATTTGGTATTTTTCCTAAGCACTTTTCACCGTAATTGTCCTAAGGTTGGTCTCTGCATCCTTAAGCATACGAGAGTTTTCACAGACAAAACAGGCTGAGGCCCATTAATCTTGGCATTTCCAATAGTTGGTCCTAGAGACTACCAAGAAACTGGTTTTTTAAGTATTATTCCGTTGTGGTTTCAGCATTATTTTCAGAACCCGAGCAGGGTTCTCGCATTAGCATAAGAATCCTGCCTGGTAGTTGAGATTTCATGGTGGGGTGTAAGTGCGGGGCTTCTGTCAGCCCTGCATTGATTTGTTTACCTCCAGAGTTGGAAAGTGCATATTTGCGTGAGATGGGAAGAGTGTGGATCGTGCTTCAGATTTCATCCTGACACTTTGAAATGACCAGTGTGTTGGTAATTATTTGCCATTTCCATGGCGTTTGGCACCGTAATAGTCATGAGGTCGGTCTCTGCATCCTGAAGCCTATGATGCTTTTTGCAGAGAAACCTCTGCTGAGGCCCAGGTAACTTGCTATTTCCCATAGCTGGCACAGGAGCCTTGGAAGATAGGATTGTTTTCAGTATTATTTCACCATTTTTTCACCACTGTTTCAAGGACGGGAGCCCTTTTCAACCGTTAGCGGAAGAATCCTTCTTTGGAGATGAGATATTTTTCTGGGGTGGCAAGTGCAGGGCCTCTGTCAGTCCTGGGTTTGTTGGACTAGCGCCAGACATGAGAAGTGCGCCTTTGTGGGACAGGTGAATAGTGCGGATCCTGTTTCAGTCTAAAGACTGAAACAGGATCCGCACTTTTCACCGTTCCTTTCAGAATCAATTGATTCATCAGCTAGGAATGCCGATTGCTTCTCCAGACCAATCGAAGGCTAGGCCAAAGTAACTCGATCTTTCCAAGAGGTGTGTGGCCCAACTTTTGAAAGAACCGCTAAGTGGAGAACTATTTGGTGTTTTTCCTAAGCACTTTTCACCGTAATTGTCCTAAGGTTGGTCTCTGCATCCTTAAGCATACCAGTGTCTTCACAGACGAAACAGGCTGAGGCCCAGTAATCTTGGCATTTCCAATAGTTGGTCTTAGACACTACCAAGAAAGTGTTCTTTTAAGTATTATTCCTTTGTGGTTTCAGCATTATTTTCAGTACCCGAGCAGGGTTCTCGCATTAGCATAAGAATCCTGCCTGGTAGTTGAGATTTCATGGTGGGGTGTAAGTGCGGGGCTTCTGTCAGCCCTGCCTTTGATTTGTTTACCTACAGAGTTGGAAAGTGCATACTTGCGTGAGATGGGAAAAGTGTGGATCGTGCTTCAGATTTCATCCTGACACTTTGAAATGACCAGTGTGTTGGTAATTATTTGCCATTTCCATGGCGTTTGGCACCGTAATAGTCATGAGGTCGGTCTCTGCATCCTGAAGCCTATGATGCTTTTTGCAGAGAAACCTCTGCTGAGGCCCAGGTAACTTGCTGTTTCCCATAGCTGGCACAGGAGCCTTGGAAGTTAGGATTGTTTTCAGTATTGTTTCACCATTTTTTCACCACTGTTTCAAGAACGGGAGCCCTTTTCAACCGTTAGCGGAAGAATCCTTCTTTGGAGATGAGATATTTTTCTGGGGTGGCAAGTGCAGGGCCTCTGTCAGTCCTGGGTTTGTTGGACTAGCGCCAGACATGAGAAGTGCGCCTTTGTGGGACAGGTGAATAGTGCGGATCCTGTTTCAGTCTAAAGACTGAAACAGGATCCGCACTTTTCACCGTTCCTTTCAGAATCATTTGATTCATGAGCTAGGATGGCGATTGCTTCTCCAGAACAATCGAAGGCTAGGCCAAAGTAACTCGATCTTCCCAAGAGGTGTGTGTCCCAACTTTTGAAAGAACCGCTAAGTGGACAACTATTTGTTATTTTTCCTAAGCACTTTTCACCGTAATTGTCATAAGGTTGGTCTCTGCATCCTTAAGCATAGGAGAGTTTTCACAGACGAAACAGGGTGAGGCCCATTAATCTTGGAATTTCCAATAGTTGGTCCTGGAGACTACTAAGAAAGTGTTTTTTTAAGTATTATTCCGTTGTGGTTTCAGCATTATTTTCAGAACCCGAGCAGGGTTCTCGCATTAGCATAAGAATCCTGCCTGGTAGTCTAGATTTCATGGTGGGGTGTAAGTGTGGGGCTTCTGTCAGCCCTGCCTTTGATTTGTTTACCTCCAGAGTTGGAAAGTGTATATTTGCGTGAGATGGGAAAAGTGTGGATCGTGCTTCAGATTTCATCCTGACACTTTGAAATGACCAGTGTGTTGGTAATTATTTGCCATTTCCATGGCGTTTGGCACCGTAATAGTCATGAGGTCGGTCTCTGCATCCTGAAGGCTATGATGCTTTTTACAGAGAAACCTCTGCTGCGGCCCAGGTAACTTGCTATTTCCCATAGCTGGCACAGGAGCCTTGGAAGATAGGATTGTTTTCAGTATTATTTCACCATTTTTTCACCACTGTTTCAAGAACGGGAGCCCTTTTCAACCGTTAGCGGAAGAATCCTTCTTTGGAGATGAGATATTTTTCTGGGGTGGCAAGTGCAGGGCCTCTGTCAGTCCTGGGTTTGTTGGACTAGCGCCAGACATGAGAAGTGCACCTTTGTGGGACAGGTGAATAGTGCGGATCCTGTTTCAGTCTAAAGACTGAAACAGGATCCGCACTTTTCACCGTTCCTTTCAGAATCATTTGATTCATCAGCTAGGAATGGCGATTGCTTCTCCAGACCAATCGAAGGCTAGGCCAAAGTAACTCGATCTTTCCAAGAGGTGTGTGGCCCAACTTTTGAAAGAACCGCTAAGTGGAGAACTATTTGTTATTTTTCCTAAGCACTTTTCACCGTAATTGTCCTAAGGTTGGTCTCTGCATCCTTAAGCATACCAGAGTTTTCACAGACGAAACAGGCTGAGGCCCATTAATCTTGGCATTTCCAATAGTTGGTCCTAGAGACTATCAAGAAACTGTTCTTTTAAGTATTATTCTTTGTGGTTTCAGCATTATTTTCAGAACCCGAGCAGGGTTCTCGCTTAGCATAAGAATCCTGCCTGGTAGTTGAGATTTCATGGTGGGGTGTAAGTGCGGGGCTTCTGTAGGCCCTGCCTTTGATTTGTTTACCTCCAGAGTTGGAAAGTTCATATTTGCGTGAGATGGGAAAAGTGTGGATCGTGCTTCAGATTTCATCCTGACACTTTGAAATGGCCAGTGTGTTGGTAATTATTTGCCATTTGCATGGCGTTTGGCACCGTAATAGTCATGAGGTCGGTCTCTGCATCCTGAAGCCTATGACGCTTTTTGCAGAGAAACCTCTGCTGAGGCCCAGGTAACTTGCTATTTCCCATAGCTGGCACAGGAGCCTTGGAAGACAGGATTGTTTTCAGTATTATTTCACCATTTTTTCACCACTGTTTCAAGAACGGGAGCCCTTTTCCACCGTTAGCGGAAGAATCCTTCTTTGGAGATGAGATATTTTTCTGGGGTGGCAAGTGCAGGGCCTCTGTCAGTCCTGGGTTTGTTGGACTAGCGCCAGACATGAGAAGTGCGCCTTTGTGGGACAGGTGAATAGTGCTGATCCTGTTTCAGTCTAAAGACTGAAACAGGATCCGCACTTTTCACCGTTCCTTTCAGAATCATTTGATTCATCAGCTAGGAATGGCGATTGCTTCTCCAGACCAATCGAAGGCTAGGCCAAAGTAACTCGATCTTTCCAAGAGGTGTGTGGCCCAACTTTTGAAAGAACCACTAAGTGGAGAACTATTTGGTATTTTTCCGAAGCACTTTTCACTGCAATTGTCCTAAGGTTGGTCTCTGCATCCTTAAGCATACCAGAGTTTTCACAGACGAAACAGGCTGAGGCCCATTAATCTTCGCATTTCCAATAGTTGGTCCTAGAGACTATCAAGAAAGTGTTTTTTTAAGTATTATTCCATTGTGGTTTCAGCATTATTTTCAGAACCCGAGCAGGGTTCTCGCATTAGCATAAGAATCCTGCCTGGTAGTTGAGATTTCATGCTGGGGTGTAAGTGCTGGGCTTCTGTCAGCCCTGCCTTTGATTTGTTTACCTCCAGAGTTGGAAAGTGCATAGTTGCGTGAGATGGGAAAAGTGTGGATCGTGCTTCAGATTTCATCCTGACACTTTGAAATGACCAGTGTGTTGGTAATTATTTACCATTTCCATGGCGTTTGGCACCGTAATAGTCATGAGGTCGGTCTCTGCATCCTGAAGCCTATGATCCTTTTATCAGAGAAACTTCTGCTGAGGCCCAGGTAACTTGCTGTTTCCCATAGCTGGCACAGGAGCCTTGGAACATAGGATTGTTTTCAGTATTATTTCACCATTTTTTCACCACTGTTTCAAGAACGGTAGCCCTTTTCAACCGTTAGCGGAAGAATCCTTCTTTGGAGATGAGATATTTTTCTGGGGTGGCAAGTGCAGGGCCTCTGTCAGTCCTGGGTTTGTTGGACTAGCGCCAGACATGAGAAGTGTGCTTTTGTGGGACAGGTGAATAGTGCGGATCCTGTTTCAGTCTAAAGACTGAAACAGGATTCGCACTTTTCACCGTTCCTTTCAGAATCATTTGATTAATCAGCTAGGAATGGCGATTGCTTCTCCAGACCAATCGAAGGCTAGGCCAAAGTAACTCGATCTTTCCAAGAGGTGTGTGGCCCAAATTTTTAAAGAACCGCTAAGTGGAGAACTATTTGGTATTTTTCCTAAGCACTTTTCACCGTAATTGTCCTAAGGTTGGTCTCTGCATCCTTAAGCATACGAGAGTTTTCACAGACAAAACAGGCTGAGGCCCATTAATCTTGGCATTTCCAATAGTTGGTCCTAGAGACTACCAAGAAACTGCTCTTTTAAGTATTATTCCGTTGTGGTTTCAGCATTATTTTCAGAACCCGAGCAGGGTTCACGCATTAGCATAAGAATCCTGCCTGGTAGTTGAGATTTCATGGTGGGGTGTAAGTGCGGGGCTTCTGTCAGCCCTGCACTGATTTGTTTACCTCCAGAGTTGGAAAGTGCATAATTGCGTGAGATGGGAAAAGTGTGGATCGTGTTTCAGATTTCATACTGACATTTGAAATGACCAGTGTGTTGGTAATTATTTGCCATTTCCATGGCTTTTGGCACCGTAATAGTCATGAGGTCGGTCTCTGCATCCTGAAGCCTATGATGCTTTTTGCAGAGAAACCTCTGCTGAGGCCCAGGTAACTTGCTATTTCCCATAGCTGGCACAGGAGCCTTGGAAGATAGGATTGTTTTCAGTATTATTTCACCATCCTTTCACCACTGTTTCAAGAACGGGAGCCCTTTTCAACCGTTAGCGGAAGAATCCTTCTTTGGAGATGAGGTATTTTTCTGGGGTGGCAAGTGCAGGGCCTCTGTCAGTCCTGGGTTTGTTGGACTAGCGCCAGACATGAGAAGTGCGCCTTTGTGGTACAGGTGAATAGTGCGGATCCTGTTTCAGTCTAAAGACTAAAACAGGATCCGCACTTTTCACCGTTCCTTTCAGAATCATTTGATTCATCAGCTAGGAATGGCGATTGCTTCTCCAGACCAATCGAAGACTAGGACAAAGTAACTCGATCTTTCCAAGAGGTGTGTGGCCGAACTTTTGAAAGAACTGCTAAGTGGAGAAATATTTGTTATTTTTCCAACGCACTTTTCACCGTAATTGTCATAATGTTGGTCACTGCATCCTTAAGCATACCAGAGTTTTCACAGACGAAACAGGCTGAGGCCCAGTAATCTTGGCATTTCCAATAGTTCGTCCTAGAGACTACCAAGAAAGTGTTCTTTTAAGTATTATTCCGTTGTTGTTTCACCATTATTTTCAGAACCCGAGCAGGGTTCTCGCATTAGCATAAGAATCCTGAATCGTAGTTCAGATTTCTGGGTGGGGTGTAAATGTGGGGCTTCTGTAGGCCCTGCCTTTGATTTGTTTACCTCCAGAGTTGGAAAGTGCATATTTGCGTGAGATGGGAAAAGTGTGGATCGTGCTTCAGATTTCATCCAGACACTTTGAAATGACCAGTGTGTTGGTAATTATTTGCCATTTCCATGGCGTTTGGCACCGTAATAGTCATGAGGTCGGTCTCTGCATCCTGAAGCCTATGATGCTTTTTGCAGAGAAACCTCTGCTGAGGCCCAGGTAACTTGCTCTTTCCCATAGCTGGCACAGGAGCCTTGGAAGATAGGATTGTTTTCAGTATTATTTCACCATTTTTTCACCACTGTTTCAAGAACGGGAGCCCTTTTCAACCCTTAGCGGAAGAATCCTTCTTTGGAGATGAGATATTTTTCTGGGGTGGCAAGTGCAGGGCCTCTGTCAGTCCTGGGTTTGTTGGACTAGCGCCAGACATGAGAAGTGCGCCTTTGTGGGACAGGTGAATAGTGCGGATCCTGTTTCAGTCTAAAGACTGAAACAGGACCCGCACTTTTCACCGTTCCTTTCAGAATCATTTGATTCATCAGGTAGGAATGGCGATTGCTTCTCCAGACCAATCGAAGGCTAGGCCAAAGAAACTCGATCTTTCCAAGAGGTGTGTGGCCCAAATTTTGAAAGAACCGCTAAGTGGAGAACTATTTGGTATTTTTCCGAAGCACTTTTCACCGTAATTGTCCTAAGGTTGGTCTCTGCATCCTTAAGCATACCAGTGTCTTCACAGACGAAACAGGCTGAGGCCCAGTAATCTTGGCATTTCCAATAGTTGGTCCTAGAGACTACCAAGAAAGTGTTCCTTTAAGTATTATTCCGTTGTGGTTTCAGCATTATTTTCAGAACCCGAGCAGGGTTCTCGCATTAGCATAACAATCCTGCCTGGTAGTTGAGATTTCATGGTGAGGTGTAAGTGCGGGGCTTCTGTCAGGCCTGCCTTTGATTTTTTTACCTCCAGAGTTGGAAAGTGCATACTTGCGTGAGATGGGAAAAGTGTGGATCGTGCTTCAGATTTCATCCAGACACTTTGAAATGACCAGTGTGTTGGTAATTATTTGACATTTCCATGGCGTTTGGCACCGTAATAGTCATGAGGTCAGTCTCTGCATCCTGAAGCCTATGATGCTTTTTGCAGAGAAACCTCTGCTGAGGCCCAGGTAACTTGCTATTTCCCATAGATGGCACAGGAGCCTTGGAAGATAGGATTGTTTTCAGTATTATTTCACCATTTTTTCACCACTGTTTCAAGATCGGGAGCCCTTTTCAACCGTTAGCGGAAGAATCCTTCTTTGGATATGAGATATTTTTCTGGGGTGGCAAGTGCAGGGCCTCTGTCAGTCCTGGGTTTGTTGGACTAGCGCCAGACATGAGAAGTGCGCCTTTGTGGGACAGGTGAATAGTGCGGATCCTGTTTCAGTCTAAAGACTGAAACAGGATCCGCACTTTTCACCGTTCCTTTCAGAATCATTTGATTCATCAGCTAGGAATGTCGATTGCTTCACCAGACCAATCGAAGGCTAGGCCAAAGTAACTCGATCTTTCCAAGAGGTGTGTGTCCCAACTTTTGAAAGAACCGCTAAGTGGACAACTATTTGTTATTTTTCCTAAGCACTTTTCACCGTAATTGTCATAAGGTTGGTCTCTGCATCCTTAAGCATAGGAGAGTTTTCACAGACGAAACAGGGTGAGGCCCATTAATCTTGGAATTTCCAATAGTTGGTCCTGGAGACTACTAAGAAAGTGTTTTTTTAAGTATTATTCCGTTGTGGTTTCAGCATTATTTTCAGAACCCGAGCAGGGTTCTCGCATTAGCATAAGAATCCTGCCTGGTAGTCTAGATTTCATGGTGGGGTGTAAGTGTGGGGCTTCTGTCAGCCCTGCCTTTGATTTGTTTACCTCCAGAGTTGGAAAGTGTATATTTGCGTGAGATGGGAAAAGTGTGGATCGTGCTTCAGATTTCATCCTGACACTTTGAAATGACCAGTGTGTTGGTAATTATTTGCCATTTCCATGGCGTTTGGCACCGTAATAGTCATGAGGTCGGTCTCTGCATCCTGAAGGCTATGATGCTTTTTACAGAGAAACCTCTGCTGCGGCCCAGGTAACTTGCTATTTCCCATAGCTGGCACAGGAGCCTTGGAAGATAGGATTGTTTTCAGTATTATTTCACCATTTTTTCACCACTGTTTCAAGAACGGGAGCCCTTTTCAACCGTTAGCGGAAGAATCCTTCTTTGGAGATGAGATATTTTTCTGGGGTGGCAAGTGCAGGGCCTCTGTCAGTCCTGGGTTTGTTGGACTAGCGCCAGACATGAGAAGTGCACCTTTGTGGGACAGGTGAATAGTGCGGATCCTGTTTCAGTCTAAAGACTGAAACAGGATCCGCACTTTTCACCGTTCCTTTCAGAATCATTTGATTCATCAGCTAGGAATGGCGATTGCTTCTCCAGACCAATCGAAGGCTAGGCCAAAGTAACTCGATCTTTCCAAGAGGTGTGTGGCCCAACTTTTGAAAGAACCGCTAAGTGGAGAACTATTTGTTATTTTTCCTAAGCACTTTTCACCGTAATTGTCCTAAGGTTGGTCTCTGCATCCTTAAGCATACGAGAGTTTTCACAGACGAAACAGGCTGAGGCCCATTAATCTTGGCATTTCCAATAGTTGGTCCTAGAGACTATCAAGAAACTGTTCTTTTAAGTATTATTCTTTGTGGTTTCAGCATTATTTTCAGAACCCGAGCAGGGTTCTCGCTTAGCATAAGAATCCTGCCTGGTAGTTGAGATTTCATGGTGGGGTGTAAGTGCGGGGCTTCTGTCAGCCCTGCCTTTGATTTGTTTACCTCCAGAGTTGGAAAGTGCATACTTGCGTGGGATGGGAAAAGTGTGGTCGTGCTTCAGATTTTATCCTGATACTTTGAAATGACCAGTGTGTTGGTAATTATTTGCCATTTCCATGGCGTTTGGCCCCGTAATAGTCATGAGGTCGGTCTCTGCATCCTGAAGGCTATGATGATTTTTGCAGAGAAACCTCTGCTGAGTCCCAGGTAACTTGCTATTTCCCATAGCTGGCACAGGAGCCTTGCAAGATAGGATTGTTTTCAGTATTGTTTCACCATTTTTTCACCACTGTTTCAAGAACGGGAGCCCTTTTCAACCGTTAGCGGAAGAATCCTTCTTTGGAGATGAGATATTTTTCTGGGGTGGCAAGTGCAGGGCCTCTGTCAGTCCTGGGTTTGTTGGACTAGCGCCAGACATGAGAAGGGCGCCTTTGTGGGACAGGTGAATAGTGCGGATCCTGTTTCAGTCTAAAGACTGAAACAGGATCCGCACTTTTCACCGTTCCTTTCAGAATCATTTGATTCATGAGCTAGGATGGCGATTGCTTCTCCAGAACAATCGAAGGCTAGGCCAAAGTAACTCGATCTTCCCAAGAGGTGTGTGTCCCAACTTTTGAAAGAACCGCTAAGTGGACAACTATTTGTTATTTTTCCTAAGCACTTTTCACCGTAATTGTCATAAGGTTGGTCTCTGCATCCTTAAGCATACCAGAGTTTTCACAGACGAAACAGGCTGAGCCCCATTAATCTTGGCATTTCCAATAGTTGGTCCTAGAGACTATCAAGAAAGTGTTTTTTTAAGTATTATTCCATTGTGGTTTCAGCATTATTTTCAGAACCCGAGCAGGGTTCTCGCATTAGCATAAGAATCCTGCCTGGTAGTTGAGATTTCTGGGTGAGGTGGAAGTTCGGGGCTTCTGTCAGCCCTGCCTTTGATTTGTTTACCTCCAGAGTTGGAAAGTGCATATTTGCGTGAGTTGGGAAAAGTGTGGATCGTGCTTCACATTCCATCCTGACATTTGAAATGACCAGTGTGTTGGTAATTATTTGCCATTTCCATGGCGTTTGGCACCGTAATAGTCATGAGGTCGGTCTCTGCATCCTGAAGGCTATGATGATTTTTGCCGAGAAACCTCTGCTGCGGCCCAGGTAACTTGCTATTTCCCATAGCTGGCACAGGAGCCTTGGAAGATAGGATTGTTTTCAGTATTATTTCACCATTTTTTCACCACTGTTTCAAGAACGGTAGCCCTTTTCAACCGTTAGCGGAAGAATCCTTCTTTGGAGATGAGATATTTTTCTGGGGTGGCAAGTGCAGGGCCTCTGTCAGTCCTGGGTTTGTTGGACTAGCGCCAGACATGAGAAGTGCGCCTTTGTGGGACAGGTGAATAGTGCGGATCCTGTTTCAGTCTAAAGACTGAAACAGGATCCGCACTTTTCACCGTTCCTTTCAGAATCATTTGATTCATCAGCTAGGAATGGCGATTGCTTCTCCAGACCAATCGAAGGCTAGGCCTAAGTAACTCGATCTTTCCAAGAGGTGTGTGGCCCAACTTTTGAAAGAACCGCTAAGTGGAGAAATATTTGGTATTTTTCCGAAGCACTTGTCACACTAATTGTCATTAGGTTGGTCTCTGCATCCTTCAGCATACGAGAGTTTTCACAGACGAAACAGGTTGAGGCCCAGTAATCTTGGCATTTCTAATAGTTGGTCCTAGAGCCTACCAAGAAAGTGTTTTTTTAAGTATTATTCCGTTGTGGTTTCAGCATTATTTTCAGAACCCGAGCAGGGTTCTCGCATTAGCATAACAATCCTGCCTGGTAGTTGAGATTTCATGCTGGGGTGTAAGTGCAGGGCTTCTGTCAGCCCTGC
Source organism: Lemur catta (assembly GCF_020740605.2). Classification (NCBI taxonomy): domain Eukaryota; kingdom Metazoa; phylum Chordata; class Mammalia; order Primates; family Lemuridae; genus Lemur; species Lemur catta. The sequence goes on along the minus strand of NC_059132.1, from coordinate 81,234,703 downwards.
CTTTGATTTGTTTACCTCCAGAGTTGGAAAGTGCATAGTTGCATGAGAGGGGAAAAGTGTGGATCGTGCTTCAGATTTCATCCTGACACTTTGAAATGACCAGTGTGTTGGTAATTATTTGCCATTTCCATGGCGTTTGGCCCCGTAATAGTCATGAGGTCGGTCTCTGCATCCTGAAGCCTATGATGCTCTTTGCTGAGAAACCTCTGCTGAGGCCCAGGTAACTTGCTATTTCCCATAGCTGGCACAGGAGCCTTGGAAGATAGGATTGTTTTCAGTATTATTTCACCATTTTTTCACCACTGTTTCAAGAACGGGAGCCCTTTTCAACCGTTAGCGGAAGAATCCTTCTTTGGAGATGAGATATTTTTCTGGGGTGGCAAGTGCAGGGCCTCTGTCAGACCTGGGTTTGTTGGACTAGCGCCAGACATGAGAAGTGTGCTTTTGTGGGACAGGTGAATAGTGCGGATCCTGTTTCAGTCTAAAGACTGAAACAGGATCCGCACTTTTCACCGTTCCTTTCAGAATCATTTGATTCATCAGCTAGGAATGGCGATTGCTTCTCCAGACCAATCGAAGGCTAGGCCACAGTAACTCGATCTTTCCAAGAGGTGTGTGGCCCAAATTTTTAGAGAACCGCTAAGTGGAGAACTATTTGGTATTTTTCCTAAGCACTTTTCACCGTAATTGTCCTAAGGTTGGTCTCTGCATCCTTAAGCATACGAGAGTTTTCACAGACAAAACAGGCTGAGGCCCATTAATCTTGGCATTTCCAAGAGTTGGTCCTAGAGACTACCAAGAAACTGTTTTTTTAAGTATTATTCCGTTGTGGTTTCAGCATTATTTTCAGAACCCGAGCAGGGTTCTCGCATTAGCATAAGAATCCTGCCTGGTAGTTGAGATTTCATGGTGGGGTGTAAGTGCGGGGCTTCTGTCAGCCCTGCATTGATTTGTTTACCTCCAGAGTTGGAAAGTGCATATTTGCGTGAGATGGGAAGAGTGTGGATCGTGCTTCAGATTTCATCCTGACACTTTGAAATGACCAGTGTGTTGGTAATTATTTGCCATTTCCATGGCGTTTGGCACCGTAATAGTCATGAGGTCAGTCTCTGCATCCTGAAGCCTATGATGCTTTTTGCAGAGAAACCTCTGCTGAGGCCCAGGTAACTTGCTATTTCCCATAGATGGCACAGGAGCCTTGGAAGATAGGATTGTTTTCAGTATTATTTCACCATTTTTTCACCACTGTTTCAAGGACGGGAGCCCTTTTCAACCGTTAGCGGAAGAATCCTTCTTTGGAGATGAGATATTTTTCTGGGGTGGCAAGTGCAGGGCCTCTGTCAGTCCTGGGTTTGTTGGACTAGCGCCAGACATGAGAAGTGCGCCTTTGTGGTACAGGTGAATAGTGCGGATCCTGTTTCAGTCTAAAGACTGAAACAGGATCCGCACTTTTCACCGTTCCTTTCAGAATCATTTGATTCATCAGCTAGGAATGCCGATTGCTTCTCCAGACCAATCGAAGGCTAGGCCAAAGTAACTCGATCTTTCCAAGAGGTGTGTGGCCCAACTTTTGAAAGAACCGCTAAGTGGAGAACTATTTGGTGTTTTTCCTAAGCACTTTTCACCGTAATTGTCCTAAGGTTGGTCTCTGCATCCTTAAGCATACCAGTGTCTTCACAAACGAAACAGGCTGAGGCCCAGTAATCTTGGCATTTCCAATAGTTGGTCTTAGACACTACCAAGAAAGTGTTCTTTTAAGTATTATTCCTTTGTGGTTTCAGCATTATTTTCAGTACCCGAGCAGGTTTCTCGCATTAGCATAAGAATCCTGCCTGGTAGTTGAGATTTCATGGTGGGGTGTAAGTGCGGGGCTTCTGTCAGCCCTGCCTTTGATTTGTTTACCTACAGAGTTGGAAAGTGCATAGTTGCGTGAGATGGGAAAAGTGTGGATCGTGCTTCAGATTTCATCCTGACACTTTGAAATGACCAGTGTGTTGGTAATTATTTGCCATTTCCATGGCGTTTGGCACCGTAATAGTCATGAGGTCGGTCTCTGCATCCTGAAGGCTATGATGATTTTTGCAGAGAAACCTCTGCTGCGGCCCAGGTAACTTGCTGTTTCCCATAGCTGGCACAGGAGCCTTGGAAGTTAGCATTGTTTTCAGTATTGTTTCACCATTTTTTCACCACTGTTTCAAGAACGGGAGCCCTTTTCAACCGTTAGCGGAAGAATCCTTCTTTGGAGATGAGATATTTTTCTGGGGTGGCAAGTGCAGGGCCTTTGTCAGTCCTGGGTTTGTTGGACTAGCGCCAGACATGAGAAGTGCGCCTTTGTGGGACAGGTGAATAGTGCGGATCCTGTTTCAGTCTAAAGACTGAAACAGGATCCGCACTTTTCACCGTTCCTTTCAGAATCATTTGATTCATGAGCTAGGATGGCGATTGCTTCTCCAGAACAATCGAAGGCTAGGCCAAAGTAACTCGATCTTCCCAAGAGGTGTGTGTCCCAACTTTTGAAAGAACCGCTAAGTGGACAACTATTTGTTATTTTTCCTAAGCACTTTTCACCTTAATTGTCATAAGGTTGGTCTCTGCATCCTTAAGCATAGGAGAGTTTTCACAGACGAAACAGGGTGAGGCCCATTAATCTTGGAATTTCCAATAGTTGGTCCTGGAGACTACTAAGAAAGTGTTTTTTTAAGTATTATTCCGTTGTGGTTTCAGCATTATTTTCAGAACCCGAGCAGGGTTCTCGCTTAGCATAAGAATCCTGCCTGGTAGTTGAGATTTCATGGTGGGGTGTAAGTGCGGGGCTTCTGTCAGCCCTGCCTTTGATTTGTTTACCTCCAGAGTTGGAAAGTGCATACTTGCGTGGGATGGGAAAAGTGTGGTCGTGCTTCAGATTTTATCCTGATACTTTGAAATGACCAGTGTGTTGGTAATTATTTGCCATTTCCATGGCGTTTGGCCCCGTAATAGTCATGAGGTCGGTCTCTGCATCCTGAAGGCTATGATGCTTTTTACAGAGAAACCTCTGCTGAGTCCCAGGTAACTTGCTATTTCCCATAGCTGGCACAGGAGCCTTGGAAGATAGGATTGTTTTCAGTATTATTTCACCATTTTTTCACCACTGTTTCAAGAACGGGAGCCCTTTTCAACCGTTAGCGGAAGAATCCTTCTTTGGAGATGAGATATTTTTCTGGGGTGGCAAGTGCAGGGCCTCTGTCAGTCCTGGGTTTGTTGGACTAGCGCCAGACATGAGAAGTGCGCCTTTTTGGGACAGGTGAATAGTGCGGATCCTGTTTCAGTCTAAAGACTGAAACAGGATCCGCACTTTTCACCGTTCCTTTCAGAATCATTTGATTCATGAGCTAGGATGGCGATTGCTTCTCCAGAACAATCGAAGGCTAGGCCAAAGTAACTCGATCTTCCCAAGAGGTGTGTGGCCCAACTTTTGAAAGAACCGCTAAGTGGACAACTATTTGTTATTTTTCCTAAGCACTTTTCTCCGTAATTGTCATAAGGTTGGTCTCTGCATCCTTAAGCATAGGAGAGTTTTCACAGACGAAACAGGGTGAGGCCCATTAATCTTGGAATTTCCAATAGTTGGTCCTGGAGACTACTAAGAAAGTGTTTTTGTAAGTATTATTCCGTTGTGGTTTCAGCATTATTTTCAGAACCCGAGCAGGGTTCTCGCATTAGCATAAGAATCCTGCCTGGTAGTCTAGATTTCATGGTGGGGTGTAAGTGTGGGGCTTCTGTAGGCCCTGCCTTTGATTTGTTTACCTCCAGAGTTGGAAAGTTCATATTTGCGTGAGATGGGAAAAGTGTGGATCGTGCTTCAGATTTCATCCTGACACTTTGAAATTACCAGTGTGTTGGTAATTATTTGCCATTTCCATGGCGTTTGGCACCGTAATAGTCATGAGGTCGGTCTCTGCATCCTGAAGGCTATGATGCTTTTTGCAGAGAAACCTCTGCTGAGGCCCAGGTAACTTGCTCTTTCCCATAGCTGGCACAGGAGCCTTGGAAGATAGGATTGTTTTCAGTATTATTTCACCATTTTTTCACCACTGTTTCAAGAACGGGAGCCCTTTTCAACCGTTAGCGGAAGAATCCTTCTTTGGAGATGAGATATTTTTCTGGGGTGGCAAGTGCAGGGCCTCTGTCAGTCCTGGGTTTGTTGGACTAGCGCCAGACATGAGAAGTGCGCCTTTGTGGGACAGGTGAATAGTGCGGATCCTGTTTCAGTCTAAAGACTGAAACAGGATCCGCACTTTTCACCGTTCCTTTCAGAATCATTTGATTCATCAGCTAGGAATGCCGATTGCTTCTCCAGACCAATCGAAGGCTAGGCCAAAGTAACTCGATCTTTCCAAGAGGTGTGTGGCCCAACTTTTGAAAGAACCGCTAAGTGGAGAACTATTTGGTATTTTTCCGAAGCACTTTTCACCGTAATTGTCCTAAGGTTGGTCTCTGCATCCTTAAGCATACCAGTGTCTTCACAGACGAAACAGGCTGAGGCCCAGTAATCTTGGCATTTCCAATAGTTGGTCTTAGACACTACCAAGAAAGTGTTCTTTTAAGTATTATTCCTTTGTGGTTTCAGCATTATTTTCAGTACCCGAGCAGGGTTCTCGCATTAGCATAAGAATCCTGCCTGGTAGTTGAGATTTCATGCTGGGGTGTAAGTGCGGGGCTTCTGTCAGCCCTGCCTTTGATTTGTTTACCTACAGAGTTGGAAAGTGCATACTTGCGTGAGATGGGAAAAGTGTGGATCGTGCTTCAGATTTCATCCTGACACTTTGAAATGACCAGTGTGTTGGTAATTATTTGCCATTTCCATGGCGTTTGGCACCGTAATAGTCATGAGGTCGGTCTCTGCATCCTGAAGGCTATGATGCTTTTTGCAGAGAAACCTCTGCTGCGGCCCAGGTAACTTGCTATTTCCCATAGCTGGCACAGGAGCCTTGGAAGATAGGATTGTTTTCAGTATTATTTCACCATCCTTTCACCACTTTTCAAGAACGGGAAACCTTTTCGACCGTTAGCGTAAGAATCCTTCTTTGGAGATGAGATATTTTTCTGGGGTGGCAACTGCAGGGCCTCTGTCAGTCCTGGGTTTGTTGGACTAGCGCCAGACATGAGAAGTGCGCCTTTGTGGAAGAGATGAATAGTGCGGATCCCGTTTGAGTCTAAAGACTGAAACAGGATCCTCACTTTTCACCGTTCCGTTCAGAATGATTTGATTCATCAGCTAGGAATAGCGATTCCTTCTCCAGACCAATCGAAGGCTAGGCCAAAGTAACTCAATCTTTCAAAGAGGTGTGGCACAACTTTTGAAACAACCGCTAGATGGAGAACTATTTGGGATTTTTCCGTTGCACTTTTCATCGTAAGTGTCATAAGGTTGCACTCTGCATCCTTAAGCATACGAGAATTTTCACAGACGAAATCAGGCTGAGGCCCAGTAAACTTGGCATTTCCAATAGTTGGCCCTAGAGACTACAAAGAATGTGTTCTTCTAAGTATTATTCCACTGTGGTTTCACCATTGTTTTCAGAACCCGAGCAGGTTTCTCGCATTAGCATAAGAATCCTGCCTGGTAGTTGAGATTTCTGGGTACGGTGTAAGTGGGGGGCTTCTGTTAGACCTGCGTTTGATTTGTTTACCTCCAGAGCTGGTAAGTGCATATTTGCATGAGATGGGAAAAGTGTGGATCGTGCTTCATATTTCATCCTGACAGTTTTGAAATCACCAGTATGGTGGTAATTATTTGCTATTACTATAGCGTTTTGGAACGTAATACTCCTGAGGTCGGTCTGTGCATCCTGAAGCCTATGATGCCTTGTGCAGAGAAACCTCGGCTGAGGCCCAGGTAACTTGCTATCTCCCATAGCTGGCACCGGAGCCTTGGAAGATAGGATTGTTTTCAGTATTATTTCACCATCCTTTCACCACTGTTTCAAGAACGGGAGCCCTTTTCAACGGTTAGCGTAAGAATCCTTCTTTGGAGATGAGATATTTTTCTGGGGTGGCAAGTGCAGGGCCTCAGTCAGTCCTGGGTTTGTTGGACTAGCCCCAGACATGAGAAGTGCGCCTTTGTTTGACAGGTGAATAGTGCGGATCCTGTTTCAGTCTAAAGACTGAAACAGGATCCGCACTTTTCACCGTTCCTTTCAGAATCATTTGATTCATCAGCTAGGAATGGCGATTCCTTACCCAGACCAAGCGAAGGCTAGGACAAAGTAACTCGATCTTTCCAAGAGGTGTGTGGCACAACTTTTGAAACAACCACTAGGTGGAGAACTATTTGGTATTTTTCCGTAGCACTTTTCACCGTAATTGTCATAAGGTTGATCTCTGCATCCTTAAGCATACGAGAGTTTTCACAGACGAAAGCAGGTTGTGGCCCAGTAAACTTGGCATTTCCAGTAGTTGGTCCTAAGGCTACAACGAAAGTGTTCTTTTAAGTATTGTTCCACTGTGGTTTCACCATTGTTTTCACAACCTGAGCAGGGTTCTCGCATTAGCATAAGAATCCTGCCTGGTAGTTGAGATTTCTGGGTGGGGTGTAAGTGGGGGGCTTCTGTCAGACCTGTGTTTGATTTGTTTACCTCCAGAGCTTGTAAGTGCATATCTGCGTGAGATGGGAAAAGTGTGGATCGTGCTTCATATTTCATCCTGGGAGTTTTGAAATCACCAGTATCTTGGTAATTATTTGCCATTTCCATGGCATTTTGCACCGTAATGGTCACGAGGTCGGTCTCTGCATTCTGAAGCCTATGATGCTTTTCGCAGAGAAACCTCTGCTGTGGTCGAGGTAACTTGCTATTTCCCATAGCTGGCACCGGAGCCTTGGAAGATAGGATTGTATTCAGTATTATTTCGCCATCCTTTCACCACTGTTTCAAGATCGGGAGCCCTTTTCAAACGTTAGCGTAAGAATCCTTCTTTGGAGATGAGATATTTTTCTGGGGTGGCAAGTGCAGGGCTTCTGTCAGTCCTGGGTTTGTTGGACTAGCGCCAGACATGAGAAGTGCGCCTTTGTTGTACAGGTGAATAGTGCGGATCCTGCTTCAGTCTAAAGACTGAAACAGGATCTGCACTTTTCACCGTTCCTTTCAGAATCATTTGATTCATCAGCTAGGAATGGCGATTCCTTCTCCAGACCAATAGGAGGCTAGGCCAAAGTAACTCGATCTTTCCAAGAGGTGTGTGGCCCAACTTTTGAAACAACCGCTAGGTGGAGAACTATTTGGCATTTTTCCGTAGCACTTTTCACCGCAATTGTCATAATGTTGGTCTCTGCATCCTTAAGCGTACGAGAGTTTTCACAGATGAAACAGGCAGAGGCCCAGTAAGCATTTCCAATAATTGGTCCTAAGGCTACAACGAAAATGTTCTTTTAAGTATTATTCCACTGTGTTTTCACCATTATTTTCACAACCCGAGCAGGGTTCTCGCATTTGCATAAGAATCCTGACTGGTAGTAGAGATTTCTGGGTGGGGTGTAAGTGGGGGGCTTCTCTCAGGCCTGCGTTTATTTGTTTACCTCCAGAGCTTGTAAGTGCATATTTGCGTGGGATGGGAAAAGTATGGATCGTGCTTCAGTTTTCATCCTGACAGTTTTGAAATCACCAGTATGTTGGTAATTTTTTGCCATTACCATAGCGTTTTGCACCATAATATTCATGAGGTCGGTCTCTGCATCCTGAAGCCTATGATGCTTTCTGCAGAGAAACCTCTGCTGAGTCCCAGGTAACTTGCTATTTCCCACAGCTGGCACAGGAGCCTTGGAAGATAGGATTGTTTTCAGTATTAATTCACCATTTTTTCACCACTGTTTCAAGAACGGGAGCCCTTTTCAACCATTAGCGGAAGAATCCTTCTTTGGACATGAGATATTTTTCTGGGGTGGCAAGTGCAGGGCCTCTGTCAGTCCTGGGTTTGTTGGACTAGCGCCAGACATGAGAAGTGCGCCTTTGTGGGACAGGCGAATAGTGCGGATGCTGTTTCAGTCCAAAGACTGAAACAGGATCGTCACTTTTCTCCGTTCCTTTCAGAATCATTTGATTCATCAGCTAGGAATGGCGATTGCTTCTCCAGACCAATCGAAGGCTAGGCCAAAGTAACTCGATCTTTCCAAGAGGTGTGTGGCCCAACTTTTGAAAGAACCGCTAAGTGGAGAACTATTTGTTATTTTTGCGAAGCACTTTTCACAGTAATTGTCATAAGGTTGGTCTCTGCATCCTTAAGCATACAAGAGTCTTCACAGACGAAACAGGCTGAGGCCCAGTAATCTTGGCATTTCCAATAGTTGGTCCTGGAGACTACCAAGAAAGTGTTCTTTTAAGTAATATTCCATTGTGGTTTCAGCATTATTTTCAGAACCCGAACTGGGTTTTCGCATTAGCATAACAATCCTGCCTGGTAGTTGAGATTTCATGGTGGGGTGTAAGTGCAGGGCTTCTGTCGGCCCTGCCTTGATTTGTTTACCTCCAGAGTTGGAAAGTGCATATTTGCGTGAGATGTGATAAATGTGGATCGTGCTTCAGATTTCATCCTGACACGTTGAAATGACCAGTGTGTTGGTAATTATTTGCCATTTCCATGGCGTTTGGCACCGTAATAGTCATGAGGTCCGTCTCTGCATACTGAAGCCTATGTTGCTTTTTGCAGCGAAAACTCTGCTGAGGCCCAGGTAGCTTGTTATTTCCCATAGTTGGCACAGGAGCCTTGGAAGATAGCATTGTTTTCAGTATTATTTCACTATTTTTTCACCACTGTTTCAAGAACGGGAGCCCTTTTCAAACGTTAGCGGAAGAATCCTTCTTTGGAGATGAGATATTTTTCTGGTGTCGCAGGTGCAGGGCCTCTGTCAGTCCTGGGTTTGTTGGACTAGCACCAGACATGAGAAGTGCGCCTTTGTGGGACAGGTGAATAGTGCGGATCCTGTTTCAGTCTAAAGACGGAAGCAGGATCCGGACTTTTCACCGTTCCTTTCAGAATCATTTGATTCATCAGCTAGGAATGGCGACTGCTTCTTCAGACCATTCGAAGGCTAGGGCAAAGTAACTCGATCTTTCCAAGAGGTGTGTGGCCCTACTTTTGAAAGAACCGCTAAGTGGAGAACTATTTGGTATTTTTCCGAAGCACTTTTCACCGTAATTGTAATAAGGCTGGTCTCTGCCTCCTTAAGCATACGAGAGTTTTCACACACGAAACAGGCTGAGGCCCAATGAAATTCGCATTTCCAATAGTTGGGCCTAGAGACTACCAAGAGAGTGTTCTTTTAAGTATTATTCCACTGTGGTTTCAACATTATTTTCAGAACCCGAGCAGGGTTCTGGCATTAGCATAAGAATCCTGCATGGTAGTTGAGATTTCTGGGAGGGGTGTAAGGGTGGGGCTTCTGTCAGCCGGGCCTTTGATTTGTTTACCTCCAGAGTTGGTAAGTGCATAATTGGGTGAGATGGGAACAGTGTGGATCGTGCTTCAGATTTCATCCTGACACTTTGAAATGACCAGTGTGTTGGTAATTATTTGCATTTCCATGGCGTTTGGCACCGTAATACTCATGAGGTCGGTCTCTGCATCCTGAAGCCTATGATGCTTTTTGCAGAGAAACCTCTGCGGAGGCCGAGGTAACTTGCTATTTCCCATTGCTGGCACAGGAACCTTGGAAGACAGGATTGTTTTCAGTATTATTTCACCATCCTTTCACCACTGTTTCAAGAACGGGAGCCCTTTTCAACGGTTAGCGGAAGAATCCTTCTTTGGAGATGAGATATTTTTCTGGGGTGGCAAGTGCAGGGCCTCTGTCAGTCCTGGGTTTGTTGGACTAGCGCCAGACATGAGAAGTGCGCCTTTGTGGGACAGGTGAATAGTGCGGATCCTGTTTAAGTCTACAGACTGAAACAGGATCCGCACTTTTCACCGTTCCTTTCAGAATCATTTGATTCATCAGCTAGGAATGGCGATTGCTTCTCCAGACCAATCGAAGGCTAGGCCAAAGTAACTCGATCTTTCCAAGAGGTGTGTGGCCCAACTTTTGAAAGAACCGCTAGGTGGAGAACTATTTGGTATTTTTCTGTAGCACTTTTCACCGTAATTGTCCTAAGGTTGGTCTCTGCATCGTTAAGCATACCAGAGTTTTCACAGACGAAACAGACTGAGGCCTAGTAAAGTTGACATTTCCAATAGTTGGTCCTAGAGACTACAAAGAAAATGTTCTTTTAAGTATTATTCCACTGTGGTTTCACCATTGTTTTCAGAACCATAGCAGGTTTCTCGCATTAGCATTAGAATCCTGCCTGGTAGTTGAGATGTCTGGGTGGGGTGTAAGTGCGGGGCTTCTGTCAGCCCTGCATTTGATTTGTTTACCTCCAGAGTTGGTAAGTGCATATTTGCGTGAGATGGGAAAAGTTCGATCGTGCTTCGGATTTCATCCTGACACTTTTGAAATCACCAGTGTGTTGGTAATTATTTGCCATTTCCATAGCGTTTTGCACCGTAAGAGTCCTGAGGTCGGTCTTTAAATCCTGAAGCCTATGATGCTTTTCGCAGAGAAACCTCTGCTGAGGCCCAGGTAACTTGCTGTTTCCCATAGCTGGCACAGGAGCCTTGGAAGAAAGGATTCTTTTCAGTATTATTTCACCATCCTTTCACCACTGTTTCAAGAAGGGGAGGCCTTGTCAACCGTTAGCGTAAGAATCCTTCTTTGGAGATGAGATATTTTTCTGGGGTGGCAAGTGCAGGGCCCCTGTCAGTCCTGGGTTTGTCGGACTAGCACCAGACATGAGAAGTGCGCCATTGTGGGACAGGTGAATAGTGCGGATCCTGTTTCAGTCTAAAGACTGAAACAGGATCCGCACTTTTCACCATTCCTTTCAGAATCATTTGATTCATCAGCTAGGAATGGCAATTGCTTCTCCAGACCAATCGAAGGCTAGGCCAAAGTAACTCGATCTTTCCAAGAGTTGTGTGGCACAATTTTTGAAACAACCGCTAGGCGGAGAACTATTTGGCTTTTTTCCATAGCACTTTTCACCATAATCGTCATAAGGTTAGTCTCTGCACCCTTAAGCATACGAGAGTTTTCACAGACGAAAGCAGGCTGAGGCCTGGTAAACTTGGCATTTCCAATAGTTGGACTTAGAGACTACAAAGAAAGTGTTCTTTTAAGTATTATTCCACTGTGGTTTCACCAGTGTTTTCCCAACCCGAGCTAGGTTCTCGTATTAGCATGAGAATCCTGCCTGGTAGTTGAGATTTCTGGGTGGGGTGTAATTGGGGGTTTCTGTCAGCCCTGCCTTTGATTTATTTAACTCCAGAGTTGGAAAGTGCATATTTGGGTGAGATGGGAAAAGTGTGGATCGTGCTTCAGATTTCATCCTGACACTTTTGAAATCAGCAGTATGTTGGTAATTATGTGCCATTTCCATAGCGTTTTTCACTGTAATAGTGATAAGGTTAGTCTCTGCATCCCGAAGCCTATGATGCCTTTCGGTAGAGAAATCTCTACTGAGTCCCAGGTAACTTGGTATTTCTCAGAGCTGACACCGGAGCCTTGGAAAATGGGATTGTTTTCAGTATTATTTCACCATCCTTTCACCACTGTTTCAAGAATGGGAGTACTTTTCATGCGTTACCGTAAGAATCCTTCTTTGGAGATGAGATATTTTTCTGGGTGGCAAGTGCAGGGCCTCTGTGACTCCTGGGTTTGTTGGACTAGCGCCAGACATGAGAAGTGCGCCTTTTTGTGAGAGGCCGGCTCCTTTCTCATCAGAGAGAGTAAACCAGCAAAGGTGCCTTCTTCCTGTCTGTGAAGGATGTCACCGCCCAGGGGGAAATAGTCAAGCACTATAAGATCCGCTCCCTGGAGGAAGGGGGCTGCTACATCTCCCTCCGGGTCACCTTCCCCTCGCTCCAGGCCCTGGTGCAGCACTACTGCAAGAAAGGGGATTGTTTGTGCCAGAGGCTGACCGTGCCCTGCGTCAGCCTTGCTCCTCATAACCCCTGGGCCCAGGACAAGTGGGAGATCCCCCGGCAGTCTCTCAGGCTGGTCAGGAAACTCGGATCAGGGCAGTTTGGCGAAGTCTGGACGGGCTACTACAGAAACAATGTGAAGGTGGCCATCAAGACCTTGAATGAGGGAAGGATGTCTCCGGAAGCCTTCCTGGGTGAGGCGAACCTGATGAAGGCTCTGTAGCACGAGAGGCTGGTCTGGCTCTACACCATGGTCCCCAAGGAGCCCATCTATATTGTCACCGAGTATGTGGCCAGAGGGTGCCTGCTGGATTTCCTGAAGACAGACTACGGTGGCAGACTGTCCCTCCCGAGACTGATTGACATGTCAGCCCAGATCACCGAAGGGATGGCGTACATCGAGCACATGAATTCTATCCACCGCTACCTATGGGCGGCCAACATCCTGTTGTCTGAGACCTTGTGTTGCAAAATCGCTGACTTCGGTTTGGCCAGGATCATCGACAGTGAATACACTGCCCAGGAGGGTGAGCAGAGCCCCACAACTGCAGGGGAGACCTTGGGCCTTACCTCCCCGACTCCCCAAAGCCTCTTGACATTACATGGTACGGCCCCATGTGCAAAGACCTGAGAGCACTGTGGTTTCTACAATTCTAGACCAGCATTTCCCTAACTGTGTTCAGCAGAGTAGTAATGCCCCCAGACCTCCCACTGAGGAATGGCTTTAGGATAAGGTCAGTTTGGAGAAACGGCAGTTCATCACCCTTCCTGCCTTGGAGATTCCCAATGCACAGCAGCATAAAGGCACTGAGAAGTCCTGCAGCCAAGCAACAATTCACATTCACCTCACCTGGTGTCTCCTGAACTAGTTTCAGCCCCCAATACTATTTCCACCTGGGTCCTATTAATCTCCCACAGAACTAGGCTTTCACAGAGCACACTTTGGGAAACACAGCTCAAACGTGTGAGCAGCAAACCTTACACCTGAATTAGGGTCTGCACAGAGCTCTCAGTTTTCTCTGCTAATATAACTGAGGTACAAGTTGACTTCACAAGAGGATCCGAGGGGTCAAATACATTTGCCTGTGAGCCAGTGAGATTCGCCGAGCATATGAATCAGCCATGCAAAAGGGTAGATGCGGCTGGTTCCCTGGGGAACTTCAGGCTGGCTGGGCCACTGAGAGAGCAGGGCAAGGGGAGGGAGTGCCACTCGAGCCCTGTGCTCTCCTGGGAACGCCGACCAGGCCCACCGCTGTCACAGGGCCTCATGGGGAATCAGGATGCAAGTCCATCTTCATTGTGATTCTAGGTGGTCCAGGAATACAAAAAAAAAAAGACTGAAAAAGGATCCAAACTTTTCATCGTTCCTTTCAGAATCATTTGATTCATCAGCTAGGAATGGCGATTCCTTCTCCAGACCAATCGAAGGCTAGGCCAAAGTAACTCCATCTTTCCAAGAGGTATGCGGCACAACTTTTGAAATAACTGCTAGGTTGAGAACTATTTGGTATTTTTCCATAGCACTTTTCACCATAATTGTCATAAGGTTGGTCTCCGCATCCTTAAGCATACGAAAGTTTTCACAGACAAAAGTATGCTGAGGCCCAGTAAACTTGGCATTTCCAATAGTTGCTACTAGAGACTATAAAGAAAGTGTTCTTTTAAGTATTACTCCATTGTGGTTTCACCATTATTTTCTGAACCAGAGCAGGTTTCATGCATTAGCATAAGAATCCTTCCTCCTAGTTGAGATTTCTGTGTGGGGTGTAAGTGCGGGGCTTCTGTCAGCCCTGTGTTTGATTTGTTTACCTCCAGAGTTGGTAAGTGCATATTTGCGTGAGATGGGAAAAGTGTGGATCATGCTTCAGATTTCATCCTGACACTTTTGACATAACCACTATGTTGGTAATTATGTGCCGTTTCCATAGCGTTTTTCACCGTAATAGTTATAAGCTTGGTCTCTGCATCCTTAAGCCTATGATGCCTTTCGCAGAGAAAACTCTACTGACGCCCAGGTAACTTGGTATTTCCCAGAGCTGGCACCAGAGCCTTTGAAGATACGATTGTTTTCAGTATTATTTCACTATCCTTTCACCACTGTTTCAAGAACGGGAGCACTATTCAACCGTTAGGATAAGAGTCCTTCTTTAGAGATGAGATATTTTTCTGGGGTGGCAAGTGCAGGGCCTCTGTCAGTCCTGGGTTTGTTGGACTAGCGCCAGACAGGAGAAGTGCGCCTTTGTGTGAGAGGTGAATAGTGTGGATCCTCTTTCAGTTTAAAGTGTCAGGTTGAAGTCAGAAGAACAATCCACACTGTTCCCATCACACGCAAATATGCACTTACCAACTCTGGAGGTAAACAAATCAAACACAGGGCTGACAGAAGCCCCACACTTACACCCCACACAGAAATCTCAACTAGGAGGAAGGATTCTTTTGCTAATGGATGAAATCTGCTCTGGTTGTGAATATAATAGTGAAACCACAGTGGAAGAAGGACTTGCATCCTGATTCCCCATGAGGCCCTGTGACAGTGGTGGGCCTGGTCGGAGTTCCCAGGAGAGCACAGGGCTCGAGTGGCACTCCCTCCCCTTGCCCGGCTCTCTCAGTGGCCCAGCCAGCCTGAAGTTCCCCAGGGAACCAGCCACATCTATCCTTTTGCATGGCTGATTCATATGCTCAGCGAACTTGCTTGCTTGCAGGGAAATGTATTTGACACCTCAGATCCTCTTGTAAAAGTGAATTTGTACCTCAGTTATATTAGCAGAGAAAACTGAGAGTTCTGTGCAGACCCTAATTCAGGTGTAAGGTTTACTGCTCGCACATTTGAGCTGTGTTTCCCAAAGTGTGCTCTGTGAAAGCCTAGTTCTGCGGGAGACTAATAGGACCCAGGTGGAAATAGTATTGGGGGCTGAAACTAGTTAAGGAGACACCAGTCTAAAGACTGAAACAGGATCCACACTTTTCACTGTTCTTCTCAAAATCATTTGATTCATCAGCGAGGAATGGCGATTCCTTCTCCAGACCAATCGAAGGCTAGGCCAAAGTAACTCCAGATTTCCAAGAGGTGTGTGGCAAAACTTTTGAAATAACTGCTAGGTTGAGAACTACTTGGTATTTTTTGGTAGCACTTCTCACCATAATTGTCATAAGGTTGGTCTCTGCATTCTTAAGCATACGATAGTTTTCAAGGACAAAAGTATGCTAAGGCCCAGTAAACTTGGCATTTCCAATAGCTGGTAATAGAGACTATAAAAAAAGTGTTCTTTTAAGTATTATTCCACTGTGGTTTCACTATTACTTTCAGAACCAGGACAGGTTTCTCTCATTAGCATAAGAATCCTGCCTGGTAGTTCAGATTTCTGTGTGGGGTGTAAGTGCCCGGACTCTGTGAGCCCTGTGTTTGATTTGTTTACCTCCAAAGTTGGTAAGTGCATATTTGCATATGATGGGAACAGTGTGGATCGTGCTTCTGATTTCATCCTGACACTTTTCAAATAACCAGTATGTTGGTAATTATGTGCCATTTCCATAGCATTTTTAACCGTAATAGTGATAAGGTTGGTGTCTGCATCCTTAAGCCTATGATGCTTTTCGCAGAGAAAACTCTACTGGGGCCCAGGTAAGTTGGTGTTTCCCATACCTGGCACCAGAGCCTTTGAAGATACGATTGTTTTCAGTATTATTTGACCATCCTTTCACCACTGTTTCAAGAATGGGAGTACTTTTCAATTGTTAGCATAAGAATCCTTCTTTGGAGATGAGAGATTTTTCTGGGTGGCAAGTGCAGGGCCTCTGTCAGTCCTGGGTTTGTTGGACTAGCGCCAGACATGAGAAGTGCGCATTTGTGTGAGAGGTGAATAGTGGGGATCCTGTTTCAGAACTTGTAACTGTTCTTCTCAGAATCATTTGATTCATCAGTTAGGAATGACGATGCCTTCTCCAGACCAATCGAAGGCTAGGCCAAAGTAACTCGATCTTTACAAGAGGTGTGTGGCAAAACTTTTGAAATAACCGCTAGGTTGAGAACTATTTGGTGTTTTTTCGTAGCACTTTTCACCATAATTTTCATAAGATTGTTCTCTTCATCCTTAAGAATAACGTAGTTTTCACAGACAGAAGTATGCTGAGGCCCAGTAAACTTGGCATTTCCAATAGTTGGTACTAGAGACTATAAAGAAAGTGTTCTTTTAAGTATTACTGCACTGTGGTTTCACCATTATTTTCAGAACCAGAGCAGGTTTAGCCAATTGGCGTAAGAATCCTTCCTCGTAGTTGAGATTTCTGTGTGGGGTGTAAGTGCGAGGCTTCCGTTAGCCCTGTTTTTGGTTTGTTTACCTCCACTGTTGGTAAGTGCATATTTGCCTGAAATGGGAAAAGGGTCGATCTTGCTTCAGATTTCATTCTGACCATTTGAAATAAGCAGTATGTTGGTAATTATTTGCCATTTCCATAGCGTTTTTCACAGTAATAGTGATAAGGTTGGTCTCTGCATACCTAAGGCTACGTTGTTTTTCACAGAGAAAACTCTACTGAGGCCCAGGTAAATTGGTATTTTTCAAACCTTGCACCAGAGCCTTTGAAGATACGATTGTTTTCAGTATTATTTCACCATCCTTTCACCACTGTTTCAACAACAGGAGCACTTTTCAAGCGTTAGCATAGGAAATCTTCTTTGGAGATGAGAATTTTTCTTTTTGGGGTGGCAAGTGCAGGGCCTCTGTCAGTCCTGGGTTTGTAGGACTAGCGCCAGACATGAGAAGTGCGCCTTTTTGTGAGAGGTGAATAGTGCGAATCCTGTTTCAGTCTAAAAGACTGAAACAGGATCCGCACTTTTAACTGTTCTTTTCAGAATCATTTGATTCATCAGCTAGGAATGGGGATTCCTTCTCCAGACCAATCGAAGGCTAGGCCAAAGTAACTCGATCTTTCCAAGGGGTGTGTGGCACAACGTTTGAAATAACCGCTAGGTTGAGAACTATTTCTTATTTTTTCGTAGCACTTTTCACCATAATTGTCATAAGGTTGTTCTCCGCATCCTTAAGAAATCAATAGTTTTCACAGAGAGAAGCATGCTGAGGTCCAGTAAACTTGGCATTTCCAATAGTTGCTACTAGAGACTATAAAGAAAGTGTTCTTTTAAGTATTATTCCATTGTGGTTTCACCATTATTTTCAGAACCTGAGCAGGTTTTATGCATTAGCATAAGTATCCTTCCTCCTAATTTAGATTTCTGTGTGGAAATAACTGCGGGGCTTCTGTCAGGACTGTGTTTTATTTGTTTACCTCCAGAGTTGGTAAGTGCATATTTGCGTGAGATGGGAAAAGTGTGGGTCATGCTTCAGAGTTCATCCTGACACTTTTGAAATCACCAGTATGTTGGTAATTTTTTGCCGTTTCCATAGCGTTTTTCAGCATAATAGTGGTTGGTGTCTGCATCGTTAAGCCTATGATGCTTATCGCACAGGAAACTTTACTGAGGCCCAGGTAACTTGGTATTTCCGGTACCTTGCACCAGAGCCTTTGAAGATACAATTGTTTTCAGCATTATTTCACCATCCTTTCACCAGTGTTTCAAGATTGGGATCACTTTTCAACCGTTAGCATAAGAATCCTTGTTTGGAGATGAGATATTTTTCTCAGGTGACAAGTGCAGGGCCTCTGTCAGTCCTGGGTTTGTTGGACTAGCTGCACACATGAGAAGTGTGCCTTTGTGTGTGGTGAATAGTGCGGATTCTGTTTCAGAACTTTTAACCGTTCTTTTCAGAATCATTTCATTCATCAGTTAGGAATGGCGATGCCTTCTCCAGACCAATCAAAGGCTAGGCCAAAGTAACTCGATCTTTCCAAGAGGTGTGTGGCACAACTTTTGAAATAACCACTAGGTTGAGAACTATTTGGTATTTTTTCCTAGCGCTTTTCACCATAATTGTCATAAGGTTGATGTCTGCATCCTTAAGCATACAATAGATTTCTCAGACAAAAGATGCTGAGGCCCAGTAAACTTGGCATTTATAATATTTGGTACTAGAGACTGTAAAGAAAGTATTCTTTTAAGTATTATTTCACTGTGGTTTCACGATTACTTTCAGATCCAGAGCAGGTTTCATGCATTAGCATAAGAGGCCTTCCTGTTAGTTGAGATTTCGGTGTGGGATGTAAATGCTGGGCTTCTGTCAGCCCTGTGTTTGATTTGTTTACTTCTAGACTTGGTAAGTGCCTATTGGTGTGAGAAGTTAAAAGTGTGGATCATGCTTCAGATTTCATCCTGACACTTTTGAAGTAACCAGTATGTTGGGAATTATTTCCCTTATCCATAGCGCTTTGTACCATAATAGTGATAAGGTTAGTCTCCGCATCCTTAAACCTATGATGCTTTTTGCAGAGAAAACTCTACTGAGGGCCAGGTAACTTAGTATTTCCCATACTTGGCACCAGTCTTTGAAGATACAATAGTTTTCAGTATTATTTCACAATCCTTTCACCATAGTTTCAAGAATGGGAGCACCTTTCAACCATTAGCATAAGCATCCTTCATTGTAGATGAAATAATTTTCTGGGTTGGCAAGTGCAGGGCCTCTGTCACTCCTGGATTTGTTGGACTAGCGGTAGACATGAGAAGTGCGCCTGTGTGTGAGAGTTGAATAGTGTCTAAAGATTGAAACAGGATCCGCACTTTTCACCGTTCCTTTCAGAATCATTTGATTCATCAGCTAGGAAGGGCGATTCCTTCTCCAGACCAATCTAATGTTGGTCAAAGTAACTCCATCTTTCCAAGAGGTGTGTGGCACAACTTTTGAAATAACCGCTAGGTTGAGAGTTATTTGTATTTTTCCATAGCACTTTTCACCATAATTGTCATAAGGTTGGTGTCTGCATCCTTAAGTATACGATAGTTTTCACAGACAAAAGTATGCTGAGGCCCAGTAAACTTGGCATTTCCAATAGTTGGTACTAGAGACTATAAAGAAAGTGTTCTTTTAAGTTGTATTCCACTGTGGTTTCACCATTATTTTCATAACCAGAGCTGGTTTCTCGCATTAGCATAAGAATTTTTCCTCCTGGTTGAGATTTCTGTGTGGGGTGTAAGTGCGGGGCTTCTGTCAGCCCTGTGTTTGATATTTTACCTCTAGATTTGGTAAGTGCATATTTGCGTGAGAGGGGAAAAGTGTGGGTCATGCTTCAGATTTCATCCTGACACTTTGGAAATAACCAGTATGTTGGTAATTATTTCCCATTTCCATAGCAATTTGCACCGTAATAGTGGTTGGTCTCTGCATCCTTAAGCCTATGATGCTTTTTGCAGAGAAAACTCTACTGAGGCCTAGGACACATGGTATTTCCAATACCTGGCATCAAAGCCTTTGAAGATACGATTGTTTTCAGTATTATTTCATCATCCTTTGACCACTGTTTCAAGAACGGGAGCACTTTTCAACCATCAGGCTAAGAATCCTTCTTTGGAGATGAGATATTTTTCTGGGGTGGCAAGTGCAGAGCCTCTGCCGGTCATGGGTTTGTTTGACTAGCGCCAAAAATGTGAAGTGGGCCTTTGTGTGAGAGGTGGATAGTGCGAATCCTGTTTCAAAACTTTTAAATGTTCTTTTCAGAATCATTGATTCATCAGCTACGAATGGCAATTCCTTCTCTAGACCAATGGAGGGCTAGGACAAAGTAACTCGATCTTTCCAAGAGGTATGTGGCACAACTTTTGAAATAACTGCTAGGTTGAGAACTATTTGGTACTTTTTCGTACCACTTTTCACCATAATTGTCATAAAGTTGGTCTTTGCATCCTTAAGCCTATGATGCTTTTCGCATAGAAAACTCTACTAAGGCCCAGGTAACTTGGTATTTCCCATACCTGGCAACAGAGCCTTTGAAGATACGATTGTTTTCAGTATTATTTCACCATCCTTTCACCACTGTTTCAAGAATGGGAGCACTTTTCAACCATTAGCATAAGAATCCTATTTGGAGATGAGATATTTTACTGGGGTGGCAAGTGCAGGGCCTCTTTGAGTCCTGGGTTTTTTGGACTAGCGCCAGACATGAGAAGTGCGCCTTTGTGTCAGAGGTGAAAAATGCAGATCCTGTTTCACGCTTTTCACTGTTCCTTTCAGAATCATTTGATTTATCAGCTAGGAATAGCGACTCCTTCTCCAGACCAATCAAAGGCTTGGCCAAAGTAACTGGATCTTTCCAAGAGCTGTGTGGCACATCTTTTGAAATAACCACTATGTTGAGAACTATTTGGTATTTTTCTGTAGCACGTTTGACCATAATTGTCATAAGGTTGGTCTCTGCATCCTTAAGCATAGGATAGTTTTCACAGACAAAAGTATGCTGAGGCCCAGTAAACTTGGCATTTCCAATAGTTGGTACGAGTGACTATAAAGAAAGTGTTCTTTTCAGTATTATTGCACTGTGTTTTCACCACTGTTTTCAGAACCAGAGCAGGTTTCATGCATTAGCATAAATATCCTTCTTCCTTGTTGAGATTTCTGTGTGGGGTGTAAGTGCGCGGCTTCTGGCAGCCCTGTGTTTGATTTGTTTACTTTCAGAGTTGGTAAGTGCATATTTGCGTGAGATGGGAAAAGTGTGGATCGTGCTTCAGATTTCATCCTGACACTTTTGCAATAACCAGTATGTTGCTAATTATTTTGCATTTCAATTGCGCTTTACACCATGATAGTAGTTGGTCTCTGCATCCTTAAGAGTATGATGCCTTTCGCAGAGAAAACTCTTCTCCAGCCCAGGTAACTTGGTGTTTCCCATACCTGGCACCAGAGCCTTTGAAGATACGATTAGTTTCAGTATTATTTCACCATCCTTTGACCACTATTTCAAGAAAGGGAGAACTTTTCAACCGTTAGCATAAGAATCCTTCTTTGGATATGAAATATTTTCCTGGGGAGGCACCTGCAGGACCACTGTCAGTCCTGTGTTTGTTTGACTAGGGCCAGACATGAGAAGTGCGCCATTGTGTGAGAGGTGAAAAATGCACATCCTGTTTCAGTCTTTAGACTGAAACAGGATCTGCACTTTTCACCGTTCTTTTCAGAATCATTTGATTCATCAGCTAGGAATGGCGATTCATTCTCCAGACCAATCAAAGGCTAGGCCAAAGTAACTCGATCTTTCCAAGAGGTGTGTGGCACAACTTTTGAAACAACCGCTAGGTGTAGAACTATTTGGGGTTTTTCCGTAGCACATTTCACCGTAATTGTCATAAGGTTGGTCTCTGCATCCTTAAGCATACGAGAGTTTTCACAGACGAAAGCAGGCTGAGGCCCAGTAAACTTGGCATTTCCAATAGTTGGTCCTAAGGCTACAACGAAAGTGTTCTTTTAAGTATTATTCTACTGTGGTTTCACCATTGTTTTCACAACCCAAGCAGGGTGCTCGCATTTGCATAAGAATCCTCCCTAGTAGTTGAGACTTCTGGGTGGGGTGTAAGTGCAGGGCTTCTGTCAGCCCTGCCTTTGATTTGTTTACCTCCAGAATTGGTAAGTGCACGTTTGCGAGAGATGAGAAAAGTGTGGATCGTGCTTCAGATTTCATCCTGACAGTTTTGAAATCACCAGTATGTTGGTAAATATTTGCCATTACCATAGCGTTTTGCAACGTAATATTCATGAGGTCGGTCTACGAATCCTGAAGACTATAATGCTTTCTGCAGAGAAACCTCTGCTGAGGCCCAGGTAACTTGCTATTTCCCATAGCTGGCACAGGAGCCTTGGAAGATAGGATTGTTTTCAGTATTATTTCACCATCCTTTCACCACTTTTCAAGAACGGGAAACCTTTTCGACCGTTAGCGTAAGAATCCTTCTTTGGAGATGAGATATTTTTCTGGGGTGGCAAGTGCAGGGCCTCTGTCAGTCCTGGGTTTGTTGGACTAGCGCCAGACATGAGAAGTGCGCCTTTGGGGAAGAGATGAATAGTGCGGATCCCGTTTGAGTCTAAAGACTGAAACAGGATCCTCACTTTTCACCGTTCCGTTCAGAATGATTTGATTCATCAGGTAGGAATAGCGATTCCTTCTCCAGACCAATCGAAGGCTAGGCCAAAGTAACTCAATCTTTCAAAGAGGTGTGGCACAACTTTTGAAACAACCGCTAGATGGAGAACTATTTGGGATTTTTCCGTTGCACTTTTCATCGTAAGTGTCATAAGGTTGCACTCTGCATCCTTAAGCATACGAGAATTTTCACAGACGAAATCAGGCTGAGGCCCAGTAAACTTGGCATTTCCAATAGTTGGCCCTAGAGACTACAAAGAATGTGTTCTTCTAAGTATTATTCCACTGTGGTTTCACCATTGTTTTCAGAACCAGAGCAGGTTTCTCGCATTAGCATAAGAATCCTGCCTGGTAGTTGAGATTTCTGGGTACGGTGTAAGTGGGGGGCTTCTCTTAGACCTGCGTTTGATTTGTTTACCTCCAGAGCTGGTAAGTGCATATTTGCATGAGATGGGAAAAGTGTGGATCGAGCTTTAGATTTCATCCTGACAGTTTTGATATCACCAGTATGGTGGTAATTATTTGCTATTACTATAGCGTTTTGGAACGTAATACTCCTGAGGTCGGTCTGTGCATCCTGAAGCCTATGATGCCTTGTGCAGAGAAACCTCTGCTGAGGCCCAGGTAACTTGCTATCTCCCATAGCTGGCACCGGACCCTTGGAAGATAGCATTGTTTTCAGTATTATTTCACCATCCTTTCACCACTGTTTCAAGAACGGGAGCCCTTTTCAACGGTTAGCGTAAGAATCCTTCTTTGGAGATGAGATATTTTTCTGGGGTGGCAAGTGCAGGGCCTCAGTCAGTCCTGGGTTTGTTGGACTAGCCCCAGACATGAGAAGTGCGCCTTTGTTTGACAGGTGAATAGTGCGGATCCTGTTTCAGTCTAAAGACTGAAACAGGATCAGCACTTTTCACCGTTCCTTTCAGAATCATTTGATTCATCAGCTAGGAATGGCGATTCCTTCTCCAGACCAATAGGAGGCTAGGCCAAAGTAACTCGATCTTTCCAAGAGGTGTGTGGCCCAACTTTTGAAACAACCGCTAGGTGGAGAACTATTTGGCATTTTTCCGTAGCACTTTTCACCGCAATTGTCATAATGTTGGTCTCTGCATCCTTAAGCGTACGAGAGTTTTCACAGATGAAACAGGCAGAGGCCCAGTAAGCATTTCCAATAATTGGTCCTAAGGCTACAACGAAAATGTTCTTTTAAGTATTATTCCACTGTGTTTTCACCATTATTTTCACAACCCGAGCAGGGTTCTCGCATTGGCATAAGAATCCTGACTGGTAGTAGAGATTTCTGGGTGGGGTGTAAGTGGGGGGCTTCTCTCAGGCCTGCGTTTATTTGTTTACCTCCAGAGCTTGTAAGTGCATATTTGCGTGGGATGGGAAAAGTATGCATCGTGCTTCAGTTTTCATCCTGACAGTTTTGAAATCACCAGTATGTTGGTAATTTTTTACCATTACCATAGCGTTTTGCACCATAATATTCATGAGGTCGGTCTCTGCATCCTGAAGTCTATGATGCTTTCTGCAGAGAACCTCTGCTGAGTCCCAGGTAACTTGCTATTTCCCATAGCTGGCACAGGAGCCTTGGAAGATAGTATTGTTTTCAGTATTAATTCATCATTTTTTCACCACTGTTTCAAGAACGGGAGCCCTTTTCAACCATTAGCGGAAGAATCCTTCTTCGGAGATGAGATATTTTTCTGGGGTGGCAAGTGCAGGGCCTCTGTCAGTCCTCGGTTTGTTGGACTAGCGCCAGACATGAGAAGTGCGCCTTTGTGGGACAGGTGAATAGTGCGGATCCTGTTTTAGTCTAAAGACTGAAACAGGATCCGCACTTTTCACCGTTTCTTTCAGAATCATTTGATTCAACAGCTAGGAATGGCGATTGCTTCTCCAGACCAATCGAAGGCTAGGCCAAAGTAACTCGATCTTTCCAAGAGGTCTGTGGCCCAACTTTTGAAAGAACCGCTAAGTGGAGATCTATTTGGTATTTTTCCGAAGCACTTTTCACCGTAATTGTCCTAAGGTTGGTCTCTGCATCCTTAAGCATACCAGAGTCTTCACAGACGAAACAGGCTGAGGCCCATTAATCTTG
Organism: Lemur catta; assembly: GCF_020740605.2. NCBI lineage: Eukaryota > Metazoa > Chordata > Mammalia > Primates > Lemuridae > Lemur > Lemur catta. The sequence goes on along the minus strand of NC_059132.1, from coordinate 81,210,582 downwards.
GCATTTCCAATAGTTGGTCCTAGAGACTACCAAGAAAGTGTTCTTTTAAGTATTATTCTGTTGTGGTTTCAGCATTATTTTCAGAACCCGAGCAGGGTTCTCTCAGTAGCATAAGAATCCTGCCTGGTAGTTGAGATTTCATGGTGCGGTGTAAGTGCGGGGCTTCTGTCAGCCCTGCCTTTGATTTGTTTACCTCCAGAGTTGGAAAGTGCATAATTGCGTGAGATGGGAAAATGTGGATCGTGCTTCAGATTTCATATTGACATTTGAAATGATCAGTGTGTTGGTAATTATTTGCCATTTCCATGGCGTTTGGCCCCGTAATAGTCATGAGGTCGGTCTCTGCATCCTGAAGCCTATAATGCTTTTTGCAGAGAAACCTCTGCTGAGGGCCAGGTAACTTGCTATTTCCCATAGCTGGCACAGGAGCCTTGGAAGATAGGATTGTTTTCAGTATTATTTCACCATTTTTTCACCACTGTTTCAAGAACGGGAGCCCTTTTCAACCGTTAGCGGAAGAATCCTTCTTTGGAGATGAGATATTTTTCTGGGGTGGCAAGTGCAGGACCTCTGTCAGTTCTGGGTTTGTTGGACTAGCGCCAGACATGAGAAGTGCGCCTTTGTGGGACAGGTGAATAGAGCGGATCCTGTTTCAGTCTAAAGACTGAAACAGGATCCGCACTTTTCACCGTTCCTTTCAGAATCATTTGATTCATCAGCTTGGAATGACGATTGCTTCTCCAGACCAATCGAAGGCTAGGCCAAAGTAACTCGATCTTTCCAAGAGGTGTGTGGCCCAACTTTTGAAAGAACCGCTAAGTGGAGAACTATTTGGTATTTTTCCTAAGTACTTTTCACCGTAATTGTCCTAAGGTTGGTCTCTGCATCCTTAAGCATACCAGAGTTTTCACAGACGAAACAGGCTGAGGCCCATTAATCGTGGCATTTCCAATAGTTGGTCCTAGGTACTACCAAGAAAGTGTTCTTTTAAGTATTATTCTATTGTGGTTTCAGCATTATTTTCAGAACCCGAGCAGGGTTCTCGCATTTGCATAAGAATCCTGCCTGGTAGTTGAGATTTCATGGTGGGGTGTAAGTGCGGGGCTTCTGTCAGCCCTGCCTTTGATTTGTTTACCTCAAGTGTTGGAAAGTGCATAGTTGCGTGAGATGGGAAAAGTGTGGATCGTGCTTCAGATTTCATCTTGACACTTTGAAATGACCAGTGTGTTGGTAATTATTTGCCATTTCCATGGCGTTTGGCCCCGTAATAGTCATGAGGTCGGTCTCTGCATCCTAAAGCCTATGATGCTTTTTTCAGAGAAACCTCTGCTGAGGCCCAGGTAACTTGCTATTTCCCATAGCTGGCACAGGAGCCTTGGAAGATAGCATTGTCTTCAGTATTATTGCACCATTTTTTCACCACTGTTTCAAGAACGGGAGCCCTTTTCAACCGTTAGCGGAAGAATCCTTCTTTGGAGATGAGTTAATTTTCTGGGGTGGCAAGTGCAGGGCCTCTGTCAGTCCTGGGTTTGTTGGACTAGCGCCAGACATGAGAAGTGCGCCTTTGTGGGACGGGTGAATAGTGCGGATCCTGTTTCAGTCTATAGAGTGAAACAGGATCCGCACTTTTCACCGTTCCTTTCACAGTCATTTGATTCATCAGCTAGGAATGGCGATTGCTTCTCCAGACCAATCGAAGGCTAGGCCAAAGTAACTCGATCTTTCCAAGAGGTGTGTGGCCCAACTTTTGAAAGAACCGCTAAGTGGAGAACTATTTGGTATTTTTCCGAAGCACTTTTCACCATCATTATCCTAAGGTTGGTCTCTACATCCTTAAGCATACCAGAGTCTTCACAGACGAAACAGGCTGAAGCCCATTAATCTTGGCATTTCCAATAGTTGGTCCTAGAGACTACCAAGAAAGTGTTCTTTTAAGTATTATTCTGTTGTGGTTTCAGCATTATTTTCAGAACCCGAGCAGGGTTCTCGCATTAGCATAAGAATCCTGCCTGGTAGTTGAGATTTCATGGTGGGGTGTAAGTGTGGGGCTTCTGTCAGCCCTGCCTTTGATTTGTTTACCTCCAGATTGGAAAGTGCATATTTGCGTGAGATGGGAAAAGTGTGGTTCGTGCTTCAGATTTCATCCTGACACTTTGAAATGACCAGTATGTTGGTAGTTATTTGCCCTTTCCATGGCGTTTGGCACCGTAATAGTCATGAGGTCGGTCTCTGCATCTTGAAGCCTATGATGCTTTTTGCAGAGAAACCTCTGCTGAGGCCCAGGTAACTTGCTATTTCCCATAGCTGGCACAGGAGCCTTGGAAGATAGGATTGTTTTCAGTATTATTTCACCATATTTTCACCACTGTTTCAAGAACGGGAGCCCTTTTCAACCGTTAGCGGAAGAATCCTTCTTTGGAGATGAGATATTTTTTTGGGGTGGCAAGTGCAGGGCCTCTGTCAGTCCTAGGTTTGTTGCACTAGCGCCAGACATGAGAAGTGCGCCTTTGTGGGACAGGTGAATAGTGCGGATCCTGTTTCAGTCTAAAGACTGAAACAGGATCCGCACTTTTCACCGTTCCTTTCAGAATCATTTGATTCATCAGCTAGGAATGGCGATTGCTTCTCCAGACCAATCGAAGGCTAGGTCAAAGTACCTCCATCTTTCCAAGAGGTGTGTGGCCCAACTTTTGAAAGAACCGCTAAGTGGAGAACTATTTGGTATTTTTCCTAAGCACTTTTCACCGTAATTGTCCTAAGGTTGGTCTCTGCATCCTTAAGCATACCAGAGTTTTCACAGACGAAACAGGCTGAGGCCCATTAATCTTGGCATTTCCAATAGTTGGTCCTAGAGACTACCAAGAAAGTGTTCTTTTAAGTATTATTCTGTTTTGGTTTCAGCATTATTTTCAGAACCCGAGCAGGGTTCTCGCATTAGCATAAGAATTCTGCCTGGTAGTTGAGATTTCTGGGTGGAGTGTAAGTGCGGGGCTTCGGTCAGCCCTGCCTTTGATTTGTTTACCTCCAGAGTTGGAAAGTGCATAGTTGCGTGAGATGGGAAAAGTGTGGATCGTGCTTCAGATTTCATCCTGACACTTTGAAATGACCAGTGTGTTGGTAATTATTTGCCATTTCCATGGCGTTTGGCACCGTAATAGTCATGAGGTCGGTCTCTGCATCCTGAAGCCTATGATGCTTTTTGCAGAGAAACCTCTGCTGAGGCCCAGGTAACTTGCTATTTCCCATAGCTGGCACAGGAGCCTTGGAAGATAGGATTGTTTTCAGTATTATTTCACCATTTTTTCACCACTGTTTCAAGAACGGGAGCCCTTCTCAACCGTTAGCGGAAGAATCCTTCTTTGGAGATGAGATATTTTTCTGGGGTGGCAAGTGCAGGGCCTCTGTCAGTCCTGGGTTTGTTGGACTAGCGCCGGACATGAGAAGTGCGCCTTTGTGGGACAGGTGAATAGTGCGGATCCTGTTTCAGTCTAAAGACTGAAACAGGATCCACACTTTTCACCGTTCCTTTCAGAATCATTTGATTCATCAGTTAGGAATGCCGATTGCTTTTCCAGACCAATCGAAGGCTAGGCCAAAGTAACTCGATCTTTCCAAGAGGTGTGTGGCCCAACTTTTGAAAGAACCGCTAAGTGGAGAACTATTTGGTATTTTTCCTAAGCACTTTTCACCGTAATTGTCCTAAGGTTGGTCTCTGCATCCTTAAGCATACCAGAGTTTTCAAAGACGAAACAGGCTGAGGCCCATTAATCTTGGCATTTCCAATAGTTGGTCCTAGAGACTACCAAGAAAGTGTTCTTTTAAGTATTATTCTGTTGTGGTTTCAGCATTATTTTCAGAACCCGAGCAGGGTTCTCGCATTAGCATAAGAATCCTGCCTGGTAGTTGAGATTTCATGGTGGGGTGTAAGTGCGGGGCTTCTGTCAGCCCTGCCTTTGATTTGTTTACCTCCAGAGTTGGAAAGTGCATAGTTGCGTGAGATGGGAAAAGTGTGGATAATGCTTCAAATTTCATCCTGACACTTTGAAATGACCAGTGTGTTGGTAATTATTTGCCATTTCCATGGCGTTTGGCACCGTAATAGTCATGAGGTCGGCCTCTGCATCCTGAAGCCTATCATGCTTTTTGCAGAGAAACCTCGGCTGAGGCCCAGGTAACTTGCTATTTCCCATAGCTGGCACAGGAGCCTTGAAAGATAGGATTGTTTTCAGTATTATTTCACCATTTTTTCACCCCTGTTTCAAGAACCGGAGCCCTTTTCAACCGTTAGCGGAAGAATCCTTCTTTGGAGATGAGATACTTTTCTGGGGTGGCAAGTGCAGGGCCTCTGTCAGTCCTGGGTTTGTTGGACTAGCGCCAGACATGAGAAGTGCGCCTTTGTGGGACAGGTGAATAGTGCGGATCCTGTTTCAGTCTAAAGCCTGAAACAGGATCCGCACTTTTCACCGTTCCTTTCAGAATCATTTGATTCATCAGCTAGGAATGGCGATTGTTTCTCCAGACCAATCGAAGGCTAGGCCAAAGTACCTCGATCTTTCGAAGAGGTGTGTGGCCCAACTTTTGAAAGAACCGCTAAGTGGAGAATTATTTGGTATTTTTCCTAAGAACTTTTCACCGCAATTATCCTAATGTTGGTCTCTGCATCCTTAAGCATACCAGTGTTTTCACAGACGAAACAGGCTGAGGCCCAGTAATCTTGGCATTTCCAATAGTTGGTCCTAGAGACTACCAAGAAAGTGTTCTTTTAAGTATTATTCTGTTGTGGTTTCAGCATTATTTTCAGAACCCGAGCAGGGTTCTCGCATTAGCATAAGAATCCTGCCTGGTAGTTGAGATTTCATGGTGGGGTGTAAGTGCGGGGCTTCTGTCAGCCCTGCCTTTGATTTGTTTACCTCCAGAGTTGGAAAGTGCATATTTGCGTGAGATGGGAAAAGTGTGGATCGTGCTTCAGATTTCATCCAGACACTTTGAAATGACCAGTGTGTTGGTAATTATTTGCCATTTCCATGGCGTTTGGCCCCGTAATAGTCATGAGGTCGGTCTCTGCATCCTGAAGCCTATAATGCTTTTTGCAGAGAAACCTCTGCTGAGGCCCAGGTAACTTGGTATTTCCCATAGCTGGCACAGGAGCCTTGGAAGATAGGATTGTTTTCAGTATTATTTCACCATTTTTTCACCACTGTTTCAAGAACGGGAGCCCTTTTCAACCGTTAGCGGAAGAATCCTTCTTTGGAGATGAGATATTTTTCTGCGGTGGCAAGTGCAGGGCCTCTGTCAGTCCTGGGTTTGTTGGACTAGCGCCAGACATGACAAGTGCGCCTTTGTGGGACAGGTGAATAGTGCGGATCCTGTTTCAGTCTAAAGACTGAAACAGGATCCGCACTTTTCACCGTTCCTTTTAGAATCATTTGATTCATCAGCTAGGAATGGCGATTGCTTCTCCAGACCAATCGAAGGCTAGGCCAAAGTACCGCGATCTTTCCAAGAGGTGTGTGGCCCAACTTTTGAAAGAACCGCTAAGTGGAGAAGTATTTGGTATTTTTCCTAAGCACTTTTCACCGTCATTGTCCTAAGGTTGGTCTCTGCATCCTTAAGCATACCAGAGTTTTCACAGACGAAACAGGCTGAGGCCCAGTAATCTTGGCATTTCCAATAGTTGGTCCTAGAGACTACCAAGAAAGTGTTCTTTTAAGTATAATTCTGTTGTGCTTTCAGCATTATTTTCAGAACCCGAGCAGGGTTCTCGCATTAGCATAAGAATCCTGCCTGGTAGTTGAGACATCATGGTGGGGTGTCAGTGCGGGGCTTCTGTCAGCCCTGCCTTTGATTTGTTTACCTCCAGAGTTGGAAAGTGCATATTTGCGTGAGATGGGAAAAGTGTGGATCGTGCTTCAGATTTCATCCTGACACTTTGAAATGACCAGTGTGTTGGTAATTATTTGCCATTTCCATGGCGTTTGGCCCCGTGATAGTCATGAGGTCGGTCTCTGCATCCTGAAGCCTATGATGCTTTTTGCAGAGAAACCTCTGCTGAGGCCCAGGTAACTTGCTATTTCCCATAGCTGGCACAGGAGCCTTGGAAGATAGGATTGTTTTCAGTATTCTTTCACCATTTTTTCACCACTGTTTCAAGAACGGGAGCCCTTTTCAACTGTTAGCGAAAGAATCCTTCTTTGGACATGAGATATTTTTCTGGGGTGGCAAGTGCAGGGCCTCTGTCAGTCCTGGGTTTGTTGGACTAGCGCCAGACATGAGAAGTGCGCCTTTGTGGGACAGGTGAATAGTGCGGATCCTGATTCAGTCTAAAGAACCATTTGATTCATCAGCTAGGAATGGCGATTGATTCTCCAGACCAATCGAAGGCTAGGCCAAAGTACCTCCATCTTTCCAAGACGTGTGTGGCCCAACTTTTGAAAGAACCGCTAAGTGGAGAACTATTTGGTATTTTTCCTAAGCACTTTTCACCGTAATTGTCCTAAGGTTGGTCTCTGCATCCTTAAGCATACCAGAGTTTTCACAGACGAAACAGGCTGAGGCCCAGTAATCTTGGCATTTCCAATAGTTGGTCCTAGAGACTACCAAGAAAGTGTTCTTTTAAGTATTATTCTGTTGTGGTTTCAGCATTGTTTTCAGAACCCGAGCAGGGTTCTCGCATTAGAATAAGAATGCTGCCTGGTAGTTGAGATTTCATGGTGGGGTGTAAGTGCGGGGCTTCTGTCAGCCCTGCCTTTGATTTGTTTACCTCCAGAGTTGGAAAGTGCATATTTGCGTGAGATGGGAAAAGTGTGGTTCGTGCTTCAGATTTCATCCTGACACTTTGAAATGACCAGTATGTTGGTAGTTATTTGCCCTTTCCATGGCGTTTGGCACCGTAATAGTCATGAGGTCGGTCTCTGCATCTTGAAGCCTATGATGCTTTTTGCAGAGAAACCTCTGCTGAGGCCCAGGTAACTTGCTATTTCCCATAGCTGGCACAGGAGCCTTGGAAGATAGGATTGTTTTCAGTATTATTTCACCATATTTTCACCACTGTTTCAAGAACGGGAGCCCTTTTCAACCGTTAGCGGAAGAATCCTTCTTTGGAGATGAGATATTTTTTTGGGGGTGGCAAGTGCAGGGCCTCTGTCAGTCCTAGGTTTGTTGCACTAGCGCCAGACATGAGAAGTGCGCCTTTGTGGGACAGGTGAATAGTGCGGATCCTGTTTCAGTCTAAAGACTGAAACAGGATCCGCACTTTTCACCGTTTCTTTCAGAATCATTTGATTCATCAGCTAGGAATGGCGATTGCTTCTCCAGACCAATCGAAGGCTAGGCCAAAGTACCTCCATCTTTCCAAGACGTGTGTGGCCCAACTTTTGAAAGAACCGCTAATTGGAGAACTATTTGGTATTTTTCCTAAGCACTTTTCACCGTAATTGTCCTAAGGTTGGTCTCTGCATCCTTAAGCATACCAGAGTTTTCAGAGACGAAACAGGCTGAGGCCCATTAATCTTGGCATTTCCAATAGTTGGTCCTAGAGACTACCAAGAAAGTGTTCTTTTAAGTATTATTCTGTTTTGGTTTCAGCATTATTTTCAGAACCCGAGCAGGGTTCTCGCATTACCATAAGAATCCTGCCTGGTAGTTGAGATTTCTGGGTGGAGTGTAAGTGCGGGGCTTCGGTCAGCCCTGCCTTTGATTTGTTTACCTCCAGAGTTGGAAAGTGCATAGTTGCGTGAGATGGGAAAAGTGTGGATCGTGCTTCAGATTTCATCCTGACACTTTGAAATGACCAGTGTGTTGGTAATTATTTGCCATTTCCATGGCGTTTGGCACCGTAATAGTCATGAGGTCGGTCTCTGCATCCTGAAGCCTATGATGCTTTTTGCAGAGAAACCTCTGCTGAGGCCCAGGTAACTTGCTATTTCCCATAGCTGGCACAGGAGCCTTGGAAGATAGGATTGTTTTCAGTATTATTTCACCATTTTTTCACCACTGTTTCAAGAACGGGAGCCCTTCTCAACCGTTAGCGGAAGAATCCTTCTTTGGAGATGAGATATTTTTCTGGGGTGGCAAGTGCAGGGCCTCTGTCAGTCCTGGGTTTGTTGGACTAGCGCCGGACATGAGAAGTGCGCCTTTGTGGGACAGGTGAATAGTGCGGATCCTGTTTCAGTCTAAAGACTGAAACAGGATCCGCACTTTTCACCGTTCCTTTCAGAATCATTTGATTCATCAGCTAGGAATGGCGATTGCTTCTCCAGACCAATCGAAGGCTAGGCCAAAGTAACTCGATCTTTCCAAGAGGTGTGTGGCCCAACTTTTGAAAGAACCGCTAAGTGGAGAACTATTTGTTATTTTTCCGAAGCACTTTTCACCGTAATTGTCCTAAGGTTGGTCTCTGCATCCTTAAGCATACCAGAGTCTTCACAGACGAAACAGGCTGAGGCCCATTAATCTTGGCATTTCCAATAGTTGGTCCTAGAGACTACCAAGAAAGTGTTCTTTTAAGTATTATTCTGTTGTGGTTTCAGCATTATTTTCAGAACCCGAGCAGGGTTCTCTCAGTAGCATAAGAATCCTGCCTGGTAGTTGAGATTTCATGGTGCGGTGTAAGTGCGGGGCTTCTGTCAGCCCTGCCTTTGATTTGTTTACCTCCAGAGTTGGAAAGTGCATAATTGCGTGAGATGGGAAAATGTGGATCGTGCTTCAGATTTCATATTGACATTTGAAATGATCAGTGTGTTGGTAATTATTTGCCATTTCCATGGCGTTTGGCCCCGTAATAGTCATGAGGTCGGTCTCTGCATCCTGAAGCCTATGATGCTTTTTGCAGAGAAACCTCTGCTGAGGGCCAGGTAACTTGCTATTTCCCATAGCTGGCACAGGAGCCTTGGAAGATAGGATTGTTTTCAGTATTATTTCACCATTTTTTCACCACTGTTTCAAGAACGGGAGCCCTTTTCAACCGTTAGCGGAAGAATCCTTCTTTGGAGATGAGATATTTTTCTGGGGTGGCAAGTGCAGGACCTCTGTCAGTTCTGGGTTTGTTGGACTAGCGCCAGACATGAGAAGTGCGCCTTTGTGGGACAGGTGAATAGAGCGGATCCTGTTTCAGTCTAAAGACTGAAACAGGATCCGCACTTTTCACCGTTCCTTTCAGAATCATTTGATTCATCAGCTTGGAATGACGATTGCTTCTCCAGACCAATCGAAGGCTAGGCCAAAGTAACTCGATCTTTCCAAGAGGTGTGTGGCCCAACTTTTGAAAGAACCGCTAAGTGGAGAACTATTTGGTATTTTTCCTAAGTACTTTTCACCGTAATTGTCCTAAGGTTGGTCTCTGCATCCTTAAGCATACCAGAGTTTTCACAGACGAAACAGGCTGAGGCCCATTAATCGTGGCATTTCCAATAGTTGGTCCTAGGTACTACCAAGAAAGTGTTCTTTTAAGTATTATTCTATTGTGGTTTCAGCATTATTTTCAGAACCCGAGCAGGGTTCTCGCATTTGCATAAGAATCCTGCCTGGTAGTTGAGATTTCATGGTGGGGTGTAAGTGCGGGGCTTCTGTCAGCCCTGCCTTTGATTTGTTTACCTCAAGTGTTGGAAAGTGCATAGTTGCGTGAGATGGGAAAAGTGTGGATCGTGCTTCAGATTTCATCTTGACACTTTGAAATGACCAGTGTGTTGGTAATTATTTGCCATTTCCATGGCGTTTGGCCCCGTAATAGTCATGAGGTCGGTCTCTGCATCCTAAAGCCTATGATGCTTTTTTCAGAGAAACCTCTGCTGAGGCCCAGGTAACTTGCTATTTCCCATAGCTGGCACAGGAGCCTTGGAAGATAGCATTGTCTTCAGTATTATTGCACCATTTTTTCACCACTGTTTCAAGAACGGGAGCCCTTTTCAACCGTTAGCGGAAGAATCCTTCTTTGGAGATGAGTTAATTTTCTGGGGTGGCAAGTGCAGGGCCTCTGTCAGTCCTGGGTTTGTTGGACTAGCGCCAGACATGAGAAGTGCGCCTTTGTGGGACGGGTGAATAGTGCGGATCCTGTTTCAGTCTATAGAGTGAAACAGGATCCGCACTTTTCACCGTTCCTTTCACAGTCATTTGATTCATCAGCTAGGAATGGCGATTGCTTCTCCAGACCAATCGAAGGCTAGGCCAAAGTAACTCGATCTTTCCAAGAGGTGTGTGGCCCAACTTTTGAAAGAACCGCTAAGTGGAGAACTATTTGGTATTTTTCCGAAGCACTTTTCACCATCATTATCCTAAGGTTGGTCTCTACATCCTTAAGCATACCAGAGTCTTCACAGACGAAACAGGCTGAAGCCCATTAATCTTGGCATTTCCAATAGTTGGTCCTAGAGACTACCAAGAAAGTGTTCTTTTAAGTATTATTCTGTTGTGGTTTCAGCATTATTTTCAGAACCCGAGCAGGGTTCTCGCATTAGCATAAGAATCCTGCCTGGTAGTTGAGATTTCATGGTGGGGTGTAAGTGTGGGGCTTCTGTCAGCCCTGCCTTTGATTTGTTTACCTCCAGATTGGAAAGTGCATATTTGCGTGAGATGGGAAAAGTGTGGTTCGTGCTTCAGATTTCATCCTGACACTTTGAAATGACCAGTATGTTGGTAGTTATTTGCCCTTTCCATGGCGTTTGGCACCGTAATAGTCATGAGGTCGGTCTCTGCATCTTGAAGCCTATGATGCTTTTTGCAGAGAAACCTCTGCTGAGGCCCAGGTAACTTGCTATTTCCCATAGCTGGCACAGGAGCCTTGGAAGATAGGATTGTTTTCAGTATTATTTCACCATATTTTCACCACTGTTTCAAGAACGGGAGCCCTTTTCAACCGTTAGCGGAAGAATCCTTCTTTGGAGATGAGATATTTTTTTGGGGTGGCAAGTGCAGGGCCTCTGTCAGTCCTAGGTTTGTTGCACTAGCGCCAGACATGAGAAGTGCGCCTTTGTGGGACAGGTGAATAGTGCGGATCCTGTTTCAGTCTAAAGACTGAAACAGGATCCGCACTTTTCACCGTTCCTTTCAGAATCATTTGATTCATCAGCTAGGAATGGCGATTGCTTCTCCAGACCAATCGAAGGCTAGGTCAAAGTACCTCCATCTTTCCAAGAGGTGTGTGGCCCAACTTTTGAAAGAACCGCTAAGTGGAGAACTATTTGGTATTTTTCCTAAGCACTTTTCACCGTAATTGTCCTAAGGTTGGTCTCTGCATCCTTAAGCATACCAGAGTTTTCAAAGACGAAACAGGCTGAGGCCCATTAATCTTGGCATTTCCGATAGTTGGTCCTAGAGACTACCAAGAAAGTGTTCTTTTAAGTATTATTCTGTTGTGGTTTCAGCATTATTTTCAGAACCCGAGCAGGGTTCTCGCATTAGCATAAGAATCCTGCCTGGTAGTTGAGATTTCATGGTGGGGTGTAAGTGCGGGGCTTCTGTCAGCCCTGCCTTTGATTTGTTTACCTCCAGAGTTGGAAAGTGCATAGTTGCGTGAGATGGGAAAAGTGTGGATAATGCTTCAAATTTCATCCTGACACTTTGAAATGACCAGTGTGTTGGTAATTATTTGCCATTTCCATGGCGTTTGGCACCGTAATAGTCATGAGGTCGGCCTCTGCATCCTGAAGCCTATCATGCTTTTTGCAGAGAAACCTCGGCTGAGGCCCAGGTAACTTGCTATTTCCCATAGCTGGCACAGGAGCCTTGAAAGATAGGATTGTTTTCAGTATTATTTCACCATTTTTTCACCCCTGTTTCAAGAACCGGAGCCCTTTTCAACCGTTAGCGGAAGAATCCTTCTTTGGAGATGAGATACTTTTCTGGGGTGGCAAGTGCAGGGCCTCTGTCAGTCCTGGGTTTGTTGGACTAGCGCCAGACATGAGAAGTGCGCCTTTGTGGGACAGGTGAATAGTGCGGATCCTGTTTCAGTCTAAAGCCTGAAACAGGATCCGCACTTTTCACCGTTCCTTTCAGAATCATTTGATTCATCAGCTAGGAATGGCGATTGTTTCTCCAGACCAATCGAAGGCTAGGCCAAAGTACCTCGATCTTTCGAAGAGGTGTGTGGCCCAACTTTTGAAAGAACCGCTAAGTGGAGAATTATTTGGTATTTTTCCTAAGAACTTTTCACCGCAATTATCCTAATGTTGGTCTCTGCATCCTTAAGCATACCAGTGTTTTCACAGACGAAACAGGCTGAGGCCCAGTAATCTTGGCATTTCCAATAGTTGGTCCTAGAGACTACCAAGAAAGTGTTCTTTTAAGTATTATTCTGTTGTGGTTTCAGCATTATTTTCAGAACCCGAGCAGGGTTCTCGCATTAGCATAAGAATCCTGCCTGGTAGTTGAGATTTCATGGTGGGGTGTAAGTGCGGGGCTTCTGTCAGCCCTGCCTTTGATTTGTTTACCTCCAGAGTTGGAAAGTGCATATTTGCGTGAGATGGGAAAAGTGTGGATCGTGCTTCAGATTTCATCCAGACACTTTGAAATGACCAGTGTGTTGGTAATTATTTGCCATTTCCATGGCGTTTGGCCCCGTAATAGTCATGAGGTCGGTCTCTGCATCCTGAAGCCTATAATGCTTTTTGCAGAGAAACCTCTGCTGAGGCCCAGGTAACTTGGTATTTCCCATAGCTGGCACAGGAGCCTTGGAAGATAGGATTGTTTTCAGTATTATTTCACCATTTTTTCACCACTGTTTCAAGAACGGGAGCCCTTTTCAACCGTTAGCGGAAGAATCCTTCTTTGGAGATGAGATATTTTTCTGCGGTGGCAAGTGCAGGGCCTCTGTCAGTCCTGGGTTTGTTGGACTAGCGCCAGACATGACAAGTGCGCCTTTGTGGGACAGGTGAATAGTGCGGATCCTGTTTCAGTCTAAAGACTGAAACAGGATCCGCACTTTTCACCGTTCCTTTTAGAATCATTTGATTCATCAGCTAGGAATGGCGATTGCTTCTCCAGACCAATCGAAGGCTAGGCCAAAGTACCGCGATCTTTCCAAGAGGTGTGTGGCCCAACTTTTGAAAGAACCGCTAAGTGGAGAAGTATTTGGTATTTTTCCTAAGCACTTTTCACCGTCATTGTCCTAAGGTTGGTCTCTGCATCCTTAAGCATACCAGAGTTTTCACAGACGAAACAGGCTGAGGCCCAGTAATCTTGGCATTTCCAATAGTTGGTCCTAGAGACTACCAAGAAAGTGTTCTTTTAAGTATAATTCTGTTGTGCTTTCAGCATTATTTTCAGAACCCGAGCAGGGTTCTCGCATTAGCATAAGAATCCTGCCTGGTAGTTGAGACATCATGGTGGGGTGTCAGTGCGGGGCTTCTGTCAGCCCTGCCTTTGATTTGTTTACCTCCAGAGTTGGAAAGTGCATATTTGCGTGAGATGGGAAAAGTGTGGATCGTGCTTCAGATTTCATCCTGACACTTTGAAATGACCAGTGTGTTGGTAATTATTTGCCATTTCCATGGCGTTTGGCCCCGTGATAGTCATGAGGTCGGTCTCTGCATCCTGAAGCCTATGATGCTTTTTGCAGAGAAACCTCTGCTGAGGCCCAGGTAACTTGCTATTTCCCATAGCTGGCACAGGAGCCTTGGAAGATAGGATTGTTTTCAGTATTCTTTCACCATTTTTTCACCACTGTTTCAAGAACGGGAGCCCTTTTCAACTGTTAGCGAAAGAATCCTTCTTTGGACATGAGATATTTTTCTGGGGTGGCAAGTGCAGGGCCTCTGTCAGTCCTGGGTTTGTTGGACTAGCGCCAGACATGAGAAGTGCGCCTTTGTGGGACAGGTGAATAGTGCGGATCCTGATTCAGTCTAAAGAACCATTTGATTCATCAGCTAGGAATGGCGATTGATTCTCCAGACCAATCGAAGGCTAGGCCAAAGTACCTCCATCTTTCCAAGACGTGTGTGGCCCAACTTTTGAAAGAACCGCTAAGTGGAGAACTATTTGGTATTTTTCCTAAGCACTTTTCACCGTAATTGTCCTAAGGTTGGTCTCTGCATCCTTAAGCATACCAGAGTTTTCACAGACGAAACAGGCTGAGGCCCAGTAATCTTGGCATTTCCAATAGTTGGTCCTAGAGACTACCAAGAAAGTGTTCTTTTAAGTATTATTCTGTTGTGGTTTCAGCATTGTTTTCAGAACCCGAGCAGGGTTCTCGCATTAGAATAAGAATGCTGCCTGGTAGTTGAGATTTCATGGTGGGGTGTAAGTGCGGGGCTTCTGTCAGCCCTGCCTTTGATTTGTTTACCTCCAGAGTTGGAAAGTGCATATTTGCGTGAGATGGGAAAAGTGTGGTTCGTGCTTCAGATTTCATCCTGACACTTTGAAATGACCAGTATGTTGGTAGTTATTTGCCCTTTCCATGGCGTTTGGCACCGTAATAGTCATGAGGTCGGTCTCTGCATCTTGAAGCCTATGATGCTTTTTGCAGAGAAACCTCTGCTGAGGCCCAGGTAACTTGCTATTTCCCATAGCTGGCACAGGAGCCTTGGAAGATAGGATTGTTTTCAGTATTATTTCACCATATTTTCACCACTGTTTCAAGAACGGGAGCCCTTTTCAACCGTTAGCGGAAGAATCCTTCTTTGGAGATGAGATATTTTTTTGGGGTGGCAAGTGCAGGGCCTCTGTCAGTCCTAGGTTTGTTGCACTAGCGCCAGACATGAGAAGTGCGCCTTTGTGGGACAGGTGAATAGTGCGGATCCTGTTTCAGTCTAAAGACTGAAACAGGATCCGCACTTTTCACCGTTTCTTTCAGAATCATTTGATTCATCAGCTAGGAATGGCGATTGCTTCTCCAGACCAATCGAAGGCTAGGCCAAAGTACCTCCATCTTTCCAAGACGTGTGTGGCCCAACTTTTGAAAGAACCGCTAATTGGAGAACTATTTGGTATTTTTCCTAAGCACTTTTCACCGTAATTGTCCTAAGGTTGGTCTCTGCATCCTTAAGCATACCAGAGTTTTCAGAGACGAAACAGGCTGAGGCCCATTAATCTTGGCATTTCCAATAGTTGGTCCTAGAGACTACCAAGAAAGTGTTCTTTTAAGTATTATTCTGTTTTGGTTTCAGCATTATTTTCAGAACCCGAGCAGGGTTCTCGCATTACCATAAGAATCCTGCCTGGTAGTTGAGATTTCTGGGTGGAGTGTAAGTGCGGGGCTTCGGTCAGCCCTGCCTTTGATTTGTTTACCTCCAGAGTTGGAAAGTGCATAGTTGCGTGAGATGGGAAAAGTGTGGATCGTGCTTCAGATTTCATCCTGACACTTTGAAATGACCAGTGTGTTGGTAATTATTTGCCATTTCCATGGCGTTTGGCACCGTAATAGTCATGAGGTCGGTCTCTGCATCCTGAAGCCTATGATGCTTTTTGCAGAGAAACCTCTGCTGAGGCCCAGGTAACTTGCTATTTCCCATAGCTGGCACAGGAGCCTTGGAAGATAGGATTGTTTTCAGTATTATTTCACCATTTTTTCACCACTGTTTCAAGAACGGGAGCCCTTCTCAACCGTTAGCGGAAGAATCCTTCTTTGGAGATGAGATATTTTTCTGGGGTGGCAAGTGCAGGGCCTCTGTCAGTCCTGGGTTTGTTGGACTAGCGCCGGACATGAGAAGTGCGCCTTTGTGGGACAGGTGAATAGTGCGGATCCTGTTTCAGTCTAAAGACTGAAACAGGATCCGCACTTTTCACCGTTCCTTTCAGAATCATTTGATTCATCAGCTAGGAATGGCGATTGCTTCTCCAGACCAATCGAAGGCTAGGCCAAAGTAACTCGATCTTTCCAAGAGGTGTGTGGCCCAACTTTTGAAAGAACCGCTAAGTGGAGAACTATTTGTTATTTTTCCGAAGCACTTTTCACCGTAATTGTCATAAGGTTGGTCTCTGCATCCTTAAGCATACCAGAGTTTTCACAGACGAAACAGGCTGAGGCCCAGTAATCTTGGCATTTCCAATAGTTGGTCTTAGAGACTACCAGGAAAGTGTTCTTTTAAGTATTATACCTTTGTGGTTTCAGCATTATTTTCAGAACCCGAGCAGGGTTCTCGCATTAGCATAAGAATCCTACCTGGTAGTTGAGATTTCATGGTGGGGTGTAAGTGCGGGGCTTCTGTCATCCCTGCCTTTGATTTGTTTACCTCCAGAGTTGGAAAGTGCATAGGTGCGTGAGATGGGAAAAGTGTGGATCGTGCTTCAGATTTCATCCTGACAATTTGAAATGACCAGTGTGTTGGTAATTATTTGCCATTTCCATGGCGTTTGGCCCCGTAATAGTCATGAGGTCGGTCTCTGCATCTTGAAGCCTATGATGCTTTTTGCAGAGAAACCTCTGCTGAGGCCCAGGTAACTTGCTATTTCCCATAGCTGGCACAGGAGCCTTGGAAGATAGAATTGTTTTCAGTATTATTTCACCATTTTTTCACCACTGTTTCAAGAACGGGAGCCCTTTTCAACCGTTAGCGGAAGAATCCTTCTTTGGAGATGAGATATTTTTCTGGGGTGGCAAGTGTAGGGCCTCTGTCAGTCCTGGGTTTGTTGGACTAGCGCCAGACATGAGAAGTGCGCCTTTGTGGACAGGTGAATAGTGCGGATAATGTTTCAGTCTAAAGACTGAAACAGGATCCGCACTTTTCACCGTTCCTTTCAGAATCACTTGATTCATCAGCTAGGAATGGCGATTGCTTCTCCAGACCAATCGAAGGCTAGGCCAAAGTAACTCGATCTTCCAAGAGGTGTGTGGCCCAACTTTTGAAAGAACCGCTAAGTGGAGAACTATTTGGTATTTTTCCTAAGCACTTTTCACCGTAATTGTCCTAAGGTTGGTCTCTGCATCCTTAAGCATACCAGAGTTTTCACAGACGAAACAGGCTGAGGCCCATTAATCTTGGCATTTCCAATAGTTGGTCCTAGAGACTACCAAGAAAGTGTTCTTTTAAGTATTATTCTGTTGTGGTTTCAGCATTATTTTCAGAACCCGAGCAGGGTTCTCGCATTAGCATAAGAATCCTGCCTGGTAGTTGAGATTTCATGGTGGGGTGTAAGTGCGGGGCTTCTGTCAGCCCTGCCTTTGATTTGTTTACCTCAAGTGTTGGAAAGTGCATAGTTGCGTGAGATGGGAAAAGTGTGGATCGTGCTTCAGATTTCATCCTGACACTTTGAAATGACCAGTGTGTTGGTAATTATTTGCCATTTCCATGGCGTTTGGCCCCGTAATAGTCATGAGGTCGGTCTCTGCATCCTAAAGCCTATGATGCTTTTTTCAGAGAAACCTCTGCTGAGGCCCAGGTAACTTGCTATTTCCCATAGCTGGCACAGGAGCCTTGGAAGATAGCATTGTCTTCAGTATTATTGCACCATTTTTTCACCACTGTTTCAAGAACGGGAGCCCTTTTCAACCGTTAGCGGAAGAATCCTTCTTTGGAGATGAGTTAATTTTCTGGGGTGGCAAGTGCAGGGCCTCTGTCAGTCCTGGGTTTGTTGGACTAGCGCCAGACATGAGAAGTGCGCCTTTGTGGGACGGGTGAATAGTGCGGATCCTGTTTCAGTCTATAGAGTGAAACAGGATCCGCACTTTTCACCGTTCCTTTCACAGTCATTTGATTCATCAGCTAGGAATGGCGATTGCTTCTCCAGACCAATCGAAGGCTAGGCCAAAGTAACTCGATCTTTCCAAGAGGTGTGTGGCCCAACTTTTGAAAGAACCGCTAAGTGGAGAACTATTTGGTATTTTTCCGAAGCACTTTTCACCATCATTATCCTAAGGTTGGTCTCTACATCCTTAAGCATACCAGAGTCTTCACAGACGAAACAGGCTGAGGCCCATTAATCTTGGCATTTCCAATAGTTGGTCCTAGAGACTACCAAGAAAGTGTTCTTTTAAGTATTATTCTGTTGTGGTTTCAGCATTATTTTCAGAACCCGAGCAGGGTTCTCGCATTAGCATAAGAATCCTGCCTGGTAGTTGAGATTTCATGGTGGGGTGTAAGTGTGGGGCTTCTGTCAGCCCTGCCTTTGATTTGTTTACCTCCAGATTGGAAAGTGCATATTTGCGTGAGATGGGAAAAGTGTGGTTCGTGCTTCAGATTTCATCCTGACACTTTGAAATGACCAGTATGTTGGTAGTTATTTGCCCTTTCCATGGCGTTTGGCACCGTAATAGTCATGAGGTCGGTCTCTGCATCTTGAAGCCTATGATGCTTTTTGCAGAGAAACCTCTGCTGAGGCCCAGGTAACTTGCTATTTCCCATAGCTGGCACAGGAGCCTTGGAAGATAGGATTGTTTTCAGTATTATTTCACCATATTTTCACCACTGTTTCAAGAACGGGAGCCCTTTTCAACCGTTAGCGGAAGAATCCTTCTTTGGAGATGAGATATTTTTTTGGGGTGGCAAGTGCAGGGCCTCTGTCAGTCCTAGGTTTGTTGCACTAGCGCCAGACATGAGAAGTGCGCCTTTGTGGGACAGGTGAATAGTGCGGATCCTGTTTCAGTCTAAAGACTGAAACAGGATCCGCACTTTTCACCGTTCCTTTCAGAATCATTTGATTCATCAGCTAGGAATGGCGATTGCTTCTCCAGACCAATCGAAGGCTAGGTCAAAGTACCTCCATCTTTCCAAGAGGTGTGTGGCCCAACTTTTGAAAGAACCGCTAAGTGGAGAACTATTTGGTATTTTTCCTAAGCACTTTTCACCATAATTGTCCTAAGGTTGGTCTCTGCATCCTTAAGCATACCAGAGTTTTCACAGACGAAACAGGCTGAGGCCCATTAATCTTGGCATTTCCAATAGTTGGTCCTAGAGACTACCAAGAAAGTGTTCTTTTAAGTATTATTCTGTTTTGGTTTCAGCATTATTTTCAGAACCCGAGCAGGGTTCTCGCATTAGCATAAGAATTCTGCCTGGTAGTTGAGATTTCTGGGTGGAGTGTAAGTGCGGGGCTTCGGTTAGCCCTGCCTTTGATTTGTTTACCTCCAGAGTTGGAAAGTGCATAGTTGCGTGAGATGGGAAAAGTGTGGATCGTGCTTCAGATTTCATCCTGACACTTTGAAATGACCAGTGTGTTGGTAATTATTTGCCATTTCCATGGCGTTTGGCACCGTAATAGTCATGAGGTCGGTCTCTGCATCCTGAAGCCTATGATGCTTTTTGCAGAGAAACCTCTGCTGAGGCCCAGGTAACTTGCTATTTCCCATAGCTGGCACAGGAGCCTTGGAAGATAGGATTGTTTTCAGTATTATTTCACCATTTTTTCACCACTGTTTCAAGAACGGGAGCCCTTCTCAACCGTTAGCGGAAGAATCCTTCTTTGGAGATGAGATATTTTTCTGGGGTGGCAAGTGCAGGGCCTCTGTCAGTCCTGGGTTTGTTGGACTAGCGCCGGACATGAGAAGTGCGCCTTTGTGGGACAGGTGAATAGTGCGGATCCTGTTTCAGTCTAAAGACTGAAACAGGATCCACACTTTTCACCGTTCCTTTCAGAATCATTTGATTCATCAGTTAGGAATGCCGATTGCTTTTCCAGACCAATCGAAGGCTAGGCCAAAGTAACTCGATCTTTCCAAGAGGTGTGTGGCCCAACTTTTGAAAGAACCGCTAAGTGGAGAACTATTTGGTATTTTTCCTAAGCACTTTTCACCGTAATTGTCCTAAGGTTGGTCTCTGCATCCTTAAGCATACCAGAGTTTTCAAAGACGAAACAGGCTGAGGCCCATTAATCTTGGCATTTCCAATAGTTGGTCCTAGAGACTACCAAGAAAGTGTTCTTTTAAGTATTATTCTGTTGTGGTTTCAGCATTATTTTCAGAACCCGAGCAGGGTTCTCGCATTAGCATAAGAATCCTGCCTGGTAGTTGAGATTTCATGGTGGGGAGTAAGTGCGGGGCTTCTGTCAGCCCTGCCTTTGATTTGTTTACCTCCAGAGTTGGAAAGTGCATAGTTGCGTGAGATGGGAAAAGTGTGGATAATGCTTCAAATTTCATCCTGACACTTTGAAATGACCAGTGTGTTGGTAATTATTTGCCATTTCCATGGCGTTTGGCACCGTAATAGTCATGAGGTCGGCCTCTGCATCCTGAAGCCTATCATGCTTTTTGCAGAGAAACCTCGGCTGAGGCCCAGGTAACTTGCTATTTCCCATAGCTGGCACAGGAGCCTTGAAAGATAGGATTGTTTTCAGTATTATTTCACCATTTTTTCACCCCTGTTTCAAGAACCGGAGCCCTTTTCAACCGTTAGCGGAAGAATCCTTCTTTGGAGATGAGATACTTTTCTGGGGTGGCAAGTGCAGGGCCTCTGTCAGTCCTGGGTTTGTTGGACTAGCGCCAGACATGAGAAGTGCGCCTTTGTGGGACAGGTGAATAGTGCGGATCCTGTTTCAGTCTAAAGCCTGAAACAGGATCCGCACTTTTCACCGTTCCTTTCAGAATCATTTGATTCATCAGCTAGGAATGGCGATTGTTTCTCCAGACCAATCGAAGGCTACGCCAAAGTACCTCGATCTTTCGAAGAGGTGTGTGGCCCAACTTTTGAAAGAACCGCTAAGTGGAGAATTATTTGGTATTTTTCCTAAGAACTTTTCACCGCAATTATCCTAATGTTGGTCTCTGCATCCTTAAGCATACCAGTGTTTTCACAGACGAAACAGGCTGAGGCCCAGTAATCTTGGCATTTCCAATAGTTGGTCCTAGAGACTACCAAGAAAGTGTTCTTTTAAGTATTATTCTGTTGTGGTTTCAGCATTATTTTCAGAACCCGAGCAGGGTTCTCGCATTAGCATAAGAATCCTGCCTGGTAGTTGAGATTTCATGGTGGGGTGTAAGTGCGGGGCTTCTGTCAGCCCTGCCTTTGATTTGTTTACCTCCAGAGTTGGAAAGTGCATATTTGCGTGAGATGGGAAAAGTGTGGATCGTGCTTCAGATTTCATCCAGACACTTTGAAATGACCAGTGTGTTGGTAATTATTTGCCATTTCCATGGCGTTTGGCCCCGTAATAGTCATGAGGTCGGTCTCTGCATCCTGAAGCCTATAATGCTTTTTGCAGAGAAACCTCTGCTGAGGCCCAGGTAACTTGCTATTTCCCATAGCTGGCACAGGAGCCTTGGAAGATAGGATTGTTTTCAGTATTATTTCACCATTTTTTCACCACTGTTTCAAGAACGGGAGCCCTTTTCAACCGTTAGCGGAAGAATCCTTCTTTGGAGATGAGATATTTTTCTGCGGTGGCAAGTGCAGGGCCTCTGTCAGTCCTGGGTTTGTTGGACTAGCGCCAGACATGACAAGTGCGCCTTTGTGGGACAGGTGAATAGTGCGGATCCTGTTTCAGTCTAAAGACTGAAACAGGATCCGCACTTTTCACCGTTCCTTTTAGAATCATTTGATTCATCAGCTAGGAATGGCGATTGCTTCTCCAGACCAATCGAAGGCTAGGCCAAAGTACCGCGATCTTTCCAAGAGGTGTGTGGCCCAACTTTTGAAAGAACCGCTAAGTGGAGAAGTATTTGGTATTTTTCCTAAGCACTTTTCACCGTCATTGTCCTAAGGTTGGTCTCTGCATCCTTAAGCATACCAGAGTTTTCACAGACGAAACAGGCTGAGGCCCATTAATCTTGGCATTTCCAATAGTTGGTCCTAGAGACTACCAAGAAAGTGTTCTTTTAAGTATAATTCTGTTGTGCTTTCAGCATTATTTTCAGAACCCGAGCAGGGTTCTCGCATTAGCATAAGAATCCTGCCTGGTAGTTGAGACATCATGGTGGGGTGTCAGTGCGGGGCTTCTGTCAGCCCTGCCTTTGATTTGTTTACCTCCAGAGTTGGAAAGTGCATATTTGCGTGAGATGGGAAAAGTGTGGATCGTGCTTCAGATTTCATCCTGACACTTTGAAATGACCAGTGTGTTGGTAATTATTTGCCATTTCCATGGCGTTTGGCACGGTAATAGTCATGAGGTCGGTCTCTGCATCCTGAAGCCTATGATGCTTTTTGCAGAGAAACCTCTGCTGAGGCCCAGGTAACTTGCTATTTCCCATAGCTGGCACAGGAGCCTTGGAAGATAGGATTGTTTTCAGTATTCTTTCACCATTTTTTCACCACTGTTTCAAGAACGGGAGCCCTTTTCAACTGTTAGCGAAAGAATCCTTCTTTGGACATGAGATATTTTTCTGGGGTGGCAAGTGCAGGGCCTCTGTCAGTCCTGGGTTTGTTGGACTAGCGCCAGACATGAGAAGTGCGCCTTTGTGGGACAGGTGAATAGTGCGGATCCTGATTCAGTCTAAAGAACCATTTGATTCATCAGCTAGGAATGGCGATTGATTCTCCAGACCAATCGAAGGCTAGGCCAAAGTACCTCCATCTTTCCAAGACGTGTGTGGCCCAACTTTTGAAAGAACCGCTAAGTGGAGAACTATTTGGTATTTTTCCTAAGCACTTTTCACCGTAATTGTCCTAAGGTTGGTCTCTGCATCCTTAAGCATACCAGAGTTTTCACAGACGAAACAGGCTGAGGCCCAGTAATCTTGGCATTTCCAATAGTTGGTCCTAGAGACTACCAAGAAAGTGTTCTTTTAAGTATTATTCTGTTGTGGTTTCAGCATTGTTTTCAGAACCCGAGCAGGGTTCTCGCATTAGAATAAGAATGCTGCCTGGTAGTTGAGATTTCATGGTGGGGTGTAAGTGCGGGGCTTCTGTCAGCCCTGCCTTTGATTTGTTTACCTCCAGAGCTGGAAAGTGCATATTTGCGTGAGATGGGAAAAGTGTGGTTCGTGCTTCAGATTTCATCCTGACACTTTGAAATGACCAGTATGTTGGTAGTTATTTGCCCTTTCCATGGCGTTTGGCACCGTAATAGTCATGAGGTCGGTCTCTGCATCTTGAAGCCTATGATGCTTTTTGCAGAGAAACCTCTGCTGAGGCCCAGGTAACTTGCTATTTCCCATAGCTGGCACAGGAGCCTTGGAAGATAGGATTGTTTTCAGTATTATTTCACCATATTTTCACCACTGTTTCAAGAACGGGAGCCCTTTTCAACCGTTAGCGGAAGAATCCTTCTTTGGAGATGAGATATTTTTTTGGGGTGGCAAGTGCAGGGCCTCTGTCAGTCCTAGGTTTGTTGCACTAGCGCCAGACATGAGAAGTGCGCCTTTGTGGGACAGGTGAATAGTGCGGATCCTGTTTCAGTCTAAAGACTGAAACAGGATCCGCACTTTTCACCGTTTCTTTCAGAATCATTTGATTCATCAGCTAGGAATGGCGATTGCTTCTCCAGACCAATCGAAGGCTAGGCCAAAGTACCTCCATCTTTCCAAGACGTGTGTGGCCCAACTTTTGAAAGAACCGCTAATTGGAGAACTATTTGGTATTATTCCTAAGCAGTTTTCACCGTAATTGTCCTAAGGTTGGTCTCTGCATCCTTAAGCATACCAGAGTTTTCAGAGACGAAACAGGCTGAGGCCCATTAATCTTGGCATTTCCAATAGTTGGTCCTAGAGACTACCAAGAAAGTGTTCTTTTAAGTATTATTCTGTTTTGGTTTCAGCATTATTTTCAGAACCCGAGCAGGGTTCTCGCATTAGCATAAGAATTCTGCCTGGTAGTTGAGATTTCTGGGTGGAGTGTAAGTGCGGGGCTTCGGTCAGCCCTGCCTTTGATTTGTTTACCTCCAGAGTTGGAAAGTGCATAGTTGCGTGAGATGGGAAAAGTGTGGATCTTGCTTCAGATTTCATCCTGACACTTTGAAATGACCAGTGTGTTGGTAATTATTTGCCATTTCCATGGCGTTTGGCACCGTAATAGTCATGAGGTCGGTCTCTGCATCCTGAAGCCTATGATGCTTTTTGCAGAGAAACCTCTGCTGAGGCCCAGGTAACTTGCTATTTCCCATAGCTGGCACAGGAGCCTTGGAAGATAGGATTGTTTTCAGTATTATTTCACCATTTTTTCACCACTGTTTCAAAAACGGGAGCCCTTTTCAACCGTTAGCGGAAGAATCCTTCTTTGGAGATGAGATATTTTTCTGGGGTGGCAAGTGCAGGGCCTCTGTCAGTCCTGGGTTTGTTGGACTAGCGCCGGACATGAGAAGTGCGCCTTTGTGGGACAGGTGAATAGTGCGGATCCTGTTTCAGTCTAAAGACTGAAACAGGATCCGCACTTTTCACCGTTCCTTTCAGAATCATTTGATTCATCAGCTAGGAATGGCGATTGCTTCTCCAGACCAATCGAAGGCTAGGCCAAAGTAACTCGATCTTTCCAAGAGGTGTGTGGCCCAACTTTTGAAAGAACCGCTAAGTGGAGAACTATTTGTTATTTTTCCGAAGCACTTTTCACCGTAATTGTCATAAGGTTGGTCTCTGCATCCTTAAGCATACCAGAGTTTTCACAGACGAAACAGGCTGAGGCCCAGTAATCTTGGCATTTCCAATAGTTGGTCTTAGAGACTACCAGGAAAGTGTTCTTTTAAGTATTATACCTTTGTGGTTTCAGCATTATTTTCAGAACCCGAGCAGGGTTCTCGCATTAGCATAAGAATCCTACCTGGTAGTTGAGATTTCATGGTGGGGTGTAAGTGCGGGGCTTCTGTCAGCCCTGCCTTTGATTTGTTTACCTCCAGAGTTGGAAAGTGCATAGGTGCGTGAGATGGGAAAAGTGTGGATCGTGCTTCAGATTTCATCCTGACAATTTGAAATGACCAGTGTGTTGGTAATTATTTGCCATTTCCATGGCGTTTGGCCCCGTAATAGTCATGAGGTCGGTCTCTGCATCTTGAAGCCTATGATGCTTTTTGCAGAGAAACCTCTGCTGAGGCCCAGGTAACTTGCTATTTCCCATAGCTGGCACAGGAGCCTTGGAAGATAGAATTGTTTTCAGTATTATTTCACCATTTTTTCACCACTGTTTCAAGAACGGGAGCCCTTTTCAACCGTTAGCGGAAGAATCCTTCTTTGGAGATGAGATATTTTTCTGGGGTGGCAAGTGTAGGGCCTCTGTCAGTCCTGGGTTTGTTGGACTAGCGCCAGACATGAGAAGTGCGCCTTTGTGGACAGGTGAATAGTGCGGATAATGTTTCAGTCTAAAGACTGAAACAGGATCCGCACTTTTCACCGTTCCTTTCAGAATCACTTGATTCATCAGCTAGGAATGGCGATTGCTTCTCCAGACCAATCGAAGGCTAGGCCAAAGTAACTCGATCTTCCAAGAGGTGTGTGGCCCAACTTTTGAAAGAACCGCTAAGTGGAGAACTATTTGGTATTTTTCCTAAGCACTTTTCACCGTAATTGTCCTAAGGTTGGTCTCTGCATCCTTAAGCATACCAGAGTTTTCACAGACGAAACAGGCTGAGGCCCATTAATCTTGGCATTTCCAATAGTTGGTCCTAGAGACTACCAAGAAAGTGTTCTTTTAAGTATTATTCTGTTGTGGTTTCAGCATTATTTTCAGAACCCGAGCAGGGTTCTCGCATTAGCATAAGAATCCTGCCTGGTAGTTGAGATTTCTGGGTGGGGTGTAAGTGCGGGGCTTCTGTCAGCCCTGCCTTTGATTTGTTTACCTCCAGAGTTGGAAAGTGCATAGTTGCGTGAGATGGGAAAAGTGTGGATCGTGCTTCAGATTTCATCCAGACACTTTGAAATGACCAGTGTGTTGGTAATTATTTGCCATTTCCATGGCGTTTGGCCCCGTAATAGTCATGAGGTCGGTCTCTGCATCCTGAAGCCTATGATGCTTTTTGCAGAGAAACCTCTGCTGAGGCCCAGGTAACTTGCTATTTCCCATAGCTGGCACAGGAGCCTTGGAAGATAGGATTGTTTTCAGTATTATTTCATCATTTTTTCGCCACTGATTCAAGAACGGGAGCCCTTTTCAACCGTTAGCGGAAGAATCCTTCTTTGGAGTCGGGATATTTTTCTGGGGTGGCAAGTGCAGGGCCTCTGTCAGTCCTGGGTTTGTTGGACTAGCGCCAGACATGAGAAGTGCGCCTTTGTGGGACAGGTGAATGGTGCGGATCCTGTTTCAGTCTAAAGACTGAAACAGCATCCGCACTTTTCACCGTTCCTTTCAGAATCATTTGATTCATCAGCTAGGAATGGCGATTGCTTCTCCAGACCAATCGAAGGCTAGGCCGAAGTAACTCGATCTTTCCAAGAGGTGTGTGGCCCAACTTTTGAAAGAACCGCTAAGTGGAGAACTATTTGGTATTTTTCCTAAGCACTTTTCACCGTAATTGTCCTAAGGTTGGTCTCTGCATCCTTAAGCATACCAGAGTTTTCACAGACGAAACAGGCTGAGCCCCATTAATCTTGGCATTTCGAAAAATTGGTCCTAGAGACTACCAAGAAAGTGTTCTTTTAAGTATTATTCTGTTGTGGTTTCAGCATTATTTTCAGAACCCGAGCAGGGTTCTCGCATTAGCATAAGAATCCTACCTGGTAGTTGAGATTTCTGGGTGGGGTATAAGTTGGGGGATTCTGTCAGCCCTGCCTTTGATTTGTTTACCTCCAGAGTTGGAAAGTGCATAATTGCGTGAGATGGGAAAAGTGTGGATCGTGCTTCAGATTTCATACTGACATTTGAAATGATCAGTGTGTTGGTAATTTTTTGCCATTTCCATGGCGTTTGGCACCGTAATAGTCATGAGGTCGGTCTCTGCATCCTGAAGCCTATGATGCTTTTTGCAGAGAAACCTCTGCTGAGGCCCAGGTAACTTGCTATTTCCCATAGCTGGCACAGGAACCTTGAAAGATAGGATTGTTTTCAGTATTATTTCACCATTTTTTCACCACTGTTTCAAGAACGGGAGCCCTTTTCAACCGCTAGCGGAAGAATACTTCTTTGGAGATGAGATATTTTTCTGGGGTGGCAAGTGCAGGGCCTCTGTCAGTCCTGGGTTTGTTGGACTAGCGCCAGACATGAGAAGTGCGCCTTTGTGGGACAGGTGAATAGTGCGGATCCTGTTTCAGTCTAAAGACTGAAACAGG
The DNA here is from genome assembly GCF_020740605.2 of Lemur catta. Taxonomy (NCBI): domain Eukaryota; kingdom Metazoa; phylum Chordata; class Mammalia; order Primates; family Lemuridae; genus Lemur; species Lemur catta. The sequence continues at coordinate 81,183,599 of NC_059132.1, read as the reverse complement.
ATCCGCACTTTTCACCGTTCCTTTCAGAACCATTTGATTCATCAGCTAGGAATGGCGATTGCTTCTCCAGACCAATCGAAGGCTAGGCCAAAGTACCTCGATCTTTCCAAGAGGTGTGTGGCCCAACTTTTGAAAGAACCGCTAAGTGGAGAACTATTTGGTATTTTTCCTAAGCACTTTTCACCGTAATTGTCCTAAGGTTGGTCTCTGCATCCTTAAGCATACGAGGGTTTTCACAGATGAAACAGGTTGAGGCCCATTAATCTTGGCATTTCCAATAGTTGGTCCTAGAGACTACCAAGAAAGTGTTTTTTTAAGTATAATTCTGTTGTGCTTTCAGCATTATTTTCAGAACCCGAGCAGGGTTCTCGCATTAGCATAAGAATCCTGCCTGGTAGTTGAGATTTCATGGTGGGGTGTAAGTGCGGGGCTTCTGTCAGCCCTGCCCTTGATTTGTTTACCTCCAGAGTTGGAAAGTGCATATTTGCGTGAGATGGGAAAAGTGTGGATCGTGCTTCAGATTTCATCCTGACACTTTGAAATGACCAGTGTGTTGGTAATTATTTGCCATTTCCATGGCGTTTGGCACCGTAATAGTCATGAGGTCGGTCTCTGCATCCTGAAGCCTATGATGCTTTTTGCAGAGAAACCTCTGCTGAGGCCCAGGTAACTTGCTATTTCCCATAGCTGGCACAGGAGCCTTGGAAGATAGGATTGTTTTCAGTATTATTTCACCATTTTTTCTCCACTGTTTGAAGAACGGGAGCCCTTTTCAACCGTTAGCGGAAGAATCCTTCTTTGGAGATGAGATATTTTTCTGGGGTGGCAAGTGCAGGGCCTCTGTCAGTCCTGGGTTTGTTGGACTAGCGCCAGACATGAGAAGTGCGCCTTTGTGGGACAGGTGTATAGTGCGGATCCTGTTTCAGTCTAAAGACTGAAACAGGATCCGCACTTTTCACCGTTCCTTTCAGAATAATTTGATTCATCAGCTAGGAATGGCGATTGCTTCTCCAGACCAATCGAAGGCTAGGCCAAAGTAACTCGATCTTTCCAAGAGGTGTGTGGCCCAACTTTTGAAAGAACCGCTAAGTGGAGAACTATTTGGTATTTTTCCTAAGCACTTTTCACCGTAATTGTAATAAGGTTGGTCTCTGCATCCTTAAGCATACCAGAGTTTTCACAGACGAAACAGGCTGAGGCCCATTAATCTTGGCATTTCCAATAGTTGGTCCTAGAGACTACCAAGAAAGTGTTCTTTTAAGTATTATTCCGTTGTGGTTTCAGCATTATTTTCAGAACCCGAGCAGGGTTCTCGCATTAGCATAAGAATCCTGCCTGGTAGTTGAGATTTCATGGTGGGGTGTAAGTGCGGGGCTTCTGTCAGCCCTGCCTTTGATTTGTTTACCTCCAGAGTTGGAAAGTGCATATTTGCGTGAGATGGGAAAAGTGTGGATCGTGCTTCAGATTTCATCCTGACACTTTGAAATGACCAGTGTGTTGGTAATTATTTGCCATTTCCATGGCGTTTGGCACCGTAATAGTCATGAGGTCGGTCTCTGCATCCTGAAGCCTATGATGCTTTTTGCAGAGAAACCTCTGCTGAGGCCCAGGTAACTTGCTACTTCCCATAGCTGGCACAGGAGCCTTGGAAGGTAGGATTGTTTTCAGTATGATTTCACCATTTTTTCACCACTGTTTCAAGAACGGGAGCCCTTTTCAACCGTTAGCGGAAGAATCCTTCTTTGGAGATTAGATGTTTTTCTGGGGTGGCAAGTGCAGGGCCTCTGTCAGTCTTGGGTTTGTTGGACTAGCGCCAGACATGAGAAGTGCGCCTTTGTGGGACAGGTGAATAGTGCGGATCCTGTTTCAGTCTAAAGACTGAAACAGGATCCGCACTTTTCACCGTTCCTTTCAGAATCATTTGATTCATCAGCTAGGAATGGCGATTGCTTCTCCAGACCAATCGAAGGCTAGGCCAAAGTACCTCGATCTTTCCAAGAGGTGTGTGGCCCAACTTTTGAAAGAACCGCTAAGTGGAGAACTATTTGGTATTTTTCCTAAGCACTTTTCACCGTAATTGTCCTAAGGTTGGTCTCTGCATCCTTAAGCATACCAGAGTTTTCACAGACGAAACAGGCTGAGACCCATTAATCTTGGCATTTCCAATAGTTGGTCCTAGAGACTACCAAGAAAGTGTTTTTTTAAGTATTATTCCATTGTGGTTTCAGCATTATTTTCAGAACCCGAGCAGGGTTCTCGCATTAGCATAAGAATCCTGCCTGGTAGTTGAGATTTCTGGGTGGGGTGTAAGTGCGGGGCTTCTGTCAGCCCTGCCTTTGATTTGTTTACCTCCAGAGTTGGAAAGTGCTTATTTGCGTAAGATGGGAAAAGTGTGGATCCTGCTTCAGATTTCATCCAGACACTTTGAAATGACCAGTGTGTTGGTAATTATTTGCCATTTCCATGGCGTTTGGCACCGTAATAGTCATGAGGTCGGTCTCTGCATCCTGAGGTCTATGATGCTTTTTGCAGAGAAACCTCTGCTGAGGCCCAGGTAACTTGCTATTTCCCCTAGCTGGCACAGGAGCCTTGGAAGATAGGATTGTTTTCAGTATTATTTCACCATTTTTTCACCACTGTTTCAAGAACGGGAGCCCTTTTAAACCGTTAGCGGAAGAATCCTTCTTTGGAGATGAGATATTTTTCTGGGGTGGCAAGTGCATGGCCTCTGTCAGTCCTGGGTTTGTTGGACTAGCGCCAGACATGAGAAGTGCGCCTTTGTGGGACAGGTGAATAGTGCGGATCCTGTTTCAGTCTAAAGACTGAAACAGGATCCGCACTTTTCACCGTTCCTTTCAGAATCATTTGATTCATCAGCTAGGAATGCCGATTGCTTCTCCAGACCAATCGAAGGCTAGGCCAAGGTAACTCGATCTTTCCAAGAGGTGTGTGGCCCAACTTTTGAAAGAACTGCTAAGTGGAGAACTATTTGGTATTTTTGGTAAGCACTTTTCACCGTAATTGTCCTAAGGTTGGTCTCTGCATCCTTAAGCATACGAGGGTTTTCACAGATGAAACAGGCTGAGGCCCATTAATCTTGGCATTTCCAATAGTTGGTGCTACAGACTACCAAGAAAGTGTTCTTTTAAGTATAATTCTATTGTGGTTCAGCATTATTTTCAGAACCCAAGCAGGCTTCTCGCATTAGCATAAGAATCCTGCCTGGTAGTTGAGATATCATGGTGGGGTGTAAGTGCGGTTCTTCTGTCAGCCCTGCCTTTGATTTGTTTACCTCCAGAGTTGGAAAGTGCATATTTGCGTGAGATGGGAAAAGTGTGGATCGTGCTTCAGATTTCATCCTGACACTTTGAAATGACCATTGTGTTGGTAATTATTTGCCATTTCCATGGCGTTTGGCACCGTAATAGTCATGAGGTCGGTCTCTGCATCCTGAAGCGTATGATGCTTTTTGCAGAGAAACCTCGGCTGAGGCCCAGGTAACTTGCTATTTCCCATAGCTGGCACAGGAGCCTTGGAAGATAGGATTGTTTTCAGTATTATTTCACCATTTTTTCACCACTGTTTCAAGAACGGGAGCCCTTTTCAACCGTTAGCGGAAGAATCCTTCTTTGGAGATGAGATATTTTTCTGGGGTGGCAAGTGCAGGGCCTCTGTCAGTCCTGGGTTTGTTGGACTAGCACCAGACAGGAGAAGTGGACCTTTGTGGGACAGGTGAATAGTGCGGATCCTGTTTCAGTCTAAAGACTGAAACAGGATCCGCACTTTTCACCGTTCCTTTCAGAATCATTTGATTCATCAGCTAGGAATGGCGATTACGTCTCCAGTCCAATCGAAGGCTAGGCCAAAGTAACTCGATCTTTCCAAGAGGTGTGTGGCCCAACTTTTGAAAGAACCGCTAAGTGGAGAACTATTTGGTATTTTTCCTAAGCACTTTTCACCGTAATTGTCCTAAGGTTGGTCTCTGCATCCTTAAGCATACCAGAGTTTTCACAGACGAAACAGGCTGAGGCCCATTAATCTTGGCATTTCCAATAGTTGGTCCTAGAGACTACCAAGAAAGTGTTCTTTTAAGTATTATTCTGTTGTGGTTTCAGCATTATTTTCAGAACCCGAGCAGGGTTCTCGCATTAGCATAAGAATCCTGCCTGGTAGTTGAGATTTCATGGTGGGGTGTAAGTGCGGGGCTTCTGTCAGCCCTGCCTTTGATTTCTTTACCTCCAGAGTTGGAAAGTGCATATTTGTGTGAGATGGGAAAAGTGTGGATCGTGCTTCTGATTTCATCGAGACACTTTGAAATGACCAGTGTGTTGGTAATTATTTGCCATTTCCATGGCGTTTGGCCCCGTAATAGTCATGAGGTCGGTCTCTGCATCCTGAAGCCTATGATGCTTTTTGCTGAGAAACCTCTGCTGAGGCCCAGGTAACTTGCTATTTCCCATAGCTGGCACAGGAGCCTTGAAAGATAGGATTGTTTTCAGTATTATTTCACCATTTTTTCACCACTGTTTCAAGAACGGGAGCCCTTTTCAACCGCTAGCGGAAGAATCCTTCTTTGGAGATGAGATATTTTTCTGGGGTGGCAAGTGCAGGGCCTCTGTCAGTCCTGGGTTTGTTGGACTAGCACCAGACATGAGAAGTGCGCCTTTGTGGGACAGGTGAATAGTGCGGATCCTGTTTCAGTCTGAAACAGGATCCGCACTTTTCACCGTTCCTTTCAGAATCATTTGATTCATCAGCTAGGAATGGCGATTGCTTCTCCAGTCCAATCGAAGGCTAGGCCAAAGTAACTCGATCTTTCCAAGAGGTGTGTGGCCCAACTTTTGAAAGAAGCGCTAAGTGGAGAACTATTTGGTATTTTTCCTAAGCACTTTTCACCGTAATTGTCCTAAGGTTGGTCTCTGCATCCTTAAGCATACGAGGGTTTTCACAGACGAAACAGGCTGAGGCCCATTAATTTTGGCATTTCCAATAGTTGGTCCTAGAGACTACCAAGAAAGTGTTCTTTTAAGTATTATTCCGTTGTGGTTTCAGCATTATTTTCAGAACCCGAGCAGGGTTCTCGCATTAGCATAAGAATCCTGCCTGGTAGTTGAGATTTCATGGTGGGGTGTAAGTGCGGGGCTTCTGTCAGCCCTGCCTTTGATTTGTTTACCTCCAGAGTTGGAAAGTGCATATTTGCGTAAGATGGGAAAAGTGTGGATCGTGCTTCAGATTTCATCCTGACACTTTGAAATGACCATTGTGTTGGTAATTATTTGCCATTTCCATGGCGTTTGGCACCGTAATAGTCATGAGGTCGGTCTCTGCATCCTGAGGTCTATGATGCTTTTTGCAGAGAAACCTCTGCTGAGGCCCACGTAACTTGCTATTTCCCCTAGCTGGCACGGGAGCCTTGGAAGATAGGATTGTTTTCAGTATTATTTCACCATTTTTTCACCACTGTTTCAAGAACGGGAGCCCTTTTAAACCGTTAGCGGAAGAATCCTTCTTTGGAGATGAGATATTTTTCTGGGGTGGCAAGTGCATGGCCTCTGTCAGTCCTGGGTTTGTTGGACTAGCGCCAGACATGAGAAGTGCGCCTTTGTGGGACAGGTGAATAGTGCGGATCCTGTTTCAGTCTAAAGACTGAAACAGGATCCGCACTTTTCACCGTTCCTTTCAGAATCATTTGATTCATCAGCTAGGAATGCCGATTGCTTCTCCAGACCAATCGAAGGCTAGGCCAAGGTAACTCGATCTTTCCAAGAGGTGTGTGGCCCAACTTTTGAAAGAACTGCTAAGTGGAGAACTATTTGGTATTTTTGGTAAGCACTTTTCACCGTAATTGTCCTAAGGTTGGTCTCTGCATCCTTAAGCATACGAGGGTTTTCACAGATGAAACAGGTTGAGGCCCATTAATCTTGGCATTTCCAATAGTTGGTCCTAGAGACTACCAAGAAAGTGTTTTTTTAAGTATAATTCTGTTGTGCTTTCAGCATTATTTTCAGAACCCGAGCAGGGTTCTCGCATTAGCATAAGAATCCTGCCTGGTAGTTGAGATTTCATGGTGGGGTGTAACTGCGGGGCTTCTGTCAGCCCTGCCCTTGATTTGTTTACCTCCAGAGTTGGAAAGTGCATATTTGCGTGAGATGGGAAAAGTGTGGATCGTGCTTCAGATTTCATCCTGACACTTTGAAATGACCAGTGTGTTGGTAATTATTTGCCATTTCCATGGCGTTTGGCACCGTAATAGTCATGAGGTCGGTCTCTGCATCCTGAAGCCTATGATGCATTTTGCAGAGAAACCTCTGCTGAGGCCCAGGTAACTTGCTGTTTCCCATAGCTGGCACAGGAACTTTGAAAGATAGGATTGTTTTCAGTATTATTTCACCATTTTTTCACCACTGTTTCAAGAACGGGAGCCCTTTTCAACCGCTAGCGGAAGAATCCTTCTTTGGAGATGAGATATTTTTCTGGGGTGGCAAGTGCAGGGCCTCTGTCAGTCCTGGGTTTGTTGGACTAGCGCCAGACATGAGAAGTGCGCCTTTGTGGGACAGGTGAATAGTGCGGATCCTGTTTCAGTCTAAACACTGAAACAGGATCCGCACTTTTCACCGTTCCTTTCAGAATCATTTGATTCATCAGCTAGGAATGGCGATTGCTTCTCCAGACCAATCGAAGGCTACGCCAAAGTAATTCGATCTTTCCAAGAGGTGTGTGGCCCAACTTTTGAAAGAACCGCTAAGTGGAGAACTATTTGGTATTTTTCCTAAGCACTTTTCACCGTAATTGTCCTAAGGTTGGTCTCTGTATCCTTAAGCATACCAGAGTTTTCACAGACGAAACAGGCTGAGGCCCATTAATCTTGGCATTTCCAATAGTTGGTGCTACAGACTACCAAGAAAGTGTTTTTTTAAGTATTATTCCGTTGTGGTTTCAGCATTATTTTCAGAACCCGAGCAGGGTTCTCGCATTAGCATAAGAATCCTGCCTGGTAGTTGAGATTTCATGGTGGGGTGTAAGTGCGGGGCTTCTGTCAGCCCTGCCTTTGATTTGTTTACCTCCAGAGTTGGAAAGTGCATATTTGCGTGAGATGGGAAAAGTGTGGATCGTGCTTCTGATTTCATCCTGACACTTTGAAATGACCAGTGTGTTGGTAATTATTTGCCATTTCCATGGCGTTTGGCACCGTAATAGTCATGAGGTCGGTCTATGCATCCTGAAGCCTATGATGCTTTTTGCAGAGAAACCTCTGCTGAGGCCCAGGTAACTTGCTATTTCCCATAGCTGGCACAGGAGCCTTGGAAGATAGGATTGTTTTCAGTATTATTTCACCATTTTTTCTCCACTGTTTGAAGAACGGGAGCCCTTTTCAACCGTTAGCGGAAGAATCCTTCTTTGGAGATGAGATATTTTTCTGGGGTGGCAAGTGCAGGGCCTCTGTCAGTCCTGGGTTTGTTGGACTAGCGCCAGACATGAGAAGTGCGCCTTTGTGGGACAGGTGTATAGTGCGGATCCTGTTTCAGTCTAAAGACTGAAACAGGATCCGCACTTTTCACCGTTCCTTTCAGAATAATTTGATTCATCAGCTAGGAATGGCGATTGCTTCTCCAGACCAATCGAAGGCTAGGCCAAAGTAACTCGATCTTTCCAAGAGGTGTGTGGCCCAACTTTTGAAAGAACCGCTAAGTGGAGAACTATTTGGTATTTTTCCTAAGCACTTTTCACCGTAATTGTAATAAGGTTGGTCTCTGCATCCTTAAGCATACCAGAGTTTTCACAGACGAAACAGGCTGAGGCCCATTAATCTTGGCATTTCCAATAGTTGGTCCTAGAGACTACCAAGAAAGTGTTCTTTTAAGTATTATTCCGTTGTGGTTTCAGCATTATTTTCAGAACCCGAGCAGGGTTCTCGCATTAGCATAAGAATCCTGCCTGGTAGTTGAGATTTCATGGTGGGGTGTAAGTGCGGGGCTTCTGTCAGCCCTGCCTTTGATTTGTTTACCTCCAGAGTTGGAAAGTGCATATTTGCGTGAGATGGGAAAAGTGTGGATCGTGCTTCAGATTTCATCCTGACACTTTGAAATGACCAGTGTGTTGGTAATTATTTGCCATTTCCATGGCGTTTGGCACCGTAATAGTCATGAGGTCGGTCTCTGCATCCTGAAGCCTATGATGCTTTTTGCAGAGAAACCTCTGCTGAGGCCCAGGTAACTTGCTACTTCCCATAGCTGGCACAGGAGCCTTGGAAGGTAGGATTGTTTTCAGTATGATTTCACCATTTTTTCACCACTGTTTCAAGAACGGGAGCCCTTTTCAACCGTTAGCGGAAGAATCCTTCTTTGGAGATGAGATGTTTTTCTGGGGTGGCAAGTGCAGGGCCTCTGTCAGTCTTGGGTTTGTTGGACTAGCGCCAGACATGAGAAGTGCGCCTTTGTGGGACAGGTGAATAGTGCGGATCCTGTTTCAGTCTAAAGACTGAAACAGGATCCGCACTTTTCACCGTTCCTTTCAGAATCATTTGATTCATCAGCTAGGAATGGCGATTGCTTCTCCAGACCAATCGAAGGCTAGGCCAAAGTACCTCGATCTTTCCAAGAGGTGTGTGGCCCAACTTTTGAAAAAACCGCTAAGTGGAGAACTATTTGGTATTTTTCCTAAGCACTTTTCACCGTAATTGTCCTAAGGTTGGTCTCTGCATCCTTAAGCATACCAGAGTTTTCACAGACGAAACAGGCTGAGACCCATTAATCTTGGCATTTCCAATAGTTGGTCCTAGAGACTACCAAGAAAGTGTTTTTTTAAGTATTATTCCATTGTGGTTTCAGCATTATTTTCAGAACCCGAGCAGGGTTCTCGCATTAGCATAAGAATCCTGCCTGGTAGTTGAGATTTCTGGGTGGGGTGTAAGTGCGGGGCTTCTGTCAGCCCTGCCTTTGATTTGTTTACCTCCAGAGTTGGAAAGTGCTTATTTGCGTAAGATGGGAAAAGTGTGGATCCTGCTTCAGATTTCATCCAGACACTTTGAAATGACCAGTGTGTTGGTAATTATTTGCCATTTCCATGGCGTTTGGCACCGTAATAGTCATGAGGTCGGTCTCTGCATCCTGAGGTCTATGATGCTTTTTGCAGAGAAACCTCTGCTGAGGCCCAGGTAACTTGCTATTTCCCCTAGCTGGCACAGGAGCCTTGGAAGATAGGATTGTTTTCAGTATTATTTCACCATTTTTTCACCACTGTTTCAAGAACGGGAGCCCTTTTAAACCGTTAGCGGAAGAATCCTTCTTTGGAGATGAGATATTTTTCTGGGGTGGCAAGTGCATGGCCTCTGTCAGTCCTGGGTTTGTTGGACTAGCGCCAGACATGAGAAGTGCGCCTTTGTGGGACAGGTGAATAGTGCGGATCCTGTTTCAGTCTAAAGACTGAAACAGGATCCGCACTTTTCACCGTTCCTTTCAGAATCATTTGATTCATCAGCTAGGAATGCCGATTGCTTCTCCAGACCAATCGAAGGCTAGGCCAAGGTAACTCGATCTTTCCAAGAGGTGTGTGGCCCAACTTTTGAAAGAACTGCTAAGTGGAGAACTATTTGGTATTTTTGGTAAGCACTTTTCACCGTAATTGTCCTAAGGTTGGTCTCTGCATCCTTAAGCATACGAGGGTTTTCACAGATGAAACAGGCTGAGGCCCATTAATCTTGGCATTTCCAATAGTTGGTGCTACAGACTACCAAGAAAGTGTTCTTTTAAGTATAATTCTATTGTGGTTTCAGCATTATTTTCAGAACCCAAGCAGGCTTCTCGCATTAGCATAAGAATCCTGCCTGGTAGTTGAGATATCATGGTGGGGTGTAAGTGCGGTTCTTCTGTCAGCCCTGCCTTTGATTTGTTTACCTCCAGAGTTGGAAAGTGCATATTTGCGTGAGATGGGAAAAGTGTGGATCGTGCTTCAAATTTCATCCTGACACTTTGAAATGACCATTGTGTTGGTAATTATTTGCCATTTCCATGGCGTTTGGCACCGTAATAGTCATGAGGTCGGTCTCTGCATCCTGAAGCCTATGATGCTTTTTGCAGAGAAACCTCGGCTGAGGCCCAGGTAACTTGCTATTTCCCATAGCTGGCACAGGAGCCTTGGAAGATAGGATTGTTTTCAGTATTATTTCACCATTTTTTCACCACTGTTTCAAGAACGGGAGCCCTTTTCAACCGTTAGCGGAAGAATCCTTCTTTGGAGATGAGATATTTTTCTGGGGTGGCAAGTGCAGGGCCTCTGTCAGTCCTGGGTTTGTTGGACTAGCACCAGACAGGAGAAGTGGACCTTTGTGGGACAGGTGAATAGTGCGGATCCTGTTTCAGTCTAAAGACTGAAACAGGATCCGCACTTTTCACCGTTCCTTTCAGAATCATTTGATTCATCAGCTAGGAATGGCGATTGCGTCTCCAGTCCAATCGAAGGCTAGGCCAAAGTAACTCGATCTTTCCAAGAGGTGTGTGGCCCAACTTTTGAAAGAACCGCTAAGTGGAGAACTATTTGGTATTTTTCCTAAGCACTTTTCACCGTAATTGTCCTAAGGTTGGTCTCTGCATCCTTAAGCATACCAGAGTTTTCACAGACGAAACAGGCTGAGGCCCATTAATCTTGGCATTTCCAATAGTTGGTCCTAGAGACTACCAAGAAAGTGTTCTTTTAAGTATTATTCTGTTGTGGTTTCAGCATTATTTTCAGAACCCGAGCAGGGTTCTCGCATTAGCATAAGAATCCTGCCTGGTAGTTGAGATTTCATGGTGGGGTGTAAGTGCGGGGCTTCTGTCAGCCCTGCCTTTGATTTCTTTACCTCCAGAGTTGGAAAGTGCATATTTGTGTGAGATGGGAAAAGTGTGGATCGTGCTTCTGATTTCATCGAGACACTTTGAAATGACCAGTGTGTTGGTAATTATTTGCCATTTCCATGGCGTTTGGCCCCGTAATAGTCATGAGGTCGGTCTCTGCATCCTGAAGCCTATGATGCTTTTTGCTGAGAAACCTCTGCTGAGGCCCAGGTAACTTGCTATTTCCCATAGCTGGCACAGGAGCCTTGAAAGATAGGATTGTTTTCAGTATTATTTCACCATTTTTTCACCACTGTTTCAAGAACGGGAGCCCTTTTCAACCGCTAGCGGAAGAATCCTTCTTTGGAGATGAGATATTTTTCTGGGGTGGCAAGTGCAGGGCCTCTGTCAGTCCTGGGTTTGTTGGACTAGCACCAGACATGAGAAGTGCGCCTTTGTGGGACAGGTGAATAGTGCGGATCCTGTTTCAGTCTGAAACAGGATCCGCACTTTTCACCGTTCCTTTCAGAATCATTTGATTCATCAGCTAGGAATGGCGATTGCTTCTCCAGTCCAATCGAAGGCTAGGCCAAAGTAACTCGATCTTTCCAAGAGGTGTGTGGCCCAACTTTTGAAAGAAGCGCTAAGTGGAGAACTATTTGGTATTTTTCCTAAGCACTTTTCACCGTAATTGTCCTAAGGTTGGTCTCTGCATCCTTAAGCATACGAGGGTTTTCACAGACGAAACAGGCTGAGGCCCATTAATTTTGGCATTTCCAATAGTTGGTCCTAGAGACTACCAAGAAAGTGTTCTTTTAAGTATTATTCCGTTGTGGTTTCAGCATTATTTTCAGAACCCGAGCAGGGTTCTCGCATTAGCATAAGAATCCTGCCTGGTAGTTGAGATTTCATGGTGGGGTGTAAGTGCGGGGCTTCTGTCAGCCCTGCCTTTGATTTGTTTACCTCCAGAGTTGGAAAGTGCATATTTGCGTAAGATGGGAAAAGTGTGGATCGTGCTTCAGATTTCATCCTGACACTTTGAAATGACCAGTGTGTTGGTAATTATTTGCCATTTCCATGGCGTTTGGCACCGTAATAGTCATGAGGTCGGTCTCTGCATCCTGAGGTCTATGATGCTTTTTGCAGAGAAACCTCTGCTGAGGCCCAGGTAACTTGCTATTTCCCCTAGCTGGCACGGGAGCCTTGGAAGATAGGATTGTTTTCAGTATTATTTCACCATTTTTTCACCACTGTTTCAAGAACGGGAGCCCTTTTAAACCGTTAGCGGAAGAATCCTTCTTTGGAGATGAGATATTTTTCTGGGGTGGCAAGTGCATGGCCTCTGTCAGTCCTGGGTTTGTTGGACTAGCGCCAGACATGAGAAGTGCGCCTTTGTGGGACAGGTGAATAGTGCGGATCCTGTTTCAGTCTAAAGACTGAAACAGGATCCGCACTTTTCACCGTTCCTTTCAGAATCATTTGATTCATCAGCTAGGAATGCCGATTGCTTCTCCAGACCAATCGAAGGCTAGGCCAAGGTAACTCGATCTTTCCAAGAGGTGTGTGGCCCAACTTTTGAAAGAACTGCTAAGTGGAGAACTATTTGGTATTTTTGGTAAGCACTTTTCACCGTAATTGTCCTAAGGTTGGTCTCTGCATCCTTAAGCATACGAGGGTTTTCACAGATGAAACAGGCTGAGGCCCATTAATCTTGGCATTTCCAATAGTTGGTGCTACAGACTACCAAGAAAGTGTTCTTTTAAGTATAATTCTATTGTGGTTTCAGCATTATTTTCAGAACCCAAGCAGGATTCTCGCATTAGCATAAGAATCCTGCCTGGTAGTTGAGATATCATGGTGGGGTGTAAGTGCGGGGCTTCTGTCAGCTCTGCCTTTGATTTGTTTACCTCCAGAGTTGGAAAGTGCATATTTGCGTGAGATGGGAAAAGTGTGGATCGTGCTTCAGATTTCATTCAGACACTTTGAAATGACCAGTGTGTTGGTAATTATTTGCCATTTCCATGGCGTTTGGCACCGTAATAGTCATGGGGTCGGTCTCTGCATCCTGAAGCCTATGATGCTTTTTGCAGAGAAACCTCTGCTGAGGCCCAGGTAACTTGCTATTTCCCATAGCTGGCACAGGAGCCTTGGAAGATAGGATTGTTTTCGATTATTATTTCACCATTTTTTCACCACTGTTTCAAGAACGGGAGCCCTTTTCAACCGTTAGCGGAAGAATCCTTCTTTGGAGATGAGATATTTTTCTGGGGTGGCAAGTGCAGGGCCTCTGTCAGTCCTGGGTTTGTTGGACTAGCGCCAGACATGAGAAGTGCGCCTTTGTGGGACAGGTGTATAGTGCGGATCCTGTTTCAGTCTAAAGACTGAAACAGGATCCGCACTTTTCACCGTTCCTTTCAGAATCATTTGATTCATCAGCTAGGAATGGCGATTGCTTCTCCAGACCAATCGAAGGCTAGGCCAAAGTAACTCGATCTTTCCAAGAGGTGTGTGGCCCAACTTTTGAAAGAACCGCTAAGTGGAGAACTATTTGGTATTTTTCCTAAGCACTTTTCACCGTAATTGTAATAAGGTTGGTCTCTGCATCCTTAAGCATACCAGAGTTTTCACAGACGAAACAGGCTGAGGCCCATTAATCTTGGCATTTCCAATAGTTGATCCTAGAGACTACCAAGAATGTGTTCTTTTAAGTATTATTCTGTTGTGGTTTCAGCATTATTTTCAGAACCCGAGCAGGGTTCTCGCATTAGCTTAAGAATCCTGCCTGGTAGTTGAGATTTCATGGTGGGGTGTAAGTGCGGGGCTTCTGTCAGCCCTGCCTTTGATTTGTTTACCTCCAGAGTTGGAAAGTGCATAGTTGCGTGAGATGGGAAAAGTGTGGATCGTGCTTCAGATTTCATCCTGACACTTTGAAATGACCAGTGTGTTGGTAATTATTTGCCATTTCCATGGCGTTTGGCACCGTAATAGTCATGAGGTCGCTCTCTGCATCCTGAAGCCTTTGATGCTTTTTGCAGAGAAACCTCTGCTGAGGCCCAGGTAACTTGCTGTTTCCCATAGCTGGCACAGGAGCCTTGGAAGATAGGATTGTTTTCAGTATTATTTCACCATTTTTTCACCACTGTTTCAAGAACGGGAGCCCTTTTCAACCGTTAGCGGAAGAATCCTTCTTTGGAGATGAGATATTTTTCTGGGGTGGCAAGTGCAGGGCCTCTGTCAGTCCTGGGTTTGTTGGACTAGCGCCAGACATGAGAAGTGCGCCTTTGTGGGACAGGTGAATAGTGCGGATCCTGTTTCACTCTTTAGACTGAAACAGGATCTGTACTTTTCACCGTTCCTTTCAGAATCATTTGATTCATCAGCTAGGAATGGCGATTGCTTCTCCAGACCAATCGAAGGCTAGACCAAAGTAACTCGAACTTTCCAAGAGGTGTGTGGCCCAACTTTTGAAAGAACCGCTAAGTGGAGAACTATTTGGTGTATTTCCTAAGCACTATTCATCGTAATTGTCCTAAGGTTGGTCTCTGCATCCTTAAGCATACCAGAGTTTTCACAGACGAAACAGGCTGAGGCCCAGTAATCTTGGCATTTCCAATAGTTGGTCCTAGAGACTACCAAGAAAGTGTTCTTTTAAGTATTATTCCGTTGTGGTTTCAGCATTATTTTCAGAACCCGAGCAGGGTTCTCGCATTAGCATAAGAATCCTGCCTGGTAGTTGAGATTTCTGGGTGGGGTATCAGTTGGGGGATTCTGTCAGCCCTGCCTTTGATTTGTTTACCTCCAGAGTTGGAAAGTGCATATTTGCGTGAGATGGGAAAAGTGTGGATCGTGTTTCAGATTTCATACTGACACTTTGAAATGACCAGTGTGTTGGTAATTATTTGCCATTTCCATGGCGTTTGGCCCCGTAATAGTCATGAGGTCGGTCTCTGCATCCTGAAGCCTATGATGCTTTTTGCAGAGAAACCTCTGCTGAGGCCCAGGTAACTTGCTATTTCCCATACCTGGCACAGGAGCCTTGGAAGATAGGATTGTTTTCAGTATTATTTCACCATTTTTTCACCACTGTTTCACGAAAGGGTGCCCTTTTCAACCATTAGCGGAAGAATCCTTCTTTGGAGATGAGATATTTTTCTGGGGTGGCAAGTGCAGGGCCTCTGTCAGTCCTGGGTTTGTTGGACTAGCGTCAGACATGAGAAGTGCGCCTTTGTGGGACAGGTGAATAGTGCGGATCCTGTTTCAGTCTAAAGACTGAAACAGGATCCGCACTTTTCACCGTTCCTTTTAGAATCATTTGATTCATCAGCTAGGAATGGCGATTGCTTCACCAGACCAATCGAAGGCTAGGCCAAAGTAACTCGATCTTTCCAAGAGGTGTGTGGCTCAACTTTTGAAAGAACCGCTAAGTGGAGAACTATTTGTTATTTTTCCGAAGCACTTTTCACCGTAATTGTCCTAAGGTTGGTCTCTGCATCCTTAAGCATACGAGAGTTTTCACAGACGAAACAGGCTGAGGCCCATTAATCTTGGCATTTCCAATAGTTGGTCCTAGAGACTACCAAGAAAGTGTTCTTTTAAGTATTATTCCGTTGTGGTTTCAGCATTATTTTCAGTACCCGAGCAGGGTTCTCGCATTAGCATAAGAATCCTGCCTGGTGGTTGAGATTTCATGGTGGGGTGTAAGTGCGGGGCTTCTGTCAGCCCTGCCTTTGATTTGTTTACCTCCAGAGTTGGAAAGTGCATATTTGCGTGAGATGGGAAAAGTGTGGATCGTGCTTCAGATTTCATCCTGACACTTTGAAATGACCAGTGTGTTGGTAATTATTTGCCATTTCCATGGCGTTTGGCACCGTAATAGTCATGAGGTCGGTCTCTGCATCTTGAAGCCTATGATGCTTTTTGCAGAGAAACCTCTGCTGAGGCCCAGGTAACTTGCTATTTCCCATAGCTGGCACAGGAGCCTTGGAAGATAGGATTGTTTTCAGTATTATTTCACCATATTTTCACCACTGTTTCAAGAACGGGAGCCCTTTTCAACCGTTATCGGAAGAATCCTTTGGAGATGAGATATTTTTCTGGGTGGCAAGTGCAGGGCCTCTGTCAGTCCTGGGTTTGTTGGACTAGCGCCAGACATGAGAAGTGCTCCTTTGTGGGACAGGTGAATAATGCGGATCCTGTTTCAGTCTTTAGACTGAAATAGGATCCGTACTTTTCACCTTTCCTTTCAGAATCATTTGATTCATCAGCTAGGAATGGCGATTGCTTCTCCAGACCAATCGAAGGCTAGACCAAAGTAACTCGATCTTTCCAAGAGGTGTGTGGCCCAACTTTTGAAAGAACCGCTAAGTGGAGAACTATTTGGTGTATTTCCTAAGCACTTTTCATCGTAATTGTCCTAAGGTTGGTCTCTGCATCCTTAAGCATACCAGAGTTTTCACAGACGAAACAGGCTGAGGCCCAGTAATCTTGGCATTTCCAATAGTTGGTCCTAGAGACTACCAAGAAAGTGTTGTTTTAAGTATTATTCCGTTGTGGTTTCAGCATTATTTTCAGAACCCGAGCAGGGTTCTCGCATTAGCATAAGAATCCTGCCTGGTAGTTGAGATTTCTGGGTGGGGTATAAGTTGGGGGATTCTGTCAGCCCTGCCTTTGATTTGTTTACCTCCAGAGTTGGAAAGTGCATAATTGCGTGAGATGGGAAAAGTGTGGATCGTGCTTCAGATTTGATACTGACATTTGAAATGATCAGTGTGTTGGTAATTATTTGCCATTTGCATGGGGTTTCGCACCGTAATAGTCATGAGGTCGGTTTCTGCATCCTGAAGCCTATGATGCTTTTTGCAGAGAAACCTCTGCTGAGGCCCAGGTAACTTGCTATTTCCCATAGCTGGCACAGGAGCCTTGGAAGATAGGATTGTTTTCAGTATTATTTCACCATTTTTTCACCACTGTTTCAAGAACGGGAGCCCTTTGCAACCGTTAGCGGAAGAATCCTTCTTTGGAGATGAGATGCTTTTCTGGGGTGGCAAGTGCAGGGCCTCTGTCAGTCCTGGGTTTGTTGGACTAGCGCCAGACATGAGAAGTGCGCCTTTGTGGGACAGGTGAATAGTGCGGATCCTGGTTCAGTCTAAAGACTGAAACAGGATCCGCACTTTTCACCGTTCCTTTCAGAATCATTTGATTCATCAGCTAGGAATGGCGATTGCATCTCCAGACCAATCGAAGGCTAGGCCAAAGTAACTCGATCTTTCCAAGAGGTGTGTGGCCCAACTTTTGAAAGAACCGCTAAGTTGAGAACTATTTGGTATTTTTTCGAAGCACTTTTCACCGTAATTGTCATAAGGTTGGTCTCTGCATCCTTAAGCATACCAGAGTTTTCACAGACGAAACAGGCTGAGGCCCATTAATCTTGGCATTTCCAATACTTGGTCCTAGAGACTACCAAGAAAGTGTTCTTTTAAGTATTATTCCGTTGTGGTTTCAGCATTATTTTCAGAACACGAGCAGGGTTCTCGCATTAGCACAAGAATCCTGCCTGGGAGTTGAGATTTCTGGGTGGGGTGTAAGTGCGGGGCTTCTGTCAGCATGCCTTTGATTTGTTTACCTCCAGAGTTGGAAAGTGCATAGTTGCGTGAGATGGGAAATGTGTGGATCGTGCTTCAGATTTCATCCTGACACTTTGAAATGACCAGTGTGTTGGTAATTATTTGCCATTTGCATGGCGTTTGGCACCGTAATAGTCATGAGGTCGGTCTCTGCATCCTGAAGCCTATGATGCTTTTTGCAGAGAAACCTCTGCTGAGGCCCAGGTAACTTGCTATTTCCCATAGCTGGCACAGGAGCCTTGGAAGATAGGATTGTTTTCAGTATTATTTCACCATTTTTTCACCACTGTTTCAAGAACGGGAGACCTTTTCAACTGGTAGCGGAAGAATCCTTCTTTGGAGATGAGATATTTTTCTGGGGTGACAAGTGCAGGGCATCTGTCAGTCCTGGGTTTGTTGGACTAGCGCCAGACATGAGAAGTGCGCCTTTGTGGGACAGGTGAATATTGCGGATCCTGTTTCTGTCTAAAGACTGAAACAGGATCCGCACTTTTCACCGTTCCTTTCAGAATCATTTGATTCGTCAGCTAGGAATGGCGATTGCTTCACCAGACCAATCGAAGGCTAGGCCAAAGTAACTCGATCTTTCCAAGAGGTGTGTGGCCCAACGTTTGAAAGAACCGCTAAGTGGAGAACTATTTGTTATTTTTCCGAAGCACTTTTCACCGTAATTGTCCTAAGGTTGGTCTCTGCATCCTTAAGCATACCAGAGTTTTCACAGACGAACCAGGCTGAGGCCCATTAATCTTGGCATTTCCAATAATTGGTTAGAGACTACCAAGAAAGTGTTTTTTTAAGTATTATTCCATTGTGGCTTCAGCATTATTTTCAGAACCAGAGCAGGGTTCTCGCATTAGCATAAGAATCCTGCCTGGTAGTTGAGATTTCTGGGTGGGGTGTAAGTGCGGGACTTCTGTCAGCCCTGCCTTTGATTTGTTTACCTCCAGAGTTGGAAAGTGCATAGTTGCGTGAGATGGGAAAAGTGTGGATCGTGCTTCAGATTTCATCCAGACACTTTGAAATGACCAGTGTGTTGGTAATTATTTGCCATTTCCATGGCGTTTGGCACCGTAATAGTCATGAGGTCGGTCTCTGCATCCTGAAGCCTATGATGCTTTTTGCAGAGAAACCTCTGCTGAGGCCCAGGTAACTTGCTGTTTCCCATAGCTGGCACAGGAGCCTTGGAAGATAGGATTGTTTTCAGTATTATTTCACCATTTTTTCACCACTGTTTCAAGAACGGGAGCCCTTTTCAACCGTTAGCGGAAGAATCCTTCTTTGGAGATGAGATATTTTTCTGGGGTGGCAAGTGCAGGGCCTCTGTCAGTCCTGGGTTTGTTGGACTAGCGCCAGACATGAGAAGTGCCCCTTTGTGGGACAGGTGAATAGTGCGGATCCTGTTTCAGTCTAAAGACTGAAACAGGATCCGCACTTTTCACCGTTCCTTTCAGAATCATTTGATTCATCAGCTAGGAATGGCGATTGCTTCTCCAGACCAATCGAAGGCTAGGCCAAAGTAACTCGATCTTTCCAAGAGGTGTGTGGCCTAACTTTTGAAAGAACCGCTAAGTGGAGAACTATTTGGTATTTTTCCTAAGCACTTTTCACCGTAATTGTCCTAAGATTGGTCTCTGCATCCTTAAGCATACCAGAGTTTTCAAAGACGAAACAGGCTGAGGCCAATTAATCTTGGCATTTCCAATAGTTGGTCCTAGAGACTACCAAGAAAATGTTCTTTTAAGTATTATTCCATTGTGGTTTCAGCATTATTTTCAGTACCCGAGCAGGGTTCTCGCATTAGCATAAGAATCCTGCCAGGTAGTTGAGATTTCATGGTGGGGTGTAAGTCCGGGGCTTATGTCAGCCCTGCCTTTGATTTGTTTACCTCCAGAGTTGGAAAGTGCATATTTGCGTGAGATGGGAAAAGTGTGGATCGTGCTTCAGATTTCATCCTGACACTTTGAAATGACCAGTGTGTTGGTAATTATTTGCCATTTCCATGGCGTTTGGCACCGTAATAGTCATGAGGTCGGTCTCTGCATCCTGAAGCCTATGATGCTTTTTGCAGAGAAACCTCTGCTGAGGCCCAGGTAACTTGCTATTTCCCATAGCTGGCACAGGAGCCTTGGAAGATAGGATTGTTTTCAGTATTATTTCACCATTTTTTCACCACTGTTTCAAGAACGGGAGCCCTTTTCAACCGTTAGCGGAAGAATCCTTCTTTGGAGATGAGATATTTTTCTGGGGTGGCAAGTGCAGGGCCTCTGTCAGTCCTGGGTTTGTTGCACTAGCGCCAGACATGAGAAGTGCGCTTTTGTGGGACAGGTGAATAGTGCGGATCCTGTTTCAGTCTAAAGACTGAAACAGGATCCGCACTTTTCACCGTTCCTTTCAGAATCATTTGATTCATCAGCTAGGAATGGCGATTGCTTCTCCAGACCAATCGAAGGCTAGACCAAAGTAACTCGATCTTTCCAAGAGGTGTGTGGCCTAACTTTTGAAAGAACCGCTAAGTGGAGAACTATTTGGTATTTTTTCGAAGCACTTTTCACCGTAATTGTCCTAAGGTTGGTCTCTGCATCCTTAAGCATACCAGAGTTTTCACAGACGAAACAGGCTGAGGCCCATTAATCTTGGCATTTCCAACAGTTGGTCCTAGAGACTACCAAGAAAGTGTTCTTTTAAGTATTATTCCGTTGTGGTTTCAGCATTATTTTCAGTACCCGAGCAGGGTTCTCGCATTAGCATAAGAATCCTGCCTGGTAGTTGAGATTTCATGGTGGGGTGTAAGTGCGGGGCTTCTGTAAGCCCTGCCTTTGATTTCTTTACCTCCAGAGTTGGAAAGTGCATATTTGCGTGAGATGGGAAAAGTGTGGATCGTGCTTCAGATTTCATCCAGACACTTTGAAATGACCAGTGTGTTGGTAATTATTTGCCATTTCCATGGCGTTTGGCACCGTAATAGTCATGAGGTCGGTCTCTGCATCCTGAAGCCTGTGATGCTTTTTGCAGAGAAACCTCTGCTGAGGCCCAGGTAACTTGCTATTTCCCATAGCTGGCACAGGAGCCTTGGAAGATAGGATTGTTTTCAGTATTATTTCACCATTTTTTCACCACTGTTTCAAGAACGGGAGCCCTTTTCAACCGTTAGCGGAAGAATCCTTCTTTGGAGATGAGATATTTTTCTGGGGTGGCAAGTGCAGGGCCTCTGTCAGTCCTGGGTTTGTTGGACTAGGGCCAGACATGAGAAGTGCTCCTTTGTGGGACAGGTGAATAGTGCGGATCCTGTTTCAGTCTAAAGACTGAAACAGGATCCGCACTTTTCACCCTTCCTTTCAGAATCATTTGATTCATCAGCTAGCAATGGCGATTGCTTCTCCAGACCAATCGAAGGCTAGGCCAAAGTAACACGATCTTTCCAAGAGGTGTGTGGCCCAACTTTTGAAAGAACCATTAAGTGGAGAACTATTTGGTATTTTTCTGAAGCACTTTTCACCGTAATTGTCCTAAGGTTGGTCTCTGCATCCTTAAGCATACCAGAGTTTTCAAAGATGAAACAGGCTGAGGGCCATTAATCCTGGCATTTCCAATAGTTGGTCCTAGAGACTACCAAGAAAGTGTTCTTTTAAGTATTATTCCGTTGTGGTTTCAGCATTATTTTCAGTACTCGAGCAGGGTTCTCGCATTAGCATAAGAATCCTGCCTGGTAGTTGAGATTTCTGTGTGGGGTGTAAGTGCGGGGCTTCTGTCAGCCCTGCCTTGATTTGTTTACCTCCAGAGTTGGAAAGTGTATATTTGCGTGAGATGGGAAAAGTGTGGATCGTGCTTCAGATTTCATCCTGACACTTTGCAATGACCAGTGAGTTGGTAATTATTTGCCATTTCCATGGCTTTTGGCACCGTAAGGTTCATGAGGTCAGTCTCTGCATCCTGAAGCCTATGATGCTTTTTGCAGAGAAACCTCTGCTGAGGCCCAGGTAACTTGCTATTTCCCATAGCTGGCACAGGAGCCTTGGAAGACAGGATTGTTTTCAGTATTATTTCACCATTTTTCCCCACTGTTTCAAGAACGGGAGCCCTTTTCAACCGTTAGCGGAAGAATCCTTCTTTGGAGATGAGATATTTTTCTGGGGGGGCAAGTGCAGGGCCTCTGTCAGTCCTGGGTTTGTTGGACTAGCGCCAGACATGAGAAGTGCGCCTTTGTGGGACAGGTGAATAGTGGGGATCCTGTTTCAGTCTAAAGACTGAAACAGGATCCGCACTTTTCACCGTTCCTTTCAGAATCATTTGATTCATCAGCTAGGAATGGCGATTGCTTCTCCAGACCAATCGAAGGCTAGGCCAAAGTAACTCGATCTTTCCAAGAGGTGTGTGGCCCAACTTTTGAAAGAACCGCTAAGTGGAGAACTATTTGGTATTTTTCCGAAGCACTTTTCACCGTAATTGTCATAAGGTTGGTCTCTGCATCCTTAAGCATACGAGAGTTTTCACAGACGAAACAGGCTGAGGCCCAGTAATCTTGGCATTTCCAACAGTTGGTCCTAGAGACTACCAAGAAAGTGTTCTTTTAAGTATTATTCCATTGTGGTTTCAGCATTATTTTCAGAACCCGAGCAGGGTTCTCGCATTAGCATAAGATTCCTGCCTGGTAGTTGAGATTTCTGGGTGCGGTGTAAGTGCGTGGCTTCTGTCAGCTCTGCCTTTGATTTGTTTACCTCCAGAGTTGGAAAGTGCATATTGCGTGAGATGGGAAAAGTGTGGATCGTGATTCAGATTTCATCCTGACACTTTGAAATGACCAGTGTGTTGGTAATTATTTGCCATTTCCATGGCGTTTGGCACCGTAATAGTCATGAGGTCGGTCTCTGCATCCTGAAGCCTATGATGCTTTTTGCAGAGAAACCTCTGCTGAGGCCCAGGTAACTTGCTATTTCCCATAGCCGGAACAGGAACCTTGGAAGATAGGATTGTTTTCAGTATTATTTCACCATTTTTTCACCACTGTTTCAAGAACGGGAGCCCTTTTCAACCGGTATCGGAAGAATCCTTCTTTGGAGATGAGATATTTTTCTGGGGTGGCAAGTGCAGGGCCTCTGTCAGTCCTGGGTTTGTTGGACTAGCGCCAGACATGAGAAGTGCGCCTTTGTGGGACAGGTGAATAGTCCGGATCCTGTTTCAGTCTAAAGACTGAAACAGGATCCGCACTTTTCACCGTTCCTTTCAGAATCATTTGATTCATCAGCTAGGAATGGCGATTGCTTCTCCAGACCAATCGAAGGCTAGGCCAAAGTAACTCGATCTTTCCAAGAGGTGTGTGGCCTAACTTTTGAAAGAACCGCTAAGTGGAGAACTATTTGGTATTTTTCCTAAGCACTTTTCACCGTAATTGTCCTAAGATTGGTCTCTGCATCCTTAAGCATACCAGAGTTTTCAAAGACGAAACAGGCTGAGGCCAATTAATCTTGGCATTTCCAATAGTTGGTCCTAGAGACTACCAAGAAAATGTTCTTTTAAGTATTATTCCATTGTGGTTTCAGCATTATTTTCAGTACCCGAGCAGGGTTCTCGCATTAGCATAAGAATCCTGCCAGGTAGTTGAGATTTCATGGTGGGGTGTAAGTCCGGGGCTTATGTCAGCCCTGCCTTTGATTTGTTTACCTCCAGAGTTGGAAAGTGCATATTTGCGTGAGATGGGAAAAGTGTGGATCGTGCTTCAGATTTCATCCTGACACTTTGAAATGACCAGTGTGTTGGTAATTATTTGCCATTTCCATGGCGTTTGGCACCGTAATAGTCATGAGGTCGGTCTCTGCATCCTGAAGCCTATGATGCTTTTTGCAGAGAAACCTCTGCTGAGGCCCAGGTAACTTGCTATTTCCCATAGCTGGCACAGGAGCCTTGGAAGATAGGATTGTTTTCAGTATTATTTCACCATTTTTTCACCACTGTTTCAAGAACGGGAGCCCTTTTCAACCGTTAGCGGAAGAATCCTTCTTTGGAGATGAGATATTTTTCTGGGGTGGCAAGTGCAGGGCCTCTGTCAGTCCTGGGTTTGTTGCACTAGCGCCAGACATGAGAAGTGCGCTTTTGTGGGACAGGTGAATAGTGCGGATCCTGTTTCAGTCTAAAGACTGAAACAGGATCCGCACTTTTCACCGTTCCTTTCAGAATCATTTGATTCATCAGCTAGGAATGGCGATTGCTTCTCCAGACCAATCGAAGGCTAGACCAAAGTAACTCGATCTTTCCAAGAGGTGTGTGGCCTAACTTTTGAAAGAACCGCTAAGTGGAGAACTATTTGGTATTTTTTCGAAGCACTTTTCACCGTAATTGTCCTAAGGTTGGTCTCTGCATCCTTAAGCATACCAGAGTTTTCACAGACGAAACAGGCTGAGGCCCATTAATCTTGGCATTTCCAACAGTTGGTCCTAGAGACTACCAAGAAAGTGTTCTTTTAAGTATTATTCCGTTGTGGTTTCAGCATTATTTTCAGTACCCGAGCAGGGTTCTCGCATTAGCATAAGAATCCTGCCTGGTAGTTGAGATTTCATGGTGGGGTGTAAGTGCGGGGCTTCTGTAAGCCCTGCCTTTGATTTCTTTACCTCCAGAGTTGGAAAGTGCATATTTGCGTGAGATGGGAAAAGTGTGGATCGTGCTTCAGATTTCATCCAGACACTTTGAAATGACCAGTGTGTTGGTAATTATTTGCCATTTCCATGGCGTTTGGCACCGTAATAGTCATGAGGTCGGTCTCTGCATCCTGAAGCCTGTGATGCTTTTTGCAGAGAAACCTCTGCTGAGGCCCAGGTAACTTGCTATTTCCCATAGCTGGCACAGGAGCCTTGGAAGATAGGATTGTTTTCAGTATTATTTCACCATTTTTTCACCACTGTTTCAAGAACGGGAGCCCTTTTCAACCGTTAGCGGAAGAATCCTTCTTTGGAGATGAGATATTTTTCTGGGGTGGCAAGTGCAGGGCCTCTGTCAGTCCTGGGTTTGTTGGACTAGGGCCAGACATGAGAAGTGCTCCTTTGTGGGACAGGTGAATAGTGCGGATCCTGTTTCAGTCTAAAGACTGAAACAGGATCCGCACTTTTCACCCTTCCTTTCAGAATCATTTGATTCATCAGCTAGCAATGGCGATTGCTTCTCCAGACCAATCGAAGGCTAGGCCAAAGTAACTCGATCTTTCCAAGAGGTGTGTGGCCCAACTTTTGAAAGAACCATTAAGTGGAGAACTATTTGGTATTTTTCTGAAGCACTTTTCACCGTAATTGTCCTAAGGTTGGTCTCTGCATCCTTAAGCCTACCAGAGTTTTCAAAGATGAAACAGGCTGAGGGCCATTAATCCTGGCATTTCCAATAGTTGGTCCTAGAGACTACCAAGAAAGTGTTCTTTTAAGTATTATTCCGTTGTGGTTTCAGCATTATTTTCAGTACTCGAGCAGGGTTCTCGCATTAGCATAAGAATCCTGCCTGGTAGTTGAGATTTCTGTGTGGGGTGTAAGTGCGGGGCTTCTGTCAGCCCTGCCTTGATTTGTTTACCTCCAGAGTTGGAAAGTGTATATTTGCGTGAGATGGGAAAAGTGTGGATCGTGCTTCAGATTTCATCCTGACACTTTGCAATGACCAGTGAGTTGGTAATTATTTGCCATTTCCATGGCTTTTGGCACCGTAAGGTTCATGAGGTCAGTCTCTGCATCCTGAAGCCTATGATGCTTTTTGCAGAGAAACCTCTGCTGAGGCCCAGGTAACTTGCTATTTCCCATAGCTGGCACAGGAGCCTTGGAAGACAGGATTGTTTTCAGTATTATTTCACCATTTTTCCCCACTGTTTCAAGAACGGGAGCCCTTTTCAACCGTTAGCGGAAGAATCCTTCTTTGGAGATGAGATATTTTTCTGGGGGGGCAAGTGCAGGGCCTCTGTCAGTCCTGGGTTTGTTGGACTAGCGCCAGACATGAGAAGTGCGCCTTTGTGGGACAGGTGAATAGTGGGGATCCTGTTTCAGTCTAAAGACTGAAACAGGATCCGCACTTTTCACCGTTCCTTTCAGAATCATTTGATTCATCAGCTAGGAATGGCGATTGCTTCTCCAGACCAATCGAAGGCTAGGCCAAAGTAACTCGATCTTTCCAAGAGGTGTGTGGCCCAACTTTTGAAAGAACCGCTAAGTGGAGAACTATTTGGTATTTTTCCGAAGCACTTTTCACCGTAATTGTCATAAGGTTGGTCTCTGCATCCTTAAGCATACGAGAGTTTTCACAGACGAAACAGGCTGAGGCCCAGTAATCTTGGCATTTCCAACAGTTGGTCCTAGAGACTACCAAGAAAGTGTTCTTTTAAGTATTATTCCATTGTGGTTTCAGCATTATTTTCAGAACCCGAGCAGGGTTCTCGCATTAGCATAAGATTCCTGCCTGGTAGTTGAGATTTCTGGGTGCGGTGTAAGTGCGTGGCTTCTGTCAGCTCTGCCTTTGATTTGTTTACCTCCAGAGTTGGAAAGTGCATATTGCGTGAGATGGGAAAAGTGTGGATCGTGATTCAGATTTCATCCTGACACTTTGAAATGACCAGTGTGTTGGTAATTATTTGCCATTTCCATGGCGTTTGGCACCGTAATAGTCATGAGGTCGGTCTCTGCATCCTGAAGCCTATGATGCTTTTTGCAGAGAAACCTCTGCTGAGGCCCAGGTAACTTGCTATTTCCCATAGCCGGAACAGGAGCCTTGGAAGATAGGATTGTTTTCAGTATTATTTCACCATTTTTTCACCACTGTTTCAAGAACGGGAGCCCTTTTCAACCGGTATCGGAAGAATCCTTCTTTGGAGATGAGATATTTTTCTGGGGTGGCAAGTGCAGGGCCTCTGTCAGTCCTGGGTTTGTTGGACTAGCGCCAGACATGAGAAGTGCGCCTTTGTGGGACAGGTGAATAGTGCGGATCCTGTTTCAGTCTAAACACTGAAACAGGATCCGCACTTTTCACCCTTCCTTTCAGAATCATTTGATTCATCAGCAGGGAATGGCGATTGCTTCTCCAGACCAATCGAAGGCTAGGCCAAAGTAACTCGATCTTTCCAAGAGGTGTGTGGCCCAACTTTTGAAAGAACCGTTAAGTGGAGAACTATTTGGTATTTTTCCGAAGCACTTTTCACCGTAATTGTCCTAAGGTTGGTCTCTGCATCCTTAAGCATACCAGAGTTTTCAAAGATGAAACAGGCTGAGGGC
This sequence comes from Lemur catta, assembly GCF_020740605.2. Lineage (NCBI taxonomy): Eukaryota > Metazoa > Chordata > Mammalia > Primates > Lemuridae > Lemur > Lemur catta. The sequence goes on along the minus strand of NC_059132.1, from coordinate 81,156,938 downwards.
CATTAATCTTGGCATTTCCAATAGTTGGTCCTAGAGACTACCAAGAAAGTGTTCTTTTAAGTATTATTCCGTTGTGGTTTCAGCATTATTTTCAGTACTCGAGCAGGGTTCTCGCATTAGCATAAGAATCCTGCCTGGTAGTTGAGATTTCTGTGTGGGGTGTAAGTGCGGGGCTTCTGTCAGCCCTGCCTTGATTTGTTTACCTCCAGAGTTGGAAAGTGTATATTTGCGTGAGATGGGAAAAGTGTGGATCGTGCTTCATATTTCATCCTGACACTTTGCAATGACCAGTGAGTTGGTAATTATTTGCCATTTCCGTGGCTTTTGGCACCGTAATGTTCATGAGGTCGGTCTCTGCATCCTGAAGCCTATGATGCTTTTTGCAGAGAAACCTCTGCTGAGGCCCAGGTAACTTGCTATTTCCCATAGCTGGCACAGGAGCCTTGGAAGACAGGATTGTTTTCAGTATTATTTCACCTTTTTTCACCACTGTTTCAAGAACGGGAGCCCTTTTCAACCGTTAGCGGAAGAATCCTTCTTTGGAGATGAGATATTTTTCTGGGGGGGCAAGTGCAGGGCCTCTGTCAGTCCTGGGTTTGTTGGACTAGCGCCAGACATGAGAAGTGCGCCTTTGTGGGACAGGTGAATAGTGGGGATCCTGTTTCAGTCTAAAGACTGAAACAGGATCCGCACTTTTCACCGTTCCTTTCAGAATCATTTGATTCATCAGCTAGGAATGGCGATTGCTTCTCCAGACCAATCGAAGGCTAGGCCAAAGTAACTCGATCTTTCCAAGAGGTGTGTCGCCCAACTTTTGAAAGAACTGCTAAGTGGAGAACTATTTGGTATTTTTCCGAAGCACTTTTCACCGTCATTGATATAAGGTTGGTCTCTGCATCCTTAAGCATACCAGAGTTTTCACAGACGAAACAGGCTGAGGCCCAGTAATCTTGGCATTTCCAACAGTTGGTCCTAGAGACTACCAAGAAAGTGTTTTTTTAAGTATTATTCCATTGTGGTTTCAGCATTATTTTCAGAACCCGAGCAGGGTTCTCGCATTAGCATAAGATTCCTGCCTGGTAGTTGAGATTTCTGGGTGCGGTGTAAGTGCGTGGCTTCTGTCAGCTCTGCCTTTGATTTGTTTACCTCCAGAGTTGGAAAGTGCATATTGCGTGAGATGGGAAAAGTGTGGATCGTGATTCAGATTTCATCCTGACACTTTGAAATGACCAGTGTGTTGGTAATTATTTGCCATTTCCATGGCGTTTGCACCGTAATAGTCATGAGGTCGGTCTCTGCATCCTGAAGCCTATGATGCTTTTTGCAGAGAAACCTCTGCTGAGGCCCAGGTAACTTGCTATTTCCCATAGCCGGCACAGGAGCCTTGGAAGATAGGATTGTTTTCAGTATTATTTCACCATTTTTTCACCACTGTTTCAAGAACGGGAGCCCTTTTCAACCGGTAGCGGAAGAATCCTTCTTTGGAGATGAGATATTTTTCTGCGGTGGCAAGTGCAGGGCCTCTGTCAGTCCTGGGTTTGTTGGACTAGCGCCAGACATGAGAAGTGCGCCTTTGTGGGACAGGTGAATAGTCCGGATCCTGTTTCAGTCTAAAGACTGAAACAGGATCCGCACTTTTCACCGTTCCTTTCAGAATCATTTGATTCATCAGCTAGGAATGGCGATTGCTTCTCCAGACCAATCGAAGGCTAGGCCAAAGTAACTCGATCTTTCCAATACGTGTGTGGCCTAACTTTTGAAAGAACCGCTAAGTGGAGAACTATTTGGTATTTTTCCTAAGCACTTTTCACCGTAATTGTCCTAAGATTGGTCTCTGCATCCTTAAGCATACCAGAGTTTTCAAAGACGAAACAGGCTGAGGCCCATTAATCTTGGCATTTCCAATAGTTGGTCCTAGAGACTACCAAGAAAGTGTTCTTTTAAGTATTATCCCATTGTGGTTTCAGCATTATTTTCAGTACCAGAGCAGGGTTCTCGCATTAGCATAAGAATCCTGCCTGGTAGTTGAGATTTCATGGTGGGGTGTAAGTGCGGGGCTTATGTCAGCCCTGCCTTTGATTTGTTTACCTCGAGAGTTGGAAAGTGCATATTTGCGTGAGATGGGAAAAGTGTGGATCGTGCTTCAGATTTCATCCTGACACTTTGAAATGACCAGTGTGTTGGTAATTATTTGCCATTTCCATGGCGTTTGGCACCGTAATAGTCATGAGGTCGGTCTCTGCATCCTGAAGCCTATGATGCTTTTTGCAGAGAAACCTCTGCTGAGGCCCAGGTAACTTGCTATTTCCCATAGGTGGCACAGGAGCCTTGGAAGATAGGATTGTTTTCAGTATTATTTCACCATTTTTTCACCACTGTTTCAAGAACGGGAGCCCTTTTCAACCGTTAGCGGAAGAATCTTTCTTTGGAGATGAGATATTTTTCTGGTGTGGCAAGTGCAGGGCCTCTGTCAGTCCTGGGTTTGTCGCACTAGCACGACACATGAGAAGTGCGCCTTTGTAGGACAGGTGAATAGTGCGGATCCTGTTTCAGTCTAAAGACTGAAACAGGATCCGCACTTTTCACCGTTCCTTTCAGAATCATTTGATTCATCAGCAGGGAATGGCGATTGCTTCTCCAGACCAATCGAAGGCTAGGCTAAAGTAACTCGATCTTTCCAAGAGGTGTATGGCCTAACTTTTGAAAGGACCGCTAAGTGGAGAACTATTTGGTATTTTTCCGAAGCACTTTTCACCGTAATTGTCCTAAGGTTGGTCTCTGCATCCTTAAGCATACCAGAGTTTTCACAGACGAAACAGGCTGAGGCCCATTAATCTTGGCATTTCCAATAGTTGGTCCTAGAGACTACCAAGAAAGTGTTCTTTTAAGTATTATTCCGTTGTGGTTTCAGCATTATTTTCAGTACCGGAGCAGGGTTCTCGCATTAGCATAAGAATCCTCCCTGGTAGTTGAGATTTCTGGGTGGGGTGTAAGTGCAGGGCTTCTGTCAGCACTGCCTTTGATTTGTTTACCTCCAGAGTTGGAAAGTGCATATTTGCGTGAGATGGGAAAAGTGTGGATCGTGCTTGAGATTTCATCCTGACACTTTGAAATGACCAGTGTGTTGGTAATTATTTGCCATTTCCATGGCGTTTGGCCCCGTAATAGTCATGAGGTCGGTCTCTGCATCCTGAAGCCTATGATGCTTTTTGCAGAGAAACCTCTGCTGAGGCCCAGGTAACTTCCTATTTCCCATAGCTGGCACAGGAGCCTTGGAAGATAGGATTGTTTTCAGTATTATTTCACCATTTTTTCACCACTGTTTCAAGAACGGGAGCCCTTTTCAACCGTTAGCGGAAGAATCCTTCTTTGGAGATGAGATATTTTTCTGGGGTGGCAAGTGCAGGGCCTCTGTCAGTCCTGGGTTTGTTGGACTAGGGCCAGACATGAGAAGTGCGCCTTTGTGGGACAGGTGAATAGTGCGGATCCGGTTTCAGTCTAAAGACTGAAACAGGATCCGCACTTTTCACCCTTCCTTTCAGAATCATTTGATTCATCAGCTAGGAATGGCGATTGCTTCTCCAGACCAATCGAAGGCTAGGCCAAAGTAACTCGATCTTTCCAAGAGGTGTGTGGCCCAACTTTTGAAAGAACCGTTAAGTGGAGAACTATTTGTTATTTTTCCTAAGCACTTTTCACCGTAATTGTCCTAAGGTTGGTCTCTGCATCCTTAAGCATACCAGAGTTTTCAAAGATGAAACAGGCTGAGGGCCATTAATCTTGGCATTTCCAATAGTTGGTCCTAGAGACTACCAAGAAAGTGTTCTTTTAAGTATTATTCCGTTGTGGTTTCAGCATTATTTTCAGTACTCGAGCAGGGTTCTCGCATTAGCATAAGAATCCTGCCTGGTAGTTGAGATTTCTGTGTGGGGTATAAGTGCGGGGCTTCTTTCAGCCCTGCATGATTTGTTTACCTCCAGAGTTGGAAAGTGTATATTTGCGTGAGATGGGAAAAGTGTGGATCGTGCTTCAGATTTCATCCTGACACTTTGAAATGACCAGTGTGTTGGTAATTATTTGCCATTTCCATGGCGTTTGGCACCGTAATAGTCATGAGGTCGGTCTCTGCATCCTGAAGCCTATGATGCTTTTTGCAGAGAAACCTCTGCTGAGGCCCAGGTTACTTGCTATTTCCCATAGCCGGCACAGGAGCCTTGGAAGATAGGATTGTTTTCAGTATTATTTCACCATTTTGTCACCACTGTTTCAAGAACGGGAGCCCTTTTCAACTGTTAGCGGAAGAATCCTTCTTTGGAGGTGAGATATTTTTCTGGGGGGGCAAGTGCAGGGCCTCTGTCAGTCCTGGGTTTGTTAGACTAGCGCCAGACATGAGAAGTGCGCCTTTGTGGGACAGGTGAATAGTGGGGATCCTGTTTCAGTCTAAAGACTGAAACAGGATCCGCACTTTTCACCCTTCCTTTCAGAATCATTTGATTCATCAGCTAGGAATGGCAATTGCTTCTCCAGACCAATCGAAGGCTAGGCCAAAGTAACTCGATCTTTCCAAGAGGTGTGTGGCCCAACTTTTGAAAGAACTGCTAAGTGGAGAACTATTTGGTATTTTTCCGAAGCACTTTTCACCGTCATTGATATAAGGTTGGTCTCTGCATCCTTAAGCATACCAGAGTTTTCACAGACGAAACAGGCTGAGGCCCAGTAATCTTGGCATTTCCAACAGTTGGTCCTAGAGACTACCAAGAAAGTGTTTTTTTAAGTATTATTCCACTGTTCTTTCAGCATTAATTTCAGAACCCGAGCAGGGTTCTCGCATTAGCATAAGATTCCTGCCTGGTAGTTGAGATTTCTGGGTGCGGTGTAAGTGCGTGGCTTCTGTCAGCTCTGCCTTTGATTTGTTTATCTCCAGAGTTGGAAAGTGCATATTGCGTGAGATGGGAAAAGTGTGGATCGTGATTCAGATTTCATCCTGACACTTTGAAATGACCAGTGTGTTGGTAATTATTTGCCATTTCCATGGCGTTTGGCACCGTAATAGTCATGAGGTCGGTCTCTGCATCCTGAATCCTATGATGCTTTTTGCAGAAAAACCTCTGCTGAGGCCCAGGTTACTTGCTATTTCCCATAGCCGGCACAGGAGCCTTGGAAGATAGGATTGTTTTCAGTATTATTTCACCATTTTGTCACCACTGTTTCAAGAACGGGAGCCCTTTTCAACTGTTAGCGGAAGAATCCTTCTTTGGAGATGAGATATTTTTCTGGTGTGGCAAGTGCAGGGCCTCTGTCAGTCCTGGGTTTGTTGGACTAGCGCCAGACATGAGAAGTGCGCCTTTGTGGGACAGGTGAATAGTCCGGATCCTGTTTCAGTCTAAAGACTGAAACAGGATCCGCACTTTTCACCGTTCCTTTCAGAATCATTTGATTCATCAGCTAGGAATGGCGATTGCTTCTCCAGACCAATCGAAGGCTAGGCCAAAGTAACTCGATCTTTCCAAGAGGTGTGTGGCCTAACTTTTGAAAGAACCGCTAAGTGGAGAACTATTTGGTATTTTTCCTAAGCACTTTTCACCGTAATTGTCCTAAGATTGGTCTCTGCATCCTTAAGCATACCAGAGTTTTCAAAGACGAAACAGGCTGAGGCCCATTAATCTTGGCATTTCCAATATTTGGTCCTAGAGACTACCAAGAAAGTGTTCTTTTAAGTATTATTCCATTGTGGTTTCAGCATTATTTTCAGTACCCCAGCAGGGTTCTCGCATTAGCATAAGAATCCTGCCTGGTAGTTGAGATTTCATGGTGGGGTGTAAGTGCGGGGCTTATGTCAGCCCTGCCTTTGATTTGTTTTCCTCCAGAGTTGGAAAGTGCATATTTGCGTGAGATGGGAAAAGTGTGGATCGTGCTTCAGATTTCATCCTGACACTTTGAAATGACCAGTGTGTTGGTAATTATTTGCCATTTCCATAGCGTTTGGCACCGTAATAGTCATGAGGTCGGTCTCTGCATCCTGAAGCCTATGATGCTTTTTGCAGAGAAACCTCTGCTGAGGCCCAGGTAACTTGCTATTTCCCATAGCTGGCACAGGAGCCTTAGAAGATAGGATTGTTTTCAGTATTATTTCACCATTTTTTCACCACTGTTTCAAGAACGGGAGCCCTTTTCCACCGTTAGCGGAAGAATCTTTCTTTGGAGATGAGATATTTTTCTGGGGTGGCAAGTGCAGGGCCTCTGTCAGTCCTGGGTTTGTCGCACTAGCGCGACACATGAGAAGTGCGCCTTTGTAGGACAGGTGAATAGTGCGGATCCTGTTTCAGTCTAAAGACTGAAACAGGATCCGCACTTTTCACCCTTCCTTTCAGAATCATTTGATTCATCAGCAGGGAATGGCGATTGCTTCTCCAGACCAATCGAAGGCTAGGCCAAAGTAACTCGATCTTTCCAAGAGGTGTGTGGCCCAACTTTTGAAAGAACCGTTAAGTGGAGAACTATTTGGTATTTTTCCGAAGCACTTTTCACCGTAATTGTTCTAAGGTTGGTCTCTGCATCCTTAAGCATACCAGAGTTTTCGAAGACGAAACAGGCTGAGGCCCATTAATCTTGGCATTTCCAATATTTGGTCCTAGAGACTACCAAGAAAGTGTTCTTATAAGTATTATTCTGTTGTGGTTTCAGCACTATTTTCAGTACCCGAGCAGGGTTCTCGCATTAGCATGAGAATCCTGCCTGGTAGTTGAGATTTCATGGTGGGGTGTAAGTGCGGGGCTTCTGTCAGCCCTGCCTTTGATTTGTTTACCTCCAGAGTTGGAAAGTGCATATTTGCATGAGATGGGAAAAGTGTGGATCGTGCTTCAGATTTCATCCTGACACTTTGCAATGACCAGTGTGTTGGTAATTATTTGCCATTTCCATGGCGTTTGGCACCGTAATAGTCATGAGGTCGGTCTCTGCATCCTGAAGCCTATGATGCTTTTCGCAGAGAAACCTCTGCTGAGGCCCAGGTAACTTGCTATTTCCCATAGCTGGCACAGGAGCCTTGGAAGATAGGATTGTTTTCAGTATTATTTCACCATTTTTTCACCACTGTTTCAAGAACGGGAGCCCTTTTCAACCGGTAGCGGAAGAATCCTTCTTTGGAGATGAGATATTTTTCTGGGGTGGCAAGTGCAGGGCCTCTGTCAGTCCTGGATTTGTTGGACTAGCGCCAGACATGAGAAGTGCGCCTTTGTGGGACAGGTGAATAGTGCAGATCCTGTTTCAGTCTAAAGACTGAAACAGGATCCGCACTTTTCACTGTTCCTTTCAGAATCATTTGATTCATCAGGTAGGAATGGCGATTGCTTCTCCAGACCAGTCGAAGGCTAGGCCAAAATAACTCGATCTTTCCAAGAGGTGTGTGGCCCAACTTTTGAAAGAACCGCTAAGTGGAGAACTATTTGGTATTTTTCCTAAGCAGTTTTCACCGTAATTGTCATAAGGTTGGCCTCTGCATCCTTAAGCATACCAGAGTTTTCAAAGACGAAACAGGATGAGGCCCATTAATCTTGGCATTTCCAATAGTTGGTCCTAGAGACTACCAAGAAAGTGTTTTTTTAAGTATTATTCCATTGTGGTTTCAGCATTATTTTCAGAACCCGAGCAAGGTTCTCGCATTAGCATAAGAATCCTGCCTGGTAGTTGAGATTTCTGTGTGGGGTGTCAGTGCGGGACTTCTGTCAGCCCTGCCTTGATTTGTTTACCTCCAGAGTTGGAAAGTGCATATTTGCGTGAGATGGGAAAAGTGTGGATCGTGCTTCAGATTTCATTCTGATACTTTGCAATGACCAGTGTGTTGGTAATTATTTGCCATTTCCATGGCGTTTGGCACCGTAATAGTCATGAGGTCGCTCTCTGCATCCTGAAGCCTATGATGCTTTTTGCAGAGAAACCTCTGCTGAGGCCCAGGTAACTTGCTATTTCCCATAGCTGGCACAGGAGCCTTGGAAGATAGGATTGTTTTCAGTATTATTTCGCCATTTTTTCACCACTGTTTCAAGAACAGGAGCCCTTTTCAACCGTTAGCGGAAGAATCCATCTTTGGAGATGAGATATTTTTCTGGGGTGGGAAGTGCAGGGGCTCTGTCAGTCCTGGGTTTGTTGGACTAGCGCCAGACATGAGAAGTGCGCCTTTGTGGGACAGGTGAATAGTGCGGATCCTGTTTCAGTCTAAAGACTGAAACAGGATCCGCACTTTTCACCGTTCCTTTCAAAATCATTTGATTCATCACCTTGGAATGGCGATTGCTTCACCAGACCAATCGAAGGCTAGGCCAATGTAACTGGATCTTTCCAAGAGGTGTGTGGCACAACTTTTGATGGAACCGCTAAGTGGAGAAATGTTTGTTATTTTTCCGAAGCACTTTTCACCGTAATTGTCATAAGGTTGGTCTCTGCATCCTTAAGCATACCGGAGTCTTCACAGACGAAACAGGCTGAGGCCCAGTAATCTTGGCATTTCCAAAAGTTGGTCCTAGAGACTACCAAGAAAGTGTTCTTTTAAGTATTATTCCGTTGTGGTTTCAGCATTATTTTCAGAACCCAAGCAGGGTTCTCCCATTAGCATAAGAATCCTGCCTGGTAGTTGAGATTTCTGGGTGGGGTGTAAGTGCGGGGCTTCTGTCAGCCCTGCCTTTGATTTGTTTACCTCGAGAGTTGGAAAGTGCATATTTGCGTGAGATGGGAAAAGTGTGGATCGTGCTTCAGATTTCATCCTGACACTTTGAAATGACCAGTGTGTTGGTAATTATTTGCCATTTCCATCGGGTTTGGAACCGTAATACTCATGAGGTCGGTCTTTGCATCCTGAGGCCTATGATGCTTTTCGCAGAGAAACCTCTGCTGAGGCCCAGGTAACTTGCTATTTCCCATAGCTGGCACAGGAGCCTTGGAAGATAGGATTGTTTTCAGTATTATTTCGCCATTTTTTCACCACTGTTTCAAGAACGGGAGCCCTTTTCAACCGTTAGTGGAAGAATCCTTCTTTGGAGTTGAAATATTTTTCTGGTGTGGCAAGTGCAGGGCCTCTGTCAGTACTGGGTTTGTTGGACTAGCGCCAGACATGAGAAGTGCGCCTTTGTGGGACAGGTGAATAGTGCGGATCCGCACGTTTCACCGTTCCTTTCAGAATCATTTGATTCATCAGCTAGGAATGGCGATTGCTTCTCCAGACCAATCGAAGGCTAGGTCAAAGGAACTCGACCTTTCCAAGAGTAGTGTGGCCCAACTTTTGAAAGAACCGCTAAGTGGAGAACTATTTGGTATTTTCCTGAAGCACTTTTCACCGTAATTTTCATGAGGCTGGTCTCTGCATTCTTAAGCATACGAGAGTTTTCAGAGACGAAACAGGCTGAGGCCCAATAAAATTGGCATTTCCAATAGTTGGGCCTAGAGACTACCAAGAGAGTGTTCTTTTAAGTATTATTCCACTGTGGTTTCAACATTATTTTCAGAACCCGAGCAGGATTCTCGCATTAGCATAAGAATCCTGCCTGATAGTTGAGATTTCTGGGTGGGGTGTAAGTGCGGGGCTTCTGTCAACCCTGCCTTTGATTTGTTTACCTCCAGAGTTGGAAAGTGCATATTTGCGTGAGATGGGAAAAGTGTGGATCGTGCTTCAGATTTCATCCTGACACTTTGAAATGACCAGTGTGTTGGTAATTATTTCCATTTCCATGGCGTTTGGCACCGTAATATTCATGAGGTCGGTCTCTGCATCCTGAAGCCGATGAAGCTTTTTGCAGAGAAACCTCTCCTGAGGCCCAGATAACTTGCTATTTCCCATAGATGGCACAGGAGCTTTAGAAGATAGGATTGTTTTCAGTATTATCTCACAATTTTTTCACCACTCCTTCAAGAACGGGAGCCCTTTTCAACCGTTAGCGGAAGAATCCTTCTTTGGAGATGAGATATTTTTCTGGGGTGGGAATTCCAGGGGCTCTGTCAGTCCTGGGTTTGTTGGACTAGCGCCAGACATGAGAAGTGCGCCTTTGTGGGACAGGTGAATAGTGCGGATCCTGTTTCAGTCTAAAGACTGAAACAGGATCCGCACTTTTCACCGTTGGTTTCAGAATCATTTGATTCATCAGCTACAAATGGTGATTGCTTCTCCAGACCAATCGAAGGCTAGGCCAAAGGAACTCGATCTTTCCAAGAGGTGTGTGGCCCAACTTTTGAAAGAACCGCTAAGTGGAGAACTATTTGTTATTTTTGCGAAGCACTTTTCACAGTAATTGTCATAAGGTTGGTCTCTGCATCCTTAAGCATACCAGAGTCTTCACAGACAAAACAGGCTGGGGCCCAGTAATCTTGGCATTTCCAATAGTTGGACCTAGAGACTACCAAGAAAGTGTTCTTTTAAGTATTATTCCATTGTGGTTTCAGCATTATTTTCAGAACCCCAGCAGGGTTCTGGCATTAGCATAAGAATCCTGCCTGGGAGTTGAGATTTCTGGGTGGGGTGTAAGTGCCTGGCTTCTGTCAGCCCTGCCTTTGATTTGTTTCCCTCCAGAGTTGGAAAGTGCATATTTGCGTGAGATGGGAAAAGTGTGGATCCTGCTTCAGATTTCAATCTGACACTTTGAAATGACCAGTGTGTTGGTAATTATTTGCCATTTCCATGGCGTTTGGCACGGTAATAGTCATGAGGTCGGTCTCTGCATCCTGAAGCCTATGATGCTTTTTGCAGAGAAACCTCTGCTGAGGCCCAGGTAACTTGCTATTTCCCACAGCTGGCACAGGAGCCTTGGAAGATAGGATTGTTTTCAGTATTATTTCACAATTTTTTCACCACTGTTTCAAGAACGGGAGCCCTTTTCAACCGTTAGCGGAAGAATCCTTCTTTGGAGATGAGATATTTTTCTGGGGTGGGAAGTGCAGGGGCTCTGTCAGTCCTGGGTTTGTTGGACTAGCGCCAGACATGAGAAGTGCGCCTTTGTGGGACAGGTGAATAGTGCGGATCCTGTTTCAGTCTAAAGACTGAAACAGGATCCGCACTTTTCACCGTTCCTTTCAAAATCATTTGATTCATCAGCTTGGAATGGCGATTGCTTCACCAGACCAATCGAAGGCTAGACCAATGTAACTGGATCTTTCCAAGAGGTGTGTGGCACAACTTTTGAAGGAACCGCTAAGTGGAGAAATATTTGTTATTTTTCCGAATCACTTTTCACCGTAATTGTCATAAGGCTGGTCTCTGCATCCTTAAGCATACCGGAGTCTTCACAGAGGAAACAGGCTGAGGCCCAGTAATCTTGGCATTTCCAATAGTTGGTCCTAGAGACTACCAAGAAAGTGTTCTTTTAAGTATTATTCCGTTGTGGTTTCAGCATTCTTTTCAGAACCCGAGCAGGGTTCTCCCATTAGCATAAGAATCCTGCCTGGTAGTTGAGATTTCTGGGTGGGCTGTAAGTGCGGGCCTTCTGTCAGCCCGGCCATTGATTTGATTACCTCCAGAGTTTGTAAGTGCATATGTGCGTCAGATGGGAAAAGTATGGATCGTGCTTCAGATTTCATCCTGACACTTTTGAAATCACCACTATGTTGGTAATTGTTTGCCATTTCCATAGCGTTTTGCACCGTAATAGTCAGGAGGTCGGTCTCTGCATCCTGAAGCCTGTGATGCTTTTCGCAGAGAAACCCCTGCTGAGGCCCAGGTAACTTCCTATTTCCCATATCTGGCACCGCAGCCTTGGAAGATAGGATTGTTTTCAGTATGATTTCCCCATCCTTTCACCAGTGTTTGAAGAACGGGAGCCCTTTTCAACCGTTAGCGTAAGAATCCTTCTTGAGAGAAGAGATATTTTTCTGGGGTGGCACGTTCAGGGCCTCTGTGAGTCCTGGGTTTGTTGGACTAGCGCCAGACATGAGAAGTGCGCCTTTGTGGGACAGGTGAATAGTGCGGATCCTGTTTCAGTCTAAAGACTGAAACAGGATCCGCACTTTTCACCGTTCCTTTCAGAATCATTTGATTCATCAGCTTGGAATGGCGATTCCATCTCCAAACCAAACGAAGGCTAGGGCAAAGTAACTCAATCTTTCCAAGAGGTGTGTGGCACAACTTTTGAAAGAACGGCTAGGTGGAGAACTATTTGGTATTGTTCCGTAGCACTTTTCACCGTAATTGTCCTAACGTTGGTCTCTGCATCCTTAAGCGTACGAGAGTTTTCACAGACGAAAGCAGGCTGAGGCCCAGTAAACTTGGCACTTCCAATAGTTGGTCCTAGAGACTACAAGGAAAGTGTTCTTTAAAGTAATATTCCACTGTGGTTTCACCATTGTTTTCAGAACCCGAGCAGGTTTCTAGCCTTAGCATAAGAATCCTGCCTGGTAGTTGAGATTTCTGGGTGCGGTGTTAGTGCCGGGCTTCTGTCAGCCCGGCCATTGATTTGATTACCTCCAGAGTTGGTAAGTGCATATTTGCGTCAGATGGGAAAAGTGTGGATCGTGCTTCAGATTTCATCTTGACACTTTTGAAATCACCACTATGTTGGTAATTGTTTGCCATTTCCATAGCGTTTTGCACCGTAATAGTCATGAGGTCGGTCTCTGCAACCTGAAGCCTGTGATGCTTTTCGCAGAGAAACCCCTGCTGAGGCCCAGGTGACTTCCTATTTCCCATATCTGGCACCGCACCCTTGGAAGATAGGATTGTTTTCAGTATGATTTCACCATCCTTTCACCAGTGTTTGAAGAACGGGAGCCCTTTTCAACCGTTAGCATAAGAATCCTTCTTTAGAGAAGAGATATTTCTCTGGCGTGGCAAGTTCAGGGCCTCTGTCAGTCCTGGGTTTGTTGGACTAGCGCCAGACATGAGAAGTACGCCTTTGTGGGACAGGTGAATAGTGCGGATCCTGATTCAGTCTAAGGACTGAAACAGGATCCGCACTTTTCACCGTTCCTTTCAGAATCATTTGATTCATCAGCTTGGAATGGCGATTCCATCTCCAGACCAAACGAAGGCTAGGGCAAAGTAACTCAATCTTTCCAAGAGGTGTGTGGCAGAAGTTCTGAAAGAACCGCTAGGTGGAGAACAATTTGGTATTGTTCCGTAGCACTTTTCACCGTAATTGTCCTAAGGTTGGTCTCTGCATCCTTAAGCGTACGAGAGTTTTCACAGACGAAAGCAGGCTGAGGCCCAGTAAACTTGGCATTTCCAATAGTTGGTCCTAGAGAGTACAAGGAAAGTGTTCTTTAAAGTAGTATTCCACTGCGGTTTCACCATTGTTTTCAGAACCCGAGCAGGTTTCTAGCCTTAGCATAAGAATCCTGCCTGATAGTTGAGATTTCTGGGTGCGGTGTTAGTGCCGGGCTTCTGTCAGCCCGGCCATTGATTTGTTTACCTCCAGAGTTGGTAAGTGCATATTTGCGTCAGATGGGAAAAGTGTGGATCGTGCTTCAGATTTCATCCTGACACTTTTGAAATCACCACTATGTTGGTAATTGTTTGCCATTTCCATAGCGTTTTGCACCGTAATAGTCATGAGGTCGGTCTCTGCATCCTGAAGCCTGTGATGCTTTTCGCAGAGAAACCCCTGCTGAGGCCCAGGTAACTTCCTATTTCCCATACCTGGCACCGCACCCTTGGAAGATAGGATTGTTTTCAGTATGATTTCCCCATCCTTTCACCAGTGTTTGAAGAACGTGAGCCCTTCTCAACCGTTAGCGTAAGAATCCTTCTTTAGAGAAGAGATATTTCTCTGGGGTTGCAAGTTCAGGGCCTCTGTCAGTCCTGGGTTTGTTGGACTAGCGCCATACATGAGAAGTGCGCCTTTGTGGGACAGGTGAATAGTGCGGATCCTGTTTTAGTCTAAGGACTGAAACAGGATCCGCACTTTTCACCGTTCCTTTCAGAATCATTTGATTCATCAGCTTGGAATGGCGATTCCATCTCCAGACCAATCGAAGGCTAGGGCAAAGTAACTCAATCTTTCCAAGAGGTGTGTGGCACAACTTTTGAAAGAACCGCTAGGTGGAGAACTATTTGGTATTTTTCCATAGCACTCTTCCCCCAGTCGTCCTAAAGTTGGTCTCTGCATCCTTAAGGATACGAGAGTTTTCACAGACTAAAGCAGGCTGAGGACCAGTAAACTTGGCATTTCCAATAGTTGGTCCTAGAGACTACAAAGAAAGTGTTCTTTAAAGTAATATTCCACTGTGGTTTCACCATTGTTTTCAGAACCCGAGCAGGGTTCTAGCATTAGCATAAGAATCCTGCCTGGTAGTTGAGATTTCTGGGTGGGGTGTAAGTGCGGGCCTTCTGTCAGCCCGGCCATTGATTTGTTTACCTCCAGAGTTGGTAAGTGCATATTTGCGTCAGATGGGAAAAGTGTGGATCGTGCTTCAGATTTCATCCTGACACTTTTGAAATCACCACTATGTTGGTAATTGTTTGCCATTTCCATAGCGTTTTGCACCATAATAGTCATGAGGTCGGTCTCTGCATCCTGAAGCCTGTGATGCTTTTCGCAGAGAAACCCCTGCTGAGGCCCAGGTGACTTCCTATTTCCCATATCTGGCACCGCAGCCTTGGAAAATAGGATTGTTTTCAGTATGATTTCCCCATCCTTTCACCAGTGTTTGAAGAACGGGAGCCCTTTTCAACCGTTAGCGTAAGAATCCTTCTTTAGAGAAGAGATATTTCTCTGGGGTTGCAAGTTCAGGGCCTCTGTCAGTCCTGGGTTTGTTGGACTAGCGCCAGACATGAGAAGTGCGCCTTTGTGGGACAGGTGAATAGTGCGGATCCTGTTTCAGTCTAAAGACTGAAACAGGATCCGCACTTTTCACCGTTCCTTTCAGAATCATTTGATTCATCAGCTTGGAATGGCGATTCCATCTCCAGACCAATCGAATTCTAGGGCAAAGGAACTCAATCTTTCCAAGAGGTGTGTGGCACAACTTTTGAAAGAACCGCTAGGTGGGGAACTATTTGGTATTTTTCCGTAGCACTTTTCACCGTAATTCTCTTAACATTGGTCTCTGCATCCTTAAGCATACGAGAGTTTTCACAGACGAAAGCAGGCTGAGGCCCAGTAAACTTGGCATTTCCAATAGTTGGTCCTAGAGACTACAAAGAAAGTGTTCTTTAAAGTATTATTCCACTGTGGTTTCACCATTGTTTTCAGAACCCGAGCAGGGTTCTAGCATTAGCATAAGAATCCTGCCTGGTAGTTGAGATTTCTGGGTGGGGTGTTAGTGGGGGCCTTCTGTCAGCCCGGCCATTGATTTGTTTACCTCCAGAGTTGGTAAGTGCATATTTGCGTCAGATGGGAAAAGTGTGGATCGTGCTTCAGATTTCATCCTGACACTTTTGAAATCACCACTATGTTGGTAATTGTTTGCCATTTCCATAGCGTTTTGCACCGTAATAGTCATGAGGTCGGTCTCTGCATCCTGAAGCCTGTGACGCTTTTCACAGAGAAACCCCTGCTGAGGCCGAGGTAACTTCCTATTTCCCATATCTGGCACCGCAGCCTTGGAAAATAGGATTGTTTTCAGTATGATTTCCCCATCCTTTCACCAGTGTTTGAAGAACGGGAGCCCTTTTCAACCGTTAGCGTAAGAATCCTTCTTTAGAGAAGAGATATTACTCTGGGGTTGCAAGTTCAGGGCCTCTGTCAGTCCTGGGTTTGTTGGACTAGCGCCAGACATGAGAAGTGTGCCTTTGTGGGACAGGTGAATAGTGCGGATCCTGTTTCAGTCTAAAGACTGAAACAGGATCCGCACTTTTCACCGTTCCTTTCAGAATCATTTGATTCATCAGCTTGGAATGGCGATTCCATCTCCAGACCAATCGAAGGCTAGGGCAAAGTAACTCAATCTTTCCAAGAGGTGTGTGGCACAACTTTTGAAAGAACCGCTAGGTGGAGAACTATTTGGTATTTTTCCATAGCACTTCTCACCGCAGTTGTCCTAAAGTTGGTCTCTGCATCCTTAAGCATACGAGAGTTTTCACAGACGAAAGCAGGCTTAGGCCCAGTAAACTTGGCATTTCCAATAGTTGGTCCTAGAGACTACAAAGAAAGTGTTCTTTAAAGTATTATTCCACTGTGGTTTCAACATTGTTTTCAGAACCCGAGCAGGGTTCTAGCATTACCATAAGAATCCTGCCTGGTAGTTGAGATTTCTGGGTGGGGTGTTAGTGGGGGCCTTCTGTCAGCGCGGCCATTGATTTGTTTACCTCCAGAGTTGGTAAGTGCATATGTGCGTCAGATGGGAAAAGTGTGGATCGTGCTTCAGATTTCATCCTGACACTTTTGAAATCACCACTATGTTGGTAATTGTTTGCCATTTCCATAGCGTTTTGCACAGTAATAGTCATGAGGTCGGTCTCTGCATCCTGAAGCCTGTGATGCTTTTCGCAGAGAAACCCCTGCTGAGGCCCAGGTAACTTGCTATTTCCCATATCTGGCACCGCAGCCTTGGAAGATAGGATTGTTTTCAGTATGATTTCCCCATCCTTTCACCAGTGTTTGAAGAACGGGAGCCCTTTTCAACCGTTAGCGTAAGAATCCTTCTTTAGAGAAGAGATATTTTTCTGGGGTGGCAAGTTCAGGGCCTCTGTCAGTCCTGGGTTTGTTGGACTACCGCCAGACATGAGAAGTGCGCCTTTGTGGGACAGGTGAATAGTGCGGATCCTGTTTCAGTCCAAAGACTGAAACAGGATCCGCACTTTTCACCGTTCCTTTCAGAATCATTTGATTCATCAGCTTGGAATGGCGATTCCATCTCCAGACCAATCGAAGGCTAGGGCAAAGTAACTCAATCTTTCCAAGAGGTGTGTGGCACAACTTTTGAAAGAACCGCTAGGTGGAGAACTATTTGGTATTTTTCCGTAGCACCTTTCACCGTAATTGTCCTAACGTTGGTCTCTGCATCCTTAAGCATACGAGAGTTTTCACAGACGAAAGCAGGCTGAGGCCCAGTAAACTTGGCATTTCCAATAATTGGTCCTAGAGACTACAAAGAAAGTGTTCTTTAAAGTATTATTCCACTGCGGTTTCACCATTGTTTTCAGAACCCGAGCAGGGTTCTAGCCTTAGCATAAGAATCCTGCCTGGTAGTTGAGATTTCTGGGTGGGGTGTAAGTGCGGGGCTTCTGTCAGCCCGGCCATTGATTTGTTTACCTCCAGAGTTGGTAAGTGCATATTTGCGTCAGATGGGAAAAGTGTGGATCGTGCTTCAGATTTCATCCTGACACTTTTGAAATCACCACTATGTTGGTAATTGTTTGCCATTTCCATAGCGTTTTGCACCATAATAGTCATGAGGTCGGTCTCTGCATCCTGAAGCCTGTAACGCTTTTCACAGAGAAACCCCTGCTGAGGCCGAGGTAACTTCCTATTTCCCATATCTGGCACCGCAGCCTTGGAAAATAGGATTGTTTTCAGTATGATTTCCCCATCCTTTCACCAGTGTTTGAAGAACGGGAGCCCTTTTCAACCGTTAGCGTAAGAATCCTTCTTTAGAGAAGAGATATTACTCTGGGGTTGCAAGTTCAGGGCCTCTGTCAGTCCTGGGTTTGTTGGACTAGCGCCAGACATGAGAAGTGTGCCTTTGTGGGACAGGTGAATAGTGCGGATCCTGTTTCAGTCTAAAGACTGAAACAGGATCCGCACTTTTCACCGTTCCTTTCAGAATCATTTGATTCATCAGCTTGGAATGGCGATTCCATCTCCAGACCAAACGAAGGCTAGGGCAAAGTAACTCAATCTTTCCAAGAGGTGTGTGGCACAACTTTTGAAAGAACCGCTAGGTGGAGAACTATTTGGTATTTTTCCATAGCACTTTTCACCGCAGTTGTCCTAAAGTTGGTCTCTGCATCCTTAAGCATACGAGAGTTTTCACAGACGAAAGCAGGCTGAGGCCCAGTAAACTTGGCATTTCCAATAGTTGGTCCTAGAGACTACAAAGAAAGTGTTCTTTAAAGTATTATTCCACTGTAGTTTCACCATTGTTTTCAGAACCCGAGCAGGGTTCTGGCATTAGCATAAGAATCCTGCCTGGTAGTTGAGATTTCTGGGTGGGGTGTAAGTGCCGGGCTTCTGTCAGCCCGGCCATTGATTTGTGTACCTCCACAGTTGGTAAGTGCATATGTGCGTCAGATGGGAAAAGTGTGGATCGTGCTTCAGATTTCATCCTGACACTTTTGAAATCACCACTATGTTGGTAATTGTTTGCCATTTCCGTAGCGTTTTGCACCGTAATAGTCATGAGGTCGGTCTCTGCATCCTGAAGCCTGTGATGCTTTTCGCAGAGAAACCCCTGCTGAGGCCCAGGTAACTTCCTATTTCCCATATCTGGCACCGCAGCCTTGGAAGATAGGATTGTTTTCAGTATGATTTCCCCATCCTTTCACCAGTGTTTGAAGAACGGGAGCGCTTTTCAACCGTTAGCGTAAGAATCCTTCTTTAGAGAAGAGATATTTTTCTGGGGTGGCAAGTTCAGGGCCTCTGTCAGTCCTGGGTTTGTTGGACTAGCGCCAGACATGAGAAGTGCGCCTTTGTGGGACAGGTGAATAGTGCGGATCCTGTTTCAGTCTAAAGACTGAAACAGGATCCGCACTTTTCACTGTTCCTTTCAGAATCATTTGATTCATCAGCTTGGAATGGCGATTCCATCTCCAGACCAATCGAAGGCTAGGGCAAAGTAACTCAATCTTTCCAAGAGGTGTGTGGCACAACTTTTGAAAGAACCGCTAGGTGGAGAACTATTTGGTATTTTTCCGTAGCACTTTTCACCGTAATTGTCCTAACGTTGGTCTCTGCATCCTTAAGCATACGAGAGTTTTCACAGACGAAAGCAGGCTGAGGCCCAGTAAACTTGGCATTTCCAATAGTTGGTCCTAGAGACTACAAAGAAAGTGTTCTTTAAAGTATTATTCCACTGTGGTTTCACCATTGTTTTCAGAACCCGAGCAGGGTTCTACCATTAGCATAAGAATCCTGCCTGGTAGTTGAGATATCTGGGTGGGGTGTAAGTGCGGGCCTTCTGTCAGCCCGGCCATTGATTTGTTTACCTCCAGAGTTGGTAAGTGCATATGTGCGTCAGATGGGAAAAGTGTGGATCGTGCTTCAGATTTCATCCTGACACTTTTGAAATCACCACTATGTTGGTAATTGTTTGCCATTTCCATAGCGTTTTGCACCGTAATAGTCATGAGGTCGGTCTCTGCATCCTGAAGCCTGTGATGCTTTTCGCAGAGAAACCCCTGCTGAGGCCCAGGTAACTTCCTATTTCCCATATCTGGCACCGCAGCCTTGCAAGATAGGATTGTTTTCAGTATGATTTCACCCTCCTTTCACCAGTGTTTGAAGAACGGGAGGCCTTTTCAACCGTTAGCGTAAGAATCCTTCTTTAGAGAAGAGATATTTTTCTCGGGTGGCAAGTTCAGACCTCTGTCAGTCCTGGGTTTGTTGGACTAGCGCCAGACATGAGAAGTGCGCCTTTGTGGGACAGGTGAATAGTGCGGATCCTGTTTCAGTCCAAAGACTGAAACAGGATCCGCACTTTTCACCGTTCCTTTCAGAATCATTTGACTCATCAGCTTGGAATGGCGATTCCATCTCCAGACCAATCGAAGGCTAGGGCAAAGTAACTCAATCTTTCCAAGAGGTGTGTGGCACAACTTTTGAAAGAACCGCTAGGTGGAGAACTATTTGGTATTTTTCAGTAGCACTTTTCACCGTAATTGTCCTAACGTTGGTCTCTGCATCCTTAAGCATACGAGAGTTTTCACAGACGAAAGCAGGCTGAGGCCCAGTAAACTTGGCATTTCCAATAGTTGGTCCTAGAGACTACAAAGAAAGTGTTCTTTAAATTATTATTCCACTGCGGTTTCACCATTGTTTTCAGAACCCGAGCAGGGTTCTAGCCTTAGCATAAGAATCCTGCCTGGTAGTTGAGATTTCTGGGTGGGGTGTTAGTGCGGGGCTTCTGTCAGCCCGGCCATTGATTTGTTTACCTCCAGAGTTGGTAAGTGCATATTTGCGTCAGATGGGAAAAGTGTGGATCGTGCTTCAGATTTCATCCTGACACTTTTGAAATCACCACTATGTTGGTAATTGTTTGCCATTTCCATAGCGTTTTGCACCGTAATAGTCATGAGATCGGTCTCTGCATCCTGAACCCTGTGATGCTTTTCGCAGAGAAACCACTGCTGAGGCCAAGGTAACTTCCTATTTGCCATATCTGGCACCGCAGCCTTGGAAGATAGGATTGTTTTCAGTATGATTTCCCCATCCTTTCAACAGTGTTTGAAGAACGGGAGCCCTTTTCAACCGTTAGCGTAAGAATCCTTCTTTAGAGAAGAGACATTTTTCTGGGGTGGCAAGTTCAGGGCCTCTGTCAGTCCTGGGTTTGTTGGACTAGCGCCAGACATGAGAAGTGCGCCTTTGTGGGACAGGTGAATAGTGCGGATCCTGTTTCAGTCTAAAGACTGAAACAGGATCCGCACTTTTCACCGTTCCTTTCAGAATCATTTGATTCATCAGCTTGGAATGGCGATTCCATCTCCAGACCAATCGAAGGCTAGGGCAAAGGAACTCAATCTTTCCAAGAGGTGTGTGGCACAACTTTTGAAAGAACCGCTAGGTGGAGAACTATTTGGTATTTTTCCGTAGCACTTTTCACCGTAATTCTCCTAACATTGGTCTCTGCATCCTTAAGCATACGAGAGTTTTCACAGACGAAAACAGGCTGAGGCCCAGTAAAGTTGGCATTTCCAATAGTTGGTCCTAGAGACTACAAAGAAAGTGTTCTTTAAAGTATTATTCCACTGTGGTTTCACCATTGTTTTCAGAACCCGAGCAGGTTTCTAGCATTAGCATAAGAATCCTGCCTGGTAGTTGAGATATCTGGGTCGGGTGTAAGTGCGGGGCTTCTGTCAGCCCGGCCATTGATTTGTTTACCTCCAGAGTTGGTAAGTGCATATGTGCGTGAGATGGGAAAAGTGTGGATCGTGCTTCAGATTTCATCCTGACACTTTTGAAATTACCACTATGTTGGTAATTGTTTGCCATTTCCATAGCGTTTTGCACCGTAATAGTCATGAGGTCGGTCTCTGCGTCCTGAAGCCTGTGATGCTTTTCGCAGAGAAACCCCTGCTGAGGCCCAGGTAACTTCCTATTTCCCATATCTGGCACCGCAGCCTTGGAAGATAGGATTGTTTTCAGTATGATTTCCCCATCCTTTCACCAGTGTTTGAAGTACGGGAGCCCTTTTCAACCGTTAGCGTAAGAATCCTTCTTTAGAGAAGAGATATTTCTCTGGGGCGGCAAGTTCAGGGCCTCTGTCAGTCCTGGGTTTGTTGGACTAGCGCCAGACATGAGAAGTGCGCCTTTGTGGGACAGGTGAATAGTGCGGATCCTGTTTCAGTCTAAAGACTGAAACAGGATCCGCACTTTTCACCGTTCCTTTCAGAATCATTTGATTCATCAGCTTGGAATGGCGATTCCATCTCCAGACCAATCGAAGGCTAGGGCAAAGGAACTCAATCTTTCCAAGAGGTGTGTGGCACAACTTTTGAAAGAACCGCTAGGTGGAGAACTATTTGGTATTTTTCCGTAGCACTTTTCACCGTAATTCTCCTAACATTGGTCTCTGCATCCTTAAGCATACGAGAGTTTTCACAGACGAAAACAGGCTGAGGCCCAGTAAAGTTGGCATTTCCAATAGTTGGTCCTAGAGACTACAAAGAAAGTGTTCTTTAAAGTATTATTCCACTGTGGTTTCACCATTGTTTTCAGAACCCGAGCAGGTTTCTAGCATTAGCATAAGAATCCTGCCTGGTAGTTGAGATATCTGGGTGGGGTGTAAGTGCGGGGCTTCTGTCAGCCCGGCCATTGATTTGTTTACCTCCAGAGTTGGTAAGTGCATATTTGCGTCAGATGGGAAAAGTGTGGATCGTGCTTCAGATTTCATCCTGACACTTTTGAAATCACCACTATGTTGGTAATTGTTTGCCATTTCCATAGCGTTTTGCACCGTAATAGTCATGAGGTCGGTCTCTGCATCCTGAAGCCTGTGACGCTTTTCACAGAGAAACCCCTGCTGAGGCCGAGGTAACTTCCTATTTCCCATATCTGGCACCGCAGCCTTGGAAGATAGGATTGTTTTCAGTATGATTTCCCCATCCTTTCACCAGTGTTTGAAGAACGGGAGCCCTTTTCAACCGTTAGCGTAAGAATCCTTCTTTAGAGAAGAGATATTTCTCTGGGGTGGCAAGTTCAGGGCTTCTGTCAGTCCTGGGTTTGTTGGACTAGCGCCAGACATGAGAAGTGTGCCTTTGTGGGACAGGTGAATAGTGCGGATCCTGTTTCAGTCTAAAGACTGAAACAGGATCCGCACTTTTCACCGTTCCTTTCAGAATCATTTGATTCATCAGCTTGGAATGGCGATTCCATCTCCAGACCAAACGAAGGCTAGGGCAAAGTAACTCAATCTTTCCAAGAGGTGTGTGGCACAACTTTTGAAAGAACCGCTAGGTGGAGAACTATTTGGTATTTTTCCATAGCACTTTTCACCGCAGTTGTCCTAAAGTTGGTCTCTGCATCCTTAAGAATACGAGAGTTTTCACAGACGAAAGCAGGCTGAGGCCCAGTAAACTTGGCATTTCCAATAGTTGGTCCTAGAGACTACAAAGAAAGTGTTCTTTAAAGTATTATTCTACTGTGGTTTCAACATTGTTTTCAGAACCTGAGCAGGCTTCTAGCATTAGCATAAGAATCCTGCCTGGTAGTTGAGATTTCTGGGTGGGGTGTTAGTGGGGGCCTTCTGTCAGCGCGGCCATTGATTTGTTTACCTCCAGAGTTGGTAAGTGCATATCTGCGTCAGATGGGAAAAGTGTGGATCGTGCTTCAGATTTCATCCTGACACTTTTGAAATCACCACTATGTTGGTAATTGTTTGCCATTTCCATAGCGTTTTGCACCGTAATAGTCATGAGGTCGGTCTCTGCATCCTGAAGCCTGTGATGCTTTTCGCAGAGAAACCCCTGCTGAGGCCCAGGTAACTTCCTATTTCCCATATCTGGCACCGCAGCCTTGGAAGATAGGATTGTTTTCAGTATGATTTCCCCATCCTTTCACCAGTGTTTGAAGAACAGGAGCCCTTTTCAACCGTTAGCGTAAGAATCCTTCTTTAGAGAAGAGATATTTTTCTGGGGTGGCAATTTCAGGGCCTCTGTCAGTCCTGGGTTTGTTGGACTAGCGCCAGACATGAGAAGTGCGCCTTTGTGGGACAGGTGAATAGTGCGGATCCTGTTTCAGTCTAAAGACTGAAACAGGATCCGCACTTTTCACTGTTCCTTTCAGAATCATTTGATTCATCAGCTTGGAATGGCGATTCCATCTCCAGACCAATCGAAGGCTAGGGCAAAGGAACTCAATCTTTCCAAGAGGTGTGTGGCACAACTTTTGAAAGAACCGCTAGGTGGAGAACTATTTGGTATTTTTCCGTAGCACTTTTCACCGTAATTCTCCTAACGTTGGTCTCTGCATCCTTAAGCATACGAGAGTTTTCACAGACGAAAGCAGGCTGAGGCCCAGTAGACTTGGCATTTCCAATAGTTGGTCCTAGAGACTACAAAGAAAGTGTTCTTTAAAGTATTATTCCACTGCGGTACACCATTGTTTTCAGAACCCGAGCAGGGTTCTAGCATTAGCATAAGAATCCTGCCTGGTAGTTGAGATTTCTGGGTGGGGTGTTAGTGGGGGCCTTCTGTCAGCCCGGCCATTGATTTGTTTACCTCCAGAGTTGGTAAGTGCATATGTGCGTCAGATGGGAAAAGTGTGGATCGTGCTTCAGATTTCATCCTGACACTTTTGAAATCACCACTATGTTGGTAATTGTTTGCCATTTCCATAGCGTTTTGCACCGTAATAGTCATGAGGTCGGTCTCTGCATCCTGAAGCCTGTGATGCTTTTCGCAGAGAAACCCCTGCTGAGGCCCAGGTAACTTCCTATTTCCCATATCTGGCACCGCAGCCTTGGAAGATAGGATTGTTTTCAGTATGATTTCCCCATCCTTTCACCAGTGTTTGAAGAACGGGAGCCCTTTTCAACCGTTAGCGTAAGAATCCTTCTTTAGAGAAGAGATATTTTTCTGGGGTGGCAATTTCAGGGCCTCTGTCAGTCCTGGGTTTGTTGGACTAGCGCCAGACATGAGAAGTGCGCCTTTGTGGGACAGGTGAATAGTGCGGATCCTGTTTCAGTCTAAAGACTGAAACAGGATCCGCACTTTTCACTGTTCCTTTCAGAATCATTTGATTCATCAGCTTGGAATGGCGATTCCATCTCCAGACCAATCGAAGGCTAGGGCAAAGGAACTCAATCTTTCCAAGAGGTGTGTGGCACAACTTTTGAAAGAACCGCTAGGTGGAGAACTATTTGGTATTTTTCCGTAGCACTTTTCACCGTAATTCTCCTAACGTTGGTCTCTGCATCCTTAAGCATACGAGAGTTTTCACAGACGAAAGCAGGCTGAGGCCCAGTAAACTTGGCATTTCCAATAGTTGGTCCTAGAGACTACAAAGAAAGTGTTCTTTAAAGTATTATTCCACTGCGGTACACCATTGTTTTCAGAACCCGAGCAGGGTTCTAGCATTAGCATAAGAATCCTGCCTGGTAGTTGAGATTTCTGGGTGGGGTGTTAGTGGGGGCCTTCTGTCAGCCCGGCCATTGATTTGTTTACCTCCAGAGTTGGTAAGTGCATATGTGCGTCAGATGGGAAAAGTGTGGATCGTGCTTCAGATTTCATCCTGACACTTTTGAAATCACCACTATGTTGGTAATTGTTTGCCATTTCCATAGCGTTTTGCACCGTAATAGTCATGAGGTCGGTCTCTGCATCCTGAAGCCTGTGATGCTTTTCGCAGAGAAACCCCTGCTGAGGCCCAGGTAACTTCCTATTTCCCATATCTGGCACCGCAGCCTTGGAAGATAGGATTGTTTTCAGTATGATTTCCCCATCCTTTCACCAGTGTTTGAAGAACGGGAGCCCTTTTCAACCGTTAGCATAAGAATCCTTCTTTAGAGAAGAGATATTTTTCTGGGGTGGCAAGTTCAGGGCCTCTGTCAGTCCTGGGTTTGTTGGACTAGCGCCAGACATGAGAAGTGCGCCTTTGTGGGACAGGTGAATAGTGCGGATCCTGTTTCAGTCTAAAGACTGAAACAGGATCCGCACTTTTCACCGTTCCTTTCAGAATCATTTGATTCATCGACTTGGAATGGCGATTCCATCTCCAGACCAAACGAAGGCTAGGGCAAAGTAACTCAATCTTTCCAAGAGGTGTGTGGCACAACTTTTGAAAGAACCGCTAGGTGGAGAACTATTTGGTATTTTTCCATAGCACTTTTCACCGCATTTGTCCTAAAGTTGGTCTCTGCATCCTTAAGCATACGGGAGTTTTCACAGATGAAAGCAGGCTGAGGCCCAGGAAACTTTGCATTTCCAATAGTTGGTCCTAGAGACTACAAAGAAAGTGTTCTTTAAAGTATTATTCCACTGCGGTTTCACCATTATTTTCAGAACCCGAGCAGGGTTCTAGCCTTAGCATAAGAATCCTGCCTGGTAGTTGAGATTTCTGGGTGGGGTGTTAGTGCGGGGCTTCTGTCAGCCCGGCCATTGATTTGTTTACCTCCAGAGTTGGTAAGTGCATATTTGCGTCAGATGGGAAAAGTGTGGATCGTGCTTCAGATTTCATCCTGACACTTTTGAAATCACCACTATGTTGGTAATTGTTTGCCATTTCCATAGCGTTTTGCCCCGTAATAGTCATGAGATCGGTCTCTGCATCCTGAACCCTGTGATGCTTTTCGCAGAGAAACCACTGCTGAGGCCAAGGTAACTTCCTATTTGCCATATCTGGCACCGCAGCCTTGGAAGATAGGATTGTTTTCAGTATGATTTCCCATCCTTTCAACAGTGTTTGAAGAACGGGAGCCCTTTTCAACCGTTAGCGTAAGAATCCTTCTTTAGAGAAGAGACATTTTTCTGGGGTGGCAAGTTCAGGGCCTCTGTCAGTCCTGGGTTTGTTGGACTAGCGCCAGACATGAGAAGTGCGCCTTTGTGGGACAGGTGAATAGTGCGGATCCTGTTTCAGTCTAAAGACTGAAACAGGATCCGCACTTTTCACCGTTCCTTTCAGAATCATTTGATTCATCAGCTTGGAATGGCGATTCCATCTCCAGACCAATCGAAGGCTAGGGCAAAGTAACTCAATCTTTCCAAGAGGTGTGTGGCACAACTTTTGAAAGAACCGCTAGGGGAGAACTATTTGGTATTTTTCCGTAGCACTTTTCACCGTAATTCTCCTAACGTTGGTCTCTGCATCCTTAAGCATACGAGACTTTTCACAGACGAAAGCAGGCTGAGGCCCAGTAAACTTGGCATTTCCAATAGTTTGTCCTAGAGACTACCAAGAAAGAGTTCTTTAAAGTATTATTCCACTGTGGTTTCACCATTGTTTTCAGAACCCGAGGAGGCTTCTAGCATTAGCATAAGAATCCTGCCTGGTAGTTGACATTTCTGGGTGGGGTGTTAGTGGGGGACTTCTGTCAGCCCGGCCATTGATTTGTTTACCTCCAGAGTTGGTAAGTGCATATGTGCGTCAGATGGGAAAAGTGTGGATCGTGCTTCAGATTTCATCCTGACACTTTTGAAATCACCACTATGTTGGTAATTGTTTGCCATTTCCATAGCGTTTTGCACCGTAATAGTCATGAGGTCGGTCTCTGCATCCTGAAGCCTGTGATGCTTTTCGCAGAGAAACCCCTGCTGAGGCCCAGGTAACTTCCTATTTCCCATATCTGGCACCGCAGCCTTGGAAGATAGGATTGTTTTCAGTATGATTTCCCCATCCTTTCACCAGTGTTTGAAGAACGGGAGCCCTTTTCAACCGTTAGCGTAAGAATCCTTCTTTAGAGAAGAGATATTTTTCTGGGGTGGCAAGTTCAGGGCCTCTGTCAGTCCTGGGTTTGTTGGACTAGCGCCAGACATGAGAAGTGGGCCTTTGTGGGACAGGTGAATAGTGCGGATCCTGTTTCAGTCTAAAGACTGAAACAGGATCCGCACTTTTCACTGTTCCTTTCAGAATCATTTGATTCATCAGCTTGGAATGGCGATTCCATCTCCAGACCAATCGAAGGCTAGGGCAAAGGAACTCAATCTTTCCAAGAGGTGTGTGGCACAACTTTTGAAAGAACCGCTAGGTGGAGAACTATTTGGTATTTTTCCGTAGCGCTTTTCACCGTAATTGTCCTAACGTTGGTCTCTGCATCCTTAAGCATACGAGAGTTTTCACAGACGAAAGCAGGCTGAGGCCCAGTAAACTTGGCATTTCCAATAATTGGTCCTAGAGACTACAAAGAAAGTGTTCTTTAAAGTATTATGCCACTGTGGTTTCACCATTGTTTTCAGAACCCGAGCAGGGTTCTAGCATTAGCAGAAGAATCCTGCCTGGTAGTTCAGATTTCTGGGTGGGGTGTAAGTGCGGGGCTTCTGTCAGCCCGGCCATTGATTTGTTTACCTCCAGAGTTGGTAAGTGCATATGTGCGTGAGATGGGAAAAGTGTGGATCGTGCTTCAGATTTCATCCTGACACTTTTGAAATCACCACTATGTTGGTAATTGTTTGCTATTTCCATAGCGTTTTGCACCGTAATAGTCATTAGGTCGGTCTCTGCGTCCTGAAGCCTGTGATGCTTTTCGCAGAGAAACCCCTGCTGAGGCCCAGGTAACTTCCTATTTCCCATATCTGGCACCGCAGCCTTGGAAGATAGGATTGTTTTCAGTATGATTTCCCCATCCTTTCACCAGTGTTTGAAGTACGGGAGCCCTTTTCAACCGTTAGCGTAAGAATCCTTCTTTAGAGAAGAGATATTTCTCTGGGGTGGCAAGTTCAGGGCCTCTGTCAGTCCTGGGTTTGTTGGACTAGCGCCAGACATGAGAAGTGCGCCTTTGTGGGACAGGTGAATAGTGCGGATCCTGTTTCAGTCTAAAGACTGAAACAGGATCCGCACTTTTCACCGTTCCTTTCAGAATCATTTGATTCATCAGCTTGGAATGGCGATTCCATCTCCAGACCAATCGAAGGCTAGGGCAAAGTAACTCAATCTTTCCAAGAATTGTGTGGCACAACTTTTGAAAGAACCGCTAGGTGGAGAACTATTTGGTATTTTTCTGTAGCACTTTTCACCGTAATTGTCCTAACGTTGGTCTCTGCATCCTTAAGCATACGAGAGTTTTCACAGACGAAAACAGGCTGAGGCCCAGTAAAGTTGGCATTTCCAATAGTTGGTCCTAGAGACTACAAAGAAAGTGTTCTTTAAAGAATTATTCCACTGTGGTTTCACCATTGTTTTCAGAACCCGAGCAGGTTTCTAGCATTAGCATAAGAATCCTGCCTGGTAGTTGAGATATCTGGGTGGGGTGTAAGTGCGGGGCTTCTGTCAGCCCGGCCATTGATTTGTTTACCTCCAGAGTTGGTAAGTGCATATGTGCGTCAGATGGGAAAAGTGTGGATCGTGCTTCAGATTTCATCCTGACACTTTTGAAATCACCACTATGTTGGTAATTGTTTGCCATTTCCATAGCGTTTTGCACCGTAATAGTCATGAGGTCGGTCTCTGCATCCTGAAGCCTGTGATGCTTTTCGCAGAGAAACCCCTGCTGAGGCCCAGGTGACTTCCTATTTCCCATATCTGGCACCGCACCCTTGGAAGATAGGATTGTTTTCAGTATGATTTCACCATCCTTTCACCAGTGTTTGAAGAACGGGAGCCCTTTTCAACCGTTAGCGTAAGAATCCTTCTTTAGAGAAGAGATATTTCTCTGGGGTTACAAGTTCAGGGCCTCTGTCAGTCCTGGGTTTGTTGGACTAGCGCCAGACATGAGAAGTGCGCCTTTGTGGGACAGGTGAATAGTGCGGGATCCTGTTTCAGTCTAAAGACTGAAACAGGATCCGCACTTTTCACCGTTCCTTTCAGAATCATTTGATTCATCAGCTTGGAATGGCGATTCCATCTCCAGACCAATCGAAGGCTAGGGCAAAGTAACTGAATCTTTCCAAGAGGTGTGTGGCACAACTTTTGAAAGAACCGCTAGGTGGAGAACTATTTGGTATTTTTCCGTAGCACTTTTCACCGTAATTCTCCTAACGTTGGTCTCTGCATCCTTAAGCATACGCGAGTTTTCACAGACGAAAGCAGGCTGAGGCCCAGTAAACTTGGCATTTCCAATAGTTGGTCCTAGAGACTACAAAGAAAGTGTTCTTTAAAGTATTATTCCACTGCGGTTTCACCATTGTTTTCAGAACCCGAGCAGGGTTCTAGCATTAGCATAAGAATCCTGCCTGGTAGTTGAGATTTCTGGGTGGGGTGTTAGTGGGGGCCTTCTGTCAGCCCGGCCATTGATTTGTTTACCTCCAGAGTTGGTAAGTGCATACTTGCGTCAGATGGGAAAAGTGTGGATCGTGCTTCAGATTTCATCCTGACACTTTTGAAATTACCACTATGTTGGTAATTGTTTGCCATTTCCATAGCGTTTTGCACCGTAATAGTCATGAGGTCGGTCTCTGCATCCTGAAGCCTGTGACGCTTTTCACAGAGAAACCCCTGCTGAGGCCGAGGTAACTTCCTATTTCCCATATCTGGCACCGCAGCCTTGGAAGATAGGATTGTTTTCAGTATGATTTCCCCATCCTTTCACCAGTGTTTGAAGAACGGGAGCACTTTTCAACCTTTAGCGTAAGAATCCTTCTTTAGAGAAGAGATATTTCTCTGGGGTGGCAAGTTCAGGGCTGCTGTCAGTCCTGGGTTTGTTGGACTAGCGCCAGACATGAGAAGTGTGCCTTTGTGGGACAGGTGAATAGTGCGGATCCTGTTTCAGTCTAAAGACTGAAACAGGATCCGCACTTTTCACCGTTCCTTTCAGAATCATTTGATTCATCAGCTTGGAATGGCGATTCCATCTCCAGACCAAACGAAGGCTAGGGCAAAGTAACTCAATCTTTCCAAGAGGTGTGTGGCACAACTTTTGAAAGAACCGCTAGGTGGAGAACTATTTGGTATTTTTCCATAGCACTTTTCACCGCAGTTGTCCTAAAGTTGGTCTCTGCATCCTTAAGAATACGAGAGTTTTCACAGACGAAAGCAGGCTGAGGCCCAGTAAACTTGGCATTTCCAATAGTTGGTCCTAGAGACTACAAAGAAAGTGTTCTTTAAAGTATTATTCCACTGTGGTTTCAACATTGTTTTCAGAACCCGAGCAGGCTTCTAGCATTAGCATAAGAATCCTGCCTGGTAGTTGAGATTTCTGGGTGGGGTGTTATTGGGGGCCTTCTGTCAGCGAGGCCATTGATTTGTTTACCTCCAGAGTTGGTAAGTGCATATGTGCGTCAGATGGGAAAAGTGTGGATCGTGCTTCAGATTTCATCCTGACACTTTTGAAATCACCACTATGTTGGTAATTGTTTGCCATTTCCATAGCGTTTTGCACCGTACTAGTCATCAGGTCGGTCTCTGCATCCTGAAGCCTGTGATGCTTTTCGCAGAGAAACCCCTGCTGAGGCCCAGGTAACTTCCTATTTCCCATATCTGGCACCGCAGCCTTGGAAGATAGGATTGTTTTCAGTATGATTTCCCCATCCTTTCACCAGTGTTTGAAGAACGGGAGCCCTTTTCAACCGTTAGCGTAAGAATCCTTCTTTAGAGAAGAGATATTTTTCTGGGGTGGCAATTTCAGGGCCTCTGTCAGTCCTGGGTTTGTTGGACTAGCGCCAGACATGAGAAGTGGGCCTTTGTGGGACAGGTGAATAGTGCGGATCCTGTTTCAGTCTAAAGACTGAAACAGGATCCGCACTTTTCACTGTTCCTTTCAGAATCATTTGATTCATCAGCTTGGAATGGCGATTCCATCTCCAGACCAATCGAAGGCTAGGGCAAAGGAACTCAATCTTTCCAAGAGGTGTGTGGCACAACTTTTGAAAGAACCGCTAGGTGGAGAACTATTTGGTATTTTTCCGTAGCACTTTTCACCGTAATTCTCCTAACGTTGGTCTCTGCATCCTTAAGCATACGCGAGTTTTCACAGACGAAAGCAGGCTGAGGCCCAGTAAACTTGGCATTTCCAATAGTTGGTCCTAGAGACTACAAAGAAAGTGTTCTTTAAAGTATTATTCCACTGCGGTACACCATTGTTTTCAGAACCCGAGCAGGGTTCTAGCATTAGCATAAGAATCCTGCCTGGTAGTTGAGATTTCTGGGTGGGGTGTTAGTGGGGGCCTTCTGTCAGCCCGGCCATTGATTTGTTTACCTCCAGAGTTGGTAAGTGCATATGTGCGTCAGATGGGAAAAGTGTGGATCGTGCTTCAGATTTCATCCTGACACTTTTGAAATCACCACTATGTTGGTAATTGTTTGCCATTTCCATAGCGTTTTGCACCGTAATAGTCATGAGGTCGGTCTCTGCATCCTGAAGCCTGTGATGCTTTTCGCAGAGAAACCCCTGCTGAGGCCGAGGTAACTTCCTATTTCCCATATCTGGCACCGCAGCCTTGGAAGATAGGATTGTTTTCAGTATGATTTCCCCATCCTTTCACCAGTGTTTGAAGAACGGGAGCCCTTTTCAACCGTTAGCGTAAGAATCCTTCTTTAGAGAAGAGATATTTTTCTGGGGTGGCAAGTTCAGGGCCTCTGTCAGTCCTGGGTTTGTTGGACTAGCGCCAGACATGAGAAGTGTGCCTTTGTGGGACAGGTGAATAGTGCGGATCCTGTTTCAGTCTAAAGACTGAAACAGGATCCGCACTTTTCACCGTTCCTTTCAGAATCATTTGATTCATCAGCTTGGAATGGCGATTCCATCTCCAGACCAAACGAAGGCTAGGGCAAAGTAACTCAATCTTTCCAAGAGGTGTGTGGCACAACTTTTGAAAGAACCGCTAGGTGGAGAACTATTTGGTATTTTTCCATAGCACTTTTCACTGCAGTTGTCCTAAAGTTGGTCTCTGCATCCTTAAGCATACGAGAGTTTTCACAGACGAAAGCAGGCTGAGGCCCAGTAAACTTGGCATTTCCAATAGTTGGTCCTAGAGACTACAAAGAAAGTGTTCTTTAAAGTATTATTCCACTGTAGTTTCACCATTGTTTTCAGAACCCGAGCAGGGTTCTAGCATTAGCATAAGAATCCTGCCTGGTAGTTGAGATTTCTGGGGGGGTGTAAGTGCGGGGCTTCTGTCAGCCCGGCCTTTGATTTGTTTACCTCCAGAGTCGGTAAGTGCATATGTGCGTCAGATGGGAAAAGTGTGGATCGTGCTTCAGATTTCATCCTGACACTTTTGAAATCACCACTATGTTGGTAATTGTTTGCCATTTCCATAGCGTTTTGCACCGTAATAGTCATGAGGTCGGTCTCTGCATCCTGAAGCCTGTGATGCTTTTCACAGAGAAACCCCTGCTGAGGCCCAGGTAACTTCCTATTTCCCATATCTGGCACCGCAGCCTTGGAAGATAGGATTGTTTTCAGTATGATTTCACCCTCCTTTCACCAGTGTTTGAAGAACGGGAGCCCTTTTCAACCGTTAGCGTGAGAATCCTTCTTTAGAGAAGAGATATTTCTCTGGGGTTGCAAGTTCAGGGCCTCTGTCAGTCCTGGGTTTGTTGGACTAGCGCCAGACATGAGAAGTGTGCCTTTGTGGGACAGGTGAATAGTGCGGATCCTGTTTCAGTCTAAAGACTGAAACAGGATCCGCACTTTTCACCGTTCCTTTCAGAATCATTTGATTCATCAGCTTGGAATGGCGATTCCATCTCCAGACCAAACGAAGGCTAGGGCAAAGTAACTCAATCTTTCCAAGAGGTGTGTGGCACAACTTTTGAAAGAACCGCTAGGTGGAGAACTATTTGGTATTTTTCCATAGCACTTTTCACCGCAGTTGTCCTAAAGTTGGTCTCTGCATCCTTAAGCATACGAGAGTTTTCACAGACGAAAGCAGGCTGAGGCCCAGTAAACTTGGCATTTCCAATAGTTGGTCCTAGAGACTACAAAGAAAGTGTTCTTTAAAGTATTATTCCACTGTAGTTTCACCATTGTTTTCAGAACCCGAGCAGGGTTCTAGCATTAGCATAAGAATCCTGCCTGGTAGTTGAGATATCTGGGTGGGGTGTAAGCGCGGGGCTTCTGTCAGCCCGGCCATCGATTTGTTTACCTCCAGAGTTGGTAAGTGCATATTTGCGTCAGATGGGAAAAGTGTGGATCGTGCTTCAGATTTCATCCTGACACTTTTGAAATCACCACTATGTTGGTAATTGTTTGCCATTTCCATAGCGTTTTGCACCATAATAGTCATGAGGTCGGTCTCTGCATCCTGAAGCCTGTGATGCTTTTCGCAGAGAAACCCCTGCTGAGGCCCAGGTAACTTCCTATTTCCCATATCTGGCGCCGCAGCCTTGGAAGATAGGATTGTTTTCAGTATGATTTCCCCATCCTTTCACCAGTGTTTGAAGAACGGGAGCCCTTTTCAACCGTTAGCGTGAGAATCCTTCTTTAGAGAAGAGATATTTTTCTGGGGTGGCAAGTTCAGGGCCTCTGTCAGTCCTGGGTTTGTTGGACTAGCGCCAGACATGAGAAGTGCGCCTTTGTGGGACAGGTGAATAGTGCCGATTTTGTTTCAGTCTAAAGACTGAAACAGGATCCGCACTTTTCACCGTTCCTTTCAGAATCATTTGATTCATCAGCTTGGAATGGCGATTCCATCTCCAGACCAATCGAAGTCTAGGGCAAAGTAACTCAATCTTTCCAAGAGGTGTGTGGCACAACTTTTGAAAGAACCGCTAGGTGGAGAACTATTTGGTATTTTTCCATAGCACTTTTCACCGCAGTTGTCCTAAAGTTGGTCTCTGCATCCTTAAGCATACGAGAGTTTTCACAGACGAAAGCAGGCTGAGGCCCAGTAAACTTGGCATTTCCAATAGTTGGTCCTAGAGACTACAAAGAAAGTGTTCTTTAAAGAATTATTCCACTGTGGTTTCACCATTGTTTTCAGAACCCGAGCAGGGTTCTAGCATTAGCATAAGAATCCTGCCTGGTAGTTGAGATTTCTGGGTGGGGTGTTAGTGGGGGCCTTCTGTCAGCGCGGCCATTGATTTGTTTACCTCCAGAGTTGGTAAGTGCATATGTGCGTCAGATGGGAAAAGTGTGGATCGTGCTTCAGATTTCATCCTGACACTTTTGAAATCACCACTATGTTGGTAATTGTTTGCCATTTCCATAGCGTTTTGCACCATAATAGTCATGAGGTCGGTCTCTGCATCCTGAAGCCTGTGATGCTTTTCGCAGAGAAACCCCTGCTGAGGCCCAGGTAACTTCCTATTTCCCATATCTGGCACCGCAGCCTTGGAAGATAGCATTGTTTTCAGTATGATTTCCCCATCCTTTCACCAGTGTTTGAAGAACGGGAGCCCTTTTCAACCGTTAGCGTAAGAATCCTTCTTTAGAGAAGAGATATTTTTCTGGGGTGGCAAGTTCAGGGCCTCTGTCAGTCCTCGGTTTGTTGGACTAGCGCCAGACATGAGAAGTGCGCCTTTGTGGGACAGGTGAATAGTGCGGATCCTGTTTCAGTCTAAAGACTGAAACAGGATCTGCACTTTTCACCGTTCCTTTCAGAATCATTTGATTCATCAGCTTGGAATGGCGATTCCATCTCCAGACCAATCGAAGGCTAGGGCAAAGTAACTCAATCTTTCCAAGAGGTGTGTGGCACAACTTTTGAAAGAACCGCTAGGTGGAGAACTATCTATTATTTTTCCGTAGCACTTTTCACCGTAATTGTCCTAACGTTGGTCTCTGCATCCTTAACCATACGAGAGTTTTCACAGACGAAAGCAGGCTGAGGCCCAGTAAACTTGGCATTTCCAATAGTTGGTCCTAGAGACTACAAAGAAAGTGTTCTTTCAAGTATTATTCCACTGTGGTTTCACCATTGTTTTCAGAACCCGAGCAGGGTTCTAGCATTAGCATAAGAATCCTGCCTGGTAGTTGAGATTTCAGGGTGGGGTGTAAGTGCGGGCCTTCTGTCAGCCCGGCCATTGATTTGTTTACCTCCAGAGTTGGTAATTGCATATTTGCGTCAGATGGGAAAAGTGTGGATCGTGCTTCCGATTTCATCCTGACACTTTTGATATCACCAGTGTGTTGGTAATTGTTTGCCATTTCCATAGCGTTTTGCACCGTAATAGTCATGAGGTCGGTCTCTGCATCCTGAAGGCTGTGATGCTTTTCGCAGAGAAAACCCTGCTGAGGCCCAGGTAACTTACTATTTCCCATATCTGGCACCGCAGCCTTGAAAGATAGGATTGTTTTCAGTATGATTTCACCCTCCTTTCACCAGTGTTTCAAGAACGGGAGCCCTTTTCAACCGTTAGCGTAAGAATCCTCCTTTTGAGATGAGATATTTTTCTGTGGTGGCAAGTGCAGGGCATCTGTCAGTCCGGGGTTTGTTGGACTAGCGCCAGACATGAGAAGTGCGCCTTTGTGGGACAGGTGAATAGTGCGGATCCTGTTTCAGTCTAAAGACTGAAGCAGAATCCGCACTTTTCACCATTCCTTTCAGAATCATTGGATTCATCAGCTTGGAATGGCGATTCCATCTCCAGACCAATCGAAGGCTACGACAAAGTAACTCAATCTTTCCAAGAGGTGTGTGGCACAACTTTTGAAAGAACCGCTAGGTGGAGAACTATTTGGTATTTTTCCATAGCACTTTTCACCGCATTTGTCCTAAAGTTGGTCTCTGCATCCTTAAGCATACGAGAGTTTTCACAGACGAAAGCAGGCTGAGGCCCAGTAAACTTGGCATTTCCAATAGTTGGTCCTAGAGACTACAAAGAAAGTGTTCTTTAAAGTAATATTCCACTGTGGTTTCACCATTGTTTTCAGAACCCGAGCAGGGTTCTAGCATTAGCATAAGAATCCTGCCTGGTAGTTGAGATTTCTGGGTGGGGTGTAAGTGCGGGCCTTCTGTCAGCCGGGCCATTGATTTGTTTACCTCCAGAGTTGGTAAGTGCATATTTGCGTCAGATGGGAAAAGTGTGGATCGTGCTTCAGATTTCATCCTGACACTTTTGAAATCACCACTATGTTGGTAATTGTTTGCCATTTCCATAGCGTTTTGCACCATAATAGTCATGAGGTCGGTCTCTGCATCCTGAAGCCTGTGATGCTTTTCGCAGAGAAACCCCTGCTGAGGCCCAGGTGACTTCTTATTTCCCATATCTGGCACCGCAGCCTGGGAAGACAGGATTGTTTTCAGTATGATTTCCCCATCCTTTCACCAGTGTTTGAAGAACGGGAGCCCTTTTCAACCGTTAGCGTAAGAATCCTTCTTTACAGAAGAGATATTTTTCTGGGGTGGCAAGTTCAGGGCCTCTGTCAGTCCTGGGTTTGTTGGACTAGCGCCAGACATGAGAAGTGCGCCTTTGTGGGACAGGTGAATAGTGCGGATCTGATTCAGTCTAAAGACTGAAACAGGATCTGCACTTTTCACCGTTCCTTTCAGAATCATTTGATTCATCAGCTTGGAATGGCGATTCCATCTCCAGACCAATCGAAGGCTAGGGCAAAGTAACTCAATCTTTCCAAGAGGTGTGTGGCACAACTTTTGAAAGAACCGCTAGGTGGAGAACTATTTGGTATTTTTCCATAGCACTTTTCACCGCAGTTGTCCTAAAGTTGGTCTCTGCATCCTTAAGCATACGAGAGTTTTCACAGACGAAAGCAGGCTGAGGCCCAGTAAACTTGGCATTTCCAATAGTTGGTCCTAGAGACTACAAAGAAAGTGTTCTTTAAAGAATTATTCCACTGTGGTTTCACCATTGTTTTCAGAACCCGAGCAGGGTTCTAGCATTAGCATAAGAATCCTGCCTGGTAGTTGAGATATCTGGGTGGGGTGTAAGTGCGGGGCTTCTGTCAGCCCGGCCATCGATTTGTTTACCTCCAGAGTTGGTAAGTGCATATTTGCGTCAGATGGGTAAAGTGTGGATCGTGCTTCAGATTTCATCCTGACACTTTTGAAATCACCACTATGTTGGTAATTGTTTGCCATTTCCATAGCGTTTTGCACCATAATAGTCATGAGGTCGGTCTCTGCATCCTGAAGCCTGTGATGCTTTTCGCAGAGAAACCCCTGCTGAGGCCCAGGTAACTTCCCATTTCCCATATCTGGCGCCGCAGCCTTGGAAGATAGGATTGTTTTCAGTATGATTTCCCCATCCTTTCACCAGTGTTTGAAGAACGGGAGCCCTTTTCAACCGTTAGCGTAAGAATCCTTCTTTACAGAAGAGATATTTTTCTGGGGTGGCAAGTTCAGGGCCTCTGTCAGTCCTGGGTTTGTTGGACTAGCGCCAGACATGAGAAGTGCGCCTTTGTGGGACAGGTGAATAGTGCGGATCCTGTTTCAGTCTAAAGACTGAAACAGGATCCGCACTTTTCACCGTTCCTTTCAGAATCATTTGATTCATCAGCTTGGAATGGCGATTCCATCTCCAGAGCAATCGAAGGCTAGGGCAAAGTAACTCAATCTTTCCAAGAGGTGTGTGGCACAACTTTTGAAAGAACCGCTAGGTGGAGAACTATTTGGTATTTTTCCGTAGCACTTTTCACCGTAATTGTCCTAACGTTGGTCTCTGCATCCTTAAGCATACGAGAGTTTTCACAGACGAAAGCAGGCTGAGGCCCAGTAAACTTGGCATTTCCAATAGTTGGTCCTAGAGACTACAAAGAAAGTGTTCTTTAAAGTATTATTCCACTGTGGTTTCACCATTGTTTTCAGAACCCGAGCAGGGTTCTAGCATTAGCATAAGAATCCTGCCTGGTAGTTGAGATTTCTGGGTGGGGTGTTAGTGCGGGGCTTCTTTCAGCCCGGCCATTGATTTGTTTACCTCCAGAGTTGGTAAGTGCATATTTGCGTCAGATGGGAAAAGTGTGGATCGTGCTTCAGATTTCATCCTGACACTTTTGAAATCACCACTATGTTGGTAATTGTTTGCGATTTCCATAGCGTTTTGCACCATAATAGTCATGAGGTCGGTCTCTGCATCCTGAAGCCTGTGATGCTTTTCGCAGAGAAACCCCTGCTGAGGCCCAGGTAACTTCCTATTTCCCATATCTGGCACCGCAGCCTTGGAAGATAGGATTGTTTTCAGTATGATTTCCCCATCCTTTCACCAGTGTTTGAAGAACGGGAGCCCTTTTCAACCGTTAGCGTAAGAATCCTTCTTTAGAGAAGAGATATTTTTCTGGGGTGGCAAGTTCAGGGCCTCTGTCAGTCCTGGGTTTGTTGGACTAGCGCCAGACATGAGAAGTGCGCCTTTGTGGGACAGGTGAATAGTGCCGATTTTGTTTCAGTCTAAAGACTGAAACAGGATCCGCACTTTTCACCGTTCCTTTCAGAATCATTTGATTCATCAGCTTGGAATGGCGATTCCATCTCCAGACCAATCGAAGGCTAGGGCAAAGTAACTCAATCTTTCCAAGAGGTGTGTGGCACAACTTTTGAAAGAACCGCTAGGTGGAGAACTATTTGGTATTTTTCCGTAGCACTTTTCACCGTAATTCTCCTAACGTTGGTCTCTGCATCCTTAAGCATACGAGAGTTTTCACAGACGAAAGCAGGCTGAGGCCCAGTAAACTTGGCATTTCCAATAGTTGGTCCTAGAGACTACAAAGAAAGTGTTCTTTAAAGTAATATTCCACTGTGGTTTCACCATTGTTTTCAGAACCCGAGCAGGGTTCTAGCATTAGCATAAGAATCCTGCCTGGTAGTTGGGATTTCAGGGTGGGGTGTAAGTGCGGGCCTTCTGTCAGCCCGGCCATTGATTTGTTTACCTCCAGAGTTGGTAAGTGCATATTTGCGTCAGATGGGAAAAGTGTGGATCGTGCTTCAGATTTCATCCTGACACTTTTGAAATCACCACTATGTTGGTAATTGTTTGCCATTTCCGTAGCGTTTTGCACCGTAATAGTCATGAGGTCGGTCTCTGCATCCTGAAGCCTGTGATGCTTTTCGCAGAGAAACCACTGCTGAGGCCCAGGTAACTTCCTATTTCCCATATCTGGCACGGCAGCCTTGGAAGATAGGATTGTTTTCAGTATGATTTCCCCATCCTTTCACCAGTGTTTGAAGAACGGGAGCCCTTTTCAACCGTTAGCGTAAGAATCCTTCTTTAGAGAAGAGATATTTCTCTGGGGTGGCAAGTTGAGGGCCTCTGTCAGTCCTGGGTTTGTTGGACTAGGGCCAGACATGAGAAGTGTGCCTTTGTGGGACAGGTGAATAGTGCGGATCCTGTTTCAGTCTAAAGACTGAAACAGGATCCGCACTTTTCACTGTTCCTTTCAGAATCATTTGATTCATCAGCTTGGAATGGCGATTCCATCTCCAGACCAAACGAAGGCTAGGGCAAAGTAACTCAATCTTTCCAAGAGGTGTGTGGCACAACTTTTGAAAGAACCGCTAGGTGGAGAACTATTTGGTATTTTTCCGTAGCACTTTTCACTGCAGTTGTCCTAAAGTTGGTCTCTGCATCCTTAAGCATACGAGAGTTTTCACAGACCAAAGCAGGCTGAGGCCCAGTAAACTTGGCATTTCCAATAGTTGGTCCTAGAGAATACAAAGAAAGTGTTCTTTAAAGTAATATTCCACTGTGGTTTCACCATTGTTTTCAGAACCCGGGCAGGTTTCTAGCATTAGCATAAGAATCCTGCCTGGTAGTTGAGATTTCAGGGTGGGGTGTAATTGCGGGCCTTCTCTCAGCCCGGTCATTGATTTGTTCACCTCCAGAGTTGGTAAGTGCATATGTGCGTCAGATGGGAAAAGTGTGGATCGTGCTTCAGATTTCATCCTGACACTTTTGAAATCACCACTATGTTGGTAATTGTTTGCCATTTCCATAGCGTTTTGCACCGTAATAGTCATGAGGTCGGTCTCTGCATCCTGAAGCCTGTGATGCTTTTCGCAGAGGAACCCCTGCTGAGGCCCAGGTAACTTCCTATATCCCATATCTGTCACCGCAGCCTTGGAAGATAGGATTGTTTTCAGTATGATTTCCCCATCCTTTCACCAGTGTTTGAAGAACGGGAGCCCTTTTCAACCGTTAGCGTAAGAATCCTTCTTTACAGAAGAGATATTTTTCTGGGGTGGCAAGTTCAGGGCCTCTGTCAGTCCTGGGTTTGTTGGACTAGCGCCAGACATGAGAAGTGCGCCTTTGTGGGACAGGTGAATAGTGCGGATCTGATTCAGTCTAAAGACTGAAACAGGATCCGCACTTTTCACCGTTCCTTTCAGAATCATTTGATTCATCAGCTTGGAATGGCGATTCCATCTCCAGACCAATCGAAGGCTAGGGCAAAGTAACTCAATCTTTCCAAGAGGTGTGTGGCACAACTTTTGAAAGAACCGCTAGGTGGAGAACTATTTGGTATTTTTCCATAGCACTTTTCACCGCAGTTGTCCTAAAGTTGGTCTCTGCATCCTTAAGCATACGAGAGTTTTCACAGACGAAAGCAGGCTGAGGCCCAGTAAACTTGGCATTTCCAATAGTTGGTCCTAGAGACTACAAAGAAAGTGTTCTTTAAAGAATTATTCCACTGTGGTTTCACCATTGTTTTCAGAACCCGAGCAGGGTTCTAGCATTAGCATAAGAATCCTGCCTGGTAGTTGAGATATCTGGGTGGGGTGTAAGTGCGGGGCTTCTGTCAGCCCGGCCATCGATTTGTTTACCTCCAGAGTTGGTAAGTGCATATTTGCGTCAGATGGGTAAAGTGTGGATCGTGCTTCAGATTTCATCCTGACACTTTTGAAATCACCACTATGTTGGTAATTGTTTGCCATTTCCAAAGCGTTTTGCACCATAATAGTCACGAGGTCGGTCTCTGCATCCTGAAGCCTGTGATGCTTTTCGCAGAGAAACCCCTGCTGAGGCCCAGGTAACCTCCTATTTCCCATATCTGGCGCCGCAGCCTTGGAAGATAGGATTGTTTTCAGTATGATTTCCCCATCCTTTCACCAGTGTTTGAAGAACGGGAGCCCTTTTCAACCGTTAGCGTAAGAATCCTTCTTTAGAGAAGAGATATTTTTCTGGGGTGGCAAGTTCAGGGCCTCTGTCAGTCCTGGGTTTGTTGGACTAGCGCCAGACATGAGAAGTGCGCCTTTGTGGGACAGGTGAATAGTGCGGATCCTGTTTCAGTCTAAAGACTGAAACAGGATCCGCACTTTTCACCGTTCCTTTCAGAATCATTTGATTCATCAGCTTGGAATGGCGATTCCATCTCCAGACCAATCGAAGGCTAGGGCAAAGTAACTCAATCTTTCCAAGAGGTGTGTGGCACAACTTTTGAAAGAACCGCTAGGTGGAGAACTATTTGGTATTTATCCGTAGCACTTTTCACCGTAATTGTCCTAACGTTGGTCTCTGCATCCTTAAGCATACGAGAGTTTTCACAGACGAAAGCAGGCTGAGGCCCAGTAAACTTGGCATTTCCAATAGTTGGTCCTAGAGACTACAAAGAAAGTGTTCTTTAAAGTATTATTCCACTGTGGTTTCACCATTGTTTTCAGAACCCGAGCAGGGTTCTAGCATTAGCATAAGAATCCTGCCTGGTAGTTGAGATTTCTGGGTGGGGTGTTAGTGCGGGGCTTCTTTCAGCCCGGCCATTGATTTGTTTACCTCCAGAGTTGGTAAGTGCATATTTGCGTCAGATGGGAAAAGTGTGGATCGTGCTTCAGATTTCATCCTGACACTTTTGAAATCACCACTATGTTGGTAATTGTTTGCCATTTCCATAGCGTTTTGCACCATAATAGTCATGAGGTCGGTCTCTGCATCCTGAAGCCTGTGATGCTTTTCGCAGAGAAACCCCTGCTGAGGCCCAGGTGACTTCCTATTTCCCATATCTGGCACCGCAGCCTTGGAAAATAGGATTGTTTTCAGTATGATTTCCCCATCCTTTCACCAGTGTTTGAAGAACGGGAGCCCTTTTCAACCGTTAGCGTAAGAATCCTTCTTTAGAGAAGAGATATTTCTCTGGGGTTGCAAGTTCAGGGCCTCTGTCAGTCCTGGG
This sequence comes from Lemur catta, assembly GCF_020740605.2. Classification (NCBI taxonomy): domain Eukaryota; kingdom Metazoa; phylum Chordata; class Mammalia; order Primates; family Lemuridae; genus Lemur; species Lemur catta. Next base: position 81,114,788 of record NC_059132.1, on the reverse strand, counting down.
TTTGTTGGACTAGCGCCAGACATGAGAAGTGCGCCTTTGTGGGACAGGTGAATAGTGCGGATCCTGTTTCAGTCTAAAGACTGAAACAGGATCCGCACTTTTCACCGTTCCTTTCAGAATCATTTCATTCATCAGCTTGGAATGGCGTTCCATCTCCAGACCAAACGAAGGCTAGGGCAAAGTAACTCAATCTTTCCTAGAGGTGTGTGGCACAACTTTTGAAAGAACCGCTAGGTGGAGAACTATTTGGTATTTTTCCATAGCACTTTTCACCGCAGTTGTCCTAAAGTTGGTCTCTACATCATTAAGCATACGAGAGTTTTCACAGACGAAAGCAGGCTGAGGCCCAGTAAACTTGGCATTTCCAATAGTTGGTCCTAGAGACTACAAAGAAAGTGTTCTTTAAAGTAATATTCCACTGTGGTTTCACCATTGTTTTCAGAACTCGAGCAGGGTTCTAGCATTAGCATAAGAATCCTGCCAGGTAGTTCAGATTTCTGGGTGGGGTGTTAGTGCGGGGCTTCTGTCAGCCCGGCCATTGATTTGTTTACCTCCAGAGTTGGTAAGTTCATATTTGCGTCAGATGGGAAAAGTGTGGATCGTGCTTCAGATTTCATCCTGACACTTTTGAAATCACCACTATGTTGGTAATTGTTTGCCATTTCCATAGGTTTTGCACCATAATAGTCATGAGGTCGGTCTCTGCATCCTGAAGCCTGTGATGCTTTTCGCAGAGAAACCCCTGCTGAGGCCCAGGTGACTTCCTATTTCCCATATCTGGCACCGCAGCCTTGGAAGATAGGATTGTTTACAGTATGATTTCCCCATCCTTTCACCAGTGTTTGAAGAACGGGAGCCCTTTTCAACCGTTAGCGTAAGAATCCTTCTTTAGAGAAGAGATATTTTTCTGGGGTGGCAAGTTCAGGGCCTCTGTCAGTCCTCGGTTTGTTGGACTAGCGCAAGACATGAGAAGTGCGCCTTTGTGGGACAGGTGAATAGTGCGGATCCTGTTTCAGTCTAAAGACTGAAACAGGATCTGCACTTTTCACCGTTCCTTTCAGAATCATTTGATTCATCAGCTTGGAATGGCGATTCCATCTCCAGACCAATCGAAGGCTAGGGCAAAGTAACTCAATCTTTCCAAGAGGTGTGTGGCACAACTTTTGAAAGAACCGCTAGGTGGAGAACTATCTGGTATTTTTCCGTAGCACTTTTCAACGTAATTGTCCTAACGTTGGTCTCTGCATCCTTAAGCATACGAGAGTTTTAACAGACGAAAGCAGGCTGAGGCCCACTAAACTTGGCATTTCCAATAGTTGGTCCTAGAGACTACAAAGAAAGTGTTCTTTAAAGTATTATTCCACTGTGGTTTCACCATTGTTTTCAGAACCCGAGCAGGGTTCTAGCATTAGCATAAGAATCCTGCCTGGTAGTTGAGATTTCTGGGTGGGGTGTAAGTGCGGGGCTTCTGTCAGCCCGGCCATCGATTTGTTTACCTCCAGAGTTGGTAAGTGCATATTTGCGTCAGATGGGAAAAGTGTGGATCGTGCTTCAGATTTCATCCTGACACTTTTGAAATCACCACTATGTTGGTAATTGTTTGCCATTTCCGTAGCGTTTTGCACCGTAATAGTCATGAGGTCGGTCTCTGCATCCTGAAGCCTGTGATGCTTTTCGCAGAGAAACCACTGCTGAGGCCCAGGTAACTTCCTATTTCCCATATCTGGCACCGCAGCCTTGGAAGATAGGATTGTTTTCAGTATGATTTCCCCATCCTTTCACCAGTGTTTGAAGAACGGGAGCCCTTTTCAACCGTTAGCGTAAGAATCCTTCTTTAGAGAAGAGATATTTCTCTGGGGTGGCAAGTTCAGGGCCTCTGTCAGTCCTGGGTTTGTTGGACTAGGGCCAGACATGAGAAGTGTGCCTTTGTGGGACAGGTGAATAGTGCGGATCCTGTTTCAGTCTAAAGACTGAAACAGGATCCGCACTTTTCACTGTTCCTTTCAGAATCATTTGATTCATCAGCTTGGAATGGCGATTCCATCTCCAGACCAAACGAAGGCTAGGGCAAAGTAACTCAATCTTTCCAAGAGGTGTGTGGCACAACTTTTGAAAGAACCGCTAGGTGGAGAACTATTTGGTATTTTTCCGTAGCACTTTTCACTGCAGTTGTCCTAAAGTTGGTCTCTGCATCCTTAAGCATACGAGAGTTTTCACAGACGAAAGCAGGCTGAGGCCCAGTAAACTTGGCATTTCCAATAGTTGGTCCTAGAGAATACAAAGAAAGTGTTCTTTAAAGTAATATTCCACTGTGGTTTCACCATTGTTTTCAGAACCCGAGCAGGGTTCTAGCATTAGCATAAGAATCCTGCCTGGTAGTTGGGATTTCAGGGTGGGGTGTAAGTGCGGGCCTTCTGTCAGCCCGGCCATTGATTTGTTTACCTCCAGAGTTGGTAAGTGCATATGTGCGTCAGATGGGAAAAGTGTGGATCGTGCTTCAGATTTCATCCTGACACTTTTGAAATCACCACTATGTTGGTAATTGTTTGCCATTTCCGTAGCGTTTTGCACCGTAATAGTCATGAGGTCGGTCTCTGCATCCTGAAGCCTGTGATGCTTTTCGCAGAGAAACCCCTGCTGAGGCCCAGGTAACTTCCTATATCCCATATCTGTCACCGCAGCCGTGGAAGATAGGGTTGTTTTCAGTATGATTTCCCCATCCTTTCACCAGTGTTTGAAGAACGGGAGCCCTTTTCAACCGTTAGCGTAAGAATCCTTCTTTACAGAAGAGATATTTTTCTGGGGTGGCAAGTTCAGGGCCTCTGTCAGTCCTGGGTTTGTTGGACTAGCGCCAGACATGAGAAGTGCGCCTTTGTGGGACAGGTGAATAGTGCGGATCCTGTTTCAGTCTAAAGACTGAAACAGGATCCGCACTTTTCACCGTTCCTTTCAGAATCATTTGATTCATCAGCTTGGAATGGCGATTCCATCTCCAGACCAATCGAAGGCTAGGGCAAAGTAACTCAATCTTTCCAAGAGGTGTGTGGCACAACTTTTGAAAGAACCGCTAGGTAGAGAACTATTTGGTATTTTTCCGTAGCACTTTTCACCGTAATTGTCCTAACGTTGGTCTCTGCATCCTTAAGCATACGAGAGTTTTCACAGACGAAAGCAGGCTGAGGCCCAGTAAACTTGGCATTTCCAATAGTTGGTCCTAGAGACTACAAAGAAAGTGTTCTTTAAAGTATTATTCCACTGTGGTTTCACCATTGTTTTCAGAACCCGAGCAGGGTTCTAGCATTAGCATAAGAATCCTGCCTGGTAGTTGAGATTTCTGGGTGGGGTGTTAGTGCGGGGCTTCTTTCAGCCCGGCCATTGATTTGTTTACCTCCAGAGTTGGTAAGTGCATATTTGCGTCAGATGGGAAAAGTGTGGATCGTGCTTCAGATTTCATCCTGACACTTTTGAAATCACCACTATGTTGGTAATTGTTTGCGATTTCCATAGCGTTTTGCACCATAATAGTCATGAGGTCGGTCTCTGCATCCTGAAGCCTGTGATGCTTTTCGCAGAGAAACCCCTGCTGAGGCCCAGGTAACTTCCTATTTCCCATATCTGGCACCGCAGCCTTGGAAGATAGGATTGTTTTCAGTATGATTTCCCCATCCTTTCACCAGTGTTTGAAGAACGGGAGCCCTTTTCAACCGTTAGCGTAAGAATCCTTCTTTAGAGAACAGATATTTTTCTGGGGTGGCAAGTTCAGGGCCTCTGTCAGTCCTGGGTTTGTTGGACTAGCGCCAGACATGAGAAGTGCGCCTTTGTGGGACAGGTGAATAGTGCCGATTTTGTTTCAGTCTAAAGACTGAAACAGGATCCGCACTTTTCACCGTTCCTTTCAGAATCATTTGATTCATCAGCTTGGAATGGCGATTCCATCTCCAGACCAATCGAAGGCTAGGGCAAAGTAACTCAATCTTTCCAAGAGGTGTGTGGCACAACTTTTGAAAGAACCGCTAGGTGGAGAACTATTTGGTATTTTTCCGTAGCACTTTTCACCGTAATTGTCCTAACGTTGGTCTCTGCATCCTTAAGCATACGAGAGTTTTCACAGACGAAAGCAGGCTGAGGCCCAGTAAACTTGGCATTTCCAATAGTTGGTCCTAGAGACTACAAAGAAAGTGTTCTTTAAAGTATTATTCCACTGTGGTTTCACCATTGTTTTCAGAACCCGAGCAGGGTTCTAGCATTAGCATAAGAATCCTGCCTGGTAGTTGGGATTTCAGGGTGGGGTGTAAGTGCGGGCCTTCTGTCAGCCCGGCCATTGATTTGTTTACCTCCAGAGTTGGTAAGTGCATATGTGCGTCAGATGGGAAAAGTGTGGATCGTGCTTCAGATTTCATCCTGACACTTTTGAAATCACCACTATGTTGGTAATTGTTTGCCATTTCCGTAGCGTTTTGCACCGTAATAGTCATGAGGTCGGTCTCTGCATCCTGAAGCCTGTGATGCTTTTCGCAGAGAAACCACTGCTGAGGCCCAGGTAACTTCCTATTTCCCATATCTGGCACCGCAGCCTTGGAAGATAGGATTGTTTTCAGTATGATTTCCCCATCCTTTCACCAGTGTTTGAAGAACGGGAGCCCTTTTCAACCGTTAGCGTAAGAATCCTTCTTTAGAGAAGAGATATTTCTCTGGGGTGGCAAGTTGAGGGCCTCTGTCAGTCCTGGGTTTGTTGGACTAGGGCCAGACATGAGAAGTGTGCCTTTGTGGGACAGGTGAATAGTGCGGATCCTGTTTCAGTCTAAAGACTGAAACAGGATCCGCACTTTTCACTGTTCCTTTCAGAATCATTTGATTCATCAGCTTGGAATGGCGATTCCATCTCCAGACCAAACGAAGGCTAGGGCAAAGTAACTCAATCTTTCCAAGAGGTGTGTGGCACAACTTTTGAAAGAACCGCTAGGTGGAGAACTATTTGGTATTTTTCCGTAGCACTTTTCACTGCAGTTGTCCTAAAGTTGGTCTCTGCATCCTTAAGCATACGAGAGTTTTCACAGACGAAAGCAGGCTGAGGCCCAGTAAACTTGGCATTTCCAATAGTTGGTCCTAGAGAATACAAAGAAAGTGTTCTTTAAAGTAATATTCCACTGTGGTTTCACCATTGTTTTCAGAACCCGGGCAGGTTTCTAGCATTAGCATAAGAATCCTGCCTGGTAGTTGAGATTTCAGGGTGGGGTGTAATTGCGGGCCTTCTCTCAGCCCGGTCATTGATTTGTTCACCTCCAGAGTTGGTAAGTGCATATGTGCGTCAGATGGGAAAAGTGTGGATCGTGCTTCAGATTTCATCCTGACACTTTTGAAATCACCACTATGTTGGTAATTGTTTGCCATTTCCATAGCGTTTTGCACCGTAATAGTCATGAGGTCGGTCTCTGCATCCTGAAGCCTGTGATGCTTTTCGCAGAGGAACCCCTGCTGAGGCCCAGGTAACTTCCTATATCCCATATCTGTCACCGCAGCCTTGGAAGATAGGATTGTTTTCAGTATGATTTCCCCATCCTTTCACCAGTGTTTGAAGAACGGGAGCCCTTTTCAACCGTTAGCGTAAGAATCCTTCTTTACAGAAGAGATATTTTTCTGGGGTGGCAAGTTCAGGGCCTCTGTCAGTCCTGGGTTTGTTGGACTAGCGCCAGACATGAGAAGTGCGCCTTTGTGGGACAGGTGAATAGTGCGGATCTGATTCAGTCTAAAGACTGAAACAGGATCCGCACTTTTCACCGTTCCTTTCAAAATCATTTGATTCATCAGCTTGGAATGGCGATTCCATCTCCAGACCAATCGAAGGCTAGGGCAAAGTAACTCAATCTTTCCAAGAGGTGTGTGGCACAACTTTTGAAAGAACCGCTAGGTGGAGAACTATTTGGTATTTTTCCATAGCACTTTTCACCGCAGTTGTCCTAAAGTTGGTCTCTGCATCCTTAAGCATACGAGAGTTTTCACAGACGAAAGCAGGCTGAGGCCCAGTAAACTTGGCATTTCCAATAGTTGGTCCTAGAGACTACAAAGAAAGTGTTCTTTAAAGAATTATTCCACTGTGGTTTCACCATTGTTTTCAGAACCCGAGCAGGGTTCTAGCATTAGCATAAGAATCCTGCCTGGTAGTTGAGATATCTGGGTGGGGTGTAAGTGCGGGGCTTCTGTCAGCCCGGCCATCGATTTGTTTACCTCCAGAGTTGGTAAGTGCATATTTGCGTCAGATGGGTAAAGTGTGGATCGTGCTTCAGATTTCATCCTGACACTTTTGAAATCACCACTATGTTGGTAATTGTTTGCCATTTCCAATGCGTTTTGCACCATAATAGTCACGAGGTCGGTCTCTACATCCTGAAGCCTGTGATGCTTTTCGCAGAGAAACCCCTGCTGAGGCCCAGGTAACCTCCTATTTCCCATATCTGGCGCCGCAGCCTTGGAAGATAGGATTGTTTTCAGTATGATTTCCCCATCCTTTCACCAGTGTTTGAAGAACGGGAGCCCTTTTCAACCGTTAGCGTAAGAATCCTTCTTTAGAGAAGAGATATTTTTCTGGGGTGGCAAGTTCAGGGCCTCTGTCAGTCCTGGGTTTGTTGGACTAGCGCCAGACATGAGAAGTGCGCCTTTGTGGGACAGGTGAATAGTGCGGATCCTGTTTCAGTCTAAAGACTGAAACAGGATCCGCACTTTTCACCGTTCCTTTCAGAATCATTTGATTCATCACCTTGGAATGGCGATTCCATCTCCAGACCAATCGAAGGCTAGGGCAAAGTAACTCAATCTTTCCAAGAGGTGTGTGGCACAACTTTTGAAAGAACCGCTAGGTGGAGAACTATTTGGTATTTTTCCGTAGCACTTTTCACCGTAATTGTCCTAACGTTGGTCTCTGCATCCTTAAGCATACGAGAGTTTTCACAGACGAAAGCAGGCTGAGGCCCAGTAAACTTGGCATTTCCAATAGTTGGTCCTAGAGACTACAAAGAAAGTGTTCTTTAAAGTATTATTCCACTGTGGTTTCACCATTGTTTTCAGAACCCGAGCAGGGTTCTAGCATTAGCATAAGAATCCTGCCTGGTAGTTGAGATTTCTGGGTGGGGTGTTAGTGCGGGGCTTCTTTCAGCCCGGCCATTGATTTGTTTACCTCCAGAGTTGGTAAGTGCATATTTGCGTCAGATGGGAAAAGTGTGGATCGTGCTTCAGATTTCATCCTGACACTTTTGAAATCACCACTATGTTGGTAATTGTTTGCCATTTCCATAGCGTTTTGCACCATAATAGTCATGAGGTCGGTCTCTGCATCCTGAAGCCTGTGATGCTTTTCGCAGAGAAACCCCTGCTGAGGCCCAGGTGACTTCCTATTTCCCATATCTGGCACCGCAGCCTTGGAAAATAGGATTGTTTTCAGTATGATTTCCCCATCCTTTCACCAGTGTTTGAAGAACGGGAGCCCTTTTCAACCGTTAGCGTAAGAATCCTTCTTTAGAGAAGAGATATTTCTCTGGGGTTGCAAGTTCAGGGCCTCTGTCAGTCCTGGGTTTGTTGGACTAGCGCCAGACATGAGAAGTGCGCCTTTGTGGGACAGGTGAATAGTGCGGATCCTGTTTCAGTCTAAAGACTGAAACAGGATCCGCACTTTTCACCGTTCCTTTCAGAATCATTTCATTCATCAGCTTGGAATGGCGTTCCATCTCCAGACCAAACGAAGGCTAGGGCAAAGTAACTCAATCTTTCCTAGAGGTGTGTGGCACAACTTTTGAAAGAACCGCTAGGTGGAGAACTATTTGGTATTTTTCCATAGCACTTTTCACCGCAGTTGTCCTAAAGTTGGTCTCTACATCATTAAGCATACGAGAGTTTTCACAGACGAAAGCAGGCTGAGGCCCAGTAAACTTGGCATTTCCAATAGTTGGTCCTAGAGACTACAAAGAAAGTGTTCTTTAAAGTAATATTCCACTGTGGTTTCACCATTGTTTTCAGAACTCGAGCAGGGTTCTAGCATTAGCATAAGAATCCTGCCAGGTAGTTCAGATTTCTGGGTGGGGTGTTAGTGCGGGGCTTCTGTCAGCCCGGCCATTGATTTGTTTACCTCCAGAGTTGGTAAGTTCATATTTGCGTCAGATGGGAAAAGTGTGGATCGTGCTTCAGATTTCATCCTGACACTTTTGAAATCACCACTATGTTGGTAATTGTTTGCCATTTCCATAGGTTTTGCACCATAATAGTCATGAGGTCGGTCTCTGCATCCTGAAGCCTGTGATGCTTTTCGCAGAGAAACCCCTGCTGAGGCCCAGGTGACTTCCTATTTCCCATATCTGGCACCGCAGCCTTGGAAGATAGGATTGTTTACAGTATGATTTCCCCATCCTTTCACCAGTGTTTGAAGAACGGGAGCCCTTTTCAACCGTTAGCGTAAGAATCCTTCTTTAGAGAAGAGATATTTTTCTGGGGTGGCAAGTTCAGGGCCTCTGTCAGTCCTCGGTTTGTTGGACTAGCGCAAGACATGAGAAGTGCGCCTTTGTGGGACAGGTGAATAGTGCGGATCCTGTTTCAGTCTAAAGACTGAAACAGGATCTGCACTTTTCACCGTTCCTTTCAGAATCATTTGATTCATCAGCTTGGAATGGCGATTCCATCTCCAGACCAATCGAAGGCTAGGGCAAAGTAACTCAATCTTTCCAAGAGGTGTGTGGCACAACTTTTGAAAGAACCGCTAGGTGGAGAACTATCTGGTATTTTTCCGTAGCACTTTTCAACGTAATTGTCCTAACGTTGGTCTCTGCATCCTTAAGCATACGAGAGTTTTAACAGACGAAAGCAGGCTGAGGCCCACTAAACTTGGCATTTCCAATAGTTGGTCCTAGAGACTACAAAGAAAGTGTTCTTTAAAGTATTATTCCACTGTGGTTTCACCATTGTTTTCAGAACCCGAGCAGGGTTCTAGCATTAGCATAAGAATCCTGCCTGGTAGTTGAGATTTCTGGGTGGGGTGTAAGTGCGGGGCTTCTGTCAGCCCGGCCATCGATTTGTTTACCTCCAGAGTTGGTAAGTGCATATTTGCGTCAGATGGGAAAAGTGTGGATCGTGCTTCAGATTTCATCCTGACACTTTTGAAATCACCACTATGTTGGTAATTGTTTGCCATTTCCGTAGCGTTTTGCACCGTAATAGTCATGAGGTCGGTCTCTGCATCCTGAAGCCTGTGATGCTTTTCGCAGAGAAACCACTGCTGAGGCCCAGGTAACTTCCTATTTCCCATATCTGGCACCGCAGCCTTGGAAGATAGGATTGTTTTCAGTATGATTTCCCCATCCTTTCACCAGTGTTTGAAGAACGGGAGCCCTTTTCAACCGTTAGCGTAAGAATCCTTCTTTAGAGAAGAGATATTTCTCTGGGGTGGCAAGTTCAGGGCCTCTGTCAGTCCTGGGTTTGTTGGACTAGGGCCAGACATGAGAAGTGTGCCTTTGTGGGACAGGTGAATAGTGCGGATCCTGTTTCAGTCTAAAGACTGAAACAGGATCCGCACTTTTCACTGTTCCTTTCAGAATCATTTGATTCATCAGCTTGGAATGGCGATTCCATCTCCAGACCAAACGAAGGCTAGGGCAAAGTAACTCAATCTTTCCAAGAGGTGTGTGGCACAACTTTTGAAAGAACCGCTAGGTGGAGAACTATTTGGTATTTTTCCGTAGCACTTTTCACTGCAGTTGTCCTAAAGTTGGTCTCTGCATCCTTAAGCATACGAGAGTTTTCACAGACGAAAGCAGGCTGAGGCCCAGTAAACTTGGCATTTCCAATAGTTGGTCCTAGAGAATACAAAGAAAGTGTTCTTTAAAGTAATATTCCACTGTGGTTTCACCATTGTTTTCAGAACCCGAGCAGGGTTCTAGCATTAGCATAAGAATCCTGCCTGGTAGTTGGGATTTCAGGGTGGGGTGTAAGTGCGGGCCTTCTGTCAGCCCGGCCATTGATTTGTTTACCTCCAGAGTTGGTAAGTGCATATGTGCGTCAGATGGGAAAAGTGTGGATCGTGCTTCAGATTTCATCCTGACACTTTTGAAATCACCACTATGTTGGTAATTGTTTGCCATTTCCGTAGCGTTTTGCACCGTAATAGTCATGAGGTCGGTCTCTGCATCCTGAAGCCTGTGATGCTTTTCGCAGAGAAACCCCTGCTGAGGCCCAGGTAACTTCCTATATCCCATATCTGTCACCGCAGCCGTGGAAGATAGGATTGTTTTCAGTATGATTTCCCCATCCTTTCACCAGTGTTTGAAGAACGGGAGCCCTTTTCAACCGTTAGCGTAAGAATCCTTCTTTAGAGAAGAGATATTTTTCTGGGGTGGCAAGTTCAGGGCCTCTGTCAGTCCTGGGTTTGTTGGACTAGCGCCAGACATGAGAAGTGCGCCTTTGTGGGACAGGTGAATAGTGCGGATCCTGTTTCAGTCTAAAGACTGAAACAGGATCCGAACTTTTCACCGTTCCTTTCAGAATCATTTGATTCATCAGCTTGGAATGGCGATTCCATCTCCAGACCAATCGAAGGCTAGGGCAAAGTAACTCAATCTTTCCAAGAGGTGTGTGGCACAACTTTTGAAAGAACCGCTAGGTGGCGAACTACTTGGTATTTATCCGTAGCACTTTTCACCGTAATTGTCCTAACGTTGGTCTCTGCATCCTTAAGCATACGAGAGTTTTCACAGACGAAAGCAGGCTGAGGCCCAGTAAACTTGGCATTTCCAATAGTTGGTCCTAGAGACTACAAAGAAAGTGTTGTTTAAAGTATTATTCCACTGTGGTTTCACCATTGTTTTCAGAACCCGAGCAGGGTTCTAGCATTAGCATAAGAATCCTGCCTGGTAGTTGAGATTTCTGGGTGGGGTGTTAGTGCGGGGCTTCCTTCAGCCCGGCCATTGATTTGTTTACCTCCAGAGTTGGTAAGTGCATATTTGCGTCAGATGGGTAAAGTGTGGATCGTGCTTCAGATTTCATCCTGACACTTTTGAAATCACCACTATGTTGGTAATTGTTTGCCATTTCCATAGCGTTTTGCACCATAATAGTCATGAGGTCGGTCTCTGCATCCTGAAGCCTGTGATGCTTTTCGCAGAGAAACCCCTGCTGAGGCCCAGGTAACTTCCTATTTCCCATATCTGGCGCCGCACCCTTGGAAGATAGGATTGTTTTCAGTATGATTTCCCCATCCTTTCACCAGTGTTTGAAGAACGGGAGCCCTTTTCAACCGTTAGCGTAAGAATCCTTCTTTAGAGAAGAGATATTTTTCTGGGGTGGCAAGTTCAGGGCCTCTGTCAGTCCTGGGTTTGTTGGACTAGCGCCAGACATGAGAAGTGGGCCTTTGTGGGACAGGTGAATAGTGCGGATCCTGTTTCAGTCTAAAGACTGAAACAGGATCCGCACTATTCACCGTTCCTTTCAGAATCATTTGATTCATCAGCTTGGAATGGCGATTCCATCTCCAGACCAATCGAAGGCTTGGGCAAAGTAACTCAATCTTTCCAAGAGGTGTGTGGCACAACTTTTGAAAGAACCGCTAGGTGGCGAACTATTTGGTATTTATCCGTAGCACTTTTCACCGTAATTGTCCCAACGTTGGTCTCTGCATCCTTAAGCATACGAGAGTTTTCACCGACGAAAGCAGGCTGAGGCCCAGTAAACTTGGCATTTCCAATAGTTGGTCCTAGAGACTACAAAGAAAGTGTTCTTTAAAGTATTATTCCACTGTGGTTTCACCATTGTTTTCAGAACCCGAGCAGGGTTCTAGCATTAGCATAAGAATCCTGCCTGGTAGTTGAGATTTCAGGGTGGGGTGTAAGTGCGGGCCTTCTGTCAGCCCGGCCATTGATTTGTTTACCTCCAGAGTTGGTAAGTGCATATTTGCGTCAGATGGGAAAAGTGTGGATCGTGCTTCAGATTTCATCCTGACACTTTTGAAATCACCACTATGTTGGTAATTGTTTGCCATTTCCATAGCGTTTTGCACCGTAATAGTCATGAGGTCGGTCTCTGCATCCTGAAGCCTGTGATGCTTTTCGCAGAGAAACCCCTGCTGAGGCCCAGGTAACTTCCTATTTCCCATATCTGGCACCGCAGCCTTCGAAGATAGGATTGTTTTCAGTATGATTTCCCCATCCTTTCACCAGTGTTTGAAGAACGGGAGCCCTTTTCAACCATTAGCGTAAGAATCCTTCTTTAGAGAAGAGATATTTTTCTGGGGTGGCAAGTTCAGGGCCTCTGTCAGTCCTGGGTTTGTTGGACTAGCGCCAGACATGAGAAGTGCGCCTTTGTGGGACAGGTGAATAGTGCGGATCCTGTTTCAGTCTAAAGACTGAAACAGGATCCGCACTTTACACCGTTCCTTTCAGAATCATTTGATTCATCAGCTTGGAATGGCGATTCCATCTCCAGACCAATCGAAGGCTAGGGCAAAGTAACTCAATCTTTCCAAGAGGTGTGTGGCACAACTTTTGAAAGAACCGCTAGGTGGAGAACTATTTGGTATTTGTCCGTAGTACTTTTCACCATAATTGTCCTAACGTTGGTCTCTGCATCCTTAAGCATTCGAGAGTTTTCACGGACGAAAGCAGGCTGAGGCCCAGTAAACTTGGCATGTCCAATAGTTGGTCCTAGAGACTACAAAGAAAGTGTTCTTTAAAGTATTATTCCACTGTGGTTTCACCATTGTTTTCAGAACCCGAGCAGGGTTCTAGCATTAGCATAAGAATCCTGCCTGGTAGTTGAGATATCTGGGTGGGGTGTAAGTGCGGGGCTTCTGTCAGCCCGGCCATCGATTTGTTTACCTCCAGAGTTGGTAAGTGCATATTTGCGTCAGATGGGAAAAGTGTGGATCGTGCTTCAGATTTCATCCTGACACTTTTGAAATCACTACTATGTTGGTAATTGTTTGCCATTTCCATAGCGTTTTGCACCGTAATAGTCATGAGGTCGGTCTCTGCATCCTGAAGCCTGTGATGCTTTTCGCAGACAAACCCCTGCTGAGGCCCAGGTAACTTCCTATTTCCCATATCTGGCACCGCAGCCTTGGAAGATAGGATTGTTTTCAGTATGATTTCCCCATCCTTTCACCAGTGTTTGAAGAACGGGAGCCCTTTTCAACCGTTAGCGTAAGAATCCTTCTTTAGAGAAGAGATATTTTTCTGGGGTGGCAAGTTCAGGGCCTCTGTCAGTCCTGGGTTTGTTGGACTAGCGCCAGACATGAGAAGTGCGCCTTTGTGGGACAGGTGAATAGTGCGGATCCTGTTTCAGTCTAAAGACTGAAACAGGATCCGCACTTTTCACCGTTCCTTTCAGAATCATTTGATTCATCAGCTTGGAATGGCGATTCCATCTCCAGACCAATCGAAGGCTAGGGCAAAGTAACTCAATCTTTCCAAGAGGTGTGTGGCACAACTTTTGAAAGAACCGCTAGGTGGAGAACTATCTGGTATTTTTCCGTAGCACTTTTCACCGTAATTGTCCTAACGTTGGTCTCTGCATCCTTAAGCATACGAGAGTTTTGACAGACGAAAGCAGGCTGAGGCCCAGTAAACTTGGCATTTCCAATAGTTGGTCCTAGAGACTACCAAGAAAGTGTTGTTTAAAGTATTATTCCACTGTGGTTTCACCATTGTTTTCAGAACCCGAGCAGGGTTCTAGCATTAGCATAAGAATCCTGCCTGGTAGTTGAGATTTCTGGGTGGGGTGTTAGTGCGGGGCTTCCTTCAGCCCGGCCATTGATTTGTTTACCTCCAGAGTTGGTAAGTGCATATTTGCGTCAGATGGGTAAAGTGTGGATCGTGCTTCAGATTTCATCCTGACACTTTTGAAATCACCACTATGTTGGTAATTGTTTGCCATTTCCATAGCGTTTTGCACCATAATAGTCATGAGGTCGGTCTCTGCATCCTGAAGCCTGTGATGCTTTTCGCAGAGAAACCCCTGCTGAGGCCCAGGTAACTTCCTATTTCCCATATCTGGCGCCGCAGCCTTGGAAGATAGGATTGTTTTCAGTATGATTTCCCCATCCTTTCACCAGTGTTTGAAGAACGGGAGCCCTTTTCAACCGTTAGCGTAAGAATCCTTCTTTAGAGAAGAGATATTTTTCTGGGGTGGCAAGTTCAGGACCTCTGTCAGTCCTGGGTTTGTTGGACTAGCGCCAGACATGAGAAGTGGGCCTTTGTGGGACAGGTGAATAGTGCGGATCCTGTTTCAGTCTAAAGACTGAAACAGGATCCGCACTTTTCACCGTTCCTTTCAGAATCATTTGATTCATCAGCTTGGAATGGCGATTCCATCTCCAGACCAATCGAAGGCTAGGGCAAAGTAACTCAATCTTTCCAAGAGGTGTGTGGCACAACTTTTGAAAGAACCGCTAGGTGGCGAACTATTTGGTATTTATCCGTAGCACTTTTCACCGTAATTGTCCTAACGTTGGTCTCTGCATCCTTAAGCATACGAGAGTTTTCACAGAGGAAAGCAGGCTGAGGCCCAGTAAACTTGGCATTTCCAATAGTTGGTCCTAGAGACTACAAAGAAAGTGTTCTTTAAAGTATTATTCCACTGTGGTTTCACCATTGTTTTCAGAACCCGAGCAGGGTTCTAGCATTAGCATAAGAATCCTGCCTGGTAGTTGAGATTTCAGGGTGGGGTGTAAGTGCGGGCCTTCTGTCAGCCCGGCCATTGATTTGTTTACCTCCAGAGTTGGTAAGTGCATATTTGCGTCAGATGGGAAAAGTGTGGATCGTGCTTCAGATTTCATCCTGACACTTTTGAAATCACCACTATGTTGGTAATTGTTTGCCATTTCCATAGCGTTTTGCACCGTAATAGTCATGAGGTCGGTCTCTGCATCCTGAAGCCTGTGATGCTTTTCGCAGAGAAACCCCTGCTGAGGCCCAGGTAACTTCCTATTTCCCATATCTGGCACCGCAGCCTTCGAAGATAGGATTGTTTTCAGTATGATTTCCCCATCCTTTCACCAGTGTTTGAAGAACGGGAGCCCTTTTCAACCATTAGCGTAAGAATCCTTCTTTAGAGAAGAGATATTTTTCTGGGGTGGCAAGTTCAGGGCCTCTGTCAGTCCTGGGTTTGTTGGACTAGCGCCAGACATGAGAAGTGCGCCTTTGTGGGACAGGTGAATAGTGCGGATCCTGTTTCAGTCTAAAGACTGAAACAGGATCCGCACTTTACACCGTTCCTTTCAGAATCATTTGATTCATCAGCTTGGAATGGCGATTCCATCTCCAGACCAATCGAAGGCTAGGGCAAAGTAACTCAATCTTTCCAAGAGGTGTGTGGCACAACTTTTGAAAGAACCGCTAGGTGGAGAACTATTTGGTATTTTTCCGTAGTACTTTTCACCGTAATTGTCCTAACGTTGGTCTCTGCATCCTTAAGCATTCGAGAGTTTTCACAGACGAAAGCAGGCTGAGGCCCAGTAAACTTGGCATTTCCAATAGTTGGTCCTAGAGACTACAAAGAAAGTGTTCTTTAAAGTAATATTCCACTGAGGTTTCACCATTGTTTTCAGAACCCGAGCAGGGTTCTAGCATTAGCATAAGAATCCTGCCTGGTAGTTGAGATTTCTCGGTGGGGTATAAGTGCGGGCCTTCTGTCAACCCGGCCATTGATTTGTTTACCTCCAGAGTTGGTAAGTGCATATTTGCGTCAGATGGGAAAAGTGTGGATCGTGCTTCAGATTTCATCCTGACACTTTTGAAATCACCACTATGTTGGTAATTGTTTGCCATTTCCATAGCGTTTTGCACCGTAATAGTCATGAGGTCGGTCTCTGCATCCTGAAGCCTGTGATGCTTTTCGCAGAGAAACCCCTGCTGAGGCCCAGGTGACTTCCTATTTCCCATATCAGGCACCGCAGCCTTGGAAGATAGGATTGTTTTCAGTATGATTTCCCCATCCTTTCACCAGTGTTTGAAGAACGGGAGCCCTTTTCAACCGTTAGCGTAAGAATCCTTCTTTAGAGAAGAGATATTTCTCTGGGGTTGCAAGTTCAGGGCCTCTGTCAGTCCTGGGTTTGTTGGACTAGCGCCAGACATGAGAAGTGCGCCTTTGTGGGACAGGTGAATAGTGCGGATCCTGTTTCAGTCTAAAGACTGAAACAGGATCCGCACTTTTCACCGTTCCTTTCAGAATCATTTGATTCATCAGCTTGGAATGGCGTTCCATCTCCAGACCAAACGAAGGCTAGGGCAAAGTAACTCAATCTTTCCTAGAGGTGTGTGGCACAACTTTTGAAAGAACCGCTAGGTGGAGAACTATTTGGTATTTTTCCATAGCACTTTTCACCGCAGTTGTCCTAAAGTTGGTCTCTACATCCTTAAGCATACGAGAGTTTTCACAGACGAAAGCAGGCTGAGGCCCAGTAAACTTGGCATTTCCAATAGTTGGTCCTAGAGACTACAAAGAAAGTGTTCTTTAAAGTAATATTCCACTGTGGTTTCACCATTGTTTTCAGAACTCGAGCAGGGTTCTAGCATTAGCATAAGAATCCTGCCAGGTAGTTCAGATTTCTGGGTGGGGTGTTAGTGCGGGGCTTCTGTCAGCCCGGCCATTGATTTGTTTACCTCCAGAGTTGGTAAGTTCATATTTGCGTCAGATGGGAAAAGTGTGGATCGTGCTTCAGATTTCATCCTGACACTTTTGAAATCACCACTATGTTGGTAATTGTTTGCCATTTCCATAGGTTTTGCACCATAATAGTCATGAGGTCGGTCTCTGCATCCTGAAGCCTGTGATGCTTTTCGCAGAGAAACCCCTGCTGAGGCCCAGGTGACTTCCTATTTCCCATATCTGGCACCGCAGCCTTGGAAGATAGGATTGTTTTCAGTATGATTTCCCCATCCTTTCACCAGTGTTTGAAGAACGGGAGCGCTTTTCAACCGTTAGCGTAAGAATCCTTCTTTAGAGAAGAGATATTTTTCTGGGGTGGCAAGTTCAGGGCCTCTGTCAGTCCTCGGTTTGTTGGACTAGCGCAAGACATGAGAAGTGCGCCTTTGTGGGACAGGTGAATAGTGCGGATCCTGTTTCAGTCTAAAGACTGAAACAGGATCTGCACTTTTCACCGTTCCTTTCAGAATCATTTGATTCATCAGCTTGGAATGGCGATTCCATCTCCAGACCAATCGAAGGCTAGGGCAAAGTAACTCAATCTTTCCAAGAGGTGTGTGGCACAACTTTTGAAAGAACCGCTAGGTGGAGAACTATCTGGTATTTTTCCGTAGCACTTTTCAACGTAATTGTCCTAACGTTGGTCTCTGCATCCTTAAGCATACGAGAGTTTTAACAGACGAAAGCAGGCTGAGGCCCACTAAACTTGGCATTTCCAATAGTTGGTCCTAGAGAATACAAAGAAAGTGTTCTTTAAAGTAATATTCCACTGTGGTTTCACCATTGTTTTCAGAACCCGAGCAGGGTTCTAGCATTAGCATAAGAATCCTGCCTGGTAGTTGGGATTTCAGGGTGGGGTGTAAGTGCGGGCCTTCTGTCAGCCCGGCCATTGATTTGTTTACCTCCAGAGTTGGTAAGTGCATATGTGCGTCAGATGGGAAAAGTGTGGATCGTGCTTCAGATTTCATCCTGACACTTTTGAAATCACCACTATGTTGGTAATTGTTTGCCATTTCCGTAGCGTTTTGCACCGTAATAGTCATGAGGTCGGTCTCTGCATCCTGAAGCCTGTGATGCTTTTCGCAGAGAAACCCCTGCTGAGGCCCAGGTAACTTCCTATATCCCATATCTGTCACCGCAGCCTTGGAAGATAGGATTGTTTTCAGTATGATTTCCCCATCCTTTCACCAGTGTTTGAAGAACGGGAGCCCTTTTCAACCGTTAGCGTAAGAATCCTTCTTTAGAGAAGAGATATTTTTCTGGGGTGGCAAGTTCAGGGCCTCTGTCAGTCCTGGGTTTGTTGGACTAGCGCCAGACATGAGAAGTGCGCCTTTGTGGGACAGGTGAATAGTGCGGATCCTGTTTCAGTCTAAAGACTGAAACAGGATCCGCACTTTTCACCGTTCCTTTCAGAATCATTTGATTCATCAGCTTGGAATGGCGATTCCATCTCCAGACCAATCGAAGGCTAGGGCAAAGTAACTCAATCTTTCCAAGAGGTGTGTGGCACAACTTTTGAAAGAACCGCTAGGTGGCGAACTATTTGGTATTTATCCGTAGCACTTTTCACCGTAATTGTCCTAACGTTGGTCTCTGCATCCTTAAGCGTACGAGAGTTTTCACAGACGAAAGCAGGCTGAGGCCCAGTAAACTTGGCATTTCCAATAGTTGGTCCTAGAGACTACAAAGAAAGTGTTGTTTAAAGTATTATTCCACTGTGGTTTCACCATTGTTTTCAGAACCCGAGCAGGGTTCTAGCATTAGCATAAGAATCCTGCCTGGTAGTTGAGATTTCTGGGTGGGGTGTTAGTGCGGGGCTTCCTTCAGCCCGGCCATTGATTTGTTTACCTCCAGAGTTGGTAAGTGCATATTTGCGTCAGATGGGTAAAGTGTGGATCGTGCTTCAGATTTCATCCTGACACTTTTGAAATCACCACTATGTTGGTAATTGTTTGCCATTTCCATAGCGTTTTGCACCATAATAGTCATGAGGTCGGTCTCTGCATCCTGAAGCCTGTGATGCTTTTCGCAGACAAACCCCTGCTGAGGCCCAGGTAACTTCCTATTTCCCATATCTGGCACCGCAGCCTTGGAAGATAGGATTGTTTTCAGTATGATTTCCCCATCCTTTCACCAGTGTTTGAAGAACGGGAGCCCTTTTCAACCGTTAGCGTAAGAATCCTTCTTTAGAGAAGAGATATTTTTCTGGGGTGGCAAGTTCAGGGCCTCTGTCAGTCCTGGGTTTGTTGGACTAGCGCCAGACATGAGAAGTGCGCCTTTGTGGGACAGGTGAATAGTGCGGATCCTGTTTCAGTCTAAAGACTGAAACAGGATCCGCACTTTTCACCGTTCCTTTCAGAATCATTTGATTCATCAGCTTGCAATGGCGATTCCATCTCCAGACCAATCGAAGGCTAGGGCAAAGTAACTCAATCTTTCCAAGAGGTGTGTGGCACAACTTTTGAAAGAACCGCTAGGTGGAGAACTATCTGGTATTTTTCCGTAGCACTTTTCACCGTAATTGTCCTAACGTTGGTCTCTGCATCCTTAAGCATACGAGAGTTTTGACAGACGAAAGCAGGCTGAGGCCCAGTAAACTTGGCATTTCCAATAGTTGGTCCTAGAGACTACCAAGAAAGTGTTGTTTAAAGTATTATTCCACTGTGGTTTCACCATTGTTTTCAGAACCCGAGCAGGGTTCTAGCATTAGCATAAGAATCCTGCCTGGTAGTTGAGATTTCTGGGTGGGGTGTTAGTGCGGGGCTTCCTTCAGCCGGGCCATTGATTTGTTTACCTCCAGAGTTGGTAAGTGCATATTTGCGTCAGATGGGTAAAGTGTGGATCGTGCTTCAGATTTCATCCTGACACTTTTGAAATCACCACTATGTTGGTAATTGTTTGCCATTTCCATAGCGTTTTGCACCATAATAGTCATGAGGTCGGTCTCTGCATCCTGAAGCCTGTGATGCTTTTCGCAGAGAAACCCCTGCTGAGGCCCAGGTAACTTCCTATTTCCCATATCTGGCGCCGCAGCCTTGGAAGATAGGATTGTTTTCAGTATGATTTCCCCATCCTTTCACCAGTGTTTGAAGAACGGGAGCCCTTTTCAACCGTTAGCGTAAGAATCCTTCTTTAGAGAAGAGATATTTTTCTGGGGTGGCAAGTTCAGGACCTCTGTCAGTCCTGGGTTTGTTGGACTAGCGCCAGACATGAGAAGTGGGCCTTTGTGGGACAGGTGAATAGTGCGGATCCTGTTTCAGTCTAAAGACTGAAACAGGATCCGCACTTTTCACCGTTCCTTTCAGAATCATTTGATTCATCAGCTTGGAATGGCGATTCCATCTCCAGACCAATCGAAGGCTAGGGCAAAGTAACTCAATCTTTCCAAGAGGTGTGTGGCACAACTTTTGAAAGAACCGCTAGGTGGCGAACTATTTGGTATTTATCCGTAGCACTTTTCACCGTAATTGTCCTAACGTTGGTCTCTGCATCCTTAAGCATACGAGAGTTTTCACAGACGAAAGCAGGCTGAGGCCCAGTAAACTTGGCATTTCCAATAGTTGGTCCTAGAGACTACAAAGAAAGTGTTGTTTAAAGTATTATTCCACTGTGGTTTCACCATTGTTTTCAGAACCCGAGCAGGGTTCTAGCATTAGCATAAGAATCCTGCCTGGTAGTTGAGATTTCTGGGTGGGGTGTTAGTGCGGGGCTTCCTTCAGCCCGGCCATTGATTTGTTTACCTCCAGAGTTGGTAAGTGCATATTTGCGTCAGATGGGTAAAGTGTGGATCGTGCTTCAGATTTCATCCTGACACTTTTGAAATCACCACTATGTTGGTAATTGTTTGCCATTTCCATAGCGTTTTGCACCATAATAGTCATGAGGTCGGTCTCTGCATCCTGAAGCCTGTGATGCTTTTCGCAGACAAACCCCTGCTGAGGCCCAGGTAACTTCCTATTTCCCATATCTGGCACCGCAGCCTTGGAAGATAGGATTGTTTTCAGTATGATTTCCCCATCCTTTCACCAGTGTTTGAAGAACGGGAGCCCTTTTCAACCGTTAGCGTAAGAATCCTTCTTTAGAGAAGAGATATTTTTCTGGGGTGGCAAGTTCAGGGCCTCTGTCAGTCCTGGGTTTGTTGGACTAGCGCCAGACATGAGAAGTGCACCTTTGTGGGACAGGTGAATAGTGCGGATCCTGTTTCAGTCTAAAGACTGAAACAGGATCCGCACTTTACACCGTTCCTTTCAGAATCATTTGATTCATCAGCTTGGAATGGCGATTCCATCTCCAGACCAATCGAAGGCTAGGGCAAAGTAACTCAATCTTTCCAAGAGGTGTGTGGCACAACTTTTGAAAGAACCGCTAGGTGGAGAACTATCTGGTATTTTTCCGTAGCACTTTTCACCGTAATTGTCCTAACGTTGGTCTCTGCATCCTTAAGCATACGAGAGTTTTGACAGACGAAAGCAGGCTGAGGCCCAGTAAACTTGGCATTTCCAATAGTTGGTCCTAGAGACTACCATGAAAGTGTTGTTTAAAGTATTATTCCACTGTGGTTTCACCATTGTTTTCAGAACCCGAGCAGGGTTCTAGCATTAGCATAAGAATCCTGCCTGGTAGTTGAGATTTCTGGGTGGGGTGTTAGTGCGGGGCTTCCTTCAGCCCGGCCATTGATTTGTTTACCTCCAGAGTTGGTAAGTGCATATTTGCGTCAGATGGGTAAAGTGTGGATCGTGCTTCAGATTTCATCCTGACACTTTTGAAATCACCACTATGTTGGTAATTGTTTGCCATTTCCATAGCGTTTTGCACCATAATAGTCATGAGGTCGGTCTCTGCATCCTGAAGCCTGTGATGCTTTTCGCAGAGAAACCCCTGCTGAGGCCCAGGTAACTTCCTATTTCCCATATCTGGCGCCGCATCCTTGGAAGATAGGATTGTTTTCAGTATGATTTCCCCATCCTTTCACCAGTGTTTGAAGAACGGGAGCCCTTTTCAACCGTTAGCGTAAGAATCCTTCTTTAGAGAAGAGATATTTTTCTGGGGTGGCAAGTTCAGGACCTCTGTCTGTACTGGGTTTGTTGGACTAGCGCCAGACATGAGAAGTGCGCCTTTGTGGGACAGGTGAATAGTGCGGATCCTGTTTCAGTCTAAAGACTGAAACAGGATCCGCACTTTTCACCGTTCCTTTCAGAATCATTTGATTCATCAGCTTGGAATGGCGATTCCATCTCCAGACCAATCGAAGGCTAGGGCAAAGTAACTCAATCTTTCCAAGAGGTGTGTGGCACAACTTTTGAAAGAACCGCTAGGTGGCGAACTATTTGGTATTTATCCGTAGCACTTTTCACCGTAATTGTCCTAACGTTGGTCTCTGCATCCTTAAGCATACGAGAGTTTTCACAGAGGAAAGCAGGCTGAGGCCCAGTAAACTTGGCATTTCCAATAGTTGGTCCTAGAGACTACAAAGAAAGTGTTCTTTAAAGTATTATTCCACTGTGGTTTCACCATTGTTTTCAGAACCCGAGCAGGGTTCTAGCATTAGCATAAGAATCCTGCCTGGTAGTTGAGATTTCAGGGTGGGGTGTAAGTGCGGGCCTTCTGTCAGCCCGGCCATTGATTTGTTTACCTCCAGAGTTGGTAAGTGCATATTTGCGTCAGATGGGAAAAGTGTGGATCGTGCTTCAGATTTCATCCTGACACTTTTGAAATCACCACTATGTTGGTAATTGTTTGCCATTTCCATAGCGTTTTGCACCGTAATAGTCATGAGGTCGGTCTCTGCATCCTGAAGCCTGTGATGCTTTTCGCAGAGAAACCCCTGCTGAGGCCCAGGTAACTTCCTATTTCCCATATCTGGCACCGCAGCCTTCGAAGATAGGATTGTTTTCAGTATGATTTCCCCATCCTTTCACCAGTGTTTGAAGAACGGGAGCCCTTTTCAACCATTAGCGTAAGAATCCTTCTTTAGAGAAGAGATATTTTTCTGGGGTGGCAAGTTCAGGGCCTCTGTCAGTCCTGGGTTTGTTGGACTAGCGCCAGACATGAGAAGTGCGCCTTTGTGGGACAGGTGAATAGTGCGGATCCTGTTTCAGTCTAAAGACTGAAACAGGATCCGCACTTTACACCGTTCCTTTCAGAAT
This sequence comes from Lemur catta, assembly GCF_020740605.2. Lineage (NCBI taxonomy): Eukaryota > Metazoa > Chordata > Mammalia > Primates > Lemuridae > Lemur > Lemur catta. Next base: position 81,091,971 of record NC_059132.1, on the reverse strand, counting down.
CATTTGATTCATCAGCTTCGAATGGCGATTCCATCTCCAGACCAATCGAAGGCTAGGGCAAAGTAACTCAATCTTTCCAAGAGGTGTGTGGCACAACTTTTGAAAGAACCGCTAGGTGGAGAACTATTTGGTATTTTTCCGTAGTACTTTTCACCGTAATTGTCCTAACGTTGGTCACTGCATCCTTAAGCATTCGAGAGTTTTCACAGACGAAAGCAGGCTGAGGCCCAGTAAACTTGGCATTTCCAATAGTTGGTCCTAGAGACTACAAAGAAAGTGTTCTTTAAAGTAATTCCACTGAGGTTTCACCATTGTTTTCAGAACCCGAGCAGGGTTCTAGCATTAGCATAAGAATCCTGCCTGGTAGTTGAGATTTCTCGGTGGGGCATAAGTGCGGGCCTTCTGTCAACCCGGCCATTGATTTGTTTACCTCCAGAGTTGGTAAGTGCATATTTGCGTCAGATGGGAAAAGTGTGGATCGTGCTTCAGATTTCATCCTGACACTTTTGAAATCACCACTATGTTGGTAATTGTTTGCCATTTCCATAGCGTTTTGCACCGTAATAGTCATGAGGTCGGTCTCTGCATCCTGAAGCCTGTGATGCTTTTCCCAGAGAAACCCCTGCTGAGGCCCAGGTGACTTCCTATTTCCCATATCTGGCACCGCAGCCTTGGAAAATAGGATTGTTTTCAGTATGATTTCCCCATCCTTTCACCAGTGTTTGAAGAACGGGAGCCCTTTTCAACCGTTAGCGTAAGAATCCTTCTTTAGAGAAGAGATATTTCTCTGGGGTTGCAAGTTCAGGGCCTCTGTCAGTCCTGGGTTTGTTGGACTAGCGCCAGACATGAGAAGTGCGCCTTTGTGGGACAGGTGAATAGTGCGGATCCTGTTTCAGTCTAAAGACTGAAACAGGATCCGCACTTTTCACCGTTCCTTTCAGAATCATTTGATTCATCAGCTTGGAATGGCGTTCCATCTCCAGACCAAACGAAGGCTAGGGCAAAGTAACTCAATCTTTCCTAGAGGTGTGTGGCACAACTTTTGAAAGAACCGCTAGGTGGAGAACTATTTGGTATTTTTCCATAGCACTTTTCACCGCAGTTGTCCTAAAGTTGGTCTCTACATCCTTAAGCATACGAGAGTTTTCACAGACGAAAGCAGGCTGAGGCCCAGTAAACTTGGCATTTCCAATAGTTGGTCCTAGAGACTACAAAGAAAGTGTTCTTTAAAGTAATATTCCACTGTGGTTTCACCATTGTTTTCAGAACTCGAGCAGGGTTCTAGCATTAGCATAAGAATCCTGCCAGGTAGTTCAGATTTCTGGGTGGGGTGTTAGTGCGGGGCTTCTGTCAGCCCGGCCATTGATTTGTTTACCTCCAGAGTTGGTAAGTTCATATTTGCGTCAGATGGGAAAAGTGTGGATCGTGCTTCAGATTTCATCCTGACACTTTTGAAATCACCACTATGTTGGTAATTGTTTGCCATTTCCATAGGTTTTGCACCATAATAGTCATGAGGTCGGTCTCTGCATCCTGAAGCCTGTGATGCTTTTCGCAGAGAAACCCCTGCTGAGGCCCAGGTGACTTCCTATTTCCCATATCTGGCACCGCAGCCTTGGAAGATAGGATTGTTTTCAGTATGATTTCCCCATCCTTTCACCAGTGTTTGAAGAACGGGAGCCCTTTTCAACCGTTAGCGTAAGAATCCTTCTTTAGAGAAGAGATATTTTTCTGGGGTGGCAAGTTCAGGGCCTCTGTCAGTCCTCGGTTTGTTGGACTAGCGCAAGACATGAGAAGTGCGCCTTTGTGGGACAGGTGAATAGTGCGGATCCTGTTTCAGTCTAAAGACTGAAACAGGATCTGCACTTTTCACCGTTCCTTTCAGAATCATTTGATTCATCAGCTTGGAATGGCGATTCCATCTCCAGACCAATCGAAGGCTAGGGCAAAGTAACTCAATCTTTCCAAGAGGTGTGTGGCACAACTTTTGAAAGAACCGCTAGGTGGAGAACTATCTGGTATTTTTCCGTAGCACTTTTCAACGTAATTGTCCTAACGTTGGTCTCTGCATCCTTAAGCATACGAGAGTTTTAACAGACGAAAGCACGCTGAGGCCCAGTAAACTTGGCATTTCCAATAGTTGGTCCTAGAGACTACAAAAAAAGTGTTCTTTAAAGTATTATTCCACTGTGGTTTCACCATTGTTTTCAGAACCCGAGCAGGGTTCTAGCATTAGCATAAGAATCCTGCCTGGTAGTTGAGATTTCAGGGTGGGGTGTAAGTGCGGGCCTTCTGTCAGCCCGGCCATTGATTTGTTTACCTCCAGAGTTGGTAAGTGCATATTTGCGTCAGATGGGAAAAGTGTGGATCGTGCTTCAGATTTCATCCTGACACTTTTGAAATCACCACTATGTTGGTAATTGTTTGCCATTTCCATAGCGTTTTGCACCGTAATAGTCATGAGGTCGGTCTCTGCATCCTGAAGCCTGTGATGCTTTTCGCAGAGAAACCCCTGCTGAGGCCCAGGTAACTTCCTATTTCCCATATCTGGCACCGCAGCCTTCGAAGATAGGATTGTTTTCAGTATGATTTCCCCATCCTTTCACCAGTGTTTGAAGAACGGGAGCCCTTTTCAACCATTAGCGTAAGAATCCTTCTTTAGAGAAGAGATATTTTTCTGGGGTGGCAAGTTCAGGGCCTCTGTCAGTCCTGGGTTTGTTGGACTAGCGCCAGACATGAGAAGTGCGCCTTTGTGGGACAGGTGAATAGTGCGGATCCTGTTTCAGTCTAAAGACTGAAACAGGATCCGCACTTTACACCGTTCCTTTCAGAATCATTTGATTCATCAGCTTGGAATGGCGATTCCATCTCCAGACCAATCGAAGGCTAGGGCAAAGTAACTCAATCTTTCCAAGAGGTGTGTGGCACAACTTTTGAAAGAACCGCTAGGTGGAGAACTATTTGGTATTTGTCCGTAGTACTTTTCACCATAATTGTCCTAACGTTGGTCTCTGCATCCTTAAGCATTCGAGAGTTTTCACAGACGAAAGCAGGCTGAGGCCCAGTAAACTTGGCATGTCCAATAGTTGGTCCTAGAGACTACAAAGAAAGTGTTCTTTAAAGTATTATTCCACTGTGGTTTCACCATTGTTTTCAGAACCCGAGCAGGGTTCTAGCATTAGCATAAGAATCCTGCCTGGTAGTTGAGATATCTGGGTGGGGTGTAAGTGCGGGGCTTCTGTCAGCCCGGCCATCGATTTGTTTACCTCCAGAGTTGGTAAGTGCATATTTGCGTCAGATGGGAAAAGTGTGGATCGTGCTTCAGATTTCATCCTGACACTTTTGAAATCACTACTATGTTGGTAATTGTTTGCCATTTCCATAGCGTTTTGCACCGTAATAGTCATGAGGTCGGTCTCTGCATCCTGAAGCCTGTGATGCTTTTCGCAGAGAAACCCCTGCTGAGGCCCAGGTAACTTCCTATTTCCCATATCTGGCACCGCAGCCTTCGAAGATAGGATTGTTTTCAGTATGATTTCCCCATCCTTTCACCAGTGTTTGAAGAACGGGAGCCCTTTTCAACCGTTAGCGTAAGAATCCTTCTTTAGAGAAGAGATATTTTTCTGGGGTGGCAAGTTCAGGGCCTCTGTCAGTCCTCGGTTTGTTGGACTAGCGCCAGACATGAGAAGTGCACCTTTGTGGGACAGGTGAATAGTGCGGATCCTGTTTCAGTCTAAAGACTGAAACAGGATCTGCACTTTTCACCGTTCCTTTCAGAATCATTTGATTCATCAGCTTGGAAGGGCGATTCCATCTCCAGACCAATCGAAGGCTAGGGCAAAGTAACTCAATCTTTCCAAGAGGTGTGTGGCACAACTTTTGAAAGAACCGCTAGGTGGAGAACTATCTGGTATTTTTCCGTAGCACTTTTCAACGTAATTGTCCTAACGTTGGTCTCTGCATCCTTAAGCATACGAGAGTTTTCACAGACGAAAGCAGGCTGAGGCCCACTAAACTTGGCATTTCCAATAGTTGGTCCTAGAGACTACAAAGAAAGTGTTCTTTAAAGTATTATTCCACTGGGGTTTCACCATTGTTTTCAGAACCCGAGAAGGGTTCTAGCATTAGCATAAGAATCCTGCCTGGTAGTTGAGATTTCTGGGTGGGGTGTAAGTGCGGGGCTTCTGTCAGCCCGGCCATTGATTTGTTTACCTCCAGAGTTGGTAAGTGCATATTTGCGTCAGATGGGAAAAGTGTGGATCGTGCTTCAGATTTCATCCTGACACTTTTGAAATCACCACTATGTTGGTAATTGTTTGCCATTTCCATAGCGTTTTGCACCGTAATAGTCATGAGGTCGGTCTCTGCATCCTGAAGCCTGTGATGCTTTTCGCAGAGAAACCCCTGCTGAGGCCCAGGTAACTTCCTATTTCCCATATCTGGCACCGCAGCCTTCGAAGATAGGATTGTTTTCAGTATGATTTCCCCATCCTTTCACCAGTGTTTGAAGAACGGGAGCCCTTTTCAACCATTAGCGTAAGAATCCTTCTTTAGAGAAGAGATATTTTTCTGGGGTGGCAAGTTCAGGGCCTCTGTCAGTCCTGGGTTTGTTGGACTAGCGCCAGACATGAGAAGTGCGCCTTTGTGGGACAGGTGAATAGTGCGGATCCTGTTTCAGTCTAAAGACTGAAACAGGATACGAACTTTACACCGTTCCTTTCAGAATCATTTGATTCATCAGCTTGGAATGGCGATTCCATCTCCAGACCAATCGAAGGCTAGGGCAAAGTAACTCAATCTTTCCAAGAGGTGTGTGGCACAACTTTTGAAAGAACCGCTAGGTGGAGAACTATTTGGTATTTTTCTGTAGTACTTTTGACCGTAATTGTCCTAACGTTGGTCTCTGCATCCTTAAGCATTCGAGAGTTTTCACAGACGAAAGCAGGCTGAGGCCCAGTAAACTTGGCATTTCCAATAGTTGGTCCTAGAGACTACAAGAAAGTGTTCTTTAAGGTATTATTCCACTGTGGTTTCACCATTGTTTTCAGAACCCGAGCAGGGTTCTAGCATTAGCATAAGAATCCTGCCTGGTAGTTGAGATTTCTGGGTGGGGTGTTAGTGCGGGGCTTCTTTCAGCCCGGCCATTGATTTGTTTACCTCCAGGGTTGGTAAGTGCATATTTGCGTCAGATGGGAAAAGTGTGGATCGTGCTTCAGATTTCATCCTGACACTTTTTAAATCACCACTATGTTGGTAATTGTTTGCCATTTCCATAGCGTTTTGCACCGTAATAATCATGAGGTCGGTCTCTGCATCCTGAAGCCTGTGATGCTTTTCGCAGAGAAACCCCTGCTGAGGCCCAGGTAACTTCCTATTTCCCATATCTGGCACCGCAGCCTTGGAAGATAGGATTGTTTTCAGTATGATTTCCCCATCCTTTCACCAGTGTTTGAAGAGCGGGAGCCCTTTTCAACCGTTAGCGTAAGAATCCTTCTTTAGAGAAGAGACATTTTTCTGGGGTGGCAAGTTCAGGGCCTCTGTCAGTCCTGGGTTTGTTGGACTAGCGCCAGACATGAGAAGTGCGCCTTTGTAGGACAGGTGAATAGTGCGGATCTGTTTCAGTCTAAAGACTGAAACAGGATCCGCACTTTTCACCGTTCCTTTCAGAATCATTTGATTCATCAGCTTGGAATGGCGATTCCATCTCCAGACCAATCGAAGGCTAGGGCAAAGTAACTCAATCTTTCCAAGAGGTGTGTGGCACAACTTTTGAAAGAACCGCTAGGTGGAGAACTATTTGGTATTTTTCCATAGCACTTTTCTCCGCAGTTGTCCTAAAGTTGGTCTCTGCATCCTTAAGCATACGAGAGTTTTCACAGACGAAAGCAGGCTGAGGCCCAGTAAACTTGGCATTTCCAATAGTTGGTCCTAGAGACTACAAAGAAAGTGTTCTTTAAAGTATTATTCCACTGTGGTTTCACCATTGTTTTCAGAACCCGAGCAGGGTTCTAGCATTAGCATAAGAATCCTGCCTCGTAGTTGAGATATCTGGGTGGGGTGTAAGTGCGGGGCTTCTGTCAGCCCGGCCATCGATTTGTTTACCTCCAGAGTTGGTAAGTGCATATTTGCGTCAGATGGGAAAAGTGTGGATCGTGCTTCAGATTTCATCCTGACACTTTTGAAATCACCACTATGTTGGTAATTGTTTGCCATTTCCATAGCGTTTTGCACCGTAATAGTCATGAGGTCGGTCTCTGCATCCTGAAGCCTGTGATGCTTTTCGCAGAGAAACCCCTGCTGAGGCACAGGTAACTTCCTATTTCCCATATCTGGCATCGCACCCTTGGAAGATAGGATTGTTTTCAGTATTATTTCACCCTCCTTTCACCAGTGTTTGAAGAACAGGAGCCCTTTTCAACCGTTAGCGTAAGAATCCTTCTTTAGAGAAGAGATATTTTTCTGGGGTGGCAAGTTCAGGGCCTCTGTCAGTCCTGGGTTTGTAGGACTAGCGCCAGACATGAGAAGTGCGCCTTTGTGGGACAGGTGAATAGTGCGGGATACTGTTTCAGTCTAAAGACTGAAACAGGATCCGCACTTTTCACCGTTCCTTTCAGAATCATTTGATTCATCAGCTTGGAATGGCGATTCAATCTCCAGACCAATCGAAGGCTAGGGCAAAGTAACTCAATCTTTCCAAGAGGTGTGTGGCACAACTTTTGAAAGAACCGCTAGGTGGAGAACTATTTGGTATTTTTCATAGCACTTTTCACCGCAGTTGTCCTAAAGTTGGTCTCTGCATCCTTAAGGATACCAGAGTTTTCACAGACGAAAGCAGGCTGAGGCCCAGTAAACTTGGCATTTCCAATAGTTGGTCCTAGAGACTACAAAGAAAGTGTTCTTTAAAGTAATATTCCACTGTGGTTTCACCATTGTTTTCAGAACCCGAGAAGGGTTCTAGCATTAGCATAAGAATCCTGCCTGGTAGTTGAGATTTCTGGGTGCGGTGTAAGTGCGGGCCTTCTGTCAGCCCGGCCATTGATTTGTTTACCTCCAGAGTTGGTAAGTGCATATCTGCGTCAGATGGGAAAAGTGTGGATCGTGCTTCAGATTTCATCCTGACACTTTTGAAATCACCACTATGTTGGTAATTGTTTGCCATTTCCATAGCGTTTTGCACCGTAATAGTCATGAGGTCGGTCTCTGCATCCTGAAGCCTGTGATGCTTTTCGCAGAGAAACCCCTGCTGAGGCCCAGGTGACTTCCTATTTCCCATATCTGGCACGGCAGCCTTGGAAGATAGGATTGTTTTCAGTATGATTTCCCCATCCTTTCACCGGTGTTTGAAGAACGGGAGCCCTTTTCAACCGTTAGCGTAAGAATCCTTCTTTAGAGAAGAGATATTTCTCTGGGGTTGCAAGTTCAGGGCCTCTGTCAGTCCTGGGTTTGTTGGACTAGCGCAAGACAAGAAAAGTGCGCCTTTGTGGGACAAGTGAATAGTGCGGATCCTGTTTCAGTCTAAAGACTGAAAGAACCGCTAGGTGGAGAACTATTTGGTATTTTTCCATAGCACTTTTCACCGCACTTGTCCTAAAGTTGGTCTCTGCATCCTTAAGGATACGAGAGTTTTCACAGACGAAAGCAGGCTGAGGCCCAGTAAACTTGGCATTTCCAATAGTTGGTCCTAGAGACTACAAAGAAAGTGTTCTTTAAAGTAATATTCCACTGTGGTTTCACCATTGTTTTCAGAACCCGAGCAGGGTTCTAGCATTAGCATAAGAATCCTGCCTGGTAGTTCAGATTTCTGGGTGGAGTGTTAGTGCGGGGCTTCTGTCAGCCTGGCCATTGATTTGTTTACCTCCAGAGTTGGTAAGTGCATATTTGCGTCAGATGGGAAAAGTGTGGATCGTGCTTCAGATTTCATCCTGACACTTTTGAAATCACCACTATGTTGGTAATTGTTTGCCATTTCCATAGCGTTTTGCACCGTACTAGTCATGAGGTCGGTCTCTGCATCCTGAAGCCTGTGATGCTTTTCGCAGAGAAACCCTTGCTGAGGCCCAGGTAACTTCCTATTTCCCATATCTGGCACAGCAGCCTTGGAAGATAGGATTGTTTTCAGTATGATTTCCCCATCCTTTCACCAATGTTTGAAGAGCGGGAGCCTTTTCAACCGTTAGCGTAAGAATCCTTCTTTAGAGAAGAGATATTTTTCTGGGGTGGCAAGTTCAGGGCCTCTGTCAGTCCTGGGTTTGTAGGACTAGCGCCAGACATGAGAAGTGCGCCTTTGTGGGACAGGTGAATAGTGCGGGATCCTGTTACAGTCTAAAGACTGAAACAGGATCCGCACTTTTCACCGTTCCTTTCAGAATCATTTGCTTCATCAGCTTGGAATGGCGATTCCATCTCCAGACCAATCGAAGGCTAGGGCAAAGTAACTCAATCTTTCCAAGAGGTGTGTGGCACAACTTTTGAAAGAACCGCTAGGTGGAGAACTATCTGGTATTTTTCCGTAGCACTTTTCACCGTAATTGTCCTAACGTTGGTCTCTGCATCCTTAAGCATACGAGAGTTTTCACAGACGAAAGCAGGCTGCGGCCCAGTAAACTTGGCATTTCCAATAGTTGGTCCTAGAGACTACAAAGAAAGTGTTCTTTAAAGTATTATTCCACTGTGGTTTCACCATTGTTTTCAGAACCCGAGCAGGGTTCTAGCATTAGCATAAGAATCCTGCCTGGTAGTTGAGATTTCTGGGTGGGGTGTAAGTGCGGGGCTTCTGTCAGCCCGGCCATTGATTTGTTTACCTCCAGAGTTGGTAAGTGCATATTTGCGTCAGATGGGAAAAGTGTGGATCGTGCTTCAGATTTCATCCTGACACTTTTGAAATCACCACTATGTTGGTAATTGTTTGCCATTTCCATAGCGTTTTGCACCGTACTAGTCATGAGGTCGGTCTCTGCATCCTGAAGCCTGTGATGCTTTTCGCAGAGAAACCCCTGCTTAGGCCCAGGTAACTTCCTATTTCCCATATCTGGCACCGCAGCCTTGGAAGATAGGATTGTTTTCAGTATGATTTCCCCATCCTTTCACCAGTGTTTGAAGAACGGGAGCCCTTTTCCACCGTTAGCGTAAGAATCCTTCTTTAGAGAAGAGATATTTTTCTGGGGTGGCAAGTTCAGGGCCTCTGTCAGTCCTGGGTTTGTTGGACTAGCGCCAGACATGAGAAGTGCGCTTTTGTGGGACAGGTGAATAGTGCGGATCCTGTTTCAGTCTAAAGACTGAAACAGGATCCGCACTTTTCACCGTTCCTTTCAGAATCATTGGATTCATCAGCTTGGAATGGCAATTCCATCTCCAGACCAAACAAAGGCTAGGGCAAAGTAACTCAATCTTTCCAAGAGGTGTGTGGCACAACTTTTGAAAGAACCGCTAGGTGGAGAACTGTTTGGTATTTTTCCATAGCACTTTTCACCGCAGTTGTCCTAAAGTTCGTCTCTGCATCCTTAAGCATACGAGAGTTTTCACAGACGAAAGCAGGCTGCGGCCCAGTAAACTTGGCATTTCCAATAGTTGGTCCTAGAGACTACAAAGAAAGTGTTCTTTAAAGTAATATTCCACTGTGGTTTCACCATTGTTTTCAGAACCTGAGCAGGGTTCTAGCATTAGCATAAGAATCCTGCCTGGTAGTTGAGATTTCTGGGTGGGGTGTTAGTGCGGGGCTTCTGTCAGCCCGGCCATTGATTTGTTTACCTCCAGAGTTGGTAAGTGCATATTTGCGTCAGATGGGAAAAGTGTGGATCGTGCTTCAGATTTCATCCTGACACTTTTGAAATCACCACTATGTTGGTAATTGTTTGCCATTTCCATAGCGTTTTGCACCGTAATAGTCATGAGGTCGGTCTCTGCATCCTGAAGCCTGTGATGCTTTTCGCAGAGAAACCCCTGCTGAGGCCCAGGTAACTTCCTATTTCCCATATCTGGCACCGAAGCCTTGAAAGATAGGATTGTTTTCAGTATGATTTCCCCCTCCTTTCACCAGTGTTTGAACAACGGGAGCCCTTTTCCACCGTTAGCGTAAGAATCCTTCTTTAGAGAAGAGATATTTTTCTGGGGTGGCAAGTTCAGGGCCTCTGTCAGTCCTGGGTTTGTTGGACTAGCGCCAGACATGAGAAGTGCGCCTTTGTGGGACAGGTGAATAGTGCGGATCCTGTTTCAGTCTAAAGACTGAAACAGGATCCGCACTTTTCACCGTTCCTTTCAGAATCATTTGATTCATCAGCTTGGAATGGCGATTCCATCTCCAGACCAAACGAAGGCTAGGGCAAAGTAACTCAATCTTTCCAAGAGGTGTGTGGCACAACTTTTGAAAGAACCGCTAGGTGGAGAACTATTTGGTATTTTTCCGTAGCACTTTTCACCACAGTTGTCCTAAAGTTGCTCTCTGCATCCTTAAGCATACGAGAGTTTTCACAGACGAAAGCAGGCTGCGGCCCAGTAAACTTGGCATTTCCAATAGTTGTTCCTAGAGACTACAAAGAAAGTGTTCTTTAAAGTAATATTCCACTGTGGTTTCACCATTGTTTTCAGAACCCGAGCAGGGTTCTCGCATTAGCATAAGAATCCTGCCTGGTAGTTGAGATTTCTGGGTGGGGTGTTAGTGGGGGCCTTCTGTCAGCCCGGCCATTGATTTGTTTACCTCCAGAGTTGGTAAGTGCATATTTGCGTCAGATGGGAAAAGTGTGGATCGTGCTTCAGATTTCATCCTGACACTTTTGAAATCACCACTATGTTGGTAATTGTTTGCCATTTCCATAGCGTTTTGCACCGTACTAGTCATGAGGTCGGTCTCTGCATCCTGAAGCCTGTGATGCTTTTCGCAGAGAAACCCCTGCTGAGGCCCAGGTAACTTCCTATTTCCCATATCTGGCACCGCAGCCTTGGAAGATAGGATTGTTTTCAGTATGATTTCCCCCTCCTTTCACCAGTGTTTGAACAACGGGAGCCCTTTTCCACCGTTAGCGTAAGAATCCTTCTTTAGAGAAGAGATATTTTTCTGGGGTGGCAAGTTCAGGGCCTCTGTCAGTCCTGGGTTTGTTGGACTAGCGCCAGACATGAGAAGTGCGCCTTTGTGGGACAGGTGAATAGTGCGGATCCTGTTTCAGTCTAAAGACTGAAACAGGATCCGCACTTTTCACCGTTCCTTTCAGAATCATTTGATTCATTAGCTTGGAATGGCGATTCCATCTCCAGACCAATCGAAGGCTAGGGCAAAGTAATTCGATCTTTCCAAGAGGTGTGTGCCACAACTTTTGAAAGAACCGCTAGGTGGAGAACTCTTTGGTATTTTTCCATAGCACTTTTCACCGCAGTTGTCCTAAAGTTGGTCTCTGCATCCTTAAGCATACGAGAGTTTTCACAGACGAAAGCAGGCTGAGGCCCAGTAAACTTGGCATTTCCAATAGTTGGTCCTAGAGACTACAAAGAAAGTGTTCTTTAAAGAATTATTCCATTGTGGTTTCACCATTGTTTTCAGAACCCGAGCAGGGTTCTAGCATTAGCATAAGAATCCTGCCTGGTAGTTGAGATTTCTGGGTGGGGTGTAAGTACGGGCCTTCTGTCAGCCCGGCCATTGATTTGTTTACCTCCAGAGTTGGTAAGTGCATATTTGCGTCAGATGGGAAAAGTGTGGATCATGTTTCAGATTTCATCCTGACACTTTTGAAATCACCACTATGTTGGTAATTGTTTGCCATTTCCCTAGCGTTTTGCACCATAATAGTCATGAGGTCGGTCTCTGCATCCTGAAGCCTGTGATGCTTTTCGCAGAGAAACCCCTGCTGAGGCCCAGGTAACTTCCTATTTCCCATATATGGCACCGCAGCCTTGGAAGATAGGATTGTTTTCAGTATGATTTCCCCATCCTTTCACCAGTGTTTGAAGAACGGGAGCCCTTTTCCACCGTTAGCGTAAGAATCCTTCTTTAGAGAAGAGATATTTTTCTGGGGTGGCAAGTTCAGGGCCTCTGTCAGTCCTGGGTTTGTTGGACTAGCGCCAGACAGGAGAAGTGCGCCTTTGTGGGACAGGTGAATAGTGCGGATCCTGTTTCAGTCTAAAGACTGAAACAGGATCCGCACTTTTCACCGTTCCTTTCAGAATCATTTGATTCATCAGCTTGGAATGGCGATTCCATCTCCAGACCAATCGAAGGCTAGGGCAAAGTAACTCAATCTTTCCAAGAGGTGTGTGGCACAACTTTTGAAAGAACCGCTAGGTGGAGAACTATTTGGTATTTTTCCGTAGCACTTTTCACCGTAATTCTCCTAACGTTGGTCTCTGCATCCTTAAGCATACGAGAGTTTTCACAGACGAAAGCAGGCTGAGGCCCAGTAAACTTGGCATTTCCAATAGTTGGTCCTAGAGACTACCAAGAAAGTGTTCTTTAAAGTATTATTTCACTGTGGTTTCAACATTGTTTTCAGAACCCGAGCAGGGTTCTAGCATTAGCATAAGAATCCTGCCTGGTAGTTGAGATTTCTGGGTGGGGTGTAAGTGCGGGCCTTCTGTCAGCCCGGCCATTGATTTGTTTACCTCCAGAGTTGGTAAGTGCATATGTGCGTCAGATGAGAAAAGTGTGGATCATGCTTCAGATTTCATCCTGACACTTTTGAAATCACCACTATGTTGGTAATTGTTTGCCATTTCCATAGCGTTTTGCACCGTAATAGTCATGAGGTCGGTCTCTGCATCCTGAAGCCTGTGATGCTTTTCGCAGAGAAACCCCTGCTCAAGCCCAGCTGACTTCCTATTTCCCATATCTGGCACCGCAGCCTTGGAAGATAGGATTGTTTTCAGTATGATTTCCCCATCCTTTCACCAGTGTTTGAAGAACGGGAGCCCTTTTCAACCGTTAGCGTAAGAATCCTTCTTTAGAGAAGAGATATTTTTCTGGGGTGGCAAGTTCAGGGCCTCTGTCAGTCCTGGGTTTGTTGGACTAGCGCCAGACATGAGAAGTGCGCCTTTGTGGGACAGGTGAATAGTGCGGATCCTGTTTCAGTCTAAAGACTGAAACAGGATCCGCACTTTTCACCGTTCCTTTCAGAATCATTTGATTCATCAGCTTGGAATGGCGATTCCATCTCCAGACCAATCGAAGGCTAGGGCAAAGTAACTCAATCTTTCCAAGAGGTGTGTGGCACAACTTTTGAAAGAACCGCTAGGTGGAGAACTATTTGGTATTTTTCCGTAGCACTTTTCACCGTAATTGTCCTAACGTTGGTCTCTGCATCCTTAAGCATACGAGAGTTTTCACAGACAAAAGCAGGCTGAGGCCCAGTAAACTTGGCATTTCCAATAGTTGGTCCTAGAGACTACAAAGAAAGTGTTCTTTAAAGTATTATTCCACTGTGGTTTCACCATTGCTTTCAGAACCCGAGCAGGGTTCTAGCATTAGCATAAGAATCCTGCCTGGTAGTTGAGATTTCTGGGTGGGGTGTTAGTGCGGGGCTTCTTTCAGCCCGGCCATTGATTTGTTTACCTCCAGAGGTGGTAAGTGCATATTTGCGTCACATGGGAAAAGTGTGGATCGTGCTTCAGGTTTCATCCTGACACTTTTGAAATCACCACTATGTTGGTAATTGTTTGCCATTTCCATAGCGTTTTGCACCGTAATAGTCATGAGTTCGGTCTCTGCATCCTGTAGCCTGTGATGCTTTTCGCAGAGAAACCCCTGCTGAGGCCCAGGTGACTTCCTATTTCCCATATCTGGCACCGCAGCCATGGAAGATAGGATTGTTTTCAGTATGATTTCCCCATCCTTTCACCAGTGTTTGAAGAACGGGAGCCCTTTTCAACCATTAGCGTAAGAATCCTTCTTTAGAGAAGAGATATTTCTCTGGGGTTGCAAGTTCAGGGCCTCTGTCAGTCCTGGGTTTGTTGGACTAGCGCCAGACATGAGAAGTGCGCCTTTGTGGGACAGGTGAATAGTGCGGATCCTGTTTCAGTCTAAAGACTGAAACAGGATCCGCACTTTTCACCGTTCCTTTCAGAATCATTTGATTCATCAGCTTGGAATGCCGATTCCATCTCCAGACCAAACGAAGGCTAGGGCAAAGTAACTGAATCTTTCCAAGAGGTGTGTGGCACAACTTTTGAAAGAACCGCTAGGTGGAGAACTATTTGGTTTTTTTCCGTAGCACTTTTCCCCGTAATTCTCCTTACGTTGGTCTCTGCATCCTTAAGCATACGAGAGTTTTCACAGACGAAAGCAGGCTGAGGCCCAGTAAACTTGGCATTTCCAATAGTTGGTCCTAGAGACTACAAAGAAAGTGTTCTTTAAAGTAATATTCCACTGTGGTTTCACCATTGTTTTCAGAACCCGAGCAGGGTTCTAGCATTAGCATAAGAATCCTGCCTGGTAGTTGAGATTTCAGGGTGGGGTGTAAGTGCGGGCCTTCTGTCAGCCCGGCCATTGATTTGTTTACCTCCAGAGTTGGTAAGTCCATATGTGCGTCAGATGGGAAAAGTGTGGATCATGCTTCAGATTTCATCCTGACACTTTTGAAATCACCACTATGTTGGTAATTGTTTGCCATTTCCATAGCGTTTTGCACCGTACTAGTCATGAGGTCAGTCTCTGCATCCTGAAGCCTGTGATGCTTTTCGCAGAGAAACCCCTGCTGAGGCCCAGGTAACTTCCTATTTCCCATATCTGGCACCGCAGCCTTGGAAGATAGGATTGTTTTCAGTATGATTTCCCCATCCTTTCACCAGTGTTTGAAGAACGGGAGCCCTTTTCAACCGTTAGCGTAAGAATCCTTCTTTAGAGAAGAGATATTTTTCTGGGGTGGCAAGTTCAGGGCCTCTGTCAGTCCTGGGTTTGTTGGACTAGCGCCAGACATGAGAAGTGCGCCTTTGTGGGACAGGTGAATAGTGCGGATCCTGTTTCAGTCTAAAGACTGAAACAGGATCCGCACTTTTCACCGTTCCTTTCAGAATCATTTGATTCATCAGCTTGGAATGGCGATTCCATCTCCAGACCAATCGAAGGCTAGGGCAAAGTAACTCAATCTTTCCAAGAGGTGTGTGGCACAACTTTTGAAAGAACCGCTAGGTGGAGAACTATTTGGTATTTTTCCGTAGCACTTTTCACCGTAATTGTCCTAACGTTGGTCTCTGCATCCTTAAGCATACGAGAGTTTTCACAGACAAAAGCAGGCTGAGGCCCAGTAAACTTGGCATTTCCAATAGTTGGTCCTAGAGACTACCAAGAAAGTGTTCTTTAAAGTATTATTCCACTGTGGTTTCACCATTGGTTTCAGAACCCGAGCAGGGTTCTAGCATTAGCATAAGAATCCTGCCTGGTAGTTGAGATTTCTGGGTGGGGTTTTAGTGCGTGGCTTCTGTCAGCCCGGCCATTGATTTGTTTATCTCCAGAGTTGGTAAGTGCATATTTGCGTCACATGGGAAAAGTGTGGATCGTGCTTCAGATTTCATCCTGACACTTTTGAAATCACCACTATGTTGGTAATTGTTTGCCATTTCCATAGCGTTTTGCACCGTACTAGTCATGAGGTCGGTCTCTGCATCCTGAAGCCTGTGATGCTTTTCGCAGAGAAACCCCTGCTGAGGCCCAGGTAACTTCCTATTTGCCATATCTGGCACCGCAGCCTTGGAAGATAGGATTGTTTTCAGTATGATTTCACCCTCCTTTCACCAGTGTTTGAAGAAGGGGAGCCCTTTTCAACCGTTAGCGTAAGAATCCTTCTTTAGAGAACAGATATTTTTCTGGGGTGGCAAGTTCAGGGCCTCTGTCAGTCCTGGGTTTGTAGGACTAGCGCCAGACATGAGAAGTGCGCCTTTGTGGGACAGGTGAATAGTGCGGATCCTGTTTCAGTGTAAAGACTGAAACAGCATCCGCACTTTTCACCGTTCCTTTCAGAATCATTTGATTCATCAGCTTCGAATGGCGATTCCATCTCCAGACCAATCGAAGGCTAGGGCAAAGTAACTCAATCATTCCAAGAGGTGTGTAGGGCAACTTTTGAAAGAACCGCTAGGGGGAGAACTATTTGGTATTTTTCCGTAGCACTTTTCACCGCAGTTGTCCTAATGTTGGTCTCTGCATCCTTAAGCATACCAGAGTTTTCACAGACGAAAGCAGGCTGAGGCCCAGTAAACTTGGCATTTCCAATAGTTGGTCCTAGAGACTACAAAGAAAGTGTTCTTTAAAGTATTATTCCACTGTGGTTTCACCATTGTTTTCAGAACCCGAGCAGGGTTCTAGCATTAGCATAAGAATCCTGCCTGGTAGTTGAGATTTCTGGGTGGGGTGTTAGTGGGGGCCTTCTGTCAGCCCGGCCATTGATTTGTTTACCTCCAGAGTTGGTAAGTGCATATTTGCGTCAGATGGGAAAAGTGTGGATCGTGCTTCAGATTTCATCCTGACACTTTTGAAATCACCACTATGTTGGTAATTGTTTGCCATTTCCATAGCGTTTTGCACCGTACTAGTCATGAGGTCGGTCTCTGCATCCTGAAGCCTGTGATGCTTTTCGCAGAGAAACCCCTGCTGAGGCCCAGGTAACTTCCTATTTGCCATATCTGGCACCGCAGCCTTGGAAGATAGGATTGTTTTCAGTATGATTTCCCCATCCTTTCACCAGTGTTTGAAGAACGGGAGCCCTTTTCAACCGTTAGCGTAAGAATCCTTCTTTAGAGAAGAGATATTTTTCTGGGGTGGCAAGTTCAGGGCCTCTGTCAGTCCTGGGTTTGTTGGACTAGCGCCAGACATGAGAAGTGCGCCTTTGTGGGACAGGTGAATAGTGCGGATCCTGTTTCAGTCTAAAGACTGAAACAGGATCCGCACTTTTCACCGTTCCTTTCAGAATCATTTGATTCATCAGCTTGGAATGGCGATTCCATCTCCAGACCAATCGAAGGCTAGGGCAAAGTAACTCAATCTTTCCAAGAGGTGTGTGGCACAACTTTTGAAAGAACCGCTAGGTGGAGAACTATTTGGTATTTTTCCGTAGCACTTTTCACCGTAATTGTCCTAACGTTGGTCTCTGCATCCTTAAGCATACGAGAGTTTTCACAGACAAAAGCAGGCTGAGGCCCAGTAAACTTGGCATTTCCAATAGTTGGTCCTAGAGACTACCAAGAAAGTGTTCTTTAAAGTATTATTCCACTGTGGTTTCACCATTGGTTTCAGAACCCGAGCAGGGTTCTAGCATTAGCATAAGAATCCTGCCTGGTAGTTGAGATTTCTGGGTGGGGTTTTAGTGCGGGGCTTCTGTCAGCCCGGCCATTGATTTGTTTATCTCCAGAGTTGGTAAGTGCATATTTGCGTCAGATGGGAAAAGTGTGGATCGTGCTTCAGATTTCATCCTGACACTTTTGAAATCACCACTATGTTGGTAATTGTTTGCCATTTCCATAGCGTTTTGCACCGTAATAGTCATGAGGTCGGTCTCTGCATCCTGAAGCCTGTGATGCTTTTCGCAGAGAAACCCCTGCTGAGGCCCAGGTAACTTCCTATTTGCCATATCTGGCACTGCAGCCTTGGAAGATAGGATTGTTTTCAGTATGATTTCACCCTCCTTTCACCAGTGTTTGAAGAAGGGGAGCCCTTTTCAACCGTTAGCGTAAGAATCCTTCTTTAGAGAAGAGATATTTTTCTGGGGTGGCAAGTTCAGGGCCTCTGTCAGTCCTGGGTTTGTAGGACTAGCGCCAGACATGAGAAGTGCGCCTTTGTGGGACAGGTGAATAGTGCGGATCCTGTTTCAGTCTAAAGACTGAAACAGGATCCGCACTTTTCACCGTTCCTTTCAGAATCATTTGATTCATCAGCTTCGAATGGCGATTCCATCTCCAGACCAATCGAAGGCTAGGGCAAAGTAACTCAATCATTCCAAGAGGTGTGTAGGGCAACTTTTGAAAGAACCGCTAGGGGGAGAACTATTTGGTATTTTTCCGTAGCACTTTTCACCGCAGTTGTCCTAATGTTGGTCTCTGCATCCTTAAGCATACGAGAGTTTTCACAGACGAAAGCAGGCTGAGGCCCAGTAAACTTGGCATTTCCAATAGTTGGTCCTAGAGAAGACAAAGAAAGTGTTCTTTAAAGTAATATTCCACTGTGGTTTCACCATTGTTTTCAGAACCCGAGCAGGGTTCTAGCATTAGCATAAGAATCCTGCCTGGTAGTTGAGATTTCTGGGTGGGGTGTAAGTGCGGGCCTTCTGTCAGCCAGGCCATTGATTTGTTTACCTCCAGAGTTGGTAAGTGCATATTTGCGTCAGATGGGAAAAGTGTGGATCGTGCTTCAGATTTCATCCTGACACTTTTGAAATCACCACTATGTTGGTAATTGTTTGCCATTTCCATAGCGTTTTGCACCGTAATAGTCATGAGTTCGGTCTCTGCATCCTGAAGCCTGTGATGCTTTTCGCAGAGAAACCCCTGCTGAGGCCCAGGTAACTTCCTATTTCCCATATCTGGCACCGCAGCCTTGGAAGATAGGGTTGTTTTCAGTATGATTTCCCCATCCTTTCACCAGTGTTTGAAGAACGGGAGCCCTTTTCAACCGTTAGCGTAAGAATCCTTCTTTAGAGAAGAGATATTTTTCTGGGGTGGCAGGTTCAGGGCCTCTGTCAGTCCTGGGTTTGTTGGACTAGCGCCAGACATGAAAAGTGCGCCTTTGTGGGACAGGTGAATAGTGCGGATCCTGTTTCAGTCTAAAGACTGAAACAGGATCCGCACTTTTCACCGTTCCTTTCAGAATCATTTGATTCATCAGCTTGGAATGGCGATTCCATCTCCAGACCAAACGAAGGCTAGGGCAAAGTAACTCAATCTTTCCAAGAGGTGTGTGGCACAACTTTTGAAAGAACCGCTAGGTGGAGAACTATTTGGTATTTTTCCGTAGCACTTTTCACCGCAGTTGTCCTAAAGTTGCTCTCTGCATCCTTAAGCATACGAGAGTTTTCACAGACGAAAGCAGGCTGAGGCCCAGTAAACTTGGCATTTCCAATAGTTGGTCCTAGAGACTACAAAGAAAGTGTTCTTTAAAGTATTATTCCACTGTGGTTTCACCATTGTTTTCAGAACCCGAGCAGGGTTCTAGCATTAGCATAAGAATCCTGCCTGGTAGTTGAGATTTCTGGGTGGGGTGTTAGTGGGGGCCTTCTGTCAGCCCGGCCATTGATTTGTTTACCTCCAGAGTTGGTAAGTGCATATTTGCGTCAGATGGGAAAAGTGTGGATCGTGCTTCAGATTTCATCCTGACACTTTTGAAATCACCACTATGTTGGTAATTGTTTGCCATTTCCATAGCGTTTTGCACCGTACTAGTCATGAGGTCGGTCTCTGCATCCTGAAGCCTGTGATGCTTTTCGCAGAGAAACCCCTGCTGAGGCCCAGGTAACTTCCTATTTCCCATATCTGGCACCGCAGCCTTGGAAGATAGGATTGTTTTCAGTATGATTTCCCCATCCTTTCACCAGTGTTTGAACAACGGGAGCCCTTTTCAACCGTTAGCGTAAGAATCCTTCTTTAGAGAAGAGATATTTTTCTGGGGTGGCAAGTTCAGGGCCTCTGTCAGTCCTGGGTTTGTTGGACTAGCGCCAGACATGAGAAGTGCGCCTTTGTGGGACAGGTGAATAGTGCGGATGCTGTTTCAGTCTAAAGACTGAAACAGGATCCGCACTTTTCACCGTTCCTTTCAGAATCATTTGATTCATCAGCTTGGAATGGCGATTCCATCTCCAGACCAATCGAAGGCTAGGGCAAAGTAACTCAATCTTTCCAAGAGGTGTGTTGCACAACTTTTGAAAGAACCGCTAGGTGGAGAACTATTTGGTATTTTTCCGTAGCACTTTTCACCGTAATTGTCCTAACGTTGGTCTCTGCATCCTTAAGCATACGAGAGTTTTCACAGACAAAAGCAGGCTGAGGCCCAGTAAACTTGGCATTTCCAATAGTTGGTCCTAGAGACTACCAAGAAAGTGTTCTTTAAAGTATTATTCCACTGTGGTTTCACCATTGGTTTCAGAACCCGAGCAGGGTTCTAGCATTAGCATAAGAATCCTGCCTGGTAGTTGAGATTTCTGGGTGGGGTTTTAGTGCGGGGCTTCTGTCAGCCCGGCCATTGATTTGTTTATCTCCAGAGTTGGTAAGTGCATATTTGAGTCAGATGGGAAAAGTGTGGATCGTGCTTCAGATGTCATCCTGACACTTTTGAAATCACCACTATGTTGGTAATTGTTTGCCATTTCCATAGCGTTTTGCACCGTAATAGTCATGAGGTCGGTCTCTGCATCCTGAAGCCTGTGATGCTTTTCGCAGAGAAACCCCTGCTGAGGCCCAGGTAACTTCCTATTTGCCATATCTGGCACCGCAGCCTTGGAAGATAGGATTGTTTTCAGTATGATTTCACCCTCCTTTCACCAGTGTTTGAAGAAGGGGAGCCCTTTTCAACCGTTAGCGTAAGAATCCTTCTTTAGAGAAGAGATATTTTTCTGGGGTGGCAAGTTCAGGGCCTCTGTCAGTCCTGGGTTTGTAGGACTAGCGCCAGACATGAGAAGTGCGCCTTTGTGGGACAGGTGAATAGTGCGGATCCTGTTTCAGTCTAAAGACTGAAACAGGATCCGCACTTTTCACCGTTCCTTTCAGAATCATTTGATTCATCAGCTTCGAATGGCGATTCCATCTCCAGACCAATCGAAGGCTAGGGCAAAGTAACTCAATCATTCCAAGAGGTGTGTAGGGCAACTTTTGAAAGAACCGCTAGGGGGAGAACTATTTGGTATTTTTCCGTAGCACTTTTCACCGCAGTTGTCCTAATGTTGGTCTCTGCATCCTTAAGCATACGAGAGTTTTCACAGACGAAAGCAGGCTGAGGCCCAGTAAACTTGGCATTTCCAATAGTTGGTCCTAGAGACTACAAAGAAAGTGTTCTTTAAAGTAATATTCCACTGTGGTTTCACCATTGTTTTCAGAACCCGAGCAGGGTTCTAGCATTAGCATAAGAATCCTGCCTGGTAGTTGAGATTTCTGGGTGGGGTGTAAGTGCGGGCCTTCTGTCAGCCAGGCCATTGATTTGTTTACCTCCAGAGTTGGTAAGTGCATATTTGCGTCAGATGGGAAAAGTGTGGATCGTGCTTCAGATTTCATCCTGACACTTTTGAAATCACCACTATGTTGGTAATTGTTTGCCATTTCCATAGCGTTTTGCACCGTAATAGTCATGAGTTCGGTCTCTGCATCCTGAAGCCTGTGATGCTTTTCGCAGAGAAACCCCTGCTGAGGCCCAGGTAACTTCCTATTTCCCATATCTGGCACCGCAGCCTTGGAAGATAGGGTTGTTTTCAGTATGATTTCCCCATCCTTTCACCAGTGTTTGAAGAACGGGAGCCCTTTTCAACCGTTAGCGTAAGAATCCTTCTTTAGAGAAGAGATATTTTTCTGGGGTGGCAAGTTCAGGGCCTCTGTCAGTCCTGGGTTTGTTGGACTAGCGCCAGACATGAGAAGTGCGCCTTTGTGGGACAGGTGAATAGTGCGGATCCTGTTTCAGTCTAAAGACTGAAACAGGATCCGCACTTTTCACCGTTCCTTTCAGAATCATTTGATTCATCAGCTTGGAATGGCGATTCCATCTCCAGACCAAACGAAGGCTAGGGCAAAGTAACTCAATCTTTCCAAGAGGTGTGTGGCACAACTTTTGAAAGAACCGCTAGGTGGAGAACTATTTGGTATTTTTCCGTAGCACTTTTCACCGCAGTTGTCCTAAAGTTGCTCTCTGCATCCTTAAGCATACGAGAGTTTTCACAGACGAAAGCAGGCTGAGGCCCAGTAAACTTGGCATTTCCAATAGTTGGTCCTAGAGACTACAAAGAAAGTGTTCTTTAAAGTATTATTCCACTGTGGTTTCACCATTGTTTTCAGAACCCGAGCAGGGTTCTAGCATTAGCATAAGAATCCTGCCTGGTAGTTGAGATTTCTGGGTGGGGTGTTAGTGGGGGCCTTCTGTCAGCCCGGCCATTGATTTGTTTACCTCCAGAGTTGGTAAGTGCATATTTGCGTCAGATGGGAAAAGTGTGGATCGTGCTTCAGATTTCATCCTGACACTTTTGAAATCACCACTATGTTGGTAATTGTTTGCCATTTCCATAGCGTTTTGCACCGTACTAGTCATGAGGTCGGTCTCTGCATCCTGAAGCCTGTGATGCTTTTCGCAGAGAAACCCCTGCTGAGGCCCAGGTAACTTCCTATTTCCCATATCTGGCACCGCAGCCTTGGAAGATAGGATTGTTTTCAGTATGATTTCCCCATCCTTTCACCAGTGTTTGAACAACGGGAGCCCTTTTCAACCGTTAGCGTAAGAATCCTTCTTTAGAGAAGAGATATTTTTCTGGGGTGGCAAGTTCAGGGCCTCTGTCAGTCCTGGGTTTGTTGGACTAGCGCCAGACATGAGAAGTGCGCCTTTGTGGGACAGGTGAATAGTGCGGATGCTGTTTCAGTCTAAAGACTGAAACAGGATCCGCACTTTTCACCGTTCCTTTCAGAATCATTTGATTCATCAGCTTGGAATGGCGATTCCATCTCCAGACCAATCGAAGGCTAGGGCAAAGTAACTCAATCTTTCCAAGAGGTGTGTTGCACAACTTTTGAAAGAACCGCTAGGTGGAGAACTATTTGGTATTTTTCCGTAGCACTTTTCACCGTAATTGTCCTAACGTTGGTCTCTGCATCCTTAAGCATACGAGAGTTTTCACAGACAAAAGCAGGCTGAGGCCCAGTAAACTTGGCATTTCCAATAGTTGGTCCTAGAGACTACCAAGAAAGTGTTCTTTAAAGTATTATTCCACTGTGGTTTCACCATTGGTTTCAGAACCCGAGCAGGGTTCTAGCATTAGCATAAGAATCCTGCCTGGTAGTTGAGATTTCTGGGTGGGGTTTTAGTGCGGGGCTTCTGTCAGCCCGGCCATTGATTTGTTTATCTCCAGAGTTGGTAAGTGCATATTTGCGTCAGATGGGAAAAGTGTGGATCGTGCTTCAGATGTCATCCTGACACTTTTGAAATCACCACTATGTTGGTAATTGTTTGCCATTTCCATAGCGTTTTGCACCGTAATAGTCATGAGGTCGGTCTCTGCATCCTGAAGCCTGTGATGCTTTTCGCAGAGAAACCCCTGCTGAGGCCCAGGTAACTTCCTATTTGCCATATCTGGCACCGCAGCCTTGGAAGATAGGATTGTTTTCAGTATGATTTCACCCTCCTTTCACCAGTGTTTGAAGAAGGGGAGCCCTTTTCAACCGTTAGCGTAAGAATCCTTCTTTAGAGAAGAGATATTTTTCTGGGGTGGCAAGTTCAGGGCCTCTGTCAGTCCTGGGTTTGTAGGACTAGCGCCAGACATGAGAAGTGCGCCTTTGTGGGACAGGTGAATAGTGCGGATCCTGTTTCAGTCTAAAGACTGAAACAGGATCCGCACTTTTCACCGTTCCTTTCAGAATCATTTGATTCATCAGCTTCGAATGGCGATTCCATCTCCAGACCAATCGAAGGCTAGGGCAAAGTAACTCAATCATTCCAAGAGGTGTGTAGGGCAACTTTTGAAAGAACCGCTAGGGGGAGAACTATTTGGTATTTTTCCGTAGCACTTTTCACCGCAGTTGTCCTAATGTTGGTCTCTGCATCCTTAAGCATACGAGAGTTTTCACAGACGAAAGCAGGCTGAGGCCCAGTAAACTTGGCATTTCCAATAGTTGGTCCTAGAGACTACAAAGAAAGTGTTCTTTAAAGTATTATTCCACTGTGGTTTCACCATTGTTTTCAGAACCCGAGCAGGGTTCTAGCATTAGCATAAGAATCCTGCCTGGTAGTTGAGATTTCTGGGTGGGGTGTAAGTGCGGGCCTTCTGTCAGCCCGGCCATTGATTTGTTTACCTCCAGAGTTGGTAAGTGCATATTTGCGTCAGATGGGAAAAGTGTGGATCATGTTTCAGATTAAATCCTGACACTTTTGAAATCACCACTATGTTGGTAATTGTTTGCCATTTCCATAGCGTTTTGCACCATAATAGTCATGAGGTCGGTCTCTGCATCCTGAAGCCTGTGATGCTTTTCGCAGAGAAACCCCTGCTGAGGCCCAGGTAACTTCCTATTTCCCATATCTGGCACCGCACCCTTGGAAGATAGGATTGTTTTCAGTATGCTTTCCCTATCCTTTCACCAGTGTTTGAAGAAGGGGAGCCCTTTTCAACCGTTAGCGTAAGAATCCTTCTTTAGAGAAGAGATATTTCTCTGGGGTTGCAAGTTCAGGGCCTCTGTCAGTCCTGGGTTTGTTGGACTAGCGCCAGACATGAGAAGTGCGCCTTTGTGGGACAGGTGAATAGTGCGGGATCATGTTTCAGTCTAAAGACTGAAACAGGATCCGCACTTTTCACCGTTCCTTTCAGAATCATTTGATTCATCAGCTTGGAATGGCGATTCCATCTCCAGACCAATCGAAGGCTAGGGCAAAGTAACTCAATCTTTCCCAGAGGTGTGTGGCACAACTTTTGAAAGAACCGCTAGGTGGAGAACTATTTGGTATTTTTCCGTAGCACTTTTCACCGTAATTCTCCTAACGTTGGTCTCTGCATCCTTAAGCATACGAGAGTTTTCACAGACGAAAGCAGGCTGAGGCCCAGTAAACTTGGCATTTCCAATAGTTGGTCCTAGAGACTACCAAGAAAGTGTTCTTTAAAGTATTATTCCACTGTGGTTTCACCATTGCTTTCAGAACCCGAGCAGGATTCTAGCATTAGCATAAGAATCCTGCCTGGTAGTTGAGATTTCTGGGTGGGGTGTTAGTGCGGGGCTTCTTTCAGCCCGGCCATTGATTTGTTTACCTCCAGAGTTGGTAAGTGCATATGTGCGTCAGATGGGAAAAGTGTGGATCGTGCTTCAGGTTTCATCCTGACACTTTTGAAATCACCACTATGTTGGTAATTGTTTGCCATTTCCATAGCGTTTTGCACCGTACTAGTCATGAGGTCGGTCTCTGCATCCTGAAGCCTGTGATGCTTTTCGCAGAGAAACCCCTGCTAAGGCCAAGGTAACTTCCTATTTCCCATATCTGGCACCGCAGCCTTGGAAGATAGGATTGTTTTCAGTATGATTTCCCCATCCTTTCACCAGTGTTTGAAGAACGGGAGCCCTTTTCAACCGTTAGCGTAAGAATCCTTCTTTAGAGAAGAGATATTTTTCTGGGGTGGCAAGTTCAGGGCCTCTGTCAGTCCTGGGTTTGTTGGACTAGCGCCAGACATGAGAAGTGCGCCTTTGTGGGACAGGTGAATAGTGCGGATCCTGTTTCAGTCTAAAGACTGAAACAGGATCCGCACTTTTCACCGTTCCTTTCAGAATCATTTGATTCATCAGCTTGGAATGGCGATTCCATCTCCAGACCAATCGAAGGCTAGGGCAAAGTAACTCAATCTTTCCAAGAGGTGTGTGGCACAACTTTTGAAAGAACCGCTAGGTGGAGAAATATTTGGTATTTTTCCGTAGCACTTTTCACCGTAATTGTCCTAACGTTGGTCTCTGCATCCTTAAGCATACGAGAGTTTTCACAGACAAAAGCAGGCTGAGGCCCAGTAAACTTGGCATTTCCAATAGTTGGTCCTAGAGACTACCAAGAAAGTGTTCTTTAAAGTATTATTCCACTGTGGTTTCACCATTGGTTTCAGAACCCGAGCAGGGTTCTAGCATTAGCATAAGAATCCTGCCTGGTAGTTGAGATTTCTGGGTGGGGTGTTAGTGGGGGCCTTCTGTCAGCCCGGCCATTGATTTGTTTACCTCCAGAGTTGGTAAGTGCATATTTGCGTCAGATGGGAAAAGTGTGGATCGTGCTTCAGATTTCATCCTGACACTTTTGAAATCACCACTATGTTGGTAATTGTTTGCCATTTCCATAGCGTTTTGCACCGTACTAGTCATGAGGTCGGTCTCTGCATCCTGAAGCCTGTGATGCTTTTCGCAGAGAAACCCCTGCTGAGGCCCAGGTAACTTCCTATTTCCCATATTTGGCACCGCAGCCTTGGAAGATAGGATTGTTTTCAGTATGATTTCCCCATCCTTTCACCAGTGTTTGAAGAACGGGAGCCCTTTTCAACCGTTAGCGTAAGAATCCTTCTTTAGAGAAGAGATATTTTTCTGGGGTGGCAAGTTCAGGGCCTCTGTCAGTCCTGGGTTTGTTGGACTAGCGCCAGACATGAGAAGTGCGCCTTTGTGGGACAGGTGAATAGTGCGGATTCTGTTTCAGTCTAAAGACTGAAACAGGATCCGCACTTTTCACCGTTCCTTTCAGAATCATTTGATTCATCAGCTTGGAATGGCGATTCCATCTCCAGACCAAACGAAGGCTAGGGCAAAGTAACTCAATCTTTCCAAGAGTTGTGTGGCACAACTTTTGAAAGAACCGCTAGGTGGAGAACTATTTGGTATTTTTCCGTAGCACTTTTCACCACAGTTGTCCTAAAGTTGCTCTCTGCATCCTTAAGCATACGAGAGTTTTCACAGACGAAAGCAGGCTGAGGCCCAGTAAACTTGGCATTTCCAATAGTTGGTCCTAGAGACTACAAAGAAAGTGTTCTTTAAAGTATTATTCCACTGTGGTTTCACCATTGTTTTCAGAACCCGAGCAGGGTTCTAGCATTAGCATAAGAATCCTGCCTGGTAGTTGAGATTTCTGGGTGGGGTGTAAGTGCGGGCCTTCTGTCAGCCAGGCCATTGATTTGTTTACCTCCAGAGTTGGTAAGTGCATATTTGCGTCAGATGGGAAAAGTGTGGATCGTGCTTCAGATTTCATCCTGACACTTTTGAAATCACCACTATGTTGGTAATTGTTTGCCATTTCCATAGCGTTTTGCACCGTACTAGTCATGAGGTCGGTCTCTGCATCCTGAAGCCTGTGATGCTTTTCGCAGAGAAACCCCTGCTGAGGCCCAGGTAACTTCCTATTTCCCATATCTGGCACCGCAGCCTTGGAAGATAGGATTGTTTTCAGTATGATTTCCCCCTCCTTTCACCAGTGTTTGAACAACGGGAGCCCTTTTCCACCGTTAGCGTAAGAATCCTTCTTTAGAGAAGAGATATTTTTCTGGGGTGGCAAGTTCAGGGCCTCTGTCAGTCCTGGGTTTGTTGGACTAGCGCCAGACATGAGAAGTGCGCCTTTGTGGGACAGGTGAATAGTGCGGATCCTGTTTCAGTCTAAAGACTGAAACAGGATCCGCACTTTTCACCGTTCCTTTCAGAATCATTTGATTCATCAGCTTGGAATGGCGATTCCATCTCCAGACCAAACGAAGGCTAGGGCAAAGTAATTCGATCTTTCCAAGAGGTGTGTGCCACAACTTTTGAAAGAACCGCTAGGTGGAGAACTATTTGGTATTTTTCCGTAGCACTTTTCACCGTAATTTTCCTAACGTTGGTCTCTGCATCCTTAAGCATACGAGAGATTTCACAGACGAAAGCAGGCTGAGGCCCAGTAAACTTGGCATTTCCAATAGTTGGTCCTAGAGACTACAAAGAAAGTGTTCTTTAAAGTATTATTCCACTGGGGTTTCACCATTGTTTTCAGAACCCGAGCAGGGTTCTAGCATTAGCATAAGAATCCTGCCTGGTAGTTGAGATTTCTGGGTGGGGTGTTAGTGCGGGCCTTCTGTCAGCCCGGCCATTGATTTGTTTACCTCCAGAGTTGGTAAGTGCATATTTGCGTCAGATGGGAAAAGTGTGGATCGTGCTTCAGATTTCATCCTGACACTTTTGAAATCACCACTATGTTGGTAATTGTTTGCCAT
This sequence comes from Lemur catta, assembly GCF_020740605.2. Lineage (NCBI taxonomy): Eukaryota > Metazoa > Chordata > Mammalia > Primates > Lemuridae > Lemur > Lemur catta. Next base: position 81,064,138 of record NC_059132.1, on the reverse strand, counting down.
TTCCATAGTGTTTTGCACCGTACTAGTCATGAGGTCGGTCTCTGCATCCTGAAGCCTGTGATGCTTTTCGCAGAGAAACCCCTGCTGAGGCCCAGGTAACTTCCTATTTCCCATATCTGGCACCGCAGCCTTGGAAGATAGGATTGTTTTCAGTATGATTTCCCCCTCCTTTCACCAGTGTTTGAACAACGGGAGCCCTTTTCCACCGTTAGCGTAAGAATCCTTCTTTAGAGAAGAGATATTTTTCTGGGGTGGCAAGTTCAGGGCCTCTGTCAGTCCTGGGTTTGTTGGACTAGCGCCAGACATGAGAAGTGCGCCTTTGTGGGACAGGTGAATAGTGCGGATCCTGTTTCAGTCTAAAGACTGAAACAGGATCCGCACTTTTCACCGTTCCTTTCAGAATCATTTGATTCATCAGCTTGGAATGGCGATTCCATCTCCAGACCAAACGAAGGCTAGGGCAAAGTAACTCAATCTTTCCAAGAGGTGTGTGGCACAACTTTTGAAAGAACCGCTAGGTGGAGAACTATTTGGTATTTTTCCGTAGCACTTTTCACCGCAGTTGTCCTAAAATTGGTCTCTGCATCCTTAAGCATACGAGAGTTTTCACAGACGAAAGCAGGCTGCGGCCCAGTAAACTTGGCATTTCCAATAGTTGGTCCTAGAGACTACAAAGAAAGTGTTCTTTAAAGTAATATTCCACTGTGGTTTCACCATTGTTTTCAGAACCCGAGCAGGGTTCTCGCATTAGCATAAGAATCCTGCCTGGTAGTTGAGATTTCTGGGTGGGGTGTTAGTGCGGGGCTTCTTTCAGCCTGGCCATTGATTTGTTTACCTCCAGAGTTGGTAAGTGCATATTTGCGTCAGATGGGAAAAGTGTGGATCGTGCTTCAGATTTCATCCTGACACTTTTTAAATCACCACTATGTTGGTAATTGTTTGCCATTTCCATAGCGTTTTGCACCGTACTAGTCATGAGGTCGGTCTCTGCATCCTGAAGCCTGTGATGCTTTTCGCAGAGAAACCCCTGCTTAGGCCCAGGTAACTTCCTATTTCCCATATCTGGCACCGCAGCCTTGGAAGATAGGATTGTTTTCAGTATGATTTCCCCATCCTTTCACCAGTGTTTGAAGAACGGGAGCCCTTTTCCACCGTTAGCGTAAGAATCCTTCTTTAGAGAAGAGATATTTTTCTGGGGTGGCAAGTTCAGGGCCTCTGTCAGTCCTGGGTTTGTTGGACTAGCGCCAGACATGAGAAGTGCGCTTTTGTGGGACAGGTGAATAGTGCGGATCCTGTTTCAGTCTAAAGACTGAAACAGGATCCGCACTTTTCACCGTTCCTTTCAGAATCATTGGATTCATCAGCTTGGAATGGCGATTCCATCTCCAGACCAAACAAAGGCTAGGGCAAAGTAACTCAATCTTTCCAAGAGGTGTGTGGCACAACTTTTGAAAGAACCGCTAGGTGGAGAACTGTTTGGTATTTTTCCATAGCACTTTTCACCGCAGTTGTCCTAAAGTTCGTCTCTGCATCCTTAAGCATACGAGAGTTTTCACAGACGAAAGCAGGCTGCGGCCCAGTAAACTTGGCATTTCCAATAGTTGGTCCTAGAGACTACAAAGAAAGTGTTCTTTAAAGTAATATTCCACTGTGGTTTCACCATTGTTTTCAGAACCTGAGCAGGGTTCTAGCATTAGCATAAGAATCCTGCCTGGTAGTTGAGATTTCTGGGTGGGGTGTTAGTGCGGGGCTTCTGTCAGCCCGGCCATTGATTTGTTTACCTCCAGAGTTGGTAAGTGCATATTTGCGTCAGATGGGAAAAGTGTGGATCGTGCTTCAGATTTCATCCTGACACTTTTGAAATCACCACTATGTTGGTAATTGTTTGCCATTTCCATAGCGTTTTGCACCGTAATAGTCATGAGGTCGGTCTCTGCATCCTGAAGCCTGTGATGCTTTTCGCAGAGAAACCCCTGCTGAGGCCCAGGTAACTTCCTATTTCCCATATCTGGCACCGAAGCCTTGAAAGATAGGATTGTTTTCAGTATGATTTCCCCCTCCTTTCACCAGTGTTTGAACAACGGGAGCCCTTTTCCACCGTTAGCGTAAGAATCCTTCTTTAGAGAAGAGATATTTTTCTGGGGTGGCAAGTTCAGGGCCTCTGTCAGTCCTGGGTTTGTTGGACTAGCGCCAGACATGAGAAGTGCGCCTTTGTGGGACAGGTGAATAGTGCGGATCCTGTTTCAGTCTAAAGACTGAAACAGGATCCGCACTTTTCACCGTTCCTTTCAGAATCATTTGATTCATCAGCTTGGAATGGCGATTCCATCTCCAGACCAATCGAAGGCTAGGGCAAAGTAATTCGATCTTTCCAAGAGGTGTGTGCCACAACTTTTGAAAGAACCGCTAGGTGGAGAACTATTTGGTATTTTTCCGTAGCACTTTTCACCGTAATTTTCCTAACGTTGGTCTCTGCATCCTTAAGCATACGAGAGATTTCACAGACGAAAGCAGGCTGAGGCCCAGTAAACTTGGCATTTCCAATAGTTGGTCCTAGAGACTACAAAGAAAGTGTTCTTTAAAGTAATATTCCACTGTGGTTTCACCATTGTTTTCAGAACCCGAGCAGGGTTCTAGCATTAGCATAAGAATCCTGCCTGGTAGTTGAGATTTCTGGGTGGGGTGTAAGTGCGGGCCTTCTGTCAGCCAGGCCATTGATTTGTTTACCTCCAGAGTTGGTAAGTGCATATTTGCGTCAGATGGGAAAAGTGTGGATCGTGCTTCAGATTTCATCCTGACACTTTTGAAATCACCACTATGTTGGTAATTGTTTGCCATTTCCATAGCGTTTTGCACCGTAATAGTCATGAGTTCGGTCTCTGCATCCTGAAGCCTGTGATGCTTTTCGCAGAGAAACCCCTGCTGAGGCCCAGGTAACTTCCTATTTCCCATATCTGGCACCGCAGCCTTGGAAGATAGGGTTGTTTTCAGTATGATTTCCCCATCCTTTCACCAGTGTTTGAAGAACGGGAGCCCTTTTCAACCGTTAGCGTAAGAATCCTTCTTTAGAGAAGAGATATTTTTCTGGGGTGGCAAGTTCAGGGCCTCTGTCAGTCCTGGGTTTGTTGGACTAGCGCCAGACATGAGAAGTGCGCCTTTGTGGGACAGGTGAATAGTGCGGATCCTGTTTCAGTCTAAAGACTGAAACAGGATCCGCACTTTTCACCGTTCCTTTCAGAATCATTTGATTCATCAGCTTGGAATGGCGATTCCATCTCCAGACCAAACGAAGGCTAGGGCAAAGTAACTCAATCTTTCCAAGAGGTGTGTGGCACAACTTTTGAAAGAACCGCTAGGTGGAGAACTATTTGGTATTTTTCCGTAGCACTTTTCACCACAGTTGTCCTAAAGTTGCTCTCTGCATCCTTAAGCATACGAGAGTTTTCACAGACGAAAGCAGGCTGCGGCCCAGTAAACTTGGCATTTCCAATAGTTGGTCCTAGAGACTACAAAGAAAGTGTTCTTTAAAGTAATATTCCACTGTGGTTTCACCATTGTTTTCAGAACCCGAGCAGGGTTCTCGCATTAGCATAAGAATCCTGCCTGGTAGTTGAGATTTCTGGGTGGGGTGTTAGTGGGGGCCTTCTGTCAGCCCGGCCATTGATTTGTTTACCTCCAGAGTTGGTAAGTGCATATTTGCGTCAGATGGGAAAAGTGTGGATCGTGCTTCAGATTTCATCCTGACACTTTTGAAATCACCACTATGTTGGTAATTGTTTGCCATTTCCATAGCGTTTTGCACCGTACTAGTCATGAGGTCGGTCTCTGCATCCTGAAGCCTGTGATGCTTTTCGCAGAGAAACCCCTGCTGAGGCCCAGGTAACTTCCTATTTCCCATATCTGGCACCGCAGCCTTGGAAGATAGGATTGTTTTCAGTATGATTTCCCCCTCCTTTCACCAGTGTTTGAACAACGGGAGCCCTTTTCCACCGTTAGCGTAAGAATCCTTCTTTAGAGAAGAGATATTTTTCTGGGGTGGCAAGTTCAGGGCCTCTGTCAGTCCTGGGTTTGTTGGACTAGCGCCAGACATGAGAAGTGCGCCTTTGTGGGACAGGTGAATAGTGCGGATCCTGTTTCAGTCTAAAGACTGAAACAGGATCCGCACTTTTCACCGTTCCTTTCAGAATCATTTGATTCATTAGCTTGGAATGGCGATTCCATCTCCAGACCAATCGAAGGCTAGGGCAAAGTAATTCGATCTTTCCAAGAGGTGTGTGCCACAACTTTTGAAAGAACCGCTAGGTGGAGAACTCTTTGGTATTTTTCCATAGCACTTTTCACCGCAGTTGTCCTAAAGTTGGTCTCTGCATCCTTAAGCATACGAGAGTTTTCACAGACGAAAGCAGGCTGAGGCCCAGTAAACTTGGCATTTCCAATAGTTGGTCCTAGAGACTACAAAGAAAGTGTTCTTTAAAGTATTATTCCATTGTGGTTTCACCATTGTTTTCAGAACCCGAGCAGGGTTCTAGCATTAGCATAAGAATCCTGCCTGGTAGTTGAGATTTCTGGGTGGGGTGTAAGTACGGGCCTTCTGTCAGCCCGGCCATTGATTTGTTTACCTCCAGAGTTGGTAAGTGCATATTTGCGTCAGATGGGAAAAGTGTGGATCATGTTTCAGATTTCATCCTGACACTTTTGAAATCACCACTATGTTGGTAATTGTTTGCCATTTCCATAGCGTTTTGCACCATAATAGTCATGAGGTCGGTCTCTGCATCCTGAAGCCTGTGATGCTTTTCGCAGAGAAACCCCTGCTGAGGCCCAGGTAACTTCCTATTTCCCATATATGGCACCGCAGCCTTGGAAGATAGGATTGTTTTCAGTATGATTTCCCCATCCTTTCACCAGTGTTTGAAGAACGGGAGCCCTTTTCCACCGTTAGCGTAAGAATCCTTCTTTAGAGAAGAGATATTTTTCTGGGGTGGCAAGTTCAGGGCCTCTGTCAGTCCTGGGTTTGTTGGACTAGCGCCAGACAGGAGAAGTGCGCCTTTGTGGGACAGGTGAATAGTGCGGATCCTGTTTCAGTCTAAAGACTGAAACAGGATCCGCACTTTTCACCGTTCCTTTCAGAATCATTTGATTCATCAGCTTGGAATGGCGATTCCATCTCCAGACCAATCGAAGGCTAGGGCAAAGTAACTCAATCTTTCCCAGAGGTGTGTGGCACAACTTTTGAAAGAACCGCTAGGTGGAGAACTATTTGGTATTTTTCCGTAGCACTTTTCACCGTAATTCTCCTAACGTTGGTCTCTGCATCCTTAAGCATACGAGAGTTTTCACAGACGAAAGCAGGCTGAGGCCCAGTAAACTTGGCATTTCCAATAGTTGGTCCTAGAGACTACCAAGAAAGTGTTCTTTAAAGTATTATTCCACTGTGGTTTCAACATTGTTTTCAGAACCCGAGCAGGGTTCTAGCATTAGCATAAGAATCCTGCCTGGTAGTTGAGATTTCTGGGTGGGGTGTAAGTGCGGGCCTTCTGTCAGCCCGGCCATTGATTTGTTTACCTCCAGAGTTGGTAAGTGCATATGTGCGTCAGATGGGAAAAGTGTGGATCATGCTTCAGATTTCATCCTGACACTTTTGAAATCACCACTATGTTGGTAATTGTTTGCCATTTCCATAGCGTTTTGCACCGTAATAGTCATGAGGTCGGTCTCTGCATCCTGAAGCCTGTGATGCTTTTCGCAGAGAAACCCCTGCTCAAGCCCAGCTAACTTCCTATTTCCCATATCTGGCACCGCAGCCTTGGAAGATAGGATTGTTTTCAGTATGATTTCCCCATCCTTTCACCAGTGTTTGAAGAACGGGAGCCCTTTTCAACCGTTAGCGTAAGAATCCTTCTTTAGAGAAGAGATATTTCTCTGGGGTTGCAAGTTCAGGGCCTCTGTCAGTCCTGGGTTTGTTGGACTAGCGCCAGACATGAGAAGTGCGCCTTTGTGGGACAGGTGAATAGTGCGGATCCTGTTTCAGTCTAAAGACTGAAACAGGATCCGCACTTTTCACCGTTCCTTTCAGAATCATTTGATTCATCAGCTTGGAATGGCGATTCCATCTCCAGACCAAACGAAGGCTAGGGCAAAGTAACTCAATCTTTCCAAGAGGTGTGTGGCACAACTTTTGAAAGAACCGCGAGGTGGAGAACTATTTGGTATTTTTCCGTAGCACTTTTCCCCGTAATTCTCCTTACGTTGGTCTCTCCATCCTTAAGCATACGAGAGTTTTCACAGACGAAAGCAGGCTGAGGCCCAGTAAACTTGGCATTTCCAATAGTTGGTCCTAGAGACTACAAAGAAAGTGTTCTTTAAAGTAATATTCCACTGTGGTTTCACCATTGTTTTCAGAACCCGAGCAGGGTTCTAGCATTAGCATAAGAATCCTGCCTGGTAGTTGAGATTTCTGGGTGGGGTGTAAGTGCGGGCCTTCTGTCAGCCCGGCCATTGATTTGTTTACCTCCAGAGTTGGTAAGTGCATATTTGCGTCAGATGGGAAAAGTGTGGATCGTGCTTCAGATTTCATCCTGACACTTTTGAAATCACCACTATGTTGGTAATTGTTTGCCATTTCCATAGCGTTTTGCACCGTAATAGTCATGAGGTCGGTCTCTGCATCCTGAAGCCTGTGATGCTTTTCGCAGAGAAACCCCTGCTGAGGCCCAGGTGACTTCCTATTTCCCATATCTGGCACCGCAGCCTTGGAAGATAGGATTGTTTTGAGTATATTTCCCCATCCTTTCACCAGTGTTTGAAGAAGGGGAGCCCTTTTCAACCGTTAGCGTAAGAATCCTTCTTTAGAGAAGAGATATTTTTCTGGGGTGGCAAGTTCAGGGCCTCTGTCAGTCCTGGGTTTGTTGGACTAGCGCCAGACATGAGAAGTGCGCCTTTGTGGGACAGGTGAATAGTGTGGATCCTGTTTCAGTCTAAAGACTGAAACAGGATCCGCACTTTTCACCATTCCTTTCAGAATCATTTGATTCATCAGCTTGGAATGGCGATTCCATCTCCAGACAAAACGAAGGCTAGGGCAAAGTAACTCAATCTTTCCTAGATGTGTGTGTCACAACTTTTGAAAGAACCGCTAGGTGGAGAACTATTTGGTATTTTTCCATAGCACTTTTCACCGCAGTTGTCCTAAAGTTGGTCTCTGCATCCTTAAGCATACGAGAGTTTTCACAGACGAAAGCAGGCTGAGGCCCAGTAAACTTGGCATTTCCAATAGTTGGTCCTAGAGACTACAAAGAAAGTGTTCTTTAAAGTATTATTCCACTGTGGTTTCACCATTGTTTTCAGAACCCGAGCAGGGTTCTAGCATTAGCATAAGAATCCTGCCTGGTAGTTGAGATTTCTGGGTGGGGTGTAAGTGCGGGCCTTCTGTCAGCCCGGCCATTGATTTGTTTACCTCCAGAGTTGGTAAGTGCATATTTGCGTCAGATGGGAAAAGTGTGGATCATGTTTCAGATTAAATCCTGACACTTTTGAAATCACCACTATGTTGGTAATTGTTTGCCATTTCCATAGCGTTTTGCACCATAATAGTCATGAGGTCGGTCTCTGCATCCTGAAGCCTGTGATGCCTTTCGCAGAGAAACCCCTGCTGAGGCCCAGGTAACTTCCTATTTCCCATATCTGGCACCGCACCCTTGGAAGATAGGATTGTTTTCAGTATGATTTCCCTATCCTTTCACCAGTGTTTGAAGAAGGGGAGCCCTTTTCAACCGTTAGCGTAAGAATCCTTCTTTAGAGAAGAGATATTTCTCTGGGGTTGCAAGTTCAGGGCCTCTGTCAGTCCTGGGTTTGTTGGACTAGCGCCAGACATGAGAAGTGCGCCTTTGTGGGACAGGTGAATAGTGCGGGATCATGTTTCAGTCTAAAGACTGAAACAGGATCCGCACTTTTCACCGTTCCTTTCAGAATCATTTGATTCATCAGCTTGGAATGGCGATTCCATCTCCAGACCAATCGAAGGCTAGGGCAAAGTAACTCAATCTTTCCCAGAGGTGTGTGGCACAACTTTTGAAAGAACCGCTAGGTGGAGAACTATTTGGTATTTTTCCGTAGCACTTTTCACCGTAATTCTCCTAACGTTGGTCTCTGCATCCTTAAGCATACGAGAGTTTTCACAGACGAAAGCAGGCTGAGGCCCAGTAAACTTGGCATTTCCAATAGTTGGTCCTAGAGACTACCAAGAAAGTGTTCTTTAAAGTATTATTCCACTGTGGTTTCACCATTGCTTTCAGAACCCGAGCAGGATTCTAGCATTAGCATAAGAATCCTGCCTGGTAGTTGAGATTTCTGGGTGGGGTGTTAGTGCGGGGCTTCTTTCAGCCCGGCCATTGATTTGTTTACCTCCAGAGGTGGTAAGTGCATATGTGCGTCAGATGGGAAAAGTGTGGATCGTGCTTCAGGTTTCATCCTGACACTTTTGAAATCACCACTATGTTGGTAATTGTTTGCCATTTCCATAGCGTTTTGCACCGTAATAGTCATGAGTTCGGTCTCTGCATCCTGTAGCCTGTGATGCTTTTCGCAGAGAAACCCCTGCTGAGGCCCAGGTGACTTCCTATTTCCCATATCTGGCACCGCAGCCTTGGAAGATAGGATTGTTTTCAGTATGATTTCCCCATCCTTTCACCAGTGTTTGAAGAACGGGAGCCCTTTTCAACCATTAGCGTAAGAATCCTTCTTTAGAGAAGAGATATTTCTCTGGGGTTGCAAGTTCAGGGCCTCTGTCAGTCCTGGGTTTGTTGGACTAGCGCCAGACATGAGAAGTGCGCCTTTGTGGGACAGGTGAATAGTGCGGATCCTGTTTCAGTCTAAAGACTGAAACAGGATCCGCACTTTTCACCGTTCCTTTCAGAATCATTTGATTCATCAGCTTGGAATGCCGATTCCATCTCCAGACCAAACGAAGGCTAGGGCAAAGTAACTGAATCTTTCCAGGAGGTGTGTGGCACAACTTTTGAAAGAACCGCTAGGTGGAGAACTATTTGGTTTTTTTCCGTAGCACTTTTCCCCGTAATTCTCCTTACGTTGGTCTCTGCATCCTTAAGCATACGAGAGTTTTCACAGACGAAAGCAGGCTGAGGCCCAGTAAACTTGGCATTTCCAATAGTTGGTCCTAGAGACTACAAAGAAAGTGTTCTTTAAAGTAATATTCCACTGTGGTTTCACCATTGTTTTCAGAACCCGAGCAGGGTTCTAGCATTAGCATAAGAATCCTGCCTGGTAGTTGAGATTTCTGGGTGGGGTGTAAGTGCGGGCCTTCTGTCAGCCCGGCCATTGATTTGTTTACCTCCAGAGTTGGTAAGTGCATATTTGCGTCAGATGGGAAAAGTGTGGATCGTGCTTCAGATTTCATCCTGACACTTTTGAAATCACCACTATGTTGGTAATTGTTTGCCATTTCCATAGCGTTTTGCACCGTAATAGTCATGAGGTCGGTCTCTGCATCCTGAAGCCTGTGATGCTTTTCGCAGAGAAACCCCTGCTGAGGCCCAGGTGACTTCCTATTTCCCATATCTGGCACCGCAGCCTTGGAAGATAGGATTGTTTTGAGTATATTTCCCCATCCTTTCACCAGTGTTTGAAGAACGGGAGCCCTTTTCAACCGTTAGCGTAAGAATCCTTCTTTAGAGAAGAAATATTTTTCTGGGGTGGCAAGTTCAGGGCCTCTGTCAGTCCTGGGTTTGTTGTACTAGCGCCAGACATGAGAAGTGCGCCTTTGTGGGACAGGTGAATAGTGTGGATCCTGTTTCAGTCTAAAGACTGAAACAGGATCCGCACTTTTCACCATTCCTTTCAGAATCATTTGATTCATCAGCTTGGAATGGCGATTCCATCTCCAGACAAAACGAAGGCTAGGGCAAAGTAACTCAATCTTTCCTAGATGTGTGTGTCACAACTTTTGAAAGAACCGCTAGGTGGAGAACTATTTGGTATTTTTCCATAGCACTTTTCACCGCAGTTGTCCTAAAGTTGGTCTCTGCATCCTTAAGCATACGAGAGTTTTCACAGACGAAAGCAGGCTGAGGCCCAGTAAACTTGGCATTTCCAATAGTTGGTCCTAGAGACTACAAAGAAAGTGTTCTTTAAAGTATTATTCCACTGTGGTTTCACCATTGTTTTCAGAACCCGAGCAGGGTTCTAGCATTAGCATAAGAATCCTGCCTGGTAGTTGAGATTTCTGGGTGGGGTGTAAGTGCGGGCCTTCTGTCAGCCCGGCCATTGATTTGTTTACCTCCAGAGTTGGTAAGTGCATATTTGCGTCAGATGGGAAAAGTGTGGATCATGTTTCAGATTAAATCCTGACACTTTTGAAATCACCACTATGTTGGTAATTGTTTGCCATTTCCATAGCGTTTTGCACCATAATAGTCATGAGGTCGGTCTCTGCATCCTGAAGCCTGTGATGCTTTTCGCAGAGAAACCCCTGCTGAGGCCCAGGTAACTTCCTATTTCCCATATCTGGCACCGCACCCTTGGAAGATAGGATTGTTTTCAGTATGCTTTCCCTATCCTTTCACCAGTGTTTGAAGAAGGGGAGCCCTTTTCAACCGTTAGCGTAAGAATCCTTCTTTAGAGAAGAGATATTTCTCTGGGGTTGCAAGTTCAGGGCCTCTGTCAGTCCTGGGTTTGTTGGACTAGCGCCAGACATGAGAAGTGCGCCTTTGTGGGACAGGTGAATAGTGCGGGATCATGTTTCAGTCTAAAGACTGAAACAGGATCCGCACTTTTCACCGTTCCTTTCAGAATCATTTGATTCATCAGCTTGGAATGGCGATTCCATCTCCAGACCAATCGAAGGCTAGGGCAAAGTAACTCAATCTTTCCCAGAGGTGTGTGGCACAACTTTTGAAAGAACCGCTAGGTGGAGAACTATTTGGTATTTTTCCGTAGCACTTTTCACCGTAATTCTCCTAACGTTGGTCTCTGCATCCTTAAGCATACGAGAGTTTTCACAGACGAAAGCAGGCTGAGGCCCAGTAAACTTGGCATTTCCAATAGTTGGTCCTAGAGACTACCAAGAAAGTGTTCTTTAAAGTATTACTCCACTGTGGTTTCACCATTGCTTTCAGAACCCGAGCAGGATTCTAGCATTAGCATAAGAATCCTGCCTGGTAGTTGAGATTTCTGGGTGGGGTGTTAGTGCGGGGCTTCTTTCAGCCCGGCCATTGATTTGTTTACCTCCAGAGTTGGTAAGTGCATATGTGCGTCAGATGGGAAAAGTGTGGATCGTGCTTCAGGTTTCATCCTGACACTTTTGAAATCACCACTATGTTGGTAATTGTTTGCCATTTCCATAGCGTTTTGCACCGTAATAGTCATGAGGTCGGTCTCTGCATCCTGAAGCCTGTGATGCTTTTCGCAGAGAAACCCCTGCTAAGGCCAAGGTAACTTCCTATTTCCCATATCTGGCACCGCAGCCTTGGAAGATAGGATTGTTTTCAGTATGATTTCCCCATCCTTTCACCAGTGTTTGAAGAACGGGAGCCCTTTTCAACCGTTAGCGTAAGAATCCTTCTTTAGAGAAGAGATATTTTTCTGGGGTGGCAAGTTCAGGGCCTCTGTCAGTCCTGGGTTTGTTGGACTAGCGCCAGACATGAGAAGTGCGCCTTTGTGGGACAGGTGAATAGTGCGGATCCTGTTTCAGTCTAAAGACTGAAACAGGATCCGCACTTTTCACCGTTCCTTTCAGAATCATTTGATTCATCAGCTTGGAATGGCGATTCCATCTCCAGACCAATCGAAGGCTAGGGCAAAGTAACTCAATCTTTCCAAGAGGTGTGTGGCACAACTTTTGAAAGAACCGCTAGGTGGAGAACTATTTGGTATTTTTCCGTAGCACTTTTCACCGTAATTGTCCTAACGTTGGTCTCTGCATCCTTAAGCATACGAGAGTTTTCACAGACAAAAGCAGGCTGAGGCCCAGTAAACTTGGCATTTCCAATAGTTGGTCCTAGAGACTACAAAGAAAGTGTTCTTTAAAGTATTATTCCACTGTGGTTTCACCATTGCTTTCAGAACCCGAGCAGGGTTCTAGCATTAGCATAAGAATCCTGCCTGGTAGTTGAGATTTCTGGGTGGGGTGTTAGTGCGGGGCTTCTTTCAGCCCGGCCATTGATTTGTTTACCTCCAGAGGTGGTAAGTGCATATTTGCGTCACATGGGAAAAGTGTGGATCGTGCTTCAGGTTTCATCCTGACACTTTTGAAATCACCACTATGTTGGTAATTGTTTGCCATTTCCATAGCGTTTTGCACCGTAATAGTCATGAGTTCGGTCTCTGCATCCTGTAGCCTGTGATGCTTTTCGCAGAGAAACCCCTGCTGAGGCCCAGGTGACTTCCTATTTCCCATATCTGGCACCGCAGCCATGGAAGATAGGATTGTTTTCAGTATGATTTCCCCATCCTTTCACCAGTGTTTGAAGAACGGGAGCCCTTTTCAACCATTAGCGTAAGAATCCTTCTTTAGAGAAGAGATATTTCTCTGGGGTTGCAAGTTCAGGGCCTCTGTCAGTCCTGGGTTTGTTGGACTAGCGCCAGACATGAGAAGTGCGCCTTTGTGGGACAGGTGAATAGTGCGGATCCTGTTTCAGTCTAAAGACTGAAACAGGATCCGCACTTTTCACCGTTCCTTTCAGAATCATTTGATTCATCAGCTTGGAATGCCGATTCCATCTCCAGACCAAACGAAGGCTAGGGCAAAGTAACTGAATCTTTCCAAGAGGTGTGTGGCACAACTTTTGAAAGAACCGCTAGGTGGAGAACTATTTGGTTTTTTTCCGTAGCACTTTTCCCCGTAATTCTCCTTACGTTGGTCTCTGCATCCTTAAGCATACGAGAGTTTTCACAGACGAAAGCAGGCTGAGGCCCAGTAAACTTGGCATTTCCAATAGTTGGTCCTAGAGACTACAAAGAAAGTGTTCTTTAAAGTAATATTCCACTGTGGTTTCACCATTGTTTTCAGAACCCGAGCAGGGTTCTAGCATTAGCATAAGAATCCTGCCTGGTAGTTGAGATTTCAGGGTGGGGTGTAAGTGCGGGCCTTCTGTCAGCCCGGCCATTGATTTGTTTACCTCCAGAGTTGGTAAGTCCATATGTGCGTCAGATGGGAAAAGTGTGGATCATGCTTCAGATTTCATCCTGACACTTTTGAAATCACCACTATGTTGGTAATTGTTTGCCATTTCCATAGCGTTTTGCACCGTACTAGTCATGAGGTCAGTCTCTGCATCCTGAAGCCTGTGATGCTTTTCGCAGAGAAACCCCTGCTGAGGCCCAGGTAACTTCCTATTTCCCATATCTGGCACCGCAGCCTTGGAAGATAGGATTGTTTTCAGTATGATTTCCCCATCCTTTCACCAGTGTTTGAAGAACGGGAGCCCTTTTCAACCGTTAGCGTAAGAATCCTTCTTTAGAGAAGAGATATTTTTCTGGGGTGGCAAGTTCAGGGCCTCTGTCAGTCCTGGGTTTGTTGGACTAGCGCCAGACATGAGAAGTGCGCCTTTGTGGGACAGGTGAATAGTGCGGATCCTGTTTCAGTCTAAAGACTGAAACAGGATCCGCACTTTTCACCGTTCCTTTCAGAATCATTTGATTCATCAGCTTGGAATGGCGATTCCATCTCCAGACCAATCGAAGGCTAGGGCAAAGTAACTCAATCTTTCCAAGAGGTGTGTGGCACAACTTTTGAAAGAACCGCTAGGTGGAGAACTATTTGGTATTTTTCCGTAGCACTTTTCACCGTAATTGTCCTAACGTTGGTCTCTGCATCCTTAAGCATACGAGAGTTTTCACAGACAAAAGCAGGCTGAGGCCCAGTAAACTTGGCATTTCCAATAGTTGGTCCTAGAGACTACCAAGAAAGTGTTCTTTAAAGTATTATTCCACTGTGGTTTCACCATTGGTTTCAGAACCCGAGCAGGGTTCTAGCATTAGCATAAGAATCCTGCCTGGTAGTTGAGATTTCTGGGTGGGGTTTTAGTGCGTGGCTTCTGTCAGCCCGGCCATTGATTTGTTTATCTCCAGAGTTGGTAAGTGCATATTTGCGTCACATGGGAAAAGTGTGGATCGTGCTTCAGATTTCATCCTGACACTTTTGAAATCACCACTATGTTGGTAATTGTTTGCCATTTCCATAGCGTTTTGCACCGTACTAGTCATGAGGTCGGTCTCTGCATCCTGAAGCCTGTGATGCTTTTCGCAGAGAAACCCCTGCTGAGGCCCAGGTAACTTCCTATTTGCCATATCTGGCACCGCAGCCTTGGAAGATAGGATTGTTTTCAGTATGATTTCACCCTCCTTTCACCAGTGTTTGAAGAAGGGGAGCCCTTTTCAACCGTTAGCGTAAGAATCCTTCTTTAGAGAACAGATATTTTTCTGGGGTGGCAAGTTCAGGGCCTCTGTCAGTCCTGGGTTTGTAGGACTAGCGCCAGACATGAGAAGTGCGCCTTTGTGGGACAGGTGAATAGTGCGGATCCTGTTTCAGTGTAAAGACTGAAACAGCATCCGCACTTTTCACCGTTCCTTTCAGAATCATTTGATTCATCAGCTTGGAATGGCGATTCCATCTCCAGACCAATCGAAGGCTAGGGCAAAGTAACTCAATCATTCCAAGAGGTGTGTAGGGCAACTTTTGAAAGAACCGCTAGGGGGAGAACTATTTGGTATTTTTCCGTAGCACTTTTCACCGCAGTTGTCCTAATGTTGGTCTCTGCATCCTTAAGCATACCAGAGTTTTCACAGACGAAAGCAGGCTGAGGCCCAGTAAACTTGGCATTTCCAATAGTTGGTCCTAGAGACTACAAAGAAAGTGTTCTTTAAAGTAATATTCCACTGTGGTTTCACCATTGTTTTCAGAACCCGAGCAGGGTTCTAGCATTAGCATAAGAATCCTGCCTGGTAGTTGAGATTTCTGGGTGGGGTGTAAGTGCGGGCCTTCTGTCAGCCAGGCCATTGATTTGTTTACCTCCAGAGTTGGTAAGTGCATATTTGCGTCAGATGGGAAAAGTGTGGATCGTGCTTCAGATTTCATCCTGACACTTTTGAAATCACCACTATGTTGGTAATTGTTTGCCATTTCCATAGCGTTTTGCACCGTAATAGTCATGAGTTCGGTCTCTGCATCCTGAAGCCTGTGATGCTTTTCGCAGAGAAACCCCTGCTGAGGCCCAGGTAACTTCCTATTTCCCATATCTGGCACCGCAGCCTTGGAAGATAGGGTTGTTTTCAGTATGATTTCCCCATCCTTTCACCAGTGTTTGAAGAACGGGAGCCCTTTTCAACCGTTAGCGTAAGAATCCTTCTTTAGAGAAGAGATATTTTTCTGGGGTGGCAAGTTCAGGGCCTCTGTCAGTCCTGGGTTTGTTGGACTAGCGCCAGACATGAGAAGTGCGCCTTTGTGGGACAGGTGAATAGTGCGGATCCTGTTTCAGTCTAAAGACTGAAACAGGATCCGCACTTTTCACCGTTCCTTTCAGAATCATTTGATTCATCAGCTTGGAATGGCGATTCCATCTCCAGACCAAACGAAGGCTAGGGCAAAGTAACTCAATCTTTCCAAGAGGTGTGTGGCACAACTTTTGAAAGAACCGCTAGGTGGAGAACTATTTGGTATTTTTCCGTAGCACTTTTCACCGCAGTTGTCCTAAAGTTGCTCTCTGCATCCTTAAGCATACGAGAGTTTTCACAGACGAAAGCAGGCTGAGGCCCAGTAAACTTGGCATTTCCAATAGTTGGTCCTAGAGACTACAAAGAAAGTGTTCTTTAAAGTATTATTCCACTGTGGTTTCACCATTGTTTTCAGAACCCGAGCAGGGTTCTAGCATTAGCATAAGAATCCTGCCTGGTAGTTGAGATTTCTGGGTGGGGTGTTAGTGGGGGCCTTCTGTCAGCCCGGCCATTGATTTGTTTACCTCCAGAGTTGGTAAGTGCATATTTGCGTCAGATGGGAAAAGTGTGGATCGTGCTTCAGATTTCATCCTGACACTTTTGAAATCACCACTATGTTGGTAATTGTTTGCCATTTCCATAGCGTTTTGCACCGTACTAGTCATGAGGTCGGTCTCTGCATCCTGAAGCCTGTGATGCTTTTCGCAGAGAAACCCCTGCTGAGGCCCAGGTAACTTCCTATTTCCCATATCTGGCACCGCAGCCTTGGAAGATAGGATTGTTTTCAGTATGATTTCCCCATCCTTTCACCAGTGTTTGAAGAACGGGAGCCCTTTTCAACCGTTAGCGTAAGAATCCTTCTTTAGAGAAGAGATATTTTTCTGGGGTGGCAAGTTCAGGGCCTCTGTCAGTCCTGGGTTTGTTGGACTAGCGCCAGACATGAGAAGTGCGCCTTTGTGGGACAGGTGAATAGTGCGGATCCTGTTTCAGTCTAAAGACTGAAACAGGATCCGCACTTTTCACCGTTCCTTTCAGAATCATTTGATTCATCAGCTTGGAATGGCGATTCCATCTCCAGACCAATCGAAGGCTAGGGCAAAGTAACTCAATCTTTCCAAGAGGTGTGTGGCACAACTTTTGAAAGAACCGCTAGGTGGAGAACTATTTGGTATTTTTCCGTAGCACTTTTCACCGTAATTGTCCTAACGTTGGTCTCTGCATCCTTAAGCATACGAGAGTTTTCACAGACAAAAGCAGGCTGAGGCCCAGTAAACTTGGCATTTCCAATAGTTGGTCCTAGAGACTACCAAGAAAGTGTTCTTTAAAGTATTATTCCACTGTGGTTTCACCATTGGTTTCAGAACCCGAGCAGGGTTCTAGCATTAGCATAAGAATCCTGCCTGGTAGTTGAGATTTCTGGGTGGGGTTTTAGTGCGGGGCTTCTGTCAGCCCGGCCATTGATTTGTTTATCTCCAGAGTTGGTAAGTGCATATTTGCGTCAGATGGGAAAAGTGTGGATCGTGCTTCAGATTTCATCCTGACACTTTTGAAATCACCACTATGTTGGTAATTGTTTGCCATTTCCATAGCGTTTTGCACCGTAATAGTCATGAGGTCGGTCTCTGCATCCTGAAGCCTGTGATGCTTTTCGCAGAGAAACCCCTGCTGAGGCCCAGGTAACTTCCTATTTGCCATATCTGGCACCGCAGCCTTGGAAGATAGGATTGTTTTCAGTATGATTTCACCCTCCTTTCACCAGTGTTTGAAGAAGGGGAGCCCTTTTCAACCGTTAGCGTAAGAATCCTTCTTTAGAGAAGAGATATTTTTCTGGGGTGGCAAGTTCAGGGCCTCTGTCAGTCCTGGGTTTGTAGGACTAGCGCCAGACATGAGAAGTGCGCCTTTGTGGGACAGGTGAATAGTGCGGATCCTGTTTCAGTCTAAAGACTGAAACAGGATCCGCACTTTTCACCGTTCCTTTCAGAATCATTTGATTCATCAGCTTCGAATGGCGATTCCATCTCCAGACCAATCGAAGGCTAGGGCAAAGTAACTCAATCATTCCAAGAGGTGTGTAGGGCAACTTTTGAAAGAACCGCTAGGGGGAGAACTATTTGGTATTTTTCCGTAGCACTTTTCACCGCAGTTGTCCTAATGTTGGTCTCTGCATCCTTAAGCATACGAGAGTTTTCACAGACGAAAGCAGGCTGAGGCCCAGTAAACTTGGCATTTCCAATAGTTGGTCCTAGAGAAGACAAAGAAAGTGTTCTTTAAAGTAATATTCCACTGTGGTTTCACCATTGTTTTCAGAACCCGAGCAGGGTTCTAGCATTAGCATAAGAATCCTGCCTGGTAGTTGAGATTTCTGGGTGGGGTGTAAGTGCGGGCCTTCTGTCAGCCAGGCCATTGATTTGTTTACCTCCAGAGTTGGTAAGTGCATATTTGCGTCAGATGGGAAAAGTGTGGATCGTGCTTCAGATTTCATCCTGACACTTTTGAAATCACCACTATGTTGGTAATTGTTTGCCATTTCCATAGCGTTTTGCACCGTAATAGTCATGAGTTCGGTCTCTGCATCCTGAAGCCTGTGATGCTTTTCGCAGAGAAACCCCTGCTGAGGCCCAGGTAACTTCCTATTTCCCATATCTGGCACCGCAGCCTTGGAAGATAGGGTTGTTTTCAGTATGATTTCCCCATCCTTTCACCAGTGTTTGAAGAACGGGAGCCCTTTTCAACCGTTAGCGTAAGAATCCTTCTTTAGAGAAGAGATATTTTTCTGGGGTGGCAAGTTCAGGGCCTCTGTCAGTCCTGGGTTTGTTGGACTAGCGCCAGACATGAGAAGTGCGCCTTTGTGGGACAGGTGAATAGTGCGGATCCTGTTTCAGTCTAAAGACTGAAACAGGATCCGCACTTTTCACCGTTCCTTTCAGAATCATTTGATTCATCAGCTTGGAATGGCGATTCCATCTCCAGACCAAACGAAGGCTAGGGCAAAGTAACTCAATCTTTCCAAGAGGTGTGTGGCACAACTTTTGAAAGAACCGCTAGGTGGAGAACTATTTGGTATTTTTCCGTAGCACTTTTCACCGCAGTTGTCCTAAAGTTGCTCTCTGCATCCTTAAGCATACGAGAGTTTTCACAGACGAAAGCAGGCTGAGGCCCAGTAAACTTGGCATTTCCAATAGTTGGTCCTAGAGACTACCAAGAAAGTGTTCTTTAAAGTATTATTCCACTGTGGTTTCACCATTGTTTTCAGAACCCGAGCAGGGTTCTAGCATTAGCATAAGAATCCTGCCTGGTAGTTGAGATTTCTGGGTGGGGAGTTAGTGGGGGCCTTCTGTCAGCCCGGCCATTGATTTGTTTACCTCCAGAGTTGGTAAGTGCATATTTGCGTCAGATGGGAAAAGTGTGGATCGTGCTTCAGATTTCATCCTGACACTTTTGAAATCACCACTATGTTGGTAATTGTTTGCCATTTCCATAGCGTTTTGCACCGTACTAGTCATGAGGTCGGTCTCTGCATCCTGAAGCCTGTGATGCTTTTCGCAGAGAAACCCCTGCTGAGGCCCAGGTAACTTCCTATTTCCCATATCTGGCACCGCAGCCTTGGAAGATAGGATTGTTTTCAGTATGATTTCCCCATCCTTTCACCAGTGTTTGAACAACGGGAGCCCTTTTCAACCGTTAGCGTAAGAATCCTTCTTTAGAGAAGAGATATTTTTCTGGGGTGGCAAGTTCAGGGCCTCTGTCAGTCCTGGGTTTGTTGGACTAGCGCCAGACATGAGAAGTGCGCATTTGTGGGACAGGTGAATACTGCGGATGCTGTTTCAGTCTAAAGACTGAAACAGGATCCGCACTTTTCACCGTTCCTTTCAGAATCATTTGATTCATCAGCTTGGAATGGCGATTCCATCTCCAGACCAATCGAAGGCTAGGGCAAAGTAACTCAATCTTTCCAAGAGGTGTGTTGCACAACTTTTGAAAGAACCGCTAGGTGGAGAACTATTTGGTATTTTTCCGTAGCACTTTTCACCGTAATTGTCCTAACGTTGGTCTCTGCATCCTTAAGCATACGAGAGTTTTCACAGACAAAAGCAGGCTGAGGCCCAGTAAACTTGGCATTTCCAATAGTTGGTCCTAGAGACTACCAAGAAAGTGTTCTTTAAAGTATTATTCCACTGTGGTTTCACCATTGGTTTCAGAACCCGAGCAGGGTTCTAGCATTAGCATAAGAATCCTGCCTGGTAGTTGAGATTTCTGGGTGGGGTTTTAGTGCGGGGCTTCTGTCAGCCCGGCCATTGATTTGTTTATCTCCAGAGTTGGTAAGTGCATATTTGCGTCAGATGGGAAAAGTGTGGATCGTGCTTCAGATTTCATCCTGACACTTTTGAAATCACCACTATGTTGGTAATTGTTTGCCATTTCCATAGCGTTTTGCACCGTAATAGTCATGAGGTCGGTCTCTGCATCCTGAAGCCTGTGATGCTTTTCGCAGAGAAACCCCTGCTGAGGCCCAGGTAACTTCCTATTTGCCATATCTGGCACCGCAGCCTTGGAAGATAGGATTGTTTTCAGTATGATTTCACCCTCCTTTCACCAGTGTTTGAAGAAGGGGAGCCCTTTTCAACCGTTAGCGTAAGAATCCTTCTTTAGAGAAGAGATATTTTTCTGGGGTGGCAAGTTCAGGGCCTCTGTCAGTCCTGGGTTTGTAGGACTAGCGCCAGACATGAGAAGTGCGCCTTTGTGGGACAGGTGAATAGTGCGGATCCTGTTTCAGTCTAAAGACTGAAACAGGATCCGCACTTTTCACCGTTCCTTTCAGAATCATTTGATTCATCAGCTTCGAATGGCGATTCCATCTCCAGACCAATCGAAGGCTAGGGCAAAGTAACTCAATCATTCCAAGAGGTGTGTAGGGCAACTTTTGAAAGAACCGCTAGGGGGAGAACTATTTGGTATTTTTCCGTAGCACTTTTCACCGCAGTTGTCCTAATGTTGGTCTCTGCATCCTTAAGCATACGAGAGTTTTCACAGACGAAAGCAGGCTGAGGCCCAGTAAACTTGGCATTTCCAATAGTTGGTCCTAGAGACTACAAAGAAAGTGTTCTTTAAAGTAATATTCCACTGTGGTTTCACCATTGTTTTCAGAACCCGAGCAGGGTTCTAGCATTAGCATAAGAATCCTGCCTGGTAGTTGAGATTTCTGGGTGGGGTGTAAGTGCGGGCCTTCTGTCAGCCAGGCCATTGATTTGTTTACCTCCAGAGTTGGTAAGTGCATATTTGCGTCAGATGGGAAAAGTGTGGATCGTGCTTCAGATTTCATCCTGACACTTTTGAAATCACCACTATGTTGGTAATTGTTTGCCATTTCCATAGCGTTTTGCACCGTAATAGTCATGAGTTCGGTCTCTGCATCCTGAAGCCTGTGATGCTTTTCGCAGAGAAACCCCTGCTGAGGCCCAGGTAACTTCCTATTTCCCATATCTGGCACCGCAGCCTTGGAAGATAGGGTTGTTTTCAGTATGATTTCCCCATCCTTTCACCAGTGTTTGAAGAACGGGAGCCCTTTTCAACCGTTAGCGTAAGAATCCTTCTTTAGAGAAGAGATATTTTTCTGGGGTGGCAAGTTCAGGGCCTCTGTCAGTCCTGGGTTTGTTGGACTAGCGCCAGACATGAGAAGTGCGCCTTTGTGGGACAGGTGAATAGTGCGGATCCTGTTTCAGTCTAAAGACTGAAACAGGATCCGCACTTTTCACCGTTCCTTTCAGAATCATTTGATTCATCAGCTTGGAATGGCGATTCCATCTCCAGACCAAACGAAGGCTAGGGCAAAGTAACTCAATCTTTCCTAGATGTGTGTGTCACAACTTTTGAAAGAACCGCTAGGTGGAGAACTATTTGGTATTTTTCCATAGCACTTTTCACCGCAGTTGTCCTAAAGTTGGTCTCTGCATCCTTAAGCATACGAGAGTTTTCACAGACGAAAGCAGGCTGAGGCCCAGTAAACTTGGCATTTCCAATAGTTGGTCCTAGAGACTACAAAGAAAGTGTTCTTTAAAGTATTATTCCACTGTGGTTTCACCATTGTTTTCAGAACCCGAGCAGGGTTCTAGCATTAGCATAAGAATCCTGCCTGGTAGTTGAGATTTCAGGGTGGGGTGTAAGTGCGGGCCTTCTGTCAGCCCGGCCATTGATTTGTTTACCTCCAGAGTTGGTAAGTGCATATTTGCGTCAGATGGGAAAAGTGTGGATCATGTTTCAGATTAAATCCTGACACTTTTGAAATCACCACTATGTTGGTAATTGTTTGCCATTTCCATAGCGTTTTGCACCATAATAGTCATGAGGTCGGTCTCTGCATCCTGAAGCCTGTGATGCTTTTCGCAGAGAAACCCCTGCTGAGGCCCAGGTAACTTCCTATTTCCCATATCTGGCACCGCACCCTTGGAAGATAGGATTGTTTTCAGTATGCTTTCCCTATCCTTTCACCAGTGTTTGAAGAAGGGGAGCCCTTTTCAACCGTTAGCGTAAGAATCCTTCTTTAGAGAAGAGATATTTCTCTGGGGTTGCAAGTTCAGGGCCTCTGTCAGTCCTGGGTTTGTTGGACTAGCGCCAGACATGAGAAGTGCGCCTTTGTGGGACAGGTGAATAGTGCGGGATCATGTTTCAGTCTAAAGACTGAAACAGGATCCGCACTTTTCACCGTTCCTTTCAGAATCATTTGATTCATCAGCTTGGAATGGCGATTCCATCTCCAGACCAATCGAAGGCTAGGGCAAAGTAACTCAATCTTTCCCAGAGGTGTGTGGCACAACTTTTGAAAGAACCGCTAGGTGGAGAACTATTTGGTATTTTTCCGTAGCACTTTTCACCGTAATTCTCCTAACGTTGGTCTCTGCATCCTTAAGCATACGAGAGTTTTCACAGACGAAAGCAGGCTGAGGCCCAGTAAACTTGGCATTTCCAATAGTTGGTCCTAGAGACTACCAAGAAAGTGTTCTTTAAAGTATTATTCCACTGTGGTTTCACCATTGCTTTCAGAACCCGAGCAGGATTCTAGCATTAGCATAAGAATCCTGCCTGGTAGTTGAGATTTCTGGGTGGGGTGTTAGTGCGGGGCTTCTTTCAGCCCGGCCATTGATTTGTTTACCTCCAGAGTTGGTAAGTGCATATGTGCGTCAGATGGGAAAAGTGTGGATCGTGCTTCAGGTTTCATCCTGACACTTTTGAAATCACCACTATGTTGGTAATTGTTTGCCATTTCCATAGCGTTTTGCACCGTACTAGTCATGAGGTCGGTCTCTGCATCCTGAAGCCTGTGATGCTTTTCGCAGAGAAACCCCTGCTAAGGCCAAGGTAACTTCCTATTTCCCATATCTGGCACCGCAGCCTTGGAAGATAGGATTGTTTTCAGTATGATTTCCCCATCCTTTCACCAGTGTTTGAAGAACGGGAGCCCTTTTCAACCGTTAGCGTAAGAATCCTTCTTTAGAGAAGAGATATTTTTCTGGGGTGGCAAGTTCAGGGCCTCTGTCAGTCCTGGGTTTGTTGGACTAGCGCCAGACATGAGAAGTGCGCCTTTGTGGGACAGGTGAATAGTGCGGATCCTGTTTCAGTCTAAAGACTGAAACAGGATCCGCACTTTTCACCGTTCCTTTCAGAATCATTTGATTCATCAGCTTGGAATGGCGATTCCATCTCCAGACCAATCGAAGGCTAGGGCAAAGTAACTCAATCTTTCCAAGAGGTGTGTGGCACAACTTTTGAAAGAACCGCTAGGTGGAGAACTATTTGGTATTTTTCCGTAGCACTTTTCACCGTAATTGTCCTAACGTTGGTCTCTGCATCCTTAAGCATACGAGAGTTTTCACAGACAAAAGCAGGCTGAGGCCCAGTAAACTTGGCATTTCCAATAGTTGGTCCTAGAGACTACCAAGAAAGTGTTCTTTAAAGTATTATTCCACTGTGTTTTCACCATTGGTTTCAGAACCCGAGCAGGGTTCTAGCATTAGCATAAGAATCCTGCCTGGTAGTTGAGATTTCTGGGTGGGGTTTTAGTGCGGGGCTTCTGTCAGCCCGGCCATTGATTTGTTTATCTCCAGAGTTGGTAAGTGCATATTTGCGTCACATGGGAAAAGTGTGGATCGTGCTTCAGATTTCATCCTGACACTTTTGAAATCACCACTATGTTGGTAATTGTTTGCCATTTCCATACCGTTTTGCACCGTAATAGTCATGAGGTCGGTCTCTGCATCCTGAAGCCTGTGATGCTTTTCGCAGAGAAACCCCTGCTGAGGCCCAGGTAACTTCCTATTTGCCATATCTGGCACCACAGCCTTGGAAGATAGGATTGTTTTCAGTATGATTTCACCCTCCTTTCACCAGTGTTTGAAGAAGGGGAGCCCTTTTCAACCGTTAGCGTAAGAATCCTTCTTTAGAGAAGAGATATTTTTCTGGGGTGGCAAGTTCAGGGCCTCTGTCAGTCCTGGGTTTGTAGGACTAGCGCCAGACATGAGAAGTGCGCCTTTGTGGGACAGGTGAATAGTGCGGATCCTGTTTCAGTGTAAAGACTGAAACAGGTTCCGCACTTTTCACCATTCCTTTCAGAATCATTTGATTCATCAGCTTGGAATGGCGATTCCATCTCCAGACAAAACGAAGGCTAGGGCAAAGTAACTCAATCTTTCCTAGATGTGTGTGTCACAACTATTGAAAGAACCGCTAGGTGGAGAACTATTTGGTATTTTTCCATAGCACTTTTCACCGCAGTTGTCCTAAAGTTGGTCTCTGCATCCTTAAGCATACGAGAGTTTTCACAGACGAAAGCAGGCTGAGGCCCAGTAAACTTGGCATTTCCAATAGTTGGTCCTAGAGACTACAAAGAAAGTGTTCTTTAAAGTATTATTCCACTGTGGTTTCACCATTGTTTTCAGAACCCGAGCAGGGTTCTAGCATTAGCATAAGAATCCTGCCTGGTAGTTGAGATTTCTGGGTGGGGTGTAAGTGCGGGCCTTCTGTCAGCCCGGCCATTGATTTGTTTACCTCCAGAGTTGGTAAGTGCATATTTGCGTCAGATGGGAAAAGTGTGGATCATGTTTCAGATTAAATCCTGACACTTTTGAAATCACCACTATGTTGGTAATTGTTTGCCTTTTCCATAGCGTTTTGCACCATAATAGTCATGAGGTCGGTCTCTGCATCCTGAAGCCTGTGATGCTTTTCGCAGAGAAACCCCTGCTGAGGCCCAGGTAACTTCCTATTTCCCATATCTGGCACCGCACCCTTGGAAGATAGGATTGTTTTCAGTATGCTTTCCCTATCCTTTCACCAGTGTTTGAAGAAGGGGAGCCCTTTTCAACCGTTAGCGTAAGAATCCTTCTTTAGAGAAGAGATATTTCTCTGGGGTTGCAAGTTCAGGGCCTCTGTCAGTCCTGGGTTTGTTGGACTAGCGCCAGACATGAGAAGTGCGCCTTTGTGGGACAGGTGAATAGTGCGGGATCATGTTTCAGTCTAAAGACTGAAACAGGATCCGCACTTTTCACCGTTCCTTTCAGAATCATTTGATTCATCAGCTTGGAATGGCGATTCCATCTCCAGACCAATCGAAGGCTAGGGCAAAGTAACTCAATCTTTCCCAGAGGTGTGTGGCACAACTTTTGAAAGAACCGCTAGGTGGAGAACTATTTGGTATTTTTCCGTAGCACTTTTCACCGTAATTCTCCTAACGTTGGTCTCTGCATCCTTAAGCATACGAGACTTTTCACAGACGAAAGCAGGCTGAGGCCCAGTAAACTTGGCATTTCCAATAGTTGGTCCTAGAGACTACCAAGAAAGTGTTCTTTAAAGTATTATTCCACTGTGGTTTCACCATTGTTTTCAGAACCCGAGCAGGATTCTAGCATTAGCATAAGAATCCTGCCTGGTAGTTGAGATTTCTGGGTGGGGTGTTAGTGCGGGGCTTCTTTCAGCCCGGCCATTGATTTGTTTACCTCCAGAGTTGGTAAGTGCATATGTGCGTCAGATGGGAAAAGTGTGGATCGTGCTTCAGGTTTCATCCTGACACTTTTGAAATCACCACTATGTTGGTAATTGTTTGCCATTTCCATAGCGTTTTGCACCGTAATAGTCATGAGGTCGGTCTCTGCATCCTGAAGCCTGTGATGCTTTTCGCAGAGAAACCCCTGCTAAGGCCAAGGTAACTTCCTATTTCCCATATCTGGCACCGCAGCCTTGGAAGATAGGATTGTTTTCAGTATGATTTCCCCATCCTTTCACCAGTGTTTGAAGAACGGGAGCCCTTTTCAACCGTTAGCGTAAGAATCCTTCTTTAGAGAAGAGATATTTTTCTGGGGTGGCAAGTTCAGGGCCTCTGTCAGTCCTGGGTTTGTTGGACTAGCGCCAGACATGAGAAGTGCGCCTTTGTGGGACAGGTGAATAGTGCGGATCCTGTTTCAGTCTAAAGACTGAAACAGGATCCGCACTTTTCACCGTTCCTTTCAGAATCATTTGATTCATCAGCTTGGAATGGCGATTCCATCTCCAGACCAATCGAAGGCTAGGGCAAAGTAACTCAATCTTTCCAAGAGGTGTGTGGCACAACTTTTGAAAGAACCGCTAGGTGGAGAACTATTTGGTATTTTTCCGTAGCACTTTTCACCGTAATTGTCCTAACGTTGGTCTCTGCATCCTTAAGCATACGAGAGTTTTCACAGACAAAAGCAGGCTGAGGCCCAGTAAACTTGGCATTTCCAATAGTTGGTCCTAGAGACTACAAAGAAAGTGTTCTTTAAAGTATTATTCCACTGTGGTTTCACCATTGCTTTCAGAACCCGAGCAGGGTTCTAGCATTAGCATAAGAATCCTGCCTGGTAGTTGAGATTTCTGGGTGGGGTGTTAGTGCGGGGCTTCTTTCAGCCCGGCCATTGATTTGTTTACCTCCAGAGGTGGTAAGTGCATAAGTGCGTCAGATGGGAAAAGTGTGGATCGTGCTTCAGGTTTCATCCTGACACTTTTGAAATCACCACTATGTTGGTAATTGTTTGCCATTTCCATAGCGTTTTGCACCGTAATAGTCATGAGTTCGGTCTCTGCATCCTGTAGCCTGTGATGCTTTTCGCAGAGAAACCCCTGCTGAGGCCCAGGTGACTTCCTATTTCCCATATCTGGCACCGCAGCCTTGGAAGATAGGATTGTTTTCAGTATGATTTCCCCATCCTTTCACCAGTGTTTGAAGAACGGGAGCCCTTTTCAACCATTAGCGTAAGAATCCTTCTTTAGAGAAGAGATATTTCTCTGGGGTTGCAAGTTCAGGGCCTCTGTCAGTCCTGGGTTTGTTGGACTAGCGCCAGACATGAGAAGTGCGCCTTTGTGGGACAGGTGAATAGTGCGGATCCTGTTTCAGTCTAAAGACTGAAACAGGATCCGCACTTTTCACCGTTCCTTTCAGAATCATTTGATTCATCAGCTTGGAATGCCGATTCCATCTCCAGACCAAACGAAGGCTAGGGCAAAGTAACTGAATCTTTCCAAGAGGTGTGTGGCACAACTTTTGAAAGAACCGCTAGGTGGAGAACTATTTGGTTTTTTTCCGTAGCACTTTTCCCCGTAATTCTCCTTACGTTGGTCTCTGCATCCTTAAGCATACGAGAGTTTTCACAGACGAAAGCAGGCTGAGGCCCAGTAAACTTGGCATTTCCAATAGTTGGTCCTAGAGACTACAAAGAAAGTGTTCTTTAAAGTAATATTCCACTGTGGTTTCACCATTGTTTTCAGAACCCGAGCAGGGTTCTAGCATTAGCATAAGAATCCTGCCTGGTAGTTGAGATTTCAGGGTGGGGTGTAAGTGCGGGCCTTCTGTCAGCCCGGCCATTGATTTGTTTACCTCCAGAGTTGGTAAGTCCATATGTGCGTCAGATGGGAAAAGTGTGGATCATGCTTCAGATTTCATCCTGACACTTTTGAAATCACCACTATGTTGGTAATTGTTTGCCATTTCCATAGCGTTTTGCACCGTACTAGTCATGAGGTCAGTCTCTGCATCCTGAAGCCTGTGATGCTTTTCGCAGAGAAACCCCTGCTCAGGCCCAGGTAACTTCCTATTTCCCATATCTGGCACCGCAGCCTTGGAAGATAGGATTGTTTTCAGTATGATTTCCCCATCCTTTCACCAGTGTTTGAAGAACGGGAGCCCTTTTCAACCGTTAGCGTAAGAATCCTTCTTTAGAGAAGAGATATTTTTCTGGGGTGGCAAGTTCAGGGCCTCTGTCAGTCCTGGGTTTGTTGGACTAGCGCCAGACATGAGAAGTGCGCCTTTGTGGGACAGGTGAATAGTGCGGATCCTGTTTCAGTCTAAAGACTGAAACAGGATCCGCACTTTTCACCGTTCCTTTCAGAATCATTTGATTCATCAGCTTGGAATGGCGATTCCATCTCCAGACCAATCGAAGGCTAGGGCAAAGTAACTCAATCTTTCCAAGAGGTGTGTGGCACAACTTTTGAAAGAACCGCTAGGTGGAGAACTATTTGGTATTTTTCCGTAGCACTTTTCACCGTAATTGTCCTAACGTTGGTCTCTGCATCCTTAAGCATACGAGAGTTTTCACAGACAAAAGCAGGCTGAGGCCCAGTAAACTTGGCATTTCCAATAGTTGGTCCTAGAGACTACCAAGAAAGTGTTCTTTAAAGTATTATTCCACTGTGGTTTCACCATTGGTTTCAGAACCCGAGCAGGGTTCTAGCATTAGCATAAGAATCCTGCCTGGTAGTTGAGATTTCTGGGTGGGGTTTTAGTGCATGGCTTCTGTCAGCCCGGCCATTGATTTGTTTATCTCCAGAGTTGGTAAGTGCATATTTGCGTCACATGGGAAAAGTGTGGATCGTGCTTCAGATTTCATCCTGACACTTTTGAAATCACCACTATGTTGGTAATTGTTTGCCATTTCCATACCGTTTTGCACCGTAATAGTCATGAGGTCGGTCTCTGCATCCTGAAGCCTGTGATGCTTTTCGCAGAGAAACCCCTGCTGAGGCCCAGGTAACTTCCTATTTGCCATATCTGGCACCGCAGCCTTGGAAGATAGGATTGTTTTCAGTATGATTTCACCCTCCTTTCACCAGTGTTTGAAGAAGGGGAGCCCTTTTCAACCGTTAGCGTAAGAATCCTTCTTTAGAGAAGAGATATTTTTCTGGGGTGGCAAGTTCAGGGCCTCTGTCAGTCCTGGGTTTGTAGGACTAGCGCCAGACATGAGAAGTGCGCCTTTGTGGGACAGGTGAATAGTGCGGATCCTGTTTCAGTGTAAAGACTGAAACAGCATCCGCACTTTTCACCGTTCCTTTCAGAATCATTTGATTCATCAGCTTCGAATGGCGATTCCATCTCCAGACCAATCGAAGGCTAGGGCAAAGTAACTCAATCATTCCAAGAGGTGTGTAGGGCAACTTTTGAAAGAACCGCTAGGGGGAGAACTATTTGGTATTTTTCCGTAGCACTTTTCACCGCAGTTGTCCTAATGTTGGTCTCTGCATCCTTAAGCATACGAGAGTTTTCACAGACGAAAGCAGGCTGAGGCCCAGTAAACTTGGCATTTCCAATAGTTGGTCCTAGAGACTACAAAGAAAGTGTTCTTTAAAGTAATATTCCACTGTGGTTTCACCATTGTTTTCAGAACCCGAGCAGGGTTCTAGCATTAGCATAAGAATCCTGCCTGGTAGTTGAGATTTCTGGGTGGGGTGTAAGTGCGGGCCTTCTGTCAGCCAGGCCATTGATTTGTTTACCTCCAGAGTTGGTAAGTGCATATTTGCGTCAGATGGGAAAAGTGTGGATCGTGCTTCAGATTTCATCCTGACACTTTTGAAATCACCACTATGTTGGTAATTGTTTGCCATTTCCATAGCGTTTTGCACCGTAATAGTCATGAGTTCGGTCTCTGCATCCTGAAGCCTGTGATGCTTTTCGCAGAGAAACCCCTGCTGAGGCCCAGGTAACTTCCTATTTCCCATATCTGGCACCGCAGCCTTGGAAGATAGGGTTGTTTTCAGTATGATTTCCCCATCCTTTCACCAGTGTTTGAAGAACGGGAGCCCTTTTCAACCGTTAGCGTAAGAATCCTTCTTTAGAGAAGAGATATTTTTCTGGGGTGGCAAGTTCAGGGCCTCTGTCAGTCCTGGGTTTGTTGGACTAGCGCCAGACATGAGAAGTGCGCCTTTGTGGGACAGGTGAATAGTGCGGATCCTGTTTCAGTCTAAAGACTGAAACAGGATCCGCACTTTTCACCGTTCCTTTCAGAATCATTTGATTCATCAGCTTGGAATGGCGATTCCATCTCCAGACCAAACGAAGGCTAGGGCAAAGTAACTCAATCTTTCCAAGAGGTGTGTGGCACAACTTTTGAAAGAACCGCTAGGTGGAGAACTATTTGGTATTTTTCCGTAGCACTTTTCACCGCAGTTGTCCTAAAGTTGCTCTCTGCATCCTTAAGCATACGAGAGTTTTCACAGACGAAAGCAGGCTGAGGCCCAGTAAACTTGGCATTTCCAATAGTTGGTCCTAGAGACTACAAAGAAAGTGTTCTTTAAAGTATTATTCCACTGGGGTTTCACCATTGTTTTCAGAACCCGAGCAGGGTTCTAGCATTAGCATAAGAATCCTGCCTGGTAGTTGAGATTTCTGGGTGGGGTGTTAGTGGGGGCCTTCTGTCAGCCCGGCCATTGATTTGTTTACCTCCAGAGTTGGTAAGTGCATATTTGCGTCAGATGGGAAAAGTGTGGATCGTGCTTCAGATTTCATCCTGACACTTTTGAAATCACCACTATGTTGGTAATTGTTTGCCATTTCCATAGCGTTTTGCACCGTACTAGTCATGAGGTCGGTCTCTGCATCCTGAAGCCTGTGATGCTTTTCGCAGAGAAACCCCTGCTGAGGCCCAGGTAACTTCCTATTTGCCATATCTGGCACCGCAGCCTTGGAAGATAGGATTGTTTTCAGTATGATTTCCCCATCCTTTCACCAGTGTTTGAAGAACGGGAGCCCTTTTCAACCGTTAGCGTAAGAATCCTTCTTTAGAGAAGAGATATTTTTCTGGGGTGGCAAGTTCAGGGCCTCTGTCAGTCCTGGGTTTGTTGGACTAGCGCCAGACATGAGAAGTGCGCCTTTGTGGGACAGGTGAATAGTGCGGATCCTGTTTCAGTCTAAAGACTGAAACAGGATCCGCACTTTTCACCGTTCCTTTCAGAATCATTTGATTCATCAGCTTGGAATGGCGATTCCATCTCCAGACCAATCGAAGGCTAGGGCAAAGTAACTCAATCTTTCCAAGAGGTGTGTGGCACAACTTTTGAAAGAACCGCTAGGTGGAGAACTATTTGGTATTTTTCCGTAGCACTTTTCACCGTAATTGTCCTAACGTTGGTCTCTGCATCCTTAAGCATACGAGAGTTTTCACAGACAAAAGCAGGCTGAGGCCCAGTAAACTTGGCATTTCCAATAGTTGGTCCTAGAGACTACCAAGAAAGTGTTCTTTAAAGTATTATTCCACTGTGGTTTCACCATTGGTTTCAGAACCCGAGCAGGGTTCTAGCATTAGCATAAGAATCCTGCCTGGTAGTTGAGATTTCTGGGTGGGGTTTTAGTGCGGGGCTTCTGTCAGCCCGGCCATTGATTTGTTTATCTCCAGAGTTGGTAAGTGCATATTTGCGTCAGATGGGAAAAGTGTGGATCGTGCTTCAGATTTCATCCTGACACTTTTGAAATCACCACTATGTTGGTAATTGTTTGCCATTTCCATAGCGTTTTGCACCGTAATAGTCATGAGGTCGGTCTCTGCATCCTGAAGCCTGTGATGCTTTTCGCAGAGAAACCCCTGCTGAGGCCCAGGTAACTTCCTATTTGCCATATCTGGCACCGCAGCCTTGGAAGATAGGATTGTTTTCAGTATGATTTCACCCTCCTTTCACCAGTGTTTGAAGAAGGGGAGCCCTTTTCAACCGTTAGCGTAAGAATCCTTCTTTAGAGAAGAGATATTTTTCTGGGGTGGCAAGTTTAGGGCCTCTGTCAGTCCTGGGTTTGTAGGACTAGCGCCAGACATGAGAAGTGCGCCTTTGTGGGACAGGTGAATAGTGCGGATCCTGTTTCAGTCTAAAGACTGAAACAGGATCCGCACTTTTCACCGTTCCTTTCAGAATCATTTGATTCATCAGCTTCGAATGGCGATTCCATCTCCAGACCAATCGAAGGCTAGGGCAAAGTAACTCAATCATTCCAAGAGGTGTGTAGGGCAACTTTTGAAAGAACCGCTAGGGGGAGAACTATTTGGTATTTTTCCGTAGCACTTTTCACCGCAGTTGTCCTAATGTTGGTCTCTGCATCCTTAAGCATACGAGAGTTTTCACAGACGAAAGCAGGCTGAGGCCCAGTAAACTTGGCATTTCCAATAGTTGGTCCTAGAGAAGACAAAGAAAGTGTTCTTTAAAGTAATATTCCACTGTGGTTTCACCATTGTTTTCAGAACCCGAGCAGGGTTCTAGCATTAGCATAAGAATCCTGCCTGGTAGTTGAGATTTCTGGGTGGGGTGTAAGTGCGGGCCTTCTGTCAGCCAGGCCATTGATTTGTTTACCTCCAGAGTTGGTAAGTGCATATTTGCGTCAGATGGGAAAAGTGTGGATCGTGCTTCAGATTTCATCCTGACACTTTTGAAATCACCACTATGTTGGTAATTGTTTGCCATTTCCATAGCGTTTTGCACCGTAATAGTCATGAGTTCGGTCTCTGCATCCTGAAGCCTGTGATGCTTTTCGCAGAGAAACCCCTGCTGAGGCCCAGGTAACTTCCTATTTCCCATATCTGGCACCGCAGCCTTGGAAGATAGGGTTGTTTTCAGTATGATTTCCCCATCCTTTCACCAGTGTTTGAAGAACGGGAGCCCTTTTCAACCGTTAGCGTAAGAATCCTTCTTTAGAGAAGAGATATTTTTCTGGGGTGGCAAGTTCAGGGCCTCTGTCAGTCCTGGGTTTGTTGGACTAGCGCCAGACATGAGAAGTGCGCCTTTGTGGGACAGGTGAATAGTGCGGATCCTGTTTCAGTCTAAAGACTGAAACAGGATCCGCACTTTTCACCGTTCCTTTCAGAATCATTTGATTCATCAGCTTGGAATGGCGATTCCATCTCCAGACCAAACGAAGGCTAGGGCAAAGTAACTCAATCTTTCCAAGAGGTGTGTGGCACAACTTTTGAAAGAACCGCTAGGTGGAGAACTATTTGGTATTTTTCCGTAGCACTTTTCACCGCAGTTGTCCTAAAGTTGCTCTCTGCATCCTTAAGCATACGAGAGTTTTCACAGACGAAAGCAGGCTGAGGCCCAGTAAACTTGGCATTTCCAATAGTTGGTCCTAGAGACTACAAAGAAAGTGTTCTTTAAAGTATTATTCCACTGTGGTTTCACCATTGTTTTCAGAACCCGAGCAGGGTTCTAGCATTAGCATAAGAATCCTGCCTGGTAGTTGAGATTTCTGGGTGGGGTGTAAGTGCGGGCCTTCTGTCAGCCAGGCCATTGATTTGTTTACCTCCAGAGTTGGTAAGTGCATATTTGCGTCAGATGGGAAAAGTGTGGATCGTGCTTCAGATTTCATCCTGACACTTTTGAAATCACCACTATGTTGGTAATTGTTTGCCATTTCCATAGCGTTTTGCACCGTACTAGTCATGAGTTCGGTCTCTGCATCCTGAAGCCTGTGATGCTTTTCGCAGAGAAACCCCTGCTGAGGCCCAGGTAACTTCCTATTTCCCATATCTGGCACCGCAGCCTTGGAAGATAGGGTTGTTTTCAGTATGATTTCCCCATCCTTTCACCAGTGTTTGAAGAACGGGAGCCCTTTTCAACCGTTAGCGTAAGAATCCTTCTTTAGAGAAGAGATATTTTTCTGGGGTGGCAAGTTCAGGGCCTCTGTCAGTCCTGGGTTTGTTGGACTAGCGCCAGACATGAGAAGTGCGCCTTTGTGGGACAGGTGAATAGTGCGGATCCTGTTTCAGTCTAAAGACTGAAACAGGATCCGCACTTTTCACCGTTCCTTTCAGAATCATTTGATTCATCAGCTTGGAATGGCGATTCCATCTCCAGACCAAACGAAGGCTAGGGCAAAGTAACTCAATCTTTCCAAGAGGTGTGTGGCACAACTTTTGAAAGAACCGCTAGGTGGAGAACTATTTGGTATTTTTCCGTAGCACTTTTCACCGCAGTTGTCCTAAAGTTGCTCTCTGCATCCTTAAGCATACGAGAGTTTTCACAGACGAAAGCAGGCTGAGGCCCAGTAAACTTGGCATTTCCAATAGTTGGTCCTAGAGACTACAAAGAAAGTGTTCTTTAAAGTATTATTCCACTGTGGTTTCACCATTGGTTTCAGAACCCGAGCAGGGTTCTAGCATTAGCATAAGAATCCTGCCTGGTAGTTGAGATTTCTGGGTGGGGTTTTAGTGCATGGCTTCTGTCAGCCCGGCCATTGATTTGTTTATCTCCAGAGTTGGTAAGTGCATATTTGCGTCACATGGGAAAAGTGTGGATCGTGCTTCAGATTTCATCCTGACACTTTTGAAATCACCACTATGTTGGTAATTGTTTGCCATTTCCATACCGTTTTGCACCGTAATAGTCATGAGGTCGGTCTCTGCATCCTGAAGCCTGTGATGCTTTTCGCAGAGAAACCCCTGCTGAGGCCCAGGTAACTTCCTATTTGCCATATCTGGCACCGCAGCCTTGGAAGATAGGATTGTTTTCAGTATGATTTCACCCTCCTTTCACCAGTGTTTGAAGAAGGGGAGCCCTTTTCAACCGTTAGCGTAAGAATCCTTCTTTAGAGAAGAGATATTTTTCTGGGGTGGCAAGTTCAGGGCCTCTGTCAGTCCTGGGTTTGTAGGACTAGCGCCAGACATGAGAAGTGCGCCTTTGTGGGACAGGTGAATAGTGCGGATCCTGTTTCAGTGTAAAGACTGAAACAGCATCCGCACTTTTCACCGTTCCTTTCAGAATCATTTGATTCATCAGCTTCGAATGGCGATTCCATCTCCAGACCAATCGAAGGCTAGGGCAAAGTAACTCAATCATTCCAAGAGGTGTGTAGGGCAACTTTTGAAAGAACCGCTAGGGGGAGAACTATTTGGTATTTTTCCGTAGCACTTTTCACCGCAGTTGTCCTAATGTTGGTCTCTGCATCCTTAAGCATACGAGAGTTTTCACAGACGAAAGCAGGCTGAGGCCCAGTAAACTTGGCATTTCCAATAGTTGGTCCTAGAGACTACAAAGAAAGTGTTCTTTAAAGTAATATTCCACTGTGGTTTCACCATTGTTTTCAGAACCCGAGCAGGGTTCTAGCATTAGCATAAGAATCCTGCCTGGTAGTTGAGATTTCTGGGTGGGGTGTAAGTGCGGGCCTTCTGTCAGCCAGGCCATTGATTTGTTTACCTCCAGAGTTGGTAAGTGCATATTTGCGTCAGATGGGAAAAGTGTGGATCGTGCTTCAGATTTCATCCTGACACTTTTGAAATCACCACTATGTTGGTAATTGTTTGCCATTTCCATAGCGTTTTGCACCGTAATAGTCATGAGTTCGGTCTCTGCATCCTGAAGCCTGTGATGCTTTTCGCAGAGAAACCCCTGCTGAGGCCCAGGTAACTTCCTATTTCCCATATCTGGCACCGCAGCCTTGGAAGATAGGGTTGTTTTCAGTATGATTTCCCCATCCTTTCACCAGTGTTTGAAGAACGGGAGCCCTTTTCAACCGTTAGCGTAAGAATCCTTCTTTAGAGAAGAGATATTTTTCTGGGGTGGCAAGTTCAGGGCCTCTGTCAGTCCTGGGTTTGTTGGACTAGCGCCAGACATGAGAAGTGCGCCTTTGTGGGACAGGTGAATAGTGCGGATCCTGTTTCAGTCTAAAGACTGAAACAGGATCCGCACTTTTCACCGTTCCTTTCAGAATCATTTGATTCATCAGCTTGGAATGGCGATTCCATCTCCAGACCAAACGAAGGCTAGGGCAAAGTAACTCAATCTTTCCAAGAGGTGTGTGGCACAACTTTTGAAAGAACCGCTAGGTGGAGAACTATTTGGTATTTTTCCGTAGCACTTTTCACCGCAGTTGTCCTAAAGTTGCTCTCTGCATCCTTAAGCATACGAGAGTTTTCACAGACGAAAGCAGGCTGAGGCCCAGTAAACTTGGCATTTCCAATAGTTGGTCCTAGAGACTACAAAGAAAGTGTTCTTTAAAGTATTATTCCACTGGGGTTTCACCATTGTTTTCAGAACCCGAGCAGGGTTCTAGCATTAGCATAAGAATCCTGCCTGGTAGTTGAGATTTCTGGGTGGGGTGTTAGTGGGGGCCTTCTGTCAGCCCGGCCATTGATTTGTTTACCTCCAGAGTTGGTAAGTGCATATTTGCGTCAGATGGGAAAAGTGTGGATCGTGCTTCAGATTTCATCCTGACACTTTTGAAATCACCACTATGTTGGTAATTGTTTGCCATTTCCATAGCGTTTTGCACCGTACTAGTCATGAGGTCGGTCTCTGCATCCTGAAGCCTGTGATGCTTTTCGCAGAGAAACCCCTGCTGAGGCCCAGGTAACTTCCTATTTGCCATATCTGGCACCGCAGCCTTGGAAGATAGGATTGTTTTCAGTATGATTTCCCCATCCTTTCACCAGTGTTTGAAGAACGGGAGCCCTTTTCAACCGTTAGCGTAAGAATCCTTCTTTAGAGAAGAGATATTTTTCTGGGGTGGCAAGTTCAGGGCCTCTGTCAGTCCTGGGTTTGTTGGACTAGCGCCAGACATGAGAAGTGCGCCTTTGTGGGACAGGTGAATAGTGCGGATCCTGTTTCAGTCTAAAGACTGAAACAGGATCCGCACTTTTCACCGTTCCTTTCAGAATCATTTGATTCATCAGCTTGGAATGGCGATTCCATCTCCAGACCAATCGAAGGCTAGGGCAAAGTAACTCAATCTTTCCAAGAGGTGTGTGGCACAACTTTTGAAAGAACCGCTAGGTGGAGAACTATTTGGTATTTTTCCGTAGCACTTTTCACCGTAATTGTCCTAACGTTGGTCTCTGCATCCTTAAGCATACGAGAGTTTTCACAGACAAAAGCAGGCTGAGGCCCAGTAAACTTGGCATTTCCAATAGTTGGTCCTAGAGACTACCAAGAAAGTGTTCTTTAAAGTATTATTCCACTGTGGTTTCACCATTGGTTTCAGAACCCGAGCAGGGTTCTAGCATTAGCATAAGAATCCTGCCTGGTAGTTGAGATTTCTGGGTGGGGTTTTAGTGCAGGGCTTCTGTCAGCCCGGCCATTGATTTGTTTATCTCCAGAGTTGGTAAGTGCATATTTGCGTCAGATGGGAAAAGTGTGGATCGTGCTTCAGATTTCATCCTGACACTTTTGAAATCACCACTATGTTGGTAATTGTTTGCCATTTCCATAGCGTTTTGCACCGTAATAGTCATGAGGTCGGTCTCTGCATCCTGAAGCCTGTGATGCTTTTCGCAGAGAAACCCCTGCTGAGGCCCAGGTAACTTCCTATTTGCCATATCTGGCACCGCAGCCTTGGAAGATAGGATTGTTTTCAGTATGATTTCACCCTCCTTTCACCAGTGTTTGAAGAAGGGGAGCCCTTTTCAACCGTTAGCGTAAGAATCCTTCTTTAGAGAAGAGATATTTTTCTGGGGTGGCAAGTTCAGGGCCTCTGTCAGTCCTGGGTTTGTAGGACTAGCGCCAGACATGAGAAGTGCGCCTTTGTGGGACAGGTGAATAGTGCGGATCCTGTTTCAGTCTAAAGACTGAAACAGGATCCGCACTTTTCACCGTTCCTTTCAGAATCATTTGATTCATCAGCTTGGAATGGCGATTCCATCTCCAGACCAATCGAAGGCTAGGGCAAAGTAACTCAATCATTCCAAGAGGTGTGTAGGGCAACTTTTGAAAGAACCGCTAGGGGGAGAACTATTTGGTATTTTTCCGTAGCACTTTTCACCGCAGTTGTCCTAATGTTGGTCTCTGCATCCTTAAGCATACGAGAGTTTTCACAGACGAAAGCAGGCTGAGGCCCAGTAAACTTGGCATTTCCAATAGTTGGTCCTAGAGAAGACAAAGAAAGTGTTCTTTAAAGTAATATTCCACTGTGGTTTCACCATTGTTTTCAGAACCCGAGCAGGGTTCTAGCATTAGCATAAGAATCCTGCCTGGTAGTTGAGATTTCTGGGTGGGGTGTAAGTGCGGGCCTTCTGTCAGCCAGGCCATTGATTTGTTTACCTCCAGAGTTGGTAAGTGCATATTTGCGTCAGATGGGAAAAGTGTGGATCGTGCTTCAGATTTCATCCTGACACTTTTGAAATCACCACTATGTTGGTAATTGTTTGCCATTTCCATAGCGTTTTGCACCGTAATAGTCATGAGTTCGGTCTCTGCATCCTGAAGCCTGTGATGCTTTTCGCAGAGAAACCCCTGCTGAGGCCCAGGTAACTTCCTATTTCCCATATCTGGCACCGCAGCCTTGGAAGATAGGGTTGTTTTCAGTATGATTTCCCCATCCTTTCACCAGTGTTTGAAGAACGGGAGCCCTTTTCAACCGTTAGCGTAAGAATCCTTCTTTAGAGAAGAGATATTTTTCTGGGGTGGCAAGTTCAGGGCCTCTGTCAGTCCTGGGTTTGTTGGACTAGCGCCAGACATGAGAAGTGCGCCTTTGTGGGACAGGTGAATAGTGCGGATCCTGTTTCAGTCTAAAGACTGAAACAGGATCCGCACTTTTCACCGTTCCTTTCAGAATCATTTGATTCATCAGCTTGGAATGGCGATTCCATCTCCAGACCAAACGAAGGCTAGGGCAAAGTAACTCAATCTTTCCAAGAGGTGTGTGGCACAACTTTTGAAAGAACCGCTAGGTGGAGAACTATTTGGAATTTTTCCGTAGCACTTTTCACCGCAGTTGTCCTAAAGTTGCTCTCTGCATCCTTAAGCATACGAGAGTTTTCACAGACGAAAGCAGGCTGAGGCCCAGTAAACTTGGCATTTCCAATAGTTGGTCCTAGAGACTACAAAGAAAGTGTTCTTTAAAGTATTATTCCACTGTGGTTTCACCATTGTTTTCAGAACCCGAGCAGGGTTCTAGCATTAGCATAAGAATCCTGCCTGGTAGTTGAGATTTCTGGGTGGGGTGTAAGTGCGGGCCTTCTGTCAGCCAGGCCATTGATTTGTTTACCTCCAGAGTTGGTAAGTGCATATTTGCGTCAGATGGGAAAAGTGTGGATCGTGCTTCAGATTTCATCCTGACACTTTTGAAATCACCACTATGTTGGTAATTGTTTGCCATTTCCATAGCGTTTTGCACCGTACTAGTCATGAGTTCGGTCTCTGCATCCTGAAGCCTGTGATGCTTTTCGCAGAGAAACCCCTGCTGAGGCCCAGGTAACTTCCTATTTCCCATATCTGGCACCGCAGCCTTGGAAGATAGGGTTGTTTTCAGTATGATTTCCCCATCCTTTCACCAGTGTTTGAAGAACGGGAGCCCTTTTCAACCGTTAGCGTAAGAATCCTTCTTTAGAGAAGAGATATTTTTCTGGGGTGGCAAGTTCAGGGCCTCTGTCAGTCCTGGGTTTGTTGGACTAGCGCCAGACATGAGAAGTGCGCCTTTGTGGGACAGGTGAATAGTGCGGATCCTGTTTCAGTCTAAAGACTGAAACAGGATCCGCACTTTTCACCGTTCCTTTCAGAATCATTTGATTCATCAGCTTGGAATGGCGATTCCATCTCCAGACCAATCGAAGGCTAGGGCAAAGTAATTCGATCTTTCCAAGAGGTGTGTGCCACCACTTTTGAAAGAACCGCTAGGTGGAGAACTATTTGGTATTTTTCCGTAGCACTTTTCACCGTAATTTTCCTAACGTTGGTCTCTGCATCCTTAAGCATACGAGAGATTTCACAGACGAAAGCAGGCTGAGGCCCAGTAAACTTGGCATTTCCAATAGTTGGTCCTAGAGACTACAAAGAAAGTGTTCTTTAAAGTATTATTCCACTGGGGTTTCACCATTGTTTTCAGAACCCGAGCAGGGTTCTAGCATTAGCATAAGAATCCTGCCTGGTAGTTGAGATTTCTGGGTGGGGTGTTAGTGCGGGGCTTCTGTCAGCCCGGCCATTGATTTGTTTACCTCCAGAGTTGGTAAGTGCATATTTGCGTCAGATGTGAAAAGTGTGGATCGTGCTTCAGATTTCATCCTGACACTTTTGAAATCACCACTATGTTGGTAATTGTTTGCCATTTCCATAGCGTTTTGCACCGTACTAGTCATGAGGTCGGTCTCTGCATCCTGAAGCCTGTGATGCTTTTCGCAGAGAAACCCCTGCTGAGGCCCAGGTAACTTCCTATTTCCCATATCTGGCACCGCAGCCTTGGAAGATAGGATTGTTTTCAGTATGATTTCCCCATCCTTTCACCAGTGTTTGAAGAACGGGAGCCCTTTTCCACCATTAGCGTAAGAATCCTTCTTTAGAGAAGAGATATTTTTCTGGGGTGGCAAGTTCAGGGCCTCTGTCAGTCCTGGGTTTGTTGGACTAGCGCCAGACATGAGAAGTGCGCCTTTGTGGGACAGGTGAATAGTGCGGATCCTGTTTCAGTCTAAAGACTGAAACAGGATCCGCACTTTTCACCGTTCCTTTCAGAATCATTTGATTCATCAGCTTGGAATGGCGATTCCATCTCCAGACCAAACGAAGGCTAGGGCAAAGTAACTCGATCTTTCCAAGAGGTGTGTGGCACAACTTTTGAAAGAACCGCTAGGTGGAGAACTATTTGGTATTTTTCCGTAGCACTTTTCACCGCAGTTGTCCTAAAGTTGGTCTCTGCATCCTTAAGCATACGAGAGTTTTCACAGACGAAAGCAGGCTGAGGCCCAGTAAACTTGGCATTTCCAATAGTTGGTCCTAGAGACTACAAAGAAAGTGTTCTTTAAAGTAATATTCCACTGTGGTTTCACCATTGTTTTCAGAACCCGAGCAGGGTTCTAGCATTACCATAAGAATCCTGCCTGGTAGTTGAGATTTCTGGGTGGGGTGT
The DNA here is from genome assembly GCF_020740605.2 of Lemur catta. Taxonomy (NCBI): domain Eukaryota; kingdom Metazoa; phylum Chordata; class Mammalia; order Primates; family Lemuridae; genus Lemur; species Lemur catta. Next base: position 81,023,610 of record NC_059132.1, on the reverse strand, counting down.
AAGTGCGGGCCTTCTGTCAGTCCGGCCATTTATTTGTTTACCTCCAGAGTTTGTAAGTGCATATGTGCGTAAGATGGGAAAAGTGTGGATCGTGCTTCAGATTTCATCCTGACACTTTTGAAATCACCACTATGTTGGTAATTGTTTGCCATTTCCATAGCGTTTTGCACCATAATAATCATGAGTTCGGTCTCTGCATCCTGAAGCCTGTGATGATTTTCGCAGAGAAACCCCTGCTGAGGCCCAGGTAACTTCCTATTTCCCATATCTGGCACCGCAGCCTTGGAATATAGGATTGTTTTCAGTATGATTTCCCCATCTTTCACCAGTGTTTGAAGAACGGGAGCCCTTTTCCACCGTTAGCGTAAGAATCCTTCTTTAGAGAAGAGATATTTTTCTGGGGTGGCAAGTTCAGGGCCTCTGTCAGTCCTGGGTTTGTTGGACTAGCGCCACACATGAGAAGTGCGCCTTTGTGGGACAGGTGAATAGTGCGGATCCTGTTTCAGTCTAAAGACTGAAACAGGATCCGCACTTTTCACCGTTCCTTTCAGAATCATTTGATTCATCAGCTTGGAATGGCGATTCCATCTCCAGACCAAACAAAGGCTAGGGCAAAGTAACTCAATCTTTCCAAGAGGTGTGTGGCACAACTTTTGAAAGAACCGCTAGGTGGAGAACTGTTTGGTATTTTTCCCTAGCACTTTTCACCGCAGTTGTCCTAAAGTTGCTCTCTGCATCCTTAAGCATACGAGAGTTTTCACAGACGAAAGCAGGCTGAGGCCCAGTAAACTTGGCATTTCCAATAGTTGGTCCTAGAGACTACAAGGAAAGTGTTCCTTAAAGTAATATTCCACTGTGGTTTCACCATTGTTTTCAGAACCCGAGCAGGGTTCTAGCATTAGCATAAGAATCCTGCCTGGTAGTTGAGATTTCTGGGTGGGGTGTTAGTGCGGGGCTTCTTTCAGCCCGGCCATTGATTTGTTTACCTCCAGAGTTGGTAAGTGCATATTTGCCTCAGATGGGAAAAGTGTGGATCGTGCTTCAGATTTCATCCTGACACTTTTGAAATCACCACTATGTTGGTAATTGTTTGCCATTTCCATAGCGTTTTGCACCGTAATAGTCATGAGGTCGGTCTCTGCATCCTGAAGCCTGTGATGCTTTTCGCAGAGAAACCCCTGCTGAGGCCCAGGTAACTTCCTATTTCCCATATCTGGCACCGCAGCCTTGGAAGATAGGATTGTTTTCAGTATGATTTCCCCCTCTTTCACCAGTGTTTGAACAACGGGAGCCCTTTTCAACCGTTAGCGTAAGAATCCTTCTTTAGAGAAGAGATATTTTTCTGGGGTGGCAAGTTCAGGGCCTCTGTCAGTCCTGGGTTTGTTGGACTAGCACCAGACATGAGAAGTGCGCCTTTGTGGGACAGGTGAATAGTGCGGATCCTGTTTCAGTCTAAAGATTGAAACAGGATCCGCACTTTTCACCGTTCCTTTCAGAATCATTTGATTCATCAGCTTGGAATGGCGATTCCATCTCCAGACCAAACGAAGGCTAGGGCAAAGTAACTCAATCTTTCCAAGAGGTGTGTGGCACAACTTTTGAAAGAACCGCTAGGTGGAGTACTATTTGGTATTTTTCCGTAGCACTTTTCACCGCAGTTGTCCTAAAGTTGCTCTCTGCATCCTTAAGCATACGAGAGTTTTCACAGACGAAAGCAGGCTGAGGCCCAGTAAACTTGGCATTTCCAATAGTTGGTCCTAGAGACTACAAAGAAAGTGTTCTTTAAAGTATTATTCCACTGTGGTTTCACCATTGTTTTCAGAACCCGAGCAGGGTTCTAGCATTAGCATAAGAATCCTGCCTGGTAGTTGAGATTTCTGGGTGGGGTGTTAGTGGGGGCCTTCTGTCAGCCCGGCCATTGATTTGTTTACCTCCAGAGTTGGTAAGTGCATATTTGCGTCAGATGGGAAAAGTGTGGATCGTGCTTCAGATTTCATCCTGACACTTTTGAAATCACCACTATGTTGGTCATTGTTTGCCATTTCCATAGCGTTTTGCACCGTACTAGTCATGAGGTCGGTCTCTGCATCCTGAAGCCTGTGATGCTTTTCGCAGAGAAACCCCTGCTGAGGCCCAGGTGACTTCCTATTTCCCATATCTGGCACCGCAGCCTTGGAAGATAGGATTGTTTTCAGTATGATTTCCCCATCCTCTCACCAGTGTTTGAAGAACGGGAGCCCTTTTCAACCGTTAGCGTAAGAATCCTTCTTTAGAGAAGAGATATTTTTCTGGGGTGGCAAGTTCAGGGCCTCTGTCAGTCCTGGGTTTGTTGGACTAGTGCCAGACATAAGAAGTGCGCCTTTGTGGGACAGGTGAATAGTGCGGATCCTGTTTCAGTCTAAAGACTGAAACAGGATCCGCACTTTTCACCGTTCCTTTCAGAATCATTTGATTCATCAGCTTGCAATGGCGATTCCATCTCCAGACCAATCAAAGGCTAGGGCAAAGTAACTCAATCTTTCCAAGAGGTGTGTGGCACAACTTTCGAAAGAACCGCTAGGTGGAGAACTATGTGGTATTTTTCCATAGCACTTTTCAACGTAATTGTCCTAAGGTTGGTCTCTGCATCCTTAAGCATACGAGAGTTTTCACAGACGAAAGCAGGCTGAGGCCCAGTAAACTTGGCATTTCCAATAGTTGGTCCTAGAGACTACAAAGAAAGTGTTCTTTAAAGTATTATTCCACTGTGGTTTCACCATTGTTTTCAGAACCCGAGCAGCATTCTTGCATTAGCATAAGAATGCTGCCTGGTAGTTGACATTTCTGGGTGGGGTGTAAGTGCCGGGCTTCTGTCAGCCCGGCCATTGATTTGTTTACCTCCAGAGTTGGTAATTGCATATTTGCGTCAGATGGGAAAAGTGTGGATCGTGCTGCCGATTTCATCCTGACTCTTTTGAAATCACCATTATGTTGGTAATTGTTTGCAATTTCCATAGCGTTTTGCACCGTAATAGTCATGAGGTCGGTCTCTGCATCCTGAAGGCTGTGATGCTTTTCGCAGAGAAAACCCTGCTGAGGCCCAGGTAACTTACTATTTCCCATATCTGGCACCGCAGCCTTGGACGATAGGATTGTTTTCAGTATGATTTCACCCTCCTTTCACCAGTGTTTCAAGAACAGGAGCCCTTTTCAACCGTTAGCATAAGAATCCTTCTTTAGAGAAGAGATATTTTTCTGGGGTTGCAAGTTCAGAGCCTCTGTCAGTCCTGGGTTTGTTGGACTAGCGCCAGACATGAGAAGTGCGCCTTTGTGGGACAGGTGAATAGTGCGGATCCTGTTTCAGTCTAAAGACTGAAACAGGATCCGCACTTTTCACCGTTCCTTTCAGAATCATTGGATTCATCAGCTTGGAATGGCGATTCCATCTCCAGACCAATCGAAGGCTAGGCCAAAGTAACTCAATCTTTCCAAGAGGTGTGTGGCACAACTTTTGAAAGAACCGCTAGGTGGAGAACTATTTGGAATTTTTCCGTAGCACTTTTCACCGCAGTTGTCCTAAAGTTGGTCTCTGCATCCTTAAGCATACGAGAGTTTTCACAGACGAAAGCAGGCTGAGGCCCAGTAACCTTGGCATTTCCAAAAGTTGGTCCTAGAGACTACAAAGAAAGTGTTCTTTAAAGTAATATTCCACTGTGGTTTCACCATTGTTTTCAGAACCCGAGCAGGGTTCTAGCATTAGCATAAGAATCCTGCCTGGTAGTTGAGATTTCTGGGTGGGGTGTAAGTGCGGGCCTTCTGACAGCCAGGCCATTGATTTGTTTACCTCCAGAGTTGGTAAGTGCATATTTGCGTCAGATGGGAAAAGTGTGGATCGTGCTTCAGATTTCATCCTGACACTTTTGAAATCACCACTATGTTGGTAATTGTTTGCCATTTCCATAGCGTTTTGCACCGTACTAGTCATGAGTTCGGTCTCTGCATCCTGAAGCCTGTGATGCTTTTCGCAGAGAAACCCCTGCTGAGGCCCAGGTAACTTCCTATTTCCCATATCTGGCACCGCAGCCTTGGAAGATAGGGTTGTTTTCAGTATGATTTCCCCATCCTTTCACCAGTGTTTGAAGAACGGGAGCCCTTTTCAACCGTTAGCGTAAGAATCCTTCTTTAGAGAAGAGATATTTTTCTGGGGTGGCAAGTTCAGGGCCTCTGTCAGTCCTGGGTTTGTTGGACTAGCACCAGACATGAGAAGTGCGCCTTTGTGGGACAGGTGAATAGTGCGGATCCTGTTTCAGTCTAAAGATTGAAACAGGATCCGCACTTTTCACCGTTCCTTTCAGAATCATTTGATTCATCAGCTTGGAATGGCGATTCCATCTCCAGACCAAACGAAGGCTAGGGCAAAGTAACTCAATCTTTCCAAGAGGTGTGTGGCACAACTTTTGAAAGAACCGCTAGGTGGAGAACTATTTGGTATTTTTCCGTAGCACTTTTCACCGCAGTTGTCCTAAAGTTGCTCTCTGCATCCTTAAGCATACGAGAGTTTTCACAGACGAAAGCAGGCTGAGGCCCAGTAAACTTGGCATTTCCAATAGTTGGTCCTAGAGACTACAAAGAAAGTGTTCTTTAAAGTATTATTCCACTGTGGTTTCACCATTGTTTTCAGAACCCGAGCAGGGTTCTAGCATTAGCATAAGAATCCTGCCTGGTAGTTGAGATTTCTGGGTGGGGTGTTAGTGGGGGCCTTCTGTCAGCCCGGCCATTGATTTGTTTACCTCCAGAGTTGGTAAGTGCATATTTGCGTCAGATGGGAAAAGTGTGGATCGTGCTTCAGATTTCATCCTGACACTTTTGAAATCACCACTATGTTGGTCATTGTTTGCCATTTCCATAGCGTTTTGCACCGTACTAGTCATGAGGTCGGTCTCTGCATCCTGAAGCCTGTGATGCTTTTCGCAGAGAAACCCCTGCTGAGGCCCAGGTAACTTCCTATTTCCCATATCTGGCACCGCAGCCTTGGAAGATAGGATTGTTTTCAGTATGATTTCCCCATCCTTTCACCAGTGTTTGAAGAACGGGAGCCCTTTTCCACCGTTAGCGTAAGAATCCTTCTTTAGAGAAGAGATATTTTTCTGGGGTGGCAAGTTCAGGGCCTCTGTCAGTCCTGGGTTTGTTGGACTAGCGCCACACATGAGAAGTGCGCCTTTGTGGGACAGGTGAATAGTGCGGATCCTGTTTCAGTCTAAAGACTGAAACAGGATCCGCACTTTTCACCGTTCCTTTCAGAATCATTTGATTCATCAGCTTGGAATGGCGATTCCATCTCCAGACCAAACAAAGGCTAGGGCAAAGTAACTCAATCATTCCAAGAGGTGTGTGGCACAACTTTTGAAAGAACCGCTAGGTGGAGAACTGTTTGGTATTTTTCCCTAGCACTTTTCACCGCAGTTGTCCTAAAGTTGGTCTCTGCATCCTTAAGCATACGAGAGTTTTCACAGACGAAAGCAGGCTGAGGCCCAGTAAACTTGGCATTTCCAATAGTTGGTCCTAGAGACTACAAGGAAAGTGTTCCTTAAAGTAATATTCCACTGTGGTTTCACCATTGTTTTCAGAACCCGAGCAGGGTTCTAGCATTAGCATAAGAATCCTGCCTGGTAGTTGAGATTTCTGGGTGGGGTGTTAGTGCGGGGCTTCTTTCAGCCCGGCCATTGATTTGTTTACCTCCAGAGTTGGTAAGTGCATATTTGCCTCAGATGGGAAAAGTGTGGATCGTGCTTCAGATTTCATCCTGACACTTTTGAAATCACCACTATGTTGGTAATTGTTTGCCATTTCCATAGCGTTTTGCACCGTAATAGTCATGAGGTCGGTCTCTGCATCCTGAAGCCTGTGATGCTTTTCGCAGAGAAACCCCTGCTGAGGCCCAGGTAACTTCCTATTTCCCATATCTGGCACCGCAGCCTTGGAAGATAGGATTGTTTTCAGTATGATTTCCCCCTCTTTCACCAGTGTTTGAACAACGGGAGCCCTTTTCCACCGTTAGCGTAAGAATCCTTCTTTAGAGAAGAGATATTTTTCTGGGGTGGCAAGTTCAGGGCCTCTGTCAGTCCTGGGTTTGTTGGACTAGCGCCAGACATGAGAAGTGCGCCTTTGTGGGACAGGTGAATAGTGCGGATCCTGTTTCAGTCTAAAGACTGAAACAGGATCCGCACTTTTCACCGTTCCTTTCAGAATCATTTGATTCATCAGCTTGGAATGGCGATTCCATCTCCAGACCAATCGAAGGCTAGGGCAAAGTAATTCGATCTTTCCAAGAGGTGTGTGCCACAACTTTTGAAAGAACCGCTAGGTGGAGAACTATTTGGTATTTTTCCGTAGCACTTTTCACCGTAATTTTCCTAACGTTGGTCTCTGCATCCTTAAGCATACGAGAGATTTCACAGACGAAAGCAGGCTGAGGCCCAGTAAACTTGGCATTTCCAATAGTTGGTCCTAGAGACTACAAAGAAATTGTTCTTTAAAGTATTATTCCACTGGGGTTTCACCATTGTTTTCAGAACCCGAGCAGGGTTCTAGCATTAGCATAAGAATCCTGCCTGGTAGTTGAGATTTCTGGGTGGGGTGTTAGTGCGGGGCTTCTGTCAGCCCGGCCATTGATTTGTTTACCTCCAGAGTTGGTAAGTGCATATTTGCGTCAGATGGGAAAAGTGTGGATCGTGCTTCAGATTTCATCCTGACACTTTTGAAATCACCACTATGTTGGTAATTGTTTGCCATTTCCATAGCGTTTTGCACCGTACTAGTCATGAGTTCGGTCTCTGCATCCTGAAGCCTGTGATGCTTTTCGCAGAGAAACCCCTGCTGAGGCCCAGGTAACTTCCTATTTCCCATATCTGGCACCGCAGCCTTGGAAGATAGGATTGTTTTCAGTATGATTTCCCCATCCTTTCACCAGTGTTTGAAGAACGGGAGCCCTTTTCCACCGTTAGCGTAAGAATCCTTCTTTAGAGAAGAGATATTTTTCTGGGGTGGCAAGTTCAGGGCCTCTGTCAGTCCTGGGTTTGTTGGACTAGCGCCAGACATGAGAAGTGCGCCTTTGTGGGACAGGTGAATAGTGCGGATCCTGTTTCAGTCTAAAGATTGAAACAGGATCCGCACTTTTCACCGTTCCTTTCAGAATCATTTGATTCATCAGCTTGGAATGGCGATTCCATCTCCAGACCAAACGAAGGCTAGGGCAAAGTAACTCAATCTTTCCAAGAGGTGTGTGGCACAACTTTTGAAAGAACCGCTAGGTGGAGAACTATTTGGTATTTTTCCGTAGCACTTTTCACCGCAGTTGTCCTAAAGTTGGTCTCTGCATCCTTAAGCATACGAGAGTTTTCACAGACGAAAGCAGGCTGCGGCCCAGTAAACTTGGCATTTCCAATAGTTGGTCCTAGAGACTACAAAGAAAGTGTTCTTTAAAGTAATATTCCACTGTGGTTTCACCATTGTTTTCAGAACCCGAGCAGGGTTCTCGCATTAGCATAAGAATCCTGCCTGGTAGTTGAGATTTCTGGGTGGGGTGTTAGTGCGGGGCTTCTTTCAGCCTGGCCATTGATTTGTTTACCTCCAGAGTTGGTAAGTGCATATTTGCGTCAGATGGGAAAAGTGTGGATCGTGCTTCAGATTTCATCCTGACACTTTTGAAATCACCACTATGTTGGTAATTGTTTGCCATTTCCATAGCGTTTTGCACCGTACTAGTCATGAGGTCGGTCTCTGCATCCTGAAGCCTGTGATGCTTTTCGCAGAGAAACCCCTGCTTAGGCCCAGGTAACTTCCTATTTCCCATATCTGGCACCGCAGCCTTGGAAGATAGGATTGTTTTCAGTATGATTTCCCCATCCTTTCACCAGTGTTTGAAGAACGGGAGCCCTTTTCCACCGTTAGCGTAAGAATCCTTCTTTAGAGAAGAGATATTTTTCTGGGGTGGCAAGTTCAGGGCCTCTGTCAGTCCTGGGTTTGTTGGACTAGCGCCAGACATGAGAAGTGCGCCTTTGTGGGACAGGTGAATAGTGCGGATCCTGTTTCAGTCTAAAGACTGAAACAGGATCCGCACTTTTCACCGTTCCTTTCAGAATCATTTGATTCATCAGCTTGGAATGGCGATTCCATCTCCAGACCAAACAAAGGCTAGGGCAAAGTAACTCAATCTTTCCAAGAGGTGTGTGGCACAACTTTTGAAAGAACCGCTAGGTGGAGAACTGTTTGGTATTTTTCCATAGCACTTTTCACCGCAGTTGTCCTAAAGTTCGTCTCTGCATCCTTAAGCATACGAGAGTTTTCACAGACGAAAGCAGGCTGCGGCCCAGTAAACTTGGCATTTCCAATAGTTGGTCCTAGAGACTACAAAGAAAGTGTTCTTTAAAGTAATATTCCACTGTGGTTTCACCATTGTTTTCAGAACCTGAGCAGGGTTCTAGCATTAGCATAAGAATCCTGCCTGGTAGTTGAGATTTCTGGGTGGGGTGTTAGTGCGGGGCTTCTGTCAGCCCGGCCATTGATTTGTTTACCTCCAGAGTTGGTAAGTGCATATTTGCGTCAGATGGGAAAAGTGTGGATCGTGCTTCAGATTTCATCCTGACACTTTTGAAATCACCACTATGTTGGTAATTGTTTGCCATTTCCATAGCGTTTTGCACCGTAATAGTCATGAGGTCGGTCTCTGCATCCTGAAGCCTGTGATGCTTTTCGCAGAGAAACCCCTGCTGAGGCCCAGGTAACTTCCTATTTCCCATATCTGGCACCGCAGCCTTGGAAGATAGGATTGTTTTCAGTATGATTTCCCCCTCTTTCACCAGTGTTTGAACAACGGGAGCCCTTTTCCACCGTTAGCGTAAGAATCCTTCTTTAGAGAAGAGATATTTTTCTGGGGTGGCAAGTTCAGGGCCTCTGTCAGTCCTGGGTTTGTTGGACTAGCGCCAGACATGAGAAGTGCGCCTTTGTGGGACAGGTGAATAGTGCGGATCCTGTTTCAGTCTAAAGACTGAAACAGGATCCGCACTTTTCACCGTTCCTTTCAGAATCATTTGATTCATCAGCTTGGAATGGCGATTCCATCTCCAGACCAATCGAAGGCTAGGCCAAAGTAATTCGATCTTTCCAAGAGGTGTGTGGCACAACTTTTGAAAGAACCGCTAGGTGGAGAACTATTTGGTATTTTTCCGTAGCACTTTTCACCGCAGTTGTCCTAAAGTTGGTCTCTGCATCCTTAAGCATACGAGAGTTTTCACAGATGAAAGCAGGCTGCGGCCCAGTAAACTTGGCATTTCCAATAGTTGGTCCTAGAGACTACAAAGAAAGTGTTCTTTAAAGTAATATTCCACTGTGGTTTCACCATTGTTTTCAGAACCCGAGCAGGGTTCTAGCATTAGCATAAGAATCCCGCCTGGTAGTTGAGATTTCTGGGTGGGGTGTTAGTGCGGGGCTTCTGTCAGCCTGGCCATTGATTTGCTTACCTCCAGAGTTGCTAACTGCATATTTGCGTCAGATGGGAAAAGTGTGGATCGTGCTTCAGATTTCATCCTGACACTTTTGAAATCACCACTATGTTGGTAATTGTTTGCCATTTCCATAGCGTTTTGCACCGTAATAGTCATGAGGTCGGTCTCTGCATCCTGAAGCCTGTGATGCTTTTCGCAGAGAAACCCCTGCTGAGGCCCAGGTAACTTCCTATTTCCCATATCTGGCACCGCAGCCTTGGAAGATAGGATTGTTTTCAGTATGATTTCCCCCTCCTTTCACCAGTGTTTGAACAACGGGAGCCCTTTTCCACCGTTAGCGTAAGAATCCTTCTTTAGAGAAGAGATATTTTTCTGGGGTGGCAAGTTCAGGGCCTCTGTCAGTCCTGGGTTTGTTGGACTAGCGCCAGACATGAGAAGTGCGCCTTTGTGGGACAGGTGAATAGTGCGGATCCTGTTTCAGTCTAAACACTGAAACAGGATCCGCACTTTTCACCGTTCCTTTCAGAATCATTTGACTCATCAGCTTGGAATGGCGATTCCATCTCCAGACCAATCGAAGGCTAGGCCAAAGTAATTCGATCTTTCCAAGAGGTGTGTGCCACAACTTTTGAAAGAACCGCTAGGTGGAGAACTATTTGGTATTTTTCCGTAGCACTTTTCACCGTAATTTTCCTAACGTTGGTCTCTGCATCCTTAAGCATACGAGAGATTTCACAGACGAAAGCAGGCTGAGGCCCAGTAAACTTGGCATTTCCAATAGTTGGTCCTAGAGACTACAAAGAAAGTGTTCTTTAAAGTATTATTCCACTGGGGTTTCACCATTGTTTTCAGAACCCGAGCAGGGTTCTAGCATTAGCATAAGAATCCTGCCTGGTAGTTGAGATTTCTGGGTGGGGTGTAAGTGCGGGCCTTCTGTCAGCCCGGCCATTGATTTGTTTACCTCCAGAGTTGGTAAGTGCATATTTGCGTCAGATGGGAAAAGTGTGGATCGTGCTTCAGATTTCATCCTGACACTTTTGAAATCACCACTATGTTGGTAATTGTTTGCCATTTCCATAGCGTTTTGCACCGTACTAGTCATGAGGTCGGTCTCTGCATCCTGAAGCCTGTGATGCTTTTCGCAGAGAAACCCCTGCTGAGGCCCAGGTGACTTCCTATTTCCCATATCTGGCACCGCAGCCTTGGAAGATAGGATTGTTTTCAGTATGATTTCCCCATCCTCTCACCAGTGTTTGAAGAACGGGAGCCCTTTTCAACCGTTAGCGTAAGAATCCTTCTTTAGAGAAGAGATATTTTTCTGGGGTGGCAAGTTCAGGGCCTCTGTCAGTCCTGGGTTTGTTGGACTAGTGCCAGACATAAGAAGTGCGCCTTTGTGGGACAGGTGAATAGTGCGGATCCTGTTTCAGTCTAAAGACTGAAACAGGATCCGCACTTTTCACCGTTCCTTTCAGAATCATTTGATTCATCAGCTTGCAATGGTGATTCCATCTCCAGACCAATCAAAGGCTAGGGCAAAGTAACTCAATCTTTCCAAGAGGTGTGTGGCACAACTTTCGAAAGAAGCGCTAGGTGGAGAACTATGTGGTATTTTTCCATAGCACTTTTCAACGTAATTGTCCTAAGGTTGGTCTCTGCATCCTTAAGCATACGAGAGTTTTCACAGACGAAAGCAGGCTGAGGCCCAGTAAACTTGGCATTTCCAATAGTTGGTCCTAGAGACTACAAAGAAAGTGTTCTTTAAAGTATTATTCCACTGTGGTTTCACCATTGTTTTCAGAACCCGAGCAGCATTCTTGCATTAGCATAAGAATGCTGCCTGGTAGTTGAGATTTCTGGGTGGGGTGTAAGTGCCGGGCTTCTGTCAGCCCGGCCATTGATTTGTTTACCTCCAGAGTTGGTAATTGCATATTTGCGTCAGATGGGAAAAGTGTGGATCGTGCTGCCGATTTCATCCTGACTCTTTTGAAATCACCATTATGTTGGTAATTGTTTGCAATTTCCATAGCGTTTTGCACCGTAATAGTCATGAGGTCGGTCTCTGCATCCTGAAGGCTGTGATGCTTTTCGCAGAGAAAACCCTGCTGAGGCCCAGGTAACTTACTATTTCCCATATCTGGCACCGCAGCCTTGGACGATAGGATTGTTTTCAGTATGATTTCACCCTCCTTTCACCAGTGTTTCAAGAACAGGAGCCCTTTTCAACCGTTAGCATAAGAATCCTTCTTTAGAGAAGAGATATTTTTCTGGGGTTGCAAGTTCAGAGCCTCTGTCAGTCCTGGGTTTGTTGGACTAGCGCCAGACATGAGAAGTGCGCCTTTGTGGGACAGGTGAATAGTGCGGATCCTGTTTCAGTCTAAAGACTGAAACAGGATACGCACTTTTCACCGTTCCTTTCAGAATCATTTGATTCATCAGCTTGGAATGGCGATTCCATCTCCAGACCAATCGAAGGCTAGGCCAAAGTAACTCAATCTTTCCAAGAGGTGTGTGGCACAACTTTTGAAAGAACCGCTAGGTGGAGAACTATTTGGTATTTTTCCGTAGCACTTTTCACCGCAGTTGTCCTAAAGTTGGTCTCTGCATCCTTAAGCATACGAGAGTTTTCACAGACTAAAGCAGGCTGAGGCCCAGTAACCTTGGCATTTCCAAAAGTTGGTCCTAGAGACTACAAAGAAAGTGTTCTTTAAAGTAATATTCCACTGTGGTTTCACCATTGTTTTCAGAACCCGAGCAGGGTTCTAGCATTAGCATAAGAATCCTGCCTGGTAGTTGAGATTTCTGGGTGGGGTGTAAGTGCGGGCCTTCTGTCAGCCAGGCCATTGATTTGTTTACCTCCAGAGTTGGTAAGTGCATATTTGCGTCAGATGGGAAAAGTGTGGATCGTGCTTCAGATTTCATCCTGACACTTTTGAAATCACCACTATGTTGGTAATTGTTTGCCATTTCCATAGCGTTTTGCACCGTAATAGTCATGAGTTCGGTCTCTGCATCCTGAAGCCTGTGATGCTTTTCGCAGAGAAACCCCTGCTGAGGCCCAGGTAACTTCCTATTTCCCATATCTGGCACCGCAGCCTTGGAAGATAGGGTTGTTTTCAGTATGATTTCCCCATCCTTTCACCAGTGTTTGAAGAACGGGAGCCCTTTTCAACCGTTAGCGTAAGAATCCTTCTTTAGAGAAGAGATATTTTTCTGGGGTGGCAAGTTCAGGGCCTCTGTCAGTCCTGGGTTTGTTGGACTAGCGCCAGACATGAGAAGTGCGCCTTTGTGGGACAGGTGAATAGTGCGGATCCTGTTTCAGTCTAAAGACTGAAACAGGATCCGCACTTTTCACCGTTCCTTTCAGAATCATTTGATTCATCAGCTTGGAATGGCGATTCCATCTCCAGACCAAACGAAGGCTAGGGCAAAGTAACTCAATCTTTCCAAGAGGTGTGTGGCACAACTTTTGAAAGAACCGCTAGGTGGAGAACTATTTGGTATTTTTCCGTAGCACTTTTCACCGCAGTTGTCCTAAAGTTGCTCTCTGCATCCTTAAGCATACGAGAGTTTTCACAGACGAAAGCAGGCTGAGGCCCAGTAAACTTGGCATTTCCAATAGTTGGTCCTAGAGACTACAAAGAAAGTGTTCTTTAAAGTATTATTCCACTGTGGTTTCACCATTGTTTTCAGAACCCGAGCAGGGTTCTAGCATTAGCATAAGAATCCTGCCTGGTAGTTGAGATTTCTGGGTGGGGTGTTAGTGGGGGCCTTCTGTCAGCCCGGCCATTGATTTGTTTACCTCCAGAGTTGGTAAGTGCATATTTGCGTCAGATGGGAAAAGTGTGGATCGTGCTTCAGATTTCATCCTGACACTTTTGAAATCACTATGTTGGTAATTGTTTGCCATTTCCATAGCGTTTTGCACCGTACTAGTCATGAGGTCGGTCTCTGCATCCTGAAGCCTGTGATGCTTTTCGCAGAGAAACCCCTGCTGAGGCCCAGGTAACTTCCTATTTCCCATATCTGGCACCGCAGCCTTGGAAGATAGGATTGTTTTCAGTATGATTTCCCCATCCTTTCACCAGTGTTTGAAGAACGGGAGCCCTTTTCAACCGTTAGCGTAAGAATCCTTCTTTAGAGAAGAGATATTTTTCTGGGGTGGCAAGTTCAGGGCCTCTGTCAGTCCTGGGTTTGTTGGACTAGCGCCAGACATGAGAAGTGCGCCTTTGTGGGACAGGTGAATAGTGCGGATCCTGTTTCAGTCTAAAGACTGAAACAGGATCCGCACTTTTCACCGTTCCTTTCACAATCATTTGATTCATCAGCTTGGAATGGCGATTCCATCTCCAGACCAAACGAAGGCTAGGGCAAAGTAACTCAATCTTTCCAAGAGGTGTGTGGCACAACTTTTGAAAGAACCGCTAGGTGGAGAACTATTTGGTATTTTTCCGTAGCACTTTTCACCACAGTTGTCCTAAAGTTGCTCTCTGCATCCTTAAGCATACGAGAGTTTTCACAGACGAAAGCAGGCTGAGGCCCAGTAAACTTGGCATTTCCAATAGTTGGTCCTAGAGACTACAAAGAAAGTGTTCTTTAAAGTATTATTCCACTGTGGTTTCACCATTGTTTTCAGAACCCGAGCAGGGTTCTAGCATTAGCATAAGAATCCTGCCTGGTAGTTGAGATTTCTGGGTGGGGTGTAAGTGCGGGCCTTCTGTCAGCCAGGCCATTGATTTGTTTACCTCCAGAGTTGGTAAGTGCATATTTGCGTCAGATGGGAAAAGTGTGGATCGTGCTTCAGATTTCATCCTGACACTTTTGAAATCACCACTATGTTGGTAATTGTTTGCCATTTCCATAGCGTTTTGCACCGTAATAGTCATGAGTTCGGTCTCTGCATCCTGAAGCCTGTGATGCTTTTCGCAGAGAAACCCCTGCTGAGGCCCAGGTAACTTCCTATTTCCCATATCTGGCACCGCAGCCTTGGAAGATAGGGTTGTTTTCAGTATGATTTCCCCATCCTTTCACCAGTGTTTGAAGAACGGGAGCCCTTTTCAACCGTTAGCGTAAAAATCCTTCTTTAGAGAAGAGATATTTTTCTGGGGTGGCAAGTTCAGGGCCTCTGTCAGTCCTGGGTTTGTTGGACTAGCGCCAGACATGAGAAGTGCGCCTTTGTGGGACAGGTGAATAGTGCGGATCCTGTTTCAGTCTAAAGACTGAAACAGGATCCGCACTTTTCACCGTTCCTTTCAGAATCATTTGATTCATCAGCTTGGAATGGCGATTCCATCTCCAGACCAAACGAAGGCTAGGGCAAAGTAACTCAATCTTTCCAAGAGGTGTGTGGCACAACTTTTGAAAGAACCGCTAGGTGGAGAACTATTTGGTATTTTTCCGTAGCACTTTTCACCGCAGTTGTCCTAAAGTTGCTCTCTGCATCCTTAAGCATACGAGAGTTTTCACAGACGAAAGCAGGCTGAGGCCCAGTAAACTTGGCATTTCCAATAGTTGGTCCTAGAGACTACAAAGAAAGTGTTCTTTAAAGTATTATTCCACTGTGGTTTCACCATTGTTTTCAGAACCCGAGCAGGGTTCTAGCATTAGCATAAGAATCCTGCCTGGTAGTTGAGATTTCTGGGTGGGGTGTTAGTGGGGGCCTTCTGTCAGCCCGGCCATTGATTTGTTTACCTCCAGAGTTGGTAAGTGCATATTTGCGTCAGATGGGAAAAGTGTGGATCGTGCTTCAGATTTCATCCTGACACTTTTGAAATCACCACTATGTTGGTAATTGTTTGCCATTTCCATAGCGTTTTGCACCGTACTAGTCATGAGGTCGGTCTCTGCATCCTGAAGCCTGTGATGCTTTTCGCAGAGAAACCCCTGCTGAGGCCCAGGTAACTTCCTATTTCCCATATCTGGCACCGCAGCCTTGGAAGATAGGATTGTTTTCAGTATGATTTCCCCCTCCTTTCACCAGTGTTTGAACAACGGGAGCCCTTTTCCACCGTTAGCGTAAGAATCCTTCTTTAGAGAAGAGATATTTTTCTGGGGTGGCAAGTTCAGGGCCTCTGTCAGTCCTGGGTTTGTTGGACTAGCGCCAGACATGAGAAGTGCGCCTTTGTGGGACAGGTGAATAGTGCGGATCCTGTTTCAGTCTAAAGACTGAAACAGGATCCGCACTTTTCACCGTTCCTTTCAGAATCATTTGATTCATCAGCTTGGAATGGCGATTCCATCTCCAGACCAATCGAAGGCTAGGGCAAAGTAATTCGATCTTTCCAAGAGGTGTGTGCCACAACTTTTGAAAGAACCGCTAGGTGGAGAACTATTTGGTATTTTTCCGTAGCACTTTTCACCGTAATTTTCCTAACGTTGGTCTCTGCATCCTTAAGCATACGAGAGATTTCACAGACGAAAGCAGGCTGAGGCCCAGTAAACTTGGCATTTCCAATAGTTGGTCCTAGAGACTACAAAGAAAGTGTTCTTTAAAGTATTATTCCACTGGGGTTTCACCATTGTTTTCAGAACCCGAGCAGGGTTCTAGCATTAGCATAAGAATCCTGCCTGGTAGTTGAGATTTCTGGGTGGGGTGTTAGTGCGGGGCTTCTGTCAGCCCGGCCATTGATTTGTTTACCTCCAGAGTTGGTAAGTGCATATTTGCGTCAGATGGGAAAAGTGTGGATCGTGCTTCAGATTTCATCCTGACACTTTTGAAATCACCACTATGTTGGTAATTGTTTGCCATTTCCATAGCGTTTTGCACCGTACTAGTCATGAGGTCGGTCTCTGCATCCTGAAGCCTGTGATGCTTTTCGCAGAGAAACCCCTGCTGAGGCCCAGGTAACTTCCTATTTCCCATATCTGGCACCGCAGCCTTGGAAGATAGGATTGTTTTCAGTATGATTTCCCCATCCTTTCACCAGTGTTTGAAGAACGGGAGCCCTTTTCAACCGTTAGCGTAAGAATCCTTCTTTAGAGAAGAGATATTTTTCTGGGGTGGCAAGTTCAGGGCCTCTGTCAGTCCTGGGTTTGTTGGACTAGCGCCAGACATGAGAAGTGCGCCTTTGTGGGACAGGTGAATAGTGCGGATCCTGTTTCAGTCTAAAGACTGAAACAGGATCCGCACTTTTCACCGTTCCTTTCACAATCATTTGATTCATCAGCTTGGAATGGCGATTCCATCTCCAGACCAAACGAAGGCTAGGGCAAAGTAACTCAATCTTTCCAAGAGGTGTGTGGCACAACTTTTGAAAGAACCGCTAGGTGGAGAACTATTTGGTATTTTTCCGTAGCACTTTTCACCACAGTTGTCCTAAAGTTGCTCTCTGCATCCTTAAGCATACGAGAGTTTTCACAGACGAAAGCAGGCTGAGGCCCAGTGAACTTGGCATTTCCAATAGTTGGTCCTAGAGACTACAAAGAAAGTGTTCTTTAAAGTATTATTCCACTGGGGTTTCACCATTGTTTTCAGAACCCGAGCAGGGTTCTAGCATTAGCATAAGAATCCTGCCTGGTAGTTGAGATTTCTGGGTGGGGTGTAAGTGCGGGCCTTCTGTCAGCCAGGCCATTGATTTGTTTACCTCCAGAGTTGGTAAGTGCATATTTGCGTCAGATGGGAAAAGTGTGGATCGTGCTTCAGATTTCATCCTGACACTTTTGAAATCACCACTATGTTGGTAATTGTTTGCCATTTCCATAGCGTTTTGCACCGTAATAGTCATGAGTTCGGTCTCTGCATCCTGAAGCCTGTGATGCTTTTCGCAGAGAAACCCCTGCTGAGGCCCAGGTAACTTCCTATTTCCCATATCTGACACCGCAGCCTTGGAAGATAGGGTTGTTTTCAGTATGATTTCCCCATCCTTTCACCAGTGTTTGAAGAACGGGAGCCCTTTTCAACCGTTAGCGTAAAAATCCTTCTTTAGAGAAGAGATATTTTTCTGGGGTGGCAAGTTCAGGGCCTCTGTCAGTCCTGGGTTTGTTGGACTAGCGCCAGACATGAGAAGTGCGCCTTTGTGGGACAGGTGAATAGTGCGGATCCTGTTTCAGTCTAAAGACTGAAACAGGATCCGCACTTTTCACCGTTCCTTTCAGAATCATTTGATTCATCAGCTTGGAATGGCGATTCCATCTCCAGACCAAACGAAGGCTAGGGCAAAGTAACTCAATCTTTCCAAGAGGTGTGTGGCACAACTTTTGAAAGAACCGCTAGGTGGAGAACTATTTGGTATTTTTCCGTAGCACTTTTCACCGCAGTTGTCCTAAAGTTGCTCTCTGCATCCCTAAGCATACGAGAGTTTTCACAGACGAAAGCAGGCTGAGGCCCAGTAAACTTGGCATTTCCAATAGTTGGTCCTAGAGACTACAAAGAAAGTGTTCTTTAAAGTATTATTCCACTGTGGTTTCACCATTGTTTTCAGAACCCGAGCAGGGTTCTAGCATTAGCATAAGAATCCTGCCTGGTAGTTGAGATTTCTGGGTGGGGTGTTAGTGGGGGCCTTCTGTCAGCCCGGCCATTGATTTGTTTACCTCCAGAGTTGGTAAGTGCATATTTGCGTCAGATGGGAAAAGTGTGGATCGTGCTTCAGATTTCATCCTGACACTTTTGAAATCACCACTATGTTGGTAATTGTTTGCCATTTCCATAGCGTTTTGCACCGTACTAGTCATGAGGTCGGTCTCTGCATCCTGAAGCCTGTGATGCTTTTCGCAGAGAAACCCCTGCTGAGGCCCAGGTAACTTCCTATTTCCCATATCTGGCACCGCAGCCTTGGAAGATAGGATTGTTTTCAGTATGATTTCCCCATCCTTTCACCAGTGTTTGAAGAACGGGAGCCCTTTTCAACCGTTAGCGTAAGAATCCTTCTTTAGAGAAGAGATATTTTTCTGGGGTGGCAAGTTCAGGGCCTCTGTCAGTCCTGGGTTTGTTGGACTAGCGCCAGACATGAGAAGTGCGCCTTTGTGGGACAGGTGAATAGTGCGGATCCTGTTTCAGTCTAAAGACTGAAACAGGATCCGCGCTTTTCACCGTTCCTTTCAGAATCATTTGATTCATCAGCTTGGAATGGCGATTCCATCTCCAGACCAAACGAAGGCTAGGGCAAAGTAACTCAATCTTTCCAAGAGGTGTGTGGCACAACTTTTGAAAGAACCGCTAGGTGGAGAACTATTTGGTATTTTTCCGTAGCACTTTTCACCACAGTTGTCCTAAAGTTGCTCTCTGCATCCTTAAGCATACGAGAGTTTTCACAGACGAAAGCAGGCTGAGGCCCAGTAAACTTGGCATTTCCAATAGTTGGTCCTAGAGACTACAAAGAAAGTGTTCTTTAAAGTATTATTCCACTGTGGTTTCACCATTGTTTTCAGAACCCGAGCAGGGTTCTAGCATTAGCATAAGAATCCTGCCTGGTAGTTGAGATTTCTGGGTGGGGTGTTAGTGGGGGCCTTCTGTCAGCCCGGCCATTGATTTGTTTACCTCCAGAGTTGGTAAGTGCATATTTGCGTCAGATGGGAAAAGTGTGGATCGTGCTTCAGATTTCATCCTGACACTTTTGAAATCACTATGTTGGTAATTGTTTGCCATTTCCATAGCGTTTTGCACCGTACTAGTCATGAGGTCGGTCTCTGCATCCTGAAGCCTGTGATGCTTTTCGCAGAGAAACCCCTGCTGAGGCCCAGGTAACTTCCTATTTCCCATATCTGGCACCGCAGCCTTGGAAGATAGGATTGTTTTCAGTATGATTTCCCCATCCTTTCACCAGTGTTTGAAGAACGGGAGCCCTTTTCAACCGTTAGCGTAAGAATCCTTCTTTAGAGAAGAGATATTTTTCTGGGGTGGCAAGTTCAGGGCCTCTGTCAGTCCTGGGTTTGTTGGACTAGCGCCAGACATGAGAAGTGCGCCTTTGTGGGACAGGTGAATAGTGCGGATCCTGTTTCAGTCTAAAGACTGAAACAGGATCCGCACTTTTCACCGTTCCTTTCACAATCATTTGATTCATCAGCTTGGAATGGCGATTCCATCTCCAGACCAAACGAAGGCTAGGGCAAAGTAACTCAATCTTTCCAAGAGGTGTGTGGCACAACTTTTGAAAGAACCGCTAGGTGGAGAACTATTTGGTATTTTTCCGTAGCACTTTTCACCACAGTTGTCCTAAAGTTGCTCTCTGCATCCTTAAGCATACGAGAGTTTTCACAGACGAAAGCAGGCTGAGGCCCAGTAAACTTGGCATTTCCAATAGTTGGTCCTAGAGACTACAAAGAAAGTGTTCTTTAAAGTATTATTCCACTGTGGTTTCACCATTGTTTTCAGAACCCGAGCAGGGTTCTAGCATTAGCATAAGAATCCTGCCTGGTAGTTGAGATTTCTGGGTGGGGTGTAAGTGCGGGCCTTCTGTCAGCCAGGCCATTGATTTGTTTACCTCCAGAGTTGGTAAGTGCATATTTGCGTCAGATGGGAAAAGTGTGGATCGTGCTTCAGATTTCATCCTGACACTTTTGAAATCACCACTATGTTGGTAATTGTTTGCCATTTCCATAGCGTTTTGCACCGTAATAGTCATGAGTTCGGTCTCTGCATCCTGAAGCCTGTGATGCTTTTCGCAGAGAAACCCCTGCTGAGGCCCAGGTAACTTCCTATTTCCCATATCTGGCACCGCAGCCTTGGAAGATAGGATTGTTTTCAGTATGATTTCCCCCTCCTTTCACCAGTGTTTGAACAACGGGAGCCCTTTTCCACCGTTAGCGTAAGAATCCTTCTTTAGAGAAGAGATATTTTTCTGGGGTGGCAAGTTCAGGGCCTCTGTCAGTCCTGGGTTTGTTGGACTAGCGCCAGACATGAGAAGTGCGCCTTGTGGGACAGGTGAATAGTGCGGATCCTGTTTCAGTCTAAAGACTGAAACAGGATCCGCACTTTTCACCGTTCCTTTCAGAATCATTTGATTCATCAGCTTGGAATGGCGATTCCATCTCCAGACCAATCGAAGGCTAGGGCAAAGTAATTCGATCTTTCCAAGAGGTGTGTGCCACAACTTTTGAAAGAACCGCTAGGTGGAGAACTATTTGGTATTTTTCCGTAGCACTTTTCACCGTAATTTTCCTAACGTTGGTCTCTGCATCCTTAAGCATACGAGAGATTTCACAGACGAAAGCAGGCTGAGGCCCAGTAAACTTGGCATTTCCAATAGTTGGTCCTAGAGACTACAAAGAAAGTGTTCTTTAAATTATTATTCCACTGGGGTTTCACCATTGTTTTCAGAACCCGAGCAGGGTTCTAGCATTAGCATAAGAATCCTGCCTGGTAGTTGAGATTTCTGGGTGGGGTGTTAGTGCGGGGCTTCTGTCAGCCCGGCCATTGATTTGTTTACCTCCAGAGTTGGTAAGTGCATATTTGCGTCAGATGGGAAAAGTGTGGATCGTGCTTCAGATTTCATCCTGACACTTTTGAAATCACCACTATGTTGGTAATTGTTTGCCATTTCCATAGCGTTTTGCACCGTACTAGTCATGAGGTCGGTCTCTGCATCCTGAAGCCTGTGATGCTTTTCGCAGAGAAACCCCTGCTGAGGCCCAGGTAACTTCCTATTTCCCATATCTGGCACCGCAGCCTTGGAAGATAGGATTGTTTTCAGTATGATTTCCCCATCCTTTCACCAGTGTTTGAAGAACGGGAGCCCTTTTCAACCGTTAGCGTAAGAATCCTTCTTTAGAGAAGAGATATTTTTCTGGGGTGGCAAGTTCAGGGCCTCTGTCAGTCCTGGGTTTGTTGGACTAGCGCCAGACATGAGAAGTGCGCCTTTGTGGGACAGGTGAATAGTGCGGATCCTGTTTCAGTCTAAAGACTGAAACAGGATCCGCACTTTTCACCGTTCCTTTCACAATCATTTGATTCATCAGCTTGGAATGGCGATTCCATCTCCAGACCAAACGAAGGCTAGGGCAAAGTAACTCAATCTTTCCAAGAGGTGTGTGGCACAACTTTTGAAAGAACCGCTAGGTGGAGAACTATTTGGTATTTTTCCGTAGCACTTTTCACCACAGTTGTCCTAAAGTTGCTCTCTGCATCCTTAAGCATACGAGAGTTTTCACAGACGAAAGCAGGCTGAGGCCCAGTAAACTTGGCATTTCCAATAGTTGGTCCTAGAGACTACAAAGAAAGTGTTCTTTAAAGTATTATTCCACTGGGGTTTCACCATTGTTTTCAGAACCCGAGCAGGGTTCTAGCATTAGCATAAGAATCCTGCCTGGTAGTTGAGATTTCTGGGTGGGGTGTAAGTGCGGGCCTTCTGTCAGCCAGGCCATTGATTTGTTTACCTCCAGAGTTGGTAAGTGCATATTTGCGTCAGATGGGAAAAGTGTGGATCGTGCTTCAGATTTCATCCTGACACTTTTGAAATCACCACTATGTTGGTAATTGTTTGCCATTTCCATAGCGTTTTGCACCGTAATAGTCATGAGTTCGGTCTCTGCATCCTGAAGCCTGTGATGCTTTTCGCAGAGAAACCCCTGCTGAGGCCCAGGTAACTTCCTATTTCCCATATCTGGCACCGCAGCCTTGGAAGATAGGGTTGTTTTCAGTATGATTTCCCCATCCTTTCACCAGTGTTTGAAGAACGGGAGCCCTTTTCAACCGTTAGCGTAAAAATCCTTCTTTAGAGAAGAGATATTTTTCTGGGGTGGCAAGTTCAGGGCCTCTGTCAGTCCTGGGTTTGTTGGACTAGCGCCAGACATGAGAAGTGCGCCTTTGTGGGACAGGTGAATAGTGCGGATCCTGTTTCAGTCTAAAGACTGAAACAGGATCCGCACTTTTCACCGTTCCTTTCAGAATCATTTGATTCATCAGCTTGGAATGGCGATTCCATCTCCAGACCAAACGAAGGCTAGGGCAAAGTAACTCAATCTTTCCAAGAGGTGTGTGGCACAACTTTTGAAAGAACCGCTAGGTGGAGAACTATTTGGTATTTTTCCGTAGCACTTTTCACCGCAGTTGTCCTAAAGTTGCTCTCTGCATCCTTAAGCATACGAGAGTTTTCACAGACGAAAGCAGGCTGAGGCCCAGTAAACTTGGCATTTCCAATAGTTGGTCCTAGAGACTACAAAGAAAGTGTTCTTTAAAGTATTATTCCACTGTGGTTTCACCATTGTTTTCAGAACCCGAGCAGGGTTCTAGCATTAGCATAAGAATCCTGCCTGGTAGTTGAGATTTCTGGGTGGGGTGTTAGTGGGGGCCTTCTGTCAGCCCGGCCATTGATTTGTTTACCTCCAGAGTTGGTAAGTGCATATTTGCGTCAGATGGGAAAAGTGTGGATCGTGCTTCAGATTTCATCCTGACACTTTTGAAATCACCACTATGTTGGTAATTGTTTGCCATTTCCATAGCGTTTTGCACCGTACTAGTCATGAGGTCGGTCTCTGCATCCTGAAGCCTGTGATGCTTTTCGCAGAGAAACCCCTGCTGAGGCCCAGGTAACTTCCTATTTCCCATATCTGGCACCGCAGCCTTGGAAGATAGGATTGTTTTCAGTATGATTTCCCCATCCTTTCACCAGTGTTTGAAGAACGGGAGCCCTTTTCAACCGTTAGCGTAAGAATCCTTCTTTAGAGAAGAGATATTTTTCTGGGGTGGCAAGTTCAGGGCCTCTGTCAGTCCTGGGTTTGTTGGACTAGCGCCAGACATGAGAAGTGCGCCTTTGTGGGACAGGTGAATAGTGCGGATCCTGTTTCAGTCTAAAGACTGAAACAGGATCCGCGCTTTTCACCGTTCCTTTCAGAATCATTTGATTCATCAGCTTGGAATGGCGATTCCATCTCCAGACCAAACGAAGGCTAGGGCAAAGTAACTCAATCTTTCCAAGAGGTGTGTGGCACAACTTTTGAAAGAACCGCTAGGTGGAGAACTATTTGGTATTTTTCCGTAGCACTTTTCACCACAGTTGTCCTAAAGTTGCTCTCTGCATCCTTAAGCATACGAGAGTTTTCACAGACGAAAGCAGGCTGAGGCCCAGTAAACTTGGCATTTCCAATAGTTGGTCCTAGAGACTACAAAGAAAGTGTTCTTTAAAGTATTATTCCACTGTGGTTTCACCATTGTTTTCAGAACCCGAGCAGGGTTCTAGCATTAGCATAAGAATCCTGCCTGGTAGTTGAGATTTCTGGGTGGGGTGTTAGTGGGGGCCTTCTGTCAGCCCGGCCATTGATTTGTTTACCTCCAGAGTTGGTAAGTGCATATTTGCGTCAGATGGGAAAAGTGTGGATCGTGCTTCAGATTTCATCCTGACACTTTTGAAATCACCACTATGTTGGTAATTGTTTGCCATTTCCATAGCGTTTTGCACCGTACTAGTCATGAGGTCGGTCTCTGCATCCTGAAGCCTGTGATGCTTTTCGCAGAGAAACCCCTGCTGAGGCCCAGGTAACTTCCTATTTCCCATATCTGGCACCGCAGCCTTGGAAGATAGGATTGTTTTCAGTATCATTTCCCCCTCCTTTCACCAGTGTTTGAACAACGGGAGCCCTTTTCCACCGTTAGCGTAAGAATCCTTCTTTAGAGAAGAGATATTTTTCTGGGGTGGCAAGTTCAGGGCCTCTGTCAGTCCTGGGTTTGTTGGACTAGCGCCAGACATGAGAAGTGCGCCTTTGTGGGACAGGTGAATAGTGCGGATCCTGTTTCAGTCTAAAGACTGAAACAGGATCCGCACTTTTCACCGTTCCTTTCAGAATCATTTGATTCATCAGCTTGGAATGGCGATTCCATCTCCAGACCAATCGAAGGCTAGGGCAAAGTAATTCGATCTTTCCAAGAGGTGTGTGCCACAACTTTTGAAAGAACCGCTAGGTGGAGAACTATTTGGTATTTTTCCGTAGCACTTTTCACCGCAGTTGTCCTAAAGTTGCTCTCTGCATCCTTAAGCATACGAGAGTTTTCACAGACGAAAGCAGGCTGAGGCCCAGTAAACTTGGCATTTCCAATAGTTGGTCCTAGAGACTACAAAGAAAGTGTTCTTTAAAGTATTATTCCACTGGGGTTTCACCATTGTTTTCAGAACCCGAGCAGGGTTCTAGCATTAGCATAAGAATCCTGCCTGGTAGTTGAGATTTCTGGGTGGGGTGTTAGTGCGGGGCTTCTGTCAGCCCGGCCATTGATTTGTTTACCTCCAGAGTTGGTAAGTGCATATTTGCGTCAGATGGGAAAAGTGTGGATCGTGCTTCAGATTTCATCCTGACACTTTTGAAATCACCACTATGTTGGTAATTGTTTGCCATTTCCATAGCGTTTTGCACCGTACTAGTCATGAGGTCGGTCTCTGCATCCTGAAGCCTGTGATGCTTTTCGCAGAGAAACCCCTGCTGAGGCCCAGGTAACTTCCTATTTCCCATATCTGGCACCGCAGCCTTGGAAGATAGGATTGTTTTCAGTATGATTTCCCCATCCTTTCACCAGTGTTTGAAGAACGGGAGCCCTTTTCCACCATTAGCGTAAGAATCCTTCTTTAGAGAAGAGATATTTTTCTGGGGTGGCAAGTTCAGGGCCTCTGTCAGTCCTGGGTTTGTTGGACTAGCGCCAGACATGAGAAGTGCGCCTTTGTGGGACAGGTGAATAGTGCGGATCCTGTTTCAGTCTAAAGACTGAAACAGGATCCGCACTTTTCACCGTTCCTTTCAGAATCATTTGATTCATCAGCTTGGAATGGCGATTCCATCTCCAGACCAAACGAAGGCTAGGGCAAAGTAACTCGATCTTTCCAAGAGGTGTGTGGCACAACTTTTGAAAGAACCGCTAGGTGGAGAACTATTTGGTATTTTTCCGTAGCACTTTTCACCGCAGTTGTCCTAAAGTTGGTCTCTGCATCCTTAAGCATACGAGAGTTTTCACAGACGAAAGCAGGCTGAGGCCCAGTAAACTTGGCATTTCCAATAGTTGGTCCTAGAGACTACAAAGAAAGTGTTCTTTAAAGTAATATTCCACTGTGGTTTCACCATTGTTTTCAGAACCCGAGCAGGGTTCTAGCATTACCATAAGAATCCTGCCTGGTAGTTGAGATTTCTGGGTGGGGTGTAAGTGCGGGCCTTCTGTCAGCCCGGCCATTGATTTGTTTACCTCCAGAGTTTGTAAGTGCATATGTGCGTAAGATGGGAAAAGTGTGGATCGTGCTTCAGATTTCATCCTGACACTTTTGAAATCACCACTATGTTGGTAATTGTTTGCCATTTCCATAGCGTTTTGCACCATAATAATCATGAGTTCGGTCTCTGCATCCTGAAGCCTGTGATGATTTTCGCAGAGAAACCCCTGCTGAGGCCCAGGTAACTTCCTATTTCCCATATCTGGCACCGCAGCCTTGGAATATAGGATTGTTTTCAGTATGATTTCCCCATCTTTCACCAGTGTTTGAAGAACGGGAGCCCTTTTCCACCGTTAGCGTAAGAATCCTTCTTTAGAGAAGAGATATTTTTCTGGGGTGGCAAGTTCAGGGCCTCTGTCAGTCCTGGGTTTGTTGGACTAGCGCCACACATGAGAAGTGCGCCTTTGTGGGACAGGTGAATAGTGCGGATCCTGTTTCAGTCTAAAGACTGAAACAGGATCCGCACTTTTCACCGTTCCTTTCAGAATCATTTGATTCATCAGCTTGGAATGGCGATTCCATCTCCAGACCAAACAAAGGCTAGGGCAAAGTAACTCAATCTTTCCAAGAGGTGTGTGGCACAACTTTTGAAAGAACCGCTAGGTGGAGAACTGTTTGGTATTTTTCCCTAGCACTTTTCACCGCAGTTGTCCTAAAGTTGGTCTCTGCATCCTTAAGCATACGAGAGTTTTCACAGACGAAAGCAGGCTGAGGCCCAGTAAACTTGGCATTTCCAATAGTTGGTCCTAGAGACTACAAAGAAAGTGTTCCTTAAAGTAATATTCCACTGTGGTTTCACCATTGTTTTCAGAACCCGAGCAGGGTTCTAGCATTAGCATAAGAATCCTGCCTGGTAGTTGAGATTTCTGGGTGGGGTGTTAGTGCGGGGCTTCTTTCAGCCCGGCCATTGATTTGTTTACCTCCAGAGTTGGTAAGTGCATATTTGCCTCAGATGGGAAAAGTGTGGATCGTGCTTCAGATTTCATCCTGACACTTTTGAAATCACCACTATGTTGGTAATTGTTTGCCATTTCCATAGCGTTTTGCACCGTAATAGTCATGAGGTCGGTCTCTGCATCCTGAAGCCTGTGATGCTTTTCGCAGAGAAACCCCTGCTGAGGCCCAGGTAACTTCCTATTTCCCATATCTGGCACCGCAGCCTTGGAAGATAGGATTGTTTTCAGTATGATTTCCCCCTCTTTCACCAGTGTTTGAACAACGGGAGCCCTTTTCCACCGTTAGCGTAAGAATCCTTCTTTAGAGAAGAGATATTTTTCTGGGGTGGCAAGTTCAGGGCCTCTGTCAGTCCTGGGTTTGTTGGACTAGCGCCAGACATGAGAAGTGCGCCTTTGTGGGACAGGTGAATAGTGCGGATCCTGTTTCAGTCTAAAGACTGAAACAGGATCCGCACTTTTCACCGTTCCTTTCAGAATCATTTGATTCATCAGCTTGGAATGGCGATTCCATCTCCAGACCAATCGAAGGCTAGGGCAAAGTAATTCGATCTTTCCAAGAGGTGTGTGCCACAACTTTTGAAAGAACCGCTAGGTGGAGAACTATTTGGTATTTTTCCGTAGCACTTTTCACCGTAATTTTCCTAACGTTGGTCTCTGCATCCTTAAGCATACGAGAGATTTCACAGACGAAAGCAGGCTGAGGCCCAGTAAACTTGGCATTTCCAATAGTTGGTCCTAGAGACTACAAAGAAATTGTTCTTTAAAGTATTATTCCACTGGGGTTTCACCATTGTTTTCAGAACCCGAGCAGGGTTCTAGCATTAGCATAAGAATCCTGCCTGGTAGTTGAGATTTCTGGGTGGGGTGTTAGTGCGGGGCTTCTGTCAGCCCGGCCATTGATTTGTTTACCTCCAGAGTTGGTAAGTGCATATTTGCGTCAGATGGGAAAAGTGTGGATCGTGCTTCAGATTTCATCCTGACACTTTTGAAATCACCACTATGTTGGTAATTGTTTGCCATTTCCATAGCGTTTTGCACCGTAATAGTCATGAGGTCGGTCTCTGCATCCTGAAGCCTGTGATGCTTTTCGCAGAGAAACCCCTGCTGAGGCCCAGGTAACTTCCTATTTCCCATATCTGGCACCGCAGCCTTGGAAGATACGATTGTTTTCAGTATGATTTCACCCTCCTTTCACCAGTGTTTCAAGAACGGGAGCCGTTTTCAACCATTAGCGTAAGAATCCTCCTTTGGAGATGAGATATTTTTCTGGGGTTGCAAGTGCAGGGCCTCTGTCAGTCCTGGGTTTGTTGGACTAGCGCCAGACATGAGAAGTGCGCCTTTGTGGGACAGGTGAATAGTGCGGATCCTGTTTCAGTCTAAAGACTGAAACAGGATCCGCGCTTTTCACCGTTCCTTTCAGAATCATTTGATTCATCAGCTTGGAATGGCGATTCCATCTCCAGACCAAACGAAGGCTAGGGCAAAGTAACTCAATCTTTCCAAGAGGTGTGTGGCACAACTTTTGAAAGAACCGCTAGGTGGAGAACTATTTGGTATTTTTCCGTAGCACTTTTCACCGCAGTTGTCCTAAAGTTGGTCTCTGCATCCTTAAGCATACGAGAGTTTTCACAGACGAAAGCAGGCTGAGGCCCAGTAACCTTGGCATTTCCAAAAGTTGGTCCTAGAGACTACAAAGAAAGTGTTCTTTAAAGTAATATTCCACTGTGGTTTCACCATTGTTTTCAGAACCCGAGCAGGGTTCTAGCATTAGCATAAGAATCCTGCCTGGTAGTTGAGATTTCTGGGTGGGGTGTAAGTGCGGGCCTTCTGTCAGCCCGGCCATTGATTTGTTTACCTCCAGAGTTTGTAAGTGCATATGTGCGTCAGATGGGAAAAGTGTGGATCGTGCTTCAGATTTCATCCTGACACTTTTGAAATCACCACTATGTTGGTAATTGTTTGCCATTTCCATAGCGTTTTGCACCGTAATAATCATGAGGTCGGTCTCTGCATCCTGAAGCCTGTGATGATTTTCGCAGAGAAACCTCTGCTGAGGCCAAGGTAACTTCCTATTTCCCATATCTGGCACCGCAGCCTTGGAAGATAGGATTGTTTTCAGTATGATTTCCCCATCCTTTCACCAGTGTTTGAAGAACGGGAGCCCTTTTCCACCGTTAGCGTAAGAATCCTTCTTTAGAGAAGAGATATTTTTCTGGGGTGGCAAGTTCAGGGCCTCTGTCAGTCCTGGGTTTGTTGGACTAGCGCCAGACATGAGAAGTGCGCCTTTGTGGGACAGGTGAATAGTGCGGATCTTGTTTCAGTCTAAAGACTGAAACAGGATCCGCACTTTTCACCGTTCCTTTCAGAATCATTTGATTCATCAGCTTGGAATGGCGATTCCATCTCCAGACCAAACGAAGGCTAGGGCAAAGTAACTCAATCTTTCCAAGAGGTGTGTGGCACAACTTTTGAAAGAACCGCTAGGTGGAGAACTATTTGGTATTTTTCCGTAGCACTTTTCACCGCAGTTGTCCTAAAGTTGGTCTCTGCATCCTTAAGCATACGAGAGTTTTCACAGACGAAAGCAGGCTGCGGCCCAGTAAACTTGGCATTTCCAATAGTTGGTCCTAGAGACTACAAAGAAAGTGTTCTTTAAAGTATTATTCCACTGGGGTTTCACCATTGTTTTCAGAACCCGAGCAGGGTTCTAGCATTAGCATAAGAATCCTGCCTGGTAGTTGAGATTTCTGGGTGGGGTGTTAGTGCGGGGCTTCTGTCAGCCCGGCCATTGATTTGTTTACCTCCAGAGTTGGTAAGTGCATATTTGCGTCAGATGGGAAAAGTGTGGATCGTGCTTCAGATTTCATCCTGACACTTTTGAAATCACCACTATGTTGGTAATTGTTTGCCATTTCCATAGCGTTTTGCACCGTAATAGTCATGAGGTCGGTCTCTGCATCCTGAAGCCTGTGATGCTTTTCGCAGAGAAACCCCTGCTGAGGCCCAGGTAACTTCCTATTTCCCATATCTGGCACCGCAGCCTTGGAAGATAGGATTGTTTTCAGTATGATTTCCCCCTCCTTTCACCAGTGTTTGAACAACGGGAGCCCTTTTCCACCGTTAGCGTAAGAATCCTTCTTTAGAGAAGAGATATTTTTCTGGGGTGGCAAGTTCAGGGCCTCTGTCAGTCCTGGGTTTGTTGGACTAGCGCCAGACATGAGAAGTGCGCCTTTGTGGGACAGGTGAATAGTGCGGATCCTGTTTCAGTCTAAAGACTGAAACAGGATCCGCACTTTTCACCGTTCCTTTCAGAATCATTTGATTCATCAGCTTGGAATGGCGATTCCATCTCCAGACCAATCGAAGGCTAGGGCAAAGTAATTCGATCTTTCCAAGAGGTGTGTGCCACAACTTTTGAAAGAACCGCTAGGTGGAGAACTATTTGGTATTTTTCCGTAGCACTTTTCACCGTAATTTTCCTAACGTTGGTCTCTGCATCCTTAAGCATACGAGAGATTTCACAGACGAAAGCAGGCTGAGGCCCAGTAAACTTGGCATTTCCAATAGTTGGTCCTAGAGACTACAAAGAAAGTGTTCTTTAAAGTATTATTCCACTGGGGTTTCACCATTGTTTTCAGAACCCGAGCAGGGTTCTAGCATTAGCATAAGAATCCTGCCTGGTAGTTGAGATTTCTGGGTGGGGTGTAAGTGCGGGCCTTCTGTCAGCCCGGCCATTGATTTGTTTACCTCCAGAGTTGGTAAGTGCATATTTGCGTCAGATGGGAAAAGTGTGGATCGTGCTTCAGATTTCATCCTGACACTTTTGAAATCACCACTATGTTGGTAATTGTTTGCCATTTCCATAGCGTTTTGCACCGTACTAGTCATGAGGTCGGTCTCTGCATCCTGAAGCCTGTGATGCTTTTCGCAGAGAAACCCCTGCTGAGGCCCAGGTGACTTCCTATTTCCCATATCTGGCACCGCAGCCTTGGAAGATAGGATTGTTTTCAGTATGATTTCCCCATCCTTTCACCAGTGTTTGAAGAACGGGAGCCCTTTTCAACCGTTAGCGTAAGAATCCTTCTTTAGAGAAGAGATATTTTTCTGGGGTGGCAAGTTCAGGGCCTCTGTCAGTCCTGGGTTTGTTGGACTAGTGCCAGACATAAGAAGTGCGCCTTTGTGGGACAGGTGAATAGTGCGGATCCTGTTTCAGTCTAAAGACTGAAACAGGATCCGCACTTTTCACCGTTCATTTCAGAATCATTTGATTCATCAGCTTGCAATGGCGATTCCATCTCCAGACCAATCAAAGGCTAGGGCAAAGTAACTCAATCTTTCCAAGAGGTGTGTGGCACAACTTTCGAAAGAACCGCTAGGTGGAGAACTATGTGGTATTTTTCCATAGCACTTTTCAACGTAATTGTCCTAAGGTTGGTCTCTGCATCCTTAAGCATACGAGAGTTTTCACAGACGAAAGCAGGCTGAGGCCCAGTAAACTTGGCATTTCCAATAGTTGGTCCTAGAGACTACAAAGAAAGTGTTCTTTAAAGTATTATTCCACTGTGGTTTCACCATTGTTTTCAGAACCCGAGCAGCATTCTTGCATTAGCATAAGAATGCTGCCTGGTAGTTGAGATTTCTGGGTGGGGTGTAAGTGCCGGGCTTCTGTCAGCCCGGCCATTGATTTGTTTACCTCCAGAGTTGGTAATTGCATATTTGCGTCAGATGGGAAAAGTGTGGATCGTGCTGCCGATTTCATCCTGACTCTTTTGAAATCACCATTATGTTGGTAATTGTTTGCAATTTCCATAGCGTTTTGCACCGTAATAGTCATGAGGTCGGTCTCTGCATTGTGAAGGCTGTGATGCTTTTCGCAGAGAAAACCCTGCTGAGGCCCAGGTAACTTACTATTTCCCATATCTGGCACCGCAGCCTTGGACGATAGGATTGTTTTCAGTATGATTTCACCCTCCTTTCACCAGTGTTTCAAGAACAGGAGCCCTTTTCAACCGTTAGCATAAGAATCCTTCTTTAGAGAAGAGATATTTTTCTGGGGTTGCAAGTTCAGAGCCTCTGTCAGTCCTGGGTTTGTTGGACTAGCGCCAGACATGAGAAGTGCGCCTTTGTGGGACAGGTGAATAGTGCGGATCCTGTTTCAGTCTAAAGACTGAAACAGGATCCGCACTTTTCACCGTTCCTTTCAGAATCATTGGATTCATCAGCTTGGAATGGCGATTCCATCTCCAGACCAATCGAAGGCTAGGCCAAAGTAACTCAATCTTTCCAAGAGGTGTGTGGCACAACTTTTGAAAGAACCGCTAGGTGGAGAACTATTTGGTATTTTTCCGTAGCACTTTTCACCGCAGTTGTCCTAAAGTTGGTCTCTGCATCCTTAAGCATACGAGAGTTTTCACAGACGAAAGCAGGCTGAGGCCCAGTAACCTTGGCATTTCCAAAAGTTGGTCCTAGAGACTACAAAGAAAGTGTTCTTTAAAGTAATATTCCACTGTGGTTTCACCATTGTTTTCAGAACCCGAGCAGGGTTCTAGCATTAGCATAAGAATCCTGCCTGGTAGTTGAGATTTCTGGGTGGGGTGTAAGTGCGGGCCTTCTGTCAGCCCGGCCATTGATTTGTTTACCTCCAGAGTTTGTAAGTGCATATCTGCGTCAGATGGGAAAAGTGTGGATCGTGCTTCAGATTTCATCCTGACACTTTTGAAATCACCACTATGTTGGTAATTGTTTGCCATTTCCATAGCGTTTTGCACCGTAATAATCATGAGGTCGGTCTCTGCATCCTGAAGCCTGTGATGATTTTCGCAGAGAAACCCCTGCTGAGGCCAAGGTAACTTCCTATTTCCCATATCTGGCACCGCAGCCTTGGAAGATAGGATTGTTTTCAGTATGATTTCCCCATCCTTTCACCAGTGTTTGAAGAACGGGAGCCCTTTTCCACCGTTAGCGTAAGAATCCTTCTTTAGAGAAGAGATATTTTTCTGGGGTGGCAAGTTCAGGGCCTCTGTCAGTCCTGGGTTTGTTGGACTAGCGCCAGACATGAGAAGTGCGCCTTTGTGGGACAGGTGAATAGTGCGGATCTTGTTTCAGTCTAAAGACTGAAACAGGATCCGCACTTTTCACCGTTCCTTTCAGAATCATTTGATTCATCAGCTTGGAATGGCGATTCCATCTCCAGACCAAACGAAGGCTAGGGCAAAGTAACTCAATCTTTCCAAGAGGTGTGTGGCACAACTTTTGAAAGAACCGCTAGGTGGAGAACTATTTGGTATTTTTCCGTAGCACTTTTCACCGCAGTTGTCCTAAAGTTGGTCTCTGCATCCTTAAGCATACGAGAGTTTTCACAGACGAAAGCAGGCTGCGGCCCAGTAAACTTGGCATTTCCAATAGTTCGTCCTAGAGACTACAAAGAAAGTGTTCTTTAAAGTATTATTCCACTGGGGTTTCACCATTGTTTTCAGAACCCGAGCAGGGTTCTAGCATTAGCATAAGAATCCTGCCTGGTAGTTGAGATTTCTGGGTGGGGTGTTAGTGCGGGGCTTCTGTCAGCCCGGCCATTGATTTGTTTACCTCCAGAGTTGGTAAGTGCATATTTGCGTCAGATGGGAAAAGTGTGGATCGTGCTTCAGATTTCATCCTGACACTTTTGAAATCACCACTATGTTGGTAATTGTTTGCCATTTCCATAGCGTTTTGCACCGTAATAGTCATGAGGTCGGTCTCTGCATCCTGAAGCCTATGATGCTTTTCACAGGGAAACCCATGCTGAGGCCCAGGTAACTTCCTATTTCCCATAGCTGGCACTGGAGCCTTGGAAAATAGGATTGTTTTCAGTATTATTTCACCCTCCTTTCACCAGTGTTTCAAGAACGAGAGCCCTTTTCAACCATTAGCGTAAGAATCCTCCTTTGGAGATGAGATATTTTTCTGTGGTGGCAAGTGCAGGGCCTCTGTCAGTCCTGGGTTGGTTGGACTAGCGCCAGACATGAGAAGTGCGCCTTTGTGGGACAGGTGAATAGTGCGGACCTGTTTCAGTCTAAAGACGGAAACAGGATCCGCACTTTTCACCGTTCCTTTCAGAATCATTGGATTCATCAGCTTGGAATGGCGATTCCATCTCCAGACCAATCGAAGGCTAGGGCAAAGTAACTCAATCTTTCCAAGAGGTTGTGGCACAACTTTCGAAAGAACCGCTAGGTGGAGAACTATGTGGTATTTTTCCATAGCACTTTTCAACGTAATTGTCCTAAGGTTGGTCTCTGCATCCTTAAGCATACGAGAGTTTTCACAGACGAAAGCAGGCTGAGGCCCAGTAAACTTGGCATTTCCAATAGTTGGTCCTAAAGACTACAAAGAAAGTGTTCTTTAAAGTATTATTCCACTGTGGTTTCACCATTGTTTTCAGAACCCGAGCAGGGTTCTCGCATTAGCATAAGAATCCGGCCTGGTAGTTGAGATTTCTGGGTGGGGTGTAAGTGCGGGCCTTCTGTCAGCCCGGCCATTGATTTGTTTACCTCCAGAGTTGGTAAGTGCATATTTGCGTCAGATGGGAAAAGTGTGGATCGTGCTTCAGATTTCATCCTGACTCTTTTGAAATCACCACTATGTTGGTAATTGTTTGCCATTTCCATAGCATTTTGCACCGTAATAGTCATGAGGTCGGTCTCTGCATCCTGAAGCCTGTGATGCTTTTCGCAGGGAAACCTCTGCTGAGGCCCAGGTAACTTCCTATTTCCCATACCTGGCACTGGAGCCTTGGAAGATAGGATTGTTTTCAGGATGATTTCACCCTCCTTTCACCAGTGTTTCAAGAACGGGAGCCCTTTTCAACCGTTAGCGTAAGAATCCTCCTTTTGAGATGAGATATTTTTCTGTGGTGGCAAGTGCAGGGCCTCTGTCAGTCCTGGGTTTGTTGGACTAGCGCCAGACATGAGAAGTGCGCCTTTGTGGGACAGGTGAATAGTGCGGATCCTGTTTCAGTCTAAAGACTGAAACAGGATCCGCACTTTTCACCGTTCCTTTCAGAATCATTGGATTCATCAGCTTGGAATGGCGATTCCATCTCCAGACCAATCGAAGGCTACGACAAAGTAACTCAATCTTTCCAAGAGGTGTGTGGCACAACTTTTGAAAGAGCCGTTAGGTGGAGAACTATTTGGTATTTTTCCATAGCACTTTTCACCGCAGTTGTCCTAAAGTTGGTCTCTGCATCCTTAAGCATACGAGAGTTTTCACAGACGAAAGCAGGCTGAGGCCCAGTAAACTTGGCATTTCCAATAGTTGGTCCTAGAGACTACAAAGAAAGTGTTCTTTAAAGTAATATTCCACTGTGGTTTCACCATTGTTTTCAGAACCCGAGCAGGGTTCTAGCATTAGCATAAGAATCCTGCCTGGTAGTTGAGATTTCTGGGTGGTGTGTTAGTGCGGGGCTTCTGTCAGCCCGGCCATTGATTTGTTTACCTCCAGAGTTGGTAAGTGCATATTTGCGTCAGATGGGAAAAGTGTGGATCGTGCTTCAGATTTCATCCTGACACTTTTGAAATCACCACTATGTTGGTAATTGTTTGCCATTTCCATAGCGTTTTGCACCGTAATAGTCATGAGGTCGGTCTCTGCATCCTGAAGCCTGTGATGCTTTTCGCAGAGAAACCCCTGCTGAGGCCCAGGTGACTTCCTATTTCCCATATCTGGCACCGCAGCCTTGGAAGATAGGATTGTTTTCAGTATGATTTCCCCACCCTTTCACCAGTGTTTGAAGAACGGGAGCCCTTTTCCACCGTTAGCGTAAGAATCCTTCTTTAGAGAAGAGATATTTTTCTGGGGTGGCAAGTTCAGGGCCTCTGTCAGTCCTGGGTTTGTTGGACTAGCGCCAGACATGAGAAGTGCGCCTTTGTGGGACAGGTGAATAGTGCGGATCCTGTTTCAGTCTAAAGACTGAAACAGGATCCGCACTTTTCACCGTTCCTTTCAGAATCATTTGATTCATCAGCTTGGAATGGCGATTCCATCTCCAGACCAAAGGAAGGCTAGGGCAAAGTAACTCAATCTTTCCAAGAGGTGTGTGGCACAACTTTTGAAAGAACCGCTAGGTGGAGAACTATTTGGTATTTTTCCGTAGCACTTTTCACCGCAGTTGTCCTAAAGTTGGTCTCTGCATCCTTAAGCATACGAGAGTTTTCACAGACGAAAGCAGGCTGAGGCCCAGTAAACTTGGCATTTCGAATAGTTGGTCCTAAAGACTACAAAGAAAGTGTTCTTTAAAGTATTATTCCACTGTGGTTTCACCATTGTTTTCAGAACCCGAGCAGGGTTCTCGCTTTAGCATAAGAATCCGGCCTGGTAGTTGAGATTTCTGGGTGGGGTGTAAGTGCGGGCCTTCTGTCAGCCCGGCCATTGATTTGTTTACCTCCAGAGTTGGTAAGTGCATATTTGCGTCAGATTGGAAAAGTGTGGATCGTGCTTCAGATTTCATCCTGACTCTTTTGAAATCACCACTATGTTGGTAATTGTTTGCCAATTCCATACCGTTTTGCACCGTAATAGTCATGAGGTCGGTCTCTGCATCCTGAAGCCTGTGATGCTTTTCGCAGGGAAATCTCTGCTGAGGCCCAGGTAACTTCCTATTTCCCATACCTGGCACTGGAGCCTTGGAAGATAGGATTGTTTTCAGTATGATTTCACCCTCCTTTCACCAGTGTTTCAAGAACGGGAGCCCTTTTCAACCGTTAGCGTAAGAATCCTCCTTTTGAGATGAGATATTTTTCTGTGGTGGCAAGTGCAGGGCCTCTGTCAGTCCTGGGTTTGTTGGACTAGCGCCAGACATGAGAAGTGCGCCTTTGTGGGACAGGTGAATAGTGCGGATCCTGTTTCAGTCTAAAGACTGAAACAGAATCCGCACTTTTCACCGTTCCTTTCAGAATCATTGGATTCATCAGCTTGGAATGGCGATTCCATCTCCAGACCAATCGAAGGCTACGACAAAGTAACTCAATCTTTCCAAGAGGTGTGTGGCACAACTTTTGAAAGAACCGCTAGGTGGAGAACTATTTGGTATTTTTCCATAGTACTTTTCACCGCAGTTGTCCTAAAGTTGGTCTCTGCATCCTTAAGCATACGAGAGTTTTCACAGAGGAAAGCAGGCTGAGGCCCAGTAAACTTGGCATTTCCAATAGTTGGTCCTAGAGACTACAAAGAAAGTGTTCTTTAAAGTAATATTCCACTGTGGTTTCACCATTGTTTTCAGAACCCGAGCAGGGTTCTAGCATTAGCATAAGAATCCTGCCTGGTAGTTGAGATTTCTGGGTGGG
This sequence comes from Lemur catta, assembly GCF_020740605.2. Classification (NCBI taxonomy): domain Eukaryota; kingdom Metazoa; phylum Chordata; class Mammalia; order Primates; family Lemuridae; genus Lemur; species Lemur catta. The sequence continues at coordinate 80,986,735 of NC_059132.1, read as the reverse complement.
GTGTAAGTGCGGGCCTTCTGTCAGCCCGGCCATTGATTTGTTTACCTCCAGAGTTGGTAAGTGCATATTTGCGTCAGATGGGAAAAGTGTGGATCGTGCTTCAGATTTCATCCTGACACTTTTGAAATCACCACTATGTTGGTAATTGTTTGCCATTTCCATAGCGTTTTGCACCGTAATAGTCATGAGGTCGGTCTCTGCATCCTGAAGCCCGTGATGCTTTTCGCAGAGAAACCCCTGCTGAGGCCCAGGTGACTTCCTATTTCCCATATCTGGCACCGCAGCCTTGGAAGATAGGATTGTTTTCAGTATGATTTCCCCCTCCTTTCACCAGTGTTTGAACAACGGGAGCCCTTTTCCACCGTTAGCGTAAGAATCCTTCTTTAGAGAAGAGATATTTTTCTGGGGTGGCAAGTTCAGGGCCTCTGTCAGTCCTGGGTTTGTTGGACTAGCGCCAGACATGAGAAGTGCGCCTTTGTGGGACAGGTGAATAGTGCGGATCCTGTTTCAGTCTAAAGACTGAAACAGGATCCGCACTTTTCACCGTTCCTTTCAGAATCATTTGATTCATCAGCTTGGAATGGCGATTCCATCTCCAGACCAATCGAAGGCTAGGGCAAAGTAATTCGATCTTTCCAAGAGGTGTGTGCCACAACTTTTGAAAGAACCGCTAGGTGGAGAACTATTTGGTATTTTTCCGTAGCACTTTTCACCGTAATTTTCCTAACGTTGGTCTCTGCATCCTTAAGCATACGAGAGATTTCACAGACGAAAGCAGGCTGAGGCCCAGTAAACTTGGCATTTCCAATAGTTGGTCCTAGAGACTACAAAGAAAGTGTTCTTTAAAGTATTATTCCACTGGGGTTTCACCATTGTTTTCAGAACCCGAGCAGGGTTCTAGCATTAGCATAAGAATCCTGCCTGGTAGTTGAGATTTCTGGGTGGGGTGTAAGTGCGGGCCTTCTGTCAGCCCGGCCATTGATTTGTTTACCTCCAGAGTTGGTAAGTGCATATTTGCGTCAGATGGGAAAAGTGTGGATCGTGCTTCAGATTTCATCCTGACACTTTTGAAATCACCACTATGTTGGTAATTGTTTGCCATTTCCATAGCGTTTTGCACCGTACTAGTCATGAGGTCGGTCTCTGCATCCTGAAGCCTGTGATGCTTTTCGCAGAGAAACCCCTGCTGAGGCCCAGGTGACTTCCTATTTCCCATATCTGGCACCGCAGCCTTGGAAGATAGGATTGTTTTCAGTATGATTTCCCCATCCTTTCACCAGTGTTTGAAGAACGGGAGCCCTTTTCAACCGTTAGCGTAAGAATCCTTCTTTAGAGAAGAGATATTTTTCTGGGGTGGCAAGTTCAGGGCCTCTGTCAGTCCTGGGTTTGTTGGACTAGTGCCAGACATAAGAAGTGCGCCTTTGTGGGACAGGTGAATAGTGCGGATCCTGTTTCAGTCTAAAGACTGAAACAGGATCCGCACTTTTCACCGTTCATTTCAGAATCATTTGATTCATCAGCTTGCAATGGCGATTCCATCTCCAGACCAATCAAAGGCTAGGGCAAAGTAACTCAATCTTTCCAAGAGGTGTGTGGCACAACTTTCGAAAGAACCGCTAGGTGGAGAACTATGTGGTATTTTTCCATAGCACTTTTCAACGTAATTGTCCTAAGGTTGGTCTCTGCATCCTTAAGCATACGAGAGTTTTCACAGACGAAAGCAGGCTGAGGCCCAGTAAACTTGGCATTTCCAATAGTTGGTCCTAGAGACTACAAAGAAAGTGTTCTTTAAAGTATTATTCCACTGTGGTTTCACCATTGTTTTCAGAACCCGAGCAGCATTCTTGCATTAGCATAAGAATGCTGCCTGGTAGTTGAGATTTCTGGGTGGGGTGTAAGTGCCGGGCTTCTGTCAGCCCGGCCATTGATTTGTTTACCTCCAGAGTTGGTAATTGCATATTTGCGTCAGATGGGAAAAGTGTGGATCGTGCTGCCGATTTCATCCTGACTCTTTTGAAATCACCATTATGTTGGTAATTGTTTGCAATTTCCATAGCGTTTTGCACCGTAATAGTCATGAGGTCGGTCTCTGCATTGTGAAGGCTGTGATGCTTTTCGCAGAGAAAACCCTGCTGAGGCCCAGGTAACTTACTATTTCCCATATCTGGCACCGCAGCCTTGGACGATAGGATTGTTTTCAGTATGATTTCACCCTCCTTTCACCAGTGTTTCAAGAACAGGAGCCCTTTTCAACCGTTAGCATAAGAATCCTTCTTTAGAGAAGAGATATTTTTCTGGGGTTGCAAGTTCAGAGCCTCTGTCAGTCCTGGGTTTGTTGGACTAGCGCCAGACATGAGAAGTGCGCCTTTGTGGGACAGGTGAATAGTGCGGATCCTGTTTCAGTCTAAAGACTGAAACAGGATCCGCACTTTTCACCGTTCCTTTCAGAATCATTGGATTCATCAGCTTGGAATGGCGATTCCATCTCCAGACCAATCGAAGGCTAGGCCAAAGTAACTCAATCTTTCCAAGAGGTGTGTGGCACAACTTTTGAAAGAACCGCTAGGTGGAGAACTATTTGGTATTTTTCCGTAGCACTTTTCACCGCAGTTGTCCTAAAGTTGGTCTCTGCATCCTTAAGCATACGAGAGTTTTCACAGACGAAAGCAGGCTGAGGCCCAGTAACCTTGGCATTTCCAAAAGTTGGTCCTAGAGACTACAAAGAAAGTGTTCTTTAAAGTAATATTCCACTGTGGTTTCACCATTGTTTTCAGAACCCGAGCAGGGTTCTAGCATTAGCATAAGAATCCTGCCTGGTAGTTGAGATTTCTGGGTGGGGTGTAAGTGCGGGCCTTCTGTCAGCCCGGCCATTGATTTGTTTACCTCCAGAGTTTGTAAGTGCATATCTGCGTCAGATGGGAAAAGTGTGGATCGTGCTTCAGATTTCATCCTGACACTTTTGAAATCACCACTATGTTGGTAATTGTTTGCCATTTCCATAGCGTTTTGCACCGTAATAATCATGAGGTCGGTCTCTGCATCCTGAAGCCTGTGATGATTTTCGCAGAGAAACCCCTGCTGAGGCCAAGGTAACTTCCTATTTCCCATATCTGGCACCGCAGCCTTGGAAGATAGGATTGTTTTCAGTATGATTTCCCCATCCTTTCACCAGTGTTTGAAGAACGGGAGCCCTTTTCCACCGTTAGCGTAAGAATCCTTCTTTAGAGAAGAGATATTTTTCTGGGGTGGCAAGTTCAGGGCCTCTGTCAGTCCTGGGTTTGTTGGACTAGCGCCAGACATGAGAAGTGCGCCTTTGTGGGACAGGTGAATAGTGCGGATCTTGTTTCAGTCTAAAGACTGAAACAGGATCCGCACTTTTCACCGTTCCTTTCAGAATCATTTGATTCATCAGCTTGGAATGGCGATTCCATCTCCAGACCAAACGAAGGCTAGGGCAAAGTAACTCAATCTTTCCAAGAGGTGTGTGGCACAACTTTTGAAAGAACCGCTAGGTGGAGAACTATTTGGTATTTTTCCGTAGCACTTTTCACCGCAGTTGTCCTAAAGTTGGTCTCTGCATCCTTAAGCATACGAGAGTTTTCACAGACGAAAGCAGGCTGCGGCCCAGTAAACTTGGCATTTCCAATAGTTCGTCCTAGAGACTACAAAGAAAGTGTTCTTTAAAGTATTATTCCACTGGGGTTTCACCATTGTTTTCAGAACCCGAGCAGGGTTCTAGCATTAGCATAAGAATCCTGCCTGGTAGTTGAGATTTCTGGGTGGGGTGTTAGTGCGGGGCTTCTGTCAGCCCGGCCATTGATTTGTTTACCTCCAGAGTTGGTAAGTGCATATTTGCGTCAGATGGGAAAAGTGTGGATCGTGCTTCAGATTTCATCCTGACACTTTTGAAATCACCACTATGTTGGTAATTGTTTGCCATTTCCATAGCGTTTTGCACCGTAATAGTCATGAGGTCGGTCTCTGCATCCTGAAGCCTATGATGCTTTTCACAGGGAAACCCATGCTGAGGCCCAGGTAACTTCCTATTTCCCATAGCTGGCACTGGAGCCTTGGAAAATAGGATTGTTTTCAGTATTATTTCACCCTCCTTTCACCAGTGTTTCAAGAACGAGAGCCCTTTTCAACCATTAGCGTAAGAATCCTCCTTTGGAGATGAGATATTTTTCTGTGGTGGCAAGTGCAGGGCCTCTGTCAGTCCTGGGTTGGTTGGACTAGCGCCAGACATGAGAAGTGCGCCTTTGTGGGACAGGTGAATAGTGCGGACCTGTTTCAGTCTAAAGACGGAAACAGGATCCGCACTTTTCACCGTTCCTTTCAGAATCATTGGATTCATCAGCTTGGAATGGCGATTCCATCTCCAGACCAATCGAAGGCTAGGGCAAAGTAACTCAATCTTTCCAAGAGGTTGTGGCACAACTTTCGAAAGAACCGCTAGGTGGAGAACTATGTGGTATTTTTCCATAGCACTTTTCAACGTAATTGTCCTAAGGTTGGTCTCTGCATCCTTAAGCATACGAGAGTTTTCACAGACGAAAGCAGGCTGAGGCCCAGTAAACTTGGCATTTCCAATAGTTGGTCCTAAAGACTACAAAGAAAGTGTTCTTTAAAGTATTATTCCACTGTGGTTTCACCATTGTTTTCAGAACCCGAGCAGGGTTCTCGCATTAGCATAAGAATCCGGCCTGGTAGTTGAGATTTCTGGGTGGGGTGTAAGTGCGGGCCTTCTGTCAGCCCGGCCATTGATTTGTTTACCTCCAGAGTTGGTAAGTGCATATTTGCGTCAGATGGGAAAAGTGTGGATCATGCTTCAGATTTCATCCTGACTCTTTTGAAATCACCACTATGTTGGTAATTGTTTGCCATTCCCATAGCGTTTTGCACCGTAATAGTCATGAGGTCGGTCTCTGCATCCTGAAGCCTGTGACGCTTTTCGCAGGGAAACCTCTGCTGAGGCCAGGTAACTTCCTATTTCCCATAGCTGGCACTGGAGCCTTGGAAGATAGGATTGTTTTCAGTATGATTTCACCCTCCTTTCACCAGTGTTTCAAGAACGGGAGCCCTTTTCAACCGTTAGCGTAAGAATCCTTCTTTAGAGAAGAGATATTTTTCTGGGGTGGCAAGTTCAGGGCCTCTGTCAGTCCTGGGTTTGTTGGACTAGCGCCAGACATGAGAAGTGCGCCTTTGTGGGACAGGTGAATAGTGCGGATCCTGGTTCAGTCTAAAGACTGAAACAGGATCCGCACTTTTGACAGTTCCTTTCAGAATCATTTGATTCATCAGCTTGCAATGGCGATTCCATCTCCAGACCAATCAAAGGCTAGGGCAAAGTAACTCAATCTTTCCAAGAGGTGTGTGGCACAACTTTTGAAAGAACCGCTAGGTGGAGAAATATTTGGTATTTGTCTGTATCACTTTTCCCCGTAATTGTCCTAACGTTGGTCTCTGCATCCTTAAGCATACGAGAGTTTTCACAGACGAAAGCAGGCTGAGGCCCAGTAAACTTGCCATTTCGAATAGTTGGTCCTAGAGAGTACAAAGAAAGTGTTCTTTAAAGTATTATTACACTGTGGTTTCACCATTGTTTTCAGAACCCGAGCAGGATTCTAGCATTAGCATAAGGATCCTGCCTGGTAGTTGAGATTTCCGGGTGGGGTGTAATTGAATGACTTCTGTCAGCCCGGCCTTTGATTTGTTTACCTCCAGAGTTGGTAAGTGCATATTTGCGTCAGATGGGAAAAGTGTGGATCGTGCTTCAGATTTCATCCTGACTCTTTTGAAATCACCACTATGTTGGTAATTGTTTGCCATTTCCATAGCGTTTTGCACCGTAATAGTCATGAGGTCGGTCTCTGCATCCTGAAGCCTGTGATGCTTTTCGCAGGGAAACCTCTGCTGAGGCCCAGGTAACTTCCTATTTCCCATAGCTGGCACTGGAGCCTTGGAAGGTAGGATTGTTTTCAGTATGATTTCACCCTCCTTTCACCAGTGTTTCAAGAACGGGAGCCCTTTTCAACCGTTAGCGTAAGAATCCTCCTTTTGAGATGAGATATTTTTCTGTGGTGGCAAGTGCAGGGCCTCTGTCAGTCCTGGGTTTGTTGGACTAGCGCCAGACATGAGAAGTGCGCCTTTGTGGGACAGGTGAATAGTGCGGATCCTGTTTCAGTCTAAAGACTGAAACAGGATCCGCACTTTTCACCGTTCCTTTCAGAATCATTGGATTCATCAGCTTGGAATGGCGATTCCATCTCGAGACCAATCGAAGGCTACGACAAAGTAACTCAATCTTTCCAAGAGGTGTGTGGCACAACTTTTGAAAGAACCGCTAGGTGGAGAAATATTTGGTATTTTTCCATAGCACTTTTCACCGTAATTGTCCAAAGGTAGGTCTCTGCATCCTTAAGCATACGAGAGTTTTCACAGACGAAAGCAGGCTGAGGCCCAGTAACTTGGCATTTCCAATAGTTGGTCCTAGAGACTACAAACAAAGTGTTCTTTAAAGTATTATTCCACTGTGGTTTCACCATTGTTTTCAGAACCCGAGCAGGGTTCTCGCATTAGCATAAGAATCCTGCCTGGTAGTTGAGATTTCTGGGTGGGGTGTAAGTGCGGGCCTTCTGTCAGCCCGGCCTTTGATTTGTTTACCTCCAGAGTTGGTAAGTGCATATTTGCGTGAGATGCCAAAAGTGTGGATCGTGCTTCAGATTTCATCCTGACACTTTTGAAATCACCACTATGTTGGTAATTGTTTCCCATTTCCATAGCGTTTTGCACCGTAATAGTCATGAGGTCGGTCTCTGCATCCTGAAGCCTGTGATGCTTTTCGCAGAGAAACCCCTGCTGAGGCCCAGGTAACTTCCTATTTCCCATAGCTGGCACAGGAGCCTTGGAAGATAGGATTTTTTTCAGTATTATTTCACCGTCCTTTCACAATTGTTTCAAGAACAGGAGCCCTTTTCAACCGTTAGCGTAAGAATCCTTCTTTAGAGAAGAGATATTTTTCTGGGGTGGTAAGTTCAGGGCCTCTGTCAGTCCTGGGTTTGTTGGACTAGCGCCAGACATGAGAAGTGCGCCTTTGTGGGACAGGTGAATAGTGCGGATCCTGTTTCAGTCTAAAGACTGAAACAGGATCCGCACTTTTCACCGTTCCTTTCAGAATCATTTGATTCATCAGCGAGGAATGGTGATTAATTCGCCAGACCAATCGAAGGCTAGGCCAAAGTAACTTAATCTTTCCAAGAGCTGTGAGGCACAATTTTGAAAGAACCGCTAGGTGGAGAACTATTTGGTATTTTTCCGTAGCCCTTTCACAGTAATTGTCCTAAGGTTGGTCCCTGCATCCTTAAGCATACGAGAGTTTTCACAGACAAAAGCAGGCTGATGCCCTGTAAACTTGGCATTTCCAATAGTTGGTCCTAGAGACTACAAAGAAAGTGTTCTTGAAAGTATTATTGCACTGTGGTTTGACCATTGTTTTCAGAACCCGAGCAGGGTACTAGCATTAGCATAAGAATCCTGCCTGGTAGTTGAGATTTCTGGGTGGGGTGTAAGTGCGGGGCTTCTGTCAGCCCGGCCATTGATTTGTTTACCTCCAGAGTTGGTAAGTGCATATTTGCGTCAGATGGGAAAAGTGTGGATCGTGCTTCAGATTTCATCCTGACACTTTTGAAATCACCACTATGTTGGTAATTGTTTGCCATTTCCATAGCATTTTGCACCGTAATAGTCATGAGGTCGGTCTCTGCATCCTGAAGCCTGTGATACTTTTCCCAGGGAAACGTCTTCTGAGGCCCAGGTAACTTCCTATTTCCCATAGCTGGCACCGGAGCCTTGGAAGATAGGATTGTTTTCAGTATTATTTCACCCTCCTTTCACCAGTGTTTCAAGAACGGGAGCCCTTTTCAACCATTAGCGTAAGAATCCTCCTTTGGAGATGAGATATTTTTCTGTGGTGGCAAGTGCAGGGCCTCTGTCAGTCCTGGGTTGGTTGGACTAGCGCCAGACATGAGAAGTGCGCCTTTCTGGGACAGGTGAATAGTGCAGATCCTGTTTCAGTCTAAAGACTGAAACAGGATCCGCACATTTCACCGTTCCTTTCAGAATCATTTGATTCATCAGCTTGGAATGGCGATTCCATCTCCAGACCAATCGAAGGCTAGGGCAAAGTAACTCAGTCTTTCCAAGAGGTGTGTGGCACAACTTTTGAAAGAACCGCTAGGTGGAGAACTATTTGGTATTTTTCCGTAGCACTTTTCACTGTAATTGTCCTAACGTTGGTCTCTGCATCCTTAAGCATACGAGAGTTTTCACAGACGAAAGCAGGCTGAGGCCCAGTAAACTTGGCATTTCCAATACTTGGTCCTAGAGACTACAAAGAAAGTGTTCTTTAAAGTATTATTCCACTGTGGTTTCACCATTGTTTTCAGAACCGGAGCAGGGTTCTGGCATTAGCATAAGAATCCTGCCTGGTAGTTGAGATTTCTGGGTGGGGTGTAAGTGCGGGCCTTCTGTCAGCCAGGCCATTGATTTGTTTACCTCCAGAGTTGGTAAGTGCATATTTGCGTCAGATGGGAAAAGTGTGGATCGTGCTTCAGATTTCATCCTGACACTTTTGAAATCACCACTATGTTGGTAACTGTTTGCCATTTCCATAGCGTTTTGCACCGTAATAGTCATGAGGTCGGTCTCTGCATCCTGAAGCCTGTGATGCTTTTCGCAGAGAAACCCCGGCTGAGGCCCAGGTGACTTCCTATTTCCCATATCTGGCACCGCAGCCTTGGAAGATAGGATTGTTTTCGGTATGATTTCCCCATCCTTTTACCAGTGTTTGAAGAATGGGAGCCCTTTTCAACCGTTAGCGTAAGAATCCTTCTTTAGAGAAGAGATATTTTTCTGGGGTGGCAAGTTCAGGGCCTCTGTCAGTCCTGGGTTTGTTGGACTAGCGCCAGACATGAGAAGTGCGCCTTTGTGGGACAGGTGAATAGTGCGGATCCTGTTTCAGTCTAAAGACTGAAACAGGATCCGCACTTTTGACAGTTCCTTTCAGAATCATTTGATTCATCAGCTTGCAATGGCGATTCCATCTCCAGACCAATCAAAGGCTAGGGCAAAGTAACTCAATCTTTCCAAGAGGTGTGTGGCACAACTTTTGAAAGAACCGCTAGGTGGAGAACTATTTGGTATTTGTCCGTAGCACTTTTCCCCGTAATTGTCCTAACGTTGGTCTCTGCATCCTTAAGCATACGAGAGTTTTCACAGACGAAAGCAGGCTGAGGCCCAGTAAACTTGGCATTTCGAATAGTTGGTCCTAGAGAGTACAAAGAAAGTGTTCTTTAAAGTATTATTCCACTGTGGTTTCACCATTGTTTTCAGAACCCGAGCAGGATTCTAGCATTAGCATAAGAATCCTGCCTGGTAGTTGAGATTTCCGGGTGGGGTGTAATTGCGGGACTTCTGTCAGACCGGCCTTTGATTTGTTTACCTCCAGGGTTGGTAAGTGCATATTTGCGTCAGATGGGAAAAGTGTGGATCGTGCTTCAGATTTCATCCTGACACTTTTGAAATCACCACTATGTTGGTAATTGTTTGCCATTTCCATAGCGTTTTGCACCGTAATAGTCATGAGGTCGGTCTCTGCATCCTGAAGCCTATGATGCTTTGCGCAGGGAAACCTATGCTGAGGCCCAGGTAACTTCCTATTTCCCATAGCTGGCACTGGAGCCTTGGAAGATAGGATTGTTTTCAGTACGATTTCACCCTCCTTTCACCAGTGTTTCAAGAACGGGAGCCCTTTTCAACCGTTAGCGTAAGAATCCTCCTTTTGAGATGAGATATTTTTCTGTGGTGGCAAGTGCAGGGCCTCTGTCAGTCCTGGGTTTGTTGGACTAGCGCCAGACATGAGAAGTGCGCCTTTGTGGGACAGGTGAATAGTGCGGATCCTGTTTCAGTCTAAAGACTGAAACAGAATCCGCACTTTTCACCGTTCCTTTCAGAATCATTGGATTCATCAGCTTGGAATGGCGATTCGATCTCCAGACCAAACGAAGGCTACGACAAAGTAACTCAATCTTTCCAAGAGGTGTGTGGCACAACTTTTGAAAGAACCGCTAGGTGGAGAACTATTTGGTATTTTTCCATAGCACTTTTCACCGCAGTTGTCCTAAAGTTGGTCTCTGCATCCTTAAGCATACGAGAGTTTTCACAGAGGAAAGCAGGCTGAGGCCCAGTAAACTTGGCATTTCCAATAGTTGGTCCTAGAGACTACAAAGAAAGTGTTCTTTAAAGTAATATTCCACTGTGGTTTCACCATTGTTTTCAGAACCCGAGCAGGGTTCTGGCATTAGCATAAGAATCCTGCCTGGTAGTTGAGATTTCTGGGTGGGGTGTAAGTGCGGGCCTTCTGTCAGCCCGGCCATTGATTTGTTTACCTCCAGAGTTGGTAAGTGCATATTTGCGTCAGATGGGAAAAGTGTGGATCGTGCTTCAGATTTCATCCTGACACTTTTGAAATCACCACTATGTTGGTAACTGTTTGCCATTTCCATAGCGTTTTGCACCGTAATAGTCATGAGGTCGGTCTCTGCATCCTGAAGCCTGTGATGCTTTTCGCAGAGAAACCCCTGCTGAGGCCCAGGTGACTTCCTATTTCCCATATCTGGCACCACAGCCTTGGAAGATAGGATTGTTTTCAGTATGATTTCCCCATCCTTTCACCAGTGTTTGAAGAACGGGAGCCCTTTTCAACCGTTAGCGTAAGAATCCTTCTTTAGAGAAGAGATATTTTTCTGGGGTGGCAAGTTCAGGGCCTCTGTCAGTCCTGGGTTTGTTGGACTAGCGCCAGACATGAGAAGTGCGCCTTTGTGGGACAGGTGAATAGTGCGGATCCTGTTTCAGTCTAAAGACTGAAACAGGATCCGCACTTTTGACAGTTCCTTTCAGAATCATTTGATTCATCAGCTTGCAATGGCGATTCCATCTCCAGACCAATCAAAGGCTAGGGCAAAGTAACTCAATCTTTCCAAGAGGTGTGTGGCACAACTTTTGAAAGAACCGCTAGGTGGAGAACTATTTGGTATTTGTCCGTAGCACTTTTCCCCGAAATTTTCCTAACGTTGGTCTCTGCATCCTTAAGCATACGAGAGTTTTCACAGACGAAAGCAGGCTGAGGCCCAGTAAACTTGCCATTTCGAATAGTTGGTCCTAGAGAGTACAAAGAAAGTGTTCTTTAAAGTATTATTCCACTGTGGTTTCACCATTGTTTTCAGAACCCGAGCAGGATTCTAGCATTAGCATAAGAATCCTGCCTGGTAGTTGAGATTTCCAGGTTGGGTGTAATTGCGGGACTTCTCTCAGCCCGGCCTTTGATTTGTTTACCTCCAGAGTTGGTAAGTGCATATTTGCGTCAGATGGGAAAAGTGTGGATCGTGCTTCAGATTTCATCCTGACACTTTTGAAATCACCACTATGTTGGTAATTGTTTGCCATTTCCATAGCGTTTTGCACCGTAATAGTCATGAGGTCGGTCTCTGCATCCTGAAGCCTATGATGCTTTTCGCAGGGAAACCTATGCTGAGGCCCAGGTAACTTCCTATTTCCCATAGCTGGCACTGGAGCCTTGGAAGATAGGATTGGTTTCAGTATTATTTCACCCTCCTTTCACCAGTGTTTCAAGAACGAGAGCCCTTTTCAACCGTTAGCGTAAGAATCCTCCTTTGGAGATGAGATATTTTTCTGTGGTGGCAAGTGCAGGGCCTCTGTCAGTCCTGGGTTGGTTGGACTAGCGCCAGACATGAGAAGTGCGCCTTTGTGGGACAGGTGAATAGTGCGGATCCTGTTTCAGTCTAAAGACTGAAACAGGATCCGCACTTTTCACCGTTCCTTTCAGAATCATTGGATTCATCAGCTTGGAATGGCGATTCCATCTCGAGACCAATCGAAGGCTACGACACAGTAACTCAATCTTTCCAAGAGGTGTGTGGCACAACTTTTGAAAGAACCGCTAGGTGGAGAAATATTTGGTATTTTTCCATAGCACTTTTCACCGTAATTGTCCAAAGGTTGGTCTCTGCATCCTTAAGCCTACGAGAGTTTTCATAGACGAAAGCAGGCTGAGGCCCAGTAAACTTGGCATTTCCAATAGTTGGTCCTAAAGACTACAAAGAAAGTATTCTTTAAAGGATTATGCCACTGTGGTTTCACCATTGTTTTCAGAACCCGAGCAGGGTTCTCGCATTAGCATAAGAATCCGGCCTGGTAGTTGAGATTTCTGGGTGGGGTGTAAGTGCGGGCCTTCTGTCATCCCGGGCATTGATTTGTTTACCTCCAGAGTTGGTAAGTGCATATTTGCGTCAGATGGGAAAAGTGTGGATCGTGCCTCAGATTTCATCCTGACTCTTTTGAAATCACCACTATGTTGGTAATTGTTTGCCATTTCCATAGCGTTTTGCACCGTAATAGTCATGAGGTCGGTCTCTGCATCCTGAAGCCTGTGATGCTTTTCGCAGGGAAACCTCTGCTGAGGCCCAGGTAACTTCCTATTTCCCATAGCTGGCACTGGAGCCTTGGAAGGTAGGATTGTTTTCAGTATTATTTCACCCTCCTTTCACCAGTGTTTCAAGAACGGGAGCCCTTTTCAACCGTTAGGGTAAGAATCCTCCTTTTGAGATGAGATATTTTTCTGTGGTGGCAAGTGCAGGGCCTCTGTCAGTCCTGGGTTTGTTGGACTAGCGCCAGACATGAGAAGTGCGCCTTTGTGGGACAGGTGAATAGTGCGGACCTGTTTCAGTCTAAAGACTGAAACAGGATCCGCACTTTTCACCGTTCCTTTCAGAATCATTGGATTCATCAGCTTGGAATGGCGATTCCATCTCGAGACCAATCGAAGGCTACGACAAAGTAACTCAATCTTTCCAAGAGGTGTGTGGCACAACTTTTGAAAGAACCGCTAGGTGGAGAAATATTTGGTATTTTTCCATAGCACTTTTCACCGTAATTGTCCAAAGGTTGGTCTCTGCATCCTTAAGCCTACGAGAGTTTTCACAGACGAAAGCAGGCTGAGGCCCAGTAACTTGGCATTTCCAATAGTTGGTCCTAAAGACTACAAAGTGTTCTTTAAAGTATTATTCCACTGTGGTTTCACCATTGTTTTCAGAACCCGAGCAGGGTTCTCGCATTAGCATAAGAATCCTGCCTGGTAGTTGAGATTTCTGGGTGGGGTGTAAGTGCGGGCCTTCTGTCAGCCCGGGCTTTGATTTGTTTACCTCCAGAGTTGGTAAGTGCATATTTGCGTGAGATGGCTAAAGTGTGGATCGTGCTACAGATTTCATCCTGACACTTTTGAAATCACCACTATGTTGGTAATTGTTTCCCATTTCCATAGCGTTTTGCACCGTAATAGTCATGAGGTCGGTCTCTGCATCCTGAAGCCTATGATGCTTTTCGCAGAGAAACCTCTGCTGAGGCCTAGGTAACTTCCTATTTCCCATAGCTGGCACAGGAGCCTTGGAAGATAGGATTTTTTTCAGTATTATTTCACCATCCTTTCACAATTGTTTCAAGAACAGGAGCCCTTTTCAACCGTTAGCGTAAGAATCCTTCTTTAGAGAAGAGATATTTTTCTGGGGTGGCAAGTGCAGGGCCTCTGTCAGTCTCGGGTTTGTTGGACTAGCGCCAGACATGAGAAGTGCGCCTTTGTGGGACAGGTGAATAGTGCGGATCCTGTTTCAGTCTAAAGACTGAAACAGGATCCGCACTTTTCACCGTTCCTTTCAGAATCATTTGATTCATCAGCGAGGAATGGTGATTAATTCGCCAGACCAATCGAAGGCTAGGCCAAAGTAACTTAATCTTTCCAAGAGCTGTGAGGCACAACTTTTGAAAGAACCGCTAGGTGGAGAACTATTTGGTATTTTTCCGTAGCCCTTTCACCGTAATTGTCCTAAGTTTGGTCCCTGCATCCTTAAGCATACGAGAGTTTTCACAGACAAAAGCAGGCTGATGCCCTGTAAACTTGGCATTTCCAATAGTTGGTCCTAGAGACTACAAAGAAAGTGTTCTTGAAAGTATTATTGCACTGTGGTTTCACCATTGTTTTCAGAACCCGAGCAGGGTACTAGCATTAGCATAAGAATCCTGCCTGGTAGTTGAGATTTCTGGGTGGGGTGTAAGTGAGGGGCTTCTGTCAGCCCGGCCATAGATTTGTTTACCTCCAGAGTTGGTATGTGCATATTTGCGTCAGATGGGAAAAGTGTGGATCGTGCTTCAGATTTCATCCTGACACTTTTGAAATCACCACTATGTTGGTAATTGTTTGCCATTTCCATAGCATTTTGCACCGTAATAGTCATTAGGTCGGTCTCTGCATCCTGAAGCCTGTGATACTTTTCCCAGGGAAACCTCTTCTGAGGCCCAGGTAACTTCCTATTTCCCATAGCTGGCACTGGAGCCTTGGAAGATAGGATTGTTTTCAGTATTATTTCACCCTCCTTTCACCAGTGTTTCAAGAACAGGAGCCCTTTTCAACCATTAGCGTAAGAATCCTCCTTTGGAGATGAGATATTTTTCTGTGGTGGCAAGTGCAGGGCCTCTGTCAGTCCTGGGTTGGTTGGACTAGCGCCAGACATGAGAAGTGCGCCTTTCTGGGACAGGTGAATAGTGCAGATCCTGTTTCAGTCTAAAGACTGAAACAGGATCCGCACATTTCACCGTTCCTTTCAGAATCATTTGATTCATCAGCTTGGAATGCCGATTCCATCTCCAGACGAATCGAAGGCTAGGGCAAAGTAACTCAGTCTTTCCAAGAGGTGTGTGGCACAACTTTTGAAAGAACCGCTAGGTGGAGAACTATTTGGTATTTGTCCGTAGCACTTTTCACTGTAATTGTCCTAACGTTGGTCTCTGCATCCTTAGGCATACGAGAGTTTTCACAGACGAAAGCAGGCTGAGGCCCAGTAAACTTGGCATTTCCAATAGTTGGTCCTAGAGACTACAAAGAAAGTGTTCTTTAAAGTATTATTCCACTGTGGTTTCACCATTGTTTTCAGAACCCGAGCAGGATTCTCACATTAGCATAAGAATGCTGCCTGGTCGTTGAGATTTCTTGGTGGGGTGTAAGTGCCGGGCTTCTGTCAGCCCGGCCATTGATTTGTTTACCTCCAGAGTTGGTAATTGCATATTTGCGTCAGATGGGAAAAGTGTGGATCGTGCTTCCGATTTCATCCTGACACTTTTGAAATCACCAGTATGTTGGTAATTGTTTGCCATTTCCATAGCGTTTTGCACCGTAATAGTCATGAGGTCGGTCTCTGCATCCTGAAGGCTGTGATGCTTTTCGCAGAGAAAACCCTGCTGAGGCCCAGGTAACTTACTATTTCCCATATCTGGCACCGCAGCCTTGGAAGATAGGATTGTTTTCAGTATGATTTCACCCTCCTTTCACCAGTGTTTCAAGAACAGGAGCCCTTTTCAACCGTTAGCATAAGAATCCTTCTTTAGAGAAGAGATATTTTTCTGGGGTTGCAAGTTCAGAGCCTCTGTCAGTCCTGGGTTTGTTGGACTAGCGCCAGACATGAGAAGTGCGCCTTTGTGGGACAGGTGAATAGTGCGGATCCTGTTTCAGTCTAAAGACTGAAACAGGATCCGCACTTTTCACCGTTCCTTTCAGAATCATTGGATTCATCAGCTTGGAATGGCGATTCCATCACCAGAACAATCGAAGGCTACGACAAAGTAACTCAATCTTTCCAAGAGGTGTGTGGCACAACTTTTGAAACAACCGCTAGGTGGAGAACTATTTGGTATTTTTCCGTAGCACTTTTCACCGTAATTGTCCTAACGTTGGTCTCTGCATCCTTAAGCATACGAGAGTTTTCACAGACGAAAGCAGGCTGAGGCCCAGTAAACTTGGCATTTCCAATAGTTGGTCCTAGAGACTACAAAGAAAGTGTTCTTTAAAGTATTATTCCACTGTGGTTTCACCATTGTTTTCAGAACCCGAGCAGGGTTCTCACATTAGCATAAGAATGCTGCCTGGTAGTTGAGATTTCTGGGTGGGGTGTAAGTGCGGGCCTTCTGTCAGCCCGGCCATTGATTTGTTTACCTCCAGAGTTGGTAAGTGCATATTTGTGTCAGATGGGAAAACTGTGGATCATGCTTCAGATTTCATCCTGACACTTTTGAAATCACCATTATGTTGGTAATTGTTTGCCATTTCCATAGCGTTTTGCACCGTAATAGTCATGAGGTCGGTCTCTGCATCCTAAAGGCTGTGATGCTTTTCGCAGAGAAAACCCTGCTGAGGCCCAGGTAACTTACTATTTCCCATATCTGGCACCGCAGCCTTGGAAGATAGGATTGTTTTCAGTATGATTTCACCCTCCTTTCACCAGTGTTTCAAGAACAGGAGCCCTTTTCAACCGTTAGCATAAGAATCCTTCTTTAGAGAAGAGATATTTTTCTGGGGTTGCAAGTTCAGAGCCTCTGTCAGTCCTGGGTTTGGTGGACTAGCGCCAGACATGAGAAGTGCGCCTTTGTGGGACAGGTGAATAGTGCGGATCCTGTTTCAGTCTAAAGACTGAAACAGGATCCGCACTTTTCACCGTTCCTTTCAGAATCATTTGATTCATCAGCTTGGAATGGTGATTAATTCGCCAGACCAATAGAAGGCTAGGGCAAAGTAACTCAATCTTTCCAAGAGCTGTGAGGCACAACTTTTGAAAGAACCGCTAGGTGGAGAACTATTTGGTATTTTTCCGTAGCCCTTTCACTGTAATTGTCCTAAGATTGGTCTCTGCATCCTTAAGCATACGAGTGTTTTCACAGATGAAAGCAGGCTGAGGCCCAGTAAACTTGGCATTTCCAAAAGTTGGTCCTAGAGACTACAAAGAAAGTGTTCTTTAAAGTATTATTCCTCTGTGGTTTCACCATTGTTTTCAGAACCCGAGCAGGGTTCTAGCATTAGCATAAGAATCCGGCCTGGTAGTTGAGATTTCTGGGTGGGGTGTTAGTGCGGGGCTTCTGTCAGCCCGGCCATTGATTTGTTTACCTCCAGAGTTGGTAAGTGCATATTTGCGTGGGATGGGAAAAGTGTGGATCGTGCTTCAGATTTCATGCTGACACTTTTGAAATCACCAGCATGTTGGTAATTGTTTGCCATTTCCATAGCGTTTTGCACCGTCATAGTCATGAGGTCGGTCTCTGCATCCTGAAGCCTGTGATGCTTTTCGCAGAGAAACCCCTGCTGAGGCCCAGGTAACTTCCTATTTCCCATATCTGGCACCGCAGCCTTGGAAGATACGATTGTTTTCAGTATGATTTCACCCTCCTTTCACCAGTGTTTCAAGAACGGGAGCCGTTTTCAACCATTAGCGTAAGAATCCTCCTTTGGAGATGAGATATTTTTCTGGGGTTGCAAGTGCAGGGCCTCTGTCAGTCCTGGGTTTGTTGGACTAGCGCCAGACATGAGAAGTGCGCCTTTGTGGGACAGGTGAATAGTGCGGATCCTGTTTCAGTCTAAAGACTGAAACAGGATCCGCACTTTTCACCGTTCCTTTCAGAATCATGTGATTCATCAGCTTGGAATGGGGATTCCATCTCCAGACCAATCGAATGCTAGGGCAAAGTAACTCAATCTTTGCAAGAGGTGTGTGGCACAACTTTTGAAAGAACCGCTAGGTGGAGAACTATTTGGTATTTTTCCGTAGCACTTTTCACCG